>NC_044325.1:104836295-107271295 GCF_007399415.2 Gopherus evgoodei
ATGTTTGAAATGCCGCATTGTATTTGCTTGAGAAAAGCATTTGTGGAAGAAAGGGCACATAGTTCATTGGATCAAGTTATGACATGATACAAATTAACTTGTCACTGTCATAAACAGATAGCTAAGGGTTAATGTCTCTTTCACCTGAAGCACCTGACCAGAGGACCAATCAGGAAACTGGATTTTTTCAACTTTGGGTGGAGGGAATTTTGTGTCTGAGGTCTTTGTTTTCTGTCTGCCTGCTTTCTCTGAGCTTTGGAGAAGTAGTTTCTGCTTTCTAATCTTCTGTTTCTAAGTGTAAGGACAAAGAGATCAGATAGTAAGTTATATGGTTTCTTTTCTTTGGTATTTGCATGAATATAAGTGCTGGAGTGCTTTGATTTGTATTCTTTTTGAATAAGGCTGTTTATTCAATATTCTTTTAAGCAATTAACCCTGTATTTTGTCACCTTAATACAGAGAGACCATTTGTATGTATTTTTTCTTTCTTTTTATATAAAGCTTTCTTTTAAGACCTGTTGGAGTTTTCTTTTCTGGGAAATTTCAGGGAAATTGAGTCTGTACTCACCAGGGAATTGGTGGGAGGAAGAAATCGGGGGAGATCTGTGTGTGTTGGATTTGCTAGCCTGATTTTGCATTCCCTCTGGGTGAAGAGGAAAGTGCTTTTGTTTCCAGGACTGGGAACGGAGAGGGGGAGTCACTCTGTTTGGATTCACAGAGCTTGTGTCTGTGTATCTCTCCAGGAGCACCTGGAGGGGGGAAGGGAAAAAGGATTATTTCCCTTTGTTGTGAGACTCAAGGGATTTGGGTCTTGGGGTCCCCAGGGAAGGTTTTTCAGGGGGACCAGGGTGCCCCAAAACACTCTAATTTTTTGGGTGGTGGCAGCAAGTATCAGGTCCAAGCTGGTAGCTAAGCTTGGAGGTTTTCATGCTAACCCCCATATTCTGGACGCTAAGGTCCAAATCTGGGACTAAGGTTTGACAGTCACAGAACAGATTTAAAAAAATTGTTTTTTTTTCTTTTTTGGAAATGGAACAAACTCTGTTAATGTTCTTGTTGTGAGTTATTTAGCTGAGACACATTCATGTGATGCCACCTTCATTATTTTGAACCTAATTGCAACACTTTTGTAATTATTTGTGCTTATTTGTTCTTGGGGATGGAGAGTTTCCCCTATGTGTTTTCTTCCTTCAAGGCTGCTGCAGTGGTCCTGAAGCAAACTTAACAGAGACTGTAGTACTGAAAGCTTTCTGAAATCATTCCTGAAATATGGTGTATAATCTCCTGAGATTAACTCAATGACAAAATTTAAATGTAAGTTAAATTTGACACCTTCCACTTAATTGATTCCTACTATATAAAAAATGCTTCAGTTAAGTATTTAAGATGACATTTAATTGGTCCTGGGTAGGATACCACTCTGTTTAAAATCTTTGTGCTTCTTAAAAACTTAAATCACTGTCTTTCAAGAAGGGCTAAATTTACCATCACCTGGATTTTGTAGGCATATAAAAGCTTTAAACTGGGACTGACCTAAGAAATTTCCTCCAAATCACACAGCTACTCTTACTGCTTCTTAGGAACTCTTGATTAGTGACTGGATTCTCATTTGGAAAGAATTCTACAAAACTATCAGGAAGTTCCTGTCCCCCTCACCCCATCTTTCTATCAAATGGAGGGGAGGGAGGATTGATCAGTAAATGAGCTGCTGGAGGAAATAATAAATTATCCCATTAAAAATATGTGTTGGGTCTATACTGCTACTTTGGTTCCTTGTGCTTAGCTTGCAGAGTTACAGTATTACAGGCTGGAATTGGAGTACCAGACAAAGAGGGGTAAGTTGTTCAAAAATACTGTTTAAAAATAATATATACATTATTATTAGTCATTCCATGGCAATAGAGGTTATAGCTACATTTCAGTAGAGTTCTTTCACTCTCCTACTGCCTTTTTGGCAGCAACAGTCCTCTCTTAGCAGTCTTTTAGTGCTTAGAGTTGATGGTAAGCTATATTTTATGCATATAATGTTTAATTTAATACAGCAAAGTGTGATTATTTGAATTAATTAGAGGATGTGTAAGAGCTCTGTGTGTAATGCACTTTTGATATTCACCTTTTAAATGAACATTTATATCTATTGATCTATATATATTTGAAGTGTATTTATGCAAATTTGATATACTAGCAACGTGAGGCATTATAGATAACTTGCAAGGGTGTTGTAGTGTAAATCCACACTTAAAGCATCAAACAGCATGAGTTAAAGTTCTGTGTTCTAACTAGTTTATGCTTTTTTAAAAAGGCTTGGCTGTTCACTCTGTTGAAAAATACATCAGAGTTGTAGCTCAACCTTTTTAAGTGATAACTTGACTCCATGCTTGGCATGGTATCCTTAGCCAAAAAAAAAAAAAAAAAAGAAAGAAATCTGTTTAAAACAGATGTAGTCATTACCAGGCTATCTAAACTCTGCTCTTCATGCTCTTCTTACAGGTCTGACTACCTCCAAAGCATGTAAGGGGGAAGCTGTGTTTGACAGTAACTTCACAGTTGTCACTTTTCACCACGGTTGCAATGCTAGGTGCCAAGGGTGTAGCCAAAGGCTTACTTATTTAATGTATTGCTTCGTTTTTTATCCATGATCCTCACTGTGCCCTCTGAATGCTATACAAAAATGTAAATTAAAAAATGATTGGGAACATTCATCTAAGAACCTGACCAAATGAGGCCCCTTACTCTAAAGAATGCCCAGCCTGGGTTTGGGTGAACCCAGGCTGATTCATCGTGTTCTATCTATAATAGTCTTCTTCAGTGAGAGCCCTGCCACTCATTCTGGAGATCTGACTGCTAGTAACTAGTAATACAAGTGTCTAAACTGATCTTAATTACCACAAAATAATGAGAAAAGGGGATTGACTGAAGTGACCTCACTGATTTAGAAAACAAGTGGAAGGATGAGGTGACAGAAATGAGCCAGAATAATTTTCCAAACTCCCCCAACCCTGAATTTTGGTTGAAGAGTGAAAGAGGGAGAAAGTCTCAGATAAGAGAGCTGGATCTGAACCACTGATCATCTAAAACACAAATACTCAGATTTACCAATCTCTAATGCCTTTCACCCTGTCAGTAACGCAGCCATCTCAGCTCTGATGGGTATATGCTAGAATTTTTAGCTACCTTTATAATATTCTGAGCCTCTAGGATGAACAAGTTTTTCACCTTCTTGAAGAAACTGTGGCAGGCCCAAGAATCTTATTCAAAGCTATTTTCTTGTCTTAGGGCACAACGTGCTTGCATTCCTTGACCATAGCTTGACCATTCGCTGATGGACCAGAAGAATATAGCTGGTTAGACTGGCATGGTCTGATTACTGTTCAGTTCAGTCAATGTCTCCATCACTGATTTCCACAGAGATGGAATTAGTGGTCTTCTACGTCTTTACATCTCTCATGTTTCTACGATCCTAGGAATACTTTATCGAAACTGTGAAGGAATGGCCTTAAGCATCTTGCCAGCCAGGGTGGGAAATGTTTTTGTCACCCCATCACAAGGCACCCAAGCAAAAATACAAACAAAAAAAATAGCCCCAGTGGCATGGCAGTATGGTGCCTGACTGCCCTGCTTATCTACCTCACTACCTTCACTCCAAACTGGCTCTGAAACATGACATTGTCAGCTCTTTTCAATGGATGGTACCAAAAAGGAACAGAAGCAACATGGATGGCTTTGTGATTGTTCATATAGAAAAGTGGGAACTATTCATGAGAGAAGGGGGAGTTACAATCCACTTTGCTATGGACACAGTGATGACGTGCTTGTTCTCTGAAACCCAGGCTACATACTAGACGGTAAATTATCTGGGTGTAGAATAAGTGTGTGTTGAACCATTTTGCATTTCACCAGCTATTTTTCAGTTGCAGTCAATGTTACTGATCTGGTAAAATGTTGCCCCCTGTTCACTGTGTGAAGCATGTAACATGCCTTGATGTCAAAGATACCATTGAGTAGAGTGAGCATGGTTAGTCTCTCTGGTTTGTATAAAACTGGAGGGACCTGGTAGCCACAATTCTAGATTAAGTGCTGCCCTTGTACACCAGCAGAGTGAGTAGGGGACAAATTGGCCAGCTGGATTTCCAGCTGATTTAGTGGGCTTCTCTGGGTAGTACAAGGCCAGTGGAACACAGTGGCCTGTTGCAGCACCAGTGTTGGGTCATGTCAGTAGAGGAAAAGGTGTGGCCATAGAACGTATTACAGCTATTCTGTGCTGCTGCAACACCTCATTGGAGACTGAGGCAGACAGATATAAACCAGAGCAGACTCTGGGGATTGTAAATTAGAGCCGGCATCCGCCAGAATCTCGAAGGCCACAAAGGGCAACATAAAGCCACCTGATCTCCTGAGTGGCACTATGCTCAGCGTGGATGCAGTTTAGAATCTGGGCCAGTGTTTTGAACTGGGACCTACAGAATATTCTTCTGGTTTCAATTTAGTTGGGAGGCACAGCATGAGATTGGGGAAGCACATCTAAATATTTCTGCTTCTGCTTGATGGGAGCTTGTTAGGGAAGGTGTGTGCTAGGATGGGTAATATATGGCTGAAACCCGTTGGATGGAGAAAAGGGAGTGGGAATTGGGATAGTTGATATGTTGGGCAGAGTCGATGCATCCGTGGTATGTATTATGGATAATACCTTTATCCTTTGTTTGGAATGATGTATTACTTGATGAATGTGTGCTTATACTAACATATGTATTTGCTATAATGTTATGTCAGCAACTTCACATCTGAACTTCTCTCTGGTGGAATGTATGGGAATGTATGGGACACATGAGGTAATCTTGGGTATTCTTGGCTATTTTGACCCCCTTTTTCCTTCCCTAAAGTAGAGTTAAATTGGAAAAGGGTCAGTTTCTTCCAGCTAATTTTCTGATAAATCAAACTTAAATGTTTAATTCCATACTCTTAATTGACAATCATGGTAGTGACTCAAGCCAGGTTAGAAAAAGCTCACTTGATGGCACATACCTCTGTGGAGTACTATTATTAACAGGCATCATCTTAAGAAAAACAGAGTGCTGATATTCTTCCAAGCTTCACTCATGTGAGTTATCAGAATGAGATGCTGCTTACAGTAGATGATGCAGACATTCAAAATACGACATCCCATGCTTTCTGAGATCTTTGACCTTGGCTCCCCATAAGTGGTGATTGAATGTGGTAATGGGCTCTGTTAGGCTCCTGGAATTTGGTTCCTTCTTGACAGATAGGAAGTGAAGGAGAAAGTAGTGGTTTCTCCCAAACACCAACCGCTTGTGGCACCAACATGAGAGGTCACATCTGTGATGCTCCTTTTCCTTTCCGATTTAAGGAGTAATCACTGAGCATGTCAGCTAATGCCTCACTGAGATTACTGGGACAGATTATGTTTCTCAGAGCTTCTGTAGAGCTGATCAGAAAATTTGGTGATATTCTCACTGAAAATTTTCAGCAGACGATTTAAATTTTTTGTGAGGGGAAAAAAAGCCAAAGAATTCCAACAAAATTTAAAATATTCAGTTTTCAGCTGAAACATTTTCTGTTTTCCTATACATTAAAAAAAATCTTGGAAGGTCGATACTTTCAATTAAACAAAACTTTTCACAGAAAAATCAATTTTCCATTGGAAAAAAAAAGTATTGACTGAAAATTTTTGACCATCCCTCCCATCAGGCTCTGTGAAGACTCATACAGACATTTCTCTGCATGCAGTTTCTCAGCTCACAGGTTTGAGCTTTTCTTTCAACCTTAACAGTGAAAGATTGAGTTTTAAAAAATGAAAGCTGACATGCTGGAGAATGAGATAACACCCGTATCGCTGTGTACTGGGCCAGTTTGAGCCACCACTGTGACCATACAATTCTATTGGTGGGTTTGTTTTGTTTAGTACAAGCCCGCTAACTCTTCCAGTTTTATTGTGAGTCTTTTGTGATATTTGGTGTTTTCCTCCAAGCTCCAGTTCTTACAGGCATAGTATTAATCAAGAATCCCAGCTGTCATTAAAAAAAAATCTAGCTCTCATGATTTCAGAAAAAAGCTTAAAAATATAAACCATAAAAGTTCAAAAACTAGAGCACAAATAAAAAGAATCCAAATGGATTACTTATTAAAATCTCATGATTTTCAAGCCGAGCTCATGATTATCATCTAGATTTGTGACTATTGAATGTATAAGGCTGGCAGTACTAGGCCTGATCACTCTTGCCTGACGTGTTAAAGCAATTTCAGTAGTTGCCCAACTAAGGGTGAAATGTAACTAAAATGTAGCAGCTCCTCACTTTCTTTCATCGAAGATGCCCCAGTGGTTGGACTTGCTCAGAGAGTTTGGGATGTTTAAAAATACCTAATTAGTTGAATGGCCTGTACTTTTCCTTGACTGGGGACAAATTTTAATTGTGACATGACAGTCAAAATAAAAATATACCAGACAGGCAAAGAAGCGGGTGGGGTAATTGACTAACTACAAAGAGGTTTTGAGTGGAGGGGAGGGGAAGGGAGATCTTCATTGGAGAGGAGGCATGTCAATTATGTTCCATGTTTCATGTTTGTAATATAGCAACCTGGCCAGTCTAACCTTGTTTAGCTCCAAATCCTGCTCCCAGCCTGCTCTGAAGCCACTAACTTCAGCCTCAGGCTCTGCGGTCCTAGAACCTACTTTTTTTCCCAACTTTATTGGGGGGAAGGGGATGTTGGATGAATCTGTGCAGTGTTATATCCAACCCTACTCCCCTTATCCACGCCCAGCCATTGATAGTGTGCAGGGTGGTTTATATGCACCCTGGTGGACAGCCTCTTGATTTCCTGTTTCCCCAGCACAGAGAAACCATATGGATTCCAGTGTATCTGGGACCCTAAACACTTGCATGGGAGGCAAGACCTGCCCCATGATAAATTACATGGATATGGTTATAAAGTAGGGAGCAGATTTTGAATTATAGATCTCTTACTTCATTTTAAAAACAATTATTTAACCTTGTAACTTTGTGTCTCTGCTACCCAGAGAACAGCAACCAAGGCATCCTGTTACTAATATAATAACTGTAAATTCCCCTAGAAGGTCACCATAGATTGTGTAGCCTAATGGCTAAAGTGTCAGCCTTATATTACAAGGGTAGAGAGCTCACATTCTCTAGAGGCTGTCCTTTTATGAGCTATCCTTCAGTTTTTATTCTCTCAGTATCAGAGGGAACGCTCTATTTTTAACACAGAGATAATTTTAATAGAAAAAGTCTGCATTCAACAAAAATATTTAATTTTTATTTCAAGAATCAAAACCTAGTGATACAGAATTTTTACAACGCATAGGCATTCAAGTACAGTAGATCTTAGTGTAAGCAAAGAATTCTGGATCTGATTCAGAAAGCATTTCTATTCAGGACATACGCATGTGCTATGCGTCAGTAGGACTTAAGCCTGAGCCTAAGTGCTGTCCTGGATCAGGGCCATACTTCGTATGAACTTGAACAATTATTGTAAGAGCTACAAAAAGTTATCCATGTAGGATCATAGAATTGCAATATTACATCAGTCAAGTCTGACATTAGCCAGATACTTCAGAGGAAGGTGCAAAAACTCCAAAGTGGGCACTAATATGAGAGGAATTGTCTTGCAGCTAATTTAGTTCTAGAGCTGCTGAGTGGGAACCAGATTTTCTATTTCATGAGAAATTCTGCAGTTTTGATATTTTTTCTGTTCCAAATCAATGAAATTAAAAAAAAAACCCTTATGAAATTTCTCATAAAACAAAATAAAAAAATTTCAAGTCAATTGAAACATTTCGTTCTGATTAAAAATATGAATTCTGATTTCATAATATAAAAATATTTTTAAAGTTCTGATTAAAAATATAATTTTATTAAAAAAGGAAATGAAAAGACCTTTGAAAATGGAAATGGAAACTTCCCATCCTACATGTTCTTTGATCTTATTGGACCATTCCATTCTGATTTTGTCTCAATGAAATTTTGTTAAAAGTGACACATTTCTGCAAAACATTTCTCTTGTGATTAATAGGTATTTTCAAACGGGAAAATGTTCTGTTGGAAAATTTTTGACCAGCCCTAATTAGCACCTTAAATTCTATTATTATTGTATGTTGTAACCAATGCCAGTGCATGTGGGACCTTGTCCCCATCTGGGACAGTGTAGTGTCATGGACAAAATTCTTGTTTTATATTGCAAAGAGCTATGGCACTCTGCTCCAGCGGAGGATATGCCACTTGTGCCCTAATGCTGAATTCATTGTGACTGTTCACGTGCGCAAAGTGACTTACATGCACAAGTGTTTGCAAGATCAGGGCCTAAGTTGGAAAGTACATTTCAGCTGCATAAATATATCTACAAACACAGCCTTTTATGTTAAAGTACTAAACAGGGCGCTGGAGCGCGGAGCAGCTCCGGAGCAGTGGAGCTGCAGGTTTTTGCCTGTAGCTGGAGCGGAGCTGGAGCACAGCCCCAAAGCCCTGGTATTAAACAGTAAAATTAAAATAAAGAAGCCAGACACTGAAGAATACAAAATAGCAAAACACAATTCCCTACCTGACCTCCCCAAAAACCACCATGGTTCAGTACAGGAATGGAGGTAGGAAAGAAATGAAGGCCCTGATTCTGCAATTGGCTCCAAATGGGTAGATTCTTGCACCCTCAAGCAGCCCTTCTGAAGTTAATGGCCTTGATTAATATTTTTATTTGTGGAAAAAAGGATGCAAAAATATTCTGTAAAATATTCCTTTAATATGAGTAGTAGTAGCAACCACCATCCCAGGATTGCTTAGCACTTCCCATAAAACCCCCAATTTTTGATTGCTTAGAACTTTGGAAAAATTCAACTATTTGTGTTGATTTTTTTATATTTTTGGTCTTGCCATGAGTAAATATTGTCATTATTTTCCAGTTTTGATCTAAAATGATTAAACTATATTCAAGGAAGCAGCTTCTGAAAAAATAGCTAATTTTACCAAGATTCAAAACCCTCTTGACTGTTTTTGTAGCTGTTCTAGTAGCTACTACTTTTGCTGGCCCCATGAAAATTCATCTAGATTTTTCTGAGTTAGAACTCCCTGGGAAAACAACTTTTACACATGTGGAGTAGAACTAGTGAGGTTTCCTTGTTAATTTTCTGAAGACTTCATTTGCATTTCACATGCATCCAGGTCCTCATGAACCTCCAGACAATCAGACAAAGTGGTTCCCTCCTGTTTACACTCACTAAATATTCTTTGACGTAGGGAAAGGTGCACTTTGCTGTGAGTCTCTCTACTACTGATTGGTGTTAATTTTGTGCACTTTGTGGCCCCTATTTTCGAGGAAAGCTTCATACACAAACCCCATTTTACAGAAATAGTCACTGAAAGGTTGCACAAGGTCATTTCTAAGCCGTCGTCTACATTACAAACTTATGTCGGTATAACTACGTCACTCCTGAGCTGACCGAACTCTTGGTGTAGACAAGGTTATGTCAACAGCAGGGCTTCTCCCATCAACATAGCTATCAGTTCTCAGGGAGGTGGAGGAGTACCTACGCTGATGGGAGAAGCTCTCCCGTTGACACAGGTAGTGTCTTCACTAAGCACTACAGCTGTTCCACTGTAATGCTGTAAGTGTAGACGAGCCCTAAGATATCTAGGAATAAAACCTGGGTCTCTAATATGGCAGATGCAAGTCTCATTCACTCAGCAATGCTGCTTCAGAAATAATCTGTTAAATCTAACTCAGAGTGGTAGGAGTCTGTGCTATGCATCTGAAACTTAGGAAATTAAATTTAAAAAAAGTTAAAACACCACCATGTAATGTTGCCAACTCAGGCACTCAAACATTAGCAAATGCCAAAATGAAGATGGCTATTGAAACCCTAATTCTGCCACATTGAGTATGTATTATGATATGATGGTTAATTGCATGATTGTATACTTTTTTCCTTCACTGGATCCCCGTCTCATTCAAGCATAGGATAATTTGTGGAGGTCTTTCAGTCCAATTCACCCCTGGCTGGGATACAACACAAGTTCTCTGTCTTTACCCTCCAGGAAATCTTCATCTACTATTCTCCATCATTTTTATGAGGCATTTCATTTTCTCCTACTTGTGACCAGACCAAATAAGAAAAGGCAACGTGTGATCTAATACACAGGGAATCGATTTGGGACTCAGGAAATCTGGGCTGTACTCCTGGCTTACCACCAGCTGGTGCATGATCCTGGGCAAGTCACTGCTCCCTTCTGTACTACTTTTCCCTTGCACTCTTTCTCTCTTTTGTCTGTTTACACTGCAAGCTCTTCACTGAAGGGACTGGTCCATGTGGTTTTTGAGTAGCCTGCACCATAATGGGGCCCCAATCCTGGCTGGGGCCTTTAGGTGCTACTATAATATTAACAATAGTGCATACTCAAAAGCCTTGACTGGCATTTTAACCATGTCTAGTCCTGTTTTGAGCAAGCAGGCAATACGGTCTAGTGCTACAGCACTGGACTGAGAGTCAGGAGACCTGGTTCCTATTCCCAGCTCTTCCACTGACCAGTAGTGTGCCCTTGGGCAAGTCACTTGCACTTCTCTGGGCGTGTTTCCCCTCCCACTCTTTGTCTGTTCTATCTATTTAGAATGAAAATTCTTGGACAGGAACTCTCTCTAACTGTGCATTTATATAGCACCTGGTAAACTGGGGCTACTGCAATAATAATCATGAATTATAATTAATGATCATATGGGAAAATTCTTAAGGAAGGCCATTCTCATGACATTCCCAGTCTAGTATTTTTAAACTCCAGAGATTCAGATAAGTATTCAAATGCTTCCTTTTCTGAATGGGTTGTCTGAATATATTTAATTACAAAAGGCTCACACCAGACAATGGTCCACGATATTGTAAAAAGACTTTTACAGGGGGGTTAATCCTACCATCTTTATTAAACCTGCACACTTCAGAGCCCACATAAATGTAAAGGCAGGGATCAGTGCATAACTTTTAAACTGTAAAATGTTTGCATGGAGAATTATTTAATGGTTTATGTTTTATAGTAGTTTGGCTTTGGTTGTGTGACCCCATTTCAATTTGTCTGTTGCCTCTTCTTCTCTTTCTCATCCCCAGTGACCACAATCTTTCTGAATTCAACTGTGAACATCACTTCTAGAGAGGCGATACCAAAATCAATATTCATTTCACAGTTTAGACCCTTTACTCAGTTTCTCGCCGCTTCTCCCTTTGCCTCCTCCGTAGTGTCCTTCAGCTTAGTGTATCCGAACAAATGCCTCTTTGTTAAGAGCATCCTTAGACAAAACTCTAGCACCTCCATAACAAGCTCAGAATAAAATGAAATTGCTGCATACTAAGGTCTTGATTCTTCTGTCATTGCAGTGAAAACTCCCATTGATTACAGTGAAAGCACAATTGGGGCCTTAAAATTTAACATATTTTAGATGTGTGTGAATGCTATAGGTTTCTCCAGGGTTGGGATTTCTTGAGCTGTGCTGTGTTCTTTCCGAAAAGATTCATTGAGTTAGACAGGTCAAGTTCCTGTGGGTGCAGTATATGCCATACACTGGAAATTAAAGACCAGAAAATTAGCAGTGTTTGTTGTGTTACAAAGCTGTAGGCTTTTTTATCATTATGCTCATAGAAAAATGTACTGCACTAATGGAACATAACATTATGTTCCAAGTTATATTTATGCTTGCAAGTAATGAGTACACTTCAGTTAAGTTTGCTTGGCAACAAACTTACCAGTTTTTCACCTTGACTTTATTTGATATGTACAAGGTGTGCTTTAAAGATAATGCCCTAGAATTGCCAAATGAGCGACTTTAGTCATGGCAGTCATAACATGGGTAAATGTGATGCCGTGCAATTGGGAAATGGGAGGAAATCCCAGGAGACAAATCTTTTGGCATTCCAGATATACCAAAAATTGTCTGTCCCCCACCAACAGAAACCAACAAAAGTTTTTTAAAAAAGGCAAGACTGGGAAAAAAATTAAATAAAATCTAGTATATGAGCAGAACTAATATTAGTTTCCTGATAGGTGTAGATAGGCAAATGGAGTAATGGGTCAGCTCAGGCATTGCCTGAAGAAACAAAAAGAAAATCTTCAATGCCCCTGTGCAAATTGAGGACACTAACAATAGGAGTCTTTAGAAAGTAAAAGCCGATTTGGGGGGAATCAATTAATACTTTTTTTTAATGGAAGTTCACATGGAATTGAAATTTGAGTAACCTGCAAGCCACAACTCCTGGGTCTCTAAATGACAGTGTAATGATTGTTGATATCAATTTGTATTAGTCCTGCCTAGTCTCTCGGCTTTTCAGTTTCAGCTAATGGAAATCAAGCCCATTATGGTAAACGTTGGAAGCAAGTACATTAATAGTGGCATTGATATTAATTCAGATTGTAAACAATTCAGAACTGTTACCAGTACATGGCATATTTTGTCATCTTATCTGCTGCTTTCATAGGACTATTCCTTTCATAGCTTTTTAAAATACAGAACACTGACTGCCACACCGTTTTCTGCGTTGGTAAACAAAATTATCTGCAAATACTGTTGTGCTCCCCACATCAACCCTTTACACCTTTCTTGTGTGTAGCTGCAAACACTTTTCAAGCCGGCAAAGCCACCTACATTCATTGCAATGCAGTTCTTGCGCTTTACTTTAAAAAAAGTTTAGCAAGGGAGAGATGTGGGGAAGAATGTAATGTAAGAGGCAGAAAGAAAATGAGCTTATTTATACAGTAACACGTGTGTTAAAGCAATGCCTCCTTTCCTTGACTATACACTGCCGCATTTTCTCTCTCACACACGTATATACACACACTCTCTTTAACTATGCTTTGTCAGAATTAATGAGAAAAGTTCCCTTGCCCTAGGGGTAATTAGTGTCCTTGGAGTTAAATAAGCTAATACTTAGACACCTCTGGCACAGGCAATTATGTTTGTGTATTGAATAATTGATTCAAAGAGGGGGGGAAGGGGCTGCTAATCAGATCTGAGCATAATGAATTGATTTAATTAGCAGGGGAATCTGAGGGTCCCTGGGAAATGTGTGCATTTATTCAGCAGCAAGAGCGAGTGCAAAGCACATAAATTGAGAGGGGAGAGAGAAGCAGGCAGGCAGCAAGTGCTTTTGCGTTCAGTGATAGGCTCGCATTTCCCCCCCCCCCCGCCTCTGAATATAATTTTAGATTTAGAGTGAAATAAAGAGAAAAGCACTTTGGAAGCCTGGAAAGCTCTGCAGTAGCGACAGCAAAAGAGGGGGGTTATGAGCTATCACCTGCAATTTCATTAAAACAAAAATTTTGACTGTGCTCGTTGGGAAGGCGCTGGAGACCCGGCCCTCGATTTTGCCTCCCTTACCCTCTGAAAATTATTATTTATTTCTGAACTGGCATTTGAGTTGGAGGGGGGAGATTGCTTTTGCACTAGCAAAGCTCTTCAGCGCTGCTGCTGCATGTAATTCTAGCTCAGTGCAATCTAGGTTAAAAGTCGTGTAACTGTAGCTAGCTGCGGGGGAGAAAAACAGGGAGGACGATCCGGGTGCATTTTTCGCTCGGCAGCGCTTTGCAAACACTCTCCGGTCCTCCGTCCCTTTCCCTTCCCTGGAGCGAAGGAGCAGAGGCGGCGGCTGGAGGGAGAGAGGACGCCAGAGACGGAGCGGCAGACGCAGCTGCTGCCTGCGCCCCCCGGGACAATGGTGCTGGACAAGGAGGACGGTAGGTAGGAAGCCGAGATCACGCCAGAGCGCGCTCGCCCGGCGCCTGTCCTCTCCCGTGGCTGCGGCCGGATAGGCAGCGCGAGCTGCAGGAGGAGGGAGACAGCTGCTGTGTGTGGAGCAGGGGCATTTCTGCAAGTGCATGTCACCGTTACTGTACAAATCGGAGCATGCTGGCTCGTGTGTGTATGGAGGGGTGTCTAAGGGAGGGCTTGGATGACTGCCTCGCTAAACTCCATCGGATTGTCGGATATTTACTTCCCCAGCTCTCCTTTATAAGAACCAGTTTCTTCCCCTCTCACGTTATTTTTTGCTCTCATTAGCAAACGGAATGTTCTCTTCACTAGATCTTTCGGGCCTGGATTAGGTTTCCTGCCTCTTTAAATCCATTAGTTTTAAGTATTTTCTATTCTCCCAGCCTGTCCACTGTCTGCTATCTCCTATTGTCGTGTTTACCCTCTTGTCTATTCCACCCTCACGCACCTCCCTCCCCTCCCCAGCTCCCTCCTCCTTTATGGCTCTGAACATGCTATTAATGACTAAGAGCTCACAGCTTTGCTAAACTGCTTCACAAAGGGCGCCTTGGCTTATTGTGGGGAAGGATTTACTTTTTAAATGAGGCTGGGAAGGAAAGGGGGTGTGTGTATGTGGAAATGAGAGAGCTGACTGCATGCAAGTTTAGATCAACCATGTGCTTATTGTCAAGACTTGCTAGAAATTCATTTGGACTCACTTGGGAGCGGGGAGGGAGGCAGGATTTACAGGCTATGTAAGCTAATTTAAAGGGAAACTAATTCTGGCGTGTAAAGTATTAAGAAGTGCTGAGGAGAAAAGAGAGAGACTGGTGGTAACTCTCCAGAATAGTCTCCTGCATCCCGACGAAGCATAGACAGCAAGAAATAAGGTGCTGTTGGAAGTGGTTTTTGTAATTTGGAGCCTGGCAAATGGAGAGGGACCTCTGTCATCCACTAGTCTGCAGTCTTAGCTGTCAAATTTGGCAGTCCAGAGTTATTTGCTGCAGAGTGCGGGGGTAATGGTTTTTGCTGAGCTGAAAACAATCCTTACAGGCTTGATGTAACAACACACTTACAAACTCTTGCTGGGCTTATCCTACTGAGGCATTTGAATCCCCCACCCCAATCTTTACAAAGCACCAGTGAGTACTGAAAGCATGATCACCTGCTGTTATGCATGGCGATTGCTTCTTCCAGTGTTCCCCATAAGAGTTCATCATATTGACTTTTTTATTTTTTTAAAATCATTCTATTTTAGTGTCATTTTCTCCATAATTGAAAAGACTGTTTAATTGTCAGCACGATTGCCTGTCAGAAACGAACGTATATATGCCTCCACACCACTGATTCTGGCAGTATTTTGTCCTTTTTCTGTACAACTGTGTTTTCAAATAGTGGCCTCTGCCTTAGGGATGAGCACATGAGTGACTACTGGGTCAAGGAAAGGGTAATCTTGTACGCTCTTCATTGGCATAGGCAACGCCTGGGGGGAAAAGTCCGTGCAGCTCAGAAAATGGTCCTTTCCTCCAAGTCCTTATTGGGGAAAATTGCAGTAACACAACACTGATATTTTTAATTGATCTCCTTCATCTGTTGATACCACTTTCCCACCCTTTCATCTCCCACCAAGCTATGCCAGTAATATTATGTATGGGAATAGGAGTGTTACAGAGAACTGTCTTTTGAGGACACAGATGAGGGAATATGCTGTTGGTCATCATGATCAAAGTCCTCTTGCCAGTTCAGAACTGCATGACAACTTGGTGCATATAACTGTGTCACTGGCCATGAGGTCAGGTGGCATTAGCTTGTCACCATCATGCCAGCTTCAGTTACATTGCAAACTGCAAAGCCTCACTTTGGTAGTGTTGCAGTGAATGCTATATGTTATGTGCCTGTATAAATTACCATAAAACTTCTCTGGTGGATGTGGGAGGGGGCGTTAATTTGGAAAGGTGACTACCAGAATAAAAGAGACAGCGGGAAGTGTCCTTTCCCTCTCAATTTTGGAGTATCTGCCCCTGCAAGGTGAGAGCCTGCTTGACACACACCTTAATGGAATCAGTTGGGGAATGAGGAAAAATCATATGCGTGCTTGTGTGCTCCACCTGTGTGGGAGGTGGTCGAATCTCTAACAGCTAGAAGGTTAAATGCACACTGGGGCTCAGAAGGGTGTGTGGGGAGGGAGCTGAATGCCAAATTAAGCTGAAGACTTAGAGGCCTTTATAGTATTCTAGTTTGTCAGAGTCCTCTGAAGTAAACTGATGCAGTGTTAGTAATGGGGTGTATAAAAGTCAAGTGTGTCTTTGTGTGTGTGTGTGGGGAGGGGGGGAAGTAACGGGGAGAGATCTTGATCTAAATGTTAAGTAAAAGGTATGAAATGTTCAGAAAAAAGAAAAATAAACCTCTCTCACATCTGTTCCTCCACACACCATGATACATGAGGCTAACTAATAGTCAGTGCAGTTAAGCAAGGTTAATTCTTGTCTGGTAGTGCTCATGTGCGATAGGGTTTATATTTCCATCAGGTTGCATTTTTGTGGGTAAGCTACAATGGGCGATCCATGAAACTTAAGTTGTCACAGTGCAAATTTTGTTTGACTAGAGGTAAAAGGGTTGCCTTTTAGTATCAGCATGAAAATCATCCAGTAACAATAATAAACTACGCAACGTCTTAATCTCCCTTAACTTTTTGCCAAAGGGTGCCTGCCAACACATATCTGTTTAAATCTAATTGACGGATTAACAGCAGAATGCTGCCTCTGCTGCAGAAGTAAGGGAAGCAGGCGAGTTGTGAGAAAAGACTGAGATCTAAAGAGGGTTTGCTAATGGGGGTATTTGGGTTCTTTCAAGTATTGCAGATGGACTTGTTAAACATAAGGAGCTCAGGGCTGGAATGATGGTGGTGTAAGGAAGTGAAACTAGAACCATTGATTATCCAGACAGTTCTCAACAGCCCTCATTCCAGGAGCTCTCGTGAATGGCAATATAAAAGGAAATACTGGGGATGGTGGTGAAGGTAAGGAGGAAATTAGAATGAGATGTACTTAAAAAGAAGAATAGTAAGAAACCCCTGACGTGGAGATCTGGGTAACAAACTGTAGTAATGTCTGTGAATCTTCAAAACTATTGATAGTGTAGTTATGCTAGGGGAGAAATTATGCCTGTTAAGTATCAGAGGAATTAGGGACAGAAGGCAAGTTTAAGAGAGGAAATTATTTTATGAGGAGGTTATTTTATGCTTTCCTTTCTCTTTCTGCCTGACTTGGATGGAGCTCCAGTTGTCTGATCAGGTGTGAATGTTAAAAAGGATGCTGGATCTGCACAGGTTGTAAATGGACTAAAATGGAGGCGATCACTAGCTATACCAGTTGCTTGTCTTAAAAGACCTTGTTAGCGGTCTTAAAAGACCTTGTTAGCGAAAATAGGTCTGTTCTATTAATGCAAGCAGGTCTCCTTCTGGGGACAGGTCTGTTCTTTGTTTTTGTTTTGTTTTGGATTTTTAGAAGGTTAAAAAACAAAGTGGCAGATCACAGATACCCAGTTCACTTTTTTCTTTCTTTGTAGGGTCATTTTTAATCTTAAAAAGCTAGCTCTTCTTCATACGAAGGCACTGTGATAGTTTAATGAATGCTGCATGCATCCATGTGGGAAATCAGGAATGGTTTAAGTCCCTCATTCCTCCAGCAGTCTTGGGGCATTGCAGAGAGCTCACATCCTCTTAGGTAGAAGTTGCATCCCTGAGAGCTAGTTGTCCAGCCGTATTGTTGTTTTGGAGGATATTGCTCTCCCAGCCTCAAGGTACAGGGAGTATGCAAGCCTTAGGGTCACACCGTCACCATCACACAGGGTCTAATAATCAGTTTGCTGCCTAGTAAGTGGAAAGCTGCCTTGATGCAAACACTTCTTGGTATCAATATGGGCAACAGAAAAACAATACTACTTTCCTAAGAGCTCTGCAAATATCATTGTGAGTAAAGGGGGAGAGTACAAAAAAATTGTCAGGTTCCTGACTTGAGGTATTGCAGCACTATGTCAAGTTATGTCTGTAAGGTAGCATCAGTTCATATTTTTAAAGTGACACAATATACCCGACTGATAGAACACAATGTAATACTAGGAAATATTTAAAAATGAAAACTTATGCAAATGTTTTCCCAAAATGAATCTTCAGAGCTGAAGTTAAAGAACATCATTCTGAGCCAAAATCTGTAGAGACTTGCACCTGTGCAATTCTGGTGTGTTAGCCACAGCCGAATTTGGCCCTCTAGGTCTCTTTCATTTTGACTTGCACAAACAAACCAGCCCAGTGTCCAATACGATAATTATATAGTTTAGGATTATTATAGATATTCCTCAAATCTATAATTACTGCTAATGCTTTGACAGTGGAGAGCAGAACTTCTGCTAAAAAGAACCCATCAGTACGCGGATCTCAAATATCATGACCAGTTCCAATGATTGGTTTAATTGTAGCTGATTGTGTTAAATTACTAGTAAAGTGTTTTAAGGGTTACAGGAGATGTGTGTGTATATATATCTTTTACTGGCGTCTGAAATAAGTGAGTGTGTGAGGAATGTTTAATGCAAGAATTATTAGTTTGCAAAAGGGAAGCCAAGTGATTGGATGTGTAGAAGTAATGCAGGAATAAAGTGGATACTGGTACAGCGCTACATGTTAATGCATAATATTTTGACAGCTACATAATCAGTCTGTAGGTATATTTACCAAAAAAAGGGCAACAGTAATACATAGCAGCTATTTAACGTAGACAAGAAGCTTAAACGTCATGTAATTACCAAAATAACTACTTTAAATATACTCTTTACAAAGATGGGGAAAAAAGTATTGCCCCAAAACAGAAGCTTTGGGGTAGAAAAAAAGTGTCAAGTAAGGTGTTGTGATCCAAAAACCATTGGAATATGTTTTCTAATAAAGGTTAGCAATACATTGGAGGAAATATTACAGTATTTACCTATGCTAGATTAAGAGAAAAGTAGACATTTCTAGTTAAACACTTTTTGAACAAACACTAGCAAGCATTAGTTACCACATCTTTGGCCTGCAGTCCCCTTCCTTTTTAATTTACAGTAGCTAAAATAAATGATCACTTAGCTGTTGCACTCTTACCCTAAAATACAATTTCAATCCTTGCAAACTATATTAGGAGAAGAATAGAAGTTTTAAGTACTGGATGAAAATGATTCTATGCAAAATGATATATTTAACATCAAATATGTTCAAGGACTGTTAGGATTAAGTATTCAAAATGAAGGGGGAAGGAAAAAGCCATTTGAGCTGAGGATAAGGAATCTAATTAAAAATAGGTATTAAGGATATATAACTTGAGCCTGCTATCATCTTTTAAAAAGAGTACCGTTGTATCAGTTGTAAAGGGGAGGGAGAAATATCATTAAAATGAGAATAAAATGTTTTCTGGGATTAAAAAAAAAACCCATGCCTGAAATTGTAGATCAACTTGGTATTGAAGGACCTCATCCTGTAATCTTGATTGACACGATTGAAGACAATGAGCTGCTTGTGAGAGCAAGGCCTACTCATGTGAGGAAAGATGGAAGATTGCCCTTCCCCAAGCGCGTTGGTTAGTAGAATTAACTGCAACAACATCTCTGAGCAAATGGGCAAGGATTAATATTGCACTCAATTTGTAGAAATTGTACTATTTGAAATGTTGCATGAAGTACTGAAATTCACAAAGTGTATTTTAGAAATTTCCTAAGTGTGCATGAAAAAACAAAGTCAAAATGAGCTTTGAGAAGTGTTAAATCAAGCTCTAAACTGTGACACATCTGCGAAATAGAGTTAATAATGGAAGAAGGCAGTGTGGCAGGCTATGGTCTTAGAACCCATGCAGGGAATTTTAGGTTTTAGTAGGGAAAGCGAGAGTCCCTAACCCATTAGAAGCTACAGGACAGTTTCAAATGACACTTCAAGTTTTAAATGAGCAAAGCAGGGAAGCCGGGAGGGAATGCTTTGGAGACAGATCTCTATCTAGAGAGAGGCGAAAGTAAAACACAGTTGTATAAGATGCAGTACATAAAGATAAATATTGACAGAGTATATTGTGTGTGAAAATTGATCTGTGATAACGAACAGTATGAAAGAGGCAAAGTTAGTAATGTTTGAAACACTAAAGATACTCAGTAGCTAGTAAAACTAAATGTACAGATACTGTACTGCAGGTGGTGCTGCTGAGCTAGAAAGGCTTAAATTCACCATTAAATCCTGACAGAAGAGTAAGAGGGGGTCCCTGGGAAATGCGTGCGTTTATTGAGAAGCAAGTGGGCAAAGCGCACCAATTGAGAGACAGAGGCAGCAGTAGCTGGTCTTAGATGTATTCCCCTCTCTCTGAATATAATTTGAGATTTAGATTAATCTTAAATCCAAGGGAAAACACTTTGTAAGGGTTGAAAGCTGTGTAGTTGCAACAGCCAGGGTTATAAACGATCAAATGCAATTACATTAACACAGATTATACTGTGCAAATTGAGCCATTTAGAAGGTGAGAACCAAAGAAACAGCTCCGATCCCTCTTTTTTTTTCTAAATTGCAGTTTTAGTTCCTTGCAATTCTGAGGTACAAAAGTAGGTGAGACTGCTTTTGTATCTGCAAAGTGCTTCATTTCTGAATGTAATTCTAACTGAGTCTAGGTTAAAAGCTGGACAACTGAGTAATTAGAGCTCACTGGCTGCTAAAGGACGATCAGCTGTGCTGTGGCTCATCAGTGTTCCCAGAGACTAGTTCTCTTCTTCCCTGAGTGAAGGCTGCTGGAGACACAGCATTTGTACCCGGACTCCTCTTGATCCCTGAGATGATGGTGCTGGACAAGGAGGACGGTAGGTGGGCTAAGATTCCTTAAGCTTGTACACAGTGTATGCTGTACGGGGTTACATGTAAGTAAATGGCTCTGACACACATGTGCAGTGTGCATGTTTGGGTGTTCTGCCTTCACCCTTTGATTTTTTTTCCCTGTGCCAGTAACAGGGGAAATTCACTCTTTATCTTAGTTTTCCCCTGGCTTTGCTGACAAGTCAGCTAGCCCAGAAGTGTTTACTTCAGGCTCTGTTTGCTGAAGGACATGTGACATAAACAGTTTATTTTTTGGATTTTTCTTCCCAGCAAATGATAACATGACTCTGTTTTGCCCATCTTAGCTTGTTTATTTTAGTAGCTTTTATTTTTGCATCTAATTTTGAGGCTTCCTTTCCCACATCTTTTTTTAAATTTACATGTTTAATATATATATCTTACTGCTCTTTTTTTATAGGTATAAACATAATGACAATAAGCTATTGGCCTGCTAAACCGCTCTGGCAAAGAATCGTTGGTTTATTGTGAGAATTTATTCTCTAAATGGCAGAGGTGGTGCTACTGTAGGAAGGTAACTTAATGAATGAAGCTGAAGGAGAGATTGACTGTTTTTAAGTTTGGGTGCTGGCATGTGCTTCCATTATTTTTAAAGCTAGCTGTTCTTATGAAGGAAGGAGCAGTGCAGCAATCTAGGGAAGAGTCAAAGATTATGCTGAGGCACTGTTACCTAGTAGTTAGAGCATGAGACTAGGAGTCAGGGAACCTGTGTCTTCCTCATGTGAATGCCATTTGCCCTTGGGCGAGCAACTTAACTGCTCTGTCACTGGTAGTTTCTAGGATGAATATGGTAAGTCTGACCACAAGTTTTCTGATGAGAAAACAAACATTGCTTTGTGACCTGTGTGACAAACATTTTGGGAGCGCTACCGTAATGTTAATGGCAAAGCTAAATATTGGGGATTGCCATTTTCTTTTAAAAAGGCTATTCTGACCTTTAGATAGGTGTGAACACTCATTCTTTTATATTCATTTTCTAAATGGATAACTTCACTGTGTTGTGTCCACCAGTATATGCTGCTGGATAGTATGGATTCTGGTAGCTTTTAGCATATCCGTGCATGTGAAACGTGCATGTGAAAAGATCTGTAACAGCTGAAATGTTTGACACTGGTGTCATTTGGAGGCAGAATGGAGGTACTGAATTTCCATGGGTTTACAGACTGGAGAAAAATTTGGAAGGATGTTTAGTATGCCTGGAACCCTGTGAACTTAAACATTTTGACACCCAATAATAGCAATATTGCTATATTAGATGTATCAGTTCTTAACAAAAAGTTTTCCCCTGTCAAAATTGATGCTAATCACATAACACTAATAGTACTTAAAACTAAGTAATTCAAATACCAGGTTGAAAGGAGAGGATTTACTCCTATGCTTTCTTCTAGTATTAAAATGAATTTTGTTTAGTGGGAAATATTTGGAATAGGAAGAGCCTGAATATTAAAAAGTAACGCACATCTGGTGGTTTCTAACCAGTAGGTTTCATAATTGCTTCATTGAGGTTTTCCAGCATTAAAATAACCATAAGAATTCTGCTCAAATATTATATCAGACCTGTAGCTTTGCTTATAATGGACTTTTTTCAGGTATCTGGAGGACCATCATCAGTAGATATAATATATTTTACATGAGCAGTGCCCTCCAACTTATTTGCAAGTTCAGAGAACCTTAGTCTAGTTTTATGGAGTACACAAGTACATTGTGCCTAACCTTGGATTGACCTGCAGGTTGAGGTGAATAAAATTTGGATGGATTTTTTTTTCCCACCTAGGCTTTTCGTCTTTATTTAAAAAAAAAATAAAATAAAAAAAGTCTTATTGCCATTCTCCTCAGTTCTATGAAATTCATAAAGTCTTTACTCTGAATTGACAGTCATGGTGTCTTATTTACAAATGTCATGTCTGGAATGCATAAGCAGTCTTACCAATACAGTAGGAGTCAATTTGGCTTCCTGAAATTTCCAAATAACCTGGCCTAAAAGATAGAAATTTCTATTGAGTTGTCTGATTGGTTTCCTTGTTGACTTATTAGAGCTTAGAAAATGAAGTAGATAAGAAGCATCTGTTACAAATCTTCTCCAGCAACTTTGCAGATGACTCTACGGTGGCTAAAAGAAGTATTAAGTGGTTGCATATTGCTTATGCTGAAAAAACAAATGAAGGTCTCTGGATTTCAAAGGCTGTGAAGCAGCTCAGCTCTCAAAGGTGTTCTGTTGCTTTTTTGGCTGTGTAAGTTGAATCTAGTGAGTTTATTTTATTAGAAGCATAAGGCTACTCTGTAATCTTCCTCTGAATAAGACATATTTGGCTGGCTGACCTTATTTCCTATTGGGTCACAAGTTGTGTACTGCTTTTTTTTTTTAAACAAAAACCATTTCTCCCACACTTTAAAATCCTCCTTTGCAGTTCATGCTTGCACTCAGAACTATAATCTGTGATGATGGAACAATATGAACAGAGCAGAACCGGCCAAAATTAAATTCTTCAGTTTGAGAAAGAGCTGTTACTTGCATAAAAGCAAAAATGCATCATGTAGAGATCACATTTTCAAGTGTAATGCATGAATAACACTCAAAGCAAAACAAAAATTCAGTGTTTGTAATAGCAGTTAGGAAAATATTGCTGCTTATTCCAGCTGTAATCTTTGCTAACAGTGAAGTGCGGCCTAGTTAGTAGTATGTATGGCATGAAACACACTAACAGAAATCATAATTCTTTTATTACAAAAAATGCAACTTTTTTTTCACCTAACTTGTGCTGTTAACTACTCAGTGTCTTAGACCCAGCTTATTGAACAACTTTTTACTGCCCTCTTCACATGTACGAAGGCACTGATCAGAATGTGTTTATATCCCAAAGCTGGTACGGCCAACAGTGCATGCAAACATAGATCTTGCGAGTTAAAAATAGAACCTGAATCAATTAAATGTGGCAAAAGAATAGGTAACATGAATACCAGGTGGGAGAGTTCCAGCAAATGCTATGGGCGTCTTGGATGAAGACTTGATATTTAGAGGGTGACCCCAAAATATGGGTACCAAGGACGGACATGGGTGTGAGTTTGCAAAAAGAAGCTGCACATCAGTATGAAGTATTTAGGGAAATGAATATTGGAGGAAATGAATATCTGAAACAAGATCAGCTGCTCTAGTGGTAAACAATGGAGACTTCTGAAAAAGGAGGGAATATTGAGGCACCAGGAAAAAAAAACAACAAGCCGATTGGAAGATGGTTGGAATAATTTAACTTGGAGAGAACCAGTGTACGCTCCAGGGCTGCAGTCTTCTATGCAGTTAATTCACGCATTTCTGAAAGGTTGTTTAGCAAATGGATTTGTATTAACTGATTTGATGTGAGTTGAAACAGCAGGTAATAATCAAACACTTGCATGCATCGGGCTGTGGGGGAAGGAGTAATACGAGGTGAATTAACCTTAAAATACAGGACTCCATGAAATAGGGCCACAAAACAGCATTTCTCTCATCTATATTTTAATAGCAGGAGGTTCTCACTTATCCACTTAAAAGTATCACTTACGCAACATGGTAAATGAAGGCAAAGCCACTTGGAGAAAAAGGAAGAAGGACCAGATCTAGATAAAGATGGATTAAATACCATCAATGTTGATTGCTAGGTGGTTATAAAGTGTGAATAAAAGTGATGGGTCCAAACAGAATCCTGTGTCATGGTAAGTCAGGAGAACAAAGATATTTTCCTGTCTTCCAACCACAAACCCAGTGACAAGAATGATCAGTGAGATATGACTCCAGCCATGAGATCGGGGCCCATGCATTCGTCTTATAAATGAATGTTAGATGCCACATGCAGATCTAGCAAGATCAAGATGTGACATTTTACTCAGTGTATAGAACCATTTACAAGATCATTATAGACCTCTAATAAGGTAGTTATAAAATGAACACAAGCCTAAACGTGAAATAGGGCTACTTCTGGAAGAAAAAATATCCAGTGGCTGTTTGTCAGAATTTGGGGCGGGGTTGTGTGTGTGTGAGATTTTTTAAATCAACAGATATTATAGATGTTTGTAAACATTTTTTAGTTTATTTTTAAATTTTCAGTTCTACAAAATTATGAGGGGTGTCAGACAGAGTCATACAGCAATTACTGAATGGCAGCAGACACTGATTCACAAAACTTAAAATTTTATAAACATTAAAACACAAATTGTCAACAGCACATGTCAAAACATACAAATATCTTGAAATCATACTGAGTTCATTTTTCTTACTTTGCCTATCTGTCAACTTAGGGTATTATCAAAATGGAAATATTTTTCAGTGGTATTTGTTTGTATGGTGAAATCAACTTTTACCAGTAAAAATATAATCTTTTCAAGACCACCTGTACATTGCTGATTTTAAAAAAGGAAATGGCAAATTGATCAGACACGTGCTGCAGAGCGAAACGAGGAGTAATGGGGAAAATAGATGACACCTGGCAAGGGCAGAGAGTCATTTTCTTCTTACACTGAATATGGAACTTTATTAGAAATCGGGAAAACTATTTTATTCTGAAAGCTGTTTCTTTTTCCCTCTGCTTTTGCTGAGACACTTCTCCAAGACCTATCAGGTTTTCTGCATGTTCTCCTAGAAGTCACCTTATTCAAAGAATGAAAAACTTCTGTTGCTGAGAACTGGTTATAAACCCAAACGATTAAGGAAATGTATATAGTTGGAGCCAATCATGCAGCCTACTGCATAAGTGTAATTGCTGTGGATTCTGTTTAGAGTCACAAAAGGGAAATGTTTGAGATTGAGATTGTACTTGGTACAGGAAGTGTGAAATAGGTGGTATAGTTGGAAGTGGGGGCTCAGAAAGAAAAGGTTGAGAACTGCTGCCCTAAAGTTTAGCTGCTTCAAATCTCTTGTGGGATTGCACATCTAGAACAGTCATTCTTGGGGCACTTGACTGAAAAGATGACTCTAAAATATTATCCCTATCTCTTCAATATTGCTGAAAGGGTCAGGCTGAATATTTTAGATGAGTTCTTAGTTGAATGAAACTGGTTTTGCCCATCCCGAAAGGAAATGGGGAAGTTAACATTTCTAATAGCAGTGAGTTGTATTTTATGGAGATAATATACACTCCTGTGTTGTACAATCAAGGTAATTTTGCAGTCTGCAGGGATATGGTATTGAGGCTGGACTCCACTTTAAACCTTCAATGTTTTTAAGTTCCGAGGTGCTGCCGCTATGTTGCAGTTGTCTTGTAGGCATATTACATGTTTAAAACAATTAGGAAACACATTTTTTCAACTTTTGGAGGTGGGGATAAAAGAAGAGACTGAATCATGGAAATTTTTAGGTTTAATTTTGGATTTAAATGCAATAAGAAGGCTGCTCAACAGTTAGTAAGATTAAAATCTGTTGCGCTGCCTGTGGGTTGGTGGTCAATTTTCATGTGGTATTCATGAAAGCTGTGTATTTTATCTGTTTGCTGTAGCATCTCTTAAGAGAGTCAAAGTATAGAATCTTTACCAAAAAAAAAAGCCCTTGTACGAGCAGTGCATTATTAATAAAGTAATCCATAAGATCTGGTGATAGAGTCACAGCACAGTCTGAAATATCTGTTTTTAAATGGTTAAGAAGTTATTATGGTTGGAGGATTAATTGATTCCACTTGGGAGGCTTTTTTAGGTTTTCGGAGTTCACCTTTAGAAACACATTTCACTGTTTTGTAAATGTCTGTTTCCTATTCAAAGTTTTTTGTTTAACCTAGGTCAAATAATTAAGCTTATAACAACATTAGGTTTTCATCAAAAGTAACTGAACAGCTGTGAAAGGAAAATATGCTGGCAGCACCGGTGTTAAGTGCATCTTTAAACCATTTTATCTTAAGTTAAGAATATGAAAGTTCATGGCAAACAAAATATTTGAAATCCATCCAAATCATTGTAATGGTATCAAAAAACATTAAGCATAGTATTCTAAGAATAGAATATACATTGAAGATATTGCTAACTGCTGAAGTGTAAAACTCTAATGGGGCTATGTGTTTTTAAAATTGTGCTGAATTGTCCTAGTTTAGAGTATTGTGAAGTTTTAAACAGTATTAAAATCACTGCCCCCAACTCCAGTAATGTGGGTGAACTGTCCACAGGGAATGACCTTTTCAGTGAGTGTAGCACCTATTCTTCAATTTATTTTGGAGGTGCTTGTCTATTTTTTGTTATGTTATTTACTATTAGATTAGCATATTTCAGCCTATAGATGGTTTGTGAACAATCCACAGCAGCTATTTTGATAGTTCTCCAGTGTGTGGGTTATTTTCCTGTTCCCTGACAGGATGACCCACCCTCACCCCCACGTCCAAGGCAATAGAGTTTTTCAAGATTGTTTGTTGCCTACTGTGTCACAAATAGATGATACGCTCTTTGGGGCAGAGACTGTCTTTTTGTTCTGTTTGTACAGCCGCTAGCACAGTGAAGTTCTGGGCCATGGCCAGGGCTCCAACACACTGACTTTTTGTTTTTGTTTTGCTAGAACATTTATAGCAGAAGGAAGTTGCGTCTACTTATGTAAATATATTTATTATTATTAATTGTATTATCACAGAGTGGGCATCAAAGAGGATCACAGGCAGTGGTGAATGAATTTACATTTTTTGTTTAAATGACCATTTGTATATTTTCTACTGCAGTGTTCAAAATTCTGTACTCACTGATCAAATTCCCACGTATGTGTTTATAAAACTAGGGGAATACTTGGTTGATACAACTACTGGTTTTAACAGTTCTGCTCTTTTTCTAAAAGAAACATTTACGGTTATTCATGAGTGAGGAGAACTTGAACCAAAACTAAACAATAAAAAACTCCTTCACTAATATAAACGTATATTTGGGTCAAGGCCAGAGATGCTCCTAGGTGGTTCATTATGGATATGAGATAGAAATGTATTCCAGAGGACTGTATTTCTAATAAATAAAAAAGCATAATGAGACTGTAACTGGGAAGGAAGACAAAAGCAGCCATGCTTTAAATTGTTAATGATGGTGCCAGTGGCTGCTGCTTTACCACAGCTGTTTAAATTGATCTGCTAGTGAAAATGTTTTGTTTTGGCACTTTTCCTTGATGTGTAACCCTTTCAAAGGGACCCCTGGAAGCTTTTCAAAGGGGAATTGTGATCTTTTCCTAAATGGGGTTTAGAGCACCACAGTTCCAATATTTTGGATTATTTAAACATACAAGTGCATGTTCTCTTTTTTTTGTAATACTTTTGACAGGTACACAGTTGTTTTCCCTTCATTCCTTCCTCTCTCCCCCCCCCTTTACAAATTATTACTGCCTTATTCTAAAGGGTATTTCTTTGGCTTCAGCATCACCCTGCTATCCAGTCTCTCCTTTTTCTGACACTATCATACTTAATAAGAAAAGCAAAATAGTACTGCTTAAACTTGAGAAATAAAGGACTACCAGTAATTTCTGTCAAGTGCCTTGTTAGAGATCGTACTTTAAAATATGTGCCTTTATTATTTTATATATTTTTTGCCCAGACCCCCTTATGCTAGGTGGTGCACAAACGTAGAACAAAAAGATGTTTGGGGTTTACCAGTTTATTTCTAGATTTGGGTCTACCTTTTAGCTGATTAATCCACTTCAACATCTTTTCATATTTAGACCATGCATTTGCCTTCAGAAGTGACGAGTAGTCTCCAGATGATCAAATCCCACTAACAAGCTGAGATGAATGTATTGCTTTTATTTATTTTTATTTTTATCAATGTATTGTCTGAAGCAAATTGTGTGTGTTCAAGTAGTTTCGAGAAGCTAGCCCACTCAGGACTGTTTTATCCAGTGCCTACAAAATTACAGTCCCCACCTCAAGGAACTTACACTCTGTGCACAAAACTATTTGGAAACACACATAAAGACTGCTGTGTGGGCCTGTGATGGCACTGTAGATATAGAAGCCACTTACTAGATGTCTCCATGGATAGGCTGGGTCTGGTGTGCTTTAGGTGATCTTGGCAACTCAGTTTCTGCCTAATGTTTATACCTGAGGATATTTAACATTCTTCAGAATCCATAGTATATTCATTTTTATTCTCCTTTGTGGAAAATAACTTCTGTAAGTACCCTGCTATGGATATAAAAGGCTGTACTAGACATCTCAAACCCTTTGACCTGTCTGCATAGACTGGAGCTCTGTTTTTGGAAGGACTCCTTTATATCTGTTTTTACTCCATGCCCTTCCATTCATTTGCCTATACAAAGCAATAAAGGGTAAAACTAAAGTAACATAAATTGGTCTGTCTTCATGAATCCATGTCTCACTAATGTACCCAGATTAACTCAACTGTAAATTGTCTCCTTTGGATGTCGTGTCTTGCTAAAAGTTTCCTATATGATTCATGATTTGGATTGCTTTTAACAGCTATTGGCTAAGCAATATGGTAAATGTACAAGGTGATGCAATTGGCATTAGTGAGAGGATGCACAGGAGCATGTAATGCAGTCAATACTACATTAACTACTGATGCCCAATTACAGAAACTGGAAGAGTGGCTTTTAGGAGCATTAGGACTTGCAGAAGAGCTGAGATCACCTGCCGCTCCTTGCCTAAAAGCTTCACCCTTTATGCGCTGGGATCAAAGCAAACATTCAGTTGCTGCTTTATCATATGTAGTAACGAAGGTGGGTTTTTTCCAAAGAAGTGTCACACTGATGCTTTTAACACATGTAAATTCAAATTTCCATATTTCAAGATTCTCTTTCCATCTCCCGAGACAAGATTTTATTTGAATAAAAACTCTCTAACAACCTTTGTACTTACTGGTTCTGTTTTTCTACATCCTACTTCTTTAGCCATTTTCGTTTAAAGAAACACTTTAAGTGCAGTTTAGAGTGTCCTATTTCAGTGAGTCAGACAGAATAGGACTCTATTTTTTTCCTCCCAGTCTCCTGTCCTTTCTCTAATCTGTACATGATTGAGACCTCAGCTGGCTTACGCTCTAGAAAAATGTTCTAAAATACAGCCAGACACACTATAAAACAGGATATTTAAGTGTGACCTCTTAGCAGTCCATGTTCAAATTAAGCATATATTGTTACTGCTTTTGAAACCCAATTGCAATAGTTCGAATGATTATAGGGCCACATTATGCTTTAAATGCCGTGTGCACTTCTTCTATACTAAGGTTAGTATTGCGGCAGTTTCTATTTTAAAATGAGCAATGTTACTACTGTATCACAGTATTAGCAAGCCACAGAGTTCTTGACTTTGAGACAGGATTGTGGGAGGGAAAGCTGTAAGGACACTTAAATATTTTAATATAAAAGAAAGCTACTAGATGCCTTACCACTCTTTTTTTTCATTAATTCTCATCTTCCAGTTAGGATACTTCGCATATCCCTAGTGCTTTTCTTCCTCAAAACACTTTAAGAATATTAAATAATTCCTCCCAACATGCTATGTATTAGACCCATTTTACAGTTGTAAAACCAGGCCGTACTGAGGTTTGGTGACTTGCCGAAGCCCAGAGAGAGGGAGTTGGTTTTACAAATGCTACTAGAGTGCCTGTGCTAACTTGTTCCTAACTTGGGTGGCCTGATCTCTCCTTGCACTGCCCTTGTCTCCCCTGCTCAGTTGAGTGTGGGCTGCTCAGACAGCATGTCCGACCTTCGTTGGGGAGAGTGCCGGCTGTTGACCCGATACTCTTGTGAGCTGAACAGAGGTGGGAAGTGGGAGCAGTGCTGGCTGCACTCTCCCACTCACCGGCCAGATGCCACTCCATGCCACCCACAGTGGCACTCAATGAAAAAAAGTGGAAGAACCTTACTAGCCCAGGCAGGAAAGGAATAATCATTGTCACAACTCTCATGGGAATCTGATGAGGGTTGTGCAGCTTCATGCTGACTGCCCCTTTCTCTGGGCTGACTGCTGAGTAGCATTTGAAGGTGCTCCTCAGTTTGTTTTCTGTGGCCTAATAGGATATGTCGACACTGTATTCTATACCCGGGCTTACAGTTGCTGGACCTAGGTCTCACTGCCATGATAACGAATTCATGCTGCACTATGCAGACCTTTTGACTTGGCTTTGCGGCCCGAGTTGTGTCCGCACTGCAAAATGACAGGGTTTGGCCCTGAATTGCAGAGGAACTCTGGCTCTGACCCACTCCCTAGCAGGGTCCTAGGACCCGGTCCTGTGGCCTTGCTGACCTGAGTCAGGCTGGTTTGTGTATAGATGGAAGGGGAGGTTGGGCTCAAACCTGAGTCAGTACCTCAGCTTAGTGTGCAGTGTAGACACATCCATAGACATTAGATCCAACTGATGATAAAAGCCCTCCTTTCAGCAAAGAGAAAAATCTCTGCCAGCACATTGTTTTTTGCCACAGTTGGGGTGCAACGCTCTAACATGTTGATTCTTGCTTTTGCAGACAGAAAAACTGTTATGACCGTCTTAGAAAGCCATGTGGAATCCGAAGACAGCTCCCCCAATATCATTTTGTTTGTAGATGGGAGGCCTAAAACTTCTTGACCATTAGTGCCTTAGTTATCAAAGTAAAACTATCACAAGGTCACAATCAGCATAGCCCCTGCCTTGTTTAATGCCTCTGCATATGCAGCTAGCTGGAAGAGTTTGTTCTGCTATAAGAGCAAGGAGAAAAAGCATTGCTGTTTTTAAGAGGATTGTCGCTTTCAGTTCCTGGTCGATGCTCTTTTGAACAGCTGATGGGGAGGGAGCAGAAGGTAACCTGCTGGCTTGCCACCTTTTCAGTACATTAGTGCAAGGAGTACAAGCATTGGAGACATGAGGGAACTTAACTGAACATTGCATTTAGCCTGGCCTCAGTGTGTAGTATAGACTAGTATCCTGCCCTTGATGCATTTTCCTGCACTGATACAAACTGTGGTTTTAAGTCTCTACGTGTCCAGTAGGGCAAGTCAAAACATCCTTGAGTGACTTTTTCTTGAGTTGGTGTTTTCTCTGATTTATTCTTCATAAGAGAACAGATGTGTAACCTTCCCTATGCAAAACTAAAATAAATAATAGTCTTGTTGTCCTTGAGATTACTGGAACACTTACAGTATGTTGTACTCCTCTGAGCTTTGGAGCCCTGGGAATCAAAGGGCTGGAATTTGCAGAGGTTAAGTTAAACAAGCACTAACTTTCTTTTTTTATTTTGTTTCCTTATCTCTCTCTAATTCGGATTAAGCGAAAGTGTAACAACTGCCTTTAAAAATGGGTAAAAACGATTCATTGGCTAGCCTGTTCAGTTTTTTAAACTTGCACTGTTTAAGTGGGCTGCTCAGTGAAACTTGTACATTCATGAAATAGCTGATTGGAAAGCAACATTTCAGATAAATACAAGCCAGCGATCTATCAGCAGTTGTAATAAAAGCTGGGCTTCAGGCTGTGATTTTATTTTGAAATAATAAGAATTGCTTTATTCTTTTTACTTGAGTTACCATGGTAATTCTGTCGTGTAGCAGTGTTATATTGATTTAGAAAGTGGACAGTAATATTTCTTTTGTGTTATTCTGTTTCTAGGGGTTGATTTCTAATTTCCACTTGGAGATTACTTTTCTTAAGTCCCTTCCCCTTTTTTTTTCTCTAGCAGTGTAATTTTCCTCTCTCACACTGCTATTTTCTGAGCTTATTGGTTTGCTCTTATTTTAAATTAAACTTGCTGGTTTCAAATATTGAAATGACGTCTTTGTCTGTGTCTGTACTTTGGTTTAGCAAAATATTACAGTCTGCTGTTTTATGCTTAATAATTTAAGGGAGGCTTTATGTCTGCCATCAGTGGTTGTTGGTAACTAATGCCTAAACCAACACAAAGCTTAAACCTCTGACATTTTAATATTGTGTAATGGTGCTTCCACCTTGCATATGTTTTCTTTTTTTTTAAAGAAAAATCTGCAGTGTACATTGGAGTATTCGTACCAATTAAATTCTAAGGAGATTTATATACATTACAACTGGAACTAGCTGTGGCTATGCTGGGGTTCCGTAGTAGCTAAGATACCCATCTGCTTTGTGTTTTGAAAACCCATTTACCATTTCTCAACCATCCCCCTTTAATCAAATACCTAAGACAGTTTTTGAAAGCTAAACTTTATTTTTAATAGTAATCTGCAATTATGTATAATATAGTAAATGGCAAGCTCTGAAAATCTCTAATAGAAACAGGTGCAGCCCTATAAGTGTATCTTAATAATAAATATTTTATCTATCGAGCTGAGTATGGGTCTGTTTCTTCTTGTAAGAGATGACCTCTTAGAGCTGAGCTGCTTCTCCTTTTGGAGTTTCAGGTTGTCATCTCTTGCAAGAGGAGTAGACCCTCAGCTTGGAGATGAGGAAATGAACATCTACTATCTCACTTTAAGATACATGTGTTTAAAACTTAAGTCTAACTGTGTATTCTGTTTTAGTGTTTAACTTATTAACAGTTTCACTCTGTGCTTAAAAAGCAGTTTTCCCACCCTTGCTACTGAAAGGTAAAGTTCTTCCTCACGTCTGAAAAGTTTCCATTAAAGGGTTTTGAGGGGCAAATAACTGGGCAGACCAGGACATAATTTGCTTTGTGGCTCTTAATTTTTATCCGTCTCACAAGACTGAGAAACAGTCCTAAGAGTGCTGGCTGGTTTAGCTGTTCTAATGGGGGAATTTATGCCATAACATATGATGCTCTGTCAGTGTTTCCATATAAAACTCCTCGCTTCATGAAAATTCACTTGGGATAGAAAGTCTGCACATAAGCTCCTTGCTTGAGGATACGTTTTCCTTTCGTATTTAATTTTGATAATCCCTCCATTTGGCCCTTTTGAGCTCTTTGAAAAATAAAAAGGGAGGCAGGACAGGAGAAATAACTTTTTGATTCTTTCTAAATGACAGTTAATAAAATTTGCTTGACAACTGAATTACACTACAGTAGTATTGCAAACTATTTCTGTAGGCCTGAACTCCTATTTATTGTAGTCCAAGTGTTACAATGCATAAGCAGCCGTCTTTCACAGAAAACTTCACAGCCTTTTGGCAGCAACTTGCTGTGCAAGTGTTGCCTGCAATGGTCTATTTAGGGTCAGTGATCCACAACCTCTAAAGCCTTCAAGTAGGTCTTGACCCTTGAGGTTATAATGGCCTTGGAGCCATTATGAACCATCCAGCGATGTCTGTTACACATTAGTCTATAATAGCTCCAGACAAAATAACTGATTTTTTTAAAGTTTGTAATTCTAGCTCTCCACAGCAGATTGCAATGGCTTTGAATGATAAAATGAAATTTTAAAGTAATGCAGCAAGTGACTGTTTAATGTTAGTGCCTAACAGGCTAAGACTTGGGATTCAACTCCCTAACACTCTTCTTCTTTCCTTCCCTGCTTCGTCCCCTGTTCCTTAACTTTTTTTTCCCCAAGCCCAGTTAATAATTCGTCTGTTAACAGAATTGGTCTACTCTGCCCTCTCCTGCTGAATTTGCAGTCATGTGATAAAATGGTATCTGACATCACAGGTCGCTACAAGGAGTAAGGGTCTGTTGATCTTGAAGTATCCCATGTGCTTTTTCACAAATGTGCTTGAACTGATTATAGGCACCATTTTTAATGTGCACACAATTTTGCATGACACATTACATGTTGGAGTAAGCCATCCAGGTGAAGGGTCTAGATGACATGAAAGGCATTTTACAACGTACATTTCTATAAGCCTGATCTACTTGAGGGGATATAATCCTGCCTGCAAATATCTGAGTCAAGGTTTGAGGTTGCCACCACCTGCTTTAAAATGTAATTTCCTTCCACAGTTGATTCCATTATGACTATATGATACATCTTCTGGGACTGAGTAATTGGCTAGCTCAGAAGTAGTTTTTGTTTCCACTAGAGAGATGTTTACAAACTGATGTTGTAGTATCCCTTTAAGACCCACTGAGAATCTGATTAAAGGCCTGAGGATCTTCTGCAAAGATTGCATGCTCCTGGTTGACATGAAAGGGTCAGCACACTGTCACAGTTTCAGCTATTAAGAATTAACTTAACACTAATTCAAATGCTACTATATATGTACAGCATTCATTGGACTGCTGTCGGATGGCAGTAAGTAACTTTATACCATAGTGTGTCTGAACTCCATTTAGTTACATTGAAAAGCTGAATGAATACGGTCACTTATGACCGGTATCAGAGGTATGCATTAAATAGTTCAGGTGCGGTGGAAGGGAAACATAATCAAAATGACCTCATACACACGTAGACTGCAGAAAATGTTACCATTGACTGGTGCAGCTGCTCTTCAGCAGGTCTGGGTCAGAAGTTTACCTAACATGGGTGGTTTTTACTTCTAGGTTTGAACATGAGTGATATTGTATTGCTGGTTTCCTGGTGGTGATAGTACTAGAACACTAGCTCCATGGAAGAATTAGTTCAGGTGTAGTGGGTACTACCCAAAATAACCATTGCGCTTTTAGCGGTTGATGATAAAAGCCCTAAACTTTTAGCGTAGGCAAACCTGCTGCCTTGAACATTACCCAAATTTCAAACTCCAGTAGTCATCCACTTACAATTAGCACATGAGTTACGGTGGATTATAATGTTATCCTGCCTGAGGCTTTGGGGCTTTGCTGTGCCATGTTTCCATTTACTGGTGTTTAAATAACCTTAAAACAAGCACTGCCATATGGAGCGCTCTGGTCTCCTGACTGCATTCGCGCTTCCATTGTGGTGACAGTGCTGCTGTCGGACCTGAAGAATTCTCATGCTGCCAGTGCTTGCACCAAAGCTTCAGCTACATGGCAGGAAAAGTTGAAGTTCCACAAGAACCTTGTGGAAAGAAAAAAATTGGCTAAGCTAAGATTAAATATGCTCCTGAGGGAACACTTCTTCCTATATTTCCTTTTACATTTCTGCTGAGCCCAGAGTCGTGTGCTTTTAACTGTTTGAAGAAAGCAGGAAAAAGTGCACTAGCACCAAAATACTGGTGGTGACTCTGAGGGTCTTGCTAATAGGCCAGTTCATCTTTATTGTAAGTGTGGTTCCACCAACAGTAAATCTGGACCAGAATTTCAAAGCAAAGCAGAGATTCCAAATTTTTTTTTTTACTAGATATTACAGGGGTCTTTAACAGTATTTTGCCATAACACCTAGGCATGATCTGCCTTGGGGATTTATAGGTGTCTGTCCTCTTGGTATCCAAGTGCTGCCCAACAGAGAGTAGTGGACGAATTAATCTCTGCATGTTTTATGCATTTAAGTTAACTTAGCGTTTGAGTTCCCTCCTCCACTTCAACACACTGGGAAGATTCCTAAAGGGAATGAGGGGAGGACGGGAAGGAAAAAATTCTGATGTTACTCTTGTCGTCTTTATAGTCTCATTTTCAATTTTGTGCTTCCTTTCATCCGTCTCTCTTGCTTGGAATGCCCTGCCCTCGTTCCAGATTTCCATGCCAGTTCCATAGGCTCATTCAGGTCCCTAGCAATGACTTAGTTGTTTGCCCATGAGGAAGAAGCTCAACATTTTGGTTTAAATAATAATAATAAAGTTTTTATTAATTATTTAAATAAATCTGTCCTCAAGGTTTCTCAGTGCATCCTGTGTGTTGGTCCCCTTCCTCACCCCCGAGATTGGAAATTCCAGGCAAGACCATCCTCAGTGTGAGTCACTTTACTGGTGCCTAATAAATGAAAATGCACAGTTCTCAGACTGCTTGTTTTAAGTCTCCATCAGATCTTCAGAAGATGACTTGCTTAATGTTGCTCTGATATTTGTTCTTGTATTAGTTCACAGCTAGAGTGGCTTAGAATAACGTCTTTTTTTTCCATTTAAAAGTACATGTTCATACACTTAAAATGTAATCATCTAACTTTGTTCAAACTGAGCTTGTTTTATAGATCTTATTGTGACTTAAACAAACCAAGACAGTACGTATTGGAACTGATAAACTTAGATACCATGGTAAGTCATAAGCACAAAGGGGAGAGTTAAGGTTGAAAACTCAACCTTAACTTTGCATTTCGTGATTTTGAGCACTTGAGACAACTTAGTGTCAGAATGACTTTATTATGAAAGGTTGAAGAAATGTCATTTAACATGCTCTTTGAACAAAAAGGCAGCCTTGATAGTATCTGTACTCATTTCACCCTTTCCATGCTCAATTCACTGTTTTTGTTCTGTATTTCAAGGAGCATTCTTCCCAGTGTAGCAATATGTTTAGCAAAATTTTTGTAGCTATTGAAAAAATGTTTTGATTAAATGGAAATCCAGGATATTTTTTTTGTTCCTGGAAAGACATTACTTGGACTTTATATGGAAAAAACAGGGTCTATGGTCATTCAGTTATTTTGTACTCTTTAGCACCTAGAGGTCCGAACTAAGATTGGGGCCCTAATGTGTATGTACAGCACCTAGCACACAACAGATAGTCCCTTTCCCAAAAACTTAAATTTTAAATTGATAAGATTTACAGGGTTGGAGGAGAAACAACTGAGCATAAACCTTAGTTTCCTGAGTCCCAGTCCAGCTCCCTGTTCACTGGATCACAGTACTTCTGAACTATTAAGTTCAAGTGATTCTCACATTAGTACTAGTACAAATCTACGTGGATGTTCACATCCAGTCTATTTTGAATTGGTTTTGAGAGCCCATGATAAATAGTATGACTCTGACCAGGCTTTCATTTGAAAACATGACCAGTTTTTTTCTTGGTTACAGAATTTGGCCATACTCTACCGTGTGTTCCGTTCTACAATGTTTTCCTAGAGCACTGATGATGATGATTGATGATTATTATTTGGATTACCACAGAGCCAAGGAGCTCTAATCATGGACCAGGATCCCATTAGGCTAGGCATTTTACAAACAAAGGGAAAAAAATGCTCCCTACCACAATGACTGCCCATTTAAGGACACCATGAGCACAAAATGAAATCTACATTGTGCTGGATGATCTGTTAACAATGATACTTTAAAATGCAACTCAGATGTGTAATGTAGTGGATGAGTATCCTTGAAAATGAGAATGTAATGTAAACATAACTCTAATTGGGATGGTGCTTATAAAGGTGGTTCTGCTGTACCCTCTTTTCCTACAGTTACCAGCTGAATAAAGGGAAGCAAATTGGAGGGGAAGGGAGGATGTACCATCAGTTTCTTCTCTGTCTCTGGGTATAAATAACTGAACTAGATGCAAGTAGAAGATTCTGGCTCTGGAGTCAGTTTTAAACCTACTTAGAAAAGTAATTTCAACTAAGCAAAGTTCAGAAAGTTTTTAAATAGTTTGTGAAATGAGCTATTTTAAAATCAGATCCATAATCATTTAACTTTATGTTTAGGAGACTCAGGAAACACTACATACAAGTTAGACTTGAGGGGGTGGAAAATGAAGAGCTGTAATGGTCATGCATCTATCTTCAGTCCCTGTTTTACTTGGTGGGAAGCACAACTTTCCTAAGGGAAGTACTTAGTCTCAGAGTGGAATAGGCTTCCTATGTCTACACTACAAGTTGGGGGTGTGATTGCCCTTTGTGTGTAAATAGACTTGTGCTCTCATCAAGCTAGTGTGAGTATAAATAGCAGTGTAGCTAGAGGAGCACAGTTAGCCACAGTGGAGGCATGACCTAGCTGTGCCAAATACAAACCCACCTCAAACCTCTGGGTCCATGCTTGGCACAGCCAAATCATCTGCTGCCACTACCGTGGCTACCCTGCTGTTTATACTCTCACTAGTTCAATGAGAGCCAGTGTGTATCTGGGCAGAGGAATCACACCCCCTAGCTCACAGCATAGACGTAGCTTAAAACAACTTTGGTCGGCTCTGTGGCACTTTCATCCAAGGCTTAGAATTCATGCCAGATGCTTAACCCCTTGGTTGACATGGACTAGGAGCACTTTAGAGGCAAAAGGCTCTGCTTTAGGATGGGAAGGGGGAAGGAGTCCCTGAGATCAACAGTTAGAAATCGACTCAAAGGTTGTGTCTTAACTTAACACAATTGGAAAGCCCATTAAAGGCACAGACCAACATGCTTGATGCCGTGCTGACTGGTTCTCCCTGGTTCTTGCTGGCTGGCAAGGGAGCCATGACTAGCCTGTGCTGGAGGAAGCACTGCTGAAAGAAAGGGTTTGATGGATGGGAAGGGAAGGTATGAATGGAAGGACTAATGGAGAGCGCCACACGCACCACAACAAAACTCTCTTTTAAGCTTTCCCTATGGTTGTCCTAGGCAGCAAATTACGTTAACATTTTGTAGTGCTGTGCTGGCTTCCTCATGTTCCTGCAGCTGATGACCACATGCTGCTTTGTAGCCTCTATCCTCTCTATTCTTTTCTAAATTCTCTGTGGCTCACTGGTGATCCAAGAATACAAATCTTTGTCTCCCACTCTTTCTGAATAACTGTGGTTCTTGAGTTCTGGTATCATCTGACTTGCCCTCTGCCATGCTTTCTTAACCATATTCTTTTTGTGTGATCAGAATATTCAGTACATTGCCTTAGGAGTCCCAGTAAAAATAAGTTGCTATAATACTTATGAGTTGCATCCCCAAATTTTCATAACTATGGCAAAGGCGTTGGTGCTCTTCAAATTTAAGGGGAACAGATGGATTTTTTCCCCCCAATTTTAGGAAAGTTCACTCCTGCTTCCTCAAAATTTCATTTTCTCTCTAATAATCATGTAGAATAAAAAAAAATCATGAGCTGAGCATAAACTGGGACCTAAACAGGATTTGAACGTAGATCTCCACTTAACCTATGGTAGCTGGTAGCATCAATAGAAGATCTAGAGAATAGTTCATTTTTAGTTATAGTTCAAAACAGTAGACAGTCTATTCTTTCCCACTGTGCTCTTTCAAAGTTGCTCTAAGGAAGCTCACAAAGAGCCATTTTGAGATTGAAGTGGGAACAAAGTGTTAATTGTTAAATTTTGAGGGCAAAATTTTTTTTAAGGGAAATCCATCTGAAAGATGTTAGTTGCATACAGAGTATTTCTGTCTCTATCCAGTGTTAAGTAATCTGTTTTAGAAATCTTTTATATGCTGTCCTTGGCAGTTCTCAATAGGCTTTTACACTCAAACAATATGGACTCTAGCAGGTGGTATTTTTGGCAAATGACCTCCTCAATACAAAGATTCAGAAGTTGGCCTTTCTCGTCTTTTTTTTTTTTTTTTAAGGTATTAAAATAGGAGGTTGAGGGCGAATGTACTAATAGGGCAGAGATGCACTGACAGGTTAGACTAGAGGAAGATCAAAATATCTGTTACCAAAGAATTCAAATCCCAGTTAAAGAATTTAGTGGAATAGCTGAAGATATTAACTATCAGCAGATCTCGCTGTGGAAACAAAAGCTGCAGACTTGCAACTGCAGGCCTGTTTCTGTGGCAGAGTTTAGTTATACCAATGATTCTGCAACTTGCAGGCTTTGTCTTCTGTGTTTTAGTCACATTGCTTTTCTGACATGAACTGCAAGTAACATGCCCAATTTGTCTGTCTCTCTCTTATTTTGGTTAATTGTAGTAGTAATTACTAATTTCCAACCCCTGACCTATTTTTAATCACATTTTTTAAAATGGGCTTTTTGTGCCATTTTAAAATTTGGTTCTTTGTTTTTAATTCAGATAGATTATGCTAAAGTGTTCAAGAAGGCTGCAAAGAAAGGTCAAAAGCTCTATCTATGCAGTGCCCATTTTCTTTAACGCATTTTAATAATTGTCGATGCTTTCTCTAATAGGGGCTTTTGTTTGAGCTATGTTAAATCTGCCCTTTGTAGGCCACGCTACTGCAGCATTAGCACAGTGTGCTGTCAAATGGGTGATTGGGGTCCAAGATCAACCTCTTGCTAGTGGTGATATAGAGCCAGATTTTTTTTCCTCCCAAATACTCTGAACTCTCCAGACTTTCAAAAGAACTTTGCTCTCACATAAGAATTTAAACAGGGATCAGATGCTCAGGAATGTTCAGCTTCCGTGATACCTATAGCCAGCTTTTTCAAGAGCACAGCCCTCAACATGTTGAGAATTTGGCCACTTACTTTAGTGCCACAGTGAGAGCTGAGCTCTTTTGAAAACCTGCCTTACCTTTCCCATTGTGGGCACTGAGCCTCTTTTGAAAATATTGGCCAAAGAGTATGTTGTATAGAGCTCCAAATGTGGTTGGCTTCTACCAGCTATCCCAAGCTTATAGCCACTCACTGCCTGTCATGGTGCCTATACCCCAAATATACATGGACTATGTATGACCCTTTCAGGGAGGTTAGTGAAATCAGCAGCCAAAAAGCCTCCTTGCATTATAAAATGTGGTGCTCTTTCACTTGAGAAGTTCTTAAGATGTCATGGTACTTAGTGTTTCAAAAGAGCATTTTCTAGATGTCTTTGCATTTTACATTGACTCATGGCCAGCCTCCTTACATTAGAGCTCCAAAACACTTTCTTTTAAAAATACTTCAGAATTAGATATAAAAGCCACTCTTTCTTGTAGCTTACTGTAGAAATGCACAATAAACTTCCACAAAGTGTCTTTTCTCCACCCCCAAATGGAAAAGTTTAACAGAGTTTGATGCTTTCAGACTTGGAAACAGTATTAAACAACAATTAGCTGACCAGCTTCTCTGGGCACAATTGAAAATGCTTGCCAAAAAACTTGTGGTATTTAAACCTTTTGTACAGTCTCTTGTCAAATATAGAAATGATTGCCTTTTTTTCTTTCCCCAACCATTTTCAGTCCTGCATCTGGTTTAATATAATGGGTGTTTGCATGAATGGCTTAGTTAGCCAGAGTGGTAATAAAACACTTTTAAATTTATTGTGACATTTGGATTTAATTAAAAAGTACACACTTAGAAAAGTAAAACATAATGCGGAGAGAGAGTCAGGAAGGTTTTTTCTCCCTTTCTTCCAAAAAACTAATTAGAGTTGTATTTTAAATTGTTTGTGCTGCTAATCATTGTAATAAATCATTTATACTGAAAAAGACACACTCTAAGAGCTTGTGTAACTGTTTATGCTCTCAAGTTTCTATCATGAACAAATTGATCTGGAAGTGAATTTATTAACCACTAGGGAAGAAATCATTAGTGCTTTCTCTAAATATTCCCCAGGTACATTTTTATTATAGTAGTTTACTGCTTTAACTAAAAGTAACATTACACAGCCCTGGTTGTAATTATGATGCAAATTGACTTTCCATCACTTACAAGAGAGAGAGCTGCCTTTTCTCTGCTTATGTTTCCATTTTATTTTCATCAGAGAAAGGCATGTCTTCCAAAATTCCTATATAAATTCAAGCCTGTGTTCTCAGTAGAATGACTGGGAAGACTTTAAAAAAAAATACAAGTTTCCTTGAGTTCTCTGTAATCCATTGGTCCTCATTAAACACTTTTTAAAAACCAAGTTAGCTCATTATATGATTTGAGCCTCTTACGTGCTGTAATAACAGTTTAGTGCTTTGTAATCTTCAAAGCACTGCGCAGCACCTCTGGTAGGGAGCCAAATATACAACACTTCACCTGAGTTTTTTTTTTTTTAAGGTGACTGGAGAGTCTGACACCTCTGGAAGACTTGCTTGTCTTGCAAACTTATTGCACTGTATGTGAAGATGCAAGGAATACTCCAGTCAATAAAGACTCATCCTACCCACTATAACCCAAAGAAAAGAATAATGGCATAAGTGTTCAAATCTGGGTGCTTTGAATTAGTCTGCCAAATCTATATTTAGGTATCTAAATAAATGGGCCTGATTTTTCAAAATACTGAGCACCTGCAGTTCCAGCCAATATCAATGGGATTTGTGGGTTTTTGAAAGCATGTCACTTTTATTTAGGTGCCTAAATATGAATTTAAAGGCTTTAGCTTGAGGCACCCAGGATGGAAAGTTTGGCCAGTGTGAATCGCCTAAAAGAAATGAGCTGTAGTAGTTGTTCATTTATGGAACTGGGCAGGTGGTTTGGAGTGTCTTGCTTTTGTATGTTTTTACATTTGGAGACTGCAATTCCTTAAACTGTGTGGAAACACAAGGTAACTGATTGGGAGGCTTAATGTGCAATGAAAAATCTTAATTCAAAAACTGTGGTCAAGGTTCTGTTTAAAGCAACAATACTGTGTCCTTTCTAGAAGGGATATCATAAGAGGATATGAATGAAAGTGCTGCTTTTTCTATGTCCATGATCAGATCGCTAACTTAGAGATTATGCTGTATGTATAATAAGAGGGGGAGAGATGGGAGGGTGCATATGGGATGCTTGAGGGCAGGCACAAGATGCATCAGGATGTTAAGAAAAATAGAAGGGAGACATAAATTATGAGTGGAAGCAAGGATCACTTGAGTATCAACCTTGTACATACTTGAAACCGTTCACTGCACTTTGTAACCTGCCATTCATAACACAGAGCAGCTTCTAGATGTCAGCTAGTCCTGTCCACAATGGCCTACACACCCCTATCATTTCCCACTATGCATTTAAACTTCTAAGATCCCTCTCCCTTATGAGCTGCCTTCGGTGGGCTCTGTGGAAGTGTGTTGACTATTAGCAATTCATTTTGGCCATTCTGAAACTTTGAGTATTTGAAGAATTTGTGTGGGCAGAGAGAACTAGACAAAGCCATTAACTCCATAAAGTGTCAAAATTAAAAGGCAAGTGTGGCAAAAACGGCAACCATCATCCCTAATGATCACAAGTGCTGTACCTTTGAAGGGTAGTTTGCCTGTATCTTTTTTTCTTTATACTATCAGGTGAGTTCTGGAACCTCCAAGAATTAAGGGGTGGGGGGGAAGAGGGTATGCTAACATTTTCTTAACCTGTTCAAGCTTTTGTCTCCTTGTTATTGTGGTTGTAAACTCTTGATGTAAATCAGAGTTGTGCTTAGTTGTTTGTGCTTGAGTCTGTTTACGTTCTTTCCCTCTGCCCTTATGGGTGGTTCAAGAGTGACAAAATCTGAAATGTTCATTTTTGCCTTATTTACCAAGTTGGTAATACGTAGACTTACACACACACAAGCCTATAGGCCTTTAAGCTACATAAATGTTTGCCACATTTAGGTTCTGCTCAGAGGAAATAGTTCTCATTAGGACAAAGGATATAAATTCTTATTTTGTCACTCCTTTTTTATAATATGCCAAAAAATCTAAAATCCGTTATGCTTGTCACATTATGCTTGTAAAGTAAGTGTGTTTTTAAGACTTGTAGCTATTCGTTTTTCCAGATATCTACTGTATTATGTTCTGCCACATTAAGTTTTCCTAATAATCTATGGGAGGACGTGATCAAGGCCTGATATGATAGACTGTGAACATCACTGAATTTTGTAAAAGAGCTATCGTGGAGACTGACTCTGCAGATGTTTTAATCTGTACTTTCAGAGACGCACTACATTTTCCTTACCATTGTGAAACAAGATACAAAAGGTTGTCTGATGTTAGGTGTGTACCTTCCACAAATATGGCCGACTTTGAACCATACTGTCAAATATTATACTTGTAATTCTTATATAGTTTTTGTAGCCAAAAAGAGAGGCCTTCAGCCATTTCATACTTTGCTAAATCTGATACTCAGGAATTATTTAAACATATCTACTAAGATGCCATTAATTGAGAATAATAAATGCCCCTTTACATGCAATATCTTTTATAGGGACATGGCTCTTTATGCTGTTCCTGAAGGCTTTTATTCCTTTAAAGCATAAAAATTTCAGCACTTACAGCAGCATTTGATATACTGTTGCAACTCTGTCTGAGTTCTGCATTGCCACAACCTATTTCTTTTCTTACAACGTTTTATAGAGTGTGGTATCTAAATAGGGACCTTCTCTGCCAAAGGGTGATGTCCATGAACGAATGGGAGTTGAAAAGGAGCTAAGTGGCAGTTTAACAGAGAGCACTAGAATCCAAGACCAGCATGTGTGTGGAGTAGGGTGACCAGATGTCCCAATTTTATAGGGACAGTTCTTATTTTTGGGTCTTTTTCTTATATAGGCTCCTATTACCACCCACCCCCATTCCGATTTTTCACATTTGCTGTCTGGTCACCCTAGTGTGGAGTAAGGGAAAGGGGAGTGTGACTCAGACCTGGTCTACACTACGCGTTTATACCGATTTTTAGCAGCGTTAAACCGATTTAATGCTGCACCCATCCACACAACAAGGCCCTTTATATCGATATAAAGGGCTCTTAAAACCGGTTTCTGTACTCCTCCCCGGCTAGAGGAGTAGTGCTGAAATCGGTATTACCATATTGGATTAGGGTTAGTGTGGCTGCAAAGCGACGGTATTGGCCTCCGGGCGGTATCCCACAGTGCACCACTGTGACCGCTGTGGAAAGCAATCTGAACTCGGATGCACTGGCCAGGTAGACAGGAAAAGCCCAGCGAACTTTTGAATTGCATTTCCTGTTTGCCCAGCATGGAGCTCTGATCAGCATGGGTGGCGATGCAGTCCCAAATCCAAAAAGAGCTCCAGCGTGGACCGTACGGGAGATACTGGATCTGATCGCTGTATGGGGAGACAAATCTGTTCTATCAGAGCTCCGTTACAGAAGACGAAATGCCAAAGCATTTGAAAAAAATCTCCAGGCTATGATACAGAGTCCACAGCACAGTGCTGTGTGACAAGCATAACGGAAAGCCAAAGAATCAAATGGACACTCATGGAGGGAGAGAGGGGGGACGAGGACTCCAGCTATCCTGCAGTCTCTGAAAAGGATTTACATTCTTGGCTGAGCTCCCAATGCCTGTAGGGTCAAACACATTGTCTGGGGTGGTTCAGGGTATATCTCGTCAATTTACTCCCCCTCTCCCCTTCGTGAAAGAAAAGGGAAAAAAATCGTTTCTTGACTTTTTTTCAATGTCACCATATGTCTACTGCATGCTGCTGGTAGACACGGCGCTGGGGCACTGAACAGCAGCATCCTCTCCCCTCCCTTCCCCGGTGGCAGACGGTACAGTGCAGTAGGACTGGTAACTGTCCTCGTCATCAGCCTGTGAGTGCTCCTGGCTGGCCTCAGGTGAGGTCAGCCGGGGGCACCTGGGTAAAAATAGGAATGACTCCCGGTTATTGCTGGCAGATGGTACAGAACGGCTGGTAACCGTCCTCTTCATAGCAACTGGGGGCTGAACTCCATCAGCCCCCCCATTTCATGTCTAAAGAAAAGATTCTGTACTGCCTGGACTATCATAGCAGCTGGAGGCTGTCTCCCCCTCATTTTATCTCACTAAAAAGTCAGTGTTCCTTATTCCTGCATTCTTTATTACTTCGTCACACAAATGGAGGGACCCTGCAACGGTAGCCCAGAAGGGTTGGGGGAGGAGGGAAGCAACGGGTGGGGTTGTTGCAGGGACACCCCCTAGAATGGCATGCAGCTCATCGTTTCTGTGGGATCTGACACAGAGCGGCTGTGCTCTCTGGTTCTCTGATACACTGGTTCTCTAGTACACTTGCTCCATATTCTAGGCAGGACTGACTTTATTTTTAGATACAACATAAAGGAGGGAATGACCCACTAGGTCTTTTTTGTCTTTGCGCCCCTGGCCGACCTCAGCGAATGTCAGCCAGGAGCACCCATGACAGCAGCAGATGATACAGAACGACTGGTAACCGTCTCTGCTACCTTGCAAAGGCAAATGAATGCTGCTCTGTAGCACTGCAGTACCGCCTCTGTCAGCGGCATCCAGTACACACATGGTGACCGTGACAAAAGGCAAAACGGGCTCCATGGTTCCCATGCTATGGCATCTGCCAGTGCAGTCCAGGGAAAAAGGGTGCGAAATGATTGTCTGCTGTTGCTTTCACGGAGGAAGGAATGAGTGACGACATTTACCCAGAATCACCCGCGACACTATTTTTGCACCATCATGCATTGGGATCTCAACCTAGAATTCCAATGGGTGGGGGCGACTGCGGGAACTATGGGATAGCTACGGGATAGCTACCCACAATGCAACGCTCCAGAAATCGACGCTAGCCTCGGTACATGGACTCACACCACCGAATTATTGTGCTTAGTGTGGCCGCGGGCATTCAACTTTATACAATCTGTTTGTTTTACAAAACTGGTTTATGTAAAATTGGAATAATCCTGTAGTGTAGACGTACCCTCAGTTGCTTAGAAGGCACAAGTGGAATCTAAGTTGCTGATACAGGCTAACACAGCTACCACTCTGAAATTTGGAACTAGTATTACCTTAGTGGAGCAGACACCCTCTAGACTAGAGAGAGCGTTTCTCTGAAGGCAGAAGAGGTATCTGGTTTTATGGACAAGAAGTCTGATGACCTGTTTTGAGAGCTGGACGGCGAGGGGAGAAAAAATACCCTAAACTAAGCAAACCAAATCTGTACGCTGCTTGGATGACAAATAGGGAATCCCACAATGCTACTTTCTTAAGCATTTTTTTAAAGTAGAACTGTATTTTAATATTCAGACTCAATACATCCTTGACAATTATGGTGGTCTTATTTTGTATTAAGCTTATATAATAAACTTGCATTTGTGTGTGCTCAATGGAATTTCAATGCTGGGCAGGAAATGGTTATCCAGTCCTGGGAAAAGTTTTGAAATTTTAAAGCCCAAACTGGGATGAAAAGTCTAAATCTGATTTTCACAAACAGTCCAAAAGTTTTTTTGTTTTGGGCCAATACAAATATATTGGTTTGGTTATTTGCAGAATGTTATTTTTGACCTCTTTTTTTTATTTTTAAGTTGTTTACTATAATTTAGCTTACAGTTGTACTGAACCGGAAAAGTGAATTTTCCACTTTGACAATTTCAAAAGGAGACACTTTGATAATTTCAAAACTTTTTCCAAAATATGTGTTTCAAAGAATTTGCATTTTCTGATGAAAAGTTAGTTGAAATGTTGTTGTCCATCTGTAGAACTCATCAGGGCACTGAAGGCTCAGACTATCCCAATTACCTTTGGGGCAGTTTTTCTGAGTCACAAGCTTTTATACAACAAAAAGGCCTACGTTGTGTGCTGTGACGTTCTCTAAGCCTATTTGTTCATGGATAGTCCTTCTATAAGCTTTGGAAGGAAGAAGGTCATAGCACACTTTCTGCAAGACCGCAGGATAACCTTTTAATGGATTTTTTTCCCACGCTGCTTTTTCCCCTTTATCTTTGTTTGAGTGGAAGTGAATATGAAATATGGAGTTAGAAACCTGCAAGAAACCAAGAGAGAGTCACATTAGCTGTAGAAGTGAGCAAAAGAAGGCAGTAGTAAGTGGCAAAGGGGAAGTAGCACAAGATCAGGGGACTATAGGAAAGTCTCCTTGAAGATGTGACTGTGGAGAAGGATCTGATTTCTTTCTTTCAGTGGGGCCAGGATTTCACCCTGTGTCGTGTGTACTCTTTTGTACCAGTGCAATTTCCCCAGGGTATGTGCCTACATAGGTGTAAAATGGATTTGCATCACTTTTATCCCAGTTACTTATTCCCCCATATTGAACCTTAAACTAGATGTTCATGCCATAGTTTAGAAAAGACTTAAAACCACTCAATGCACACAGCCTTTAACTGTGAATGTATTGTCCGGTATGTCTGAAACTGTCTCTATTGTAGCTACTACTTTTTACATGCAGTATTTGGTAAGGTTGAAAGAATACCTGAACCTAGGTTGCTGTTATGGGGATGTGAGAGAAGTGTGCCCTGTGAACAAAAGGAGAGGAATGAGTCGGTGATCTCCTTGCCAATACAAATACTTACCACTAAGTCAGTCTTAGCTCAGGATCCAAAAGGAGAAAACTGCTAGACACTGGTGGCTTAGGATATTGGTAGGAGTTAAGACTTCAGAATAGCCTGTAGGAATGAAAATAGAGTGATGCCTTTTACTGAACAGGAGGAATGAATTTAATACTAACTGTGGATTAGTTTAAGGGCTCTGGAAGAGGTGGAAGTTTGGTGATAACTTCATGGACTGGGACAAAAAAAAGTTTAGTAAAAAAAAATTGTTTATTCTTGTCTATCTTAGGTACTTAATGACACCCATTACCACAATTATTAATGGACTTATTCTCACAACATCCCTCCAGGGAAGGGCAGTGTTATTTCCCCCACTTCACAGATGGAGAACTGAGACCCAGGAGACTAATCTGCCCAGGGTTACCCGGAGAGTCTGTGGTGGAACAAGGAATTGAACCCAGGCCTTCTAGGCTAGCAGCTTAAGCACTGGACCCTCCTTTTCTCAGAAAAATATTTTTTGTTCTAATTGCCAGTCTCTGTGAAAGATGTATCCACCTGAATCACTAATAAAGTACACCTCTATATAGGAATCTGTTTCTACATCGTTTCTGTACAATGTATGGATAAAGACTTGCTTGTAAGATCTGTTCCTGACCTTCCAGAATTTCTTCATTTTGACTTTTATGAACTAACTTTCAAAATGCTTCTGTGTACTGATGTTGATGTAATATTAACAATTATGCTGAGATTCGCCATATTCTTATGCTATATGATAAGACTAGGAGCTCCAGAAATGCTTTAACATGATTATATTTTAACATGAAAATATTTTTCTCCCATGAAAGTCGGTTGGTCTTTCTCCCTCCCTCCCTCCAAAAAAAAAAGTTATACGTAGAGAAGGTATTATTGGGATGTCTGTGCAAACTATATGTTATAGTTCAAGTGCATTTTGATACTGGAAAAGAAAGAAAATTGAAAACTAGATCTTGGGATGGGGGCATGTTTGATATTCAGAGGCTGTGGAACCACTAGTTAAAATCCTGTTGACTGAACTCTTCCATTTCTTTTTGCAGTAGATAAATTCTCTCTTACTATGTGTGGTGGTGGTGTTGTTGTTGAGATCTTAATGTTCTGCGTGGTCACTGGAGATCCTGTGGCTCTCTTTAGAGCGAGAGAGAGGGTTTTCCTGATCTCCCTTGGATATCAGTGCTATGTGCCACCTGTCCAGCATTTCAGTCTTGCTATCTGCATATAGCTTGTGAAATGTTTTGAGATTCTTCAACCTGAAAGAAATGTAAAATGTGTTCACAGTGGAGGGCAAGCATATTAAAAATGAAGTTTCAAAAAACGAAGTTTTAATTTCAAATTGGCCAGCATCTAAAAATAGTGCCAACCCAAGTAACCTCACTGAAGCAACTGAGTATTTTCTGTGGTACTTCATTCATTTCTTTGGCACCGTCATATGAAATTGCCAGTTTTTCATTTTCAGGAGATCAGTCTGTCAGTTTTAAAGCAGCTGTGTGCTGTAACCTTTGAACATTATGAAAGTTGCTTCCACCTACAAACGCTTCTGTAGGCAGTCTCTGTGTGTGCTTATATTACAATAGCTCCCAGAGGCTTCAGATGAGGTTGGGGTGCTAGGCACCCTGCAAATGCTTTATAAGAGACAGTCCTTGCTCAGAGTCTCTGCAATCTAAGTAGACGAGAGATGGGGAGAGAAGGGAAACAGACATTGGAGGTGAAGTGGCTTGCCCAAGGTCATACTGCAGGGCTCTGGCAGAGCTGGGTATAGAGCCTAGTTCTCCTGACTCCAAGTTCTAGGCTCTATCTGCTGGGCCATGCTGACTTGCAGTGTGGAGACCTTCTTTGCTAGACATGGACTGAAGTTTGTGCTTGAGATCCAGGTTAGACCAAACTCTGTTTGGGTTTGAGACTGGATCTGGGCTGAAGTTCAAACCAGGTACAGTTTGCATTAAAAGGTGGAAAAATCTTCTCCTGAGAGGTTCTTGTGATAAACGCTACAGCACTAAAAGTAACAAACTGCTTATCGTAAACTTTGCTGTAGTAGCTCCAGGCATGCTTTAGAGTAACATTTTATTCCAGTGCTGCAGGTAATTTAAACACTTTTCTGAAAGGAGGGACCACAGAGTACTGCTGAGTTGAGGTGGATCGGTGAAGGGCATTATGTTTTGCAGGTGGAAGCACTGAATGTTGGCTATAGATGAATGGGGTAGGTTTAGAGAGATGACTGGACCGCAGCTTGATTTTCAGGGACAGGTTGTCTTTTTCAAAGATCTGCTGCACTCCTGACTGACTGTATAGCATTTGCTCATGGGACTTGTGCCTTCTTCCTTCTAGCACAGTGGTTCCCAAACTTTAACAACCTGTGAACCCCTTTCACTAAAATGTCAAGTCTTGCGAAACCCCTCTTAAAAATGAATACCTGCAAAACCCCTCTTAAAAATGAATATTTCCAGAGATTTTCTCCTTTACCTGAGTATGATTTATAAAAGCAGTGATCTTGGAAATATAAAATTTTGTTTTTATGACATGCTTATTACACACTTTATTATTTATCATTACAGCATTTTTATTACATTATGAAAATGGCAACACACTTCCAAGATCTCACTTACAAGCTATGAAACACGTTGAATAAGCCTGTTATAAGACCAGGCTCCTATGTTTCATCAAGGAGTATCAGATGTGAAACTGCATGAATGTATTTAAGCCAACTCAAAGAGTTCCTCCTACACAAGCTTTCAGGTCATAATAACTTTAAAAACAATACTAGCTGCCTATTTAATTTTAAAAACAGCAAAAAAATCTGCACCTCCCTTTCCATCTCTTATAAGGAGTTTTGAAGTTTAAATCTCCTCAGTGTGATAGATATGCTTCCTTTGATGTGCTTAGCTCTTGGAAGTCCAAGGGCTCAAGGCTGCTGGGGTCTGTAGGGGCAGCTCTGTCTGCCATGAACCCCAGGGGTTCACGAATCCGGGTTTGGGAACCACTGCTCTAGCAGTTTGTCACCCCATTCCCATTCAAACATGATTCTAGGATCACCTCTTTTTCTTGATGAATGCATCCAGCAATGGTAACGGAACTGAGTGATAGAATGCTACTTTCATTTCCAGTACTGAAAACCTGTGGTGGATTTGCCATATACATATGAACATTCATTTCATAGCTTTTAAAAACTAGAATTGCAATAAGATGAACAGTTTTTAGCCAGTTCGGAGCCTCTTAATTTAATACGCAAATGTATGTTTGTGGTTTAGAAGAAAAGTTGTGCTTACTTGCCAAAAGATGTGGCAAGCAATAAAAGTTTGAATTGCTTTCTCACCCTGCAGAATAAGTTTGAAGTGGGTGTTGTGCTGGTGGGAGTGAGTCTGGGCAGCGCCGGCTTTAGGCCGATTTGCTCGATTCCTGGGAATCAGGCCCCGCGCCTAAGAGGGCCCCGCGCTTTAGGCACCTTTTAAATTTTTTTACTTACCCTGGCTGCGGTCTGCTCCGGGGTCTTCCATGGCCCCGCTTCCCTGACCAAAGCGCAGGGGGAGCGCAGCTGCCCCACAGCCCTGCTCTCTCAGCTGGAGCTCTGGCCGGAGCGCCACAAGCCCTCTGCCCCTGGCTGGAGCTCTGGGCCCTTTAAATAGCTCTCAGAGCCCTGGGGTAGCATGGCTCCAGCTGCCTTTGCCACCCCGGTCCTTTAAATTGCCGCCGGAGCTCCGCCACCCCCATGCATTCCCCAGGGCTCCCACGGCTATTTAAAAGGTCCGGGGTGGGGTAGAAGCAGGGGAGCCCCGGGCCCTTTAAATAGCCCCAGAGCCCTGGGATAGCGGGAAGCTTGGGGGCTTTTTAAAGGGCTGGGGCTCCAGCTGCCTCTGCTGCACCCCCTGCCCTGCCTGCACCAGCCCCACCCCCTGCCCACAGCCAGTCCCTACCAAACCCCCTGCCCTGTCTCCACACACCCCTGCCTGCACCAGCCCTGCACTGCCTGCCCTGCCCTGTCTCCAGCCAACCCCTGCTGCAGCCCCCTGCCTGAAACCAGCCAGTCTCATACTCCTGTCTCCAGTCCTGCCAACCCCTGCTGCACCCCACTGTGGCCCTGCCTGAAGCCAGCCCACCCCACACTCCCCTGTCTCCAGCCAGCCCCTTGACCCGCCTGCAGCCAGACCCTACCTCCAGTCAGCCCCTGCCCTGCCTCGAACTAGCCCCATGTCCACTGCTGCCCTGCAGTTCCCAGGCCAATAACCTGCACACCTGCTTCAGTGAGCGGGGCAGAAAGCAAAAGGAACCCACACATATGCACACCCCCAGGGAGTGGCAGGGACCCACACATGTGAAACAGTCATTAATAACCAATCAACAGCATATATGATGCAATGTACATAATATACAGTTATTATTTATATAGTTATGGAAAGTAAATAATACATGGAAGAAATGGAAGGCTTTTTTTACACTTTTTTCTTTAAGTCATCCCTGCCAGGGCCCCGCCGAAAGTGTTTGAATTGGGCCCCGCACTTCCTAAAGCCGGCCCTGAGTCTGGGAAACAAAGATTTCTGTTGTACCCATAAAGTTTCCAATAGGAGCACATTCCCAAGCACCAAATGCACTTTATTAAAGGTGGGGAGGGAACACCTAATCTGATTTGTAAGTAATAAGCCCTGTCCTTGAGACTATTTCTGTTCTCTCAAACCTGGTTTCCCAATTATATAATCCATTAAATTTTCTTGAAATCTCAAAATATCTGTGGCTGGTCTTTTCTGTGGGTTACAAATTGCTTGATTAGTCCAGGGTGCCATTCAACATTTGGTAGATAAATTCCTTTTTACAGAGTGAAGAGCCAGGCTGCTTTTTTAAATTCTTATGGGCCCTTTAATTCATGGAAGGAGTATGTGTGACAAGAAAGCATTAGAATGAATCTGAATAGCTGGCATAGGGGAAGCACTATCAGCCTGGGATTCTAAAAGCTTGCTAGCTGCCTGTCCAAGTAACTGTCCGGCTTCTAGTGGCAGATTGACATAATTACCCCTATCTCAAGGGAGCATACTAGAGCACTCCCTGATGTGCTCATAATTCTGAAGGAAATTGGGCCTTTTTATAGGCTTTCTGAAGTGCTCAAGTTCATACAAAGAATTGTGGGCTGTTTAATGTTTTTAAAAGGTTTTTCTAATTGCCACACTTCCCTCCTCTTCTTCCCCCCCCCCTTAAGTGGCTTCAGACTTCCATAGAACTTTTTGATTTTTTTAAACTAGTCTAATCTCTCAAACTATCTAGTTAGGAAAAAAACTATTGTAACTGAAAATGTCTCTGATACTTCTTCCATTTTAATAGAGACATTTAGTCTGGTTTAAAAGCTTTCTTGGGTACTTGTTATAAATGACTGATTTAAGCTTGACAGGTTTTAATTATAATGTCTTTATATGGCAAGTTAAGATGCTTAATGCTAGTGAAAAGTTCTGAATACAAAAGAAACCTGTGTCAAGTTGTGGAGCACTCTTACCCATCTTAATTGCTTTTGGTTTGAACTTTGACATTAACTTTCCCATATGTGTCTTGCTAATTGCCTTGCCTCATCTCAAGAACTTTTTTAGTTGGACTTTATAGAACTCTTGTAATTTTTTTTTCTAGTCCTTCCAGGTGATCTTCCAAAGGCCAAACTTTGCCCATCTTGCTTGCCCTCTAACACTACAACATGATTACTTTCCTTGGGGTCACATTACACCACCTTTGACAACACTGAATAGTATCTTGCTCCATGAGTAAAAATGGAACTGCTTGTGCAGTAAAATAGTATTGTACAAGTGTAAAGATGGCTGGGTCTGGACCTAAGTGTCTTGGCAGTATAAAAGTTCAGTTAAAACAGTGATTCTCAAACTTGTGTACCAGTAACCCCTTTCACATAGCAAGCCTCTGAGTACGAGCCCTCCCCCCCCCAGTTAAAAACACTTTTCAAAATATATTTAACATCATTACAAATGCTGGAGGCAAAGTGGGGTTTCGGGTGGAGGCTGACAACTTACGACCCCCCATGTAATAACCTCACGACCCTCTGACGGGTCCTGACCTCTAGTTTGAAAATCCCTCAGTTAAAACAAGCTTCCGGTGAATCTCTGCAGTACATTTTTGTATGCAACTTTTATAAGTAATGCCTTAAGTATATTGTTCCTTTTTAGGATTGTTGGTGTCTGCATAATTTTCCCTATGTGACCCAGCTTTGATACTTTAGTAACAAAGGTTAGTTGCATCCTTTTTCTTAGAGAAGTGTGAGTTGCACCCAAGCAGTAGAAAATATCCACTGAGAGCAAATTCTTTCCCTGCATTCTGGAGAGTGCATTTAAAAATTTGAATCTAAAATTGATTTGGAAGAACTCTAATCTAAAATAACCCTGATGTTAGCAATGTGTATCTAACTCCTGCTAGACTCTAGTGTTCTGGTTCAATGCATTGGCACACAATTCCCTGATGCTGTGAAATTGAGACTCATCTGAAGATTCAAACTTTTTTCTAAAGAGATTGCAGGGCACTTTAGACTCTCTATTTCATTAGTAAGGTGAGAGTAGTTCTTTTCAGCGGTCAGGAATTTTATGATGAGGTGTCCACTCAAAACACAGACTACATCAAGCAGTTGGGACTTGACTGTTGAAACGGAAGGAAGGTAAAGTACGCTAACTGGAATTTCTTGTTCTGCGTTGTCAAAAGTTTGGAGGTGAAGCTCGACGTTTACTACCCATTTGAAGCAGCTGGAAATGTTTGGGAATCCACTGAACCACTGCAATAAACAGAAGAGCCATTAAGCACAAATTGATGTGGACTCAATCCAGGTTCCAGAACATCCCAAATTTCAGAGGCTTTCAGATCTGGGTTTTTGGTTTGTACTCACTCTTTTAATAATAATAATAATAATTAATAATTAATAAAAACCTGCTAGTTTTACACTTAATTTTTTTAACATGTCAATGAGAATTAAATGGAGCATAAGTAACTGGTCTTAAGAGCAAACTTCCTCTTAAAGAGGATCTGTTGCCGCATAGAGCATTTGTAATGTTGGTGAACTACATTCAGTGTGTAGGCAGCAAGTCGTCTGTTTTTGTGCTGGTGGTGGTCTGAGGTCCAAGGAATAGGATTAGAAAGGTATTATAGGTTAATGAAAATGGTTCCCTTGGGATTAGCTTGAATGCAGCCCAGTGGTCAGCCGTAAAATGAGGAGAGTCTCATGTGATCCTGTCTCCGTGTATTCTGAGTACCATGGTACTATAAATGTTGTATATAGTAGACTAGACTGTATTTGCAGTCTATTTTATGTGCTTTCATGGGTGCAGTAAACTAAATGTCAGAATAGTTTGTCCCAGACCCTGAGTGCTCATTCCATTCTGGAATAATGAGCACAGTGTTACATAAGTATTTTCCAACTTTTTGTGCAATGCACAAAAAAGCCATGCAGTTTCCCCCCATTTTGTTGCCTTTGTCCATGTAGCACTCGAGTTATCTCCACGCATGATTTACTCAAATAAATAAATAAATAATGATGGTATTGAAGGAATGTAAAGAGAGTTGGCACCAACTAATTACTCTGATAGTTACTAATTTTTGTCACTCCTTTTCAAGGTGTTTACATGTTAGACTTATAGCGTAAGGGGCCAATTGTGTATTGCTAAGCCCTGATTTAGCAATATAAATAAAAATGGATTAAAAAACTCTGATCTATACCGTATGATTAGTTACTGGCTAATTCTAGGTCTACCAGATATTAACAAGTTTTTCCTGTGCATTAAAGGGGAAGGGTAGTGGCCCATGCTAATGTCACAGTTTTTTCAGCCACCATCCTCAGAAAAGACTTCAGCTAGTTAAGGCTGCATGGAAATGAAGTTGTGGGTTGGGTTATGGGCCTGCCTAAGTACTCTCGTGATCTGGTCCTGTCTTTAAATAGGTGAGTGGAAGCAGTGCTGCGATCTGGCACATGTTTTTTTCCTGCCCATTCTCCACTACGTTCAGATACTAATAGATTTTGAAGGCATAAAGGAGCATTATGATCATCCAGTCTGACCTCCTGCATAATGCTGGCTGTAGAATTTCACCAGACAATTCCTGAATCAAACCCATAACTGAGCTAGTGCATTTGAAAAACTACATTCTGCCTTCTAATTAATATCAGAAGGTTCCACAGGGCAGGAGCATTGGGGAACTTTCTTGGGAATTGGGGTGCTATTTCAAGATGGTGTTGGGAGGGAATGGTAAGGAGGCCTTTTCAGTATAATCCTTTACGTTGGGTCTGGTGTGTTTTCTGCAGGTCCAGTGTTGCTTCAGGATCACTGATTGTAGCTCAAGGCTCACCACAGCAAAATGTTCTCACCGCTTACTAAACTTCCCCTCCCCCCAATATAGAATTCTTTCCTCCTTTACTCTGACCTATACACTGACAAATCGGTTTCTTAAGCATGTGTGTACAAACAAGGAGTTTTACCTTCTCGGTTGCCCCATATGTTTCCTCAGGAGTGTCTATGCTATGAGTTCTACAGAGGCACAGCTGCAATGTGGAGCTATGCCGTTGCAGTGCTGTAGCGTAACGTAGACTTCTCCTACGTCGATGTAGGTGTTTTCCATTGATGTAGGTGGTTATCTACTTCCGCTCCTCCCTGAACAGCGGTAGCTAGGTCGATGAGAGAATTCTTTTCGGTTTAAGCTTAAAAGCTTGCTATTCTCACCAGTAGAAGTTGGTCCAATAAATATAGTACCTCACCCACCTTGTTAGTTTAAAAACTTGGCACTTGCGAACAGTGAAAGCATAGTTCTAGCAGAGATACCACAGTTTTCCCTATTAAACTGAGGAAAAATTGGTAACAGTTATCTGTTGGTAATTCTTGACTTTTTTTTAATGGTGATCACTGTACATACAACTGTCTCCTGACTATCTTCATCTGGAGGCTTCTATATACACTAGAGCAATATGTCATTCTGGAATATATTGGCTAGGCAGAAAATTATTTACCTTTGGTAACCTTGGTTTTCTGCCACTACTTTCATGAGACAGATTTCCAGCCTGCTTTATTTTTAAGACAGCAAACTGATTATATATTGTAAAAGATCAGTGTTTTCATGGGTGAATAGTAATTACTGAGTAATGGCTTAAAACATTTCCTGAAGGAACATAAAGCTGTTTTGAAAAGTCAAGAGTACATTAAAAGGATTACCATGTAGATTTGATTTTTAGATAACACTAAAATGGATCCCAAATGGACTTATGAAAGGGGATGCTATCTCTTTAATGGAAAGTGCATGGTCTGACAGTTAAGCATGCAAATGGTTTGTACTTCTTGCTGCAAAGAAGTGGGTTGGCTTTTTTTTTTTTCTTCTTTCAACAAAGGAGAAGGAAATAGCTCCCCCCAGCCCTCTTTCAACTTTTAATAGCAAATAGGCTTGTCTGGTAGTTGCTTGGGAAGATAAAAAAAAAAACTAGGTTTTTCAGGATAAATGCATCTTTATGAATCATTAGAGAGGTATGTTTCATGACACTAGAAGGTCAATAGCAATTGTATCTGTTACATGGATTGAATTAAGTGGAAAGACTCTGTCTGCACTCTTTAAAAGTAGATTCTTGCTCATCTTTTGAAAAACCCAGGGGAAATGCAATTAGATCCTTAGAGGTAAAGGTGAAGAGTTGACTGTGAAATACACTAATTCTGTGCAGGGGGTGTATTTCAGAGTGTGAATCTGTTGTAAGCTTTTTGAGGTCTTCCTGCTTACATATTGTGATGAACTGTGATGGCTGTAGCTTTTGATGATTTTTTTTAATGACTTTCTAGCTATTGATGGCTTCAAATACTGCCTCTGGCTTCAATATTATTCCCTTTTAAAAACATTTGAAAAGCATATAACCATATTTCATTAGGCCTTGGTTGGTTTCAGATTTTGTGGTAGTGCACAAATTTTTATTGTCTCCAAAATTCTTGAGAAACTTCTGTAGGCCTGTGAAAGCTTTGGATTAGAGAGTTGTTATTGCTTGTATTAGGGTTTGTGACAGATTGCTTCATCTGTGTACACAGAGCGGAACATCAAATGGCCATTTGGCAGTGGGCACTGAAATTCTATTAAGGTTGCCGAAAGCTTAAACTGACAATGTGTATGTCTGCAAAAAGGAAAAAGAAATGATGATGATCTTACAATGATACGGCTCTGTTCACCTGAAAGTACTCACTAATTTAAAATAAATAAATAAAAGAACCTACATTAAAGCAGTGTTAAAGAGTCACTGTTAAAACTGAGTTCAGACATGTTCTGTATCCTTTTTTAATATATGTGTTGACAGAGTTCCTCCTCTACCTTGGTGGATCCTGCGCTTATTGGCAGATTTGCTCACCTCCAGTGATCTTCCCCACAGTCTCAGTCAACTTCTCCTGTGTCTGATCAGGAGTTAGGAGGTTTGGGGGGAACCCGGGCCCGCAGCCCAGGGCCCTGTGGATTGCAGCTGTCTATAGTGCTTCTTGTAACAGCTGCATTACAGCTACAACTACCTAGGCTACTTCCCCAAGGCCTCCTCCAAACACCTTCTTTATCCTCACCACAGGACCTTCCTCTTGGTGTCTGATAATGCTTGTACTCCTTAGTCCTCCAGCAGCACACCCTCTCACTCTCAGCTCCTTGCACCTTTTGCTCCCAGCTCCTCACACACACTTCCTCTCCTCTGGCTTCCCCCTCCCTGACTGGAGTGAGCTCCTTTTTAATCCAGGTGCCCTGATTAGCCTGCCTTGATTGACTGCAGGTGATCTAATCAGCCTGCCTGCCTTAATTGGTTCCTGATTACTCTAGTGCAGCCCCTGCTCTGGTCACTCAGGGAACAGAAAACTACTCACCCAGTGACCAGTATATTTGCCCTCTACCAGACTCCTGTACCCCACTGGTCTGCGTCTGTCACAGTGTACTTCTTGCATCTGACGAAGTGGGTATTCACCCACGAAAGCTCATGCTCCAAAACGTCTGTTAGTCTATACTGCTTTTACAGTGTACTTCTTGCAATCTAAACAAATATATAAAGCAAGACACTTAACAGAAAAGTAGGATATTAATAATAATAATAACAAAATTATTTAGAGTATTAACTGCCTTTAGAGTTGATTTCAACACTTATTCCCCTGGCTTTTGGGGAGATTTTAACCCTGCAGACTTAAATTAAGGTTTTTGCATTTAATTTCTTTTTAAAAATAGAGAAAAGAAGTTGGCTTTGTTACAATATAGTTACCCTAAGTGAAGGGTGAGTTCTCACCTTTGTTGCCATTTGGCCTGGAGACAGACCTGTTTTTCTATTTGCTTTGGCAGTTAAATGTTCTTCATAAAAGAACCAAAGAATTTAATTTTGTTTTAATGGTAACTTACAAATTTGTAGAATACGGAAAGAATTCCAGCCAAATGCGAAATCACTGAATCTGCAATATTTTCCCACCAGCAAGTTTCTCATGTCTCTGCTAAGGTGCTTTAGGTTGTTCTTTCACTTGTAACTTTTTATTTATTTCTGCTTTCCCTGTCTCTAAACAAAGGTACTAATAATCCTCTTAAAAAGGCAGCCCATGCCAAATTTCAACTCAACTGATTTTGTTTTAGCAGTGTCTTTAAGAGATTAGAATATTCTGACACTGGGGAGATGGGAGGTGAGAAATGTGGGTTTTAGTTAATTCTCCCAGAACTCAGAACTATTGCATGGATTTTGTGAACATGCTAAAAAAAAACAAAAACAAAACAACAACAAAAAAAGCAACCCAACAAAACCATAGATACTCTGTCCATATCTTTGGAAAGATGCAGAACCTGGAAAACTTAAGCCCACAACTAGAATATTTTTATGAACATATGAAAATGTTACTTATGGAAGCTGTTCTGCAACCTTCACCATTGTTGATTCCATCTAGTGCCTGGTATGTGAGATAGATATAGAGAGATTTTATCAACTACAAGTTGTTCACTTGAATGCACTAGTACATAAGAGATTGGCCCGCACTAGGCATCTGAACACCCCAAAGGAAGGAAGTTTGGATTCTGAGCTGTAATCCAAATTTTGTGGCTTAGGTCCATCTGTATGCAGTTCTTGGACAAGAAATGAAGAAGAGTGACTTCGGATATCTGTGTTTGGGTGCCCAGCTTCAGCCAGCACTCTTTGAAAATTAGTACCCTGTCTTGCCCTTTTTAAAAGTGTTGCAGGTTGGGCAACCAAAATCATTAGACACTTCTGAAAAATTAGGCTACCTTGTGCAATTGCCTACTGCAATCTAGCAGTTTCTATCAGAGCATACAATCACGTACTGCAGTTTGGCCAAGACTCTAGGGCTAAAGTCCTACTCATTTTACTTACACACGGGCACGCACACACAAAAAGCAAGCCGTGGGATATCTAACTATGAATTGTTCTGAACCTCAGTTTTACATCTCTTCTTAGAAACTGCCCCCTGCAACAACAGTGTTCCTTATTATGTTTGAGGAATTTGTTCTGTAATGACTCGGAGGAAAGAATGCCATCAAATGAATTCCCAAAGCCATACTGAAATCACCCACTGCATATCACAGTACAAACTAGAATTAAGAAATAATCATGGGTTTTCTGTAATACATTCATTTTTTAAATTATTCATTGAATAATTTTGATGAATATGACTTGGTCTATAGCTCGTTCATAAGCAGTTTGGTGCGTATATTGAATGTTTTGATTTGTACATTCATCACATGGTAATGTTCAGCTCATTCATTGGATGCCCTAACTCATTAAATCAGGTTCTGGAGCAAATTTTCAAGTTTGCAAATACTGAAAATGTACTCTTTGGGTTGATAGTTTCCTGTTTAGCAAACAAATTTGCTAGAATAGTCACAGAAGATAAACACAACAGTAATACGAGCACAGTCAAAGTGCTTTTGTTTGAAAAATAAGACTGAAAATTCTCTAAATCCTCTTCTTTTTTTGTAAATACTTGCCCAGCTCTGCTTATGTTGGTGTTGAGACTAAAGCTTAGAAATGTCAGGTCCTCTGATGAAAGACACCACAAGAGTGCTGCTTATTTACTGTGTTGACAAAAGTTAATAAGATTACTTTACTCTTCATTTGCCATTTTGTCTTTTGCAGCCAAATGCTAGTTTTGTTACTGGAAGGTCAGTTTTTTAAATTAAGCTATTAGATGTTGTAAATAAGATTTCTTTAAGTACTCTGAGATAGGCAATTTAACCTGGTATTTATCTCCCAACTTCCCGAAGTGCGATCTCTAAGCACAAATTGCTTTAAGCCCTTATTACTTTAGCAGTTCAGTGTTCCATCTACCCTCTTCTTATATTTGTTTTTGCAATTAATGTAGCATATGCACTGAGAAGAATTGTAGCCCCTGGTTTCCAATCTGAAGCACGTTGGTTAATTATATGTTTGTAAGCACTGGGCAGCCATTTAAGCAATAGTTCATGGCTGAACAAAACACTACCACAGTGGTCCCCAGATCCCTGCATGCTCCGCGTTGTACAAACCTATATGGAGATATAGACCTTGCCCTGGAGAGTGGCAGTCTGCTAGTATGTTTTGGGGGAGGGGAGGGAGGTTACCCAGTCTGCTGTTGCGAGAAGTTATGATGGTAAAAGCGCTAATCTGTGGAAAAGTTTAAAAAGAAGTTGCTAAAAGAAAGAGTTAAAGCCATCTGCCTGGAAGCATTGTGTAAAACATACACACAATGTTGGAGAAATAAGCCAATTATGTGTGCTTCACAGGAGGTGGGGGAGTGACCTTTGTGTATAATTAGTTCTTTTATTTAAAGCAAAGATTTTGAATAGAATAACTAATTAGCTGTCATAAACGGCAAATTGAAGATTTTGGCCAGATTCCTTAGGGAATGTGGGAGGACTTCCCTCCTCCTAGCCCATACTGTACGCTCACACACTTTCCTCATTAGGGTTGTTTTTAGTTCTTTGCAGTGGTAATGAGAAGTGCAGTTGCTGCTCTTAACTGAGCCCCCTCTAACAAGGCATGAAATGCAGGTGGAACAGAACTGCCTTCAGCTACTGCTGCTTTAATATGAAGCATTTTAGATGTATTGGTAGGTTGGAGGGCTGTTGGGGGAAGGAGGGGAGGGCTCGAAAAGTCATGGTGATCTCAGCTGCGTATTATGCTCTGGACTTGATTGTATAAAACACAAGAAAGCCAGGAAGCCTTGAGGCATATATTATTAGCCAGCAGTCCACATTACTCTTTCAGACCAATTAACCTTTAGAGTTGCATTAAAGAAATTAGGTGGTGAACTTCCATGCTTTCAGACAGGACTAGGAGCCCTCTTGCAGAACAGAGCACTGTAGAAACGTACATCACAGAACCCTTTTCAGGTAACTATTGTTTAAATGTGTGGCCCACCCTTTATAAAAGTTCTCCAGTCCCTTGAAAATGAAGATATTCGAAGGGTGTCCTCAGAGGTATAGTTACAAATTGCCCCATGAATAAAATATCTGGGAAATGATTGAAAAACATGTAGGGTGTATTTAGTTGATACTTGTGGTATAAGGCAGCTGAATAATTTTCTTGAAAGACCCTTGACAGAGAAGATATAGGCTGATTAAAGCCCATTTGTCAGCTCTGGAGTAGAGGTAAAGTTTAGCTTACCCAGTACAATAACATCCTCTTTAGACACAGTCGTAAATTTCAGTATGACCAGAGGGTGGTGTCTGTAATTTTTTTAATGTGTGTTGGAGCTGTGAGCGCTAAGTATAGCTTTTATTTTGTATTTACCAGCAGCAAGTCTATTAAGTTGTAAAGGGCAAGGAAGGGAATATAGGTTGCCAAAAATAGAAAATCTTCATCTACTCTTTCTAAGAAGAGTTACCATGGATGGTGAGCAATGGGGGTGGGGGGCGGGGCAAAAGGAGAGGAAGAGACAGAGAATGGAATTTGATATCATTTGCAAATTTTCCTGTTTAGTACTTTATCAAAATTCCTTTGTAATACATTTTTATTACGTATTTAAACAGGTAAGCATCGGCATGTTACTTTTCCCAGCTCCACAGATGTATGTTCCTTTATAACCGTAGCTTGACCAGTGCGTGTGGGACTGTGCCTGAGGTGGTCTGTTAACTCTTGAGGAAATTCTGCGTCACTGCACATGTGCAGAATTTCTGTCCCCTGTAGATTTCTTTTCTTTCCCTCAGAAAAATGACTTTCTGACAGAGAAGCAAAGGAAAACCACAAGAGCAGTCACGTGACCCTCCCCAGCAGTATGTTTTGGGTGCCCAGGGCAGCTGGAAGAGAGGTAAATCACTGTGGGGTGGGGGGACAGGACTGGGGAAGACCTGGTTGGTGGTTCAGCTGTTAATGAACCACCCTAATGAGCCACCCACATCCAGATCCCCATCCCACCAAGCCCCAAACATCTGCACCTGGATCCCCACCCCACTGAGCCCCATTCCCTCAGCATCTTGACCTCCCCATATCCAGACCCCCCTGATTAGCCCCAACCACCTTCACCTGGACCCTCCCCCTCCCGCAGAATGCCATTACCGTTGCACCCAGAACTCCTTAACAGGCCCTGTGCATCCAGATTCCCTTCCCTCCCCAGGTCCCTCACTGAGCCACCCGCCCCCAGATTGCCCCATACAGAACCCTCTCAACCCACACCTGGATCCTCCGCACTAAGCCCCTCTGCATCTGGAGCCTTCCTTTCTGAGCCTGCCTTGTGTACCTGGGGTGTTTCTGGGGCAGAATTAGTCCTTGCAACCCTGATGCAGCGCGTGCAGCCTCCCTGGGGGTGCGTGTGACTGCACAGTGATCTCCCACTTCTAGACAGTCAATGGCCTGTGCTCCCCAATGATATGCTGGAGCCTCCACATTTAGGTGACAAATAAAATTTGCAGAATTTTAAAATATTGTGCGCAGAATTTTAAATTTTTTGGCACCCAATTTTTAAATTTTTGGTGCAGAATGATCTCAGGAATATCTTTTTTTTTTTTTCTTTTTTTGTTAGCACCCATTTCAACACCACATTTCGCCAGTCAAAATGAACTGTATTTTTTGCTTTAGAGCCTTTCAGTGCTGAAATTTTTGTCGTTCAGGGGCGTGAAAAAACACACCCCACAGCAACAAAAGTTTTAGCGCTGAAAAGCACCAGTATAGACAGCACTTTATTACTGGGAGCCACGCCCCTGGTGATAAAGCTACCACCGCTCATTGGGGCTCTCCCCCCAGAGATAAAGCATGTCTATACTGCCTATGTTACAGTGCTGCCGCGGCTGTGCTGTATTGTGGGTAGTATAGACATACCCCTAGATAAGTACTAGAAAATAAAAAATACTCCAGTGGTGTTTCATGATGTTAAGGTAAGGAAGTGACTTACTAATAAAAACTTGAGGCTCTGAATACTGGCTGGCTGGCATTATTCAGCCATGGCCGTTTGTTTTTCGGGGGGAGAGAAGAGTGAGGTTTGGTATTTATACCGACCCTGTCTTCTGAGATTTCCCTGTAGGGCTCGGGCTGTAAAGTTACAATGCTTTGGAGATTCTGCTCGCTCATTGTTTGGAATGAAATGACAAGTACCCTGTGAATCCATGCTGATAAACTTCGGTAGTTTTGAAATTTTGTTTCACACCTCACCTGCCATGTCAGTGTGCCAGCTAATTGCAGTCAAAACTTTTTATAGTTTCATTTGTGCTTCATCCAGATTGGTTAGGGTGTTGGGGGTGGGGAACCTTCTAGACCAAAATGTAATTTCAAAACGCTGAACCTGACCAGCACAGGTTGACCTTGCTCGTTATTATCTGAGTGGGAATAGCAGCTTTGAACATCATATGATCTCTGAAACGCTGGCTTTTTTCATTAGAAAACCCCCTGCTGAAAACTGACCAAATGTGTGGCATTTCTTTCCTTGCAAAGGTACTGTAAAAAAGATCTTCACTGCTTTTCTGCTAGTTATTAAAAGAAAATTGGAAAGTGCTGCTCTCCTTCTGTTCCCATGAGCTTCTCCTAAGACAATCGTGCACAGAATGGAGACTGTAGAGATTTGAGAGAGTCATCTGCCTACAGGCCACATATGGGACAACAAATCGTACTGTGGTTCCACTAATCATCCTAAACACAGACTACTAGTGACCCCCTTACAATTTAGTTCAAGCCCTGCTTAACTTTTATTAAGGAAAATTTTCCCCCTATATTGATTAAACTAATTCTTTAAAAAATGTTTTAAGAAAGAGAACTGCATTTTCCCTCCATCCCTCACAGCCTCAGCAGAAGTCCTGATCTTACCGCAGTTATTAAGAGCCCAACTTTTTGAGTGAAGGCAAATGTCATTCTTGTAGTGTGTAACTTCTCCCCCTCAACCCCACAGTGACTTGGAAACACAAGTCCCATTGAAAGTCTTGTATTCCTAAGTCACTTAAGTGCTTTAGAAAATCCCACCTATATAACTATTTTCTGTTTGGAGAAATAGAACCAATTAAACTTAATGTTTAAACCTTGAAACTAGAGGCATCTACTGTTCCTGGGATGGGTCTGAGGCAGGATCTCCAGACTTGTTTAAGATCTCACGAATGACACGTGGTTCCATGTAGGGGTAGGGAAGGAGATCTGTAAATTGCTGAGCTGTTTCAAATCATATTTATGAATGAAAGTGTGAGTGTTGATAAAGCACACTACCAGAGGAACATAACCTGGGGTTTGGTATTTTTCAGTGCCTGCTAGATTTCCACTGATGCTTAAACTTGGGTGGATATGCGTAGATCTCTTGTAGTATAAAGTTAATAACTACAAGAACAGTAACGTTTTGTAGTGGAGTAGAGGCTACTACAGGTGGGGCAGACTACTCCAAATTGAGTTGATTTTGTTCTGCCATGTACAGCGTTTCTTTCTTGCACTTTCTGTATGAGCTTAGGTAAGTTAAACTCCTCCTTTTTTCATATTGTATTAGAAAAACTGAACACTGAGCCTTACCCATGAAACTTGTCCGAATACGAAGCAGCCTTATATAGATTGTCTGACGGTGTGGCTCAAGAAGCAGACTGGGGTGGGGAGTGGTAGTGCATTCTTCCAAACTCTGCCCACAAAACAAGCTCCGCCTCCGTGAATATCCAGTACGAGATGCTGCTCACAGTAGATTGTGGAGATATTCAAAATATGATTGTATGCTTTTTGGCTCCCCCTCTCAGTCTACACTATAGCCTGTCGGCAAAACTTATGACGCTCAGGGCTGTGAAGGAATAGTCACACCCCTGAGCGACACAAACTTCACTGGCATAAGCACTTGTGTGCACAGCTTCTCCTGCCAACATAGCTTCCGCTGCTCATGAAGGTGGGGTTTTCTGCCAACGAGAGAGCTCTCTCCCATCGGCCTAGAGCATCTTCACCAAACGTGCTGCAGAGGTGCCTCAGTAGCACCATATTTATAGACATGGCCTTACGTGAAGAATGAAACAGTAGACACTTTACTCAGATGGCCAGGAATGATGAATTAACCCTCTGTTGAGATGAATGGGGCAGTTCATGCTCTCAGAGCTGTTGTTCCAGGCGTTCACAGTATGGGCTCTGAAACCTAGGCTGAAGTCCAAGTTGCAGCTTCATGCTGTCAGTCCTGCTATTTTTAGGGCTCTAATGAAAACCCCATTTGGTGACCCAGTCTGAGAGGTTTGCTCCAAAATACTATGCAGACATACCCTTAGAGATAGTAGCTTCAGAGGAGTATCAGTACAACATGTAGGCACCTACTAGCTGGTTTTGAGCCCTGATAGATGTACAGTAAATGCATATGCGACTGGCAGAGAATGAAAAAATTAGAGATACTGACACACACACACACAGCTCCTGTTTAAAATCTTGTTAACATGGCAGCAGCAACTTTATATATTGTTAGCAATATATTTTAAGTATCTTGAACTGTAAAGGTTTGAACTCAAATTACTAATGTTTGTCACAGCCGAGCATACCCAGTGCCAAAGGGGATAAAAGAACTGCTGTCAAACATGGGTTTTTCCTACAGTATCCCAGAGTATTGATCTAAACACATGTTGTGAGTTCAGTTTTTCTGGATCTCTTTCACGACTTGGCAGCTGAAAAGCTAGTACATGATTTGCGATCAGCTGCATCAGAATTTCAATCTCTTGTGATCACCTGAAACTTGATTTTTCTAATATTGACAACTAGCAACTTGGATTGTGTCTTCTCCCTTGCTTTCCATCCACTGGTGATCGGCAGCATTGACATTGGAGAGTTTTAAGGTAGCCATTTGAAGAGTATCTGGATGAGAGATTGGAAACACTGATTTTTTGCACAGCAAACCTATCTTTCCATCCACTTTTGAATGACCAATGAGAGTGTGGTTATTTTTGACAGACAAAGCTGAAATTATACAATTTGTGACCAGACTAACTGTGCTAATACAAAGGAGTGGAAAGCCCTTCACTCATCCTGGAACCCAAGTACATGATTAGTAACAAATCCCATCCAGTACTATGTGGTGTCGCAGCTCTTTAAGGACCTTGGAGAGTCTTTGATTACATATATCAAGACAGTTTAGTTCTGTAATCCAAAATGTTGTATTACTAGATAGAGTTGTTTTCTCTTCCCTTCTCCAGTACCTAGAGACACTGTCTTTCAACATGATTCTTACATTTAGGGAAGCCTGGTGCTTGGTTTCAGTAAGCTCAGAAAATTGTAAAAAATTTTTAATGTTGCTACTGAACCCTACTTCTACATCCAGTTAGTATTTCCACGCAAGGCCTCCATTCTGGCAAGGGATTGCAATCCTTTGTCTGTGGAGTTAGTCTGCTGGTGTGGGGCTTGAGCTGGCACGTGATTATCTCTTGGTGGGAAATATTCTGAGGAAGAGATCAGCTGGAAAAGTGGAGCTCCCAGAATGCCCAAGTGAAAAGCACAGTGTGTAGAACCCACGAGCCCCTTTCCTGTCTCTTGTGAGCATGTCTTGCAATATCACAGCTGCTCACATTTTACCCCTGCAGTCTAAGAGGTTCCACTTCTGAATTTTTGCAGTTCGCAGGGGAGAGGGGTTGTTTGTGGGTTTTCTTTAGAAAACACTTCTGTGCTTGCTCCTACTTTTGGGCAGCCTGATGGCGCCATGCGTTTGAGTAGCATTGTTGATTTGTGTGTGGTATTGGAGCTGAGGCTTAGATCTTCACTTACTAATTGTTACATAGTTGTCACCAGTGTCTCAAGTTTGCAGATATTTCTAAGCAAGTGGATTTTGAGCCTCTGGCAGCCTAGAGCAAGAGGGCTCTTTTAGCCTTAAGAATGTTACTTGACCTGTCTCCACAGTACCGAGACCACTTTGATAACAAATGGATCAATAGCGCACTGTTTGTGCAGAAGTGTCTTAAGTGCTGTTGTCCTCCACTTGCAGCTCTGACAGAGCAATTATTACTGTAAGAGTGGTGGGTTCTACATGTGCCAAGTGTTAGCCACCCTCGAATCTCCCTGGCTTTTAAGGAAAGCAGCAAATGTCACTTATTACAGCAGCACTAAGTAGTGCCACTCAGGTTAAGGGGCTGTTAATAATTCCAATATCAAGCTGCTGCTTCCTAGGATCTATAACTTGCTATTAAAACTGTTCTAAAATGTTGCACGAGAGCAGATCCTGTGCCACCCCCACTGTTGCCATCACCGCCACCTTCTCATCTCCCCAACTTCGTCTAAGCCAGTTCAGAGGCTCAGCTCCCTCATTTCAATGTGGGTATGATATGGGGCGGGGCCAGTAATAGACACTGTGAAGATCTAGGTAAAGTGGCGTTCTGACTCCTTATATAGTCACTTCCCCCATCTAGGTCACTTACAGAGTGCACTTTTTTTTTTTTTTTGCCCACTCTGCCCCACAAAACCATGTTTGTTTCCTTTGCCCTTGTGCTCTAAAGCAAATTTCTCCCTTTTCCCTGTGAGGATACTGAGGGGTAGTAGAATACAGGCTCACTCCTTCCTAAGCAACAGGCGAGCAGCTTCTCTCCAAGACTTCTGGGCACAGAGCTCAGGGAACAGGAGTCCTGTGATGACTGAGTACCCAAAAGGGAGAGGAGGCCTGTAGGGAAGTTGGAGGCGGTAGGGAGGAGCAGCTTATTGGAAAGTTGGAAGAGGAGCCCATGAGAGGCAGTGTACTAACAGGCCTGGGGGCTTTGGTGTCCTATCACCATCTAGCGATTTGGGGGCCAAAGAACTGCTTTCTCTCCCGATTCCCTGATTGAGAACCTAGCTATCTCCCTGACATGCTTGCACTCATTTCTACTGTCCAGCAGGGATATCCAGAACCTGAATGAGGCCCAGAGTTTTTGGTACCTGCTCTGATGGCACAAGGCAAAGGGAAAGCCCAGATTAGCCAGTTATCTGGAAATACATCCTAGGTGCTAGTGCAGAGCCCTTGACATAAGCAGCACTGTTAAAGAATCCTTGTGCTCTGGCTATTCTCAGTTGCCCTCAGAGGCCTGGGGCAGCGTAAGTTAGAGCAGCCTGCGGACTATGCTAGTTTTCAGCAGGGTTTTTATGAGGGAGGAGAGTGCAAAGAGTAAAAGGGTGGAATATAGTTTTCTTTGCCCCCACTTTCCTCCCCTTCTACCAAGCTCAACTCAACAGCAGACCAGTATTAGGGCCTTGGAATATGTGCCATTAAAATCTTCATGATTGCCTTTTACCTGTCTCGTTAATTGTCTGTTAATGCTAATTAAGAGAGAGAAAAATGTTGAAATTGCAACTAATTTATTTGCTGAAGGATTTTAAACCAACAACCTGGTGCTCGGGTCAGTTTATCATTTGGGAAATAACGATCACATCCTTGTAGGTGAACATCCCTTCCAAGATAAAACCTGTTTCTTTGATCACTGCTGCCGAAAGCTGTTTAAAACATGATCTCCTCCAAACCTGCAGCACTGAAAGTCCCCAACTGTGCGGGAAAGCAATTCTGCTTAAAATATTTGTCTGTCTGCAAACGTCTCATGAATTGTAATGGTTTGTTTTTGTTCGTAGGTGTGCCGATGTTATCTGTACAACCAAAAGGGAAACAGAAAGGCTGTGCTGGCTGCAACCGAAAGATCAAGGACCGTTACCTTCTGAAGGCCTTGGATAAATATTGGCATGAAGATTGTCTAAAATGTGCCTGCTGTGACTGCCGTCTTGGAGAGGTTGGATCAACTCTTTACACAAAAGCAAATCTCATTCTCTGCCGTAGAGATTACCTGAGGTAAATACAGGTATATTCTGTGGGTTCTTCCTATAAGCTCCCAGTTCACTGCCGGCTGTTTATTTTTTTTTCTAAATTTGTACTGTGTAGATATCCACATGCACAGTTTTTAGCATTGCCTAATAGTTACATTGAGTACAAGATCCATAGCTTTCTCCTTTTTAAGGACACCTTTTCGTTTGCTGTATTATATTTGATGGAACTGTTTATGTGTAAGGCTTGGTAGTGAGGGAAGGGCATGCTTTATGGCATTTTTTTAAATTACGAGCTTACAAAAGAAAGGGACGTTTATTTTTAAAATGGAGGGCCAGATCATGAGTTGGTGTAAACTGATGTAGTTCCTCTGAATTCAGTGCTATGTGGATACACAACTGCTGAGGGTCTATCCAACTTGCCTTTCAATGGCAGCTTTTAAATAGACATTTAACTGTTTTCTGTCCATTTCTGTCCCGCCCCTCAGGCAAATGAGGCTCCTTGGTGACACAACAAAGCAAAACAGTATCAAAATAAGAGATCAGGTTTTTTTAAAAGTTTTTCCTTCAGGAAATCTTGTTGTGACCAACAATGACTCTTCCTCCAGGTAGAGCTATCCTCACCCATGTGCATTTGTAGCGAATAAAATCTGTTACTCAAGGACAATTGTGACTTTTTTTTTGGATTGGATATATGCAAATACGTATATATGGAAGCTTAAATGAGTCTTAATAAGACAATAGCTATAGCATACTTTTCCTAATAATGGGGCTTACTTCAAAAGTGAAGGGAAGTGAAGTCCGCTGTATAGAATATATAAAATAAATAAAAAAGAAATTGATAGTAATGACTATCAATCAGAATGACTATCAATTATAGAAAACTGATAAGGGAAGCAAAGGGACACAAGGAGAAATATGTGGCCAGCAGAGTTAAGAACAATAAGGAGTTTTAAAAATATATTAGGAACAAGAAGAATCCTGACAATGGTTGGTCAATAATAATGCAGAAAAGGCAGAAATGTTCAATAAATGTTTCTGATCTGTATTCAGGGAGGAAAAACAGATGATATACTCTCCTCATATGGTGGTGGAGACACTCTTTCCATTCCACTGGTATCTCTGGAGGATGTTAAACAAAAGCTACTAAAGTTAGACAGGCCATCCAGCTAAAGTGCATCCAAGACTTCAGATTTTTAAAAGAGCTGGCTGAGGAGGCCAGTGGACCATTAATGTCGATTTTCAATAAGTCTTGGAGAATTGGGGAAGTTTCAGAAAACTAGAAGAAAGCTAGACTCATGCCAGTTTTTATAAAAGAGTAAACTGGATGGCCCAGATAATTATAAGCCTGTCAGCCTAATGTCGATCCCGGTCAAGATAATGGAGTGGCTGATATGAGACTCGATAAAGAATTAAAGGAGAGTAATGTAATGGATGCAAATCTACATGGGTGTATGAAAAATTAACTTCATATCTATCTTTTTTTGATATTACAAGTTTGGTTAACAAAGATAATACTGTTGACATCCTATACTTAATTGCTGTAAGGTGTTTGACTTGCTACCATGTGACATTTATGATTTAAAAAAAATAGAACAATATAGAATTAACCTGGCACACATTAAGTAAATTAAATACTGGCTAACTAATAGGTCTCAGAATGTAACTAAACAGGGAATCAAGGTCACTGATTCAGAACGATCGGGGTTACTTGGTAAAGTTGGTGCAAGCAAACAATATGTGTTTTAATACAGTTAAATATAAATGTATACATCTAAGAACAAAGAATGTAGGCCATTCTTACTGGATGGGGAACTCTGTCTTGGAAGCAGTGATTGAAAAAGAGTTGGGGATCATGGTGGGTAATCAGCTGCAGATGAACCCCCCATGTGATGCTGTGGCCTAAAGGAGCTAATATGATCCTAGGATGCATAAACAGGAAACTCTCAAGAAGGAGTAGGGAGGTTATTTTATCTTTGTATTTGGTACTGATGTGACCTCTGTTGGAATCCTCTGTTCAGTTCTGGTGCCCACTCTTCCAGAAGGATGTTGATTAAATTAGAGAGGGTTCAGAGAAGAGCCATGAGAGAGAATAAAAAACATGCCTTAGAGTGATACTCAAAGAGCGATCTATTCATCTTAACAAAGAGAAGGTTAAAGGGTAACTTGATTAGTCTGTAAATATTTACATGGTGAACAAATATTTAAAAATAGGCTTCAGTCTAGCAGAGAAAGGTATAACATGATTCTATGCTTGGAAGTTGAAGCTAGATCAATTCAGACTGGAAATAAGGTGTAAATGTTTAACAGTGAGAGTAATTAACCATTAGAACAACTTACCAAGGGGCGTGGTGGATTCTCCATCACTGATCATTTTCAAAACAAGACTGGATGTTTTTCTAAAAGTTCTGCTCTAGGAATTATTTTGAGGAAGTTCTATGGCCTGTGTTATATAGGAGGTCAGACTAGATGATCACAATGGTCCCTTCTGGCGTTGGAATCTGTGAAAAGATATAATGTTGAGGTTTTTTTGGAGGGGTGAATGACTTTTAGCTGCTAATTTTTCTATAACACCTGTCCCCATAGAATTTCCTCCTGTATCATCATCCCCTGAATAGATTTTCAGCAATAAACAATAGACTGTAATTAAATTGAACACTTGTTAACCCTGTGGTTCCCAGAAACCAGCCATATTTGTGACAATAGTTAAAACCCTTGAATTATCTGGGATCAAAGTATTAATGGATTCAGGGTAATATTTTAGGGAGTCTGTAGTGTTTACAATTCTACAAATCAAATTTTCCTTAATTTTCCTTTAAAAAGAAGAAATGGAGTGGTTAATATTTGATTGTAATTAACTGTTACAGTGTTTAGAACTGGAACCTTGTAGCCTATCAGTGGAATCAGAGCATCTTTCCTGTAGTTATGAATTCTGCGCTTCAATCTCTCAGGCATATAAGCAGTGCCTGTGCTATCAAGAATCCGTAGAATTTCAGCTGTCTCAGATCCAAGTATAATTGTATAGGTAGGCCACCCCCAAAGTGTAGGTGAGGGGAGGCCTGTTTGAAGAGGGAAGAGAGACTGGGGTATGGAGCAGAATGTTGTGGGATTTGCTTGGGTGGGGAGGACTGAATACAAGGGTTTTTAAGAAGGCAGAGAGGAGAATAATATGAAACAGAGGGAGGCTGGACTTTGGGGAAGAGACACCAGGAATAGCAAGGAGTTCTGGACGGGAGAGACTGAGGAATTTGGCAGACAGTGAATTGAAAGTACAGGTGATTTTAGAAGATAGGAAGAGAGAGGACCTTGAAGATTTGTAATGTCAGTCAAAGACTGCTCCTGGCTGAGCATGGACAATGAATACAAGGCAGCTAGCCGAAGCTGCTGGGAGCATGAGGGAGTCCAAAGGAGGATGAAGCACCAAAGTGCTGGGGTACTCATAGGAAGTGGAGGGGAGCTTGTGCTTCTGGGATTTCCTGGTAGGCTGGAGTTTTGTTCTCTCTAACTTCCTTCGCAAAAATTAAGGGGAAAAAAGCGTGTGCGCCCCTCGGATGGGTCATATGGGTAAGAAGTGCCATATAGCCTCCACGTCAGCCTAGATACTCACATGATCCTCATCACTGCAGTATCTGAGTGTCTCACAATCATCCAGGAATTTATCCTCACAACACCCCTGTGAGGCAAGAGAGTCTCATCCACATTCTACAGATTCTTGAAACTTGCCCAAGGTCACACAAGAAATCTGTGGCTGAACCAGGAATTGATCACAGGTTTCTCCAGCAGCACTCTGAGGAATTTACAGGTAATCCATGCTGTAGGTATTCTTGCAGACAGTGGTCTGAGCCAGATTTCTAATTCTATTTGTCTTAACATGGCACCTATCTCAGGGCTGGTCCACACTACGGGGGGAAATCGATCTTAGATACGCAACTTCAGCTATGTGAATAACATAGCTGAAGTCGAATATCTAAGATCGGATTACTCACCCGTCCTCACCGTGCGGGATCGATGTTCGCGGCTCTCCCTGTCGATTCCGCAACTCCGTTGGGATTGATGGAGTTCCGGAATCGATATAAGCGTACTCGGGGATCGATATATCGTGTCTAGATGAGACGCGATATATTGATCCCCGAGCAATCGATTTTAACCCGCCGATACGGCAGGTAGTCTGGACGTAGCCTCAGTGATTACCAAAACATTGGCTCTGACATGAACTAACTCTATAACTTAGGTGTGTCACATCACTTCTCCGTCTCCAGCTATAAGCCAAATATAACTACAGCACTTCTCTCTACCTCTTTAGGGTGTGTGGGAGGTCAGTTAGAATTTGTGCAGAACTCTGAAAGTGTAAAGCAGTGTGTTGGTGGTGAGATTAATGAGTAGCTTACTTCACAACAGTTCTGTGCAGGCTTTCTCTGTGCTAAGGAATTTTAGCTACTGCAGGTAGAAGGGACTTTGGATCATCTCCTTTTTATCACTATCGGATACAAAATATGAGAGAGCCATCTAATCTTTCATTGACTCAAATAACGACAGTTGCATGTGCAGATATATGCAGTCTGTAACTGACTTCATTCATAGATTGTTTCCTGGGTTATCCTAAATTCTTCCTTTCTTAATTTCTGCTTGTGCTTACTTTGTCTACTGGAAAAAACCTGCTAGACTTTCTTGTTACAAATCTGCTTTCCAAAGTTCCCTTTCCAGACTGTGCTACTTTAGTTCTCTTAACGTTTAAGTAAGTCATTTTCTAATAATCTGATAATTTATGCTACCCTTCTTTAAATTTGCTAAGAATAATTCAGATCCACACATTATACTTCCCGGTGTTTCTCTTCTATTACTGCATGATTTCCCTGTTCATGTTCAACTGACTTGATTTTACTCTGTGTAGACACTCGTCTCTGTGTAAGGGTGTGCAGAAGTCTGATTTGGTAGCATTGTATTGCTACTGTACAGATGTAAAATGATTACTATGTACAGGGCAGGAAAGAGTTTCATATTCTCATCAAATGTCTCTTGGTAGTACCAGTTCCCAGCCAACATTCACCCATTTTGCTGGCTTCCTACCATACCACTTTGCATTTGTCCTGATTAAACCTGGTTTTATTTATCATTTTTCCTGTCTTACTCTCCTAGATCCAACCATTTTAATTTTGCCTCCCTTGCTGCTAGGCACCCTCCTAACTTTCATATAGTGGGAAAACTTGGTGAACATGCTCTTCTTTCTTTGTTCTAGGTCACTTATGAAGACATTGAGCACATGATCTAAATCTGACTCTTGCTAAGGGGAGGAAAAGGTATCCATTGCAGGGGTTGGCTATTTAATACACTAGCAGCATTACTTTGTTCCTGGTCGTCCGTCAGTTAGGCATCCATCACATAATATACATAGCCATGCCTTTGTTCAGACTTCTCTGAGAGCACTGTGTGGAGCAGCACTGAATGCCTTACCGAAGTGCCTAATGTTAACCGAATTCTCTGTTGCTGAAATCATTGGGAGCTGCTTGGGTGCTCAGTGCATTTGAAAATCAGTCCACTTACTTAGGTTCCTAAATATGGACTTAGCTTTAGACAATCTTTTTTGAAAATCTTGTCCCTTGTCAACTATTAGTTTTATATGTAACACAGTGCCAGCTTTCCAGCACAAGTTGATATTTGAATTGTCTTGTTCTGTGGCTCTCTCATAGATAACCAAATAAGATTTATTTCTTGTGATAATGCTGCATTATTCTTGTTAATGTTAATATCTTTAGCATTTGATTACCTCTGTTCATTTCTATTTGTTCTTGCAGCCATTTCTGCTTTGTTTTCAGCATTGTCCTGCCAGCCATATATGTTGTTGTGTATCCTGCTGCCTTTATGTTGTAATGTGTATCCATCATCTTCCTCTTCCCTGTTGAAACGCTTTCCCACCAGCCAGGCCAGCCTTCTACCTAGAAGGTAACTTGCCACATCTGTTCAACTAGAAGTTCTCCACTCCAAATAGTCACTTCTGAGCACAGGATCTCTGAATCCATAACTTTTTTTTTTCTCTGCACCGTCTACTCAGTCCTCAATTCACTTCCACTATTTTTTTGCTTCACTCGCAGAGAATTCTCTAAGCCCTTCTTATTTGACTCCTTTCTTTAACGGCTTTGGAGCTAATATGCAAACTCTAGTAGGTAAGACAAAAAAGGAACATCTTCTACAGCAATTGGAACTAAATTAATGCTAAACTACAGTGGAATTATACGTTACAGATATATTTATACTAAAGTTCATTGCAGTGACTTAAAGTATTACAATGACTATCAGAAGAATTAATCACTGGCCGCTTACTGTGATTATGTGGCTTCCAAGGACAGCACTGTCAAATAATGGAATTTGGTACACTAAATATGTTACAAAGTCTTTACAAAGCTAACAAGCAAGCCAGTTTTGAATCTATAAATGTGGACAGAGAAAAGGTACTCTCTTGGTGCCCAAAGGCTTTACATAAAGGATAGAGGGCCTTTTTGAATGGATATTGTAACTGTTGAGATCCACTGGGGAGCTCGAGCTGTTTGAGAATGCGCTGCTTTGTGATTAGTAAACAACTCCTAGCAGTGGACTTGGCTTCCCCCTTCACTTGGTTGGAGCACAAATCTATTAACTTCCAATGGGGATTGTTACTGTAGGTGGCACCAGAGACCCTAGCTTTCTGGCCAACTAGTGTGAAACGAATGGTGTATTTTCCATGGTCATTGGCCGTGGTGCTTATTTGTGCGTACATTTAAAGAAATACTAGACGACATGCTGCAAGTTGCTTCAGTTGCATTTCTGCTCGTTCATGAATGGAAACTTTTGAAGGTGCACTTCAGAACTCGGCGGTGGCTTCTGGGCTGTTCAGTGCTGTGCTTCTTTGGAGCCCCTGACAAGAATAGACATAATGCCTAGATCTTTCCTGGAAGAAGTGCTATCCTGCTAACTGGACAGCTGTGACCAGTGCATGGAACTGGCATGAGAATTAGCTCCTTTTAATGTGAATGTTTTCTTCTCCTTCTGAGTGGGGTAGAGTCCAGTGGCAGGAGCCCTACTGGTTCTGTATATTCTTGGCCTGCCCACAGTGCTTTCGAGCGGGCTGCCATCCAATGCGTCAAATAAGGCAGTGGGCTTTTTGCACTGAATACATTTTGACCGAGTCACTGAGGACATCTTTCAAATGTGCTTCAGGAACTCTTAGCAGACCATATCCTCATCATTTGTTTCAAAAGATAAACTGTCGTCATTGCTTGCAAAGGGACATTGTTAACCTTCATGTTTCCTAAAGCACTTTTTTCTTCATTTTTTAATTCTGAAAGATAAAATCAGATCTTGAGTTGTTTAAATATTATCCTTGCAATCCCACGTCAGTCTCCAGCTACATACAAATGTATTTCCAGATACATTGACTTAGACAATGTATTTACCATTTGGTTAACAGTCGTGATGGCTATCTTTTCCATCTTTAATGTATCTGTCTCCGTTGAATAGGCAAATTCTGTTGGAAACCACTGTTCCTGGTATAGAAATCCTTACAGAGTGCTTCTTTGTAAACTGCTTGTTTAATACAAAAACCAGTTCTTTAAGCCGCAGACATACTTGAAGATCCACCAACTTGGAGCACACAAGCAGTCTCTGTGAGCCCTGCTCAGAATTTCTTGCTGGAACTGCCATTTTAATTCAGAATTTTCAGTGGGGCGCTTTTGGAAGATGCATTTGATTCTCTCCTATCTTACACCAGTGCAACTCCAGTAACTTAAATGGAGCTCTTCCTGAATTACACCCACGTAAATCGGAGGAAAATGAAACGCAGTATGATAGAAACAGACCAAATGACTTCTGCATATTTCATATGTACCAGCACTTGTTAGGAACTTATCACAATTTGATAAACAAAACAGTTGGTCCTGGTCATGACTTAAATGAGGGTATCTCCAAAGGAAGCTCAAATATTGCACAAAGAAATTATGGTAAATCAGTAGAGGGCATGTTTCTCTCTAAGGGTCTGATCCAGCTCCTACTGGAGTTATGGGAAACTTTTCACTGGTTTCAGTGTGCTTTTGATTAGGCCCTAAATTGGTATAGAATCATAGACTATCAGGGTTGGAAGGGACCTTGGGAGGTCATCTAGTCCAACCCCATGCTCAAAGCAGGACCAATTCCCTGACAGATTTTTTTTCCCTGGATCCCTAAATGGCCCCCCTCAAGGACTGAACTCACAACCCTGGGTTTAGCAGGCCAAAGCTGAAATCACTGAGCTATCCCTCCCCCTGGAACCAATGCCTCAGCATAGACTAGGGGTGTGATGTTCTGCTTATCGTAACTTTTGAATGGGAGCTCAAACTGGGGTTTTCATCTTGTCTGGTTGTTAATGGTCCCAAGACCATATTTGCAAAAGAGAGAGAGGTGTTTTTTACTCTGTGTCTTAACCAAATTCCAATTTAGGTAGCTGTAGTGCCTTTTTCCCGCCTAAAAGTTCCTACTTCCAGCTGGATTCAACATTCACCTTTTCCTGTCTCCAGCTTTTTGGACAGCATTGGTTTGTTCTGCCCCAGTAATAACCACATACAGTTTATATTTCAGTTTGTGAGTAAAGAGCTTAAGGATGCCTTTGGATGAAAGTTATTGCATCCAGTAAATGTACAGTATTTTTATTAGTGATTAAGAAAAGTGAGTCTTTGATTTTCAAAAATATGTGATTTCTGTCTGGCAAGAGCATGCACAGCAATGCCTTGCTTTCAATAGACTTCCACATGTAAGTAATGATGGTGGCACCAAATCAAATGGCCAAACTACAGGTCCACATTTCAAGCACAATCTTTGAAAGTTCCAGTGTGTGCACTCAAACTAGCAAAACTTGAGCTCATCTGTCAACGGTGTCATTGAAGCTACGTTCAGGAGCATTAATTAGCAGAAAGAACTCGATAAACTGGGAAGTCTTCCAAAGAGGGTGCTATTTATTTTTTCAATAAATATATGGCATATATGGACATCAGCAGCAGTTATTAAAGGGATACAGTCAACCTGCTTATATCCAAAAATGTATTTTCTGTTAAAAAGATGCAGCATGGCCAGAAAGGACTGTGGTTTAAATTTGGGTTTTACTGAAGATCCTAATAATGGCATAGAGTTTCTTAAACTGACTTTTATTATTCTTAACCACTTTGAGGCATTCTGCATGGGATTTCCCTGCCTCTAAACTGTTTTGTACCTAGACAGATTGACAATGAAAAAGTAAATGCTGAGCTTTATGTGCAAAAGATGGTGCATCTCAACCACATTGTCACACTTTGTATTGTCACAGCAAAGATTATTTCCTATGTGGTAGCGGAGATGAAGGCCTTTCACTTATGCAAACCGGAACTTTCCAGGATAACAAATTGCAGTTGGGTTTGTTCGTTGATTTTAATTTTATTTTTCAAAACTAACAGGGATGGACTAATCCCTGTAGGCTTTGATGTACTGACCTGCCTTGAACGCTTTCAAACTTGCAACTTTCCTATTAATATTTCTAAACTCTCCTAAGAAAACTTGGGTCCATATATGTGTATTTACACAGCATCTGTGAAAGCCAAGGTTGTTTTTAATGTCAATTGGAGCAGTTATCCTGTAGGAAGATTGGAGCTTTTGAAGGAGATGATGCTTATATTCTGACACCAGGTGGGACAGCTTCATACCATGTGTAAATCTCTTACTCTCTAAAATGTGGAGGGAGGGACCAAAAGACCCAAAATGAACAATCCATATGAAAAGTATTTAACTGAAGATGTGTGCCCTTGAGGAATCCTGACATTTATGCCCTGTAGTCTTCATGCCAGTTGGCCACCCAAGTGGAGGGCTTTTTATACTATGCTCCTTCAGTTTAGCTGTCCATGAGTAATAAACCCTCTGGCATAAAATGAACATTCTCTGGAACTGAACTAGAAACCATCATGAAAGAACAACTTGACCGACTTCATTAATGTCAAAATATGTCTCCTTTCCTTCAATGGACACAACTTTCCACGTAGCATTGACTCTGTTGTATTCAGAAGTGTGCACTCACCAACAGGTATTTACCACATGCCAAGCAGTGATTATGGAAGAGGGAATATCTATCTGATTTTTGCCATATGCAGTTTTTGTGGGAGCAGGTTACGTCCGTAACCCACACAAAGACAGATTAGAGACATCCTTCAGCCTTGACTCTGCATTTTAGAACTGGGTTTACATTTTTATCATATTAAATGGCTGTTAAGCTTTTTCTACAGCTATTTGCATACTCAGTATTTTGTCAGCTCATGATAAACGTATGTTGTTCGATCTGTGTCAGCCACGTGCAGTTGACAGACACTGATGTAAGTTGTTCAGGTCCAACTTGCTGGAATGTTTTGAACTGGTAGGAACAGGGCTCTTTCGCATGACTATGAATTCAAGGTATGAGAAATGGACATAGGAACTGCCACACTGGATCAGACCCAGGGTGCATCTAAACCAGTATCCAGTCTCAGACAGCAGCAGCGTGAGATACTTCGAAGGAAGGTGCAAGAATTTTATTATAACGATCACCACCACTTGTATTGTAGAAGTTCCAAGGCGCCCTAATCATAGACCCTGTTGTGCTAGGCGCAGTACAAGCAAAAACAAAGATGGTCTCTGCCCCCAAAGAGATGACAATCTAAATATAACATAATAGCAGATGGTTACAGAGCAGCTAGAGGAGTACAAGTTAAAAATGAGACCATATTGGTTAGTATGGTAGGCAATGGACTCCTCATACTGAAACCACTTAATCCCTAGTTATTAGTGATTGGTTTAAGCGTGAGGTTCACTCTCTCTTCTAAAATATGCTTCTGTTAACTATTATAACTCTGGATATTCTTGGTATCCATATACATGTCCAGTCCCTTCTTGAATATTGCTAAATTCGTGGCCTCAACAATATCCTGTGACAATAATTATCGCCATCTGATTATGTTTTGTGTGGAAAAAGTGTACGTTCTTGTATCTGTTTTGAACTTGCCGCCTCTTTAATTTCACTGAATGTCCTCCTTGTTTCTCATATTATACAGCAGGGAAAAGGGAAGGTCCCAGTGTACCTTCTCTATCCCATTCTGTGCTTTATATACATTTTTATATCCCCTCTTAACCATCTCTTTCCTAAAGTGAACTGCCCCCAATCTTTTCAATCCCTTTTCAAAGGAGAGTTTTCTGGCCCCTGACTTGCTGCTGGTTTGCAAATATCAGGATGGAGGGCAATCTTGGTATTGCTAGGTATTTAGAAATCCATTTGTAGATACTATTTGTAGGTTTAGAGATAATGAAACAGAGGTGCAGATTATCATATAGCTTAGACCATAAATGAATGTGAGTGGGGCGAGAAGGAAGATTCGTGGAAGGGGTACAAATCTAATGTTGGTTCATGAGGGATGAATGAAAGTTGGAAATATAGACTGTGTTTAAAATGATGGAGGAGATGGTTGCTTTTAGGCAAGTCCATCCCTTTCACATACTCACCATATAAGCCCCTCACTCATACCCTAAAGAAAAGGTGAACTCTGGGTAATTATGCCCCTACCATACATTTAGTCAGTTTAAGGTACTTCCACAGAGCTGCTGAATTCCAGAATGTTGTACAGAAGATTGTTACAAGCAGCTAAGTCTTTAAATAAAAAGACGCTTCCCAGCAGTTACATAGCACTTCCACAGAATGCTACCCGCTTGCCCCTCAATTCATTCATATTCTCTGCTGCTCCTGTGTGCCAATTAGCTTTAATTTTTACTATACACAATGACATCAACAGCTAATCGGAATGTAGAATAGCTGGATTTTAGTGAGCCTATAAACTACAGAAAATTGTCCTTGGCTAAACTCCTGCTTTCAGATTGGCTGACGACAATAGACATGGTTAAGTTCAGAGTAAGAGCCATTAAGCATAATTACTACCACAGGGTATAAGTTTAATTGTGTTAAATTTTAAATCTGCATAGTCTAAGCTTATTTACAAGCTGGGGAGGTCCTTCTGTTACATAAGAGAGAATAAATCTGTACTTAAAAATTGCTGTCTTCTAACTTTTTAAAGAGTTTTGAAAGGTTAAAAAACCTTCCTTGTCTCTGACTTTTTTCTCCCCACTGGTGTCATGCCAGTGAGAATATTGAGGATCTTATGGGGGGCGTGTGTGTGAGAGAGAGGGAGAGGGATAGAGGAGATTGGATTTGCTATGGAGAATGCATCCAGAGGATGGAGTATGTGTTTCCTTTTTTGTGGCTTCTTTTTAAACTAAACAATGGGAAATATTGATGGTGAAAGGGAGTTCTCCCCCAAAATTAAAAAAACAAAAATCCAAACTGCCCCTCGTGTGATCTCCAAGTGAGGAGGTATGGAGCATGGCAGCTGGACGTGCCAAAAAACAAAGACCAAATTCTTAGTAGAAGAATGCGTCTCTTCTTTGCCTCAGTCTGCACTTCCTCCAAGCTTGTGATCTTTGAGCTACAAGTCAGGCATGCTTGAGAATTTTAGTGACTATATAGAGCTTTACTTCGTTCCCTGAGAAGTGATTAAAATTAGAAAGTGCTAGAATGTGTGTGAAATGTTCATATGTTAGGGAAGGGAGGTGAGAGCAGTCTGAAACTTAATGGAAGAGAACAAGATTAGCACACTGAAAAACTGGGAGATACGTTTTATGTAGACGTTAAAAGGCAACATAATTTCAGCTGGACAAAACATGAACTGTAGCTCGTATGCAAACATTCAGAGCTGTTTAACACTTGGTTTACCCCCCAATCCCTGAAAAGAGACAGGTGAATCCAGTGCCAAATACAATCTTCATGTTTCTTAAACTGTTTAAATAATTAAGTGAACATCTGTCCAAACTTGCCCATCATTTCCATGTAGAGAAGTATCCTATTTGAAGGGTGAAGAAAACTGCTTGTTTAACAATGCAAATAACTCTGTCTGGGGCCCCTTTATTTTATTTAACTTAGATTGAGCTCCACACAACTGTGATGCTAATGAATAATGGATATTTTATGCTCACAAGAATAGTGGCATCATGCACAGAACAAATTTAGGATTAACTTCCACTATTCTCTTTACCTAAGGTATTGGGCTGCTTGCTTGGGTTTGATTTTTATTTTAAGTGATTTTTTTAACGTTTCCTATGATTCTGGATATTTTAAAAATGCAGACGTCATTGTTCTCCTAATCTGCTAGTTCTCTATCAATAGAGAAATTGAAACTGACTGCTGCTACTGTACTAAGAGTGTTCTAATTATACGATGGAAGACGGTTACACCAAGGAGTGATAGAGACATTCTGTTTTGCCAAGTAAAATGACTGTGAATCAGAAAATACAAATTTGGGGCTAAATTATAAATTGGCACCCCATCCAGAATGAGGGACATTGTAGCTATGCTGGCCCAGGAGCATTCCAGGGAGGGAACTGTGAGCTTCTGCTTCCACTGCTGGCATCACCACCCTTGCTCCAGTCTGCTACTGGTCCATAATAACACACGCCCTTTCTTGCAGTGTCCCTGACCACCTGTGTAGGACTGGACGCAGCAGCCTTCTGAAGGCTACTCTCTCTCTGTCGTGCACTAATCCATAATGCAAGGAGCCCATGCAAGAAAGTGAAGGGCTGGCTCACCTGCTATCATAAGAGCAGGCCAAAATCCTGCCCTTGCTGAATGTTTCCATTTGCTTTGTTTATTTGTAAGACTTATTTAAACTCTTTGCCATTTTGCTTGGTCTATTGCGGTACAGGCATTCCAGCCCTAATGTGGTGAAGTCTGAGGGCAAGAGTATTTAGATCTTACATCGCTGTGTGTCTGGTACTATTTTAACTGGCCCACTGTACCATAGACTTTTATTTTTTTTGTAACGTGTCAGACACAAATGTCTAGTCTCCTCTCACTGAAAACAGTCCCGTGGCCTTCAAGCCAAGAATAACAGAAAAGTAATGGGTGTCTCTTTTAACATCTGAAACAAGAAGTAAGACTTTTATATGCTAAAAACAAGCTACATGATAGCTCAGGAGGCTTGAGAGTGGAAGGGTTATCTTGAGGATCTCATCACACGTTCAGTGATTACTGTCCAGCGATCAGTAGCATTGATTGGTTCAGCAAATTGTAGGCTGAGAAATCAGACATAGTGTTCCTCTACCAGGCTACAAACAGTTCTCTCTATGCTTTTTTGCCTTTTTGTACTGGTAGAACCAGTAAATACTGGCATTAACAAGATCCAACTCCAAAGATTGATACAGACCTTAGGCCCAATATATTTTTAGGAGGATGTACGCACGTGTGCATGTTACATGCATGTCGAACTAACAATCAGCAGAAAGAAGGTGCCTTCCACATGCTTTCTCTTAAACAGAAAGTAACAAGTGTATATTGACTATTTGCAGTTAAGATTCAAATCTTTGATTCGTTGCATGCATCCCTAACTGGTTCCTATAGATCTAATTAGAAGTGCTGTCGTGCCTGTCACCAGGAAGTGGCACTGGGTCATGGGTCTTCAGGGACTTGTCCAAGGGCTGGGGGGATGATGCGGTAGCTCTTGGTTAGTCTCCCTGTGGGAGCTGTAAGAGCAGCAGACATCTAGGAAGGGAGATAGCAAAAGCCATGACAAAAGTGGCAAAACTTCCGGTGCAGAAGGGCTATCTTCAAGGACTGAGGAGCTGAAGTGAACTGTTGAATGTACTGTTTATGCCTTGGTGTAAGACGCTTAGTTGGTTCCCAGGAAGGTTGAGGAGGGTGGAGGTCTTAGCAAAATTTATTAAGTGGCTTTGTAAAACATTATTGCCAATTGTCTTTAGATAAGTGTGTGTTCCTTAAAACAGGAGGTAAGTTGGACTTTTCTCCATTGGTAAAGTTAGTGAGTCTACTGTGTTTCACCCTTTATAACTGGCTCATTGTCATCAGCTTGGATTCCTCCGTTAGATAACAATGAAGAGCAAATGGGTGCTGAGTGGGGTGGGGAAGGAAGCAAAACATTCAGAGATAAAACCTTGCAATAGTTTGTTTTGACTGAATCATGTGAGCCGCAAAATAGGACTGAAGTGTCTTTAATGCCTTTCTCCATTAGATGGCTTGTGAGCCTTGGGCTAATTTACTCAGTGAAGTTTCATCTTGACAATTGGCATTTGCTCAGCAGGCAATTTTATCCCAAGTTCCTGCACACTGGTTGGTCAGCGAAATGGATACTGCAACTCCTATTTATTGGTGCAATACAGTATTTGATACTGCTAATTACACTTAATTAGTGCTTCCACCATTTAATTAAAATGGCTTCTAATGATTGTGCTTCTTTGGCAGGCTCTTTGGTACCACCGGGAATTGCGCTGCCTGCAGTAAACTGATCCCTGCCTTTGAGATGGTGATGAGGGCCAGAGATAATGTTTACCATTTGGACTGCTTTGCCTGCCAACTCTGCAACCAGAGGTGAGGACACAGTTATTACAGAAATTAAAAAACCCACAAACTTTTTTAATTTTTGTCAACGGACCAAGGAAATCTGCTTGATCTTTGCCACCTCTCTGAGGCGGAGAAGCTGCTAGCACTAGCTGGGTTGTCTTATTTGTAGTTGCCTACATAGATTGGGTCTGTCTTGCAATCTTTTCGAGGACAGAGCCAAGGGAGGTAGGGGTGTGTGTGCGCGCGCACACACGCAAGGACTGCAGATCCAGGCACAGTAAGCACTAGACAGCTGTTCTGAAATAGTTGTAATGCAGCTGAATGAACAGCTTCTGAGGTCTTTCAGCATCTAGCCTGTTTGCTGAACACCCATAGACAGAAATAGGACCCTCTCTTGCACAAATTACTTAGAGTTACTTAAATCAGACTTCTGACAGGCTCAGAAGCGAGGAGGGTACAAAGGAGAAATCTATTCTAGGTTAAACCTTTTTTGGAGACTTTGAAGTGCTCTCTTCAGTTTACTGCATAAGCAATAGGGCCTGCTTGTGGGGTAGTTTTAAATGAGGCTGTACCACACCTGACTGGAAGATGCAGAGAGAAATATATATCAAAGTGTACAGTGAAAGGACATGGGTTCAGCCTGACTCATTGGTATCTATAAAAGACTGAATGGGTGTGTGTGTGTGTGCGCAAAGACTTCAGGGCTTGCTTTTCTCTTGTTTTGGTGCACTTGTCGGAAGGTTGAGTTCTTGTCTTGGAAGCTGAGTGCATTAAATGTAACATAGTCTCCCTTTTTGAAGCATGTGTTCATTCTTAAACTTGCCCGTCCTTGCTTAGGCTGCCCGTTGAACCACAAATTAGTATTTGTGAAGGGACGTGGTAAAAGAGGAGGAAAAGAAGAATGAGTAAGCTCAATGGGAGAAAAGCACGTTACTTCAAAACCAAGTTAACATGCCTGATATTTCACTTAAAAATAAGATACATCACTTTCAATTACTCTGGAATTTCAGTCAATATGGGGTTGTATGTGTGTGATATTTACACACACACATGCTCACGCCTCCTTTCTAGCTTTCATGTGACATTTGTGAGAACATATCAGAATACAGGACTTCCCTCTCACGCTTGTTTTATATCCGTATAACTTGGTTGAAGTCTGTGGAGTTACACCCGACTCCCAGCAGTGCATGTCTGAGGAGAATCAGACACACGGTATGTAGTTTGGGTGGCTTTAATTGAAGGCACTGTATCAAACACAAAGCTGGTAGTATTTGTTTGGGGGGTAGAATGCCTTCCTATTAATACTGACAGCTGCAATAAATCAAGCTGTCCCCAGTTTAATAGGGTTATTCCACTGAGGTTATAGTGACATCTAGTGTTGGTGTGTTGGACAGGGAGCGTACTTTCTTGCAGACAAACTGTATTTCCCAGTGTTTTGGTGCATAGTCCTACTTCTAATTCTGTCTTTAATATGTTTCTGATATACCTTATTGCTATCCAGAAAGCATTGGCAGACCTATCCATTTTGTGACTGTGCTGGCAGGAATTCAGCACCTCCCTTCCCAGGGACAAAACTCATAATAGTGAGCAGCCTCTCACAGGCAAAGTGCTCATTTAGGTTTTTTGGGATCCATTGGTATTACCCTATTCTTTTTCAGAGTCCCAGGCTCCATTCTTAGCATAGTGGAGGGTTTTTTTTAAGGCAAAATGATACTTTATTTAATAGTGTTGAGTACGAAATATTTCCATCAGCTATCGGCTCCAACACACGTCAAAAACACTGATTCCTAAAATGTGTCCTGGGCCTAACTCATGTTGCTTCTTTTTAAGGGAAGGTAACTGTTTAACTACTAAATTTTCTTTGTATCACTGTACTATTTTAATACATCAGTATCCTAAGATGTTTCAGGCAGTTCACCTGTCTTTTTCTCGTGGTGAGTTCTATTCTGAAAGTCACTTTATAAAAATGGCATCCTGGGTTCAATGTTCATGTCTCACTGATTCCTGATGAAACTGGCTCAGTAAGATAGGTTTTTCTAACAGTTTGTCACTCACAGTGTGAAGGCTGGGTTCCCTTTTCCTCGCACATCAACCTCCAGAAAACTGCTGGGTTTGCACAGACATAACTCTATGGGTGTGACGCGGGCCTGCTAAATCTTGATTGGTAGTTGTGCATGAGAAGGAAAGAACTCCACTTCCTGCTGGGTCCATGCTGAATTTTCAGGGCTGGCAGTTGGAGAAAAACATCTTTGTCTTGTAATTGAGCGCATTGTGAGAGACAAACATGGGATCCCACAATGCCTGGTTTTCACCTGATTTTCAAAGAACCCACATTCACCACATCCTACGAATATCTTTTCAGCTCTCCTACAGCTGCTCTAGACCCCAGCTAGATTTGGCAAAATGCGGCTGTTGACTGTGCTGCAGTTGTGCTGGTGGCTGACATTGTTTTGTACTCCTGCTCCTTGGGTTTATGGTCACAGTTTAAGTAACATTAAGTAGCAGAAAGTCAGCAGCTGTGTATTAAGTTGCAGTCTGGAAAATGTTGGCTAATAGACTTTGTATATTCAGCAAATCCATTGGTGAGGCCGTGATTTTCAGGAGAACATGTGCAACGCTGCTTTAACTGGAGTTTCCTCTTAAAGAAGCAGCTTATCTGCAGTTTCTTATCTGGAATACAAAGTTAAAAGTTAGCTAGCTGAATTTCAGACTATTATAAAGAGGGCTTCAGGTGCAGGCTAGGAGAGGAGACTCTGGGTGCTGAGATAAATCACACAATGAACCATACTAATTAAGCGCACTGTGGAAGCCACAGGTTTTTGCCATACCGACTTGACACATTAAGCGGGGCATCAGCTGACTTATAGGCATCCATTAGGGGAAAACTTGTATGAGATGCTGGAGAGGCTTGAATCTAGTAGATCTCATACAGATGAAACACTCCTCTTATAATTCAGACTATCCAGTCTGATAGCAGGCTGTCAGTCTCTAGTTACCCACAGAATATCAGGCCTAGAACATACTCCAGACCAGGACTAGAGGGTGACCAGACAGCAAATGTGAAAAATTGGGACGGGGGTAGGGGGAGGGGTGGGTAATAGGAGCCTGTACAAGAAAAAGACCCAATAATTGGGACTGTCCCTATAAAATCGGGACATCTGGTCACCCTACATAGTAGGGGCACATTTTCAAGGCTTCATGACTCTGCTGAGGAAAAAGTTGTCCTCTTTCCGTGGGCTTCATGTTGTGTAGGGCCTATATTTCTCCTCCGAACTCCTGGCTAATGTTTTTGCCTCTTTAAAGTTCATATCTGCCAGTTCCTGGCTGGCTGGACATGTGTGCACCATATATATGTCTTTCAGAACTGGCTGTCCGCATCACTACCAGCTTTGCCTGTACCTGCCCTGAAGTAGGGGGGATTGGCTTAGGACACTGAGGCTGTCTTGCCTATGTCCTGCTTTGTTGTCATGCACTTAGCATGTGCTAAGTCAGACTCTGCCCTTGAGTGGGAGATCAATGAAGAGCACCGTGTGTATTATCCTAAAATTCTAGATTAACTTTTTACATCTATAGCAAACAAAAGGTGTGAGGAGCCTAGTGGCTGTCAAACTGCACCTTGCAGATATTTGTGCAACTTTTTTGACCTTAATGATCAAATAAAATTGTTAAATATCACAAGTCTCTCTGTCAACTTTAATACAAACAGAACAATTTACATGGTAGACAGAGAACTTCATGCTCCATTACATGAAGATAAAGGTTAACCGAGTCTAGCCATCCATCAAAAAACTTCTATTTATTGTTCAGCACTGTACATAAGGGGGTGAGGAAGGACTTAATAGCTATTTACTGCCTGTAAATTAGTGTAAACACTGCCTCACCTGGAAATTTGAATACCATAGAACATTTAAAACATTTTGTGTAACAACCTGTTTGCTTCCTGGTTTCAGTGAAGTCTGAAAGCTCATGTCTATTTGGGGATCTATTCCATCACTTTTCATGTTGATTATTATGGTAGTATCTATAGCAGGGTAGGCAACCTATGGCACACATGCCGAAGGCGGCACACAAGCTGATTTTCAGTGGCACTCTCGCTGCCCGGGTCCTGGCCATCGGTCCGGGGGGAGGCCTCTGTATTTTAATTTAATTTTAAATGAATCTTCTTAAACATTTTAGAAATCTTATTTACTTTGCACACAACAATAGTTTAGTTATATATTATAGACTTATAGAAAGAGACCTTCTGAAAACGTTAAAATGTATTACCGGCATGCGCAACCTTAAATTAGAGTGAATAAAGGAAGACTCGGCACACGGCTTCTGAAAGGTTGCCAACCCCTGAACTATAGGCTTCAACAGAGATCAGGGCCCCTTGTGCTAGGCACTATTCAAATGCATAGTATGAGAGGGCCTCTGCACCAAAGAGCTTACAGTCTAACTAGACAACACAAACAAAAGGTAGGAGAGGGAAACAAGGTGGTGAAGGGATTGAGTCTCTAGAGATCAGTGGCAGGGCCAGAAATAGAACTCTGGTCGCTGGTTCCTAGTCGAGTGCCTATCCACGATAATCTGCCTCTCTAAATTCCAATCCGGTCCAGTATAGTTCATAATGAAGTTAACTTTCCTTTCCATCTGGGCTTTCCTTTCCATCTGGGCATCCGCTACCTCTAGACTTTAATCCTCTGTCATCTTTCCTTGGTATACTGCCACTTGGTTAATGTCAATTAACATTTAGACGTGTAACTTTTTTTTTACGTTCAGATTTTGCGTGGGAAGACAAATTTTCCTGAAGAACAACATGATCTTTGTCAGATGGACTATGAGGAAGGGCAACTGAATGGAAGTTTTGAGTCCCAAGTTCAATAACGATCCCTGCTTGCTGAAGCACTGTGGGATGGACGTTCAGCCACACAAGCAGTGAGGGGCGTCTGTCAGCTTGCCTGCAATATTTTTTAATTCTTGGTCCCAAAAAGGACTATATACATTGTAGTACTTTTTTCCTGCCCCCAACACAAAGCAGTTACAAATTTAGATGTACAGTTGTGCCTGCTTAGCTGAGAGCACTGCATTGCCTGTATGTTTGTGAGTTTTTGGGGTCTGGGGGAGGGCTCTGTACAGTCTGATTTCTGTATATAAACTGGAACTTTATTTTATGAAAAATGTAATGCAATTTTATTACTGGTGTGAATTAAAAATTATGAATGTTTCCTGGTCATTTTAAGTTGTGGTTTATTTGTAATACAAGTTGGGGCTTGTTTCCTGCATTTGATGCTGACCAGATATTTAAAAAAAAAAAAATTACACAGATCCCTGGAACGCTCATGAAATAAAATAACGGGCAAGAGTTTAAACTACCACAAAAACTTACAAGAGTTAGGGGAGAAAGTGCTGCTCTGAAATTCAGCCTCTGCTTGAACTACATGACATTTGGTCTCCACAATTGCTGTCGTGTAGAAAAGGCGTAAATGAGCTCTGTGGCGGTGATAGCTGGGGGATCTTCACTGCATCACTAGTCAATCCCCATGAGGACTGTGGTAAACAACTGCTTTAATTGGTTCACACATGAATGGTATCTGTGGACACAGACCCCTTTTAAGTGAAAGCACGTCAGTTCAGACAGAGCAATGTTATGACCAAGAGCCCTGCTGAACCAGATAATACAGTATATCTTCAGTATGACCCCTAATGAATAGAATCTATCTAGCCTTGTCAACAGGTGGCCAGTTACTGATCAGAATATTCATTTCAGGGCTTTGGCATGGCTTAATTCTCTTATACAGGGCATCAGTTTTCCAAGGTCAGGCACCAAAACAGCTGATGCCAGAGACTTCAACGAAGCCTGGTATTGAAACCCGCATCACCTGTTTTACAGATCTTTTGCTTGTCATTTGCCAGTTGTTGTGACCTCCCACACAACAAGCTGTCAGATTCCAGTTATCTAGGTCATTAAAAAAACTCTGATAAAAAAGCTCCAATATATATTCAGGCTACTCTTTCTTCTGGCAATTGTCAGTGTTACACAATTCACGTGCAAGGTATGGGACCACACCAAACAAATTTTACTTATAACCAACATCATTTTTATACATTGCAGCCAGCACTTGTAAACAATTACTTTCAATTCCACCTACTATATCTCCCTGCTTTTCTTTTCTTGTTTGTTTCAGTTTTTTCCCAGCATGAATATATAGCCGGCTACTGATCTTGAATCTCGTATTGCTTGTTTCCTCTGCATTACAAATATTATATACAGTTTTATCTTGGTCTCTCATATCTATTTTCTTTAACTGTGTTTCACAGTAATCCGGAACTCAGCTGAGCAAACTAAAAAAAACAACAGCAGAACACCAGAGATGTAAGAGAAGCACTGAGATATCGCTAATACGCTAACATTACCTCATAGTTTATCTTGAGCATTCCTTCTCTAGAACACAGAGGTAGATATTTCAAGATCAGGATGGCCATGTGAAATGAGTTGTTTGGTCTCCATTCTGTTTCTGGTTGTCAGGAGACTTTTCAACGGGTCACTCCTCCAGTTAATACCAATTGGTTCCTTTTAGCAATTTCATTGGAGGGGGGTGGGGAGCATGGATTAAATAGCCCTTCTAGCACTAGAGGCTGTCAAGCTCATGGTTGAGGCTGCTTGTGACAGTATAGGAGAGTCTTCATTTCCACTATCCATACTGTATTTGTTCTCTTGATTTAAATTGGTTACCATATCCAGTACTGTCGTTTTACCACCTTTCATCTAAATTCAAGGAAAAAATTGGGTATCTGCATATCCATGATTTCCTTCCATAGTTTAAAATGATGACATCCCATAGTGATGATAGGGGAGCTAACAAAGCTGGTTTCCTATCAGGCTTATTTAAGTTTGAAAGAAGTGTTTTTGGTGGCCAGTTAAGAATCTCTTTAGAGAACTGATACTTACTTTTTGATGTCTAGAAATGCTCTTTCAAGGTTATATAATTTCATTTTATCCTTCTTTCACTGGAAGAAATTCTTAAAAGATTTGCCCTAGACACATTGGCCACCAACCAGTTCTATTATTACCCAGTCATATTCCATAGTGACAATGAAGTTGAATTATTCGGGAAAAGTATAGAAGGGAGAAATCTATCCAGTAGCTTGTAGAGAAGTGGTTCTTAAGAACCTTGGATTTATAAAATGGCTGTGTGGTCTGTATAGGCAGGTTTCTTTTATGTGATTGAACCACTTTTCTGCTTCCTTAGGCTGAGAATATCTGAGTTATCTTTTCTGTTGAGGCGGATCTGGGATGGCTCTTGTTTCATGTAGCCTCAACAACAGGGACACAAACAGAAAGAAGAAAGGTCTCTGAACACATGAGAACATTTTTCTAGTGAATCACATGTTCTGACAGAGTGCTTACACAGCCTTAAGATATAGAAACAACATTACAATTTGCCATTGCTACTATTAAACACTGTTTAGGCACAGATTAAATTTTCCTGAAGTTCTTTCCTTAATGTAAAGAAAGTGGGGGTTCACTTTAAAAAAAAGTGACTTAGTAAGAGATGTCAGAGGGTAGCAGGAGGAGAAAGAGGGAAGTTGGCATATGTAATATCTCTGATGGATTTTTGCATAATCTTGTTCAGTGACACGTGTGCAAGGCACAACCAATGGAAATTATCAGAATCATGAGAATGGCAGACAGGTTAATGTCAGATAAAGATGAAATCCAAAAGATCTGGAAAAAATAGGCCACAGATGGATGAATGGTTTAGGGTTGATGTAGATTGTAAACCAAAAAAAACACCAGGAGAAACTTGACCTGCAATACGACTGACCTAAATGGTACAAATTGCAAGATGCTGGCCAGGAGAGTGATCTGTGATAGAAGTAAGTGGACAGAAACATAAAAACATTTGCCACAATGGTAAGTTAAAAAGCTGATAGGTATAAATAGGATATGTAAGACTAGAAAGAAAAGATTAGACCATCTGTACATGGGGACTGGTCAAAAAGTCTAATAGAGTGTTCTTGAAGCTTTGAAGCGAAGCATGCTATGTTTTTTTTGAGTACCTCTTGCTCCCTGGTTTAAGGGGATGTGCCAAAAGGATATTGTTTCTCTGCCTTGGTAGGGCACAGAAATACAGCGAATGGGTAAAAACGCATTAGCAGTTTCTCATCCTGCCCTGTTCCTGTAAGCTTTCCAGGCTGGCCAAAAGCAAGAACCAAAGACAATACACAGCAATAGACCTTAGTGGCTCTGCCCTTAGTTGTTCTGAAGGAGATTCCTTGAGTCTAGAACGATTTGGTGCTGTACAAAAGGTGAGTGCAAATTCAGCTGGAGCAGCGTTCAGAATTCCGAGTATCCATATTATGAAAAAATAGTACATAAAGGGGTTTGGAAGGCTTGATTGAAGATAGCTGTGTAGCTTTCCTAATGAGGCACTCTTTAATGTGACATGACTGGGCTGTCTGAAACCAGCTCTACTTGCTAACAAAGCTTAATGACTTTTTTTTTTGCTTTACAGAAATCACTCAAGTTAGTGAAAGAAAAACGATTATCCTCATGCATCCATAGCATCCTTCTCTGTTTCTTTTGGCTCCTTTTCTGTTCCCTTCCCCTAGTTCTAGTCTCCTTGGCTCTATCCTCTCCAATGGGGGAGGAAAATAACCATGGGAACAGAGAAAACCATCTCTAGCAGTCTTGAATAGCATGTTCCATGATGTCCTTGTACCAACAATCCTCCAAAAGAGTGAAGCAGGCTTAGGGAGCAAGAACTTTCAAGCGCTCCTTTTCAGCCTGCCTCTTTTTCAGACTGTTGGAGAGAGGACCTCTCAGTAGAAAGGATCATCTCCAATTACATGAACTGGTTATTTGCTGTTGCAAAAACTTCTGCAAACATTAGAAAACTTCCACCCAGCGTGGAAATGGCAAAACACCTAACTTCTGGCGGCTTGCTTTCTGCATAGCTTACACTATTTATTACTTGTGCAATGGTAGCACCTAGGGTTCCTTGGAATGCCATTGTAAGCACTATACAATACAGGACAGTCCCTGCACAGATCCAAGTCTAAGATAAGACAACAGGTGGAAAAAACACCTGGGAGGAGCACAAGGAAACAAAGTACCGGTTAGTCTGCTAAACAGAGTCACAGCCTACCAGCTGCTGAGCCATTGTCAGGATTTTTGTAGGCTTCATTGCAAATAGATGCCTGCCAAAAAATCCCCAAGTAGTGTTCAATTGGTGGAAAAGGGGAAAATGCTTGTGACCTCATCAAGCCAGCTCCTGGTAGAAGTACGTCAGTTCAGTTTTGGAATGTTGTCTTCAGCCAAGCTTCACATCTCACCAGGGTATTTTTGCAGGTATCGTATACACCAAAAACACAGGGCTGAACTCTGCTCTGTTACGCTCTTGATTGCTTTTCCTCAATGGGGTAGTCTTACATCTTCTAATTTTTTCACAAATCCCTTGACTGTGATAGGTCCTAAACTTCAACATAGTGATGAGGCAAAATACATTCATGTGTGCACATCATTCTGAAATCCTATCACCTAGTAGGATAGATGTTCTTGTGGTGAAAGCCAGGACTATAATTCATGAGAGCCGGGTCCTATTCCCAGTTCTGCCACTGACTTCCTTTAAGAACTTGGGCAAGTCCCCTGTGCCTCACTTTCCTTAGGCCCATTTTAAAACAGAGATAATGGCTACATCATTAGGGCACAATGTGGATTAATGCAACAATGCTAGTGAGGCACTTTGAGGTCCTTGGATGGAAGCTGTCATAGTTTGCAAACTGGCTTTAATGTCATTATTAGAAGGCTGGATGCAATTGCATTTAGAAGAGAGACAATGAGGCTGCAGAAATGCTGTTGTAGGTTAATAATTTCTGAACATCAAGGTTTCCAATGACTTACGATTCCCTACCATGGGCATACATCGTATATGTTATCGGTGTCAGTTGCATTAAAAATTGTGGTTAACCACTCCTGTAAATGTAGGGATAGTTGATTTAATGCTTGATAATCAGGATTATTATTGTGCACCTGCAAAGTGACTGACTAAATTTGATTCTGGATGCCTAATAAGACGCTACCTGGACTGAATGATTTCTACTTTTTTTCGTCTCTTGCTCACATTTGTGTATTGCATACAGGCTGAATTTCTGCAAGTTGCTGGGCAAATGAGAGAGAAGCACTGCATGCATTGTGGTTTCTCCTTTTGAATACAGTGCAGCAAATGTCCCGCAGTTTCATATAAAATACAGGAGAGAAATTGCTCAGTGCCTGTATAACCACTTTCATATATATGTATTGGATAAGGCCCACCCGCCGTGACCCACATTCTTATGATGGAATAGAATGTGATTTCTTAAAAAAAATCCCAGAAGGAAAATGCAATCATTTATTTTTGTCTGAACACTACAAATTTGCTTAATAGAAACAAGTGCTGAAGCACAGATCTGCTGTTGAATAATCATGGACACTCTTTGATGAACAGAACATGAAATTCTTTTGATGGTGTGTTAGTCATCACCTTGGTATAAATATTCATTTGAGGAATCACATGAGTAAATGGCATTTTAGACTCTAATCATTTAGTATTAGCAGCTCGCCTTTTTTACTGCTCAAGATAACCGCTGCTTAATCTGTTTAGTGACTACTGGCATGAAGTTTGACATTTCAGCTTTTGCCTCAATCCCTGCATTCAGAATGCTACTGTCAATGACCCCTCTGCTTGAGTCTTAATAATTCTTACTCAAAGTCTAGTAGAATTACTGCAGCACGGTGCTGCTGAAAAAACACATGCAACTTGCTTTAACCTTCTGAACTATTTGCCATTTGCCTACTTATTCTTAGATCAATGTGGCATTTAGGCTCTAGATTCCAAATGTAAAAAAAATCTGGGATTTTTTTTTTTTGTTTGTGTTTTTCCTGACCTAATGGCTGGTGGTGACTCAGTCTGATTTTGAAATAAAAACAAATCGGTGTTGAAAACAAACTTGAGCACTCTTTAAATTTATCTTTAATACTAGTATAATTGTGCTGGTTCTGTGCTGCTCTCTCCAATCTATTATTTTTACCTTTTGTATTCAGATGGATGCTCTACTCTCCTGACTACATTAGCTTTATTGAACACTTGGCTATCGACAATCCTGCTCTCCTGATTTCATATCTGGCCAAACAAGTAAACTAATATTAACAGCAGTTTGTTACCTTGTTGTAGCTTAATTTTACTTTACAGGAAATGCTGTATTTGCATCTCAACCCTGTTCCATTCAGTTATAAGATGTATCCGCCTCCCTTGTGCCATAACGATCATTAACTTTGAGAACATTGCATAGAATGCATCTCCTCCCAGGCTGTAGCAAGTTCCATATAGACAGAGTGACCCTAATGAGGCATATTCACTAATTGGCTGGGAGGTGAAACACAGATTGGAGGAGTCTTTCAAAGATAAGAGCTATAAAATGCGGATCTGTACATATCCTGGAAATGTAAGATTCAGACACATACAAATACAGTACTGCACTTCCAGTAATATAGCTGAATTGTAGACAGTAGTTTTCCCTTGTGGCAAACATATACAGTAAATGTCTTTAGTATGGAAATAAGTAGACATATGGGCACAACAGCAGACATTTCTAATATCAACAGATTCCTGAAGCATTTATATAGTGCTTTCATGCTATTCATCTTGTGCTTCAGGATTTTCTGAGGTTTAACTAGGGGCAAAGGAAGTATCTCTGTCTTTTCACTGCAAATTCTTGTAAGAGAAAAGGGCAAGCGAAGAGCTCAGTCAAACTACATGTTAAAATGCAATTTTCATGGTGACCCAGATTCTGGCCATTATAAGAGGCTCAGATGTGAAAATTATTCTCAAACTCTAATGCCATACCACCTTGGGCACTGATCTCATGAGATCTCATACTAAGCAAGTCAGGTCTGAGCAGTACTTGGATGGGAGACCTCTAAGGGAAAAAAGTGCTGAAGGAATTGTTGTAATTCACTATGTGCCAAGCATCCCCATGAGTTTGTAATAAACCTGTGCCCCAGCATATTGTTAGGTGTAATTGTGTCTTTCAGAAGATGTCCTGACTGTGTTGGCTCACGTGAGTATTGGCCTGGGACCAAATTCTGGATTACATAATTATATTCTGCAGAACTAAATTTTGGCCCGTCATTTTCCATCTAGACACCATTTTTTCTTCCTGTCCTGAACAACAGGGTAGTGTGGTTGTGTACTGTTAAAGATCTCTGTACCATCGGGGGGGAGAAAATTTGTAGTTATACGAGAAGAGATCAATACTGATTTTGTAACACATCCTTTTGGAAGGAAGTGGATAATTAGTATATAACATAGAATTGCAAAAATATTTTAAAAAATTTGACAGCACATAAATAAGCTGATTCCAGTGTAGCAATGAAAAACACTGGGCCACATTATGCTCTTAGGTATATTTGTGCAGTTTCCCATTTACTTCCATCTATGTTGTGCACATGTGCAGTATCTGGGACCAAAATTTAGCTCATTGTCTTTTTACGTAAGTCACACTGGCAAAGTGTAGCCTATATTCTAACTAATGTGTAATGTAATATATTAAATTCTGTTTAGGCAGAACGGTATAACATTGCCACCAGAAACATATATCCCCAAGATTACAGAGTGTGGGCTGAAATAATGGAACTCTAGTACATGGAGAGGTATGATTTTCCTTTACAAGAAGCTGTGCTGGTTTGTCCTTATCATATCTGAGTGTTTGAGAACTCTGTCCTTAATTATAAATTAACCACTTTATTTAGTACAGGAAAAAAAACTTTTAAAATAACCACTTCTAAAATCCTTTTTAAAAGATAGGTATAACATTTGCAGTCCTCCAATCTAGTAGGCTATTTTAATGAAGGATTGGATATGTTTTTCAGGTCTGCCACAAGGTTCGTATTATTTTTTTCAGAACTTTTTAATTATACAATACCTGGTCCGGGTGATGGATTATGCCTTAATTTTCAATTTGTCCCAGTTCCCTCTCTCTTGACATTCAGTCTCTGATTGTCTTATCTTTACTGACCTAAAGAGCAAGGTCTGGAGCAGGTACTCCCTAATATCCTTTATGGCAAAGAAATTACTTAGCTTTCTATTCTAATCCCTGCTGCTCCGCAAACCTACTGATTCTCTTGCAGGCTTCCAGTTTCTGCTATATAAAAATAATTTCATTTTCATTCTCACGTCTTGGCTCTTGGAAATAAGGTTGGTTTTGATCTTAGATTTTTACCTTCAGTGTCCTCTGTTCCTTTTATTGGCATAAATTGGGGTGGATTTCCATTCTGAAGGACAGTTCTTTGGTTCACATTACCTTTTGCCTCTGGCCATAAACCATGTTTGTTGTTTTTCTTGCATTTCTGCTTCCTTTTTGATTTGGTATATGTATTTTTCAACATAGAGGTGCAGCTGCCCTAATCTAGTTCACCCCCGGGCTCCACCAAGGACACCACCTTTAGACTCCCAGGGCTTGTCTACATCACAAAGCTGCAGTGCTGGTGAGGGGGTTACAGTGCTGCAACTTAGAAGGTGTACACATCTGCAGGGCATCACCAGCGCTGCAACTCCCTGTTGCAGCACTGGGCCGTACTCCCGTTTGTCTCGGGTGTAGAGGATCCAGCGCTGGTGATCCAGCGCTGGTAATCAAGTGTAGACACTTACCAGTGCTTTTCTTGACCTCCGTGGAATAAGCAGGTATCCCAGCATACCTGAGGAAGCCTCTGGTAATCAAGCAGGTCTCCTTCCCTGCGGTTTGCTCTCCGCGTTCCCCGAATCCCCGAGCAAGCAGGTCTCGTTCCCTGCGGTTTGCAGGGGGGTTCGGGGAACGCGAGAGCAAACCGCGGCGAAGCTGGTCTCCTTCCCCGGTTTGCTCTCGTGTTCCCCGAAACCCCCGTGCAAGCAGGTCTCCTTCCCTGGTTTGCTCTCGCGTTCCCCGAACCCCCCTTGAAGCCGCCCAACAGCGCTGCAGAGTGGCCACATCTAACAGCACTTGCAGCGCTGGTTGCTAGTAAGTGTGGCCACTCTGCAGCGCTGGCCCTATACAACTGTACTAATACAGCTGTACAACCAGCGCTGCAAAATTGTAGATGTAGACATACCCCCAGTTACTCAGTTATCATCTTTCTTGGGCAGAGACCTGCATCCCTCTCCCTCTGATCAGAGATTTTTCAGGCTGCACAGTTTACTGCCTACACTGTGATATCTCCAGCAAGCAAGTCTGCTTAACCAGGCCAGCTTCTGTGCTTTGCTTTCTCTTCGAAAGCTATGAACAACTGTAATTGCCAGCAGTTACACTTAACACACAGGTCTTTATGGGAAGCACATTTATTCTTAAAATGAAAGCATCAGAGAGAAAAAGATTTAAAGGAACATACACACATGTGACAAATTTACCAGAGATCACCCTGCAACTCCAACAAAGGCTCTGGGAGGGCTCAGACCTTCAACTCCACAACAGGTTTTGTGTGTGGTTACAAGTTTGGAACAGCCTTAGCTCAGGACATAGCCCACCCATGAATACATCAGTCAGCTTGGGCCTTTCTTCTGAGATTCTGAGAATAGGTGATCAGCAGACAATGGTCCCTTCCTCAGGGCATAGCTTCAAAAGCTGGGTTTTTGCATAACCACAAAGTGGGAATTTGCATTCACCTCCCCCAATTCCTTAGACAAACCACTTGACATAGTTTGTCCCAAAAGTCCATTCTTGTCTGGCACATTGTTCAATACAGTCCTTAAAGTTCATCACACTTCCCAAGGTTCACATCACATCTCCTCCCTTAGAAGTTGCATACAATCCTGGCCCTCAATATATAAAAAACAAACTTTGCATTTAATACAGTGGACTCCAAAGACACTAAAATTTAAGGTTTTTTTTTAAGGATTAGTGCAGGAAATTGCATATCGTCCACAGTATGCCTTCTTTTTATGTAGTTTTAATGGTGATTCTAAGGATTTTAATTCACATTTGCACTTCACATTTTTTACCTGCTTCCTAAATTTTTAAGTATCCTTTTTAATTTAGGGAAAAAAAACAAGGAGTACTTGGGCCCTTAAAGCTAACAAATTTATTTGGGTAATAGCTTTTGTGGGCTAGAGCCCACTTCATCAGATGCATGCAGTGGAAAATATATACTCAGAAAACATGAAAAAATTGGTGTTGCCATACCAACTATAACAAGACTAATCAATTAAGGTGGGCTATTATCAGCAGTTGAAAAAACTTTTGTAGTGATAATCAGGATGGCTCATTTCCAACAATTGACAAGAAGATGTGAGTAACAGTAGGGGAAAAATTAGCACAGGGAAATACATTTTACTTTGTGTAATGAGCCATCCACTCCCAGTCTTTATTCAAGCCTAATATAATGGTGTCCAGTTTGCAAATTAATTCCAATTCTGCGGTTTCTTGTTGAAGTATGTTTTTGAAGTGTTTTTTGTTGGAGAATTGCGACTTTTAGGTCTGTAATTGAATGACCAGTGAAGTTGAAGTGTTCTCCGACTGGTTTTTGAATGTTGTAATTCTTGATGTCTGACTTGTGTCCATTTATTCTTTTGAATAGAGACTGTCTGTCTGATTTGGCTAATGTACATGGCAGAGGGGCATTGCTGTCATGTGATGCCATATATCACATTGGTAGCTGTGCAGGTGAATAAGCCTCTGATAGGGTGGCTGATGTGATGGGGTCCTATAATGGTGTCCCTTGAATAGATATGTGGACAGAGTTAGCAAGAGGCTTTGTTGGAAGGATAGGTTCCTGGGTGGGTGTTTTTGTTGTGTGGTGTCTGGTTGCTAGTGAGTATCTGCTTCAGTTTGGGCGGCGCCTGTAAGCAAGGACTGGTCTGTCTCCCAAGATCCTTCAGGATAGGTTATAGATTCTTGATGATGCACTGAAGAGGTTTTAGATGATCACTTCTCTCAGGATATTCAACTTAATTACAAAGTGATCACAATAAATTAGTGGCTAAACTATGGTCACTTTTTTGATCAACTTCTTTGGGTTACTTAAGACTGAATGGAGTGTAGCCTCTCTGTGTGGTCAAGAACTAGTTGTTTCAAGAAGCAATCATTTGAGGTGTCAAGAAATTGCTTCTATAAAACTTGTCTCGATGTGACATATGACAAGTTTATTTGTGGGTAGGTGAATTCATCCATTATTACTTCTTTATTAGATTCAGTTGCCTCTTTGATTTCACTCAATATATTTTTCTTGACATGGAGGCCACTGGTGTAACTCTTAGTATCACAGTGACTTGAGATTTGTATCCACATGGATACAAATACAGACATGTGGTCCTCTCCACTCAGCAATCTTATCCCATTAGTTTCTATGGAACCTTTCAGAGCTACTGCTTCTCTCTCACCTTTATAACCTGCTCTGTCCTCCCTGTAGAGTGTATACGCAGACAATGCAGTGTTCTACTGACTGTCTTTGTCATTCCACCATGTTTCGGAAATGCCTTTTATGTCAAGGTCCTCTTCTAGTACTAGGGATGTTAGTTTACCTACTTTTGCTCTTAAATTTCTGACAATTATCTGAGATTTATAGCTTCTATTTTTGATTGTGGGCCTATTTACATTTAATTAATCTGTCCAACATCATATTATTTCTGGAAAGTGTCTGTGATCTCAGCTTATCGCTTCTCCCAGTTGAGCTGTAATTTCTATCCTGTTCTTTACTACTGGTGTCAAGGTTTTTTCCCCCGCTTTGAACTTTAGCGTCCAAAAAGTAGGGACCTGCATGGACCCTTCTAAGCTTAATTCCTAGCTTAGATCTGATAGCACTGCACCAGCCAAAATATAGTGTTTGGCATACTTTCTGTTCCCCCAAAACCTTCCCTGGGGAACCAAGACCAACCCCCTTGGTTTTAAAACAAGGAGAAATAAACCATCCCCCCCCTTTCCCCTCCCAGACTTTCTCCTCTCTGGTTGCCTTAGGAAGCTATACAGACCCAACACTCCTTGGATCTTAAAACAAAGAGGAATTACCCATTCCCGTCCTTTCCCCCCACCAATCCCTGGTGAGTTAGACTCAATCCCTTGGATTCCAAAACAAGGGAAAATCAATCAGGTTCTTAAAAAGAAAGCTTTTAATTAAAGTAAGAAAAAGTGAAAATTATCTCTGTAAAATCAGGATGATAAATGCTTACAGGGTATTTCAGATTCATATAGACTATAGGGACTCTCTCCCCCCCCCGCCCCAGCCTTAGATTCAAAGTTACAGCAAACAGAGGTAAAATCCTTCCAGCAAAATACACATTTACAGTTAAGGAAAACAAACATAAGACTAATCCACCTTTTCTGGCTAGTACTTACTATTTTGAAACATGAGAGACTGATTTAGAAAGATTAGGAAACCTGGGTGTACGTCTAGTCCCTCTTAGCCCCAAGAGCGAATAACGAATGAAACAAACAGCACAAAGACTTCCCTCCACCAAGATTTGAATGTACCTTGTCCCCTATTGGTCCTCTGGTCAGGTGTCAGCCAGGTTCACTGAGCTTCTTAACCCTTTACAGGTAAAAGAGACATTAACCCTTAACCATCTGTTTATGATAACTGGAAACAGCAATACTTATGTATCAATGACATACCTGGCAGATGTCTTAGTCTGACCAGAGTGCTTCATGGCATCTGTGAGGCTTTCTTAAAAAGCACACACACACACACACACACACACACACACACACACACACACACACCCCTCACATATAAACTAAACTGCTGTCTTTTGATCTTATTGGTGCTCTGTACTGTGTTGATTAACTTGTAGTGCCAGATGTGAAAGGACACCACCATCAATTAATTGCAATTATGAAGAAATCAGGCATTGCACAGCTGACTTCAGTCATCAGTAGAAGGCTTGACACCTGCTGACAGGTAAAATAATAATAATAATAATTCAAGTTATAGTCAACACAGTAGAACCTCAGTTACAAACACATTGGGAATAGAGGTTTGTAACTCCTGAACAAAATATTCTATTTGAAAAGTTTACAACTGAACATTGATTTAATATAGCTTTGAAACTTTACTATGCAGAAGAAAAATACTGCTTTCCCTTTATTTTTTACTAGTTTACATTTAACACAATATTATACTGAATTTGATTTGCCCCTCCCCCATTTTTTTGGGTCTCTGCTTACCCCTGATTGCATATTTCCATTTCCAAATGAGGTGCGTGGTTGACCGGTCAGTTTGTAACTGTGGTGTTGGTAATTCTGAGGTTCTACTGTACTTTATATGTTTAACTGTTCTTACGTATCAGTTACGATGGTATGTAGACCTGTTGACTTGGATTTGTAAAGACATCAACAATTTGTTTCACACAAGTTGCCAAATAGCATACACAGACTTATCAACCACATCTCTGGGCTGGGCTTCTACTGGCAATGTACAGGTGAAAGGCTCAACATCCCATTATTAGTCTCTTGAAAATGGATGTTCTCTCCCTCTAATGGTTTGAACATTTTCTTGTAATTTCTTTGCTAAGTTTGGTAAGTGTTGTTTTTCCTGATAGAGGAAATGTGTTCTCCTAAAAAGCTGAAGAATTTGAAAAGAACTGCAGTAATCTGGTATCATAGTAAAAGATTGGGGTGAGGGGTGCACGGAATTTATAACGATAAGCTTTAGAGTGGGATTTTCAAACTGCCTAAAGGATTTAAGCACCCAGCTCCCACTGGAATTCGATATTAAAGTTGAGTCCAATCCATTTAGACATCTTTTGAAAATCCCAGCCTTAAATCTCCAAGAAGAATGGCCCTCATAAAACAGAGCTAGATGTTTACAAGGCAAATACCATGAAAATGTTAACAATTGAGTCATTAGTGGTGGTTAATCTCAGCGGTAAAAATAAAGGCTAATAGGTAATGACTCACTTCAACAGGCAGCAGAATACTACTGAGCAATTGTGCTGAGTAGCTAAAACAAACGGAACTTTTTTTACACATAGCTGTTCAGCAATGTTAAATGTTCATGCACGATGCTGGAATACGGACATTACAGGACCTTCCACTGTGATTTTTTTTTACTAGATAAAATGACTGCTGCGTGAGGATGATATTAATCTAACAATTTTTCTCTGCAAATAGATTTACTTGTTTTATCTTAAAATATGTGCAGTAACAACGTTGGTAGGATTTCTCATTCCAGCAGTAACAAATGACGAATACCCAACAGGGTGTTTAGTGATAGCATATTGTCCTATTATATAGGAGTTTCAGGTCTGGGAGTGAGTTTAGGCCTTTCCAAGTAATTCAGACCACACATAGCCTAACAAGGAAAATAAGATGCATGGTAAACCAAAGCTCCTGTACAAAGAGGACAAGTTCCAAAGTTGTCCAGCATACCTCCAGATTGTCTCTGGTTATGGGTTGTGTTTACTTACAATTTATAATCTGTAAATATTGGCATGGCTCTGAAGATAACACTCACCTACCCATGAATAACCTAGCTATCTGAAGAGTGGTAGCCGTGTTAGTCAATATCAGCATCTGATGAAGTGGTTTCTAACCCACAAAAGTTTATGCCCAAATAAATTTGTTAATCTCTAAGGTGCCATAAGGACTCCTTGTTGTTCTAGCTATTTGACTTCCTTTACAGCTAACCTTCAGTCACAGAGTTGGGTAGCTTGATTTATCTGCCTAACACAAGATGAGCCTACAGACATGACCCATTGGCTCTAATTTACTTACCTAATACTTCAGACTTCTCACACTACCAGTAAGCAATCAAGATAAATTCAGGCAATCTATTAAAAAGATGCTAAAAACATACGTTTTAAACTAAATGTAAAAACTGCTGAATTGTTTTCCTTGAAGGAGGAAGTTCTGTACAGAAGAAACGGCTTCTCTCTCTCTTTCACTCACTCTAGGTCAATACCTGAGCGAGGGAAACATAAAAACACATAGAATAGAAAAAATTAAACAGGAAGACTGCCAAATTTTTTAAATAACTTTGTAGGATGTGTGTGTGTGTGTGCACGCGCCTGAGCCTAATAAGCTTCTTTCGCTTACTATGAAACTATCTGTGTTCAGTATACAACAGAAGTTGCGTAACCTGGGCAGGATACTTTTCATTGTTTTTTAGTTTCCATCTGTCATTTTCAAGTAACTAGCTAGAGTAAATCCACAAAATCTGCACATAACTAGCACAAATGGTGGAGGGCACTTTTTTTTTAATTCACCATAACTATACTGTGAAATGAGTAGCCCCTGCTGTGAAGACAACTAGTGACCAGATGTCTCGATTTTATAGGGACAGTCATGATTTTGGGGTCTTTTTCTTATATAGGCTCCTATTCACACCCCCCACCCCCATCCCTATTTTTCATATTTGCAGTCTAATCACCCTAACTAGTTCTAAAGAATTTGCATGTATTATACTGTATTAGAGCCACTGTGCATTATAACATCCATTCCCTCGTACTTCCAGTCAAACTGAGATTTGAAAAGGATGCAAAGCTTAAAGAAGCTGATAATGACTCAGGCAAGCCAAATAAGAAGTTTAGTGAAGTGGGGGAGAATTACTGAGAGAAAGTGAGAAGACTGGAGTGGAGTCTGCCAAGGGTTACTGGACCCAAGGTTTGTCCACACGAGGAAAAAAAACATCATGGTGTAGCCTCACCCAGCTGCCCTGTAAGGGTACGTCTTCACTACCAGCCGTATTGGCAGGTTGCAATCAATTTCTCGGGATTGATGAATCGCGTCTCATCTAGAAGCAATATATCGATCCCTGAACATGCTCCTGTTGACTCCGGAACTCCACCAACGTGAACGGCGGTAGCGGAGTCGACAGGGGGAGCTGCGGACTTCGATCCCACTCCGTGAGGACGGTAGGTAACTCGATCTAAGATACTTTGACTTCAGCTACGCTATTCATATAGCTAAAGTTGCTTATCTTAGATCAATCCACCCCCCCCAAGTGTAGACCAGCCCTAAGTGTAGACCAGAGACATGCAAAGGTTTGAACCAACGCGTCTCTCTCAATTGCCAGTTGAGCAAACCAGGAATTATCTTTATTAACTAATGGATGCAAACTCTATCTTGTTCTTATTTACATCCGGGTCAGCACCAGCTTCCTGGTTACTGGCTGCTGAATACCAGACTTCTATCAGGTGTCTGAATTGAATTAACATTTTATGTTTAACTAGAACAGTGTAAAATTAACATGGCACACGTTAAATGAATTACAGACGGGCTCACTGACGTAATGTAATTGCATACAGGAATTGTCATGAGCGAGTGTGTTTTCAGAGGGATCCCATGGGCTTTTGCTGTTTAACATTTTCATCAATGACCAGGAATAAAACATAAAATAATCACTGATAAAGTTTGCGGATGACAGAAAAATTGGAGGACTGGAAAATAATGAGGAGGACAGGTCACTGATTCAGAGAGGGATCTAGATCATTTGGTAAACTGGACCACAAGCAAACTAAAATATGTTTTTTAATATGGTTAAGTGTAAATGGTATCCAACTAGGAACAAAGAAACATAGGCCACACTTAAAGGACGGGAGACTCTATCCTGGGAAGCAGTGACTCAGAAAAAGATTGGGGATAATAATGGATAATCAGCTGCACATGAGTTCCTAGTGTGATGCCTGTGCCAAAAGGAGCTAATGTAATCCTGGGATTCATGAACAGGAATCTCGGAGGAGTAGAGAGGTTATTTTACATCTATATTTGACACTGGTGTGGCCACTGCCAAAATACTGTGTCCAGTTCTGATGCCCACAATTCAAGAAGGATGTTGATATATTGGAGAGTGTTCGGAGAAGAGCCACAAGAATGATTAGAGGATTAGGAAAACCTGCTTTAAAGTGGTAGACTCAAGGAGCTCAATCTATTTTGTTAACAAAGATAAGGTTAAAGGGTGTACCTTGATTACTGTCTATAATTTCTGACATGGGGAACACCTAGCAGAGAAAGATATAACACAATCCAATAGCTGGAAGTTGAAACAACACAATTTCAGACTGGACATAAGGCGTAAGTTTTTAAACCGTGAGGAATAATTTAACTAATGGAACAATTTACCAAGGATCATGGTGATTTCTCCATCACTGACTATTTTAAAATCAAGACTAGATATTTTTAAATAGTTATTATTATGGGAAGTTCTGTGGCCTGTGTTATACAGGAGGCCAGACTAGATGATCACAATAGTCTCTTCTGGCATTAGAATTTATGAATCTGGATAGTCTCAAGTGTGGACAACTCTGAACAAACACCCAAACTGTACCTTTTCAGATATGTTCACCAATAATTTCAGGTGGTGGTAATATCCAGAGCCAATGAAGCTTCATTTCCAAGTCCTGCTCAACGTATCATAGGCTACAAAAAGAAAAGGGGCCCAAATTCCAGGGCAATAGTGTTCAGTCTTTTAATGTATCTAGAATAAATCTATGCTGTGCCCTTAGCAACACACGTGTGAGTAATGGGAAAGGGAATGTAGAGACTTGGGGCAACGTTTTTAAAGGTATGTAGGAGCCTGGGTGCTTCTGAGAATCCTAGTAGGCACCTATCTGTACCTTTAGGCATCTAAATCCCTTAAGGAAATCTGGCCCTTGGCATTTTCTGTGCTGAAACATCATTTAGAGAGAAATCACAAGCCATGGAGGCTAAAGCTCATGAAATGAAAGAGACTGCAAAAGACACTGAAGATGGTTATCAAAAAGAAAACCTGACATAGCTGATCCTATTCTGGCGTTGGAGGGACAATCATTCCTTTCTTTCCATACATCAACTAAGGTACCTGAGAGTGAGCAAGGTGAAGTGGGAGCAGTGACTTTGTAAGTTGGGAGTTTGGCCAAGTTATAGATTTAAATTAGAAACAAGAGATCTGATGGGATCTCCCAGCAGGAACTAGCTAACATGTTTTTAAACACACCTGCCCTTGTCCACACTAAGGGCAAAACCATGTTTCACAAGTTAAAATGTGCTAATTTAGCTGCTTTCTCACAAGCTGCTTTTTCCAGTATAGACAAGGCTTGCGACACTACACTTCTAATTTGCAGGTTTGTGGAATATTAAAGGTTGAGAATACTGAAATTAGCTTATAAATTTCTATGAGCATATGTGTGCTCCTTTGAGCTCGTCACATATACACAGTGCAATGCACCTTTGCACAGTTATTCTTTCCTTGCCAAACCCTTATGTCTGGCTCTTTTGTGTGAGGGTTATGTGACTGCAGTGTAAAAGCCAGCTATCTGTAAGCTTGTGCCATGACTTGATGAGCAGCCATAGACTCATAGGTCAGAAGGGACCAATCTGATCATCTAGTCTGACCTCCTGCACAAGGCAGGCCACAGAACCCCACCCATCCAATTTTATAACAACCCCTAACCCAGGACAGAGTTATTGAAATCCTCAAAATTGGTTTGAAGACCTCAAGCCTTCTATAGGGAGATAGGTGTACCAAGACTGTACAGTGAAGCTGCTTGTTTCTCTATAGATAGCCAACAGAGTGCAATCCTTGGCCCCCTTCCACCTCTGCATTACGGTAATGGACACTCAGTGCAATGGTGTACTGGGGAAATTCCCCCTAGAAGGTGCATTTTATTTCATTGCATGAGCAACATACAAATTTTTGAAGCCCTAATGTGACTGGATAAGCTTAGTCCAAGGCAAACAAAACAGCATGAAATTTTGGCCATGGAAATGAAGCCCACAGTGAATGAACCATCTGAACATTTGCAGTAATAACATTAAAGAGGAAATCTGTGGACTGATGTAGCCATTTGATATGTTGTCCAGCAAACCATTCAAAACACTGATGGCTGCAGCTGACTCTGTTAGCATCTTCCTTCTTCGATTTTCTTTTTAAAAAATGACGTTCCACAGACTTACGTTGCTGTGCACAGAGTCTAATGCATCAGCTGAGAAGAATGAGCTGAGAAGAGGATTAGGTTCATCTCATCATAATATGTGGCCCAGTGGTCTCCTATTTGAGTTATGTAAGCACAATGAGGAATGTTTCAGTGTAACGTGTTTGTCCAGACCCTCCCATTCAAATGCCATCAGGTTACAAAGAAATATTTTGGAGAAGACCATCGACATCGACATGCACCAGGAGATGCAGTACAAACTTGAAGTGAGGCTCATGCACAAGTTTCTGTATACTGGATTCATTATACCTAACAGGATTGCAGGTTCTAGGACTTGGCATAATGGTTTGCTTTTCTATTGAGTCACACTAAGCTCAAGTGCTAGAAACCTGTATCCAGGCACATAATAATTTCTTCAGACTCATACTGGTGAATGGATCTTGTTAGATCTAGCCAAGCTAAAATAGAGGCTGGATCATCTATCTGTGGCAGAGGGTAATAAGGACTGTGACAGAGGAGGTCCTATAAAGAAAACCCAAGCTGGTCCAATCTCCGCGATAAAGCTTAGGCTGAATCTTGTGGTGGTGTCTTTTAAGTTTCCATTAAATTCAAAGCCCTATAAAGGAAATAATTTTAAGAAATATACAATAATGATTTATTTAGAGTAGGGTGGAAACTTTGCCTGCTTACAGAAACCCACACAGATTGTACATCAAAGAATAGTCTACTGCATAGAATTTGTGTGAAAATTCTGATACAGAAAACATAAGTCCAGTGTGTACAATTAGCAGTTTCTACATCTTTAGGCATATTCCATAGAAGCTAGAAAAATCTTGAGTCCTCGCTAACAAGAGTGCCCCTTCCTGCATCAACAACATCTGGACAAATCATAGGAACATTATGGATTTAAGAGGGTTCTGGAAGAACAAAAAAAGGCTATGCTTGTACTGGCAGGCATAAGACCGATGTTATCCTCACCGCCACTGGTGGGAATTTGGTTATCTTTAGCTTAGACAGCTAGTTAGCACATTAGCTTCTTCGCCCATTTGAGCTGGCTACATGGAAGGTCAGCAGTGGTTATGAGCCTGAGCTATGCCATTATTCTTGTGTAGTCTTTACCAAAACTGAATGTGAAACAATATTATGTTTACACTGGCAGGAAAAACTAGCAGCCTAATTTTGAATTATTTACTCAAGTGGAGACATTTGGGGCCTACTCCCCAGTTTCTGTAAATCAGTGTAATTCCACTGAAATCAATAGAGCTATGCTGATTTACATCAGCTGAGAATCTGGTCCCTTATGCTTGCTCATCAAAGATGCTGAGGAGCACTGAGTTGTGGGTGCTCTGGACTCAGCAAATCAGGCACAAAGTGTCTTAAATCGGTCATCCAAAAACTGAGAGGCACAAAACTAGAGAATACACTGAAAACTTTGGCCCTAGATTCTGATCTGCCCTTGGGCTCCAGAATCAGTGATCTGTTGGAAAGAGAATAACATATACTGGTCCCATGGACTGATCTATGTCCCAAAGACCAAAACTGAAGTCATACTTCCAGCTCATTTATATAGTATAATAACATACTTATAGGCTGCAGCGCAAATAATTTCACCAATAAATCAGGAGACCTTATGCACGAGATTGAAATGCATAAAGCACCAGCCATCATCATCCAGTTCTCTAGCTCACAGGCCACCTGACACAGAATACCTTTCTGGAACATCAGGGAATGAAAATTACACTAACTGAAATAAATTCATTTTGACAAGAACAAAAAGTTGTTGCTTTTCCTCGTCTAATTTTCAGTGCTGGAAAATGTACATAATTTGGGCCTTTTGTCATCATCACCATAGATAAAAGCTGACTACCCATGCAAATTCATTCATCTCATCTATCAGAGACAGAACAGCTCTATGATGAAAGGCCTACAGATGCCAGAGAGGCCACTTTGGCATATTAAGCACTGACATGGGCTTTGAATAGGTAAGTCCAACTACACTTGAGTTGCCAACCATCCCGTATATATTCAGAGCATATTTTTCACTATGGCTGGTGGCATTGTTACAAACAGAAGAACCTTGTTAGTGCCACAACTGCTGAGCGCCTCACTTTGAGAGATGAATCTGGAAAAGATCCTAAATTAACATCTGTGCCTCCCATACACAAAAGAGGATGGGGCTGGTCAGGAGGACAATTATATCTAGACATAGTTGTGGGGGGGAAGCTACTAGCAAACATTTTCCCTGACACGAGTGGAATGCCTCACCCCCCACCCCATCACTACCCCTCTGTCTGTTGGCTTCTTACCTGTGTCAGATTACATGTTACACAATAACCATGTGTCAGATTATGTATGTGCAGATGTATGTAGGTTGATGCTTTTTTAAAATCTTTTAACTTGTCTACAAATAAACCTTGATAATGCAACTCCAGCCTTTGTAAGTGAGTAATTTTTACTAAGCAGGTATGCTCTCTGAACATTTTAATTCCTTTAGAAGCATTTCTTGTTGTGTTTTTACTCAGGTGTCCATCTATCTCAGTAGAAACCATATAAAAGTACAAGAATTTTGTTAAATTAACACGTAGGCAGTTAGTGACTGAATTTCATTCTGCAGTTTATCCTACACAATGTGTAACATGCCAGTCCATTGATCAGAAAATCCAGTGAACTCTGAAGCAGCTAAAGAATTTATTCCATGCAGCTTGCTCAAGTTAGATCACCTCCTTATTTTTTTCTATGCACATTTTGTCACAGGGGTCTAATTCTCTCTTTTCTTCCAGCAGCAATTGCAGAAGGAAAGAACCCTCACCCCAGATAGAGAACCAGAGAAAGCAGTTACCATATCCTGAGCAGAGCCTAAAAGTCTGTGCAGGTGTAACCAAAACTAATCATTGTGGGTCTTTGTTGCCTTCTAGCAGCAAGTTGACATCAGATGGTTATGAATCAGCTACTGCTTTCAGCTAATGGGCTTAGGCCTTAATCTCAAGCAATAGCTGTTCACACTTTTAGCACTGAAGGCCCCGTCTTCAATCCTTGCTTGGCCCAAGCAGGGCTGGTTATACTGAAATGTCATTTTCCCTTTTCTTCCTTCCAGCTGCAACAGCACAAAAGGAAGGATGAAGCTATCATAAATAAAGCAACACAGCACCTCTTTACAAGTGTGTGTGTGTGTGTGTGTGTGTGTGTGTGTGTGTGTGTGTGTGTGTGTGTGTGTGTGTATACTCCTCCCTGCACTAGGAGGAAGCACTCAGCAGATAAAGGAAAATAGTTTTCTCATCCCAGCAGGAAGTAGAGTCCAAATATCAATGGTATCTAAAAACCAGTAACACTTTCCCTTTGCACCTTGCCAGGAAATTACACCCCATCCATCAGGTACCAACCCAGCCATGGTGATGCATGCATTTGTGACCTCCAGGCTTGATTATTTCAACTCATTCTTCATAGGAATAAAGCTACATACTCTGACAAAGCTTCAACTGGTACAAAACACAGCAGGCCATAAGCTCAGCATGCTACTGTGAAGATGTCGTCCTCTGTGTCAGCTCCCTATTGCAGAGTGAGAATAGACAGTTCAAAATCTTTCGCCTAAAATTCAAAGCCCTGAATGGGACCTGCCCTGGCTACCCAAGAGTTTGCCTCTCCCTCCATGACCACTAACAGCAATTCTAGTCCTCTGAGACCAAAACAAAGCTACCAACTAGCAGCAGATAGAAGTTTCACAAGGGCTGGACCTATCCTATGGAACTCGTTGCAGGAGGTCAGACGATCATATTCACTTTCAGACCTAAATGCAAAACTAATTTCTTTTTTAGCTTTTCCTCTATACACACACAGATACAGACCCAGATGTACAACACTCCCACTCACATGTCAAATAAAGGAAAAAAATACATTAATCCAGCTATCTTCCCTACATGCCAGAAAGGAACAAGAAAAGAGATTGCTTGTTATTTTTATCTCTATTTTTATTTACTTCACAGGTGCTCAGTTCCTATAGTGATGGGCACATATAAGCAGCTAGATAGCCAGGGGTAGACCTCTCCTGTATGCTAGTCACCATAAATGTTGGGGGAAAGTTGTGGGATCAGCATAACAATTATAAGCTACACATATATTTAGCCATGTCTAAGGAACTAACCCAATGAATTCATCTCACAACCTCTTGGGGAATTAGCTGCTGCCCTAGTTTCCAGAACTACTGCCTTAAAGTTGAAAGCCTGAGTTGACAACAACAGCAATACAGGTAGATCCTCGCAGCTGTTGGGAGCCTCCTCTGATCATAATGGCTGTGGATGTAATTGTCATGAATGTGAATCCCTTTCCAATGCTGATGCCCTTTGAAGGTGTCTGGCCCTCACCTCTTTTTCCTTTACCAATTTGGCTTCTGTGCTCTGATGGTCCAACAACTAGGTTTCATGGGTGCATAAAGCAATGTCTTGGTTTCCCGTGCTTGTTTTATAGCATCTTGTTCCTGTAAAGGGCTGGCTATGCTGGCCCAATCCAGCAAATACTTAAGTACGGTCTAAACGTAAATATATGAATAGGTCCCTTTAGTACACTGAGACCGCTCGTGTGCTTAAATGCTTTGCTGAATGGGAGCCAGAATGCTCAGCACCTTGGAGGTTCAAGCTCTAAGATTTTAGAATCTGTTCCAATGTCTATTGAAGCCAATAGAAAAACTCCCCTTGACTTCAGTGCAGTTTGGATCAGGCCCTGCTAACATCCTGCCCATTCCCAAGGACAGTGCTACTAAAGACACCTTGTCTGTTCTTTCACCTTCCTCTCTGAACTGTACACAGTGCCTTTGTCCTGTCAAGGCTATTAGCAGGGCCCAGCTCCAGGCACCAGCCCACAAGCAGGTGCTTGGGGTGGCCAACAGAGAGGGGCGGCACGTCAGGCTCTTCGGTGGCAAGTCTGTCAAACCTTTAGTTCCCAGATATGGACCTTAGCGTCCAATATGGGGTTAGCATGAAACCTCCAAGCTTAGGCTAGCCAGCTTGGACCTGGTACTTGCTGCCACCACCCAAAAAATTAGAGTGTTTTGGGGCACTCTGGTCCCCCTGAAAACCTTCCCTGGGACCCCCCAGACCCAAATCCCTTGAGTCTCACACAAAGGGAATAATCCTTTTCCTTCCCCCCCTCAGGGTGCTCCTGGAGAGATACACAGACACAAGCCTGTGAATCCAAACAGAGTGACTCCCCCTCTCCGTTCCCAGTCCTGGAAACAAAAGCACTTTCCTCTTCACCCAGAGGGAATGTAAAATCAGGCTAGCAAATTCAACACACACAGATCTCCCCCTGATTTTCTTCCTCCCACCAATTTCCTGGTGAGTGCAGACTCAATTTCCCTGAAGTAAAGAAAAACTCCACCAGGTCTTAAAAGAAAGCTTTATATAAAGAAGAAAGAAAAATACATACAAATGGTCTCTCTGTATTAAGGTGACAAAATACAGGGTTAATTGCTTAAAAGAAATATGAATAAACAGCCTTATTCAAAAAGAATACAAATCAAAGCACTCCAGCACTATATTCATGCAAATACCAAAAAAAGAAACCATATAACTTACTATCTGATCTCTTTGTCCTTACACTTAGAAACAGAAGATTAGAAAGCAGAAACTACTTCTCCAAAGCTCAGAGAAAGCAGGCAGACAGACAAAGACCTCAGACACAAAATTCCCTCCACACAAAGTTGAAAAAATCCGGTTTCCTGATTGGTCCTCTGGTCAGGTGCTTCAGGTGAAAGAGACATTAACCCTTAGCTATCTGTTTATGACACGCCCCCCAAATTGCAGACAGTGGGGAAGCTCACTGGCGGCGATTTCCTTCTAGAACTTTAAAATAAACAGATTACTACAACACATGCACCTTTACATATACTACTAAGTATATAACTACAGACTTCTACATTTTAAGAATACTTTTTAACTACTGAATTCTGGGAACCTCTCACTGGGAGAGAGCATCAGCAACTTTGTTAGAAGCTCCTGTGAGTGTGTTGAGTTTCAAAATCAAAATCTTGGAGAGCTAAACTCCAATGAAGAAGTTTCTTGTTGTTCCCCTTGGCAGTATGAAGCCACTTTAGTGCAGCATGGTCAGTTTGTAGTTGGAAACCCGCCGTCCCCAAACATATGGGGTAGCTTTTCCAGGGCGTACACAATGGCATGGCATTCCTTTTCACTGACGACCAGTGACTTTCCCTCTCAGACAGTTTCTTGCTGAGAAACACGACAGGATGGAAGTTGTGATCTGTTGCTTCCTGCATGAGCACTGCTCCTATACCACGCTCAGATGCATCCGTGGTTACTAGGAATGGCTTGTCAAAGTCCGGGGCCCTGAGCACAGGGTCAGACATGAGTGTCGTTTTAAGCTGGGTAAAGACCTTTTGACACTCACGGTCCACTTAACTGCATTTGGCTGGTCGTTTTGGTCAGGTCGGTCAGTGGGGCAGCGATTTTGGCTGTATGTGGTACAAATCGCCCTGTAGTATCCAGCCAAGCCTAAGAAGGATTGGACCTGTTTCTTGACCTTGGACAGGCCACTTTTGGATAGCATCCACCTTGGCCTGTAGGGGGTTTATGGTTCCTCGACCCACCTGGTGCCCCAGGTAAGTCACTCTGTTTTGGCCTATTTGACACTTTTGGCCTTAACAGTTAGTCCGGCCTGCCTGATGCGCTCAAAGACCTTTTCCAGGTGTAGTAGGTGTTTGGGCCAGGAGTCTGAAAAAATGGCCACATCATCGAGGTAGGCAACTGCAAATTCTCCCAGTCCAGCTAGTAGACCATTTACCAGGCCTCTGGAAGGTGGCGGGTGCATTTCGAAGGCCGAAAGGAAGGACATTGAATTCATACACCCCCCGCATGGGTGACGAATGCTGACCTCTCCTTGGCAGGTTCATCTAGCGGTACTTGCCAGTACCCTTGGTTAAGTCTATTGTAGAGATGAACTGGGCACGTCCCAACTTCTCCCAATAGCTCATCGGTGCGTGGCATTGGATAGTTTGTCCGGACGAGGTGTACCGCATTTAGCTTACGGTAGTCCACGCAAAAGCGTATTTCCCCATCTGGTTTGGGTACCAGAACCACTGGAGATGCCCATGCACTGGTAGATGAGCGGATTATACCCATCTGTAGCATGTTCTGGATCTCCCGTTCTATAGCAGTTTGGGCATGAGGAGACACCCGGTAGGGTGGGGTTCTGATTGGGTGAGCATTACCTGTATCAATGGAGTGGTATGCCCGTTCAGTCCGTCCTGGGGTGGCTGAGAACAATGGGGCGAAGCTAGTGCACAGCTCCTTGATTTGTCGCCGCTGCAGACGTTCCAGGGTGGTTGAGAGGTCACCTCTTCCACGCCACCGTCTTTTTTTCCATCGTAGTAGACACCGTCAGGCCACTCAGCCTCATCTCCCTGGACTGTAAACTGACAAACCTGTAAGTCTCTGGAATAGAAAGGCTTGAGAGAATTAACATGGTACACTTTAGGCTTTAGTGAGGAATTGGGAAATGCTATGAGGTAGTTTACAGTTCCCAGGCGCTCTTGGACCCATGAATGGCCCTTACCATGATGCTTCCATCTTATGGGCCTGTTGCGCCTTCAAGACCATAACCTGGTCTCCTACCTTGAAGGAACGTTCTCTGCATGTCTGTCATACCAGGCCTTTTGCTCTTCTTGAGCATCCTTTAGGTTCTCTCTAGCAAGGGCTAAAGAGTGTCGGAGGTGCTTTGTAGGTTGCTTACAAGTCCAGAATGTTAGTTCCTGGAGAAGGCGTAAACCCCTCCCATTGCTGCTTCACCAACTGTAATGGCCCCTTAACCTCGTGACCATACACAAGTTCAAACGGTTGAAAACCCTAAACTGGGATGTGGTACAGCCCTGTAGGCAAACAGCAACTGCTGCAACACTAGGGTCCCAATTATTGGAGAATTCGTTGATGAATTTTCGTATCATGGCCCCCAAAGTTCCATTGAACCTTTCCACCAGGCCATTGGTTTGATGATGGTACGGGGTGGCAACCAAGTGATTCACCCCATGAGTTTCCCACAGTTTTTCCATGGTCCCTGCCAGGAAATTAGACCCTGAATCTGTAAGAATGTCAGAGGGCCAACCTACCCTGGCAAAGATGTCTGTTAGGGCCAGGCACACAGTGTTAGCCCTGGTGTTGCCGAGACCTACTGCTTCCGGCCATCGGGTAGCAAAGTCCACTAAAGTCAGTACGTACTGCTTTCCTCTGGGCGTCTTTTTTGGGAAAGGCCCAGAATATCCACAGCTACTCGCTTGAAATGGGACCTCAATTATGGGGAGTGGCTGGAGAGGGGCCTTGACCTGGTCTTGAGGCTTTCCCACTCTTTGGCACACCTCACAAGACCGGACCATACTTGGCAACTTCCTTGCCCATCCCCTCCCAGTGGAAGGACTCCCCAACCTGTCTTTGGTTCTGTTCACCCCAGCATGGCCACTGGGATGATCATGGGCTAAGCTTAAGAGCTTCCCCCGGTACTTAGTAGGAACCACCAACTGTTTTGCGGCTGCCATTCTTCCCGGTGTCCACCAGAAAGAATTTCCTTGTATAAAAGTCCTTGGTCTATAACAAACCGGGATCGATTAGAAGAGCTGAGAGGCGGTGGGGTGTTCCGTGCCGCCGCCCACGCTTTCTGAAGGCTGTCATCTGCTTCCTGCTCAGTCTGGAACTGTTCCCTTGAGGCTGGGGTCACCAGTTCTTCCTCAGACTGTGGACTTGGGCTTGGTCCCTCTGGAAGCGATGTAGGTGATGGGGTTGTTTCCGTTGCTGGTGTACCGCTCTCCGCTGGTGCACCTGAGGTTATTTCAGGCTCTGGCTGAGCCTTTTGGGTATGGCTGTCTGTTGCTTCTGCCAGTTCTGGCTCTCTGGCGCCCACTGGCATTGAGTTTGAAGATGTGGTTGCACTTGCTGGTGCTGGTTGCTGTTCCAGTTCTGGGCCTGGGACTGGAGGTGTTGTGGCTGTTTCAGTGGTTGGCATGGAATCCGGGTCCACTACCTCTGTCTGGGTCTCTGGTAACCCAGACGGGGCGTCTGGGGACGGTTCAGGAACAGGAATGGGTCTGGAAGCTTGCCTGGTTTGGCTACGTGTAACCATACCCACTCTTTTGGCCCACCTCACCTGGTTGGCCAAGTCTTCCCCCAGTAGCATGGGGATAGGATAATTGTCATAGACTGCAAAAGTCCACATTCCTGACCAGCCTTTGTACTGGACAGGCAGTTGAGCTGTAGGCAAGTCTACAGCTTGTGACATGAAGGGTAAATTGTAACCTTGGCCTTTGGGTTGATGAATTTGGGTCAACGAAGGATTGGTGGATAGCTGACACTTGTGCCCCCGTGTCTCTCCACGCAGTAACCTTCTTTCCGCCCACTCTCAAATTTTCCCTTCGCTCCAAGGGTATTGAGAGGCATCCGGGCCTGGGGATCTTTGATTGTGATGGTGGTGTAATGAATTGCACTCGCATGGTGTTCTTTGGACAGTTGGCCTTGATATGTCCCAGTTCATTACACTTAAAGCATCTTCCATCTGATGGGTCATTGGGCCGAGGTGAGTTACTGGAGACTGGTGAGGTGGAAGAGTAGGGCGTCTGTGGCTTTACTTGGGTTGTATGTGGGGTCTTTGGCTGTCCTCGGTTGTAGGTTTATGGTCGGTGTGCCCCCTCGGGTATTCATTCCCCTTGACAGTAGCTTTCTTGCTTTCTGCCACTTCCATCCATTTGGCTCCAATCTCCCCTGCCTCAGCGAGATCTTTGGGTTTTCCATCTTGTATGTACCGTGTGATGTCTTCAGGAACACCATCAAGAACTGCTCCATTTGTATGAGGAGTTGCAGTTCTTCCAAGGTTTGAACATTGTGTCCTGTTATCCAGGCCTCATAGTTTTTTGCACATAGTAGGCGTGTTTGGGAAATGACACATCTGGTTTCCACTTTTGGGTTCTGAAGCGCCGATGGGCATGATCTGGGGTTATCCCCATTCTGTATCTGGCCTTGGTTTGAAAAAGTTTATAGTCATTCATTTGCTGCTTAGGCATTTCAGCTGCCACCTCTGCTAAAGGTCCACTGAGCTGTGACCTCAATTCTACCATGTACTGGTCTTTGGGGATGTTGGTACCCAAGACAGGCTCTTTCAAATTTCCAAGAAGGCCTCGGTGTCATCACCTGCCTTGTAGGTGGGAAATTTCCTGTGCTGTGGAGCAATAATTGGCGCCAGGTTGTTAGGGTTGGCTGGCACATGCAGCCCAGCTTTGCCAAGTCCAGTTCATGTTTCTCTGTTTTTCCTTCTCTTCATTCTCTTTTTGTTGTTTTTCCATTTCTTTTTGGTGTTTTTCCATTTCTTTTTGGTGTTTTTCCATGTCTCGGCGGTGGGCCACCTCTTCTTCTTCTTGCTTCCTTCTGTGGGCCACCTCTTTGGCTGCCTGTTCTCTTTGGTAGGCTGCCTCTCTTTCTCTCTCTCTTATTTTCCATCTCTGTTGTTTTATTTCCAGTTGTCGCCTGTGTTCAGCTTCTCTGACTTGTTCTTCGGCCTCAATTTTTGCCTTAGAAGTCATGGTTCCTGTTTTCTTGTGTTGGGGTGCCCTCCGGTGTTTATCTTCTGAACTGCAGGCTCTGTTGCCTCCTGGGGTCTGCCTAGCAACAATGTTTTTTTTTTTCCTTTCTCCCTCTAGCGTAAACTAGAAAAACCACTTTATTTGCATGAATATAGTGCTGGTACTTGCCTCCTAATGGGAGTGCTATTGCATGACAAAAGACTTGTAACAGCTCCTTAATGGCTTCTTGCTTAATATGCAAGCCACAAACTGCCAGAGAGAGCAGAAAGAAAAAAAAATCTCTCTGGTTCCCTTTTAAAACCAAACTGTTTCTCTCTGCTAAAAAGCCCCTAGCAGAGAAAAGAAAAATAAAATATTTCTACTGGCTTCTGGATTCTGTCTATCCCGTAACCGCTGCCACTCATGTCAAACCTTTAGTCCCAGATTTGGACCTTAGCGTCCAAAATATGGGGGTTAGCATGAAAACCTCCAAGCTTAGCTACCAGCGTGGACCTGGTACTTGCTGCCACCACCCAAAAAATTAGTGTTTTGGGGCACTCTGGTCCCCCTGAAAAACCTTCCCTGGGGACCCCAAGACCCAAATCCCTTGAGTCTCACAACAAAGAGAAATAATCCTTTTTCCCTTCCCCCCTCCAGGTGCTCCTGGAGAGATACACAGACACAAGCTCTGTGAATCCAAACAGAGTGACTCCCCCTCTCCGTTCCCAGTCCTGGAAACAAAAGCACTTTCCTCTTCACCCAGAGGGAATGTAAAATCAGGCTAGCAAATTCAACACACACAGATCTCCCCCTGATTTTCTTCCTCCCACCAATTTCCTGGTGAGTGCAGACTCAATTTCCCTGAAGTAAAGAAAAGCTCCACCAGGTCATAAAAGAAAGCTTTATATAAAGAAGAAAGAAAATACATACAAATGGTCTCTCTGTATTAAGGTGACAAAATACAGGGTTAATTGCTTAAAAGAATATGAATAAACAGCCTTATTCAAAAAGAATACAAATCAAAGCACTCCAGCACTTATATTCATGCAATACCAAAAAAAAGAAACCATATAACTTACTATCTGATCTCTTTGTCCTTACACTTAGAAACAGAAGATTAGAAAGCAGAAACTACTTCTCCAAAGCTCAGAGAAAGCAGGCAGACAGACAAAGACCTCAGACACAAAATTCCCTCCACCCAAAGTTGAAAAAATCCGGTTCCTGATTGGTCCTCTGGTCAGGTGCTTCAGGTGAAGAGACATTAACCCATAGCTATCTGTTTATGACAGAGTCCCTCACTCTCTCTCAGAGCGAAGGAACAGCTGCTGAAGACTGAACTGGAGGTGGCAGGGCCACAAATAGCAATCGTGGCTTTTTTTTGTTTTTTCTTTTCTTTTTGCTGCTTGGGGTGGCAAAAATCCTGGAGCCAGCCCTGGCTATTAGCCACTTGCTCACATAAGCACCACAATTCTTTCCATTTTGCTTTATTTAAAGAAAAGAAATCTGATAGCCAGAAAGAAAAAAAAGCCAGACTTCTTAGTACATAACTGGGTGTCTCTCTGGTTGTTTTCTGCTTGTTCCTTTGTGTTCCCCTAGCTCCTGTTTTGAAACAGTAATCCTTCCTGGAAAAAGCCTGCCCATTGACAGCTTGTCCATAGATTACTATTGTCCATGGGTACAAATAAGTATTGTATGAGGAGAATATTATACAGTTTTTAAGACTTCTTTTCAACATCTATTAGTTAGCATAAAGAATCCCTTCAAATTAACATTCATGACATTAAGTCATGAAAATGGGACTGATGTTGAAGGAGGATTTGTATTTAATTTCTTTGTTGTTGTTCAACAGCAATATAGCGTCATTTGTTATAAAGTGGTTTGGTTTTTGACTACTCTGGACATGTTGAAATGATTTGCCTCGGTAATACATACCACAGTGTAACGGGAACACACATTAGTGCCACTGGTAATTTTACACCATAATATATTTTTTTATCCAATTCCATCATAAAATCACAGTGGGAATTAATAATTTTAAAATACTGTAATTGGATTAGAGTTCTGTTCTTACATTAACTCATCAATATGGGATTTTCTTGGTTACTGTTACATTTTGTGTGTGGTTTCTCTGTCTTTGACATAACTAAATATTGAAAAATTTTTGACCAGATTGCAATCAAGCTGCGAATCCAGGCTGGATCTTCCAAAGAGCTCAGGATCCAGCAGTTCCTGAGTGATGACTTTCAACAGGCCGTGTGCTTGTAAATAGAAGTGGGAATGTTTTTTGGCCGAAATTGTTTTCAGGAGAAAAAGCTAGATTTGATGACATGAAAAGTTTCACAAGTTTGTGTTGGTTTTCCTGAATCATTTCAGCTGAACAAAAAATCAAAGCATTTCATTTTATTCTGACATTTTTGAAAAAAAAGATGTTTTGATTCAAAACTACGACTTGTTTCAAAATTTCCATTGTTTATTAAAAAGCAATGTTTAAAAATATTCAAAAATCTAAACAAAATGTTTTAGTTTGGTCAAACAAAGTTTCGTTCAACCTCAAATTATTTATTTGTTTTGTCACAGAATTTTTTTTTAAATCAATTTGGGTTTGAACCAAAACTATTGTTTTTCCTCTCTTGTGGTATTGCCAGTAAACCAAAAAGCTGTTATTCACAGAGCTCTACTCCTAAATCATGTAGGGGCTTTGGAAAAAGTCCCACCTATTTAGGAGACAACAATTACCAATGAACTGCTTCAGCTCTGATGAGCTTATGTGCTGTTTCTGGTCATACACAACTGTATAATTTTATCCTGACATGGAACACTAAGCTTCATAAATAATTCTTCAGAGCAATGGCAATGTTGTAAAACATGAATATTTAGTGCATTCATAATAGTTGTTTATTCATACTTAAATGTCAGCTGGTAAAAACATATTTAGAAGGCTACTGTCTGTCAGAAGAACAAGCCATCTGAAAAGATAGGCAGCAAATGTGATTTTGAAAAATAAAACTTTCTTGGAATTAGTGAAAAAAGATATGTTGTAACATAATGCTACATTTTACTGTCCTAGCTGTAGATGCTGTTGCTACCTAAACTGGAGAATGGATCGTTGGTGGACTAATTTGATCCAGGTATTAGCAGATGCAGATGCATCTCCCACTGAAGTCCATCAGTGTTCCTCTCATTTATATCAGGGCTAACTTTGGCCCTAATATCTTTAGTTTGTCTTTTGTGTTTACGTTGATTAACCTTCAAACAAAAATTTGTGAGGGACCTGCTTCCAGCAATATTTGATGGAGGTTTAGATTCAAATCTGCTTTGGGAACTAGGTGCTCCTTTTTGCTGCCAGGCACACAGGAGAAAGTACAGGAGTAATTTGCAGTGGAGGTGGCAGACACTGCTGAAGATGGAGAGAGCTGGTTGTGCAGCACATTTCCTTTGCCACCAGAGACTGCCTAAGCACCTAGCTCCACACAATGAGGTTCTGAAGGATTTCAGGAATGGAGCTGTAGTGTGATGAGTGAAACTGGAGAAAGAGGGAGACATGTTCAGTGTCCTACAGTTGAACCACAGCACAAACATTCTCCTTGGCCTGTTCCCCTCCTTGGCCTGCCTTCACAGATTTTCCACTGGAAATGCTTGACAAGCGAATGTGACTCAATGAATATCGGCTTTCGTTCTATCTGCACGACCCTTCAGAATGTTCTGTCCACAGATGGGTGTGGAGCCCCACAGGAGCATAAGTCCTTTAAGCAGTTGTTCTTATAGAACACAGCGGCAGGCCAGATAGCGTGCATGAAAGGGACCTACAGATCATCATAGCCTTTAAAGGCCTTGCCCCTATCCTATCAACAAGGCTACAAGGCACTCAAGCTATAGGGACTTGTTCAACGGGAAACTCCTATGGGCTGACTTTGTGGAGTTTTCCATTGGCATTTCCCCCTTGTATGGTGTGTTTTTTTTCTCAGTTTGCTGGAGGGGAGTATTGTGACATCAGTGATGGGAATTTAGTGAGCTATACCCTTACCCGCACCACAAAACTATTCCATAGTCTGTCACTTTCTCTACAGGATCATCTTAGTACTATAATTAATATGGATGCTACAGATTAGGGTTTAGTTGCATTGGCAGAGCTATGTGGAAAAGCTTGTTTACCACCTGCCTGCTCTATGCCTGACGCTAGCTATTCGGCCAGTCTCATCAGCATAAACATTCACCAAATTTAAAAAAAGAGAAATAAATTAACAGCACCAAATTAAAGGAACATTAAACTTATGAAGGACAATTTTTTGCTGTCAAAACAGACAAAGCAGCAGAATTTGGAAACTTTTGAGGAAAAAAAATTGCATCTGAACTTCTGAGAAAATGAAAAACTATTGAAAAGCCCTATATTTCTGAGCTCCTCTGAAGTAACTTCTATGCTCTGAGAGAATATTTCAGAAGACATTTTATTCTTTAGAAGATGCCAAAAATGCAAGACTTGGCACTTTAACAAAACAGAAAAACACATAATCTTCTTAACTAGTAAGTCTTTGAGCCCAGCATCACATTGTTGCCATATAATAAAACGGAATGTTATGCAGTAATTTGGGCAGTTAAGAATTCTGTGCATACTCAAAATCATGACATTTCAAGGACAATAAAGTTGGCTGGCGATTGGCCATTGGCCATACAAAGAGAAAACAGAAAACTGGGTTGTCAGCTGGTTATTCATACTGCATTACAAAACAAGTCTCCCATTAGGCTAACGTTCTTTTATTGCTGATGCTTTGCTGCAGAATTATATTTTTAATTTAAATAATTGTTCTTACAAGTGTTAACCCCTCAACAAGACAATTCTGACACCTTTTACTAGTAGCTTTTCTTCTTTATATGTGGTCAACAGACCATTGGAAACCAGGGGTAAAAATGTCTGGTCCACTGGGCAAAATTATATCTGTTTATTTCTTTTAACAATACAAAACATTTTAAAACCATAGCCTACATTTTCAAATGACTAATGATTTAGGGCACTTTGTGTTTGGGTACCCAACTTGAGCCCCCATAAAGGGCTCTGATTTTCTGAAAGTGCTGAACACCCACACTCTGAAAATCAGGCCCCTTTTCTGTGTCTCCAGTCAGGTACCCAAGTCACTTTTGAAAATGTAGGACCGTGTTCTGCTCCTTTCTGGATCCATTTACTAATGCCTCCTAACTATCTCAACCTCAGTCCCACACAAATGTGCTGTTATCTAACTGATAATAGGCTCAACCCTGAAGTCGTTAGGCCCTGCTCAGGAAAGCTCCCATTCAGTTCAGGGATGATGAGGATTGTGTTCCAATGACAGTAAATTGTTGACACTGGAAGTGAGAAACCTTGAAACTGATGTTATAGAAAGATTTACATACATTAATGAAAAGCATTTCACATTATTTTCTCTCTCCTCATTACAAAACTGGTCCAGTGGCTAGGAAATCAGAAGACTTGATATTCCCAACACTGTCGCTGACCTGTTGTGTGACCTAGGGTAAATCACTTCACCTTTGTCTGTCCTTTTTTGTCTGTCCTTTCTATTTAGATTGCAGAATCTTCAGCACAGAGACTATCTTTATTGTGGCTATACAGTGCCTCACACATGGGACCCCAGTTTTGGTCGGGGCTTCTAAATGCTACCATAATACAAATAAATTATTATTCATTTATTATTGCTTGTTACATTATATAGTATTATTTCATTCACTTCAATAATATAGTCTCCTCTGCTTTGTATTCTTTTGTCACTTTGGGTCTTTGTAAGCTGTAATATGTGGTTACATAAGAGGGACTTTTTTCCAGATGATTTACACAACACAAGGGCAGCGTAACTTGCTTCCTGTGCTGCTTTTGCTTTTTGGAAGCTCTGCTTTGGTGACTTTAACTCTGAGAAGGTAAGGAGTGGTTTTTGGCCCACATACTTTTTAAGCCCATAGGCCTCTCAGGAGTCTAGACTTCCAGAATTTTAATTCCCCCTAAAAGCACTCTACTCTAGCTTTTGAACAGAGAATGAGCTTGCTAATAGTGTGTTTTCCTGCGGTAGCATTGTCCATCTTGCAAACAGAATTGCACTCAAAATAATCAATAAGCAGCTGAAACTCCATAGTCATAACTGCTCATGCTAAAAATAAGAATTAGGTGGAAAATATTTGGAATTAATGAACAACTTTGGAAAAAGGAAAAATCTTGTCCACAATTTGCCATTTAATATTTTTCTATCCCGAATGCAGTGCAAAACGTAGAAGATGCTGTGCCTGCTCTGAGAAACTTACAAGTTAGTTGTACAAAATAGAGCACAACTATCCTCCCATAGTATCTTTGGGTTTTGTACTGCAGTGCCAGTGCTAAGCTTAGGTGGAGGCTCAGGACTTCACACAATGCAAATAACTAGATTTAAGTTCTGTTTGATTGTGCCTTTCGGCCCAGGCGTGTGTCAAATGCTGCACCTGGCTCTTCCAACCCAGCAGAAGTCCTGGGAAGGAAGAGTAACTCTGTAATTCCTCTCCTGCTCACTCCTTGCTTCTGATGGGGAAATATGTTTGCTCTGGCTCCTTATCACTTGTTGCACATCAGCACTATCGCCGCTGCACTGGAAAGAAGGGCAAGGCTCTGTCCACTTTTGTACTTCTCCGTCGCCTTCCCACTCACTTGCTATGGGGAAGACATACAGAGTGTGCTCTCATGTTGCACCTAGAGCAGAGCCATACAGAAGCTGAATATTGAAGGAGAGCTTTATTCCCTCTTATTCCCCTTCATGACTGCATAGAACCAGGACACAGTTTTGCCCTTAATCAAATCTCTAACTATATGACTGAAATCAATGAGTCTGGATTAAATGGAAGCTACTAAAGATACCATGTCTGATACAGTAGGCTGTTAAATATGGATCCAGGCTCGGTACCATACTATTGTTAATTGCAACCTCTCCTTTTCTTACATATATACAATGTTGACATTTTCATGTGTTGCCAGGTAATAAGCAGGGCGGGGAAGCCAATAAAGGCAGGTGAATGAATCTGGCCAAAAAGCACTTGGCCTTTCTCTAGCGTGGAGGTTAATAGTTTAGAAAAGTCTGTTGCCAAAAGGAAGCCTGCCCGTTGGGAGACTTGTTTTGTCTTTCACTGCCAATAGTCAACTGACAGTCATTTCCTCTGTTTTCATTTCAAATAGCCGGCCGACCTCATTGACTTGATTTTCCACATACTGTTGATCCCTTATGGTTCTTGTTGACTAGGTTTTATAAAAATGAAAGTTATCAGCAGTAAACTTGACCCTGATGATCCTTGCAATTTATTTATTTATTTGTGGAGGGGCAGACAGTCAAGGGATATTAAATTGAAGCAGCTGATGTTTTGTCTAATAATATGGCACCAATGAAAAAAAAAAAGACTCTGAAGGGCACACTAACAGCTAAGTTCCAATCTTCGGTAAGGCCACATACTTTATTAGGAAAGACCTTCAAGATGCCAGGGAAAAAAGTTGTTCAACCATTCAAGACAAAAAAAGTAACTTTACACAAGGAGGTTTTATTTCCGTGTCTTATTCAGGTACTGTGTGGGCGAATTTGGTTCCTGTTATGCCTTTCTTTTTTATATTATCTTACTAATTATGGCCAAGTTTTTAACTTGGTGTCTCGAATAAGGATTTAATTTTTCAATAATAAGATAACTATCTCAAGTATTTTGAAGGTGCCTGTCATTGTGGGATCTAGCAAGACAACTTTCCTATTTGTCAACATATTTATAATTTCTCTTTTACATATTTTGCAGCAACTTAGTTTCCTCTCCAGTATTTTCACTTTACATCCTGTTCATACCAAGTGATTGCAGTGTGCTTTCACTAGCACCACTTTGATGCTGTACAGTTTAAAGAATTGTAAATAGTGGTGTTGTACAGATAAGCAAATTAGCATGTTAGGCATTCAAAATCGCATTCTGATTCCATAAAATATATGAACTAAAAACTGCCCTTTCTATTCCATTTAGTTACAAACAGAAGGTGGATTTTTGGCCCTTGGTCTTGAGGCTTGAGCTTTAAGTCTGAGTCTCCATGGCCCTGCACCTTATGTAGATTTTACACTTGCAAAGTTGAATTCCAAGCAGGTGAAAGTGTGGCCATTTTGATTTACTAGCGTAGGACAACTACTTTGCTTTCACTTTGCACAGATGAAGAGCAGTGGAAAATCAAGCCCCCTAAATGGTAACAGTATATGCAACGTTCAGTGACTTGGCATTCACTGTGAATTGTGAAGCAGTGGTGACTCTCATGCTGAGAAGACAGAAGTGGGTGCAGCAGCTAACAGAAAAGATTGCACAAAGCAGGTCAGCTCTCTAATTAGCACCATTATGTTTTCATTTGGATTATCTGTTCCCAGATACATGCACCATGGCTCTGGGTGTGATTTAAAGGCGTCTAAGGACACCACACATGTGACTGAGTCAATCAGAAGGTAGGAATCTCTCTTACTCACACACACACACACATGCACGTGCGCGCGCACACACACACACACAAATCTCTTATGAAACTAGAATTCTGCGGGATGTGCAATACGTGAAAAAACGAAAGAGCTGAACAGCAGTGAAGTCCTCTTGGATCTGGGGCAAGTCTTTTCATTATTATTATATTTCTGCTGTCCTGAATCAGAAGATGGCTCATCATTTTCATTACTCCTCCTGACCAAGATCCCTGGCAGAGTTCACTGGAGTATTGCGCACTGTTGCAATCCTGTTTGGGTCTGATCTGTTAAGCTGCGCCTTTATTTTTGTGACTAACAAGGGATATTCTTCTACAACTTACATTTTTTCCATTGTGGTATGGTGGGGATGGGGGGAACAACTGCATAGGAGAGGCGAGTGAGGCAGTGATATGATGCCAATATTTTAACAAGGAGTTCCCACAAAAATTCCCCCATTTGTCTGTGTCCCAAGGGTGTGTGCTGCAGAGACTGAGGAATGTATTCATCTGTTTTCCTATTTCAACAGAAATACTTTCTCATAACCACAGCCCAGGGGAGAGACAGCACCACTTGGCAAACAAACTCGTATTAAGTCCTTTTGCTGGAATTGTTTACAGTTCATTTTGGAAAAAATATATCTGGACAGATCCTAAGCTGGTGTAAATCATCATAGTTCCATTGAAGTCATTGCATTATTCTTGGCCTCCACATTCTTGACTGGCTCCCTGTTAACTCCAGGATTCAGAAGAAAATTCTCCTCCCCTTTTGATGTGCTTTCTTCCTCTTCTCCAGGGCATTCCTGACACATCTAGATGCCACATTTCTCTCTGTCACCCCATTCTCTTCACAGCAGGCAGTAGAAACTTGTTCCACATTTTCCTCATCATCTTAATTAGCCCTACTTGATCTAACTGTCTCATTCCCTTAAAAGCCAGTATGAAGAACCATCTTCCCCTGGATCTACAATTCCTGACTTTCTCTAATAAATCAATTAAGTTGTAGGACTGTTTTCTCAGCTGATGTAAATCAACATAGCTAAATTGATTTCAATGCTGATTTACACCAGCTGAGGATATGGCCTGTGCCCGCTATGCCTTCCAACTTCCACATACTCCATTGTTCTCTCTAAGCTGTTCTTTACATTTCTCCCTCCCTGACAAAACAAAGCTCTCACTCTTCACTCCCCACAGAATTTGATGCCCATTCCTTTTATTTGTTGTAACCCAGGCCTCTGCCGTTACCTGTTATCATTTCCCAGTGTGGCAGGAAGACTAAAGGAATAATGAAGCAGTAATGGGCCAAAAAGGCCTTATCCCTCAGCAGCAGCAGACCAAACGGAGGGCCTGCCTAAGAGGAGATGGTGACAGACAAGCAGGGGGAGAGTGAAGGAGAGACTGGCTGCAGCTTCTGGGACAGTGGGCTCTGCAGTGGAAGAGTCTGGACTTTGGGTAAGACCTAACCCGGAGGCCAAGGGCCTGAGCTCCTTTTTCTTTGCCCCTCCTTCTCACTGGCAAGGAGGTGAAAGTGGTTGCTGGAAAGTGAGTTGGGAACACCCAGCTGACTGTCTGAACTATTGAGATTGTGGGATCAATCCTCCACTGAGAGGGAAGCTGAGCACCATGACTGTGCCCCAAACTGAAGAGACAACAGGGGGAGATAGGAAGTGGCCCGGGGAGGCCGATCTGTTGTACCAGCTAGAGGGGTCTGAGACTCTCCTCACTCTGCCCCACCTCCAAGGGCCAGGATCTGGTGGAGAGGGAGGGTCTAGGTCTCCCTCCCCTTTTCCTCCCTTCTCTGCCCACATGGGGGAACTTGGGGAGCACCCAGGCACAGTAGACTGTAAATCAGCTGCCAGGCCTTCAGACTGCATGGCAAAGCCAACTCAAGACTCTGAGAGGCTGTTGACCCATGGCCTGCCCACTAGGCCTGCTGGCCCCAAGTGCCTCATTTTGTTTGTAAACTCTTTGGGGCAAGGGCCATGTTTTATTTCTTTAAATCACTGTTATGGCACTTTATAAATATTAAATAATAAATTTGCCCCACTGCACTTAACAAAGGGGGACAGCATGGCTCTGTGTTATCTGCTGAATGCGCGCTACTTGGATTTGCATGTAGAGACTGTAATTGATTATGAATCATTTTGTCATCATTTGCATGAAAGATGCTGTTTAAAAATAACTTGTATAGTATTAGACAAATGGCAGACAGTAAATTCAGTTGACCCTTTTAATTTAAAATTCATCAATGGCTGGAACTGGCTCATAGGAAGGAACTGGAGAACACTGAGCAAAGGGCCAATTAATGATTAAACTCTTACCAATTGCCAAGATTGCCAAAATGGCTTTGGTGAGGTCAGTGTTAGCTCTACTGTGAAGGTAGAATGAGCATTAAAGCTCTACAGCAACTATTAATAACATTGTTACTTAACCCCTCTTGAAATGCTGGGGGCTGTGTGCCAACAACCCCAAGTGACCAATACAACTGCCAGGAATCTTTGGGCAATCAGCCATCCCAGCCACATTGCTTTACCCCGGGCTATGTCTTATTGCCTTGGCTGTGGCCCTGCACAACTACAGGAAGGAGAATGGTGCAGTACCCACATTTCTGGCTTTAATGCCACCAGAGGATCTCCCTAAACTGGGGTGATGCATCCATGGCTGGATACACTGGCTCTATGCCTAGATTTGGCCAGCAATGGCAGCTACACTATACATCAAGATCCAGCCCAAAGTTCAAGCACATTTTAATTTATATAGTTCTCATAAGGTAACATGAGTTTCTACTATTGTTTCCAATGGAGTTACCATACTGTATTCCATGAAATAACATGTCATTTTGCAGGAATCATGTAATTAACTTGTCTCATCACTGTAGGAGTCACAGCAATTAATTCATTTACAATGAGAGTGATTCAGAGTCAGATTTCCAGACTTTGAACCCCCACCCCCCACCAAAAGAGCACAGGCTTTAAAGTTAGCTTTAGCTTTATTTACATGTTTAGAAATTCAGCCACCTACTCTTGGCAGAATTTTCCAAAGCAATAACAATATTCTCACTTATTCTATAGCTACAGCCCACTTATGTTCTTTTTTTGGTTTTAAACTATCAAAGGTACTACCATGTCTGAGCTACAGATCACAGCACCAGGTGGTTCACATTTTACTCTTTGAGGACATTTGATTTACAGCTCACATGAGCCTGATTGCATGCTGCTTCTTTAATAATGTGTGAGATCTTCAAAGTAACCATCTGAATGACACTGGGTCCCTGGTCACGATCAAATCTTTTCTGGTCCCTTCTTAGCCTTTATTTGGTCTTGCACAGTCAGGGTGATTTTCAACTTGAACTCTCTCTGAAAGGCTTTGTAAAATTCAGTAGCTTCTGGGAAATGAATGAATAGGGCCAGAGTCACCATGAGTATGTGGCACTTAGTGAACAATTGCATGTTGCAAGGCACTTTTAAAAAATAGTTTGTCAACCTTGCAAATCCAAGCTGCCTCTCTGAGCATTTATTTGCAAGAACCTTTTACATAAACAATGTGCAAAATAGACAAAATGATTGGATATTACAGTGTAATATCCCTTGTCATCATACTTTACCAGTCCTAAAACAAGGGAGCTGATATCTCCTCTCACAGTGGTGTAAAATTGCAGCAACTCCATTAACTTCAATGGAGTGAGTCCTGATTTATACCCTTGAAAGTAAGTGAGAGGAGAGACAGGCCCAGGATGCATAATCACGTTATCTATCTTGGTGTCTCAGGGAAGCAGCTTATTAGTAGAGCAAATAATTCATAGTGAATAATTTCCTTGACAAATGTAACCTTTTTTCCTCCTAGTAAAATGTCCACAAAAAGATCAAGATTCCTTGAATTTATTCAGTATTCAAATTTACTGGACAATTTTTTTTCTTCTTCTGCATTTTGGAGAGCTCATACTGGGTATTTGAAATTTGAGCTGCATTGGTTACTTGTGTTTGGCCATGTAAGTTACGTGATACTGTTTCTACCACTGATTATAAGAATTACATTCATTCAATTAGGGAAAGGATTTACGGGAGCCACTCAGGCAGAGGTACCAGATGAGCAGGATTAGGGTGGTTTAGAAAATGCCGTGTTTTTTCCTTCCAGGGTCACACAGGCTTTCCCAAGACACTATTCCTAGGGAAATTAGCTCACGATGAAATTCAAATTTATCATGTCACCTTTACACAAAATAATTGCATGCATGTGTGAAAGGCCCAAGTTGTGAAAGTTGCAATAAGATCCCTGTCTAGATCACATTAATTGTGCCTATGCAAGGACGCTGGCAACACTGTCCCATTGCTACATCAAATGGCATCCTGTGCCACGTAAAATATACCTATTGTGAATTTACAGGTTTATAATGTTCTGTCATCACTGCAATCTTTGACGCAAAGTAATTGTGTAGGCATGATTAATCCTATTTGCAAAGCATGCTGTCACATTGGAGTCTGACTCATTTAATTGTCTCTGTGCCAAGACTCTGACAAAGGTGTCACAAAGTGTCATATTCCGCTGAAAATACAGCAAGTGAAAATACTCGTGTGTGCAAACTTAAAATTCATGTTCCACAAGCATTTGTGCAAGTAAAACTTGATTGTGCAAATATTCATGGAAGATGAACACAAAGTAGGTGTTAGCAGGGTTAAGCAACTTTTTAAAATTAATAAGTGGCTGTATTTACCCAATAATCAGGGTGAATGATTCATCTAATAATATGTTAGATCTATCAAATTTTACAGTGATGATCATGTTTTCATTTGCATTTCTATCTATGGTTAATGGGGATAGTTAAGAAAGTAATTTACTAAAAGAAAAGCTGCAGAAAGACATCTTGTCCTCAATAAAGTATATTCACAGTTTAAGTGAACATTTGCTGCAGTGTCTTTCACAATTGACTTCATCTGCTGGCTTCATGTCCAGGTTCTTCCACAAACCCACTCAGAGGGGAAAAAGATATTCTGAAAAATGCACAACCTATATAAGATATGAACTCACAACTTCTCAACAATGATGGCCTTATCTACCAGCCTGCACAGAGTCCAGATCCTCCACTAGTGTAAATTGGTGTAACTCCTGTGAAATCAATGAAGCCACACTGAATTACACCAGTTGAGGATATGGCCCAGGGACTTTAGTTGAGAATAAATTTAATCTTTTAATATATATTCAATTCTACACTAGAGGGAGTCCTGTTAATGTAATATATTGACAATGCCAAAGAAAAGCAAACATATATATATATAACCAAATCTATCCCCTAGTTCATACATTGATCTTGATTAATACAAAAAAAACCCTGAGGGAGAATTCACCACAACCCTTGATAACTTGTTCCAATAGTTAATTATCCTCACTATTAAAAATTTGACTTATTCCCAGTCTGACATTCTCTAGTTTCAGCTTCCAGCCACTAGGTCGTGTTATGCCTTTCTCTGCTAGCTTGAAGAGCCACAGCATCACATTGGGGAACTCCACTGAGCACATTTAGGGAAGGCTCCTATAGACCCTTAACCAAGATATGTTCGCCCTCAACTGACTAAACAGGAGCCTGAAATCCTGACCCACCACTGAGCTCAATAGGATCGCTGCCATTCAATGGGCCGGGATTTCACTCCTGGTATTTTCACCAATGACACACCCTGAAGCTATCAGGAAGAAAAGGTAAACATGAGGTAATGAGATTTGATTTTCAAAAAATTCAGATCACAAACTGAGAGAGAGGCAGGCACCTGCTACTTTCCATAATTGTGTGTCTATTGCAGGGGCAGCTCCAGGCCCCAGCATGCCAAGCGTGTGCTTGGGGCGGCATGGCACGGGGGACACTCTGCCAGTCACCGGGAGGGGGGCAGGCGGCTCCGGTGCACCTCCCGCAGGCGTGCCTGCGAGAGGTCCACCAAAACCGCAGGACCAGCAGACCATGGGACCAGCGGACCCTCCGCAGGCACGCCTGTGGAAGGTCCATCGGAGCCGTCTGCCGCCCTCCCGGCGACCGGCAGAGCGCCCCGCGCAGCATGCTTGGGGCGGCGAAATATCTAGAGCCGCCCCTGGTCTATTGGGAGGTGCAGGCAGTGATTAAAGAGACCCCTGCAGCACTCTCTCTGGAGACAAGGGTGGGAAGATCCCATGACTTAGTTTATTGTTTTTTGCTAAAGTAATAACCCAAGCCCTGAGTCCTTGATTCCCACATCTTGCAGGCATGGATCTTGTGACTGGATGTCCCAGCAATCCAAAGGCATGGCAGTCATCTGAGAAGCCAACTTCTTTCCTTGCTTTAGAACGTCTCCTGTAAGTTAAAAACACAGCTACATAGATTTTGTTTTCTAAATCACTTTCAGCCCAGAGCACATTTTAAACTCCCCTAGAAACCCCAAAAAGAATGGTTTCTACCAGAGGTGGCTAACGTGACCTAATTTCTACAGCATGAGTGGCTCAGCTATTAAACATATTCCAAAAATTAAGTGAGATAATTAGGAAGAAGAGGAACACTTCCTTGTTCTTGTCATATGTTGTTTGTGTGCAGAGAGCCCAGCTCTGTGTGGAGTGCGGGGGGGGGAGAGAAAGATTTGGGAATTTTGTGCAGTATTGTTCAGTTGATAAATCTGTATCTTGCACAGTATGAAGAGGTGGAAGTATCTCTACCCTGGTATATCATTCTGCTCAGGAGTTAAATAGAGTGACTCTCCCATCATCCCAGGAATTTTAAAGGGCTTTTCTCTTTTTATTATCCAATTAACTATATATGTTAATAAGAAATTTTCTTTCTTATAAAATGGCAATTTTCCTTCCATGTCTGGGGTGATATAAATAGACTGTTTCACTTATAATTTCAGTGTCCTGGGACTGATCTGTGAATATATATTGCTGCTTGAAATGATTATAATTTAAAGGTGATTGTTTGGAGGACTTCAAATTACCACCACTCATATATATGGATATATAAATAAAGAATGAAGCTTCTCAGGAGATTCTGCATAAACAATTTCTTTGGGAAGAAAAAGGATTCTCAATTAAAAAAATGTATTTTTTTTGTCTATACTGCTGCATAAAGTATTGATAGATTATTTCAGTCCTTCGTTTCTATTTCAGCATTTCTGGATCATTTCCTCTAACATTTTATCTTTTTTTTTTTCTTCCTTCATATAAATCGTCATGCATTTCAGTCTCCATAGAATCCAGGAAATTTGCAGTGTAAAGGCAGATGGTATCCTGGTTTTGTAAGTTTACTTCATGACTGCCAGCTGTAAGGGGAATATGAATGGGAAGGATCAGTGTAGGACCCTGGATACCTCAGTGAAATATCACCTGAATTCACAAGTAATTTATTAAGGGAGGAGAGAGAAGATTTTTCAAAAGTGACTTGTGGGTGCCCAGCTTGAAGCAACTTCAAAGGGGCCTACTTTTCAGAAAGTGCTGAGCTCTCACCACCTGAAATAAGGCCCCTTCAAAGTTTCTCAAGATGGGCACCCAAAATCACTACTGACTTTCAAAAATCACACACACAAGGCACAATTTCATTCCCTTTTAATTCTTGTATGCTGATCACATCCACTGCCCCACATAAACGGAACATCTCAATTGTCCCATGAGTTTGTTAGCTTCAAAGATATGAAAATTTAAAGTTAGTTTAGTTAATTGTATGTTACTTAAAAACAGATCATTTGCTATTAATTAACTCTCCCACAAGAAAAAACATTATTTCCAATCCTTTCATTGATGCTAAAAGTTAATCTGTCTTGAGCTACAAGGTAGAATTTTTCACACAATTAAGTGATTTAAAAATTAGCACCATTTGTGCGGAGGAGAAGGGATTCCTCTTTAAAAGGAATATTTTAATTGATATTAGTTGATCCATACTTCATTAATAAAATGCTATCCAATAAAAACATTCCCTTGGAGTCTAGAGTGGATTTACTGCCTTTATTGCTTGCACAATCTCTTGTGAGACACGGAGAAATTCTGAGATTGCTGCTTTACCTGGCAGAAGTGAGAGGGGGAGAAAACTGCATGTGCTATTGTATATCACTGATCTCCTGGTCTCCAAATAATAATTCAGATTCATATAAAGATCTGTAAAAATCAGTGGTTTATTACTGTCTTGTATCTCTGTATTGACCACCTCATTATAACCCCAAATGGAATATAATATAACAGTATCCAGTTGCATTAGCTAGCATGTTCCTCATCTTGCCTTATAAATCTTCGCTCTTCATAAAGTGAATGAGTATACAATTTCCAAATTCTTGAGCAGGAGACATTTATAAAAGATGTATATGTCTTGCTTGGTGGAGAGGGTACATAGAGATCTATATTCCTCGAAATGATACATATTTGCTCCTACAACTTATCTATTGACACAATTGATGAGAAGATGCTGCTGACTCATCTACAAGGCCAAGGAAGAGAGGAAGGAATTGCATTAATCTCTTTTTGGTTTTGCTCATTGCTCTTGGCTAGATCCCAAAGGTTCATGATGGGCAGCTGAATCTCCTCCACAAAATAATCATCTGTGCTCTGAGATCCATCCTCTCTCTCTCTCCTTTTCATCAGAGCATTAGGTGAGCTGGGGATATATACTACTGACTTCAGTGCCACCCAGCTCTATATTTCACTCTTATGAAATATGGACAGCTCTATTACTGAAATGTCCCAGAGCCTGAGATGAGGAAAGATGAGAATGGAAATTAGTTGCTTTGAGTCCAATCTAAGGGGAAAGAAAAACGATGGTGGTCAGATGGGGAAGTATTTTGAGAAACTCTTTGCAGCTTTGACCTCACTTTCATCCGAGGGTGTCTGTCATTTGCCTATCAATGCGGTTCACATTTTCATCTGAGTCATAGAGTTTAAGGCCAGAAGGGACCACTGGATCATCTAGTCTGATCTCTTGTATATTATAGACCATCAACACCATCCACCACACTAAATCCAACAATGGAAATGAGAATAAAGTAAACAGGACCCACAGTTGACTAGACTATCATGTGCCTTCTGCTCCTGGATATTCAAGTAGCAAGGGTAGGTGGAAATGCAGCTTTCCATTTCCAACTAGCCAAGGGAATAGACTACTTCTCTTCAGGTGCCACAGTGATACTTGCCTGTATTGACTCCAGAGTGACTACTCTACCTGGGTTTGCCAAGGAAAATTATGTGGAAGTTTCCAGTGGGCCAATGTACAACAATCTATGTGCTAGGCAACATGGACGGATGAGCACAACAGATCATAGCACAATCTCCCCATCTAGATATACATCTTTTTCAAGGTACTGGTGCCATGGTTAAAGCTTTCATTGGTTGAGGGCCCCTGCCATCTCTCCCATGACAGTAGCAGTGGGGATGCTGTCGCTAATGGAGTCTAGTATGAAACTCTCATATGCTGAATGTTCTATATCAACTGTGGAAGGTTCTACTGCCAGAGATCTTCATGAGTCCAAGTCTTAAAGATCTTCAGAATACAATTCATGACCGTGCTCTTTGCTCAAGCCTTACTTCAGTCATGAAAAATGCAGAACAGCCAGCAGCATCCCTCCTGGAGATGCAACAGAAATACCCAGGGGAACAGTGAAAGCAATGAAAAGATTAATGTTCGGGCCCTTTCAAATAGAAAGTGTGCTTTTAATTTATGCTGTGGTGCAGTGATGCTGTACTGATGGGTGATATAAAAGAAAGAGCTGGATGAGGTTACGTTAGATAAAACAAAATGCACAATGTATAGTTGTTGTTATTTATTTGTATGATAGTAGAAGCTAGAGGCCCCAGCTGCATTCAGGGCCTCATTATGCTAGGCTGCATACATACACACAATAAGAAACAATCCCTGCCTTACACATCTTCTACTCTAATTAGACTAGCAGTAGAAGACATCACATGCCCCCGGTCATCCATCAGATCAGCAACAGAGAGGAACAGAACCCAGATCTCCTGACTTGCAATCCATGGGCTTGCTATTAAACTATGCAGCCTCTCCATGGGTTCTAGTTTCAAATTTAAATGGATTAAGGCAGATTAAACCCCCATCAGGCATTTAATATGCTTCACAAGACATCCATAGTTCATCATTTGATAGGGTTGAAAATAATTTGCTTAGGAGGCCAATGGACCCTAAATTTCTGCCAGGCTCATGAGATCCAATTCCCAGAAGCATGATGCATCAGTTGGAGCCAAGTTTTGTCAGTGTAATTACACAATTCATGACAAATACATTTTGAAACCCTAATACAGAGTTTTTACTCTTGAAAATGAACCACAATTTGCCTAAAATAAATGTCCCAAATCAGAACAAAATATAAACTAGCTAATGTAAATCAACACAGCGCCATTGGCTTTAATGGTGCTACACTAATTTACATCAGTTGAGGAACTGGCCCCCTAAAGTTACATCTCTACAATATACAGCCCAGCTATAGGACTTGTAAGGACAATCCAGTTTATGCCATGCAGGCAGCCGATATTCAAGTTACTGTGGATACCATTGTTATCCTACACTTTGTTTGCAACTGATGTCAACAGTAATTACCTGCATTTTATTAAATGAAACCCTTTTCCTGTCCTTTTTGCTTTCATTAGAAAAGACAGAGATAATTATTTAGCTCATCGAAGTACTTTGGAGAGGTTATTTCAAATCTGACGCAACCCTTAAAAATGGTTTAAACTATTCATTTTCCTCAATGAAATGTGCTGCAGTTCTCTTCTCATTAATGCTAATTACCGAACAATTCATGTTTGAGCAGGAGCTTTGTCCCTCATCCCCCTTCTATCTATCCACTCAATGTTTGTATCATTACAATCTGATGCCATGGAAATTACTGTAATATTACAGGCACAGAATAATGACTCTATTCCATGAAATGGTGAAGAGAGGAGGTAGATTGTAAAAAGAAAGGTCTTGTTTGAATAATGATACCTATATCTGAAAATAAGAAAGAAAAATGTTGGTATTGAAATTGCAGGAAACATTAATATAATCCTATATATAAATATTAGGCTGGGGTGTGCTTGTTTGGCAAAGAGCCTTTTTCTGGGAACATCACATGAAAGATGAGGAGAAAAATTGAAACAATAATTGTTTAGTTTCCCATGTAATATCGAGCACTCTACTTTTTTTTCAGCCATTACTTTTCATTTAAAGGGACACATTAGACCAGTGATTCTCAGGCTGTTTTGGCAACTGTACCAATTTCCTACACTAAGAGCAAGGATGTGCTACCAATAATTTAACAAGGAATTCCCACAAAAATTCTCCCCCTTAGTGTGCTATAAACAGGTCAGCATGTCAAAATGGGGAGCAAGCTATTATTTTTCTGTGTTGCTTTTCCATTTACTGCACCTACCCATAACCCAGGAAAAGACAGAGACTTTGTGGCTTTGTTCAGACATTATTGCAGGGATTATGATTAGATGCATGGCTATTGTGTACTATTGTTATTAATATTACTTTAATACCTAAATCATGCTTGATCAACTTGTGGCCTGTTGCCTTTCATTGCTCATTTTTAATGTCTTGTTGAAATTTCCCAGGAGGACTCACACTAGAATTTTCACCAGGATTTGAAAACAGCCAGAGAAGTGACTGACCAGAAGAAGCAAGAGGCACTGGGCCTGATGTGCTAGCTAGAGCACAGCTTTGGGCTTTTTACTCAGGGCTGGCTGCTCCCTTTGAGTGCAGCCATGCTCAATAGAACTGAAAGTAATTTTAATATTTTAAGGAGCTTTAAGAAAGCTATCAGAGGGTAGCCGTGTTAGTCTGGATCTGTAAAAGCAGCAAAGAATCCTGTGGCACCTTATAGACTAACAGACGTTTTGGAGCATGAGCTTTCGTGGGTGAATACCCACTTCCTCAGATGCATGTAATGGAAATATCCAGGGGCAGGTATATATATGTGTGCTAGCAAGCAAGCTAGAGATAACGAGGTCAGTTCAATCAGGGAGGATGAGGCCCTGTTCTAGCAGTTGAGGTGTGAAAACCAAGAGAGGAGAAACTGGTTCTGTAATTGGCAAGCCATTCACAGTCTTTGTTCAATCCTGAGCTGATGGTGTCAAATTTGCAGATGAACTGAAGCTCAGCAGTTTCTCTTTGAAGTCTGGTCCTGAAGTTTTTTTGCTGCAGGATGGCCACCTTAAGGTCTGCTATAGTGTGGCCAGGGAGGTTGAAGTGCTCTCCTACAGGTTTTTGTATATTGCCATTCCTAATGTCTGATTTGTGTCCATTTATCCTTTTCCGTAGAGACTGTCCAGTTTGGCCGATGTACATAGCAGAGGGGCATTGCTGGCATATGATGGCGTATATTACATTGGTGGATGTGCAGGTGAATGAACCAGTGATGGTGTGGCTGATCTGGTTAGGTCCTGTGATGGTGTCGCTGGTGTAGATATGTGGGCAGAGTTGGCATCGAGGTTTGTTGCATGGATTGGTTCCTGAGCTAGAGTTATTATGGTGTGGTGTGCAGTTACTGGTGAGAATATGTTTCAGGTTGGCAGGTTGTCTGTGGGCAAGGATTGGCCTGCCACCCAAGGCCTGTGAAAGTGTGGGATCATTGTCCAGGATGGGTTGTAGATCCTTGATGATGCGTTGGAGGGGGTTTAGCTGGGGGCTGTATGTGATGGCCAGTGGAGTCCTGTAGGACACCGCCACAGTGTTCTTTTGTATACTCTGCTCCTGAAACAGGCAGGAAAGTCATATAAACCAAGAAGGTGTGTGGTGGAAGGGAAGATATCACTGCTTCACCAAGCTAGGAAGAGAGTGACAAGTTTTCCCTATGCTATTAGGCCCTGTACAGTGGTACCAGAAAAGTTTTGAGTGGATAAAACCCTCTAGCCTCACCTCACCCCAAACTTCCTTAGCAAAGAAAGGCATAGTCCAGAAGTATACAATGCAGGACTGACAGAATGAGGCAGATTAGAAATTTAAAAGTAAAACCCATAACTCCACTGAATACAAGCTGACTTGTCTTTCTATATAAGAGGAACAGTGGATCTCTCATGTGAGAAGACAAAGATCCAGCACTTCCTATTGCAACAGACTTACTTCATTGGCTAGAACAATGAGTGCTCCTTAGCATCTGTGGTATTGGGGACTGTGCCTTTAAGAGCCAAGCTCCCCAGAAAGAGGGTCTGGGTGGGGCACTGTGAAGCTCTTGTTGCTATGCTCAGCCCCTTAAAACTCGGACACTGAATGAAGCAGCCCTTTGGCAGTATCCCTGGCAGAGATCACCCCTAAAGTGCATGGCTCCTCCCATAGAAGAGGACTCCTGCTCAGCAACAAGGGAATGTCTGTTCTTTCTGTGAGGAGAGGAAAATCTGAACAGTATCGTCAAACTCAAATCATGAGTTCGGTCCCCAAAAATCATGAGATTGGTTTAAAAATCATGAGGTTTTTAAAAAAATACCTGGGAGTGTTTTTTGTTTATCTTCAGGTGTTGGAGTCTTTCAGGTTCACATTTTCAAGCTTTGTTCCACCACCATGAGAGCTAGAAATTTAGTGGTTTGTTTTTTTTTTAACAAACCTGAGATTCTCACATAAACACGTGAATCCAGGTGCCAAGGCCTTCAGAAAAATCCCTAGTAGCGTGAGACTCATGTTAAACTCAGTTGGCAACACAGCATCAGCTAACACCAATATCAGCAGCGGGAGAGGAGATGCTTCTATACCATCTTCCACTAATAAATAGACATGGTATTTTGCTTACTAATCACTGTATCATTACTCCAGGGATTCCTGCATAGGACAGTTCAACAGTAAGTAGACTGTTAGGTCATACAATAATATACAGACAATATATTCAGAAGGATGCTACTTGGATTGTTTATTTTTTTTTTAAATGAAAGACTGCCACCTCTTCCTCCCGCAACTGGAGAGGAGGGAGGAGCACAATGCAGCCTGAGGCTGCACAGAGCAGCAGCAGCAGCAGGCCTCAAAAAACTCAGCCTTCCTTCTCATCTCCTGCCACTGGTTGGTTAGCTGAGAGGATGGGCTGGGAGGAGGCAGAAGGCTGCACTGCTGCTGCCTTTAAGGGCCAATCTGTCACCCTGCTGTGCAGCCAGGATGCTCCTTTGAGTCCATTCCCTGAAACTAGTTTCATTTCTTCTAGAGCTAGTCAAACATTTTCCAGGGGAACGTTTCTGCTTTTGGGAAATGCTGTTTTGCTGAAACTGACACATTCTGTGGAAACAGTTAGTATTGTACTCTTTCAGGCTTTTCACAATAGAACATTTTGGTTTTTCCTTTCCAAAAATGACTTTCTTTAAATTTTTTTTACATTTCATATATTTACATTTCAATGTCAAAATCAGCCAAAACATACTCATTGATCCAAAACAATTTTTTCCCTGGAATGTGATTTTGCAGGGTATTTCCAGTGTGTGTTTTTCTTTTCACTCTGGTTTAGAACAGAAAAAAAATCAATATGCAGAATTTCCCACAAAATGGAAAAATCCAGTTCCCACCCAGCTTCAGTTTCCTTCCCTGCCTGGACCCCTGGCTGCTGGGGTTGGGAGGGACAGTGGCTGACTTCCTCCTACCTGCTCCCCAGCACCAGCTGCACCCTCTCCTCCTTCCCAGGTTAAGAGAGGGGAAGATGGGGCGACAGTGGGGTTTTGGATGGTGAACTTGAGAAAGAGGTAGGGACAAGGAAAGTGTGTGGTGGGGGTATGGAGTGGGCCTTGGAGAGGGAGCTTTGGATGGGAGGGAGGGTGCTGGTGAAACAAGGGTGGCATTGGAGCATGGGAGACAGTGGAGTTTAGGGGGACATCAGCAAAGGGGGCAGCCAGAGCAAGGGTGGCACATAATATGCATTTGAGTTTTAGATGTGGTTACTCAAGGTTTTAAAGTCTGAGAGCTGCAGGGTTTAATAATACAAAATAAATGTTAAACTGTTAGTATTGGTATTATAGAAATGTAGGGTTGGAAGGAACTATGAGAGGTCATTAAGTCCAAGCCTCTGTGCTGAGGCAGGACCAAGTAAACCTAGACCATCCCTGACAGGTGTTTGTCCAGCCTGTTCTTAAAAACCTTCAATGATGGGGATCCACAACCTTCTTTGGAAGCTTATTCCAGAACGTAACTATCCTTATAATTAGAAAGTTTTTCCTAATATCTAACTTATTGCAGTTTAAACCTATTGCTTTTTGTCTTACTTTCAGTGGATATGGAGACAATTGATCACTGTCCTTTTCACAACAGATCCTAACATATTTGAAGAACTGTTATCAGGTCCTCTCCTCCAATCTTCTTTCCTCAAGATTACATAGGCCTAGTTTTGTAACCTTTCATCATAAATCAGGTTTCTAAACCTTTCATCATTTTTGTTGATCTCCTCTGGCTCCTCTCCAATTTGTCCACATCATTCCTAAAGTGTGGCACCTAAAATGGACCCAGAACACCAGCTGAGGCCTCACCAGGAGAGCAGGATAATTACATTCTGTGTCATACATACAACACTCCTATAATACACACCAGAATGACAATAGCCTTTTTCACAACTGCATCAAATTATTGACACATATTGTGATCCACTGTAACCGCCACATGCTTTTCAGCAGTAATACCACCTAGCCAGTTATTCCTCATTTTATAGTTGTGCATTTGATTTTTTCCTTGCTATATGAGCTACTTTGTATTGCCTGTATTGAATTTCATCTTGTTGGTTCAGACCAATTCTCCCAGTTGTCAAGATCATTTTGAATTCTAATCCTGTCCTCCCAAAGTGCTTGCAACCCCTCCCATCTTGGTGTCATCCACAAATTTTATAAGCATACTCTCCACTCCATTAGCCAAGTCATTAATGAAAATACTGACTAGTACTAGACTCAAGACTCACCCCTACGGCATCCCATTAGATACACCCTCCCAGCAAACCATTGAAAACTACCCTTTGAATGCTGTCTTTCAACCAGTTGTGCATCCACTTTATAGTAATTTAATTTGAAAGAATTTTCCACAGTACGCTTCTGAGACTGTCATGCAGGACTATGTCAAAGCCTCACTAAAAGCAAGACATATAATGTCTATTGCTTCCTTCCTGTCCACTAGTCAATAACCCCGTCAAGAAGGAAATTAGGTTACTTTGGCATGATTTGTTCTTGACAAATCTATGCTGGCTATTCTTTATAAGTCCATTATCCTTTAGGTACTTACAAGTTGATTGTTCTCTAATTTGTTCCAATATGTTCCCAGGTATTGAATGTAGGCTGACCAACCTATAATTCCTTGGGTCTTCTTTAGTCCCCTTTTTAAAGATAGTGTGACATTACTGACATAACCTGTAACTGTATAGATCATTGTTGCAACCAGTGTTATATATTTGCAGCAAATATTGTACAAAGGTTGTCGTGTAAGGTGTCTATGGAAAGATTATGATTTGCTGATTATGATTATCCTATCTGTATGGGGGTATCGTTTTTGTAGTTGAAGTTATGAATATTGGCTATGTACTTGTATATCAATGTGTTTTGATTCTAAGTAGCCTCAGTGAAGTATTTGGTCAGCTTCTTAAGAAGGAACTATTCTCAGTAAGTGCCAAATCAAGAAACATTTAAGGACAATGGACTTTGGGAGATGCCAATCCACATCTGAGCTTTCCTGGGAACGTTCGAACTAACATGTAAACAATGGCATTGGCCTGTAAAGAACTAAGTCATGTATGGACATGTGACTTGCCTATGTGACTCAAACTCCATCTTGTTGTAATTTTCCACAGTAAGAACAAAGAGGTGTCCTACCACCTGAAAGAGACAATAAAGGCTGCCTCACCTCCATCTTGTCTTCAATCCTACTTCTTACCTCTGGAGGGACTTTGCTACAAACTGAAGCTCTGAACAAAGGACTGAATGATCCATCCCAGCGAGGGATGTACTCCAGGAGACTCTATTTGAACCTGTAGTTTATTCCATCACTGCTACAAGCCTGAACCAAGAACTTGCCATTACTGTATGTACCTGATTCTATTTAATCAATTCTAGCTCTCAACTTTATCTTTTTCCGTTTATGAATAAACCTTTAGATTTTAGATTCTAAAGGATTGGCAACAGCGTGATTTGTGGGTAAGGTCTAACTTGTATATTGACCTGGGTCTGGGGCTTGGTCCTTTGGGATTGAGAGAACCTTTTTTCTTTTACTGGGATATTGGTTTTCATGACATTCATCCCCATAACAAGTGGCACTGGTGATGATACTGGGAAACTGGAAGTCTAGGGAATTGCCTGTGTGACTTCTGGATAGCCAGTGGGGTAAACCAAAGTCTACTTTGTTTGGCTGGTTTAGTTTGCCTTGGTATGCCAAAGGAACCCCAGCCTTGGGTTGTAACTGCTCTGCTTTAGAACATTTGTCCTGAATTGGTACTCTCAAGAGTGTCCCACTAAAGGCAGCACTCGTTACAGATAGATATCAGGTATTGTTTGCCCTTCTCCTGAGACCTCTGGGACCTTTCATAATCCATGAGTTCTCAAGATACTTGCCAACATTTCCAAGATTGCTTCAGTTAGTTCTTAAGTACTAGGATGCCTTCTGTCAGGTGAAATCTCTAACTTATCTAAATATTCTTTAACATGTGCTTTCTCTATTCTGCTTGTGTTCCTTCGCCCTTGTTGTTGTTAATTGTGTTGGGTATCTGGCCACATTAGCCTTTTTAGTGAAGAGTGAAGCAAAATAGGCATTAAACATCTGAGCCTTCTTGTCCTCAGATGTTAGCTCTTCTTCCCTACACTTTTGTTCGTCTTTCTCTTGCTCTAATGTATTTAAAAAACCTCTTCCTATCGACTTTTCTGTCCCTGGTAGGTGTAACTCATTTTGTGCCTTATCCTTCAGATTTTTTATTTTTTTTTTTTTGCCTATGTGCTTGTGCTAGTCTTTTGAACTCCTCCTTAGCGATTTGTCCATATTTTCACTTGTGCAGAATTCCCTTTTTGATTCTCAGGTCATTTAAGTGTCCTGATGGAGCCATTCTTACTATTTTTCCTGTCTTTCTTTCTCACTGAGATATTAGACCGTTGTATGTTTTATTATTGTCTCTTTGAGAAACTGGCAGCCCTCCTGAAATCCTTTATCCCTTGCATTTTTCATCCCTTGGGATCTTACTACTAGTTCTGAGTTTGTTTAAAATCTGTTTTTTTGAAGTCTATTGTCCTATTCTTGCTGCTTTCACTCCTTCCTTTTCTTAGAATCATTAAATCTATGATTTTGTGGTCACTTCACCCAAATTGCCTTCCATCTATAGATTCTCTGCCAATCCTCCCTTTTGGTCAGAATCAAGTCTAAATTGGCTGTCCCTTTAGTTACTTCCTTCACTTCCTAAAACAAAAAGTTGTCCCTAATACATTTCAAGAACTTATTGGACTTTTCGTGTTTTGCCGTATTGCTTTTCCAAGAGATGTCTGAGTAGTTAGTCTCCCATTATTACTAGGTCTGGTGTTTTGGATATTTCTTTTATTTGTTCTCAGCCACCTCCTTTCGTGATTTGGTGGACCCCTACCATGACATCATCCTATTTTTTCCCCTTTTATCTTTACCCAGAGACTCTGAACTGGTCTGCCTCACACCACTTTCTGGAGCTCAGAACAAATATTTTTGATGTATAATGTGACACCACCTCCTTTTTTTCCCTGCCTGTCCTTGAACAAACTATACCCCTCTATACCAATATTCCAGTCCTGAGATTTATCCCACCAAGTCTCTCTGATGCCAACTGTCATAATTTAGCTAATGTTTTAAGTTTTCCACTTCTCCTGTGTGTCTTCATTTCTCTTTGCATTTGTATACAGACATCTAAGATGCTGAGCAGATTTCCCCCACTGATTTCCCTCTTGTTGCATCTATGATCCTATTGTAATTTTCCATGTGCGCCTCAACATCTAGACCTTTTTTAATGCTTCCCTGTGGGCTTTTGTCATCAGTCCTTTTGAACCTAGTTAAAGCCCTCCTCAGTAGGTTGTCAAATTGGTGTCCAAAGATGCTTTTTCTCTTGTCTTCTCAGCACCCCTTCATCTCAGAACAGCATCCAATGGTCAGGGAAGCTGAAGCCCTCCCATCAACACCATTCTGTGCAGACATGCATTCATCTCCAAGTGCACAGAGCCCTGCGTGGCCCCTGCCTCATCCAAGAGGATGGACAAGAACACAGCCCAGCACCTTCACCCTTGTTCCAGAGTTAGTTCTTTTTCTTTTTTTTTCTTTTCTTTTCTTCCAGCAACAGAAATAGCTTTTGGTAACTGGGCCACATATTTTCAATGATTATCTCATTTCTTATGTTCATTGTCATCTGGATAGTTGTATAGGAAACAGGCTGATCTTGTTTAAGTTGCCTTAAGTGAAGTAACTAAGGAAATACATGCAGAACATAATGTTTAATTAGAACGTCATCTGGTGAGAATTATGTATTCTGTACCACTCCATCACCTTGTCAGAATACTCTAGCAGAATATCCTAGCAGAACAACTAGTCATCTTAAATCAAAGCCAAGGGCGGATTATCTGAGGAAGGCATTTTAATGTTTCCTTTAAAGATTATGAGTTATCAGCAAACTGGGGCAAGCATATATAGAGTTCCCCTTGAGTACACAATATACTGTAAGTAAACTGGCATATATAGATCTTAAACTGCTGGTATTAAGGGGCATGTCGTTTTACACAGTGGGCAACACTAGAAATATAGTCCCAATATCTTTTAGCTCACCCCCGAGGATTTTTTTATACATCAAACTGAAATAACTGCAGTTGTGACTTGGTTTAGAAAAGGAAAAAACAATTGTGTTTTTCATTTCATGTGGCTCTCTAGAAATATGCAGACTTGCATCTAGCTAACAACGTTGGGTAAGAATTTGCTTCCCAGCATCAGCCCTAGTAACTGGGCTAGACATTGAATGGGGATAGAACTAGCCTAAATACTGGCCTGGCCTACCTGACCCTAGTGCCTCACCTTCCTCCTCCCCCTGGGGAAGGAAAAGCAGAAGACCTGCATAGCAGTAGAATTTATCATTTCCACCTCCTGCGTGTCTACCTCGGCCTCCCCTAGATGTAGCAACACAGGGAGCCCCTGAGGAACTGAACCCCATAGCTCACAAGAAGCGCATCCTCTGCAACATCTTTTTTCATTTTGGATAGCAGAACTAGAAAGTCCCTCCTCGCCTTCTGGAGGAAGGGACAGGTTTTGTCCCTTGGAGTGCACACACTCTATTGGTTCCCTTCCCTAACCACCTGCCATCTATCCGATTCGCAGCTGGATCAGCAGTTGTTTTATTATCGTTATATGACAGTAACCCCCCAAGCTGTGCTCAGAACAGTGGAGGCATATATGGAGACATAATCTTTGTCCTGAACAGCTTATAGTCATTTTTAAGTTGCATTTTGTGAAATTTGATGCTGGTGGCAGGCAGCAGATTGGTAGCCTGGAGCACTGAAGAACTTCTATTTTTCCACAGAACATGGGCAATAACAGCATGATTCCCCAAACCCCAAACTGCACCACCAGCATGCTCTGATCCTGTGTACAGGGGCCAGCTCTAGAGGGTAGTTCAGTCTCAATGCCCATTAAGCCCTTGCTATAGTTGGACAGCAAGAGTTGGAGTGCCACTGAGGCTCTCAATGCCAAAGGCTCTTATGCCGGGGACACCTGTCCTCTGGCAACTGGCTAGGACCAACAGCCAAAGCTGGAGACGCTGTTTGTTCAGTAGGAGAGAAGAGCTTGATGCAAAAATTACTGGGTGAAATATACGGCCTATGTTATGCAGATGGCTATGAAGATCACAGTGGCCTCTGGCCTGAAAATTTATGCATCTGTGATGATGTTTTGCATAATTTTGAATTGCCCCTAGACCCAAATTAGTACATAAGTTGCATCAAATTTCTCTGGATCATGGAGGTGTTGCCACCAAGGGATTTCCACAAAATTCGCCCCTCATAGCTCATAGTCAACAAGGGGAGAAGAGGTGAGCGAGTGAAATAATATATGTATTTGTTTTCTCAGGTAGAAAACATATGTCATAAAAATAATCAAGAAGGGAGGCAACATCACTTGGCAAGAAAATGTCTATGAAATGCAATATGCTGGAAATGTGAATAGTTTGTTCCTAAAAGCTTATTGCTATATTGCTAGAATACCACAATATGTAGCTGGAAATGGTGACCAGGGATGGGGGGTAGCAATATAAAAGGGGCTTTCCTCCAGGAAAGCTTGTAGAAAAAACTACTGGTCCATTCCACAGGCAAATAGTGGCGGTGTATTCATATTTTCTGAGCCCCAGGAATAAGTCAGGTCTGGCTGGGTTGACTTAGAATACAGAGAGGGATGAGTTCCATCAGAGGCAAGGAAATCTCCCCCAATCCTCCCTTCAGTTTGGTGGCAAATATTTAACAAAGGGCTTCTTCCAGCAAGCACATCAGTGCTTTGGTTACCACTGAACTATTCCTGCCAAAGCTGACTTATTCTTGTCTTTGGAATGGACCAGACTGAAAAAAGTGAACGGTCTCTACCAAATGTTCCCAGAATAAGAAAACCACTCTCTTTCAAACTGATAAGTTAAATACTTCACTACAGCATAAACATTTCTAAGGGACAAAGTATAAACATTTCCAGTGGCGTCCACTTAGTATTATTAAGTTTGTTAGCCAAGTGGTTCTGCCTCCCCGCTCCTTTATGGCTGTGAGAAAGTTTTTATAGAAATGGAAAAATAAATGAATTGATTCCCTGCTGTCTCTCACCCCAACTCTTGTAGTATATACACCTGTGGGGTTTCATGGGCAAAAGGTCAGTGGGAAATTCTGAAGGAGACCAGGGCTAAAATATTAGCAGGACAGCACTATAACTGCCACTCTCATGTTCTGCCCCTGAGTCACTCTGACATTTTGCACCATAGAGGATTATGAGATGGGGTTGGTTTTGCTTTAATTAGATGGACACAAATGTAATTATTACCATGTGAAAGAACTTTGTCTTATTGGCTCAGCAGCAAAACTTGATCTTTGCAGTGTAGCAAAGTTCTGTCTAATATTGCTTCAGCTTTCTAGTGGGCCTATCACCGTCATGTCAGGGCACCAGATATCAGATGCTGAATTTTTTGAACTTTTCCCAGCACCAAGTGCTGCTCTTCATCAGATGAAACAGCACATGAAGCAAACTTCTCCTTTAAATATGCTCGGGGCATTTTAGTTATTTAGCTTTATTCCCACACATTCCATTTTAGGAGAAAAATAGCATATTCCTTTTCTAGTGTGGCTGCTTCTTCCTCACTCTCATATCTGGCTGTGATCTCTCTCTAGGGATAACTACTGCTATAATGTCTTCTTTTAGTTTCGCTGGTCACCATTTTTATTCTGTTAAATCATTTGAGTCCCTGCATTCTACTTAACTTCCTCCTTTTCAAGGGAAGGACTAATGTAACGTTGTAGGCCCTCCGATACCATGGTGATAAGTGCAGTGCAAATTCCTAGGCAGATGAGATTAAGATATGAGAAATTTTAAGATGTCATAAAAAATAAAACAGGAAAAAAACAACTTGTCCAGTTTCAGGCTTGTTACAAACCTGCACCCAGTTACAAGCAAACTTGGGACGGTTAAGGTTGTTTTTCATTGAACTTCAAATTTCACTTCACTTTCATGCAAAACCAAATGAAATTTGATGGTTTTACCTGAGTTCTGGGCTTCATTCATGCCTGAATGGTTTGTTTTAAGTGTTTAAGAGAGTAAAAGAGAGTTGTGAATCCTTCAGGAACTGGAACCAAAGAACGGTTTTGCACTCTGAACCAAAGCTCCTGAGTTTCCCCTAGCTCTGGTTACCATAGCAGTTGGAGTCAAAAACAGTGTATCAGTCAGAAGGCATAAGGGTAGTTTGGGTCACAGAGACACTGAGACTGTATGTTGGGAGTGGGAAAGGAGGCTGGCAAGACTCACTAGGACATGGTAAGCCCCACCCCAGTTACACTCTTTTGTTATAAAGGCTCCTGGTAGGCCAAATTTTGTTACTCAGGCAAAATGAAGTGAAGTCAAGACAGAGCCCTGGTCTACACTACGAGTTTAGGTTGAATTTAGCAGTGTTAGATCGATTTAACCCTGCACCCGTTCACATAACAAAGCCATTTTTGTCAATTTAAAGGGCTCTTAAATCTATTTCTATACTCCTCCCCAATGAGAGGATTAGCGCTGAAATCAACCCTGCTGGGTAGAATTTGGGGTAGTGTGGACACAATTCAACGGTATTGGCCACCGGAAGCTATCCCAGAGTGCTCCATTGTGACTGCTCTGGACAGCATTCTTAACTCAGATGCACTGGCCATGTAGACAGGAAAAGCCCCATGAACTTTTGAATTTCATTTCTTGTTTGGCCAGCATAGCGAGCTGATCAGCACAGGTGACCATGGAGTCCCAGAATCGCAAAAGAGCTCCAGCATGGACCGAACGGGAGGCACTGCGTCTGATCGCTGTATGGGGAGATGAATCCGTGCTATCAGAACTCCGTTCCAAAGACAAAATGCCAGAATATTTGAAAAAATCTCCAAGGGCATGAAGGACAGGTTATAACAGGGACCCACAGCAGTGCCGCATGAAGCCTATCAAAGAACCAGAGAGGCAAACGGCCGCTCCAGGTCAGAGCCTCAGACATGCTGCTTCTATGATGAGTTGCATGCCATTCTAGGGGTGCCCCTACAACTACCCCACCCCTGTGCTTTCCCTCCTCCACCAACCCTCCCGGGCTACCTTGACAGTTATCCCCCCCATTTGTGCGATGAATTAATAAAGAATGCATGACTTTGAAACAACAATGACTTTATTGCCTCTGCAAGTGGAGATCAAAGGGGGGAGAGGAGGACGGTTAGCTTACAGGGAAGTAGAGTGAACCAAGGGGGTGGGTTTTCATCAAGGAGAAACCAACAGAACTTTCACACCATAGCCTGGCCAGTCATGAAACTGGTTTTCAAAGCTTCTCTGATGCACAGCTTGCCCTGCTGTGCTCTTCTAATTACCCTGGTGTCTGGCTGCACGTAATCAGCGGCCAGGCGATTTGCCTCAACCTCCCACCTTGCCATAAATGTCTCCCCCTTACTCTCTCAGATATTGTGGAACACACAGCAAGCAGTAATAACAATGGGAATATTGGTTTTGCTGAGGTCTAACTGAGTCAGTAAACTCTGCCACCAAGCTTTAAACATCCAAAGGCACATTCTACCACCATTATGCACTTGCTCAGCCTATAGCTGAACTGCTCCTTACTACTGTACAGGCTTCATGAGCTAATGGGAGCAAGGGTAGGCGCAACTGCGTGGTGCTGCTGACTGGGAGAGCAGCCTCAGGCAGAAGCCTCCAACTGGCATGATATTCCAGATAGGACTGAATCTCCATTAGACAAAACTTAAAGAAGAGAAAGACCTGAAGTCATTCCCATTTTTGTACAGGCGCCCCCCAACCAACCTCACCAAGGCCGGCCAGGAGTATCCATGTCTGCCCAGGTGCTCTCAGCCAACCTAACCGAGGTCAGCCAGGAGCACCCATGGGATGACAACAATGGCTAGCAGTCGTATTGCATCACCTGCGATCCGCAAGGCAAGATGCTGCTGATGTGTAGCACTGCAGTACTGTGTCTGCCAGCAGCACCTAGGAGACATACGGTGATAGTAAGCTGAGCGGGCTCCATGCTTGCCGTGCTATGTTGTCTGCATGGGTAACCCAGGAAAAAAGTTGAGAAACTACTTTTTGCGGTTGCTTTCATGAAGGGAGGGAGGCCTGACAACATGTACCCAGAACCACCTGCGACAATGTTTTTGCCCCATCAGGCATTGGGAGCTCAACCCGGAATTCCAATGGGTGGTGGAGACTGTGGGAACTGTGGGATAGCTACCACAGTGCAACACTTCGAAAGTCAACGCTAGCCTCGGTACTGTGGATGCACACCGCCAACTTAATGCGCTTAGTGGGAACACACACAATCAGCTGTATAAAATCGATTTCTAAAAAGTCGACTTCTATAAAATCAACCTAATTTTATAGTGTGGACGTACCCAGAAAGAGTTCTGGGAGCAGAAGTTGACTCTTGGGCTTTTTGATACCATCCGCTACTTGTGATCTTTCAGCAGAGAAAGAAGGAATTGTCCTATGATAGGTGAGCATTTTAGATTTGCATCTGCATTGATAATGTTCTTCCTCTCTTTGATAATGTGAACCATACTAGTAAAAATTGCTTTAATGATTTTCTTAAGGCACTTAAAATTGAGAAAACAGGTGTAATGGTCTGAGCACGAGACATTTCAGCGGTCTAATCCTGGTTCTGACACTTAATGCCTTGGTGGCTTTGGGCAAGTCACTTAACATTTCTTCCTGTTTCCCTGTCAGTAAAGTAGGGGTAATAATATTTTCTCATAGTGGTCTTGGAAGTAGAGATGAATTTGAGACACATTTTTCCAGAATCTGGTGTTTACTCAGGTCTAGCATTACAGTTCAGGTTGTGTTGCAAAGATAAATGAGTGATAGTTGAAAAACGAGAAGATTTTTGGCTGATTAGAAGATTATTCAAAAGACTCTCACTGACTTTAATGGGCTTGGGTCCTAAAAGCACTACATATCTGCTAAGTGAGCTTGTTCATTCAGATTTACAGATGCCCTCCTCCCTAGTCCTCTACTTCTCCCTCTACCCCCCTCACCTCAGGAAGCAGAGCATGGATTATAAAGGAGATAATTTTGCTCATTGTTGACAGTTCTGCCTGAGTGTACACCTTTTTTTTTTTAAAGCATTGTGAGATTTCTAATTGTGAACATTTAAAGCACTGTAAAAGCTGTTCTGGATTTCTTCTGTTTTTTTTCCTCTCTTGGGCTGATCAGTCAATAAGCATTTCCGTTGTCTTCGATGGGAATCAGAGTGGGCACTTCGATCCTTTCTGAATCAAAAAAACCCCCAAAGTGCATCAAGGTTATACAACATAATTGCAGGTCTGGAGGCTTTTCTGGTGCCTCTCTCTGTTTTAGGGCCTGATCCATATCCCATTAAAGTCAAGACTCCCAGAGACCTCAGTGTGAATTGGTCTAGGCCTTTTGTCTCGAGCTTCGCAGGACCTGTTGACCAAAGCCTGCCCAAACAATTGGTTGCAGTTCTACTTTTTGGTTTGAAGAAAAACTTTCATGGGAGAATTCAATTTGTCAATTCTGTACAAGCAAAACTTGCTCTCATAAACCATGCAATAATAATTTCATGATATCAGAGGAGTGATGTACAGTGAGTCTTGCTGCGGCCCAGAAAAAACGGCAGCTACCTTATGGACAACTATCGTGTTCCTATTTTTCTACCTTCAAGATTAAAAACCTTCGAGATGAGGCTTACAAGGTTTATGGTAGAACAGAAAATATACATGCAAGAAGCAAATTAAAATGCCATAAATATATTTGCTGGCCAAATTTACACATCCTGTATTCCAAGGGTATCTAATTAGAACTACGAAGAAAATAGCCTGGAGAGGCTAGGCAGTTTGTTCAAATAATTTTAAAAATTGAGCTAAATAATGGTCATTTTATACTGCACACAGTATAATTGTTCTCCTTGTATTGGGAAGTAGTTATAAATTATCTAGTATCCCATTTGGTTTTGTTGCCATGCAGAGTTCCAAACAATTGTGAATGTAGTTACTGGGCACGTAAATTCACTGTTTTCTGACAGCTACACCATTATTGCAGCTACTAACTAACCTTCTGAAAAAAAAAAAAAAAAGAAATCCCTATGGAAGAATGGGCATTTATCTAAGTGCTGACATTGAAACATTCTGAATAACTCTTTGAATCATTTGTACTATTATGGGTAGAAAATGTAATTATTATAATCAGCCTTGAGTCTGAGGCCATGTTGTAAAAAAAAAGAGAAAAAACCCCAGATCTGAACAACGAAAATGAACCTTGATAATGGAACAGCCTTGAATTCCACTTCATTTATCACACTAATGGATGTCAAGATGACCTCAATCAAACATTTTGTTTTCCAGTTTCCAGCAATGGAAAAGGCTTGCTTTTTTTTTCCCCCCTGAAAAAAAATGTTATTTAAATTGTTTCTTTATAAAATGATCCTAGTAATTACATTAGAGTAGAAGGTCAAAGTCAATATGAAATACTATCCCCCAACCCTTTGATGAGTCTAGCACGGGATCTTAACTGACACAGTCTGCATATCTCAATAATCCCAGTGACGTACTTGTTTTTTCCCCTTCTTCCTATTCTTTGTATTTTTAAAAACAGAAATCATATTTCTTAGTGTTTTTTATTTTCTTATTACTTCAATTTCCCTGTAATTTTTCACCTAGTATTTAAATAAGCTAATTGGCTATCAGGCATGTCTCGGTTTCCCCAGACCATAGCAATGAAAGAAAACATCAAAATCAGAAACCAGCTAGAGCCTTCATAATATGAATGCCTTACTGAGCTGGCTTGCATCACTTGGGCCTGCCAAAAGAACCATGTAGATATCACTTTGTGCCTGACTTCAGTGGGGTTTCATGGGGGCGTAGGGGTCTGTCTGCGCAGTTCTCTTTGCTGGATCAAGGCCTAGGTGGTGGTTAGAGATGGGCCTAAACCAAAAGTCCAAAGCCAGACAACCCAAAGCATTGTGAGGCTTAGTCGTATCTAAATCTAGATCTGAATTTTGCAGCTGTTTTTTCCTCTGTAATGGACAAAACTAAAGACCCAGATTCACACGCTTCCAAAAATCAAGGGTGGGGTAGACTGACATTTGGATCCAATTTAAATGAGGATGGTGTGGGCCTGTTTCTAGTGGCTATTATCCTGTGCTGTATTTCTCAAGGCTGTGTACTTTAGAAATGGATAAATATACTTCTGGAAATGCGGCATAACAGTTTCAGATACTTGGGGCTGAACCTACCTGATAAATTCTACAAGGGCACAAATTTTTAAGTTCTGATATTATCAATTTATACAGATTTGTGAGTAGCCTAATTGACTACAGTAAGACTACTCACGGAGCATGAGTTAAGCATATGTATAAGTCCACAGAACTGTGGCCTTAGACTGTAAGGAGTATGTCTACCTATATGTCTTTGTAAATTGCCTAGCCCAGTGGGACCCTGAACCTGGTGACATTGGGAGCTATCACAATACAATAATAATAAGAAGAATTAATAATAATATCATACGAAAGTGTTGAGATGTTTGATATTTTCCAAATGAGGTCCACAGTAAGGCTGGTTATTCCAGGCCTACTCAGTACATAATGATAAGGGAATTGCATGAGCAATCTCCAGCCAGACACAATCTAATTCATATCCTATCCTGCGTGCAATAGTACTGCTGAGATTGCTAGCTTCCCCATTTGGGCCAGGAAGGTGCAGCCTTCTTCTCCCAGCAAACAGTGGGCATGTGCAGGGGAAGCATATTCTGCACTCTGGCCTGGACGCTCCCATTCCTGGAAGAATTCCAGTTGAGTCACATAGAGAGCTTCTGGGACACTTAGTTGTGCAGACTAGAGCTCTTTGACATCTGGTTCTCGCTTAACAGATGTGATCATCAATCTTTTCACCATCTTTGTTGGGTAGGTATGTCTTATAGCAGTTTTAGAAATAAATAAATGGAGACAGGGAGAGGTTAAGACCGTAGTTTTGAAAAGTGTCTCCTGATTTAGGTGCAGCCATTTTTCAAGGGTCTAAGTTGAACATCCAAAGTGAAGGCATCCAAATCAGTCGCTGCTTTGAATAGTGTGGCCTGAGTGATTTGTGAAAAGCCACAGAGCAAAGGGATAGCAGAACACATGAATGAGTAGAATCCAGTCCCCTGCTCTTCTCCAGCATCTGTCTAGCTGTCTATCATGATATTTGAGCATTTCTAACCTCTCCTCCATGCTCCTTCCCAGAAATAAGACAAATTGTCAAACAACACGTGGGTAATCTTGTGCTATGTTATCCAGCTCCAATTTATTTTTTACCTGATTCAGTGAGGTGATGACATTTTCACCAGAACATCCTGGTTGCCCCATAAGAGAGCCTGAAAGTGGCCTTAATATAATATTAATTCACAGGGAAATAGAACAAGAAAGAGAATTAACAAACTGTATTTAAGCCAGGTAGCGTTACCTGTCTGAGTCAAGTGGGTACAGAATTATGCCCTGAGATATAAATAAATCATTCCCCTAGGTTTTCAGGTGCCATCACACACCGCAGGAGCCACCACCACCAGGGCCCTGCACTGGGACCCCGTGAAGAGAGAGGGCCTGGGTCCCCCTACACCAGCTGCCCACCCACCCCAGAGAGCAGTCCACTTCCCCAACTCTGACTACTAGGCCATACAGCCTGAGTGAGAGGGCAATTGTATTGACCTGGCCCCTAGGCCACACAATTGTATTGAGGAGGTCAGCCATACTGACTGTGGCCACTAGACCATACAGCCCATGTGAGAGAGCAATTTTATTGACTTCAGCCATTAGGTTGTTCTGCCCTGATGACAAGGGTGACCACACTGACTCTGGCCATTGTGCCGTACTGCCCTGTGGGCTAAGGGAAGGCTGGCGGACTAGCTGTGGGGCCGTGACACCCAAGGGTATACTTGTGCCATAATACTGCAATTTAATCTAATCAAAGCAAATAAAAAAACAACAAACTCACTAAACAAACAAGTAAAGAACCCTTGTAAGCACTGGTTAGGCTGGCAGCCAGTAACTACTGAGGACCATGAACACTCAGCTATGCAGCACGCCTAGCTTCAGTGTTCCTGGTTCCCAATCCATTAGCCTGTTATCCACTCCCTTAGGCTGTTTTGAAATCCCCAGCCATAATGCCTACCACAAAGGGGCCTAATCCCGAGCTGATCCTGTAGGGACTACAATAACACAACAATAATAATGTTATCTGAAGAAATGGTGTGTAAATCTTAGCATTGCCATCCCTAAGCATTCAAAAAATAGTCAGGCCTCAATTCATGAAATTGGCTTAAAATTAGGGCGGTCGATTAATCACAGTTAACTCAAAAAATTAATCACAATTAATTGCAGTTTGAATCACACTGTTAAACAATAGAATACCAATTGAAATTTGAAATGTATTAAATATTTGGATGTTTTTTTCTATATTTTTGAATATATTGATTTCAGTTACAACACAGAATACAAAGTGTATAGTGCTCACTTTATATAATTTTTATTACAAATATTTGCACTGTAAAAATGATTAAATAAATAGTCTTTGTCAATTAATCTCATACAAGTACCTTAGTACAATCTATTTATCATGAAAGCGCAACTTACAAATGTAGAAATTTTTTGTTACGTAACTCCACTCAAACAAAACTGTGTAAAACTTTAGCACCTACAAGTCTATTCAGTCCTATTTCTTGTTCAGCCCAATCACTAAGAGAAACAAGTTGTTTACAGTTTAAGGGAGGTAATGCTGTCCGCTCTTATTTACAATGTCACTGAAAATGAGAACACGTTCGCACACACTTTTGTGGCTGGCGCTGCAGGGTATTTACATGCCAGATATGCTAAATATTTGTATGTCCCTTCATGCTTTGACCACCATTCCAGAGGGACACGCTTTCATGCTAAAAAAAATGTGTTAATTAAATTTGTGACTGAACTCCTTGGGGGAGAATTGTATGTCTCCTGCTCTATGTTTTACCCACATTCTGCCATATATTTCATGTTATAGAAGTCTTGGATGATGACCTGGCCTGTTTCTTTTAAGAACATTTTCACTGCAGATTTGACAAAATGCAAAGAAGGTACCAATGTGAGATTTCTAAAGATAGCTACAGCTCTCGACCCAAGGTTTAAGAATCTGAAGTGCCTTCCAAAATCTGAGGGATGAGGTGTGGAGCATGCTTTCAGAAGACTTAAATGAGCAACACTCCAATGCGGAAACTATAGAACTCGAACCACCAAAAAGAAACTCACCTTCTGCTGGTGGCATCTGACTCAGATGGTGAAAATGAACATGCATTGGTCCTGTACTGTTTTTGGATTATTATCAAACAGAATCCATCATCAGCATGGACATATGTCCTCTGGAATGGTGATTGAAGCATAAAGGGACATATGAATCTTTAGTGCATGTGGCATGTAAATATCTTGCAACGCCGGCTACAACAGTGCCATGCGAATGCCTGTTCTCACTTTCAGGTGACGTTGTAAACAAGAAGCAGGCAGCGTTATCTCCTGCAAATTGTAATTAACCTTGTTGTCTGAGTGATCAGCTGAACAAGAAGTAGGACTGACTGGACTTGTAGACTCTAAAGTTTTACATTGTTAAATTTTTGAATGCAGTTATTTTTTGTACATAATTCTACATTTGTAAGTTCACTTTCATGATAAAGAGATTGCACTACAATACTTGTATTAAGTGAATTGAAAAATACTATTTTTTTATTTTTACAATGCAAATATTCACAATAAAAATAAATATAAAGTGAGCACTGTACCTTTCGTATTCTGTGTTGTTATTGAAATCAATATATTTTAAAATGTGGAAAAATCCAAAAATATTTATATAAATAGTATTCTATTCTTGTTTAACAGTACGATTAATCACAATTAATTAGTTTTTAAGCGCTTGACAGCCCTACTTAAAATATATACATTTTGGGCTTTGTATTTGCCATTTGGCTTTTGAGCCTTAAGTTACACTTGACGTGTTTAAGCTATTTTTTCCAGTCCCATGGATATAACTCTAGGAGCTGGGGCTTTAGGAAAATACTCAAATCTCCGGAGACTCCATATAATCATGAGAGACATACACACATGGAATCCACCCTTTCTGCTGAGTCTGTGGAAGAAACTTTTTGAAATATTAAAAAAAATGAGGCTTTAAAACAATTAGAGGTGTATATTATGTGTATGTCTGTGTTGTACATTTCTAAACTTTACCTTGGTGGTTTAACATCGAAAAATGCCCCCGCACCCTCTCCCCAAAATCCCTTCTTGGGATATGCAGGACCCAATTTTCAACCAGCAGTACCTATATAGAGTGGTGCAAATTCCACATTCAGGTGGGCCAGATCAGCACTTAGGCACATTGGTATTGTTTTAGTGGAACTTGGATGCTCTGTCTAATCACACGGGTTTGGCCTCGTATTTTTCTATTCATCACTGCAAGTCATGTTTAACTTTCTTTCATATACTTCCACGGGGAGTATCGCTCTTCCTTATTATGTTCCACTGAACTTTATACCCTCCTTAGTGTATCTTGATTGGTAATTTTGGTAAAGATAGTTTATTTAAGTCACACAAACTGGCTATTTAGAAATAAATTTTAATTCAGTAAAGGTAATGGAAAGGTTTGCAATCATGCTATTTCATGCATGCCTTTTTGCACACTACTCACATCCCATGGATGATCCTTTACAACTGATTGTTGAGTTAAATGTGATACTCTCAAGTCTCTGTAAGAGAAAATCAATAAAAATAATCAGAAATGGCCCAGAAGGTGGCATGGGAGCTTAACTCTCCTTACCAGTATCTAAGTATTTAGACAAATATTGGGGCTTTCAGACTCTGAAACCAATGGAGAATGAGCGCATGGAGACACTATGAGTGCTACAGTGGTGCAGCTCTGGTGCTGCAGCCATGTTGCTGTAGCACCATAGCGCAGATATTCCAATATCAATAGAAGGAGTTTTTCCATTGATGTAGGTGATACACCTCTCCTAGTAGTGGTAGCTAGATCAATTGAAGAATTCTTCTGCCTACCTAGCCAACATCTACATTGAGGGTTAGGTCAGCTTAACTTCAGCACTGAGGAGAGTGAATTTCACACCCTTGAAAGATGTAGCTAGGTCGCTCCAAAGTTAAGAGTGGAACAGTGCTGAACATGGCTAAAGAAAGTCACCTCATGCAAGAGCATCCTCTTGCTGAATAGACAAAGGCCAACTTGCCAAAGTAGTGGGCGGTTTTCAGTAAGGATGCAAGTACCCAAGTGTTGGAAAAAGGAAAGTGAACAAATGATAGGTGAGAAAAGGGGAGAATTGTATATAAAATATTAAAAGGGATGTATAAGAAAGAAGGGAAACAGATTTCTGTTCCTTTCCTGGGAATAATGAATGCACTCAGTAGTAACCCCAGGCTAAAAAATAGACCAGTGACTCATCATAGGAAAAGAAAAAGATTGTAGACATTTTTTAAGTTAAGCTTTTTAAAAATAAATAAATCTGTAGAGTGCATCGTAAATCAGCCATCTCCTTCCCCCTCCTTCCCTTCTACCCCTAAACATTAACTGAAGGGATTGGAAACATTTGTTTAAAAAATAATATAAGTGCTTTTCTTTCCTTTTTTGCCAAATCATGCAAAAGATGCTGGCAGCTGCAAAGATTCAATATACACAATGCAAAAAATAATTTTAAAAAATAATGGCACTTGAAAAAAAAATTGCCTCTCCAGAAATTGTGTGGAACAGTAAGTCTGTTAATTAGCTAATTAATATTCAGTTGGGGTCAGTGGGCTTAATAGAACCTTTTTCTGAGACCCAAGAAATTTTCAAATCACAATGTTAAGTCTGCCCACTTTCATTATCATCTAAATGCAGGCAGTCCTTATCTAGCTGCCAGATGTCTTAGAACAATGCAGTGCCATTATCATCTCATTGCAGTGGGTAAGAATACTACATTTATATGTTGCAGGCTGTGAAGTAAAAATGCTTGAGCATTTAGCGTAATTGATATATGCTTTCTGCTGTATTGTTCAGGGCTGTTTGTTTGCTCTACTGGTATTTAAGGCAGTGGAGCATCAGAAGATTGATTTTCATTGGCTGCCATTTTTTCTACCAAATCTATGACAACTTGTCAATGCAAGACCCTGACCAATAGAATCTATTAAATAGTCATGACAGCATAGGGTTTATTTGCTATTCAGCTCTAAATATGGAGGCCCCATATGTGTATGTACGGAGATGCCGGGGCCAAATGAACCTTTAATATATTTGTTGGATTTTGGTCTGGCAGATGATATAGGATAACAGTTGCTTCTACTATTTTCATGTTAAACTACAGTCTCTTTGAAAGGGCAAAATGCAATATAAGTCTTCTTATGGCTTGTTTAATTATCCAAGTGATTACAGCCCTCCACAATGACGCCAATTATCTCCTTCCTCCCTGACGATCAAAGTGGGGATGTTTGGACCATTATGACAACTATTGGAGTTCACTGAAGTGAACACAGTTGTTTATGGCATTCCACAAAACTTTATAAAATAGTTGTGATCAGAATTAGATTTTTTGTTTAGTTCGTAATAAATCTTCTAAATTAGTTTAGAATGGCCATTTAGGCCCAAGCAGTTTGACACAGACTCTTTAAATCACTGTCACAGACCCTTGACATGTAATATACTCTTTTGATGATTAGATTGTAAATGAAAAATACGGTCAGCATTAACACTACAGAAAATGAACATGATCTACAGTGCTACCTACCTGCCTTTACAAGGCCTAATTTTAGCTCAATATTATAAGTGACACCAAACAATCTGAAAGTCGCCTAGAACACTTAGCAATTTCCTACTCTAAACTTCTATGTTTTCCCCCCTAAAAAAATTTGTTCTCCATGGAGGAACAATTCCTCTTTTTTATTTGTTTTTTTCCCCAGAAGTTTGTTTGATAAATGATCTCAGTGAGCTGAAAAAAGTTCAGTCAGACATTTTTTTTTCTTCTGTGAAAGTTCTTTTCTGCCAGCACTCAGGAGAGAAGATACCTATTTTAAAAGAAAATTGTGATAATTTTACAGGCATTTCATAAATAGCATGCTTTGTACTTGTTGGCTTTCTATGTAGTTAACTTTAAATTAAAAACTCCTAAATATTGATAGTTTTGTATGCAAGTCTGCTAAGAGAGAATAACTTTGGAGAGCTTCCTTTCAGGTTTAATCTATAGGTTAAATGATTTCAGTGTGCTGGTGTTTTGTAGTATCTGCCTTCCTGCATGACTTATGCAAAAGGAGGTTTTCTTCTTAATTAATTGCCATTACATAGGTGCTTCTTGGACAAGGAGAAATATGAAAGAGATTCAAATGAGGATTGTGTGAGGCACCATGAGCATTCCAGAAACTGAGATCCAGCTGTTTACATTTATTCTCTTTGTTCTTTCTTGCAGGAAGCAGAGGTTTGTTATTTATTTGTTGGTTTTTAGCCTGATTTAGCAGGACTCAGATTTTTTTTAAACAATCTTTTTCGACTTGCAAGTCACCAGAATGTTGTATTTAATTCCTGCGTTGCCTGTGTGCAATTGTTCAGATTAGATCACAGTTTCTACCTCTCTGCTATAAAAGCACAAGTATCCAAAACCTTATAAGAAAAGGAAAGCAACTATTTCATATGTTCAGAAATGAAAAGGTGTTTCAAGTATAGAGAGTATTGAAAGAAATTCTGCAGTTTGAAGATACTTCAACTTAACTACTAATTGCAGAGGACCAGTGGGCGTAATTTTGGCACTATATTAGCTTTGCCACTCCATGAATAATTTGCATACAAAATGCTTTATTTTGGCAATCTATTAAAGAGCTATACAGTATTTGTGGCTTATCGCATTCACGCAGGAAGCAGGATCCTTGGCCATCTCGTTAAATTCTGTTGATGCATAACAATTTAAAGCATGGCACAAGCTGGTATGACATTTAAAGATGCCTTCACTTAATTATATTACACAAATATTGGGTTGTTTATCCTTGGGAATAAAGTCTTTTTGAAGTCAGAGTTGGCATGTGTATAAAGGAGTAAATTTTAACTCATCCCTCAAGTGGGCCTCCGAGCTGCAATTTGGGGTTCTTGCATTTTAAAAATTATTTGTGATAAGAAGCATTACATTTTTGGATAGTCACTGGAGTTTGGTTTATTCTCCTCCCCCCCATTTTTTTCTGTGGTGGAAAATGCTCTGTTTAACAATAAATCATGTCATGAAAACCCTGAGAGGTGGGGGTGGGAGGGCTGAGGAAAGAGATGATACAAACAAGTACCACTTGCAACAGTGTTTGTGGCTCCAGAAAATATCAACTTTTGTCTTTAAAAGGGGGTGAAATAGTAATTTAAAGTTACTTCTAGCTTATCTATACAGACAGAAAAAGAAGAAAGAATAGGGTAAAAAGAGGCATTTTTTCAGTTGGATAATTAGCATGAAGCAAAACTGGAGTTTGGGTTTCTCTGCAGATAATAAATTGAAAGGCTGATAAGCTGAAATATACATTGTTCACTTCCAGTGGAGCTGCTTAAATATTCTCCAGTAGTAAAGACACTATTTCATCTTATAACCAGAAAGATGAAGGCAGCTGGACAACAGATAAGAGAGGAGAGGACGCCAGGCCCAACAAAAGTCATGCTCAACTTGTAAAGACTGCAGGTGAAAAAATGAAATCATCAGTCTTTCAGTATCTGGACGAGGTCAGGGTCATTCTGGTCCGTAGATGACGTTAGTGGAGAAGGGATTTAAAATCGTGGCCTCAGTGGACAGTAGCAGAAGGGATCGGGGTTTATTTACCTGCTAAAACATTGTGGGAGGAAAATAAACAGTAGATTGGAATGCAATCTTCCCTGTCATTTTCTGTGGGCCTCCTACTTGGACAAGGGACTAATTCTGCACAACTGTACTCCTCTGAGTAGTCCATTGACTTCTGTGGAAAGACTTTCATAAGTAAGGATCTGAGTGAGTAAGGGTGTGCAGGACTCGGCTTCTACTACTTCCTATGTAGCCTTGCTATGTGTGACTGGTTAGCGACATCATTGATGTTGCTTGTGGATCCTGCAGTCTGTCTGACCCTTACTTAGTGCAGGAATGGGATGCTAGAGAAAAGTGCTTCAAGCAGCCAGCCAAAGGCTGGATCATTCCCTACTGTGAAGCAGATCAGGGGTATAGTCATATATTACACCCATCTGCAATGGCCCTAAGAAAGATAGGAATGTCTCAGCCATGCTCCTTTGCCCTGGACGTGTCCATACAGCAGGGACTGGCAGAGACCATTAGAGTGTTACAAAGAAGCTGTAGCAGGACTGAGGATCTGCCCCTTTACCATTTTTCCAAGGTGCAGGACAGTGGGAATCAGATCCCCTCTATGTAACTTCAACCATAAGTGGAGCCTTCTTTTTACTCAAGCTGAAGTGATTTTACTCTTAGCTTCAACATTTTCCCTATAATTAATTAACTAATGAGCTGATGTCAAGTCATTTTTTTTATATCATGGACTATGGATAAAATAAGTGTTAGTATTTTAGTAATTAGGAAGTAAGAGGGTTTAGGAATCCTTATGTCCAATTAAGTATTATAATTTAATTACTATCCTCCCATTATACGCTGCACTTCAATCTCTAAACTGACCCTTATTTATGATGTCTGTGGATAGATGCACTCCTTGAGAGGCTAGAGTGTAACTGGATTATGCATCTGTGCACAGGGACAGATTAACACATAGGCACCATCAGGCCTGTGCCTAGGGCCTCAGTTCCTCGAGTCCTGTGATTACATCAGAATCTCAGCTTTCTGGGTTTCCTTTGCAGTGGGGGGAAAAAAAGCTTAAAAACATGACTCAAACATCACTGAGCAATTGCAAACATATCTTTCTGAATCGGCTGACAGACGGAAACAATAGCGCTGAGAGGTATGGACTATTTCCAATATATGATAGCTTTTTCATGGGGTTAGAGTTATTAAAGCAATCATAGTGATAGTGTAAAGGAACAAGGAAAATAACATTGTGAATGAATTTTAAATTTCCATTCAAATCCATGTGCTCTGTAGTGCATATAGGAGATTGTCTCTCCATGCTGGCAAAGCTGGGAAACAGTGCCTCACTCAATGGCAACCTCTTCCCTTAGCCATTAAGGCCTTGTTTTCAAAGGGGGCCTCAACATGATCTCTTACTTTCAGTGTAACCCACTATTTGTTATGTATTTTGTGTCCTCCATTAGTGCCCAATTCACAAAGGATGTGAGTGTGTTATAGTCCCCTTTGACAAGATGGGTTCTTTAGCTCAAGCTGTTGAAAACTAATACTTTTAGCTCTGATGGGGCCCAGTTCAATCCCTGGTTTCAACCAAGATGGCAGCCATCACGTATGCATACAGTTTTGCTCATACAAATTACTGTGTTTTCAAAATTGCATGCACATAATAAATTAGCCACTCCTGCACTCAGAGAAGCAAGAGCAGAACCTTATGCCTGCATAGACCCCCATCAGAGCCTTAGGTACCACATTCTGAAAAATGTAGAAACGATGTGGCCCTCAAAGGTAGGCAGAACCTTAGTGTGCCATCAGGAATATGGAAGATGGCCTGGTGGAGGAGGGAAAAATGCAATGTGTTATTCAGTCTCTGACATGATCCTTGAAATTCCATTCCCTAGAAGAGTCATTTATGATAAATTGTACAGATTTATAATTTACACAGAGCATTTACCAATGTTATGCCAAACACAGGACCATAAAATTACACATCAATGAAAAATAACTACTGTACATAGACCACATACTTAATAATGTCCAGTGACAAAAATGATGTTGCTACAATCATTGTTGCTCTCAATTCTGCATTAAGTGGTTTTTTCAAAAAAAGAGGTTAATTAGTATATGCTGATATTGCAACTTTTCATCATTTTCATTAGCTAGCCATATAATATATTTAGAACATGTAATGGTGGCATAGCAGACCATTGCATTATTCAATATAATGTTGGCTGTTATAAATATGATATTTAAACATTTTAGAATCTCTGGCTAGATCGTCAGGCTCAATGGACAGTATCAACAGCCTGATGTCTAGTTGACAGCAGTATCAAGCAGAGTGCCCCAGGGGTTGGTCCTCGGGCTGGTTTTGTTCAACAACTTCATTAATGATCTGGATGATGGGATGGATTGAACCCTCAGCAAGTTCACAGACGACACAAAGCTGGGGGGAGAGTTGGAGAGTACAGATAGGATCTGGAGTGGACCTAGACAAACTGGAGGGTTGGGCCAAAAGAAACCTGATGAGGTTCAACAAGTACAAGTGAAGAAGCCTGCACTTAGGACGAGGAGAATCCCATGTATTGCCACAGGCTGGGGACCGACTGACTAAGTGGCAGTTCTGCAGGAAAGGACCTGGGGATTACAGTGGATGAGAACTGGATAGAGGTCAACAGTGTGCCCTTGTTGCCAAGAGGCTAACGGCTTATGGGATGCATTAATAGGAGCATTGCCAGCAGATCGAGGGAAGTGACTATTCCCCTCTATTAAGCCAATCTAAAGTAACATCTGGAGTATTGTGTTCCAGTTTTTGGGCCCCCCACTAGAGAAAGAATGTGGCAAATTGGAGAGAGTTCAGCAGAGGGCAAAAAAATGATTAGGGGGTTGAGGCACATGACTTATGAGGAGACGCTGAGGGAACTGGGCTTATTTAGTCTGCAGAAGAGAAGAGTGAAGGGGAATTTGATAGCAGCCTTCAACTACCTGAAGGGGGGGTTCCGAAGAAGAAAGAGCTAGGCTGTTCTCAGTGGTGGCAAATGACAGAACAAGGAGCAATGGTCTCAAGTTGCTGTGGGGGAGGTGTAGGTTGGATATTAGGAAAAACTATTTCATCAGAAGGATGGCGAAGCATTGGAATGGGTTACCTGGGGGGGGGGGGATGGAATCTCCATCCTTAGAGGTTTTTAAGGCCCAGCGTGACAAAGCCTTGGCTGGGATGATTTTTAGTTGGGGTTGGTCCTGCTTTGAGAAGGGGGTGGACTGGATGTCCTCCTGAGATCTCTTCAACTCTAATCTTCTATGATTCTATACTCTTACTGGTTATTAAAAGACATTTTGGATGGGATTTCCACAGTGCCTAAATAGGATGTCTAGCTGTGGTAGCAAAGAATTTGCCAACTAGAGTGAGAATGTGCTCCAATATTGTAGCTCATTGATAATATTTACTTAAAATCATAAGTGCCAGATTATGCAACCCTTTGACTTTGTTGAGCAGTTTCACATGTGAGTAATTCCACTGAAGTCATTGGGACTACTTCTGTGACTAAACACTCACTCGTGTAAGTGTTGCATCACTTAGCCCTAAGGCTGGCATAATTCATAAATGTGAAAAAGTAGCATGATAGGCAATGACACAAAAATACTAACTTTTAACACCAGCATAATGTCTGTCTTTCTTTATGGAGCAGAAGCATGGAAATCTACAACAGAAATTGATAAGAAGATCAACACATTCCAAAGTAAATGCCTCAGTCGAGTGCAGGGGTCGGCAACCTCTGGCACACAGCTTGCCAGGGTAAGCACCCTCGGGGGCCAGGCCAGTTTGTTTACCTGCCGCGTCGCCAGGTTCGGCCGATCGTGGCTCCCACTGGGTGCAGTTCGCCGTTCCAGGCCAATGGGGGCTGTGGGAAGTGGCACAGGCAAGGGATGTGCTGGTCATGGCTTCCCGCCGCCCCTATTGGCCTGGGACGGTGAACTGTGGCCGGTGGGAGCTGCAATCGGCCGAAGCTGCCAACACGGCAGATAAACTGGCCCGGCCCACACGGGTGCTGGTGTAGTGGAAAGAGTTTCTTGTATCTTCAGAAATGCTAAGTTGAACAAGCCAATCTAAAGTATCAAATATAGTAAGAAGACGATGATGGCCATATTTAGGACTTGCTTTAAGGATGCCACCAACACAACTTCTATGATAAGTGATAACATGGAAACCACCTGGAAAGAGAAGAGGAGGGCAACCTAGAGAAACATTACACAGAACAACTGGGAAAAAAGCCAAATCCATCAATATGACATTCAGAAGCCTGACCTGACCAGACCAGATCAGTATAAGACTGAAATAAATGTCGGAAACTGGTGGCTGACCTAGGCCCCTGAGAGTGTGGGAGGATAAAGGGAAAAAAAGATCATATAATGCCAAATTGCATTTCATCAATAAGCCACACCTCACCATTATTAAAATATAATAATATAGCTACATGTAGCAGAAATAGGAACCGTAGATGTTGCCCTTAAAGAGTTGCCAGTGTCAATCTATTGAGGCTGATTTTCTAAGGAATTGGACCTTCAGCTACCACCGAAACCAAGTGGGAGGTGAGCATGTAACTCCCTGGTATTCCTCTGGAAGTCTTAGCCACAATCTCTTAGTTGAGTGACGAAGGCCCTGGGCAGAGTAGCATGTGAACTCCCCACTAATACTCCAGGGGACATATTCTTAAATGAAGATGAGACTGTGAGTAATAAAACAGAAATATTTAAACAATAATAGCACATGTAAATGGAAACAAACATTTATCCAAAGAAACAATCTGCTGTTTACTAGGACAGATATGAATCTTGTCTAATTTGTGTCAGAAATAATTGCACTGGAGAGACCGAATTACATCAACATGAGGCATGGTTTAAGCAGGATCTTTTTCTATATGCTGTTTTAGGACACTATTTCCGTACAGATGTTATTTATTGCTGAGACACACCAAAATTACAGTCTTATTCTTGTAATAAATGATTATTAATATGATATTCTATAATGCAGATTAACAATTGAAAATATCTGTTAGCCACTTTTAAAATACTAGGAAATGGAGTTATCCCAGCATAAAACTGGGGGAAGGCTATGAGGATTCAGATCCAGCGTTTCCAATTCTTTTTTAGTATAAAATCAGATATTGTTGAACTGATGCTGGATTCAATAGCAACTTACGAACAATTAATACAGAACATGGCAATTGATGAACTTGATTCCTATTACCAACCATTATGGCTCACTTGGTCTACATGTGCATGGATAGTTGCATATGTTGGTGCCAATGCAGTTTTTCTGTCACTAAGTGGATCAGCAATATTTTAACCCACTGGGGTCGGGAGGGGGGGAGAACACACACAAGAATGTAGAGAGCAGGGGCGGCTCTAGGCATGTTACCACCCCAAGCACGGCAGGCAGGCTGCCTTTGGTGGCTTGCCTGCAGGAGGTCCCCGGTCCTGCAAATTCGGCGGCAGTCTGCGGGAGGTCTGCTGAAGCCACGGGACCAGCGGACCCTCTTCAGGCATGCCGCTGAAGGCAGCCTGCCTGCTGCTCTCGCGGCGACCGGCAGAGTGCCCCCCACAGTTTGCCGCCCCAAGCATGCGCATGGCGTGCTGGTGCCTGGAGCCGCCCCTGGTAGAGAGGGAGTAACTGCTGCCCTATTCTCACCCTTCCCAGCCCATGGATTGCCAACCCCATAGTGTCCCTGAGATAGGCTTTTGTGGAACTGGTGTAAGGGGAGACATTACAGCAGTGCAGATACTTCCAGCTCTTAACAGCCTCCACCCCGAGCCACCCATTTTTTTCTGCACCATGGACAGAAATAGAAGAAATGGCAATAATTAGGCCTGTGATAATTTTCTTAATACTGTGGTTGACTGTAAAGAAGGAGGATCTGCTGCTGGTGCTGGTGGAAGTGAGGCTATTTGCTGTTGGATTTGAGAGTAGTTCTTACCGGTGTCTGTCCTTAGCAGCTGCCAGTCACCAGAGCCGTTGTTCTACATGTGTGTGAAATTCCCAGCCGTCTGGGCTTACAAATTATCAGGGAGAGTCACTACTTTCCAGTGAAAAACCACAACTGCCCTTGAGACCAACAACTGCTGGGTATTTAACTGATGGTTAATTAGTTCTTGGTAGCAAAGGGTGTTTTGTCCTGTCTTACTTCAGTCTAAATAGCCAGTTTTCCTCTGGTAGTGAGTCAGATTCATCCAAATGGTGCCACCCACATCCACATTGGTCACACCCCTTTGCTGGATAACACCGTCCTTTTTGGGACTTCCAGTTGTTCAGCCACAAGTGGAGAGAGACTTTAATAGCTTTTCTTTACACTGCCTCACACCTCTGCTATCCTCCCAACCCACATACGAACACACACATACACTCTTCTGGTGGACTTCCCACCTTTTTGGGCTACCTATCACTTGGATCTTAAACTGTTCTGCCATCTTAGTTAGAATCACTGATGTTCTCCTAAATCCTCAAAGGCACAGGTCTGAAACGCCAAAAAATTATTTTGTAGATAATGGGGGGCTAAGAATGTGTGTTACTGCCCCCTACTGGTTTCAGTCATGTAGTAAGTTTCCAGGTACATTTGAGTTTTCTTTATATAATCTTGCTGCAGTTCTGTGCTCTGAGCAACCACCAGCTCTCTAATACCTGTGTTAGAACTATTTGGATCCTTATACTCTGCTATTACCCACGTTGCTAACCTCTTCTTTTTCCAGGAGAGTCCAGATCTTGTTTGGAAACAGCAATATTGCCCTTCATCCATGAGAAGGCTGGGTTTTCAGGGAGAAAGTTTCATGAATTTTGTTCTTTGTCTAACTTCCCATTTCCTTTGTAACATTGTTTCACATCTTCAAACTTATCTGGCATGGCACTGGTCTTATCTAAATCTTACTCTCTCCTGAGCTCACAGTTTATCACTGTGGGACCTTACACTTGTAGCATTGTTCAAATTGTTTGAAGGGTCCCAAAGAGATCTAGTTCAGATCCTATTTAATTTGCTTTGAATAATATGGGTCATGACATGACTGCAAGTTTCAGTGTTACTTGTATAGTATGACAGCATCACGTAGATACGCAGGCTCAGATCCTCAGCTGATGAAAATTGGAGTAACTCCACTGACTTCAATGATGCACCTTTCCATCAGCTGAGGAGCTGGCCCATTGTTTTGATCTCTGCCAACCCAGTGTTGGTTTTTTGTGAGCCACATGGCTATGAGTGCAAGATTGTTGTTTGAATGTCCTTTAACTATCCCAGCCGGAATTCAGACAAGACTGAATATAGACTTTTCACACAATGGGTGGCATTAGTGTGGATTTCTGATTTCCTTCTTGATTAGTTCCCAGTGATGGCTGCATTATTTAGCCTGCTCTTAGGACACACAACTTTGAAGTTACTTTGATATGGAACATTGTGCTGAAATCTCTATCCGATTGTAGAGTTTGTAGAGTCATCATTCGCAAAGCCTTTCTGTGCTGCAATATATGTTGTCATATATGAATGCCATAGAAGATACTGAAACACCTGTTGGACATGGAAATTCTCTACAGTGACTTTTGGATTCCCTGCAACTTGTCTCAGATGTGTAATGCAGACATGAGAAACAACATTGCCATTATGGGGTCTCCACCAACATTGTGAAGAAAAAAACAAATGAGGTTTAAGATTTTTATTGCACAGTTACATGGATCACCTCTACTGATTCTGTTCTTACCTTACTATAGATAATACCTTTTGGGCCAGATCAGCTTTCCTTTATTAGAGGGAGGACATGATGATATAACCCTTGTTTATGGAATTTCCTTCTATTTTATTTTCTTAAGACTCACTTACTTGACCTTGAAAGTTGATTGTAAAGTTTCTGGGATGATTAAGTGCAAGGGAATGATTAACTGGCTATTTCTATTTTCTATGAAAAAGCACTATTATCATGACAACCAAAACTGGGAAGTGCAGTAGGAAATAATATTTGAATTCCTCACTGTAGTAATTCCTGGTTTAGCAGCTAAAAAATTCCTTGACACTGCTACCAATGAGTTCAAACTCACAGCTTTTGCAACACTTCCCTGACTAGCATGAAGCCAGAATTAATGCCTTTTAATATGAAACATGATGGCTTGTGAAGCTGCTTACTGCTGTGGAGCCCAATTTGGGACTATCTGCCAGAGTTAGGCCATTAGGTGTGTTGCCACAGTTGCTGCTGCAGTCGATGTGATTGCTGCTGATGCAAATCCTCTCTATATAGTTATTAACGTCAAAAGGATGGTCTGACTCCACAGTAGTGATTTCAGACTGATTTCATTGGATTGAGTTCTGCTCTTTGTTAAGCCCTTGTAATCACATTGAAATCAATGGGGTTGCATAGGTATGACTGAAAGCAGAATTTGGCCCACTGGCTTTCCTAAGAATGCTGACAAACAAGGCTGGGGAAGTTTTCCTAAAGCACAATGACAAAATTCCCATAGCCAAGAATACTAGCGTTTCCTTCATGCTTGTCTGCACTGAGCAGGCATTTCAAGATTCTACATCTTAATGATATACCAATATCTTTGCATTACCTCTGGCTAGCAAACCAGCAGGGGCTCTCTAGGCACCAGCAAAGCAAGCAGGTGCTTGGGGAAGCCCATTTGCAGGGGCGGCACCTGGCAGAGATCCAGCCTGGGAGCTGAGAACCAATAGGGAATCCTGAGAGCTGTAGTTCCTTGGTTAGCTCCCTGCCTATAGAGCCAGCCTTGGAGTAGGGAAAGAACTACATTTCCCAGCATTCCCCTGGTTGCTATTACCAGGAAAGGATGGGGAGGGAGTATGGTAGCTGAAACCTCATGCTGATGCTTGCTGTGTATGGAGAGCTCACTGCTAGAGTGGGGTGGCACTGTGAATGGGGAACAAGTGTGCCCAAGGAGTAGAAGCCTTTGGCCCAGATATCCCCTTCAGAAGACATCCCCAGACTGGGTTAGGGATACTGGTGTGACCTCACCTGGCAGCCCCCAAAGAAGGAATTGAGTGGACTAAATTGACAGTGCCCCTCTCTATCTGAACCCTAGCAAGGGAGATATGTGGATCCCACTAGAATTTAAAATGAAAGGACGAGAGGCTCTGCTAGGGGACTTCGGCAGCTTCAGATACAGTACCAGGCATGTAGAAGGATTTCCACTTCTGAGCCACGGAAGCAGAAATTGACTTTTCCTTTCCAGATTTAGCTGATATTCAGAAAGGGAATCTAGCACCTGCCTTCCAGATTTGAACACCTCAAAATTCAGGAGTATTCAAGCTCAATTTGGGCAGCTGTTACTTCATTTCACCCAATTCAAATATACAGATCCACTGTAATTTGCTGTAGAAAAAGTAGGATAAAATTGAGCAAGAAATGCTTCCCAGTGGTTTTTAGGACTGGAATTGCTATTTTCAACAGCCACTGCCTTTTTTTTTTTTTTTTTTTTTTTTAGTTTTATTTGTTTCAAAGGAAGACAGTGATATTGCATTGGCAAACTTCCCATAGAAACAAAGAGTGGAACAAAAGAATAATAAAGGCACCTCAACTTTTCCTCATTTATGGAGGACAGTCTTATAATATGCGTCCAGATATCCTCCAATCACACAAGCTGAAAATTGTTCCACTTTACTGCAGTTCTGTTACCAATCCTGTCTGTGTCCTATGCACATCCAAAATTCCTGCTGAATGATCTGCCCTGGGAACAAGTTACCAGGACCCAGGGCTGGAGGCGGAAGGAAGGTGCAGGTGGTGGTGGCAGGGGAGAGCCCAGGTTCTGGGGCGGCAGGGGGTGTGGGTGGAGGGGGCAGAGCCCAGGGCTGGGGTGGCAGGGGGGTGCGGGTCGAGGAGGGGAGAGCCCAGGGCTGGGGTGGGGGCAGCCAAAATGTTTTTTGCTTGGGGCGGCAAAAAACCTAGAGCCGGTGCTGCAAACCAGGGCCTAATGTGAACTGCGCTGAAGTTATCTTTCCCTTGACTTCAACAGGTGTTATTGGATCAGGTCTCAGGTTATTTATCTTCAGTGCACTTACATATTGACTATTGTTGCACAAAATCAGGGGTCTTTTGAAGACCCAATGAACCATATGTATCTTTGCCTCATGCAGAGTAAAATGCACAGCCTTCCAGTGACCAAACAAGGTTGTTCTCCCCTTCAAGTGACTGCCAACTCCTTGAGACAAATGGATTTATGTTGTGAGCTCTTACAAGGGGCTAAGTTGTTGGGTATGAGGGCAGGATCAGTTGTATAAACTTTCAGCACTTTTTTAAAAAAAAGTTTCAGTTTTCTGGCCTACTTGAATCCAGCTGAATGATTTTCCGGTCAAGAGAGAGGAATTCTAATACCGATTTTGCTAATTTTTGATTCTTGAAAAAAGGTCTTAATAAAATAGGATGAATTTTGAGTGAATATGTTTTTAAGTATGGAATATCTCTTCACTGGCCTTCTGTCCATGGAAATGGTGTCTAGCTTTTTTATTGTGAAAAGAGCCTTTTGGTAATAAAAGACATATACAAATATAATAAATGAATGAAAAAAAGAAGTACAATCAGTTCTTTTTATTGATCACTTATTTTTAGTAAATCATATGTAATCATAGCACAAACACTACATGACAAAAAGTAATCAGAAATTAACCTCAACCTGTAAATTACCTATATCAACTTGCAGAATACATGAAAGCAGTCCTCGCCCACAAACAACCCGCCAACCTTAAGCATATTCTCACCGGCAACCACACACCGCAGTGTAGCAACTCTAACTCAAGAACCAATCCATGCAAAAAACCTCGGTGCCAACTCTGTCCACATATCTGAACCAGCAACACTATCACAGGACCTAACCAGATCAGCTACATCACCGGTTCATTCACCTGCATGTCCACCAATGTAATATATGCCATCATGTTCCAGCAATGCCCCTCTGCTATGTACATCGGCCAAACTGGAAAGTCCCTACGTAAAAGGATAAATGGACACAAGTCAGATATTAGGAATGGCAATATACAAAAACCTGTAGGAGAACACTTCAACCTTCCTGGCCACACAACAGCAGATTTTAAGGTACATAAGAACATAAGAACGGCCGTACCGGATCAGACCAAAGGTTCATCTAGCCCAGTATCTGTCTACCGACAGTGGCCAATGCCAAGTGCCCCAGAGGGAGTGAAGCTAACAGGCAATGATCAAGTTATCTCTCTCCTGCCATCCATCTCCATCCTCTGATGAACAGAGGCTAGGGACACCATTCTTTACCCTTCCTGGCTAATAGCCATTTATGGACTTAGCCACCATGAATTTATCCAGTTCCCTTTTAAACATTGTTATAGTCCCAGCCTTCACAACCTCCTCAGGTAAGGAGTTCCACAAGTTGACTGTGCGCTGTGTGAAGAAGAACTTCCTTTTATTTGTTTTAAACCTGCTACCTATTAATTTCATTTGGTGACCCCTAGTTCTGGTAGCCATCCTACAGCAAAAAAACTTCAGGACCAGACTTCAAAGAGAAACTGCTGAGCTTCAGTTCATTTGCAAATTTGACACCATCAGCTCAGGATTAAACAAAGACTGAATGGCTAGCCAACTACAAAAGCAGTTTCTCCTCCCTTGATGTTCACACCTCAACTGCTAGAAGAGGACCTCATCCTCCCTGATTGAACTAACCTCCTTATCTCCAGACTGATTCTGGCCTGCATATTGATACCTGCCTCTGGAAATTTCTATTACATGCGTCTGATGAAATGGGTATTCACCCACAAAAGCTCATGCTCCAGTACATCTGTTCGTCTATAAGGTACCACAGGACTCTTTGTTGATTTTTACAGATCTAGACTAACATGACTACCCCTCTGATACTTAACATAGAATGTGAGCATGTGTAGCTAAAATTAATTATAATATACAATTGAGGTAATAGAAGTGAGCTGCTGCTAAATTATGTCTCCTGTTTCCGTTCAGATGGATTAACGTTTGTTGTGAACCCTTAAGAAACCAGACATACTCCAACTTTGTAATGAGTGCTATCATTATTGCTTTGGACATTCATTGAAGTATAATTATCTGATCATCCGCCTCTTTTTAAAAAATATTTAAAACCTGTTATAAATCAGTTCTGAGCTGACAAGTTACAAAACAATCTCCTTCCAATGCTCTGCCTCTTGGTTGTTTACTGTACTGGCACTGCCATCTTCTGGGGAACTTGCAGCATTGTAAATGTTCTAACTTTCTGGGAACCAAGATTTCTGTGGACAAGACAATTTGTGGTGGGGGGTGGGAGAATGGTTAATTTTTAGGAGCCAGGATAGGAAAATAGCTGCTGAAATATTTGTTGATACAAAATATAATGGTTGCCTATTGTGTGCATCATTAAAAAAGCAAAACTGGATGTGTTCTTGTAAGTAATATTAATAATAAAATAGACCCGCCTCTGACACACTGCAGAAATGAGGAGACTATTTTTTCTCACAAAAACTAGACCCATGTTGGTCTATATTCTGGCCAGTCCTTATGTGAGTAGTGGGTTCACAGTGACAGAGTGTGAATCCTACCCTATCCTTGCATTGATGTGTGGCGTGTTGAGGATTGCTTTGTTGGAATTGCTAGCTGTCACTCTAAGAGCTGCAGGCCGAGTGGGTTCTGGGGCTTGCTTGCAGGCTAAGAAGTCCTGTAGCAAAGCTTGCGAGCATAGTCAGTTTGGAAACAGACAGCTTAAAGCAAGGTGAGATGAAACGTGCCTCTCTGCTTTAGGGAGCAGCCTTATCTCTCTGTCTGTCTCTCTCTCTCTCAGTTTTTGAGTTCTTGTGTATTGCTGTTCTGAATTCTAAGCAATAAAGTAATGTTTTGTTGCAACCGCCAGTGCTTGCTTTGTGCCAGGGTGAGCCCTGGCACTGCTGGGCTCGCTACATCCATTCTGAATGTAAAAAAATTGTTTGAGCCCCAGCACCTAATTTCTTGTGCCCCGGCACCTTTTTCATTACAAATTAAGCACTGGCCACTTCCTAGGAAGAGTATTTTTCAGACTGCTCCGTGTGTGTGTCATGAACACAACAGTCTACATAAGAACCAGGAAGCACTGCAGTTGCTTAGAATTGCTTTTTAATTATTCCAGTGCCACCCTGAAGGGGTCAGGGAGGAATCAGAGAGTACACAGATGCATGGATCTGATGCACCATTCACCAGCCAGCTAGTTCTGTTGGCCCTTTGCCTAGAGAGGAAGTAGGCTGTACCCTTTAGAGGAGTGTTGCAGTATGGAGTGTGCACCAGCAAGCCCCCTAACAGAACGCCGCCATTTCTCCCTCTGGGGTGATGATGCCCTACACTGTCCCCAGTACCTGGCAGTGCCAAAGGGCGCAATCTGGCCCAATATGAGTAAGACGCCTGACACTGACATGGCAGTTGCAAAAAAGTTCAGAGGGGAGCTGGGAAAATGTGCAAAGAGCAAGTTCAGAATTTACAACTCTGAGTGTTCAAAAAGGAAACCTCTTTGGAAGAGAATGTGTCCAATCAAAACTAATCGGCACAGTGCAAATTGTGAATATTTACAATAAACTGCTTGCAAGGCACCTGAAGCCAAATGTTATTTCCAGAAATTATCTGGGAAATAATTTCAAATAACATGTAAATTAGAGTGTAATACCCCTTCTCACCTCCAGGCCTGAATATCAGTTGTGTGAGAAAATGGTGAGCTGCTCACAGTCAACTCAAGAACAGAAAAAGAGGAGCCATTCATTGGATACATTATTCATTGTGGACTATTTACTAGCTCTAGTTCCCAGTTTATCACAGCTTCCTTCTACTGCTTGAAAGTGGGAAATCAACAACAAAAAACAAAGTGATTCCAGAAATGAACAAAGAGAAAAACAAAAATGATATGCAAGTATGTGGCAAGATCTGCTTTTGGAAACACTGGGCCCTATCCTCAACTGGTATAAATTGGTGTAGCTCTATTGACATCAACCATACCAGTTTACATGAACTGATAATCTGACCCATCATATTCAGGAAACTGTAGAACAAAATAAAATGGCTGTTCACCACTTCTTTTGGGCCTTTTGACTATGAGCTAGAGCCCAGTCCTTCATTTCTTTTACACCCAAAACTCCCACTGAAGTCAATATAATATGTGAGTGCTCAAAAAAAAATTGGACCCCAGATGCTATATTAGTTTAATATCAAATACATTGTCTACTGGGTGACTGGCCCTTTAAGCAGGCTCAGGGTCTAGTGCACCTGTGATTTGTTGGCTAGCTCCCAATTGGGATTCAGAGAAGGCACGTGGGCCTTATAAAGAACAATCAAGGAAAGGTGAGCTGCCTGAGAGTATAATGGAGGGTCTAGCTTCCTGATCTTCTTGAGCTGAATGCTGGGAAGCTGAGTCATTGGACTATGTTTTGGACAGAAGAGTCATAAGACTAATCACTCTCGGGTGAATGGACAAGAGAGTAGGGCCCTGGAACAAGGGCAGAAAGGACCAGGGGCCTGTGTGCTGGTGGACTAATGGGTGGATGACCTAGAAGTGATGTCCTTGGAGAGGGGAAATGAAAATGGTGATATTTTTGTATTATTTACTGTGGGACTTGGGAGTGTAATTGTACCAGGAGGGTTCTATGGACTATTGTATGTGTACACAAATAAATTATGGCTTTTTATCGCAGAGTTAGAAAGACTGTGTTCTTTTTATGGCTGGACTGAGGGGAAACTGGTGCACTTGTGTCATGGCCATCAGGGGCCACCCATGACAGAGACTATATCATGCCCTTCCAAGGGAGAATAACATAATGATTTAATGGGTCTTGCCCACCTCTTAGAACTCTGATCATGTTTTAGGAAACAATTCTTAGACTCCCACTGTCACCAAATCTGCACTCGCGGTGGTCTTTGCTCTTTCACTTGCTCTGACTACTGCAAGTGTCTCTCCCCTGCCCCCTTTTGGCATGGATCCCACCCAAACCATCTTGTGGCTGAGGGCTCAGACGGTTACCTCCAACCTTATGGCTGGAAATCAGTTCTTGTTTCTCAGGAACATCCAGCCGTGATTACCCCTGAGCTTTAGCACCAGAATCCAAGACACTCTGTCTTCAGTAAAAGCAGCTTATTTAAGTGAAATGCAGAGAATCTCATATCATAAAATAAGATGAAGTGAATGTAACCATATCTAAGTCTCCTCTGCTAAAGTACAGTTAGATGGATGAGATAATTAGGAGGCAGATTCCACGGGGTGCAGCAGACAGGGGGAGGGGCTCCCTGATTCTCAGGCTAGTTTTAAGCATCAAGAAGTTTCAAGTTTTTAAGCATCCCAACTCCACTGGTGATGTTTCTCATGGCACTGCTCACCAGCTGGGGGCAGCCAGAGTTCGGAGTGTTCTGGCCCTACCCTGCCCCTCCCCACGCTGACATAAGACAGTGGGGGCTATGGCAGCTTTGTGCCTACAGGGGAGCTGCTGCTGGGTTTTAGTAGCACAAAGGGGCTGCAATGGGCCAGATAATCTGGCTCTGTCACAAAATATTACCCGTTACCGCAAACTCCTAAATAGGATAAATCTTTGATTCCCTCCACAGGTAGGTATGAGTCCTCATCTCAGGACATTCTCTCCTTTTAGTTTACAAGCATGTCCAGCTATCCTCTAGGAGTGTGCGCTCAGCAGCCTCCAGTTCCCTCCTGGAAGAATTTCTCTACCCCACAAAAGGATTCATTTTTCTTTTCCACCTCCCAACAGGTTTAATGAAGTTTGCCCATCACTTCTTTACGTGATCTCTTTTCAGTCCTGTTCCTATATAACTATCAGCATGAATAAACTCCTTGGCCATGCACTCAACATCCTTAGAGAGCTATGTCTGGACAGGTTCCCCCATGCAACACAAGTACAAAATAACATTCACATGTTGAAAGGATAACAGTGCTAAATCAGCTGTCACTATACAGCCAGCTGACTAACATACACCTATCATGCTAATATAGGTAAGTCACATCCTACAAAGGAGATTCCTGTAGAAAGCACAGTGCAAACAATGGCCCCAGTTCTACAATAAAATCCACAGAAGAACCTCTGTGCCCACACAGAGATCTGTTGGCTTCAGTGGGACTTCACATACATGCAGGAGTTTGCGCAGGCAGAGTCCACTGAAGTCAGTGGGGCACCACACAATGCAAGAGTATGCCTGCATCAACCCAATCACAGGAGAGAGGCCTCTGTATGTAGCTGTTTTATCTCATTGTCCATAAGATAAACTATATACTTTAAGAAAGGCTTTATGTTATAGTTAGCTCTACATGGATGCTTTTAATTAACTGTACCTAAGTCACAATGAAAAATCAATATTATCATAAAAGTTAAAGATACTTTTTTTTATAATTTAAAATGAAAGTTTTGCCTATAATGGATAAAACTCTAGTTTGACATGGTGGGCAGATGGTATAGAGACCAGGTTCTCTGGGTTCGACTGTATTACATGCATCCCCCAAGCTGAAAGAAAACAGTGATTATCAAAAAGTCAATTGTCATTCTGCCTCTTTAGAAAAATTCCCATTAAAGATAAAGCCAATTTTAATTAGATTAAGTATCCAATTACTGTAATTACATTTTTAAAAAATTCACATCATGAGGATGACCCTTGCTAAAAGGGTTACAAGAATAATTAGTGTATTCATATTAACCAAAATGTATTGGATAATATTTATACCCAGAAGGCAAAGTACATTACACATATTTCACCTTTGGGGAAAGCCTGCAAATGTTTTGGCAGTGGTATGAATATTTATAGGCAAAAGTGTGCTTTAGCAAGATTATATGAGAAAGCACTTTTATGTGCACAAATTTTTACCCAAGGGTAACGTATACATAAAATGTAGTGCAGAGATTATCGATATGCAAAGTATGATTTAAGTAGGGAATTTATATCCGTTTGTTTAATTAATTGGAGCAGAAGACTATTTTCCTTATTTTTGACAGAAGCGCCCAAGGAATCTAAGTGTGAGTTTGCTTTCTGCCCACTAACCACAGCAAAGGTAAATGGCAAAGGAGATGCAAGGAAAAGTCCTTACCTCACCACTTGCCAGAACAAAGCCAGCCATTTTCACTCATTGCCTTCATTCCTGGTCATATTTTACCCTGTAGAAACCCATGACTCTCCTTTTTCTGATCCTGGACTCATCAGGTAGCTGGAAAGCAGGCAGTCTCTAGGGAATATGCAGCCACATCACTACTAATTTGGGGTCAAATCCTTAAATTCTTAATATGGGGAAGAAACAACTAAGTGGAAGGGGTTTAGGAACCTAATCCTCAATCCTGGTACAGCACTAATATGGCACATGGGAAGACACTGATACAGTAACGCCTCACTTAACGTCATCCCAGTTAATGTTGTTTTGTTATTACATCACTGATCTATTACAGAACATATTTATTTAAAGTCACACAGTGTTCCGTTATAATGTTGTTTGGCCGCCGCTTGCTAGTAGGTAACTACTTTGTGACGAAAGCCAAACGACGCTCCCACTTCAGTGTGGCAGTCATCGTTGTTTGCGTTGTGTCGGTACAAGTATTCCCTGAACATTTCTAACTCATGATTGTATCACCCAGCATCATGAGTCCAAAATGTCCAGCAAGGGATAGTGGAGTGCCTAGCAGTGATGACGATCCTAACAAGAACACAGCTCCAAAGTGATTAGGGGAGTTGCTGGTGTAACGAATTGCTGTAAAGAAATGTACCAAGAAAAAGAAAAAAAAAGGAAAGCAAAACAACAGTCTCTAGACGTGTTTTTTTGAGTTGGGACAGTTCAGCAATAACAGCAAGAGGAGCAGCCAGATGATCCACCCTCTGACTCCACTACCTCAACCAAGCTTCACCATCATCATTGGTGAGTACAGTATTAAATTGTGTTTAAAATTATTTAAAACTTATACCTATATTAAATGGTTTAAAATTATTTAAAAGTTATACTGTATAGGGATATAATGTCTTTTGTCTGGTGAAAAAAAATTCCCTGGAACCTAACGCCCCCATTTACATTAATTCTTATGGGGAAATTGGATTCGCTTAGCATTGTTTCGCTTAAAGTCGCATTTTTCAAGAACATAACTATGACATTAAGTGAGGAGTTACTGTAATATAGCCCACAGCTATCTCTTCTTGGGAACCTTAGTGGAACCAAACAGTTCATTAATCCATTGGCTATACATCTGCCCTACTGACAATAGTCTCTTTGCAGAGGAGCTGCAGAGATCTGCTCTGGAGGCTCTCAGCAACCAATGCTGGTGGAGCATATTGACTGATGTTATCCCTCCCACAGCTTTTAAGAGCTTTGGAGCCTATCACAGGTATTTAAGAGCACCACAATTTGGCCTTGTATTCTTACTCAGGAAAGGCTCCCTCCCACTGATTTCCAAAGGAGTTTGACCTTAGTAAGAACTGCAGAATTTGGCTTTTTACTTTTAGACTTTTCTCTTCTACACTGCCACTCATCTTGAGTAGCTTTGTCTTTTTCCAATCGGCATAAGTTTTAGTACTGGATTGCAGAGCCAAATCAGCACTCCAGGAAACTCAAACCATGGGAGGCACTGGGCCTGGTTCTTTTTTCACTCATGCCACTTTTACATCAGTGTACTACCGCTGAATTCAAGGAAATTGTTCCTTATTTACACTGGGATAAATCAGAGCAAAATTAGGCCCACATTTTTAAGTCCACTCTCAGATATGATGAAATGAAACAAGCAGACCCAAGATGATTCATTCAACTAATTTCACACCACATTTCTGTTCACAAAATTATCAACAATTGAACTTTGATTTTTATAGATTTCTCTTATTCAGGAATGTTCAATTAATGTGTTACGTGAACAGACAGCACCTGAACTACATATAGGCTATCTGTTGTTACTCTTTACTTCAAGCTGCGCTTAGTGATTAGTCACCAAAATCACATGGAAATGTTTCTGCTCTCTGGATGAGTGAAACTTTTGTAAAGACGAAAAAGGCTTAAATAAGTAATTTGTGGTGCAGACATTTGTGCAAACACATATTTGCATGAGTATTCAAATATGCAGCGTAAATATTTGTGTTGCATACAGATTAGCACATTTTCTGTTTCTATGAATTTTTTTGCAAACAAAAATATCAAAAGAATATTCTCAGCAAATGAATAAAAGCATGGAGCAACAAAGCAAATTCATGCATCTTAATGGAACAAATGTTCTCGAATGCATTTTCAATATTCACCCAGTGCTAGGGATAAATTGAGATGGCTGGAAAGCAAGGGTCAGAGGGGGTGGGATTAGATGGGGTCAATGTCAGGAAGACAGAATGAATAAAGACTAAAAAGAGAGAATTAAAGTCTAATTTCAGAAGCTGAAGATAAAGTTGGCTTTAATGGTTGGAAGTATTGCTATTAATATCCATTATATGCATACATACACACATTACAGTAGCTGGAAGTTGTTTTGCCACAATAATCCTGCTATTTTGAATACCATAAGGTATTTGAGCACAGTACAATACAGCAGATTCATGAATAAATATCAACTCTTGTGCAGACATCATTTCCTTAAAAACACCACCTTCTATGTGATGGCAAGCAACATCCAATGTACATTAACTGTCAAAAAACTCACTTCATGAGGCTGACCCTTTATAGAAGTGTTGTAGGAATAACCAGTGTATTCATATTCGTGAAACTCTGTATTGCGTAATAGTTATACCCAGAAGGTGAAGTATATAACACATATTTACAAGACTTTCAACTTTTTGCTTAGTCTGTTTGTTTATTATCCTATTTCCATACCTATATATGTATATGATAAGGACCAGATGCTGTTTTCAGTTTAGTTAATGGGAGTTTTTCCACTGACTTCAGTGGATGTAGGATTGGATCCCTATTACTCATGGAGTTTGATTCTATATACCTCATGCACCTAAAATGTTTACTGAAGGAGATGAAGATTTGGGTGAAGGAGGAAAATTGTTCTTCTAACCATAATTTTGGTGACAGAAGACTTTATACTGAGCCCTGATATCCCTACCAGTATATCTTGGTTTCCTTGTTATGGTTGACTGTTCTTCCACTTTACTAGTTGTTGAATCATTATTTGCTGATTGTATTATAAGTTGTTAAATAAAAAATTGCAGTAACTGTCTTGCTCCAACTAAACAAACAAACTAGAACAACAACTATTTCAGAAAAACCATTTTTGGATGGTCTTATGCACTCAACTTGTTCATCTTCCTTACCCTATGAGCTGCAACAGCTATCATATGCTTCTTCAGTGGTCACTGTACAGTGCTTCCATAATCTGACTGGGGATGTGATTATCCAGTGTGCAGAAAATGAGTTTTAGAGCATAGTGAGTATTTCCATTCCTCTCTATTGTGAAAAGTAAGGAAGGGGGAGCTAGAAAACAAGCGACCGTTGACAAGAATTTTCTATTCCTTCAAGAAGAGTCCACTAGCAGTGATACTACCCTCTGTTCCATGCTGTTAAATGATTTCCTCATGGAAAAAGACCCTGAGTCTCCATATATTAACCATCACTGACTCGATGATACTCTCAGGGCTGCTAATAGTGCAATTGTCTCCTGACAGTTATTCATTGCAGCCTGAGCATAGGGATGCTCAGAGAGGTGCTAGAGATCTGTTAGTTGCCTCTAACCTATTACAGGTGGTCTCACTCCCTATCTTGAGTGCATGTCCTAAGACAGATTTAAAATGGAAATAGTAGTGACATACAGAGTGCCCTGATATGGTACTGATTTCCTGTTTGATTTGACTGATACTGCTTCTGGAATGGCAAAGGCTTTGTCTTGTGAAACTTCAGCCTCATGTAAGCTGATTGTTCTAAGCTCGTGCAACATCTCATATCCATCCTGATATTGTTAGGCAGTTATTGTTCCGGCTCAACACACAAAGCTGTCATCCAGTTTGATGTTTGAATGAGCATAAAAAGATCACTTCAAATCTAAATGTAAATGGAAGTCCAACAGTTTTGAAAATCAAAAGTTACAAACTATTTCAAAGATTTTTTGCCATGTGTATTAAAACAGCAAATGTAGTTAATCTACACCATATGTTGCACTCAGTACAAAGTTTACCTAATTTCAAATGGATGATACCTACCCAGGAAAATGTATAAATACCACATTTTTTACTTGTACTCACAAAAACTCATTCTATGGGTCATCTCTATATATTGCACTTTTAATTAAGCTTAAATGGTACTTTGTTGAGTGCACATTACCTTTTAATCTTCAGAGATAAGGAAAATAAATACCAGTAATTGATCCATAGACTGTGCTATGTAGCTATAAAGTCATTTAAATTCTACATCACTAGAAGACATTTATCAGTGCAACCAAAGGGAGGGCCACACTCTGCCACCTAGCATTGAGGGTGGCAGAATCTGGCCCTAAGTGAGTATTGGAACACCAACCACTGGCCTGTCTCCAACCCATCCTCAATCAAATCTTTCTGAAGGTAGCAGCAAACATGTGTCAGAAATGATGGGCTCTCCTTATCCTCCTCATAAATTATCATTTGCGGGTTCTGCATGGATTGATTCTGTCATATACATTAAATGTCTTGGAGAGATATCTCAGGGTAGCTGACCCTCTGTCAGGGGGTGCCAGAAGACAGACAGCTCCTCAGGAATGGGACTTCTCGGGGAACTGGCTAGCGAGCTCACCAGGAAAGCGAATCCAGGAACTTATACTCCTAGAGTTAAGAGGTTCTGAAAGGGGAGAGTTACAAGTGCCAAGCCCATAGGAGACCTAGTCTCAGTAGAAGGACCTTACCAGACAGCAGTTGATGATCCAGATCCCAGAGGAATTACACACTGTTCCAGAGAAGAGCTGCAGTGATTTGACTTCTGAAGGGGTTTTGAGTTCAGAGAAGGAACCCTTTGCTGTGGCAGGTGGGGGCTAGGTCGAGAGGGCCTTAGTGGTAAAGAGCCTATATGGAGGAGATGGGTGGACTCAAATGGGGCAAAAAGACTAAGATTAACCTCCACTCCCTCCCCCAGCTAGGACACTCAAGTGAAGACTTCCATGTGTTTTTGTTTGGTCTTTGATTAAATAAATTAGACTCCAGAAAGGGCACCATTCAGTCTGTAAACACTTAATTGAACTCACTGAAAGCCCATTGGGGAAACTGAGGCAGCAATGGATCATGCAGTTCCGTACTGGGCCACAAGGGGGTGCTCCATGGGTGAGTGCCCACCACAACAAGAGATCATAAGACAAATCCCAGCTCCACATTTCTTTCTCAGCCAATAGGACAAATATTTATATATGGACTTTCATCATGCCTGGAAGAGAAATGCATATTAGTGAAGCAGCTGGTTCGAGCTAAATGCAGAGGAGACAGAGATGATCCTGTTTGGAAGCATAAGACTCTTTGAGGAGCGAGCTAGGATACTAACCTCAGTCACCTGCCTCTGAAGGAATCTGCCCTCCTATTATCAAGAGAGTCTGCAGTCCAGTGTTAAATTCTTCATTGTTCCAAAACAACAAAACAACAGTGGTAAGTGATACATTCTGTCATATTTTTTCTTGGGATTTTTAAAAATCTGGGATGTGGCTTGTGTGTGATATCACTAAGGTGATACTCCATATCATTTTTGGTTTGCAAAACTTTATCAGTACCTGCTGAGGGCATAGGAAGTGGTGAAGAAGAATCCCATGGGGAGGAAGACGTCTGCACAGAGTGATGAATGAATCCCACTACGTGACAAGGCCATTGAGAATTGGTAAAAGACCTACTGGGCTGTTGAAGGAGATAGTCCACAGGGGCTCTCGTTAATGGGAAATAAGCTAAAGGCTGCCCTCTCCCTAGAGGTGAAGCATTGTATAAGAACAATTACTGGAACCATTAGAATGTTTTCCAAGTGTTCAGAAGTCCTTGCACTGTGATTTTACTTTTATAGTAACTTGAGACCTTTCAGTATTGTGCCTTCATAGTGGTCTACTGTACCTTAGTGGAAAGCAGGTCAGTCCTCAGTTCAAGTTCAATTACTTGTGGAAAGTGAGTTAAAAACAGCAGTTGCAACCCAGACCCTGTGGAAAATAGTCTAATTCAGCTACAGTAATCTAGTGTAATGTAAATATAATGGAAATATAAAACCATGACATTTAATTTGATGTGACACAGTTTCTGCCTATGATTGTAAGAATGAACCAATATAAACATAGCAGCAAAGAATCCTGTGGCACCTTATAGACTAACAGACGTTTTGGAGCATGAGCTTTCGTGGGTGAATACCCACTTCCTCAGATGCATGGATCACCAACTGCTGTCTGGTAAGGTCCTTCTCTCTCACCCTAGCAATAAGGAGTGAGAGCAGAGTAGAGTTTATTAGAAAGGTAGTGTGTGAGACGGTTTACACAACAGCAGCTCAAGCTTACAAATTATTTGCAATCTTCAGATTTCAGACTTCTTCCTGAAAAAGATCACTCCAGGAAGTGAGCATATTCCAGGAAGTTTTTGGCAGTTTTAGTAGTTGGGACAGATTTTTTGCAATTCTAGTGCTGCTTGGCACATTTCTAGTTCTGCCCTTTATATTTAAATAAATGCCCTCAGGGAAAGATTCAGTAAATACACAGTCCAGAGGGACTCTGTAAATCAAGACATTGTCTAAATTAGCCTTTTTTTCCTGCTTTTTTTCTGCTGTAGCAGCTCTAGCTGTGCAAGTAACAATTCATGAGCAGACAAATCCCAGGCAGCTGCTGGAATTTTAACCACTATGTCATCAAGATTTACTCTGAATGGGGTTAGACAGCAATGGGAAATTTTAAGGGGAAATAGATAATGTAGACCCCTTTCAATAAGTGTTTCTTGGTGCAGTTAGAAAAAAACATGAAAAAAGTGTAACAAAGTGGATTAAATACATCAGAATACATAAATACACGAACAATACTCTGTATTGTAAATAGTGGATCCAAAATTATTCCTTGCTGTAATCTTATTGCACTCTTTCTTCTTGCACCTTTCCTTCAGAGAAGTATGATCCATTGTTTTTTGAAAGTTTGAACTGGCATTCTACTGAGAACTTTGTTGTATTTGTCATCAAAAAATGAAATATGCATAAGTGGCAATAATCTTATTAAGTGTTGACTGCTTAGTAAATTTTAAATACAGACTTGCTGCAAAATCCTTTAAAAATATCAAGATAGCCTACTGGATTCTGAAATAATTAAGAACATTTTTATCCAAGCTGATATACCCAATGTTAGATTTTTCCTCATATAGTGTGTGCTCAAAACTAATGCTTCTGTTGTTTTCTCTACAAGAGAACTCAAGGCCCAATCCTGAAACGTGCTCAAAGCCACTCGAGTACTGTTGAGTGTCCCCTAAAATCCTACAGAAGTGAAAAAAGAGTGGAGGACACCCATCAGCTCACAAGAAATGCTTTACATCCTATAGAGACCCAAACAATTTCTCCTGTGTATTAAGGCTGAGGGAATGAAAAACCCACAGATCCCTGCATGACAATCCAGAGAGGCCCTACACAGGCAATGTGAACGAGTTGAGGAGGCAAACAGGCTCTCTGCTGGTTAGGGAAACCCAGCTGGCCCCACCCCGCTACACCTGCACTCAGTGTGAGGTGTGGACCAGGGAGATAAGAGAAGGCAGCCTACCCTAATTCAGGGCTGTCAGGAAGAACAGAGCTCTAATTCCCTCGGTGGGAGAGAAGCTTGGCTGTAGGTCTGAGATGGCGCTTGCCTGCCAGCTGGATTGGCTATCCTGGAAGGGATGATGAGATTTTAGGATGAGAATTGGCAAAAGCAAAGACTGGGAGACAAGCCTTGAATACAAGGGAGGGGCATCACAGAAGGTTTGTGGGATGACCCTGGATTTAAGTTATGCTTATTTTTGTTCCTGAAATGCCCCAGCCAAAGCATCACAATACTGGACCTTGTTGGGACAGACACATACAGTAACTCCTCAGTTAAAATTGTCTTGGCTAATGTTGTTACGTTACTGATCAATTAAGGAACATGCTCGTTTAAAGTTGTGCCATGCTCCCTTATAATGTCGTTTGGAGCCACCTGCTTTGTCCACTGCTTGCAGGAGAAGCAGCCCATTGCAGCTCATAGACTCATAGACTCATAGACTCTAGGACTGGAAGGGACCTCGAGAGGTCATCGAGTCCAGTCCCCTGCCCTCATGGCAGGACCAAATACTGTCTAGACCATCCCTGACAGGGGGACGAGCTGGAAGCCTTCCCCGGAGAGCCCGGGGGACGAGCTGGAAGCCTTCCCCGGAGAGCCCGGGGGAGCAGCTGGAAGCCTTCCCCGGAGAGCCAGGGGAACGAGCTGGAAGCCTACTGTCTAGACCATCCCTGACAGCTGGCTGGTTGGGGCTTGGAAATAGCATAGACTGGCAGCCCCCTATCAGCAGGGCCAGCGTAACCCATTAGGTGACCTAGCAGTTGCCTAGGGCGCCAACATTTGGGGGGCAGCGACCGCGGCAGCTGGATCTTCAGTCACCCCGTTCGTCATTGATATTTTGGGGGGCGGGACCTTCCGCCGCCTCTGTTGGGGGCGGCATTTCAGGGTCAGGACCTTTCGCTGCTTAGGGTGCCAAAAAAGCTGGCAGCGCTCCTGCCTGTCAGCTCCCCATTCCCCTAAATTCCCTGTGCAGCAGCTGCCCCGCAGGCTATCACTTGCCAGCAGTTCAGCTGTCTCTCCCTCCACTGCCATGTGCTGCTCCTGCCCTCTGCCTTGGAGCTCCTCCCCAGAGCCTCCTGCTTGCCATGCAGGGATAAGAGGGGAGCTAATGTCAGGGTGTCCCCCTCCCCCCTGCTCCTGCACCCAGCTTACCCCATCTTCCATACAGCAGGGGGCGACACGACAGGGCTCAGGACAGATGGAGCTTCCTGGCAGCAGCTGCATTCTCCGCTTGCTGATCTACTTAAAAAGGCAGTGTACTTAAAGGAGTAATGCACCTCTCTCTCTCTCTCACACACACACACACACACACACACACACACACAGTGTGTGTCTCTGTGTCTGTCTGCCATGCTGTCTTCCCTCCCTCCACTCCTGCTGCCTTGTAGAGTATGAGGCTACATTAACAACGAGTTAACCCTTGAGAGCTTGCCAATTGCTAGTTCATTATTTAGCAGTAAGGCATTCCCTTGGAAATATCCCACCCTCTGACTTCACCACCTCAACCAAGCTTTACAATCATCACCGCTGTGTATCAGTATTAAATTGTTCATTTAAAACTTATACTCTGTGATTATATATATCTACATGTCTTCTGTCTGGTGAAAAATTTTTCCCTGGAACCTACCCACTCCCCCCTCATTTACATTAATTCTTATGGGGAAATTGGATTCGCTTAACATCGTTTTGCTGAAAGTTGCATTTTTCCAGGAACATAACTATAACGTTAAGCGAGGAGTTACTGTACTAGTGGAGATCTGCAACTGGATGAGTTGTGTCCAGAAGCACCAGGGGGAACCTGGTTACATCCTAGCTTGGGGATGTAAAAGGGGAGAGTGTCACCTCTGTTGCATTGTTCTTCCCCAGACTTAGAGATGGGGATCAGCAGATGGAAAGGAGGTGGGCAAGGGACATGCATAATTCTCCCTCTAACTTGCTGAGATACAGATTTAAGTACTGATCCCCTGCAACATATCAGAGAACTAGAAACATGAGTTTTATAGTGCCTGTTGGAAAGAGAAAATCTCACTTTTTCAAAGGGATAGAGCACTTGCTAGCCTTGCTCACAAAATATTGGACCTGAACACCATACTATTGTATCATACTGACAGAGGCTCTGGGGTTTGTCCACAATGTTTCACAGTAAATATATCTGATGGATTTATAGCAAGAAAAATCTATTCTTGTCACTTGGAGAGGCCACTATACAGACTGGAATCAGCTAGACAGAAGGCATGATGTAACATCTATTGCCAAGGACAATGGATATTACCTTAGAATCCCACCTGCTTTGACTAGTGAACATGGCTAAAGTAAAGAGTTGCAAAGTGTTCTTTGAAATACTTAACTGGGAGCCAGGAAGATAGGGGATGTTACCAGAATGAAGGGAAAGGTCATTGTATTACCTTGCATTCTTTCCAGATGACACCCCTGATTTCAGTCATTAATTGTGAAAATGTTTATTCTCTCAACCTGATGAGAAACTCACTCACCAGGGATCTTACCTGGATCAATGAACTTGATAAGCAGGTCTGAAAAGCTCTTTTGGACAGCCAAAATAAGACTGCAGCGGGTTGAGGAGCAAATAGCCAGAAATATATATTTAATAAATGATTTTCTTGCTGTACCTTGGACATTCCAAGCTTATAAGATGTGTATATCTAGATGTGATATGCAAACCACTTCTGTTTTACTATCCCTTCCTCTGTTTCCAATAAATCTCTTAACCCACTTAATTGACAGGTCATCTGTTTGTAAAGGTATGGCTACACTTGAAACTTCAAAGCGCTGCGGCGGCAACGCTTTGAAGTGTGAGTGTGGTCCCAGCACTGCACGTAAACCACATCCTCTACGGGTGTAGCTTGCAGCGCTGGAAGCCACACTCCCAGCGCTGCAGCACTGATTACACTGAGGCTTTACAGCGCTGTATCTTGCAGCGCTCAGGGGGGTGTTTTTTCACACCCCTGAGTGTGAAAGTTGCAGCATTGTAAAGCGCCAATGTAGCCATGGCCTAAGGTAACTTCACACAAACAGCCCAAAGAGATGAGTTGGCAGAGGTACAAATGACAATGGTGTTTGGAACATGCTAGAATCCTTTGTTTTGTGACTGATTTCTGTTGCTAACCATTTCTACAAGGCTGTGTTGTAAGATATTTCTCCTTGAGGTCTCTACACTTGGATTCTGCTACTGAGCAAATTTGGCATTATAAATAGTAGGATACAAAAAAAGTACTGTAATGATTTTTAAATGCTCACTGTCATTTAAGGGTGTTTGCCATTCTTGCCTTCACTGGGAAGGTGAGGTTACTAACAAGTTGTAAACCACAACTGCCAATAAAATCTTCAGGCCAGACCCCCACCATCATGTGCTCTCTTACATATATTATAGGGGGTGCAGCAGTGACCCCACAGTTAGGCTGCCTATCATCTCCCATTATAATTTCTTTTTTTTTAATCTAATACTTCCAGTGTCTGCAGCTGCTCTTTGAAATTTAGCAGAGGGACACTATTAGGGTCAGGGAGGTGACTTTTGTTATCCTCATAAAGAATAATTTAGGTTAGGCTAAGTTATTAGTTGCTGAAAAGCACTGTTTCCCCTTTGCATTTTGTTCTTAATGTGTTGCTAAGACCTGTATGCACTCCATTAGTGTTGCACATACACCATCCTGCTGCCTTTCTTAGCATAAGATGCAGAATCAAACCTCTGGGTGGGAGTGAGGAAAAGCGTATAGTGAAAAAAATTACATATCTAGATAGGCTATTCAGCATAATAAGGATGCTTATTAGCCTATGATAACGCATTAACCTTACATGCCAGTTACACGGAGTGAGCTGGATCACTCATTCCTGGGGTAAAGCCTGTAGGATAAGGAAAACTCCTCAAGGTTCCCCTTGCTGTTGCCCCAGCAGGGGATTTAGCAGCAAAGTGACGAGTTTTACTCCAGTGAGTGACCCAAACGCGATGCCACTCCCCCCCCCCCCAGCACCTAGGCCCCAGCCGATCAGTTTTTAATGGGCAGACGGGGAGCACACGGTGCCCTGGTCTCCAGGAAGATGCTGTCTGGCTAGGGACGCTCGCTAACGGGAGAAGACCCTTCCGAAGAAACTGGAAACTTCGCCTTCCCCAGGCTGGGTCGAGCTGAGCCCCCTCGGCGGGTTCGGCCCGCACGGCCGGTGCAGGTGAGCGCCCCCTATGCCTGGCTCTACTCCCCGCCCCGGCTCGGCTCGGCTCGGGAAGCAGCACAGGCTGACCCGGGCCAGTCAAGGCAGCAGACGGCACCAGCCCAGCCGTCGCTAGTGCGCATGCTCCCACCGCTCGGCCCCGCTCGGCGATCAGCCACTTGCGAGGAAGGCGGAGTCTGAGCTTGTACCTTCCCCAGGCAGCACGCGCCGGAAGTACGTCAGGGGCCACAGCCCGGCTGTTACCCTAGGAGCCCGCTGCCGGGTCCCGTTGGGGTCCGCGGTTTCCGGTCGGTTGGGGGGAGGACGGGCTGTCTCTGGCGCGTGCGGCCGTTGGGGGCGGCCATGGCGTATCCGGCCGTCCGGAAGGTGGCGATGGTCTCCTGCCTGGTGCTGTGCGTCTCCCTGCTCCTGCCTAGGACCTTCCTGTCCCGGGGCGGGAGGCAGGAGCCCGGCACCGCGCCGCCTGCCCCGCCCGAGGGTAAGAGGCCTCCCCGGGGCCTGGCCCCTCGCCCCCTCCAAGGACGTGGCGGCCAGTCACATCCCTATCGGGGGCTTCGGCTGCTGAACTGCTACCCCTACGCCTGGGCTGGTCCCCCTCACCCCCGCCCCGGGCTACGCACCCCTTCCTCGCCGAGGGCCCCTCGCTCTGTGTCGCTCTTGGGTGCAGGGGTGGGCGGCCCGCTCTAGGTCCCTGTGTGCAGAGGGGACGGAGCAGGTGTCTGAGGTTTGCGGTGTCTGAGCCCAGCACGAAGCCCCCCTGTTTGAATCCGACCATAGGGAAACCCACTTAAACTGGGACTAGCCAGATCTCGGCCCCAGCCACAATTGGCAGAATTTTATTAGTTGTGTTACCTACCGCTTAAGATCCCTATTCTTGGACGAAGGCCCTGTTGTGCTAGGTGCTGCACAAACATGGCAAAAAGCCTGTCCCAAGGCGTTTTGTGCATTTCAGTGGATGATGTTTATAATTCCAAAATTCTCATCCAGCATTTTGCATTAGCTGGTAGTAATAGAAGCTTAGGTACCATGTTTAAAATACTACTATAGGTAGGCATAGAGCCATATTAATATTTTGTGTTTCTCACTTATGGGTGTAAAGTACTATGGGATCTGCAGCTTTGCAAGTTGAAATGATGATTTCATTGAACTATTTTGTAAGAATATGTTTGCCTGGCCAAAAATCCCCCCCTAGTATTGTGTAGTGTCTGTTTGGCTGCAGCTCTGCTCTCCCAAGGTTACAGCTTTCATTTTGACGGTGGTGTTTGTGCAATGCTTGTATAAAATGCGTTGGTGGCTTCTGGAATGAAAAGTATTCTATAGTTCACCCAAATGTTTTTCCATCTCACCTGTTCTTGTTCTCATTTCAGAGATCTTTTGTATACCGTGGAATTTCAGAGGCGGAGTAGTAGCTCAGTGTTCCCATCTCTGACATGATTTACATTTATTCTTTCACAAAAACCTTTTAATCAAAACTCTCAAGTTTCATTTGAGTTTAATTTTTTAATGTGTGTAGTAAATTTTGTCTGAGTTATGTAAAGGGAGATCAAATTACAGTATCCTTTATTCATTATGTTCTGTCATTTATTTGAAAGAAATTTTCTTATGTTTTAACATTTTGCTTTTGAAGTGTCATGAAATAAAAGTTCATTTAAATCATCTACATTGTTTAGTTTCCTACTCCAATATTATTTCTGATTTTGTTACCAATATATCAGGTTTTCTTAACACATTTTACATGACATATAGTTAGGATTATTTATGTACAGTAAGAAATTATTTTTTTTAATGTTGTGCTAATTGAGGTACATTCACCTCTTTGCCCCTTACTATGCAATCATAATCCACTAGAGAGTCCCCTTGTGCACAGTCCTATCTTCATCAGTGGGGCTCTGCAAGGGGGCAGGAATCCATGTTAGCAGATCTAATTGCAGGAATGGGGATTTAATAAGGTGATTTCATTGTACACCACCTTTGATAAATTCCATTTTCTTCTAGTTCTATGGCATCGATAGGATCATATAGTTAAATAATCTTACTAACTCTACTCTCCCTGGGATAACGTTTGTAAGCAACTGAAAGACGTTCTTATAAAGGCAAACTTGCTAGAAGATCTCATTTTGCATCTGGACGACTAACAAAGTGTTTATATAGTAAAGGTACACAAATCCAAACTTGTTGCAAATATTCATATTTTCAAATGACGTCAGTACAGATTTACAAGCTTTTTTTGTATGTAGTTTTGTCTTCTCACTTTCAACATGGAAGGCAGAAAGAATGTGCTTATATGTCTAGTATTAGGTTTTTTGGTAGCACGTTAAGGACTTGAGATAGCAAGATGCTGAGCTCTCTGCCCCCAGTCCATCAAAGCACTAAGCACTTGACTTCAGTAGGGCCACTCCCATGCTTAAGTTAAGCTTGAGTTCGTGTTTTGGTAGATCAGGGGCAGTGCTCAGCAGCCTCCAGGACTGACCACAGATGCCTTACTCTGATGAGGATGTAACCTCTGTCAGCTGTACAACTTCAGTTTAAGTTTATAGTTCATTTTTCAATTTGATGGCAGTGGTTTCATTACAGTTACACAGACTAAACTTTATTTTTCCATAAAAAATGAAGTAAATCTTGATTAAACAGCTGTGATTCATTTTCTTGTTACTAATTGTCCTCTTAAAAAGTAAGTACAATATCAATTTGTTCAAATGCCCTATAAATTCAATCAGATGTCATTTTTAAACATAAAGCAAATGCCTCAACTCTAGTCTGAATAAAGCATGCTTAAAGTTTTCTGCTGTTTGTTAGAATCAGACATTGTCCAAAAGAGATTTATCATACAAGTCTATAACTTAGTGGGTATGTCAACTACTGTAACAGCAAAGCAGTGTTCAGAAGTTTTTTTTCATTTAAGAAAGCAGTAAAACACACTACTGTAGGAGTTAAGGAGCAGTGGTGATGTATCTTTAATGTCTACTATGCTATTATGCAAAAGGCTACTTTAACTTTATTTCTGAAAACTCTTGTATCTACTTAAATTGGCAGTGCCTGTTTACATTATGTACAATCTTCAAATATTTTTAAGCATTTGAAATAAGTTATTGCTCAGAGGAGAGGAATAAAGCCTATACTGACACTTAAAAAAAGTACTTTAAAATATAATCTTCAGCAGTGCATCCTGTGTATTTTAGAACATTGGTCCCTTTTATTCACCGTTATTTAAAAAAAAAACCACACACACTTTGTGTCTGAGTGGCAAAAAATATTCCTGAGCAATGGATTTGCAGTTAATTTGCAACTAGTTCTGTATTAAAAATTCTGAATAATAATAAAATCAAAATCATTCACCTGTATTTTGAGTGTACAACAGATTCTACTTTAAATCAGTCTTTTGAGCAACTGGATCTTGACAATTAGCATTTGAATTTCCTTCAGTCAGGGAGGTTCCACGTAGTGAGAACTTTTCTGTTAACGGTAACTATCTCGTCCTTTACATCTTCTCTCTCCCTGCTCCCGCTCCTTGCAGTGTTTAATTTTTGTTTGATCTTATAAAATGTGTGCATTGTCATTTGGCTACATAATTTTATAATATGTGTATTCCTAAAACAGCTTAATGTGGGTTTTTTTCAACTTTAAACTTTTAAGAACACAGCAAGAACCCTTCCCTAAAAAGCAGTCCTAAGCCGGGTTTATATAAGAAATATATACCGTGTCTAGTACATTCTTAGAAGAAATTACACCACTTGGTCATACCAAAAGCATTTATAGTTGTGCCTTCACCATTGCCTTAATAATTAGCAATAGCTCAAGTGACATAAAGTGTGTCAAGAAAATAAAACAAATCATATTGGGGGGAAAATGTAAACTAACACGTGAAGAAAAATAATCAAAACACAGATCTAGTGGGAACTGAAAACCTAGAAAATAGAGGCCTGTTAATGATCAGTGATTTAAACATAAGCTCCTAACGTAAGGTGGCTTGAAAAAGGTTAACATAATTTGTGCTCCTGTAGGTAGAGGTATGATCTTTGTTTGATTTGACTGTGCCTGGAATGATGCATTCAGTTCCCAGTAGAAAGATATTGGCAAACTAGCGAGTGTTCAGAGAAAAACAATAAAAATGATTTGGTGGCTGGAGGAAAAATTTAGATTAAATATCAGGAAAACCTGCATTAGTTTTTAGTGAGGTGCATTAACTTGTAGAATGGTCACTCAGAAGCAAGCGATAGAAGCACCCTGGCTTATAACATATAAAACTGTACTGGAGAAAACATGAGAAAATATATTGTAGGAAATGGGAGGGAGATGTATTGAGTGATCTGATTATTTTTTTTTTTAATTCCTAATTTCAATGATTGTCTGAAAAACAGTTCTCTTTTTACTCCCTATAATGAAAAGCTCAAAGGAAAGGAATTAATTGTACCAATGCAACCCATAATTAGGAAGTGTCATAAGTATAATTTGAAGATAGATTTCTTATGATACTGGTATTTGCATTTCTAAAGTCAAGGATGTTTTTGTATCTCACTGCTATTCTTGCAATTTAGTGGCAGAACGTCTGACGGAGTAGGTGCTTCCTTCATGGTTTGTTCTAGATCTTCTGTGTTATGCATGGGACTTGACATTTATCATGAAGCCACTTTTAAGATAGCTGGAAAGTTATATAAAAAAACCAAACTTTACCTTGTATATTTTGATTAATATAGAAGAGTTTTTATTTTATTATTTAACGTTTCAGAAGTTAAAAGTTAAACATAAAAATCTCATTTATGTTTTTAAAGGAATTGTTTGGAGTTTAATATTAGGCTCACTTAACAACTAGCACTTATATAATGCTTTCTATCCTTAGAACTCAAAGCACTTTACAAAAGTAAGCCAAGTTTATATTAGAAAACTGAAACACAGGTGGGAAGTGATCTGACTAGTGCCACACAGTAAGCCAGTGGCAGAACTGTGACCAGACCCTATGTCTTCTGACTCCTAGGCTTTTTACCCCAGGTGCTGCATCGTGTGTGTGTAACTAGTGCTGTTTGGTTGTTCACGGTTTGTGGAGTGGTTAGGACGCTAGCCTGGGTTCATTTCTGTGCTCTGCCACAGACTTCCTGCGTCATTGTAGGCAAGTCACTTAGCCTCTGTGTACGTCAATTCCTGATTTGTAAAAAGAGAATAATATTACGGTACCTTCCTGCCTCACAGGCGTTTGAGGATAAATAAGTTAAAGATTGTGAGCACTCAGATACTACTGTAATGAAGCCATATAAGTATTATAGAGATCTGTATAGGTGGATTACAAATTTAATGTGACAGTGGGTTATATATACTTCCTGTGTGTCCCATTGATATCAAAAGTCAGGACTTTGCAGCTAGCCAGCTACGGACGAATCCTGTATTACACCTTAAATCCATTTTTATGATTTAAGCAGTTTAATCTCAGTGAGAAATAAAATGTGTAGATATTGATAAATAGTCAAGCTGGGTATAGTAACACTCAATAAAAGAGTCTCGCTAGCTGTACCACATGCAATATCCTTACAGAAGTAGCTGTTACTGTGCTCTGAATGTTATCACTTGGAGTTTGAAGTGGATTATTGTATCCTTTTCCTTAATCACATTTAAATTAGAGTAGATTGTTTAAAACTTCCTTTAATCAGTTTTAGGATGAGTAAACGCTGTGATTATGACATGCTGTCAAATTTCTAAATAGGATTTCACCTACACTCTAGAGAAAACTCAACCTCTTAACACACAGGAATACAGTGCAAATGTCTGTTTGACACTTGCCTCTTTTATTTGAATCTGTAGCCTCACTAAAGTTAACAGGGTTAATGGGAGCTTGCCCTTACTATCTAATTTTAGCTAGTATAAAAGGTGATGTGATGTATTTATGATTATGTAACTGAAGCTCTGATTTAGGGTAACTAAACTGCAAAGACATTCAAGGAGTGGTGTGAGGCTTCCATACCTGGTATTCATCTCTGCAGGAGAGTAACAGTCTTAGTCAGGAATGAGTTAGAAAACCATTTAAAAGGGCCATGGCATGATATTTTTAAGCTTTAGAAAAAGTTGCATAAAGCCTACCATGAGATAGTACTTTCCCCTTCTCAAAGCGTTAAAGAGACCTATAGAAGCAGTACTTACTACCAGTATTGGGGACTAGATCCTGCAGTATTACTCAGGTAGCAAAGGGGACAGAACAGGAATGTGGATCTGGGCTCTGTCAGGATTTGTATTTTGGTTAGGGGCAGGAGGGAAGAGGATGGTGTCACATCATCTTACTGAGGCAGACTATTCAATTAGCTCAAGTTGAAAGAGAAGGAAGACAGTTTAATAACTTCTGGTTTAAAAAAAATTGTAATAGACTATTTGTGATGGGATGCTCCCCTCCTCCCTTTCTGAGATGCGACCCCTCTCCCCTTCTGGGATGCCACCTGATGCACTGGGATTTCACTGAGCCTGCCTGTTCCACTAGCCTGGGCTCCCTCTCCCTGTTTTGCTGAATTAGGCTCTCTGGCCTCTGGCGGTGCACACACACCCACACAGGAAAGAATGCACCAGCTGCAGAATCACACAGAGTCTGCAAACAGCTCTCTGAGAAATTACCTAGAACTCAAGTACAGCTCCCCTCTGGAAAGTAAACCCAAAATAATATTGTCTTGTGCTGTACAGAAATCTATACAATGTAAGCTCATAAATTTGCCCCCTCCCTCAATGTGGAGAAGATGTGCCCAACTTCTTGTCCCCAGTTAGAAATTGCACAAACTGGGTTTAATACTAAACAAAACAAGTTTATTAACAAAAAAGGCAGATTTTAAGTGATAAGGGATAGCAAACAGAACAAAGCAGATTACTAAGCCAATAAAACAAAACACACATACTAAGCTTAAGATCTTAAAGAGATTAGTTTCAAGAAGTAATTTCTCACCCTAAAGGTTGTTTTAGGCAAGTTGCAGAGTTTCTGTAGCTTAGAGTTCCAGTTATTTCCCTTTACAGCCCTTGCCTTGCCCACCACTCAACTCCTTTGTCTCTTCAGGTACTTCCAGCAGTCTTTCTTCTTGGGTAGGAAGGTAATGGAGAAAGAGTCCTGTTTGCCTTACTACCCGGCCTTAAATAAGATTTACATAAGGTGGGAATCTTTTGTTTCCCAGTCCTGACCTCCCCCTCCTTTTAATAGAAAATTACTAGACGTCCAAGATGGTGTTTAGTATCAGCTGATAGCTGGACCACCTGACACTAGTAGTATGACACTACTAAATCAGTTGGACCACCTGACTTAGTAGTGTCATAGCTATGTCCCACGATGCCTCTCAGGAAGGGGAGAGATTAGTATCTTCAAAGTCTTATTGTTTCTTCCTAATGGCCCAACAAGGCTGATGGCCTATTGTTTAGTGGGTGTCTCCCAAATACACACACAGTTGTAATTGTTACATAGTCCATATTCCTAACTTTAGATACAGAAATGATGCATGCCTATAAATGGGATAATCACATTCAGTAAATTATAACCTTTCCGATTATACCTTACAAGACCCATCTTGCATAAAATGTCTGTTATACCATATCCATATCATAAGCATATTTCCATTAAAAATATGGAATGTAACATCACACTATTCTAAGAATGTTTTGGTCCTGGATGGCAGAAGTCTTTTATTGCCTGGTGCCTGCAAACTAAGACTAGCTATCAAAGGCTATTCTTGTATCCTTGCTGGGTGCTAATCTGGAAAGATATGAACCTTTTGGAGTAGGGGATTTAATCCCACCATATGGTGATGTGGGGATACTGACTCTTGGCACAAAAGAGGTGAAAGTACATCTAGTGAATCTAAGGGAGTCTGTCCAGGTGTTACACTAACACCACTTAGTGCATCATTTCTGAACTTGGTTGGCGCAGAGGACCCCACGACTCCTACATGGTGCTGGGTTCTAAACTAAGTGTAACCACTCAGGGAAGAGGGTATCGATGTGGATGGCTCATAAAAAGCCCTGCTAGTGTATAGCCATGGTGTAGAAAACAATGTTGCCATGCATAAGAAATAGCATGGGAAATACTGACAATGTTATAATACTATTAGATAAAGTAGTGATACACCATTACACAGGCTGTTGGATTTGTTATGGTCACCTCTCTCAGAACAGGTGTTGCAAAAATAGTGTGTGGGTGGGGGGTGGAGTTTCAAAGACAGACAATGAAAAATATTAGAGTTGTAAAGAACTTCCATCTGAAGAGAGCTTGAAAAGATTGAGATGATAGTTTAGAAAGGAGACCTGACAAAGTATACAAAATAATATGTAGTATTGAGAGAATAAAAGAAGATAAAATTAATCCAGACAAAGTTGTGGCACTAAAAAGATGTCTGCTTATCAGTCTACAGACCTGCTTTATATTCATCTTCACCGCCCTGTCATTCATACACCATCTCTTTGGATTTGCAGGCTCTCAAGGCAGCAATCTTTTGTATGTTATTTTTTTTGTAAATCACCTAGCATGCTGTTGGGGGAATGCAAATAATAATAATAAACATTCACCCTCTTGGGTGGTGTAAAGGAACTTGGAGAAATTAAAGTAACATGTAATGAGTGAATAGTAACATGTGAATAGGGTAACTAGAATGACCCATTGCAGGTAATGAAATCTGGAACCCTTCACCAAACGTCAATTTGCATCCAGCCCAGGACAATAGTGAATTTAAATTTTACTGTCTGATGGATGCTCAGCAGCCTCTGTGAAATCTGGTGGTCTCAGTCCAGTTGTCCCTGGATGACTGTCCATATCATAAGCCCCAGTACAATGGTATCAATTAGTAATCTTGTTGATCGCCTCCACAGAGAGGTCAAGGAGTGAATGAGTATGGAAACTGAACTACATCCAATGGCAGAGCTGGGTGAGGAAGCTCATGCTGGAAGCGCATAAGTTGTAGCTGTTGTGTGTGTGACGGGTTGGATCACAGAAACCCCCTTGGGAACTGCCAGACTGATGTGCCAAGACTACTTCTACCCTTGCTTTCCCTGCCAGCTCAGGACCCCAGCATCTTGTTTTGCTGAGCCAGACGCCCATCTGCTCCAACACAGCCCCAGGGTCTGAATTACAGTGGGGTCCAAACTTCAAATAAATCTGTTTTACCCTGTATAAAGCTTATACAGGGTAAACTCATAAATTGTTCATCCTCTATAACACTGCTAGAGAGAGGGATAGCTCAGTGGTTTGAGCATTGGCCCCCCCTAAACCTAGGGTTGTGAGTTTGATCCTTAAGGGAGCCATTTGGGGATTTTGTTGGGGATTAGTTCTGCTTTGAGCAGGAGGTTGGACTAGATGACCTCCTGAGGTCCCTTCCAACCCTAATAATCTATGATTCTATGAATACATACTCTGGGTTAATTAATAAGTAGAGAGTGGTTTTACTAAATGCAGAAAGTAGGATTTAAGTGGGTCCAAGTAGTAACAGAACAAAGTGAATTACCAAGTAAAATAAAATACAACACGCAAGTCTATGTCTAAGAAACTGAATACAAAGAAAAATCTCACCCAGTAAGCTTCCTTTTACAGACTAGTCTCCTTCTAGTCTGGATCCAGCAATCACTCACATCTCCTGTAGTTACCGTCCTTTGTTCCAGTTCCTTTCAGGTCTCCTTGGGGGTGGAGAGGCTCTTTTTTTAGCCATCTGAAGACAACATGGAGGGGTCTCCCAGGGGTTTAAATAGACTTTCTCTTGTGGATGGCAACCCCCTTCTCACTCCTATGCAAAGTCTAGCTCTAAGATAGAGTTTTGGCATCTCATGGGCAAGTCACATGTCCATGCATGACTCAGAACTACAGGTAGCAGCCATGGTTCACATGCTTCCTTGAACGTCCTCAAGTAGACTTCTTATGTGAATTGGAGCATTCCAAGATCCATTGTTCTTCAAGTGCTTCTTGATTGGGCGCTTAACTTTGCAAATTCCTTTCTAAAGAAATTGACCAAATGCCTTACAAAGCTTACTTAGAAATCAAACAAGTATGCAGCCAATATTCATAACTTCAAGTACAAAAATGATATAGATGTACCAATAAGATGAATAGATTCAGTAGACCACAACCTTTACATAGAAAAATTACATAGAACATGTAGCATAAAACATACTCCAGTTGTCATATGCCCATAAAGCATTATGGGATACACTGTGGCTAGAGGATTTCATTTTCTAGGGATATCAACCAGGTATCGTTTACAAGCATTAACTCACATCACTGAAAACTGATACTAGCATCTGTTTATGAGTGTTTGTTGTAATTTTCACAATCAGCGGGTTTTTAGGGAACTGTTTCAAGTGGCATTGGGCTGAAATATTGGCTTTAGGCAAATTTAATTTTTTAAAAACTCAAGATATTTTTCAAAGTTTTTTTCTCTTTGAGATGAGCAGCCACATAACATACTTATGTGTCTGTATTTTTCTCTTTGTCCTGTCACCACGGGCTTAATAGGGAAACACAGTCTTTTATGAGCAACTAATACCAAATATGAAATAATGTTTTATATTACATATTTGTGAAAATTGCTTTTTAAAACTACTTTTCATTACTTTTTTACCTACTATTGGCCCCAAAATTTACTAGAGCTGAAAGAGATTGGAGGCGGAAAAAAAATCTGTTTCCCTTTATTGACTGTGGATTTGACAGCACTTTGAACTCCATCATTTCACTTTCTCCTGTGTAGTCAATTTCCTCTGTTGTTTGTCTCTGTGTGGGGCGGGGGAAGGGGGAGTTGTCCTCACAAAGTAAGGGAAAGGGATGGGGAAGTGTTTTTTTAAAAAAACTAAGAAAATAGTGCCAAATTACAAAAATTGGCAGTGAAACTCAGGGGCAAGCATAATATCAGAAGCCACTTCAACTCTGTTTTCTGTAAATGACTAGATTTCAAGTTGACCGTGTCCCTTTAGCTCTAAGTTTATTTCTTTGTGTAAATTTAAGATTTTAAAGGGTGGTTGATGTTTCATGGAAGATGTAGAAAAATCATCAATTTAAAACAGTTCTGTCTGTCACATATTTCTGTCCCCTTCACCCAGGGGTGAAAGTAATTTACAGGACTTACCGCTACCTCTGGAGTCCTAAAGGGGGGGCGTGGCCTCATCTGGAAGAGGCATAGCCTCTCAAGATTTAAAGGCCCTGGGGAACCAGTTGTGGCTGGGAGACCCAGAGCTTTTAAATGAACCAGGGCCTTCCAGCTCCAGAGGTGGCTGGCAGCCCCGCCCCCCCCCCCCCCGGGGCTCAGGGGCAAATTAAAGGGCCCAGGGCTCTGGCCACCAGGCCGAACCCCAAGCTTTGTGGGGCTGGGGCAGGGATTTAAAGGGCCCAGAGCTCCTGCCACTGAGGGAAGCCCGAAGCAATCTCAGATCTCTTCGTTTTGTCCTGCCTGCAGAGTGCAGAGTCTGAAATTGACAAAACTTTCTCTAAATATCTTGTATATTTCATGAAGGCTATTCCAGTTGTCCTTCATTCACCCCAACTTCCCCCCCTCCCTTGCCCTTCCCCCCGGCTCCCTCCCTGGCTGGCTGCGGTTTTTGCCTTGGTTACTTACTCCTTGGCAGACCCAGCCCAGCGGCAGCTGCTGGCTCTCTGCAGGCAGCAGCCCACAGGGGCTGGTTGCTGGGGTCGCTGCTGGTCGGTGGCAGGCTGCAGCTACATTGTTTGTGACACATTCATACACATATACGTACAGTCAGAGGTGAAAGTAAGCCAGTCTGATCCAGTACGGCATACCAGCAAGAGTCAGTATCCCGTGCTGGACTGCATCGACTTCCATGGCGGGTATTGAAAGGGCTCAGAGCTCCCCGCCGCTGCGGGCAGCCCAGAACTCTTTAAATCCTGGCCGCAGCCCAGCTGCCAGAGTCGTGGCCGGGATTCAAAGGGCTCTGGGCTGCCCGCAGCCACGGGGATCTTTGAGCCCTTTAAATCCCCGCCTCAGCCCAGCCACCAGAGCCGCGGCTGGGATTTAAAGGGCTCTGGGCTGCCCGCAGCGGCGGGGAGCTCTGAGCCCTTTCAATCCCTGCAGTGGAAGTCAATGCAGTCCAGCACGGCATATTGCTCTTGCTGGTATGCCGTACCGGACCAGACCGGCTTACTTTCACCTCTGACTGTATGTATGTGTATGAATGTGTCACAAACAATGCAGCTGCAGCCTGCCACCAACCAGCAGTGACCCCAGCAACCGGCCCCTGTGGCCCTGTGGGCTGCTGCCTGCAGAGAGCCAGCAGGTGCCGCTGGGCTGGGTCTGCCAAGGAGTAAGTAACCAAGGCAAAAACCACAGCCAGCCAGGGAGGGAGCTGGGGGGAGGGCGAGGGGGGGGAGTCAGGGGTGAATAAAGGACAACTGGAATCGCCTTCATGAAATATACAAGATATTTAGAGAAAGTTTTGTTAATTTCAGCCTCTGCACGCTGCAGGCAGGACAAAAAGAAGAGATCTGAGATTGCACCAGATGTCCTAAGGACATTTCAGGTGTTTAAATCAATATATAAAGAGGATAGATTGGAATGAAAAGCTACAGAAAAGAACTGCCCCCCATGGTCACACACACCCAACAACAACGGGGAGTGAAATTAACAAGGATGCCAGAAACGGCTCCTAACTCTGGGCACTGAACTGCACAGGGAAGAGCTGAGTTTAAAGTGTTCTTTTGCAGGCAGCAGCAGCAGGCATCTCAGCCAGTGTCCCTCCTGCAAGCTAGAGCCTAGAGGAGAACCCCTACTGGGGGTGTGGGGGGAGGAATGCAGAGCCTTATCTGCAGCCTGGCTGGAGGAGGGGGAGAAAGAAGCCGAGAAACCATTGTGACAGTGAGTTTTCCCCTTCCACCTGCTTTTATTAGCTCTGGATTTAAGCTGTGCAGCCAAATGCTTGTATTTGTTGTGTATATTAGTATTGGAGAGATCCCCTCATCCTCGGGGGGGGGGGGCAGAAAAGGACTGCCCCTGCCATGGTCAAACACACCCTCCCTTTGACCCTCTCCCCTCAGCTACTGTGAGTGAAATTAACAAGGGTGCCAGCAGGGCCGGCTTTAGGAAGTGCGAGGCCCAATTCGAACACTTTCAGCGGGGCCCTGGCAGGGATGACTTAAAAAGAAAAAAGTGTAAAAAAAAGCCTTCCATTTCTTTCATGTATTACTTACTTTCCATAACTATATAAATAATAAAATTGTATATTATGTACATTGCATCATACATGCTGTTGATTGGTTATTAATGACTGCCATTTCACATGTGTGGGTCCCTGCCACTCCCTGGGGGCGTGCGCATTTGTGGGTTCCCGCTGCTTCCTGCCCCCCTCATTGAAGCAGTTGTGCAGGTTACTGGCCTGGGAACTGCAGGGCAGCAGTGTACATGGGGCTGGTTCGAGGCAGGGCAGGGGCTGACTGAAGGTAAGGTCTGGCTGCAGGCAGGGCAAGGGGTGCAAGGCTGGCTGGAGACGGTAGTGTGGGGCGGGCTGGCTTCAGGCAGGGCAACAGGGGGGTGCAGCAGGGGTTGGCAGGGCTGGAGACAGGAGTATGGGACTGGCTGGTTTCACGCAGGGGTGTGTGGCAGGGGTTGGCTGGAGACAGGAGTATGGGACTGGCTGGTTTCACGCAGGGGTGTGTGGCAGGGGTTGGCTGGAGACAGGGCAGGGGGTTTGGTAGGGGCAGGCTGTGGGCAGGGGGTGCTAAGCTGGCTGCAGGCAGCGGGGGGCGGGGCTGGTGCGGGCAGGGCAGGGGGTGTAGCAGAGGCAGCTGGAGCTCCGGCCCTTTAAAAAGCCCCCAAACTCCTCGCTATCCCAGGGCTCTGGGGGCTATTTAAAGGGCCCAGGACTCCCCTGCTTCTACCCCGCCCCGGACCTTTTAAATAGCCGTGGGAGCCCTGGGGAATGCATGGGGGCAGCGGGGTTCCAGTGGCTATTTAAAGGACCAGGGTGGCAGAGGCAGCTGGAGCCCTGGCCCTTTAAATAGCCCCCAGAGCCCCCTGCTACCCAGGGCTCTGGGGGCTATTTAAAGGGCCCGGAGCTCCACTAGAGCTCCAGCCAGGAGAGCGGGGCCGCAGGGCTTGCGGCGCTCCAGCCGGGGCCGCGGGGCTTGTCGCGCTCCGGCCGGAGCTCCAGCCAGGGCCGTGGGGCTTGTCGCGCTCCAGCCGGAGCTCTAGCCAGGAGAGCGGGGCTTGTTGCGCTCCGGCCGGAGTTCCAGCCGGGGCTGCAGGGCTTGTTGCGCTCCGACCAGAGCTCCAGCCAGGAGAGTGGGGCCGCGGGGCTTGCGGTGCTCTGGTCAGAGCTCCAGCTGAGAGAGCGGGGCTGTGGGGCAGCCGCGCTCCCGCCGGCGCTTTGGTCAGGGGAGCCGGGCCATGGAAGACCCCGGAGCAGACCGCAGCCAGGATAAGTAAAAAAATTTAAAAGGTGCCTAAAGCGCGGGGCCCGATTCCCAGGAATCAGGCGAATTGGCCTAAAGCCGGCGCTGGGTGCCAGAAACCTAGCCCTGGGGGCTGAACCATCAGGGAACAGCTGAGTTTAAACTATTCTTATGCAGGGAGCAGGCTTCTCTCTCTCTCTCTCTCTCTCCCTCCCTCAGTCAGTCTCCTTTTCTTACTGGTCCTCTGTACCAGCTTACTTTCACCTCTGCCTCCACCCTGCAATTGATCGCCTTTATAAAGGGCATTTTAGTGACTACGAGAGCTAAGAGTTTTTCTGCTCCTGCTGCTTACTCCCCACCTGAAGTGATGGTGCTTTGTGTATGACATCGTAATTGTTTGCATAGCAACCTATTGTTACAAGACATTCCTACTGTATATACAAGACTCTTGGAAATAAGATATTATGTCTTACAAGTTACACTTTTAATAATTCAGTAAAATAGAGTATAGTAACTCTGAAAGCACTGTTAGAGCTGCGTTAGATTGAAAATTTTTTAGTTAGTGACATGCACACCCCCAGCTCGCTTTAAGGAAAAGAAAAGCTACTACTTAGTCAGCAACTTTTAAAATAAGGCCTTAATCAGTGTTAAAACATAATTTCCTCTAAAACAATCTTTCTACTCACTGTAATGCATAACCTAGACTCAGGGCCATGGGGGGTTTCTGGCCCGGTGGGATGCTGGGGCAAGCACCCCTTAATTCAGTGCCAATTTAATTTATTCCATCTCCCACTCCTGCAAAAATACTTCCCTTGCTTTTTGTATCTCTCAATCCCTCCATTAATATTTTGTAAGTAAATACTTTGTGCAACCAGCACCTTTCTTGAATTAAAAATTAGTAATTAAACTAAGACCACAAATATGTGAGCTGTAAAGAATCCAGTACAGTTTAATGTGCCAAATAACATCACAATCCTGCAACAAGATCTGCTAGCATGGATTCCTGCAGAGTTCCTTGGAGTACATGGGCACTGTGTCTGTGCTAACAGAATTAGGCCTGTCCAGGAAAGAGATGTATATTTAGCGACCTATAGCGTACAGAACCAGGAGTAAGAGTTTCTGAGTTCTAATCCTTGACTTGCTCTATGGTTTGGGCAAGTTATCTGTTTATCTCAGTCCTTAGCCACATCTCTATTTTCCCCATCTGTAACATGAGGACAGACATTATGATTACGTATTTGACACTATTGCACATTGTGAATGATAATCCACAATTTTATCCTCAGCACACTACACTTTCATCAATGCAAATGTGGTGCTTTAAAACAAGAACACAGAAATGAAGCAAACCCTGCAAACTACTATTTCACGTCTTTACAGAAAAATAAAAAGTAATGGAAGAAAAATTTTCAACTTGTTTTTCAGGGAAGACAAGTCGTTTTCCACCAATGATGCATCACCAGACGGCCCCCGATGGCAGGTCTTCTGGTGCTCATTTTCCAAGGTCTCACCTGGCAGAGGCAGTTGCAAAGGCCAAGGGTGGTGGAGGAGGAGGTGGCAGTGGGAGAGGTCTCGTGGGGCAGATCATACCCATTTATGGATTTGGAATCCTTTTATACATACTATACATTCTGTATAAGGTAAGAATAAACATTTCTTTTTAAAATACTGATGCATCTGTGAAATCTCCTAAAAAGTCTAACTTTGTACTTGTTCTAAAAAATAATTTAGACAAGAATATTTTTAATTCAACCCAGCTCAGAAGAGGATACAAATTAGTGAGCCAGCAATTTATGGGACAGTGACAAACGGGCGTATTCCATATAATAGCTTTCACAATAGCAAACACGGTAATTAAGGATGTACCTACATTACAGCCGTGGGGGTAGTATCCCCCTTGTGCATATGTACCTATACTAGCTTGCTACATGTAGCAGTGGGGATGCGACAGTGCAGCCCTCACTGCTGCAGTGTAGATGTACATTTAGGTTGCAGCAAAGGTCTTCTATTTTAGGTCCCACTGTTTTCTGGGTTGATTACAATTCTTTTTTCTCCACAAAGTCTGAGAGCTAGAGTTAACTCTATTTTAACTATTTAAAGAAAACATCATTAGCTGGTGTAAATCATTGGAGCTGCATTAACTTCACTGGCATTCTCCTAGCTAAGGATCTGGCCCAAAGATCTTTTTTTTTAAAAAAAAATCACAGATTAAACACTTCTCAGAAAGCTTGAACTTTTTATGGATACTTGTTACTCAGAAATGCCTAATATTTACTCTCATGGAAAGTGGAGGCTTATACTACATGTTTATGCAGGGGGTGTAAAGTGTGCAGTGTATGGGCTACCTGCATCACAGGTTACAGCATGGGGGAGGGAGAGCAGCCTCTGCAGGATTGTTATAGCCGTTCCCTCCCAGAATTCCAGGGAGCAGATGAGGTGAAATGGACATTGCCTTAATTCCAGTCACCCAATGTGTCAGCCTGCAAAGGGGAGAACCTAATCTCTGCTGCATAAGCGGCTTGGGCAGATTCCTTCTCCCCACAGAACAAGGGGTTAACCAGGCACTGACCAGAGACTTGGAACAATTGGTAGTCTCTGCTCAGGAGAGTCCCAGGATAAGAAGGGCAGAAGTGTTCCTGCAGGCCAGGAAAGAGGAGTATTGATTAGGCTGGTTAAGCACAGTTCAGCAGCAACCAACCTTTATACAGATGAAAGGCCGTGACTAAAGAGCATATCGCTTTTTGGTAGACCCTGATGACATCTGTGTTGCTGTCACAGTGCTAGTGCAAAGCCAGAAAAGGACATAAATGACAGAAAACTTTTGCCAAAGAAAGAGAGGCAAATAGGCTGGCATTAATTCCCCCCACTCCCCAGTATTTTTAAAGGCCACTCTTTGCCCCCCAAAAAACCCTTTTAGTAGTGGGTCTCTGTGTACAGATGGATTATAGGATTGGGGTCTTTAGAGTAATGTACACAGTTTTTAAATGTAACTGTGATATTTTTCAGTTAATCTTTATTTTTGGTTAAAAAAAGTCACCTGTTATAAATATGTCATAGCAGTTTTTGGTTAGCTAGTGTGATGGGGCAAGGCCAGATGGCTACAGTAAAGTACTGAGGAACAGATATGTTAGCCCCAGGCTAAACAAATCCCTAATACCATGGTAACCAACGGGGTTCTCTGCTCAGTGTCCCCATCAGATTCCCTTCGTTTAGCCCTGTGACCTCACTCCCGATCCTGTTTTTTCATTAGTTGTCCCCCGTAATTACTTGGTGTCCCAGACCTCTGGGTCCTCCCCTTAGGCTGGGGGGAGGTCCTTTAGAAGTGAGCGGCCTTCGCCCGCCCACCCCCGCTGGATGCCAATAGGACCATGGTAACCAAATGGCAGTTGCTTCAGGTTATTCAAGGCACCTGGGGCCAATTAAAATCTTTCTAGAAGGCAGTGGAGATAGCTGCATTGATTAGAACACTTGCAGCCAATCAACGCAGGCTAATCAGGGAACCTGGGTTTAAAAAGGAGCTCACTCCAGTCAGGTGGGGGAGGAGCCAGAGGAGAGAGAGTGAGGGGGCTGGGAGCAAGAGGCATAAGGAGCTGAGACTAGGGTATGTCTACATCTACAATTTTGCAGCGCTGGTTGTTACAGCTGTTAGTACAGCTGTATAGGGCCAGCGCTGCAGAGTGGTCACACTTACAGCAACCAGCGCTGCAAGTGGTGTTAGATGTGGCCACACTGCAGCGCTGTTGGGCGGCTTCAAGGGGAGTTAGGGGAACGCGAGAGCAAACCGCGGGGAACAGGTCTCCTTCCCCACGGTTTGCTCCAGTGTTCCCCGAACACCCCCCCCCCCCAAGCAGGTCTCCTTCCCCGCAGTTTGTTCTCGCGTTCCCCGAACCCCCTGCAAGCAGGTCTCCTTCCCAGCGGTTTGCTCTGGTGTTCCCCGAACCCCCGTGCAAGCAGGTCTCCTTCCCAACAGTTTGCTCCGGTGTTTTTTGAACCCCCGTGCAAGCAGGTCTCCTTCCCCGCGGTTTGCTCCAGTGTTCCCCGAACACCCCCCCCCAAGCAGGTCTCCTTCCCCGCGCTTTGTTCTCGCGTTCCCCGAACCCCCCTGCAAGCAGGTCTCCTTCCCAGTGGTTTGCTCCGGTGTTTTTTGAACCCACGTGCAAGCAGATCTCCTTCCCCGCGGTGTGCTGTCGCGTTCCCCGAACCCCCGTGCAAGCAGGTCTCCTTCCCAGCGGTTTGCTCCGGTGTTCCCCGAACCTCCCTGCAAGCAGGTCTCCTTCCCAGCGGTTTGCTCCGGTGTTTTTTGAACCCCCGTGCAAGCAGATCTCCTTCCCCGCGGTGTGCTGTTGCGTTCCCCGAACTCCCCTGCAAACCGCGGGGAAGGAGATCTGCTTGCATGGGGGTTAGGGGAACGCGAGAGCAAACCGCGGGGAAGGAGACCTGCTTCCCAGCGGTTTGCTCTCGCGTTCCCCGAACCCCCCTGCAAACCGCGGGGAAGGAGACCTGCTTGATTACCAGAGAGGCTTCCTCTGGTATGCTGGGATACCTGTTTATTCCACGGAGGTCAAGAAAAACGCTGGTGAGTGTTTACACCTGATGACCAGCGCTGGATCACCAGCGCTGGATCCTCTACACCCCAGTTTCAACGGGTGTACGGCCAGCGCTGCAAACAGGGAGTTGCAGCGCTGGTGATGCCCTGCAGATGTGTACACCTCCTAAGTTGCAGCGCTATAACTCCCTCACCAGCACTGCAACTTTGTGGTGTAGACAAGGCCTGTGAGGGTGTGCTGCTGGAGGATTGAGGAATTACCAGACATCAGGAGGAAGGTCCTCTGGTGAGGATAAAGAAGGTGTTTGGAGGAGGCCATGGGGAAGTAGCCCAGGGAGTTGTAGCTGTCATGCAGCTGTTACAGGAGGCAATATAGACAGCTGCAATCCACAGGGCCCTGGGCTGGAACCCAGAGTAGAGGGTGGGCCTGGGTTCCCCCTAAACCTTGCAGCCCCTGATCAGACACAGGAGGAGTTGACCCAGACTGTGGGTTCCACCAGAGGGGAAGATCACCGAGGTGAGCAAATCTGCCAATAAGCGCAGGACCCACCAAGGTAAAGGAGGAACTTTGTCACACTAGGTTTCCATAGTTTCTTTATGATTGCTATCTGTTTTTTCCTCTGGTGGTATTTTCTGTGATTAGTTTCTAGCATAATTTTAGCTTTCTCTCCTTTTCTTGGTGTGATGCCTGTGTGGCTTCTGTACTGCTGTTGCTGTAAATTCCTACAAAAGTAATTTTTTTCCACTTACAGCTCTCTTCCAAGGGGAAAACCACTACAGTGGAGAGGAAATCTCCTTCTATACCTGGAAACATGAATAGAAAAATCAGTAAGTATTATTTCCAAGGGGATTAGGAGTTACCCACGTAACCATACAGTTGGACAGTGTCTTTGTCTTCTGGATACACTGTGAATCTGCTGTTCCATGTAAAGTTGATGTGAGATAGTAGTTCTTAACAAGTTGTTTCTCTGAATTTGTTAGAATCATAGATTATTAGGGGTGGAAGGGACCTCTGGAACCTTCAATGCCAAATAGGAAAAAACAGCAGCAAGCATTATCTTCTATGTTGCAGTGGGATAGAGGAGATGATGTAAAGCAAATTACTGCTCCAGCGCTTTCTAAGTGAATGTTTAAAATCAAAACATTTAAAGGATTGACTTGTTTACAATAAAAGATGAAATGTGCAAAGAATGGGAGCAACACAACACAGTACAAGAAGTGTCTGTTCCCTTTTCTTTGTTCTGCTTGAATAAACAATTTAGTGAGGGTTTTAGCTTAATATCATGGTGCTTTAAAGAATGTTTGTTTGTTTTTTTATCAGTGCTCATTAGTAGTGTAAAGGACACTTCACCTACAAAGGAAAAAAAAGCGCAATATACATTGAAAAGTACAAAATCCTCTGTCCACCTAGCTCTGAAGTGGCACTATGCAATATAATGCCCTAATCCTGCAAGTCATTGCATGTAGGCAAAGTAAAGTCAATGGGGCCCTCCAGACTCAGCAAATTGCGTGATTGGGGGAGCCAGCAGTGGAAAGGGGAGTTTCTGTCTCCCCTTAAGCGTGGAATGAATTTGCCAAGCCCCTAAAATGATCACTTATGAAACCTGCCAATAAAACATATAAAGAAATAAGCTTCATGATTTAGAGTTCCAGAAAATAAAATGATTTTTCCACCTTGCCTGTTTAGTAGTAGTAATAGTCAGCGCTGGTATATGCTAGCACTTTACACTTTAAAAGCACTGAACAAACTTTGACTACCGAGTATGGGCCTGATCCAAAGCAATGAGAGTTTTTGCTGACTTCGTTGAGTTTTAGATCAGACCAAAGTGCTAAAAGACCAAATATTAATATTAATAGTAATGATGATGGACCTAGCTCCAAAAAGAGCTTTCAATCTAGGATAATTCTAAAAGCTGGGAAGCAAAGTTCTCACAGCTAAATGCCTTTTCTTGATGTGTATGTTCTGGGCAGTTACCAGGCTGTCTGTTACATTCTCTTCCCATTGTCATAGTGTTTAAATTGCTGAAACATTTGATATGTGTAGGTAAAGGAAGCAGCCAGCTTCTCCCCCCCGCCCTCCACCCAGCTGTTACTGTTTCTTTTTCCCCAAGTTTGATGGTCACAATACCAATGAAATAACAAATCTGCCTATTTCTAAATATACACATTTGTTGGCCAATTTAATATATTAGCTGTAAAGCTCAGATGAGCAGTTGTTTGTAATAACATTTAAATGTATTTTATTTAGTTGGCTAGATTCTCATAGAAAACACAAATACTTGATAGGTTATTAAAAAGACAATGTTATCGCAAGGTTCAGGTAATATTGTTATGATAATCATGACATAAATATACATCATGTTTTATAGAATCACAGAAATTAGTGTTAAATATCGGTTGACTCTGTTTTCTACCATCTGTATTCCGGCTCCACCTCTTTCCCTGAGGCCCGCCTCCCCCCTTTGCTCCTTTTCCATCCCCCCCCCCCCCCATTGGGTTGGGAGGGACTCACCTGCGGAGCTGGGGCTGGGAGCTGCAGCCACCCAACACAGGTAGGAGGTGACCGCATCTGAGTAGGGGCTGGCACAGGTGATGACCTGGCACCTCCCCTGCCCTCAATAACAGGACTTTAGTTGTCAAGTCAGTAGTACTGACTGGACACTATCAGGTCCTCTTTGGTCAAAAACCAGGCACCTGGCCACCCTATTAAAGAATCTATCACTAGTCAGAGGGGAGGCAGCACAGTGGATAGATCATTGGACTGGGATTCAAGAGACCTGAATCCTTGCTCTATCATTAACCTGCTCTGTGACCCTGGGATCTCACTTTACCTGTCTCTGCCTTTGTTCACCTTCCTACCCTGTGTCTACTTGTCTGTTTAGGCCTCAATTGTACAAAAGGTTGAAAACTCACAGTGCATAAAATTCAGCAGATGTTTTGTGGAATCAGGATCTTTGCAGAATTTGGGCCCTGACTGTAAACGTTTTGAAGAAGGGACAGTTTCTCATTGCACGTTTGTGCTGTATATAATACAAGGGACCCAATCTTCATTGGGCCCTCTAGGTGTTACAATAATACATATAATAAATGGATAGACTGCTTCCTTCTTGCTGCCTGAGAGCATATGGTGCACTTATCTTCCTCCTGCACACATGCCAATTAACAGAGCTAGTTGGCTAGTGCACTGAGGTTGTGGGGGGAAAGAAGAGGAAGTTCAGAAACAGCAAGTTGCACCCAGGAAGCGCTGTACCGTACAGGCATGATTAGTTTCTGTATTTGGCATCTGAATGTTTCCTCCCGTCCATCACTCCATTCTCTTATAGGCACTAGGGAAGTGTATGCTGCACTAGCAGCTCCACCATCCTTAGAAGGGGTCCAGCCTACACCTTTGACAGGTTAGTAATGCTAGCCAGGAGGTTGGAGCCATGGCTATACCTCTCACCCAGATTGTGGCTGCCTCAGGTGCATAGGTGCAAGTTCCTTGAGCGGTCTCCCCATATCCTTGCACACCATGAAGAGCCAGACATTATCTGACAGCAGAAAATATATTAACTTAAATGCCTGTGAATAAAGATTCAAAGCTACTCAAGAGGTACATTCCATGAGAACTGTTGATTTTACAATAGAGCAGCATATCACTAAATTTCCTTTAGAGCATCAGATTAGGTGGCTCTTTTTCTGGCAGATCATTTCAATCTGCATATCAAGTGGTTGCTTGTTAGCCATTCTGAGAAGTGCTTTCTGTGAATCTCTGTGCCTTTGGGAACCTCTCTGCACTCCTTTTGTTACGCCTGGAGAAATGAAAGCGAATGTTTCCAATAATTCTATGGAGATGAGCTTTCATCTGCTCTTCTTAGATCCTTCAGAACCAGTTTTGGCTTAATACTGTGTTTGCTGAGACAACCAGTCTGTAATACTGCTAGAGGAATATGTTTTCAGAGCTGCTAATGATTGTTTGTTTGTTTTGCAGCTGACTATGAGCTCACGCAACTACAAGAAAAGCTGAGAGAGACTGAGGAGGCTATGGAAAAATTAATCAATAGAGTAGGACCTAATTGTGACAGGTATGTTTTATATTACAGGAATTTAAAGAAGAAGAACTTTATGTTTAGGATAGATAAATTAAAGTTTCTCTTAGAAGAAAATCTTTTTATCAAAATGTAAATCTCTTGTACATGTTAAAATAGTAATTGTTTCTACTTCATAATATTGACACAGTATTTTGCTCTATTTTTTTTTCACATTTTTCTTTTCAAGTTCTATATTCAATTATTTTTTGCAATGTCGGTTTCCTTAAGAGGGACACCTGTGCCCCATTGTACGTACTATGTAATTTGGAAGATAAAGACAGACATGTCTAAACATAAAAATGTCTTAGACCCAAAAGCAAAGCAAAGCAAAAAAGAGCCAGTGAGTGTACCCAAGATGACTACTTCATTTTCTGTTAGCTTCTAGTGTTCTGGATCTTTTTATAAAACACTAATGCGGTTATACTTTATATAGATGCCTTTTCGAATCTCTGTAAAATGTTTCCTTAGAGGCAAGGCTGCATATTAATCTGCTTCAGTAAGCAATTTCCACCACTTTAACTTGCAAACCCACTTGGTTAGTAAATATGAAAAAAGAATTTGCTTAATTCATATTTTTAAATTTTTTTCTTTGATATTTGCTCACTAATATTTGGTGTAAAACTTATTAACATATACCCTATTTAAAATTATTTTGAACTAATGATTGCATAGTCTTCCTTAAAAAGCTGAATTATTTTAAAACACTCCAAGAAATATGATTTGTATTTGGCTGTAATGTTAAAGTTGAATACAGTGAGATTTTGTTACAAATTTTACAAAATTACAAATAAATGGTAAGGGCCATTTTTAATCTGCTCCCGTTTCCTTTTGATTTGAAATGTGTACTCTTTACATCCAGAATGAAAAATCTTAATCCTGCTCTAATTTTGTTTCTAATTGTTTATATGTTGTTTTTAAGGGCTTGATCCAGTGCCCAGTGAAGTCAACGGGAGACCAGACTGAGATTTTTGAAAACCTCCTAAACTGGGGTTTGAAATTAGAAGTTTTGTTTTGGCCTTTGTAAAAATAGGGTTGATTTGTGAAATTTGTTTCTGGATTCAAATATTGATGTCCCCTAGGTCCCATCTGCACAAATCTCTGGGTTGATCATAAAGTGCAATGCTTCATGCAGGTCTGGCTTGATGTGAGTAATTAAACATGAGAGAGGCCTGATTTCTTGGAAGACAGGATTCGGGAGGTAACTAGGTCAGCAGGCTGAAAATGTGCTAAGATAAGTGACTGGGTCAGTAAACTAAAAGACAGAATGTTTGAGCTAGCTAAGACAAGAGGGGGAACACCCAGCAAACCATTTACTACGAACAAAATAATGGACAATAGAACTAGGATCATAAAAATAAGGTGAAGATTAAAGTAAATCATGGACAGTGCAGGCTGTACAGGGATTGTTCACTCTCAGAAACTGAAGACTTTTAAGGAAGTAAAAGGATTTTTTTATAAGTATTAACAGAGAGGGAAGTAAAAAAAGATCTGGGAAGGAAGAGGCACAAGTACATGGCAATAGAACAATGTCTAAACCAAGAAACAGATGACATTAGTTACATAATATATACCTCTCGATAGACACATCTGATTAAGAGCATCATGAATCATGAAGCTTTGAAACAATCTCAAAATTCTCAGTCCTCTCTCCTGAATAAATGTAATCTTTTCCCAGTTTGTGAATTCAGGCATGCTGTCATTATTATAGCATCCAGTTAGGATCGGGGGTTTCTTAACATTTAGCTTATGTGCTGGTTTCCATTTCTTAGCATAGACCTCCTGGCCACTGCAAAATCTCCCTGTGGAATCTACTCATCTAGATTGCTCAGACCTTTGCTGAGATTCTGATGATGGAAAACAAAGATTTCTGGGTGTGTAGGGTTATTATCTGATGTTCTTCCAGGCTCTTACTAGAATGTTTTAATATGGGGACATGGCTGCAATATGTGTAAAATCTTTCCATATGCATTCCCACAAATATTTAAACCATATGTCATATTCCTGTTTTCATCATTCTGTTCAATGTACAGTATATCTTGAAATTTTTTTGCTAAATTTCTATTCAAGAGATGTTTTATTCATGGAGTTTCTACTCAAGAGATGTTATTTGATATGAAATGACCAGCACATGTTAATCCACAAAAAAAATACTACACAAATATCCTTGAATCTAGCTTTAGTTCTCAGAAAGGACAGTTTAAAACACTTATTAACTTACCCTGTTGTGCCTTACCAAGAGGTTTAGTAGCACATGCAGTATATTGTGCAAGAACTTAAAGTGCAGTTTAACTCTGAAAAGTGATTTTTCATATCAAATTTGCTCAGGTTACAATTAAAAAATATTTTTCTAAATGCTCATCCCACAAACTCAGCCTGGGATCTGAAGGTCAAGCTAGGGTCTTTGAGGCTACCGCATCATTACCAGTAGGAAAGGTTCTAAAGGTTCTACACGTCAAATGCTGCCCCTGTGCAGCCTCATTGGCCTCATGTTATAGCCCCCAAACCTATTGGTTTCAGTGGGATTGTACAAGTGTAGCTGGGGAAAATCTGCATACACTGAACTGCTGGCCCTACAATTGGAACGTAGTTAAATATTTTGTTGATGCACAAACTAGCAAAGAATCCAATCTGTCTTTCCTAAAGCAGTGTGGCTGTGCAGGAATGAGTATAGCAAACAGTAAAATCTTCCTTTTGCACTGACATAAATAGGTCTGACTGACACAGGGAGCAGCTATGCAGGATAAGAAACTGCATTTGCTAGTTACTTTTCATAGTGAAGCTGTAGTTTCATTTAACATAGCTTTGCAGTTTAAATTTGCTTTAGTCTTATAGATAAGTTTTTTGTTTTCTTCTTTTAATTATAGTTAGCAAAGAGAATGTAAAAAATGGTATCTTGTCATTCAGCATATCTGCTCCAGTGGGCTCACTTTTCAGACCTGGATGTCTGACTCTAACAACTAAGGGCCCACTTGAGTGGAGCCACAAAATGCCCAAATATCTATTTGATACGCACACATGCTAAGTCAGGAGTCGGCAACCTTTCAGAAGTGGTGTGCTGAGTCTTCATTTATTCATTCTAATTTAAGGTTTTGCATGCCAGTAATACATTTTAATGTTTTTAGAAGATCTCCTTCTAAAAGTCTATAATATAGAACTAAACTATTGTTGTATGTAAAGTAAATAAGGTTTTTAAAATGTTTGAGAAACTTAATTTAAAATTAAATTAAAATGCAGAGCCCCTGGACTGGTGGCCAGGACCTGGGCAGTGTGAGTGCCACTGAAAATCAGCTCGTTTTGCCTACCCCTGTGCTAAGTGATGGCTTGAGTTTTCCTAATACTACATTTGGGTTCTCATTTCAGAACCTAGCTTTCAAACTTAGGCTCCCCAGCTCTCCGAGTCCTATCTGTTTATTGACAAGAACCATCTAATTTTCTCCAACAGTCCAGAGTCAATGCAACTAAAGAGCTGGATTTTATTCTAGCTTGTGCATCAATGAAATTGTCAGCTAATGTTCAGCCGCAAAAATCTTTATTTCTGATTAGGCAGAAGGTAGAAATGACCCAACTTCATTGTAAGATAGGAAAAGTCACATTTACAGAGATGGCAATTAGAAAAACCATCTTTTTACCACAAACGGAACAAATGTGCAGTGGAAAGTGAGAGGGAATAAATATAGAACTCCATGGAGCCATCTCTTCTGTCTGTAGCTGTGTTTTTAATGGTGCTGTTTTAAAAGGATGAAGGCCAAGAGCTCCAAATTGAAGTGTATGAGACCCCAAGTTAGAAAACAGATTTTCATAGCAATCATGATAGCTCCTTAGGAACTGTTATGAGCTCAGTGTAAGTATATAAAAACATTGCTGTACCTGCCAATGAGTATTTTGGGATTCCACAATGCAGTATGTGCTTCATTGACGTGATGAATTGGAATAGCTCTTTTGGAGCTACAAGCATGCACAGCAAGAACAAACACCTGCCGCTCTCTGAAATGATCATTTCTGCCAGGGCAAACAGTCTGCCGCCGCCTCTTATGCAGTGCCGAGGCATTCAGTGTCTCCTATGTGAAAGTCTCCCTGTACAGAAGACCATCACATAGCTTATGCAACATTTAAGTTTCATTTCAGTCCTAGTTTGAGGGCTTTGGGGGGATGTAAATAGTGTATAAGGACTTGTGCTGCCTCTCTGCATCATGATGAATTTCACAGTCGGTGAGCAAGACATTTAAAGCCACATTGTAGAATCTTACTCAGGAGTTTCAAATACAAGTAGTATAGAGTGCTGAACACCTCAATAGACTTTTCCTGGTGCTAGGGCCCTGCCTCAGCAGCACAGATTCACGTAGGCTCTCAGTGCCTGGCTGCTGTCTCAAGGTGATATTTCTTCAGTTTACATATTTTTTGTCTCTGGAAAAGGGGGATTGTGCTGGCAGTTCTATTTCATTCACAGCCCGGGTAAACAACTGACAAAACCCATTTCATATAGTATGATACATAACATTCATCTCAAATACATGTCTTCAAATTCCACAACTGCACACTTCAGATATTTATCACTTGTGATCTTAGAACCAGACCAATTTTATGGAGCAAATTCTGCCATCAGAGTTCAGTGGAATCCAGAGGTGGAATTTGGCCCTATCTGATTTATAGCGTGATGGTATAATTTTATCAAACAAGGCTTGCCAAGTCCATAAAGACTTGCCCTTTGGGAGTTCCCTACTGTCTGGCGGAACTGCCCATTGTTGGTTAACATAACTGGAGCTAAAAATGTTCCAGTTCCATTGCTAAAATCCAAGTAAAAATGAGAAAGTAGCAAGATCATAAAATCCACCAGCTCTGTAAACAACCTGTTTTCTAGTGTCAGAGTTTGTGGAGAATTTCAACTATAGTAGGAATTTGAGTGACGTACAGGTGCCTTCTGCCAGTAAGAGTGTGTATGTGTACCCGAGGTGGGGGACAGTGAAGGAAAAAATATAGCCTGTTGTCAAGCATCCATTTGGCCCATATTTGGAAGCTCTCAACTGATGTTTGCAGCTCTTATCTTTCCCAGAGCAGATATACCAGAATGGAAGTTGTGTGCAGAGCAAGGAAGCTGCAGAGAGAGCCCTGCATCCCCAATTGTGTGCTGTTTCAGGAACGGCACTCCCCGTTAGGTTTGATATTCATCTTACAGGAACACTTAAAAATAAGATCTTTTGTTACTCACAGGGCCAAATTTTGATCTCAGTCACTGCGATGCTACCCAGTAGTACCCACAGTTGTGGGACACCTTGCTACCATCTGCCCCCATAGTGAGAGGGAGCCCTGTCTATGCCTGCTAGGGGTCAACTCCCTACTCTCCCAGTCACAGGCAACACAAGCACTCCCCTCTCAGCCCATGCAGGCTTGCTGTCCTGTATGCAGGCAAGCATAGAGCATGTGCATACGCCAACCCGAGTCCAGCATCCTGCTGCAGTGGCCAGCCCCTGTTCCACTGGACACTCCCAGAGAAACAGTACTCCACAGCTTAATGCACAGCATTTCAATTTGTTTATTGAAAAAGCAAATGTAAGTTTATTTAACAAAGAATAGAGAGTCATATGATAGCAAATAGAAATACTGGAGGGAAGGGTTATGCAGTAGAACCCCAGAGTTATGAGCACCTCAGGAATGGAGGTTGTTCATATCTCTGAAATGTTTAGTATCAGAGGGGTAGCCGTGTTTGTCGCTTTTTACAGATCCAGACTAAGAATCCTGTGGCACCTTATAGACTAACAGACATATTGGAGCATAAGCTTTCATGAGTAATACCCACTTCGTCAGATGCATGCCATGAAATATTTGAAACTCTGAACAAAACCCTGTAGTTGTTCTTTCATAAGTTTACTACTAAACATTGACTTAATGCAGCTTTGAAACTCTACTATGCAGAAGGAAAAGGCTGCTTTTAACCATCTTAATTTAAATGAAACAAGTACAGAAACAGTTTCCTTACCATGTCAAATCTTTTTTTAAACTTTCCCTTTATTTTTAGTAGTTGACATTTAACACATCACTGTTCTGTATTTGGTTTTGGGGGGAGGGGGAGTGTCTCTGCTGCTGCCTGATTGCGTACTCCTGGTTCCAAATGAGGTGTGAGGTTTATGACTCTGGTGTTCGTAACTGCGGTTCTACTGCATAGCAAATAAAATCATAGCACATATTCAACTCACACAATGCCCTCATAGCGAATAAGGTACTGCTTCCCTTTCCTCCCCCCCAAACTCACTCTTACAGCATTTTTCAGCCAGGATAGCTGAGCACCTTCTTTCATGAAGCCAAGTCCTGTGGCAACTTGTTTCACCTTGATGAAGGACAAGTAGGTGTTCATTTGCACCTCAGATGTACTTCCAAAAGTTCATTGTCTTTGCTCCAACACAAGATAAACCCTGTTTTTTCCCCCAAAAATCTATTAATATTTTGCTCAGACTGTAAATGAGCCTCCAGTGTGAACCATACAGTACTCAATTTGCATAAGCATCTTTCCTCACTGCCTAATAGGAGAGTGAGGCTCACCTTTGGGTGACTTTCCTTAACTCATCTTTGGTGAACTAGAATGTAGATCCTAGACCCAGAGGATCCCTCTACTCTTATGCACCCTAGCTGGGACAAAGAGGTTCCTGCATTACAGTCATACAGTTTAAATTCAGAGTACTTCAAATGAAATCAGTGGGCTTACTCTGGATTTACACTTGTGTAACTGAGAACAGCCTCTGCCCACGATCTCTAACCACTCTGACAGTTTTACCAGAGGCACAATTCTAATTTCACACTGCTTTTGTGCTAGCATAACTCCATTGACTGCAGTGGAGTGATTCCTGATTTACACCAGCGTAAATTATATCAGAAGCAAGCCAATCATTTTAAAATCACAGCTGTGTTGTATGTTTATCTGTTTTTAGAAAGACAGTAACAAAAATAGTTTGCTTCTCTGTTCATAGCATTTAATCAGCATGGGAGAAACTGACGACCGAAACAATGAATCACTTGGTTTCAACCAATGGGTGGAAATATGAAAAGCCTGCTGCCTGAATATTTTTTCCCCTGACCAGACTGAGATTACTGTACAATGAGTAGTTATAGCAAAGAGCTCGTATTCACTGGATAATAAAATATATCAATAAATGCTGTGAAATGATATGCCTGTACAGACTATACTTTGGACTTAATCCTAAAATAACCTCATTTCTCTCACTCCTAGTCAAATCCAGATGCCCCTGTTAAGGTTAAACTCAAAAACATCCTAATTTTTCATCTCTCCCTCCTGCCCCATGGAGCTATCCTGCCTTTGCTATTTGATGATAACATTATGTTGCTGGCCAACTGACTTAATGACAGCTGCCAGGCTGCAAATAAAATACTTTAGCTTACCAATGACAATCCCGTATTGGCAAAGCAACAATTAAGGAGCTTCTTGAGCAGCTGCCCACACTGTCAATGAGGCATCTTCGTGGGGTGCTACACACACTGTGTCATATGTTGTTTAAGATTTAGTGTAGATCCTGAATGAAGCAGCATGACAGGACATGCATTTCCCTGTCGTTTCTCAACCAAGGATCTGCCAAGTCTCATTCATCCTTTTAAAAAAAGCCTATAGAGTTACCATGCTGCATTCTCCACCAACCAAGCACCTTCATACCTCTAGTTTATGTATGGCGTCCTCCTGCTTGTTGTGACCATCCTATTGTACACACATATTAAATACTGATGATATTGCCATCCAGACTCATTCAGGACTGGTGTTTGATGTTTCTAGCAGGGCCCAAAATGTTACAACAGACCAGGAAAAGAGATTACTCCAGCAGCTCCGAGAGATCACTAGGGTCATGAAGGAAGGTAAACTCATAGATGGCATCTCCCCAGAGAAGGCAGCTGAAGACGCTCCTTATATGGAGGATTGGGAAGGTAAACGTGGGCTTTTATTTCTTCTTTACTGTCATCTGCACTACGTAGTTTTGCCAGAACTGGAATATTTCCCCCCCAGATGCAAACAGACTCCTGCACAATTGCCTCATTTCTTTTCAGAAAGGTGGCCTCCAAGACTGTCCAATTATATTAATGAGCAAATGGATTTTGAACTATCCAGCATTTCACATTGCCTGGATAACACAGTATCTGCTGCCAGAATTGGAAGATGAGCTTGAGTACATGCCGTTTGCTACTTTGTCTTGGCTGACATAGATTTATTTCTGTGCTTTTCTTAATTTGGCCAGGTTTTATTTTCTTCAGCGTAATATCACAGAAATAAGAACCAATATATTTTGCCTTATTTACGTAATTTTGGTTTTGTTTCTTTGCTTGCTCTAATATTGTAAAGGTAATTGGAGACGTTAACTCCGGGAGTTCTGTCTTTCTAAAATTCTGCTTTTTAAACTCATTTAGATTTCTCATTGTTGTAAGTGTTCTATGATTGTGTTTTTAAAACATCCTGCTGGTGTTGAATTCTAAAGGCTTCCCCTCTCCCCCCGTAGACCTAATTTTTTTGCCCTTTCGGAAGCTTTCAGAATCATTCAAAACATAAATGGTAGCCTGAAGCTCTGCCTTCTTAGTCTAGTTCTTCATGCGTTTTTAAAAAATGAAATAAACAAAAGCACTTGGTTTTAGCTAGTTATCCAGCTTTGTAAAGGACATTGTTTAATTCTATATCTGAGGTCTTCAAAACGTGTCTTAGCGAGGCACTGAGGTATTCAGAAATTTATTTACTTAAAGAGCTATGGCCAGATTTTCAAAATATCATCACCCGGCTTCTCCCATAGCTCTCACTTTAGCCCCAGTGGTGGGTGTGGAGCGCTTTTGAAAAATCTGTTGAAAATGGGAGTTTTGCCATTGACTTCAAAGGGGCTAGGATTTCACCCCATCCCCTACAAGCTTGGGATGGTATTAATTTGAATTAGTTTTACTTTAGGGAGCCTCAGCAGAGTGAAAACTAAGTGTTGCTCCATAAGACTTTAACATTCTTATGATAAATTCTAAATTCATTGAACAGATTTGTCAACATAGTTTTTGTATCAGGATGGTCTATTCCTTTTAAAATTGGATTTAATATTTTAAGGTACATGTCACTTTTGTTCCTAAGGTTATCCAGAAGAGACCTATCCTGTCTATGATAATTCTGATTGCTTCAAGCATAGACAGGACACAATCTTTGTGGATTACCCTGATCTGAACGAGCCCTCTGCTGAAGAGATAGCTGAAAGAATGGAGGTTATGGAAGATGAGGATTATTTGTGTAGTGAAACTTTACTGTCTGATCTCACTACAGAGTGTGAAAGCCATGATATGGGACAGAAAAAGGCCCAGCAGATCAGCTTCAGTGAGCAAGGTGGTGTCCTCCATCACAACCATAACTTTGAGAAGTGCTACTGTTGCCACTATGAAGAGGATGATCCTGCTGTCATAGCAGAGAATGCTGGGTTCCATGCTGACAGCTGCAGTGAGGCTGAAGACACAGCCAAAGATGATCACTTCATGGATTCTGACAATGAAAATTCAGGACTGAAAAGCCAAAAAGCCAATGATCCAGATGCAGTAGGCACGCTGAGAAAACGAAACACAAAGGGACTTGAGTAATGGGGACCACCACGTGTGGCTATAGCAAGATTCCTCAAACTCTCACACCTGTGCTCTTTGTTCTTGACCACATTTATCTTCTCCGTTTCCAGCTCTTGGCACTATTTCCAGTCCCTTGGCCATGATCGCTCCACCACCACCTGAACTGGAAGCTAATGGGCCTCTTTAAATTACTCCATTATTACCTCCAGCACTTGCTTGCTAGAGGCTGCTATGAACAGGAACAGACGATGATGCTGTTCCAATATCCACACTCTGTATTTACTTAATCCTGTGTGATTACTGCCTCTGAATAACCACCTCTTCCTCTGAAATGTTAGCTGCACTGTAGTGTCCTACCTTGTCAGTACTAGGAATGGACTTCCTGTCCCAACTGTCCAGAGCCTACCTGCTGACTTTGACAGCTATCAGTTATGAACACACGACCATTTGCATCAGATTATTTAGGAAGATGGAAGGACAGTTTTGTAGCTTCTCTTTTGTTCTGAAGCAGATGGTAATTATCTCCTAGCCTAACTGGTAAAGAGATTTGCAGGCAAGAGACAACATGAATGACCAACTCCTTTTTCAACCACATGGCTGTCACAGTAATTAATTAATATATATGGCACAACAGAATATGCATTCTTTGACCACTGGGGCACTCTTGGCCAAGTGCCTGCATGCACTTAAGAAATGAAACAGTGTCTCAGGGCTGCACATGTTCACGTGGGTGATTGCCTTTAGCATGTGGCTCCTTAATTTAAAACCCTCACAAAGTGTACGCTAAGGTTTACATTGTACATTATTTATGATAACTTCCTACTGGGAAAATAGTCTACAGAGGAACAAGAAGGGAAAAATCATAGCGAAAATATTGTAAACTCTTTTCTTCTTTGGAATATATTGATTCTTAAATGCATTCCTTGTAAATTGTTGTGGACTCTTTAGGACCGCAGCTTGCTCCATCTATGCCTTGAATAGCTTGATTATGTGTCCCAGCAGCATTTAGCATGGGCCTCACTCAAGAGAGACTGAAGGGAAGGTGGCTTTTACCCCCACCATAAGTTGGAGCAGGCTAAGGGGTCTTAACTTACTGCGATGCTGGAGCTCCTGCTAGGCCCTGGTCAGCTGAGTGGGGATTGCTGGCACACAAGGCATGCCAGTCACCCCACACAGCCCCAAGCCCATCCCCTATGCCAGGAGTGGGTCGCATAGCACCAGTCACTTGGAACATGTGGACACCGCTTCACCAATGGAGCAGCTTTGTGCTGCTGCTGAAGGTTTTTTTTTTTCTCACCTCTGTTTACTGAAGTGTTAAGCTGGAGCAGTAATGGCAGGTACCAGACCAGAACTTGTTTCATTCACCCTGCCCAATACTATGGTCATGTGCTCACAAACAAATGCTCTAAGGAGCTGCTGAGTCTCTTGTTTGCCTACATGTAACCCAGCTACTGAAAAGGGCACTGTTCTCAGTGGCAAGACATCATACCACTTCATTTAGGAAATAGGCTCCCACCCTTTACAAGCGGCCTTTCTTCTCCATGTAGCTTCTGCATCAGTGCTTGTAAAATACTTTATTTGCTGTACTAACACTTGTGTGAGAAGCAAATACTCCAGTGGAGGGCATGGCAGTCACGGGGGGAGGTAGGAGGGTGGACTGTGGACATGTCCTGCTGTTAACAGAAGTCTTCATATATTACTCCTGGGGGGATTCTGCGCCAGAGCATGAGCACATATGTCTCATGCCATGCTTCCCCCCCACCCTGCAAAATAACTTCTGGATAGTTGCTGCAGTTCCACCTTTTGCCCACCAGGGGGCACTGTGGCACTAGAGCAGAGCAGCCATGTCCAGCCAGCCCCAGGGTAGGGAAGAGAAGGAACCTGCCTTCTTCCTCCTGCAGGTCAGGAGACAGGCAGAATGGGGCTGCTGGGGAGTCACAGACATGGGTTCATACCGGCTAGTGGGGAAGAACAGCTTGTGGCAAGGTCTGAATGAGTGTGGAGGCTGAGGGCCACATGGGGGGTGAAGTAGGGTTGCAAACTTTCTAGTTGCACAAAACCGCCTCTAGACTGAGGCTCTGCCCCCTCCCACTGTCGCTCACTCTCCCCCACCCTCACATGCTCATTTTCACTGGGCTAGGGTGAAGGCACTGGCTCTGGGTTGGAGCTGGGGATGAGGGGTTCGGAGTGTGGGAGTTGGCTCCAAGGTGAGGCAGGAGTTTGGGGTACAGGCAGGAGCTCCAGGCTAGGGCCAAGTGGTTCGGCTTGCAGGAGGGGTACCAGGCTGAGGCCACAGGTTGGGATGTGGGATGGGCTCCAGGGTAGGGCCAGAAATGAGGGGTTCAGAGGGTAGTAGGTCAGGGGCAGTTTGGGATGTGAGCTTCAGGAAGGAGTTTGTGTGCAGGATGGGCTCATGGCTGAGGCAGGGGGTTAGGGTGTGTGTGTGGGGGGGGTCCAAGGCTGGGGCAGGGGTGCAGTGGGGGTGAGGACTCTGGGTGGGTCTAGCCTACAAGAGGGGACTAGTGCTGGGACCGAGGGGTTCAGCAGGGTGGAGGGACACATGGGGGGTGTATGTGCGCAGGGCCACATGGGGGGGTGGCTGAGTGGGGGGCACAGACACATATGGGGGATTGGGTGTCTGAGTGAGGGTGGAGGGACACATCAGGACAGAGACTGAGGGGCCTGACTGAATGGGAGAGGCTAGGGGTGAGGCAGGAGCTGCCTGGGCAAAGCTCCCAAACACTTCCTCCCCCCCAAAAAAACAAAAACCTGTTTCATATTTTTCCCACTCACCAACAACTCTCCAAGTTCACAGCCAGGCTCCTTCCCAGCAATTACTTCCCTCTCCTTCAGGTCCTCCCTGCCTCCTTCAGCATTTGCACTGTTTCTGAGGGGTGCAGACAACAGTTCTGTAGTGCAGTTTAAATGAATTATTACTCAGAGCTCTGTATTAACATGTCTTGTAAGGAATCTATTTGTCAAAAAAAAAAATCCTGCATCATTTTTGTTTGTATTGGCACAGACAGAGTTGCTGAGGGGTATTTAAATGACCAAAACAATGAGAACTAGTGTGATTATATTGTGTTATTTTTGACAAATAAACTATGCAGAATTTTAAAATATTGTGTGCAGAATTTTTAATTTTTTTGCACAGAATATATTTGACTAAACAGGATTATCACCCACAGTCATTGGTTTGTAGAATTGATGTAGCACACACTGCATTTTAATCTGTTGCAGGAGCCCAAACGGTATCATGATGAACAAAGAGATCATCTGGGTTCATGGAAACTAGAGTTTAGGAAATTCTAATGTCTGCAAAGGTATGCTTCTGCCATTCAGCATCCTACTGTTTATAAATACATCGCTGTGAAATGAAAAAGGTCTTTGTTTTTATTTGTTTGCTATATATCTCAAAACAAATGTAAATTGTCTAAAAGCGCCACTGACTAAAGAAAGAACAATTTGAGCAACACTATACAGGTGTATCATATTATCAAGTAGCATGTCAGAATGTTTTTGTTGCCATAAAGAGCTTTTAACTTGCCAGTACAGCGAACAAATGTCTACTTGTCTGTGTACTATACCATATAGATTACATACATGATGTGGAAGGCAGGGTATAAACCTAAGTTTTTGATGGCCACTTTACTGAGGACTGGTAAAGACACCCTTAATAATTCATTAGTATCTCAAACATGTGCCAATAAAAACTTTGTACCATGTGATGTATGTATATTTGGGTATTTGTACAGCAAAATTATCACAGAGGGTTTTTTTTTTCTTTTTCATTTAAGACACATTGGTACTATTTTCATATCCAGTTCTCCATAAAGCCTGGCTTAACACCAGACCTCAAAGTAAGAGAAATAACTGATGAAATATAGAAATCTCTTTTAAAAAAACCTAAAACAATGTTTCAGAACCTAATTGAGTCGGCCCAAGGCCCAACCAAGGCAATAGTGAATCCCTGGCCAGTGACACATTTGAGGTCTGATAACTTAGGCTCTATCATGGCTGAAAACAAAAGTTACTTGTGGAAAGGGGAAAGGTTTCTCACTTTTTAAATATTCCTAGCCCTAACAGCTCATGATACTAGACTTTAAACCTGCCTTGGTCCAGGACTGATCATCACAGATGAATGTAGATATGATGGGAAATACCAAATGTCGAGGGATAGAAAATTAAACATGACAGTTGTTTTTCTATTTTCTTCATAGAGTTGACAGATGGTTGAAAATGCTTAGAACATTAGTAGTAGGCCTAGCACAGATGGAGGACTAGGCATGATAAATACAATTTATCACAAGGCCTGGTCTGTTCTGAGCTGCAGTTTCACTGGTATAGAAATACAGGGAATGAAGGGAGAAATGCCGATGTTGCTTAATAGAGAGTTCTTGAGAATTTATGGGGTCTGCTTTAGATCCAAACACAGATCTTTTTCTTTTTGACATTGCCCTGCCACGCTGTTGTTGCTGAAACAAGATTAGGTAACTGCTCAGAACCGCTATACAAATACAAAGCCAGCGATTAAGGCTAACGTGCTAATTGAGAAGTTATTAGCAGGTGAGTAACCAACATAGGGCTATGTGGGGGACAGATCATTTTCAGATAAAGGTAATTCAGATAACTGGAATTATACTGTACTTGTACATATATAAACTGTATTTAAATTAAATGTATTTAAGGGGATGTAATTTTTTATATAGGTGCCAGGTTGACTGTCTTGGAAAGTGAAGTCCATTTTAGGTCCCAAACAGGTAGAGTTAAAGATTATGCCAGAGAGAAGCTGGAAAAGTCAGCACATAAAGAACTGACGGGAGTGATCTATTCTCCCAATGGGAAATAACAGAACTATTATGGCGTGGATAGAGTGTGAGTGTGGACAGATAATGAACTGCCTAAAGCGTGACATCAATGGAAAGTCTGTTGTGGACTGTAGGGAGTATATATACTTGATGGTCCAGCCCCAGACTGCAGTTAAAAATGCCATCTCTCTCCTCTGAATTAGTCTGATAGCCTTCCTTCTACAGGCAGGTCTTGAACTGAATAATATGCTTCTACCTCAACTAACTTATTTTTGTTTACATAATTTACCTTGGTTCTTCTTCTAGATAAGTATATATATTTATATAAGCATCTAAAAATAGGGTCTTTAATGGAAAACTTTGGGCAGCCTTACTTATTGGCATCACTACCAGCACTGCCTCTAATTGCTAGTAGAGACGGCTTCACGTTTTGGAGACATGCTTATCTGGATCCAGATCAGAACTTCAGAGATTGAGTGCCGACCTCTATAACTGGCCAAATCAAAATCCCAGATCCAGTCACCCTCAAACTTGGGATTGTGGTAAAACTGTGATAGCTCTGGCACAGTCCAGGCATGATCACAGTGATTTTCCAATGCTATGGGGGTCATTGAAAGCAAGCATCACTATACTGATATACAAGCATCCGCGTTACCCATGCCAGCAATTTAAAGCAATACACAGCTTGTTAAAAGTAAACTAAGTAGCGAGCATCTTGCTTAAGTGAAACCTTTTGTTCCAATAAAATTATATATACCAGAAATAGTTAAGTGTAGGGGGTACCTTGAATACCACTGCCGATGATTACAGGCATAACAAGCAGACTACAAAACCATGTCTGGACTACCAGATCAGTGCTGGGTACACAGAATGCTAAAAATGGAACTAGTGAGGTGACATTTGGGTAGCAGTTAGTAATTTTCCACCTGCATCACTCATTGACACCCATTAAGTTCCATTGTTGGGTTTTTTTCTTTTTCAGTTTAATGGCATGTTATAAAAAGTACAACATAAACTTAGGCCCTAGGACCCAGTACAATCTGATTCTCTGTTAAGTACTACTTTACCCAAACAAGACAATCCTTTCTGACTGCCCTCATCTCTCTCTCTGTTTGACAACAAGCAAGACACCAGATAAGATTTAAAAAATGGTTAATTTCTCTGTCTGTTATTTTAGCACTGACCCATTTTAAGCTGCATATACACACAAGCAAATCACAGACAAATACCATAGCTGTGGTATCAGCAAAGACCAAATCTTTTATTTAATGGTTAAGAAATTAGAACTGGGGAAGACGAGTATTGGCAATCAGCTAAACGTCGCTTTAGCAATTGTTCCACCGCAGCATGCCTCGTGGAGTGTATGTGGTGAGAGAGAGAGACTGTAGTAATACTTACAAAGTATCACTATTTAGTTTATCTTCTACACCCAGAGTCTTTAGTCCCATTTCCCCATAAGTTCACTGACCTCTCTAGTGAGCTCCAAGTTTCCTAGAGACGCAGACCCCACCTACGCCCACCTCCCAGACTCAGTAACTTTTCCCCAAGGTGAATGCCTTTCCTCCTACCCCTCTCTGGGGCTGTTTTTTCCCCTTGGCATTCCTTCAGCCTGCCTCCCAAGCATCTTGGGTGTTACTGCCTCTTCCCTGGCTGATCTTGATCCCGACACCTCCTGTTCTCAGCAGCCACTGAGACGACTGGTTACTTGGAGTCAGCTGCTTGGGTTTTTTTACTCTCTCCCTGCCCAACCATGTGGCAGTTCAAACTGCCACATATGTAGTTAACATAATATATTGGTCATGGCGCTTTATTTGAGATGTTGAATTTTATATTCTAATTTTTCTATTCTATTTATTTCAGTTTAATGGATGATTTTTGATTTTTCATTTCATTTTATACAAAAGGTTCAACAAACGTAGGGTCAACAGGTATCAAGCACTCCCACACCCCAAGCCTCACCCTGGAGTTCCCATCACAGGCTGCCTGACCCTATCTCTCTCATACGTGCACCAGTCTGCTCTCTGCAGAGGGCTGAAAGTGTGCAGCCCCTGGTCAGGAGAAACAGATCGGCATGCTCCTTGGGCTGATGGGCAGCAGACAGGAGAAAGCTCTCCCCTCTGGAGAGCAGCCAAGGTGATCCCAATCAGACATGTAATAGAAAGGGCAACAGTAAATCAGGCCTCTTTCAGGCCTGAAAATTTCCCCATGGCCAGTTACGACCTCTAGAGGTCATTCTCTCCTTCACCTGGGGAGAGGAGGGAGGAGCTTTTGCACCTTGTGCAAGAGTTTCAAGTCCTTGTGTTCACAGCGTGTAAGATACAGCTCAATACAAACTTGCAGTGCTGCAAGTGGCTACAGCTCCACTGAAGTCAGTGAGCTTAGAGCCAAGCTGAATTGGGCCCATTCCAATTTATGAGGGTTGTATTTGCTTGAAACATGAAAATTCATTGACAAACACGGTGGGGAGCCTATTCTGTTTATGCTGAACTAGTTCTCAATCTACTACTGTGCAGGTAGTTTCAGAAGAGATTCCCTACCTTTTTTAAAAAAGGTCAGATTTGTTTGAAACAATTCAAGTTTAATTTTTCTGCAGATGTTTTGTATCAAACACACACTGAAATCTCTACAACATAAACAATGTAATTGTGAAAATACCAAATTAGTTCTTACACATACTGATAAATACATTTGTTCCAGAATACCAAAGAGTTTCTTTAAAAATTTACCTCAGAAAAGCACATTTTTGCAGATTTATCTAAAACTCCATACAGTTCTGAACAAAAATAAGATGCCTGACCACTCAAAACAGGATAAGACAGTCTTTGCAAATAGACACATCACATTCTAGGCATTCTGAAAAAAAGTATGACTGGTTAAGTACTTGTTCTTAAGATTAACCCAGAAACTTTTTCAATTCTGAACATTTCCCCATTTTTGATCCTCACATTTAAAGGAAATCGAGATAGTAACATAGTCAAATTTTACAGTATAATCATTGGTTTGTTTTAGGAAAGGCACAGTGATGAATTAGAAAGTGTTTACTGTGGGAAAAGAATCTTTTAGCAGACTTTGTATGTTCCCTTTAGAGGAACAACAAAAACAAAACAAACGTAGCATCTACAATTTCTACTTTCTGGAAGTTTAAGTAAACATAAATCAGAAACAAAGATTAATCTTCCTTAACAGAGCCAAATAACCCCCAACAAATCCTAAAAAGGTTCGTTCATACCTAATATCATTGTCATTAGCTGGATCACACTAGTGCTTGGAAGCATTACTTTAGTTTAAGGGGTCAATATAAACTTGGACTTTTGGAAAATGAGTAATTGGAAAAATATCCACTTTCTGAGATCCAGCTTTAATAAGCATGTCCTGCATTCAAAATAGTCCTTTAATAAAATTATAATTTTTCTGCTCCCCCAGTTCATGTTTATAAGAATCTGTTCAACAAGGGAGAAATGAAGGCCCTGATCCTTCAGTGAGAGGTGCAAAGATGAACCACAGCACCTGCACAGAGCCCCCACAGAAAGTCAGTGCAGGATCAGTGCAAGACTGGGGCATTACTGATTGACTGGATGCATCATTTCTATCATATGCACAAGCTAAACAAATTAAAAAATATATTTTTTGTAACTTTCTTTAAGTGATAGTTATCTTTCATGTTACTTGCAGCAATTGATCGTCAGTACAAGATTATCTTCAATTGACTGTGTCCCTTTATCACTGATAGCATAAACTGATGTTAACTTGTTTTAGGGTTAATCTTTGCAAACAGTAGAAGTTAAGTGTGATCAAACCAATTGACATCTGCTGAAATTTCTTGTGCATTTATATAAAACATATTGGGCAATGTTGGAAAAACAACACATTAAAAGTTACTTAGGGCACGTATATGTGTTCTCTTTTTATAATGTGCATATAAAACACAGGTGTGCCCCTTATTTTCCTGTCACTTTGCCGAAATCCCATCAGTCTCTTGTGAAAGAAGTCCTTTGTTTAAATGTCATATACACATCTTATACTTCAAAATGCCAACAAAATAAACTTAAAGGCCAAACATTTATTTTTTTCCTCATTCAAGTTTTAGAATATGGAGCTAAAAGGCTTGTTAGTTTGTTATTTATATCTCTTATCGCTCAGGTAACCTTCCTAGGTGATTTAGGAATTGCTCTGCAAGTTAGATTATTAGATATTGTTCTGCAAAGTATGGCTACGTGACAGGTCTAGTTTTTCCAGCATGCACAACTACTTACAGTATACGTTTTATTATACATCACATTGGTTGAAATATAGGGTCTCATGATTTTAAGGCACATTCCATAGGACAGGCGAAATTCTGCACTGACATATTCTTGGTGTAACTCCTTTGACTTTAATTGGGTTTCATGGGATGTACTTCAGTGCTAAATTTGGTCTCTTATGTCCAATTTATTTTAAAGAGTATTTATGCAAGTACCTGTAGCGCTTGATTTCTCTAAGTCAAGGTCAGCCCAGTTCAGAAACAAAGAAAAAAACACATGGATATCTTCCTGGAGGCACACAAGTGTGTGGGTGCAGTACAGGGGATAGTCCAAAATCCATCCAAGTCAGTGGAAAATCTCATTTACTCCAACAGGCTTTGGGGGAATACAAACAAGTATGTACAAACTTTGAACATGAGATGAAACTTATTCACTAACCAGATAAAGAAACAATTTGTACCGGGAGAATTGCTCCCAAACTCTCTCATTAACATGACATCATCCCACCGATGATTCCATTATTCCTTGCTAGTACCATCCAATAGATGAGGATGTCTTTTATTAGCGAGAAAGGGTTTCCAATAAATGGTATGCCAAAGCTTTCACACAGAAATCACACTGATTGTCAATTATTTACTCACTGGGTAGCTTTCATTCTATTGCCTGTACACCACTCTGTGTACAAAATGAAACTGTACAACCTTTGTACACGGACTTCCGCCTTACTTCCTAGGTTCTTTGTAATTACCCTCCTCAGTTTGTGTCTTCGTTCTTCTAGGAAAAGATGGGCAGAAGGCTGAAACCATTGGAATTAGAAAGAATAAAGAAATCCATTTGGAGAAGCTGTGATTAAAGTGTCCGTGTTCTTATATGCAGTGATGTGCAGCATGTCAATACAGAACTCTGACTGAACATGCTAGCATGCTTAAAGGGCCACCAGTCAAAACTGGTTCCCTCTCATGAGAAGCTGTTCCTTACCATTAGAGAACCTATATCTCTAATGCAATATCATTCATTTTTGTTAAGGTTCCATGCACATCTTTGCAGCAGCCTCACGGGCACACAAAATGAGCTACTGTACGTAGAGCGGGAAGCAAGCATGCAAAAGGAATCATGCACAGTACGTAGCAGAATGATGTCTGAGAAATCAGCAGTTACATTTCTTAATTATATCTAACCATCAACTATGAAACGCTGAGTGGTTTTTTTACACAGTGACCATTGTTTTGAATGACATCAGGGTCCTTTGTGGGCATTAAAATCCCTGGGGGGGGGTGGGAGTGGAGTGGGGGCAGAAAAGGAACTGTTGGTTTTTCCAATGAGCAGTTAAAACTAAACAGATGTTTCTGCCATAACGGAGCCACTGTAAAGCTCGAGTATACTGGTATGCACTATGCCTTACTCTGAGCATTGTCACATTCTGGCTCTGTCATGCCACCAGAAGACGCCGCCGCCAGAAGTGAGGGTCCCCAGTGACCTGTTGCTGTGCCTGAACAATACGTCTTAGGGAATCAATATTTAGAGCAGCCTAGCAGATCTTAATTGCCACAACTGAGCATATGAGAAAGGTGAATCCATTTTACAAATGTGCTCGTGTATCTTGGTCAGAGACGATCCAGGCTTTAAAGTTCAACTACCTTGAATTACTAGTGTAAGCCACAATCTGGCAAATTAACTAACACCAATGATAGGGGCATCAAATGCCTTACTCAACATGCTCCTAGAAGTAGTCACAAAATATTCACCCTTGAGAGAATCAGGGAGGTGGAGTTAGACAATCCCCCCCCATTATGACGAGCCAGAATATGGAAAGAGGGGAAGAGCTGAGAGCTTACTTTATAGCTGTTTATTCATTTAACTTAGCCTCTAATTCTATTGATGAATTCTCCAAGGGCAGCTTACGGTTTTCACAAATGTATTCTCTGATCAAAACTAGGTGCTAACCAATTTCTACAGACAATTCTTGGCCATAGATTGTTTACCAGCCATTCATTATTAGTATCTGAAATAGGAAATTCAAGTCCTGTTGGATCAGTTTGAATGGACACAAATCACAGTATTATCCTGTCTAGATAAGCTTAACTCAGAGCTCCTTGAAGCAGGAGAGAATTGGATGAAGAATGAACAGCAGGGATTCCAAACCAGAAATGTACTGATTCAACTAGCCTGTGTAACTAAGGCTGTAAGCGATGATTTGAAGTGAGACCGAGTAGAAACACAGCCTCACTATCTGCCCTAACTATTCCAAAATGTCACCAGAGTCAATGATGTTGAAAAAAGATATAGCACACTCTGGGAGGGGGGCAGATCCTCAGCTGATGTCAATTGTCCTAGCACCATTCAATGGAGCAGTAACAATTTACAGCAGCTGAGGATCTGCCCCCGGGACTCAGCTGTTATAAATCTTTTAAAAGGGTATCCTGGTGCCATGTCCCCACCTGAACCCAGACTCCAAGTTAAGAATTATAGTAAATGATGTGTTTGTTTTTTCAACATAAGTACTTTAAATCTTGGAAAGAACTGGAAGGGTTAGGAACTGAATATAATTTCCAGTGTTATCTTATTAAGCAGAAGTTGGCTGGCCAGATTTAATTTATTCCCTGAGCAGCCTTTCATTTCCAGACACTTACACAAAGACAACCTTAAAGTCTCTGCATGGGAATAATATGGCCCCAATTTAAAACAAAACATACGATTTAAAAAAATTGTGCCAACATGGAAATTTTTTACAATGGCGAAGGAATGGGAAGAGTCCTAATTGGTAAATTGCATTATTATTTTCTAGTTCCTCCCACATACCGTGGATAAACCTCTATAAGACATTCAACTATCATTAATTCATAAGCAGGGGGAAACAAAGTAGGACCTACATTATATTGGAGAGACCACAACACAATACAGAAACTGTTCTGCAAACCCCCTGCTATGAAATATGGCCTCTGGACTGTTGAAGATTCCTAACTCCTCTGGCACTGACCATTCTACATACAGCATGTCTCTCTTACTCCATTTATTTTAATAACTAGCCCAATAAAGACTCCTGCCACAGCAGAAGCTGGGTTTACGGGATTTAATTATTTGAAGCTGGATTTTTGGTATGATTTTCAATTTCCTGGTGAGAAATCAGGGGGGCAGGGGGAGGGATAGCTCAGTGGTTTGAGCATTGGCCTGCTAAACCCAGGGTTGTGAGTTCAATCCTTGAGGGGGCCACTTAGGGATATAGGGCAAAAATCAGTACTTGGTCCTGCTAGTGAAGGCAGGGGGCTGGACTCAATGACCTTTCAAGGTCTCTTCCAGTTCTAGGAATATTCAGTGTAAAAGTGAAAGAAGTTAGTGTTATCAACATGAGCTGAAAACTGGGGACCTCTACCAGAAGTTAATCACTTGTACTTGAATCATTAGCACACAGGTCTGGGACCAAGATCTCTGGAGTTCTAGTTCCAGTTTCCGCTAAGAACTTGCTGTTTGCTTAGTATGAGTCATTTAACCTGTCAGTGTCTCAGATAGCCTAATAACAGTAAGATGATAATAATATTATCCTATCACTCTGGGGCTGTTTTATTAGCTAACTTGTACAGTCCTTGTGAACTGCTATATAGTGTTATTATTTTCTAGATGTTTGTTTAGGAGCTTTGACATTTATTGGCCTAATAACAGAAACTGACCTAAAATATATGGAACACTATTGCAAGAAACAACAAAAGGAAATTTTCAGTGAAAGAAGAGTATGATCAGATGAGTTTCCAAACCTGTGATGTAGTTAAAGATTTGCCAAAGTGATTCCTAGATATCAGATTTACATTTCTTGGAGTGCATTCCACTGCAAGCAATTGGATAGCCGGTAAGTAGCAGTTATCAACCAGACAAGTGGTAAGCCCTTATGATGAAGGCTATAAATCCTTGTTTTGGTTTGAATGAGATGTTTTTTTCCTAATGCCAACCACTAAAACTCCAAACTAGAGCCGGTCAAAAATGTGAGGGTGGACAGAGGTCTAGAAGAAATTAGTGGAAATTGTGCCCTTTTTTCCATGAAAATGTTGCATTTTTTTGACCAGCACTACTACAAACCCATCTATAGTTAGCATTGGAAATACTGATGTCCAGTTCCAAGGAAGTGACAGCGCATCAAAATATTGAGCCTATATGGTGGAGAAAATCAGAGGTAACTCCACCAGTATAACCCTAAAACAGTTACTGACTACTATCCAAAATGTATCTGCACAGATTGACAAAGAAAGCTGCTGGCAAAGACAGCTCTCTCTCAGTAGGATCCAGGTACCTAGTTACACAGAAATCACAGCTTTATCTGGGCCCTAGCCTTTTCTTTGGGAATGTTTTAAGTAAGGCCACCCTCTGTGCTAGAAAAATAACCACGTTTAGAGACATTTGAGGCTAAACTACATTATAATAGGATTTCTTCTTTCTAGGGTGGACAGGAAATCCTTTGTATATTAAGGAACAGGTTTTTGGCCAATGTCAAGCCTTAGGATGTCTTCTATCCACTCCATACTGGGAAGACATAGTCCTGCTGTAAGCTGGGTAGGCCACAGCCACGTCTGACAAACATGTTTCAACTGTTACTTTTCTAAGGTAGATGGTCCCTAAAGCAGAACTATTAACAAAAATCCATTCACATCTCTTATGTTTTGGGGTATTCTGCATTACAAAATGATTGGTCAAATAAAGTGATTTTTCCCATGGCTCGAGGCCAGACAGGATAAAGTGATAGTATCTGTATCTAAGACAGTGCAGAATTGCCTGAAGAATCAAATGGGACTAAGAAGATCTTGCAGTTGTGCATTTGTTAGCAGTTAAAACAGTGTTTTTAGTAAGGGGTTTGGAGGGAAAGGTTCGAAAGTGCCTAAGGAAGTTAGGAGCCCAAATCCTATTGGTACTTTGGCTCCTAACTCCCCTGGACAGTTATGAAACTCCCAGTCTTTACATTTTTGGTCCTGATCCTGATCCTGCAGCTGCCTTCATACTGGTACACTGCTGTGGCCAAAGTTAATGGCTGGGTACAGGGGCCCACCAATACAGTGCCAGTTGTAGGATCAGGGCCTTAAAGTTTTTCTGAACAACTTAAATGAGATCCAAACCTCAAGAGAAGATTCCAAACAGACATTCTAAGCAAGTAATTTCATCATATGCACAGATATTCATGATCAACCAGGTCTTAACACTAAAAAGTAAATATGATTTACCATTCTCATTCTGTTTTTCTGGGAAAGTTTGTTTTACAATTTAGTGTTACTTGTGACATTCCTAAATGACCTGCATAACCCTGGGTAAGGATAACTAAAAGGGAGAAGTAGCATTTACATGTTCATACGTCAGAAGCAAGTTGTGTTGTAAATATCCCATACAGGTAAGAGGTCAGTCATAGTTCATACAAGGCCCATTGTTTTTAAACCAGACATGCACCACAGACAGACTGACTGGTAACAACAGTTGTTAATGGCTGAGGCTATGGCTACACTGAAGAGTTGCAGCACTGGTGGTGGGTTTACAGTGCTGCAGCTTAGTAACTGTCCACACCTGCAAGGCACATCCTGCACTGCAACTCCCTGGCTGCAGCGCTGGCTGTACACCTGGTCTGCTTGGGGTATAACGATTGCAGCGCTGGTAATGCAGCGCTGCTCCGCAGGTGTGGCCACCAAAAGCGCTGTAATTGGCCTCCAGGGTATTAGGAGGTATCCCAGAATGCCTGTTCACAACAAACCGGAAGACGGGCTCCCCGGAGCTGCTTATCTAAAAAACAAACACAGCTCCTGTTTGCTCGAGAAGAGGCAGGGGAATTGCTTTGGAATGTTCACAGCTGTTTGCTTGAGTAGAGAAGCCACAGAGCAGAGGGGGAGGGGCAGTCCGTGTTGGAGCTAGGAATGCATAATTTGCATTTAGTGAATAAGAGAGGGGTTGGGGAAGGGCTCGAAACTTTTAAAATGATTGCAGGTTGGTGATGTGTATGTTCCAGTCCTTAGAACTTGCAAGGCAGGGAGCTGACAGCTCCAAAAATCCATGCTCCCCCTCATCCCCCTCTTTTGAAAAGCATGTTGCAGCCACTTGAACGCTGGGATAGCTGCCCACAATGTAGCACTCCCAACAGTGCTGCAAATGCTGCAAATGTGGCCACACTGCAGCGCTGGTAGCTGTCAGTGTGGCCACACTGCAGCGTTGTCCCTACACAGCTGTACGAAGACAGCTGTAACTCCCAGCACTGCACACCTCCAAGTGTAGCTATACCCTGATTCAGACAAGTAGTATTTAAAAGACAACATGCCACATAAACATTAAGTGCCTGATTTTCCATATGAATGAAGGACAAACAGGCATCATGATTAAAAGTCACGGGAATATGTTCAGGAATGCTGGTTTTATAACAATTATAAACGTATACTAAAATACAACTATACATCACTTTGAAAAAGGGAAAATAGTATCACATTGTTTGTCCAGTATCTTTGACTCTGTGTTTTTCTGCTCATTTGATAATCAGGGGTACATTGAGGATGAAAGCCTGGGCCTCACTGAAATCAGTGGCAAAACTCCCATTGATTCTAATGGGATAAGGATTTTACCCAACCATTTCATTAGCTAATAAGTTTCTCTAAATTGCCCGGGTAACAGATAATAATTCACACTTTTATGTTTCCAGCAATATCAATTGAAATGTAAGACGTAGCACATAAATAGTATCTGCCATCTAAGAGTGTCAAAGCATTCAACTGCTTAAGTCTCAAAACAGAATGGGGAAGATGGTCTGATAATAATTATCACCATTTAACACATAGGGAAACTGAGGCACAAAGCGGCTATGACTTGTCCGAAGACACACAGTGAGTCAGCGTGGGACTAAAACCCAGGCACTCCTCCTTTCCAGTCATATGCTCTAACTACTCGATAACACTACAACTTTAGGCCATTTTTAATACAGATTGTGTCTTTTTCCAAATGGTGTGCAATCAACAAACATATGCAACATAACCTGGATATGTGGGGTCAGACTTTCAAGCAGGGCTTTAAAAAATTCCTATTTATGTGTTGGCAAGGTTTTGTAAGTAAGGGCTACTGTAGTTTTACATAAAACATACTCATCGTGTAGCAATTATTAGAACAGTTACTGGCCAACCAAATTATAAAGCAGATATAAAGTTTTCCTCAACAATTTAACAACTTTTCTTATGTGCATCATCTACATAAAGCAATTTGACAAACCAGTACACTGTATCTAATAAACAGGCTTTCAAGAAAGCTCACATAGTTCAAGTCTCCTTAGTAAGGTTTCTGACAAACATACACCTATCTAAAAAGAATTATTTATACCCCCTTGGCAGTTCAATAAAATACAACATTTTAAAAAGTACTAATGCAATTTCTTCTAACTCAAATGTATTTCTGAGTGTCAGCTACTGAGCTTGAGTTCAGCATACACAGAGCAAAATATTTTGAAATTTCTGAAAAACAAAAACAAATGGGAAAGTATTTTCACAAATCTTTTTCTCCTCATCAGCCAGCTGCAATATCAAAGCAAACACTAAAAAGGCAACAAAACAATTTTAGGTGGCTATTGATTAGGAAATCTAAAAGGGAGTTTAGTGGAGCAGAAGCAATCGGACGGATTGTATTTTCACAGAGCAGTGTGCATGGGAGGAGTCTGTAGCGTTCATGTGTGATTAGCTAGGGGAGAATCAATGGTGTGTAATGACATGTATAGTCTTCATCTGCAGAAAGATCTAAGGCCAAACTGATGTTTATATGAAAATGGAGAGAAATGTTTTTCCAGTAACCACAAATGTGTCCTTTATGGAGATTTGACAAGAAATTTGAGAATCAACCCATACTTCTAATAAGGGGAGCCACTGTGTGCCATTCTACTAAATGTGGTATCCAGATTTATCCGAAGAGGTATTCTATGAGCAAGAGCCTACTTCAGTACAAATTGTACATGTGTTTTCTTAGTGAGTCACAAGATCATGTGTTTTCAGCCAGTTTAGAAATTGACAGCATCAGGTTCCTGTCCTGCAAAAGGTTAGTAGATGCAAACTCTTATGCTGTGCAGAGATCCATTGACTGTATCTCTGAGCACCTGCCAAATATCAGTGGCACCGCTTAGGTGTACGAGTCCATCAGCTCTTTGCAAGATCAGGAAGAAAGGCTGTCCTATCCTGTTCTATAATCAAAGACTAAATCCGTACCAATCTGCAGGGCAAAGATTGTCTCCTACACTGACTCTGTACAGCAGGTCACTACTGCAAAACAAACAAAGTAATGCTATGAAAAGTTGCTAAAATGCACGAGGTCACATTGGACCTATTTAAGTAAAGTTTTCTGTACCCCTGGGCTGAACTGGCAGAGAAAATACAGGGGGGATTTTTCATTGGGGTACAATACTGAGTACTTTTGAAAATCTCACCCATAATGTCTATGCTGGTTGCAGTTCACTGAAAATTCATTCATCAAAAGCTAGAGATGGGCCAGAAGCTTTGCATCCAGGGCTTTGGTTCAGCATTATAAAAGAATAGTCAGCATTAATTTGGTTCCAGAGCCCCGATAAGATTCCAGAACCTCTTAAAGTTTGGGGTGTTGACTTATAAGATTTTATTATGGGTCCCCTTCTAGAGTATACATAGAAATGTATTTCTAGAGTGAGAACAGTGCTCGTTTATGGTGCTATGCAACCACAATGGTCTGGAGATATCAATACTATTGTAAGGTAACTTGAAAAATAAGTGATTCATGCAGAAATAAATTGGAAAGACACTTAAGTAGATTTCCATGGTTTCAGACTTTGTAATAAAGGCCTAGTTATTACTACTGTGCGACGAAGCTTCACCCAACCTCTTTTTTTCTAAGTGACATTCATTCCCTCAGAATGGGATGATGGTTAGCTTCTAAGATGTGGGGTCAGTTTAGCAGCACTGACACGTTGCGTTTTATAGAATCACTTTCAACCTTACCAAAAGGACAAATAAGACAACCCTACGAAGAAAATGTTCATAACAGAAAATCCAGGCTTCTGGACAGTGTTGCTCACTGATTTGCCACTGGCTTGGAAACTGCTGTTACTGTGTTTCCTAAAATCATTGAAATTCGGATTGTATTTCAGACAAGCTCTTTGTATCCACTTGCCTCTTAATGTGTTAACTTACTTCACCGTAAAGCTAAAGGGCCAAATTCAGCCTCCATAAAGCTCTCCATTGTGGGGGCATCATTGGATGTGCTCCTGATGGTGCTATTCAGCTGATTCACTGAATGATATTGCCAAAACAAGCACTTTGGCGTATACATCTTAGAATAAAAGATAATGGGCTTGGAGAGAGGAAGTGGAGCAAGAGTAGTAGAGCTTCAGAGATGAAGAAAATTAGATATAGGCCAGGAAGAAGTGATTTGATGTCAATAATCTAGTTGCTAAAGTGACAAGTTAAATTAAGAAGTCACATTAAAGAGAAGGATATTAGCCTATAAGCCATTCAGGCACAGTTTCTTTATGACTCCCTACCAAAATTAATAACAGAAGCAAGATTAAATCATCACTACTTACAGCTAAAACATTATGAAGTCAATTCTAACCAAATTCTCACTGGGACACTGTAGGGGAATTATATGACTTGATATTTTTCTTATTATTCTTATTTGTGATACTGAAAGGCCAAGGTTTATGTGCTGTTAAATGTTGATATGAAGGAATTTCAGAAGATATTGGTCCTAGCACTCTTATCAGCAAGCCTAGTTTGGAGACCTGTCAAACAGGTTATTTGAGAAGGCAGATACCTTTGAAAATAGATTTTTACTGTGCAAGGCACGATCTACTTTCCTGGGATCTATGCAATCCCATATATTGTGCTTTGTTTAGGTAGAATCTGTATGCTTAACAAGATGGCAAGAATGAAGGATTTGGGGGGAGAGGAGTTAGAACCTAAAAATATTCATATGTAGTAGTGTCTTTCATCCAGAAACGTCCCACACATTTCACAAAATAGCTATGTCACCACCAAAATGCGGCCACATCTGGGGCAAAAGATGGCAGCCAGGTGCATGAACAGAACACTGCATTTTGCTTTACAATCCTCAGGCAAGGGTAAGGACACCAGAGTGAACTCCTACAAAAAATGTCATGAGATTTGGGCATCTCATTCCTGTAGACTCTTTTGAAAATCCTAATCATAAAGGTTGGGGTGATACTCATAGCTGGTGTTTCTTGCTGAGTCAGTTGTCCAGAATTTGTGTTATGTTTTCTATTTTCTTTGTTGATGTGGGGTGCTCTCAGTGATAAAGACCCTTCTTTATACAAGCTATTCATCTTCTAGTGACTACCTTAAAGATAATTTCCCTTTGCAGTTACTTAGCTAGTACCGTATTATGGTACTGTGAAGTAACTTTAGGAAGACTGGAGTCAATACTCTTTCCAGTGTAACTTACAGGCCATTTTCTCATCTAATTAAAGAAAATGGACTAAGACATTGTGTTTTTTTGAGTGGATTTTTAAGTAGATAGATGTACATGGCAATGCTACATGCCATTTTCTAGGCATATAATTATCATTGGAGATGGAATCTGAAGGTTTGATTCTGGCCAACACCTTTTACAGCTTGGAAATCCAAACTAAATCCAAATTCAGCAGATTGTATCTATCTTTGCAATGGACTGAACCGAAACTCTAGCTAGTACTAGAAGCACTGAGTAAGGTTCAGAGCTGTCATATAGTAACACGAATGCCATTTGTTTGTTAAAATTCAAAATCAGATAATGAACAGGGGCTGATAGTGTGCCTCAGGTCTGGTGCAATAACTCAACAGCTGACAGAGAGGAGACCACACCCATTTGCTGGGGTCTCATACTAGCAAAGTGCTGAATAATGAAAACTGCAAATCCTGAGTGATTACCATTTTTATCATTCATTGTAGGAACTCACTGGTCCTTTATCTCAGATCAGGAGATCTCTTTCTTTCTTATTTTATACTACAGGAAGAAAATATTCTTTGTCTTCAGTCTTTTCAAAAAGGGGACAGTCTCTGCCATTGCTCAGAAAATATTCAATAGGTTGGGCCAGGGGTGAACAACCCCCCTCAAAGCCAGGAGGCTTCTCTCCATTGACGTCAATGGGATTTGAAATGGGTTTATTCCCTCTAAAATAGACTTTCATAAAAAACTGTAAGTTAAGCAACAACAATCCAACTGCAAGCACATTTGTCCACTGGAATTTCCTTGTCCCTATATCTGTAATGAGACCTGGAGGCAGAGGTACAGAATAAAACATATTTATCTTATTAGTTGAAATCATACAGTCCAAGTGGCACAACCTGTCCTGATGGCCTGTGCCCTACAGTCACACAGGGACTGGAAGCTGAGACAAGCAGATCTGATCTCATTTTCTTATTATATAATCTGTGGTTATATAATGTAAATAGGCTATTAAGAATACAAAAGGGCTTTTTAATAAGCACGGTATAAAATGTTACTCTAATATTTAAAGCTCTTCGAATAAACTGTTGTGTTTGGGGTAATATTATTGTATGGGAAAACAGAAGTAAGACTCAGGATCTCCACTTATTTTTAAATGGGGTTTTATGCATTTCTCATAGTTAAAGTCTTTCCTTGATGACTTTTGAGATGTTTACAATGCAAGAAAGCTGAGTGGAGAGCTCGTATTTTGAAATGATATTTGTTTATATATCCCAGACCTATCAGAAAATAGTAAACAAAAGAAAACCTTATTTTAAGCAATTTGTATGTCCTGAATGAACCTAATTTGTATGTAATGTACACTATATTTACCTAAAATAATTTAGCTCAGTAGCTGGCACTTTTACATTATAATGTAAAATAGATTTCAAGCACTTTTATAATGAGAAATAAATATGAAAATTGTTACCATAGATTTGACAAAACTCAATATCCAAAATGTAAATCACAAAAGGCCAGAATAATTTAATATATTATTGCTACTACTTTCCCTAGTCATTCACACAACTGGCTTAAAATAATGATGCAGCTCTGTGAAGCGATCTTTATCCAAATATTTATATCACTTGACACAAAATATGTATCTGAATTAATATAGGGATATATAAGGATACAATACCCAAGACCCAGCATGCCGAAATGCTGGCATTCAGAGTCTTTTCCCCCTTTCTAGAATTCGAATAGGTTTCCATTCGAAATAGAACTTAAAAGCAAATAGATATTAAAACATAAAAAAAATGACACCTTAGAATTCAAGTGACTTGTGCAACATTATTTTGTGCTGTCTACTTCTTCTTTTTCTCCTACTATAATTAAAACTCACCCTGCTCCTCCACATAAATAATAGCAACAAATCAAGTTCAGTCCAATATAGGCCTTCCACTCTTAGACTTGGTTTTATATTACATGAGATCCTTGTCTGTTCAAAAAGTGCATCTTTTTTGGTGATCTTTTCTTCCGTGTCGGGTGATGTGAACGTCAAAGTATTCAACACAAGCTTGAGGTCTGATTATAGCCTCTGAATACTTCTTAAACATAAAAACAGACTTTTTTTTTTAAGATAGCTTTCATGGATTTAGAAAAGAGACACCACTGGGAATAGTGTTACTTGAGCCATGGTCCGGTACATCATGGCACCTCTCCATAACATAGCTAAGAATATCAGACAGGACTTTTATTTATAGAAACTTGATGCCACTTCCAGAAAAATACATAACAGATAAAACAATATTTCCTGAATGTCCTGAATGTTTAAAAGATTCCAATTATTTTCTCCTCAACAATATGGTGGGTCCTTTCAAAAATTAATTTTACCTGGCCTGGTTTCTATGAACCATAAATGACACCAGTGAATATTTGGAATCATGTTGTTTTCCCTTGTGGCATACTGCTCAGCTGTGTGGAGACTCTACCACTTCTGTTTACTCACAAGCCAATTTGCTGTCAAAGCTGGAGAGGGCAATAGCAAAGGCTTGTAGTGCACACATTGGGTAGTTGTAGTCCATGGTGAATACATCTTCAGCCACACGGCCAAACTGCATCACTATGTAGTCAGCTGTAATAAAAGTCATAAAAGTGTTAGTTTTAACTACAGCCCTATTAAATAAATGCATGTTCGATATCAATCCACTGCCCCCCAAACCCTACAATAGATGGATTGAATGCTATAACATGTACTCAGACAAGTAGTCCTGATGACTTCAATGGGACTATTCATATGAGGACACTTTGAATGAGGACAAATTGCAGGAATAAAGGCCTTATGTGTGTTTTCTTCTAACATTTCAGCCAGGTAACCAACGGGTTTAAAAAAAAAAAAAGTCAGGCTGCTATTCCCTTGTGTTCATAAGCATGAAATTCACCTCCATGTAGAAGGTCAGCACAAGACCTATGCATAGATCTTGGGTTGATGCTCCGCACAGGGGATAATTTCACTCATACCAGACAGGATCCAATTCCACTCCCATTGACTTCAATAGAAGCAAGGCCAGGCAGGCAGACAAAAAGGACTGGGAGCAAGAGTGTGAGAGGGGATGAGCAGGGGTGTAACTGTGCTGTCTTTGTACACACTTGACCTAGAAACACTGCAAAGGTAATTGTGCAGTGTGAATTTCAGTGTCACTTAGAAGCTCTCAGAGGCTGGCACTGCTAATTCCCATGCATGATCTTCACAATGTTGATCTTACCAAGCCTTCAGCACCCTCACTATCCTAGACAAGACACTGGTCTGATACATCTGCATCTTCCTTGAGTCATCTACACTTGTGAGTTATGAGAGTGCATAATGGGGCAGATCCTGGCCCCACTCACCAAGTGCACCCAGAGGACATAGAGGGGCCAGAAAGCCACAAATGGTTGGAGCAGAATTTCCCCAGCAAAGGACTAATGCAGGCCCTTATGTAAAGGAGTGTGCTGGGGCAGGCCGGGGAATAGCACAGTGCTGACTGCTACAGGGAATTCTGGGTTGCTGCCCAGCCATAGGTAGCCGGGAGGAGGCTGCTGTAAATTAGCATAGCCTGCAATGCTGCTCAGTTTACACTGGGGCTGGGGGCCCTAACTGGCCTCTGCAGCAGCCTAGAATCCAGAGAGTAGAAAGGTGCCATCAAGCAATTTTTACCCCTATAGGTAGCACAGCAAAAATCTGTCCCAGTAGGTGTAAAACACGATCTGATCTGAATTGTCAGGATAGAATCAGTGTTATAGCGTGTACAAAACAAGCTGTTGTTGTTTCTAATCAGTTTAGCTCGGTGATCTACACTTACGATCATTATCGTGAATAATTTGGAAGTTTTTCACAGAGGCCTGTGTGACTCGACCATGGAAATTTAAAACATAGGACTGGGTGTCATCATTCCAGACCGGAGTTTTGTTATGTAGCTCAATGACGCTCTCCGTATTTTTGTTCTGCCATCTTGCAAGAAGCGTTTCATGTTCCTGCATACATCACACACACAAACTTCAGGTTAGCACTCTCTGAGGGGAAAGAGGGTTAACAACTTCAACCTTACCTCCTTAATGTCACCCTTAACTTCCAGTATCACAGTACAAATAAAAACAAAACAAAGGAATGTAAAGTATTTTAATTGGAATTGGGCATCCAAATCCCATAGGCATCTTTGAAAATCCTAGTCCATAGCTAATCTCTGAAATGTATTATTATTTATTATTTGTAACATGGTAGTGCCTAGGAGCCCCAGCCACAGACCAGGACTCAATTGTGCTAGGTGCTGTATAAACAGAACAAATCTCTAACATCCAACCCTTCAGAAGTAGAAACATTACCAATCTAGGAGAAAGAGGACATTCTTAAGTAATTTTAATTGTTGAGACACATTGTAACTTACATTACGTGGTCGGATAGAAACTCTTTCATGGTCCATATTCATTCCTGGTATGACCACACTCATTTTGCGAGGTCCTTTAAATCCCAAGACATTTGTTTCCTAAAAATTTTTTAGAAAAAGTATTTGTAATGCTTCTTATTTTTAATCTTGGAAGTTAACTTCTTTAGCACAGAGTATAAAGCAGTGTCATCAGCCCATTATGAGTCCACTCAAAAACCGTCTGAATTGCCTGCATTCATCAGCACTGTCAACCTCTCTGTCTTAACAGTTCTGACAACAGGAAAAATGGAAATATAATAGTCTGCCATAAAGCCCTCTGTGACAAAGCTTCTAGGACAGGCTGCCAACTACATTAATGCAGATAAAAAATCATTAATTGTTGGAAACATGTGAAATAACCGAATGCCTGGGTACCACTAGTTATCACAATAAATTGTGGTTATGATTTCATAACTGCTAAATGTGCACACACATTTTAATGAAGAGAGAAAAAAAAGAAACCCAGCTTCCTTTCATTCTACAGCCAGTACAAAAGCAAAAGAAGAAGAGCTGCCAATGTTAGCATCTGTTAGTATTGGTTTGATTTGTACAGTCTTCAAATATGGTAGGCTTGGAGATGAGAATGAAACAAACATGGTATCATGAAGGCAGGTTTTCTTAGTTACAGAGGCAGAGGCGGTAGAGAAAAAAAACACTGGTGCCAAGGAATGTCCATGCAAAATATTAAATGTAACTTTGCTCTCTATTTACTCAGGTTTTTACCGTGCCCACTGCCATGGTAACCGAGTCTCTCTCAAAAGGTAAGTGCCAAAATCAAAATAGACCCATAGTCTGATTTCTGTTTTCAGTCCCTACTTGTCGTAAGAGCTATTATCCTCCCCCACCCTGTTCTATCTTCAAGGGGCGATAAACTGCAAAGGTGGGTTCTCAAATCACTCCATGGGGGCCTATCTCTGTGCCCACTGAAGTCAGTGACAAGCTTTACCATCAGTTCAGCTACCCCAGGAAGACACCAGAACTTGGGCAAGAGCCTCATCTACACTAGGGCACGTGCAGCTCAACCTGTAGAATTTTCAAAAGTGACTCCTGAATTTGCATGCCTCATTTTTGGGTACTCAACTGGAAATGCCTAGAAAGGGTGTGATTTTTCGTACAGTTTTGAGGATGAAAAAAAACCAGAGCCCTTTATGATGTCTCAAGTTGGGCACCCAAAAATTAAGGCACCCCACCTCTATAGTCACTTTTGAAAATGTAGGCCTAAAATTCCTGCATGCAGATGAAGCCTTTGTCATACTCCAAATTTCTGAAATCACCCAGTTATTTCAACAAACATTCCTTACCATTCTACCAGTCCTGCAAAATCCCATTGGGTACAGAAGAGACAGATGGATTTTTATGTCTCCAGGACAGTAATTGAAAGCTTTCTGCCTATTTTACAAAATGCTTCTGTCAAGGTCTTTGACAGAGTAAAAAAAGGTCATCATTTCAGCTGGGAATTTCTATTTGATGCCTGTAGAATAGTGAGACCCAAACTAATAGATTTGCCAACAGCATTCACAAGCCAAAGAGAGCTTAGATAACACAGCAAGAGCCAACTTCTGTGAAGAAACTCGTGCCTAGGCTTATCTTCCACTAATTATTGACAATACTCGTTTTCTATTCAGCATCTTGAGCATTTCTTTTCAAGCTGGAGTTGTGTTATATGCAATCCACTGAGACATCAGTGTGGCTGGAGACTGTGAAACCTGGAGACTGTGAAAGCTGGAGTTAAACACTAATGGCGTATAACATTACTCGCAACAAGAATACATTATTCCCCTGAAACTTCAGTAACATTCATCAGACTTTCTAGTAAAAACTAAAATTAATGCTTTTGCCAAATGAAAAGGGAACTGAAGGGAGGAAAGTACTGATTTCACACTGTAAATTATACCATTGATGAGTAAATCACTAAAAGGCTTTATGAAAGTGTATATCAATGGATGTAATCATTTTGCCAACATCAAGCTGCAACATTAAAATTCAGTTCTGCATAAACATGGAATACATAAATAAAGCAAGTAGAGAAGGAAAAGGAGCTTAAATTAACAGCAGAACTTCCCAACATATCATCATCCAAATAAAGTCAATTTTCCAGATCTCCTCCATCTTTCTCTTCCACTCAATAATTTTGTTATAAATGCATTTTTATTCCAGGACTGTGACTAGTGCTATTTGGGGAAAATAGACCAAAATCTGATCTGACCCCACTGTAATTCCATTTACTGTAATACAATCTTGATCTACACTGGTGCAAAGGAGCTCAGAAATAGGATCTGTGGACCAGATCCTCTGCTCCTGTAAATGACAATAGCTCAATTGACTTTATTGAAGCTATAGTGAGTTAAATCAGTTGAAGAGCTGCTCCTGTGTGTTGAGGTGATGGATCATCTGCCATTTACCTGACCATTGTGTTGTTCCTGGGAATAGTATAATGGTGATTCATATATTTAATCAATGGAGCGTAGGCTTTTCCATACTCTGTCTTTTAAAATACAGTGTAAATTTAGGCTATGATGTGTTTTGTTACAATAATAGTTATAAAATCCTCGTTTCATACACCCCAACTGCTCGCATGCAAATAGCTCTATAGGGAATGCAAAAATTGGATCGATGATATCCACTGTCTTTCCTTGGTTTCATTCCCTTCCTATCTGAACTACATATTCATACCAGTGCCTTTTTGTACAGTTGAATCACAAACAAGCAAGGCCAAAACTCTCACTACATCAAAACACGCTAAGATATACTATCTACCTCACTGTGCAAGTGATTTAGAGCCTGAGCAACATCCACTGAAGTCAGTGGGAGTTTTTCCATTAACTACAATGGAAACTGGATCAGATATTTTTTATTATTTGAGCACCCAACTTATTGAGGCTGGAGCAAACTGAATTGTGTGCTATTGAGAACTTAACGTGGTAAGTGTTGAGCCTGGTAAACAGTTTTGCTGCTAAGCATACAGCCAGACCTCTGCATCTCACTAAAATCTTATTTCAGATACATTTACAAAAGCACAGCTATTCTGAAATTGGCCTTTAGGTGCTGCTGAAGATTTATTAATCAACTATTCTGCTGTCACAATAAAATTCTCTGTGGTGAGAGTACAATTACTTTGCCCTTGCACTTACATCAGCCATAGTACTTGGAGCATAACACACAGGGGAGCTCCACAGTTAGGGATTTCAGAGCATTCATCTTACAATTAACAATAAAGTTATTGCCAGTGTTTCATTTTGTTTGGAAAATTGAGGCATGCTGGTTGGATTCAGTAGGCTGGTTGATGCTGGCACAGCTTTCTCCAAAGGGGGACTGGATCAATATGAACTAAGAGGGAGTTGGGTTTCACATCTGACATCAGATGTTTGTTACAGTGGGTAGTTTTTGCTTAAGGGAAACCCAAGGCTGGAATTAAAAAGGTCACATTAGGATAAAGTTGTTTTGAATACAATCTCTGTGTGGTACTTTACTACACTGCATTTGTGCTGCAATCAGTACAAACAACCTTTATTTTAACAGGCAGTGTCATTAATCAAATCAAATCAAATCAAATCCAGATCTTCTTTTGTGCTGTGGTCAGGGCGCATTTGCAAATCTAATAATTTTCTTCTGAAATATTAAAAAAATCAGTGGAACAAGTAATAGTCTTAACTATGTAATTTTTTTTATATATACTTGTAAGTTTTAAACACACTGATCTAGTAATAGGCATAGAAGCAAACTCATTAATCTGTTTTATCCAAACTCACCAAACAGTGAGTATGATTCTGATCTCACTTGCATTAGTTTTATGCATGTCGTCGCTAACTTCATTGACTACGGTGGGGTTTTTACCTGCAATGTCCAAATATGTGGTGATTCCATGCAAATGATACAGTGCTTCAATTTGCATATTTTATAACTATAGGTATAGCTATATATCACTTTATTTGCATATTTCTCTTTTTTAATACATATAAAAAGTTGTTTTTATTTGTTTACTTCTACTCCCAGCTAGCAGCAGCAGATCAGTTACTCTGCTACAGGGAATGCCACACTACAAAAGTCAGTAAAAACAATTCACTAGACATGTATGTGCCTCTATATCATAGTGAAACTGAAGTCTAAACATAAAGTGAAGTCAAATGCTTGATTTTATGATTTTAAAGGTATTGTTTGCTGAAAATCGGACGGGGTGGACGTGAAGTGCCCAGACACCAGAGTGAAGGGGTGGGTTAATGGGTGGGGGAAATGTGTTGTGTCATCTGGACTAAGACAGAACCAATCCCACACCCCAACAAAAAAAGCATGTTAATGTTGGTAATATCATTGACCCTATTGCCTGGAGTCATGCCCATGAAAGTGGAGGGACCCCTCATTTTGGTTTTCATGTGCTGACAATCCTCCAGGTAAGGTCAGTCAGTGCACCACCCATCACTCCAGACAGACTGTTTCTTACAGCCCGAGACCCACCCTCTCAAGTTGGGGGAAGGATGGTGTGGCTAGCTGGTCCACATCATACTGGAGCCAGGAAGAGGCTGGATGCTCCTGGTTCCTTCAGGGGGAGACAAGCACTCTCTCCTTCTCTCTGAGGGACCATTTCAGATCTACCTGCCCAGCTCCCCGTGAACTCTATGGATCATAGATGCCATCTCCAGGGTGCCATTGCTGCTGATCATGTTTTACTGGTAGTAATTTTGCCCCCACAGCTACAGTTCCCATAAGATGCGTACAGGAGTGTAAAGCATTCTATCCCCATACTGCCAGAGCTCTGAGGTCTTCTGCATGGAGATGAGGGGCCTGTCAGATGGCAATCTCACAGGAGACGAGGCATACATGTGGATACATTTCTTACCTCTACTTCCTGTTAAGTTTCCTTGTCTTCTTGAGATACAATCTGAAACTGGGAGCTTGAGTTGTTCAGGGAGCGAATTCTGACTTATACCAGTGTAAGTGAGAAGAGAACCAGGTCCAATGTTTTGAAAATTGACTCCCACTCCTTACAGGCTTTGCCTGCGAGCAGTACTTACATAGCAAATAGCAGCTAGCTCCTGACGCAGGTTACTTGCTTCTAGGCTTGATGTTGTTTTCATTGGATTTACTCCATTGTCATATACTGTAAACTTAGTCCCCATAAGATTTGATCTATCAAAAAACAGGAAGACAAATTACTTTTGTCGACAATACAGCCTGAATTATCTAGCCCCTTATCATATGAGAGCCTCAAGTGGTAAAAAACCTATAATATTCTATTAACTGTAAATAAAGTGGTCATCTGAAATCCTAAATATACATGCACCTCTGGGAGGCAGGATATTACAAGATGCATGTTATAGTTACTGTCCCTATGATTGCACTGTGCTGGGAGAATTCTTGTAATCTACCAAGATCAAGAGGCAATAAATCAGATATAAGAGAAGCGATACAGTTCTAGTTAATCTACAGTGCCATTTTCAATGCAGATCATATATAAAAAAAGTTAAATAATTTGAGTATCATGCATGTTGCTTAAGACACTCATGAGGCTGAGTTTTGTTGGGCATTTCTGTTGAGTTAGCTGCTGTTGTAGTTGGATGGTTTTCTCAAGTTCTACCAAAGGTGCCTAGACGAACAGATAGGTACTTCTCTGTATATATTTTTTTGAAAGCTAAAGAAATAAATAACTAAAATATGTGTGTGCATAACATACAACATGCATGAGAAAACTGTGCAATGAAACATATTTACTCCACCCTGAGCCATTTAACTATCCATACCTGGTTTGACACAGATCTGGAAACAAACGTTTTGACACCCAGGGCTGAAAATGTTTCAGCATCCTCTGAGTGGCCAAGAAAAGGCCAGCCAACTAACCGACTAACCAAAACAAAAGAAACAAAAACTGTCAGAGAAATGTGGTGCTCCCTCTACCCCAACTTTGGACGTTAGCACTCTGGGTGACCACTCTAATTGCCTGCCTCTAACACTTGTCCTGCTTTGAAGAGCAAACTTTCCAGTGACTCAACTTCTCTTACACTATTTTTTTCATGTTTACCAATTCTAAGACTGCATCCAATTTTTTAGCCACTAGTCGTAACAGACCCCAGATAATGACGTTCCCCTGTGTGTATATATAAAAGTTTTAAACAACATCAGATTTTCTTCCTTTCCTCTTTAAAAGAAAGTCATAATAATAATGTGTGTGAAAATAGTTTGAATATTATCATTATTATTCTTATTCTGTATCTATATTGTAGTAATGCTCAGAAACCGGAGCCCATTGCTCTAGGCACTGTACATATGTATAATAAGAACTTACAATCCAAGTAAAAAAATGAAGTACAAGTATATATTAACAATAGATTGGGTGGGAGAAGGACAAGGAGGGGGAAGAAGCTCATCATTCTATAAGAATTCCTCCACTTGTAAATAAATTCATGTCAAGGCTGATTCCCCACTCTGGTACTCTGAGTGCAGAAGGTGAGGACCCGCATGGATTTTCAAAATAAATATTGGCCCCTCCAGGTTTGCATTAACTCCCAAGGTTACAGCTTCTCTCTGACCTTGGCTTGGTAAATGCTGCCACCATCCAAATGCCAACCCCTTGGAACCCAGGAAGATGTACTTGGGAATTCCTTCCTGTGGGGTATCCTCAAGCCCTTTCACCCCCCCCACCCATCCCCCAGGGAAGAGTTGAAAAAGAAAACAAAGGAAATTAGCAGTTGCTCCCAGCAAATTAAACAACATGCACAAACCTCTTAGGACACCAAAAATCCAATCCTGTTCTTAAAAAAGGTAAATTTTATTAAAACAAAAAAGAAAGAAAGTACATCTGGAATTTAGGCTTTTGCTAGATTTAAAAAACCCAATTACAAAAATTAAGCATCAAGATAGCTCTCCTGAGGTTCAGCTTAAAGGTTACAAGGAAAACAAAAGCATCTGGGGTTAGCACAGAGGTGTCCACAAGCCAAGGGAAATAAACAGAAATAAACCTAAATCATGTCTTTCTAGACATTCCCTGATTCACTTACCTATCTGGGGTTTCAGTTAAGGAAGTTTACTTCATGAATTGAGGCTTTTTCATACCTGGTTTAGCTTCTTACAGCATTGCTACTCTGTGTCTCTGCTCTCCGGGAAACCACAACACACAGAAAAAGGGAATTTTTTTCCCCAATTTAAAAAGTTCCCGTTGGCTCTTTTGGTCAAGTGTCCACTCCTGTCATTTCACCTGTTGACTTGTTAACCCTTTACAGGCAAAGCAAGTAGAGAACAGCTACTAAGAGGAATTTTTTAGCTAACTGGCTGGCTGGGTGTCCATAAAAGGGAGCTTCCCTCACCCCCATTTATCACAATGCAGTTTAAGGCTTTTATTAAAGGGCAGGAGACAAGGGTAAAATTTTCAAAAGGGCCTAACGGCAGTTTTTCAATGGTATTTAAATCAATGGAAGTTAGGCACCTAATCTGCTTAGATGCTTTTGAAAATCCCCCTAGGTGCATATCCGCATTGGTAGGCACCTAAATAGATTTGGAAATCTGTCTCGTTAGCTTTCAATAAGAATTACATACCTAAATAACTTTTAAAAATGGAAAATGGAACTTGGGTAAAATTTTCAAAAGTACCTAAGGCCTAGAGTCACACGATATAGCCAAGACTGTAACTAACAGTAAGCCCCCTTTTTAATTTACAGAACGTACAGGTATCATAATTGCAAAAAATCTGAATATTCTGTCAAGAAAATGTATATTCCTTCCTCTTTATCTTGGGTGCTTAAATGTTTACCTTAGTTTTCCAATGAAACTCTCTCCACCTCGAGACAGGTCAGTTGGGTCTATAGAGATGAGGTAATTAGAGGTTTTGCTCTTCTTTCGCTTCCTTCCAGCTAATAGAAATACCTAAGGAATGCAGAAAATGTCACATTGTAGAACGTCAAAGAACGTTTAACACCCCATCCTCCCAATAAATGGGCAATGTTCCCGAGGTTTATCATCAGCAGCAGACGCAGTCATCTGAGACTTAGCAAAAATGGGAAAAAACCAGCAAGGCGTAGTAACTGCTTCTTCCTTCAATCCATTATTTATGGTTTAAATAATTAAACCTGATATGCTTTGTTAAATGTTTAATTCTAGCTTATACTGGCTCCTCCAAAGGGAAGTAAAAATAGAAGCCTTTCAGTCTCAAAGGGCAAGGAGCCTCAGTTGCTAACGATTTTCAGCTGCCAAGCACTGACTCTTCTAAGACCAAATAGTAAGATAAAGTATGGGAAAGTAAATGTAATGTGGTGACACATTGCATAGTACTAAACCCTTAGTCAAAAGAAATGTATAATTCTACTGGCTATATAAAAATTCTGAAGACACTTTTAACTGTTTTAAGTTCAGGTGCAACTGGTATGCCATTCAGGTATATTTTATGACCTTTTTACCATCCTCCCTTTCCAAGTGGAGGTAATAGGTAGGGTACATTCCTCGGTCCATTCCCTTCTTGTCTCTTGTGATTCGGCATTTGACGGTGACGCCCTGTGGAGCAGGTCTCACAGCAAACTCCTCCAGGTCATCAACATCTATGACAGGCTCATTTGCGGAAGGGCTGGGAGCTGAGGCTGCCTCCTAGAAGAGTAAGAAAGGTTACCTCATGTTTACTTTACAATTACAAAGGAAAGACTGAAAACACAAGATTTTAAAAAAACACGTCAGCAGCTGCACTGCAGAAACAACTCTTCTTAAAAAATAATAATAATAATGGCAATAACATAGAACATTGCATTCCCCCTGTTCTGGACCCCTTATGCCTCTCGGGCGCTGCAAAGGGGTGGGATTTGGAGGCAACTGCTCAGATGAGAATCCTCCCTCTCAGCTGGTGTAAAGCCATTGGAACAGTCTCCGATGCCAAATGCACTCCTGCATAGGGGACATACTGGAAAAAAGGAGTGGAGTTAGTTGCACCTATAAAGTCAAACTCATAACCAATGCAAGGCAGAATCTGGCTCAATATTTATGGATGAGTCCTTCGCAAAACTCTAGATCTGAATACCCCCATTTCTAAGAAAGTTCATATCTGAAAAAGGTAGGCAATAGGGAGATCACAAAACGGAAAGGTGGGTTGTTTGGGGATGGATTACAGTTGAAGTAGTGGCGTTAAGAATGACTGTACTAGAGAGCTGAGAGCACTTTGGGTACCAGTGGCAGGAGCAGAATGAGAGACTACAGATGGAGATAACAGTGAAGTCAAAATCTCTCTCTCTATCACCAACTCTGATCCAAGATTTTATTTTAACAATTTGATATTTAGTTTACTTATTTTTCTGTCTCTTCATTCAAGTTCAGGTAATATTAGCTATGTGTTTACTTCTGGGAATGTTTGGTTTGACTTTTCAATGAAATTTCAGGTCATTTCACCCATTTCTAGTTTTCGGTTTTCAGGGGACGCTCTCCTGTTCAACCTTTTCATTACTTGCTTCTCTGAATCCTGTGATGTACTACAGCAAACCTACGTCAAGATGCTATATTAAAAAACACCCTTGTTAAAAAATGCTGGCTTTCTGACCTGGAAATGACACAGTTCATATTAATCTACAGGCAACACTTCTGCCTTCTAACCTTGTTTGATTTCTTGCTTGTTGCAGAGCCAGGTCGGGTGTTACTGTTTAACTGGGAGGAACTTGAGCTGTCTTCATCATCCTCATCCTCTTCATCAAAATTCATGCTGCTTGAAATGCCTGGGGAGCAAGCAAACAAGTTTATATGAAATGTGAAAACACTAAAGCTGCATATGCATGCATACAGGGTACAAACAATGATTAATATTTCTCCTACTGTTGCACCTAGAAGCCCCAGGTGAGATTGGGGTCCCAGTGTGCTAGGTCCTGTACAAACACATAGTAAGAGAAAGCTTCTGCCCTGAAGAGCTTTACAATCTAAATACACAAGACATACAAAAGGTGGGAGGAAAGGAAGTGTCATTATCTCCGTTTTACAGAGATTGAGTGATTTACCCAAGAACGCACAAGAAGTGTGTGGCAGAGCCAGGAACTAAATCCAGATCTCCTAGCTGAGTGCTTTAAATACAAGATCATAAAAGCCCCATTCAGATTGGTGAAGGCAACCCTTTGCAGCTGCCCGGGGGTATAAAAAATTGCAAGATATACCACATTATGGTAAGATTTAATATTTAGCTATTCCTAAGGCTCTACTTAATATGTGATATTGCAGAAATTGTGGATTAGGCTTTCACCACAATTTTGATTTTAATTAGCTTACTTTGCACAGTACACAATTTTGCATACATTTTGAAGTTTGCAACACATTTTTTTCACCATTAATACAGTAGAACCCCATTTATCCAAGCTGATAGCAGCTGGGGCTTGGGCTGTCAGCACCTGCGCAAGGCAAGGCTCCCACTGTCAGCCTCATGCATTGATGAGTTTAATATAGTTGCAGCAAAATGTCCTGTTATCAAAAAAACCAAAAAAATTAGCAGGCATAACATAACAAACACTGAGTGTTTGTATTGTTCCGGCAAATTTTTCTTAAACAAATAGGTCTTCCTTGGCTTTTCCAAATTACTGCAATTAATAAATGTCCATTATTTATTTTCTGTGATTTTTCTGTGTCTTGTCCACACTCTGCTGCAATTATTTGACAATCATCCTGCAATTCAAGTAGAGCCTTAGCTATTCCTATATTGTCTCATGGGGAGCAGATCTTAGTGTGAGGAAATAAATAAATAAAATCAAGCTCTGTTTTTATGTATGTTTTTGTATGTAAAAATAAGACCAGAACAGAGGGAATCCCTTAGATTGCTGATCCATTTCACTTTAATACTTATGTGTCAGTTCCACAAGTGCCCCTGCCACACAAACTTTGAGTCTAAAGAAATGGAACTTTGAAGACCAGGTTGGACTTGGCAGCAGAAGGTCTAGGTGGGTGGGGTCTGGGAAGTCTAGCAGGCCTGGTTTTCCAAGGGAGTTTTACGTAAATGAAACCACCTTCCACTTTTGGTCCAAATCTGAAATTACAGCTTGATTACATAATATGTTCCAAAAATATTAGTTATTTTCCATAATTTTGGTGAAGAATTTCCATGATTATTAATTCAAATACAGAAGGGTAAATAGGAAAAGTACTAAACAAAGATCTTTGGAACCAAACAAACAGTAGGGGCAGGGTTAACTTCTTCTGTACTTACCTGGGACATGATCCAGGGCCACAAGACTGGATTGGGAAGTGGAAGTGGACCAGGATGTATTTGCGTGGGGATCTGGGAAAGGAAAAAATCCATGGGCTTGGTTTTGTAAAGCCTCAATCACAGGAACAATCCTTAATGAGAGGATCCCATACATGACTAAGGGCTTGCTGGGTAAAGCCACATTTCTGCTGCCATAACTCTCAGATATTCTCCTTTATAAAAGACATCACTTAAAGACTGAAATTTACCTTAGGCCCATTGAAACCTGGTGTCACCTCCCTTTCAGTATTTTGAATTAAATGAGAATGAGCTGAATTATAAAACTGAGATTACAGAATGGATTATTCATGCTAAATGGTTGCATTGTTAATCTTTCAGCACATTGTGAGTGAGTTCTTCATTGTGAATCTTTGGTCTACTTTTTGATCTTTGACACACCAATATAATTGAGGGGTACACACAGCAAGCAAAGATTGAACCAAACTAGTATATAGACTCAGATATTAGCTGAAATGCTTGTGGCAATATTCTTAGGTTTGAATTTTGACATTGATCAAAATTGTGTTCTGTAGCTTTTATTTAATTTTTTCTTTATTTTATTGCTATTTCCAATTAATTCAAATGCTCATCCTCCCACAAATGCATAGGGGTCAAGTAGATGCATACATATTATTAAGTATCCCTTAGAGATTCAACAGGCATGGTCCCATCATCCACTGCTTTAGTTCTCCCGACTATGGAAACAAACAATACAAAAATAGCGTCAAAAGAGTCTCCAACAATATCCTGTGTATAAGGGAAGTCAGAGCTCATAGATTAATTAGTCATTTGGCCATACCTGTTAGAATTCGAAGACCTGTGCTCACCAACCAACATCACACATGAATAGGAACTATCTGAAGAGTGTGTGATGACATGCCCCTCTCTTCATTCTTTGACTCCCATTGAGAACCTTAAAAGCTATTTAACAAGAGCCAATTTTTCAAACTGGAGACATGGAATTACAGCTGCTTTTCTACAACTGGATATTAAGAACATTAGACTATTTGGAGGGCATAACACTGAGTGATCTGAAGTTAAGCTCCTTAGCTCACGCAGATGACAACAGGAAGACACATTTGAATTAATAATGACATCCTTTGCTACCTTGGAAAATTGGTGTAGTCAACTTGGAGTTACAGTAAATGCCAAAAGATGAAGTGACTGAATCTTGGAAAGGGACAAAAGATAAAGTGCTGAAATGCAGATGCAGCAAAGTCATAGAACAAGCAGAATCTTATGTGTACATAGGAAGCTTGATCAGTGCCCACCATCAAGGATGAGGTTAAAAGGAGATGTGCCTTAGCCACAAGTGCTGCACAGAAACTGATGGAATTATGGACGGTTAAAAACATTACAATTGGTATCAAAGGGAAAATTTATCAAACCAGTGTACTAACAGTATTACTCTATGGCCTGGAAGCAGCTGCATTAAATGAAACAGAGATCAGAAGGCTGGTGGCAGTAGAGATGAAAGAGACCAGGTGTAAAGTGAAATGATTTAAAGATGATTGAAGAGGTTAGGAAGAGAGTAGGATGTCAAATCAGGGTACAGGATTGGCTACAATTGAAAAGATTACAACAAGGAGGATGCTGCAGGTGACAAACAAACGATAGGATGCTAACAAAAACAATGCAAACACAATCAACAACATCAGTCTGACCACCAATTAGACAGGACATTATATGCAGGGACATGATCCGGCTGGATTTAACGGAGGAATAAGTCAAGAACAGGATGAATGGCAATGCTGTACTGTGTTCCCAGTGTCTGCAAAGATGCTCTGGGATGGGGAAAAAAAATGGGCACTGGTGCATAAAAAAAGAAGGGTGCTGAGCACACTACTATGCAGGGCATAAACAGTTATTTTATTTTAGTCTGCATTTACACCCATCGTGCATGAGTCAGATTTTGCTGGTGTAATCACTACCAAATGTTTGCCAATGTTTGACAAACTAGTTTTAAGAATCTTTTGGAAAAACCCTTTGAATGCTTTAAAGAACCTCCTGTTTCAGCTTTGTTCCCAGAAAGCAATTTTGTTTGCTGCTTGAAGTATTACACAAATCTATTCCTTCTCTAAATCTCAAAGCAACAGCAATTTTACCTCCAGCTGGCAATGAAGAATTACAACTATCCAGACTGCTACAGTCACAATGACATTAATGAAACTGATAAATGTGTAACTAAATGTTAGATTTCCATCTGATTTTTGCTAAAACCTGAGGAAGTGTGTCTCTGTCCTTGTGATTCATTCACTGACAAGGAAGGCTCAATGTTAAAAATACTGAAATCAAAAGGCCAAAATATTTCCCACAGGAAGAAAATTATTCTAGTTGTGGCACTTTCCAGCAGATGGGGAAATCAAATAAAACATCTGGCATTTCCTTGCAAGGAGAGTATTGCCTGTGCACTAATGTATTTTATAACTTATCTTCTCCTAACTGAAACAGACATGTTGGATGCTCCCTGCGGAGCAAACAGGCATCTGTTAACATTGGACACACCACAAAGTTCCTGTCAAACAGCAGAATGGGTTCAAATCAGGACTAAGCAATACTAATGACCATCAGCATTGCCCTTACACAGCTTTCCTCTTCCCTGCTCATAAACAAATTGAAGGTGGCTTATGGACAGCTACTCTCAAGGCTCCCACAGGAGCACGGTTCTCTAGATTCATGGTGACGTGGCAGGGAGATGGTCCAGGGCAGAAGCATTGGGCCTGCACCTGAAAGCCTCAGCCTCTAAACAAATGTTCCCATGGTTCTTGGGACATCCAGGGATGAGAAAAGCTAGCTAACAAGCTTTCTTCTCACTTCATAGGATGGCAAACCCCATCATCCAACAGGAATATCCCATGGAACCTCTACTAGTTGAAACCAGCTTATTGAAGCTTTGTAGCCACACAGGGTATGGGGTGATCCACTGACCTTAACAGGAGTAATGAAGCTAAATCTCAGAGCTTTCATTTAAAATATCCCCTGCATAAATTGTTAGGCTACATGTACGGTAAACACCACTGGTGGCAGCGTGTAGGGTTTGTGTACCTATACACAGCCTGCCAAAGGGGAGACAGCAGGGGAAGTCTCCAGCCGCAGGGAGCGGACAGCTTTTTCCTGCTGCCAGTCTTTCCCAGTGGTGGGGAAAGATTCCACAGTGGGGAGATACCCAACTTTCCCTGTTGCTTCCTCCTGACAGAGCCTTCCCCCATTCAGGGAGTCCTTCTTGAGAAGGAGAAAGGCTCCAGCAGCATGGGATACTACACCACTAAAACTAGACAGAGAGGCATGGCTTGGGTGAGCAGAGAGCAAGTAGGGTATGTACTTGCCTATATGCCCACACCCTACAGGCATGCCTTTATTCTACTCACCTAAGCCAGGCCTCATCAGCCATACTGCTATTTAAACCCCTGCTATTTGGGTATGTATACTGAATGGCCCCATAAGAAGCGTTCAGGGTAGACAAACCTTTACTCTCTACCAAGTATGCCAGTTTTAACAGTTTTTAATATCAAAAAAGAGACCAACATAAACAGATGGTTAAGGGTTAACGTCTCTTTTACCTGTAAAGGGTTAAGAAGCTAAGTGAACCTGGCTGACACCTGACCAGAGGACCAATGGGGGGACATGATACTTTCAAATCTTGGTGGAGGGAAGTCTTTGTTTGTGCTGTTTGTTTCGTTCGTTGTTCGCTCCTGGGGCTAAGAGGGACCAGACGTGCACCCCAGGTTTCTCCAATCTTTCTGAAACAGTCTCTCATGTTTCAAAATAGTAAGTACTAGCTAGAAAAGGTGGATTAGTCTTATGTTTGTTTTCTAACTTGTGAATGTGTATTTTCCTGGAAGCATTTTACCTCTGTTTGCTGTAACTTGAATCTCAGGCTGGGGGGTGGGGTGGAAGTCCCTCTAGTCTATATGAGCTGAATACCGTGTAAACATTTACCATCCTGATTTTACAGAAATAATTTTCACTTTTTTTTCTTTCTTTAATTAAAAGCTTTCTTTTTTAAGAACCTGATTGATTTTTTCCCCTTGTTTAAGACCCAAGGGGATTGGGTCTGAACTCACCAGGGATTGGTGGGGGGCAAGGAGGGGGAGAGGAAAGGTTAATTCCTCTCTGTTTTAAGATCCAAGGAGTTTGGATCAGTGCAGCCTCTCAGGGTAACCCAGGGAGGGGAAAGTCTGGGGGGGGGGAAGAAGGGGGGATGGTTTATTTCTCCTGGTTTTAAGACCCAAGGGGTTTGGGTCTTGGGTTCCCCAGGGAAACTTTTGGGGGAACAGAAAGTGTGCCAAACACTATATTTTGGCTGGTGGCAGCGCTATCAGATCTAAGCTAGAAATTAAGCTTAGAAGCGTCCATGCAGGCCCCCACTTTTGAACGCTAAAGTTCAAACTGGGGGGAAAATACCTTGACCTGGTGGCAGCGCTGGGATTTCTAGGACCCAAAAGCCAGTAGGATTTTTTTTTCCCTCTCCTTTCTAGCTGCTTGAAAGCAGGCTAGAGGGGATTGTTTTTAAGAACCATAGCCAGTGAGTTTTTTTCTCTCTTCTTTCTGGCTGTTTGGAAGGCAGCCTGAGGGCAGAGGTGTTAAGTTTTTTAACAAGGGTCTTTGTAAAAGGAGGCTCGAGCTGTGAGCAGCAGACAACCAGCAAAAGGCATTTGCAAGTGAATTGTTGTTTTTCTTTCTAGCTCTCAGGCATAAAAAGTTAGAAAATCTCTGTTAACCAAGCAGTCAGTAAGCTGCAGAGGGGGCAGTCAACACAAGAAAGCAGGAACAATGAGTTCCAAGGAAGCCATTAAACAGGAACTGGCAAAGTTAGAAGCAGCAGAGAGAGACAACGAACATAAGAGACGGATGGAACTAATTAATGCAGAAAAAGCCAAGGAAGAAGCGGCCCACAGAAGAGAAGAACAAGCGAAAAAGGCTGCCCACAGAAGAGAGAGAGAGATTAAACAAAAAGAGTTGGAGATCCAAAGGGAGGCCCACCAGCAGGCCATGGAGTTAGCAAAGGCTAAGCAGAATGACACAGCCAACCCTAACAACCCTTCTCCCAGGTACTGTTCCTCATCCCAGGAAATTTCCCACCTACAAGGCAGGTGATGACACTGAGGCCTTCTCAGAAAATTTTGAAAGGACCTGCCATGGGTATAACACCTCTGCAGACCAGTACATGATAGAGCTAAGGCCACAGCTCAGTGGACCCTTAGCAGAGGTGGCGGCTGAAATACCTAAGGAACACATGAACGATTATGAACTTTTTCAAACCAAGGCCAGAATCAGAATGGGGCTAACACCTGAGCATGCCTGTCAGCGGTTCAAAGCCCTAAGGTGCAAACCAGATGTGTCATTTACTTGACACGCCTGCCACATTGGAAAGAATTGGAATGCCTAGTTATAGCTCTGGATATCAGGAGCAAATGTTAAATCCCTGCCAGAGCTGTCCCTCCTAATGCAAATGGAGCAGTTCTTAGAGGGTGTTCCTAAGGAAATAGAAAGGTACATCCTAGATGGGAAGCCCAAAACTGTAACCGAGGCGGGGGAGATTGGAGCCAGATTGGTGGAAGTGGCAGAAAAGAAAAAAGCTACTATCAAGGGGAGCGAATATCACAGGGGGCAAACAGACAATAAACCCTATCACCGAGGGCAACCCAAGACCTCACCTACAACCCAAGGAAAGCCCCAGACTCCATATTGTCCCACCTCACCAGTCTCCAGCAACCCACCTCGGCCCAGTGATCAGTCAGCTGGGCGATGCTTTAAATGTAATGAACTGGGACATATAAAGGCCAACTGCCCCAAGAACCCCAACCGAGTGCAGTTCATTACACCACCATCACACCAAAGATCCCCAGGCCCAGATGCCTCTCAAATACCCTCGGAGCGAAGGGAAACTTTGAGAGTGGGCGGAAAGAAGGTTATCGCGTGGAGAGACACGGGGAACAAGTGTCAGCTATCCACCAATCCTTAATGGACCCCAAATTCATCAACCCAGAGGCCCATGTGACAATTTACCCATTCATGTCAAAATCTGTAGACTTGCGTACAGCTCAACTGCCTGTCCAGTACAAAGGCTGGTCAGGAAGGTGGACTTTTGCAGTCTATGACAATTATCCCATCCCCATGCTACTGGGGGAAGACTTGGCCAACCAGGTAAAGTGGGCCAAGAGGGTGGGAATGGTTATGCGCAGCCAAGCCAGGCAAGCTTCCAGACCCATCCCTGTTCCTGAACCGTCCACAAGGGCCCCGTCTGTGTTACCAGAGACCCAGACAGAGGTGGTGGACCCGGATCCCCTGCCAACGACTGCAACAGCCACAGTGCATCCAGTCCCAGAACCGGAACTGGAAAAGCAACTAGCATCAGAACCGTTGCCAGCACTTGCAAACACATCTCCAACCCCAACGCCAGAGGGTGCCAGCGAGCCTGAACTGGCAGAAGCAGCAGACAACCCTACCCAAGAGGCTCAGCCAGAGCCTGAAATATCACATAGTGCACCAGCGGAGAGCAGTTCACCATCAACGAAAACAACCCCATCACCTACATCGCTTCCAGAGGGACCAAGCCCAAGTCCACAGTCTAAGGAAGAACTGGTGTCTCCAGCCTCAATGGAACAGTTCCAGACTGAGCAGGAAGCAGATGACAGCCTTCAAAAAGCTTGGGCAGTGGCACGGAGCACCCCACCGCCTCTCAGTTCTTCTAACTGATCCCGGTTTGTTGTAGAACAAGGACTTTTATACAAGGAGTCTCTTTCTGGTGGACACCAGGAAGACTGGCATCCTCAAAAACAGTGGTTGTTCCAACTAAGTACCGGGGAAAGCTCTTAAGCTTAGCCCATGATCATCCCAGTGGCCATTCTGGGGTTAACAGAACCAAAGACAGGTTGGGGAAGTCCTTCTACTGGGAGGGGATGGGCAAGGACGTTGCCAATTATGTCCGGTCTTGTGAGGTGTGCCAAAGAGTGGGAAAGCCCCAAGACCAGGTCAAAGCCCCTCTCCAGCCACTCCCCATAACTGAGGTCCCATTTCAGTGAGTAGCTGTGGATATTCTGGGTCCTTTCCCAAAAAAGACCTCCAGAGGAAAGCAGTACATACTGACTTTCGTGGACTTTGCTACCCAATGGCTGGAAGCAGTAGCTCTAAGCAACACCAGGGCTAGAACTGTGTGCCAAGCCTTAACAGACATTTTTGCCAGGGTAGGTTGGCCCTCCGACATCCTTACAGATTCAGGAATTAATTTCCTGGCAGGAACCATGAAAGATCTGTGGGAAGCTCATGGGGTGAATCACTTGGTTGCCGCTTCTTACTACCATCAAACCAATGGCCTGGTGGAGAGGTTTAATGGAACTTTGGGGGCCATGATACGTAAATTCGTAAATGAACACTCCAATGATTGGGACCTAATGTTGCAGCAGTTGCTTTTTGCCTACAGGGCTGTACCACATCCCAGTTTAGGGTTTTCACCGTTTGAACTTGTGTATGGCCACGAGGTTAAGGGGCCATTACAGTTGGTGAAGCAGCAATGGGAGGGGTTTATGCCTTCTCCAGGAACTAACATTCTAGACTTTGTAAGCAACCTATAAAGCACCCTCCGACACTCTTTAGCTCTTGCTAAAGAAAACCTAAAGGATGCTCAGGAAGAGCAAAAGGCCTGGTATGATAAACATACCAGAGAGCGTTCCTTCAAGGTAGGAGACCAGGTTATAGTCTTGAAGGCGCAACAGGCCCATAAGATGGAAGCATCATGGGAAGGGCCATTCATGGTCCAAGAGCGTCTTGGAGCTGTTAACTATCTCATAGCGTTTCCCACCTCCTCCCTAAAGCCTAAAGTGTACCATGTTAATTCTCTCAAGCTCTTTTATTCCAGAGACTTAAAGGTTTGTCAATTTAAAGCCCAGGGAGACAATGACGCTGTGTGGCCTGAAGGTGTCTACTACGAAGGAAAAAGTAACGGTGCCGTGGAAGAGGTGACCCTCTCCACAACCTTGGAACGTCTGCAGCAGCAACAGATCAAGAAGCTGTGCACTAGCTTCGCCACATTGTTCTCAGCCACCCCAGGATGGACTGATCAGGCATACCACTCCATTGACACAGGTAATGCTCACCCAATTAGAACCCCACCCTACTGGGTGTCTCCTCATGCCCAAGCTGCTATAGAACGGGAGATCCAAAACATGCTACGGATGGGTATAATCTGCTCCTCTACCAGTGCATGGACATCTCCAATGGTTCTGGTACCCAAACCAGATGGGGAAAATACGCTTTTGCGTGGACTACCGTAAGCTAAATGCTGTAACTCGTCCCAACAACTATCCAGTGCCACACACCGATGAGCTACTGGAGAAATTGGGACATGCCCAGTTCATCTCTACAATAGACTTAACCAAGGGGTACTGGCAAGTACCACTAGATGAACCTGCCAAAGAAAGGTCAGCCTTCATCCCCCATGCAGGAGTGTATGAATTTAATGTGCTTCCTTTCGGGCTGCGAAATGCACCCGCCACCTTCCAAAGACTTGTAGATAGTCTCCTAGCAGGATTGGGAGAATATGCAGTTGCCTACCTCAATGATGTGGCCATTTTTTCTGATTCATGGCCCGAACACCTAGAACACCTGGAAAAAGTCTTAGAGCGCATCAGGCAGGCAGGACTAACTGTTAAGGCTAAAAAGTGCCAAATAGGTCAAAACAAAGTGACTTACCTGGGACACCAGGTGGGTCAAGGAACAATAAACCCCCTACAGGCCAAGGTGGATGCTATCCAAAAGTGGCCTGTCCCAAAGTCAAAGAAACAGATCCAATCCTTCTTAGGCTTGGCCGGGTATTACAGGTGATTTGTACCACACTACAGCCAAATCACTGCCCCCTAACAGACCTGACCAAAAAGACCCAGCTGAATGCAGTTAAGTGGACTGATGAGTGTCAGAAGGCCTTTCCCTAGCTTAAGGCGACACTCATGTCTGACCCCGTCCTAAGGACCCCAGACTTTGACAAACCATTCCCAGTAACCACAGATGCATCTGAGCGCGGTGTGGGAGCAGTTTTAATGCAGGAAGGACCAGATCAAAACTTCCATCCTGTCATGTTTCTCAGCAAGAAACTGTGTGAGAGGGAAAGCCACTAGTCAATCAGTGAAAAAGAATGCTACGCCATTGTGTATGCCCTGGAAAAGCTACGCCCATATGTTTGGGGACGGCGGTTCCAGCTACAAACCGACTATGCTGCGCTAAAGAGGCTTCATACTGCCAAGGGAAACAACAAGAAACTTCTTCAATGGAGTTTAGCTCTCCAAGATTTTGATTTTGAAATTCAACACATTTCAGGAGCTTCTAACAAAAGCAGCTGATGCACTCTCTCTTGAAAGTTTCCCAGAATCAACTGGTTAGAAATTGTCCTTGAAATGTGGAAAATCTTGTAGTTTACATAATTAGTAGTATATGTAGAGGTGCATGTGTTTTATTAATCTGTTTATTCTAAAGTTCTAGGAAGAAATCACAGCCAGTGTGGTTCCACACTGTCTGAGATTTGGGGGGCGTGTCATAAACAGATGGGTAAGGGTTAATGTCTCTTTTACCTGTAAAGGGTTAAGAAGCTAAGTGAACCTGGCTGACACCTGACCAGAGGACCAATGGGGGGACATGATACTTTCAAATCTTGGTGGAGGGAAGTCTTTGTTTGTGCTGTTTGTTTTGTTCGTTGTTCGCTCCTGGGGCTAAGAGGGACCAGATGTGCACCCCAGGTTTCTCCAATCTTTCTGAAACAGTCTCTCATGTTCAAAATAGTAAGTACTAGCTAGAAAAGGTGGATTAGTCTTATGTTTGTTTTCTAACTTGTGAATGTGTATTTTCCTGGAAGCATTTTACCTCTGTTTGCTGTAACTTGAATCTCAGGCTGGGGGGTGGGGTGGAAGTCCCTCTAGTCTATATGAGCTGAATACCCTATAAACATTTACCATCCTGATTTTACAGAGATAATTTTCACTTTTTTCTTTCTTCAATTAAAAGCTTTCTTTTTAAAGAACCTGATTGATTTTTCCCCCTTGTTTAAGACCCAAGGGGATTGGGTCTGAACTCACCAGGGATTGGTGGGGGGCAAGGAGGGGGAGGGGAAAGGTTAATTCCTCTCTGTTTTAAGATCCAAGGAGTTTGGATCAGTGCAGCCTCTCAGGGTAACTCGGGGAGGGGAAAAGGAGGGGGGATAGTTTATTTCTCCTAGTTTTAAGACCCAAGGGGTTTGGGTCTTGGGTTCCCCAGGGAAGCTTTTGGGGGAACAGAAAGTGTGCCAAACACTATATTTTGGCTGGTGGCAGCGCTATTAGATCTAAGCTAGAAATTAAGCTTAGAAGTGTCCATGTAGGTCCCCACTTTTGGACGCTAAAGTTCAAACTGGCTAGGTATGTATGCTGAATGGCCCCATAAGATGCATGCAGGGTAGACAAACCTTTACTCTCTACCAAGTATGCCAGTTTTAATACTTTTTAATATCAAAAAAGAGACCAACCCAAATTAATAAACTCCAGTAGTTTGACCCAACTTAAAAGTTGTTTTATAATTAGATCTGGGCAGAAATTTCCTGAGACAACATTTTCCCTAAGGAAATGTCGATTCATCAAAAGCAAAATGTTTTGCGGAAAAATTTCTATTTTGACAAAATTTCCTTTCAAGGAAAAAAAATGAAACATTCTATTCTGACATTTTCAGAATGAAACATTTCTATTTTTAACTTCAAAATTATTTTTATTTGAAATTTCTTTTATTTTACATTATTAAAAATGTAAACAAATGTTAAAATCAGAAAAAAGTTTTGATTTTTTTCAAAATGAAATATTTTGTTTGGAATTTGGTTTCATAGCAAATTTCATTTTTTTTTTGTTTTCCTTCTGTTTTGGAACAGAATTTTTTTTCTAACTCGCAAAACTTTTCAGGAAACAGAAAATGTTCTCACCCAGCTCTAATTTATAATTTCTAAATCAACCAACTTTTCTGAGCAAGGTGACTGTCTTATAAACAGTTTGAGCCATGTATTTAAGTGGCAACCAATACACGGGGAACTTCTTAGTCAAATCAGTCTCTCTCAGGAAACTTCACACTTGGAGGAAATGTGTTTATTTTAGGCTGAGTCGCTCACATCCACAGTGTGAAGCATTTAAGATAATGAATTTCAGGCTACGTCTAGACTACCCGCCGAATCGGCGGGTTAAAATCGATTGCTCGGGGATCGATATATCGTGTCTCATCTAGACACGATATATCGATCCCCAAGCGCACTTATATCGATTCCGGAACTCCACCAACCCCAACGGAGTTGCGGAATCGACAGGGGGAGCCGCAGACATCGATCCCGCACGGTGAGGACGGGTGAGTAATCCAATCTTAGATATTCGACTTCAGCTACGTTATTCACGTAGCTGAAGTTGCGTATCTAAGATTGATTTCCTCCCGCAGTGTAGACCAGCCCTCAGTGAGAGCTGCTCTACAAAATGAAACTGGCATTTTGAAAAGAACAGTCTATTCTAAACAAGTCAAGTTCTCACTTAAATGTTGCTTTGTGGACTATGTGTATATCTTTAAAGCACCAGTTTCTCTCTGTAGAGCAGCTTTGGTCAAAGCCATCTTAACTTCAAAGGTTGCATGCTGAAGAAGCAGAGCCATTAAGGCTTCAGAAAAGCATTGTGAAGATTTTAGGATTTATTTCCTCCTAAGCTGCTGTCTGATAGGAGAGAATACTGTTGCAGAAAGGGAGAGACAGATACACACACACACACTCATTTCATCCCCAGTCAGGGCTGTCCTTGAAAAAAACTCTGAACATTTGAGAAGTATGCTGCCAAGAAGTGCTGCAGAATACAGTTCTGTCATTTTCACCTTTAGGATGATAAACGTTAGATGTGAATTTGTGAATTGATACTACAACCACACTTAATATTCTGCCTCTAATTTAAATGTGGCCATTACAAGTCCTTTTGTTATGCTTAAGTACGTGATTTCTATCATCCTGCCATTCAGATTGTAAAACTTTAACACCTGCCACCTTGAAAGCAACATTGCACTGAGTATGGGAAAGCCATGTCCCAGAGCATACGTAGGTCTCTTGCTGCTTGGGCCAATGGGGAATTCCATTACAATTATGGAGGTAAAACAATGGAGCAATAAGGGAAGGATAATGATGATTCATTGAAGGAAGAACCTCAAGTGAAATGGTGAAAAAACATGTCTATGCCTTAGTTTAGGACCAAGCTACCACTGGGAGTAGAAGGAGCCTAAAAACAGAGCAAATAACAAGGAGCGTAAGTAGGTAGTTTTGGCTACTTACCCTTTTTCTGCATTGTTACTCTAAGGTCCTGCCTGCTTTGTTGTTGGCCACTAGCCATCATCTCTCCATCATCTTCACTGTGGCTAGACTGCCCGACAGTAAGAATCTGAATTTGGCTTCCTACCTCCTGAACATCAGCTTGAAATGCAGCAGGGCCATCAATTCCTGTCAGACAACAGCAAAAGCCTAGTCAAAGAATTACTGAAAAGCTAATCAATATCAGCTCTGAAATACTTACATGACATCCTATCTAAGAAACAAAGCTCAGCAGTCCATCTGCAATTACATTTTCATGACTAAAATAGTCTTCAAGACAAACAACTCATTTGAACTCCCAAGCTTTTTGATTTGTCCTCAGAGATCAGACTAGCTCTGTGACCTGGAATAGAGTATTCCACGTATTGGTATGCATGGGAATTCATTGAGCACAACCACTCAGCTTCAGACTGTCCGTAGGTGACACCGCCTCAACAAATATTCTTTTTGAAGATGGTGTAGAGTTTACTGAGGCCCTCTGTGTAAAAGCTATTTTACAGCAGTACTGGTTTTCTGAACTGTTGAAGCAAATGGAAAGTGTGTCTCTCTGTGTGAGAGCAGCGCAAGAGAGAATGGTTTGGAGATTTCTCCACTTCTAGCCTTCAAACCTTTGAGTATAGCATATCCATTTCCATGAGGTCTAAGCACCTCATTTTCAAGTGTATTCTGGGGATATAACACAGACATAGTTGAGACTTTTAGCACATAATGCTAAATATGAGTGACAAGTTGAATTTCACATACTAAAACAATTTCAAGCAGTTTGTTAAAAACTTCTAATAGATATGTTTAAAAATGTTCACACTTGCGGATTTTTTCAATTAAACTATTGTGACCCTTGCTTCTTCAAGGCTGGACTCCACCAAACTGTTCATGTGTCAGCAGGGACCCAAATGGGTATTATACCGAATCACTCTTCTGAAGAAAGACCCCATCTGTTTAAGGTATTGGATGCCATATTTAGGCTCCTAAATCAGTCAGTAGGTGCCTAAAATGGTTATTTAGGCACAAAGATTTTGTTACTCAACTCTGTATGTTGATGTTTATAAACAGAGCAATATTATACTATTAAAAACTCTATTGTATTATTGTATTATTATTTAAAAACCTAACTGGTTTCAAGACTAACCTTGGTAAGTTTATGGAGGGGATGGTAGATAAGGTTGCCTATAATGGCATGTAGGAAACTGCCAGAGATGTGCTACTAGATGGGGAGGGCTATGAGTTACTACAGTAAATTCTTTCCCAGGTGTTTGGCTAATGGGTCTTGCCTACATGCTCAGGATCTAACTGATCACCATATTTGGGGTCAGAAAGGAATTTTCCCCCAGGATCAGACTGGCAGAGTCCCTGGGGGTTTATTACCTTCCTCTGCAGCGTGAAGCATGGGACATTTGCTGGTTTGAACTAGAGTAAATGATGGGTTCTCTGTAACTCGAAGACTTTAAATCATAATCTGAGGTCCTCAGTAACTCAGCTAGAGGTTATGAGTCTAGTACAGGAGTGGGTGGGTGAGGTTCTGTGGCCTGCAACGTGCAGGTGGTCAGACCAGAAGACCATGATGGTCCCTTCTGGCCTTAAGTCTATGAATTTACTATTTGTATTACAGCAGCATCTGGAGACCCCAACTGAGATCATTATGCTAGGCACTGTACATACACATTATAAGAAAGTCTATCCTCAAAAGAGATTACAGTCAAAATAGACAAATGGTAGGACGGGGAACAGAATCAGAGAGATGAAATAACTCGCCCAAGCTCAAGTTCAGAAATAGAACTTAAGTCAGCAGACGCTCAGTCTAGTGCTTCCTGTTCATTAGACCATGCTGCATCCTCTAACTCTTGGAGGTATTGTCATGGTCAAGCAATGTCTAGAGGTGGCCAAAACCTGAAAAAAATCCCAGTTAGAACAAAATATGGAGAGGAAAAGAACAATACATTCCCTGGCTCAGAAGAGTGTGTTCAGAGTGGGACTATTTACCTGGTTTTCTTCCCTCAACTATAAATAAATCCCTGATTGGTCTAGTTCTCTCCTATAGAAAGCCAATTTCATTTTTGCCAGGATAGCAAATTATCAACATTAGATTGTAAACTAGATTGTAACTCCTAGTTAAGATTTAGCGCCATTGCGTACTATGTCAGCCACATAAAAATACACTTTTACATTAATAAAAGCTATTATAATATTTATAGATATAGTAAATAATAAAAGCCTCTGTAAGGTTGCGGCTCCACAAGGTTCTTTAATAAGCAACGGAGAGGAGAACTGGTAACCATTACTAATGGCTGGCGTTTGTGGGATGAACGCCAGCTCTTTAATAGCTTTGGCTGAAAAAACTAGTCAAGCATGGTCAGATGGAACTGAGTGAATGCTACTAATTGTTCCTCTTCAACTGTTCCTTTGTCTTGGCTGGCAAATACATTTTAAGAACTATAATTTCAGTTTATGTCCATCACTTTGCATCAGTTGCTTGCACCTACATTATGTAATAATATTAATAACCAGTGAGTCATGAGCTTTTTCACTGACACCTTGTGTAACACCTATCAGATATATTTTATGACATTAAAGAACTGGAGTACACGTGAATTGGTTAAGCCAGCTGCAATTCATTACCAGATATCTGGGTACCTGTGGCCCTTGCACTATTCTTAATGTCACAACAGGATATTGGAATAGATGGACCACTGGTCTAACCCACTCTGGCAATTCCTATGTCCCTACACATACACAGACTCACTGACCAATATTTTAAAAAACTGATGTCTAAAGTTAGGCTTCTAAACTAGACGCCTGACTTTCAAAAGTGCCGAGTACCCACCAGTTCCATTGAAATTAATGGGGCAGTGGGATGCTCATCACTTTTGCTTATCTAGCCATTTATTTACCCACCTATGTTTGTACCTAATTTTAGACATCCAATTTTAAAAAATATTGGTCACTTTCCTCCCAAGCAGACCTTGATCTGTGGCAAATTAAATGCCTCCAATGACATTATATAGTTCAGTTTAATCATGCTAGAGTTGCTGCTTCTGACATACACAAAACAACTGTGTTCCCATCCCATGCTGTCAGAGCCATCACATATTAGGCATTGGGACAAACATTACACTGGCTCGTCACGCATTAAGAGGAGGAAAATCAATTTCAGCATTCAGAGGAATGCATTACTAGTAGAGGGTGTTATTACACACTAAAACCTATCCCAGGAGCTGACTCCCTCCTGGGGATGGAAGATGTAACCAGAAAAAAAGAAAAGACAAATGTGAAACAAAATTCTCTACAATGTTAATAATGGGGAATACTGGACAAAAATATTTCAAGATGACTGACGCTGAAAGGCTAACACAGCAAAGGAAGTGTTCAGGAAGAGCGCGTGTTCAGGAAGAGCGCATCTTCACATAAGGATTATTCCTATTTAAGTGAAAATGAGAGAGTGTATGTGTAATATATACACACACACACACACACACACAATGTAAATGTACCGTCACCCATCTGATTTCTTGAAGCATTTCAAAAGCTGTGCAATCCTGAGATTCATTTTCTATTACCATTTCAGGATGGATCCTTCTCTCTACATTCCTCACTTTCTAGGGTTTGTGGACTCCTGCTCCTTCTACCCACATACCAAAAAAGTGGCTTATTGGGCAGGGGTTGGGGGAGGAAATCATATTTATAGTTAACAGTCTCCTGTAACTTCAGTGGTTGGAGAACATGGATTTAAGGTGGCAAAGGCAGACAAGTGGGCTGTGAGAAAGAAGAAAGTAAAGTCTTCAGAGCCGGGAGGCAGAATTTTCCACTGTGTCTCCTAAATGCAGAATGCAGCTTCCTTGATGTAGAAGTCTCTGCGTTCATGTTAAAATAATGCTGAAAGCAGAATTCTTCATATTATTCATCAAGAGTGGGTGAACCAGGGCAGAAAAAAAATTGATCTGACCTAAATACTTTGAGTGAGAGAGAAAGAGAGAGAGAACACTTTGGTTAAAATTGACATTTTCATGTCTTTGCACTTCTTGGTTTCATCTGAGACCAGAAGCTGAAGCCCAGAGATCATGAGAAAGGCTGTTCTTCTGGCATTTCCAGCCTATGAGAAATTGGCATTACATATATTTTAGTAGCATGTGCAATGTTCTAGGCACTATTCAAACACACAAGAAACAGTTCCTTCTCTGAAGAGCTCATAAGCTATAAAGTCTATTATTTATTATGATTTTAGAATGACATTCATTTTTATAGACTGGTTACTACACTATTTTTTTTTTGACAGAAGCTCAGACTTCTGAACAGAACATGACTACAACCAGAGACTGAAACAATTACAGCTTCTCTCTTGCAGTGGAAGGAAACAAACAATTACAATAGGAAACAGGGGATCTGTTACTGTAATCACTGGAAAGGGATCTATAAGAAATTTTGCTTAATGTTCATGATGCACATGAGGCAAATCAGTTTTCCCAGTCTAAGTTTTCATGGACTTTGTGATGTTGCACTAGACCTAATGTTACCTTCATAAGGTCTGATCAACATATTTTTCCTAATTTTTAAATCTCTTCAGCCTCCCTTGATTTAGTAATGATAATGCATTTTTGGAAAATTGAAATTGAGACCTGTTTCTACAGTTGCAATTCTGAAGCCCGTGAAAGCTGTCATTGGGAAAGAACAGCAGGGTTGGTATTTATTCCACATATGTATTCCACGAGCTGACTGGTTTTTTACTGGAGAGTTTCCAATAATTTGGCTATAATTAAAACTAATATTAAATAATGTGTTAAACAATTATTATAATAAAAGCATTTGTTTTGGGAATACACAGAAAGTATTCAGTGAGCTTTAAGATCAGATGTGAGAAAACAAACGTACAGAAGGTCAAATTTGGGATCTACCAATTTTGACAGAACTTAGATATTATCCAGATGGGCTCTCTAGAAATACTTTTGCTAGATTTCATCACTGAAAATTGAAATCATGTTATGGAAGAATGGGAATTTAAAGACTTACAGGTTAAAATGATCGCTTTAAAGCTTTAATTGTTCAAGAGATCATCAGGAAAAAATATTTTAGAAAGAAGGAAAGAAAAAGAATAGATATCAAATGCACAACCAGATGATGTTTATGTACAGTGGTTTCAGAAGAGCAAGTAAATAAAACCTAAGCACTACACATAATATGGAGACAGATATTATCCTGTATAGTTATCTATCAGTAGTAAACATGAACACTGTCTCTCATATTATTCTCCATTAAACCTGAATAAATTAGTCACAGGTTCCAAAAGTGACAGTAGCAACCACACATTTTAAAAAGTATTAAAGTACTACAGCCTGAAAATGACTGTAGGCAGAAATGCATTATGGGCATAAGCACAGTGAGTCAGTTCTCCAAAACATTAGCTATATATGATATGAATCCCTAATAACTGGATCTACCCAGAAGAAAATCAAACCATATTTATTCACATTTTGCAAACCACACTCAAATATTTTGTTGTGAAAAGATTTCAAGCAAATGTCCCATTTTCTTGGGTTTTTTTAACATAATCATGCATGTAGATCTAAAAATGCTACAATACTATAGGAAAGAATTATGACCAAATTATTTTACTATAAGAGAAGCGTTATTGTACTCAATTAGCATGAAAACCCCCAAGCTCCTGAAACACTTAATTTTAGCTAATTTTATTTTTAAATCAACTTAAAAAGAATTATTTTTATTTAATAAAGTAATTCTTTCTTCATAGGACATTCATGAACTAACTTAGGAAACAAGTCTAAAAGGCACTTCAGATGGACCTAACAAAGCTAACTGATGGGGTAGCACAATCCCTGCTTTACAGATGGGATGCTGAGGTACAGAGAAATCAGGCTTTGATCCAGACAAGCACTTAAGCATGTGCTTGAAGTTAAGCATGTTGAGTTGTTCCATTAAGTGACAGGATTACTCACATACTGAACTTTAAGCATAGGCTTAAGCATTTTGCTGAATCAGCTCTGGGGACTTGCCCAAAGTCAAAAAGGACATCCATGGCAGAGCAGAGAACTGAACTTTAAATTCACTGAGTTTCAGTCTTGTGCATATAACCACAAGACCATCCTTCCTCTATAAAGTTGCTGACAGCAATGGAGTTGAACTGGTGTTTAGTAACGGTGGGAATTTCTTTAGACAAGGCTTCAGAGATGAGATACCAGGTTAAATGAGCTAACAGTCTGATCTGGAATTCTCAGTGATATCTATTACATTGAAAACATTAGTGTGTACTGTGGGGACACATTTGCAAATTACTATTCTGAAGTATTGCAAAGCTGCTCTGTGTCTGACTTGAGGGTGGCAGTAGAATACTTCAAAGGAATGCTGGCCTGCTTTGCAATCAAAGAGAGAGATTTTGAGTTTATCAACAAAGTGAATCCTCAAAAAAGCTGTTTTTATTAAGCTCTCATCAGAACAAAAAGGATTTTCAACCTTTAAAGGATTTCATTCAGTACAAACCTTGAGTTTACATTTTCCTCAGCTGATTCATAGTTTTAAGCTAAACAGGCCAAATAACAGCTGAATATAAGGCTTACTTTTGGAACTATGATGAGATAAAGTACTACTCACAATTCCACCACCAATACTAGTCTTGCACCTATCAGTACATAATTCAGTATTATTTTTAGAAGTACTATCTCAGACATTGTTCAATAGATTACAATAATACAGGTATGGCTCAGGTTCTCTTTTGAAAATACCTTTTAAGAATTTTCAACTGAGCCATATAAAAAAAATATCACTGTGGGTTAAAATTTTGCATTTGAAGAATTCTGCCAAGAAGTGAAATATTTTTAAAACAAAAAAGTGTAAAACAAAACATCTATTCGTCCACTTTGAGGACCAGCATAATTCTTAACATACATTCCAGTTGCCAGAATTTTGAGAGTTATTTGTTCAACATGTGTGCATTCTCCAAGGTGTTTTTTGGACCAACAACTATGACATTTGATTCAGAAAAAAAAATCACTAAACTTAAATTTGGGAATGTTCCATTCTATTGTTGACAATATTTGTTAGCCATTCTTCTATGTAGGTCTTGCCAAGATGAAGACTGCTCCAGGAGTGACTACTCTTCCACTGTCTATATGCTAAGGAGTGCCTGGTTTGGCACCAGAGACCATAATGATTTCCTTACACTCAACTTCAGGCCAACACAGCTCCCTATATTATGTAGAGATGGGACAGGAGGGGCTATTCATACAAAACGAATGGAAGAAAAACAGAGGGAAGAAACAAGGATGAAATAAACCATGGGGGAAGGGAAAAACGGAATAACCATCCTGACAAAGAGAACATTTTGTGGCAGACACACACAAACAGATAGGACTACACCCAGAAAAGCCAACTGAATAAATTAAATAAACTGAACATAAAAGACAAAAAGAAAAAGTGTGAGAGAGAGATGGAAGGATGTTCTTTATTTGGGCAATGAAATACCTCCAGATTGCAGATTTAGGTTTCAAAACCCCTATAAAGTTTCCCATGGCACTTAATGCACCAGTGCAGCGACCCCTAAATCATTTATATGCCACGTATGAGAGATTTGTGGATTTAGCATCATAAAATTTACTTGCTCCTAAATATCTTTACTATATTTTTGCTTTAGAGTTAAATCATGGGCTTGAGTATTTGTAAAAAAGTTATTTATCTGTCTCCTGTTTGTTTCCACTTAGTCCACTGGACACAGGAAAAACATTTTCAGCAAACATTAATCCCTCCTCTTAGTAATCTTTAGTGGAAAATAGACACACTAATGTGAGTATAATACTTCCAGAAATTTCAGATCTACAAAAAAAAAGTCTGTGTTTAATGTATATTATGCTATAGGTCTGCTTTAGTCCTGTGGCCAATAACTGTGTTTACAAATGTGATACTACTGTATAATATGCATTTTTCATAACTCTTTGTGCTTGTTGATTTCACTTATTTTTCTAATTTATTTGTGCCTCTCCAGGCAACACTGCAAATCAGATACATATAGCGAGACAAATTCTTCCCAGTTTGCACTCCACTGGCATAATTGCATGGGTGATAAGTCAAGACAGAATTTGTCCTACTGTGTTTAATTGGAAACGTACTTTACGGTCAGTTTTAAAGTGACCATAACCTGGCCTCTTTTCTCTCCTCACCCTCCCCGCCCCCTGCCCAAAACAGTTTTTCACCCAACAATTAATTGCAGGTCCAAATGTTTGTTTTCAATTCCTAATTACCAGATTCGTCATTTTAATCAAGTAGCTAAGACACTATTAACTGCTAGCGTTTGTGCTTACAATTATTTGCACTTGCAGTTCTGCTCCCTAAGTGGAGGCTTATAAAAAAATTCAGGCTCAATACCCATTAACTATCATAAGTGAGGTATGAAAGACCCTAACAGTTACAGTTCTTGGCTAAGATGCTAAGCATTGTACTACATAGAGCAAATCCACAGAAATTTATTAACCCAGAACTCTGGAGCAACCATCAGCTCTACATAAGCAATTAGTCTCATCCTACGGCTGCTTCTCCTGCCCTCTCTCAGTGCAGCCTCATTAAGCCTAATATTTCCCTCATGTTCATCTTTATCACTTTGTTCTGATAATAGTTTCATCATTTTTGGAGCTACTCAGAAAAGCATTACACATCTAAGACCCAGAGTACAATCATTACAACAGAGATTCAAGTGCTGCTCATATATAATTCAAATGCACTGGGTTTGAATTAGCTGATTATTCATAAAATCTGGTCTCTTTAGCACAAAGGGATGAGCTCAGAAATGTAATCTGCACTACTGTTAAACATCAGAGAAATCTTTAAAATATGTCATTTTAGAGTACAATGTGAATTCACACTTTTTCCAATGTACATCCCGCTGCTTAAAAGGGACATAGTGAGGATACAAATCCTGGGGTAAATTAATTCACATTAAATGAACAAGATATGTGATGGTACCTGATGGTAAAAGAAATTGGAAAGATTTAATTAACCTCCACCATTTATGGTCACTTGGTGAAATCACTTCTTCTCGTACAAAACAAGAGTAAGAAGGCTTCACATAGGAAACTCACTGCAGGGGATAAAATCCATTATCCACCTCCCTGTACTGCAGGCAGGGTTTCTCTGAAACCAGAGCTTCTACATCCAGCTGTTTCTGGACACCAGGATCCATGCAGTTGAAGATCCAGTGCTCCCTCATTGAAGTCTGACCCTAGTTTTCCTTCAAGATTTGCCTAGTCAGCACCAGCATGAAGACACCTTCTCCAAGGCTCTAGGAAGTACAGAGGTCCCCCTATACAACTGGTCTGCTTGTGCCCCATCTGCACTGTCAGGTACACACTGCATGGGGATTTCATGGACCTTCTGCAACTATGTGCATTTCACCTTATGTTTATTATGGGCCTGATCTTGCAAGAAGCTGAGCAACTCTGGAAACAGCTGTGTTCTTCCAGGTCCCACAGACTTCCATAGAATTTGAACAATTCCAGAAGCTGTTCAGCTGCTTACATGATGGAACCCTATTTACATTTCACTTAGCTTGCACAGTCACATTAGACTTGCCAGTTTCACTCTCATACTAGCAGAGTGTTACAATGTTGGAGTTAAAAAGTTATATTAGGGATTCTCTTAATTCAGAGAAATATTTTCTGCTACTATTAGTTCATATACTTTTTTAAAAAACAACAACAACAACAAATATTTTAGTTCTCAACTATCTAACAGCGTTCTTTTAAAATGAATCTCTCAGGTAAGTGAAAACTACCAGAAACTCCTAGGAAAACAGTGAACACAGCTTTGCAAAAATTACCAAATTCATTAATGTCGTATGTACTAAACTGAAGGCTTTAAATTAGACTACAGTGCCTAATTAGCATAAATTATGTGGCTATTTATTACTATATGCAATTACTACAATTGCAATGACCTATGTCTGCTAAAATATGCCAATATTTTTCTGCTTGAGAATTTTCTTTCTAAAAAGTCTTTCCTGAGAACAAAGCAGCAAGGCTTTGAGGATCAAAAATTTAGTGTTAATTTAGTTGCAGTGCTGAGATAATAAACCTGGTCAGCACATATTGATCGTGATGCAGCTAAACTACACACAGCAAATGTTTTCTCACTGAGTCAACTATCCAGCAAAAACAATCCCAATGATTATGGAACATTCTCCATCACACACTGTCCCATAGGACATATCAGGCATTTTTAATAAACACATTCCTGTAATAATTATTTTTATTGCAATAATGCTCAAAGGTCCCAACAGCATGCAAACAAGCACCTAGGAAAACACGGGGTGAAATCCTGGCCCCACTAAAGTCAATGGCAAAGTTCCTGTCAACTTCAATGGAGCTAGAATTTCACCCATCGAGCAAAGAGATTAGAAAATGGTCTGAAAATCAGCACAGAAAAAGATATAATGCAGTCGGTTATATGCAATTTAGTATTATGCAAATCTAAATTATATACATTTGTCAAAATATCATCTTTTTTAATTATACAGAAATCCCATATAAGGAAAATGGACTATTACCAGAGTCAAAATCTGGCTATTACTAGAGCCCAGAGTTTGTGATTATACAGTAAAAATGATTTATGTATTACCATGCACAATGCTCGGCTATGGCTGAGTCAGCACTTCCATTAGAAAGTTTCCAGGTTTTAAAGTTTTAAGAGGATTTAACTCACCAGCAAAACTTAGTGTTCAAATTTCTGCCTTGGAATAAATTATTTTTATCTGAAGTCCAGAAATATTGGCTTTCCCATTTTTTAAAATTCCAACAGCAATTTTTAAATTCAATTCAGAAGCCAATTTTTAAAAAAGCAAATACATATAAAACTGTGATTTTAGAAGTAATACACAGTGTTGCTGGAGCTGTGTTGGTCCCAGGATATCAAAGAGACAAGGAGGTTTGTACAATATATTACCACCCTAGGCCTAACTCCACAGTGGTACCTAGGTGCCTAAATCTCAGTTTAGACACACCATTGAGATCCACAGAACTCCTGCCCAGCTGCTACCTAACACTTTAGTAGCCTCAACTCACTCAGCACCTAAGTTTTTAGGGTAAAAGTTTCCTAAGCACCTAACTTTCTGCACATAGCCATCCCGACACATAGTGAGGTAGCAATCTCCTGTCTAAGCTGTCCAAAGTCAAACTGTCCAGTGTGATCTATGAATTGGGAGAAGCCAGGCAGAGGAGAGCCATGTCACCTTTGTGGCCTGATCTAGTGGCTTCTCAGCATGGTGGCTTCTCAGCATGCCTACCGGATTGAGTCTCATTCAAAATCTGACTAGAGGAGGAGGTTGTGGTGCTGCCCACCTCATAACTGTTAGCCCAGTGATTAGAGCAATCACCTGGGATGTAGGAGACAAAAGTTTAATTCCCCCCTCGGTCTCCTGTGTTTCAGGAGGGTGCTCTAACCACTGAGTTATGGAATAATCTGATGCCGGGGGGGAGGGGGGGCGGCTTCTTCAATCTCTCCTGAAGAAGATTGTCCCACTTTGAATAAATATTTAAGAGGCATGGCGAGGGAGAATGTCTATAGCCTGGTGGTTAAGGCAGACATCTGAGAGGTGGGAGACCCAGGATCCAGTCCTCCTGTTCCAATGACTACGTATTTATCCACAGTGGAACAGCTTGAATGGGAGAGATTGAGGGAACCGCCACATCAGACCACATCCCTAGCTCCGTGGTTAGAGCATTCCCCTGAGAGGTGGGACACCTTTATTCAAATTCTCCCACTCTGGTGGGGGTGGGGGAGAAGAAACCGGGGTCTCCACATCTCAGATGATTTCTCTAACCACTGGGTTATAATGTGGGTGCCGCCTCCTCCTCTGAGCATTTTCTGTGGCACGAGGCATGTCCCTATCTCATTCTCACCAGAAACATCTTAGGCACCAAAGCTGCTCAACTTCAGGAGAGGTGTTCCCAAGCAGAAATATGGACTTCCCTGTAGCCCTGATTTAGGTGCTTATCTCTGTGAGTGAGGTGGGGTTTTGGACATACACCCCTCGCTATCTTAGGCAGGTACTCACCTAGCATACTGACTTTTGGGGATTGCGTCCTCAGATGCCCATCTCTCCCCAGACATCATATATAGAGCCTTGGTGCCCAACTCACGCTTTATGGCTCACCTTGTTGTTCCAGTGATTTTCTAGGCACCTAATAGTTAGGCATTGTGATGCTCAGTGTTGCAACACCTAGTCCCATTGTAGATCTGGGCATTAGCAACTAGCTTTCTTTTATTAATTATTAACAGGATTGTTGACCATACAAATTATCTTCTTACCTATGAAGTTAAGGAGAGAATGTCAGATATATATATGAAAAGGGAAAACAGCTGAGTCCAGACAATATAGGTTATAATGGCCTGATGTAAAGCCTACTGAAGTCAGTTGAAAGATTACTGGTTTTTAATGGGCTTTGGATCTGGTCTCTAATTAAAAGTAAATACATATACTGATATACAAAAAAACCCAACAACAAATCATTGATATAAAACTTTAAATCAGTTCGTCCCACTTGCTCCATCTATTCTCAAGTGATTCGGCTGCTAAACCTTATACTGGCAGTAATTCCATTTTTGTTAACTCTTTTGTTATTGTCTATTGTGGGTATTTGTTTTTGCAAAACAGTCTTAGATATTACATTTTCAGGATAGGTACTATGTGTGTCTATGAGCTAGCATCCAGAACTATTTCATAAAGATGTTTATTTACACACTTAAACGTATGCTGACCCGACAGAGGATCTGAAATAACTTCAGACCCACTCTAAGGGTGAATCCCTGACCCCACTGAAATCAATGGCAAAACTCCCAATGACTTCAAAGGGGCTATGACCCTAAATTTGTACAGCTTTTAAAACTCAGTTTTGGATAGAAATTTCTACAATTTAAGTCTGATTCCTGCAAATGCAGATAGGTCTGAAAAATGAATTGGTGTAATATGGCTCTAAGCAGATAATTTCCTAAAATCTCTATAGAATTTAAGTGCTCATTATTTTAATATTTTGTTCCTTTGTTCTTTTAGTACAGGCTACATTAACACATGGCTTACAAAACGATTAGGACGACAAATCTTGATCATCCCTCACTTCAATATGTATGTGCAAATTTTCCCATCTGGTGCATGCATTTGTATAATATTTGTTTTAAACAGTTGCCAGCTATCACAACATCACAAGCATTCAAAGAATCTTAAAAAATACAGAAGCATCTTGTCACTCAACCCAATGTTTGATATGCAGCAGCATGCAGCTAACCTTTGTGTTTCCCCTTTTTCTCCTTTCTTGTGCTGCCAGTTTGATAGCTTGCAGCTGCTGCCTTGGCTTTTTTAGTCGATTTTGGAACTTGAGCATCTGCTACCACCTTTACATCTTCCTGTTCGGCCTCCTGAACTGCTTGAGAGGTTCAGGGCACCCACCAAAAAGAGAAAGAGAGAGGAAAACAAGAGACAATGAAATGAGAACTCTGTGAAGCCACAGAAAAGAATGCAAGTGCAGCAGAATTTAAGGTTTGGCTGACATCTTTGTGCAGAGAGGAAATTAAACTAAACAAGCAATTGCAGAGCTACAATGGAATTTAAATTGGCAGATTTGTTAAGGTTAGGGGTTTTTTTGGTTAACTTGTTTCATCTCCTCCCATTCTTCGCCTTCCTACAATGTATTGGTTGCTATGCATTAGGCCCAAAAAACCACCATAGATGCTACTACGCTGCTGAGCCACTGTGAGCAACACATTTCCCTGTAGTAAAGATCTGTCAGTGCTGATCACTGATCAAGCCCCATAAGCCAGCTCAATAATATAAGATAATGATAACTGTTTCCCCTGCCCCCCATAGTTCTCAGTGCCTTAAGTATACAGCTAACTCCTGCCCTGGCTCCATGTGGCTCCCAGAACCGGCCGATATGTCCCTGCAGCCTCTAGGTACAGGACAGCCAAGGAGGTTCTACGCACTGCCCCTACCCCAAGTGCCAGCTCCGCAGCTCCCTTTGGCCAGGAAATGCGGCCAATAGGATCTGCGAGGCTGGTGCCTGAAGCCCACACTCCTCACCCCCTCTTGCACCCTAACCCCCTGCCCTCAGAACCCTCCTGCACCCCAGACCCTCATCCCTGGCCCCATCCCAGATCCCTGACCCCCAAGCCAAAATGTATCTCCCTCGCGCACCTCAACCTGCTGCCCCAACCCTGAGCCCCCTCCTGCAATCCGAACCCGTTAGCCCCAGCCCAGAGACCCCTCCTGAACCACAAGCCACTCATTTCTGGCCCCACCCTGGAATCTGCACCCCCAGCCGGAGCCCGCACCCTAACCCCCTGCCCTAGCCTGGTGAAAGTGAGGGTGGGGGAGAGCGAGCAATAGAAGGGGGAATGGGGTGAGTGGGGGGGAGGGCCTCAGAGAAGGGGCGGGGCAAGGGTGTTTGGTTTTGTGTGATCAGAAAGTTGGCAACCCCAAGAACAGGTATTCATCAAGTGACCCATCCCATTGCCCATTCCCAACTTCTGTCAAATAGAGGCTAGGGACACTTCAGAGACACTTTACATCTGCAGAGGATCTGGCCCTAGAGCTGCATAGAATCCACCTCGCAGGACATGTATCCCATACCATGCCACTTTTTTTTTTTTAAGGTGCAGATATGCCATTATTATGCATTCACCTGCACCAGAAACAAACAAAAAAATTCTTTCAAGAAAAAAAGCTACATATGGCAAGGAATCTAGAGGAAAGAACTGGCTTACTCACAAGATCATTTAAATATCATTGGCAAAGCCCAGAAGCTCAGTAAACAGATCAGGCCCAAGGATACTTGTGGTCCAGTAGTCTCTATAATAGAAGATGTAAACCAGTGGTTCTCAACCTGATTGGCTTGCAGCCAATCAACACATAGCTGTGGCCCATGTGGCATCCTCAGAGCCATACAGCTAGTATATATATTGTGTGGCTGCAGCTCACATAACACATAGAGAGCTGCATATGTAGCCCACAATGGTAAACAGGTTGAGAACCACTGATGTAAACACTCTTCAATTTCACGAGTTATGGGACAAGTCCACTATGGACCAAATCCTGGATTCCTAATACATATGAGTAGTTCTACTGACTTCAGTGAGAATCCTCACATGAGTAAGGCAAAATGAGCACCAAACCTGTATAAAAATCATTTGCAAACTCACATCTCCTCTTCTGCAACACACGAGTCTATAAATAGTCTTAAATTTACAACACACTGCGGGTTAACTGCTCTCTTTCTTTTACTAGAGAGACCTTTGTTAACACACTTGTACATAACAGATGGATGAAATCTGCAGAAGTCAGATGATGATCAGATAAGGTGATCAGACAGCAAATGTGAAAAATCGGGACGGGAGTGGGGAGTAATAGGAGCCTATATAAGAAAAAGACCCCAAAATTGGGACAGTCCCTATAAAATCGGGACATCTGGTCACCCTATAATCAGATGGGCCAATGGGGCTGTTTTACTCCAACTCCTCATTCCACTTACAGTCTTTAGCAAATGACTAATACTAGTCACAAGCTCATTGGCTGCAATCCCTTTGCAAAGCATTACCGAACACTGTGGATAATGCATGAGACAGAACAGAGGCAGCAACCACTCCATCCTGCAAGGAGGATGGCAAGATTAATGCGAAAGGCAGCACATTAGGCTCTGTTTCTCCAGTCATGAAGACCTCTGACTAACCAGGGCAGCAAAGAGCCCCTGCTGTGAATAAACTTTAAAACAGTTGAATTTACATACCCAGTAATTCTGTTCTATATTTGCAACTGTCTCTCTCCTTTTTTAAATTAGGGTGGTTTTTTTTCTGGTTTTGTTTCTTTCATGATCCTGATAATCTAGTTTGTAGAATTCAGTATTTTCCTAACAAGTGAGTAAATGACCTACATTCAATGACTAGCTAGATCTCTACAGCCATTCTAATACTTTGTTTAATATGCCTATTCATTCAGGTCAAACACCATTGAAGGAGTCTAAAATGTGGCTTAATCAAAATGGGATGGAATGTTCTGCTATTACTAACTGAAAAATTAAAAAAACAAACTTTTTAGGACCAACTACTTCCCATCATGTGAGCTATCCTTTGACCTAACTAACCCGAAGTTAAATAATTATTAGTGTGGATTGCAGCTGCATGAATTAGTTTTGAAAAGTTGGCACATAAATTTCAGCAGTAGATGCCTAATTATTCACACAGAGGTGTGACCTCCTCAAGGAAGGATTTGAAAGATTTCCACCATTTTATGCTCAAGGTCATGGAGCACTCAAGTTTAGTTGCCATCGTGAATACACATCATCAGAATGGACCTGATAAAGATGGGACAATTAAGTGCAAGTGGTGAAGATAATAAAATGAGATTTAAAGGCACACCAACACCCAGTAGCAACAACTGGATAATTGAAACAATACCACGTACGTTTACTATCTCAATTGAAACTAATCAACACACACAATGTAGTGAATATTGAATACCCACAGAGAACTCTTCTGGATCAGTGCACGGAGTTAAGAAAAAGCTTATAAAGATTATTTGAAAAATGAATACATTTGAAGACTTTGCAATCTGCTCGAAAAAACAGCACAAATGGGAAAAGAGGCTAAACAGCTACATACATAATTCACTGCAAATTATTCACTCAGCTTTACCAGGCAACCATTCGGTCCATTTATCAAAGTTCTCACACTTCTCATTTCATGACAAGTGAAACTAGAATGAGTACCGAGCAAAGAAAATTAAGAAACAGTTTAATAAATGCACTCGCTTTTGCCTAATTGTTGGATCTGCTTTCACATATCTCCATAAAAATGGCTTGGCACCTTTCTTTGTAATTTCTTGGTTCTTGAGAATGTTACTATTTATTTGGACAGTGATCCACTATAATTTTATCTGATCTATTTTAAAATTGTTCCAACATAGCCTATACTATAACTTTTTAAGTAGTTTACAAGGCATGGGATGTTCCTAGAGTTACATGAACTCTCTAGTGAAGTAAAAATGGGTAAAAATGTTAAATTTCATTGAAAAAAATCAGCAATTTTCACCAGTTCTGTAGAAGGCCTGTAAAACTGAATCACTGAAGTGATGCCCAAAGATCCCAGTTAGGATTAGCGTCCCAGTTTCCAAGTGCTGTTCAAACACTTGGCAAGACATAATCTCTTCCCCAAAAAATTACAGTCTAAGACCCCTGCAACTGGTAGTGAGCAGGCAGATTGCTGTGCCTGCACAGAATACCACTGAATTCAATAGGGCTTCATGTGGGGAAAAACTACTATTTAAATTGCTGTAGGAGTTTCTCTTTAGTGATTCAAAATAGCACAGTTCCTCATAAACTGAGCATAATTCCTTGTAGAAATGCCCCAATATGTCATGCACAAGGATCAAAAATATGTCTATTTTGCAGATAATGCCAGATTTAACTCCATTGCAATTTGAGATATCCTATTTTTAAACACAAATATTACTTGAAGCCCAGAAATCTACATTGGATTGTTCAGTCAAATACGTCCTCAAAGCTACAATGTAGGAACCCAATTGTGTGATGCAATCCATGTGGGTGTATTTCTGCGCTTGAGCAGATCATAGTGTAGGAGCCCAGGAAGTTAAAATCGCAGGAGCAGCTCTTAGGGTATGTCTATGCTGCAATTAAACACCTGCGGCTGACTCATGTCAGCTGACTCAGGCTCACTGGGCTCAGGCTGAGCCCCCTCCCTCACTCCGAACCCCTCAGCCCCAGCCCAGAGACCCCTTCTGAACCACAAGCCACTCATTTCTGGCCCCACCCTGGAATCTGCATCCCCAATTCCCACAGAGTTCAGAAGAACCTGAGAAAACTGTCTGTGAACACAGGAGTGAGGGTGCAACGCTACAATGTAGGCATTATTGGTTGGCATTATTAAGGATTGGTGCATCTTGTAGTTCCCGGATTTACTTGTTTAGGGCATGATTATCACAGAATCATAGAACTGGAAGAGACCTCAAGAGGTCATCTAGTCCAGTTCCCTGCACTTGTGGCAGGACTAAGCATTACATAGACAATTCCTGAAAGGTGTTTGTTTAACCTGTTGTCAAGGTTTTTTCCCCCATTTTGAACTTTAGAGTACAAATGTGGGGGACCTGCATGGACCCTTCTAAGCTTAATTCCTAGCTTAGATCTGGTAACGTTCCCACCAGCCAGAAGTTAGCATCCGGCACACTTTCTGTTCCCCAAAAACTTTCCCTGGGGAACCCAAGACCCAAACCCCTTGGGTCTTAAAACAAGGAGAAATTAACCATTCCCTTCCTTTTCCTCCCCCCCAACTCTCCGCTCCCTGGGTTGCCTTGAGAGGCTTACACAGATCCAAACTCCTTGGATCTTAAAACAAAGAGTAATTAACCATCCCCCTCCTTTTCCCCCCACCAATCCCTGGTGAGTTCAGACTCAATCCCTTGGATTCTAAAACAAGGAAAAATCAAGCAGGTTCTTAAAAAGAAAGCTTTTAATTAAAGAAAGAAAAGGTAAAAATTATCTCCGTAAAATCAGGATGGAAAATGCTTTATAGGGTACTCAGATTCATATAGACTAGAGGGACTCCCCCCCTAGCCTTAGATTCAAAGTTACAGCAAACAGAGGTAAAAATCCTTCCAGCAAAAACACCATTTACAAGTTGAGGAAACAAACATAAGACTAATCCGCCTTGCCTGGCTATTACTTACTATTTTGAAACATGAAAGACTGATTCAGAATGATTGGGAAAGTCTGGGTGTACGTTTGGTCCCTCTTAGCTCCAAGAGCGAACAATGAACAACACAAAAAGCACAAACAAAGACTTCCCTCCACCAAGATTTGAAAGTATCTTGTCCCCCTATTGGTCCTCTGGTCAGGTGTCAACCATGTTTACTGAGCTTCTTAACCCTTTGCCATCTGTTTATGACACCTGCTCTTAAAAATCTCCAATGACAGAGATTCCACAACCTCCCTAGGCAATTTATTCCAGTGCTTAACCACTCTAACAGTTAGGAAGCTTTTCCCAATGTACAACCTAAACCTCCCTTGCTGCAATTTAAGTCCATTGATTCTTGTCCTATCCCTCAGAGGTTAAAAAAAACAATTTTTCCCCCTCCTCCTTGTAACAATCCTTTATACATTTTTATACACTGCCCTTAGTCATGGATAGAGTCTTATTCTGGGAGTAGTCCCATTACTATTTAGACTTTTTTCTGTGGCAGTTATTTGTGCATGTTCATCAATTTAAATGGAACTATTCATGGAGTAACTTACTACTCATTGCAAGGGTAAAAGACTCATGCCCTCAAGCAGGTTTCTAATCCTAGATTTTTAAGGCCAGAAAGAACCATTATGATTATCCAGTCTGATCTTCTGCATAACACAGCACAGTGAACCTCAACCAGTAATTTCTGTTCCAAGCTGGTAAGTTTTGGGAGACCTATAACATATGTTTTAGAAAGATAACCAGTCTTGATTTCAAGACATCAAGTGTCAGAGAATCCACCACATTCCTTAGGTAAGTTGTTCTAACGGTTAATTACCGCCTCTCATTAAAAATGTGCATCTTATTTCTAGTCTGAATTTGTCTTCTAACACATTTATCTTCCAACTACTGGATCTTGTTGTGCCCTTTTCTGCTACCTTAAAGACCTATGTGCTATCAGGAATCTCTTCCCCCTGTAAGTACTTGCCCTTTTAGCATCATGACTGACTATTTTACCATTCTTATCTAGCACTAGACCTATACTATTGTTAGGATTCTGTTTGTTCCTGATATATTTAAAGAATTAATTCCTATAATCCTTAAACCTACTGGTCATAGATCTTTTTATTGCTACCATTAGCTTCCTTTACTCATTGCCTGTATTTCCTAACTGTTACTTTGTACTCACTGCTATCAACCTCCCCATTTTTACATGTGTTAAGTATTGGGTTTTTTAACTAGAGGAATTAGAAATGCTCACTTATGAAAACAAATCTGATATACCTGGTATTACTGAAACCTGGTGGGATGAGCCACATGACTGGAATGTTAAAACCACTGTTAAATACTCTATTTAGAAAAGAAAAAGTGGGCAGAAGGGGATCAGGGATGGCATTCTATGGCTCTGTCTACACCTGGAGCTAGGAATGTGATTCCCAGCTTGCACAGACATACTCTCACCAGCTCTCATAGAGCTAGCAGGCCAGTGATAGTAGTGTAACTGGTGTAGAACAGACAGCGGCGAGTGGCAGCTTGGGTTAGTCGTGCTGAGTACAAACCCATCTGAACCCAAGGGTACGAACTCAGCCCAGGTAGCCCATGCCGCTACTCACAGCTGCCCATGTTCTCTGTCTAAACTCCTATTTTCTAGTGCACTAGCTTGCTTGAGAGCTAGAGCAAATATGTCTACGTGAGTTGGTAATCGTACCCCCAGCTCCAAGTGTAGACATACCCTGTATCTAAGATACTGTTCCTTTAGCGTTATTGACAATTTAGAAAAAACAGACCTGGAATGCTTATGGATCAATGTACTAACTAGTAAATCACAAGATGGGGCACTGGGAGGTTTTCTGTTACATATCAAGTCAGACAAGAGAGCAGAATGAGCAACTCTTCAAACATCTATCTACAATCTGTTGGTTTTTTTTAAAAACTGAATTAGCACAGAGGATTTCAATGTTGGGGACATATAAATGACAGCATGAGACCTCAAGCATAAGACACCCGTGAAGTTTCTAAAAATTATGATCTTCTAACACAAAATTCTCCCACACCTCATTAAGAGGTAAGGCAGCACTCCAAGTATCAAGAGTATGATCTAATGCAGAGAACATATTCCCTGCTTTCTCCCCAAAAAGAACAAACACCTCGGAGTGAAGTCAATAGAAAACTGGATTCAAACCATTAATTTTGCTGAACATGCACAAATGTTTTTAAAATGAATGATTAAATGATGTCACCTTAAAATTTGACAGTTTGCCATTCAGTGGAAAACGCTCTCTCTCTCATCGTTTATCGTACCAGAACAGAATGACACATCAAATTTAACAATCCAGAGTTATGACTTGTGATCAGAAATCTGTTGGCACAAAATACAGACATTTAGCCCTGATGCCAAATGTCAAAGAGAAAGTATGCAGTGTTGCTACAGACGTGTTGGTCCCAGGATATTAGTGAGAGAAGGTTGGTGAGGTAATATCTATTAGTGGAAAGCCCCATCCCACCCCAGCTGTCTTTCTCCCCACCCCTTCCCTTTCCCCCCATGACTGCAGGGGTATGTGCTAACTACTCCTGCTAAACAATCTGTTCCACCTTGTATTTAGCTGTGACACTCTCTGTAACTTTCCTAGACCTGAAGAGCTCTATGTAAGCTCAAAAGCTTTTCTCTTTCACCAACAGAAACTAGTCCAATAAAAAAAATTACTTCACCCACATTGTTTCCCTAATATCCTGGGACTGACACAGATATAACAACACTGCGTACAATGAAAGAGAAAGTAATTCTGCAATCCTGTACATGGTTAACCTAAACTTCTAAATCAAAAGTTGTTGCGAAGTTACTTGAAGGAGAGCTTTATTCTGTTTTTAATTGAAAACATTTTAATTTCAAACATACAAAAGCCACATCTGTAAAGAAGTAACATTAATAAAAGCAGACTTTGCCTTGTTCAGATTATAGCCTCTCTCAAAACTGTGAAAAAAGGAATTTGTCCAAGTGGAAATTCACCATTTTCACAGGAAAAAAATGATTCCTTCTTGTCTATGAAAATTGCCTTTATATTTGCAGAAAATTTAAGGGAACAGTAGAAAAGGTCAGTTCTTTATAACTCTGTGAAAGAATTATTCTGCATCAGCATAAGCCTCTTTACTTAGTTAACACAAATTTGGGATCAACTAAATATGTTTTAAATCACAACTGTTGCTCTACATTTCTGTGTACAGACCTCCAGTCCTGTACCAGTGGCAAATTCATATTGGCATCAGTAGATGCAGGACTGAGCTCAGCTTGATAGTTACAAAAATAAATGAATGTATTTACCATGTTTCAGTAAATCCTATATTAAAAAATCAATTATTGCAATAAAGGCAAATATTGTATGTATATACATATGAACTTTTTGTCTATCTTCCCACTTTACTTAAACCAGTGGCAATATTCCAGGAACACACATCAGATATTTGCAATACTTTAAAACAGCCTGAAAAGAAGAGTGTGCATCGAGGAATTTTGCTATCACACGTTTGTAGGGGCTCATGCTTTTGTCCAATTCTGTAGAAAATTTGTAGCAATATGTGATGTGGAGATACGTGAAAATAAGCCAGCAAATGTGACCTAGATGTTCCAGAATGATGAGCATGATTTAGGAAGTAAACATTTTAAACTAACCACTAACAATATGCCGTACAAGGATATTAAGTGGAAATAAACAAGGAGAGGGAAAAAAGTAGTAAATAAATGGCCTTTTCTGGGCAGAAATTATTCTTATGAATTATGTTATTTTAATTATATACATTTTCTTCTATAATGATGAAAACAAAGAGAAAACAGTACTGCTGAAAATTATTAAGCAGTTATTTATAATGATGAATGATGGAATTTTTATCTGATTATTTGGGACACATCAGGATTATTCACAAGATGAAAGGTCTGATTCAAAGCCCACTGAAGTCAACAAAAAAAATCCCATTGACATGAATAGTATATGGATCAGGCCCAAAATGATCTGTTTGTCTGCCCAGAATTTAAACTACTTTTAAAACTTGATATTAGTATCAAAAGGGCATTGACCTGTCATTATACTCATCTTTTGTATCAATATTTTCTATTCCCTCATCTATTTTCCCTTAGACACATCTTCAAAATCTCACCAAGAACCCGTTTGTTTATATGTCTTCTGATTGCCCTACACACACACACACACGAACCGATTCCATCAAATACATTACAATGTTTTGAAACAAAAGGTAACATTGTAATTTCTTCCAAAGAGTAGTACAAAACAAAACTCCTCTTTCATACAAGGGTCCCATTTGTAGATCATTAGTCTACAAGTACTGTTGTTAAATATAAGCTTTATATTTCAGTAATAGTTTTAAGATCTGTACTAGGGCCAGATGGATCTGAAATGGTCCATCCACAATGGCTATCTAATGCAGAAATAACGCAGTTGCTAGACTGTTAGAAGTAGAAGCTCAACTCAGTACTCAAGGGGAAAAGGTTCTATCAGTGTTATTATTGTTCCTTACTAATTGTTTAGCTCAATTCAGTCACTTTATGGACTGGCACATTGATGTTAGAAGCCCTCACTTTACCTGAAGTTTTCCTTTTCCTGACAATTATTGTTGCTTTCTGAAGTTATTCTATAGTATTAAATGGCACCAATGCTAATATGGTAATTGAATGAAAGATGAAAAACATGTAATTCTATATGGGATTACAGATGGGCTCAGGTACACACCACCTTTCAGTCCTATGCCAAAAGTCACTGGAAACTGAAAAATAATTACCAGCTACTGAGTGTTTGGTGACATATGCAAATTGAGTTTTATAATCACAGTGCATTTCCTGAATGGAGAGGTGTCATCACCCATGTCACTAAGGGTACTAATGGCGATTCTCACTGGTAGTTTTAACACACATCAAGAAATGAATGGGCATAACAAACTGGCCTCTCACCTCCATGTTAAGAGTTTAACCGTATCATTTTGTTAATATCAGGGAAGTCTACATGGCTGCAAGCAATGCTCTTTTCCATTCTATGGGTAAAGACTTTCAGAGCTGTCATTCCAGCATCTTTCACCAGCACTAGATTCACTCATATTATACTGTATTTAATAAAAAAAAACAAAAAAACCAAACACAACCCTAACCCTTGGGCTGCTCTATCTTATGCTGATGGTTACATTAGCTCCAACTCCAGAATCTATAGATGCAAAAGTAAAGTCACCTTTGTCCCTCTCTCTCAGTCCAGCCCCTAACTGGGACCAGAGTCTCAGATCTACTCTTACCTTCCTTAGACTCCATCCCGAATGTAACAAGACATTCCTGCAAAAAATGTAGGAATGGAAGGGAACTTGATAGATCATCAAGTCCAGTCCCCTACACTGAGGCAGGACTAAATATTATCTAGACCAGGCCTGACAAGTGTCTCTCTATCCTGTTCTTAAAAACCTCCAACAATGGAGATTCCACAATCTGCCTCAGCAATTTGTTCCAGTGCTTAACTACTCTTACTGTGAGGAAGTTTTTCCTAAAGTCTAATCTAAATCTCCCTTGCTGCAATTAAAGCCCCTTACTTCTTGTCCTGTCCTCAGTGGATAAGGAGAACAATTTATCACCGACCCCTTTATAACAACCTTTATGTAAAAGTAATGTACTTTTACATTATCATGTAGTCCCCCCACCCAGCCTTCCCTTCTCCAGAATAAACAAACCCACTTTTTTCAATCTTTCCTCGTAGGTCCTGTTTTCTACACCTTTAATCATTTTTGCTGCTCTCCTCTGGGCTTTCTCCAATTTGCCCACACCTTTCCCAGACTAGACACAGTACTCCAGTTGAGACCTTTTAAGTGCTGAGTAGAGAAAAAGAATTACTTCTTGTATCTTGCTCACAACACTCCTGCTAATCCATTCCAGAATGATGTTTACTTTTTTTTGCAACAGTGTTACATTGTCGACTCATTACATTTGAGATCCACAATAACCCCAGTTCCTTTTCTGCAACATTCCTTCCTAAGCAATCATTTCCCATTTTGTACTGGTGTAACCGATTATGCTTTCCTGAGTGTAGTACTCCGCATCTTAAGGCCATGTCTACACTTACAAGCTTACAAGGGCACAGCTATACAGATACAGCTGCGCCATTGTAAGAGCGGTTGTGTTGCCACATTATGCCAACAGGAGAGAGCTCTCTCATTGACATAATAAAACCAGCTCAATGAGCTATGTCAACAGGAGAGCGTCTCCCACCAACATAGCGCTGTGAACACAAGTACTTTTACCGGCAAAATTTATGGCACTCGGGGTGGGGGAAAGGGTCACACTCCAAGTGACAAAAGTTTTCCTGACATAAGCGCTACTGTAGACATGGCCTTAGAGAAACAAGGTGGATGAGGTAATATCTTTTATTGGACCCACTTCTATTGGTGAGAGAGACAAGCTTTCAAGCCACACAGAGCTCCTCTTCAGGTTTGGGAAAGGAACTCCCAGCAAAATGTGAGATGGAACAGATTGTTTAGCATGAGTAGTTAGCACATATTGTAAGGTACCATTCAAGAAACAGCGTAGAGTGGCCAATTAACAACTCTGCAATCATAGGATAAAAAGACGGAGTTAGTGGGTTACAGATTATTGCAACAAGCCATAAATCCAGTGTCTCTGTTCAGTCCATGATTTTTGGCGTCTAGCAGAGCAATGAATTTAAGCTCCCAGGCTCATCTTTGGAAAGCATTGTGCAAGGTTTCCTTTGAGGATGAGGACTGATAGGTCAAATTAGTCCTTACTAAATTTCATCCTATTTATTTCAGACCATATCTCCAGTTCATCAAGATGATTTTGAATTCTAATCCTGTCCTCCAAAGTGTTTGCCACTCCTTCCAGCTTGGTGTTGTCCGCAAACTTTATAAGTATATTTTCTATGCCATTATCCAAATCATTTATGAAGATATTGAATAAAACTGTATACAGGACAGATCTCTGCAGAACCCCACTCAATATGAACATCCAGCATGACTACCATGAGTATGGTTTTCCAATTGGTTTTGCACCCAAGGTTTGCGTAGGCTATATTTCCCTGCTTTACTTATAAGAAGATCATGTGGGACTTACTAAAGTTGAGATGTATCACATCTACTGCTCCCACTTACCCACAAAGTTTATTACACTATTAAAGGAGGACATTAGGTTGGTTTGACATGATTTGTTCTTGACAAATCCATATTGACAGCTCCTGATCACCTTATTATCATCTAGGTGTTTACAAACTGACTGATTGATTATTTGGTCCATGATCTTTCTGGGTACCGGTTAAGATGACTGGTCTATAATACTCTGGGTTGTCCCTATTCTCCTTTTTATAGATGTTTACTATATTTGCCCTTTTCCAGTCCGCTGGGGTCTCTGGTCCTCCACGAGCTTTCAAAGATAAACACTAATGGTTCAGAGATCTCTTCAGCCAGTTCCTTAAGTATACAGGAAGTATTTTAACAGGCACCGCTAAACTGAAGAAATGTAACTTATCTAAGTAATTCTTAATTTATTCTTTCCCTATTTTAGTTTAAGATTATAGATTAAGCTTGGATTAGCAGTAATCATTCTGCAGGGATGCAGAATTCCAACACCAGCTAAGGATTGTCTATAAAAGGAAACTGCACAGCTATAGCAGAAGAAGATATTCTACTATAGCTACTCCTGAATAGCTCCTTGTATGAACGCTATTCTGGAACAAAAGTAACTTTACTCTGCAATAAAGATTTGTTTATTCCAGAATAAAGTGGTGACGGGGGAGCTATTCTGGAATAGCCATAGCTGAATAATTATTCCACTATAGCTATGCTGTCAATTTCCCAGTACAGACAAGCTCCAATATGGTGGGAAGAAGGAATCGTGTTATCCTGTTCCTGACCTCGCATTATATATACACCTCATAATTTAATCATCCACTTCCACCAGCGGCAGCCTTAATTTTATCCATCAAATTAAACAAGCATTCCTGCATTATGCCTTCCTATAGCTTAGACAGGAATTTTACAAGAAAAAAAATGTGGAGTGGTAAATGTGGAGACACCGTCTTTATTCAGTGCATGCTACATAGGAATGAATCTCACACACCCACTCATACATGCAGTACGGTTTATGCACTAAGATTCCAGTTCCCACAAAGAGTCATTTTAAAGCACACATAACAGAAACAAGTGAATGGGGAAGAGTAGAACAGTTCTTCAGATACAGCCCAGCTGTCAAATGCATCCAACACTCCCACATACCAACGTTTTCATTGCAGATGAATACTGCAGTTAAAAATGGCCATTGAAACCCAAATATGCCCCACACAGCAGCTGAATCTTGACACCACCAACCACACTCCTGAAGAAAAATACAACAAAAAAGAACACTTCTGTAGTTCTCACAGTGTTTTCAAGAATAATATTCCTGAGAGAGGATTTTACAAAGGAACAAACCACTTTATTCAGTAATGAGATGCTGTTAAGTTGAGGCTTCTGATAAATGCACAAACAGTTTATTACCTGGAGAGTTATACCCAGAAGTTTACAATCCAAAGGCTGAATGTGAGAAAATATAGCTATATATTATTAATGCATTTTCAGGACTATGCTATTCTGCCCATCTTATTTACTTGTACTACGTGAGATGTAAAAAGAACCTCATTTAATGGTTTACATGGTATTGTAAAATATAGTGTCTTGCTTCTTTTTCAGGGTTTGAAAGTCTGTGCTGTCCATTGCCATCCTGTGGTGGCAGGGCTGGAGAGAGAATTTAAAATAAAGTAATTTGAGGCTAAGTGAATAATTGTTCCAAGGAATGACCTGAGTGGAAAAACTTTGATGTGATGTGATATGAAGGGCTAAATTCTGCCTTAACTAACACCCCAGGCAACCTCACTGATGTCAGAAGGGTTGCCTAGGGTGCAAGCACTTGCAGCATTTAGCGTAGTATAAATAAGGATTTCACTACTGTTTGTGAGATGATGTCTGGTTTCTCTGGGCTGTAGCTGACTTGAAATCCTTGTTATTTAAGTTTACAATAAAGGTGGCTTAGAAGGTAATTGCTGTTGTGTATCATAAAATAACATTTCATAGGACAGGGTTTTGCACCTCTGATTAGCTGTTACGATGATGAAAATTTCCTTTTACTTTTTATCTCCTGTAGCTAACTACTAAAGAAAACATTTTCATAAAATTCTGTACAATATCAACTTCCTCGACAGCATGGGGAAAAATTAGTCTCTCTTTTGATATGTTTTTCTCTCTGATTAGGAGAGAAAATAATGTGCTTTTTTCCCTTCATCTAAAATCAGATCTATTGCTTGAACATCTTTCAGAAGCATAGTTAAAAGAGGTTTACTATTCAAAAACCCTTATTCATAGTTGATGCATTATGGAACTTCTATGAATAAAGTCCACAGAAAAGGAAAAAAAAATTCACTCACAATTTGTGAGTAGCATGGATACCTGCATTTCATGTAACCCCTCAGAGTATTATGGTACACTACCATATTTTATCTTTGTACAAAACATTCAACAACCTCCTTTCACATACTGAAATCAGATTTAAAGGGAGAATGTAAAGTATGGAGATTACAGTTTATTAAATGGAGAGCAGGAACTCAAGCAAGGATAACATCATACTGAAAGTTTCCCCTGTCAAAAAAGCTCATTTTAAAGTTATGACAGTGGTTACTTTGGAATTCTGCATAGTTATTACCATTTTCATCCCCAAACACAGCTGAGCTAAGCTTTCAGGTATTCATTTAAAAGATTACATTCTTGATCCCACGTTCTCTTCATTTTTCAACAAAACAACAGGACTAGGGTGACCAGATGTCCTGATTTTATAGGGACAGTCCCGATTTTTGGGTCTTTTTCTTATATAGGATTCTATTTACCCCCCATCCCCTATCCTGATTTTTCACACTTGCTGTCTTGTCACCTTAAACAGGACTTCTAGCAGTAAACATGCACTCTATAGACTATGTCAATATACCATGAAAAATGGTGCTGCTGTTGCTGTTAAGATACGATTCAACCAGCGGCGCCTGTTCCTCTGAATGTTTCATTCTTCGTGTTCTTGTGCGGCTGTCTACATTGGACTGAACCATTAGTGGCTCCTGGCGTTTTTTTTTCTGCTTCTGTTCTAGCAATGCTCGCTGGGGGAAATACAAAGAAAAGTACTTTACTATTAGAATAAATGCCACTTTTCTAGGGGAGTCTGTGTACACATAGCTTCTGTTCTGCAAACTGTGCTTAACTGAATGTTATTTGATTTCATACTGTAGAATTTCCAGTAAATCACAACTGATATCCTTACATCTTCTGCAATGGCAGTCCACCTTGTATGCTATTTTCAAGTGCCAAGAACACAGTCTAATAGGACATTGGGATGCCAGACCATAGAAAACCTTTCTAAAACTCTACTGAAAGTACCAAACAGGTCAAATAGATGTTTCTGAGCAGTCTACTGGCTGTCAGAGCTGAATAAAAAACAACAACATCTTTTGGGAAGCCAACAATGTGGGAGCACTGTGGATTAATACGATAACCACAGCATGAGGCATGAAAACACTGATTTATGTTTATGTAAATCAAGAAAAGAATCTGTAAACTAGAATCAAGTGACAAGACTGGACACAAGCCCAGTGTAACAATGATACATGCTGAATTTTAATTACACACCCTATTTTCAATTCTCATTTACACCAAGTGAAAAGCAAGTATTAACTGCTAGAAGGCAGAGGATGTCTTTAAGATTGCATAAGTCTCTCCCTCCAGATGTTTCTAAGTTCAGAATGTGATAGAAGCTGTGATAAATGATGGGGGGATAGCTCCCTTTTATGGACACCCAGCCAGTCAGTAGCTACAGAATCATCCTTAGCAGCTGTACGCTAATTGCCTTAACTGTAAAGGGTTAAGAGAAGCTTAACCTGAGTTGGCACCTGACCAGGGAACCAATAGGGAGGCTGTACCCTTTCAAACTGGAAAAACTGCTGGGTGCGTTCGTGTGTGTAGGGTGGGGGCATTTCTTTGTCTCTGGGGCTGGAGAGAGGGGAAGGCAGCAACAAGCTGTAAGCTTTAAGCCAGGTATGGGAAATCATCAGCATCATACCTAGAAATTCCTCATTTGGAATCTGAGATATGTAAGTTGCCAAGGAAAAGTTAAGACAGATGCGATTAGGAACCATTTTGGTTGTTTTGGTTTGTGGTAGGTAACCCCATGTGCTTTTGTTTTGCTTGTTACCATTAAGCTGAACCCCAAGAAAGTTATTTCTGGTGTTTAATCCCTAAAGCCTGAGTTTTCAAATGTGTTTCTTTCTTTTTTTAAATGAAATTTACCTTTTTTTTTTTTAAAAAAGAATCTTTTGATTCCAAAGTCCTTAGACAAGGGATTGGTCTATGCTCACACTACTAAGGCAACTAGTTGGTATTTTATTCTCAAGCCTCTCCAGGAAAGGGGGTGAAGAAGCTTGAGGGGATATTTTGGGAGGATATGGATTCCAAGTGACCCTTCCCTGAATATTTGTGAAAAATCACTTAGTGATGGCAGCAACATCTGTCCAAGGCAGAAGACTGTGCCTTGGAAGAATTCTAACCTAAGATAAAGGTAGAAGATAAGCTTAGGGGGTCTTTCATGCGGGTCCCCACATCTGTATCCCAGAGTTCAGATTTGGGGGGTATATCCTCACAAAAGCCAATGTATATTTATGAGGTATCATTCTAGCCACTTTGAACATCCACAAGAAACTATAGGGGTTAAGAAGATTTAATTGTAATAACCCAGTGTCTGATTTGTCCCCTTCCTCTGTACTATGCTGTTTTTACATGGGTTGTCTTTTGACTTCTCTCCAGGTAGAGAGAAAAAGAAAATACAACATATATAACATGCTGTTATAAATAGCAAAAGGGCTGGGTTAAAGTAGAGGAATATCCAGAGAGGATCAGTTTCTGACAGCCTTCCCTCATGTTGAGTACTAATTTACTCCACGAATGATGTGCTGCTACTCAACATCAATTAGAAAGTCAGAAACTGACTCACGCAACATGAGAGACAAGATGGGTGAGGTGATATCTTTTATTGGACCACCTTCTGTTGGCAAAAGAGACAAGCTTTCAAGCTACACAGAGCTCTTCTTCAGGCCTGGGAAAGTGTCATAGCTAAATACAAGGTAGAATGGATTGTTTAGCATAAGTAGTTAACGCATATTCTAAGGAACTATTCGAGGTGAAGTGGCCTATTAATACTTCTGGAGTTAGAGGAAAAAGAGGGAGGTTAATGGGTTATCGATTGTTGTAATAAACCATAAATCCAGAGTCTTTATTAAGACCAGGATTTTTAGTGCCTAGCAAAGATATGAATTTAAGTTCCCAGAGGTGTTAACAGGCCACTTCACCTTCCATCGTCCCTTAGAATATATGTTAACTACTTATGCTAAACAATCTGATCCTTATATTTAGCTGTGACACTCTGAATACCTTTCCCAAGCCTGAAGAAGAACTCTGTGTAGCTTGAAAGCTTGTCTCTTTTGCCAACAGAAGTTGGTCCAATAAAAGATATCACCTCACCCATCTTGTCTCTCTAATATCCTGGGAACAGCATGGCTATAATAACATTATAATCAGAGGCAAGATGGCATAGACATAAAGTATTTGATATTGAAAATGGGGCACAGACTGAAAGACCCTGACCTTAACCCTAACCTGATGAGTGTGGAGTGGACATTACAATGGAAGCAAAGGTAACAGAAGATCAAGTTTGATACATAAAACATGTTGAAAGAGAGCCAGAGGTTCTTCGAAAGAGGGCCAAGTGGAAATTAAAGACAAAGGGTGAAACCCTAACTCCACTAAAGTCAATGGTAAAATTCCCTTTGACCTTAGTGGTTATGTCTACACTGCAATTAAAACCCCACAGCTGGCCTGAACCTCAGGCTCCCAGGGCTCAGGCACTGTTTAATTGTGGTGTAGATGTTCGGGCTTGGGCTGGAACCTGGGATCAAAGACCCTGCAGGTGGGAGGGTCCAAGAGCTTGGGTTGCAGCCCGAGCCTGCATGTCTACCCCACAATTAAACCACGCCTGAGCCCTTGGAGCCTGAGTCAACTGGCATGGGCCAGGCGCAGGTGTCTAATTGCAGTATAGACATACCCCAGTGGGGACAAGATTTCACTCAAGATCTTCAGAATGAGTGTTTATGTAGGTCATTTAAGAACATGGTAGAAAGATAAACAACACAGCACATGACTTAATGACTTAGGCCTGGTCTACGCTGGCGGTGTGGGGAGATCAATCTAAGTTACGCAACTTCAGCTATGTGAATAACATAGCTGAAGTCGACATACTTAGACCTACTCACCGCAGTGTCTTCACTGCGGTGAGTCGACTGCTACTGATCCCCTATTGACAGCCTGCACTTCTCATGGCAGTAGAGTACAGTAATTCCTCATTTAAAGTCATCCCGGTTAACGTTGTTTCATTGTCACATTGCTGATCAATTAGGGAACATGTTCGTTTAAAGTTGTGCAATGCTCTCTTATAACATCGCTTGGCAGCCGCCTGCTTTGTCCACTGCTTGCAGGAAGAGCAGCCCATTGCAGTTAGCTGCTGGGGGCCTGTAACCAGGGTGGACCGGCAGCCCCCCCATCAGCTCCCCACTCCGCTAAGTTCCCTGTGCAGCAGCTGCTCAGCAGGCTACCAATTGCCGACAGTTCAGCTGTCCCTCCCCCAACTGCCATGTGCTGCTCCTGCCCTCTGCCTTGGATCTGCTCCCCGAGCCTCCTGCTTGTTGTGCGGGCGGGGGAGGGGGGGAGGAGAAGAAGGGGGCTAATGTCAGGGTGTCTTCCTCCCCCCCTGCTCCTGTACCCTGCTTACCCCATCTCCACAGAGCAGGGGGGGGACACAACAGTGCTCAGGACAGAGAGAGCTTCCTGGCAGCAGCTGCATCTCAGTGCACTTAAGAGTGCAGTCAGCATACTTAAAGGGAAAATGCATATCTCTCTCTCTCTCTCTCTCTCTCTCTCTCTCTCACACACACACACACACACACACACACACACACACAGTGTGTGTCTCTGTGTCTGTCTAACATGCTGTCTCCTCTCCCTCCATTCCTGCTGCCTTGTAGAGTGTGAGGCTACATTAACAACGAGTTAACCCTTGAGAGCTAGCCAATTGCTAGTTCATCATTTAGCAGTAAGGCATTCCCTTGGAAATATCCCACCCCTCTGATTTCACCACTTCAACCAAGCTTCACAATCATCATTGCTGTGTACATTATTAAATATATATAGTGTGTGTGTATATATATATACACACATGTGCCATTTGTCTGGCAAAAAAAAAATTTCCCTGGAACCTAACCCCTCCTATTTATATAATTCTTATGGGGAAATTGGATTCGCTTAACATCGTTTCACTTAAAGTCAGTAACATAACTACAACCTTAAGTGAGGAGTTACTGTACAGGAGTTGTAAAAGCAGCAAAGAATCCTGTGGCACCTTATAGACTAACAGACGTTTTGGAGCATGAGCTTTCGTGGGTGAATACCCACTTCCTCAGATGCATGTAATGGAAATATCCAGGGGCAGGTATATATATGCAAGCAAGCTAGAGATAACGAGGTTAGTTCAATCAGGGAGGATGAGGCCCTGTTCTAGCGCTTGAGGTGTGAAAACCAAGGGAGGAGAAACTGGTTTTGCAGTTGGCAAGCCATTCACAGTCTTTGTTTAATCCTGAGCTGATGGTGTCAAATTTGCAGATGAACTGAAGCTCAGTAGTTTCTCTTTGAAGTCTGGTCCTGAAGTTTTTTTGCTGCAGGATGGCCACCTTAAGGTCTGCTATAGTGTGGCCAGGGAGGCTGAAGTGTTATCCGACAGGTTTTTGTATATTGCCATTCCTAATATCTCATTTGTGTCCATTTATCCTTTTCCCGTAGTCTGTAAGGTGCCACAGGATTCTTTGCTGCTTTTACAGATCCAGACTAACATGGCTACCCCTCTGATACTGTACAGGAATTGACGGGAGAGTGCTCGGGGGCCGATTTATCGCATCTAGACTAGACGTGATAAATTGACCCCCGCTGGATCAACCGCTGCCCACCGATCTAGCGGGTAGTATAGACATACCCTAAGAGTATTAAATCCTATCTGGTTGGGAATAAGGAGGAAAAATTCTGAAAACTGTGTGTTAATTCTCAGCTGGTTGACACTCTTGCTAGTACCCTTGTGCTTTTCTTTTTTGTTTTTTCATGGTCTCCGGAAGGAATAATGCATTCTAAATCATCATAATGCAACTCTAAGTCAACAAAAATGAAAACCACTCAAATCACAATAATAAGAAAAAGTCAACACTAATAATAATCTTCACAATCCTTTCCTTTCCATCACTTAAGCATGTATAGCACACTCCAAAGGCCAGGGAACTAATATTTCAAGATGCAATTTTCTGGTAGGATACCTCAATCAGCTATGCGTGTGTCAATGAAAGGAGGTCTCCATATTCCATAGTAATCCAGTTAAGCAAGCCCTAACTTGTCAAAAGGAAATAGGCCGAAAGCAGACTCCAAAATCTCACCTGTCTGTCAAGCTTCTGTTGACGCAGATTGCTACCTTCATCATCTAAAACACTGCAAAGACAAAGAGAATTCATTAGAAAGTATTTGTCAGTCAACAGAACACCAAGTTGCAATTACTGGAGCCATATCTTGCAGGATTTATTCATGCAAAACTCTCATAGCAGTCCATGGAAGTTTGCCTAACTAAACCTGCACAAGTTGTCTCAAGAAAATTAAAAGAAACCCGTGAAATATAAATAAAGTTCTATGTATAATGTCTACATGCTACAAAGTTTAGATTCAGCCATATCATAAAGGAACACAAACCCACAGTGTTTCACAAGAGTCTTATGCCTGCAGTACAAATGCTTTGTTCTTGATTACCTTATAATAAAGATATTAAAATGTACAGCAGTGGAAAGAGTGTAAATTTCTATATAAAGCACATACAGTGGTAACGAGTTTTAGAAGCAGTTTAGCAAATCATCAGTATTTTAAATTGGCTTGAGAAAATGAATGGTATAAGCTTCTTCAGGCTGAGAACCAGAACTGTTTCTTTCCTGAAAATCTGAAGAATTATACTTACAAGAGATTCTGATTTACTGTCTGCACTCAAAAAGTCAGAGATCTGCAATCCAAACAGTATTGTGTACTACCAATTACCATAATTTTCTCTCTGCTTCTAGGTGATTGTTTATTGTTGCTGATTGGGGGATTAGCTCATGCCAGATTCAGTCATTTTCATTAATTCGACGTTGGATGGAAATAAAGGAGAAACTTTCCCTGCATTACATTTGATAAAACTTTTAAATCCACCTTATTTGGTGGTGGGGGAGGAGACAAGTTCTACAAGCTGTAACAATATTTATGACTAAAAAATTAAAGTAGATAAATAAGTTCATAGATTTAATTAAATAGATGAATATGGACTACCAAAAAATACAAATATAACATGCTTTAAAATTGATTATATTAATTTGATTTCCACTTATAACACAAAAATGTGCATCTCATACTGTAGGCACCCTTGACAATTACAAGAGCAGTACAAGAGAGAGTCAAAACTTATGCGCATTTTAAAATAATTGGAAAGTGACATAATATTAGTTCAGCATACTCTGCATTTCTTAACTAGGTTGCAGGCAACATGGTATAGAGTTAAGTGGGAGAGTTGAATATAGGAACAACCTTTGGGCTTTCACCCACCAGAGGACAAAGAAATAAAGATGTGCGATGAAGCACATAGCATAACATCAGCCTTTTATAAGATACGCAGCAGGCATCGTTAAATATATCTTATAAAAGGCTGATGTTACAAGACGCACAGTGAAGCAAGTTTCATATTAAGAAATGGAATTGTGCATTAGAAGAATTACGGATATAAAAGTTTGTGGGTCTTTTGGGAGATACTGCTAGCTGTGTTATATTTAGTATACCACCTGTGAGCAACCTATGCAGCATTCCAGGCAATGAAGAGATAAATGGTTAGAATTTCAAAGCTAGAAGAGGCATAAAAAATGGCCTCTTAAAAGTCTCTCCTCATCTCTGCAACCAACTGTGCTACCAGTAAGATTTCCTCAGATGAAAAGTCTAAAGGCAAACAGGGGCACTGATCTGGCCCTGGAGCTTCTAAGTGAACTTTACAACACTTGCAAATTTTGAGTGGGCGTCAGCTGGTGACAGTTGATCTAAGATATATCTGGGCAGATTCAGTCACGACTGCTGTCAAAACAATCCTGTTTGAAACTTTTGCTCATAGGCATTGACTCCAAGGGTATTCCAGGGCTAGAGCACCCACTGGCAGTCAAGCTTCCCTCTCTTCCCCGTAGCGCCTCCCATCCGCCAGTGGCTTTGCTGATCAACTCCTCCCCTTCCCTCACAGCACCTCCCACCCGCCACGATCAGCTGTTCTGTGGCATTCAGGAGGTGCTGGAGGGAGGGGACGGAACTGGGTGGGAAGAGGCGGGGTAGGGGTTGAGCAGGGTGGGAGGGGGCTTGGAGTTGGGCAGGAGTAGGGCCTGGGGTGGAACAGGCGGCTTGAGCACCTCTGGGGCCAGGAGGCAGCTGGCATTTGTGCTTTTACTGCCTCATTCCACAAAAGACAACATCCTGAGGGACAGTGAGAGTGTTGTGGGTGCGAGAAAAGATAAATTTGCTTTTGTTACTTTAGTGAAAATTGTACTAGACCCATAAGAAAATGAGTCTAACTCTGAGAAAACATGGCACCATACAGATAATTCATTTTGTGAATCTGTGAGACCGAACAAGTGTTTCAGACATCCCAATTTGATAAATTACATTGCCAGTATGAGAGGCTAAAAGAGGTGGGCATGTCAAACACGTCATAGTTATGTGTCATCTGTGGTTGTCAAATTCTAAAATAGCCTTAGGATCCCTGGAAAGAGGACCCTTCCTAATCACCAAACACCCTAAAAGTATTAGCTACTTAGCTATGCCAACTATTTATATCAGTTTCCTATTCTTATTTATTAAACACTGACAGCACAACCAGTGTGGGACAAAATACAGAAGATAACTTTGAGTGAGATTCTGTCCGGTGCCTCTAAAAAGCACAGTACAAAACTTGCAGTCCTGGAAGTGAAAGGGGAAAGGTGCCATTAAGCCACATAACCTCCAAATTCATGGTAACTGCCCAGAAACCCATCAACACAAAGTACTATAGCACAACACCCTCCTAGTCTTCTCATATGCCCCTACCATGCATGCCCAACCCCTTCCAGGGTTTGAACTTGAAGCCTACAGCTGTCCCATACAACTCATTTGTTGGGTAGAATTCTCCCCTGGCTGGCCACAGGGTTTTTACAGCCCCTTTACACTGCACAGACGTGTACAGCAGCCATAGCAGGGGGTGAAAATCTCACCCATATCCCTGTCCCAGGGAGCTTATGGTCTTGATGCTGTTCTCAAAAGAACCAAACAATGTATTTATTTTCCAAAAGAGACAGTGCACCAACAGCAACGTTTGCTAGTGTTTTTCAACAAAATACCTACAACAAATAATAATTTGTACTTAGCATCTTTCTTTTGAGAAACTGAAAGCATATTATGAAAGGTACATAAACAGAATCCTCATGAGATTGTCTGCATTCTCCTGAATATTTATTTTTCCTATAATACACGTAACATGTCCTCAAAATATATTTTTCAGCAAATGATTTTAGTGAAACGTGAGTATCAATCAACTCTAGTGCATGAACTAAAAATCCCCTCTTGAGATTTAAACTGAGTGCTTAAAAATTTAGATAACAGTCCAGAGTTTTAGAACTGCACAGGCAAAAATGCACCTGGAGAGGCCCAGAGAGGGTAAGTGACCTGCACAGTCAAGTCATTTGCAGACTTGGAAATAGAACTCTGTCTTCATGTCATCTGCCTCTCTCAGATGATACAGCAAATGAGCTATAGACCTCATCATATACATTCCCATATAAACGGATTAAATAGTATTGCAGACTATTATATTCCAGTAATATCCTGGTTTGTCTGTGATGCTAAGTATTGTACCATGGATATGGTCACTAAACACTCAGGATCTAACTTCTAACTTCAGATTTTCTATAGCGCACTTCATCATAATATCCAAGCGGGGCCCAGTGGTCAGAACGGAGGAGTAGATATCTGGCTGGCCTCTTCAATTCCATTTTCAACTTTAGCTATGATTCATTGGGCTAAACAGGCTAACTCCAGGCTTTGTGTAAACAAGAGCAACTCTTACAGAAGTCTGGGCCAAAACCTACAGTGTTAAAAATGCTGGTTTAAATTACACAGTATGTAGGAACTGGTCAGAAAATGGATGTAATTTTTACTGATTTAGCACGCAGTGGATTCAAAGTGACTGCCTTACATGCTGAATGGGGCCCAAAGGAATGAATCTCCAGACAGGTGTTGTGACTATTGTGCTTTTTAAGACACTGCTCCATACCTTCTTCCTGTTGAATGAGATTATTTTTAGAACATATGCAGGATCACAGTATTTGCAGCCAAGCTGGGACTGAGAGCTGCTTGCCAACAACTTACGAAGCTCTTTTGCTTCTTCCATAGACCCTTCTCTGTGGCCTGATGGCTATTTTATAAATCTCTGGGCTGTTTCCCACATTCCCTGTATAAATAAGTGTAAACTGCAAACCTTGTCCCTCTGGTTGTTCAAGCTTCAAACTGTCTCATTTAAATTCAACACTAGTCATCTTCTGTGAAATCGAGTCCTGTTGGAATGTGAATATGCCAGCCTCCTCCTGGCCCCTTAGTTCACTCTCTCTGAAATGTGGACTGGAATATATCCTTCCCACCCTCCTTCAAAGGGGCAATGTGAGGCTTAATGTTTATAAAGAGTTTTGGAAAGCCAAATATGCAGGCATTAGAAAAATATTATCATTACTGTCCCAAGAATTCCTACAGCTCATTTTCAGACAATCCTCTGTGCTACAGGACATCACTTAGGCTTTGCCTGGGCTAGGATTTAAAAGTGTGATGTTAGAATGCATCAGCCAACAAGTTCTAATTAACAAGGTGACACTAGACTTTTCAAACACGGCAGTGACTATGTTAAAATGTGCTAAGATGGTCAAACTAACACCTATATTTTATCTCAACCAGTTTAGCACATATGAAAGGCAGGGTACCTTATTTGCACTAGACTGTTCAGATGTGTTAAGAACATGTTAGCCAACACATTCTATATCACACCTTCAAATCCTTCCTAGTCTAGACACAGGGATTTTATTCTTAAGTACAGAATACCAAAAACAGTGCCTGTGGGTGCATTCTGCCCTCACTTAATGTCTGCGTATCTCCCAATGAAGTCAATGATGAAAATGAGGGTAGAATTTAGCCTTCAGTGTTTCACGGTTATATTAGTAGGTCACCCTCAGCTGGAAATATAGTGTCCCATTATTATTTTCTAAGGGACAGCATTTATCCCTGGAGCAAGTGGCTAATGACCGCTATTTCACATTCCCAAATGCCCCACAGGAGAAATTATAACAAGGCTCAATGACCCACCAGATATGCCACTGAAAGGACATTTGACATCTTAAAAATAGGTTTCTGGTTAACTCAGGTGGCACCTTCCTGTGCTGCCCTAAAATGCCTGCATGAAAATCCTGGGATGTGGCCTGTTACCAGCACTGAAGTGACAGATGTAGATGAAAACTCAGTATAAAGAGTTAGCAGAAGATCCTGCCACAATACTTAGCATCCCTGGCATACAGATGTCCCAGTCCTCAGTATGAAACTACAGAGGATTCTTTTCAACACCATTTTGTGGGAGACAAGAAAGTTCAGAAGCAGCAGTGGCACTTTCTTCCTTCCTAACCTCTGGGAGAAGCATAGTCCAGTAGCAGCATCCTCTACGTTTCCCAGTTCCCTCTGAAGATAGGGGAAATACAACTGTTTCATATTCTCCCTCCCTGCTTTGCACGCAGAGGACCCAGTGACTTAGGGCAAATCTACACTACAAAATTAAGTCAACCTAAGTTAGGTCAATGTAAACTGCCTTACGTTGACCTAACTCTGTAGTGCAGATCAGGCCTAAGACTGTTGCTAAACATAGTTGTGAATGAACAAGTGGACACAGTTTCACTGATCAGTGGTCACAATGATGGAGAGGGTCTGTAACTAAAAGCACAATACAATGGCAAAACTGAAGGGAGTATTGTGGTGGGGCTGCTGTCAGAAAGTAGTTGCATATAGAGTGAGGTTACTAGATTAAATCTGACTGTATCTTTGACATGCAAGTCAGAAAATCCTCATCAGCACAAAGGTAGTCAGATTTAGTAAGTCTTAATTAGGTACAAATTATTACAATAAATATATATATTAAACAGCTGATAATTTTAAGGCAAAATAGAATGAGGATATGATACTCAACTCTTAGTGTTGATTAAACACCATATATTGGTAGCTGTTTTTGCCAAATCCTAAAAACAATCTATCAGAAAAGGCAATGATCTGTTGTGTAAAGTACTGAAAGATTTATTGCAGTTTTGCTGCAATACAGTTCTAATTTAAATAAAGTTAAAGATTTAGAACTTATGTAGGTCAACTATTAGATAATTTTCCATATAGGATCTGTCCTGTACTCCTACCTCAGGTAAACTACCTTTTCAGATAAGTAGGTATATGCCTTGTACAGGAGTCAAGATCGGGCCGATAAGTCTATACTTTAGAGATTTGCACTAAAGACCTGATCCAAAGCCCACTGAACTGAACAAGAGTCTATTCATTGACTTAATTTGGCACTGTATCAAGCCCTAAATTTAAAATAGATGACATCCTATTTTAAATGAGTAATTTCATTGTAATAATTTTCCTCCTCATTAACCGTGGTTGATTTAATATGTTTGTTTTAATGTTTTAATCTTTTGGCCAGATTACTATGTCTGATATCACTTCTTCAGCAATGCAGGAAACATGCATAACAGAAATGCCTCAATGCAACATAGATTAAATTCATCACATTTTTTAAGTTCTGTATGATAACAAAGGTAAACAAAAAAAATCAGTGATGATAATTTTATCATCATAGACTCAGACATTAAGGTCAGAAGGGACCATTATGATCATCCAGTCTGACCTCCTGCACAACGCAGGCCACAGAATCTCACCCACCCACTACTGTATCAAACCCCTGAGCTACTGAAGCCCTCAAATCGTGGTTTAAAGACTTCAAGATTCAGAGAATCCACCAGCAAGTGACCCATGACCCAATCTGAAGAGAAAGGCGAAAAACCCCCAGTGCCTCTGCCAATCTGCCCTGGAGAAAAATTCCTTTCCAACCCCAAATATGGTGATCTGCTAAACCCTGAGCATGTGGGAAGACTCACCAGCCAGACACCCAAGAAAGAATTCTCTGTAGTAACTCAGATCTCACCCCATCTAACATGCCATCACAGACCATTGGGCACTTTTACTGCTATCAAAGACCAATTAATTGCCAAAATTAGACTCTCTCATCATACCATCCCCTCCATAAACTTATCAAGCTTAGTCTTGAAGCCAGATATGTCTTTTGCCCCTACTGCTTCCCTTGGAAGACTATTCCAGAACTTCACTCCTCTGATGATTAGAAACCTTCGTCTAATTTCAAGTCTAAACTTTCTGATGGCCAGTTTATATCCATTTGCTCTATTGTCCACATTGGTACTGAGCTTAAATAATTCCTTTCCCTCTCTGGTATTTATTCCTCTGATATATTTAGAGAGAGCAATCATATCCCCCCTCAGTCTTCTTTTGGTTAGGCTGAACAAGCAAAGCTCTTTGAGTCTCCTTTCATAAGACAGGTTTTCCATTCCTCGAATCATCCTAGTAGCCCTTCTCTGTACCTCTTATTTTAGAGTCTTGTTTATAGGTAATATTTCAACATCTGAAAAATGCCCCAAATGAGATATGCGAGAAGCCAGTGAGAGCCAGATTTTAGCCAAAACAAAATGGAAGCTTTAACACACACTACAAAAAATCCCTCAGTTTGGGAGTATACAGGCAGGAGGTTCAGTAAATAAACCTGTCATTACATTTATTTAATTTTACACAGCTGGATTTCAATTTAATGTAAAATTGGAATGTCTTGATTCAAGTAATGCATTTCACAGTAGTTAATTCTCAACTTCTGCTCACAAAATGTCTCTTTAAAAGTGCAAAGTGTTCATATTTCAGTAAGTCCCTGCAAGAAAAAACAAAAACTGAAAAATGTATTCTATTAGAAAGTGTAAAATGAACATATTCTCTAATTATTTTTAAAGTGAAGATATCTTTGAAAAAGGAAGCAAGTATTGAAAATACGTTGGTGCTTTTTTCTCCTTGCTGATTTTGCTTCTGCACCTTTCACTAAAGGGAATATTTTCAATGAAACAGGTTTACAGGCACTAGACATATAACTAGTCTGTGCAGCCCAGCTGTCAAGAGACATACAAATTGCAGTGACAAACGCTCCAGTTCAGACAAGCAAATGCACTAAACATTTGGTCCTTCACACACTGATTCAAAGTGTCAGCCTTGGATTTTCCTTTTTCCATTATTACGATTAATTATTTGCATTGCAGTAGCACCTAGATGTGCCAACAAAATCAGAGCCCCATTGTTCTAGGCTCAGTATATGCACATCATAAGAGACAGTCTCTGCCCCAACTAGCTCTCAACAGACAAGGGTGTGAAAAAGTAAATATTACCACCATTTTCCAGATGGGAGCAGAAGCAAAAATAAATTAAGTGATGCACATTTTCACCTTTTTTCAGAGTAAAATAAAAAAGGATTTAGTATTACAAATACCAACTGAAATAACATTCAGGATCGAACTGAGAAAAAGCCAGCACTAAGAGTTTTCAAATCTTTTCATTTGGACTTTATTTTTATTTTGGAAAAAAGCATACACAAATATGCATAACAGAAGTAGAAGGTCTTTTAATCTTTTAGATCAAGGCTGAAGTTAAGGACATGAGTTGGTGGGAGTTTAAACAACTATTTAAAAGTTTCAGTCTTATCTGACATATCAATGATTTATGTATCTTCTCATAAATTACATAAATAAATACAAACCTACAAAAACGGTAGCATTTGGCTTCTGGATATTTGTTTCCATGACATTTGCCCAATTACATTTTAACAGTTTGCTGACAATCACTTCACTAAATAGATAGTGATAAAATCTAGACAAACGCTACTGTAAAGCAGTGGTTTTCAAACTATTTTTCTGGCAATCCAGTTGAAGAAAATTGTTGATGCCCACACCCAACAGAGCTGGGAATGAGGGGTTTGGCGTATGGGAGGGCTCAGAGCTGGGGCAGAGGGTTGGGGTGCAGGCATGAGGGCTGTGGGGTGAGGCCAGGGAGGAGGTCTTTGGGGTGCAGGAGAGGGCTCTGGGTTTGGGGGGGAGCTCAGGGCAGGGGGGTGGGGTGCAGGAGGGGGTCAGGGCTCTAGACTGGGGGTGCAGGCTGTAGGGTGGGGCTGGGGATGAGGGGGTTGGGGTTCAAGAAGGGGCTTCACATTTGCAGGGAGGCTCAGGGCTGGGACAGGGGATTGGGGTGCGGGATTGCCTCGGGTGGCTCTCGGTCAGCGGTACAGTGGGGTGCTAAGGCTGGCTTCTTGCCTGTCCTGGCACCATGGACCACACTGTGCCCCAGAAGCAGCCAGCAGCAGGTCCAGTTCCTAGATGGAGGCTCCATGCAGCTCTCACCTGCAGGCACCCCCGCCCCACCAACTCCCATTGGCTGGTTCCCTGCCAATGGGAGCGCGGAGTTGGTGCTTGGGGCAGAGGCAGCACGTGGAGACCTGTGGTTCCCTCCACCTAGGAGGTGGACCTGCTGCTGGACACTTCTGGGGCACAGCGCAGTGTCAGAATAGGCAGGGACTAGCCTGTCTTAGCCAGGAGGCACTGCCAAAGGGACTCAACAGCCCAGTCGGCGGTGCAGATCAGTGCCGCTGCGACCCAGTGCCTTCCATTCTGCGACCCAGTACTGGGTCGTGACCTGCAGTTTGAAAAACACTGCTGTAAAGTGCTTAGAAGAAAGCTTTCCAGAAGCACCACTGACCTGCTTTTATTTCTGCTGCAGAAATCCGGCAATAGGCTGAAGGAACTCCTACACTGTACGTGTGCTCCAGAGGGAATACCGTATAATTAGCTCCTTGAAGGAAGTTTAATTAAATAAGTTCCCAAGCCAGTCAGGCTAATAAACTGCCTCTAGAAGTCCCCACATATGTACCTACTGTGCTCCCATGCAGCCCGTATGCTGTAACTCCCTAGAAGTCACTTCGCAGAACATTAGCAGTCCTCATGACTATAGTGCATAAATTCTGTAATTAGAGAATCCTTTTAATTGAATAAATTTATTTTAATGTATGTGAGGTCAATTCATGCTGGGCTATTCACTAGGACCCTCTAACCCAAAAGTATTTGATCTAAGGAAGAATCTCCAATAACCATCTTTTATAGTAGGATGGGCAGTTTCTCTCCTGAGGCCTACAAGTACTGAAGAGAAAACAGAAATCCAGTCTCTGAAACTCACCTAAACCATTCAGTAGACTACTGGTGCCAGGAACTGTAATGAAATGAAGAGTTGCACTCCTGTATGTGAATGTTTTTTAACCCACAGAACCAAATGCAGAATAGACTAACTAGGATAGCATTGTCTTTTCCACTCTGTAGTTCATACCAGAAGTAAAAAGCACTTCTGTGAAGGAATGCAACATTATTTAATTTCTAGTGCAGCTGTTCAATTAACCTCTAAAAAGATCCAAAGAGATGAAGCAGGAGGAGGACAAAAGAGAGGGGCAGAAATATACTGATATTTATTTTGCATAATATTTGTGTTAGAATTATCAGCACTGGTTCAGCAGGTAAATACAAGTAAATGAAGAAGAGCGAACAATGCATTAATGTTTTAAGTAACAATAAAAGTAATTCCTGCAGGGCACATGACTAGTACCAGAGACTGGATTGGCGGTTGTACTGATAATTACAGAACCAAGTACTCTTCTGGTGGGCAGAATAACTTAAAAATCACTGACATTCCTAGAAGGTCTCATCAACTTACTGTTTGAAGTGTTGGCCCCAGAGTGTTTATCTGAATATTCATAGTCCATTCTATAAATATCAGAGTCATAATTTGTTTAACTCCAACACTGCAGTATTTGTGGATTAGGATTACTTTTGGAATTTTATACTTTAAATCAGTCAATATATAGTAGAGGGTTTTTTGGGTGGTGGGGAAGGGAAGAGTTTGGTGATGGTATTTTCCTTTCTCCACCACCACACACTTGGCAGTCACATCTGTACAAGCGATAATACTGGCCTTTAGCAACACCTCCTCCTGGAAATCACACAGCTGAAATGTCAACATCTTGACTCAGCTACCGTTTCCTGCATATCACACAGCCAATGGATTTAACTAAGGAAAAGGCAAGTATATTGCAACAAGAAGATGTTTGCAATTATTTTCTCAAATCTAAGTACCTAACTGTTAAACTAAACTACAACTAAGTGTCCAAGGATGCATGCAATACCCACAGTAACCTGTACAACTCATAATTTTGTTTAAATTTAATTCACATTATTCATCAAGATACATCTCCATGGGAATGGCTGAAGGGGTACATGAAAGTGATTGTAAATGTAGAAATGAGATCTTTTTGTAAAAATTACACTCAGAACAAATTTTTAGAGAGATAGAAGTCAATTAAACTAAACTCCTGGAGTAGAGTATTATGGGATATATAGTTAAGTAGCATTACCAGTTGATCAGAAAGGCAAAACAATCCTATGCAATCTCTATATTAGAATATAAAGTAAGAACTGTAGATAGAGAATTTATGTGCTATGTATCAATCAAATATGGTTTAACATTCTGACAATAAGAGTCTAATCCTGCAAAAGATGCCAACTGTGCTCAAATACCAAAAATGAAGTTAATGAGAAAAGAAGGCACTCAGCAGGACTGGATTCCAAGTTAGAATCTCAATGAAAGTAGGCTCAGGGGTGGGGGTTAGTCTTTATGAAATATTTGGATTGGTGACTTTCAATTAGTAAGGCAAAAAAATCAGGTGATAATCTAATAGGTGACAGAATTGTCTCCTAAAGTATGTCCAAGTACTTTAAGAGACCCATTTACCTAGAAAGATCTATTAAACTAATATTTGTACAGATTCACTCTATGCAATTATAGACAGGTGACTGAGAAAGTACGTAACAGTAAATTACAGGAAATAGAAATGAAGTCTGAGCCCTGGTCTACACTACGAGTTTAGGTCAAATTTAGCAGTGTTGGGTCGATTTAACCCTGCACCCATCCACTTGAACAAGCCTGTTTTGTTGAGTTAAAGGGTTCTTAAAATTGATCTCTGTACTCCTCCCCTGTGAGGTGTTTAGTGCTAAATCAACCTTCCTGGGTCGAATTTGGGGTGGTGTGGACTCAATTTCATGATATTGACCTCCGGGAGCTATCCCAGAGTGCTCCACTGTGACCGCTCTGGACAGCACTCTCAACTCAGATGCATTGGCCAGGTAGACAGGAAAAGCCACAGGAGCTTTTGAATTTCATTTCCTGTTTGGCCAGTGTGGCGAGCTCATCAGCACAGGTGACCATGCAGTCCCGGAATCACAAAAAAACTCCAGCGTGGACCGAACAGGAGGTACTAGATCTGATCACTGTATGGGGAGAAGAATCCGTGCAGGCAGAACTCCGTTCCAAAAGACGAAATACCAATATATTTGCCAAAATCTCCAATGGCATGATGGACAGAAGCTACAACAGGGACACACAGCAATGCCATGTGAAAATTAAGGAGCTCAGGCAAGCCTATCAAAAAACAAAGGAGGCAAACTGTCGCTCTGGGTCAGAGCCCCATACATGCTGCTTCTATGATGAGCTGGATGCAATTCTAGGGGGGGAACCTACCACCACCCTACCACTGTCTGTGGACACTGCAAGGGGGGAGTCTCATGCAACAGGAATGAGGATTTTGTGGATGAGGAAGATGAGGAGGAGGTGATTAAGGATAGCGCACAGCAGGCAAGTAGAAGATCCCTTCTCCCTGGCAGCCAGGAGCTGTTCATCACCCTGGAGCCAATATCCTCACAACCCTCCCAAGGTGGGTTCCCGGACCATGAAGCCAAAGAAGGCACCTCTGGTGAGTGTACCTTTGTAAATATTATACAAGGTTTAAAAGCAAGCGTGTTTAATGATTAATTTGCCCTGAAGACTTGGGATGCATTCACGTCCAGTATAGCTACTGGAAAAGTCTGTTAACGCGTCTGGGGATGGAGCAGAAATCCTCCAGGGACATCTCCATGAAGCTCTCCTGGAGCTACTCTAAAAGCCTTTGCAGACCACACCAAACACAGGCACTCAATATAAGAGGCAAAATGCGACCTTGTGCCAAAAGCACATGTGCTATGTAATATGAATTGCTTGATTCAGTGTGAAATAGTCTTCCTTTTGTTCTCTAAAATGTATCTTCTTAAAATACCACTCTCCTTTTTTTTTCTCCTGCAGCTACAAAAGTTTCTACTCTCTCCCTACCAGCTCCGTCCCAGAGACTAGCGCAGATTAGAAGGTGTAAAAAACACACTCACGATGACATGTTCTCAGAGCTCACACAGTCCTCCTACACTCAAAGAGCTCAGCAGAATGCGTGGAGGCAAAACAACGGAAGAGTCCAGGAAAGCCTTAAATGAACGTGATGAGAGGAGGCAGGATGCAATGCTGAGGCTAATGGGGGAGCAAACAGACATGCTCAGGCGTCTGGAGGAGCTGCAGGAAAGGCAGTAGGAGCACAAACCACCACTGCAGCCCCTGTATAATCACCTGCCCACCTCCTCAAGTTCCATATTCTCCTCACCCAGATGCCCAAGAATGTGGTGGGGGGGGAGACAACGGGCACCCAGCCACTCCACCCCAGAGGATTGCTCAAACAACAGAAGGCTGGCACTCAAGTATTGAACTGTAGTGTGGCCTTGTCCTTCCCTCCTCCAGCACCCCACCTGATGTTTCCCTCCTCACCCACCCCTCCTGGGCTACCTTGTGAGTTATCCCCCTATTTGTGTGATGAATTAACAAAGAATGCATGATTTTGAAACAACAATGACTTTATTGCCTCTGAAAGCGGTGATCAAAGTGGGAAGGTTGGTTGGCTTACAAGGAAGTAGAGTCAACCAAGGGGGCAGGTTTTCATAAAGGAGAAACAAAGAGAACTGTTACACCATAGCCTGGCCAGTCATGAAACTGGTTTTGAAAGCTTCTCTGTTGCGCACCGCGCACTGCTGTGCTCTTCTAATCGCACTGGTGTCTGGCTGCACGTAACACTGCTCTACAGCCAAAATGCTTCTGAAATAAATGTAGTCCAACTTTACTAATTCTGGGTCACCGAGAACGAAAATGATGCTTAAAATTGTTGATTGGCTCTAGTTTTCAAGATATGCTATTGGGTCACTATATACGACCCTTGACTTGGGAATGGCAGAGGATAAGTGAGTTCTAAAGGGAAGGGATCTCAATTTAAACCAGAAATGACTAAAATACATCTTAGACTGGATCTATGATTAAATCTATGACTGGGATTGGACAGTACTTGCTTTTTAGGCAAAACAATGAATGATGCAATCTGAAGCTGGTATTGCATCACACATGATATGAATTGCATCATGTTATTCCTAGAAGTCATGGATGACGCAATCATAACGAAGCTTACATCACTCTGCTGAACAAATTGCCCTATATCAGCTCTAGAAATCATACAGTGTCCTGCTCTCTTCTTTGTCAGTGTTTGATTTTGCAAAGGGACATATTTCTGTTTAGCCAAAGTGAGCAGAGATGCCTCGTACTTGTGTGAACAATGCAGATAATTTCTGCTATGTTTGTGGTGAAGTGACTTTTGCATCACAAAAGCGCAGTATAACCACTATGGTTAAGAAAGCCTATCACCTTTATTTTGGCTGCAAAATTGGAGATCAGGACAAGAGGTGGGCCCCACACATATGCTGCAACACTTGTGCAACAAATCTTCGCCAGTGGTTGAACAGGAAAAGGAGGAAATCTATGCCTTTTGCAGTGCCAATGATTTGGAGAGAGCCAACAGATCATACCAGCAATTGTTACTTCTGCATGGTGCCTCCACTTGAGAAAGGTGTGTCAAAGAAGAAAAAGTGGACTGTGCATTACCCAAACATTCCATCAGCTATATGCCCAGTACCCCACGGAGAAGGACTGCCGGTTCCTGATGCACCAGAATCATTCTCACTTGAGTCAGACGAGGAAGAGGAAGAGGATGAAACTTCTGGTCCTGAACCATCAATGTCACAGGACCCACATTTTCTCCCATCCTCCTCCTCTGAACCACACCTCATAACACAAGGTGAACTGAATGACCTTGTCAGGGATTTGGAACTACCCAAGAGTAAGGCAGAGCTGTTGGGCTCCAGACTACAGCAGTGGAATCTCCTGGCAGGCTATCAGGGCAAATGGTGCCCATCAATGCTTGCAAACTATTGCTGGACAGTGACAAGAGACGCTCCATTTAATGAATACAAGAGACAAGCCAAGAAGCACTGAGTAGACACTGAATAGGACTAAACTATGTACATAATCGTTTTTTGCCTTTTGTTTCATAATACATTTTATTTATATAACCCTTTTGCTGATTTTTAAAGTGTTACATAAACAGGACAGGTGAAATATTATCATGTAAAGCAACCATAAACACATGAAAAGACCTAGGTTTACAATTTATGATTAAAACTCTACTATCTACACAATATACATAGACATAAAATGTAAAAACTTAAATATCTTAGAAACAGTAGCCAGTTGTTTTAATTGTCATATTTGAATTCAGCACATCAAAATACATAATAAATATCACATTTTATCTCTGAAGCAGACGACTTCTCAAAAATTGTAGACCAGTGTAATCGGCCGCCTGGCGATTCGCCTCAACCTCCCACCACGCCATAAACATCTCCCCCTTACTCTCGCAAATACTGTGGAGAACACAGCAAGCAGCAAGAACAACAATGGCAATGCTGGTTTCGCAGTGGTCTAACCTAGTCAGTAAACTGCGGCAGCGAATTTTTAAACATCCAAATGCACATTTTACCACCATTGTGCACTTGCTCAGCCTATAGTCGAACTGCTCCTTACAACTGTCCAGGGTGCCTGTGTATGGCTTCATGAGCCATGGGAACAAGGGGTAGGCTGGGTCCCCAAAGATAACTATAGGTATTTCAACGTCCCCAACGGTTATTTTCTGGTCAGGGAAGTAAGTTCCTTCCTGCAGCTGTTCAAACAGACCAGAGTTCCTGAAGATGCGAGAGTCATGCCCCTTTCCTGGCCATCCCACATTGATGTCAGTGAAAAGTCCCTTGTGATCCACCAGTTTTCAGCACCATTGAAAAGTACCTCTTTCGGTTTATGTACTCGCTGGCTTGGTGCTCTGGTGCCAAGATAGGGATATGGGTTCCATCTATTGCCTCACCACAGTTAGGGAATCCCATTGCAGCAAAGCTATCCACTATGACCTGCACAATTCCCAGAATCACTACCCTCGATAGCTGCAGCTCAGTGATTGCGCTGGCTACTTGGATCACAGCAGCCCCCACAGTAGATTTACACACTCCAAATTGATTCCTGACTGACTGGTAGCTGTCTGGTGTTGCCAGCTTCCAGAGGGCTATCATCACTCGCTTCTCAACTGTGAGGGCTGCTCTCATGTTGGTATTCTTGCGCTTCAGGGCAGAGAAAAGCAAGTCACAAAGTTCCATGAAAGTGCCCTTACGCATGCGAAAGTTTCGCAGCCACTGGGAATCACCCCAGACCTACAACACTATGAGGTCCCACCAGTCTGTGCTTGTTTCCTGGGTCCAGAATCAGCATTTCACAGCAGGAACCTGCCCCATTACCACCATGATGTCTAAATTGCCAGGGCCTGTGCTTTGAGAGAAGTCTGTGTCCATGTCCTCATCACTATCGTGATCACACTATTGTCACCTCCTTGCCTGCTTTTGCAGGTTCTGCGCATACTGCAGGATAATGTATAAGATGTTTACAATACTCACAACAGCAGCAGTGAGCTGAGCAGGCTCCATGCTTGTCATGGTATGGCGTCTGTAGGAGAGCAGAGTGGCAGCAGAAGTGGTGGAGGATGATGGTTAGCACTGTGCATATTTCCTAAGGAAGAACACACGTAGCCCATGACAGATAACATGGAGAAATTCACTATCGAGACAAGAGCAGGAGAACAGAGTTGCAGCAGAAGTGGTGTATAATGACGGCTAGCAGTCCTTCTGCACCGTCTGCTGACTGCAACACCCAGGACACAACATCAGTGGTGTCGGTGAACTGAGCGGGCTGCACACTTGCGTGGTATGGCGTCTGCATGGAAAAAAGGTGCGAAACGATTGTCTGACATTGCTTTCGTGGAGGGAGGGGCAAATGACGACATGTACCCAAAACCACCCGCAACAATGGTTTTGTCCCATCAGGCAGTGGGAGCTTAACCCAGAATTCCAGTGGGCGGCAGAGACTGCGGGAATTGTGGGATAGCTACCCATAGTGCACCGTTCCATAAGACAATACTAGCCATAGTAGTGAGGATGCACTCCACCAACTTAATATGCTTAGTGTGGACATATGCAATCGACTGTATAAAATTGATTTCTAAAAATCGACTTCTAAAAAAATCGACCTAATTTCGTAGTGTAGACATACCCTGAGAAGAAAGCAGATTATTAGGCTATTTTTTCTCACAGAATGCAAAATTAGGAAGATGAAGATTGTGCTCCAAAAGAGGGAAAAGTGCATATAACAAATGTGAGTAGTGGAGCTCTAATACAGAACAGACTTTGGATATGCAAGATTAGGTAGAGTTAAGTTTAAATAGATCAGTGAAAAGATATACAAAGGAGAATTGGAACAAATTAAAAAAATCTGAACTTGAAGAACTATATATCTCCAACATAGACTGAGTATTTTATCTGTGATCTAAATGTATGTAGTGTCACAATGATTGACATTACTTCCAGGAAGTGCAATTACTGAAAACACTTACGAGTAACATTACAGCATCAGCAACACTAATTGGCTTACTCATAGAGAGGTCCAATCGTTCAACAGTATTTCAGTATCCTACCCAACCACTGGTAACATGAAATGTGTTAAAAAGGAGCCTCCAGGACAGTAGTATAAGTCGGGCAGTACGGTATGCCATACCTGTAAGCTATTTATAGCTAGTAAGGCATACTGGAAAGACACAGGAGAAGCAGAATGTGGGGCCACCGGCCCTTCAATGCAGCTGCGTGCCTGCATCTCCTGTCCGGGGTCTGTACAGCAGCCCCACCAGAGCACAGGGCTGGGGGCGAGGCTAGGTGCAGTATAACCACGCTGGAGGAGCTGCCGGCGTGAGGCTCGGGTGCCAGTGTGTCTGAAAAAAATACTCTCTGCTGTCAGAGGGAGCTGGTTTGAAGCTCTTCTGCAGGCAATTCCCAAAGCAGGTGTGACTATAAACTGACTATTGTTCCAGACAGCAAGCCTTCCTCCTTCTTTTAGCAGTCCACACAACACTGTGCCATGTCCACCCACTGGGAGCACTCTCCCTCCACCAGGTAACGTGGGGTGGATCATGGGGAGAGAAGGGGGACTGCGTGGGGCCCCAGGCTGGGCGTGGTGTTATGTGGGGAGGTCATGGTATGCTGCCCTTAGCTGGTGCAGCATACCAATAAGAAATGAATTCTACTTGCACCACTGCTCCAGGATAGCACATAAATCCAGTAATCTAAAAAACATACTATAGCAAATAGTAAATTAAGTGATTCAAGGGGGAAAGAAAAAAATATGGGAAAATGAAAAACATTATTGATCAGACATGGTGAATAGTGTAGAACAAGGGACTCAATCTGCAGGTTAGGGTTTCCAATATTGCTAAATGGGAAGCTAGCTAGAATTGGCTTGTATAATCCTAGTACGGAAAAGGCTGGGAACCACTGCTGTAAAGAGGATACATGCTAAACAGAACTGCTATTCTCTCTTCACTTACTCATGTGGAGCTGTATTAGAGAATGCGGTATGGTCCTGGGGCTAGGTCACCTGACTGGCAGTGAGGAAAGCTGTGTTCTTTATCACGTTTTCGGCTGATCTGCAATACAGCCTCCCACTGTGTCTGTAAAATTATGGCTAATGTGGCTTACTCTCATTTGTAAACATCTTTGAGATGGAAGAATGAAAGCTCTAAGTACCATTATTTTTAATGAATACCTTTACCTACAATTAAAGAGAGACACACAAAAAATGAAACAGGAAGTAGCAAAAGTTGACCTTTTAATTAATAGCATATATTTATTTAGGTTTTGTTTATCCCAAGTTTCCCAAGGTGCTTTACAAACAAAAATACTCATAAAAACTATAGTGATGATCCCTTAAGCGTGGAACGTCCATGCTCCTGCTGCTTTCTGTCGGAATACTGCATGCAGTGAGTTTGCAGGCACAGGCCCAAATATCCAAGGCTACAGCTACACTAGAGAGCTTACAGCAGCACAGCTGCACCACCGTAAACTCTCTAGTGTAGCTGCTCTAAGCCGACCAGAGAGTTCTCTCATCAACATAATTAATCTACCCCCAATAAGCAGTGGCATCTATGTCGGCGGGAGAAGCTCTCCGGCTGACATAGCACTGTTCACATCAGCACTTAGGTCAGTGTTACATTGCACAGGGGGATGGCTTATCACGCCTCATGAGTGTCACAAATTATCCAACTTAAGAGGTATTGTAGACATAGCCTCGATCACATCTCCCACCTCTGAAAAGCAACCATATCTGGGGAGGAGTAGAACCATTTAACATACAATGGAGCTCTGCTGTATAATTTAGGACAGAAAATGAAAAATGTTGTTTCTCTGTTTTATTTGAATTATGTGAAAAGTGCTTTTGTTTATTCATTAAAAATGACAAAGGAGAGAGAATATGACAGCTAGAACTCCTGAGGTGCTTAAGTAACCAAAACTGAACAGAAATATAATAATTACAGCTCTACTATGCTATATTTGTGAAGTGACAAATCACTAGCTCTTATTTAATTTTTTAAAAGGACCTTTGCAGTCTTACTTTAGAATACAGTCTCCTTGGCAAGATATGGTGTTTCTGGTTAGTATCAAACTATAACGTCAATTTCATTATCTAACACCTGTTTCATACTAATGCCATCATCATCATCGTAGTTGCTGAGAATGAAGAAAGCAAATTTTTCATGCTGCTTTGACTTCATTCTCTATATTTATCTTACACTCAAACGGACATTTTTGACAGTTTTTGGTGGACAACACCTAGTTTACTTGCTTCTCTGTCCTCAGAACAAACTATTTATTTCAAACTAGCATTTATTTTAGAAAGTCTCCAAGATTCTATACAAAACAAATTTTATTGGGCCTATGTTTTGTACATATAAAAGCTATTTGTTATTTCATCTGGAACTCTTCAAGTATGAAATATATCTAATACTATACATATTCCATACCTGGGCCCCAACCTTGCACGTGTTTAACTTTATTGCCTGTGAGTATTCCATTCACTTCAAACAGGACTTCTCACAGGGAACAAAATTAAGCATCTGTATCAGTCCTTTACAGGACTGGAGCCTTGGACTGTAAACTCTGAGACAGGGAAGGAATTTTCATTATGCATGTATACAGTCTTCTAGGAGCTACAAACAACATTTAAAAAGCATAATAAAAATCATGAAGCGATTTTATATGGAATGAGGGAGTAGAGTCAATAAGAAGCAGTGACAAAGTAACTCACTTTTCATTTTTACAGGTGTGAGCTATTAATTCATCTCTCAAATATTGTAGTCTGCAGGGGTGCTGGAACTAGAGGTGCTGAGTACCCCCTGGCTAGACATCATATACAGGATATACAGTTTTGTTCAATGGCTTTCAGCACCCCCACTACAAAAATTGTTCCAACACCAATCATTAGGGGAAATTACAATATGTAAGCCTTGTAAACATGTTTCATTTAATAAAGACAGTTTTTCCCGAGCGATTTTACTGAGTATTCTGCAAGCTATTGAACATAATTACTTTCTTTCTAAAAGTTTCCTATACATTCTTTGCCAAGCAAGAAAACAAGAACAAACATAGAAATGGAATATGTAATAGTATATCTAACCAGTTACTGAGTTGTCTCCATTTGGTTCTCTCAAACTGCCTCCAGCAAATCACATGAAAAATTACAATTTATTCTACTTTGGATAATTTTTATAGTTCTTTTTCAAATGTTGTATGGAGGAATCAGAGAGCCATATGAAATAGTGGTAGCCCAGTGACTTTATGTAAGCATTATGCATTGTTCTTCCTGGCCAGCAGACACTTTCTGCAGATAATAAGGAAAGACATCACTTTAAGTTACTACATAGAAGCACCGCGAATTTTCTCACTGCTTTTAAAAAGGGATGGGGTAGACAGAACGACAAGTCTAGAAATCTTCCATTTTCTTTCTTTAAACGAAATGTAGAAATCAATTACTACCTAATTGCATGATTCAATTGTTTCAAATGTTTTTCAATGTTTTTGGCTGTTACCTGATATACCAACCTTTCATATTGAGATTAAAACTTTGCTCTAAACACGTGTACATGCACATATCCTGCCCACACAAACTGCCAGTAAGGGAGGGGATTCTGGAAAGTGGTGTGGAAGGAAAGCCACACAATGAATAGGCGCTCAATTCTATGGCACTGGGAACAAGTCTCCCTGAAAATAGGAGTTCCAACCACTGTCTGCTGTGCAGGGACATCTGTCAGTAACTCCATACGATGGAGCTCTTGAATATTTTTCTCTTTCCTTCTTATTCTTCCATTTTGAAGTCACTCATTTTAACAAGTGCAATTCCCAGCCACTGTAAGATGGTTCAAACACTTCTTGCTTCAAAATGTGTTTTTCCGTCCAAGTGAATGGTTAATAATTTTGTGATATAAAATTAAGAATTTTCAAGGTCCGCAAGAATCATTTTTATGAGTTTTGGTCAGTTGTTTTAAGAGTTTGGAAACATAGTTTATTGTTGCTGTTAAACAAAATTCTTCAATAATCTAGCAATCAATATTGGGAAGCTGGATGAGATAACCCAAATGGTATTGTCCCTAATTACTATGCTACTCTCCAAAAAATCGTTTAAGGCCTGAAAAATACTTTCCATAAACAATCAGAACAAAATTGTACCAAACCTCCCAAAATCATACTTCAGCAGACAACAAATATGGAATTTTGTAGGCCATTGGATTTAAAAAATATATAACAATAATCTAGGTACTTGAAATTAGGAGCTGGTAATAAGTGCCCTGTCAATTAAAATTTTGGTCCCAATCCTGCAAAAGCTTCTGAATGTGCCTTGTTTTTATACATGAGTAATCCCATCGGCCTCAATGGGAATATTTAAGTAAGTGTTTGCAGGACTGAAATCTGTGAAGCTGCAATAACTGTGGTTATGAAATTGGGGCTGTCAAGAGAGAAGACTGATAAACCTGTCAATCAGTGTTAATGTATTACCTATGTCTTTTTAAAACTAATGTCAGCCAGTCAACATTTCCATGTAGTAATATACAAGGGAAGCAAAAGAACAAGATGCTTATTCTGATGGACCGTTATAAAAATATTTTAACATAAAATATAATATGGCTATATTAATTGTAATAGGGAAAATTTTAAGCTGGGGGCGGGGGATTATCCAACTCCAGGTATGGAAATGTTTTTTAATATCAAAATAATCCTCAATCCTTAAACTGCAATATAAAATAGAATTATGAAAGAATTTGGGATTTAACATCATTTAAGTCAATCTTCTCTTTGCTTGTTATTTGGAAATAATTTGGAAATGGCTTGGCATGGTTTATAAACTAAGTGATAACTATCTGAGAAATTGCTTACGTATTCTTCACTAGCCATAAAACAACATTTACTTCTAGCAAATAGTTTTGAGTCTCAAAATAAGCAAAAAAGGATCTATTACCAGCACAACAACAGCGGAATTAGTAATACAATTCTCATTAAAGTTGTGTTGCTAATACTCCACACACAGTACATTGAAAACTTACAACTGAATGTTATATTCTATATATTGGTAAGAGCAGAAATTCTTTAGAATGCTGCCAAGATTTTAATTATATAGGATAGCAAATTGTATGTTTGTCAGTGTTTTGAAACAAAATGGAAAGCAAAATCGCAATTGTAATGGCTGTTTTCACTCTTCATGCTGAAAACACTGCAATTCATTTACCAATTAGGCAAAGTCTGTTTTCCTTACTAATTCTTTTTTTTCTTTGTAAGTGCGCAGTTTGACAGGTATTGCAACCACATGTTTGGGGACCATATTATATTAAGTTGGTGTATTACTGTGGGCTGGAATTGTATGCAACTCCAGTGGGGAGGGTTATCACAGCTCCTCTAGGAACCAGAAACAGTAATGGTGGTGATGGGGTGAGTCAGGTGAATAATTTAGCCTGTAAACACCTCCAGAGAATTATCACTGTTAGGGAGGCTTGCATATGCTGGTTCAAAATGGATTTTTCAGAGACCAACAGACAAAGAAACGGCTTTTAATACAAAAAGGTTGGGTTTAAATTGACTCAGGGCCTTCTTTATGATCCAACTAATGGATAGGACTTCCGGCAAAGCGGGAACCCTACCCTTGAAAAAGGGCTGGAAAGATTTTGGCCTGCTAGGGCCCAATAAGGCTGATGGGTGACTCCTGGTATGTTTAGTGTATGTTTACTTCTGTTTACTTTTTTTCTGTAATACTTTTACCTTAAGATTAAATGTGCTTACTCAGAAAGAGCTGTATGGTAATTTATAATTTCTGCAGTCTTAGAACTACTGGTCAGGAGGGAGAGAGACATGGATCTCCACCCAAGAGCACAGCCAGAAATCTTAAGTGGGTGCCCTCAAGGGACCACGAAGGGGGAATACACATGCAGTTGCCCTGAGATTGTGACACATAGCACACTGTGGAAAGAGGGGGAGGAGACATTTTGGCCAGGACTACCAGAGCAGATCCATGTTCCTCCCAGAAAGGCCATTGGAAGTACTCCATCCACCCAAGACATCAGGATAGACAAGATATCAGTTTTTAAGATCTAATCTAAAAGAACACTTCAAGCATACAGTTAGGTGCATGGAACTAATTTTTCCTACTAGGAAAGATGAAGATATGACCCTGTCTCACTTTGAGTCTATGATTCCAGGTAGTAGGGCTGTGATAAATCTTAAATTCATATTCAGTTTGCACATGAAAAGTGCTGTTTCCCAAGTATTTGCATTCAACAAATGAGAGCTTCCAGACAGGAAGAGTGTCATGAACAAGGAATTTTTGAAAATGTAACATTTTACATATTCAAAAGCTATATACAAATCTACAAGTTTGTCCACCCTGAAGTATGTATTTTTTGTCTGTATAAAATTACCTTCAAAGTTACGCATACAAGTCTAACTTTAGAAGCCCAAATTCTTCATCTCATAACATCATAACTTAAAAGGGATGTCATTGACATGAGCCAGGAATGTAAGTAGCAGATCTGAGCTAAGCATGGCAGAGAAGTTGTTCCTAAGGTAATATAGGTCCTGCAATTTTGTTTCTCTTCACCAAGAGAATGAGGAGCAGAGAGAGTGGGTTAGTTTACTAGTCTTTACTTCTGGAAAAATCTGGATTCACTTCTAATTAAGGTCACAACTGATGATGAGTAAGACTGAACTGAACCCAGTCCCTAGTGAACAAGGAAAAACTGATGTTCACAATCAGTTAATCAACATTTTTCCCCTGTGGATGTCAGAAGACATACAAAGTTATCACAGACAACATATGGAAATTTAACTATTGATATGCTCTGCCATGTTTTCATGTACATTGCTAATAAGACACCGTAGAAAAGTAAGATGTATACAGTACCTGTCTTACAAAATCAGGTAGCAACAGTGAATAGACGCTGCAATGATAGCATTGTACCACAACAAAAAAAGGGCTTTTGTACCATCACTTTCATATTTTATTAATGTCTGACTGCAGCTGCCATTTTAATCATTCTAGTTCATTTGCCATAATGTCTGTAAGCAACAAAGGCAATAATTATAGTAAGAGCAATTCTCCACTGAGGACTAAAGGCCTTCATGCGGTTCTATCACTGAACACACTTCTGAACCTGCTAATTCACTCATATGGAAAATTTCAATTAAAATATGGAAAAAATGATACAAATGCATAATATTGGGATATGACTACTACTGATTTTACAGAGGTGGAAAAACTATCATGAAAAAATAATGAAAAACTAACATTTAGTACATATCTCATACAAATAATAGTTTCGTTCTAGCAAGTGGAATATATATTTTGGTGCTAAATGCACAATGTATCAAACAGCAGAGAGCAGTGGAGATGTATGTCTTTAAGGGTATGTTTACACTACGAGATTATTCCGATTTTACATAGACCAGTTTTGTAAAACAGATTGTATGAAGTCGAGTGCACGCAGCCACACTAAGTACATTAATTTGGTAGTGTGCGTCCATGTACCGAGGCTAGGATCGATTTCCGAAGCATTGTACTGTGAGTAGCTATCCCATAGTTCCCGCAGTCTCCCCCACCCACTGGAATTCTGGGTTGAGATCCCAGTGCAAAAACAGTGTCGCGGGTGATTCTGGGTAAATGTCATCACTCAATCCTTCCTCCGTGAAAGCAACGGCAATCATTTCGTGCCCTTTTTCCCCTGGATTGCCCTGGCAGACGCCATAGCATGGCAACCATGGAGCCTGTTTTGCCTTTTGTCACTGTCACCGTATGTGTACTGGATGCTGCTGACAGGGCGGTACTGCAGTGCTACACAGCAGCATTCGTTTGCCTTTGCAAGGTAGCAGAGATAGTTACCATCCCTATTGCACCGTCTGCCATTGTAAACTGGCAATGAGATGATGGTTATCAGTCATTTTGTACCGTCTGCTGCTGTCATGGGTGCTCCTGGCTGGCCTCGATGAGGTCGGCCGGGGACGCATGGACAAAAAAGGGAATGACTTCCCAGGTCATTCCTTTCTTTATGTTTTGTCTAAAAATAGAGTCAGTCCTGCCTAGAATATGGGGCAAGTCTTCTAGAGAGCCAGAGAGCACAGCCGCTCCAGGTCAGAGCCCCAAAGATCCCGCAGAAATGATGAGCTACATGCCGTTCTAGAGGGTGCCTCTGCAACAACCCCACCCGTTGCTTCCCTCCTCCCCCAACCCTCCTGGGCTACCGTTGCAATGTCCCTCCATTTGTGTGATGAAGTAAGAAAGAATGCAGGAATAAGAAACACTGACTTTTTAGCGAGATAAAATGAGGGGGAGGCAGACTCCAGCTGCTATGACAGTCCAGGCAGGACATTAAAGGGTGGAGGGAAGAGGAGAGCAGCCTCCCGCTGCTATGATAGTCCAGGGAGTACAGAATCTTTTCTTTATACACAAAAGGGGGGGGGCTGATGGAACTCAGGCTCCAGCTGCTATGATGAGGACCGTTACCAAGCATTTTGTATCGTCCGCCAGGAATGACAGGGAGTCATTCCCATTTTTACCCAGGTGCCCCCAGCCAACCTCACTGAGGCCAGCCAGGAGCACTCACAGGATGATGACAGTTTTCCACCATTTTGTACCATCTGCCATCAGGAAAGGAAGGGGAGGGGATGCTGCTGTTCAGCTCCGCAGCACCGCATCTACCAGCAGCATGCAGTGACATTGAAAAGAGGCGAGAAACAATTTTTTTCCCTTTTCTTTTATGGGGGGGAGAGGGGGGTAAATTGACGAGATATACCCTGAACCATCCCGGACAATGTGTTTGACCCTACAGGCACTGGGAGCTCAGCCAAGAATACAAATGCTTTTCAGAGACTGCGGACTGTGGGATAGCTGGAATCCTCAGTCCCCCCTCCCTTCCTCCATGAGCGTCCATTTGATTCTTTGGCTTTCCATTACGCTTGTCACGCAGCACTGTGCTGAGTCCCTGCTGTGGCCTCTTTCTATCATAGCCTGGAGATTTTTTCAAATGCTTTCTCATTTCGTCTTCTGTAACGGAGCTCTGATAGAACAGATTTGTCTCCCCATACAGCGGTCAGATCCAGCATCTCCCATACGGTCCATGCTGGAGCTCTTTTTGGATTTGGGACTACATCGCCACCCGCACTGACCAGAGCTCCACGCTGGGAAACAGGAAATGAAATTCAAAAGTTCGCGGGGCTTTTCCTATCTACCTGGCCAGTGCATCCAAGTTCAGATTGCTTTCCAGAGCGGTCACAATGGTGTACTGTGGGATACCACCCGGAGGCCAATACTGTCGATTTGCGGCCACACTAACCCTAATCCGACAAGGCAATCCCGATTTCAGCGCTACTCCTCTCGTCGGGGAGGAGTACAGAAACCAGTTTAAAGAGCACTTTATATCGATATAAAGGGCCTCGTTGTGTGGACGGGTGCAGGGTTAAATCGGTTTAACACTGCTAAATTCGGTTTAAATGCGTAGTGTAGACCAGTCCAAAGTGTCTGATTAGACTTACATGAATAGAAAATATTCCTTCCTTATCCTTGTTACTCCTGCACTGGCTATTCAACATCTATTTACTATTGTTAAAAAACAACAAAACAACAACAACAACAACACAGAAGCTTCTTTTTAAGCCTCAGGTACCATAAAGTAACTTTTTGAGTTCACAGGATCTTGGACATATATGCATACTTATTATTTTTATTTGGAGTTGTATATGCTTCAAGTGAAAAACTCCAAAAAGGCAGCATGGTTAATAGCAGTTAAAGGGATGGGAATGTGTTGGGAGAGAGATGGGAGATTTGTGGTCTATTCCTGATCCTGTCATTGACTCACGATGTGACTAAAAGTTACAATCTCATTCCGTCTCAAGTGTCCCCTTACGTAGCATCAGGATAATAATATTTCTCCTCCTTAGCAACCTAATCCATAACCCTCAGATGAAAATCATCATAATAGGGTGTCGCCAGGGCTGGTGCAAGGAAGTTTCGTGCCCTAGGCGCAACTTCCACCTTGAGCCCCCACTCCAGCCCTGCAGCAGCTCCCCCACCAGGAGCTGTGCAGCACCTCCCCACCTCAGCTCACCTCTGCTCCACGTCCTCCCCTAGCACATCGCCCCACGCTCTAATTCTCCTCCCAGGCTTGCGGCGCCAAACAGCTGATTGGCGCCGCAAGCCTGGGAGGAGGGAGAAGCGGAGCAGCAACTGCACGGTGGAACCCCCTGGCTGCCAGCAGTGCTGACCCAGGGGAACCACCAGGCTGCCGGCAGCGCTGACCCAGGGGAACCCCCGGGCTGCCGGCAGAGGCTCAGACTCCCTCTCCCTCCCGGCGCAGCAGCCGCTGAAATGCTTTAGCGTTACCAGGGAAATATAGCTAAAACCAGAAGTGGCAACTGCACATAAAGACCACTGAAGCATTCCATGGATCACTTGTGCCATAAGTCAGTATGAATGTTCCAGAAAAAGTGGGGAACAATTCTTAAAATAACTATCTTTGCTGCTAGATGCAGGGGACTGGATTAGATGATCCTGGAGGTCCTGTTCAATTGTACCAGATATAATTAAATTGTTTCTGATACTGTGGGAAGCTATTTCTAAATACTGATGAAAAATGTGTACTTTCCAAAACTGAATTGTTGATATAGTCAAAATAGTTTCCTTCTATTCATAACTGAAATCCATATGCCAGCATACGTTTGGCCAAGCTTCCAAGATAATTGTACATGACTGCATATTTCCAGGTTTCTTGATGAACTAGCTGAAGGTCCATCTAATGACAGGATGTAATCAATATATCATGTGCCAACTGCGTTATTTGCACATCAAGTCACAACTCTCAATTTATTTCAGTGCCCAGCCTGTTAGAGTATTTACATATTTCTCCTTGTTGTTCCTTTTAATCTTCTCTGCACTCATTTTGGAAGACTCATGCTAGACTCATAAAAATGGCAGGAATTCAACAAAAAAAAAAAACACGATATTTGGCATCCAGAGCAGTCAGACAGGAAACAGATTTTCCAGTCAACACTCAGAACAGCCATAGCACTTCAGTGTAGACACTACCTAAACCGACGGGAAAGATTTGCCCATTGGTGTAGCTAATCCACCTCCCTGAAGTGGAAGCTAGGTCAACAGAAGAATACTTCTGTCAACCTACTGCTGTCCACATGGGGAGTTAAGTCAAATTTTTCACACCCTTGACTGACATAAGTAAACCAACCTAATTTTCTATTGTAGACCAGGGCTTTATTATAATCCTTACATTTATATAGTGCCTTTCATCCAAATTGATCCTAAAGCACTGTACTAACTGAATGTATAGTCTGTATACAATCACTTTGACTACCAGTGACGTGCTTCAGTTTGTGAGGTAAAACACCACAATTTGTTCATTGCTGTATAAGACAGGAAGTGAAGAACATTATATTCGCGTAAATTACTACAGTTTTTTTCCCCCACTATCAGCAGCCTGATGACATTGAGGATGATGTGCTGCTGTATATCTGCAGGTCCCAGGAGAAGGGCATCAGAATTTTCCAAAGGTTTCATTGCTTCCTTTTCTTGAAATCTTAAGAGGATAGTACTGGTTAGCTACTTCTCAACCTCAAAACTCCTTTCATATTTCCTATTTAGCATGGGATAGGAGGTTGCATGGTGAGGCAATTTGGGCTGCAGAACCATCAATATGTGAACACTCAGCTCAGCATCAGTTTATTAGGGATGTCGAGTAATCGCAGTTAACTCGCACAATTAACTCAAAAAATTTAATCACGACTAATTGCATTGTTAAACAATAGAATACCAACAGAAATTTATTTAAAATATTTTGGATGTTTTTCTACGTTTTCAAATATATTGATTTCTATTACAGCACAGAATATGTGTACATTGCTCACTTTATATTATTTTTATTACAAATATTTGCACTGTAAAAATTATAAAAAATAGTAGTTTTCAATTCACCTCACAAGTACTGTAGTGCAATCTCTTTATTGTGAAACTGTAATTTACAAATGTAGGTTTTTTGTTACATAACTGCACTCAAAAACAAAGCAATGTAAAACTTTAGAGCCTACAAGGCCACTCGGTCCTACTTCTTGTTCAGCCAATTGCTAAGACAAACAAGTTTGTTTAAATTTACGGGTGATAATGCTGCCTGCTTCTTATTTACAATGTCACCTGAAAGTGAGAAAAAGGTATTCGCATGGCATTTTCGCAGCTGGTATTGCAAGGTATTTATGTGCCAGATATGCTAAACATTTGTTTGCCCCTTCATGTTTCGGCCACCATTCCAGAGGACATGCTTCCATGCTGATGATGCTCATTAAAAAAAAATGCATTAACTAAATTTCTGATTGAACTACTTGGGGGAGAATTGTATGTCTCTTGTTCTGTTTTACCTGCATTCTGCCATACAGTTCATGTTATAGCAGTCTCGGATGATGACCCATCATGTTTGTTTTAAGAACACTTTCACAGCAGATTTGACAAAATGCAAAGGTACCAATATGAGATTTCTAAAAATAGCTACAGCACTCGACCCAAGGTTTAAGAACCTTAAGTGCCATCCAAAATCTGAGAGGGACAAGGTGTGGAGCATGCTTTCTGAAGTCTTAAAAGAGCAAGACTCATATGTGGAAACTACAGAACCCAAACCACCACCATAAAGAAAATCAATCTTTTGCTGGTAGCATATGACTCAAATGATAAAAATGAACATGCATCAGTGCATCAGTGCATTCTTCTTTGGATCGTTATCAAGCAGAACCACCATCAGCATGTCCTCTGGAATAGTAGCTGAAGCATGAAGGGAAATATGAATCTTCAGCGTGTCTGGCATGTAAATATCTTGCGACGCCAGCTACAACAGGGCCATGCGAACGCCTGATCTCATGTTCAGGTGACATTGTAAACAACAAGCAGGCAGCATTATCTTCTGCAAATTGTAATCAAACTTGTTTGTCTGAGCGATTGGCTGCTGAGTGGACTTCTAGGCTCTAAAGTTTTACATTGTTTTATTTTTTAATGCAGTTATTTTTGTACATAATTCTACATTTGTAAGTTCAACTTTCATGATAAAGAGATTGAATTACAGTACTTGTGTTAGTATTTTTCAATTCACCTATTTCTTTTGTTTCTTTGCAGTGAAAATATTTGTAATTAAAAATAAATATAGTGAGCACTGTACGCTTTGTATTCTGTGTTGTAATTGAAATCGATATATTGAATATGTAGAAAACATCCAAAAATATTTAAATAAATAGTATTCTACTATTGTTTAATCATACAGTTAATTGCAATTAATTTTTTTAATTATGCAGTCGCAATTTATTTTTTTAATCACTTGACAGCCATACTATTTATCAAATCTGGGTGGTTCAGTTTTCTCTCTCAGTACGTGGCCAAAATGGAATCTGGATGACAAGACGTTCAATCCAGAAATGATGGATGGAAGCTGAATAGCAGAGGTAGGCAATTTTAGGAATTGATGAGGATTGTGGCTGCTTCCTCAATTGGTAAATGCATGTACCCATTTCAAAGAGTTTCACAGTCTTATATTGGACCCCCCAGAAGTTCTTGATTGTTGGGGTTTACTTTGAACTGTGGCCACATGCAGCCATTTCTTGACGCAATCATCACAAAACCCATCAATACCGTGGTCACTTCCACACTGGATTACTGCAGTGCAACAACCTGCTTGCTTAATGGAGTGTTGTGAGCAATTTATTGTGGAATGTGCCTGTTTCCTATTTGTTTCCAGATACAAGACAATGTATTGTTTCTAATTTATAGAGCCTTACATAGATTTGGAATCTAGCTATTTTAGGACTACTTTCATTGAAAGTTCCCAAATGCAGACACTTGGGAGTAGAGGCAGGAAATTGTCAACAGAGTGTCCTCGGCTGCACGACATCTTCTTGCTCAAGCATTCAGTTGTTTTAGGACCATTAGTTATTTATGAATATTTGGAGTATACAAGGAGGAGAGGTGTCTATACTGAATCCCTTGTTATTACTGATTTAAGGAAGAAGTTTTACATTTAATCCATGCCATGTCTAGAAATCCTACAGCAGTAGACATGTATGGTTAAGCAAAAACTGAAAGGGAGAATTGCAGAATGCAATTACCCTAGTTGGAATTTGGCCAGTTGGAATTTGACTCTTCCAAAAAGAACCACAAGACATTTAATAACCAGAAGGACAGAATACTACATAGCAATTTTCCAGACCATACTAAAAAGAAATTAGTTGCTAAGGTAAACTTCAGTAGAGTTCATGAAGAAGTGAAATGATTATTACAATACACAGGAAAATGGTTTGTGAGACAGAAGGAAAATGAATAAATTGTTTCCAATGCACAACATAAACAATTTCAGGACTAGTAAGACTAACGAAAGAAAGAGGGAAAGAAAAAAAAGTTTTGCTAAAGAATGATCAACAAAATGGTACTAGTCAAATGCAGCTCAGGTAACAAGCAAAGCCACACACTAGTTACTGCTTATTGCATATGCAGGTCATGAATAGCATCATTAATCCAAACGTTTAGGTCACAGAAAAATGGAAATTACAAAGCTAGTTATAAACTGACTAAGACCCTTCGGGCTGAATTTACATCACTATGCACAAGGAATTAATTTGAACTCTCAGTATTGTTGATTGGATTTATGTATAACTCATCAGACAGTGAAAACGTAGTATTTTTGTGCCTTGGGTGTATTTCTTTTTTCTTGATAATAATCATTTTGTGCTGAGAATGAATTGTTCTTACTAAGGTATACACAAAAACAGTCTATGTGCCATTTTGAATAGGCAGAACAAATTTTCCCTCCTCTGCCATCCCCCAAACGATCAGCATTTTCAGTAGTAGTTATAAAGTGAGATTTTCAAAAGGACTCAGTATGGAGCTAACAATGGGAGCAAAATTAGAACAACTCAGAGTGGTTTTGAAAATCCCACCCATCATCTCTAACATGTTTAATCTCTCATAACATTCTATTCCTTGTAGGTATACATTAGCCTAAAATTCAAATGCTACTATTTTACCTGTAATCCTAATTTATACTTTTAACACTGTAAAGTCTTTGGAGTCAGGACTGTTTTTATCTTGTACAATCCCAAGCACATAGTCACTATTAGAGAACTAAATAACTGATAACTGCCTCAGGGTCATAACTTCCATACAGAAAATAAAGTTGCTTTCATTTTAATTTTACGTTTCTTTGATATTGGAGGTGCTGTATCTTTAAGCCTATGAGTGAAATCCTGGTCCCATTTCAGTCAAAGGGAATTTTGCCATTAACCTCAGTAAGACTAGGATTTCACCCTATGTGGTCATGTTGTAGTGGACACAGGACACAGATGCCCTATACTTTAAATGAAGTGGTCTGACTGTATATTCCACACACAAGAACTACTCTTAACCCCGAGTTACAATTGTAAATATATTTCTCAATTATTATAGAGCATGAAAACCCTCAAGGGAATTCTGCTGTTAAAAAAAATACAAAGCCTGGAAATTCCAAATTAAAATTACACTCTACAAAAATAATTTATATTTGTTGCCTAGTTTTCTGGATTGTTATTCTGGATGTCCCAGAATAAACGTGAATGTTTGTGATCATTTATTTCTTATATACCTGGAAATTACAATCCTGGTTCAAGAAAAAAATTGTAACAGGAAAGAGGTTTAGGATAGATGGCTCATGCTGGGGTAGTTTATCTTTGAACAGCTAGGGGTTAATGCTCACAGGAACCTATGTAATCAATTTCAGACTGAGACATCAAATAGCATAAAAGATACTTAACCATTTCCATCTCAAACAAAGGAATAAGATTCACCATTTTTATTTTATAGGATATATTTAGTTACATGCCAAGTAACAGAGTTCTTGGGCCTAATTTACAGAAATGTAAAAAAAAAAAAAAAAAAAGCTAGCAATTTGCACATTACTTCCTTTTAAAATCTGCAACAGCAGCAGATGAAGTGATTTAAAATTCACTAACCTGGAAGAATCAATTATCAGAGTCTGTCTCTCTGGTGTGCAGAAGCAACTTAAAGCTTATTTATCCAGTTGTTCAGTATATGCTGTGTCCCAAAAGATGAATGATCTCCCCATATGCCTATGCTGCAGTTTAGCTAGGCATATATGAGTACATGCTATGCAAATGTCTTCAAAGCCTCGTTTAATGGAAAGGAAATTCCTTCTACCTTGGGTTTTGGTTTTATATCTGCTAAAAAAAAAAGGTGGGGAGGGGGGAGAGGGGACTGGTTTCTACTAAGTATATAGTAAGTCTCTTTAGGTCACTATTAGAGGCGACTAGGAAACCAAGTGGTTAGTCTAAGTCAGCATCCAGCATTAATTTTCACATTGTATTGTTTTATTAGAATTGTTGTGTATAGCGAGGTAGTGTTTTCCTGCCCTTACAAAACTAACAAAAGTGTGGCTGCATCAGATCTGACCAGCTGCAATCTCACATTGAAAGAAGTGCAGCTGTTCTTCCTTTTACTCTGGCACAGTCATTATTTGAGGAAAGTACTTAGCTTTGTCTCATTCTGCCTTTCAAAGTGATACCATTAGACTAGAGAACTTTTTTGATCCCACCCCTAGCCAGGGATGAAGTACTGATGCATCTAATCCACCCATGGATAAACTTCACTCATATCCACAAACTTATTACTTTAAACCAAGGAATTTCCTCAACATATAATTCCTTATTTTCCAGTAGCTAAAATTGTGATTACAATCAAAACTATACCATTTAAAACTCGTGCTGTGACTTCATTACCTTTGTTAGATGATTTACATCACTAATTATGAATTATAATAGTCACAGGTTTGTGTTAACATGCATCTCAGCAGGAACTGCAAGTTTTACAATCAAATTTACAATTCAGAACTCAGCATGGTGGAACGTTTCAGAGCTAAAGCTAAAATTCAGCTTCATGGAAGAAAGCTGCAGCACTCAACTGTTCGGACAGTGAACACAAGAATGTCACAAATACAATCAAAATAAATTCCCTTTCAAATTCCGATTATTATGGACTATTTCCATCATTCCCGCAGCTATAACGTGATCTTGCAGAGAGCCTTGAGCCCAATTCAACCCCAATGATACCTCCTTCGGTCCATACAGATGGCAGCCATTAACATTACCATCCTTGCTTGCCAATCTGAACACCTCTTTCACGTCTTACACTAGCATCTCATTTGAACTGTTGATCCTTGCATTCCCACAGTAAAGGCGGCTGCAAAATCCCAAGGAGATATTTCTTTTGTTCCCCACTCTCATTCATTTCCACAAATCTTCTCCTGGCACAATTTCTGGGAATATCTTCCTAGTTAGACAGCAAGGATGCATCTACTAATCCCTATAATTGGCACCTACATTCTACAATATCAGAGCATTAGAAAGCAGTGAAAAGGTTAAAAAAAACCTACTATTACAAAAATATACTTGTGAAAGTTTATCTTTGTGTAACCTGCTGTAACGATAGAAATGAACAATTTTCTACCAATACTTAATAATATGTGGAATGAAAAATTTCAGTTAATTTTAAAGGGTATTAACTATTGAACTATTAAAATAATAAACTGGAATACTATCATTTAAGAGTTATACATAATAAAATCCCAATTAAAGGTAATAAACCTGTTAGAGGAACTTATTTACTATACAGACATGCCGTGTATAAACAAATCACCACACTATTTTCATAAACAATCTGATAATCTATATAAAAATGCAAATGAAACACCATAGTATATGCCAACTTGAGGTGCTGTTCATGATTTGATTTACTCATATGCAGAGCCCCACCAAATTCACAACTGTGAAAAACGCATCAGGGACCATGAAATCTGATCTCTCCCATGAAATCTGGTCCCAGCAGGGATCTAGCTGTTAGTCTTGGCTGGGGATGGGGAGGAACAAGCTTCTTCTTCCCTTGCAGGGGCTGCTCTGGAGGCAGGTCAGATCCATCTCCAGAAACCTCCCCTGGCTGCAGGAAGCTCCGTGGCTCCAGCTGTCAACCACACCCTACCCTTGCCAGCGCAGGAAGGCTGCGGCTCCAGCTGTCAGCCTCCCACTGGGGTGGAAGACCACTGGAAAAACTGGACATATAGTAACCCATCACTCCATACTCTGTGACTCTCTGCATCTTTCTGCACTGCTGATGGTGATGGCACTGGCTTTAGAGCTGGGCACCAGGCCAGCAGCCTTCCTCTCTGGCTGCCTAGCTCTGAAGACAGCAGGGCAGAAGTAAGGCTGGCAATCCCATGACCCCCTATAATAGCCTTGAGACCTCCCTCCCCCGCAGCCTAACCGCCTTCTGGGTCAGGACTCGCACAGTTACACCACCATGACATTTCTGATGTAAACAGCTGAAAAAGCGAAACTGACTAATTTTAAAACCCCCTGGCTGTGAAATTGACCAAAATGGATTGCGGATTTGGTAGGGCCCTACTCTCATGTTTTCCATAGAAAGACCACTTTTTACAACTTTTATAAAACATAACACTAAGTTGTTTTTTCCCCCCAACAGTAATTTTCAGACTGCAACATCATTGTTGAGTCTGCAATTTGCAAAGTCTCCCACCTTCTTGTTTTAAGGAGGTTTTCTCTGCTTCTTTTGCCTATAGAAATGAAGTACCATGCTTCCAGGCCCACATGCGTTCCCCCTTCACACACAGCTCTCCTCAGTGTCTCCTGGTTCTATAGTAACACAACAGAACACACCTATTTTTGTGGGGTTGCATTCAGTTCAGGGACTGCTAGAAGAAGGGAGACTTCTGAAGGGCCTGAAAGCATAGCAATTAATCCCTTTGCACTGAAAATGATAGGAAATATCTGAAGCAATGTCAAGAGGAAAAAAAATTGCGCAGGAGAAAACCACAGAGAACAGAGAAGGAAAGGAAATAGGAGAGAAAAACAACAAGGGCTTAGGAAGCAAAGATTAGAGATAAATATGGACAAGTTAAAAGGAAACAGTATATTGGAGGAGAATAAATAGAAAATAAAAACAGGAACCGTCATCAAAACAAGGGAAAGAAAACAGACAAAACAGAAATGTGGAGAAAATCCACCCCTCCAGAAGCAGCATTTTTAGCCAATCACAGAGAGGAAATGCTGCCTTCCACCAAGCCAGTTCATGCATCTGCAAGTGGCAGAAGCATCAAGGGGGAGACCAAATTCCCATGCCTAAGAGAGGAAAACTGACTGGTTCAGATATTTGTAATAGGACACACAATCTTTCATTTCCACTTAAAGTCTCTGATTCAACTCTGGTCCAGCTCAGTAGTTACTGAATGTCATTACTATCCAATAGCTAACTGGATTTATCTTAAATGGGATGTTGGTCTCAGTCTAATTATTAGCACAGTAAGGATGGTCTTGAGGTTCGAGCACTGGACGGGAGCACAAGAAATCTAGGTTCCATTCTCAGTTCTGTCACTGACTCCCTGAGTGTCCTTGGCAAGTCACAACCCTTCCTTGTCCCACTCCCACTGACTTCAAAGGATCAACCCCTCTGTGTCTTGGCTCCCCAAAAGTAAAATTGGAATAGTAACACTCCTTTTCTTTCACCTTTTGTCTAGCTTGTCTATTTGATTATAATTTTCTGGACAAGGATGGTCTCTTATGATGTGTTCGTACAAGACCTAGCACAACAGGGCTTTGATCTCAGTTAGATTCTCTCCGCTTTAGGCAGAGTTATAAGTGAAATGTTTAACATCGTCTCATCCTTTAAAATTTTACCCACCACAGAAGTCTTCGGATTAGTCCCATCAGCCTGATCTGGTGGGCAGCGCTTTTACAAACATCCAACCCTACCTCCTCCAAGCAGACAGGCTGAGTGACAAGGTGCATATTGTGCCAAACACTCCCAATCACAAAAAAACTCATCTCAGAAGCTGGGCTTTTTAGCTACATTGCAATCCTTGGTGTGCAGGAGCTAACAGACTGAAAATATACTTCAAATAAATGTCTTTCTAATCTTAAGAGAGCAGGAACAAGTATTGGCCACATTCATCTTCAACAACATCTATGACCCAGCACTTCTCCCACACAATTTTTATCAAATCATCATCTCTTATCTTTCAAAATCAATCATGTCACTATAGATCAACCATTGAAAAGGTTAGGATTTCTAAGCACAACTTAGATATTCCATGACGAATTTATATAAGCAACACAAAATGCATGCACAATCCAAATGTTTTTTTTCAAGAATATATATTGCTGCTGTCTGTATTTTTCTTCCGTTGCATAGGTACTTTATTTTATATAGTGCCATCTGCTAAAAGTCCCATGCTGTACAGTTCACAGGATCCTGCTAGGCTATGTTGGAATATTTGAAGAACTCTGTAGGTTTCCAATAGAACTACCCAGATGCTTTGCTGAGAACGTCTGAGAACCTGGGACACAAATTTCCCCATGCTCACAACACTTTTCATCTGACAGTACTATATTTTTCTGGTGTAAAAATTGCACTTTAAACACATTGCTTTAAATGTTTTTCTGTTGAAACTTATTAAAATCAGCTAAGCATTTTTATACCTACACAAATAGTCACAAAAACTACATGCTACTGAGGCATTACAACTCCACAGAGGGAGTTATCCCTTTATTACTCTTATCTATTTTGTAATAATGGGAGTTTCACACAGTCTTAGTGAAGAAACTGTATTTCTTCATCCGAAGTATCTTTACATATTAGATTTGTTTAATGCTAAGACATTAAACTCCACAGATCCTACAAGTTAGCAATGGGCTCAGTGCAAAATTTGGATCCAGGTTTTTGAATGCCTCTAATTACATTTATGAATTAAGGCATCCTATATGTTTGTCAAGATTCTCCAACAGACATTTTGGATATCAAAATATTTAGACCCATATATGTTATCATTACTTATACAACATTAATGTGGTTCTTGGTCAATATTTTTCAGTGAAAACTGCCAAACGACACAATAGCAAGATATTTAACACAGAGAAACAAAAACATTTCCTAAGGAAGATGTAGCTTACTGAAAATTGGAATGAACCAATTATTTCTACACATTTTTTTAAAATGAGGCTCTAGACTTCTTTTTGCTTCCTTATAATGAGGGCCAGCACCATTTTTTTAATTAACTATCTATTGGTCTCACCTATGGCCCCAATCCTATAAAGACTCACTCACATGCTTAACTTTATGTGAGTAGTCTCATTGAAACATTTTTTTTACAGCTCTAATCTACATTAGATTGCATTAGACTAGAGAGAACAGGTGACACATTTGTGATACTGCAGGTCTCCAGTGCCACAGCTTATCAGTGTTAATGCTACAAAAGAGAGAATAGAATAGAACAGAAAAAGTATTTGGGGCAAAATGTTAAATATTATAAATTCTACCCAACAAATAATATGAATTTTCATCCATTTCGGGGGAGCAAAAACTAGCATTGATCCTGGAAGGATTCTCTCATATTTTTAGTTAATCTGATCAAAAAAATTTAAATATCTCAATTGCCCTAAAATCTATTATAAGCTTCGGACACTCATGGATTGCTTAGTAGTCTTCCTGTCTCTTTCCATTTTAAAGGAAAAGTGTATCCATTATTCTCAGATGAGCAGTCTGACATTTTATTAAAAAGTGACTCTAAGCTTGAATAAATTCAGATATGCATCTACATACTGGCATAAATCAGATGGCAAGGATGAGCAATATAAATGAATGATTTATATCATTGTTTTAGAGCCCACACTAAAGTTACAATTTCTTTTCTCATTCCACAGTGGTCTTACAGCTTTTGTACCATGCTGCATGTAGGTCAAAGAAGTTCAGGCCATGTTACACAAGTCTTTATGGACTGCAGCATGCCAGGAGTTCCTGTGCTTTTTCCCCCAAGCTCTTTCCCCATTGTATTGAATGGGTGGGATGTGACAGCCAACAGTAGGTATGCAACAGACCTTTCAGCTTTAAAAGCTAACAACCACTGAAATCATGACATCATATAAGAGGAGGAGGTAAGAAATCATATCTCCAAGCAGATCAGCCAATGTAAATCTTTCCCTCAGACAGAACTGAACATAGTCTAAGATGTGCACAATTTTTAGGGTTCTCTCTTACTGTGTATGTGTAAATCTCTGAAAAGAGCAAGTTTTGCCCAAATTTACTAACACTTTTTCACACATAATTCAGTTACTGAAATAAAACAGATTTTAGAGATTCATGTTTGCTGGATAAACATATTTTGGCCTGGATCTTCTGGGATGCTGAACACAGCAGAGTTTAATGGGATTTGCTGGTGCTTACCACCACTCAGAATCCAGCCCTTTCTCTGAAAAATAAAAAGCTTGAGTTTCATAGGACAGAATTAATATTACCATAAATCTAAACAAAAACATTTACTTCACAGCAGAAGGAATTTGATTACTTTTTTTTTTAGCAGTTGCTAGTTGTAACAGTAAAGAAAACATGCATTAAAAATAAAACCAAACAGATTGTGATAAATATCCACAAGAGGCAAATACGAAGAACCACCACCAAGGGTAGTATGTTTCTATGAATTGTGCAGTACAGAAGAGACCAAAACAGCAGCATGGAAGGAAAATATAGCAACACATCGTGCTTTGTTTCCCTCTCTGTTGCCACCATCAGCTCTTCTGCAAAGTTTTAGCATGGCCCATCTACTGTGCGAGAAAAGGCCAACGACCAGGCTGTAACAGGGAAGAGTCATGGAACAACTGATTTGGTGGAACACTGTTCTTTACTACATAGCTCCAAATGACATAATAGGCTTAGCTAGTGGCTTTGGTGGCAGTATATCTTCTTTTGTGCTCTGCCTCTGCTCTGATACACACCCTGAAGGCACAGTCCAGGAGCCAATGACAGTATTCTTACATTCTGTGTAATCATTTTTAAACTCCTGAATCTCTGAAATACTTACGTTCATTAGGACTATAATCTATACGGATCTCCCAAAAGAAAGAGTTTTCATTTGCATCATTAACCACCTTATTTTTATTCCATGTTAGGGACTGATTTATTCATCTTCTGTAATTATAGTGCATCTGTCACTATGATGTCTAGCCACTAGGGTAGCTGTAATTCATATAAAAAGGTTAACATCTATTGCGGCAAAGCAGTTTCCCTACTACACTTTGTGAACAGTTGTACTAGTTTTTAAAATGTCTTTATAAAGAACTTTTTAAAAAATTATGATTTCCTCCTAAAATTGTTGAGTACTTTATTTGCATATAAAGAATTGTTTTATTTACACAGAATCTGGTGGAACATGGATAAGATAGTTTTGTTGTGCTACCAATGTTCTGAATATACCTATTCAAACTAAAATGTCTCCATCTATAACCCCAATAACTACTCACTGTACAGTAACTAAAGCCCTGAAATATGATTTAACAACATGAAGCCATTATATTAAATAAAATTATCAGACACCTTCTTTTTGCAACCCTTCAATTTAAAACACAGAACATTTTTAAATGAAATCTGATAATCAAATTAAACTCTTAAAAATAAGTAATAATAGAAGGTGTTCAGAACACTGTACAAGCAACTGGAAACCTCAAGAAACAGACAATATAAAACCAAATAAAACGTTCAAAAGCCAAACCTGGCAAATACGTAAGGGTAACAATATAAACCTATAGATGCAACATCAGCAATCTGTAATGCAGCCATTGCAAGGGCAAAAGCAACATTTTTTTTTTTTTTGGAAGTGAGTAAAGTTAAAAATAATCAGAGGGGCAGCCGTGTTAGTCTGTATCCACAAAAACAACGAGTCTGGTGGCACCTTAAAGACTAACAGATTTATTTGGGCATAAGCTTTCATGAGTAAAAACCCCACTTCTTCAAATGCTTATGCCCAAATAAATCTATTAGTCTTTAAGCTACCACTGGACTCCTTGTTGTTTTTGTTAAAAATAATAAAGCAGCTAAATATCACTTTTGTAAGTAGTTTTGTATCATAACTAAATTTGCCCATTTTTAATAAAGTGAGAAATTAACTTCTGTCCCACAGTTTCCTTTATTTATTAATGCAATTATCATTGGGGAGGGACTAAAGCCCACCCCCTAGTTCCCGCTTGTCTACACCAATCCTCTGAAACCTTTATCCTGTATCCCTTGTGCACCCAAACTCTTAATGACTTCAGCCACAGTGCCAGTTTAGCCATGGGTCAGAGCCCCAAACGTGCAGCTGTCTCACAAGCCCTGATTGCAATCTGCAGGCTATCTTGTAGCTCTTCCTCCTCTCCACCCGAACAGGGATAAGGGGATCCATTCTAGGGTGACAGGTGCTGCCCACCACACTTTTGACACACACTGCTCTCCAGAAAGAGAGCCAGCAGACAGAGACTTGGGTAGCTTATGGCAACCAAGGAACCAATGACAGAGAGCGATAGCTGGCGCTGCCATGGCAATCACAGCTTCTCCGCTGTGGCAGCTGCAGCAGGGAGGGCAGCTAATACTGACTGCCAGGCTTCTATATGGCCCATAATGTGTCTATTCTGTATCAGAATGGGCAAGAGGAAAAGAATTATTTGAGGCATCATATACAAAAGGTTACTTTGTTCTTCCACAAAGAAGTCACCCACCAATGCCCACAATACAAACCAGCTGGGGATTCAGTCTACAGATGCTCAACCAGGTGCCTAATCTGTTTGAGCAACACCCTCCAAACTCCTTTCCTTTCCCCAGTGACTGCCCCTTTTATTCAACAGAGTCACCTCATCCAGCAAGAAATTACAAATAGACATGAGTCCCAAGTGCAACACATGACTGGTGGTGCAGTTCATTCTACAAAAAAAATAGAACAGGAATGGTCCTTGGAACTGATTTTGCATTAACACCAAGATATCCCTAAAAGCTTATCTGCTGCTTTTGCTACTGCTCTAAACAGCCTAGGTGCCTCTGAACACTGCACGCGCGTAACTGTTACAAAGCTTTTCAGCTGCAATGTAAAAGTAGGTTTCACAACTGCCAAGAATATACTATAGCACCCAGAGAGGTTCATTGATCACAGGCAATGGGCCTAAACATGCTCCTACAGAAGTCAGAGGTAAAGCTACCATTAACTTCCGCGGGAGCAGGAATGGGTCCCAAATTTGGACTCTTACTCAGATGGCACATCTCAGCTCACTTTCATACAGTCATCTCCTAGAGCCCATTTGTATCTGAGAGGACTGGGGAGCAGGAAGAACACAAGGCAATAATTTGGTGATGTGCCCCCACTTTTACCTGGGAGACAAAAGCAGGAAAGTATCCAGGCTTCCTATAGGAAACCTGCAGTGCCCCACATCTTTCAGGCCAGTTTAAAAAAAAAAAAAAGAGAGATCCAGCCGACTTCAGGTTCCAGTCATGAAAAGCAGGCTAGCAAAGGCGAGGTGCCTGTTGAACTCCCCCAACGGAACAATGGGCTCCCTGGCCTCCAAATAAATAACACAGCTCAGGACCACCACCATCCCTCCGTCCTGGGAGCCCTTCCCCATACAGAGGGGCGCGCCCAGCCCCAAACTGGAGCAGGAGCAAAAACAAAACACCGACCTAGCGCGCTGCCCCCCCCCCCGTTACTCCCTCCCTAAAAACTTTGCAGGCGCTGAGGGCGAGCCGCCCACCCCACACTCCGTCGTGCCCGGGCTGCCCTTGCTCCCTGCGAGGAACCAGGACCAGCCTGCAGGGCGGGAGGCGCCTTCCCTACCTGTACGGGATCCAGTCCGCCTGGTGCTTTGAAGTCATCGCTCCCCGGGGGAGGCGGCTGCTCCAGGGGCAGCACGAGCGCTCGGAGCCGGAGGACAGGACGCCGCCGCTGGTCCCCTGGTCAGAGTCCCCCGCGCCCCGGGCAGCATCCTCCGTCCGGACCGGGCAGCAGCAGCAGCAGGCGGAGGAGGGCAGCGGGGGTTATCCCAGCAGCAATCCCAGCACCGGCATCCCCGCGGGGCGGGCTCCGAGCGCCGGGGCGGGCAGCACAGAGCCAGCAACCGGCGGCTCTGCCCCGCTCTTCTCTCTCCTGGCCCCGGCTGGCAGCAGCGGCGCTGGCGGCCGCAGGAGGGGGGAGCTCTCGCCGCCCAGCCCGGAGAGGGGGAGGGGGCAGCGCCGCGCAGCCAGCCCGCCTGCCCTCGTTGTAACCCCGCCTGCCGCCCGCTCCCCTCTGCCCGCGGCCGCGGCACGGAGGAGAAGGAGGAGCCGCGCGCTGGGTCAGTGCACGGGCAGCCCGGCTCTGCCGCCGACCAATCCCCGCGGCCAGCGATGAGACGCGCCCTGTCACCGCGGGCCGCTGCTGTAGGCATGGGCGGGCTCCCGTCCGCAGGGGCACCGCAGGGGCAGAGGCTGCTGCCCAGGAGCAAGCGGGAAGCGGAGCCGCAGCCCTGCGCCCAGCTGGGGGAGGCTGAGGCCGGGGGACGATTGGGGGAGATGGAGGAAAGTTGGGGAGCAGAGGGAATGGAGGTACCGGGGCGGGAGAGTGACAGAGCGAAGAGGTTGCTGGGTGTTTTCCGAGAGGGGGGCCATGGACCCCCCCACACACACAGGGTTTGCGGCCAGAGGTTTGCATGCAGGGACTGAAGCTGGCCGACAGGTGCAGTCTAATCTTGTTATGGCAGCTGCCGCATTAGAGGTAGCCACGGCTTTGATGTTGGCAGGCTCAACGCCTTGCTCTCACCGGCGGCCTTTGGGGGCCTGCAAAAATCTGTAGTCCGGGCCTCCCATAAACTGGAGAAACAGAGAAAGCCAACGGGGAAACGCACCTTTTTTAATGCATCTAGCCCTTTTCTTTGCGGAGATCTTACTGAAAAGTTAGCTAGTGCAAACCAGTCACTAGGTAGGACTGAAAGCTTGTCACTAATTTTTCCTAAAGATCAAAGTCCTTTCACAGCCACTTGAGGCTCTCCTTTGAGAGCCTGGGAATTTAAGTGCCCCTTGACTTTTGGGAAGCCCCATGCCAACTTATACAGATAAAGGAGTGTTGTGACACAGAGACCCATTGATGCAGCTGGCAAAAGGTTCACCATTCTATGTCAGCAACTCCTATCATGCCTGACAAGCTCACTGCAGCTAACACATTACTTTCCTAGGATGTATCCATAAAGAATATCATGCAAGGTATCTAATAAAAGCCTGTGTCATACAGATTCTCATAATCCTCACAAGATGTATTTATTGCTACCATGTAAAGAGTTACGTACATGTACTAGAAGCATGTTCCTAAAAAGTCTGTGTTAAGGCAGACATAAATTATGCATTGTAAGCCAGATCTGCATACGCAGTAAACAGGATGGGAAGATACCAAACATTGAACCACTGGTGGTTATCCTGGATAGGGGCAAAGATAATGAACTCTGGAGACAGAAGTAGAAGACAAAAAAGAATGGTGTGAGACATTCATGACTATTAGATCCGAAAACCAGTAGCTCTGTGAGAAAGACTGAATCCTTGGGAGAAAATCATCTTTATTGAACCTTGATAAGTGTAGACCTAGGATAGCATTTTATATGTGTAACCTGTTCTGTTTCCATTTATTAACACAATAGCAGCAGTGTAGATAGAGTGTCATAGGCTAGTAACCAGAGTATGGATCCAGGCTCATTGGGGGCTTGATTCTGGTTGTTAGCACTATCTGAAGCCTATGCCTCCAAGTCTGCACTGCCACTGTTACCTGTGCTAACTACAGTCACACCTTAACTTGCACTGTAGAGTGCTAATAGAACACAAGCAATACAAGTATTGCTGCCCTAGCATCTTGCTGTAAAAGAAGTGGAACCCTAGGCTGACACAGACTCCTTTTGCAGTCTTTATCAAGTCCCACAAGGCAAGGTTTCAAACTTTACACACTTAAGTCCAGTGGTGCAAAGGACCCACAACTCTAATTTACTTCAAGAGGAGTTGCAGGTGCTCAGCCTCAGTGAAAAATAAAATGAAGCCTCGTATAGTTAGATGCCTAAATATGGATTTAGGTACCTAACTTTATACACTCAAATTTGGCTTTCACTTCTCTGTGCCTCAGTTTCCGCATCTGATACCACCACCTACTTTTGAGAGGAGTAACAACAACAAAGTAGTTAATTTGTAAGGTATTATACAAGCCCTAAATCTCAACAGAATGCCAACAATTCTCCAGTGGCTGGGGATGTAGCAGCCATCTCAGAACCACAGTTTATTTGGGCAATTGTCCTTGGGAAAGCTCTTCTAAATACAGGCAAGTATATACTGACCCCAGGACAAAAAGCTGGGCTCTACTTCTTCGGCAGTAAGAGACTGAGAGCATGCACATCTTAAATGAATTATTCGAAGAATTATGCTTTGATTGTGGTGTGGAAGCCCTGACAATCAGCTAGGCCCTGTCTAAACACATCATAAGCCTAATAAGAATTCACAATCAGAGGGGAGAGCAGGATCTAATGAAGGATGGAGGAGAGGGACAAAAATACTCTATTTTCTTTAAATATCATCTGCCTAGAACTGTTAATTTCATATTTTCTTGTAGGCATTATGGTAGCAGTGTATCTGGAGGAGGAGGAATTGGAAGATGGAAAAGAATCCTTATGGATCATTCAGGGAGGAGGTTCCCTGCAAACAACCATTGTGGAAGAAAGATAAAGATAAAGAGCATAAAGATAAGAGCAACATGGAGTCATGGCTGGCAGCATTGGTCAGGAGGAAAGGATAAAAAGATAAAAGACAAGAGTGGACATGTAGGGAGGAGCACAGTTATGAAGAGCCAGCTTGTTAACCCCTTCCCCCCCCCAAAAAAAATCTTCAAGCAGTCCCTGTGCATTATGGTATGATCATGTTGCTCATAAATCCTTTGCAGTTGGGAGGCATGGTCACCATCTCAAAAAAGATGCTGTAAAATTAGAGATGGTTCATTCAGAGAAAGGCAATAAGAATCATTAAGGGCATGGAAAAACTCTCATATGAATAAGAGGGGACATGATCAAAAGTGTATGTGTATATATATATTTTTTTTAAAAAAGAAAACAGAAGCTTCTACCATCTTTATACCAGTTTATATAATATTATAAGGTAAGAGCTTCTGTTCTATTCTGTTCTCTTTTTTTATAAACACAAGAACAAGGAGACAATCAATGAAATTAAAAGATGGCAAATTGAAAACTGATAAAAGGTTATACTTTTTCACACACAACATAACTAGACTGTGGAACTTACTGCCACGGAATGCTGTGGAGACCAAGAATTTAGCAAGATTTAAAATGGCAGTGGGCATTTATATAGCGAGGATTATCATAATGAATTGTCACAGATTTTTGAAGGAATATTAACTCTGATGATTCAGGCTTTAAATTAATCTCTATTAGAGATCAGGACCTAATGGCGGGACAAATTATCCCACATCTGACTACTGCAGGGTTTTTACACCTTCCTCTGAAGCTCCTGGTGCTGAACAGTGTTGGTCACAGAACACTCAGGTCCAATCCTGTATGGCAGTTCCTATGAGTTACAAACCACATGTTCATCACCACTAGAAAAATCTTTATTTAATTTAAAAGAATAGGCTGCAGAAATACCTGCACACTTGCATAGTAGTAAATGGTTTGGGTCGGTATTTTTAACTGTGCCCATTGCAGAACATAGCAAAAACCACCACTGATGAAGAAATTCTTGAGTCCTTCAGAGGCAAATGTTATCAGGATTTGAGATATCAATAGAACATATACTGTCAAAAAGCCCTAAGTACAAATGTCTTCTAGATGAATTCATACACAAACATCAAAAAGATCACGCTGAACATTTGAACTGTTTGAATTGGTGAAAGTGTTTACCATAGTTTAATAGCCTGAGAGAGTGTTTATATTTAAAAATAAAAAGCGTAAAGGGTAATTAGATTTTTAAGGTGAAAAACTGGGACATTTGCCTTGGGAGAGTAGGAGTTTGTAGGTTACGGTTTCAGCGTGAGCTCAGAAAGATGTGCATAAAGTAAAGAGAGGGGAAGGAAAAGGATTCTCATTCCTTACTCTTGCGTTTTCTATGCTTTAGGGATTTTTTTTCTTTTACCTTTTTTTCCTCTGCTCCCCTGTCCTCCCCTTCCCTATCTGTCACTCACTTAGCTTCTCCTCACACTCTTTATGCCACACTTACGGTCCAATTTTTGTGTTCCTTCCCACCCTCAATATTCTGCCACAGTCTGGTACTCACCTCTGAGACAGGTGAGGTGAGCAGAAGTATGGATCCCAGTCATCATTCTGGGTCAATAGTTGTCTGCATCAGAGGCAGTGCAGCTGAGCTATCATACTTCACTAAGATCTGACTCTGAGGGTGAAAAGGACAGTCCTCATTGGGAAGCTCATGGAGGGTCAAGGTGGTACCCTTATTGTAGAAGAGACCTCAGGATGGCCCTGCAAATGTGTAAGCATTCATTTAACCTGCTGTCAATTTTTAGCTGCTCAGCCTGGACTTGGATCCTTGAAGTGGTCAGTTTCCTGACAGTTACTATACAAAACAGGACAAAGCGCTTGTACATAACAAGTAACTCTTGTATGTAATAAGGCAGGAATATCTGTAAGCCAACATGATAGCTGGCTGCTAAGGCTAACTGTAAAGAGAACTGCATCCATCAAAAGCTATTTAGTTTTCACGCTGAATTAGTTTTAGTTACCAAGCTGAGAGGCAAGACTTACTTCCGTTAGATGAAGAAGAGAATTTTTAAAAGATTAAGTGATGTATATACACAACACTGTATTATTATACTACTGTTGGAAGCCAATGTTGTAGTTAACACTGTCTCTTTACATATAGATTTGTTACTTCAGCAATTATTCCTAGTTTATCCTCCATGTAAGGTAGCTGTCCTTGTCATAACATATTCCCAGATTTGGACCTTAGCGTCCAAAATATGGGTGTTAGCATGAAAACCTCCAAGCTTAGTTACCAGCTTGGACCTGGTAAAGCTGCCACCACCCAAAAAATTAGAGTGTTTTGGGGCACTCTGGTCCCCCAAAAAACCTTCCCTGGGGACCCCAAGACCCAAATTCCTTGAGTCTCACAACAAAGGGGAATAAACCATTTCCCTTCCCCCCTCCAGGTGTTCCCTCCCTGTGTTCCTGGAGAGATACACAGAAGCAAGCTCCGTGAATCTAAACAGAGGGACTCCACCCTCTCCTATTTCCAGTCCTGGAAACACAAGCACTTCCCTCTTCACCCAGAGGGAATGCAAAGTCAGGCTAGTAAATCTAACACACACAGATTTCCTCCTGACTTCTTCCTCCCACCAAGTCCCTGTTGAGCTACAGACTCAATTCCCTGGAGTTCCCCACTAAAGAAAAACTCCAACAGGTCTTAAAAAGAAAGCTTTATGTAAAAAGAAAGAAAAATACATAAAAATGGTCTCTCTATATTAAGGTAACAAATACAGGGTCAATTGCTTAAAAGAAATATGAATAAACAGCCTTATTCAAAAGAACACAATTCAAAACACTCCAGCAACTACACACATGTAAATACAAAAGAAAAAAAAACAATAATCCCTATTGTTTTATGATCTTTGTACTCACAACTTGAAAACAGAAGACAGAAAAATCCTTCCCATAGCCAAGAGAGTACAGGCAGAAGACCAGAACAAATGGCTCACACACAAACTTCCCTCCACCCAGATTTGAAAAAGTCTTGTTTCCTGATTGGTCCTCTGGTCAGGTGTTTCAGGTTACTCCTTTCCAGGTAAAAGAACATTAACCCTTAGCTATCTGTTTATAACAGTCCTGCAAATATATTTTGTGATTGAGATGATGAATAATACAACACAGCTTTACCTAACAGTTGAAAACATCTGAATTTGATACAAAAACCCTTCCGGCAATCAGGATAGAGAGCGTCCAAAACTGAAATATGAAACCTCAGTCTGCTGTTTTAATCCTTGAAACAGATATGAAATATCTGTACCAATTTGGAAATCAGTGTGCAGGATATAAATATTTTTGGCAGATTTTTTATTCCATTCATACTCTTGTTTATTCTTCTTCCATCTTACTAGAGCCACCTGCTTCTTTCTTGTTTCTAGGCTGGGAGAATGGCATTTTTAAGCATTATTTAAAATCATACTGTAGCAGAAATAAAACAGACTCGGCATGAGCATTTAAACATTTTTGTGTCTATGCAACTATTTTCTGTAATAAAGCTGAATGAAGATAGAATTGGAGCCCAGTGGTATTAGAACAGCTTTGTGTGCTTTCCTGTTTAAAATCCTAAATGCAGAGAAATAGAGTTGATTTGCACTGGTATAAATGCAAATAGATTTGTGTAAGATTTTCCAGTGTGAAATCCCTCATAGCCAAGTTTTCAGATGAAGTAGAGCTACGCCAAACATTCACAGTGACATCCTAACCTAAGTAAAACTCACCTGATTTCAGAGTTACAAACCCAGAGCAAGTTCCTCACAAGGTTCACAAACTTTTTGAAGTAAGCTGGAACTGGTTTTGAATGCACTTGAGAGAGTCTTTTTGATAATGAACTCATGCAAAGTATATGTGATTTCATATGACAAGGTGAAATTTAATGGATCAACGACAAAGAAGATTTTCATATAAATCCTGCAAAAATCAAAGCTCTGAGTGGTAATTTCACCATAAAACCTCAGTCTGAACCAGACTTGATAGAACGATTTCCACTGACTGTGGTGGGCTTTGGATGAGTCCTCAAAACATTTAGGCCAAATTCCCTCTTTCTGCTCAAAGACTGATGAAAGGAGACAGTCCAAGTTTATATCTTTCTGCCTCTTTTGCTAATAATATGAAAATCCAGCATTTGTGACATTTCAGTTTTCTATTATGAAACAAAAAGCATGTAGTGAAGGTGAATAACTTGGAGATGAAACTCTGGGGAGGGACATAACTCTGTCTGAAAAGATTTATTGCAATTTTTACTTGGCTGAGCTTTTCTGGACAGATGCAGAGGGTCACTTTTCTTTGCCTTTATTTCATCTATCATCATGCCAATGAGTACATTGCTATTTCTTTATTGTGAGGCTGAAAAGCTCAGATATCCATCAGTAATATGCTGGAATAGTGAACTAGCAAGATCATCAGATGGATTTGCCTTCAACCTCCATTTAATTAATTGTTTGATTAATGGTTCGCATAGATGAATTCTCCACTAATACATTACTTAAAAACAAAATTGAACCAATCATATACCGTTCTTCCTAAAGTTTTCCATAGCTTCTATTTTAAAAAGGTTTGTTCTGGCCATTGAACCTTCTAAATTAACCAAGTTTTATATTATTTATGCAATGTTGTGGTTGGTCCCAGGATATTAGAGGGACAAAGTGGGTTTTTACATTGACAGTTTTGACTTCTTACACTCCTCTACTTGTTCTGATGCTTACTTACTGAATTTTCTTCAAGTGACTGTTGTGTTCCCAACATCTATATGTTTGCATGCAATTGGCCATCCTGCTTGAGACACAGTTATACATTTGTTTTAAAAATCAAATACAGGTATTCAAAACAAAATTGTACCTTTCAAAAATAAATTTAAAAAAATAGACAAGCTCTTGAAACCAGAAGATAATTCTGTACAAGTTTATTTCTCCCAAAGAGGTTTCAAATCCACAGATTTTTCAAACCCAATTATAACCATGTGCTTTTAAAAGCTGTTAGCCTCACATAAAAATGAACCTCAGCATTGACGTGCTCCCTGCAGAACTAATAGGTGGAACTGAAAATGTGTTGCTGTAAATGTTAGCTTGGAACATCAATATAATGACCTCATTTTATGCCCTTTATATTTCTTCTCCCAGTGAACATGATTAGCGAAAGAGGTCTGCTTCTTTAGACACAAATAAACTGAAGATGTTGCAAGATGTACTTATCCTGGAACCCTTCAACATATAGTTGCAATCATATTAAAAATGAGACTGAGTTCCATGTACAAGAAAAGAAATTACATCAGTTCAGCTGTGCTCACGCTGGAGACACAAGTAACTAGAAAATCAGGGGAGTGGATTTAGAATGATTTGAGCTTTTTATAACCAGGGATATATAGTACATTAGCTCTCAGTCTTCAGTGTCTTTAGATGACAGTTAAGATTGAGAAATATCTTGTCATTTTTGCTATTCCTTTTGTTTGCTATTTTGGTTGGAAATGTATGAATTAAGAGACTGGGCGAAGTGAAAGAGCAATTAAATTATTGCTTTGATAATCTCCTCACAATACAGAGCCTTCTACACAGCCCTCATCACCGTGCTATCTGAGTGCCTTACAATCACGGATGTATTTTATCCTCCCATCACCTCTTTGATGTGGGAAAATATCATCTCCATTTCACAGATGAGGAAGTGAGGCATGGAGTAGATGAAGTGATTTGTCCACAGTCACATAGGAAGTCTGTGGTTAAAATGGGAACTAAATCCTGGCCTCCTGAGTCCCAGTCCAGTCCCCTGTCCACTAAACTCATAGACCATCGTTTCTCCCATCTCGACCAACCTTTTGCTAAAACGCCAAGGAAAATGTATTCACTCTATTGCTAATCTCACTAGTGAGTTGATTAATCACTTATGCATACCATTAAATGGAATGCCAAATCTGCTCATTTACAATATCTGTAACTATTCAGATCAGTAAATTATGCATTAAAATTATTGAACTAATACATATCTGCCTATCGTGGGTGCAAAAGCATGGGGAGTTCAGCATGACAAACACTGCCTTAGCACTTTACCTTTGCCAGTAAAAGAGGTCAAACAGAGCATATTATTTACTCTGTATTTCTCCAAGTTGTAGCCTAATGTAATTGATTATTTAAACTATAGAGACAGAATAAATTAAACTTTAACAGCTAGCTGATTATGTGTTCTTGCAAGAGTTATTAGTTCTATTGGTTTCATTTTACTGGTAAAAATTACATAGTTCTGTAGAATCACTCTCTCAATATGACTAAGGTTTTGGCTTGATAGACAAGGCAAGAGAGTTAAACACAAATGCTATCAGTGCCAGGATCTACAGTATTCAGTCTGTTAAAAGACTTTTTTTTTAAAAAAAATGTTATAAGATGGTTTGACCCATGGTTTACCACGTTATCACTAGAGCCGGTTGGGAATTTGTTGACAAAATGTTAATTAGAAAATGCCGATCTGTCTAAACTGAAACATTTTGCAAGAATGTATGAAGTTTTGACTAAGCTTTCATCAGGAAAAAATTCTCAGGTCCAGGATAGGGTTTCTGCTCAAGGAGAGAGAGACCCACCCCAGAATAGTCAATAGCCTGGTGCTTAGGGCACTCACCTGGGATGTGGTAGAGACAGGTTCAAGTCCCTGCTCTAAATCAGGGACAAGAGGGATTTAATCCTGGGACTCCCACATCTCAGGCGAGTGCCCAAAGCACCAGGCTATTGGCTATTCTGCAGAGGGTGTCTTAAAGATTTGCAGTGGATGGGAATGGTTTTCTCATCCACTTCTAATTACACAAAAGAGTTAACAGTGACTGATCCAGACCACCCCAGCTTCCAAAGGAGAGCTCCAGGGAAGCTGGAAAAGTCCACATGGTTAGCTTTGTGGAGTTTCCTTTGGATAGTCCCGTTCAAGGGGAAGGGGTTCTGGGAGACATGGATTTAAGAAGTGTCTAGCTGTCCCATACTTGTAGATCACTGGGGTACCCTAAATCCACAGCATAAGGTGCTGTTCACATGGCTGGCTACCCGCTCCCAATAACATGTGTCCAGTACTCCACCCAAGCTATTGGCTGGGTTTTTCTGCAGCTGCTCAGAGACCTTGGAGGGGAACCAGAGGGAGTTATCACAATGCTAATTGAAAACATTAATCTCATTATTATCTATCACAGAAGACTAGTAAAGGCCTTTATTTTTATTTTTATTTTTTTTGCTTTGCAGTTCACTTCAGTCTTCATTCATTCATCCATAGGTAGGAGTTGGGTTTTTTGACTAACTAACTGTAAAAGATTGACTCCCCCTAGCACTGCACTGGGGTAGTAAGGTCAGTACTGACTCAGAGGGGAGTGCGTTCCCAGGCCATTGCCTGCTGCACAGCAATCCTTAGAACTGCACACAGGCACATAGATCAAAACTAATAGAGAGGTGAGAGCATCCCTAGTGAATTGCCAAAAATTCAGCTATTAATATGGTAACAAGCAAGTTTTCCCTTCAAGTTTTTTCAATGTTTCAACTAGACTTTCTGTAAGAAAAAAATATCAAAGCAGTCTTGTTTAGTCTTCCATAAAAAGTTAGCTAGATTATTGTTGCAAAATATCTTTCTTGGCACACACATAGGAAGCTAAGCTTTTAAAATTTCCCCTTTAGACATAAAATTGCAAGTACTTAAATAACAATTAATTACTAAGCAAAGCATGTATTCAGACCCGAACAGCACTGGAAAAGCCACAAAGGATGCATTAAAATGAGATTTCGGCTTTCAAAAGTTGAGTTTTTCAAACAGAAGATTTTCACTTTTTGCATAACGGGAGATAAAGTAAAAGCAACATCTCTCATGCAGCTCTAAAATAGAAAAAGATAATGAAGAAAAAGAAATCAAATGTTTTGAGTTTCTATATATCATATCCTGTACATTTAATAAAAGAATTATATTTAATAAAAGGACTGCTCCGAATCTGTGCCTGTATCAATTTTCATGCAGAAAGCTGTCTTAAGTGAATTTTGTTATCTCCTCCTCTGGCATCTTATGTCCTCTTCAGGCCCCATCAAGCTTCTCCTAGAGTACTGCAAGGTTTCCTAGGAGTCCTTCTCTTCCAGGTCTGATTCGGCACCTCTTCTTTGACTCTCAGACATTTCCCAAACTCCTTCTCCACTACAAGTCCCCTTCTTTCTAGGCCAAATCCTTCTCACCCTACTCACATGAGTAACTACAGTTTGGTGCCTGTGAGTAAGGAAACAGAATTTGCCCCACCCAACCACCTCTGTAGAGTTGTAAAGCTAGTTATGTACTAAGTACATGTTCATGTTCTAAGTATACATCTGACACCTACTGTTCAAACTACAAAGCTGTACATGTAGGCTCCTTGCATTGTCTCCAACTCTTGTGCAGGGTCAGCTACTATCTGACCATTTAGCAACAAGCTGTGATTAGCTGAGCTTCAGAGTCAGGGAAACCTCCACATTCACCCACAATGAATTATCGCTGAAAAATCAAAACCAGAAGATGTATTTAACACATCCTTGTCCCAATGGACCTGCACATAAGATTTATGCTTCTGGAGTGACAGTGTAAAGTCAGATTCTGATAAGATTTACACAACTGAGGCACAACCAATGTCTCTGTACACATTAGAAAAGTTCCTTATAAAACTGCTACTTTCATACAATGATGTCAAAGTGCTTCATATTGAATTACACATAATATGCTAACGCTACTAAAAAAATGTATGCTTCAACTCGGGCAGGGATCTCTGCAGCACCCCAACCCTTCCCCAGGGATGGCATAGATGAGCTCTGGAAGCAGTCATCTTCAGTCCTCTTTGGCTGATAAGATAAGCCAAGAAGAAACCTGAGGGGAGAAAAGTTGCGATGGGGAGGGAAATGGACAGGAGAAAAGGAATCTTGCTTTGGGATGTGAGCAGGGATTAGGGGAAAAAAATTCAGATTTAGTGACATTTACTAAAAGCCTGCTCTAAAGCCTGCTGAAGTTAATGGAAAGACTGCTGGTGATTTCAATGGGCTTGGGATCAGGCCCACTGAAGTCAAGAAGTATTGACATGTTTAGACCATACATAGTGAACATAATAATAAAATAAAAAGTGGAAATCTGCCACATGCCAGTACTTTGTTGCTGTACCTGGAGATGGCCTACTCTCCTGCCTCACCAATTCCTCATTCTGTTTTACAAAACCACCGAGAATCAAGTTTGTTTTTTTCAAATCCTGCCTCCTCTACAGTAACTGCTGACCAGTACCCCATTCCAGTGCTTACAGTTATCAGACCTTGTCTGTACTCTCCTTATTATAATATAAAGGTGGAGACAAACTTTTCCATTGTTTTAACTGCTGTGCTCTGTAAAATACAGTTGTGGTTCGAGCAACCTGTTAGCAAATGACACTATATTGCAGTGTAACAGCCAAGACTGCTGGGACACCAGCACTGAGACCTACTGATATTGTTGAACTCAGCATGTAACTCACAGCAGATATGTATAGCAATAAGGCTTGTCTTCGTACTCCAAACAAAAAGAGACTCACAAAAGGAAATGAAGCCATAGAGATATGGAAAGAGACAGAAAGATGTTAAGAACACAATCAATATTTGAGACATGGAAAAAGTACACAAAAAGATAATAGGTAAATTGATGTGAAGGGGAAGTGGGTGACAGAGATGAGGGGGAAAAGTGAGAAAGGGAGACTGAAATCAAGAAGGCAAGGTTGGAGTTAATGGATAATCTAAAGACAGTTAAAGGAACTACCCATAAAACCATTTATATCAGCAAGCTGAATAAAACCCACAATAAATATAAAGACTCAGAAAGCACCGAGAATAATGTATATTCCAAGGGTGAACATGGGCTATACAAGCCATTGATATATTTTATTATAATTAGAAGGAAGTCATTAATGAAGTACCCAACGATAAGTCATACGTGAAATAACATCAGAAAATGAAGATATGTGTTTCTGTGTTTGCCAGCTTCTCACTCCTTAACGGCACTGAATCTGGTCCGATCTCATATTACACAACACGTCTACTATAAAGTAGATTAATGAAATCTGTAAGAAAACAAATACTGCATAATTTTCTGAAATGGAAAATTTGATTTCAAGTCAGTCTGTGTTTATAGAAAAAGAAATGTAGTGCTAAGTTATCATTTCACTGAGAGCTAGCTCCCGAAAGCACTCCAGCCACTGGCAGTTCTGTTCTTGCAGAGTTTATAGTATTGAGTCATGGGTTTTAACTATTAAATGTAAGGTGAATAGTTTGATTTTTTTTTCATTTTTAAATGAACCAGTTTGTATACAGCATCCTAGTCGTATCTAAATGTATTACATTTTTGGATCAGTGAACTCTGGGCAATCTGTGGCTCCGATATAAACTACACTATGGAAGGAAACCCTAGGGAGAAATAGACATTTCTAAAACAAGTCCTTAGAACAAGTCAACAGATTAATGCACATTTTGCCTGCAGCTAACCTAACATGAAAGTATTTGAGAAAGGAAAATGTGATCATGCTAGAAAGTCTCACGACACATTTATTCAAACTAGGAGAACATGGCACAAGTACCAAATTTTCTTGTTAAGATTTAATTAAAAAAAAATCAGATTCAGGAAATATGCTAATTCTGTCTGCCTTAAGGAATTTGCTGATGAATTCTCAAAAATTCTGAAGGGCCAGCATATATCATCTCTTTTTACTAAGCATTTGATAACGATCCCTCTGATTTAACCATTAATTAGGAAAAAAAGATTCTCTTCCATTAAAAAAAATATATTTTCAAAAACATGCTGTTCTAGATGCCAGATTGACATCCTTAGTGAGTGAAGTTCACTGTCCACAGAAGAAATAAGTCAGCAGCCATGCAAAAATCACTATAATCACCTTTCCACTGTGCAGTCCATCACAGCCCTATTTGACCACCCTTTGGAGGGAAAATTTTGTCTTTTCTTTATGCTCAGTAGTTTGTTGCCTCTACACTACCAATGCTGAAATTGAAAAGTAGTGCCAATAATAATGACAGCTTCTGTGATATGGATACATGTTCACTTAAAACTAGGTGGGGACTATGCACTCAGTTAATACTGGCCACTTAACAGTCATCAGATCAAAGTGATTTTCACTCACTACTGACCTGAGCTGAATTCCAAGCAGACACAAAGGGAGATGGGACTGTATCCTATTGCCAAGCACGTGAACAGAGCTTGCTGAAAATTTTCAAGTTTCAACATTCTGCAATGAAAGCCAGAGATTTTTTTCCCCGCTGAAAAGGTTCACAAAATTTTTTGTCTCACATTCTGACCTATAGTCATCCAACCCCCTCATTTTTTAAAAAATAAAAAAATTCTTTAAAAAAATAAGATTACAAACAAAGGGGAAAAAAACTAGGAACCAAAATAATTTGAAATATCTAAGCACAACGCCAAATAAGGAGGCAAACAGGGAGACAGCATGGGCTAGTATGTAGACCACTAGTCTGGAACTCAGGAGAGTTGAATTCTATTACCACCACTGGCCTGCTGGGTGATGGTAGGCAAGTCACTGCACCAGCTTTGTGCCTCTGTTTCCCCTCCCAATATTTGTCTGCTTTGTCTATTTAGATTGTAAGTTCAAATGGGTTTTGCATCAAGCCTTGAGAAGGGAGAATGGGAAAACAACTTACTGTTATTTAGCTAGGGTACATCTAAACTACAAGGTAAGGGCATGATTCTCAGCTCACTTAGACACACTCATGCTAGCTCTCCTCTGAGCTAGTGCAATAAAAATAGTAGTGTAGCTGTGGTAGCACAGGCAGCGGTGGCATGGACTGGCTGCCTGAGTACACATCTGCTTGGACCCTGGTGGTCACTGCCACCACTGCTCATACTACCACAGTTACATTACTATTTTTAGCATAATAACTCAAAGGAGAGTTAAACCAAGTATGCGTATGCAAGCTAGGAATCACACTCCCAACCTTGCAGCATAGATGTAGCCTAAGGAGGCAGAAATAAGCTGATGGTTGCAAGGATACCCTCAAAAGGATGGTTAGGAGGTTGCCTCACTGCCAATTTACCAGTAAATCTGCAGCTCATCAGTTATCCTGGATGTGACAAGTTCTTTGTGAAAAATGTCAGAGCCAGCATCTGCTTTAAGAAGCCCAGCTAGATTCAATTAATACCTGCTGAGCATTTTGAGCTGAAGACAAGTTAGTGCATAAATTGTATTTGAGTAACAGGCATCCATTCTTCCTTTGTTTATGGTGACATACATGCTGTAAATTCCTCTGGGGAAAACTGGCTACATGTATTAGCCAGAGCAGTGCTTATAAATTATAGAATATACTTCAAATAATAAAGACAATGTGAGGATGGAGAATTCAATTTTTACATGAGTTGAAAATCTATTTTACTACTAACCAACATAGCTTGTAGAAATAGTAATGCCCCCGTTATGCCATATAAAAGGCATTTAGAAGCAATATTGTTCCCCAATCTCCGAGGTCTGGCTTCTTCCAAAGAAAGGTCAGTGGCATACCTTTGTAATGGATGAAATGTATTCTGAATGGTACGAAACATGGTGAGGGGGGAAATAATTTCCTTTAAAGAAGCCCCTGGGAAGGAAGAAAAACTAGGTCAGGCTTAACACCATGGGTTCTAGGGCACCCAAAGAAAGGGACCTACCAGAACTGCAGTGGCATGAACTATTTTGTGTGGATGTTGTCTTTCTGTTTCTGAATACTGCTCCCCTATGGCAACATGCCTGTCATTCTCAGAGTCCTCCTGCACATCTACAAAGTAACTGGAGAGGGGGAAGAGAAGGAAAGGAAGGCAATTAAAACATTCCACAGTAATTCCACTAGGAAATCTAGCTCTGAGGGATGGTGGCATAGTGTTTGGTCCTGTTCCTTCACCCCTTCTCATCCCACATCCAAAACCCACTGTGGTCCTTCTGCAAAAGGGCCTTCCACAGTGTGCTTGGGTGAGAGAGAGCAATAGAAGCTTAACTCCTTCTTGCTTTCTGCACAGGCGGAGGCGATGTTCCATGCCAAGGCTGTTTTATTTATTGATTCATTTAAGAGGGGAAGGCAGACAGATTAGGAAGTGTAGAGATGAATGGAGAGGCCAAAGCCTTTTTAATCTCAAATCAAAAAAGGAGTGTAACTGCTATATGGCAGCAAAGCATCTAATAACAGAACAAAAGCTCAAAGCCAAATAATTGAATGCTGGTCTGGTAGAACCACCCTTCTCGCTAACTAAAGCTGCTTAAAGATTTTTATGGAAATATGAAGCAGGAGCTTATTTCCTGGATGAAGCCCATGCTTATTTTATAGAGACATTTAGAAGTTAAAGATGGTTCAGCAGTATCTTAAGAAACAGCAGTTGTATCAGTCTTGAAGCAATCATTTCAGGGACTAAATTTTTCTGAAAATCAGCCAGGGCAATTGCTAGCTAAAGTCAAGCTTATTGTATCTGTTTAAAAAATAGTCAAAATTAAAGGAAAAAATTATAATTTAATTCCCCCCTTGTACAATTCTAATTTATATTTAAAAGGCAAAATTTTCAAAAGTCACCTTTAACACTGCAGATGCAAAATTCTGTGTCTGAGATTTTGGGCATACAAAGATGTGGATTTGTGAGCTGCATGCTGCATTTGGATGAATAGTTAGGCAGCCCTCCCTTATTGTATGTAGCAGTCTGATCTGCTTACATCAATGCTTTTTTGTGTGTGCATCCTAAGCCTTACATGTGAAAACTTGTGTACCCCAAAATTTACAGAGAGAATTTCACTCATAATTTTAGGACTTTCAGTTATTTGTAGCTGCCCAATCTGGAATAGCTAGGGGACTGGCTCATCCAGGCTATAAATTATGCCCTGTTGGCTCTGGCCCCAAAGGCCATTGACCAACCACAGATTGCCAGAGCATAACAGCAAACCAGCTACCATCCTTCTTCCCTCAGGAATGCTGTGAGAACAGCTCCTATGCTTCTGCCTCTCTGCCAAGTGGGTCCGACACCAGTGAAAATTCCTAACAGAGGCACTCTGGCTACTTTACATTGTTGAAGTGGAGCAGATCTCAGGAGGAGGCCCTACATTCCTAATTCAGACAAAAAGCTGCAGGAAGAAATTAGATGAAAATGTAATGATAGAGTGAAACAAAGGCAGTTAACAGGTTCCTTGCATATAATTTTACAGACAAATAGATTAATTTAGTGTCCTGCAGGTCATATTGCACAGAGTTTAACGGAGAACTGATAGTACACCCCAATAAATATATAGTTATGGATGTTCTCACATAAGAGATAAGCAATTTGGAAATAAGATAGAATTTGTTGTTGTACTATAAAACTTCATATTATGTTTTTGCTGGTGGAGTTATAATATTAGGAGCTAATAGCATGACAACAAGACTTCCTCGATATTACTGATTGCATTAGCGATGTGATGTTGTGCACTTGTTTTTCTTGGGGACCAAGCTCATTTTAGTATCTGAAAAAAATAATTTTTCAACATCTTCTATATTACTTAAAATGTATATTGCAAATCTGTAGGAGCAGGAATATTATCATCATACATAATAACAAAAGCAATAAATCAAACACTTACAAATTCGGGGCCTAACTCCTTAGTACATGTATATGAGCATAACTTCATTGGTTTCAAGGGAATGATGCAGATTGACATGAGCTGAAGGTCTGGCTTATTCTTTCTGGGGTACCATGTAAATTATCATAGAACATGATGGGTGTGATAGCAATGGTGGACTGCTAAAATTTAAAAAAGGGCTCCCTCAAACTCATCTGCTTCAGTCAGCTTCTTATATGACATTTCCCAGTGAAACTCTCCCCCTCAAAATCCATCAGTTTTAATTTTGCCTTCTGTTTCTCACAAAATCCATCAATTCAAATCTATCTACATCTCTGAAAAACCCATAACTACCACCATCTTCCTCCTCATTTAAATCCAAATACACCTCTACCTCGATATAATACTGTCCTCAGGAGCCAGAAAATCTTACCGTGTTATAGGTGAAACTGTGTTATATCAAACTTGCTTTGATCCACCAGAGTGCGCAGCTCCTCCCCCCTGGAGCACTGCTTTACCGCATATATCCGAATTCATATTATATCGGGCCACGTTATATTGAGGTAGAGGTGTATGCTTGCCCTCTACCCAGGGCACCCTACCTCTCAATCCACTCGTCTCCCTCTCCAGCCCTTAATGGTGGGTCATCCAAGAAGCTGTTCCCAATACAGCAGAACTTTCCTAAGGCCTCTGCTGGCATTAGTGATAGTGTTTATCTGTATCTGGTGAGGGGTGACTAGTCAGCTGGGAAACAGGTCCCCTCTGGTCATGGACTGAGAACCCTCTTAAGCTAGGCTGGACATCCCTGATAACTAGTGGTTGGTGGGTGGCTGAGGTGTGAGTGTGTGTGTTAGTTTCCTCTAGCTGATGTGAGGGGTCTGGGGGATGACATTTTACCTCTAGATGGTGAGGGGAATGTAGAATCCAGGCAATCCTCTCGTACCTGCTCTTTAGACGCCATACTGTTTGTAGCCAGCCAGAAAGTGGAAAATAGGGTAAGTAGAAAAGTGGGTGCAGGACTCCCGCTCAGTGCAACAGCAGCTTACCCCCTGCCTATGACATTGTGGCAGACTTCGCGGTGCACCTTGGAGAGGCCCTGGAGGCAGGTACAGGAGGGAAGTTCTCCTGGTAGCAGCTGCACTTCCAGGGTGGCAGCTACTTGAGTAGCCAGCAACCAGCTCAGTTCCAGCCTCACAGAGCCTAAAAATGTTAACAGGCAGAACGACACTTAGCATATCTGAGTGAATCTGTAGCCTACTTTTTCTTTTACCATGCCTCATCTCAGACATAACTGATTTCTCTTCATTATCCTGCTGCTATCCACAAAACCAGCCGAAGGATTTCGAGGAAGGTTTGTAAGATAATTCTTTGGGACACACCCTGAATTTTATATAAATTTACAGAAAAATAATATGTGTGGGATGTGTGAAAGTAGAATGAATTATATTGTAAAAATAAAAATGAATTAAAGAAATGTGTATGTACCTTTAAGCAGAAATAAGAAATGTTGAAATATAGGTGCCAGGAAAAGAAACATTAGGCATAAACAAGGGTGCTAATGGCAAAACATTAACAGAAAATCGGTAATAGTTAGTAAGAAAATAAAATATGCATGCCTAGCCCAGGTAAACTTATCAGATTCTGCTTCCTTTGTTATATTGTTAAGTGCTCGCCCTTTTATTTGTATAAATAAGATAGTTTGTGTCTTGCATGGTGCTCACATTATCTGGGTGTTATTAGCAGAGCGCTGTGCTAATAAAACAGAGTGGTCTGACAAACTGAGTCCTGAGTCTAACTTTGACAGAGGCGAGAGAGTCTTTAACTGTCCCAGCAGCCTCATACTGCAGAAGTGGCACCCAGCTGCTTGATTCTATTAGCTTTAGCAATCAGGCGACACTGGGTTACATTTTTGAGGCTCTTTACAAGGAAAAGGGTTCAATGAAACTTCTCCTTCATGGGAGCCCAAGGCAATTCTGCTAATATGAAGCAAGTTTTCACACACCCTCCCTGCCACCTGAGTTCAAAAATTGTCAGTCCCCCCCCCCCAAAAAAAAAAAAAAACATTTAAAAACCATGAGAATTTTTAAAATAATAAATTTAAGGATCTTGTTGTTTCTCTTTAGGATTCAAATTTTTGAACTTTTCAGACATGCTCAACATTTTTCTGGTAAGTGAAAGATGCAGTTCTCACAATCCCATGACGGCTGGGGCTTTAAGATAAACACCAAATATCATGAGACTCACAATAAAATCATGAGAGTGATCAACTATGGAGCTCACACGAGCACATAAATAGTCAATTGACTTCATAGAGACTACTCACAAGCCTAAAGTTAAGCATATGCAGCATGTTTAATATGGAATCAAGTCTTTAGTTACTATGACATAATATATGTTATTTCATGGTAACTATATAGTGGTAACATGGCTCCTGCATTGGAAACAACAGCCGTTACATGATATCGGGTCATTTCCTGATTACCAATTTACTTGCACCACCAATATAATTTGTGTTGAATAATTCTTTTTCATAGCGAGTGAAAATGGATCAGGCCACAAATTACACTTATAGCAACATTCTCCAGTACTTCAATTTTTTCTTCTGGGATGAACCGCAAGAATTAAGTGGTCCCTGCTTAACTATGGTATAAATCAGACTGATGAATAAGAGTGTTTTAAATTAGCAGCATCTTCCACACTAATGGTTCTGTATAAAAGAAAAAAATGAAATTAAAACATTATTTCCAACCACTTGGTGTGAATAGTGTTTGGCATTTCTGAGCTGAAATGCCTTGATTCAACAGCACTGAAATAGAAGACAATTAACAGATCCCAAACAAATGAGGAAACCAGAGCAAGAAGTCAGATCCTGGTCCAGAATAAGGTTGTTTTGGTGTAAGAAAATGTTGGGTGATGGAGCACTGACCTAGCCAGCACTTTGTCACCCCCATCCAAGACTTAATATAGTGACTGTGTTGTGGAAAACTGGGATGGGGGAATGCCCAGAGTGCTGCTATGCTTTGGCAATCCCTTGCCAAAAGCTGAGTTTTGGGAGTCATTGCACCCAGATGCAATTTACAGCAGCCCCGAGGCTGCTGTAAGTTACACTAGGGTGGGGGAGTGAATCAGCCCAGGAAGTTTCCTGCTTCTATAGGTATGGGTATTTCAAATTTGGCTGGTTTTAAGTCTTTGTGAGAATAGATTATCAGATCCTAAACCAGTTGCCTGCACGCCCATGTAAATTTGAAGATCTACACATTCTTCAAATAAGAAAAGTTACTCTTATGTGATCATACTATTAAATTACTTACCTGTTAAAATACTAAGAATTAACTATTTTTATGGCATCAATCCTGTAAGGTCCTCTGCACACAGAACTCCCACACGTCAATGACACTTCATGCTCTGACTTGTATGAGCCCAAACATTTGCAGATGGAGCAGATTTACTGTTTTCATTTGGTTTGTCTTGTAAATTTGCGTGAGAAATATTAACAGTACTAATAATAGTAATTACTGTAATGAACGTAACAGCTGGTACCAGCAGCTGAACATATGCTTAGCTTTTATATTCTTTATATCAGGAGTCAGGTGTTTCAGAAAATTGGTAATGGTCATCGCTCACTATTCCATTCTTAGAGTTTTAAGACCAAAGAATCTATGGTTTGCTGTAACAATTTTAGAATCTGCTATTAAATAAGTGGATCCTACCAACCAGTGATCTGTGCAAGATGTTCAAAGTTGACATAACTAACTAGCAGCATCTTAGTCTATTCTATTCTTTTAAGGGTCTTATACTGCCCACAGCACTGTAGTGCCAGAGCACCTTTAGTACTACATTGAGAGATATGACAAACATCTGTCACATGTGGTTCATTCTCATATCCTCAGAGGTAGAATTGTGTTCATGGGAAGTGTTTTCCCTCCTGAATCCTAATCCAGGGGTTAATCACCTGTGGGAGTGAAGGCCAGGCTCAAGACCACAGCAAAGTAGCATAACAGTTCCAGCTGTGTATGGCTGCTGATGGCCTATTACCCCCTCCTCATATTATTTGTGTGCTGTTCCCTGTCCCCTAGTCACTATTTGTTTTGTGGTTGTGGTTTGGAGTTTTTTTCAATTATGTTCTTCAGGGCAGAATCATGCCCTCCTGGGTTTGTACAGCACCTAGCACATTGACAGAATCAAATAATGAAATAAGCAATAACAGTGCCATTTACCTTGAGACAATTAAATAAAATGAGCACATGAGCTCCAAAGAACATAAGAATGGTCGTACTGGGTCAGACCAAAGGTCCATCCAGCCCAGCATCCTGTCTACCGACAGTGACCAATGCCAGGTGCCCCAGAGGGAGTGAACCTAACTGGTAATGATCAAGTGATCTCTCTCCTGCCATTCATCTCCACCCTCTGACAAACAGAGACTAGGGACACCATTCCTTACCCATCCTGGCTAATAGCCATTTATGGACTTAACCTCCATGAATGTATCCAGTTCTTTTAAACCCTGTTATAGTCCTAGACTTCACAGCCTCCTCAGGCAAGGAGTTACACAAGTTAACTGTGCGCTGTGTGAAGAACTTCCTTTTATTTGTTTTAAATCTGCTGCTCATTAATTTCATTTGGTGGCCTTGTCATAAACAGATAGCTAAGGGTTAATGTCTCTTCCACCTGAAGCACCTGACCAGAGGACCAATCAGGAAACCGGATTTTTTTCAACTCTGGGTGGAGGGAAGTTTGTGTCTGAGTCTTTGTTTTCTGGCTGCCTGCTTTCTCTGAGCTTTGGAGAAGTAGTTCTGTTTTCTAATCTTCTGTTTCTAAGTGTAAGGACAAAGAGATCAGATAGTAAGTTCTATGGTTTCTTTTCTTTGGTATTTGCATGAATATAAGTGCTGGAGTGCTTTGATTTGTATTCTTTTTGAATAAGGCTGTTTATTCAATAATCTTTTAAGCAATCGACCCTGTATTTTGTCACCTTAATACAGAGAGACCATTTGTATGTATTTTTCTTTCTTTTTATATAAAGCTTTCTTTTAAGACCTGTTGGAGTTTTTCTTTACTTCAGGGAAATTGAGTCTGTACTCACCAGGGAATTGGTGGGAGGAAGAAATCAGGGGGAAATCTGTGTGTGTGTTGGATTTGCTAGCCTGATTTTGCATTCCCTCTGGGTGAAGAGGAAAGTGCTTTTGTTCCCAGGACTGGAAACGGAGAGGGGGAGTCACTCTGTTTGGATTCACAGAGCTTGTGTCTGTGTATCTCTCCAGGAGCACCTGGAAGGGGGAAGGGAAAAAGGATTATTTCCCTTTGTTGTGAGACTCAAGGGATTTGGGTCTTGGGGTCCCCAGGGAAGGTTTTTCAGGGGGACCAGAGTGCCCCAAAACACTCTAATTTTTTGGGTGGTGGCAGCAAGTACCAGGTCCAAGCTGGTAACTAAGCTTGGAGGTTTTCATGCTAACCCCCATATTTTGGACGCTAAGGTCCAAATCTGGGACTAAGGTTATGACATGGTGTAGCAGCGGTTGGGATATAGACAGAATCCAGAAGCCAGTAGGAATATTATATTTTTCTTTTCTCTGCTAAGGGCTTTTTAGCAGAGAGAAACAGTTGGTTTTAAAAGGGAACCAGAGAGAATTTTTTTTTCTGCTCTCTCTGGCAGTTTGTAGTTTGCATCTTAAGCAAGAAATCATTAAGGTACTATTAAGAGTCTTTTGTCACACAATAGCACTCCCATTGAGAGTCATTACCAGCACTATATATATGCAAATAAAGTGGTTTTTCAGGTTTACTTAACATTGAAGATTAGCTAAAGGCACTGTTGCTAGGCAGACTTCAGGAGGCAACAGAGAACCTGCAGTTCAGAGGATAAACACCGGAGGGCACCCCAACACAAGAAAACAGGAATCATGACTTCTAAGGCAAAAATTAAGGCCGAAGGGCAATTCAAGGAAGCTGAACACAGGCGACAAATGGAGATGAAAGAAAGAGAAGAACAAATCAAAGAGGTAGCACACAAAAGAAAACTAGAAGAAGAAGAGGTGGCCCACCGAAGGAAACAAGCAGAAGACGAAGCAGCCCACAGAAGACAGATAGAACTCCAGAGGGAAGCCCACCAACAGGCCATGGAATTAGAAAAGGCTAAGCAACAGACTCCAGCCAACCCTAACAACCCGGCGCCAATTATTGCTCCACAGCACAGGAAATTTCCCACCTACAAGGCAGGGGATGACACCGAGGCCTTCTTGGAAAATTTTGAAAGAGCCTGTCTTGGGTACAGCATCCCTGAAGACCAGTACATGGTAGAATTGAGGCCACAGCTCAGTGGACCTTTAGCAGAGGTGGCAGCCGAAATGCCTAAGCAGCAAATGAATGACTATAAACTTTTTCAAACCAAGGCCAGATACAGAATGGGGATAACCCCAGATCATGCCCGTCGGCGCTTCAGAACCCAAAAGTGGAAACCAGAGGTGTCATTTCCCAAACACGCCTACTACATTGCAAAAAACTATGAGGCCTGGATAACAGGAAACAACGTTCAAACCTTGGAAGAACTGCACCTCCTCATACAAATGGAGCAGTTCTTGGATGGTGTTCCTGAAGACATCACACGGTACATACAAGATGGAAAACCCAAAGATCTCGCTGAGGCGGGGGAGATTGGAGCCAAATGGATGGAACTGGCAGAAAGCAAGAAAGCTACTGTCAAGGGGAACGAATACCCCAGGGGGCACACAGACCATAAACCCTACAACCGAGGACAGCCAAAGACCCCACATACCACCCAAGTAAAGCCACAGACACCCTACCCTTCCACCTCACCAGTCTCCTGTAACTCACCTCGGCCCAGTGACCCATCAGATGGAAGATGCTTTAAGTGTAATGAACTGGGACATATCAAGGCCAACTGTCCCAAGAACACCATGCGAGTGCAATTCATTACACCACCATCACACCAAAGATCCCCAGGCCCAGATGCCTCTCAAATACCCTTGGAGCGAAGGGAAAATTTGAGAGTGGGCGGAAAGAAGGTTACTGCGTGGAGAGACACGGGGGCACAAGTGTCAGCTATCCACCAATCCTTCGTTGACCCCAAATTCATCAACCCAAAGGCCAAAGTTACAATTTACCCCTTCATGTCGCAAGCTGTAGACTTGCCTACAGCTCAACTGCCTGTCCAGTACAAAGGCTGGTCAGGAATGTGGACTTTTGCAGTCTATGACAATTATCCTATCCCCATGCTACTGGGGGAAGACTTGGCCAACCAGGTGAGGCGGGCCAAGAGAGTGGGAATGGTTACCCGTAGCCAAACCAGGCAAGCTTCCAGACCCATTCCTGTTCCTGAACCGTCCACAGACACCCTGTCTGTGTTACCAGAGACCCAGACAGAGGTAGTGGACCCAGATTCCGTGCCTACCACTGAAACAGCCACAGCATCTCCAGTCCCAGGCCCGGAACTGGAACAGCAACCAGCACCAGCAATTGCAACCCCATCTTCAAACTCAACGCCAGTGGGCGCCAGCGAGCCAGAACTGGCAGAAACAACAGACAGCCATACCCAAAAGGCTCAGCCAGAGCCTGAAATACCCTCAGGTGCACCAGCGGAGAGCGGTTCACCAGCAACGGAAACAACCCCATCACCTACATCGCTTCCAGAGGGACCAAGCCCAAGTCCACAGTCTGAGGAAGAACTGGTGACCCCAGCCTCAAGGGAACAGTTCCAGGCTGAGCAGGAAGCGGATGACAGCATTCAGAAAGCTTGGGCGGCGGCACGGAGCACCCCACCGCCTCTCAGCTCTTCTAATCGATCTCGGTTTGTTATAGACCAAGGACTTTTATACAAGGAAATTCTTTCTGGTGGACACCGGGAAGAATGGCAGCCGCAAAAACAGTTGGTGGTTCCAACTAAGTACCGGGGGAAGCTCTTAAGCTTAGCCCATGATCATCCCAGTGGCCATGCTGGGGTGAACAGAACCAAGGACCGGTTGGGGAAGTCCTTCCACTGGGAGGGGATGGGCAAGGATGTTGCCAAGTATGTCCGGTCTTGTGAGGTATGCCAAAGAGTGGGAAAGCCTCAAGACCAGGTCAAGGCCCCTCTCCAGCCACTCCCCATAATTGAGGTCCCATTTCAGCGAGTAGCTGTGGATATTCTGGGCCCTCTCCCAAAAAAGACGCCCCGAGGAAAGCAGTACGTACTGACTTTAGTGGACTTTGCTACCCGATAGCCAGAAGCAGTAGCTCTAGGCAACACCAGGGCTAACACTGTGTGCCTGGCCCTAACAGACATCTTTGCCAGGGTAGGTTGGCCCTCCGACATCCTTACAGATTCAGGGTCTAATTTCCTGGCAGGGACCATGGAAAAACTGTGGGAAACTCATGGGGTGAATCACTTGGTTGCCACCCCGTACCACCATCAAACCAATGGCCTGGTGGAAAGGTTCAATGGAACTTTGGGGGCCATGATACGAAAATTCATCAACGAGTTCTCCAATAATTGGGACCTAGTGTTGCAGCAGTTGCTGTTTGCCTACAGGGCTGTACCACATCCCAGTTTAGGGTTTTCACCATTTGAACTTGTGTATGGTCACGAGGTTAAGGGGCCATTACAGTTGGTGAAGCAGCAATGGGAGGGGTTTACGCCTTCTCCAGGAACTAACATTCTGGACTTTGAAGGCAACCTACAAAGCACCCTCCGACACTCTTTAGCCCTTGCTAGAGAGAACCTAAAGGATGCTCAAGAAGAGCAAAAGGCCTGGTATGACAGACATGCCAGAGAACGTTCCTTCAAGGTAGGAGACCAGGTTATGGTCTTGAAGGCGCAACAGGCCCATAAGATGGAAGCATCATGGGAAGGGCCATTCACGGTCCAAGAGCGCCTGGGAACTGTGAATTACCTCATAGCATTTCCCAACTCCTCACTAAAACCTAGAGTGTACCATGTTAATTCTCTCAAGCCTTTTTATTCCAGAGACTTACAGGTTTGTCAGTTTACAGTCCAGGGAGATGATGCTGAGTGGCCTGACGGTGTCTACTACGAAGGGAAAAAAGACGGTAGCGTGGAAGAGGTGAACCTCTCAACCACCCTGGAACGTCTGCAGCGGCGACAAATCAAGGAGCTGTGCACTAGCTTCGCCCCATTGTTCTCAGCCACCCCAGGACGGACTGAACGGGCATACCACTCCATTGATACAGGTAATGCTCACCTAATCAGAACCCCACCCTACCGGGTGTCTCCTCATGCCCAAGCTGCTATAGCACGGGAGATCCTGAACATGCTACAGATGGGTATAATCCGCTCATCTACCAGTGCATGGGCATCTCCAGTGGTTCTGGTACCCAAACCAGATGGGGAAATACGCTTTTGCGTGGACTACCGTAAGCTAAATGCGGTTACTCGTTCGGACAGCTATCCAATGCCACGCACCGATGAGCTATTGGAGAAGTTGGGACGTGCCCAGTTCATCTCTACAATAGACTTAACCAAGGGGTACTGGCAAGTACCGCTAGATGAACCTGCCAAGGAGAGGTCAGCATTCGTCACCCATGCGGGGGTGTATGAATTCAATGTCCTTCCTTTCGGCCTTCGAAATGCACCCGCCACCTTCCGGAGGCTGGTAGATGGTCTACTAGCTGGACTGGGAGAATTTGCAGTTGCCTACCTCGATGATGTGGCCATTTTTTCAGACTCCTGGCCCGAACACCTACTACACCTGGAAAAGGTCTTTGAGCCCATCAGGCAGGCCGGACTAACTGTTAAGGCCAAAAAGTGTCAAATAGGCCAAAACAGAGTGACTTACCTGGGGCACCAGGTGGGTCGAGGAACCATAAACCCCCTACAGGCAAAGGTGGATGCTATCCAAAAGTGGCCTGTCCCAATGTCAAAGAAACAGGTCCAATCCTTCTTAGGCTTGGCCGGATACTACAGGCGATTTGTACCACACTACAGCCAAATCGCTGCCCCATTGACTCACCTGACCAAAAAGACCCAGCCAAATGCAGTTAAGTGGACTGATGAGTGTCAAAAGGCCTTTACCCAACTTAAGGCAATGCTCATGTCTGACCCTGTGCTCAGGGCCCCGGATTTTGACAAGCCATTCCTAGTAACCACGGATGCATCTGAGCGTGGTATAGGAGCAGTGCTCATGCAGGAAGCAACAGATCACAACTTCCATCCTGTCGTGTTTCTCAGCAAGAAACTGTCTGAGAAGGAAAGACACTGGTCAGTCAGTGAAAAGGAATGCTATGCCATTGTGTACGCCCTGGAAAAGCTGCGCCCATATGTTTGGGGACGGCGGTTCCAACTACAAACTGACCATGCCGCACTAAAGTGGCTTCATACTGCCAAGGGGAACAACAAGAAACTTCTTCGTTGGAGTTTAGCTCTCCAAGATTTTGATTTTGAAATTCAGCACATCACAGGAGCTTCTAACAAAGTAGCTGATGCACTCTCCCGTGAGAGTTTCCCAGAATTCAGTAGTTAAAAAGTGTTCTTAAAATGTAGAAGTCTGTTAGTTATATACTTAAGGGTATATGTAAAGGTGCATGTGTTGTATTAATCTGTTTATTTTCAAGTTCTAGAAGGAAATCGCCGCCAGTGAGCTTCCCCACTGTCTGCAATTTGGGGGGCGTGTCATAAACAGATAGCTAAGGTTAATGTCTCCTTCACCTGAAGCACCTGACCAGAGGACCAATCAGGAAACCAGATTTTTTCAACTTTGGGTGGAGGGAATTTTGTGTCTGAGGTCTTTGTTGTCTGTCTGCCTGCTTTCTCTGAGCTTTGGAGAAGTAGTTTCTGTTTTCTAATCTTCTGTTTCTAAGTGTAAGGACAAAGAGATCAGATAGTAAGTTATATGGTTTCTTTTCTTTGGTATTTGCATGAATATAAGTGCTGGAGTGCTTTGATTTGTATTCTTTTTGAATAAGGCTGTTTATTCAATATTCTTTTAAGCAATTAACCCTGTATTTTGTCACCTTAATACAGAGAGACCATTTGTATGTATTTTTCTTTCTTTTTTATATAAAGCTTTCTTTTAAGACCTGTTGGAGTTTTTCTTTACTTCAGGGAAATTGAGTCTGTACTCACCAGGGAATTGGTGGGAGGAAGAAATCAGGGGGAGATCTGTGTGTGTTGGATTTGCTAGCCTGATTTTGCATTCCCTCTGGGTGAAGAGGAAAGTGCTTTTGTTTCCAGGACTGGAAACGGAGAGGGGAGTCACTCTGTTTGGATTCACAGAGCTTGTGTCTGTGTATCTCTCCAGGAGCACCTGGAGAGGGGAAGGGAAAAAGGATTATTTCCCTTTGTTGTGAGACTCAAGGGATTTGGGTCTTGGGGTCCCCAGGGAAGGTTTTTCAGGGGGACCAGAGTGCGCCAAAACACTCTAATTTTTTGGGTGGTGGCAGCAAGTACCAGGTCCAAGCTGGTAACTAAGCTTGGAGGTTTTCATGCTAACCCCCATATTTTGGACGCTAAGATCCAAATCTGGGACTAAGGTTATGACAGGCCTCTACTTATATTATGGGAACAAGTACATAACTTTTCCTTATTCACTTTCTGCACATCACTAATGATTTTATATACCTCTACCATATTTCCCCCTTGGTCTTCTCTTTTCCAAGCTGAAAAGTCTTTAATCTCTTTAATCTCTCCTCATATGGGACCTGTTCCAAACGCCTAATCATTTTAGTTGCCCTTCTCTGAACCTTTTCTAATGCCAGTATATCTTTTTTGAGATGAGGAGACCACATCTGTATGCAGTATTCAAGCCGTGGGCATACTATGGATTTATATAAGGGCAATACAATATTCTTGTCTTATTCTCTATCCCCTTTTTAATGATTCCTAACGCCTTTTTGCTTTTTTGACTGCCGTGCACACTATGTGGATGTCTTCAGAGAACTCTCCATAGTGACTCCAAGATCTTTTTCCTGATTAGTTGTAGCTAAATTAGCCCTCATCATATTATATGTATAGTTGGGATTATTTTTCCCAATGTGCATTACTTTACATTTGTCCACATTAAATTTCGTTTGCCATTTTGTTGCCCAATCACTTAGTTTTGTGAGATCTTTTTGAAGAAGTTCTTCACAGTCTACTTTGGTCTTAACTATTTTGAGCAGTTTAGTATCATCTGAAAACTTTGCCACCTCACTGTTTACCCCTTTCTCCAGATCATTTATGAATAAATTGAATAGGATCTGTCCTAGGACTGACCCTTGGGGTACACCACTAGTTACCCCTCTCCATTCTGATAATTTACCATTTATTCCTACCCTTGTTACCTGTCTTTTAACCAGTTCTCAATGCATGAAAGGATCTTCCCTCTATCCCATGACAACTTAATTTATGTAAGGGCCTTTGGTGAGGGACCTTGTCAAAGGCTTTCTGGAAATCTAAGTACACTATGTCCACTGGATCCCCCTTGTCCACATGTTTGTTGAACCCTTCAAAGAACTCTTATAGATTAGTAAGACATGATTTCCCTTTACAGAAACCATGATGACTTTTGCCCAACAATTTATGTTCTTCTGGGTGTCTGACAATTTTATTCTTTATGATTGTTTCGACTAATTTGCCCGGTACTGACATTAAACTTACCAGTCTGTAACTGCCGGGATCACCTCTAGAGCCCTTTTTAAATATTGGTGTTACATTAGCTATCTTCCAGTCATTGGGTACAAAAGCCGATTTAAAGGACAGGCTACAAACCATAGTTAGTGGTTCTGCAACTTCACATTTGAGTTCTTTCAGAACTCTTGGGTGAATGCCATCTGGTCCCGGTGACTTGTTACTGTTAAGTTTATCAATTAATTCCAAAACCTCCTCTAGTGACACCTCAGTCTGAGACAATTCCTCAGATTTGTCACCTACAAAAGCCAGCTCAGGTTTGGGAATCTCCCTATCATCCTCAGCTGTGAAGACTGAAGCAAAGAATCCATTTAGTTTCTCCCCAGTGACTTTATCATCTTTAAGTGTTCCTTTTATATCTCGATCGTCCAGGGGCCCCACTGGTTGTTTAACAGGCTTCCTGCTTCTGATGTACTTAAAAGAAACATTTTGTTCCCTTTTCCATGCCCAGTCTCTGAACAGACCCCATGGGACTGGGTGTGAAGTAGGAATAGCAGGAAGGAGGTAGGGAGAGAGAAGAACAGCATAGGATGAAGAAACTGCTAATCAGGAGTGGACTTGGGCTCCTGTTCTTGTGAACTGGAAACTATCAATCATTGGAATGATATGGTTAGGCAGCCTAGCTCACTACATGTGGTGCCAGAAGGGAAAAACTGCTAGGACTATCCCCAACAAACCAAATTTATTATTAAAACATCCTCTTCTACACTTGAGAGTTAAGCCTATTCTAACTCCTTATTGGTCAGATAAGTCTTTTAGTGCAAGCATGCTGAATAGTTTAGATATTAGGAAGACAGAGTATCTACCAACTTGTAACAAGTGAGTGTAGGAATTGTTGTACTAAATGCATTGTTCAAGATTAGTGCGTAATTTCACACACAAAATTCACTCTCTTTGTGGATATCAAAGGTAAATATCAAGAGTGACTAGTGCTTCTGGCTGCGTTGGCTCCTGGTATTCACAGATCGACCAAGCATGATGTGCAAACTTGCAACACCCAGGAAGATCATTTGCACCACCAATCAATTTGCTCAACATTAAAGGATAATTTTTTTAAAATCAGTGAATTTTTTCCTGTTCTGTCCAAGGTTTCAGATGTCCCTTTCAACCAGGCTTTAGGCCATCATCAATTAATCTTTAAGAAGAAAAGAGAAGAACTTTAGATTTGTTTCTCTTTGGGATCTGTGTGTTCTAAAATCACCTTTAATCATTTTCAGAATACAGCACTCCCAGAATTTATAGAGTCCCTAGACTAAAGCCCATAGATATCACTGCATTCAGGACTCAGCATCTTTGAAGCTACAATGAGTTAACTATCCCAGCCCCACATTTTCAAATATAACATGGGCTGCCTTTTTGCTCTTGTCCCCCAGGGTATGTCTACACTTGGTGCTGGCGTTGTAATTCCCAACTGGAGGAGACATACCTGTGCAGCTAGGGTGACCAGATCTCCAGATATTATCAGTACCATCCTGATATTAGAGGCCTTGTTTTATATAGGCAACTGTACCCCCCCACCCCCAAAAAACAATGCAACAATGTCCCAATTTTTTACATTTGCTATCAGGTCACCCTGGTGCTAGCTCTCTTTTAAATATAGAGAGTGTAGCTGGCAGCATGGGCAGTGGGATGGGCTAGTTGCCCTGACTATGTATCTAGTGTCTCAGATGGGTACATACTGAGGTGACTAGCCCCTCCTGCTGCTCATGTCACAATAGCTACACTATTTTTAGTGTGCTAGATCAATCAGAGCTAGTGAGGGTATGTCTCCCAGAGCTGGGAATTACATCCCCAGCTCGAAGTGTAGAGGTCCCCTAAGACTTAGAAGGTCCAGTGGTAGGGATCCATCACAATACAAAATATAACTGTTTAAATCCCCACCCCCACCAAAGTACTTTATAATTACAGCTAGGGAAAAGTTGTCTAGATAAAATGACTATAAGGTGCGTGCACAAATGGCTGAAAGATGATATTCAAAGAGTAGTTATCAATGGTTTTCTGTCAGATGGGAAGGATATCTAGTGGGGTCCTACAACAGCCAGTCCTGGGTCCAGCATTAGTTAATATTTTCATTAATGACTTGGATAAGGGAGTGGAGAGTATGCTTATAAAAATTGCAAGTTGGGAGGGGATGCCGGCACTTTGGAGGACTAGAATAGAATTCTAAATGACTTTGACAAATTGGAGAACAAGATGAAATTCAATAAACACAAATGCAAAGTAAAGAAAGTAGAAAAAAATCAAATGCACAGCTACACAATGGGGATTACCCAGCTAGGCAGTAGTACTGCTGAAAAGGATCTTGGGGTTCTACTGAACAACAAATCGAATATGAGTCAGCAATGTGATACAGTTGCAAAAAAGGTTGATATAGTTCTGGGTGTATTAACAGAAGTGTCTATGTAAGACTCTGGAAGTAATTGTCCCACTCTGCTTGGCACGGGAGTAGCCTCAGCTGGAGTACTGTGTCCAATTCTGGGTGCCACACATTACGAAAGATGTGGACAAATTGGAGAGAGTCTAGAGGAAAACAAAAAATATAAAATATTTAGAAAACCTGACCTATGAGGAGAGGTTAAAAAAACTGGGCATGGTTAGTCTTGAGAAAAGGAGACTGAAGGGGACATCTTCAAACGCATTAAGGGCTATTATAAAGAGGACAATGGTCAATTATTCTCCAAACACACTGATGATAGGATAAGGAGCAACAGGCTTAATTTGCCACAAGGGAGATTTATGTTAGATATTGAGGAAACATTTCTAACTATAAGAATAGTTAGGCTTCCAAGGGAGGTTGTGGAATCCCTGCCATTGGAGGTTTTTAAGAACAGGTTAGACAAACACCTCTCAGCGATGATCTAGGTTTATATAGTCCTATCTCAGGGCAGGGGGCTGGACTTGATGATCTCTTAATGTCCCTTCCAGCCCTACAGTTTTATGATTCTAATGTGATAGGCAACTTAGGTTGGTGTAAGGGAGCCGATAGTGTAGATGTATACATTATTAACTTGACTTCAAGCTCAAAAAAGAACTAGATAAATTCATGGAGAATAGGTCCATCAATGGCTATTAGCCAGGGGGAGGAGGAAAAGTGGGGTGTCCTTAGCCTCTGTTTGCCAGAAACTGGGAATGGGCAACAGGAAATGGATCACTTGATTATCTGTTCTGTTCATTCCCTCTGGGTCACCTGGCACTGGCCACTGTTGGAAGACAGCATGCTGGGCTAGATGGATACAGAATGGCCATTCTTATGTTCTTATGACTTAAGGCAGCTTACATCAACCTAAGTTTGTAGTGTAGACCAGGTCTCATCATACAGTCACCTTTAACTCCAAAGTGGAGAAGTCACGCAAAAAGAGGGCAAGAGAAAAATATGAAGATAGGACCAAGAGTTATGGAGAAAACACCTTTTGGGGGAAAAGGTTAGATATGTGTCCAAAGGAGGTGGAGGGTAGAAAGAAATGTCCCGAGATATGGAAGCAAAGTGAATTCCCACCAGAGCAAAGATTTGATCATCCTAAAACGTGGTGAAGGGTTCTTTCTATGTTGGGTGCTCTCTGTGTACAAATGTTTTTCAGCATAAAGCTCAAGAAAAAAATCTTAAAGATAACCAGCACTGTTAAGGACTTTAAAAACCAACAGGGACAACTTAAAAACAAGCTGTCAGTTTAAAAAGGCAAGATGAGCACAATTGTGGAAATGAATGAGCAAACAGAGCTGCATTCTGAACACACTAGAAGCAGTGGAGAAGCTCTGGCAACAGCTGTGCTGAGAGAGAATTCAATGTTGATAAACGCAAAGTAATGCACATTGGAAAATATAATCCCAACTATACATATAAAATGATGAGGTCTAAATTAGCTGTTACCACTCAAGAAAGAGATCTGGGGAGTCATTGTGGATAGTTCTCTGAAAACATCTGCTCGATGTGCAGTGGCAGTGGAAAAAGCTAACAATGTTGGGATACATTTGGAAAGGGATAGATCCTAAGATAGCAAATATCATCATGCCACTAAATAAATCCATGGTACGCCCACACCTTGAATAACACATGCAGTTCCAGTCACCCCATCTCCAAAAAGATACATTAGAAATAGAAAAGGTACAGAGACAGACAACAAAAGTGATTAAGGGTATGGAACAACCAGGGGCAGCTCTACCATTTTTGCCTCCCTGAGTAGAAAAAAAAAGCCGTTCAGACTACCACCCAAACTGCCAAAGCAACAACAACAACAAAAAGCTGCCCAGACTGTGCCGCCCCAAGAATGGATGGAATGCCGCTCCTGGCATGCGTTTCCTCTGCTGGTTCCTGGAGCCGGCCCTGGGAACAACTTCTAAATGATGAGAGATTAAAATGATTGGCAGGCTCAGCTTGGAAGAGATGACTAAGGGGGCATACGATAGATATCTATAAAACCACCATGAATGGTATGGAGAAACATTATTTACCCCTTCACATCACAAAGGAACCAGGGATCACGCAATGAAATTAAGAGGGAGCAGATTTAAAACAAACAAAAGGAAGTATTTCTTCACACAATGCAATGTCAACCTGTGGAACTTCTTGCCAGGATGTTGTGAAGGCCAAAAGTATAACTGAGTTCAAAAAAGAACTAGATAAATTCATGGAGGATAGGTCTATCAATGACTATTGGCCAACATTGTCAGGGATGCAACCGCAAGCTCTGGGTCTCTCTAAACCTCTGACTGCCAGATGCTGGAACTGGACTACAGGGGATGGATCACTCAATAATTGCCCCGTTCTGTTCATTTCCTCTGAAGCATCTGGCACTGGCTATTGTCAGAAGACAGAATACTCAGTTAGATGGACCATTAGTCTGACCCAGTATAGCCATTATGTTCTTATGAAGTACAATAAACAGATCCTGTGGTCAAGCACTGCAGTTGCAGGTGTCATAGACACGGATTGTCTAGTATGCAAATCTGCTAAAACCTCATACCAAATGTTCTGACGTGTCTGTGAGTGGAAAAGACGTGGGGAGCAAGACAATTGGGCAGATCTTCAATGGGTGTAAATTCTTCCAGCTCCATTGATAACAGAGCTGTGGCAATTTATGCAAGATGAAGATCTGTCCACAAGTTCCTTGGCCTGGCTCACTTATTTCAAACAGGTCCCCATCCATGAAAAGGGAAACAAAGGGAGCAAAAGCATCCATGTGGTGACTTCTACCCAATGCCCTAATAGCTGCATCTTCCTAGGATTGAGGTTGAAACACCTCAGAGAATCCAGCTGGTAATATCCAAGCATTCATGCAGAAGGGAGTTGAATTTGCAGGTTCTGTAGCCCAAAGAATATCATACCCGCTTGCAGATCAGCAGTGTATTCATACTGCTCCATCCCATGTTTAGAGTTTCTCTCTACTAACATAGCAACAATTCTGAAATTCATATAAATCATAAGGTGTATTTCTCCGCACCCAGAGTACCAAGCCCAAGCATCAGGAGAGAGGGTGGTCTGGCTGATTATGTTTCAATAGTGTGACAAAGTCAGATGTGATAGCTGTAAGAGAGCTGTGGAAGACAGATATATCAGCCCCAGAACGGTGAAGGCTTTTTACCCTATGAATTGAAAAGAGGTTACTTCAGGCTAACGAGAGACACCGACGTCCAATTAAAGGCTGCCACTGGCCTTTAAAAAGCCCCTCTTCTGGCAAGAGAGGGAGGGAGGAGGGAGGAGAAACAGCATTCCGTCCATTCTTGGGGCAGCACAGTTTGGGCAGCTTTTTTTTTTTTTTTTGGCTTTGGCAGTTTGGGCGGCAGTCTGAGCAGCTTTTTTTTTTTTTTTACACTTGGGGTGGCACAAATGGTAGAGCCAGCACTGCTTCCCTATAAGTGAAAGAATCCAGTTAACCTGAAGCCAGCATAATAATGCAACACCCCAGAGAGGGGTAGGGCCAGGCAAGGCATTTCCTTTTTGTGATATGAGTTTATTTCTTTTGTTTGGCTTAAGAGTACTACATGGGCCTATCCTGAAACCTCCTTTGTAAAATATTGAAAAATAAACCAGAGTGAGGAATTGAAAACCTTTAGAGTGTAACTGATTTAATCCCGGCCCCTGGCACCAGAGGGAGAACCACTGAGGCCCATGAGGCAAAGGAGGTGTCTTTTCACAAGGGCACAAGATAAAAGGGTAAAAAGAAAGAGGTGGAAGGGAAGAATAGCAGAAAGAGTAATGAAGAAATAGGAGACATGAAGAAATCAGAAAATAAGACAGTTGACTGGATACTAAGTCAAAGTCAATGGCAACATGGCAGTTCAGGCAATGCTTTCTAGCACATCAGTTATTAGGGCTCTGGAGTTACTTCTTAATCTAAAACAAAGACAAGTCATTCTTTAACAATGTCTGAATTTTTTGACTACACACCTCGATATACTAGTATGGTATGGGACTAGATGGTAAATCTGTTCAGCCATAAGGTATATTATGAGCAGCCTCATCTTCCTAAAAAAACAAAACAAAACAGCAAAATGTTTTCTGTGTACTAAACTATACTGGATAAACTAATTTCATTGCTACTCATTGGGAATCAAAGAATGATAGCAAGTAATAATAAAATGCCCTTCATGTGAGATTATATAAAGGAACCAGCTAGAAGAATTTTGTATATTACTTGAAGGGTATAATAGGAGTTAGTCAGGAGCAGGCTTGTATTTGTGGTATACATAATTGCTTTATTGAATTTGTTATGCAAGGGCCTTTCCTGTAGATTTGATGCTGAAAAAGACAAGATCTAGTCAGAACATGTTATTCTTTATTCATCCCATTACGTGAACTACTGTTCCACTTGTATGTCTGTGTTCATACTGTAGGTACTGCATTTTCTTTAACATTGACATAAAGCATTTGGAAAATCTTTGGCTGAACATATAATAGAGACCTCATAAGCCAGTGCAAAGAGCACCAGACTGAGGATCAGAAGACCTGGAGTCTAGTCCTAACTCGGCAACTTGTCTAATGAGTGACCCTGGGCAAATCACTTCACCTGTCTTGTATGATCCTTCTTCCATCTTGTCTATTTAGATTGCAATTTATCTGAGGCAGGACTGCCTCTTCCTCTGTCTGTGCAGTGCCTAGCATAATGGGGTCCCAGTTTCAGTTGGGGCTCTACACTGAGTGCCCATGCAAGGTTGTGAAGACAGAATCCATTCCTCTCCCATAGGCTACTACTGCAATCCAAGAGGTCCAGTATCAGCCAGGCCTGTTGTGCCTCTCTTCTACAAAGCAGGGTATTCAACCAGCCTACCACCCCAACTGCCAAATCCCTGCCTTGCCTGAATCCAGCCCCAAAATGGAGATAGCGTTCCATGGCACACACACAAGGTGTCGCTGGCCCTTGTGCAGCCTCTCAGCACCCTATCGCTTCTTGTGCAGCAGAACCATGCTTGTTCTGTTTCTTTTGGGATCTTTACCTAGGTATGCTTTGTCCTAATAAAGCTTTCAGAAGTATTTTCTTTGATGGAGCACAGTTTTCTACAGACTAGGGAAGGAAGAATTACTACAAGTAATAAAAATACATAACATGAGGATTTCCAGCTACAGAGGAGGACTTTCTTAAAGAGGGCACAACCAAATGGCTTCATGTGTCTACATATCTCACTTTTTGTCTTTAACCCATTGTAGTCTGAAGAGTGAACATAGGAGTGAGGATGTGATGAGAGGAAATTTAAGAGAGATGCAAAGGGAGAGCATCATTATTATTAACTTCACTGCTATGTGCTGAATATCTCAACTGACAACTTAAGAGGCATTCACTTCTGAACTGAATTTACTGAAACTCTCTTCTCAGTTCCATGCCCTTGTGACACCCCATGCCAAGGATGTAGTTACAAAACCTTGCTGGAGTTGGCCCTCAAGGGATTGCACATGTCCCCAGAAATATGTATTATACAATATTTAACGAAGTCTGGGTTTTATTACATGCTATCTCTGGAGATAAAGAAATTTGCAAATGTAAATGCAATGTGGTTTTCAAAATTGATTTGTCTGACTAGATCTGTGCTTTGTGAGGATAGCTACTGAAAGACAAGCACACACATAAACAGGTAGGTCCCAGCAAGCTAAAAGTCTGAGGAGGCTCCAAAGCATGTATTAGTCTGTCAAAAGGGTTTTGTAAAATTGAGTTAAAATCCAGTTTAAAGAGATGAATTCCATAATACTTGTAATTAGAGTGCTGCAAAATGATCTCAAGTGAACCTGAAACTCTGCAATACACATGGCTTCAAGCTTCATTCTAAACTACAAAGTCAGCTTTAGATCACTGAGAAAGTTCACCTGGGTTTGCAAACCTGGATCATTCTTTGGTATTTCATCAAGATCAGGGGAAACATGGCAGTTTTCCCTTCACTTTCAGTTTTTGCATTAGTTTCAATCCAAAACTCAAAAAGAAACTAAGATGGTGCAAACCATGCAGAGCAAAACTGAAAAACAAGGTCACACAACCCTGCAACCTGAACCCTAAATTCTGCACAGACCTAAAAAATGGTGTCCGTTTTGTTAAATAAAAGTGGGGTGGAAGGAATGCCACTTTCTGGATACCATTGATCACAAATAAGAATATTGTGTAGATCTGAAGATACATACATACATTTTGGATGATGACATCATTCAAGTGAATTGAAATATGCTGGTTGCCACCACTCATTCATGTTAAATACAACATCTATCTCCAATGCCCAGAATTTCCCCAGCCACAGCTGGTGCCAGAATTTCCAGATTGCTCAGCTCCTATTTAGGCAGTTAAATAAAGTGGACAGATTTCCAAAAGATTGCAGAATTCCTTTGAAAGTTTGGCCACCACTGTCAATGGGAGCCAAGCACTTCTGAAAGTCTGGCTCCAAATGTGGGTGCTGAGCACCAGGAGCTCTTTTGAAAGTTTGAGCCACAGTACTGAATTTGCCCAGGCTTAAGTACCTGTACTTACAGTACCTGAAAAAGGATTCCCTATTTTTATTTGGAATGGTCACGTACAAGGCAAAGTTAGAAACTAAGCCTGCTTTACTAAAACACAGAGGGCTAAGTTGTGGCTGGTACTGCACAGCTGTGCCATGCAGCTTGGGGAGGATGTGGGCAAAGAGCTTTCCTACCCTAGTGTAAGGATCAGCCAATCTTTTGGCTCAACTGTACTCCTACCGAAATCCCTGGCAAAAATGAGCACTCATTTCATAGGTGCAAATTCAGGCCTTGTGAATGCAACTGCCGCATCAGTGAATGCATCAGTGGCTGACAGCAGGGCTGGGGGTGAGGGTCCTGCATCCCTCCTCCCTGCACCACACAGCAGAACAAAGCCAGGATGTCTTGGGGTGTGGAGGAGGCGGAGGAAGGACTGTGAATGACACCCCAGCCCATTCTGTGCAAGTTGTCTCTTGGCCTCTTGATATCTGCCTCCCCAAACAAGGGCTTGGGCTTAAAAGCCTAAATATAGCCCTACCTAGTTTGGTTTGGTCACACTGGCTGCATTGCTTTACCTTCTCACATCCTCTCTCCATCCCCCACCCCCAGGTTAGCATAACGGTGGTATTTTGTTGTACTAAAAAGTACTGAATAGAAAGACACTTTCCAGGTGACCCATTTCTTAAGAACTCAATACCGTACCTCTGTTTTCTGGCTGTGGTTGAGAGCATTAATCAAAGAGGTTCATGTGTGGCACATACAAAGATCTATACTTGGTTTTCAGCATTCTTCAGAAGTGCTTATTCTTTACATCATTGTCAAATACCCTAAAGAGAACTTGCTTGACCTTGCTATACCTTTTGCTCTTCAATGCCTGTCTATCATATCTCTGCTTGCACAGCAGTTTTTCTCATGATTTACTTCTTCTTTCAGTCCTGTAGCTTTCAGATCTTTTCCTCCATCTCAATTCTGTCATTTCGACAAAAATAAAAAGGAATTGAGTAAAACAAAAATAGTGTGTATTATCATAAAAAAATAAGAGTGAACTCACAATTGAACAACTTCTTTTGTGTAAACCAAAAATATAGATGTATAGTATTATTTGATTCCCTAATTAAGACACACCAGAGTGTGAAAAATACACACACACACAGAGTCCTTCTTCCTTTGATGTCAATGGAAAAGCTCCTATTGACTTCAGTAGGCAAAGGATTGGGCCCCTGTCACCATGTCTCAGAGGGTCATAACTGAGAATACCAAATTCAGAACAAGCTGCTGAGAAATAGGGCAGACATACCCCAAACTGATGGTTATTCTTCCAAAAGATATACCAAACCAGCAACAAAAATGAACTTCTATCTCACTACACAGGCTAACAAGTAGTCAGAAATGCAGCCTTCTTAAGTATTCCAGACCTGGATTCAACATCCAGACACTAAACTAAATGATGAGTGAATATTTAACACCAATTTAATCAACCAAAGGTTCTTCTGATCCCAAAGGACCAGCCACATACCCACGGCAATATATAACTCAAATCTTATCCAATAGTCATGCTGTTGCTAAACCTTTAGTCTATAATATCTAAAGGTTTATTTATAAAAAAGAAAGAAAGACGTGAGAGCTAGCATTGGTTAAAGGAATCAAATACATGCAATAATTTCAAGGTTCTTGGATCAGGCTTGTAGTGGTGATGGAATATACTGCTGGCTTAAGTCAAGTCTCTGGCTGCTTCCAAATCATTGGAAGGTCCTCAGTCCTGTGGTTAGAATGCTCCCATAAATCTAACCCAGTCCAGAGGTTAGAGCAGGAAAGACACAACATGGAGATGTTTCCAGGGACATTTATAGCTTCTGCCATATGTTTCAAACAAAGACCGCAGTCCAGTTTGTAAAAAATACAGGACTTTGGAGTCACATGGGCAAGTCCCATGTCCATGCCTGCTTTGCTTAGTCATAGCAGAGGCCATTACTACTACATTAGTTACAGAAGGTTCACAGGAAAGTCCATTAAGTGTAGATAGGTGTCTTCCATGGTCCAGTGAATTAAATGTTCTTTGATGGGCCATTCAACTTGAATAGTTCCTTCACAATGTACTGGCTAAATAACTTGTTGGTGTTACCACAGGAGAAAACATTTGAAATACAGGTACATAGTTAATATTCATAACTTCAGATACAAAAACAAATAGCATAAACATATTCAGCAAATCATAACTTTTCTATTGACACCTTACTTGACACACTTTGTGTAAGTTTTGTTGCAATTATATGAGAGTGGTAGAAATCATGATCTATCTGATCATGTTTTAATCATATAATGTCACAGCCTCAAAGAGTGAGACTGATATATTTAAGCTTCAGTGCCTTACTTTAGGCATCTAAACTTTTATTAGGGCACCTAAATGATGGATAGTCTGATTTTCAGGTATCTTTAGGCTCCCAAGTTTGAAAACTTCGATCTTAGTGTATCCTTCCATGTTTTCCCATAGATACCCCTGGATTTCTGTTGTCAGTGTCAGCTGACTCTAAAATTTCATTTAAAAACAAGTCTCTAACTTTCTTAGGACTAGCTGATTGAGATGTCCCCCAGTCAATGGAAGTTGCTTCTACATGCACACACAAATTTATACCAATAGATTGTCCACTGGTCCATAATAAGGTGGATGTTTCCCTTAATAATGCAAGTTCAGTCAATTGACTGCCCATCTGGACACATTGCACTACCATGGTAACATAATCAGTGCAAATAATTCTTCCACTGCTATCCCACAGTGCACCATGTATGGCAGAAATGGCCAGGCCAGTCACCTTTCTGGACTCCAGTGCCCATGGTTTAACTTGGCTGGAAGACAGCTAATAGTATAAGTAGTGCTGAACACTGCACATGGCCATTGTGGGTACATGTAAACTGCAGCTGGGAATGTGTCCTGCAGCCCAGGAAAACAGATATGCACTATTTCTGTTTGTGCTAGGACACTAAAAATAGTGGTGGGAATGTTGTAGCATGGGCTAGCTGCCCAAGTACAGATGCAGGGGGTTATCCTAGCTTTCAGAGCAAGGAGTTTCTTCTGGCTACAAAGCAGTTTCACACCTTATTGATTTCAGCGCCTTGGCATACTACTCCACTGTCCTGGAACCAGTGTTTTCCCCAGGAATTGAAATGGGGAGAAGGGTATTGGAATATTCAGGGGGGGTGAGGGCCAATGAAGGTTGATACCATGAGGGCAAAGGTGGGCTGTATGGCACCATACTAAAAACTGAAAAATGTTTCACAACCATTTTATTAGATTTAAAATCTTCACAAAAATTAAAGCTGGATACTCAAGCCTACTACAAAGCACTACATCTACATCTATCTTGGTTTCTTGTTGTAATTTTGCACTCTTTGGTGTCTTCTTGTGTGTCTGTTACTTCCAGTCCTTCATGATATGCTCATGATCAGGCAGAAGGCGACTTCTTTCAGAACACAAAATTCTATTCAATGAGGAAAAAAATGCTCAACTGTAGCTGTTGTGACTGGAAGTAGCAAGAGATGAATTTCTACCTCTTTCATCCCAGGAAACATAGCACAAAGATTGGGTCGAACCACTAGTGATGAAAAAGAAGTTGATGTTAAATCATCATTCGTTTGTCATACGATATTCCACTTTGTGTCCAAAATTCTTTATTCTGTCCTGATCACATAGCAGCCCTATTGCTGGTAGTGCCTCACTCCACTCAACTGTAGGTGTTATAGAAGACAGGCATCTGTAAAAGCTACATGGAGGTTGAGCAGAATCCAGAAATCACTATTATAGATTTGTAAGAATCAAGTCTGTGTACTTTTTCAGCTGGCTTAACAAGTACTTCTTGTTCTCTTCACTTAAGGAGTCAATATAAGTACCTTCATTAGTCAACTTCTGGACTGAAGTCTTTGCTTCTTCCAGTACATTTTCAATGGATATTTCTGATTGATCCAAGGGTAGCGCCTATTGCTGGACAAAAATCTTCTACTTTTGTAGCAGATGCCTGGATGATATTGTTTAATGACCCAAGTGGTTTCTACAGCAGACTTACAAGAAAGAGAATGGCGATAGTCTTCTCTGAACTTAGTAACAAAAGTAGTCCACCAGCCTCACTACTTAGATCTGTCCTATCTTGGAGGATACTTTCCAAAGCCAGGAATAACAGTTGCAGCAATTTTAAGACAACAGCCAAGAATCGCTCATGAGAAAGCCAGTAGGTTTTCCCAGGTTGGACTAATTTGAACTTCACTCCTAGTGTATCTTCTATTTGTTTCAAAGATGTTCAGTCCTCTTGGACTCTTGCAGAAAAAAAAAAGAGTATAAAACAGCCATTAAACCTGTGGCTTTTTAATGTCTTTTTAAGATTCTATAGCTTGTACTAGTGCTAGCTGGAGTAGATGGCCTCTGCAGTGAGTATAGGAGAGATTAAGGTTATACTTTTCTCTGTAGCTCCGTCAAACGCACAAGCAGCCATCTGTTTGGGGTTCAATTTACAAGCATTTAACTCTTCTAAGATGTCACAGATGCAGCTGATATGTCTGCTATAACCTAAACATCTAGAATGCATTTACTGGCCTACCATGGACATCAAGTGAACATACGCAGTGACTTAATACTTGATGCCTATTTGCATTGGTGGCTCATCAATCATGGGAGCACATATTTTGAATATGGTGAGAGTTCTTCACTTTTTCAGCTGCTGAATCTTTCACTGTTGCACCACATACTTCTAGAGATTCAGCTGAGTTTTTTTTTCTGAAAGATAAAGAACATTTGCCAGTCTTGTTCGAAACCAGTGTCCAACTTCAGGATTAACAAGTGACAATTCACTTAACATTGGCCTCCAGTTTGTAGTGTGTGGTATCTCTTGCCTAAATAGAAAGTATGGTGCAACAGCCATGTTGGTTCATATAAACTGAGTTGTGTCTTGAGCATTCTTAACAGCCTCATTAAGTACTTCTAAAATTGGCTTTGACAATGACTGGCGTATAAGGCTTTTTGCATGTTGATGCAGTCCAGAGGCATGGTGTTTTGCAGCCTTTTCATATAGCTTATCAGTATTGGCTGAGCTGATCAGTCTGACAAACCAAGCTCCTCCACTTTTACTATATAAATCCATGATATGCCCACATCTTGAATACAGCATGCAGTTCTGGTTGCCCCATCTCAAAAAAAAATATTGGAATTGTAACAGGGACAGAGAAGGGCAACAAAAATGATTAGATTCCATATGAGGAGAGATTAAAAAGACTGGGACTTTTCAGCTTTGAAAAGAGACAACTAAGAGGGGATAAGATAAAGGCTTATAAAACCTTCATTTACCCCTTCACTTAACACAAGAACCAGAGGTCACCCAATGAAATTAATAGGCAATAAGTTTAAAACAAACAAAAAGAACTATTTCTTCATACAATGCACAGTCAGCCATGGAACTTTTTGCCAGGAATGTTGTGAAGGCCAAAATTATAACAGGGTTCAAAAAAGAACTAGATAAGTTCATGGAGGTTAGGTCTATCAGTGGCTATTAGCCAAGATGGGCAGGGATGCAACACCAAGCTCTGAGTGTCCCTAACCTCTGTTCGTCAGAGAGTGGACAATAGGGGATGGATCACTCAATGATTCCCTGTTCTGTTCATTCCCTCTGAAGCACCTGGAATAGCCACTGTCAGAAGACCAGATACTGGGATAGATGGACCATTGGTCTGACCCAATATGGCTGTTCTTACATTACAAATAATTATAATAAAGTTTAGTACAGAAACTCCTCAAGATAATGACCTCTTGAGATGGCAATGATCTGAGACAATGACCTTGGCAAATAATGCATTTTAAAAATCTTGGTCTACTAGGAAACATATTTATATAAGTTTCCCAGTCACAAATCTAACATTCTGCAGTGAAGTCACTAAAACATAGTCCAGTGCTCTGGCTGCTGTTGTTTTTCATGCCACCGTTCACTCTACTGCTCTGTCCCCAGTGGGATCTGGCATCCAAACCTCCTGCTTAGGGAGTGCAGTTCAGCTGAGGGTGATCAGTGCTTAATTTGTAATGAAAAAGGTGTCGGGGCTCAAGCAAGTTTGTTACTTTAATAACTGATGTGACAAGCCCTGAGGTCCCAGTGCTATGAACTGCCCAGCCTAGAGGTGCCAGGGCTCAGTCCTGGCAAGCCTTAGCACAAATTAAGCACTGAGGGAGACCCCCTCATTCAGTCAGGCTAAGTACCGTTCTGCTGCCCTTTACTCATACAATAAGGATAACAACATTTCATGACCCTCACATTTAATCCTTATGCGATTTGTAACCCAACACCAGCCAAAACTGATCACTTGAGTAGCACAGCTCTGTCTCTTGGATACTTAGGCAGAGTAAGAGTGTTCATGTAAATAGAGTCTGGTCCAGAAGCCTTTCCACCATCATTGGTTCATCACTAGCTGTCAGGGGAGAGCTCATTCAGACCTTGCTTATAAATAATAATTTGAAATTATTAGGTAGGCCAATATAGCCAAAACAAATGTGCTGACAGTGCCATAAATAACAGCTGTATGAGGAAGCTAGTCTTTGTTCATACTTTTCAAACCAATTATACTTTCTCAGGTACAAGTATTTTCTCGTATACTGTATATGCTTTTAAAGTGTGTATTAATGTTTCAATTTCAATTTAAATTTCCAGCCAGTGACTAAATTGGCAACACTGCATGTAACTGGGGAAATTCAGGGGGGCGAGGGGTATACACCCCACCTAGGGGTGGTCTAGGGAATTCCTGCCTGGAACTATGTACCTTCCTCTGTCTGTGAGGTAAAGACCATGGACAATACAAGCTGGAAAGGTTCATAGATCTGGCTGAGTTCCTCCTACAGGACATGAAGGCTGTTGTGAGGGGATCCAAATATGGAATCCCATGTGCCCTTAAGTTGCTGGGGCTGGACAGATTTTAGCCATTGTTCCTAGCCTTGGGCCTCTAGGCACACACTGCAGGTGCAGACCTTGTCCCTGACATCCCACAGTCCAGTTACCTAGACTCTGAACTAGTGCTGTCTTCCAAGCTTCCCTAGCAGCTGTTGCATGTTCCCCAGACTCTCACCAAAGGTGCACACCTTCTGGCTTACAGTTTACCTCTTCAGAAGCATGCAATAGTGAAAGCCTACAGACACACAGAGAGACTTTGCACAGGAATTAAACACAATTCACCATTTGTTTAGCACAACAGATACTCAGATCTAGGCAAAATAATACAAACACATTTATATGCAACTTCCCTGCCTTGGTTTCCTCACCATTCTGTAGGATTCTTTGAGTCTAGCCCAGAGTCATCTAAGGAGTCCAGGATCTTTCCTCTCCATCCAGCCCTCCTGCACACATGGCTTCTCATACAGAACATGGAATCAGAATCTGAATCTCTTTCTCTTTTTCAAATAGCTGCTGAGAGACACTTTTATAATCACCAGACCTCTTTGTTAGGCGACTTCCCAAGCAGCAGCATCAGATGATCAAAAGCCCCTACCAGGACATCTGTTGGGTTAGTTACCAGCCAACCTGGGATGACTGGTTCTTCTGGGTAGGAGCCAGCCTATTGTTTAGGGTAGCTCCATTTCAATGGGGAACCACTGAAGTTCCTGACTCTTGCCCTATGCTGCTTCTCGTTAGAAATCCAACTCATCATAGGGGTAAGATTATGGACAATGGAGAAAGCAAACAAACCCCACATTCAAAATGGAGTCTGCAGACTGTCACAGATACATGAAGAGCCCAATATCAAACAGAATTCATAAGCTATATATAGACAGATTTCCCATCTCATCCCAGAAGATATCTCAAGAACTCACTGGTTTGTGCAAAATTTGTCTCAGAAGCTATGAGCGGAGTGATCTCAAAGACTAAGACTTGAAACAAATGTGCCCCAAACCAAAGGGCCAAGACAACTTGCCTTGAATGTCTGTTCTATGAGGAATTGAACCAGATCCTCAGCGAGACCCATCTCCCAGCGCTGGTTGCTTAGAGCTGGAGCTCCCTCCTCAAAGCCTTTCCACAAAATACAACCAATGAAAAGAAAAAGCACACTGCTTCCAAGTCAGACCAGCTAATAACAGTTTTCAAGGGAGAAAAATTGTTCTTCTTAACCTCTAAGGACAGGACAAGAAACAATGAGCTTAAATTACAGCAACGGCAGTTTAGGTTGGACATTAGGAAAGACTTCCCAACTGTCAGGGTAGTTAAACAGTGGAACAAATTGCCTGTGGAGGTTGTGGAATCTCCGTCATTGGAGATTTTAAAGAGCGAGTTAGACAAACACCTGTCAGGGATGGTCTAGATAATACTTAGTCCCGTCATGAGTGTAGGGGACTGGACTAGATGACATCTCGAGATCCCTTCCATGATTCTGTGATGGAGGACATCATGATTCTATGATGTATTTGAAAAACAGATCAGGCATGAATAATACAAATATCTTAGTGTGAGTTCATTGTCAGCCACTAGCTGGCCACAGAGAGAATCACGGCAGTAAAATTATTTCTTGAACTCCAATGGTAACAGGGCTTTTAGTATCTGATTACAGTTATGGATTAATTGATGCAATGTCATCATAATCAAAATCTGGCATTAGCGTGCACCTAATGATGTTCTAGGCACAGACATTGGACAGTTGTATGAGAACGTGGACATGACATTCTGCAGCTATACAGGTGTAAATCTCAGGCAGATCCATTGAAGTCAAAAGAGTTACTATGTGCTTTCAGCAACAGCCGGACAGATATCACTGTATTGAGATATTAGCTGGGTTGCTAGAAGCAGATATGAGAGTACCATAGGCATAATTTTAACATTTAAAATTAACTGTTTGATAAAAGTTAGAATTATTTAACATGTTAAATTTAAAATGACTTAACACCAAGTTACCCAGAGGTTCGGAAGTTATCTTTCCCTAAAATTACGTGATGGACAAAAAGCCTTTTGTAATAAGCTGATGCAAATGCAGAATCAAAAGCCATTGGAACAAAAGGATTTTTTCCTTAGAAGTTACTGTGATTGTTTAACTGATGCAGTTATTTGGGTTTTCCTGTGTGTGTATTGTTAAACTGAACCATGCTTGAAAAAAGGCATGCAGCTTAATATATCTACCCACCTATGTATTTATAGTGCAACCATCAATGAGATAATACCAAGGTGCGAATTTTGTTTTTAAAGGTCATGGTCCACCATCTAGGAAATATAATTTTCCCAGAACACACTTGTATTCAGATCTGCCATGCAGTACTTTCCTAAAAGTGTCTAGGTTTTGCATCACGAGTTGTTTGGTCCAAAAATTTATCATGTAAGCTTATTTTCTTGAATGTCATTGTCTTGATTTTGTTCCAGTGACATTTAATATTTATACGATGAGAAAATAATTTCATTAGCATGGCCTTTTAAAGGTTCACAATGAATGACAAACGAGGAAGAGCTTGCATATAATTCAAAGTAAAACTACTTCAAACTGGGTCTTGTGGTTTATAACAGCTATAATTAGTCTGATATTCAAACTGCTCAATATGTTTCAACAAATCATATAAAATCTTCAGCTACTGTTTTAATGAGTCTGCTTTTTACAAAGAGCAAATCCATAGGCAGTAGAGCATGTAAATTAACAGTATGCGAAGAGCTGTCCTAAATAAATATTATCCAGTAATTTGCAGTTAAGTTGACTCACTCTTGCAACTATCATCCTTTTGTGTATTCATCTTGAAAAGCGAAAGGTAGTGACAAGGTGTGGATCTTTATTAGATAACTAGAAACTATTAATCAAAACACAGGTATAATCTTTGCTTTTTTTTTTACGTACTATTCACAAACTCAAAAATAAAGTTAGAGAGAAAAAAATCAAAATTAATTTCTTCAAAGAATTTTGCCTTTTGTTCATGGGTTGTACTGGAAGAGCTCTGAAAATTCTAATATGTATTCAATATTTAAAATTTCTTTCAGTCACTTGAGAATTTTCAGAGGGTAATCCTAGGCGTCAATGAAATGTTTACTACAAATACTTGTAATTTGTGTTGAGTTAGATAAACCAGGTGGTATTGTTTCTGTTGATTGGAAGTTTTATGTAACTAACCACTACAGGGAATGCAAATTCTACAGATTGCTGTATTTAATGTAGATTAATACAAAACATTAAGAAATGCCTGTCCAAAGCTTTAGACAAGTGTACCTTATATTACAAATACAAAACATACTTAAAAACAAACAAATAAATGCACCAACCTCCACAAAACCAAGAAAAAAGTCATTCCAGTGTACTCATAAAATACCAGGCACAGTGCAAATTCACTTTGGATAAATATTTAAGCTAAACATGAGGGATTTTTTTTTTAATGAATATTTGTGCTAGTAAGTTTCAAACAAAAATGGTTTGGAGATCATTTTTCCACTAGTCACTCAGCCATAACAACAATTTACTCCTTCATTCCGTAGGATCTCAAAGCACTCTAAGGACTACAGGTAAATCTCCCATTAACTTCAAAGGGGCAATCATTTCACTCCCTATACATAGGGTGACCAGACAGCAAATGTGAAAAACCAGGATGGAGGTAATAAGAGCCTATATAAGAAAAAGACCCAAAAATCAGGACTGTCCCTATAAAATGAGGACATCTAGTCACCCTACCTATACATAAAGGACTCATTTCACCACTGAAATGCAGCTCTCTCTTAGGTCAGTGGTCCCCAACCTTTTCCATGAGGCGGGTGCCAGACAACTAGCTGCCGAGGACAGTGGCCGCTGGACAAGCAGTCGCTGAAATGCTGCCGTGAAGGAGTGTCATCAAAAGGCGTTGCCACCGAACTGCCGCCGTGAAGGAGTGTCATCAAGAGGCGGCATCACCGAAATGCCTGCAGGGACCACGTTGGGGACCCCTGTCTTAGGTCAAGGGCAGCATCCAGTGAATATGCAGTGAACAGCAATGAACAGAATGTTGTAGCAAAGCTTAGGGAGGGGGCACATCATTCATGTCCACCTACATTCTCATTAGTCACTGTGGAGTCTAACTTCTATGAAGAGAAGATGGAACCTCAGTTTTATCCACCACGGAAGGATAAATGGCCAAGTTGAGCATGATAGGATCCAAACCTGTAGTTCCAGTTCCTGAAAATCTAGTTATTTCAAAACTTGCAGTATGGCTCTCTAAGGCTTTATCTACACTTGACACTTTTGGTGTGCAACTATGAACATACATTCATTTGGGGTTAATTAGTGTCCTCAGTTCATTACACATGTGTTCAAAACAAGACAAAAACATGACCCTTTTTAAAACAAACAATGCTTTCAGGTTTTCCTCTGAAAAACAAGTTCATTTTTTTAACTAAAATGTGCGCCAACTTGTCACAGGATTAATCTCTCTGAGGATATGTACATGTAACATGTTTGAAAAAAGACTCACCATAAATAAAGTACTAATCTTTTAATTTTCTAACCTTTATAGGTGAATTAGATAAGATTGTTTACCCTTTGCATAGCCCCTAATGTTTGTCATCAGCCCAGGCAATACTCCTAGTTTGCTTCCTTTTTCTTTTCTTTTTTCTTTTTCTTTTTTTAAGTTTTTGCACCGTTGTCATACCAACATTATCTGGGATGTTTGAGAGGATAACAGGAAAAAATCCCAACCACGCTGTGACAATGCCTGATGTGGGTCACATCCAAGAATGCCAAATTCAGGACAGATTGATAAAAACCAGGACAGTCAAACTCTAGAACTGGTGGCTATTCTAACATTATAGTTCACCAAGCCAGTAAAGAAAGTGAACTCCTAAATCACCACTCTGATTAACAAGAAGCCAAAACACAGTCCCCTTAGCCATTCCAATCCCTATCACTTCCCAGACATATGGCCTTTATGATGAGAGATTACTGAAAACCAGGTTCATCAGACATAAGGTTCTTCTAATTCCAGAAGATCAGCCACTCCCGCAGGTCAACATATATAGTTTAGATCTTACCAAACAACATGCTTGTATCCAAGAGAGTTATTAATTGGTTAGAGGAATCATACATTACAATTAATTTCAGAGTTTGCAAGTCAGGATAATAGCTCTGATGTTAAATCTGCTAGCTTGTAATAAGTCGCTCTGGTTCACCCATTAAATTGGGAGTCATCAGTCCATTCTTCAAAGCTCTTTTTTGTTAGAAATCATGTCCAGAGATATGGAGGAAGAATGAAGACAAAGTAGTGATATCACAGTTTCCTTTTACACTTTCAGCCCAAGTGCATGGAAAGTTACTGGCAAAAGATGGAATCTTAGGTCACATGTCCTTCTCACATGTCCTTACATGCCTTGCTCAATTAGGGTGACCAGATGTCCCGATTTTATAGGGACAGTCCCGATTTTTGGGCCTCTTATATGGGCTCCTGTTACCTGCCTCGGTGATCTCTGAAATATCTCCAGGAGGGGCTCACTAGGTGAGTGGATTGTCCTTAATGGGCCATTGAGCAGGCTGGATAGTCTAGATGCAAATCTGTCTTGGGGTGTCACCCAAGAAAACAACATGTTTAAGATACAAACAACAAATATCCATAAATTCATATACAAAGATGATGCATGGATTTAAACAGTGTAAATAATATTTAGCATTCAATTTTTCCATTGTACCTTACATGACATACTTTGTACAAGATTTATTGCAACTTGTAACCGTGGTTATCTTTCATTTTACATTTAATTTCATTTTATACAGCATCACACTCATATCATCTTTAATTTTGATGATCCTAGCTTTACAATGTCAAACTGCAAAGAGGAATAATGAGTGAAAGTAGGAGCGCATTACTCATAGGAACAGCTGAAGATTCTCTGTGTGGGTTTTTCCTCCCTGGTTTCTAGAAAAGTGAATAATTGTGTCCAGATTACCTTCAAGAGGTAATCTGATTAGCAGATAAATGAGATACATGGATCATGAAGCAATATACGCAGTAAAATTAAAGTTATAGAAGGATGCCATCCAAAGACTGTCCCTTGGGACAAAATCTGTAATAAAAGTACACAATTCCCGCCACACATGCTCAGTTTAATTTCAGTGCAGGTCAAGGTAGTCTAATTAGTTCTAAATAAGGAACACCCCAAAGACTTTGTTCAATTATACAATTTTTAAAGCAGTCAAGCAATACAATTCATTTAACTAATTTCACTATTTGGAATCCAGAACAATTGGGATGACCATGAAATGACAATATCCCTTTCTTCGGAGTAGCAAAGCAGAGAAACCTGGACTTTGAACTGCCCACAGATACCTCTTATTTTTTTCCCCTATGAGCACTTTTCATTGACAGATTTAAAAACACAAAACAAAAAACAAACAAAACAAAACGAAACACCTGTCTTGTTGAAAACCAAGTGAATGAACACTTCTCCAATTCACCTTAATTACACTGCCCTCACATCCTGACTACTAAACATTTTCAGGTGGCACAACCAATCATGATGAGATTTCAGTCAACAAACAATTGAAGTGTTTTCTGGCTTTTCCATGAAAACAACAATACACTTCAGATGTTAGTTTATTTCTGAAAATGGGAGATATGCAGTCTCTCCCTCTCATTGGGCATGTCACCACCCAGTTACGCAAACAAAGAAGAGTTCAGAACAGATGTAGGTGCTTTAACAAAAAATGAGGTTTGTCTTCTTTGATAATGTACATTCCCAGCTGGACTCTATTTTGTTGTTTTAATAACCTCCTTTGCAGTCTCTGTAATCATCATTTTGGACAGCAGGGCCATTAGTTGCACTGAGGATACTACTTCAGACACAAAAATGAGTTGTAGTACTCTCCACTTGCCAAAAACACACAGAAAATCCAAATTATATGGTATCTGAGATATATTGTCCATGGGGCCTCTGAGTGCACAGGCAAGCCCTCTCTGTGAAAAGAATACAGCAATTTGTTTCTGCCTTCATGCACTGCTCTATTATATTGGTCCTTTCAGCTAGAAAGAGGACTGGCATGATGATAAAACCACACTTTATGCTGCAGCACTGTTATAAAAAAATCCATAGGACTTACCCAGTGCCCACTGAAGTGAATAGGGGTCTTTCCGCTACATTTAAAGTTCTTAAGTTAAGTCTTTATATTGCAAACACATGAATCCTAAATTTAAACACCTATGAAATGCTGAAGTACATCACAAATCAAGATTCACTTTTCCATAGATTCTAAGGCCAAAAGGGACGATTGTGATCATCTAGTCTGACTTCCTATATAGCATAGGCCATAGAATTTCAACCAAATAATTCCTGGAGCAGATATTTTAGAAAAAAACATCCAATTTAAACATGATAGTGATTGGTAAATTGTTTCTATAGTAAGTACACCTTATTGCCAGTATGGATTTGCCTAGCTTCAGCATCCAGCCATTGGATTGTGATTCACCTTTCTCTGCTAGACTAAAGAGCCCATTATTAAATAGTTGTTCTCCATGTAGGTATTTATAGACAGTATTCAAATCATCATTAAAACCTCCTTTCTGTTAAGCTAAATAATTGGAGTTCCTTGAGTTTATCACTATAAGGCAAGTTTTCTAATCTTTTAATCATTCTCGTGGCTCTTCGATGAACCCGCTCCAATTCATCCAGCCTGGGTCTCATTCTCTTTCCTTCCATTTTAAACGGCAAATATTTTTATCCAAGCTCTGTAAATAGTCTTTCTGTGAAGCTCCCTTACCAGGGACATAATCAACATTTTCATGAGCATATCATAGCAGAGTTCTTTGAAAAAGTTGAACAGTTCTAGAAGTACTGCTTTAACTAAGGAATAACAGTCACGGTGCAGGTCCTGGGGATTAATGACCATCAGGGAGAAGCTGATTCTCCAAAGATAGTCACTTAATCCTCAGAAGATGCCTTCTGCCAATGCAGTTACAAGTAATTTTTTTTTAAGCTTTTCCTGATTTTCTCTTAGGGGCATGATGCAGCATATTGAAGTCAGTAGGGAAATGGCTACACAATGGGTCCCTTAGAATCTACTCCATGCCATTGTTTTTGTTTTATCAGGAGATAATTAAATCCCAGTGGGATTTCACAACTAGCTAGGCCACAGATAGCCAGAGGCATCAATGGAAAAATTGAGGATAGGCTTCTGCCCTCCCTGGTGTTGATGGTCTTCATCATGAGAAATGAGAAAAGAGGGTCTTTCTTCCCTCATGTTGAAAGCACAGCCTGAGTGATCAGCAGTAGCCCACTCCCCTCTTATGATTAAATCAGACCTGTTCCAGAGACTTGTGAGAAACTCATTATTTGCCTATGATAACTTCTAATTTTTCATTAAGAAATCCATGAATTACTGTGACAGTGGGAGCTGCGGAAGTAAAATGTAAGAAATGCCTAACAAAAAATAAAAATCACTCTGGAAAATACACTTGCATTGTGACTTCAGTCTACATTTAGCAGTATTCCTCCTGTTCAGTGTGCTTTGGAAACCACCTGGGAGAGAGAGAAGAGGTTTGGATTGCAATGCCATCAGTATGCTGACGGCATGCAGCTCTACACTCCTTTTTCCACGGGACACAGACAGTGAAATGTCCCAATTTCTTGGTGCTGGGCTGAGAGAAATACTTGGATGAGGTGAAACTCAGTTCAAGTAAGAAAAAGGCGATGTTTCACCCAGAAGTCAGCACCTCAGGAGTTTGACACAGAAGGTATCTGCATTGTTGATAGTTCTGTCCATGCTCCAATCAAAAGTTTTCACCATTTAAGAGTACAGTATTTATAGATTCTGATCGCTTTTATATTTCTCAGCCGTTGACTTCCATGTTGTAATGTACTCTACAACATTGTGGGCAGAATTGTTTGTGCTGGCAATTGCACCCATTTGGAAGCCTATTTACCTGATTTGCTGTAATCAAGTGTTAGACTTCTAAATGGGTGCAATTGTGGACACACACTTTCACTTGTAATAAGAACGCAGGTGCAGTATTGCACCCAGCATTCTGGGTCTTTATTAGAGTTTCTGTTTATCTGCCCTGACAAACACAGGGACTACTTGTGTAACTTGATTTTAAGGAGGACTGTCTTCTCCCATTAGATGTACATTTTTCTAATTCAGTTGTTGTAAACTATTAGAAGCCAAATACAATTTTCTTCTCTCCTATGATTGAAACCACTGCTCCTGGAGGTGTTAAATGAATTGTGCAAAGGATATGCCTTCAAGGGCTTAAGAAGTGGTGAAAGATATGACGGTCACCAGGCAGAAAGTAAAATAAAAACTAAGGTTGTAAGACTCAGTTCAACCTTAGAGAGCCAAAAACCTAGATACACATTTTTGTAAGTGATCTTGTTCTTATTCCCCCACTAGATCTTGGCACTATCTGCTGTTACTGTTCTATTCACTATTCTCATTCACTAGTCTCAGAGTCTTTTCATGGTGGGGATGGAGAGAAAGGGGTTGGTAATTTGCCTTCTTTTTAGATTTCCCTGTATATTCTGTCATTCTATTGTTTTAAATATGATGATTTTTCCAATTTATAATCACTTACATCCTTTGGTTATTATTAAAATGACAAGTCTCTGCTTTTGGATATTCCTTAATACAGATGAGCTGCAGTAATTTTCTTCACAGTTACAATTTTCAGTAACAAGAATATAATTTACCTGTTGAGAGAGCTACATGCAAGAATGGAAAGGAAAATAAGCACTACGGTGTTATAACCTTATTCCCAGATTCTGGACCTTAGCGTCCAAAATTTGGGGGTTAGCATGAAAACCTCCAAGCTTAGTTACCAGCTTGGACCTGGTACTGCTGCCACCACCCAAAAAATTAGAGTGTTTTGGGGCACTCTGGTCCCCCTGAAAAACCTTCCCTGGGGACCACAAGACCCAAATCCCTTGAGTCTCACAACAAAGGGAGATAATCCTGATTCCCTTCCCCCCTCCAGGTGCTCCTGGAGAGATACACAGACACAAGCTCTGTGAAACTACGCAGAGTGAGTCCCCCTCTCCGTTCCCAATCCTGGAACAAAAGCACTTTCCTCTTCACCCAGAGGAAATGCCAAATCAGGCTAGCAATCCAACACACAGCTCTCCCCTGATTTCTTCCTCCCACCAATTCCCTGGTGAGTACAGACTTAATTTCCCTGAAGTAAAGAAAAACTCCAACAGGTCTTAAAAGAAAGCTTTATATAAAAAGAAAGAAAAAATACAAATGTTCTCTCTGTATTAAGATGATACAACACAGGGTCAATTGCTTAAAAGAATATTGAATAAACAGCCTTATTCAAAAAGAATACAAATCAAAGCACTTCAGCACTTACATTCATGCAAATACCAAAGAAAAGAAACCATAGAACTTACTATCTGATCTCTTTGTCCTTACACTTAGAAACAGAAGACTAGAAAATAGAACTACTTCTCCAAAGCTCAGAGACAGCAGGCAAGCAGACAAAAGACTCAGAGACACAATTCCCTCCACCCCAAGTTGAAAAAATCCAGTTTCCTGATTGGTTCTCTGGTCAGGTGTTTCAGGTGAAAGAGACATTAACCCTTAGCTATCTGTTTATGACACGCCCCCCAAATTGCAGACAGTGGGGAAGCTCACTGGCGGCAATTTCCTTCTAGAACTTGAAAATAAACAGATTAATACAACACATGCACCTTTACATATACTACTAAGTATATAACTAACAGACTTTTACATTTTAAGAACACTTTTTAACTACTGGATTCTGGGAAACTCTCACGGGAGAGTGCATCAGCAACTTTGTTAGAAGCTCCTGTGATGTGTTGAATTTCAAAATCAAAATCTTGGAGAGCTAAACTCCAACGAAGAAGTTTCTTGTTGTTCCCCTTGGCAGTATGAAGCCACTTTAGTGCAGCATGGTCAGTTTGTAGTTGGAACCGCCGTCCCCAAACATATGGGCGTAGCTTTTCCAGGGCGTACACAATGGCATAGCATTCCTTTTCACTGACTGACCAGTGACTTTCCCTCTCAGACAGTTTCTTGCTGAGAAACACGACAGGATGGAAGTTGTGATCTGTTGCTTCCTGCATGAGCACTGCTCCTATACCACGCTCAGATGCATCCGTGGTTACTAGGAATGGCTTGTCAAAGTCCGGGGCCCTGAGCACAGGGTCCGACATGAGCATTGCCTTAAGCTGGGTAAAGGCTTTTTGACACTCATCAGTCCACTTAACGGCATTTGGCTGGGTCTTTTTGGTTAGGTCGGTCAATGGGGCAGCGATTTGGCTGTAGTGTGGTACAAATCGCCTGTAGTATCCGGCCAAGCCTAAGAAGGATTGGACCTGTTTTTTTGACCTTGGGACAGGCCACTTTTGGATAGCATCCACTTTGGCCTGTAGGGGGTTTATGGTTCCTCGACCCACCTGGTGCCCCAGGTAAGTCACTCTGTTTTGGCCTATTTGACACTTTTTGGCCTTAACAGTTAGTCCTGCCTGCCTGATGCGCTCAAAGACCTTTTCCAGGTGGAGTAGGTGTTCGGGCCAGGAGTCTGAAAAAATGGCCACATCATCGAGGTAGGCAACTGCAAATTCTCCCAGTCCAGCTAGTAGACCGTCTACCAGCCTCTGGAAGGTGGCGGGTGCATTTCGAAGGCCGAAAGGAAGGACATTGAATTCATACACCCCCGTATGGGTGACGAATGCTGACCTCTCCTTGGCAGGTTCATCTAGCGGTACTTGCCAGTACCCCTTGGTTAAGTCTATTGTAGAGATGAACTGGGCACGTCCCAACTTCTCCAATAGCTCATCGGTACGTGGCATTGGATAGTTGTCCGGACGAGTTACAGCATTTAGCTTACGGTAGTCCACGCAGAAGCGTATTTCCCCATCTGGTTTGGGTACCAGAACCACTGGAGATGCCCATGCACTGGTAGATGAGCGGATTATACCCATCTGTAGCATGTTCTGGATCTCCCGTTCTATAGCAGCTTGGGCATGAGGAGACACCCGGTAGGGTGGGGTTCTGATTGGGTGAGCATTACCTGTATCAATGGAGTGGTATGCTCGTTCAGTCCGTCCTGGGGTGGCTGAGAACAATGGGGCGAAGCTAGTGCACAGCTCCTTGATTTGTTGCCGCTGCAGACGTTCCAGGGTGGTTGAGAGGTTCACCTCTTCCACGCCACCGTCTTTTTTTCCGTCGTAGTAGACACCGTCAGGCCACTCAGCATCATCTCCCTGGACTGTAAACTGACAAACCTGTAAGTCTCTGGAATAGAAAGGCTTGAGAGAATTAACATGGTACACTTTAGGCTTTAGTGAGGAATTGGGAAATGCTATGAGGTAGTTTACAGCTCCCAGGCGCTCTTGGACCGTGAATGGCCCTTCCCATGATGCTTCCATCTTATGGGCCTGTTGCGCCTTCAAGACCATAACCTGGTCTCCTACCTTGAAGGAACGTTCTCTGGCATGTCTGTCATACCAGGCCTTTTGCTCTTCTTGAGCATCCTTTAGGTTCTCTCTAGCAAGGGCTAAAGAGTGTCGGAGGGTGCTTTGTAGGTTGCTTACAAAGTCCAGAATGTTAGTTCCTGGAGAAGGCGTAAACCCCTCCCATTGCTGCTTCACCAACTGTAATGGCCCCTTAACCTCGTGACCATACACAAGTTCAAATGGTGAAAACCCTAAACTGGGATGTGGTACAGCCCTGTAGGCAAACAGCAACTGCTGCAACACTAGGTCCCAATTATTGGAGAATTCGTTGATGAATTTTCTTATCATGGCCCCCAAAGTTCCATTGAACCTTTCCACCAGGCCATTGGTTTGATGGTGGTACGGGGTGGCAACCAAGTGATTCACCCCATGAGTTTCCCACAGTTTTTCCATGGTCCCTGCCAGGAAATTAGACCCTGAATCTGTAAGGATGTCAGAGGGCCAACCTACCCTGGCAAAGATGTCTGTTAGGGCCAGGCACACAGTGTTAGCCCTGGTGTTGCCTAGAGCTACTGCTTCTGGCCATCGGGTAGCAAAGTCCACTAAAGTCAGTACGTACTGCTTTCCTCTGGGCGTCTTTTTTGGGAAAGGGCCCAGAATATCCACAGCTACTCGCTGAAATGGGACCTCAATTATGGGGAGTGGCTGGAGAGGGGCCTTGACCTGGTCTTGAGGCTTTCCCACTCTTTGGCATACCTCACAAGACCGGACATACTTGGCAACGTCCTTGCCCATCCCCTCCCAGTGGAAGGACTTCCCCAACCGGTCCTTGGTTCGGTTCACCCCAGCATGGCCACTGGGATGATCATGGGCTAAGCTTAAGAGCTTCTCCCGGTACTTAGTTGGAACCACCAACTGTTTTTGCGGCTGCCATTCTTCCCGGTGTCCACCAGAAAGAATTTCCTTGTATAAAAGTCCTTGGTCTATAACAAACCGGGATCGATTAGAAGAGCTGAGAGGCGGTGGGGTGCTCCGTGCCGCCGCCCACGCTTTCTGAAGGCTGTCATCTGCTTCCTGCTCAGCCTGGAACTGTTCCCTTGAGGCTGGGGTCACCAGTTCTTCCTCAGACTGTGGACTTGGGCTTGGTCCCTCTGGAAGCGATGTAGGTGATGGGGTTGTTTCCGTTGCTGGTGAACCGCTCTCCGCTGGTGCACCTGAGGGTATTTCAGGCTCTGGCTGAGCCTTTTGGGTATGGCTGTCGTGTGCTTCTGCCAGTTCTGGCTCGCTGGCGCCCTCTGGCGTTGAGTTTGAAGATGTGGTTGCACTTGCTGGTGCTGGTTGCTGTTCCAGTTCCGGGCCTGGGACTGGAGATGCTGTGGCTGTTTCAGTGGTAGGCATGGAATCCGGGTCCACTGCCTCTGTCTGGGTCTCTGGTAACACAGACGGGGCTTCTGTGGACGGCTCAGGAACAGGAATGGGTCTGGAAGCTTGCCTGGTTTGGCTACGGGTAACCATTCCCACTCTCTTGGCCCGCCTCACCTGGTTGGCCAAGTCTTCCCCCAGTAGCATGGGGATAGGATAATTGTCATAGACGGCAAAAGTCCACATTCCTGACCAGCCTTTGTACTGGACAGGCAGTTGAGCTGTAGGCAAGTCTGCAGCTTGTGACATGAAGGGGTAAATTGTAACTTTGGCCTTTGGGTTGATGAATTTGGGGTCAACGAAGGATTGGTGGATAGCTGACACTTGTGCCCCTGTGTCTCTCCACGCAGTAACCTTCTTTCCGCCCACTCTCAAATTTTCCCTTCGCTCCAAGGGTATTTGAGAGGCATCCGGGCCTGGGGATCTTTGGTGTGATGGTGGTGTAATGAATTGCACTCGCATGGTGTTTTTGGGACAGTTGGCCTTGATATGTCCCGGTTCATTACACTTAAAGCATCTTCCATCTGATGGGTCACTGGGCCGAGGTGAGTTACTGGAGACTGGTGAGGTTGAAGAGTAGGGTATCTGTGGCTTTACTTGGGTGGTATGGAGGGTCTTTGGCTGTCCTCGGTTGTAGGGTTTATGGTCTGTGTGCCCCCTGGGGTAATCGTTCCCCTTGACAGTAGCTTTTTTGCTTTCTGCCAGTTCCATCCATTTGGCTCCAATCTCCCCCGCCTCAGCGATAGTTTTGGGATTTCTATCTTGTATGTACCGTGTGATGTCTTCAGGAACACCATCCAAGAACTGCTCCATTTGTATGAGGAGGTTCACTTCTTCCAAGGTTTGAATGTTGTTTCCTGTTAACCAGGCCTCATAGTTTTTTGCAATGTAGTAGGCGTGTTTGGGAAATGACACCTCTGGTTTCCACTTTTGGGTTCTGAAGCGCCGACGGGCATGATCTGGGGTTATCCCCATCCTGTATCTGGCCTTGGTTTGAAAAAGTTTATAGTCATTCATTTGCTGCTTAGGCATTTCAGCTGCCACCTCTGCTAAAGGTCCACTGAGGTGTGGCCTTAATTCTACCATGTACTGGTCTTCGGGGATGCTGTACCCAAGACAGGCTCTTTCAAAATTTTCCAAGAAGGCCTCGGTGTCATCACCTGCCTTGTAGGTGGGAAATTTCCTGTGCTGTGGAGCAATAATTGGCGCCGGGTTGTTAGGGTTGGCTGGCACATGCAGCCCAGCTTTTGCCATCTCCAGTTCATGTTTTCTCTGTTTTTCCTTCTCTTCATTCTCTTTTTGTTGTTTTTCCATTTCTTTTTGTTGTTTTTTCCATTTCTTTTTGGTGCTTTTCCATTTCTTTTTGGTGCTTTTCCATTTCTCGGCGGTGGGCCACCTCTTCTTCTTCTAGTTTTCTTTTGTGTGCTGCCTCTTGGGCTGCCTGTTCTCTTTGGAAGGCTGCCAGTTTGATGCTTTCTTCCTTTTCTTTTATCTCCATCTCTTTTTGTTTTATTTCTAGTTCCTGTTTGTGTTTTTCCATCTCTCGCCTGTGTTCAGCTTCTTTGAATTGGTCTTCGGCCTCCATTTTTGTCCTGGTAGACATGGTTCCTGTTTTCTTGTGTTGGGGTGCCCTCCGGTGTTTCTCTTTTGAACTGCAGGCTCTGTTGCCTCCTGAAGTCTGCCTAGCAACAGTGCTTTTTTCCTTTTCTCTCTCTAGCTAATGTTCAATTAAGGGAAACCAGAAAAACCACTTTATTTGCATGCATATAAGTGCTGGTACTTTGCCTCCTAATGGGAGGGCTATTGCATGACAAAAGACCCTCAACAGTCTTCTCGCTTAACATGCAAACCACAAACTGCTAGAGAGAGCAGAAAAAAAAATTTCTCTCTGGTTCCCTTTTAAAACCAAACTGTTTCTCTCTGCTAAAAAGCCCTTAGCAGAGAAAAGAAAAATATAATATTCCTACTGGCTTCTGGGTTCTGTCTATATCCCGCCGCTGCTACACCATGTTATAACCTTATTCCCAGATTCTGGACCTTAGCGTCCAAAATTTGGGGGTTAGCATGAAAACCTCCAAGCTTAGTTACCAGCTTGGACCTGGTACTGCTGCCACCACCCAAAAAATTAGAGTGTTTTGGGGCACTCTGGTCCCCCTGAAAAACCTTCCCTGGGGACCACAAGACCCAAATCCCTTGAGTCTCACAACAAAGGGAGATAATCCTGATTCCCTTCCCCCCTCCAGGTGCTCCTGGAGAGATACACAGACACAAGCTCTGTGAAACTACGCAGAGTGAGTCCCCCTCTCCGTTCCCAATCCTGGAACAAAAGCACTTTCCTCTTCACCCAGAGGAAATGCCAAATCAGGCTAGCAATCCAACACACAGCTCTCCCCTGATTTCTTCCTCCCACCAATTCCCTGGTGAGTACAGACTTAATTTCCCTGAAGTAAAGAAAAACTCCAACAGGTCTTAAAAGAAAGCTTTATATAAAAAGAAAGAAAAAATACAAATGTTCTCTCTGTATTAAGATGATACAACACAGGGTCAATTGCTTAAAAGAATATTGAATAAACAGCCTTATTCAAAAAGAATACAAATCAAAGCACTTCAGCACTTACATTCATGCAAATACCAAAGAAAAGAAACCATAGAACTTACTATCTGATCTCTTTGTCCTTACACTTAGAAACAGAAGACTAGAAAATAGAACTACTTCTCCAAAGCTCAGAGACAGCAGGCAAGCAGACAAAAGACTCAGAGACACAATTCCCTCCACCCCAAGTTGAAAAAATCCAGTTTCCTGATTGGTTCTCTGGTCAGGTGTTTCAGGTGAAAGAGACATTAACCCTTAGCTATCTGTTTATGACATACGGTTAGCCAATTGCTACACATTTTATATTCTCTTTTCTGTAAACTTCATAGGTTCAAAAGCCAATCAGCTAAAGGAGTCCAAGTCAAATGTCTTATACCATGAAATTTTCTTTTCATCCTTTTCCGTACACCCAGAGGCTATGTTTTCAGACATCTCTTAAAGGGCATATAACTGAAGTGAAAAAATGACAATTATTGTTTAATCTGCAATGCAGAACCATTATATGCCATAAAACTACCTTGAATAAAATGTTTTTCAAAATTTCTTATTTAGAAACTTGTTTACCAACATTTTATATATCATATGGCAAAATTGTATAAATCAAACACAAATCATTAGAAAGGTGCTTTGAATCACATTTTATTTCTGAACTACCATGTTGAAATCCTTCTGAACTTGTACATCCTTAGAAAGCTGCCAAATTCATTCCTGATATAAACTACCCTCATGTTCACTTGAGTTATGCTAGGGATGAATTTATAGCAGCATTTAAGTGCTTTTAAATTGTGATTATTGTATTACAACTTTCTCAGAGGTTATATATCTAAGGGTCTGTCTAGACTAGAGTTTATTATCTTATTTGAACTCTAGTTAATTGATCCTTGGGGAAAAATCACAAACATTTGCGTCCTGGAACAATTGTTTATGGAGTGCCTAGTCCTAGCACTTAAGATGAGCTATTATAGTGGTAATGAAAATGGCCCATTTCCAGCAATTGACAAGGGGATGTAAGGAACTGGGGGGAGGGAGGATTAGCATGGGGAAATAGTTTTACTTTGTGTAATGGCTCATCCAATCCCAGTCTTTATTCAAGCCTAGTTTGATAGTGTCCAAAGGAACTAGGATGAGCCATTACACAAAGTAAAACTATTTCCCCATGCTAATCCTCCCTCCCCCCAGTTCCTTACATCCCCTTGTCAATTGCTGGAAATGGGTCATTTTCATTACCATGACAAACAATTCTTTTTCTCTCCTGCTGATAATAGTTCATCTTAACTGATCACTCTCCTTATAGCGTGTATGGTAATACCCATTGTTTCATGTTTTCTGTGTATATATATATCTTCCTACTGTATTTTCCACTGCATGCATCCGATGAAATGGGCTGTAGCTCACAAAAGCTTATGCTCAAATAAATTTGTTAGTCTCTAAGGTGCCACAAGTACTCCTGTTCTTTTTGCGGATACAGACTAACATGGCCGCTACTCTGAAAGCTATGAGAATAGCGTAGCTGAAGTCGGAGCATCTTATCAGTGTTTCTCAAGCTATCTGATAAGCGTTACTGGCAATTTTTTTTCCCAATGTGCCAGGGACTGGTGCCATATTATTATCCTATTCGACACTCTTATGAGGAAACTCACCGCGGACCGGCAGCGGTTGGCTTGTGGACCAGCACTGGTCCGCGGACCACCACTTTGAAAGGCACTGTCTTAGATCGAATTAGAATCACTTACTTCGAGTCCTCGCAGCATGGAATTGATGGCCACCGCTCCACCGTCGACTTTGCTTCCGTCTCTCGCTGAGTTGGAGTTCAGCAGTCGACAGGAGAGCCATTGGGGATCAATTTACCGTGTCTACACTACACACGATAAATTTATCCCTGATAGATCGATCGCTACCCGCTGACCCAGTGGGCAGTGTAGATGTACCCTAAATGTCTATAAAAAACCTGTGGCACAGAGCCCAGGTTAGCTGACTCAGGCTTCCAGGGGGTCAGGCTGTGGAGTTAAAAATTGCACTATAGATGTTTGGGCTCAAACTGGAACCCAGGGTCTATGACCCTTCCTCCTCCTGAGGTCTCAGAGTCTGAACTCAAACCTCTACATTGCAATTTTATAGCCCGGCAACCCAAACCCAAGTCAACTGATTCAAGCCAGCTGCTGCTGTGTTGCGGGCCTTACCGCAGCATAGACTTATTCCAAGTGAAAGCAAAATAAAAGGTCCTGAGCTAAATAGTGAGCTAAAAATCTGTTGGCCCAGATGCTGACTTGAAATCTTAAATTCTAGTGTTTTCCTAAGGCCAGCAGAAGCCGTGTGTTCTGTGTTACTTTGGGGGACACAGCATGCCAAATTTTGTATAGAAAACTGGCCAAAGCCACCCTCCAAGCAAATAGTCAGACCTGAGATTTCCTCTTAGCGGTGCACGTTATTGTACATTATCTACAACCAGAGCTAATGCACACAGCCACAAAACCTGTGGTGGCAGAGGGAAAAATGACAGTTATGTTTCTCTGAACCATGTGGGGAGGAGTGCAGGCAGGAAACACTGGTTGTTTTCACAGGAGAACAAAAACAGTAGCACAGGACAGCTGGATCCTGTAAATGAAGCAGGTCTAGCTGTTGTGTCAGAACAGGTGCTCCCTTTTTGGCCAATTGAAAGGGCTATAAAGAATCAGGGAGCATCTGAGGGGAGAGCATCCCAGCAAAACAGAGACCTCATGAGTTAGGGTAGACCTGAGAGCACAGAGCCATCACATGGAGCAAATGAAAGGGGCAAGCAAGAACTTCCCAGGACAGAGACTGAGTTTGCAGAGAGGAGAAAATTCTGCAAGCCCTCCCTGGGGAGAGGGAGGAATTGGCTAGGATGCTTGTGGAGGGTCTAGCCAGAAGCCCTTCCTGAGCCAAACAGCCAGTGTGAGGAGGCTGAAAAATGCTGAGTTGTTTGACTTCTTTGTGCAGAAGAAAAGAAATGAGTGCTGGTAGAATCACAGCTAGGGAGCCTGGAAAGTCGCTGTATATTTCTGTTTTACTGTGAAAGCCGCAAAAATTGTTTTCAGTGAGGTTCTATGGACATTTATAACTGAATAAGTTATGCCTCAAGGTCGGATTTTGAGTGGACACTGGGAGAGACTGTTCTTTTTATGGCTGGACCAAGGGGACATAGGAGGACACTCCAGAGAGCCCTCTTATAACAAATAATCTGATCATGTGCTTTCCAGTTCAAATACACAACATAACTATTATACAGGTCTGCAACAAAATACTTTTGCCTTTTCTTCTGACAAACATCGCCTCTGGGTGGCATGGCAGCACATGTCCAGGGACTTGCAGTTTGGTTTCCCAGTGGAGAAGAAACTAGTGACAGAGACTGAGTGTTCTCTAAGCATAACTAGCTTTATTTACGTGTATACACCAGTACTGAAATGAGATAATCCATCAGCACAGTATATCTTTCGAAGAATCAAAACTTGCTTGCACTCAAAGAAAAAGAATTTGCAAGACTATGTCTAACAGCACCACCTACTGACACCTGCTATAATAATACCCAAAGTCTGACCTGCCGGCAGGTTTTGGGTAAAGAAAAAGGGTGAAATCCTGGCCCCATTGAAGTCAATAGCAGAAGTCGTCCTACTGAAGTCAGTGGGACCAGGATTTGACTCAGGATGTTTTTCTCAAAAGACAAATTTGCATAGACCTAAGCAATTTTGAAATTTCTAAAAGATTTTGCTTAAGAGATTGCAGTTCCTTTCATACTCCCATATATATCTCCAGTACCTCTGAGACTGCCACCTATAGCACTGTGGTGGATTTCACCCTCTCAAATTTCTGTGCTACACCACTTGCTTCCAGAAAACTTTGGAAGCACAGCAGCTACCCTTTCCAGCTCTCTGCCAGGTTCCTTTCCAGATGCAGGATTCAGTAACTCGACTTTTTCTAGGGACTTGGTATCCTTCCAACACCATGTACAGAAAGATCGGACATGCATGGTGCTGGTATGAGATCACTATTTCCTGGCCCCAGTCACTGGATATGGGTCAGTATCTACCAAATTATTCCAATGACAACTGCTACATCTGCTGATCTACATTTCTCACTGAAACATGAGATCAGGGGAAATGAGAGAGAGAGAGAGTGTGTGTGTGTGTTCTCTTTCAGAGAACCAGGTCCCGAGGCCTGGATGAGGATTTTTGCCCTTAACTCATGATTTTTTAGTGTCTTGGGGGTGGGGGAGAATGCTTCCAGCTTCCTGTCTTGCTCTGGATCTCCCTTTCCTTCTCCATGCTTCCCAATCCTGCCTCTGCACCTAGCGATTTTAGCTAGGTGAGGAAGATAGTTTCATAACTGGGGAAGGAAACCTCTAGATTCAGAATGGAAGAAAGATCAGAACAGAAAGGTGGAGGAACATTCAGAAGAATACCCACAGATCTGGCTTCTCCAAAAGGAATCTTGATATCCTTTGAGGGCTATTCATTACCGCAGTCAAGGGATGACAAATGTACATTTTAAAAGTGATCCCCAATGAGTATAGATGTTTCTTACATACAGTACTAAAAATGAAATCCACAACTGACGGAAGGAATGAGAACTAAGGTATTCACAGGATGTAGCCACCTTGCAATCTTTAATGTATGTTTCCCTCTGAGTGCTTATTTTACACAGAAAAACTTAGTGACTTTCCCACAGTGGAAGTCTGTGGTGGAGCTGAGAATTGAAACTAGGTGTCCCAAGTCCCAGACAGGTGCCTCAGTCACTGGACCATCCTTCTCTTTCCTACAAGAAGGCATTTACAAGGAATAGGAATGGCTGGTGGGGAGATGGCACAACATGAGATATGGAAAGGGGCTGAGAGCAAAAGAAAGATGGTTTTAACCAGCTATTTTAACAGACATTTCACAAGTTCTGTTCTCCATCTTCACTCTACCTTCTCTGTTAGACACTTCATCCCTACCATTAACTTTAACCATCACATTTAAACTGACAGTACCCAAATAAACGTATCTTCTGAGATAGTTAATAACCACTCTGTTGCCCATTAAATGTGTCCCACCTTCCTCATCTCAGGCCTCCTGTTAGCATTCTTAACACTGGATTCTTCCTTGATTCTGAATTGATGTGTATGTGGCAGTGAATGAGGACAAACATAGGGATGGATTTTAAGCAGCGGACTGCAAATTTATTTAATAAGACCATAATTTAACATAGGGGAGGGGTGCTATCTGCCCTGTCACTCAGATTCTCACCTACCAGGTATTTTAAGTAGTCCAGTTACAGAGCTTCTACCATATAACTTGAGGTAGACGTTTCTCAGCCTACCCCCTAGGACTCAGAAGACTGAGGGCCCAGCAGGGGGTACTAAAAAGTGGGACCTCAAGGGAAGACCTTGTGGCCTTCATGGGCTCTCTCATGAATGCAAGACCCCTCAGTAAAATCCCAGGTCTTTTATTTCTGGGAACTGTTCCTTTTAACTGCACAGGAAACTGGCTGCAAGTTGTGATGAACTACCATCCTTACCAAGTACTATCACTAATTAGTAAATCTTATTCCTATTTAACTTAACTGTGCCTACACAATGCTGTGGGAAGGGCAGAAATCCTCCAATTCTCCAATTTAGCCACTGTGGGAAGCAACACAAAAAAAAATCCTTCCTCATCCCAAAACTGGTGATCAGTTGGAACTGCAGCATTTGCAAAACATAGCTTAAGGTTTTCTAATACAGGGTGGGGTGGGTGGTGCTACAGAATGGAGTAAAAAGAAGCTCCACATGGTACAGGCTAGGATTTAAATTAATGAAAGGGGAGGGGAAGGAACCAATCAGCTCCCTTCCTCCCCAAGCTAGCCAATGGTTAGAGACTCCAAAGGGGAGGGCCAGCCCTGTGTTCCCTCAGCATGTGTTCTCCTCCCCATTCAACAGCTGTCCCAAAAGCCACTGGCCTCATCAAATTTCCCACCCATTCAGGTTGCCGGGTGGCATTCTCCCACTGTCCCATGGGACCTGTCTGCTAGTCTGCTGGCCTGCATATTTTAATCCAGCACACGAATGCCACAGCCTCAACTCAACTCCTGCTGAAATCCCCATCACTTGCATTTATCACTTCTCACCTTGAAATTTGGAACTCACATCCCTGGAGCCTCCCAACTCACAGTTCTCCAGGCTCCAGTAGCTTTATAGTTTCCGCCTTCCTTCTTACATGTACAAAACACGAACAAGTCAACTCCACCATTAATCCACCCTCTTAAGAGACTCTATGGGCTTTCTAGTCACAATAGGATTCTGTTCTGAATTTCTCTTCTTATATTAGAGCCTTCAATTCCCACCCCAGACCTTCTCCTTGGCTAGCCCTGGCTGAGGCCCTTTCCACAGTTTTGTCGCTGTTGGTGCGGCTCCTTCCTTCTGGAACAGTCTTCCTGCTTCATTCTGCTGCCTTGACGCCATCTCATTTCAAACTTCAGTCAAAACCTTTTAACCCTTAACTATACCTCGCTCCTGCAGCGATTGCTTTTTTATTTAAGTCTGCAACTCTGAAGCATGTTTCAATACAGCTTGTAAGAAAGATGCTACTAAAATAAAGTTGTGTCAGTGCAGAGCACAATACAATGAACTTGTTTCTTTCACATACAGACCTTGCCACTCTTCATCCATGCCTTTGACTTCTATGTTATCAAGTGCACGCTACTCTGCTCCTTGCCTCCACTCCTCTACCACTGTCCTTCATAAAAACATAACTGCCATCTTGCCCCTGCCACCACAGATTCCATGGTTGTGTGTATTAGCTCTGATTTCATCTGGCCCAACTGCAAAACCCAAACTCATTTTATTTATGTTTTGAAGGGGTTTTTCCCCCCACTTTTAAATACTTCTGTACTTCTGGGTTCTTGACAGCATTGGCTAGTGCAGTGCAGAAAGGCACTGTAAGTTTGAAAGGTTTCCCCTCCACCTACAACTGCATTTCCAGGCCAATTGGAAGAAGAAAATATCAGAAGCGTTGTGAGAAAGCTTGTACAAACTTCAAGTAACCTCTGAATCAGAGAGTTTCAGACTTGTGGTTTGTCTAAACAAAACACGTCTTGCAAAAAATTGTAAGTTTGCCCACCGCTAGAGTTAATACTTTATCCTGAGACACACGTTTTATACGAAGGGTCCATTCCTGTAGATCAGTTTACAGGATTGGACCTTACTACTGCATGGAGTCCCACCAGAAACAGCAGGACCCTGACATGAGAGAAGGCTCACACTTGTAGAACTTCTTACATCATTGGGTACTTATGTCTTGATCTTTCAAACACTTATGCACGTGAGTAACATTATTCATGTGACCAGTCTCAATGGAACTATTCTGGGTGTAGTTACTTATGTGCATAGATGCGTGGAATCAGGGATACAGGGCTTGATTCTGCATAGCTGCTAAGCAATGGACTACTCCCATGCTTAAAGCTGGGCACAAGCTTAAGAGCCATGCTGGATCTTGCTCAACACCTTTTGCAAGACTGAATCCTCAGTTTGTAAATGCATTTGTTGCAAACTACCTGTAAATAGCATTCACCTTTTCTAGTTAGTTCTGCTCAACTAAAGAAAATCATCAGCTGAATCAATTCTAAGTGATTCATACTTAGTTAATCATTAACCTCCATAGTAAATATCCTACTGCATTTTGCTGTCCTGCCTTTCTTGTGACAGTACATTAAAATGGATGCATTCAACAATTAGCTGCAAATCATTTCTATTCTTTTGAAGATACTTTTATGCAGCACACAAGCCTTGTTCAATTTTTCTACATTGAAATCAAATGCACGTGTTCTCAGTTTTCCTTGTTCATAGTATATAAACTGCAGCAAGAGCAATTAGGAAATTTATATGTAACACTTTAGTCAAAAGAAATCCATTTTTGAAGCAGACAGAGCTTCCATGTAGTATCAGGGCATTTGAAGGATGCTGTATTATTTAACAGGCATATGCAAATACTGAATAATGGAGTTCCCATTACAGAAAAGCTGCCATCATGTTTACCTTATTTTATACCATAGCATTTGACTGACATTTTGCAAACAGTCCTACTGGAAGGAAGGAAAGAATGAAAATGTCTATTGCAATTTCACATTTGGTCTAACTCAGTTATGTGGACTACAATATTTCAGGTAAGTGATCGGTGACTTTTATTGCAAGACACCGAATTCGGGGGTAACCAGGCTTTAAATGATGGACAGGTGATAACTGCCCTGTGGCCAAGCTTGGTCTAGTAATATGATTTAATAAGTAATTTTCAAATCAGCAGATATCACTAAGGGAAGATAGAGCCTGTGATGTAGGAAAAGAATAGTTTAGAGCTTAATTTAACTCTCCACACCATGTCCATGTGGTCTTACATTCAGTGCAGGCTTCTCCCTGGGAAACAGCATAGCCTGGATGTGTGGTGTGAAGCACCAGCCACACTGTTGTTGGTCATCCGCTGACCTAGCCTAGCCACCTCTTCAATCCAGTGGAACAGTCTGTAGCTGTGAACCTCCTAGTCACTTGAATCTGAATGGCCTGACCTCAGCACTATGGTTGGTCTGCCTGGAGGAGATATTCAAAGGCTCAAAATAGTCTGTCACCCTTTTCCAAGGGGAGTTCAGTGCCTAACTCCCATTTATGTCTTTGAGAATCTTCCCCTTTGTCCTTATGTTGTAAGGCACAAGCAAGATAGGAAATGTCCCTTCAGATCAAAGGGGCAGTGCTGAGTGTATTATCTTAAGAGCCTTTCTGTTAGAGGGTCTGGCCTAGAAGGGAGTGCATAGGAGGTTTGAATGAAGCTGAGGAAAGACAGTCCCTCTGTAGTGCCCCTGAGGCTTACAGAGTCACGACATTCTTATTAAGGATTCATCAAACATACTTTACAATAAACATTCTGCTTCAATACTTTCCCCACATATGTCTCAGTGAACCAATACAAATTAACAAAACTATTTTATATTTACATCTGGGTTTCCCCCACTTTCCCATACCCCCAGCACAGAGGTTTCTAAGAGAGAAAGTCACAGAGGATAGAGCTCATGAATGGAAAGAGAATGAAAATCACAGAACCCATGCAGCATTGTAATCCTAAAATCTGGTTTGTGGAGGTAGATGGGACAAATATCTGTCTTAAAAGTTTTCCTGGCAGCATTTGCTATACCAGCCTAACAACAAAACAGATTATTTCTGGAAATTAACTGAGTTCCCTTACAAAACAGATTATTTCTGGAAATTAACTGAGTTCCCTTACAAAACAGATTATTTCTGGAAATTAACTGAGTTCCCTTACAACCAGTCTCTTTATTTCATTCATTGGCTGGGTAGCACTTTGTCACAAACTAAAGGCTTTATGGCCCCAGTGTCACTCTGGGGAAAGGGAGGATATTCCTAGAAGCATCTGTGAGGGTGCATCTCCTGAATGTTCCTGGAAGCAGAGACACTGGAGATTCAGAATTAGGAGGGGCTGAAGCCTTCCACATGTACAGAGGAAGAGGAACCATAGGAACAAACCACCCATCTACCCTGGCCTCGGTCATCTACATTTCCCACAGACCCACTACCTTCAAAACACAGGAGCAGGCCACTTTCCTTGCAGTGCTTCCATCAGCTGTTGCCTTACTTGCCCTGTGCTTGTGGTTCTGGACAATCTGGAAGATATGGAGGAGGAGTTACGAATGCCTAGGACAACTGTAGCTTATGCTGAATTTTACAGTTTGCTACTAAGAGAACACGATACGGATGTTATAGTTCTCAATTCTTCCTCCTCAGCAGTGAGACCAAATATTCCATTGCTGACAGCTACATGGCAAGCAGTAACATACCACCTAGCTTACCATTCCCCTTTCCATTCCTCCCCTTGTCCATTCTGTGGGCTTTCTGCAGTCTGCCACCATGCCACACACCAGTGAGCAGCTCTTAGAAGCTCATGTCGGCCTACACCAAAGACGGTTCTTCAGTAAACTATATTTAATAACTTCTTACAATTTATTAGGATTTAAGACACTTAAAACTAGTGATTAAAGAGTGTTTAGAACATATAGCAGTTTTCTACAAGTGATGATGTCTTGTTTAGCCTTCTCCACAGGTAGGGTATAAACCACAAAATTCAGGTCTGGATTTTAGACAAGCAAGCATATGAAAAGGTCAATTTGAAAATCCATATTCTCATCTGGGTTCAGATTTCAAAATGCTTTTCCCTCCCACCTCCAGATTTGTGCAGGTTGATAGATTCAAAGGCCAGAAGGGACGACTGTGACCATCTAGTTATAACACAGGTCAGATAGCGTCCCCACAATATCTCCCAGAGCACAGATCTTTTAGAAAAACATTCAACCTTGATTTAGAAATTGCTAGTGATGGAGAATCCACCATGACTGTTGGCAAATTGTTCCAGTATGAATTTGTCTAGTTTTAGTTTCCAGCCAGTGTACCATGTTCTACCTTTCTCTGCTTGACTGAAGAAGACCACTATTAAATATCTGTTCCTCATGCAGATACTTATGGACTGTATTCAAGTCAATTAAGCCTCTTAATCTTCTCTTTTAAGTTAAACAGATTGAGCTCTTTGATTCTATCACTATCACTATAAGGCACATTTTCTAATCTTATCATTCTCGGGGCTCTTCTCTGAATCCTCTCCAATCTATTAGCATCTTTCTTGAATTGTGGACACCAGAACTGGACACAGTATTCCAGCAGCAGTAGCACCAGTGCCAAATATAGAGGTAAAATAACCTCTTTACTCTTACTCGAGGTTGCCCTGTTTATCCATCCCAGGATCACATTAGCTCTTTTGGCCACATAGTCACACTGGGAACTCATGTTCAGGTGATTATCTACCACAACCACCAAACCTTTTTCAGAGATACTGCTTCCCAGGATAGAGTCCCTCATCCTGTAAATCAGGCCTACATACTTTGTTTCTAGATGTATACATTTACATTTAGTCATATTAAAATGCATATTGTTTGCTTGCACCGAGTTTACCAAGTGATCAAGATTGTTCTGTATTATGACCTGTCCTATTCATTATATACCATTCTCCTAACTTTTGTGTCATCTGCCAGTTTTTGTGTTTTCTTCCAGGTCATTGATAAAGATGTTAAATAACATAGGGCCAAGAACTGATCTCTGCTGGCCCCCAGTGGAAAAATACCCAGTCAATGGCAATTACATGTTTACAATTACACTTTCAGATCTATTAGGGTATGTCTACACTACAGGATTATTCCGATTTTACATAAACCGGTTTTGTAAAACAGATTGTATAAAGTCGAGTGCACGCGGCCACACAAAGCACAATAATTCAGTGGTGTGAGTCCATGTACCAAGGCTAGCGTCGATTTCTGGAGCGTTGCACTGTGGGTAGCTATCCCGTAGCTATCCCATAGTTCCCGCAGTCTCCCCCGCCCCTTGGAATTCTGGGTTGAGATCCCAATGCATGATGGGGCAAAAACAGTGTCGCAGGTGATTCTGGGTAAATGTTGTCACTCATTCCTTCCTCCGTGAAAGCAATGGCAGACAATCATTTCGTGCCCTTTTTCCCTGGATTGCACTGGCAGACGCCATAGCATGGCAACCATGGAGCCCATTTTGCCTTTTGTCACTGTCACCGTATGTGTACTGGATGCCACTGACAGAGGCGGTACTGCAGTGCTACACAGCAGCATTCATTTGCCTTTGCAAGGTAGCAGAGACGGTTACCAGTTGTTCTGTACCGTCTGCTGCTGTCATGGGTGCTCCTGGCAGACCTTCGCTGAGGTCGGCTGGGGGCGCAAAGACAAAAATGGGAATGACCCCCTGGGTCACTCCCTCCTTTATGTTGTATCTAAAAATAGAGTCAGTCCGGCCTAGAATATTGAGGCAAGTCTACTAGAGAACCAGAGAGCACAGCCGCTTCGGGTCAGAGCCCCAGATATCCCGCAGAAATGATGAGCTGCATGCCATTCTAGGGGGTGCCCCGTTGCTTCCCTCCTCCCCCAACCCTTCTGGGATACCGTTGCAGGGTCCCCCCATTGTGTGATGAAGAGAAAGAAACACTGACTTTTTAGTGAGATAAAATGTGAGAGAGGCAGCCTCCAGCTGCTATGATAGTCCAGGCAGGACATTAAACGGGGAGTGGGGGGGGGGAGAGGATCCCAGCATCCCACTGCTATAATAGTCCAGGCAGTACAGAATCTTTTCTTTAGATATGAAAGGGGGGTGGGGGCTGATGGAGCTCAGCCCCCAGTTGCTATGATGAGGACGGTTACCAGCCATTCTGTACCATCTGCCGGGAATAACCGGGAGTCATTCCTATTTTTACCAGGTGCCCCTCGCCGACCTCACCTGAGGCTAGCCAGGAGCACTCAAGGGATGATGACAAGGATGGCTACCAGTCCTACTGCACTGTACCGTCTGCCACCATGGAAGGGAGAGGATGCTGCTGTTCAGTGCCCTAGCACCGCGTCTACCAGCAGCATGCAGTAGACATATGGTGACACTGAAAAAAGTCAAGAAACAATTTTTTCCCTTTTCTTTCACGGGGGGAGGGGGAGTAAATTGACGAGATATACCCTGAACCACCCTGGACAATGTGTTTGACCCTACAGGCATTGGGAGCTCAGCCAAGAATGCAAATGCTTTTCGGGGACTGTGGGATAGCTGGAGTCCTCAGTACCCCCTCCCTTCCTTCCTCCATGAGGGTCCATTTGATTCTTTGGCTTTCCGTTACGCTTGTCACACAGCACTGTGCTGTGGACTCTGTATCATAGCCCGGAGATTTTTTTCAAATGCTTTGTCATTTCGTCTTCTGTAACAGAGCTCTGATAGAACAGATTTGTCTCCCCATACAGTGATCAGATCCAGTATCTCCCGTATGGTCCATACTGGAGCTCTTTTTGGGTCTGGGACTGCATCGCCACCCGTGCTGATCAGAGCTCCACGCTGGGCAAACAGGAAATGCAATTCAAAAGTTCGCAGGGATTTTCCTGTCTATCTGGCCAGTGCATCCGAGTTCAGATTGCTTTCCAGAGCGGTCACAGTGGTGCACTGTGGGATACCGCCCAGAGGCCAATACCGTCGATTTGCGGCCACACTAACCCTAATCCGATATGGCAATACCGATTTCAGCACTACTCCTCTCATCAGGAGTACAGAAACTGGTTTAAAGAACCCTTTATAGTGATATAAAGGGCCTTGTTGTGTGGATGGGTGCAGCGTTAAATTGGTTTAACGCTGCTAAAATCGGTACAAACGCGTAGTGTAGACCAGGCCTCAGTTACTCAGTTTTAATCCATTTAATGTGTGCCGTGTTGATCTTATATTGTTCTAGTTTTTAATCAAAATGTCATGTGGTACCAAATCATACGCCTTACAGAAGTCAACACTATTAACCATATTTATAACCTTATTAAAAATATATCCTGTTAGTTTGACAGGATCTATTTTCCATAAAACTATGTTCAAACCTGAGTTTCTGGTTTGGTCCCATCTCTCATATTCCTCTAAACCTAACCTAAACTAAAATGCATCCACTCAACTGTCTGATAAGCCAAGTATGTACTTTACCAGTCTGTGTTTCATCTTATCTTACAAAAAAAAGGCATGCAGAACTTTAAAATGACAAATGCTATCTGATTTCTAGAAGTCAGCATCCAAGGTGATTGACTGAAAGCATGAATGCTGCTTGTGTTTGCTGAGGTTGGTTCTTAAATCAGTCAGTGGTGACACACAGATACCCAAGGCATGTATATTGGCAGCTGAACCCCAGATAAAGAAAAATACAATTAAAGGCTCAGGAATGAGATGTCTAAAAATGGGATATAAGGAGATAGACAAGACTGACATGGAAAACAGAGAAAAGTGAATTACTCACCAAATTTAAACAGCACATTGTCTTACATGAATCATTTACAGAAAAATAAGTGTGTGCTTTACAGCGTTTCATAATTATTTCCCACAAAGAAGAGAATTTTTCCTGAATAGTATAAACTGATGATTGAAATAGCATCAGTTAATTAATTTTCAATATACCCAATTGTATCCAAAATATTTTATATATATTATATAAAATCATTCTGTAATATATAATATTTTGGATATTTAAAAGTGAAATATGTTTCACTAGGTTGGCTTTTGTTTTGATTGTCTTGCATTCTGGGGTCTTGTGTATGTAACAACCTAATGCTCATTTCTTAACTTGGCTTGAGTCAATAGCATGACTCAGTCTAACCTTCTCTAAGTATCAAAAAATCAGTGGCACATCAGTGAGTATGTGCACATGAAAAAAAAATACAGCAAGCAGCTCCTGTGCACAGCTGAGTCAAAAATGTCTGTAAATGAGGATGTAGGTTAAAAGAGCTGCAGTTACTGAAGCTACTAGTCAATGATGTTTTCTTCTTGTTATGCTATAAAACAATATAGAACTCTTATGAATCGTTCATTGAAATTGACTGAATCTACTGAGCCAGAATTTCAAGTCAATCTGTACTTAGGGCATATTTTTGAGAGTGTATTTGCACTCGTGTTGATATTTCTTAAAAGTGTCAAATTTGTGGCATGCTGCAAGTAACTATGTGCCTGGATTTCCATCACACTAATGGAGATAGGGAGTGTCTGGCAAATGAAACTGCTTACATTTTTAACAGTATTGAAGCTAGTAGCCATAGATCAGACCCTACATTATAAGAAAAATTTCCAACATTTTTCTGAGGATTTGTGACTGAACACACAATTTTTTGCAGGTGAAATGGCAGAAAAAGAAAAAAATGTTTTGCCACTTCCCTGAGAACTAGTCAAGCACTTAATGTTTCCTTATTAGCTATCCACCATGGGGAGAGGGAAGCTGAATTCTTCTGATCCAGAAAAAGCTGAAAGGTAGGCTGACATTTCAGACCAAAAGATGTATTTAGGGAGAAGAAAGCTCTCCGCACGTCTTTAAAATTAAGGCTTTGTGACAAATCCATGACATCCTTACAGGGGAACACATCTGTGTGTGTTCAGTTTCAGAGGCTTTTCAATTATATACCTTTGCCAGTGTTTTGCTTTCACTTTGCTTTAAAAATGAGCTTTTGAAAAAAGCAAAGTTTGATGGTCAGGGTGAAAAGAAGAGGTTTATTGCATTTGTAAGTATTGAAGTGAATGTGAATGGATTTATGATTGATAATAGTAATTTGATACATTCCCTTGTGCTGAGCTGTATTGTGTGTGACTGATATGGAGATGCCAGAGTGCAGGGAAAGACGACATCCATTTGTGACAAATGGATGAACATTTCCCACTGTCTAAAATAAATGACATCCTTCTCAAAATGTCACTGTTCTCCTTGAATTTGGGTTGGCATCCCTGAGACAAGCATAGCTACTGACCGACTGTTCTCCAGAATGAATGGCATCCAGACTGAGGAGACCAGCAAAATACAACAGATCCTGCAAAATGCATGACCGGTGAGGTCAGGGCCAATTTGGATGACAGCTGCTACCAATTAGACACATGATTTGTAAGAAAGCAGCAGCTTAATAATCTGCAAAATATTTGAAGACTTTAAAACTTGCCATGGCAGGAGGAGGAAAACTTCTGAAAAGCCAGAGATCAGGGTACTCTAAATCTTTTTCTTCCTGTTCTGTCAAGGTGAACTTTAGACATGTCCAAAGAGATCATAGAATCATAGAACTGGAAGGACTGAGTATTATCCAGACCATCCCTGACAGGTGTTTGTCCAACCGGCTCTTAAAAATCCCCAATAATGGAGATTCCACAACCTCCCTAGGCAATTTATTCCAGTGCTTAACCACTCTGACAGTTCGGAAGTTTTTACTAATGTCCAGCCTAAACTGCTGCAATTTAAGCCCATTGCCTCTTGTCCTATCCTCAGAGCTTAAGAAGAACATTTTTTCTCCCTCCTCCTTGTAACAACCGTTTGTGTACTTGAAAACTGTTATCATGTCCCCCCTCAGTCTTCTCTTCTCCAGACTAAACAAACCCAATTTTTTCAATCTTCCCTCATAGATCATTTTTAGACCTTTAATTATTTTTGTTGCTGTTCTCTGGACTTTCTCCAATTTGTTCACATCTGTCCTGAAATGTGGCACCCAGAACTGGATACAATACTCCAGCTGAGGCTTAATCAGCACAGAGTATAGGGGAAGAATTACTTCTTGTGTCTTGCTGATGATACTCCTGCTAATATATCCCAGAATGATGTTTGGTTTTTTTTTTTTTGCAATAGCATTAAACTGTTAACTCATACTTAGCTTGTGATCCACTATGACCCCCAGATCCCTTTCCGCAGGTCTCCTTTCTAGGCAGTCATTTCCCATTTTGTATGTGTGAAACTGATTGTTCCTTCCTAAGTGGAATACTTTGCATTGTCCTTATTGAATTTCATCCTATTTACTTCAGAGCATTTCTCCAGTTTTTCCAGATCATTTCTGAATTTTAATACTACCCTTCAAAGCATTTGCAATGCCTCCCAGCTTGGTATCATCCTCAAACTTTATGTGTTCTCTCTATGCCAGTATCTAAATCATTGATGAAGATATTGAACAGAACCGGACCCAGAATCGATTTCTGTGGGACCCGACTTGTTATGCCCTTCCAGCATGACGGTGAACTACTGATAACTACTCTCTGGGAATGATTTTCCAAGCAGTTATGCACCCACCTCATAGTAGTTCCATCTAGGCTGTATTTCCCTAGTTTGTTTAGGAGAAGGTCATGCGACACAGTATCAAAAGCTTTACTTAAGTCAAGATATACCACATCTACTGCTTCCCCTCTTATCCACAAGGCTTGCTACCCTATCAAAGAAAGCTGTCAGGTTGGTTTGACACAATTTGTTCTTGACAAATCCATGCTGACTGTTACTTATCACCTCATTATCTTCTAGGTGTTTGCAAATTGATTTCTTAATTATTTGCTCCATTATCTTTTGAAGTACAGAAGTTAAGATGACTGGTCTGTAATTCCCTGGGTTGTCCTTATTCCCCTTTTCATAGATGGGCACTATATTTGCCCTTTTCCTGTCTTCTGGAATGTCTCCTGTCTTTCATGACTTTTCAGAGATAATTGCTAATGGCTCAGATATATCCTCTGTCAGCTCCTTGAATATGCTTGGATGCATTTCATCAGGCCCTGATGATTTGAAGACATCTAACTTGTCTAAGTAATTTTTGACTTGTTCTTTTCCTATTTTAGACTCTGATCCTACCTCATTTTCACTGGCATTCACTATGTTAGATGTCCAATCGCCACCAACCTTCTTGGTGAAAACCGAAACACAGAAGTTATTAAACACCTCTGCCATTTCCACATTTTCTGTTATTGTCTTTCCCCCAGATTCTAGGAGATTTGCCAGAAGCCAGGGGGATGCGGCAGAGGTCCACCTTGCCACCCTATGAGCATACCTCCAGTGCCTGAGTTCAGTATTAGTCATGCATTTTGAGGCTCTGCAATCCACTTGCTGCTGTTATGTTCCTTCCCTCTACCTATTGTCTAATCTGTTTAGACTGTAAGCATATCAGGGATACTCTTATTAGTCTCCACCTGGCACAATGGAGCTTTATGGTACTGCCTAGTGGCCAACAGAGAGCAAACATTAATAATGAGAAAGCTATACCCTGGATGGACCAGCAGGGACCAAACCTGGGACTTCTGGACCTTGAAGTATAGGCCTCTACTACCTGAATCACCTGCAAGTAGGCTCAACAACCTCTAAGCCAAGGGTATAGCAGGCTCAAGCTCTACACGTGGTTCAGTCACCAATAGATGACATGTTGAGAGATATGGATTATAATAAATAAAATAATGGAGACAGCAGTTTGGGCACTGTTTGTATTACTGCGCCCCTTGCTGACACACCAAACTACTTTCCTCTGGTATCAGAGGTGTAGCTGTGTTAGTCTGGATCTGTAAAAGCAGCGAAGAGTCCTGTGGCACCTTATAGACTAACAGATGTATTGGAGCATGAGCTTTCATGGTGAATACCCACTTCATCGGTATTCAGCCATGAAAGCTCATGCTTCAATATGTCTGTTAGTCTATAAGGTGCCACAGGACTCTTTGTTGCTTTTACGTTCCTCTGGAAACCTAAGTGTCTTTTTCCAGTTCCATTCATTATACTACACAGTTGAAGTCAACATCAAAATCCCTACTCAATAGCAGTAACAGGTTACCACTCCAAATTCCACAAACTTACACCATAGTGACCCATGTTTTCCTTTGTCATATGTTCATAAGATATGGTAATGTTCTCAGATACATGTTAATAAATATTGATCTAAAACTGGGCAGGTTAGCACTAGGGATGTGACCAGAAGTGCCTAGACTATGGTCTGCGGAACACCAGCTAATGCACCAACAAAGCAGGCTGGCTACATGGTTCTAGCTCAGTGGTTTGAGCACTGGCCTGCTAAACCCAGGGTTCAATCCTTGAAGGGGCCACTTAGGGTTCTAGGGCAAAATCAGTACTTGGTCCTGCTAGTGAAGGCATGGGACTGGACTCAATGACCTTTTGGGGTCCCTTCCAGTTCTATGAGATAGGTATATCTCCATATTATATTATTATTATTTGTTCCCACCTGCTAAGCTATACAGAAAGAGGCTAATAACTCAGTACATATTTTACCAGTATTACTCTTCCATATAATTAATTGTTCTAGTTGCCAGAAGGATGTTAAGCAATTGTCAAGGAGGTCAGGAGGGGTGGGTGAGGTCAGTCATGAATGAGAGAGGAAATACTCACAAGACCATCTTGCAACTAAGATGTGGTTGACTGTGATAAAGTCTGAGAAGCCCACCCTCATCACTGCACATATAAAAATACAAGCAGCCTCATAATTGCAACCCCTCTTTAGGGAGTAACTATGTAGAGAGGCAGTTACTCCTGTTCTGTATCTGTAGTGATCTTTCCAGCCAAAAAAAGCTGTTTAGTTACAGTTTTGGGTGAGCAGGAGAGGCATTTTCACCTTGCACATAATACACTCTATTTCTATTTACAGCAAGATAAGCAAAGTGCAAAAATGAAATCAGATTTTAAGTACATTACAATTATTTTAATAAAGTCTAGCGCTATTAGAAACACCGGTAGGGAAATTAATTATAAAAGATTTTTATCTTTAGAGCATCCCTTTAATGAGTTGCCTTGCAAATACTTTGTCCTGAGTGACAACACTGGAAATCTTATGAGGAGAAAGTTAGAATATCTTTAAGAGGAGATTTCCCCCTCACTTCTTTTAAACTGAACATTCAATAAAAATACAGTGGCAAGCTGTGTTCATATAAAACAAAGATTCAAAGTAATCATCAGATTTTCTTGATGTCTGTAACTATATTTATTTACAGAAAAGTTATTTATTTTTAAAACTGAAGAGAAGAGAGAGTAGGAGCTTTTGGTAACTCTTTCTTAAATGCTGATTGAATTATCTGGGCCAGTTCTGCTGATATATAAACCACATTCAAACTGATAATCACAGCCTTTGCCAGACTTGCAGATGCATAGCTGATCCACTAGGTGGCACCATTATTCTAGTTTCCATGGAAATGTTAAAGGCCTGCATGATTTCAGCTGGGATGTTTCCATGGTAACAAATTAAGGGATGTGTGTGCAGGAAACAATGCCCTAGTTTTACAAGACTACCATGTGTTCATGAATAGGAGTTACAGCTACTGTTATTTTGTAGACATCTTTTTTTTAAGAGACACCAAACAATGCACAGATAATAAGCTACATAGAACAAATCCATGCAGTAGGTTAATGGTGATTCTTTATATGTATATATATATAGAGAGAGAGAAAGGAATATATATATAAAATGCATATGTCATATAAGCAAACCCACAAGATTGCAGAAGTCCTCAGATATGCTAGCATGTTATTCAGGAGACTCCAGTTACCCAACCATGTGGATAAACTGGAGAGTTATTCCTTATGGAACAGTTCTGTATAAGGTATCCCTCTGTAAAAAATGTAATTTGCCATTAAGTACCATAGCAAAGTTTAAAAGTTCTGTAGAAAAATTATAGTTTTTCTATTAAATTCTGTAAGTTTAAAGAATAATTTCTATAGAATTAAGTTTCATTTATGGAGAGAAACTTAATGGCTCCATCCCTGTTAAATTCTATATTTTTTTTCCATAAGGGATGTTATTGATTCCATTTGTTGAACAGTTTTCACTGCCTTACCTGCACTGTGACCACTGATCTGTCTCTATGAGTATTATTTTAAGAGTCTCTGAGCAGTCTCAGACAGTCATCATAAATAAATATCTTCATAACTATCTTCCCAGCAAACAACTTTAAATTTCTCACCAAAGTTTCACTTGTCCAAAGTGCACAAGCGAATTTGCAGTCTAGGACAAATGACAAACTTCTGCTCCATTATCTCACAATCAATCTGAGGAACAAATGGGCAATAAACACTATTTTTTAAAAAAACTTCCCATTCTTCCACTGGTATATAGTGAACTTGCTTCTACCCTTCTGTGAACTTCATATCATACTTGAAAATCACAAAAGCTATACTAGGCAATTTTAATAACTTGTAAAATGTATTTATCATTTCTCTCCCTCTGCGGACTGGGAGTCAGCTGAGTAATGTAGAGACCTGGACTTTGTGGGTAGAAATGGAAAACACCCCACCAATAAACCTATTTAAATTTCTCAAACATAATTTCAGTAAAATACAACATAAAAATAGATGGTGGTATAATCTAAAGGTTACTAGGCATGTATTTGAGGTGACCTGCATAACTCACTTTAATTTACTTCTAGTGACTACTGCAACCATTCCAAAATCATGCGGATAAAAGCTTTACCTCCACACCAACTATTTCACATTATGGGCCAGATTTTGCTACCTTTAGTCATGCTGCTTAGTACCTTTCTCCACAAACAGTCCCACTGAAATCACTCAGAGAGTAAGGTCGTACACAACAGAAGGTGGCAAATTCAGGTCCTCTAAAAACAGACAAATATTTAAAACAAATGAATTATTCACAGAAAGACTTTTCGATTTCTTGCCCAGCTCTACAATTGTAATGTAGATGAAAGGCTGGTCTACTTTAAATGTCTAAACTCTCTCACATATTCATAGATTTGAAGCCAGAAGGGATAGTCAAACATCTGGTTTGACCTCCTGCATAATACACAACCTCAACTAGCAATTCCTGCACCAAACCTGATGGCTTGTGGTTGAACATCTCTCTTTTAGAAAGGAATTCAATCTTGATCTTTGATGAACTTTTATATGCCTACCTGACCGTTTCACACCAGAGTAGGTTGTCCTGCTTCTTATAATTAAGGTATTTTATGGAGCAATATTAAAAAATGTTCTGCAACCAACAATTAGATTTTATGCAGTAACTAACTATAAACACAATTAAGCAAGAATTATTAGAGTGCTTTTTGCTAACATGTACATTCAGGGCTTTGAAAATCCCTTTCTCTGAATTATAGATCAAAGCAAAGCTAGTGGCTTGGGTAGGAGGGGAAGATAGACATATCACTGCTCACAGCTGACTTCAGGTCTCCTACCTCCTCTTGGTTGTAACATGTACTGAAAACATTTTCACAAGCCTAACTGTTCCTTTTCCTGGGGTGGGGGAGGGTACCCCATACTAGAAACTAGATGGGACTTTTCAAACATAGATTAGATTATTAGGGTTGGAGATCATCTAGTCTAACCCCCTGCTCAAAGCAGGACCAATCCCCAAATGGTGCCTCAAGGACTGAACTTACAATCCTGGGTTTAGCAGGCCAATGCTCAAACCACTAAGCTATCCCTCCCCCCCAACTATGGATTTTTATCTAGGCTATGTTGTATCTAGCACTTCTCAGTTATGGCAGATATGGGAGAAACAAGGAACCTCCCCTGCTCTGAGCCACACACAGAGCCTAGGAATGGCTAACTAGGTATTAATATGGCTCCTGACACATTATTATTTGTGCACCTCACACAAACTAATGAAATTAAACTCAAGACAACCCATGAGGAGGGGGAGTATTATTGCACCCAGTTTACAGATGGTGAGCTGAGATGCAGAAGTTAAATGACTTGACCAAAGTCACTCAGGAAGTCTGTGGCAGAGCCTGGAATAAATCCAGATCACAGAGTCCCAGTGTAGTGCCTCAAGATCAACCTTTCCCCCCAGTGTTTATACTCCCTGCAAACACAGAATGAAGGAGTCCAGCATGGACAGTCAGAATTTAAGGGAAGAAGGTTAATGCTGGGCAACGATGGGGCTAAATTTCTTTTTCTTCAGTGTGAAGTACATGTTGCACTCGAGGACGGTAAAAAAAAAGTAATAGGAAACCCAGTAATTTCACTGCTCTCATGATTTAATCATGATTCTTTGATATTTTTCTTAAAGCTCCAGCACCTGGAGTCATGTGATTGTGTGAGAATTTCAGCTTTCATTTAAAAAGAAAAGCATTTGTAGCCATTACGGTTGCAGAGCAAAGCCTCAAAATACAAGCCCTAAAGGCTCAAAAACTAAAACCCAACATTTTTTCAAAATTACGACTTTGAGAGGACTGATTATTTTTGAATTTTTGGGGTTGGCATTACTAAAGTTTACTGCTAAACTTGATATCATTTCCACTTGAAACTTCATAATTCCCAAACCTTGATTTCTCACATCTTTAATGGTCCAGTCTCCAGCTGTTCTGTGCACAGAACTCCCACTGAAAACAATGGGAGATCCCACTATGGAATAGCTAAAGAATCAGGCCCATATTTTCTAGTCTATTTAAATCATTTTTTTAAGAAGCGTAAGAGATTGAACTCAAACAGTGAGGAGCAGAGCAAAGAGTGAAGGCTGAAGAATGGAAGCAAAGTACCATTCTGTGGATGAGTTCTACCACTATCCCAAGTGTGTTACTCTCAGTAAAGGCAAGACATGTTGCATGAATTTTCATTATTTCTGATTAACTGAACAGATGGCTCTCAACTGGACTAAACTGCATTTATTTTAGAGCCACAAATGTTCCCCTCTTTGAAATAGCTGGGGCCGTACTGCGCCACCTTCCTGGGCAAAATCTAGTGCACCCATTGTGACAATTTACCCTAATTTTTAGCTCAACTGTAAAGTGTATGTGAAGGTTCAGAAGATGCAACAATAACCAATAAAAACAAAAGGTAATGGAAAAACGTATGAAAAGGGAAGCAGACTGAATTAGTCCAAACAAAAAGGCCTACTTACCTAACTCAAGGACTGTGTTAGGATCATGCTTTGTAAACAAGGAGTGCGGAACCAGAAATCAGTGAACCAAAACTGGTGTGTCAGAAACTAGGCCTAACTGGTGGACAAAATAATGAGGGATAGCGGATGTCACCACCCACCACTCCCTTTGTGGGTTCTGACAGAAAGAGGCTTGGGAGAGAAAAATTGGCTCCTGAAGAAGCCAGGGCCGGCTTTAGGAAGTGCAGGGCCCAATTTGAACAGTTTCAACGGGGCCCCGGCAGGGATGACTAAAAAAAAAAAAACCACATGTAAAAAAACACGTGAGGCTTGTACTCACTGGGTGGTGCTCCGAGCCTTTGGAGGCACTTCGGCAGCGCGTCCTTCACTCGCTTCAGATCTTCGGGGGCACTGAAGAACTCACCGCTGAAGTGCCACCGAAGACCCAGAGTGAGTGAAAGACTCGCCGCCGAAGTGCCACTGAAGACCCGGAGCACCACCAGGTGAGTAAAAATTAAAAAGGAGTCTCTAGCCAGGGAAGGGATTCTCACTGGATGCGGGGCCTGATTTGGGGGAATTGGTGGAATAGGCCTAAAGCCAGCCCTGAAAGAAGCTTCACCATCATAACTGCCACCCTTGCCGTCTCCTGGGACCTGGACCTTCTTCACCCAGATCTTGAGCCACGTCCTGCCCAGGCAGAGAGAGGGACTCAGGTGACATTGCACCTCTACTGGCTCCAGCTGAATCCCAGCCACCACCTGGGATGAAATGGGATCGGACTTTAACAGCAGCTTCAGCATCTCCCACCTAAGTTCCTCTCTTTTCCCCAAGAAGACAGTTCTTGCCATCTTTGCGACCATCTAGGAGACTGTCAGACAAGGCTGTTTTTTTCCATTCTACAATATTCTCCACCTAAAGGGAAAGGGAATAATGTTGTTAAAATGAAAGTTTCGATTAATATTTTACACTTAAAGTGATTTAACTGGTTTTCCTTCTTTTCTTTATCTTTAATAAAAGGCTTAAGGGATTTTTAATGCTGTGTTTGCCACAATACTAAACAGGCTGAGGTCTCCATATACCGACCCCAAACCTTGTTCAACACAGTTTAATGTTGAACAGTGGCTGGATTATGTCAACGTATTTGGGCCCCTGTATTCCATGTAAATTAATAAAACTCACTCCTGTGTAGGAACACAGCCACTGAAAAGTGCTTCAGTGGAAGATGGATACTAGGAGTTGTGATTTTAAGGTCACCTATGCTGGTTTCTCTTTTGACAGTGCTAGGGAAGGAGAAAGAATAAATGGTTTTCTTCTTTCCCACGTCAGCCTTGACCCCATGCTGAAGCTACAACTACTTTCTTTCTTGGCCTGTTCTAATGCCACTTATGAAGATATTTATTTCTACCACTTAAAAAGTGTGCTTAACATACGTATTTTTATGATCATGCTTCCATCCAGTAATGATTATTTTCCCTTGAATTGCATGCTAGAGATTTAATTCTTTGCATGGATGAGTTGGTTCCATAACGTTACATCTCAAGATTCTAATATTTATTTTATATATGTCTGTAGTAATCTTTTAACACTAAACATAACCACAACTCATATCACCAAGATGGGGGTGACTGGGAAGTAAACATCAAGAGTCTGAAACACAAGGCTAAAACATTCACGACTGAGGACTAAATTTGTATTCTGTTTAGAAGCTATTTTTTCATCAGCTTGTGTACTACAATTACTGTATTCAGTCATTCAGGATTTTTAGTGCCCATCTTCTTCAAAACTGAGATACAACTACATTTTAGAGATGATGCTCACCAAGCCAAGCTAACATAATCAAAAATCAGTGCAATCAGACAGCAGCCTTCCTTTCCTCACAATGTCCCAGTGGATGGGAGCAGAAACCTAACACCAAGCAATGGTTGTGTGTGTTTGTGTGCGACAATACCATTTTTCCCCACCCTCTCCACTTGACATGTATGTATGTGCATGTGCACATACACCAACTGATCCATATAAAATAGAAGCTTTATAAGCTATAAAACCTATTCAACAAACAGGTTATTTGCTCCACCCATTGATACAGATGGAACCACATTCAATGTAACCAGGATTTGACATCCTCATGTGACCTGGTTACAGTTAATGTCCTACCTACATTGTACAAAATACCACATTGGGGTGCACAGTTACAACACAGTAGTTCCTGGGTGTGCTTAAAAAAAATGGTTTGGTTTTTCAGTGAATATAGAATTAAACAGTGTTTTGGCTGGGTTCTCAAATCATATTATGGGCCCCTCTATGCTGCAAGATTGACCTGTGTTTTAACTTTGTCAGGTGACTACCATGTTGCAGCTGGGGTCCCCTGACATGGCAGTTTCTACAGGACAAAGAGAACCTAACATGGTTCAGCACATGCACGCAATAGCATTTCTCTTAATTCCTCCATGTTGACCCATCCAGACCTCAACACACCACACAAATGTGTTTTTATCAGTGCAATCTACAGAAATCTGGCCAGCTAGCTGGGCCCACAGTGTCTTAGTTTCAGTGCTCTATAACAGAGCACTCAGCAACTGTCACATGGTCACTTTGGGATATCCCAACATCCGCCCCCCCACATACACAATCCCACCCTTACACACACCCTCAGACTTGGGTGGAAAGAAGATTGCATAATCTGGTTATGCAGATAGGGTCAGCTGGTCCCATTTACAGTGGAACCAAGTTTCAGCCTGGCAAATGTGTTTCCATCCTGTTCAAAAGTAGTGACGAAATCCAGTGCACTCATACAGTAGGAACACTGACCAAAAGCTTTGAATTTGGGTGCTTTTTAGGCATTTAAACACACCTATTAGGATACTTAAAACAAGCAACCTGATTTTCAAAGGTGCTAAGCACCTTCAACTCTCATTTAAGTTAGAGGGACCTGCAGGTGTTTAGTACCTGTGTGAAACATAGGTCACCTGATTAATAACACTATGCACAGACTCAGCTCATATTACTTCACAATTCTGTGTTGGTGGACATGTTGACTGACTGGAGAACTCAACCCCAGCAGGAGGGAGCATCATTTTGCAACAACTGCATATGTCAAATTAGAAAACAAATAGAAGGAATTCCGTCTACCCAGCCCTCTTTGTCTAAGGAAAGCTGCTGCAACATGGAGTCTTTTGTAAGAAGGTTTTGAGTAGTCCACCATTAAGAACTACAGGGAGAGCAGATAGAGATGGGGAGTGTTCATCAAACCAAAGTAACTTTCATAAAGGTTTTATCCCTACATTTTTAACTAACAGAAATGCTTTGGTTGTTTTTACACTGCTTAAAAGGGGCTTATGCAAGATTTAGAATTCTGCTGTTGCTACAGAAAGCTTTGTTCTGCTCTTATAGTTGACAGCATTTTAAAAGGCAATTAATTTTCTTTAAAGCTTTTAAACACCTAAAAATAACATGTCATGCTAGAGACGTCTGCGCAGTATGTTTATTTTTATTCATGCTGAAATAATTGCTCTTGTCATACCTGGTGATTTACTTGCAAGTTGTCTAATTGCATGTTGCTAAGATGATATCAGAGTTTGGGGGATGGAACTTTATTTTTTGGAGCTACAGAAGTCATCAGCTTCAGCATTGTCCATAAGAAATGCTTTTTTCTCTCCCTCGCTTTCCCCACCTTCATTGCAGTATTTTCAGTAAATATGTCTGTAACGCTGGTAGGCCAGAAGCCAACTTTTGCCCAGGCTGCAGACATAAGTTAAGAACTAACAAACTCATAACTGGAGACCAAACCAGTTCATCTATATGTTAATTTTGCTCCAAATAGGTATTAGTCTTATAATAGTCTTACAAGACTGTATTTAGTGTTTAGACTCCATGAAATGCTTGTAAGTTGCTCCATACATTAATTTCACTTGCAATGTCTGTATTTCATGCTATAAGAAATATATAAGTTTTGCATCCTAACTTTGAAAATGTTTGCTGTGAGCTTGTGAATTTGAGCATGGGAATCGCTACCCCCTCCCCGCAATCCAGAATTTCTATCAGATCAGATGGGTCAACATCAAGGAACATTGTAATACAAAGGATTAGTTAATGGCCCTTTCTCACCTGGGAAATGCTTCCTGCAAGGAAGCTCATCTGGTAGACTTGGAAGCTGAATGATGGAAATAAAACAAAGTCAAAGGAAAAATTTTCTATCTTTTTGGCTATTTGAACTCTGAAGGGCCAGAGACTCTAAACTGAAGCCAGAGATCCCCAGGGGCTGTCTCCTGGGTTCCCCCAAAAGACACTTGGAATTGACAGATCACTGCAACTCTGTCATTCTTAGGATTTAGACAGTAACTCATTTGTGTGTACGCATTTGCTTTAACCTGTAAGTAACGCTCTTATTCCTTTTTCCTAGTTAATAAACCTATAGATAGTTTATTACAGGATTAGCTACAAGCATAGTCTTTGATGTAAAATGTAGGGTATCAACTGATCTGAAGTGAGTGACTGGTTTCTTGCAACTTGAAGCAACCTGAATGTGATGTGATTTTTGGTATAAGTGACCGTTTACCACTAAGTCCAGTTTGTCTGGCTGGCAAGATAGGCTGGAGAGTCTAAGGGCAGGTCCAGACTAGAGCTTTAAATCGATTTAAACAGCTTTAAATCGATTTAAAGCTGTAACCGTCCACACTACAGAGTGCATAAAATCGATTTTAAGGGTCCCTAAAATCGATTTTGGAACTCCATCTAAACGAGAGGAGTAAACCCAAAATCGATTTCTTAAAATCAATTTTATGATAGTGTGGACGGCCATCGAAGTTAATGGCCTCCGGGACGTATCCCACAGTGCTCTAGTGGCCGCTCTACACAGGTAAAGATACTCTACTGCTGGCCAGGTAAACAGGAAAAGCCCCGGGAACTTTGAAATTCCATTTCCTGCTTGCACAGCGTGGAGCTCTCAGCAGCAGAGAGAACAATGCAGTCTCCTGAAAATAGGAAAAGAGCTCCAGCATGGAGCACACAGGAGTTACAGGATCTGATAGCTGTTTGGGGCGAAGAGTCGGTGCTTTCAAAACTGCGCTCGAGCAGACGAAATGAGAAAACCTTTGAAAAAATTTCTAATGCCATGTGGGAGAGGGGACATACCAGGGACTCGTTACAGTGCCGAGTGAAAGTGAAAGAGCTCAGACAGGCGTATCAGAAGACCAAAGCAGCAAAGGGCAGGTCAGGCTCTGCCCCCAAAACATGCCGGTTCTACGACGAGCTTAACGCCATATAGGGGAACAGCGCAACGACGAACCCCCCCTTGTCTGTGGATTCAGAGGTGGGCGTCGTGATTCCTGCCACTACGGAAGATTTAATTGATGGCGATGATCAGTATGATGAGGACCAAGAGGAGGAGGCTCCAGCAGAGAGCACAGAGCATTTTATCCCCCCAAACAGCCAGGATCTTTTCCTCACCCTTACTGAGGTTCCCTGCCAGCCATCTCAAGGCAGTACTCCAGAAAATGAAGCTGAGGGACCGTCCTCTGGTGAGTGTAATTTCTTTTAATAAAAGTTTTGGTTTAATGTAAGCCTTTTTTACTGGGTGATTCAAATCACTACCTGTGCTATGAGTCACTGACCAAGTAGATTAAAAACCTTTCCTAAAACAGTGACCCATGAGGTGGTTTTTAGAAATGTCTCCATTGTAACAGGGCGGATTCATCCTGCTTGTTCGGGGAACGCGAGAGCAAACCGGGGAAGGAGACCAGCTTCGCCGCGGTTTGCTCTCGCGTTCCCCGAACCACCTAGCAAACCGCAGGGAAGGAGACCTGCTTGTTCGGGGAACGCGAGAGCAAACCGGGAAAGGAGACCAGCTTCGCCGCGGTTTGCTCTCGCGTTCCCCGAACCACCCAGCAAACCACAGGGAAGGAGACCTGCTTGTTCGGGGAACGCGAGAGCAAACCGGGGAAGGAGACCAGCTTGATTACCAGTACAATCTACTACAGGGATTACTAGCCATTATTAACTTACCATTTTCTCGGGACACGGTCTGTGTGCTCCCCTGACCTGCGTCTGAGCAGAAATCTTTGTCCTCACCCACAAGCAATAAGTATTAAAGGAATCCTAAGGCGACCTTGTGGTAAAGTAAAATGTTCAAGGTTCGATAACAGGCACAGGTCAGTGAGGAGAAAGACTGTATGCATTGTTGTGTGAAATGTGTCTCTTATGATTCTTTTATCACTCTTTCCAATCCCCACCCCCCCACACACAGCTGCACATTTCTCCAGCCTCCCTCTTGCTTCTCCTCTACGTGGGGGGGGGGGTATCATAAGAAGACTGAGGAAAAGGAGGACGCGTGAGGACATGTTCACCGAAATTATGGCAGTAACCCGTACAGAGAGAGCTCAGCAGGGGGACTGGAAACAATTGGTCGCAAAGTACAGGGAGGCTGCCAGTCAACGCGAAGACAGGAGGGACGCCAAAAATGATGTCAGGTGGCAGGAAGATCAGCGCTGGCGAGCAGCAACTGTGGATCTTCTTCGTGATCAGACTGACATCCTCCGCGATATGCTGCAAGAGCTCCATGGTTTCAGAATGCCCCTACAGCCCGTGTATAACCTCCCTCAGTACTCACCCTGTCCCACACCTTCCAGAACCGGGCGTGTAAGAACGCGTGGGGGAAGGCTCTCTGCACCAGCCCCCTTCACCACTGCGGACACTCCAACCAGAAGGCTTTCATTAAATTGAAAAGGCCTTTGTGTCCTGTTTTTTCCCTCCTCTAATGATCCAAACTTCTCCCATGGCACCTTTGCCTATTTTTACTCTCAGGTCATGCTATTAAGGCAGTGTGACTGTAGCTTGGTAATGAAGTAAAGCAAGCAGCTTTGGAAAGCTGCAAGGAAGCTAGTTATCAGCATCAGGATTTGACAATTGGGGATATGGGTAATAAAGGGAAAACAAAGAAAGCAGCCATACCGTACCCTGGTCCATGAGAATTCCTGTTCTGTCTTCTCTGATGCACTTTCTTCTTTCCAACCTCCCTTGCCCTTCCTCCAAACCTCCCTCGCTCCGTCCCCCATAGAACGCTGAGTTATGAAATTTCATGCACAGTATTGTAACAACAAGCATGATGCTTGATTGATGAAAGGGTCTGATTTTAAATAAAGAGCACAATTCTTTTAACAAATAATAGCGACTTTATTTTTCAATAAAAAAGCAGTTAAGGAAGGTTGCAGGTACAGTGCCTAGCAGCAGACAGAAGCAGCTAATGGTGGAGGTAGGTAATAATTGGGAAATATAGAATTATATGTTTTCCAATGGACAGCTCTCGCAAGTAACCTAAGCACACAATTGAGTAATGCTGCAGGGAAAGTATCTTGCAGCAGCAACACCGCATAGACGGGGAGGGCAGCAATCAATTGAAAGGAAAATCAGCATTCAAACTGTACCCTGGCCCATGAGGAAGCTACTTTTCAGTGCTTTTCTGATGCGCACAGCATCCTGGTGTGATCTTCTAATTGCCCTGGTGTCTGGCTGCGCATAATTAGCGACCAGGTGGTTTACCTCAGTCTCCCACCCCGCTATAAAGGCCTCCCCCTTGCTCTCACAAAGATTGTGGAGCACACAGCAAGCAGCAATGACAAAGGGGATATTGGTTTGGCTAAGATCTGAACGAGTAAGAAGCGTTCGCCATCTCGCCTTCAGCCTGCCAAATGCACATTCTACCACCATTCTGCACTTGCTCAGCCTGTAATTAAACAACTCTTGAGCACTGTCAAGGCTGCCTGTGTATGGCTTCATTAGCCAGGGCATCAAGGGGTAGGCTGGGTCCCCAAGGATAACTATAGGCATTTGGACATCTCCAACTGTTATTCTCTGGTCAGGGAAGTAGGTCCCTTGCTGCAGCCATTTAAACAGTGTAGTGCTCCTGAAGACACGTGCGTCGTGAACCCTTCCTGGCCATCCCACGTGGATGTTGGTGAAACGTCCCTTGTGATCCACCAGGGCTTGCAGAACCATCGAAAAGTACCCCTTGCGGTTTATGTACTGGGCACCCTGGTGTTCCGGTGCCAAAATAGGGATATGGGTTCCATCTATGGCCCCCCCACAGTTAGGGAATCCCATTGCAGCAAAGCCATCCACAATGGCCTGCACGTTTCCCAGAGTCACAACCTTTCGAAGCAGCACCTTAATGATTGCTTTGGATACTTCCAGCACAGCAGCCCCCACAGTAGATTTGCCCACTCCAAATTGATTCCCGACTGACCGGTAGCTGTCTGGCGTTGCAAGCTTCCATATGGCTATTGCCACTCGCTTTTCCACTGTGAGGGCTGGTCTCATCCTGGTATTATGCTGCTTCAGGACAGGAGAAAGCGAGTCACAAAGTTCAAAGAAAGTGCTCTTACGCATGCGAAAGTTCCGCAGCCACTGCGAATCGTCCCACACCTGCAGGACTATGCGGTCCCACCAGTCAGTGCTTGTTTCCCGTGCCCAAAAGCGGCGCGGAACGGGTAGAACCTCACCCATAACTGTCAGGAGCTCCAACGTGCAGGGGCCCGGGGTGTCAGAAAAATCGTTCTCCAGTTCGTCATCGCTGTCGTCCCCGCATTCAAGCATTCTCTCTTGCATTTCTGCATCATGGGTCAGCAGTGATAGAACGACAATGCGTGAAGTATTTACAGTATTCGCGATCAAGGACAAGAGCAGACCTGGATCCATGCTTGCTGCAAAATGGCGTTTCCCTCACTGCAGCCAGTAAAAACAGCGCGAACTGACTGTGTGCCGTTTACAGGAAGGGGGGGGGAGGCTGTACCCAGAACCACCCAGGACGGGGACTTTGATCCCATCATGCACTGGGGTAGTAACCCATAATTCCAAAGGCCAGGGACCCGTGCAGGAACTGTGGGATAGGTACCCAGAGTGCAACGCTCAGGGAAAAGATGGACACCAGGGAACATGGACACTCAACATCGATGTAAGTAGCCCTAGTGTGGACGCGCAAAATCGATTTTATAAAGCCTGCTTTATAAAATCTATTTTAATAACATCGATTTTACACTGTAGTGTGGACGTGGGCTAAGGGAGAGTCTGTGACTCCATGGTAAGACTGATGTAATGATCTAGGAGTTTGCATTTGTTACTGGCTTGGTGAAATCTAAGTACAGAACATACACCAGTTTGGGGTGCCTGCTCTGTTTTTGACTGTCTGCCCAGAGGTAGGCATTCATGGTCATGAGCCACTCCAGACAGCATGATCACATCTTCCAGCTAAAACAATCCAGCAGTTTAGATATTTTTAATAGAACTATCCAGCTGTATTTCTAATGACTGGCTGGGAATGAAGCTACTACAGCACCTGCCCTGTGGCTCTGCTCTTTTTCATCCCTCCCCATGGATGGGCTATTATCATCTTGGAAGGAGGAGGATAGATGCCTTATTGGCTCCTCTCGCACCCTTCCTTTCCTATCAGATGTGGCCAGTGTTTGTGCTCTTTGCATCCGCTCCAGGCAGGGGATAGAGCTCTCTGGTTTGTATTTTTTATTTTTTGAGGGGGGGGGGGGGAAGAGTTCCCAGACCCAATGCCAAGCGACTCCCCTTTCCTGTCCTCCTCAAGCTACCTTGAGAAAGATCATCTCCTCCACCAATCGTATGAATATATTTGTGCCCTCCTATCCACACCATGCCTCTTCAAAGCCTTAGACTACAAACTTTTTCAAGCAAGAATCTTTGTTTTATGATTAGTATATGCATAATACCAAAGAAATAATAGTCTCACTCAGAACCTTTCAGGAACATGCAATGAAAGGTTTGAAGTTAGGATGATGGAGGCCTACTGTTGCAGAAAAACATGGTTTAAGGATATCTGTTATAGCAGCCTCGTATGCATTATAACACCAGTATTAATTATCTCAGTTTTGTACATGCAGTTGAAACTTATTGGCTATGTGCATAATATAAACACAAAAGTCCCTAACTCCTGTGTTGTTTTTGGTTTTTTAAGATTATTTATTTAAACTAATTAAGGTATCCTAGATCTCACAAAATGTAGGCAACCTTTTTGTTTAGCTGTCCAAAGGTGCATATATTTGTCCAAAACCAAAATTTTACAACTTCTCCCAGCCTTAGTTCGAAACAGAATGCTTACAAAAGAGAGAATCTTATGGCACCTGAGAGCAGGGAGAATCTGGCCTTCACACATCCTAAATCAGCCCCCCCAAAATCCACTATTTGCACTGTGCAGAAGTAATTCCTAGTTCATCATTTCAGCCATTGTATTTATCTGATCTCATCAGTGGAGCTATGCAGATTATGAATTTCAGATTCCTGGAAGTAAAACAATATGCAATCCAAGCAAGAAATATGTGAAATAATATACTCAGGAATGACAGATAATGAATATATATATCAAATATATATAGGCCGAAAAAAAGAACAGATATTGAAATTTTGCATGCTGAATTGCTGTTATATAGCTAGTGTCATAAACAGATAGCTAAGGGTTAATGTCTCTTTCACCTGAAACACCTGACCAGAGAACCAATCAGGAAACCGGATTTTTTCAACCTTGGGTGGAGGGAAGTGTGTCTCAGGGTCTTTTGTCATGCAATAGCCCTCCCATTAGGAGGCAAATACCAGCACTTATATGCATGCAGATAAAGTGGTTTTTCTGGTTTCCCTTAATTGAACATTAGCTAGAGAGAGAAAAGGAAAAAAGCACTGTTGCTAGGCAGACTTCAGGAGGCAACAGAGAGCCTGCAGTTCAGAAAATAAACACCGGAGGGCACCCCAACACAAGAAAACAGGAACCATGACTTCTAAGGCAAAGATTGACGCGAAGAACAAATCAAAGACGCTGAACACAGGCGACAGATGGAGATGAAAGAAAAGGAAGAAAGCCTCAAACTGGCAGCCTTCCAAAGAGAACAGGCAGCCCAAGAGGCAGCACACAAAAGAAAACTAGAAGAAGAAGAGGTGGCCCACCGAAGGAAGCAAGAAGAAGAAGAGGTGGCCCACCGCCGAGAAATGGAAAAACAACAAAAAGAAAATGAAGAGAAGGAAAAACAGAGAAAACATGAACTGGAGATGGCAAAAGCTGGGCTGCATGTGCCAGCCAACCCTAACAACCCGGCGCCAATTATTGCTCCACAGCACAGGAAATTTCCCACCTACAAGGCAGGTGATGACACCGAGGCCTTCTTGGAAAATTTTGAAAGAGCCTGTCTTGGGTACAGCATCCCCGAAGACCAGTACATGGTAGAATTAAGGCCACACCTCAGTGGACCTTTAGCAGAGGTGGCAGCTGAAATGCCCAAGCCGCAAATGAATGACTATAAACTTTTTCAAACCAAGGCCAGATACAGGATGGGGATAACCCCAGATCATGCCCGTCGGCGCTTCAGAACCCAAAAATGGAAACCAGAGGTGTCATTTCCCAAACACGCCTACTACATTGCAAAAAACTATGAGGCCTGGTTAACAGGAAACAACATTCAAACCTTGGAAGAAGTGAACCTCCTCATACAAATGGAGCAGTTCTTGGATGGTGTTCCTGAAGACATCACACGGTACATACAAGATAGAAATCCCAAAACTATCGCTGAGGCGGGGGAGATTGGAGCCAAATGGATGGAACTGGCAGAAAGCAAAAAAGCTACTGTCAAGGGGAACGATTACCCCAGGGGGCACACAGACCATAAACCCTACAACCGAGGACAGCCAAAGACCCTCCATACCACCCAAGTAAAGCCACAGATACCCTACTCTTCAACCTCACCAGTCTCCAGTAACTCACCTCGGCCCAGTGACCCATCAGATGGAAGATGCTTTAAGTGTAATGAACTGGGACATATCAAGGCCAACTGTCCCAAGAACACCATGCGAGTGCAATTCATTACACCACCATCACCCCAAAGATCCCCAGGCCCGGATGCCTCTCAAATACCCTTGGAGCGAAGGGAAAATTTGAGAGTGGGCGGAAAGAAGGTTACTGCGTGGAGAGACACGGGGGCACAAGTGTCAGCTATCCACCAATCCTTCGTTGACCCCAAATTCATCAACCCAAAGGCCAAAGTTACAATTTACCCCTTCATGTCACAAGCTGTAGACTTGCCTACAGCTCAACTGCCTGTCCAGTACAAAGGCTGGTCAGGAATGTGGACTTTTGCAGTCTATGACAATTATCCTATCCCCATGCTACTGGGGGAAGACTTGGCCAACCAGGTGAGGCGGGCCAAGAGAGTGGGAATGGTTACCCGTAGCCAAACCAGGCAAGCTTCCAGACCCATTCCTGTTCCTGAGCCGTCCACAGACGCCCCGTCTGTGTTACCAGAGACCCAGACAGAGGTAGTGGACCCGGATTCCATGCCTACCACTGAAACAGCCACAGCATCTCCAGTACCAGGCCCGGAACTGGAACAGCAACCAGCACCAGCAAGTGCAACCACATCTTCAAACTCAACGCCAGTGGGCGCCAGCGAGCCAAAACTGGCAGAAGCACACGACAGCCATACCCAAAAGGCTCAGCCAGAGCCTGAAATACCCTCAGGTGCACCAGCGGAGAGCGGTTCACCAGCAACGGAAACAACCCCATCACCTACATCGCTTCCAGAGGGACCAAGCCCAAGTCCACAGTCTGAGGAAGAACTGGTGACCCCAGCCTCAAGGGAACAGTTCCAGACTGAGCAGGAAGCAGATGACAGCCTTCAGAAAGCGTGGGCGGCGGCACGGAGCACCCCACCGCCTCTCAGCTCTTCTAATCGATCCCGGTTTGTTATAGACCAAGGACTTTTATATAAGGAAATTCTTTCTGGTGGACACCGGGAAGAATGGCAGCCGCAAAAACAGTTGGTGGTTCCAACTAAGTACCGGGAGAAACTCTTAAGCTTAGCCCATGATCATCCCAGTGGCCATGCTGGGGTGAACAGAACCAAGGACCGGTTGGGGAAGTCCTTCCACTGGGAGGGGATGGGCAAGGATGTTGCCAAGTATGTCCGGTCTTGTGAGGTATGCCAAAGAGTGGGTAAGCCTCAAGACCAGGTCAAGGCCCCTCTCCAGCCACTCCCCATAATTGAGGTCCCATTTCAGCGAGTAGCTGTGGATATTCTGGGCCCTTTCCCAAAAAAGACGCCCAGAGGAAAGCAGTACGTACTGACTTTAGTGGACTTTGCTACCCGATGGCCAGAAGCAGTAGCTCTAGGCAACACCAGGGCTAACACTGTGTGCCTGGCCCTAACAGACATCTTTGCCAGGGTAGGTTGGCCCTCTGACATCCTTACAGATTCAGGGTCTAATTTCCTGGCAGGGACCGTGGAAAAACTGTGGGAAACTCATGGGGTGAATCACTTGGTTGCCACCCCGTACCACCATCAAACCAATGGCCTGGTGGAAAGGTTCAATGGAACTTTGGGGGCCATGATAAGAAAATTCATCAACGAATTCTCCAATAATTGGGACCTAGTGTTGCAGCAGTTGCTGTTTGCCTACAGGGTTGTACCACATCCCAGTTTAGGGTTTTCACCATTTGAACTTGTGTATGGTCACGAGGTTAAGGGGCCATTACAGTTGGTGAAGCAGCAATGGGAGGGGTTTACGCCTTCTCCAGGAACTAACATTCTGGACTTTGTAAGCAACCTACAAAGCACCCTCCGACACTCTTTAGCCCTTGCTAGAGAGAACCTAAAGGATGCTCAAGAAGAGCAAAAGGCCTGGTATGACAGACATGCCAGAGAACGTTCCTTCAAGGTAGGAGACCAGGTTATGGTCTTGAAGGCGCAACAGGCCCATAAGATGGAAGCATCATGGGAAGGGCCATTCACGGTCCAAGAGCGCCTGGGAGCTGTAAACTACCTCATAGCATTTCCCAATTCCTCACTAAAGCCTAAAGTGTACCATGTTAATTCTCTCAAGCCTTTCTATTCCAGAGACTTACAGGTTTGTCAGTTTACAGTCCAGGGAGATGATGCTGAGTGGCCTGACGGTGTCTACTACGACGGAAAAAAAGACGGTGGCGTGGAAGAGGTAAACCTCTCAACCACCCTGGAACGTCTGCAGCGGCAACAAATCAAGGAGCTGTGCACTAGCTTCGCCCCATTGTTCTCAGCCACCCCAGGACGGACTGAACGGGCATACCACTCCATTGATACAGGTAATGCTCACCCAATCAGAACCCCACCCTACCGGGTGTCTCCTCATGCCCAAGCTGCTATAGAACGGGAGATCCAGAACATGCTACAGATGGGTATAATCCGCCCATCTACCAGTGCATGGGCATCTCCAGTGGTTCTGGTACCCAAACCAGATGGGGAAATACGCTTTTGCGTGGACTACCGTAAGCTAAATGCTGTAACTCGTCCGGACAACTATCCAATGCCACGTACCGATGAGCTATTGGAAAAGTTGGGACGTGCCCAGTTCATCTCTACAATAGACTTAACCAAGGGGTACTGGCAAGTACCGCTAGATGAACCTGCCAAGGAGAGGTCAGCATTCGTCACCCATGCGGGGGTGTATGAATTCAATGTCCTTCCTTTCGGCCTTCGAAATGCACCCGCCACCTTCCAGAGGCTGGTAGATGGTCTACTAGCTGGACTGGGAGAATTCGCAGTTGCCTACCTCGATGATGTGGCCATTTTTTCAGACTCCTGGCCCGAACACCTACTACACCTGGAAAAGGTCTTTGAGCGCATCAGGCAGGCAGGACTAACTGTTAAGGCCAAAAAGTGTCAAATAGGCCAAAACAGAGTAACTTACCTGGGGCACCAGGTGGGTCGAGGAACCATAAACCCCCTACAGGCCAAGGTGGATGCTATCCAAAAGTGGCCTGTCCCAAGGTCAAAGAAACAGGTCCAATCCTTCTTAGGCTTGGCCGGATACTACAGGCGATTTGTACCACACTACAGCCAAATCGCTGCCCCATTGACCGACCTAACCAAAAAGACCCAGCCAAATGCCGTTAAGTGGACTAATGAGTGTCAAAAAGCCTTTACCCAGCTTAAGGCAACGCTCATGTCTGACCCTGTACTCAGGGCCCCGGATTTTGACAAACCATTCCTAGTAACCACAGATGCATCTGAGCGTGGGATAGGAGCAGTGCTCATGCAGGAAGCAACAGATCACAACTTCCATCCTGTCGTGTTTCTCAGCAAGAAACTGTCTGAGAGGGAAAGTCACTGGTCAGTCAGTGAAAAGGAATGCTATGCCATTGTGTACGCCCTGGAAAAGCTACGCCCATATGTTTGGGGACGGCGGTTCCAACTACAAACTGACCATGCTGCACTCAAGTGGCTTCATACTGCCAAGGGGAACAACAAGAAACTTCTTCGTTGGAGTTTAGCTCTCCAAGATTTTGATTTTGACATTCAACACATCACAGGAGCTTCTAACAAAGTTGCTGATGCACTCTCCCGTGAGAGTTTCCCAGAATCCAGTAGTTAAAAAGTGTTCTTAACATGTAAAAGTCTGTTAGTTATATACTTAGTAGTATATGTAAAGGTGCATGTGTTGTATTAATCTGTTTATTTTCAAGTTCTAGAAGAAAATTGCCGCCAGTGAGCTTTCCCACTGTCTGCAATTTGGGGGGCGTGTCATAAACAGATAGCTAAGGGTTAATGTCTCTTTCACCTGAAACACCTGACCAGAGAACCAATCAGGAAACCGGATTTTTTCAACCTTGGGTGGAGGGAAGTGTGTCTCTGAGTCTTTTGTCTGTCTGCCTGTTTCCTCTGAGCTTTGGAGAAGTAGTTCTATTTTCTAGTCTTCTGTTTCTAAGTGTAAGGACAAAGAGATCAGATAGTAAGTTCTATGGTTTCTTTTCTTTGGTATTTGCATGAATATAAGTGCTGGAATGCTTTGATTTGTATTCTTTTTGAATAAGGCTGTTTATTCAATATTCTTTTAAGCAATTGACCCTGTGTTGTATCATCTTAATACAGAGAGAACATTTTGTATTTTTTCTTTCTTTTTTATATAAAGTTTTCTTTTAAGACCTGTTGGAGTTTTCCTTTACTTCAGGGAAATTAAGTCTGTACTCACCAGGGAATTGGTGGGAGGAAGAAATCAAGGGGAGAGCTGTGTGTTGGATTGCTAGCCTGATTTGGCATTTCCTCTGGGTGAAGAGGAAAGTGCTTTTGTTCCAGGATTGGGAACGGAGAGGGGGAATCACTCTGCGTAGTTTCACAGAGCTTGTGTCTGGGTATCTCTCCAGGAGCATCTGGAGGGGGGAAGGGAAAAAGGATTATTTCCCTTTGTTGTGAGACTCAAGGGATTTGGGTCTTGGGTCCCCAGGGAAGGTTTTTTCAGTGGGACCAGAGTGCCCCAAAACACTCTAATTTTTTGGGTGGTGGCAGCAGTACCAGGTCCAAGCTGGTAACTAAGCTTGGAGGTTTTCATGCTAACCCCCATATTTTGGACGCTAAGGTCCAGAATCTGGGAATAAGGTTATAACAGCTAGGCAAAAAAAATTTGGATTAATGGTAAGTATTGGGTTGACCAAAAGTATTTGAATAGCTTCAGCCAAAAATAATTTGGGACCTAGATTCATAAGGAGATTTAGGTACCATTCACAAAACTGGAGGAGGTGGAGGAGGTAGTGCCATGCCTTTCTATATCCGATGTGGGAGATGCAGGTTCAATCCCCACTCTGCCCATTTCAGAGCAGGGACTTGACCCTGGGCCTCCTGGGTGAGTGCCCTAACCACCAGATTGTTTGGTACCAGGACCAGCATCACCACCACCTATTCATCCTCCATTTTGTCCATCTAGCCCTTCATTTCCTTTGGCTTTGTTAAAGAGATCTGCAATAAATTTTTTCTGATTCACCAAAATTTCTGAAAATTTTTGGTTAGACTCTAAAGCAAACAATTTATTTTTTTCAGAACTGTCAGTGAATCAAAATTAATTATTTATCTCTCTATATATATAATGCATAGTAATAAGGTTGTCTTAATGTAAGACATTGCAAAACTAAATGCTATTTGGTTTATTTTTTTCTTGTGTTGCACTAAAAATAGGACAGTTAGTATTAACTGGATTCCCACCATCCAACAAGTGTTGCTCATACATTTTCTTTAGGAGGCATGTGAACATATAAGAATAAAGTTGTTCCAGTACTTCAGCCTGCACTTGTGTATTTCACCTGGTACAACCCTTGAGAGCAGAACACAAAGAGAATTTCAGTTGCAGTAGTTACATATAAAAGGAGTATTTTCCCACTGCATTTTTATCTTACTCATAGTAATCACACAGTAGCCTCAAGATGGCAATATTTCTCCCTCCCAAAAGGCAGCAACTAGCATGAAAGCTGTGATAGCCAAGGTACCTGAAGGCACCAAAGTGAATTTATTGTTAGACACAGATGAAGGTGTATCCGAGCCACTAAAAATGCTCACGTCTCCCTCTGATAGGCATACTTAACTGCCACTGGACAGTAATAAATTTTGGAGACATAGTGAAAGCCAAATATAAAGATATTGTGATTAAAAAAGGTGATATTTCACATCATTAGTAATAGTTCCTGAGCAGTTTGCTGCTTCCCCTCCAGCTTTAGGAATCCGAATTCAAATCTATTGTGCAGTGGGTGCATTCAAGTAATAGATCTTTATCTATATTTAAAATCATTCACTGAAAACAGGTTGTATTTAATATGTGAGGATAAAATAAGCAGCATCAGTGGAGGAAACCTTGAAAAAATACTAGCTGTACATAAAGTTCTATTTGGTTTAACAGAAAAACACCCTTTAGAGTCTAGGGCTAATGTCAGGAACCTGATCATTGCCAAAATGTATTTCAGTTCTGCATTTAAATAAACACTGTTCCGAACTATTGACAACATATATACTACATATTGTATGCATTACTTGAGTCCTAGATATACCTAACAGTATGAACCAAAGAATGTGAACCAGAGCAGGCCGGGCCTGGGTAGAATAGCAACACACTGTCTATTAGCCAACCAAGTAAGCACATTCCTGACCTGAGAAGATGGTACAGAAACAGCCACAGGTCTCAAGTAACTACGTAATCACTTTCCTAGAAAATGGTACAGGGACATAAAGACCCATAGTAGGATAAGGAGGAAATGACAGGACAATAGATGAGGATGTTTTGTTCAAACTAGCAGGTACAAGGTATAAGGTGGTAATGAACATCTAGAGTGTAATATGTAACTTGTTTGTATCACTATATCAAAGGGGACATCATAGTACTGGCCTAAGGGACAGCATGGTGTTCCTTTGATTGAGCTGTCACCTTGCCATGGGCATACACATGTTAGTGTACCTATAACCATTGATCTGGGGCAATAGGACTGTGCTTTGTAGACAATAAACCTGGACAAGCACCTTAGCCACCAAACTGAGCCAGTGGTCTTTCTTTATGAATAACATTGAGGTCAGTTGAATTTGCTGTTGCCACGTACATAGGCGCTTCCAAGACCAGCAGCAACACCACACATAAATGAGCAAATACGTTCTTATCAGTATTTCCCTCAATCCAAATGTGTCTGTTTTCTAAGCATCTTGTTGTATTAATTTTTCTAGCATTGGAGTTCGGTTCTATCAAACTGTTTATTTTTAATCTGGCCTGCTGCAAAGCTAGGAGCTCTTAACGATAGGTCAAACAAATACCAACCCATCACTAACCTTTAAACAAACCAAATATTGAAAGATTAATAAACTCAGCCAAAAAATTTACATTCAGCTCTAAAAGGTAACAGGACATGACATATATGCAGCACCAAAAGAAGTTTCTCCTATCATCTTTGGCCCTTTGTACTGTAGGTAGAATGTCAACTTGAGACAGAACTGTTTGAACTATTGAACTGGCATATTTGCTAACCACCTACTTATTGAAATTGGTTTTGTTACATTACAAATACAAGCACTCAGACCTGCAACTGGTGTATTTGCTGAAGATCTAGGTAGAGGGAGGTCTTGATGATGATTTCCTCGCATTTCACATAAGGCAGCTGGGGAGGAAAGGGTAGACTCAAGTTAAGGCATGAAGGTATAAATGAGCTGGGCCTGAGGAGTCCAGGGGAAAATATCTTTACACAGCAGATTTTTAATTCAACACTGGACTCCCTAGTGTTTGTACTGAGAAGGGTCAACTTGCTAAACAGTGACCTTACCTATGCTCTCAGTTGGAATTGGTTTCTAATGGCAGAGTGAGTAAACCATCTTCCATGCAGATTTACCAGGCAAGTAAATTTCACTGCTTAATATTTAGAGAAAGCAGGGAGGGATCATGTCTGCTCCCCTTTCACTGTCATAGAGCCCTCTGGCACTGTTCCGAGTGCAGGATTGGGACTACTGCACTTCAGCCACTAGAAAATCCTTCAGAATTTTCTACTGAAAAGAAAAAGACAGGGTGGAAGCATGGTTACAGACTCTGGCACTGGATCCTACAGGACCAGGCCTACCAATGATAGTCTAGCAAGCTGCTCACAGCCAGAAAAAGTGCATAAGGGCCAGTTTAAAATGAAATACTAAACTCTGAAACAGTAGTGTACAGTTCATCGCATGCATGGTAAGAAATGCTTCTCTCACCATGTGAATGTTCAGAATGCTGGGCCGAGTGGTAGGGCTCTGTCTTTGTGCACATGAGTGTGTGATTCCTCCTTCCTATACCCTCCCCCACTAATTGCTGACCCAGAGGGAGGATATGGGACTCACTATCACCTCCTCTCAGGGTCCCAGAGCTTGGGCTCCAGCCCAAGTCCAAACTTCTACACAGATCTGCACAATTTTCAGCCTCAGAGCCTGAGCCCGTGAGCCTGAGTCAGCAGACCCAGGCCAGCTGCGGGTTTTTTATCCCTATGTAGACATACCCTGAATTACTACAGAGAATTCTTTCCCAGATGTCTGGCTGGTGTGGGTCTCGCCCACATGCTCAGGGTCTAACTGATCACCATATTTGGGGTCGGCATAGAATTTTACCCCAGGTCAGATTGGCAGAGACCTTGGGGGGTTTTCACCTTCCTCTGCAACATGGGGACATGGGTCACTTGCTGGTTTGAACTAGAGTATATGGTGGAGTCTCTGTAACTTGAAGTCTTTAAATCATGAATTGAGGACTTCAGTAACTCAGCCAGAGGTTATGGGTCTGTTACAGGAATGGGTGGGTGAGGTTGTGTGGTCTGAGATATGCAGGAGGTCAGACTAGATGATCATGATGGTCCCTTCTGGCTTTAAAGACTATGAGCCTTTTTTTGCAGAACAGAGGTTTGTTGCAACAGTGGCTTATGACTCTTTCAAACAAAGTGCAACCTTTGATCCCCCATTCTCATCCCCTCTCATATTCCCCAGCTTTTCCTGTTCGGTCTGACAGCAGGCATTGCTAGGTAATTGCTTATATTTTCAGAATTAACTAGTGACTTAGGGTGCCTCATTTTGAGGGTGCTCAACTTGACACTCCCAAAGTGACACTGCTTAATTGGGTCTGATTCACAGTGAGTGGCTGCTCTGTGGAAAATCAAGCTATCTGAAGTTGGGCCTGAAACTAAAGCACTCCAGATCACTAGATACTTCTGCTAATTTAGGCCAAAAGTTTTGCAAAATGCATTCAGCAATATAGTGTGATGGGGAGTACTGTGTCAGGAGTAAGGCCCTGGAGCAGTGCCTGCTCAGTTCTCCTGACACAATAACGAGTCAGCTAGGCTGCCTGATGGACTGTGCCTCTGGATGCTAGCAGGCTGCCGGAGAATGCTAGCAGGCCAGTTCTGAAGCTCAGCAGCTGCTCAACACACATGCCCATGGGCACTCGACCTCCATGAGCTTGTCTCCGGCCAAGCCCTACTCCTTTTTGCTCCTCCACAGTTCCATCCAGATCCTGCCTTGCAGCCAGCCTCATTTCTGTCCTGTCCCAGCCTTACTCTTGCCTTCCCTGCCTCTTGGTAAGTCAGTTCTGACCCTTGATTCTGACTCCAATTCTGTTTGACTCTTGGCTTTGGCCTTTGGACTCTGACTCTGGTTCTGACCTTCAGCCCTGCTTCTTGGTTCTGGCCCTGTCTCGACCCCTGGCTTTGGCATTTGGATTTCAACCACTAGGCTAGGCTCCTGCTCCGACCAATAACTTGGCTGCCTAGAACCTACTCTGCTGACATACCAACTTTCTGGAATTGGTTCAGAAACCTCAAGTTTAAGAGCCCCTGTGTTCTAAATCTTACATATAAAATCATACCCAAGAGTAATTGCAACATGACTCCTCCCCTGATTGCTATAACGTTTGCTGTAATTTGATAACAGTAGTTATAATGTCTGAGGATATTTTGCTTTCTTAGGAAGTCAATCCTACAAACTGCTAAATTCCCCCAATTCCTGTTGAGGTCAATAGTAGCTGAGATGATGAGCATCCGTAACAACAGGTCCATTGTGAAAACAACAGAAGGCTCTTCAGCAGCAGAAAAGATCACAATGTGCATGCTCAGTAGCATAGTGTTGTACAACCTGCCGACTGACAGGCAAATCTCCAAAGGCTTAGCAGTTCTATTCAGATAAAACATCTAAAATTCAGATGCTTATCTGGACATTATCCAGACTACTGAGATTCCTTTGGGTCTGTAAGACCAAGCTGAAAAAATCTTTTCATAAAGCTCATGAGAGCTTGTTCTTGTCCTTACTGTTTTCACTTGGGCTGAAAATGGCTTTACGGTCTTGGTAGAGAAGCTTTTCCCAGCACCATGCTGAAAAACAGGAACGAGGGTTTTTTTAAAAAAAACCAAAACATTAGAACAATCTCTTTTTTCTTATTTAAATCACATTAGTTTAAATCTATTTATTAAAGTTAAATTAGATGTAACTGACATTTGTCTCTTTACTTGCTTCCCATTTTATAGTCTTAAATTCCTAAAATGAAGGTTTTGGATTGGTTTCTTCACTTTCCTAGTTGTTAGTAGACTTTCAGATTGTACATGGTTTTTCCTACTTAAAAGGAGCATCTCTTCAAACAAAGACAAATCCAGGGCCTCATTAACACCCTTACTGAGAAAAACACAACACAAAATTGATAAGCCCATAGCAAGTGCTATATTTGCAACCAGAACCATTTTTCAAAACAGTGAACTTTTCTCCAAGTAAAGAAATCTCAGGTGCTATGACCAGGACATACTGCCTCAGTGTTTGCAGTTTGAAGTCAATGCAATTTGTGTGGCTAAGTTATTTGGATGCATAATTATGGACTTGGGAGCCTAAAGTTTGGTTATTTTTGAAAATTTTGGCCTGTATGTAAAAGTATTCAGAATAACTTTGTCAGCATGTTAAGATCTAAATAACTTTTCATTGTTACGTCAAAACAAAAAACTGCTTCAAAAATTTTATACCACTAAAAAGTTTTTAATAAAAATGGTTTTAGTCCCTAAGGCTTTGAACACCTATGACATTATTAACTTTAACCTGGTAAAGAGTTTCATTAAAATCAATGAAAATATTCATGCATGTTAAATTATTTGCAGAATCGAGTCCTTAAAACATGCATTGTGGACAAGAGTGATCCACTTGATATAGTGTACCTGGACTTTCAGAAAACCTTTGACAAGGGACTACACCAAAGGATCTTAAGCAAAGTAAGCAGTCATGGGATAAGATGGAAGATTTCGTGGCTCATTAACTGCTTAAAAGATGGAAAGCAAAGGGTAGGAATAAATGGCCAGTTTCCACAATCGAGAGAGTGGAATAGTGGGGTTCCCTGAGGATGAATGCTGTTGAATAAATTCATAAGGGATCTGGAAAGGGTGGGGCGGGAACAGTGAGGTGGCAAAATTTGCAGATGATACAAAATTACTCAAGACAGTTAAGTCCAAAGCTGACTGAAAGTTACAAAGGGATCTTATAAAACTGGGTGGCTGGGCAACAAAATGGAAGATGAAATTCAGTGTTGATAAATGCAAAGAAATGCATATTGAGAAAAATAATCCCATACTATACATACAAAATGACTACATTAGCTGTTACCACTCAAGAATGATGTTGGAGTCATCCTGGATGTTTCTCTGAGAATATCCACTCAATGTGCAGCAGCAGTCAAGAAAACTAACAGAACAGATAATGAGAGAAAAAATACCCCAATTCCACGATATAAATCAATGGTTCACCCACACGCTGGAGAACTGTGTGCAGTTCTGGTCACCCCATCTCAAAAAAGATATATTAGAATTGGAAAAAGTACAGAGAAGGACAACAAAAATTAGAGATATGGAACAGCTTCCATGAGGAGAGATTAAAAAGACTGGGACTGTTCAGTTAGACAACAGAAGACTAAGGAAGGATATGATAGAGGTTTATTAAATCATGAATGGAGTGGAGAAAGTGAATAGGAAATTGTTATTTACCCCTTCACATAATACAAAAATCAGGGCTCACCCAATGAAGTTAATGGGCAGCAGGTTTAAAATAAGCAAAAGGAAATACTTCTTCACATAACTCATTGCCAAGGGATGTTGTGAAGACCAGAAGTATAAGTGGGTTAAAAAATTTTTTTAAAGAAATCCTTTTTACTAAGTGGTAGCCTCTTTAACTGGTCTAGTTCAGCTCCCATCATTATTTGTACCTGCAGCACTGGATGTGTATTTTTCTGGGTGAAAAGTTTTCAAGTTTATCATTATGCATTTCAACAATTTTCAAGTCCCAGTATTCAAACTATTGTTAGTCACAACGTTCACAGCCACACTGAAAATATATTCCATACAAATGCTGCAAAAGAGGCAATTTTAAAAGCTTCCAGACGGAACAGTCAACAGAAGCAATACTCTGCCCATATTGCCAATGTTTTGTCATCATTGCATGTCTGTTGCTAGACATGGTCAAAAGTAAATAGGTAAAAGTGGCATCTTGCTGTATCTGTGGAGGTGGCAGAGGCAATATTCCAAGCCGGAGGAAAATGAAGCCATCAGGCACAGTTCTTAACTGCAGAGTGATGTATTGGTGAGACATGCAGAAACAGGAATGAACACACACACACACACACACACACACACACACACACACAGAAAAACAGCATGAAAATGAACACAAAGCTTTTATTATATTGGTACGGAGGTTATTGCTGAGCTCACAGTACTGAAAAAGGCACTGGGACTCTCCAAATAATGCCAGTGATGGCTTTTCATTTCCCACAGCTATCTAGCTGGTGCCTCAGCCTGCCACCCGGTCTGCCATAACTGTTCTCAGTTACATGACTTCTACTCTGTTAAGGGAGGAGCTTTTCTTCTACCACCAACTTCTTTTGTCAATCACAATAAAAGGATAGCACAAAATAATCACTCTCCAGCTTCTGGGAAGTCATAGGCATAGCTGCACTGTTTTACCATTACAGAGTCTACTCCCCCAAGAGCAGAGATATGTGATTTTCCTCTTTAGCTTGCTCTTTAGATAGCTTAGGGGCTAAGCCTGTAGCCTATTTTACACATCAAGATCTATTTAAAAAAAAAAAAAGACTGATCTGAAGAGACCATTGGCTACAGACACTTACTGGCAGCAGAAGTTTAGGACAACAAGAGCATCCCCCCAGGCAAAAAACTTCAAGTAGAATGGTCTATATCAGAGCTTCTCAAATTTTTCTTATTGTGTACCCCCTTCTAAATCTACCAGCTGCCCACGTACCACTACCTTCCTTATCACTGATACTTCGTGTGTTCTTCTCCACACTACCTACCTTTAGCCATCTGTCCATATTTCACTGTTATGTACAGATACAGTAACAGTGCAACATATACAACTATGGGGGGGAAACCCTAAGTTCTGACCTCAGTTAGACTGGACAGTTGCTTAGCAATTGAACCCGTGCTATATGGTGATTGGAGGTGAGGGCTCTGTACATCAGTGTCTCTGTGCATCTGTGTTCTTATTGGTACATCTTAAAAATAAATTAACTACCATATTTTATAACACAAATTCCTACAGAGTTTTAAAGTTTCATCTGAGTAGCCTATTACAAAAAATGCAATAAATAAAATAATTAATAAATAAAATCCACCATTACACAATTTCTCCCGCATACCCCTCAAGAGATGTATCGTGTGCCACAATTTCGGAACACCTATATCTCAATGTAACAGCCTTGCTGTCCCATACAACTGGCACCCCTTCACCCAGGGGTGACCCCCTAAGCTCACAGTCCTTGCTACTCAGCTAGTGTTCTTCCTGTGTTGCACCCTTCCACACCCAATAATACTCTTGCCACCCTCTACCCCAACAACTGGCATTTTGCCTGTGGGGAGAAAAAGTACCTCCTCCATCCTGATTACTCCTGCCAATACTCCCTCCCTGCCACATCAGATAGCGTGTCACACACATTGACTCAAGGCTACAGCACCTTAGATGTTTAAAGTTTTACAGTGGACTAGGATTGAACTCCTCTGCTAACACAAGGAATGAGTGACACAGGAATTCTCTGATTCAGCCTCTCCAGCAAAGCTGTCATGAAGTCTGAGGAGGAAGACGCAAGTGACACCACCAAGATCCCAGCACTGAAAGCTAGATGTGTAATAATACAGTGATTACGGGTACTACCTTCCTATTAAACCCTCAAGCTTTGTAGGGACCAAAAAGTCCCTGAGGCAAAGATGACCAAAGCTTTCTGAGTAACCTAAACCTATTTTCCAACATGACCTAGAATGGAGCATATATATGGCTCAAACATACATCAAGACAAGGTTTTTGTAGCTACTAGAAGTAAGATATCACCCTGCGATCTGAGAATCAAGATACGCTCTTTTTAAGTCAAGCAATGCAAACTCTGGAATGAGTGGGCAGCCTTAGTAGACCTGTGCAGCAGAACAGCAAATGGCTTATTCTTCCTTGGCTAGTATGGTTCTCCAGTGATCATAGTAGTGGGCATTTCACTGCATTCACCACTCCATTGTCTTTAGCCTTTCTCCATGCATTTTTACCTCATATAGCATCACTTGCCTAAAAGTCTTTGGTGGATTTCTCTGGGCCAGGTACCTTTTAAGCCTCTCTACCACCAAATACTCCATCTTTGTCTCTCAGAATCAAAGCTGGAGGTGGTAAAAAATGGCTGGTTTTCAGGTCCAATCTCAAATTAGCCTCTGGACAGACAGGCATACTTCTACCCAACCTATTTTATGGGGGACCAATAATTCATTGCTCCCCACAATATGATTGGGACATAAACCCTCTTTGTACAGACCTTCCTTGAAACTGGCAGCTTAGCAACTTTTCAGTGGTGCCTTCGGGACCAGTCTCAACATTGAGGTACAGGCACATTCCTTTCTGAAGACACTTTGCTATTTAACCAAACGTAATCTACAAATATATATTACACAATAGAAGTGTTTGCAATTTATTTCCATCATATCCAATTTGCTGAGGGTTGTGAAAACTTAGTTTTTGACAGTCAGCTAGGCAGATGGCATTCTGAAATAGCCAATCTACTCTACTCAGCTCTGATACTCATATTCCTCTAGACTGGCTCCCAGCAGGAAGGGAGGGTTGAAGGTTATTCTTAGTTCATGGCTTAACCAGTGTCAAAGATAAGAAGGGAGGAATGTTTCATTTTGTACCTTTTGGGGGGCATTTTGAATAACAGTAAATAAATCATTGTGACTTTCTAGTAACATTCATTTTCAAGATCCTGCCTGTGTGTTATCTAAGGAGGAGGATTAGAAGAAAAAGAAGGGAGGTAAGGATTTTTTTTTTTGGCCATTCTCATCTCCTGTTCCAAGGCTATCCAATCTCCCCATCACACACTTTTATTAATCTGACCAGCCTTGTGAGCTTGACAAGTCAGATCCTTATGTTTTTAAGGAGCATTTTCTTGGAATGCCTTCTGCTCTGACATCATCTGTGACACAATCACCTCCTCCACTCCTTCCTTTAAAAGGTTGCAAAATCCTAAGTAATAAATCTACAGCAAACTTCACTACTCTGGGCTACAGCTGATTGAAAAACAACAACAAAAAACCCCAACTTTCATAGGAATTTTTCCAAAGGTTGATAAAATGAAAAATGCTGACAGTTAAGAAATTGCTTGAAAAGCTTTTTTAGCGAATGGGGGTGGGGGGCAGAAGGCGAGGCCAAAAATCAAATTTGCAATAAAAATTTTAAAACTTCAAACATCATCTCCTTTTTCTATTGTCTATAATCTGTATCGGTACAGTCTGAACACCATGGCATTTGATTTCCCCGTGTGACAGGGTGCAACTCACCATTGCGGCACCTCCTACTGGCTCATTAGCTCTGCGCCCTCTTCTGGTGGTGGCTCCAACACCCTTTTCTGCCCTTACCTCAGCCTGCAGGCCCTAGCAGCCAGCCAGGAGCTCTCTCTAGCTCCCTGGTTCCTGATTGCAGCACTGAATTGTCTCAGATGCGGGGACTTCTTCCACTTGCTAGGAGCCTGGTCTTCTCCCCTCGAGCTCTAGTCAACTACTGAGCTCTGCTCTGCCTGAAGCCCTTCTTATATGGGCCTGCTGGGCCATGGTTGGCTGCCTCCACGCAGCCTCCTTAGGGCTGCTTTTAACCCCCCTTTTCTGACAGTGTGGAGCAGCTGCCCCATCACACCTCATGTGAAACAAAGTTATTTGACTCTGTTGAAATTATGCCTTCATTTACATTTTGTAGCACCTAGGAGCCCATCTGAGATTGGGGCTGTTGGATGCTGATACACAAAGAAAGAGAATCCCTGCCATGATGACCTTACTATCTAATTGTAAACCGTTCCTCCTATAGGTGTCAACAATTTTGTGGGCCCATACTGCATGACTAAAATAGGCACAGATTTTTTCTGAATCTAACATCTCTCAGCATTCTAAAGAAAAAATGTTATACTGGGCTGTCTGTAAATCAGGACCAGAGTTTGATCTGATCAACTCACATTGCTGTTAAAGTACACTCCTATTATCAACAGTCTACATAGTAACCAGATCAGATTCTCTCTCCTCCATGAGGACCTTGTTCTCATTCCCTGGAAAAATTATCTCTAGTTTTACCTCTTAGAAGCAAATGCCAGCTGACTTCTATCTTCAGGGCACTGAACTGACATAGATCATAAGATGGGGACAGGGGAGGAAGAAGTAGTAACCCATTCTGGTGCTTCTTTCAGGGCAATTGCTGCCCTTTTATACTGATTTCATTGACTAATTAAGCATGGAAACAGAGCAGATTGCTCGGTGCTGAATTGCGTCTGCAGCATTAGTCACTCTGTCAGGCTTGAATGTAAATGGGTCCAAATCTACAGCTTGAGAGCTTAGAAGGTTTGTTAACTAGAGCTGAAAACTCAGACAAATAGTTCACCATGGTTTGAAAATTTTCCTTGTTAAAACACATTCCACTTTTTCCAATCCTAAAAGGACTAATTATAAATCACTAAGGGAGAGGGGCCATCTGCTTCCCTGTTTATCATTAATATTTTGTGCTTATGTAGCACCTTTCATCCTCAAAATACTATGCAAATGTTAAAGCTCACAACACACCTGTGAGGTGATTAAAAGGACACAACTACCTTAAAAGTGCCCATTTATGCATAAAAATATTCTGTTTACTTGTGTTACAAGAGTCCCATCAAAGATTAGAAGAAATATTTTTCTTGTTTTGAATGTTGGTTTACTTTGTGCGTTTGACAACACTTGGTATATAGTAGTTTCTCTGTTTCCTCCGTATAGTCATGGCAAAAATCAACAGAACAACCATTGGGGGTAGGGGCTTTGGAGTGGGGAGGGGAAAGGAAGCAAATTTTAACCAGCCTTGTCTGATAGAAGTAAAAATCCTAGACAGAAGAGGGCTATAATCCTGAAACTCTTTCCCTGTATCGTTTAAGTGAGAGCTCTATTTAAAGCCAGATCTTGTTGATGTGCATACATCAGAAATGTAAATATCACTATTAGTACTGAAAGCTAACCTAGATGTAACATTTCAAATTAAAATTGGCTTGATCCTTCACTGTTTTATTGGAGACTGGCACAATCTTGTAGCTTAATCATAGTTCATTGAAGCCAATACTTTGTAAATCCGTCCAGTATGTATAAATAGATAAATGATTTACACTAGTCATCCTATATTATATAGCAAAGAAAAAGCATCAATCTTTTCATCTGGAAGCTAACAGTATTGAGCTGAATGCATCCCTTGTTTAACTCACTGAAATCAGTCTCACATGCTAAGATTTGGCATTGATGTTCTGGGAAGTAATTAGTGACTTTGGAGTTTCGCTGGCAGAGAATAAATAGAAAAATCTAACAAAGAAAAATCATGTTTTTAGAGTCTGTTTATTTAAGTGTAATTTCTGCCAAGAACAACCAGAACCTGGATAATGTCTGTTTTGTTGTATCTGGAATACAAAGTCAAAATAAATAAGATGCACGAAGCTGAAGGCAAGTTCTGCCATTTCAAGAAGCTCTGGCTGCAGGTTACTTTGAACATAAGGATGGCCATACTGGGTCAGACCAATGGTCCATCTAGCCCAGTATCCTGTCTTATTACAATGGCAGGTGCCAGATGTTTCAGAGGGAATGAACAGAACAGGGCAATTATTGAGTGATCCATCCCCTGTTGTCCAGTCCCAGCTTTTGGGCATCAGAGGCTTAGCAATATCCAGAGCATGGAGTTGACCAATTTGGCAAATAGCCATTGATGGCCCTATCCTCCATTAACTTACCTAATTCTTTTTAGAACCCAGTTATAGTTTTGGCCAATAAAAGATATTACCTCATCCACCTTGTCTCTCTAAGGGCACTAATGTGACATTTGACATCATCACTCTTTACTCGGCTTGTATGTTTTATCACTTCCCCCTACTCTGTGTCTGTCTTGTCTGGTTAGATCTCTGGGGCAGGGTCTGTCTATTACACTGTGTTTATCTAATATCTGGGGCCCCATTATGTTAATCTCAGGCAATCCCCAGTCTTTACTACCATAAATAAGTGGAAGATGTACCACTGATCCTGTATGTCAGTTCCTATCAGGGCCACCACATGAATACCCAGAGCTGCTGAAAGACCTTGTCAAATCTAAACGCAGAATAACAGCTCCTATACCATCCACATTATTCAGTTATAGAAAACAGAAGTTCCACTGAAGAGCAATTAGGAAATCATATAGGAAGTGTTTCACAGGTTCACATTTGAGAATGTTCTAAGCTTCCATATTTTACAGATAACTTTTTTGGTAACTTCTATTGATGCCTCAAGTAAGCAGCCATTCCCCTTTAAACAAATGTCTCTCCTGCAAATTGATACCACTGACCATCCAGACAGTGAAATTTATGCCAGTCCCTTCAGGTCCTAGCAAGGCTGCTCTTACTGAATAAAGCAAGCACTATTCTTTCTCCCTTCTCCCATGAGCTGACAATGCTGCTTCTAGCCCATTCAAGCCTGAGGAGTGATGAATCCAATGCCAAATCTCCAGAACAGTGTACAAGTAACACTATTAAGCTTTTGTAACTATATCAAAACACTGCCAATACAGTTATCGAAGCATTTATATACACATTCCACCCTTGCACCATGTGTTACATACATTGCAATGTTTACGCCACATGATTTTGTACGTGAAAAAGATGCACTGGTAATTTGTAAATGCAAACACCACAACAATCAGCACCTTGATTCCACTCTATTTCCTTTATAGCATCATCAAGAGAGATCTACTGAGAAGCACATTGGAAGATTGATCAAGAATACAAAGGCTTATAAGAACTCAAATTATCCTTTATTAGGTCTGCCAATACCATACACTCAGGAGTTACATACTGAAAACTTCTGTAACTTCTGTATAACTCCTGTTATAACCTGTGTAACTTCTACATTAAAGTTTAGAAGGTTTTCTTTATAACCCGAAGAGCTAGAGGCTTATGCTTCTTTGAAAAGAAAACTTACATTCTGGAGCACTAGAGTCACCTCAAAGAAAGCATGGGCAAGCCAGCCCCATTCAAGCCCTGTTCCACATTAAATCCCATGCTGAATCTCTGGGAGGAGGAGGAAATTACTTTTATTGCAAACATATAGTGACTTTGATGAAGAAATGCTAAGGCATTGATTAAGAGAATGACTGCAATGTCTGGTGTACTTTAAGGTTTATTTCATAACAGTAAATAGCAAACAATGGACTAGAATATTCCCTCCTGCAAAAAAACCCTGCAGGATAGAGACATAAAAGGGTCAGTAAATTGCACGTCTGACTTAGTGGTCTTGACAGAAACTAACCTTGTGCAACTGCAGCTTAGGTTATGTCTACATTAAGAAATTAGGTCGATTTAATAAAAGTCGATTTTTTAGAAATCGATTTGATAGTTGATTGTGTGCGTCCCCACTAAGCGCATTAAGTCGACAGTACCAAGACTAGCGTTGATTTTCGAAGCGTTGCACTGTGGTAGCTATCTCACAGTTCTCACAGTTTCCGCCACCCATTGGAATTCTGGGTTGAGCTCCCAATGCCTGATGGGGCAAAAACATTGTTGCGGGTGGCTCTGGGTACATGTCATCAGACCCTCCCCGCCCTCCCTCCATGAAAGCAGTGCCAAAAAATCGTTTCTCAACTTTTTTCCTAAGTTACCTGTGCAGATGACATACCATGGCAAGCATGGAGCCCGCTCAGTCTCTTGGGTGCTGCTGGCAGATGCGGTACTGCAGTGCTACACATCAGCTTCCCCTTGCCTTGCCTTGTGAATGGCAGACAGTACAATATGACTGCTAGCCATCATCATCATCCTGTGGGTGCCCCTGGCCGACCTTGGTTAGGAGCATCTGGGCAGACATGAGTGCTCCTGTCTGGCCTCAGTGAGGTCGGTCGGGGCACCTGGACAAAAATGGGAACAACTCCAGGTCATTCTTTTCTTTAAGTTTGGTCTAATGGAGATTCATTCCTGCCTCGACTATCATACCAGCTGGAGGCTTCTGCCTCAGGTTGCTCTCCCAGTTGGCACCACTGTGAGGTTGCACCTACCACAGCCTACCCCTTGCTAACATGGCTCATGAAGCGTGGACAGAAGTAAGGAGCAGTTCAACTATAGGCTGAACAAGTGCGGAATGGTGGTAGAATGTGACTTTGGACATTTAAAAGCTCACTGGCACAGTATACTGACTCGGTTAGACCTCAGTGAAACCAATATTCCCATTGTTATTACTGTTTGCTGTGTGCTCCACAATATCTGTAAGAGTAAGGGAGAGACATTTATGGTGGGGTGGGAGGTTGAAGCAAATTGCCTGGCCATTGATTATGCGCAGCCAGACACCAGGGCAGTTAGAAGAGCACAACAGCACATGCTGTGCATCAGAGAAGTTTTAAAAACCAGTTTCATGACAAGCCAGGCTATAGTGAGAAAGTTCTGTTCATTTCTCCTTGATGAAAACCTGCCCCCTTGGTTCACTCTACTTCCCTGTAAGCCAGAAGTTCTCAAACTTGGGGTCACAAGTTATTACATGGGGTGGGGTCACAAACTGTCAGCCTCCATCCCAAACCTCGCTTTGCCTCCAGCATTTATAATGGTGTTAAATATATTAAAAAGTGTTTTTAATTTATTAGGGGGGGGTCGCACTTAGAGGCTTGCTGTGTGAAAGTGGTCACCAGTACAAAAGTTTGAGAACCACTGATGTAAGCCAACCGCCCATCCCTGCCCCCCCTTGATCTCCGCTTGCAGAGGCAATAAAGTCATTGTTGTTTCAAATTCATGCATTCTTTATTAATTCATCACACAAATGGGGGGATAACTGCCAAGGTAGCCCGGGAGGGGTGAGGGAGGAGGGAAGCACAGGGGTGGGGTAGTTGTAGAGGCACCCCTAGAATGGCATGCAGCTCATCATAGAAGCAGCATGTCTGGGGCTCTGACCCGGAGCGGCTGTTTGCCTCTCTGATTCTTTGGTAGGCTTCATGCGGCACTGCTGTGGGTCCCTGTTATAACTTCTGTCCTTCATGCCCTTGGAGTTTTTTCATATATTCTGGCATTTTGTCTTTTGGAACTGAGTTCTGTCTGCACAGATTCATCTCCCCATATAGCAATCAGATGCAGTACCTCTTGTTCGGTCCATGCTGGAGCTCTTTTGCGATTCTGGGACTCCATGGTCACCTGTGCTGATGAGCTCTGCAAGGTCACCTGTGCTGATCAGTTAGCAACACTGGCCAAACAGGAAATGAAATTCAAAAGTTCATGGGGCTTTTCCTGTCTATCTGGCCAGTGCATCTGAGTTGAAAGTGCTGTCCAAAACGGTCACAATGGAGTACTCTGGGATAGCTCCCAGAGGCCAATACCGTCGAATTGCATTCACACTACCCCAAATGTGACCCAGCTTTTGGAGTTTTTGTTATGAGGTCGTGTATAACGCTTAGCTCAACAGGGTCCTGATCCATGATGGAGGCTTCTTGGCAATGCACTCATAAAAGCATACACTGGGGCATTGTCAAATACAGTTGTCAAGGTTTTTTTCCCCCGTTTGAACTTTAGCGTCCAAAAAGTGGGAACCTGCATGAGCACCTTTAAGCTTAATTACCAGCTTAAATTTGGTACACTGCCACCAGCCAAAAATATAGTGTTTGGCACACTTTCTGTTCCCCCAAAACCTTCCCTGGGGAACCCAAGACCCAAACCCCTTGGATCTGAACACAAGGAGAAATTAGTCTTCCCCCTCTTTTTCCCCCCAGACTTTCCCTTCCCTGGGTTACCCTGAGAGGCTACACTGATCTAAACTCCTTGGAACTTAAAACAAAGAGGAATTAACCTTCCCCCCCTGTCCTTCGCCTCCACCAATCCCTGGCGAGGCCAGACCCAATCCCCTTGGGTCTTAAAACAAGGAAAAAAATCAATCAGGTTCTTAAAAAAGGAAAGCTTTTAATTAAAGAAAGAAAAAGTAAAAATTATCTCTGTAAAATCAGGATGGAAAATGTTTACAGGGTACTCAGATTCATATAGCCTAGAGGGACTCTCCCCTCCCAGCCTGGGAGTCAAAGTTACAGCAAACAGAGGTAAAAATCCTTCCAGCAAAAGGAAAAAGCATTCACAAGTTGAAAGAAAACAAACATAAGACTAATCCGCCTTGCCTGGCTACTTACAAGTTTGAAACATGAAAGACCGATTCAGAAAGATTTGGAGAGTCTGGTTGCACGTCTGGTCCCTCTTAGCCCCAACGAACAAAACAAAACAGCACAAAGACTTCCCTCCACCAAGATTTGAAAGTATCTTGTCCCCCCATTGGTCCTCTGGTCAGGTGTCAGCCAGCTTCACTGAGTTTTACCCTTTACAGGTAAAAGAGACATTAACCCTTAACCATCTGTTTATGACAATAGTACATAATAAAGATCTAGGCTAGATGCAAATGGAATTCAGTCTCCCAGATACATGATATATTAAATTATCACAGACACGAGAGGGGTGTGTGTGTGTAAATGAAAGAACTCACTTCTTTTAAATGTAGTGTTATGCTGAGATTCTTCTCCAATATAATTTTTCTGTAGCTATGTTACTTTACACTACAGAGTTGCCTTTATGTATAATATAAATAAGTAAAAGGTGTAATATTAGAAATGAGAGCACTCATCACTAGCTGCAGCTGAGTGGTGACCACTGTCACTCAAGGAGGCAGGTGAAAAGATATTTATAAGCCATCTTCATGTGCTCCTGAACCTGGGCCTGATCTGGGTCAGTCTCATTCCTCATTGTAATTTAGAGCAGCTCTATATTATGCTTCCTGTCAATCGCTCCAAGTAGGCCTCACAGGGATCCATCTTTGCTGTATGTGTTGTCACTCACTACCCCGTTAGGGCGCTTTTCAGAGACTTCCACTCCCCAGCAAGATGAATGTGGAAATGTTAATCTAGGAAAATAATAAGGAGAGGGAGCGTTAATTAATGCAGTGATTCCTAGGCCTTTTTGTTGGATCTTCCTTGTGATAGATACCTTCTCACCCTCAATCCCATCACGCCTCAGTATAGTTGCCAGGTGTTTACCTTTTCCCTTTCCAGTCTCTTCTGTCAGTACTACTTTTTTGCCTTCCCTCCCAGAAGCTCAACTTTAGCTTGTTTCTTCCCCACTCCTCATCCCCACTCTCTGCCCTCTTTCTTTCTATTTTTGTCTCTATCCCTGGGTTACTTCTGCTGTCCATTTCCCTATTCAGCAGAAGGCTATATCAACAAAGGCGAGTGTCCATTGCTGGTTTTCTAGGGCTAGGTCACATGCATGGGTACTGGAACAATTTTTATAGTAGGAGTGCTGAAAGCCATTGAACAACATTGTAAACCCTGTATATGATGGAAACCACTTCAAGCCAGGGGGTGCTGCTGCAGCCACAGCACACCTAGTTCCAGGACCTGCTACATTAAGGAAGCCAAGCCTCTACTGCTGGCTCTCTGGGGCTAGGTCACATGCTCACAGCTGAACTGAGTGTTGCAAGAGCACAGGCTAGTAGCTCAGGCTAGTGCCCTGCTTACTGAGTTTCTGCTGTAGCCAGATGTATTAGGAAGGGGTGAGTTTTAAGGAGTTGCCCATCTCTTTTCCCACATTTGCAGATGGGAGTCAGAGTGGATGCAGCTTTCCCCACCACCATTATTGCTCTGCGTTCCCTCCCTCTCAATGAATATGGCACCCTTTCACTCCCTCCTCACGCTTACTTAGGACACACCAATCTAGTGATTTAAGCACAGATTGCTCTTCTCCAGCGCCTTCCATTTGAAAAGCTTAGAACACCCCTTATCAAAGAGGAAACTGAGGCACAATGAGGTTGTGTTTAGGTCTGTGGCATGCAGCAAGACTATAGTAGAGTCAGGACTGGAATTCAGCAAAGGCTGATTGAAGATATTAACAACTGTTGCCTAATAGAGGCTATAATAGCTGCTGTATAGCTGGTTTTGCTATACCATGCCACTGAGGCTGCACCTGCTGTGCATTAAAGCACACATTCTAATTTTAAGGAAAAGCAGGGTTTGAACCTCTCCAGCAGCCAATGGGTTAAAAATGAAATGACTCCTTTAACATTTTGTTCAGCTGCAGTCTGTGTGATTTCCAGCAGCAGGGGTTGCTTGGCGCACATGCTTTTTCATGGGCAAGGAGCTTATGCAGAAACAGGTCTGTCGGTGCTTTGACAGGAAAGTGTGCATGTTGATAAAATGTTGCTAATAATGAGACTTCAAAAACAGAGACAAAATTTAGGGCAGGATATGGGGATTGGTTGGAATTCAAATCAGAACTCATTGTCAGAGTAATAATTGAAGTTAGAGATGACATTTTGACTGTGAAACCTGAGGTAGTGCTATTATAGCTCCCCAGTTTTCTCTGCTAATCTACAGCTGTGTCCATGTTCACATATGGAAGTTAGAAACCAAAGTCAGACTAAGGATAATGAAGACATCGTTGCTCTGTACTGTATAAGATGCTTGCAGCATATCAAAAGATAATCCCAAGAGAGGAGAATTTTAAGAGACAACCAATTAATCTGAATGGAAAACATAGCCTCAGATGGGTGGATAAAGCCCTGCAAAACTAATCCAACTGAGTTTAGAGCTACTGTCAGAAGCCCTACCTCCCCTGCAAACACTCACGGGGATCTGAAAGCCAAGCTGTGTTGTTTCTAGCTTGTGCATTGTCACCCACAATAAATATTCTGTCAACCATATGGCACCCTCAAATATACCCTAGTCAATCAGATGGGGGGGGGGCGTTCCACAGTAATTTATAACATCATTTAAAGTCATTCCGGTTGCACAGGTGGCCCTATAATTGGACTTTAGTATATAATTATGGCAATGATGTGTGAAACGAAGATGTGTTTCACGCTCTGAGTTCTGTAGGGCAGACAGCAGGGGAAGTACTAAAAGGTTAGGATTTGAGTCTGTCCTTTGACTCTTGGATGTGCAGTAGGGGAGGTGTCGCCCAGCAAGAAGGGAGCAAAAGTGGCTTTAAGGCTCTTCTTTGCTCCACTCAAATTCTATGCCAGCTAGGGGCTGTTAAGATATAGATATTCAGGCCTGTCTGCAAAGGCCTATACTTTAAGATTTAGGTATATTCTTATCACTTAGCTAGTTATAGAGGTATAAAAGAAAGAATCAAAATCACTGTCTGTGTAATGGCCTTCTCTTACTGTGACAGGCTAAGGCCTTCAGCTAAAATGTAGTTAGACAGCCATAAGCTGGGAAATATATGGTCACATCCTCACATTCCAAACTAGTCACATTGAAATAAGGTGCTATTGGGCTATTAGGAATACAGTCCTGTCCTGATATTCTTATCACCTCCAGAGAAAGGGAAGAGCCTAGAAGATGTAAAAGGAAACTTAGTTTGATCACATTCTGTCTGGCAAGAACTCACTTATCAATAGACACAGCTGGAGAACCCTTATGTCTGTATAGATGTAGTTGTAAAATCCTCACTTCTGTATTGTTTTGTATGTTTATTTGCATGGCCTCTGTCTGGTTCTGTAATTGTTTCTGTCTACTGTATAATTAATTTTGTTGGGTGTAAACCAATTAAGGTGGTTGGGTATAATTGGTTAAATAACCATGTTACAATACATTAGGATTGGTTAGTTAAATTTCAGTAAAATGATTGGTGAAGGAATAGTTAAGCAAAACTCGGGTTTTGCTATATAGTCTGAAGTCAATCAGGAAGTGGGGGGGGATAAATGGGAACAGGGACTGTGGATGGGGGAATTGAGATCATGTTTTGCTAAAGGGGGAAATGGGAACAAGGGATAGGAACAGGGACACAGGCAAGGCTCTGTGGTCTCAGAGCTGGGAAGGGGGACACTAAGGAAGGAAACTGGAATTGTGCTTGCTGGAAGTTCACCCCAATAAACATCGAATTGTTTGTACCTTTGGACTTCGGGTATTGTTGCTCTCTGTTCTTGCGAGAAGGACCAGGGAAGTAAGAAAGTGAAGGAATAAGCCCCCTAACAGAGGCCAGTGCCTAAATTAGAGTAGCCCCTAAGGTTGCTCCAATGTACAGCAGCCTCCCAAGGGTTGGTGGTGGGCTCTGTCATAGCCCAGAAAATCCACAGCATTGAATGCAATGGAGACACTGCTTGTGCCCAGCATGCCTTGTGCCACTCCCAACTACATCCTCTGGACTCCTCCTTGCAGTAGGGGAGCAGCACAGGACTGATCAATGGGCTCTGGATGGCCTAAAGTCAATTGAAACCTTTCCATTGACTATAATAGGCTTTGGAACAAGATGAAGAAAAAATTTCTCCTGGTGGTGCCTTTATTGCCCTTGTATGCTGCTGCAGCAGTTTAAAGACATCTGGTTTGTGTGGAAAAATCTCTCCCTTACTCTTTCCACTAAAACAAAACAAAAAAGTAATGACTCAATAGACAAGGCATAAAACTGCTGAACAAGGTGCTCCTTTTCCATAGCAAAAGCCTGTTTTAAAAAGTCATATTCCTTATCTTTGATCTTTTTCCTGTAAAACTATGGTAATATGATAATTTGTGGCATAACTACAAAAATGTTAATCCCCAATGTTCTCTTATTCCAAATCATTTTGCTGCCTAGATTGAATGCTAGGGTATAGGGAACTTGTTAAATCATTTTGCATGTATCTGTCATCCAGTTCAGATTAAAGCTTTCTAGAAGGGTTGTTTTACTATGTCCTAACAATCAAATATTATATTATTTCTCCAGAGTCAGAAGACTCCAGATGCTTTTGGCCTATAGTGTCACAGTGCTGTACTGTATATTGTAGAATGATGCGACTAACACTAAATACCTTGCCTTAGTATCATGTATTTAAAAAAATAATAATTTTCATGCATTTTCCTGGGAAATTTTTAGGACAATGTAGAACAATTCTGTAGCAACTCCCTTTTCTCTGTGAAAATATATCTTCATACATTTTTCCTACGTTAAAATGTATTGTTTTTCTGCTAAAAAAAAATAAAACAAAAGAACCCCCACACACCACATTTTTCATCTGAGGAAAACCATAAGGCAATGGATAAACTGAGAACTCTTATCCTACCAATCTGGTGCATTTTGCCAGCTCTAAATTCACACATAAAAGTTAGGAATCAGAAAGATAGCCACAGAGTTTCATTTTTCATAATATCACCTCAGAAATCACATATTTGTTAAGAATTTCTTACATAATCTATACTCACAGTATCCATTATTCATATTCGTACTCAGCCTTGCTCCAATTCCCAAATGTAATATTTTTATCATTGCTGTTCCTAAATATTTAATTTTATTTTGCAGCCTATGGTAATATGCTATCAGCACAGGACTCTAATATATAATGCTATACAGTACTCTGTGCATATTCATTTCATCTACAAAAAACCCACATTGAGATAGAAAAATAATAGTTCACTGGTGTAAAGATGGGGTTTTAGCCAATGACCTGAGAGTTCTTTAATTTCACTCACACTTTTTGTTAAGGCTGCAAATTCTTCTATTTTTCTCCCAATAGTTGAGGTGCACAATGGCCTGACATTGCACAACACTATAGCAAGAGTGTCCTTATCGCTCCCATTAGAAGACTTAATAATAGGGCAGGTCTACACGACTGCTTAAAATCAATTTTACTTACATTGCTCAGGGATGTGAAACCCCACCTCTCTCAAGCAACACAAGTTTCACGCTGTCCACACCAGCGCTATGTTGACAGAAGATGCTCTCCCATCAGCATAGTGTGTCTTCACCAGATGTGCAGCAGCTGTGCCAGTGTAGCTTGTAGTGCAGACTTGCCCATAGTTACCTGCCATGGCAGCACGAGAAGACACTTTCTGCAAAGCTGTTGACACTATTCCTCAGTGAGCCAGCAAAGGTCACTGCCATAACCCAAAACGATAGCAGGAAATGATTCAGGGAATCTCAAAAACACTGTGTCTCCCCCACCCCCATCATGTTGGACTGTTCCTTTGTGGCTCTCCAGACAGATGGGGTTTGTCTCAGTGATTTGTGGGAGGCCAGGGCCATCCCTATACAGGTTCTGAGACTCCACTTGGCATCATAGCTTCCTTAGAACCATGCTAGCAGGGTAGAGGCTCTGCAGAAGAGATAATACAGCCTGCTTCAGAGTCTCTGCAGGGCCAGACATATAAAACTCACTAGTACAGAGGAGCTTGAGCATGCCAGGGAAAGAAATGCCAAGATGGAGATATTAAAACACCTGTACTGTGCAATGCTACCTTAACTAAACAAGTCTTCCCAGGCTTCAACCCTTCCAGGAGTGGAGTCAGTGACATGCATGGATTTCCAGGGGATGATATGGGTTGTGCCAGAGTTGCTTTTTCTCCGAATGTCCACACGGCAATTAAACAGCCCCATCTCTTGTCCCAATTTGGCAGAATCAGACCCTGTGAGACTGAAAAAGATTTGAGGTTATGTTTAAGAGTGGAGTGAGTTTGTTTTTTAAGGGAAGCGGAGGAGGATGCGAGTGCTATTTTACAGAATAATGCAGAATACAGCTGTATAAGAGCTTGGCCTGTCTTTCCCTGGCTATCTCAAGCTCCTCCATAGATTATTTCTGTACAGGGCAGAGATGCTTTTAGTGTAGGAAGAGCTAGTGAACGTACAGTCCTCTTTCAGACAAAACTCCCATTGCTTTCAGTGTTAACATTAGTGGCAGTTTTGTAAGATCATGTAACTGGCCTAGGGTTACCACACTTCAAATTCCCAAATAAAGGACACTGCCAGGAGGAGGGGGAGCTGGAAAAGGGAAGGGGGTAGAGTTTCTACTGTACAATGTCTTTCTACTTTGACAAACATTTATAAATAAAGTGTAATGGCCTCAAAAATAAAATGTAAATCAAATTTAAATGTACCTTTTTACATGCAGTGAGTCCTTTCCTGTTGTGCCCAGGCATATTTCTCTGTAGAGCATATCTTTCATGGCTATTTGATGAGCAATCAACCACTGCTGAGGAAGTCTTTGTAAGATATGTGCCTGAAGCTGTACTGTACAAGCAAGATCCCTTTCAGCAACTCAACAGCCAGAAGCATCACACTAGTAAGGGGGGCAAATCAGTAAATACATGCATCACTATTATGGCATGCTGGGAATTGCAGTTCTTCCAGAACTGATATTGGAAAAAGATCGAGCAAGGAAAAAAAAATCAGACATTTGTTCATATTTCAAATATCTGCCTGGATGAAAATCGGACGAACCAAAAAAAAAAAGAGTCATGTCCAGGAAAATCCAAACTATGGTTACCCTAACCTAACCCCGCTGGCCATCTCCTATGCATCCCTTTATGACCTAAAGAAATGCTACAGGATGCCTGCCTCTTGAACTGTTCAAATAAAACTTCCCTTCCGACCTTTTCTTAGTCATAAATGCCTTTCCTTGAGACTAGGTTTATTAATATAAAATAAACTTCAAGTAACACCCAAAATCCCAAAACAAAGTTCATTCCTAAATCCACACAGCATACAGTTTCTCTTCCTCTGCCCAGGCCTCTCTGTCTGGAACAACTTCCATGGTTTCAGCGGCTTCCCTGCAGGAGCCTTTCATGAGTCCCTACAGACTAACACAACTTTTTGGGCTTCTCCTTTCACTGCAGCAAATTGGTGCCCTTTATAGGGAATTACCTGATTCAACCCAGGTGTGCCTCATTCTGTAATCAGGATTGACTAGCCCCAGCTCTGAAGGGTATGTCTGCACTGCAGTTAGACACCCATGGCTAGACCGTGCCAGCTGACTCAGACTCTTGGGGCTTGGGCTAAGGGGCTGTTTAATTGCAGTGTAGCTATTCAGGATCAGGCTGCAGCCTGAGCTCTGTGACCCCACCTTGCAAGGCCCTAGAGCCTGATTCCAGCCCGAGCCTGAATGTCTACATTGCAATTAAACAGCCCCTTAGCCCAAGCCCCAAGAGCCTGAGTCAGCTGACATGGGCCAGCTGCAGATTTTTAATTGCAGTGTAGACAGATCTTAAGTTGTAGATAGTCGCAAGAAAGGCAGTCAATTCTGAAAACTACTATTGTTCTTGTCTTCTGAATTATTTCACATCATCAAATGCACGGTAGATATATCTTACCTTAATTTAGATAACATCTTTCATTCTTAACAGTTTAACAATCTATATACAGGGATCACTTCATCCACCACTGAAATGCAGCCACCTCTAGGGTGATATACTGCAGCCATGTAGACCATGGAAACACTAAGTAATAGTTGAGTACATGAAGTGAAGAAAAATGGGATGTAAGCATGTGCTGAAATACTTTACTGAGTATGGGTGGACTGCAGAACCAGGGCCCAAGTGGTCATGACCAAGTCACAACCTCTTTATGCATCAGTTTCTGCATCTGTAAAATAGGGATAACAGTACTTAGCAAAATATTTAATATTCTTCAATATCCTTGAGAGAATGTTACATATTTATATATATATGCACAAAGTATTGTTATATACTCAGCTGCAACCACAGAAACAATGTAGTTAAGAATAATGTAATTACTTGAGCTATAACTGGCCAGGACACCTATGTTAACAACCACCATCTTAAAAAGGGCATTATGACATCTGAAATGGCCATGTGATCAGAACCATTCTATATCTCAGCTGAAAGTCAACATCCACTAACAGCATGTTAGGGCTTCTATTCCCTACAGTCTCAAAGGGACATGTACCATTTACTGAATCTCCAACACCTTTCCCACTTTTCCTTAATAATTATGGGTTTAGGGTTGAGTGAGTTTTGAAAGACAGCAAGTGGATCTAGCTTTTGGCAGTACTAACATGTGTAATTGCCTGCTTACTGGCACCATTCATTAAATACACTACAGCTTCTGGTTTCGCTGGGAACGGATGCAAAACACATGAAATAAACAAATATATTTTTCTGCAGGATATTTTGTCTCAACTAAAAATTGGTAGGCTATACTTTGGTTAGATTTAAAAAATATATCAAAAACTTCGAAGTGTGGTTGTTAATTATAAGAGATATTTGAACACTGAGCCCCTCTACTCTTACAATCGAATGCTTTTAACACTAAGAGAAAAGAAGCATCACATGATCGTTCATGGCAACAGACTAATTAGCATCCTAATTTTGCAAACTACATTCCTCATTATGACTAGTGCTTACTATTCTTTCAGTGTGGATTTTCAGAAAAACCAAAATGTACAGACATAGCAATTGCCTCATTAAAGTGTAATCTGGATTTCAGAATTTTTTTCTTTCCACTTATCTATAAGTAGCTTACTCCATTACAGTACATGACACCTTACTGCCTTGCACAGTTCATATTATTCCAGGCCTCAACAGATTTTACATGTTTATTTTTCTTCGCATACAAGATTTCCTGCTGGAGCAATTTTCAACCAAAATTCAAATGCAGAGGTAATGAGCACTACAGAAAACCACATGGAAAGAGGAATAAATAAATAAATAAAGCTGGATGACTGAAATGGAATTTGGAAAACAAACATTACTCAATGTAAATTATGACTACTTGTATGTCTATCTCAACTTGCCTTATTAAGACTAATGCTTCTTAAACTGCCATTGGAATATATATGAGGAATCTTAAAAATGCTCTATGAGCTTCATATTCCACAAAAATAGATCTGGGGTTTTTTTAGCTGCAAACACACTATCAAACAAGTTTGAAAACAGCAAACAGATGTTAAACTATTGAATACATCTCTCTTTTTATTATTACCATTGAATGCTGCAGTAATATCAAAATCCCATCTCTTACTACACATTTTATCGACGACTAGGTATTCTTAAGGTTTTCCTCCAGGAGCATAAAATAATAAATATGAAGGGCCTGATCCAAAGCTCAGGGAAGTCAATGGAAGACTTTCAATGGGCTTTTGATGAGGCTCTAAATGAAAACTGAACAAATAGTGATCAGGAACATCCTCCAAATAGCACAAGAGTGCTTGGTGCCACTTACATTTTATTCTGGCTTCAGGATATCCCCTTAAAGATAAATTCTATGGCAAGATGCAAAGAGCCAATAAGGGATGGCGCTGAATGCCCTCCACTCCCCTCATCTTCACTGGGATACCTTCACTGGGATACCCAGAACCAAGCAGGAAGAAGCCCAGACTGAATAGAAGACAGTATAATGGAAGGCACTCTTCTGAAAGCTTTCACTTCATGCCTAGCACAGGGAAATAAAGGGAGTGGGAACAGGGCATTTTTGACAGCTCTAACACAAGCATTTTCACTCTCTGAGGGGGTCATAATCTAAGTATCATACAAAATGCACTTCATCTGTACATACTGTGAGTATAAATTATTAGTGTCCCTACAGGAAGGGATAAACTGAGCTTTCTACATTGAAAAGAATGTGCAGTTGTACTGAATGTGAAGATTCTGGACACAACTCCACTCTTGGAGTTATATGACCAGACACTACTTGGATGTGTGCGCAGGTCATACAACTTCCAATAAAATCTGTCAGAGATAAAGATTTTCTCTCTCATTTTACTTCGGATTAGATTGGATTGGATTCCTAAAAACTACAGCAGCTTTTTCAGTCAATGAGTTACAGAATCAAAGCGATAGAGCCGGTACCTATTGGTTTCTGGGAAGTGGGCGGGCGCAATAGAGCCGGTAGCAACATAGTCACCCGCTCCAGCCTGGAAGGGCTTAAAACAGCCCAGGAGGGGGCTGTTTCTGGAGTAAGTAGCTCCCCAGCTGACTGCGGAAGCAGCCTCAGCTGTGGCCACACCCCAATCAGGGCTCAGCTGGCCCTTATAAGAGGGCAGTGGGTCAGGAGTACAGACACCCTCTCTCTAGCCTTTGGAGAGGGAGGGATCAGGCTGCCTGGGGAGCTGAGGAAGGTACTAAGAGTGGAGCAGTGCTGGGGAGCCCCAGGCGGCAGGCCGAAGGAAGGGCCCACTAGAGGGTACTAGGGCTGCAGAGGGGCAACTTTGGTATAGGTAGAGGCAGCAGGTCCAAACCCAACCTTGCCTGTGATGAGTGGCTTATGCTGAAGTCTGCCCCAGTGAGTGGGGGCTAGTTGGTGACTGGCAGTAGCCTACAACTGAGGTGAGGTGGGGATATTGGGTGGGTGTTCCCTGGGGAGAGGAGGCCCAGGGATTGAGGGGTGTACTGCCAGGGGGCAGCACCCTGGTGTGTGCAAGGGGCACTGAGTCTGGGAGGAACATGGGCGGGGGTGGTGAAAAGTGGGACCCTGGCCTGCAGAGGGTGCTCTGATGGCTGGAGAGCTAATTCCCAGGAGGTGCCGCATGAGTGAGTCCTGTACAGTTACAGAGCCCTAATGCTACATTGGTTGCACAGTTTCTCAGCAGAGGCACAAAAGGTGAAGGAACATTTGGCAGCTTTCATAAATTCAAGTAAAATACTACATGTTCAGGGCATTTGAAAGAACTGAACTATCATCAGAATTTCCAAGTCCCATTCAATGCATTTCTTTAAAATGGCAGCTCACATTTTAATCAATGAGCCATTTTGATGTGAAATAAACAACACAGTTTTCAGATGAATTCACTGTTACAGCATTTGCTTAGCTCATTTAATACAATTTACAAGAACTAACAAGTTTTTATGGCCCAGATCCTTCCCTCTCATGTTAAAGACAACAACGGGAACTCAGGAAAGGAAATCTCTATAAATCCCTCATGAAATTCCTTCTGCTTTAATTCCAGTGGTGCAGGGGAGATTGTCCCCTGTGGAAAAGGCCACGGGACCTGCTGCTAAATCTGGTGGATTGCCTAAGTATGAGATCTGGCCCTTTCCGGTTCCTCTAAGCTTCCTTGCAGAATGACTCCATTGCATCTGCGCTACCAGTGATTCCCCATAGCTGGTGCTACACCTAGGATTCCCTGGAGGGTTGTCCTAGCCCACCTGCTCATTTTGCTGTTGTGCCCACTCTCCATTCCTCCCCAGACCCTAAACTCACAGCATACCTTCTTTGGTGGGCAAGGAAGGGGCAGCTGAGCCCTGTCCCTTGTTATATAGAAGAGGAAGAATAAACTATCCAAGTCTACATTAAACAATGCTGTTTTATAGAGTGCTGATGATGTGAAATGGACACTCTAGAAAGGAGGTGTGGCCTGGACCAGGATGCTGAAAATGCTAATCACATAACACCCCTGTTTAAACGATGCCTCTTTTGGGTGAAAGAAAAGGGCAGCTTGAAAGCTCTGACTGGGTGGAGTAAAAGAAAACAATCAACTGAAAACAAACACTGGAATGGTTGAGAAAGGCCAGTATTCAACACTGAGATTACATTTCTATTTTGGAGGGAAACAGGTATCATTCAAATAATATGACTCATCTATAAAAATAAAATCCAAACCCACATGCAAGCCTATTTGATTTATGATGTTTGCACTGGCTTGTTGCAGACTCATGTATTTTTGCATGGTTTGTGCTACATCCTTGACATGTAAGCACATGATACTGTGTTTTTACAGACTATTCATGGTGTTTTGCAATGGGATAATACTGGTTAGAGGGAACATTCAAGGTACATCAAAATGTGTGATGGGGCTTCTCTCATCGATATGTATATGGGTCAGATGGCCTGTCCTTGAACAGTAGCATCCTGGTCTGTGCTGTATCTGGTTCAACAGCACTTTTAGAGACCCTTTCAAACTATGTGCCATAATGCACAGATAATATTGTGCAACATTTTTAAATGTGGACCAATCTCTGTGAATCTGTTCACTGAATATTAAACATGCACCTGAAGCTCCCATATGGTAGCCTAGAATCAGCGTGTCATTATCTATGATGTTCAGTAACTGGTGTGTGATTATTAAAACCTCTATTTTGAGCTCAGGTATGCTCACAACTGGTTATTTTCTAAGCTATTATAGTCTTACATGCCACTTTCAACAACCTCCATCTAACCAAAAGGCATTGTTTTTATCCAAAAGTGTGAGCTCCTCCAATAGAAAAAGAAGAGGTACTTTATTCTCTGAGAAAGCTGAAGCATTTCACCACCATCTCCTCTAGCCCTCCTTGTAGCCCCAAATTTCCCTATGTGGAAGTAAGGACTGTCCAAAATGAGTCAGTATATCAGAAGTCATCTAGAACACCAGAATAGTTACAAAACTGGAACTTCACTTTGGAAAACAGCAAGTAACATCACCCACATAGGTAAGCATTGGAATAGAAGAGCCATACCCACCACAGCTATGGGCTGTAGGGTAATAGTAGGGAAATTTTCCTTTAATATAAATTATAGCAACCGTGTTAAGTTTATTGACATTATCAAGCCAGATCAGTACACTATGGGCCATATATGAAAGTTCTCCAGAGTTTACCAAACCCCACATACATGTACACACACACACACACACACACACACACACACACACACACACACCCCTGAACTTTGCATGGTGCAGAGTTTGTTCAGACACTTCAAGTAGCTGAACACTTGTACTCACACATGTGTTAGAATTCTCAACTACAAAGCCCTTTGATCATAGTGGATTTTGCAAATGCAAAATCTACCACTGGTGCATATGCAGGTCCTAGGCTAGTTTAAGAGCATATGCCCACCTTTGTATATGGAAAGCACAGGCACATGTGTTATGCACACAAGTTTTCACCCTCAGTGCTGAGGCTGGGGTCCAAAATTTAGCCTCAAGCCAGTAAGACCTTTGGGGCAGGGACCAGTCATTTTCTAATTGCCTGTAGAGGATGGTGTTATTATTGTGACAATACATTTTCTCTGATTTGATAGTAAGATGTTGCAGTTCTCTTGCAGAGCACCAGATGGCACTCTGGGTACCCTTTAGCCTCCTCCTTCATCCACACTTGAAGACGCAGGCGGTCCCATTTGTACAATCATATAAACCGCACATTGCTGCACTGTAGTGAGCACACACACTTCTAACTCTTGCTTGCAGTATACAATCTGGCATTTCCCTTTGCTGTCTTATTTCCCCTTAGTTCTGGGTTCTGTTTGTTCTGTAGTGCAGGCCAAGAGATATTAAGGTTTGAGAGAGACAAGGGCATTAGGAAAGCTTATGGAAGCCTCTCTTTACCTGAAGGCTCTGGCCTCAGCTCAGCATTTTCAAGTCAGACCTGAAGACTGTTGCCTTGACAACAAGTCTGATTCATCAACAGCTAATTGTCAGGGCAACAGTCTTTGGCCACACCTGGGAGTTGTCACATATACTGTCAAAAGGCACTTTTCTGTAGGAGAAGCAGCCTTCAGGCCTTGTAGGAGACCCAAAAAAAAAAAGCCAAATTAGTAAAGATTGAAGTCTTTGGACTAGGCAGGAAAAATTCTAAGCAGACAATATTTGGGTACTTGTCAGCTAAGCTAAAGACACAAACTCCACCATCTGCCTGGCTGAAAAAATGAGCAAGGCTAATATATGTTAAGAAAGAAATACATTATGAACTTCAAAATGATAGCCATTTCCTAGTCTGTTGTAACTAGTTATGTAACATTACTTTTATGTACCTCACCTTGAAATTTATAGGAGTCTTCTGTCTACATGGGAAAGTGCCATTTTGCAAGACACCATTGATGCATCATGTTAAAGCAAGACACCATGCTGTCTCATGTAGACATTACTATTGGGTTTTTTTTAAAAGGAGTCATTCTACCGAGAAATAAGATTGCTCATTGTATATGGAAAACAAATTTGAAAAGGGCATTTTGAAATGTGATTTAACATTGCAACATCTTGAGAAAATTCAGCATTTAAGACCCAAGCTAAACAAGCAGAACATGAATACATCCCACAGTTAAAGATAGCACAGATGAAATCTCATCATATTTTACATATAGAACAGTTTGCGGTGTCCCAAATGGAAAAACCAAACTTTAGATCCTGTTTTAAAAAAAACAAAAACTGCACAACCCCTACAACAAAAGTCTTGAATAGCCAAATTTAGAGAGGGTCCAAAACAAAATCCCACATTCTAGATACTCCTGAATTTTGAGGAAGTTTAGGTCCAGATCTAAACATTACAGTTGAGCCATTTCTAGTTTAGAGACAAAGGTTTGCAATTTTCAGGTCCTTGCTGAGGGTACGTCTACACTACGGGATTATTCCGATTTTACATAAACCAGTTTTATAAAACAGATTGTATAAAGTCGAGTGCATGCGGCCACACTAAGCACATTAATTCGGCGGTTTGCGTCCATGGTCCGAGGCTAGCGTCGATTTCCGGAGCGTTGCACTGTGGGTAGCTATTCCATAGCTATCCCATAGTTCCCGCAATCTCCCCTGCCCCTTAGAATTCTGGGATGAAAGCCCAGTGGCTGATGGGGCAAAAATCATTGTCGTGGGTGGTTCTGGGTAAATGTCGTCAGTCATTCCTTCCTCCGGGAAAGCAACGGCAGACAATCATTTCGCACCCTTTTTCCCTGGATTGCCCTGGCAGACGCCATAGCACAGCAACCATGGAGCCCGTTCAGCTTTTTTTTTTTTCTTTACAGTCACCGTATGTGAACTGGATGCCTCGGACAGAGGCGATACTCCAGAGCTACACAGCAGCATTCATTTGCTTTTGCATGATAGCAGAGATGGTTACCAGTTGTTCTATACCGTCTGCTGCTAGTGTAATTTGGCAATGAGATGACGGTTATCTGTCCTTCTGTGCTGTCTGCTACTATCATGGGTGCCCCTGGCTGAGATCGGCCGGGGGCGCAAAAGCAAAACTGGGAATGACTCCCCGAGTCAATCTCTCCTTTATGGTTTCTAAAAATAGAGTAAGTCCTGCCTAGAATATGGGGCAAATGTACTAGAGAAGCAGTATCAGAGAGTACAGCTGCTCTGTGTCAGATCCCACAGAAATGATGAGCTACATGCCATTGACGGGGGGTGCCCCTGCAACAACCCCACCCATTGCTTCCCTTCTCCCCCAACCTTCTTGGGCTACCATGGCAATGCCCCCCCCATTTGTGTCATGAAGTAATAAAGAATGCAGGAATAAGAAACACTGAGTTTTTAGTGAGATAAAATGAGGGGGAGGCAGCCTCCCGGTGCTATGATAGTCCAGGCAGGACATTAAGCAGTGTGGGGGAGAGGAGCCCAGCATCCCACTGCTATGATAGTCCAGGCAGTACAGAATCTTTTCTTTTCACATGAAAGGGAGGGGGCTGATTAAAGCTCAGCCCCCAGTTGCTGTGATGAAGATGGTTACCAGCTGTTCTGTACCATCTACTTGGAATGACCGGGAGTCATTCCTATTTTCACCCAGGCGCCCCCGGCCAGCCTCACCTGAAGCCGGCCAGGAGCACTCACGGGTTGATAAGAAGGACGGTTACCAGTCCTACTGCACCATCTGCCACCGGGGAGGGGAGAGGAGCGGATACTTCTCTTCACTGCTGCAGCATCGCGTCTACCAGCAGCATTCAGTAGACATAGGCTGACATTGAAAGAAGTCAAGAAATGATTTCTTTCCCTTTTCTTTCATGTGTGTGTGTGTGTGGGGGGGGGTAAATTGACGAGCTATTCCCTGAACCACGCTGGACAATGTGTTTGAACCTACAGGCATTGGGAGCTCAGCCAAGAATGCAAATACTTTTCAGAGACTGCTGGGGACTGTAGGATAGCTGGAGTCCTCAGTACCCCCTCCCTCCCTCCATGAGCGTTCATTGAGTCTCTGGCTTCCCGTTACGCTTGTCACGCAGCACTGTGTAGCCTGTAGATTTTTTTTTTCAAACGCTTTGGCATTTCGTCTTCTGTAACAGAGCTTTGATAGAACGGATTTGTCTCCCCATACAGCGATCAGATTCAGTATCTCCTGTACGGTCCATGCTGGAGCTCTTTTTGGATTTGGGACTGCATTGCCACCCATGCTGAAAAGAGCTCCATGCTGGGCAAACAGGAAATGAAAATCAAAATTTTGCGGGGCTTTTCTGTTTACCTGGCCACTGCATCTGAGATGAGATTGCTGTCCAGAGCGGTCACAGTGGTGCACCGTGGGATACCGCCCAGAGGCCAATACCGTTGATTTGCGGCCACACTAACCCTAATCCGATATGGTAATACCGATTTTAGCGCTATTCCTCTCGTTGGGGAGGAGTTCAGAAACTGATTTAAGGAGCCCTTTATATCGATATAAAGGGCCTCATAGTGTGGACGGGTACAGCGTTAAATCGGTTTACCGCTGCTAAAATCGGTTTAAACGCGTAGTATAGACCAGGCCTGAGACACAGCCTGGTGGGCAGTGCTTTCATGGTGGAAAAAGAGAACTGAGCACGCTTCAGGGAGCTGACAAGAAGACGACACTCCAGCTAGTAAGATGACATTTTCTCTTGTGCTCCACCTAAAACTCCACCATGGAAGGAAGGGACTACTGGGTAATGTCTACACTGCAGCTGGGAGTGAGCCCCTCAACCTAGCTCACTCAGCCCCTCAACTCAGACTCATGCTGGCATGTTACAAATAGCAGTATGGACCTTGCAGCATGGACAGCAGCCCTGGCTCTCAAGCCTACAGGGTGGGTGGGCTTGAGAGCCCAAGTTGTAATGTCCACACTACTATTTCTAGTGTGCTAGCTCCAGCCCCAGTAACAGAGTATGTCTGCCCAGTCCTAGCTGCATTGTAAACATAATCCTAGAACCCAGGGCTAGGGGAAAAGAGAGGAGCTCATAGCTGAAAAAGCAGAAGTCCTGATTCAGTAAAACAAACACGCACATGCTTAAAACCCAATGAAGTCATTAAATTAGCTTCTATTCTCAAGGTTGTTTTTGCCTGTTGCAGACTGAAAAGGCAAAGACATTAGCGATTATCTTTCAGAATTCATAGAGGACTGGAGAGATCCCAAAGGACTGGAAAAGGGCAAATATAGTACCCATCTATTAAAAGGGGAATAAGGAAAACCCAGGGAATTATAGTCCAGTCAGCAATTTTTGGTACCTAGAAAGATAATGGAGCAAATAATCAAATCAATTTGTAAGCAACCAAAAGATAAAAAGTGATAAGTAACTATGAACATGGATTTGTCAAGAACAAATCATGTCAAATCAACTTAATATCCCTTTTTGTCAGGATAACAAGCCTTGTGGATAGTGGGGAAGTGTAGATGTGACATATCTCAACTTTAGTAAGGCTTTTGATACTATCTCACATGACCTTCTCATAAGCAAACTAGGGAAATATAGCCTAGATGAAACTACTATAAAGTGAGTGCACAACTGGTTGGAAAATCAGAGTTATCAATGGTCCAAAGTCAAGCTGAAAGGGCCTATCAAGTGGGGTCTTGCAGGGATCTGTCCTGGATCTAGTTGTGGTCAATATCTTCATAAATTATTTGGATAATTGCATAGAGAATACACTTATAAAGTTTGAGAAAGATACAAAGTCGGGAGGATTGCAAAGCATTTTGGAGGACGGGATTAGAATTCAAAATGATCTTGACAAACTGGAGAAATGGTGTGAAATAGGATGAAATTCAATAATGACAAATGCAAAGTACTGCACTTAGAAAGGAATAATCAATTGCTCAAATAAAAAATGGGAAATGACTGTCTAGAGAGGAGTACTGCAAAAAAGAATCTGGGGGTTATAGTGGATCACAAACTAAATATGAGTTAACAATGGAACATTATTGCAAAAAAAAGCTAACAGAATTCTGGGATGGATTAGCAGGAATGTTGTAAGTAAGATATGTGAAGTAATTCTTCCACTCTACTCAGCCTCAATTGATAAGTACTGTGTCCAGTTCTGGGCACCACACTTTGGGAAAGATGTGGGCAAACTGGACAAAGCCCAGAGGAGAGCAACAAAAAGGCTGAAAGGTATAGCAACATGACCTACAAGGAAAAATTGAAAAAAATGGGTTTGTTTAGTGTGGAAGACTACGTGGGAATGTGTTACTAGTCTTCAAGTACGTAAAAAGTTGTTATAAGGAGGAGGATGATAAATTGTTCTCCTTATCCACTGAGGACAGGACAAGTAGTAATGGGCTTAAACTGCTACAAGGGAGAATTAGGTTAGACTTTAGGAAAGACTTTCTAACTGTCAAGGTAGTTGAGCACTGGAACAAATTGTCAAGGGAAGTTATGGAATCTCCATCATTGGAGGTTTTTAAGAACAGGAGAGAGAAACACTTCTCAGGGATGGTCTAAATAACACTTAGTCCTGCCTCAATGCAGGGAACTGGACTCAGTGAAGTATCAAGTTCCCTTCCAGTCCTACATTTCTTGATTCTATACAACAGTGTATTACTGAACACAGTGTTCTTAGTACTACAGGAGGAAAGAAAATTTTATAAAGGGTGAGATGAAAGAAAATAATGAAGATGTTAGAAAGGTCATTTGTCAAACACCGCCGGAGCCCCTGAATATGCCAGCAATTTTTCAAATTGTGTATGCTGTAAACAAATAAGCAGAGGGGTTTATATATTTTTAAAACTCTGTTACATCCATGAGAAATGCCATGAGGCTTGCTCTCTTTCTTTTATTTTTTTAAACAAAGAAATTGTAATGAATGCATCAGTTTGATGGCCAACTTTAAATGTTTCTTGTACGTTCTCTTTTTTTAAAGTATTTGTTGTTTTAGGAAAGATATGTACATGTATACATAGACAAGCACATGAGAGGGAAAAATAACATTAATGAATACAGTTAGTATTATTTAAACTATTTTTCAGACTTTTAATAATATTTGATAATTTTATAAATTATTCAACCAGCACGAGGAGCTGTGCTGATAACTGATTTATTTCCTCAATGTATTAAAAATGTTACAAGTCATTGAATAGATTATTCAGCAATTTTATTCAATTAACTTTCTCATTCACACACAAAAATCACATCACAGAAATGATGATTCTGAAATTACTCTGAAATTATATTGCTTTTATTAGGCACCTTTGCCTTCCTCACCTTGGTCACAGCATATCAGCTGCCCAGCTATAGCGAAGGGTTTTTCATGGGTATCGTGGTAAGAGGAGAGTTTTAAGGAGGTGTTTGAAGGAAGACAATGTGGTGGCTTTGTGGGTTCTTATTAGGAGCTGCTCTTCAACACCAGAGGAGGTACAAAGGTGTTTGTTGGAAAATTTGAAAAATGGGCAATCAAGAATGACATCCTCAGCAGAGCAGAGGTAGGATGTGGATACAATAATGTATAAGTAATTATATGTGAGCCAGGGATATGTCATGGAAGTGAAGACAAGTCATTTGGGTGAGAAGCAGTGGAAGAGGAGGAGCCAGTGGAAGATGCTAAAGAGGGTGGTCATGTGGTTGACGTAACAAGCCAGGAAAATGATCTCCATAGCAATGTTGTAAATGAAAATGAAAGTGGAGTATAGAGCTGTGATGAAACATGACAGCAAGTATCTGGATTAATGAGCTCTTTCAACAAGTATCCAAAATGTGGTCTGCGCATGTGACTTCTAAGGTGTTACTGTTCACTAACAAAGGGAGCTGAGGGAACTAACTCTGACTCAGATGCCCTCACCTAGAGAGGAGAGACAGCAATTAGGTCAGTGATTACAATCCACTGAGACTCCTACAGTCTCAGTGGTTCTGCAAAGTATGTGGCATATGCAGAATGCATGGCAATGTGGTATGAAGTAAAGGTTTTATCAACACTCTTCAGGGACAATCTGCATAACTTCATCATGGCTTTGCTAATAGTGAACTGTATACATCTATATTTGATCTATACAGTTCATTATTATACAATACTATCATGTAATCAGTATATAAATGTATTTAATAAATATGTATATATACACTCATTGCTCTATAAAATACCAAATAGTGTTATATGTGTGTGTATATATCAAGAGGGAACAATGGGGGTAGGGAACTGGGGATACAAATGTAGCATGTAGGCACCTGGCCTCCTCACCATGTCTCAGGCCCTCTGTTGAACTGTGAGGTTTGTGAATGAGCCCCAGGCATTGGCTGGAATAATTTAGGAGTTACTCTGTAAAGAGAATCTTGTGGATATTACTTCCACATGTTGTGTAGCTTGATTCATTAATGTTTGTGAAGTACTTTGAGATCCATGGACAATTGTATAATTATCTATTGGGAAATTTATATTTATTTTAAAAGTCATGTCAACTAAATACCTTTAAATATTCGAAGCTCAGATAATGTTGCTTAATGGTGTATAATGGTCCATATTCTGGCCTATGGCCAAGGAGTTCTTTGTGCAGTTTAGGAAAGGGTATGCAAAAATGACATTAAGCTTCTTTTGTGACCCACAAATCCCAGGCGGTCTTGATCCCCATCCTGTCCCCAACTATAAATTAGAACAGCATGGAGGCTGCTCTTCTATACACCAGCTTCCAGCAGCCCCCAAAGGCTGTTCCAACTGCCAGTGTCAGCTAGGGATAAGGGATTCTGTCCAATGGCCCCTTTACTCTGCCCATACCCCCTCCACTGGAAGAAGTGGCTTAGCAGCTGCTATGCTAGCTGTACGCTACACAAAGATTCCTCCTATATACTGGGGGAAATAATTCAGTAGCTAGTTAAAACAACTTTTGGAAAGCTTTGCACTGGTGGAGGGCTGCAAAGCTACTTCAATGTATCAGAGATTTGGGCCTAATCACTTTAAGGTAGGTAAAATCCAGCTAGATGTACAAAGGATGGAATTTTCAAAAGCTCCTAAGTAACTTAGTTGACTTTGAAATTCCCACTCCAAATCTACTGATGTGCTGTAGTTATTCTCTTCTACTGCCGGTTTCTCCTCCCACTAATACTCTGAAAAATGTTTGACATGGGGTCTCTTCAGCTAAAAGATCTATAATGATACAGGATTGATGAGAACTAGCACAAATAACCAATAGAGACTTAGGAGTTTCAGCCCCACTGAGGCTCTATTTCCATACATGTCCAAAATACCGCTTGTAAATGCTTGGATTTTTGTTATGCCCACCTTTTTTTAAAGGGTGTCTCTGCAAAGAGCCTAGGTTCACTCCAGCTCTCCCTCAGTAAGCCTGTATGCTAGCATTTGGGAAGCTTTCAAGGACTTGTTTACTAGACAAATATGCAGAATGTTACCACAGCTCAGTTACTGAATCAGCTGCAAAGGTTAGGTTAGTTCACATAAGAATTACAATTACAATTTCATTTGACTCATCTGTGCAATAAAAAAAAAAAAAACACCAAGTGACCTGGAGTTTAAATTCAGCTCATGTGAAAGGATCAGGTTGGGAAAGGCAAACATGTTTCCCAAATGATGTAATTTAGTTTGTCAGTGACATTCAAGCAACCAGGCGAGTTTCTCATTGGTCCATTGTTTAAGGAACAGACAAATTTTTAAAAGAATTAGGCAAACTTTTGGGAATTCATGTTTATAAAAAAATTGACAGGCTACTAACAGGAGCTATTGCAGCTAGATGAGAGGGAGGACATTGAAAACACGGATATAGTCAGAGACGTTTCTACTATGTAGAAACTTAAAGTAGCAAAACAGTCCCTTTGACAATGAGAACAAGTGTTCTATATGCACTATCAAGCCAGGTCTCTAGTGCTTATCTTCAGATTTCTGTCTTTTGTATATACAAGTCACAAGGTGGTTCCTGAGATAATATATTTGAGTTGTTGCCCAACCTTGTTCAGACTGCATGGAACCACAGAGCTGTTACTACTGCTGCCTGGTTCTTTGAAATCTTAAAACGCACTATAGACCTGACAAGAAGAATCATGCTTTGTAATAATTGCACCCTGGGGAATTATGAGGCAAACCTGCTATAAAAAAAATCACTGTAGGATGTGATTACCAGAGTTCTACCAAGCCACCTAAGAATTATTAATTCACCTATTTATCTGCCCTATTCCCTTGTAGTTCCCTGTACTTATGATACTCGTACTTGAATTCTACCAGCAATGAGGATAGATAACTCAAATCTTATTTAATTCAAATCTTGTTTAATTAGCTTAGGCAACTGACATTTAGGTACAGCTTGCATCTTTCCAGTCCATAGGAAACAAGTCAACACTATGTACTCTTGTATGTATGAAAGCATTATTTTAAAATGACTTCCTCATGTTACTAGTATACCATGTGATGATGCAACATCCATCAACTGTACTGTCACTGGCTTTAACATAAAGCAGCACATGACCAGGTTAAAAAAAAAAAAGATAAAAAATCAACCCATGTGGAAAGAGGCATTTCAGCCTCTCAAAGCTTTTTTTCCTTCCTGTGGATGGGGGCTGAGAAGGGGGAATAGGAGGGGAGTATGATCTTGTGGTCCTTCCTCTGTTGGCCTTCTTCTGCAGTGTGCTGCATGGGACACTTGCCGGTTTAAATTAATGTAAATGGTGGATCTTCTGTAATTTGAAGTCTTTAAGTCATTATTTAAGACTTCAATAACTCAGCCAGAGGTTAGGGGTCTATTATAGGAGTGGATGTGTCAGATTCTGTGGCCTGCAAAGTGCAAGAGGTCAGACTAGCTGATCATGATGGTCCCTTCTGACCTTAAAGTATGTCCTGGTTTTAAAGGGACTGTCCCATATTTAAGCCCTCCTTCAGGTGTCCAGACTTTTTCTTAAAAACAGGAAATTGTCCTATATTTTCTGTCTCTCTCTCCACCATCCACCCCAGTACTGAGAGGTCCTGCTTGTGGCTGGATCCCTGCTCTCCAGCTGCCTGCCCACCAGTGGAGAGTGGGAGGTCCAGTAGCTGATGGGAGTGGGTGTGCAAGGATGGTGGCGGGGTGAAGCTGCGGCACTGTTCATTCCCTCTGCTAGTCAGTCAGCGCAGCCTCCACAGCGTGCCTACTGTCGGCCAGCCGGGTCCCACCCCCATCCCATTTCCAGACCGCACTGGCTGCACACTGCTGTGGCTGGTGAGTGCAGGCAGGTGACAGGCGGCGGCCGGTTACATGTCACCTCTGCTGCCCACGCATTGGCCCTTTACGTGTTTCCTCCTCTCAATGTCCTCTCCCTGCTTTGCCACTTCGCTCCTCCCAGCCCTGCTGCTCCTCCATATCACCCCTCCCCTCCCCAATGGGGTGCAGCCTGCTCCCAGAGCCGTATGGAGACCCAGCCCCTGGTCAGAGTGCTCAGCTCACCAACAACCTGGCTGGCAGGTTCCTTCATTCCCCCACAACCTGGACTGATGCTCTGGGAAAGCCCAAGACCCTCCAGCCCGGGGCACTGGCCAGGAGGAGCCGAGCCCTGCATGTGCCAAAGCCCCACATAGCACTGACACGGGGAAGCCTCTCCTCCCCTCAGCTAAGCTCTGGAGTTTGGGGAGGGGAGGAGCAATTTCCAGCCTGTTCATGCCCCAAACCTGCAGGCTCCACAACAGCCCCCAGGGTAGGGTCTTAGTGCCCTCTTCACCCTGCACCCCAGATCCTGCCCCCAGGGAGCACAGGGCTGCTCCTGCCTTGTAGGCATCCTCCCCTGCTGAGTCACCTCTCTCGGTTCGCTGAACCCCCTGCAGTCAGGTTCGCTAGGACCTGGTGCACAATGCATCCTTAGGGCTTAACCCCTTCCTGCTTGCATTGTAGCTGTGGTACAAAAGGCACTTGGGTTATGTCGATGGCCAGCAGCAGCCTGCAGGTGTTAGGTGCCTTTCCACACTGTGCAGGCAGGAAGGGACGAGCTGCTTCCAGCCAAAGAAGGGACGGGAGAGAGAGCAGAGATAAGCTCTGCAATGACACAGGCCAGCTCATCCCTTTCTCTCCTCGTCCTCCCCCGCAGCTGAAAGTAGCTCTCACCCCTAACCTCCTTCCCGCACAGGGCCGAAAGGCTGCTGACCACCACATTCTGGTGTGAACGCTGGCAGAAATCTGGAGATGGGGGCATGTGACCCTGCATGCACACACACACCCCTACGACCATGTGTTGCCTTGGGAAGATGCTGCACCAGTTACACCTCTACCCCACTATAACATGACCTGATATAACATGGGTTCACATATAGCGCAGTAGCAGCGGGGCTCCAGTTGTGCTTTAAAGGATCTAGGCTCCCCACAGTGGCTGGATATCGGAGCTCTTTAAATCACCGCCGGAGCCCTGCCACCCCTACCCTGATATAACGGGGTTTCAGCTATAATGCAGTAGGGATTTTGGCTCCCCACGACCGCGTTATAGCAGGGTAGACGTGTCCCAGGAAAGACAAGCCCATCCCCAGGGCCCAGCCAGGCATGGAGGGCAGAGAGCGCTGGGCAGAGAGGGTCAGGTTGGTTGGTCACCTTCCCACACCCCCCGTGCAAGAGAGAGGTATGGGAGAGTGTGTGTGTGTATAATCTCTCCCCGTGTGGGTGGGTTTGGGGGCGGATAGGGCTGTGTGTGTCACCCCTCCCCGTGTGAACCCTAAAGCCTTAAAGATAAGAAGGTAAATAAAAATAATCCAATTCTGCAGTATTTCTTTTTAACAGAGGCTCAGTCAATCTGATATTAATTTGAATGTTTGTACTGCATAGTTCTGATTGGTTGCCATTGAACTCACTTGAATGTACGTAATTTTACCAGGTGTTCCGTATTCAGCATAGGGAAATATGGTCACCCTAGATTTCTCCATACCTGTATTAGATAGCCCAAGGCTATTGGCTAATAGAGTAGAAGCAGATAAGTGGGGAGATGCTATGTAGTTATTGGTAACTTCCCTCTGGAAAGTGCTTCAGAGAACTCTTAACAGTTGTATCCGTGAATGTGATGTGTATTGCAGAATGTCATTTATCTCTCTCCTTCATGTCTTAATGTATTGGGCCGTTGATGTAACTGACATGTTCCACTTGAACCAAATTTTCTGCTATGTACAATGAACTCTAAGCCACAAAATGTATTACACTGGTCTACAATTTTTGAGAAGTCGTCTGCTTCAGAGATAAAATGTGATATTTATTATGTATTTTGACGTGCGGAATTCAAATATGACAATTAAAACAACTGATTGGCTACTGTTTCTAAGATATTTAAGTTTTTACATTTTAATGTCTATGTATATTGTGTATATAGTAGAGTTTTAATCACAAATTGTAAACCTAGGTCTTTTCATGTGTTTATGGTTGCTTTACATGATAATATTTCACCTGTCCTGTTTATGTAACACTTTAAAAATCAGCAAAAGGGTTATATAAATAAAATTTATTATGAAACAAAAGGCAAAAAAGTACATAGTTTAGTCCTATTCAGTGTCTACTCGGTGCTTCTTGGCTTGTCTCTTGTATTCATTAAATGGAGCATCTCTTGTTACTGTCCAGCAATAGTCTGCAAGCATTGATGGGCTCCATTTGCCCTGAGAGAGCCTGCCAGGAGATTCCACTGCTGTAGTCTTGAGCCCAACAGCTCTGCCTTACTCTTGGGTAGTTCCAAATCCTTGACAAGGTCATTCAGTTCACCTTGTGTTAGGAGGTGTGGTTCAGAGGAGGAGGATGGGAGAAAATGTGGGTCCTGTGACATTGATGGTTCAGGACCAGAAGTTTCATCCTCTTCCTCTTTCTCGTCTGACTCAAGTGAGAATGATTCTGGTGCATCAGGAACCGGCAGTCCTTCTCCGTGGGGTACTGAGCGTACAGCTGATGGAATGTTTGGATAACGCACAGTCCACTTTTTCTTCTTTGACACACCTTTCCCAAGTGGAGGCACCATGCAGAAGTAACAATTGCTGGTATGATCTGTTGGCTCTCTCCAAATCATTGGCACTGCAAAAGGCATAGACTTCCTTTTCCTGTTCAACCACTGGCGAAGATTTGTTGCACAAGTGTTGCAGCATATGTGTGGGGCCCACCCCTTGTCTTGATCTCCAATTTTCAGCGAAAATAAAGGTGATAGGCTTTCTTAACCATAGTGGTTATACTGCGCTTTTGTGATGCAAAAGTCACTTCACCACAAACATAGCAGAAGTTATCTGCACTGTTCACACAAGTACGAGGCATCTCTGCTCACTTTGGCTAAACAGAAATGTGTCCCTTTGCAAAATCAGACACTGACAAATAAGAGCACAACGCTGTATGATTTCTAGAGCTGATATAGGGCAATTTGTTCAGCAGAGTGATGTAAGCTTCATTATGATTGCATCATCCATGACTTCTAGGAATAACATGATGCAATTCATATCATGTATGATGCAAGACCAGCTTCAGATTGCATCATTCATTGTTTTGCCTAAAAAGCAAGTACTGTCCAAACCCAGTCATAGATTTATTCATAGATCCAGTCAAAGATGTATTTTAGTCATTTCTGGTTTAAATTGAGATCCCTTCCCTTTAGAACTCACTTATCCTCCGCCATTCCCAAGTCAAGGGTCGTATATAGTGACCCAATAGCATATCTTGAAAACTAGAGCCAATCAACAATTTTAAGCATCATTTTCATTCTCAGTGACCCAGAATTAGTAAAGTTGGACTACATTTATTTCAGAAGCATTTTGGCTGTAGAGCAGTGTTATTATGAGGTGAACATAATATTATAAGAAGTTTAAGGATTTATATAACTGAATAATACTATCTTTCATCTACATACCATCTTTGGGCACTGGGCACAGGATAATGCATGAGCAGAAATGAATTATGCCTTGCAACTCCTCATGAGCGACCACTGTATATATTATGCAGACAGAAAAAAATAAGTTACAGAGAAGTCAAGCAACTTGATACATATCAAGTCAGAGTCAGAGCTATGAATAGCGCCCAGGAGTCCTGACCCCCACTTGCCAGCACTAGTAAGCAGACAAACTCACAAACCTACTTTATTTCATAGGCATAATCACTAACTCTGGCCACCTAAAAATAAGCCATAAGAAAAAACTATTTGATTTCAGTTCGAGTAAAGAAATATAGGACCTGTCCTTCTCTGGTGTAAATCAGAGAAGTACCTTTGACTTCAATGGCTATGTTCGTTGACACCAGCTATGGATCTGGTCCATAATCCATATATTTCATATACAATACCCATCATGTAATAAGAACTCCTAACCAAATAGAACAACAGAGCAAAGCAGTGCACTCAAAAAAAGAATAAATGACAGCCATGAAAATAAGTGCAATATAACATCTGGGTAAAAACTAAAGCTGTTGTATCTACTACAACTTCATATCCTGGAGAGATTTACAGATATTGACATTAAAGCCTATTACTGGTTCTCACATGTGAGCCATTATTTTATCTGGTCTTGTCTTTTTCTAGTTCAAATGGAGCAGTAAAGAAATCAAATTCATCTTCTACAAACATCACACTTGACGGAACCCAGGGTGAGAGAAAACCTTTTTGAAGGAAACATCTGATCTACTAGAAACTGCTTTTTAAAGTAGACAAACAAGTCTCGGTACAAACAGAACAACGTTCTCCATACATTCAGACTTACCCCTCAGTTTTGTATGAAAGAGTTAATTAAAAGCAAGTAGGCTGCCTCCAGAGCAATGATGAACATGGTGGTCAGGCGTCATGAAGCAGCTGGTGGGACCAGTGTTTACCCCTTTAAATTCCAGCTACCTTTGAAACTCTAGGGAAAACAGGCAGGTCATGCTGAGAGAGCAGCATTTTGCAGTTCATTTTGTATTGCATAAGCTAAATTGGTAGCTTCATTACCCTTTCAATACTCCACAGGCATTTGACATATAACCATCAAAATGGTACATTCATGACCCAATGGCTCTGTGTGATGTCTCTAAATTCTATGTAGTAACCACTATGAGAAAATTCATGACACAAGTGCACACTAGGTGTGACAAGAGAAGATCATTTCCAGTTTTAGACACTGACTTTAATGGGACTTAGCAAAGGTATAAAGATCCATATGAGGAGATCCTGTTGCAGACTCAGGACCTTCTGGGTATGTCTACACTGCAATAAAATGCCTGCAACTGGCCTATGTCAGATGGCTCAGGCTTGCATAGCTTGGGCCGCAGGGCTATAAAATTGCAGTGTAGACATCCAGGCTTGGGCTGGAGCCCGGTCTATGGGACCCACCCCCTTGTTGAAAGAACAAGGGGCAATGGTCTCAAGTTGCAGTGGGGGAGGTCTAGGTTGGATATTAGGAAACATTATTTTACTTGGAGGCTGGTGAAGCACTGGAATGGATTACCTAGGGAGGTGGTGGAATCTCCATCCTTAGAGGTTTTTTAAGGCCCAGCCTGACAAAGCACTGGCTGGGATAGGTTGACCAGACAGCAAGTGTGAAAAATCGGGATGGGGTTGGGGGGTAGTAAGCTTCTATATAAGAAAGCCTCAACTGTCGGGACTGTCCCTATAAAATCGGGACATCTGGTCACCCTAGGCTGGGACGATTTAGTCAGGATTGGTCCTGCTTTGAGCAGGGAGTTGGACTGGATGACTTCCTGAGGTCTCTTCCAACCCTAATCTTCTATGATTCACGGGTTACATCCTTAGATGACAGACCCAAAAAAACGTATTCACATACTTTACAAACTGCAAGTTGTCCTAGCAACTTCAGTAGGACTACTCAGGTTATATAAAGTTAAACATGTGCATAAGTCTTCTCAAGTGTGGGGTTTTTGTTTTGTTTGATAGATGAGAGCTGAATGTGACCTTAATCTTAGCCAAAGTTCAGTGAAATTTATACACTTTCACTCAATTCACTGATCTTTGAACCCTAGAAAAGGTTTTCCTTTATCTCATTCTATAGTGGTTTGCGTAATATCTCTATTTTTTCCTATACATATCTTTTATGTAATGTACAAAAACAAAACCCCCAAGTCTTCAGTGGAACAATGTCTATCCAAGCACTTGCACTACATGATTTTGATTTCAGTTGTCTATTTTACAACCCTTTGCAACATAGGCAGACAGGATTCATCAGCCAATTTTTGTTTTAAGCAGATAAGTTTCTCTGCCATAATTGCTCAGTACAAATACAAAAGGTCAGGCTACCAACCAACAGTGATACAGAATGCACAGTAGAAGATTCTAGCTCCATGGGTACTATCCAATTCTTCATCACCACAACTGATATCTAAAACACACTTTATAGCAAAGACACCAGTCTGAGAATGAAGTTGAAGACTCTTCACACCACCCCGATGCTTTCAGTTGGTTCAAAAATATTAAATTCACTTGCTGACTGAGCAGATAGCAAAAGGAGAGCTTTTAAGGAAAATACACTCAGAAGACAGCACTGTATTAGTATCAGCTCTGAGGAGTTTCACGTATTAGAAAACAGAGCAAAAGAATTCTTAATATGACCACCAAGTCCTGGTTTTCTCTCTACGATATGTCTTGGGCTCAAGAAACAATGCAACACTGTAGCTCAAGTTTGCTCTTGTTTTTATAGCTCAGCTAGGACACACTCACATACCCAATAAGAAGAGGTCAGTTATCCCTCTTGTATGGTATTCTGTTTAGAGCAGTTTGAGCTGCTTCTTGCTGTACCTACTCAGGCAAAATTCTCAAAAGCTTTACTGAGTGTTTTGACTGACTCGGGAGTGCAAAATTTGGCCCTTTATGCTCTGCAGCATGAGGCGTGCCCTCCCTTGCAATTGTATCCTGGTCAATACAGGTGCAATTGCTTTTCTTACACGGGCCTACTGTACTACACTTCTGAGGTAAGTCTCTCTCATTTGTTTTATTGAACATACTTGAATTGAGGGAGAGCGAGACTCTGTAGCCCGGAGATTAGGGGACTTATCTGGATTGGAGGAGACCTAAATTGAAGTCCTTGCTCCAAAGTATAAATAATGCAAGTGAAACAACTTTAACAGGAAACAATGAGACCCTCCTCAGAGTACCCAGCAGTCTGGTGGTTAGGGCACTCACCTGGGAGGTGGGAGACCTGGATTGAAGGAGGTTATAGTGGAGTTCCTCAAGGATCGGTTCTGGGACCAAACTTATTTAACCTTTTTATTACTGACCTTGGCACAAAAAGCGGAAATGTGCTAATAAAATTCACAGATGACACAAAGCTGGGGGGTATTGCTAACACGGAGAAGGACCGGGATATCATACAGGAAGATCTGGACGACCTTGTAAACTGGAGTAATAGTAATAGGATGAAATTTAATAGTGAAAAGTGCAAGGTCATGCACTTAGGGATTAATAATAAGAACTTTAGATATAGATTGGGGACGCATCAGTTGGAAGCAACAAAGGAGGAGAAGGGCCTTGGAGTATTGGTTGATCACAGGATGACTATGAGCAGCCAATGTGATATGGCTGTTAAAAAAGTTAATGTGGTTTTAGGATGCATCAGGCGAGGTATTTCCAGCAAAGATAAGGAGGTGTTAGTACCATTATATAAGGCGCTGGTGAGACCCTGGAATACTGTGTGCAGTTCTGGTCTTCCATGTTTAAGAAGGATGAATTCAAACTGGAACAGGTTCAGAGACGGGCTACTAGGATGATCCGAGGAATGGAAAACCTGTCAGATGAAAGGAGACTCAAAGAGCTTGGCTTGTTTAGTCTAGCCAAAAGAAGGCTGAGGGGGGATATGCTTGCTCTTTATAAATATATCAGAGGGATTAATATTAGAGAGGGAGAGGAATTATTTAAGCTTAGTACCAATGTAGATACAAGAACGAATGGGTATAAACTGGACAGTAGGAAGTTTAGACTTGAAATTAGACGAAGGTTTCTAACCATTAGAGGAGTGAAGTTCTGGAACAGCCTTCCAAGGGGAGTAGTGGGGGCAAAAGACATATCTGGCTTTAAGATTAATCTTGATAAGTTTATGGAAGGGATGGTATGATGGGAGAGCCTAATTTTGGCAATTGATCTTTGATTATCGCCAGATAAGTACGCCCAGTGGTTGGTGATGGGATGGGATCTGAGTTACTGCAGATAATTCTTTTCTGAGTGCTGGCTGGCTGAGTCTTGCCCACATGCTCAGGGTTTAGCTGATTGCCATATTTGGGGTAGGGAGGGAATTTTCCTCCAGGGCAGATTGGCAGAGGCCCTGGAGGTTTTTCGCCTTCCCCTGCAGCGTGGGGCATGAGTCACTTGCTGGTGGATTCTCTGCAGCTTGAGGTCTTCAAACCACAATTTCAAGACTTCAATAACTCAGGCATAGGTTAGGGGATTGTTATAAAAGTGGATGGGTAGGGTTCTGTGGCCAGCTTTGTGCAGGGGGTCGGACTAGATGATCACATTGGTCCCTTCTGACCCTAGAATCTATGAATCTATCTATGAAGCCATGTCTAGAGAAGGACCTTGAACCTGGGTCTCCCACATCCCAAGGGAGTGCCCCAATCACTGGGCTGCTGGGTAACCTCCTCTTTTGAGAATCTAGTCCTTTATTTTTATTTAAGAGATTTTAAAAAGCCCAGAAACAAAACATTTCATTCTACCTGAAAGGAAATTTGTCAACTTTTTCAATTCAACAAAAAAACTGAAAATGTTCAGGTTGGGTTGAACCAAATATTATTATTATTTTTCAGAACAACCAGCAAAAGTAAAAATTATTCACCCAGCTCTACTTGGAAGCCATTATGTCTGATATACACCTAATCAACTTCCCCATTTCCACCCTATCCAGTGTCAGTAATGCAATTTTTGTTTAGACCATTATATTTTTCCCCATCATATAGCTCAGGGGTGGGCAAACTTTTTGGCCCAAGGACCACATCTGGGTATGGAAATTGTATGGTGGGCCATGAATGCTCATGAAACTGAGGGGTTGGGTGTGGGAGGGGGTGAGGGCTCCAGCTGGGGGTGCAGGCTCTGAGGTGGGGCCAGAAATGAGGAGTTCAGGGTGCAGGAAGGGGGCTCCGGACTGGGGTGTGAATGGGGGGCTGAGGACTCTGGGGTGCAGGAGGGTGGAACCAAGGGGTTTGGAGAGCAGGAGGAGGATCAGGGCTGGGAAAAGGGGTTGGGGCATGAGAGCAGGTCAGAGATGCAGGCTCCAGGTAGCGTGTATTTCAAGCAGTTCCTGGAAGCAGTGGCATGTCCCCCCTCTGGCTCCTACACGGAGGTGAAGCCAGTCAGCTCTGCATGCTGCCCCATCCACAGGCATCCCCGCTGCAGCTCCCATTGTTCCCGTTTGTTGGTGGCAGCATGAGGAGCCCCCTGGCTTCCCCTACACATAGGAGCCAGAGAACGGAACTGTCATTGTTTCTGGCAGCCGCGCAGAGCAAGCCCCCAACCCCACTCCCCAGCAGGAGCTTGAGGACCGGATTAAAACTTCTGAAGGGCTGGATGCAGCCCCCAGGTTGTACTTTCCTCACCCCTGATCTAGCAGTTAGAAAGTTGACTCCCATTGCAAGTGCTCAGTATCTCTCAGGATTAAACCTTTACTAAGTTTGGCAAAGCAAGATTCAATTCTAAAAGTTCTATTGGATTAATAATAAGAGCTAATGAAAATCCATCTATTTTAATCTTTACCTACCTATACAGATAGCTAGACTAGGTTTATAGTCTTATTAAATACATCCCCATTTGCTGACTGGTATTCCTATGAATTGTGCTTTGGTATGTTTGAAGTATGACATTGGACAAAATTCAAAGTCTTTAATTAGATAAGGATTTTTTCCCCCAGCTGGAAAAATTAAAGTGGTGATATCAAGCACTCATTCTGCATTGATGCTTGATCATACTTCTACTATAAATTCTGTTTACAAGCTGAACTGATGTCTGTTTATATCAGCCTGACTTACCATTCAGAATGAAATGTACAGCTCATAAAATTCATGAAATGTCTTACTGCTCTTCATAATTAAATGGCACCATATAAACAGCCACTGTACCCTTTGCTTTTGACCAAACACTTAGTAAATGGCAAACAGAAAAGGTTATTTTCAAGCACTGTTGTCTTTTTATTAAGCAGATTCCACAAAAAGAAGCTGGGCAGTTTTATGTTACAGCATTTCATTGCTTGGGATATTCCATTGGAAAAGATGTATAATTATTAAAACAGGATTCAAATTACTGAAAAAAAATCCTGTTTGATATTTTTAATCTATCAAGGATAAATATAAACTAGTCAGCAGTGGCCGATCAATTGAAATCCTGGTCACCACAAAGCTTGCAGATGACTACATCTGTACATTGCCACAAGGCAACATTGTTTCAGAAGATGACTAATGTCTAAAGTGCATGTTGCTTCATCCAACTGCCAGTTAATATGCGAGGAGAATGGCACAGGTTTAACTCAGAGGATGATTCAACCTTCCATGTGACAATTAATCCAAGATCTGGGTACATATGAACAAAATCAACTGTTCTGTGATCACCACCACTGAATGTCCCAGACCCTTCCACTGGGAAAGATGCCACAAAATTATTATTGATGTTTGATGTCAGCAACCCAGTCTCCTGTGGAAGGAAAACAGCCATTCAATGGGAAGGGATGAGCATGAAAGAGAAAGGTGAGAGGTAAGAGGACTAGGGTAAACTGAGAGAAAGGTAAACACAACAAGTTCAGAGCTGATAACAAGAGAACCAAAAAAGTATGAAGATGACAAGAGTAAGTTCCCAACCACAGAAATCTGCAGTCTCAGTGTTTACTTCTTACATCAGTACTGTGCAAGCTTGACCCATGATTTAAACAAACAAAAAAGTGCTTTCTTTAATGGTACCTTCCACACACACATATACACCCTCCCAGACTCGCACCTGAAGATGTTTGTTGATTTAAGAGGACCTACATACTGCTCTAAAACTCTCCAGTAAAACCAACAGGAGGGCAGGGCTATATCAGGAGTTCTGAGGCCTCTTAAAAGCTTCAGCTCACAGGCCACACAGGATGGCATAAGAAGGGGAATTCTTGGAAAGCAAGGGTAGCTATTTGCTTCCTGGGGAACCACATACACGTTAGAATTTTGTTCTTTTTAAAATGGCAAATTCTTCCCCTCCCCTCACCCCCCAAAAAAGGTTTTCTGGAGGAGGGCGAACTTTTACCACTATTTACAATTAAAATACATTAAGCAGCTCAGTTCATTTTAAACTTCAAATTTTTCAGACTATCTTTCAACTTCTGATGAAAAATGCCACTCTTGTAGTCTGCAGAGCATTTTAGACTGATGTCAAACTTCTCTTTTCTCTGTGAGACGCATAAGAGGGGACCTAATCCTACTTAATTTCTTTATATTTCAAGATGTTCTCTAACAGAGGGTGGCAATCCAGATTCAACAACCCGTACTGACAGAAGTGGCTACTTCTAGTGCAGTGGATATTAATATATTTACTTTCATGTGATGAAAATTGTCATCACTGAGTAACTTTCCTGCTCATCCTTTAGCCATTTTTATCCCACTATAATTACCTCCCGTGGACAGTTTGGCATTTCCTTCCAATCACAGGTTGCAGTACCAAGGAACTGCTAAGTGGTAAACACTTAATCTATTTATTGTTTACCCCAGCTTCCAGTTTCATCTTAAAGAGGGTCCATTACTTTTATTTACTCTTCTGTGCACTTTCACAGCCTCTCTGGGGAAGAACATCTCCCTGTGCGGTGCTAGGTGTCTGTGTGTGACTCAATAAACTGCACCAGTAGTGGTGTTTTTCCACCATGTGTTGCTGCAGCATAATTTTCTAGTTACCTCTGCAGTCACAGGAGATTGCATGACTATTAGCTGATTGTTTTGGGGTTCTAATTATCTTAGGTACAGGAGCACTGGTAATATAAAGGTGAATATTTCATAACTAATTGCTCTCTCAGGGGATAAGGAAACCAGAAGGAAATAATAAGTTTGAGATCTCCTTGTTTTTTGTGTAAACAGTGTATCTGTGGTAACATGCTGCGTATTCAAGTGTTGGATAAAGTCTCCTCTTGTCTGATAAGAATGGAGATAATTAGCAGTAATTTATGCACCAGTCTGTTCACGAGTGGCGTTGGAAAGCTCAGAAGGAAGCCATTTCCCCGAGCATGGACCTGAATCATTGTAATTGTGACAGCAGCACTTGTTACCAAAGAGACACAGAAGAACCTGTTCTTGTGTCATTAAGACTTAGGGTTTGGTTCAGAAACAATTAACAATACTGCAAAAAAAGTCAAAGATTTTAATATTGTGGATGGACATAAGTAGTGAAGTGAGTACTTAACTAAGGCCCTCAAACACAGATACCATCTCTTTAGTCTGTGCTATTAGTGCAAAGACTAGATCTATCAACAAAGAAAGATGCTTTAACAAAGCAGATCACCTAAAAAGCATGCTGCATAACAGAGCTTGCCTTAAAAGGACTTCCCTATCAAATCTTTATTTTATCTTAAGGGAGAGATGGTTCCTTAAAGTCTGCTAAAACTATATATTGTATATTAACTGCTCACAGATCAAATACAGTCAGAGCTCACAACATCTCAATGTAACATACAGATACTTCAATGAGAAAGTTTAATTTGAGTTCAATCCCCATTCCCATTCTTCCCCATTATGCTTTTTAAAAAATGATGCATATTATTAACACTCCCACATAGGAAACTGCTATAGAATCTTTAACACAGATGAAACACCTACTAGAGCTTTGTAGAAAACCAAAAGGATATAATTCCTTATCCAATTCTTTCCAAAATCATTTTAAACCATCCTATAGAAACTCTTTGGTAGGTTACAAATTTCTTTTACATTCTTTAGGAAGGCTCAAAAACCTTGGGAAAAGGTATAATTTTGTGTAAATCTCTTCCCTAATAGTTATGTCAGTGATCCACAGAAAGCACCTCTTTCTGGACCCAACTCAAGAAAGTCTCTAGTCAAGCCAGCACCTAAGGAAATGCTTAGGGATGGTCTTAGTCACATACTAAATGCTTTCATAAACAGAGCCTTTGCTCTGCATACATCTGTGAACACTCCAGCAAATTTGGCACAGAAGGGCACTAGAATGGAGTTGGGATTGTCTCTGATTTTTTTAAATCAATTTAAAGAAAAAAATCAGTTCAGCTAGAGTAGGATTATTTTCCTCTTGGGTGTCTTTTTTACTAGCTGCTCTCTTGCACACAAATATATGGTATGAATTTAACTATCAGCTTTTACTACAGAAAAAAACCCCTAAAGCTACAAGTATTGCCAGAAATTTCTCACCCAAAGTAAGGACGACTCCCCTTCTCTTTCAGTTGCAGTAAACCCACTGAGATAACCATATAGTTGAGACTGGAGACAGAATGTCTAATTTAAACTTGGGGGGTGGAAGGGATTGTTTTCAAAATTCACCCTCAAACTCTCATCCAAATCTTGCACATAGGGTCACTAATGAACCATACTGGAACCCCAAATCTGAACTCATGTCGATGTTATGGAGTGGTTGAAATCTGAATCCAAACCTTGATCTAAATTTTGGGCTCTGGTTAAGCAAGCATTTAAGTTGTTGTCCATCCTCTCTGTTGAGGATCAGGACTCTAGCAGGGATATGTGCATCCAGAAGATGAATGCATGACAGGGCTTTGGCTTCCTCAACCGTGGGATGCTGTTCCATTAAGATAGTCTACTGGGAAGAGATGGAGTACACCTAACCAAGAAGGGGAAGAGTATCTTCAGGCATCGACTTTAAACTGGGTTCAAAAGGAGAAGGAGACAAAAGCCCACAGGTAAATATAAAAAGAGTGACCTGAACAGAGGGTTAGATGTTGGGGGCTAAGGGACATGGAAAAATTACAATAGAGTCATAGGAGCAACAAGAGAGAAATCAGTGCAGGAGTCTGCTCAACCTCTTAAATCTCTTAGATAAATGCAAGGAGTCTGAGGGATTACCAGTAAGAACTGGAAGTATTCATACATAAGCTGAATTATGACTTAATAGGCATCAGAGAGACTTGGTGGGATAAATCTCATGAGTGGATTATAACAAATATCGAAAACAGGACCTGATAGTAATGGGGGTCCTTAACTACCCAGATATCTGTTGGAAAAGTAATATGGCAACACACAAAATTTTCACTTAGTCCTTGGAATGTATTGGGGACAACTTTTTGTTCCAGAAATTGGAAGAAGTAACCAAGAGAGGCAGCCGTTTTAAGCTTGGTTTTGACAAATAGGGAGGAACAGGTAGCAAATCAAAGTGGAAGGCAATTTGGGTGAAAGTCATCATGAAATGAAAGATTTAATTATTCTAAGGAAAGGAAACAGTGAGAGTTGCAGAATAAGGACACTGGACTTAAAAATCAGATATTAACTGACTCTGAGAACTGGTAGGGAAAGTCCCATGGGAAGAAAATCCAAGGGATAACGGAGTTCAGGAGAGTTGGCAGTATCTCAAAGAGACAATATTAAAAGCACAACTACAAATTATCCTGATGTGAAGGAAAGATGTATGAGGCTAATATGGCTTCATCAGGCTCTCTTTAATAACTGGAAAATCAAAAAGAAATCCTGCAAAATGTAGAAACGGATAAATTGCTAAGGAGTACAAATAATAGCACAAGCATGTAGGGACAAAATCAGAAAGACTAAAGCACAAAATGAGTTACATCTAGCAAATGACATAAAAGACAATAAGAGGTTCTTAAATGCATTAGGAGCAAGAATAAGATGAAAGAAACTATAAGTCCTCTGCTTACTTGGGAAGGAGAGCTAATAAATGATGACATCAAGAAAGCTGAGATGTTTAATACCTATTTTGCTTCAGTCATCAATAAAAAAAGGTAATGGTGACCAGGTACTCAACACAATTAATATTAACAAGAGGGAATGGAATGCAAGCCAAAACAGGGAAAGATCAAGTTAAAGAATATTTAGATAAGTGAAATGTGGTCAAGCCTGATGAAATTCATGCTAGGATACTTCAGGAACTAGCTGAAGCTATCTTGGAACTGTTGGCATTTATCTTTGAGAATGCCTAGAAGATGAGTGAAGTGCCAGATGACTGGAGAAGGGCAAATATAGCACCTATCTTTAAAAAGGGGAACAAAGAGGAACAGGGGAATCATAGACCAAAATAACTTTGATACTTGTAAAGACACTGGAACAAATTACTAAACAATCAGTTTGTAAGCACTTGGAGGATAACATGGTTATAAGGAATGCCAGCATGGATTTATTAAGAACAAATTGTGCCAAACCAACTTCCTTCTTAACAGGGTTACTGGCCTAGTGGATATGGGGAGGAACAGCAAATGTGATACACCTTGATTTTACTAAGGCTTTGACACAATCCCATATGACATTCTCATGAGCAAACTAAGGAAATGTGATCCAGATGAAGTTACTGTAAAGGTGGGTGCACAACTGGTTTATAAACTGTACTCAAAGAGTAGTAGTCAATGGTTTGCTATCAAACTAGGAAGGTGTATTTAATGGGGTCCCTCAGGGGACAGTCCTGGGTCTGGTACTATTCAAAAATTTTGTTACTGACAGAGAGCATGCTTATACAATTGTGGATGTCACAAAGCTTGAAGGGGTTGTAAACCCTTTGAAGGATAGGAATAGAATTCAAAATGACCCTGACAAATTGGAGAATTAGTCTGAAATCAACTAGATGAAATTCAATAAATGTAAGTGCAAAGTACTTCACTCAGGAAGTAAAAAAATCAAATGTACAACTGCAAAATGGGGGAAAACTAGTTGTTAGTAGTACTATTGAAAAGTATCTGAGGGTTATAGTGGATCATAAATTGAATATGAGTCAGTCGTGAGGCAGCTGCAAAAAAGGCTATTATTCTGGGTATATTAATAGGAGCGTTGTATGCAAGACACGAGAGGAAATTGTCCCACTCCACTCAGCACTGGCAAAGCTTTACCGGGAGTACTCTGTCTAATTCTGAATTCCACACTTAAGGAAAGATGTGGACAAATTGAAGAGAGTCCAGAGGAAAGAAACAAAGATGATAAAAAGTTTAGAAAAATTGTTCTGTGAGGAAAGGTTAAAACACTGGGCATGTTTAACTGAAGAAAACGGAGTGTGAACCTGATAACAGTCTTCAAATATATTAAGGGCTGCTACAAAGAGCACAGTGATCAATTGTTCTCCACATCCACTGAAGGTAGGACAAGAAGTAATGGACTTAATTTGCAGCAAGAGAGATTTAGGTTTGATATTAGGAAAAACTACCTAGAAGGGTAGTTAAGCTCTAGAATAGGCTTCCAAGGGATGTTGTAGAATCCCCATCATTGTAGATTTTTAAAAACATGTTGACCAAACACCTGTCAGGGATGGTCTAGGTTTACTTGGTCCTGCCACAGCGCAGAAGGTTGGACTTGATGACTTCGAAGTCCCTTCCAGCTGTATGATTCTATAGGCTTATAGGTCTGGGCCACTGAATCTTGGCCTTTCTGAATAAGCCCTTTAAGTTTCATGTTCATAAATCAATGAACAGATTAAATCTGACAAAACAATTATGGCATAATATGGTGTAATCTTTACTACACTGAAAAGCAGTCATGTTATTAAACTATAAACTAAAGGTTACTTTTCCCAGATGCGTCTCCGAGATTTTAAATGAATGTTTTCAGAACAGACCTTTGTAGAACTGTTCTAATTTACTCACATATACAAATTATTTTAAAAAAAGAGTTAAGCTTGATAGTATGTTTTGATGTTAGAAAATGTTAGAAAACACTCTTTACAACAATTCTATGCCTTCAAATAAACCCAAACATAATAAGCACTGCAACTGTACAGTTAAGGAGTCTAGCCTGTTCCCCATAGTCAAATAACCTTTCATGACTACCATCACTCCTTAATAGATTCACACCAGCCACTAGGGTGACCAGATGAGATGAAGAAAATAATAGGACACATTGTTGGGGGTGGCGGGTCCACCGGTGAAGGGAAAAAAAAAACGAGTGCTGCCGACGGAGAAAACAAAAAAAAAGCTGAGTGCTGCTGGTGGAGTGAAATATTGGGACAAATTGCATCCTGACTGAAGATCACTTGGGACAACCATCCAATATCATGACGGTCCCAATTTTATGGCACGTCCGGTCACCCTACCAGCCACACTACCCTAATTTTACAACCATTCCCACGAAGTTCAGCATAACACCATATTTACAGATTATAAACTCCCATTTCCCATTCAAAAGATCTGTTTGTCATATACCTTAACACTAAAATATATTGCAACATTGCTCCTTTTATGCCATACATATCATTCAACAATTATATTCAGTAGCATCAAGTCTGAGATGCGAATGGACAGCAAATGTGAAGGTAAATTTGAATGATTTGGTAAAAGAAATATCTGATAAAGAGGCACTAGGACTGCAAATGCACCTAGAGGTATCCATGCCCCTATTAGAGAAAAACTATTTGATGCTGTCTAACTGATATATATATCACTATTCCTGACAATTGACATCAGTGGTAGTGACAGACTGACAAAAGGAAAGGGGACAATCTGCAAGAAGAAATGTTCTTACAGTCCTAAGATTTAGGCTTCAAAATTCACAGAAAGCATTGTTTCACAAACACCACCACAGCACATGCTCTTTCCAGTGTTCCAAAAGCATTCTGAAGACCAACAGATTTCTGTATTTTAAAACCATGGAGAAATTATGCAGTTTGATGGACTGGGGCTGGGGATGGAAGAGAGAAGGGAGGCTCCAGGCAGAACTAGGGATGGCAGTTAGTGCGCTAATTCACCCAGAATCTCATTGCATCAGAGATGGATGCATGAATTCCAATCAAAGGCAGAAATCTCCACTAGGATTTTTCATTATGTATCTCTAGTGCATAATTCTGCACTTGTGAAGCTCCCACTGGCATTACTGCACCCAGAATGAGTGAAGAATATGCAAGATAAAATCCACATTATGAATTAGGAAGACAAATTTACCCAAAGGATGCATTTTGTTTATATAATAAGGTTGTACATGACTTTAATCCACTCTATCATACATATGTTCACTAAGGCCTAGATTAGTGTCATTCCACCAATGTAGGTTACATTTAGATCCTAATTCATCTGCAAGCTGACATTAGAGTCAGTTTATCAACATCACAACCAATACTAGTCTCATTTCACAGTAGCCTTCAGAAAGCCTTTGACAAGGTCCCTCACCAAAGGCTCTTAAGCAAACTAAGCAGTCATGGAATAAGAGGAAAGGTCTTCTCATGTATCAATAACTGGTTCAATGATAGAAAACAAAGGTAGGAATAAATGTTCAGTTTTCAGAATGGAGAGAAGTAACTAACGAGGTTCCCCAAGGATCTATTCTGGAACCAGTGTTTTTTAACATATTCATAAATTATCTGGAAAAGGGGGCAAACAGTCAAGTGGCAAAGTTTGTAGATGGTGCTAAATTACTCAAGATAGTTAAGTCCAAAGCTGACTGCAAAGAGATACAAAGGGATTTTGCAGAACTGGGTGACTTGGAAACAAAAGGGCAGATGCAAATCAATGTTGATAAGTGCAATGTAATGTACATTGGAAAACATAATCCCTACTATACTTAGAAAATGATGAGTCTAAATGAGCTGTTTCCATGCAAAGAGATCTTGGTTTTATTGTGGAGGGTTCTCTGAAAACATCCACTCAATGTGCAGTGGCAGGAAAAAAAGCTAACAGAACAATAGGAGCCATTAGGAAAGGTATACATAGTAAGACAAAATACTTGATATAAATTCATGGTACACCCACCCACACCTTGAATACTGAGCGCAACTCTGGTCACCCCATCTCAAAAAAGATACATTAGAAATGGAAAAGGTTCAGAGAAAGGCAACGAAAATTATTATGGGTATGAAACATCTGAGGAGAGATTAAAAAGACTGGGACTGTCAGCTTAGAAAAGAGATGACTAAGAGAAGATACTAAGTGGAGAGAACTTTAAAATTATAAATGGCATGGACAAAGTGAATAGAAAAGTGTTATTTACTCCTTCACATAACACAAGAAGTAGAGATCACCCAATGAAATGAATAGGTAGCAGGTTTAAAACAAAATTAAGTACTTCTTCACACAATGCACAGTCAACCTATGGCTTGTTGCCTGGGGATGTTGTGAAGGCCCAAAGTATAAGGGTTTTAAAAAAAGAATTAGATCAGTTTATGGAGGACAGGTCCATCAATGGCTATTTGCCAAGATGGTCAAGGACAACTCCATGCTCCAGGTCTCCCTAACTCTCCGACGGCCAGAAACTAGGACTGGATGACCGAGGATGGATCACTTGATAATTAGCCCTGTTCTATTCATTCCCTCTGAAGCATCTGGCAGCAGCCACTGGTGGAAGACAGGATACTGGCTAGAAGGTCCATTTGTCTGACACAGTATGGCCATTCTTACATTCTTAACCGCAAGAAACCCTAAATTGCAACAGGTCTGGCCTGATACACCAGTGATAAATTCTGACTTCAGTCCTAATCCAAATACCACCAGTAGTTTTCCAGTAACTAAAGGAAAGGGCTGGAGCTTATTTATTCATTATAGGTTTCATTTTGTTCAGAACTCCATATCATACATGGCAGCTTCCTTTTGGGACATATTTGGAGAGAACTGGATAAAACCAAATTGAGCCCATTAACCACCTGAATAACTTCCAGGTAAGGGGGAAGTGATTTGCATACATATAAACCAGTTCACCCACCCTGGAATTTCAGCCACTTCTTGGGTGGAATACAGCAGCTGTGTAACAGGGAATGGCAACCCCACCACTGAATAGTTTAAGATGGGAAGTGAAGCATACTACGATTGCAAATTGGCTGAAGAGATGTAAACTAAGCATTCAGAGACTGCAGTGCATTGTGGAACACTATGGACTCCGGGATCCTGGAACAGCCTCTCAAAGGAAGTGATGGAAGTCTTATCACTTGTGTAAACTCTGGACTGAATAAAACACTGGAGAATCTATTGCCTACACTACACTCTTGTGTTAGAAGAGGCTGCAAAGGTCAATTAAGGTATTTCTATAGTTCTGTATTACAGCTACTTTCGGTTAGTAAAATAGCTCAGCCCTGTCTGCGTTGGGCCCTCTGTTCAAAGAGAAACCACATGAAAACTTTTTACAAAGGGTTGTTAGCCTATTTATTAACAGTTACACAACTTTGTCAACTGATGTTTCTTTGGAAGTAAACTAATTTCTAAATATTCCTCCCTCCCGCTCCAACTCACATGTCTGACTACTAAATTATCAGTCAATTAGTTTGAGACTTTTAAAAAGTCTTCATAGCATCATGGAAATTAGAAATGGAGACCTATTGGGTCATTCAAGATGGATGTGTTTTGTCCAGTACCATTTTCAATGTATCCAGGGATGTGAGTTCCACAACTTCCCAACAAGGATTTTCTAGTCACATATTTCACTATCAAGACATTTTTCCTGATTGTAGCCTATTCCTTTTCAGATTTTCATTCCATTAATTGTAGTTCTCTTTCATTCTAAATAATTAATCTCCCTCTTTATTTTACCCCTCAGCTATTTGCAGATTTATGCTCTCCCCATAGTTATTGCTTAGCTGAGCTATACTTAGCTAGCGCTTTTATATTTCTCTATAAATCAGTCCCTCCAGCCCCTTGTTCACATTCATTTTTCTTTGAACTCACTCTGTAACTATACCTTTCCAGTAAATTCGCCCAGATCTGAACACAGTGTTCCAGGTACTGGATGACACTGTTCTGAAATGATTTTCAGAAACTGGACCTGATTATGAACCCTACATCTTATTGAATCTCAGATCTAACCAAACTGAAATAATGGCAAGGAGCCAAGTCATTTGAAAATAATGTGCCCTATTTATGCTGCACTACAGGTTGACACACAGTGTCTCAAGGCAGCTTTAGAAAAAAACACTGCACTCTGGAAAGGTCTCTGCAGCTGTAGTTCAGTCATATTTCTTGCAAAATAAATAAAATAAAAACAAAAACCCTAGTCTTAATTGTGACGGGCTGGGTCACAGAAACCCCCTTGGGAACTGCCAACTGATGTGCCAAGACTACTTCTGCCCCTGCTTTCCCTGCAGCTCAGGACTCCAGCACCTTATCTTGCTGAGCCAGACACACCTGTCTGTTCCAACACAAACCCAGGGTCTGAACCACGTGCCACAAAAGCTGCAAACTTAACTGAAAGCAACTTACAGAAGTGTTTCTGTCTTTAACACACAAATGCCCAACTCCCAATGGGGTCCAAACCCCAAATAAATCCATTTTACCCTGTATAAAGCTTATACAGGGAAAACTCAAATTGTTCACCCTCTATACCACTGATAGACAGATATGCACAGCTGTTTGCTCCCCCCCCCAGGTATTAATACACACTCTGGAGTAATTAATAAGTAAAAAGTGATTTTATTAAATACATAAAGAAGAATTAAAATGGTTCCAAGGAGTAACAGACAGAACAAAGTGAATTACCAAGTAAAATTAAAAAAACACGCAAATCTAAGTCTAATACAGTAATCAAACTGAATACAGATAAAATCTCACCCTCAGTGATGTTTCAATAAGTTTCTTTCACAGACTGGATGCCTTCCTAGTCTGGGCACAATCCTTTCCCCTGGTACAGACCTTGTTCCAGCTCAGGTGGTAGCTAGGGGATTTCTCATGACGACTCTCCTTCTCTCTGTTCCACCCACTTATATATCTTTTGCGTAAGGTGGGAATCCTTTGTCCCTCTGGGTTCCCCCTACCCCTCTCTCAACTGAAAAGCACCAGGTTAAAGATGGATTCCAGTTCAGGTGACATGATCACATGTCACTGTGAGACTCCATTACCCACTTGCAAGCACACAGGTATACAGGAAGACTCACAAGCAGGGCTGGCTTTAGGATGTGCAGGGCCTGATTTGAAAGAGTTGCCGCCGAAATGCTTCCGAAGACAGCGGTAGCGATTGAGCTGCCGCCAAATATAGCGACAGCAATTTGGAGGAAACTCAGTTGGTTGCTGCTGTTTCCAGCGGCACTTTGGCTGAGGGTCCTTCCTCGGCAGCAGTCGTCTTCCAGGGCCTTACCTTGTGGGGCCCCTCTTCCGGACACTGCGGGGCCCTCTGAGGCGTGGGGCCCGATCACAGGAATTGAGGGAATTGGCCTAAAGCTGGCCCTGCTTACAAGTAAAACAGAGCCATCTACAGACAATTGTCCTGGTTAACGGGAGCCATCAAGATTCCAAACCACCATTAATGGCCCATATTTTGCATAATTACAATAGGCCCTCAGAGTTATATTTTATATTTCTAGTTTCAGATACAAGAGTGATACATTTATACAATTAGGATGACCACACTCAGTAGATTATAAGCTTTGTAATGATACCTTACAAGAGACCTTTTGCATGAAGCATATTTTAGTTACATTATATTCACACTCAGCAGCATACGTTCATAAAATCATATAAAAAGTGCAATGTCATATTAATATAATATTAATGTCAAAAAATAAATCAAGCACTCTGCAGCCCAACAACACTCCCTCAAATTTGAGAGGCCTTCATCAGCAGTTGTGTGGGGCCAGGGCACAAAGGTGACACACATTCAGTGTATCACTTCAGTTGACAGTTTCTATAGAGCCCCAAACTCACCTTAAAGAGGACTTCACTTGGTACAGCCATCAGGGGAAGGAGAGGTTACTTAACTTACAGTAACTTCAGTTCTTAGAGATGTTTTGTCCCTTTGGGTGCTTCACCATAGGATGCGGGCACAGTGTGCTCTCAACTGGAGAATGCAGAGCATGAGCAGCATCCATGGGCCTGCACAGAGCAGTACCCTGTGCCTCCAAACAAGTGCATATAAGGAGGTGCAGGCCCGCTGTCCCTCAGTTCTTTCTTGACTGAAAAGCAGAAGGGAAGGAGGTGGAGCACTCATAGGGACACGACATCTTGAAGAACTCAAGTTACTGTAAGTTGAGTAACCTCTTTCTTCGAGTACACATCCCTATGGATGCTCCACTGCAGGAGACTCCCAAGCAATAAATCAACGAGGAGGAAGGCGTTGAGGACACAAGTTCAAGACAGTTTGGAGATAGTATCATCTAGTAAAATGCAATAGGACTTTGCAAAGGTGTGGAGGGAAGACCTAGTTGCAGTCCTACAGATTTCTGTCATGGGAAGGTCTTTCAGTAGAACTCTAGATGTGGTATGGCCTCTTGTGAGCGTGCTGTCACTCTGTCAGGTAGGTGCATCCCAACAGAGTCATAACAGGTTAAAATGCAGCCCAAAACCTACATTGACAGTTTTTAAGTGGAAATAGGGTGTCCCTTCATCCGCTCTGCAAATGGAACAAAAACTCAGAGAGGCCTGAAAGGTCTTAGTCCTGTTATAGTAGAAGGTGAGAGCCCTTCTGATGTTGAGTGTACATAGGCTGGTCTCTCTGGAGGCATGAGACTTTGGGTAAACCACTGGTAGGTGGATCTCTTGATTAAATATGGTATTCCATAGAGACCTTAGGGAGGAAGCAAGGATGGAGGACACAATATAGAATCATAGAATATCAGAGTTGGAAAGGACCTCAGGAGGTCATCTAGTCCAACTCCCTGCTCAAAGCAGGACCAATTCCCAAATAAATCATCCCAGCCAGGGCTTTGTCAAGCCTGACCTTAAAAACCTCTAAGAGGAGATTCCACCATCTCCCTAGGTAACCCATTCCAGTGCTTCACCACTCTCTTAGTGAAAAAGTTTTTCCTAATATCCAACCTAAACCTCCCCCACTGCAACTTGAGACTGTTACTCCTTGTTCTGTCATCTGCCACCACTGAGAACAGTCTAGATCCATCCTCTTTGGAACCCCCTTTCAGGTAGTTGAAAGCAGCTATCATATCCCCCCTCATTCAAATCTCCCCTCATTCTTTTCTTCTGCAGACTAAACAATCCCAGTTCCCTCAGCCTCTCCTCATAAGTCATGTGCTCCAGCCCTAATCATTTTTGTTGCCCTCCACTGGACTCTTTCCAATTTTTCCACATCCTTCTTGTAATGTAGGACCCAAAACTGGACAGTACTCCAGATGAGGCCTCACCAGTGTCAAATAGAGGGAAATGATCACGTTCCTCGATCTGCTGGCAATTCCCCTAATTATACAGCCCAAAAAGCCATTAGCCTTCTTGGCAACAAGGGCACACCGTTGATTCATATTCAGCTTCTCGTCCACTGTAACCCCTAGGTCCTTTTCTTCAGAACTGCTTCCTAGCCACTCGGTTAGCCACTCGGTAACAGTGAATGGGATTTTTCAGTCCTAAGTGCAGGACTCTGCACTTGTCCTTGTTGAACCTTATCAGGTTTCTTTTGGCCCAGTCCTCTAATTTGTCTAGGTCCCTCAGTATCCTATCCCTACCCTCCAGCGTATCTACCACTCCTCCCAGTTTAGTGTCATCTGCAAACTTGCTTGAGAGTGCAGTCCACGCCATCCTCCAGATCATTAATGAAGATATTGAACAAAACCAGCCTCAGGACCGACCCTTGGGGCACTCCATTTGAAAGCGGCTGCCAACTAGACATGGAGCCGTTGATCACTACCCGTTGAGCCTGAAGATCTAGCCAGCTTTCTATCCATCTTATAGTCCATTCATCCAGCCCATACTTCTTTAACTTGCTGGCAAGAATACTGTGGAAGACCATATCAAAAGCTTTGCTAAAGTCAAGGAATAACACATCCACTGCTTTCCCCTCATCCACAGACCCAGTTATCTCCTCATAGAAGGCAATTAGGTTAGTCAGGCATGACTTGCCCTTGGTGAATCCATGCTGACTGTTCCTGATCACTTTCCTGTCCTCTAAGTGCTTCAGAATTGATTCCTTGAGGACCTGCTCCATGATTTTTCCAGGGACTGAAGTGAGGCTGACTGGCCTGTAGTTCCCCAGATCCTCCTCTTTCCCTTTTTTTAAAGATGGGCACTACATTAGCCTTTTTCCAGTCATCCGGGACCTCCCCTGATCGCCATGAGTTTTCAAAGATAATGGCCAATGGCTCTGCAATCACATCCGCCAACTCCTTTAGCGCCCTTGGATGCAGCGCATCCGGCCCCATGGACTTGTGCTCATCTAATTTTTCTAAATAGTCCCAAACCACTTCCTTCTCCACAGAGGGCTGGTCACCTTCTCCCCATACTGTGCTGCCCAGTGCAGCAGTCTGGGAGCTGACCTTGTTTGTGAAGACAGAGGCAAAAAAAATCACTGAGTACATTAGCTTTTTCCACATCCTCTGTCACTAGGTTGCCTCCTTCATTCAGTAAGGGGCCCACACTTTCCTTGACTTTCTTTTTGTTGCTAACATACTTGAAGAAACGCTTCTTGTTACTCTTATCTCTTGCTAGCTGCAATTCCAAGTGTGATTTGGCCTTCCTGATTTCACTCCTGCATGCCTGAGCAATATTTTTATACTCCTCCCTGGTCATTTGTCCAATCTTCCATTTCTTGTAAGCTTCTTTTTCGCATTTAAGATCAGCAAGTATTTCACTGTTAAGCCAAGCTGGTCGCCGGTCATATTTACTATTCTTTCTATACATTGGGATGTTTTTTTCCTGCAACCTCAATAAGGATTCTTTAAAATACAGCCAGCTTTCTTGGACTCCTAGAAAAATAATTGTCAACTTAATATTAAGTGACACAAATTAGGCATTAACCATGTATTATAGATCAGCCATAAAAACAGATCACCCTTAACTGATAGATATGCCAATGAGACTGATAAAAAATAACTAGTATTAATAGTTAGATCTTTGGGGACCGGTGCCAGCTTGCAATTACCCTGCTCAGTAACAGGGGTACTAGAGTGGTATTTATGATGAACAGGAATTCAGGAGAGAAATGCAGGAAGTAAATATCATCCAGATAATTTACTAATGCCCTTGTTGTGATTTTGTTTCAGAAAAAAATAACCTGCTTTCACTTGTTTTCTAATAAGTCTTTTCAAACTGTAAAATATTCTCTATTATGGAAGCTACCCTTACTAGCAGCAATGATCCTCTTTGTTGGCTAAGATAATTACAAGCCGTTTCAAGCATGCTGTAAAATCACAGAATGTGTGTTGTGTGCATATTTAATGTTTCCTTATGGATAAAAGGCAATTACTAAAGGTCTTAATTCATGCAGTAAAATGAAAAAAAATGTAAACATCTCCTCCCCAGGACTGGATGCAAAAATAACCCCACACAGTGCAAAACTATTCACGCTGTACATATCATTCATGAGAATCTGTAACTAACCTAACATTCTGCTTCTTTCCCAACTAAAACCTTGAACCATTTTCCTTCCAGATGTGAATGTCCATGAAAATGCTTATCAAAAATAGTTGCATTAAATTTAAACACAAATATTTTCCCCTTTCGTGCTGGGTAATTTTAACAACCTGACATTTTGCTTAGTTGCAAAATTCAGCTAAATGGTTACAGTGGTCACCACTGGAAATTCAACGGTTATTCTAGCCACTAAGATATGGTGGTATTTCTCTATGCTTAGACTAGGAAATAGATGTGGGATCAAAGATGCTGTAGCTTGATAGCAGTTGGTAAATATTGCCTTTATAATGGTGACCACTGTTGTCAGGGTTCCCTCTCCATTCTGAACTCTGGGGTACAGATGTGGGGACTCACATGAAAAACTTCCCCAAGGCACAAATCCACTACTGCTGTCACAAACAGGGCCCTTGTTGAAGGCTTAGGAACAGCGATAGGTGTGAAGGCTTGCTTAACCTGGCTGTGGATGACCATTGCCAACCTCTTGGCTAGCTTCACATGGATGGGCAAGTCTTCCCCCAGCAGCATAGGAATGGGATAATCATCAGACTGCAAAAGTCCACATTCCTGACCAGCCCTTGTACTGGACAGGCAACTTGGCTGTAGGCAAGTCAAAAGAATTTGACTTGAAGGGTTGAATCGTCACTTGGGCCTCTGGATTGATGAATTTGAGGTCCACTAAGGATTGGTGGATAGCTGACACTTGTGCTCCAATTCCCTACATGCGATAACCTTCTTCCCACCCACACTCAGTTTCCCTTTGCTCTGAGGGTATCTGGGAGGCATCTGGGCCTGTGGACCTTTGATGTAACCCCCGTGCAATGAACTGCAATCTGTTGGAGTTCTTGGGGCAGTTGGCCTTTACATGCCCCAGCTCATTACATTTAAAACATCATCACTGGGTGAGGTGGGTTGCTGGAGAATGGTATGGTGGGACAATCAGGTGCCTGGGGTTTTCCTTGGGGTGTAGGTGAGTCCTTGGACTGCCCCCAGCGGTATAGTGTGGTCTCGGAGTGTCCCTTCTGGTATCCACCCAAACTGCGACCAGGGTTGTTCCTCTCTGCTATCTCCACCTGTTTTGTTCCAATTTGCCCCACCTCTCTGGTGGTCTCAGACTGCTTGTATGAATCAGCATAAGAAGCAAGACCTTCAAATGAAGCCCACCTGTACTTGTTCAGCAACACTGCAATTCTAAATGAGCACAAGACCAGCTGTTAAAGTGAATGACCCTGAACACAGGCTTGTTCTTGGCAGCACCATAACACATCAGCGGATAGGTTGCAGTTTGCTGAAGACATCTACCCTAAGTAACAAAGATGCTTCTTCCACATTTCTGGTACTTCTGCCAGTCCCAGGCCAGGTGGCTTCTTTCCCTCCCTGGCTGCAAAGTGTCCTCCGAGCTGGCAGGTATTAGTGCTGAGCCCAGGAGGAAAGCGCTTGGCAGCGGGTCAGCACAGAGGGAGCTGGGAACTCTGCAGCCAGGGCTGTGCAGTGGAACACAGGGGCTGGAGCCTCTAGGAGCCCAGGGCAGACCTGGAGCCAGGCAACATCAGGCCCTAGGTAACAGTGCTACCTGGACAGCGGAATCTCCTGTCGGGAGCAGGAGCTGGGCACACGTAGAGGGGAGCTGGTAATTGTTTATGTATCATTGTGAGCTAAGGATAGTATGCGACTCTGGGAGGCTCGGGGGATGGGGTATCACAGTTCCTCCAGGAAATGAAAAAAAAATAGGGAGTGATTAAGGTGAATCACTTAGGTTGTAAACACCTCCAGAGATGCTTGCATGTACAGGTTCAGGCCAGGTTTTCCAGAGAACCAACAGATAAAGAAATAAAATGGCTGGCTTTAAACTGACTCAGGGCTTTCTTTCTGATCCAACAAACAGACAGACTCTTCTATCCATGGGGGACCCCCCAGCCCTTGCAAAAGGGTTGGAAAGACTTTGCCCTACTAGGGCATCCTAAGATTGATGGGTGACCTCTGGTAAGCTTTTAGCATGAATCTAGGAATTTTTTTTTTCCTACACATTTTCTCTGTAGTGCTTTTAACCTCAAGAATAAAAATATGCTTACTTAAAAAGAGCTGTGTGGCAACTTGCAACAACTAGCAATACGCAGTTTATAGCCCTTGGAGAGAAAGTAACATACAGGTGCTGGCCGTTATCCACTGCAAGTCAGTCTGCCTGTTACAGTGAAAGGCAGGGAGTTGTGCTGCCTTAAAACCCTCTGTCAGAGCGGAGTGGGATGTGGTCCCTGCCCAGAGATAGCTGATGGCTAGAGTGCTGAGAACTGACGGGGCACTCCTGGAATCGACCACAGAGTGGGAAAATACAGGTGCAGCTGTGACACACATATTTATTCATCAAGGACAGCAAATATCTCATATGAGAGAAACACAAAGGGGTTAAAACCCTCAAAAAACTAAATCTAAAGAAAGGTAGCCCTGAAACCTAGGTGGATTCAGACTCAGACCATGACCCAAAATATAGAGAGGCAACTTGTTAAACATGGAAGAGAGAGACAGATAAAAGACAGGAACAGAAAAGCCAAGAAATAAAATCATGAAGATGCAGGGTGAATCTGAAGGAGTGTGTGAGAGCAAAGGCATTTTTCAGCCATCTCTACCAACTGAGAAAAAAATACCAAAAATACCTTTTCAATTTATACTTCCAAATGCTATTCGAGAAGAGAGGATAGCTGTCATGAGGAAATGGCGTCAGTAAGTGGGCTCTCCAATTTTTAGTGAGCTCAGTATGGCCTCTCTTAAACTTTAAAAGACCCCCTGAAACTCATGGAAAAGGTATTACAGATTGGAATTGATGCATAAAGAGGAAGGGGAAGAAAGAATATGAATGTGTGTTGATAACAATGAAAAGGGGTGAAGAAGAAGTGGCACCATAGATGTGATTTAAGCCAGGATATATAAAGGAGGAAGGGGTCTGAAATATGGCTCTGAGCAACGGATCCCAACATCTGTTCTTTAAAAAAAAAATGGTGCCACAGCTCCATCCATGGTGGGGAGTCTTGATACCCCAGACGGAATTCACCACACCAGGAGAATGGGCTAATCAGCTGGCTGTATCTGAGACTATAGGGAACCTCCACATTGTAGGGAAAGGTGGAAGGGGGGAATGTTATATCATTAAGAATATTTTGGGAATTTGTGGTGGAGGGGAGAGAGAGCTGGGAAAACAACAAAAACAAAAAACAAAGCCACTATATTATTTTTCTATTACTTTTAACCAATGTGTTGAGAGGGAACTAGAGAAACAAAAACAATGCAGGAGCAGCAGGTTGAGCAGGAATTTTTTTTTGTTAATACCAATCTAAGTAAATAGTATTCATCTTAGAGAAGGTTCAAAAATCATGAGTCAGGCTCATCAAAAATCATGAAGTTAACTTTAAAATCATGAGATTATGTAAAATAATAGATTGGGTGGTCTTTTTATCTGTCTTCTGCTTTTTGGGCCATTAGGGTGTATTAGGGTCACATTCTAAAGATTTCTCCACAGCCACGAGGGCTAGAAACTTACTTTTTTCTCTAAGAGTGAAGGATGAAATCATCACATATCTACATGACTCCAGGAGTTGGGGCTTTAAGAAACATAATCATCATGGAACTCATGACAAAATCATTAGAGTTGGCAATGCTGCCCAGGTCATGCCTTCCCGCAACACATTGCTACGTGACCTGGGGGGAAAACTGCAGAGGTGTTAGTCAGAGGCTCCAGCTGACGGGCAGAAGCACCAATGCAGAAACCTTTGGACATTCAGAGAATGTTCCAGTTTTGATAGGTTTCTCCAACCCTCCCCCTCCTGCTCCCTGATAGTATCTTTACCTCAGCTTTGCTCCACACCTGCCCCTCTTCCCTTACCACTGCCTCACTCTCTTCTCTCCTCCCCCACCCCACCCCCCCATATATAGATGATCCTCTCAAGTAAACCAACCCCCTCAAAAATCCTGGAACTAACATGTTTCCTGCCATCACATAGTTCACTGGGCTGGTATGTTATACCCCTCCCCCATCCTATGGGTATCTTGCCTATTTAGATTGTAAACACTTTGGGACAGGGACTGTCAACTACTGTGTAGATATGTCTACGCTATGGAGACTACACCAGCATAGTGAGTTCAGCGTAGCTATGCCAGCATAACCACATAGTGCAGATGCAGCCTACATTGATAGAAGGGGTTTCTCCACCAGTGTAGGAACACTACCTCCACAAATGAAGTTAGTTACATCAACCTGAAACCCTCTTCCATCAGCACAGCTGCATCTGCTCTAGGGGTTATGTTGGTCAGGGATCTGGAAAAACCCCACAGCTCTGATCAACATAACTCTGCCAGCATAACCCCCAAAGTAGATGCAGCTGTATTGATGGAAGGGGGCTTTGGATTCATGTAGCTAACTTGATTTGAGGAGTAACTCTGCGTTCCTGCAAGAGTGTGTGGGTGGCGGGTGGTTCCCCACACCCTGACCACCATAGCTATGTTAACCAAACTTTTAAGAGTAGACAAAGTCTACATTTGTACAGTACCTAGAAGAGTGGAGACCCATTCTTGGCTGGCCCTTAGGCACCACAACAGTAAACACTATTATTCATAATAATAATCATAGGCCGAGATGGTAAATGCTTGTTGATTAAAGGAGCAATTGGAAAAAATACTAACTTTAGGAAACATCTATCCCTCAGCAGCAGAGGTCAATTGCTCTTTTTCAACAAAAAAAAAAAAAAAAAAAGTCCCCTGACTCTTGGAAGAATTTGGAGAAGAAGACATTGTAACAGTGGATAGGGTCATAGCTGTGCCCTGATCCTAAAGGTAGGCAGATCAGACAGCAAAACAGCTAGAGAAACAGTCAGGCAAGGAGCTAAAACTACTAGTAAGTACACATGATGTGTATGTGACTCCTGAAGATGCCTCACTGAAAATGAAAGATTATTCCTTTTATTCAATTCCACAGCATATACATACACAAACTGATATGCTATTAATTTCCAAATCAATGTTTCATAACACTATTCTGGCTAAACAAGGATGTATGTGCTGGTCTGATTACGCGCCATCTGGCTTCTCAATTGAAACTGAGGGCACAACTAAAACAAACATATGGAGATTAAACATTCCTCTCTTACGTGCTCAGGAGAGAATCCATAAATTAGAGAAGAAATTATACTTCAGAAAACATAACGCATGCCAGGTTTAAAAGAGCACTCTCTGGAACCCAGGAGTAACTTATTAAGTGATTAATCCTATGATATCAAGGTTAGAAAAGAAGAACCTCTTGAGAGAAGTAGAAAGACTTAAAGCTACATCAGACAAAACAATCCCAGAGCATGTACAAGAGACTAATTGAAGCTAGAAGTAAATCAAACCTGCTATAAACTGAAAAGGCAATCAGATTTACAGAATAACAACAGTATTATGAAAAAAGCAACAAAAGTGATAGGCTACTTGCTAATGGACTAAAATATATACAAGATAATAAAAAACAGACCTCCAGTCTGGAAGAAACCAAATCATTAATCATCATCATTTGTAAGTCCAAAGGACATACGTGAGGCATTTACAAATTTCTACTGGAGGCTTTATGCCAGCACATCCCAAACAAATAAAAGATTATAGAATTAATGCAAAGCTCCCTAAAACAGATCAGATAGACCAGGAGCATTTACACCTGATGAAGTTACAGAGATCATTAAATCACTTAACACAGTAAATCTTCAAGCCTGGATGGATTCACCCAGAGTTCAGAGCACAACTGGCAGAGATCTTTAATGAGAAGTGGAAAGAATAAGAGAGCCTCAATACCTGGAGTGAAGCCCAAATAGTAGCAATATCAAAACTTGGAAGAGACCTATCCAGTAGTGATCTCTTTGTTAAATCAAAAAACACTAAGCTTCATGCTTCAGTCTTATCAAATAGATTGAAAAATACTGTGTAGATATATTTTCAGAGCTAAAATAGGTTTTGTGTTAAATAGGCAGTTAGCAGACTACATTCACACAGTTCTAGACCCGATTTTTTTGGGGAGGAAGGGGGAGAGATGATTCAACCAATTTCATCAACCTGACTAATCTATTTCTATTTTTAGATGCTGAAAATATTTTTGGTAGAGTGAACTTTCAAGTTTCTAAAGTGTACTCAAAAAGCATTAAGTTTAAATCCCAAATTGTAATGAAACATGCAGATTTTGTCACATATGGAGGATGTGGTGGGGCGGTGCCCTACCCCGAGAAGAAGGGCTGAACCAGGCCCTAGAGACTGTGCAGATCAGCAGTCAATCAGCCAAGGCCTGGGGAGAGCCAATCAGGGCAGGGAAACAGGCAGCCAATCGGAGTTGGGCTACGTCCTATATAAAGTCTACCTGGCAGAGGAGAAGTCAGTCACTCCTTGGGTACGTCTACACTATGGGATAATTCCGATTTTACATAAACTGGTTTTATAAAACAGATTGTATAAAGTCGAGTGCACGTGGCCACACTAAGCACATTAATTCGGCGGTGTGTGTCCAAGGTCCGAGGCTAGCGTCGATTTCCGGTGTTGCACTGTGGGTAGCTATTCCGTAGCTATCCCATAGTTCCTGCAGTCTCCCCCGCCCCTTAGAATTCTGGGTTGAGAGCCCAGTGACTGATGGGGCAAAAATCATTGCCGTGGGTGGTTCTGGGTAAATGTCATCAGTCATTTCTTCCTCCGGGAAAGCAACGGCAGACAATCATTTTACGCCCTTTTTTCCTGGATTGTCCTGGCAGACGCCATAGCACGGCAACCATGGAGCCTGTTCAGTTTTTTTTTTTTTTTTTCCAGTCACCGTATGTGTACTGGGTGCCACAGACAGAGGCGATACTCCAGCGCTACACAGCAGCATTCATTTGCTTTTGCATGATAGCAGAGATGGTTACCAGTTGTTCTGTACCATCTGCTGCCAGTGTAATTTGGCAATGAGATGACGGTTATCTGTCCTTCTGTGCTGTCTGCTGCTATCATGGGTGCCCCTGGCTGAGATCGGCCAGTGGCGCAAAAGCAAAACTGGGAATGACTCCCCGAGTCAATCCCTCCTTTATGGTTCCTAAAAATAGAGTCAGTCCTGCCTAGAATATGGGGCAAGTGTACTAGAGAACCAGTGTATCACAGAGCACAGCTGCTCCGTGTCAGATCCCACAGAAATGATGAGCTACATGCCATTCATGGGCGGTGCCCCTGCAACAACCCCACCCATTGCTTCCCTACTCCTCCAACCTTCCTGGGCTACCGTGGCGGTGTCCCCCCCATTTGTGTCATGAAGTTATAAAGAATGCAGGAATAATAAACAGTGACTTGTTAGTGAGATAAAATGAGGGGGAGGCAGCCTCCCAGTGCTATGACAGTCCAGGCAGGACATTAAGCAGTGCAGAGGAGAGGAGCCCAGCATGCTGCTGCTATGGTAGTCCAGGCAGTACAGAATCTTTTCTTTACACAGGAAAGGGAGGGGGCTGATGGAGCTCAGCCCCCAGTTGCTATGATGAGGACAGTTACCAGCCGTTCTGTCCCATCTACTGGAAATGACCAGGAATCATTCCTATTTTTACCCAGGAGCCCCTGAGGCCAACCAGGGGTATTCAGCAGTTATCAAGCATGTTGTACTGTCTGCCACCGGGGAGGAAAGAGGAGCGGATACTGCTCTTTACTGCCGCAGCATCACGTCTACCAGCAGCATTCAGTAGACATAGGGTGACATTAAAAAAAGTCAAGAAACGATTTTTTTGCCTTTTCTTTCACATGGTGGGGGGAGGAAGTACATTGACGAACTATTCCCTAAACCACGCCGGACAATGTGTTTGAACCTACAGGCATTGGTAGCTCAGCCAAGAATGCAAATACTTTTCGGAGACTGCTGGGGACTGTGGGATAGCTGGAGTCCTCAGTCCTCCCTTCTTCCCTCCATGAGCATCCATTTGAGTCTCTGGCTTCCCGTTACGCTTTTCACGCAGCACTGTGTAGCCTGTAGATTTTTTTTTCAAATGCTTTGGCATTTCGTCTTCTGTAACAGAGCTCTGATAGAACAGATTAGTTTCCCCATACAGAGATCAGATCCAGTATCTCCCGTACGGTCCATGCTGGAGCTCTTTTTGGATTTGGGACTGTGTTGCCACGCGTGCTGATCAGAGCTCCACGCTGGACAAACACGAAATGAAAATCAAAATTTCACGGGGTTTTTCTTGTTTACCTGGCCACTGCATCCGAGTTGAGATTGCTGTCCAGAGCAGTCACAGTGGTGCACCGTGGGATACCGCCCGGAGGCCAATACCGTCAATTTGCGGCCACACTAACCCTAATCTGATATGGTAATACCGATTTTAGCGCTACTCCTCTCGTTGGGGAGGAGTACAGAAACCGATTTAAAGAGCCCTTTATATCAATATAAAGGGCCTCGTAGTGTGGACGGGTACAGCGTTAAATCGGTTTAACGCTGCTAAAATCAGTTTAAACGCGTAGTGTAGACCAGGCCCTTGACTAGTGAGGGAGAGCAGCACCTTGGACAGAGCAGTGCTGGGCAGGCTTGTGGGGGAGCAGAGCAGAGGTCCGGCCCAGATACCTGCCAGGCTGCAGTCCTTGCTAGAAGGGGTTGAAAAAGTGCATAGAGCCAAAGGGGAAGTGGCCCAGGGAAACAAAGCAGACAAGCGAGGAGAGAAGGACAGAGAGAGGCTGCTGCTAGAGGGTCCCTGGGTCGGGACCCAGAGTACTGGGTGGAACCGGGTTCCCCCCGTTGCCCCCCTTTCATTGCCCCTGACCACCGAGGAGAGGAGCTGACATAGACTCTAGGGTTGTGGTTGGCCACCAAGGCAGAGGCAAACAGAAGGATGGCTGTTAACAACTCCACCTGGAAGGGGGTGAGACCAGAACAGTGGGCACTGCTGGAGGGCAGTGTCCTGAAGTGGATGAAGACTGTCCTGAAGGGAACGCCGCCGAGCAGGGAGCAATGTGAGTCCCAGGGCAGCAGCACAGAGACAATGGGCAAGCTACCAGGCTCCAAGGACGCCCCGGAGCGGTCGAGAGTTAATTCCCAGAGTGACCGGCAGGGGGCGCCAGCGGTGGTGAGTTTAACCCCATCACAGAGAACTTGTCCAAAAATTAAGACATTTTGGAAAGAGGTTGGGGAGTTCAGATAATCCATCAGTGTTTTTGTTTAATTTTCCAAAAAAAAAATCAGTGCTTTATAAGAGATACAAAGGACTGATTACCTGTTTCTTAGCTGCAGCACAAATCACAATCACCAGTTGGTGGAAGTGACACGACTCTCCTAAACCAGTTAACTCATTCCAAAATGCTACGATTCAAATAGCTGACCCAGCATGGCAGAGTTTCACAGACAGAAGAGGGAAAGAGGTTTACCTAGAAACTTGGTTTTTAAATGCCAAGGAAGGGGAAAACTGCTAAACTGCCACCTTCCTTGAATTAATTGACGGAACTGTGAAGCATCACTACAAACATGTTTCTGTAACAATTTCTTGACTCTGCTAACCCAGCATTGGGGGGAGGATAGCTCAGTGGTTTGAGCATTAGTCTGCTAAACTCAGGGTTGTGAGTTCAATCCTTGAGGGGGCCACTTAGGGATCTGAGGCAAAAATCAGTACTTGGTGCTGCTAGTGAAGGCAGGGGGCTGGACTCAATGACCTTTCAAGGTCCCTTCCAGTTCTAGGAGATAAGATATTAATAATTGGAGATATACTTATTAATTTTTAAAAACCAACTGACATATATATCTGTATTCCTTTCCTGAAAGGACAGCAAGAAAATATAAAGTAAAGCCTGGAAAAATGTTTTCCCATGCAGCAATATTGGTAGTCTTTGAATTTGATGGTTAGTTATGACCTATAAAGCCCTACGTGAGGAATTGTCTCACTTCCCAGGCCATACCAACATTGCTGCCATCAGCAGGGGTACATTAGCTGGATCCCCCTTATTATAAAAGAGGGCTGCTTTCAGGACAATCTCGGCAAGGGCTTCAGGAACTCCCTACTCCCCCCACATACAAAATAGCCCAAATCTGGTGACTTTCTGAGCAAGCTGCAAAAGACACCTGTTCAATCAGGTTTTTTTGAGAGGGCTGAGGATTTGCTTCCCACAGCAATGAAGGGCAAAAGGCATTTCCATGGGCACATATACTTTGCGCAACAAACATTCTGCAGCACCTAGTCTCAGAGCCTGGGTCAGTTGACTCGGGCTTGCAGGGCTTGGGCTGAGAGGCTAAAAATTGCTGTGTAGACATACCCTGTATTTGTCTGGCTGGCTGAGTTGCTGTTGAGTTGATTCCTTTAACGCTGCTAGGAATTCACTGTGTTTATTACATTGTTAATGTTGTGTCAGGGCACCTAGGGCCTTGGATATATTTTGTATTGTTTTAAATGTAAATGCATAAATAAAATATTGATGTGGCAGGGGGCTATTAAAGAAATGCATTACTGAATGAATAGTAAACGTTCCATTAAAGGGTTAAACAAAGGCCACTGGGAGAAGTTAAGTGAGTCCTGACCGCATTGGAGTTAACCACATTCACAGCTCAACACTGGTCCACCTTTTGTGGCAAAAAGGAGAAGACTCTTTCAAAAAGTGTAATCTAATGAAATGGCTCCTTCTTTCACCACTGTTTTTACCACAACTAGTGGTAACTTGGGCCTTGTCTAATGGAAAAATGCATCAGTTTAACTAAATCGATTTCAAACTCTGTCTAGTTAAAAGAGCGCAGTCCCCAAATATATACATACATGAAGCAATTTAGCCCTTGCTTATATTGATTTAGCTTGCATTGGTAAATTAACATACGGATTTAAACAGATTTGATATAATCAAAGGTAAAACCAATTGGAGTCTACAACAGAGGCTTGCCCCAATTTAACTAGATTTTAAAACTGACTTATTTAAACCAGTGTACATATTAAGGCCTTACTGTGTATAATTAGTCCTATTGGTTTCAGGGGTGACCTTTTGCAGAGGAAAGAACCACATCACGTCAGTGATGGGGGGGAAAATCTGATCTTCTATTAGAAAGACAATCCTAAACAGATTGGCAAGGAGGAGAGGGAAGCAAAATTATTTAGAACCAAAGATAGTCCTAGCCAAAAGCATGCTCAGCATGGAGAACTGAAGGAGAGATGATGGTGGAATAGGTTTGGCTTTGAGCGGGGACCAGGGTTTTTCTATGCACCAGAAATGTGTGCGCCTGGGAAACAGGCTGACAGCCTAGTTCAGGGAGAATCAGAACTCAGTACATATTGTGAGTAAATCATTCTAAGAAGTGGTGTCCTGTGGGTATGACTGTACTTCCTTCTCTCTTAACAAGTAATCAGCCCACTTCAGAAATGCCAAACTCTCCTCCAAGTTCCTAGAATCATGGACACTCTTTTTTATTTGTTTAAAATAGTTTGTGTATCATCACAAATGGAGTTGTGCTTTATTTCTGAGCAGTCACTCAGATTCCTTTATAGTTTTTTTATTTGCAGATGGCAGTGAACAGGTATAAACCTGTAAACAGGTAAAACTTTTATATTTTCAGTAACCAGTGCAGATGACTGCTAGCTTGGTGTTACGGTTTCTTCCCTCTTCTTTTTAATGTGCTCAAAAGTTGATAGCTAATATGTAAGTACTTGGAATGCCTCTTTAAATTAATTGCTGCAGTCCTTATGGGAACTGCATATTTTGAACCCAGACCTCCATTGATATGCACCTATTTTAGATTTCCAAATACTGCAGCATCCGGCCTTTTACAGTCTGTAAATTAAAGAAAGATCCATGGAGAAAAATGTCTTTGATATTGTATACTCGCGAAGCTACAACTTTCTTTCCCGAATCAAGTACTCTCTCTCTCTTTCTCTTTCTCTCTCTCACACACACACACACACACCATCTAGTACAATGATTTGGGACAACATCTGAATTGAATGAGATTAAACAATTAGTACAAGAAACTTTAGACAATATGGGATTAATTTCTTTCAGCAAAAACCACAGTCTATAACAGGGTGGATTGATTTCAATTACAGCAATTTAAATCACCAGTTTTAACCAGGATTTAAATCAGTAAGCAGAAACCTTGATTAAAAGTATCCATTTTAATGTTGTTTTGCATTTGCACACTCGTTATTTTCCAAAAGAAAGGTTGATTCTCACTGGTTGGTAACCACTAAAATGTTGACTTGCAACTAAATATAGCCGTTATACTAAACGTGGAATTTTTTGCTGACTAGGAGGATATATTTATTTAAGGTATTATATAGCTTAATATACATTTATTCAAATTCTTAATATTTACATTTTTAATGCTATGGAGTGTTGGATAAATTTTTTAATTACTAGATTATTAATTTTTGCTTAGTATTTATATCAAGCTCTCTTTAAATGAAAATTGGAATTAAATTAAAAATGCACTGAATCTGCTTTTTTATAATTGTTTTTATTAGTTAAATGAAGTTACCTTAAATGTTCTGTATACAATAACAAAAAAAATTTAATAAACCATGTTTTGCATTTAAAATTGATTATTAAAAAACAGAAGTAGTATATCCTGGCCATGATGAGGCTCTCAGGTGCTACAATAATACAAATAATAAATAATAAAAATAACTATTATTTGTAGTTAATGAACTGATTGTTTCTAGTCACTATGTCCTTCAGGATTTTAGAACTAGTAGATCCCATCCTCTCAAACCTCATTTTTATTCCTAGAATGTGAGAGGAAAATAATCTTTCCTTTTTTTCCCAATTTCAAATCAGTTTCTTATCTTTGAATGAACTAGTCATTGAACTGAACTAGTTGAATAAACTGAAAAGAAGAAAATACATGCTATTGCTGTCAAAAGATGGTTTAGCACCTCAACAAACTTTGGATCCAGGTGCTTAATCTGTGACTTGGATCAGTACAGTGGTTTGACTTCCTTTAAAACTTCATCAGCAAACATGCGCTGCATAATATTTTTTATTTAAATTAAATGATTTTAGGCCTTAACACAAATAGTTTATTGTTTCAATTTTAAACAAGTTTATTTTAAAAATGAAAAATGTATTTACATTTAAAAATCCAATTTAATTTTTTTTAATCTTGTTTCCAATCAATTTTTATCCACTCTGGTCTATATCTTGGCATTACAAAGTTAATGTTCAGTAATGAGAGGTTACCACAAGATGGATGTGGAACAAAGACAGATTTACTACTAAAATGACATTATCCTTCCTAAAGGAGGAACAGTTGGGAGATATGGCTATTGTATATTTATTCATTTATGACCTTCTCTTAGTTGACATACACTCCTTGTCACACCTGTGCTGTCCTCCACCATTCCCTACTTTGGGAAGAGCCAAGGCTCTTTTCTTTACCTGCTTAACATGGTGGTCAAAGAGGGATTTGTGCCAGATGGTCTCTTGCCACCATTAGATTTTCCCTCTCTATTTTTTCATCCATAGGGCACACACTGGAATTAGCAGTATTGTTTCTATAGAGTAATTCTTCAAAGTAGTGGGTAAGGAGTTTGTAAATTGTAATTCCAGGGACTACATTTGAAAAATCTGACTAAAGTTTGCAGATAAAAATCCATGAATTACACACAATAAGAATTACATTGTCCCACAATTAAAGTATGTGGAGCAGCTTTTGATGATCAAAACTCTGTTACCTATCCCCAATTGAAAACAAATGGGGATATTTAAATGTAGTAATAGCAATACTCAGCATTGATTGTTTAAAGTACTGTGCCGATTTAACTCATCCCAACACCACCCCTGTGAGGAGAGTAAGTATTATAATCCTTGTTTTGCATATAGGGAAACAGACACAAAGGAGAAGTGCCTTGTGTGAGGTCACTCAGCGAGTCAATGGCAGAGCTGAGTATTGCATTCTAATCTCAAACTATATCATTTGGGGAGACCAATATGTCTGCCCCTGCCTTACTGCTGTCAACCTCACTACTACTGGGAATCTCCTATCTCAAACATTCTAGTCGGGACATATTTTATATATATATATATTATATATATATATATATCCTAAAAGCTCTCTGAAATCACATGCACACTGCTAACTTCAAAAGGAGTCCCCTATCTGCAAAGCTATTGCATGTGACATGAGGCCTCTCCAAAATTCACAGCAGGGAAAACCCCTATCGTTAAGTAGACATGGGAAGGAAACCTGTTAAGGTTGATCATTGCTCTTATACTACTTCTGAAGACCTTTCTTCTTCTCCCTCTGAAATAGCTCTTTAAACTTGCTAATTTAAAATAAAATATAAAAGAGCACAGAGCATAGCGAAATCCAGAGTAAAAAGAATGAGAAATGTCACAATATCACCTACAGAGCTCCACAAACATTAATTCATCTTCCTAATGCCCTTAGGAGGAAGATAAGTATTGTTGTTATTCCATGGAGAAAAGAGAGAATGTTTACAGTGAAGTCTCAGAGTGTGCAGACAGTTCATGTAGACATACCCAAGCTACCTTTAATGTACCTTGCTCAGGTACTGGAGCAGTGAAACTCAGGAGTTTCTGGCTTGACTCTGCTAAGATCACTAGACGCATACAAATTTACCGTAAAATGTTTCTTACAGAATAGTGAAGACATAGAGCCAGTCACGTAAGATTTGCTGCATGTGTTTGTTTTTTAAAAGTGCCTTTATATTTTTAAGGTACTGTGGTCCACTTATCCTGGGAGTGAAGTTACCATGACAGCCAGTCATAATGTTTCATGATAATTGCAAGCACTTCAGCGGCAGGTGTCTTCTCTTTCCCCTCCTTTCTGAAATATTGTGGTGTTTATTTTACTTTGATATTTTTGGAAGGAGCAATAAAAATACCTAATGGGTGTATAGTGCTATTTCTTTACACATGAGACCAGTTTCTCCATTTTACAGGTGGGGAAACTGAGGCAGAGAACTGTACGGTAACTTGACCAAGGTCATGCTGCCTCCCTAGAGTAGGAATAAGTTAGAAGTTTGTTACCAGGACTAGTAGAATTTTAACTTCCTCTTACACCAGGGTGTCCAACTCTCATGATTTCATCACGAGTCTGGCATATTTAGTTTGTTTCTTAAAGTTCCTGTCGGCAAGTGACTAGAGGGGAATCTCAGCTTTGTTTTTTTTTTGTTTTTTTTTTTTTTAAGAAACTTCTAGCCCTCTTGGTTGCAGAGACAAGCTTGACAATATGACCTAACTGCCCCTAAATGTTCTAAAGGCAAATAAAAAGTACCTCTGGTGGTTTTTAAGTGTAATGACCTTTAAGACAGTCTCTTGCTTTTTGGGGACCTGACTCATGATTTTTGAATGCTTGAGGTAGAAATTCCAGGAAGCACAACTGAAGGAAATGTAAGATTGATGTAAAAATGAGGGAGATGGGGGAAGACAGTCTATAAGAAGAGTACATTTGGAACACACTGTATACTTACATTTGGTGCATTTCTCACTTGTAAGAGGGAAACTTCACAGACCTATCTTGAGCATTTACTTCCAGCCTGGTTGGTCATTTGTATAAATGTAACAAAGAGGCAAACCCAAACAGTCACAGGAACAAAGGATACTATATTAGCATGAATAGAACCTGCTTATTCCCTGAGGTGTTTTTATGCTAACAGAAATAAGTTATCTCCTCCTGACAGCAGTTTTTTACATTCAATGAGATCAGCAAAAATGGATCATGTACAGTGCCTCAAATACAAATAGCACAATGAGGTTTCTGATATTAGAGAGGAGCAATCTTTGTTATAATTATATGGGGCACCTTCTTGTAGATAGATGTAAGAAGATGGTTTCAATGTACAAAAACAACTGTGCACCATTTTTTCAGCAGGGAGAAACAGCTGAAAAAGCAACAATTCGTTCCTCAACCTTCCAGCATTAGCAACTGGGAGAGAATAAATTATACAGGCATTGGCTCATATACCTTGTTTTCTGAAATTTTTCATAACAATCTGGAAGCTGTGCAACTGAAGGCAAGTGAGACATGGAAATATTGCATTTCTTCCCAAAAATATAATGCAGAGAGCAAAGAAGCCAGACAGAAATGAGTATAGGACACATACTGAATGCAAAGCTAATAATTAGCAATAGAGACTTTTCAGTTATCATTTCTGTCACAGTGAACTGGATAACTGACTCTAAAGCAGTAAACATGGTTAAAGCAAACACTGCCACAAAGAAAACACATCTAAGACTAATTCTCTTGAAATTTCTGTTACATACATTACGAGATTAGGGTATAACAGCTGCAAAGCTTGGCATACATGGAATAGACTCAAATATATCATGGTGTTGTGACGCTTTTACTTAGAACATGGCATAAGAGACAAGGTGTCTGCTCTCTATAGGGGGGACAGGATTACATGCGTACAAACACAGCATGTTGTATAACATCTTTTTGTACGTGTGCTTGCATAAATATACCTATATACACACATTTCCACTCTCCTCCACATGATCTGAAATAGATTGTGACACACGTATAAAATGATATTCATACATTTTCTAGTGATGTATATAGGATTTTCAGTCACAAAGTTAAGAAGTACACTCGTGTGTGTGTGTGTGTGTATGTGTGTGTGTGTGTGTGTATAAACCATGTAACCTTACACACATAGGCAAAGTGGGTGCCATTCAAAGCATTATTTTTTTCAGTTCATAAACCTTTCAAGGATTATTTCTGATGGTTGTTTTTGTCACACTGACTGACTGTGGTGACAGCCCTATTAGCACATAAATCCAGTCCCAAGTGTACAATTTACAGATTTTTAAATTGTTTTGATGAGTATGCGGGTATTTTATTTAAAGCGAAGCCTTAAAAAAAAAAATCTATCAAGCCATAATCATGAATCGTGCTCAATTCTAGTTGTGCAAGTTACCTTGTAGCCACATGAAAAGCAAATTAATGGGACAAAATTTTGCCATTACACATTCTGAGGTGGAGGAATAAAAGTGTAAATAGTTGCATCTTGACACAAAATACAGTCTAAGCATTTATAACGGCTTCATTGGGTCACCTAAACCAGCATTTTCCAGCTCTGTGTTGCACATTTGTCACAGAATTTTTCAGATTTCTTGTCTGAAAGTATCACTATTTTACCACAACCACAAAACCTGAAGTCCTGAAAACCTGAACATCTTAGGCTCCAGCATTTTAAGTTATTTAATTTCCAGGTATCAACTCTGAACTGAAACAGACAAGCAAATGCCTCTTGTCATAGGTCTGTATGAACAATTGTCTCATTCCTCATTGTATTTCAAACTAATTATCAAAGTGTTTGCTGAAAAAGTCCAGGAGATATCTGTATGGAAATAGCTAACAATTCTCCCCACATTGAATAATAAAATAATTATCTTGTGCTGCCCTGGTGGAAAAAAACTCGCTTTCTGCGAGAATAGATAAATGAAACAAACATTCTAATTTTCAAAGCAACATCGAGTCTAACAGAAAAAGTCATGCCTATATAATTAGAAGACCTGTATTCCTAAAGTATCATTCAGATTTTAAAGACAGTAATAGGAGATCACAGATTCAGTTTCTATTTGCTTTGCCTTGCTTATCAATACCAGAAAGAAGCAAGGTAAAAAAATTAAGACATACAATACCTGTCATAACTCCATCTACTGTACGACATTGTCCTGTTGCTACTGACACCATCCATTCTCTGGGTGTCAGCTGCAGCACTTCTATTATCACTTGCTTCTCCTGCACAGAGCCACTGATTGTCTGTGCAGGAGGGATGGACAAGAAGGTTGTTTTAAAAATAAGACACCTGTCTCTGAAAACCAACCAACGGCAAGGATGCTGAATGATACCTACAGCCATGCAAGATGGGACCAGAATTAAATGCACAGCCACTGATTCAGTTGGGACTCTCAATCTAAGGAATGTACCATTGTATTTTCAGGAGGTGGGGATTGCTCTCAGGCTTTAGTTTATGTTCTGTGCAAACAACAGGAGGATGCTTTCAGCAGGTTGTTAGGCATAGCTGTGTTCAGGTGAAAGCAATGTAATGGTGCTAAGCTGCTTTAAAGATATTCTGTAAACAGGGATGAGTAGAAGTGGTTCATGTACTTCCTGCTAAAGCACAATTTCTTTTTTATTTATGGTTTCCACAGATACAACTCCATCTTTCTGACATCACCCTTCCTCTGTCCAATAGCCTAATCCCTGCGTCTTTCAAACATTATCCTTCAAACAGACAATAAAAAAAACCTCTACATACAGAAGTACAGACCTCAAGCCACACAGACATCATTCAGCGTGACAGCTTTGCAAAGATCACCACCCCTTCATCACAGGAAGAGCCCACTTAAACATACCTAAGCATGACTGTCTGATCTGTTTCAGATGACGAGAGCTGGTTTATAGGGTCCAAATCCAAAGTCCATTGAGATCAAAGGGATCAGGCTTTTGCTCAGCATGCATCAGCTTTCTTCATTCTGGGACTATAGTGGAAATTCTTTAAAATGTGTGGCATGTTACACCTCAGTCACTTGTTTCATACAGTCTAAGCGTACTAGGCAGAAGGCAGATCTTCCCATGTTTCCTACGGGACAGTCAGCACATTTGTAGAAGTCTGCTGCGACTGCCTCAGGAAGGGAAAAGATTCCATGCCACCATGAGATTCCACTTCGCAAACGAATAACATTTATTACAATGGGGGAGCTGAAGTCCCCAGTTTCAGAACGCAGTAATTTGCTTCAGGAAGCTGTCACTTCTGAAAGTGAGCCCTGTCATTTAGGGGTGTCTCACTCCCCCCACCAGCTTGCTGACTAAAGCTAAGTCATTGCAAGGAGCTGAGATCAGGCTGGCCTGGCTCACACATCACTCATCAGGAATAACTGTGTACAATGAACCCTCCAGATGGCTTTTCCAAGCAGAAAGAGCATTTCTTCCCACCCCTTCAGAATAGTTTGTAGTGCCAACATTAATGACGCTGTCCATAAAGCTGGATTTCAGTAACAAAAATGAGTTGGCAACAAACATCTTAAAATGCCGTTCAGCTCTGAGTAGAGGCAGCCTTTGAGGCCTGCAAAGGCTATGAAATCAACTTCTTTCACCCCAAGGTTTCAGGACCCTAGAAATGGCAGGGATGTTCCAAGTTTCCATACCAACAGAAGACAGTCTGTAGTCATTGCCTACGGGCACAGCCTTGGAAACAAACTCATTGTTAGGAAAGTTTGTCTGTGAATCTTTGTGAATATTCTGTGATCTCCAGAATGTCCAGGGTGGCCTGTGGGACCCATGAAACATATTGCCAAAAGTCCCTTGATTTTTGAAGAACCACAGGGCTGATTCACAGCTGTGGGTAGCTGTCATGGTATAATTCCCCACTCTGAACCTTAGCGTCCAAAAGATGGGGTACCAGCATGAATTCCTCTAAGCTCAATTACCAGCTAAGAACCTGTAGCGCTGCCACCAACCAGGAATGTCAGTGCCTGGTACACTCTGGTCCCCACAAAACCTTGCCCAGGGATCCCCAAGACCCAGACCCTCTGGATCTTAACACAAGGAAAGTAAACCCTTTCCCTCACCGTTGCCTCTCCCAGGCTTCCCCTCCCTGGGTTACCCTGGAAGATCACTGTGTGATTCAAACTCCTTGATCACAAAACAGAGAGGACAATTCACCTTCCTCTCTCCTTCTCTTTCCCCCTCCCAGACTCTTCCTGAGAGAAAGTAATCCTGGCACAGGGAGAAATCAGCCTCTCTCTCCCTCTTCCCTCCTTTCTCCCCACCAATTCCCTGGTGAATCCAGACCCCATCCCCTGGGGTCTCACCAGAATAAAAAAAAACAAACAATCAGGTTCTTAAACAAGAAAAACTTTTAATTAAAGAAAGAAAAACAGTAAAAATTATCTTTGTAAATTAAAAAAAAAATGGAATAGGTACAGGGTCGTTCAGCTATAGACACTGGGAATACCCTCTCAGCCTAAGTATACAAGTACAAATTAAAATCTTTTCAGCAAAATACCAATTTGAACTCCTTTCAGCCAAATACACATTTGAATTTCTTCCAACCAAATACACATTTGCAAATAAAGAAAACAAACATAAGCCTAACTCGCTTTATCTACCTAGAACTCACTATTTTGAACTTATAAGAACCTGTATCAGGGAGATTGGAGAGAAACCTGATTGCACATCTGGTCCCTCTGAGTCCCCAGAGTGAACAACAACCAAAACTAACAGCACAGCACAAAAACTTCCCTCCCTCAAGATTTGAAAGTATCCTGTCCTCTGATTGGTCCTCTGGTCAGGTGACAGCCAGGCTCACTGTTCTTGTTAATCCCTTCCAGGCAAAGAAATATAAAGTACTTCTGTGCTATTAACTTTTCTTATCTGTTTATGACAGTAGCAGTGACACCCAGATCACCAATGATAACTGAAGGGCGAGTGGGGCCAGGCCACTGCAAGCTTCCTCCCCATTAAGCTGGCTCCTCTGCTAAGCAGTTAGCATGGTTTGTAGCCACAATTTATGAGGGGCCAGCATTGTCTGTGGACTAAGTATGGGGCTGGAAGAAAGACTTCATGCATTTCAGTTCCAGTTCCGACTTCCTCTGTGACACTTTGAGGGTTCACCCAGACCAGTAAGGGTTGTATCACTGCCTGCCCTGTCACCCTGGCTGCCTCTGTGCTGTGCAGCTTTGGCTCAGAGCCCTGACACCAGCAACCTACTCCCAGCACAAATGGCCTCGCCCTGCCTTCCACCAGCCCAGTTCTTCCTTGCAGGGTGACTGCAACAGCCCTTCTGTTCCTGAGGCTCCTCAAAAATGGTCTCCCTTGCAGTGTCCGGTTCCTCTTACTGGATACTCACAGAGTAGCACCAAGTTTGCTGCCTCCAAAGAGCCAGTGCACACAACAGCTTGTTAGCTCAGCTAGGGTTTTATTCTCCACCTTCATACACAGCACTGTGAGGATTCATAGTAAAACAGAATAATAATATTATAAAGATTTTTTATTAACAAAGAACATAGATTTAAGTGATTTTGAGTGAGAGAGATATGGAAGGGCTACAAACAAAACAAAAAACATGCTTTCTAGTTTCTATAAAGATATAGCTTTGCTTAACAGTTTCTTACTTGCATCAAGTTGTTAGCAATCTCCAGCATGACAGGTTGTTGTAACCAGGATCCAGCCCTCACAGTGCTGGTTTCTTTGTTCCCTTGGGAGATGGATGACTTGAATGTCTCTTTGCCTCCCTTATATTACACCAATGTTCACAGTCTCCATTTCAAGAGCCAGGAAGGTTTCCTGGGGTGCATACTGCACCACTCATCATGATTTTAAAGCAGTCATTCTTCCTCCAACTATTTGCTAGCTTGATGGCTTTATCTTACTTTATTTTTCATTGTCTTCCACTCTCAAACTGGTTGGACAAATGCACACACATAGGAATGGTCAACAGAGGACGGATCGCTTATGATTACCTGTTCTAGTTTATTCCCTCTGAAGTACTGGCACTGACCACTGTCGGAAGACAGGACACTGGGCTAGATGGACCTTTGGGCTGACCCAGTTCTAATGTTGGAAAACCTGGTATGTCTTCTGTTTGTTTACAGACTACAAAACATATCAGCGAATATCCATAATTTCTCACACACTGTTGTTACATGGTTCTGTGACATTAATGACCAGCATGTTAGTAGTTTTCAAATGGTATATTACAAGACACCTTGTAAATGAATATCATGCTAACAGTGTGTTGGGGCAATAAGTAACTCAGATCAGGCCTGACACACAGGATGGTGTACCCCCTGCCAGTTTACACTGAGGAGTTTCCAGGGCCTAGTCACACCACCCAACCTTTCTCTCTTTGTTTCCCCATCTGTAAAATTAGGATATTAGGATCCATGTAGAGCCATGTATCATAACCTTAGTCCCAGATTTGGACCTTAGCGTCCAAAATATGGGGGTTAGCATGAAAACCTCCAAGCTTAGCTACCAGCTTGGACCTGGTACTTGCTGCCACCACCCAAAAAATTAGAGTGTTTTGGGGCACTCTGGTCCCCCTGAAAAGCCTTCCCTGTGGACCCCAAGACCCAAATCCCTTGAGTCTCACAACAAAGGGAAATAATCCTTTTTCCCTTCCCCCCTCCAGGTGCTCCTGGAGAGATACACAGACACACGCTCTGTGAATCCAAACAGAGTGACTCCCCCTCTCCGTTCCCAGTCCTGGAAACAAAAAGCACTTTCCTCTTCACCCAGAGGGAATGCAAAATCAGGCTAACAAATTCAACACACACAGATCTCCCCTGATTTCTTCCTCCCACCAATTCCCTGGTGAGTACAGACTCAATTTCCCTGAAGTAAAGAAAAACTCCAACAGGTCTTAAAAGAAAGCTTTATATAAAAAGAAAGAAAAATACATACAAATGGTCTCTCTGTATTAAGGTGACGAAATACAGGGTCAATTGCTTAAAAGAATATTGAACAAACAGCCTTATTCAAAAAGAATACAAATCAAAGCACTCCAGCACTTATATTCATGCAAATACCAAAGAAAAGAAACCATATAACTTACTATCTGATCTCTTTGTCCTTACACTTAGAAACAGAAGATTAAAAAGTAGAAACTACTTCTCCAAAGCTCAGAGAAAGCAGGCAGACAGAAAACAAAGACTCAGACACAAACTTCCCTCCACCCAAAGTTGAAAAAATCCGGTTTCCTGATTGGTCCTCTGGTCAGGTGCTTCAGGTGAAAGAGACATTAACCCTTAGCTATCTGTTTATGACACCATGCACAGATACAAAATTTATATCTGGATCCAAACCGTGATCCACAAAAATGGTCCACAGATATAAAGTGAATATCCACAGATTTGCATGGCTCTAGATATAAAATTTGGATCCAATTCTATCCACTGTGCACCCAGAAGCTTGCACTGCTACTGCCCACATCACATCTGTGAATAAATAGAGACTGTTCATGAGCTACTGAGCCAGTTCCTTGAGTTGGAATGAAAATCAGAGGCAATAGGACTGGAGATTTATCTTCCCTTGCTGCAGAGTTAATTCTTGCTCTTCCTGTCATTCTGCTGGACAACGTTTCCATGGGGAAGTCAAACATATCTCACACCCACAGAACATGGGACCCTTCCCATTTACCAATGGGGGAAGAGGCAAGGTGACCAGGAGGACCCCCGACATGCTGAAGTTATGAGCCCTAGATTAAGAAGCCCTTCTCCAAATCAATATGTATGCAGTCTGTGGTGCTCATTTATTCATAATAAACAAACTCATTACTTATACCACTGGAGAGATCCTTAACCTTTAGCTAATTTTTAAAGGTATCCTTTAAAAAGTAGAGGTTAAATCCTAATGAGAAAAATAGTAAGGAACATAAACTCTGGCAAATGAAGTGTAAAAATATAATTAGGGAGGGCTGTAAATGAGGTGGCACCGGGGCTCGACCCTCTCTGGGGAGGAGGGGAGCCACGCCGGCCCACTCTGCTCCAGTTGGCCCGGGAAGTTAGCCGGCAGTCCTTGTGGTACTTGTCCACCAGACGGGCAAGGGGCTCAGGCCCTCCGGCAGGGCTGAGCCGTAACAACTGCAAGGCGCCGGTTCCTATGTCAGGACAGATAGCAACACAGAATCAGTAAGCTCAGGCCTGGGTCATGGCTGAGCAATGGTAATAGTTTAAGGCCCAACCGTTGGTCAGGGTGGGGCAGCAAAACACTGAGTCAATAGGCTCAGGCCTTGGTCAGGGCTGAGCAACAGTAGCATTTTAAAGGCCCAGCCCTTGGTCAGGGCGGGCAGCAAATGCTGAATCAGTAACAACAGTTATCAGCCTCCTCAGGCCAGGGAGAGGGGCAGTCTGCCACCCCGGAATGAGGTGGCAGGGGGGACGCAGGCCCTCCCACTCCACTGCATCCCAGCCCGGGGCCCTAACAGTGGCTGTCACTCCGCTGGTCAGTGGGGTTCCTGGCTGCAACACACTGACATAGGCTCTGGCAACTCTGCAGCCTGAATGGGGTCGGCTGCCCCCTGGGCTGCTTCCGTACTCCCCCTCAGGACCTACCTGGGTCCTAACATCGGCCTCAGCGGGGTCCAGGAGTATAGGCTCATCACGACCGGGGCTGGGTGGTAGGTCCGGGAGCTCCTCGGGATACTCAGGCCACGGTAGCGGCAGGAGCTCCTCCGGGTAGCAGCAGGAGCAGGGAAGCTCCGGCAGCTCCTCCTGGTAGCGAGCGCGGGGAATCTCCGGCCAGTCCGGGTGGCTCCTCTGGGTCGCTGGCATCTTCCAGTTTCGAGCTCCCGGAGGGACGTGTGTTCTCTCCGGCCGTTGGGGCCTGACTGAGCTCTGAGGGCCGGCTTTTATAGTTCTGGGTCACTGTCTGACCCTTTGAGGGGTGGGCTCAGAGCTCTGTAGCTCTGCCCACTCTGGCCTCTGCCAGGGCTCGACCCTCTCCGGGGAGGAGGGGAGCCACACCGGCCCACTACATGGCCAAAAAAGAATTCAAAGACTCAAAAAGTAATAGCAAAAAAAATTTGTAAGAACACTAGAAGCAGGAAGCCTGCTTAACAACCAGTGTGCCCACTGGATGATTGACATGATAAAGGAGCACTCAAGGACGATAAGGTCATTGCAGAGAAACTAAATGAATTCTTTATATCGGTCTTCATGGTTGAGGGTGTGAGTGAGATTTCCAAACTTGAGCCATTCTTTTTAGATAACAAATCTGAGGAACTGTTGGAAACTGAGGTGTCATTAGGGGAGGTTTTACAACAATTTGATAAACTAAACAGTAATAAGTCACCAGGATCAGATGGAATTCTCCCAAGAGTTCTGAAGGAACTCAAATGTGAAATTTCAGGACTACTAACTGTCGTCTGTAACCTATCATTTAAATCAGCGCTGTACCAAATGACTGGAGGATAGCTAATGTGATGCCAATTTTTAAAAAGGGCTCCAGAGGAGACCCCGGCAATTACAGGCCAGTACACCTGCCTTCAGTACTGGGCAAATTGGTTGAAACTATAGTAAAGAACAAAATTGTCAGAGACAGATGAATATAATTTGTTGGGGAATAGTCAACATGGTTTTTGTAAAGGGAAATCATGCCTCACCAATCTACTAGAATTCTTTGAGGGGGTCAACAAGCATGTGGACAAGGGGGAATCCAGTGGGTTTAGTGTATTTAGATTTTCAGAAAGCCTTTGACAAGGTCCTTCACCAAAGGCTCTTAAGCAAAGTAAGCGGTTATAGGATAAGAGGGAAGATTCTCTCATGGATTGGTAACTGGTTAAAAGATAGCAAACAAAGGGTAGGAATAAATGGTCAGTTTTTCAGAATGGAGAGAGGTAAATAGTGGTGTGCCCCAAGAGTCTGTATTGGGCCCAGTCCTATTTAACATTCATAAATGATCTGGAAAAAGGGGTAAACAGTGAGGTGGCAAAATTTACAGATGATACAAAACCATTCAAGATAGTTGAGTTCCAGGCAGATTGTGAAGAGCTACAAAAGGATCTCTCAAAACTGGGTGACTGGGCAACCAAATGGCAGATGAAATTCAATGTTGATAAATGCAAAGTTATGCACATTAAAAACAATCCCAACTATATATATAAAATAATGGGGTCTAAATTAGCTTACCACTCAAGAAAGATCTTGGAGTCACTGTGGGTAGTTTTCTGAAAACATCCACACAATGTGCAGTGGAGGTCAAAAAAGCAAACAGAATGTTGGGAATCATTAAGAAAGGGATAGATGGTAAGACAGAAAATATATTGCCTCTATATAAATCCATGGTACACCCAGGACCGGCACTAGGGGTTTTAGCGCCCTAGGCGCACGGAAATTTCACCACCCCGCGCGCTGGTCCCGCGACTTCGTTGGAGCTTCCGCAGTCTGGCTGCGGACGGTTGGCTGCTCTGCGATTCTGGTGGAGCTGGTGCAGTCGTGCCTGTGGGAGATCCACCGGAGCCGTGCGAGCAGCCGACCGTCCACAGGCACGACTGCAGTAGGTCCACCCCAGCCGCCTGCCACCCCCTTCGGCAAGACGCCACCCACCAATAATCCTGGCGCCCTAGGCGATTGCCTAGGCCACCTAAATGCAAGCGCTGGCCCTGGGTACACCCACATCTTGAATACTGCATATAGATGTGGTTGCCCCATTTCAAAAAAGATATATTGGACCTGGAAAAGGTTTAGAAAAGGGCAACAAAAATGATTAGAGGTGTGAAACGGTTGCCATATGAAAAGAGATTAATAAAACTGGGACTTTTCAAACAACTAATGGAAGGATATGATAGAGGTCTATAAAATCATGACTGTTGTGGAGAAAGTAAATAAGGAAATGTTATTTTCTCCTTCTCATAACACAAGAACTCGGGGCCACCAAATGAAATTAATAGGCAGCAGGTTTAAAACAAACAAAAGGATGTATTTTTTCACATAATGAACAGTCAACTTGTGGGACTCCTTGCCAAGGGATATTGTGAAGGCCAAGACTATCACAGGGTTCAAAAAAGAACTAGATACATTCATGGAGGATAGGTCCACCAATATCCATTAGCCAGGATGGGCAGGGATGGTGTCTCCAACCTCTGCTTGGTGGGAATGGGCGACAGGGGATGGATCACTTGATTACCTGTTCTGCTCGTTCCCTCTGGGCCATCTGGGATTGGCCACTGTTGGAAGACAGGATACTGGGTTAGATGGACCTTTGGTCTGACTCAGTATGGCCATTCTTATGTTCTCGTATTTTATTAAAAAGATGCCATTTGCTTAAATATCTAGAAAACAACAAACTGAAACAGGAGGCACAATTACATCTTGGAATGATTGCATTACAGTCTAGCCACAATAGACAAGTGAACTATTTGCAACAAATAATTTATAGGAGGTGTTTCAGTTTGCAAATTGACGCTGATAAATTGTAAAATTTTTACATGTATGTATTCAAAATATTTTTAATGAATATTTTTAAATGAATAATTATTGGAAAATACTTCATGAATATTTGCAGTGCATGCTGGTGTGTTATGTAAATTGCATGGCATTGTTTCTGCTCCCTGACTGGATGACTAGCTTAGCTCAACACAATAAGAAGTCCAAGTTTTACAATTGAATATATAATTTGAAAATTCCAAGGCTCCTGAGCCTGAGTACTTGAACTGGTGCAGAAAGTGAATTCCATCAAAATGAAATTAACTTTTGAACTCAAAGAAATGTTCACAGAATTTTTTCTACTGTTTGCTTAGCTCTAAAAGCCCCTACCACAATCATGTTTCTTCACATGCTATTTGTTAAATCGGGACATCTTCCAGATTACAGCCAAAAGAAAGTTGCAAAATGTGGCAATATAAGGTTTATTTTAATAATGTGGTTTATCTAGTTTGTAACTTACTTTAAGAATTTTTTTTGAAGTACATTACAAACTAGATAAACCACAGATTAAAATAAACCTTTGGTAAGTCTGTACCAGGTATGTGATCCATCTCACAGAGCTGGTGTCACATTATGCTCAGCCAGGAGGAAAGCTGAACATTAAGAACATTCTCAACTGACTGCAGTTAGAAGACCTCTGTTAAATAACAGTACAAATCCACAGGCTAACGGCAAAAATTTCCAGTACAATTTGTGGAAGCTCAGAAAGGTAGAATTAGGTAGGGCACAGATCCACAAATGTAGTTAGGTGCCTAAACCCCACATTTAAGCACCTCAGTCCTGGGTTTAGGCATCTAAGTTCCAGTTTTGGCTCAACCACAATCCATATAGGTCCTGTCAAACTCTGTAAGTGCCAAAACTCACTTGGCACCTAAATTTCTGCTTCTGAGCATGAGCAGTGCTGCCTTACTCTAGACAGTCCTATGCCTATCTCCTACCTTAATCTCAGAGCAATCCTCAAAAGCAGGAGAAGATAGGCATTTAGCTGCCTAAATCACATGTGGCAGTCAATCTGGTAGGTAGCTTTTGAGCATACCTACCAGACAGGGTCCCATTCAAAATCTGGCCAGAGGCAGTGATGCCACTGCCCACCTTACAACTTTTACCCCAGTGGTTATAGCACTCACCTGGTTATGGAGACCTTGTGGATCATTTCTCCCTTTTTGGCAAGGGGGATAAAGAATTTGAACAGGGGCCTCCTACCTCTTAAGAGTGCCCTTACCCCTGAATATGAGACATTCCAATGCAGGGCTCCCTCAGCCTCTCCTGGTGAAGCTGTTCCACTGGTGATAAATGACGAGCGATTAGAGAAGGGGACTAAATCCTGGGTCTGACACATAGGTGTCCAAACCACCAGACTACAGAGTCTCCTCATATTCTTTTTTGCTCAATGACTATTTAAATATTTATCTAGAGCGGAACAGCTTCAACAGGAGAGACTGAGAAAGCCACACAAAATATCCCGTAGTTCAGTGGTAGAACTCTGTTCAAATCCTCTCCCCTCCTCAGGCAGAAGGGAGCAATTGAACCTGAGTCTCTCACATCCCATGTGCATGCTGTAACCCCTGGGCTGCAGCCACCAGCACCACCATCTCCTTCTCCCCCAGCCGTTTTGTATGGAGCATGAGACGAGCTTAACACACTGTCACAAGAAATGCCTTAGGTGCCTGATTCCAGGCGGCGGATTCCTGTTTGTGGATCGCTAGCAGAGATAGGAACCTTTGTACACCCACCTCTTGTCAGCATCTCTCATTGGCTAGGTTAGGCCAGAAGCTGCCTAGTATCCTGGCTTTTATGGAGCCATTGTATGGTGCCTATCTCTGTCCATTCATTGCACAGGGAGCAAAGACATCTAGCACAGACTTTGTGGGTTGCAGTGATGTCCCTTTGATGTTGTAGGTGCTTCAAAGTTAGGTGCAGCAACATTGAGCATCATAAATAACTAAGTCCTGTTGTGGATCTGGGCCACGCATATTAAGGTTAATAATGCCAATCCATATTCAAGATTTCTACACATTTAAGAGGCCCCATCATGTTTGGCTTCTAAGATCTGACAGGATGACAACAAAAATGGTGTAGATCCAGCAAACAAGTACTTTTAAGGGATTGTAACTGTTAGCAGATGTTGACCCTGCCTGAAAAAAATTAAATTGGTTCTTCTAACTCAGTGGGGCATGTGACTTATTACCCCATTCAAATTTAAGAGTGGTAATGGCTCTCAGGGAAGAGAAGACATAGGGTCCTGAGGTAGATAACCCTAGCAGCAGCTAGCCTTGGGGAGAAGGTTCAACTATGTTATCTTAATTTCTTAATAAAGTCAAATGGAAGGAAAGGCTTGAGTTTTTGACTTTCCATTATGAATTAATTGAATTTGTAGAGACAGCAGGGAAAGTACATGTTTAAAGGAATACAAGTAAAAAATATTTTCCTCTTTTTCACATGGCTTTTTCTTACATCCCAAAGTTGCCTTAAATACCATCCATTTAGTAAACTGATAATACACACCTCAGCTCAATTATGTACCTCAATACATGTTGTAATAAGAGAAAATATACTGGGAATCCCACTTTGGGTGCAGAAAAACTCAAAACATTTCTCTTTTCACTGAGAACAATGCAAACCACCACAGATTAGAAATGTTCAACACAGCTTAGCATGAACAAAGATTTTTTTAAATGCATTTTGGGCCAAACCCTGCTCAACTCACTCACACAAAACTCCTTCTGTGTAGTTTTTGGCATTTTGTGTGTTCAGAATAAGGCTCTACCAAGGAGCAGGAGCAGTAAATATGCTAAGACAGCCAGGTTTTCCAAAATCAATATCTTGCTGATCTTGAAATAGGAATTTGCATGTATACAACATTTGCAGACACCAATCAGGTCATCCCTGCAAGTGCTACCTTCATATTTCCAGTGAACCTTTGAAAGATTGGCCCAAATGTTCAAAAACTTCCCGTTCAAATAGTGAGATAGCTCTCAAGTGCTGATATCAAAAGATTTAAACTGACAAAAGCATGCATTTCAGACCTGGAGTTTTTCCTGGTGCAGAAATTCTAGCCAGCATTGCACATTATTGGGGGAAAATTCTACTGGACTTATTTTCCTCAGATGTGATAACTTAAATGTACTTCTAAATGAATTGAGGTTGATCAATGTAATAACTTATTTGCTCTGATAGTATTGGGAGACCTTGATTAATTATACTGGGGTTCCTTGATGGTAGGCACTGTATAAACAGTAATATTCCCTGCCTCAAAGAATTCTCCAAATGACTAGGTTAAACTTTGGGGAAGCAGAGAGGGGTTGAATTTTTTGGTCAAAAGCCCTGTTACATTTCAGCACTGGAAAATCCTGATTCCCTTTCTACATTATACAGTTTGTATAGTGCCCTACACCAATCATCTTCCTTAGTGGTGTGGCAAGCACTGTACTGAATACTGAAACAGATCAGAGTTATCCATCATTCTGAAATGTAGTCTCTCTTCCCTGAATATTCATGGTTTTGCCTGGAAAATTAGCTTGACTTATCCAAGTCCTGGAGATAATTAAACTGGCAGACAAAGATGAAGCAGTGAACAATTTCTCTGCATTTCCACAGCAGTGTATGCTATACAGTGCGCACAAAAATTATTCAGTCAGTGGAGTGTGGATAATGTACCTGAACCATCTGTTCAATGCTTGATAGCAGCAAGGAGGGGAAGGGGAAAGACAAGTCAGTTCTTGGGTTGAACGTATTCATGTAGTGACATGAAGTTTAAATCTCTCCCCCAGACACCCAGTAATATTTTTCAGATTAATGGAATGCCAGCCACAGAGAATGAAGGTCTTCTACTTATCCGCAGACAAGATACACCTCAGTCAGCAGCAACATAAGCCTGCTGCCCATCACTGTAGCTCAGTCCTGAATTGGTGGGACAAACTAGAGAAAGGACAGTTGTATCCTTATGCCTATTGTACTGAGAAGGTTAACCAGGGTGCCAGTTAGAGCTGATTACTGTTTTTTATGTGAACACCTATCCACCAGGAAATAAATATACAGCAGCCCATCCTCAAGTTCACCACTTCCCTTGGATGTTTTTGTGCTCTTCAGTGTGTCACATCACGCTGCTCAGACTATGTGCCAGCATGTTCACAGTTATGCAGTTATTGTAGGATGGGCAACAATCCATACCTGGGGTGCTTCGTCCAGGCCAGTACTTTCAGTAACAATGTGTGGTAGAGGTTGTGTGTTCCTCAGCCTGCAGACTAGAAACTAGGGACATGTGTGGGTTCAGCATCTTGAATAAGTTCCTTTGTTCACTTCTCTCTCTTCTGCCACAAGGAGACATTACAGCTACTATCCACCTGACTCTCATTCAGAGAGTTCTTCAGATAGCATCGCTGCTGCCACTTCAGCCCTGAATTTAGGAGGAAGTCAGGAATGGAGATGGCTCACAATGGAGGTGTCTCGCATTCCTTCTCTCTCTTTTGTTTAAGAAATGACACCCACACACAATGGCTCAAGTACTGTGGCACAATCTGTTAAAATTGACAAGATACAAGGAAGTTGTGCCCTCTATATAATAGAGAAAACCTGAAAGGGGGAGGCAGGCAATTACTCCCATCTCCTTTATTTACTCTACAAATTTCAGCTTTGCCTACCATGTTTCCCTAAGAAGATTATAGATTACTTAAGAGCTGGTAGGGTAACAACAGAGACCACACAAGTGAAACCTGAGCAAATGCAAGGGAAAGTCATTTTTATTTAGCCCAGGGGTAGGCAACCTATGCCACGGATGCCGAAAGCAGCACACCAGCTGATTTTCAGTGACACTCACACTGCCTGGGTCCTGGCCACCGGTCCGGGGGCTCTGCATTTTAAATTTAATTTTAAATGAAGCTTCTTAAACATTTTAAAAACCTTATTTACTTTACATACCACAATAGTTTAGTTATATATTATAGACTTATAGAAAGAGACCTTCTAAAAACATTAGAATGTATTACTGGCACACGAAACCTTAAATTGCAGTGAATAAATGAAGACTCGGCACACCACTTCTGAAAGGTTGCTGACCTCTGATTTAGACTGTTTAAAACATTGGGCTTTTGTTAGAAAAAACATATTTAATTCAAATGCCATAGAAATACTTGGAGAAACATCTCCACCTATTCAAATAAAGCCCACATACAGCTAAGCACTTCATGTACATCCTCCAGCATTACCAGAGAAAAGCATTTCTGATCTTTCTAAACATAATAAAAAACCCCAAACCATCCCTCTCTACAGAACAAAAGCAACTAAAAAGGGCATGAATGCTACATATTTGCCATGTTATGTCACCTAATATAGCTATTCAGAGAGTGGTTGATGTGACCCCTGACATTTCCAGTTTAATGGCTTTAGCTGTCAGGGTATCAGTAAATAGTCATGTGTTAAATCTCCTGGAAAAGAACTGTTACGTAAGTACATGATGTGGGTGTATAATATAGTAGCTTACATGGAATCTCGTGTCTCTGGCAGCTCTACTCCATCTGAGTTCTGATCACTCACTTACAATACGTATTAGAGCCTGAAAAGCAGACCAAGCTTGGGTTTGGGGCAGGCTGGAGTTTTTCTATGTACACACAGCCCCAAGCCCACTTAAATAGTGTCCTATTGAACTATAGCTTCCAAATATTAAAGGACTACATTCATGAGCTTCACTGGCTTCAACAGACCTAAGGCCGGGCACAATTTGGTCCAGCATATTCACAGGCGGTCAATGTTTTCTGAACTATTACCATAAAGCAGACCTGCACAACATGCAGTCCGTGGGCCGTATGGGCTCACTGTGCATCCCGCAACAGTGGGTGAGAGAGGGGAGCTGAGGTGGTGAACAGGTGGGTGGGCAGTGGCGGGGGGTCAGGGGGTCTGAGGAAGCGAGCGGGTGGGCAATGGTGGGGGAGAGGGGCTGAGGAAGCAAGCGAACGGGTGGGCAGTGGTGGGGGAGCAGGTGAGCCAGTGGCTGGCCCCAGCTCACCGCCGCTCTGCCTCCTCCCCTGAACACTCCACCCCGCTTCCCGCAAATCAGCTGTTCACGCAGGAAGCCTAGGAGGACTGAGAAGCGGTGCAGTGGCTTCACACTCAGGCCCAGGTGGCCCTCCTCATGCCCCCCCTGACTCCAGCTCACCTCTGCCTCCGTCTCCCTAGGCCTGAGCGCGAAGCCACCACACTGCTTCTCTGCCTTCCCAGGCTTCCCACGCAAACAGCTGATTTGTGGGGAGTGGGGGGGGGGCAGCTGCGAGTTCAGCCTGACCCGGTGCTCCAGGTGCTGCACAGCAGTGGCATGACCCAGCTCCAGCCAAGTGGCGCCAGCCACCTCCAGGCAGCGTGGTAAGGGAGCGGGGAGAGGGGGGCCTGAATAGAGGGCAGGGGAGTTTAGGGGGGTGGTCGGGGTGCGGGGGTTGATAGGGGTTGGGGCAGTCAAAGGGTGGGGAACGGGGGGGTGAATGAAGGCAAGGGTCCCGGGGGGGCCATCAGGAAGGAGGGGGAGGTTGGATGGGGTGGCAGGGTGCAGTCAAGGGACAGGGAGAAGAGGTGGTTGGATGGGACAGGGATTCCAGGGGGCCATCAGGAATGAGAGGAGGAATTGGATGGGGCAGCGGGGGGCAGTCAGGGGACAAGGAAGGAGGGTGGAGGGGCAGGGGTCCCGGGGGGGCATCAAGGAACTCAAGGGTTTGAATGGGAAAGGAGTCCTGGGGAGGGGCGGGGGAGGGCCACGACCCTCTTGTAGGGTGAGGAGGGAACCGGTTATTAAGATTTTGGCAGCTCATCACTGGCCGGAGGGGTGGGAGGCTGAGGAGGCGAGTGGACAGACAGTGGCGGGGGGTGAGTAGGCAAGTCGGGAAGGTGGGGGCTGAGAAGGCGAGTGGGGGGGCAGGCAAGCTGGGGGGGGTTGGGGGCTGAGGAGGTGAGCTATGAGTCGGTGGCTGACCTGTTCTACTGATCTGGTCTGGCTCCCATCCCCTCTCCAAGGGTTGCAGCTGTCTGGAGGTGCTGCCTTCCACCCCTTCCTCATTCACACCTCATTCTTTCAACAGGGCAATTGATTACAAAGTGGGGGGAAGATCTTATTTATTCTACTTCTAGCAAAAAGACATTTTTCTTTTATCTTAATTATACTACCTTAGGGGCCCGCTATAACATATTACCAAGATTCAATACCACTGTTTCGGCAGGGCGGCACTGGAGAAGGTGGGTTTGTTTCTGCAGGGTGGGTGGCACTTGCGGGGGTTGTTGGGGGGCTAGGCGGCGTAGTTTTCGCAGGGCGGGCGGTGCTGTGGGGGGAGTTCAGCAGCGCTGGGGGAGCGATTTGGCCCTCAGCTATTTTCTTTGGAGTAATATGGCCCTTGCCACTTTACGAGTTGTGCAGGCCTGCCATAAAACATTGAGGAAATGGTCATGAGTTTGGTGTGACAGTGTTTTTTACATTAAAGCCGATTCACTGGCAATGGGGCAAAAAATAAACATCCATTAGGGCACAACTTATCACTTGAGAAAATAAAATTCATGAGTCATTAGGACCTAGCAAGAGGCCAAGCAGGAGAAGGGAATGTGCAGCTCATTTTTCCCCCCCGACCTGCTTTTTCGGTCCTCAGACACTCATTGCCCATTTCCTCCCACCATCCACAGAAGGCTCAACTTCACAGTAACAGAAGTGGCACTTCAAAAAGGCTCTAGAACAAGTGTCACAGCCCCTTGGGTTGGCACTGAGCACTGTATGCACAGGAAGGGAGGAAGACGAGGGAAGGGATGCAGGACGTACCTCCACCATCAGTTCCCATCCAGTAGCATCAGTTCCCCTACACCATCAAGCCATATCCCTGCACTCCAAAAATGGCAGAAAAATACCTCAAATCCCACAATCCTTTGGCACCAGAAAGGATAGTGTAAGATGGTGGGTTAGACTAATAAAATGGTGGGGGGCAGGTGGAGTTTGACCATTACGTTACTTCTGATGGGCACAATGAGACTCAACCTTGCACAGGTTGTCCATCTGATCTAATGCAAGCTCTGCAGCTGGGAAATAGGTCTAATACACATATTATGAGAGGACTAAGAACCTGCGACTCCCCATCATTATCCACAGTTAGCATAACCAACACTTAAAAAAATTCCCTCTGAAAACAGAGCAATCTTTTCTCAGATGCAATAGTAGAGCCCAAATCAAGGTATTAAATAGATACACAGGTATTAAATAGATACAAGGTATTAAATAGATTAAATAGATGTACTGTGAATTTTTGCTTACATTACAGTTACTATGCTCAAGCTCATTAGTGCCCATGAGTTCTCAGATAATCAACAAAACAAGCTAAATAAAGAACAAGGTCAGAAAACCTCATTCATGGCAGATAAACATAGTGGCATTTCCAGGGACAGGAGAGGTAAGGCCCGGGATGGCCCAGCAATGAGATACTCTGCAGACATGCTCAACAATAACCCTTTGGAACACCTACTAAGAGCTAATTTTCTTATACATTCGTATTCGATATGCAGCTAACTTGTATTTTGACATATTTCTAAAGCCTGCTTTAATCCCAGCAGAATATTCACTCTCCGAGAGGCACAAACACGCTGTATTTTGCTTGTATCCCAATTGCCTGTTGTGGAATAGATATGAGCCTTCTCTGAAAATACAGAGCTGTACAAGACAGTGAAATATTGGATTCCTACTAGGGCTGTCAATTAATTGCAGTAAACTCACGCAATTAACTCAAAAAAATTAATTGCGATTAAATGCAGTTTTAATTGCACTGTTAAACAATAGAGTGCAGGAGGGGGCTCCAGACTGAGGCAGGGGGTTGGGATGCAAGAGGCGGTGAGAGCTCCGACTGGGAGGTGTGACGGGGGATGAAGGGTTCGGGGTGCAGGAGGGGTTCTGCGCTGGGAATGAGGGGTTCAGAGGGCAGGAGGGGGCTCCAGGCTGTGGCAGGGGATTGGGGCACAGGATGGGGTCAGGGTGCAGGCTCCAGGTGGCACTTACCTCAAGCAGCTCCTGGAAGCAGCAGCATGTCTCCCCTTCCAGCTTCTACATGCTCTTTGCCCATAGCCTTATTCCCGATAATAGTATAACGCCAAATCTTGTACAGGCACTGCATTTTGATGTGCTGCTTAAAAAAATATAAATAAGCCAAACTGAAATCTTCTCCCTTAGCCACACTTTTCCTCATTACCAGTCTTATATCACCCGGGCAAATACACTAGTATGTTTCCAGTCGCAGACTCAGGACTTTAGGCAGTGAGATTCAGTAAGTTACTTAAACACATCTCTAACTTTAAACATGAGTGGACCCATTGACTCAGTGAGGCTACTCACATGCTGAAAGGTAGGCAGGCTTTTAAGCCTTGTGCTGTATAGGGGGCATAATGCAAATCAGTGAAGTCTCAGACTTAGACCTTTTGCCAGTACTCTAATTTAAACTCCAGCAAAGTTTAGGAGTTGCAAGCTCTGCCTGTGTCACTGGTAGAAGCAATCTCCTTTGTGCATAAAATACTGTTCCTGGTGTATTGCAATCACTCGATTACACCATGATGTGACATGTGATACTTGGTGGGTTTTTTAAGATAATAAACCCCCTCATCCCAAAGACTGCTTTTTGTACATTAAAGCATCTGAGGAAGACTAAAACAATACTAAGTACATTTAATCTCGCAAAGAGCAAGACATTACAGACAGCCAAGCTGCAGGGCACATCGTGTTCTAAAACCCATCCAGCTAAAAGTGGGTAGCACACGAAGGTCCATGCTATTGAAGTGTGTGTAGCCATAATTAAAAGCAATCTCACATTGCATAAAAATTTGATAAAGACGACAGATTCCATGCCACCTGGGATCCATGCAAGCTATTAACAAGCCAAGCCTCTTAAAAAATTCTTGAATAATCAAATGCAATATGATCGGGGAAAGAGAAGAAAGTATCTACAAAAAAAGTAAGTATCCTATTACATATAATCCTGGAAAAATGAAGCTTATGTAGATCATAAAGCTTTGCACTTTATGTACAATATTTTTGGCAATACAGTATATATTTTAATAGCTGTTGACCACTGTTTTTGTCTAATTTCCGTGTTTAAATCGTTCCAAAGGGTGCTAGTGCCTACAAGGTTCCTGCAAACGAGGTTCACTAGAATTCTGTAGGCAACTGTTATAAGATCCATTAATAATTTATTTCATCCATAGCTCTAAATGTTCATTCCAAAAAGGAGGTCAGCATCCTTGTCCACTTAATACAAAATAGGAAATTCAGGCTCAGGGAGGGGAAATAACTTGGCCCAAGGTCATCCAGTGGACCAGGAATAGATCTGGGTCTTCAGAGTCCTAGTCCAATGCCTCCTGTGCTATGCCACACTGCCTCTCTTTAGCCTAAATGAGTTTTAGTATCAACAGGAAGCAGTCCCCCATGGGCCTTTGTTAATTGGCATGTTTAAGAATGTTGCCTCTGAGCTGCAGGTAGTGTCACCAGTGTTTGTTTGAACCCCCTTCTAGTTGTAGGAATGGGAAATGGGATAATTGTGTGCTTTTTTGTTCATATGGTGGGGAGGTTACGTCACACCACCTGTGACAAGGTACCCTCAAGGCCCAGACATATTTGGACTATAGGCTCAATTAATCCTTGTGAAAAAGCCAGATCTCCTATCAAAACTTCATGGGTAGAATCAATGTTTTGTTTTTTTTCTGATGTTTTAGATTTGGATTGCCCTTTGCATAAGGGGATGGCTGGGCCACAGAGACAATGACTCAGATAAGGTGTTTAATAAAGTATTGTTTATTCCTATAGTGATTTGTACCCAGTAAATTACACTTCATGCTAATATCAAAGCACTTACTTCAGCTGTTACAGTGACAGCTACTTTAAGTCACACAGACGTAAGTGCAATGATGGGAATACATAATATTGGGCACTATTAGCCTGCAGAAGTTGGTACAGATTTAGAATACAGAATAGGGGAGTTAGCCACAAATATAATGCAGGATACGCTTTAGGAGTTAGTTTGATACTGTGCACCAGAAAAACGTTACACTTTTTCTAGTGCTCAGAAGATATTCCTGATTGGACGTTGGGCAGACCAAAGTTCTCTAGATAACCAGAGATCAGGGACAGGATAGCATGAATGCAAGATTCCCAACATTTTTAAGGCAAGAGGTTATAGCCTCAATGCCTGTTCAGTCCTTGTTCTCCCACATAGGACTACCAAAAAGGATAACACAGCCTCATGCTAAATGTGGTATCATGTGTGATGTAGACACAAGTCCATTGAAGTGAAGTGAAATTTACTTTTTCCACATAGGCCAGGAACAGTATCAGATTAGATAGTAACTTTTCAATCTGTGACCTAGAGGTGAAATGATTTATAACACAACCTCAGGAGCCATCCTGTCCCCTGGAACACTACTACTGAGCACCACAAACCTTTGTGTAGCCAAAAACCAGACACCTGGTGTGACGGTGCTGCCCATGGGAGCCAACTGAGGTCACTCAATCAGGGTGAACTCAAACAAAACGGGGCAGACAAACCCCAAACGCTGGTGGTTATTCCAATACTTAGATTTACCAAGCCAGCACAAAACAGCTTCTATAGTACCTCACTGATCACTTAGAAGTACAAACCACGTAGTTCCCTGAAGGTACCCAGCCTTAGGCCTCCGTCCAGACACATCTGTCATATATGATGATGATTCCTGAAAATCTTATCTTATCATATAAAAGAAAAGGTTCTTCCGATCCCAAAGGATCAGCCACATACCCAGGTCCAATTATAACTTAGATCTTACCCAAAATACATGCTACAGCCAATTCTTATTAACTAAGCTAAAATTTATTAAAAAAGAAGAGAGAGAAAGAGAGTGTTGGTTAAAAGATCAATATACATACAGACTTGAATTTAATTCTTGAGGTTCAGATACATAGTAGAGGTGAGCTTGTAGTTGCCAAAAGTCCGTTCAGATATAGTTCATAGGTTATAGTCCAATATCCATATTTAGGGTGGCTCCAGTCAATGACTGGGGATCTCAATCCTTGTGGTTTAAGGTTTCCCTCTCTTGAAACCCAAAGCAGATCTGAGATGAAGAAGGATCGTGTTCCAGGCTTCTTATACATTTCCAGCAGCCTTTTGGGCTAAAAAAACAATAAGCTTAACTCCTTCTCCCAAACATTCTGGCAATTAGAAGAGTGTAATTTATCCATTGAACAGTTCAGACACAGGTTACCACAACCTTCAAAGAGACACATAGACAATAATACTATTTTACTCAAGTATCATCATAAATGTTAATATTCCTTTTTTGATCTTTGAATTAAAACTATAGCAATAGACAAGACTTGTTTGCTTACATCACAAGACCTGAGCAAACATCTACCCTTCTACCTCTAACAGTGCAGACTTGCATTTCAAAGCTCTATTCATTTACATATCTTCCTAACCAGTCCTTAAAGTTCACCCATGAGTCAGGTCAGTCGGTGAGGTGCGTTAATTAACTCTTTCTGGCCCTGTCATCTTTCAATGAGATATTATATTATACTCATAACGTCACACCTGGTCACGCTACTCAAGCCTCTTCCCTGGTGCCTGCTACTTAGAGGGGCTTTTCCCCTTTCCTCACATGGGCTGGGTTCTAGGTTCTTTTCTGTGATGCCTGAGGCCTCCCAAGGCAGCTGTTCACAGTGCCTGGGACACAAGGGTTCTGTCCTTTGGGAAAACGATTAATGCTACCACTACTGGCAAGGAGTGCACGCAATGCACACAAAAAGGCGAGGTATCACGAACCCCAGCAAAAATATATAGATGACACCAAAAACAATATAGCAAGAGGGGACTTCACTGGGACCAGGAAACAGGCTCTGAAAAAGGAAAGGGTCAGGGTTAACTAACAGGTACTAACCATTAACAAACCAATTCCTCACCTCTGAACACTCACAACTCTGTCCAACCCCCAGCTCCCTCCAAAGAGGAAAGTGGCTGAGGATGAGTCCAGAGACAAGAGCTGCAGCTTTATTGAATGTTGGCCAACTTAAACACAGTATCTTTGCTCCTGAGTTGGGCAGGGTCCTCTCCAGGCTCCCTTGGGTGGAGTGCTGTGGAGGTCTTGACAGGCTGTCAGGACCCAGCACTGGGTCACATCTCTGCCACTCCAGACCCTGATCTCTGCGGAGCTGGAACTGCCCAACCCATGCACTAGATCCTATAGCAGTTCAAAGATTCCCTTTGTGGGGAGTAGGAGTTGCTCAGAGGCTCCCCGAGTTGTTCTGCTTCTCTCAGCTCCAAACCCAAAAACTCAAAGCCTTCAACTGAAACTAAAACTAGTCTCTGAGTCAGGCTGTTCCCCTCCCAACAAACTGCTTGTTCACATCACCCCAACTGCGTCAGCGGAAGTTTCTAGTCCCTACTGTTCCTGCCCCGGGAAATGGTTTTAGAGGGTTCTAGTGACCATAATTATTGTAGAACATAGGATAGGATCCCCTAGAGGCTCCATCCAGAATTTCAGGAGCTGGCAAACTCCAAGTGAGGGTTACTTTGATCTGCTTAGCAGCTATACAATTTGGATCTGCTAATGGAGACATTATTGCTAGGCAATCTGACTGGCTCAGCACTCACAGGTAATTTTTTTTTTAAATCAATAGAAGTTACTACAATTACTAACTCCACAGAGACAATTCAAAGAAACATAGATGTTAGTCTGATATGTTTTCCTATAAGACTATGCATTTCCCACAGAGCACATTCAGGAGGGAAACAGCAATTTTTTTCCCCTGTGTAACATCCTAATTATTACATTGATCTCCCAGTAGTTGATTAACTACTTTCAAACTACACTAAGGGTACGTCTACACTACAGGATTATTCTGATTTTACATAAACCAGTTTTGTAAAAATAGATTGTATAAAGTCGAGTGCACGCGGCCACACAAAGCACAATAATTCAGTGGTGTGCGTCCATGTACCGAGGCTAGTGTCGATTTCTGGAGCACTGCAGTGTGGGTAGCTATCCCATAGCTACCCCATAGTTCCTGCAGTCTCCTCTGCCCATTGGAATTCTGGGTTGAGATCCCAATGCATGATGGGGCAAACAGTGTCTCGGGTGATTCTGGGTAAATGTCGTCACTCATTCCTTCCTCCGTGAAAGCAACAGCAGACAATCATTTTGCACCCTTTTTCCCTGGATTGCCCTGGCAGACGCAATAGCACGGCAACCATGGAGCCTGTTTTGCCTTTTGTCATTGTCACCGTATGTGTACTGGATGCCGCTGACAGAGGCGGTACTGCAGCGCTACACAGCAGCATTCATTTGCCTTTGCAAGGTAGCAGAGACAGTTATCACTCGTTCTGTACCGTCTGCTGCTGTCATGGGAGCTCCTGGCTGACCTTCGCTGAGGTCAGCCAGGGGCGCAAAGACAAAAATGGGAATGACTCCCCAGTCATTCCCTCCTTTATGTTGTATCTAAAAATAGAGTCAGTCCTGCCTAGAATATGGAGCAAGTGTACTAGAGAACCAATGTACCAGAGAGTACAGTCGCTCCGTGTCATATCCTGCAGAAATGATGAGCTGCATGACATTCTAGGGGGTGCCCCTGCAACAACCCCACCCGTTGCTTCCCTTCTCCCCCAACCCTCCTGGGTTACCATTGCAGAGTCCCCCCATTTGTGTGATGAAGTAATAAAGAAAGCAGGAATAAGAAACACTGAGTTTTTAGTGAGATAAAATGAGGAGGAGGCAGCCTCCAGCTGCTATGATAGTCCAGGCAGTACAGAATCTTTTCTTTAGACATGAAAGTTGGGGGAGCTGATGGAGCTCAGCCCCCAGTTGCTATTATGAGGACGGTTACCACCTGTTCTGTACCAGCTGCCGGGAATCATTCCTATTTTTACCCAGGCTCCCCTAGCCGACCTCACCTGAGGCCAGCCAGGAGCACTCATGGGATGATGACAAGGACGGCTACCAGTCCTTCTGCACTGTACCGTCTGCCACCAGGGAGGGGAGGGGAGAGGATGCTGCTGGTCAGTACCGCAGCACCCCATCTACCAGCAGCATGCAGTAGACATAGGGTGACACTGAAAAAAGTCAAGAAATGATTTTTTTCCCTTTTCTTTCACGGGGGGGGAGAGGGAGTAAATTGACAAGATATACCCTGAACCACCCCGGACAATGTGTTTGACCCTACAGGCATTGGGAGCTCAGCCAAGAATGCAAATCCTTTTCGGAGATTGCAGGGACTGTGGGATAGCTGGAGTCCTCAGTCCCCCCTCCTTCCTCCATGAGCGTCCATTTGATTCTTTGGCTTTCCGTTATGCTTGTCACTCAGCACTGTGGTGTGGACTCTGTATCATAGCCTGGAGATTTTTTTCAAATGCTTTGGCATTTCGTTTTCTGTAACGGAGCTCTGATAGAACAGATATGTGTCTCCCCATACAGCAATCAGATCCAGTATCTCCCGTACGGTCCATGCTGGAACTCTTTTTGGATTTGGGACTGCATCGCCACCCGTGCTGATCAGAGCTCCACCCTGGGCAAACAGGAAATGCAATTCAAAAGTTCACAGGGATTTTCCTGTCTACCTGGCCAGTGCATCTGAGTTCAAATTGCTTTCCAGAGCGGTCACAGTGGTGCACTGCGGGATACCGCCCGGAGGCCAATACCATCGATTTGCGGCCACACTAACCCTAATCTGACATGGCAATACCGATATCAGCGCTACTTCTCTCATGGGGGAGGAGTACAGAAACCAGTTTTAAGAGCCCTTTATATCGATATAAAGGGCCTCGTGTGGACGGGTTGCAGGGTTAAATTGGTTTAACGCTACTAAAATCGATTTAAACGTGTAGTGTAGACCAGGCCTAAATGTCAGTACTGATGACCAGTTTCCTATGTTTTCAGGAAATCTAGTACCTCAAATATCAGCCTGTGTTGATGGCCCATTACACTGATCTGCACAAAGTACTGATTTGCTATAAGCAGCAAATAAACATGCAATTTAATTAATTCTTCTGCAGACAATTATACTCGGGATTGGACAGGGCTACCAGTGAATTTCTCTGCATGGAATGCAGGGCCATTGTTTATAGATTCATAAACTCCAAGGTCAAGAATGGACCACTGTGATCATCTAGTCTAACCTCCTGTACAACACAGGCCATAGGACTTCCCCACAATAATTCCTATGGCACTTTTAGAAAAACAGCCCACTTTTATTTGAAAATTGCCACTGATGGAGAATCCACCACAACTCTTGATAAATTGTTCAGTAGTTAATTACCCTTCCTGTTAAAAACTTACAATTGTTTAGCTTCAACTTCCAGCCATTGGATTGTTCTATCCTTATGGCGACCATATTTCCCTATGCTGAATATGGGACATCTGGTAAAATTATTCATATTCAAGTAAGTTTAGTGGCAAGCAATCAGAACTATGCAGTACAAACATTCAAATGAACATCAGATTGAGTTGAGGGGATCAGTCAACACATTCATCCAGCAAATTGGACTGAAAATCAACCACAATAAGACAGATATCATGCCCTTTAATACTGTCTCACCTTCACCAGTACGGATAAAGGATTACGTTCTCAACAATGTAGAAACATTTGCATACTTGGGCAGCACCATCAAGCAGGATGGTGAAACAAGCCAGGACATCCGGAACAAATCCATAAAGCCAGGAACATCTTCAGGAGCTTAAATACTGTCTGGAAATCAAAATACAACACCAAAACCAAACTCAAGATTTATCAGAGCTGCGTACTTTCAACACTACTTTATAGTATGGAATCCTGGGAAATGAGAAAGTATGACCTGTCCAAATTCTCTTCATTCCACACAACCTGCCTCAGAAAAATCCTCTGTGTCTTTTGGCCCAAAACAATCTCAAATCAAGATCTATTAACACAGTGCAGCCAAGAAGATCTGAGCACTAACATTGCCAGGAGGCATTGGAGATGGAGTCATGTGCATGGTATGGAAACTGATTCCATCTCCAGAGTAGCAATAAGATGGACACCTGAAGGCAGGTGAAAACAAGGCTGCCAGAAAACATGATGAAGAGCTGTGGAAGCTGAACTGAAAAACCTGGGCACAGCTGGGGAACCATTGAAAGACTTGCCAGAAATAGACAGGAGTGGAGGAGCTTCTTCACTACCTTAAACACCAGAGGCATAATAGGAACATCATGATGATGATGATGAAGACGATGACTGAGTCCTTGGTAAAAAGAAATACTGCATAGTTGGATTCTTTTTATTTACCTTCTTATCTTTAAGGTTCACTGGGGGAGAAATGGCATACACACACTCCCATACGTTTCTGCCAGGGTTCACACCAGAATGTGGCCAGCAGAAGCCTTTTGGCACTGTGTGGGAGGGAAGGGACAGGAACGGTGTCCAGATACAGGGGTTGGGGGGGGGGGAGGGATGATCTGGCCTGTGTCTTTACGGAGCTCATCTCTTCCCCCACCCCCATTCCCCTGTGGCTTGAAGCAGCTCCCATCCCTTCCCTCCCGTACAGTGTCAAAAGGCACCTAACATCTCCAGGCTGCTGCTGGCCACTGACAAAACCCAGCCATCTCCTGCTCCCTGGCTACAACACGGGCAGGAAGGGATTAAGCCCTAAGCATGCGCTGCACCAGGGCTCAGGGAACCTGACTGCAGGGGCTTCAGCAAACCCGGCCAGACAGGTGGGTGAGCAGGGGAGGGTCACGGTGTCTAGGGGATGGAGCAGCCCCGCATTCCCTGGGGGCAGGACCCAGGATGGGAGAACTGAAAAGGGCACTAAGCCCCTACCCCTGGGGCTGCTGTGGAGCCTTCAGGATCAGGGCACGAGCAGTCTGGAAATCACTTCCCTCCCCACACTCCAGAGCTTAGCTGAGGGGTAGAGAGGCTTTCCCATGCCAGTGTCATGCCCTGGACCAGAGGGTCATGGGCTTTCCTGGGATGCCAGCAGTGGAAGGAAGGAGCCTGCCAGCCAGCCTGTTGGTGAGCTGAGCACTCCGACCAGGGGCTGGTTCTCCACACAGCACTGGGAGCAGGACACGCCCAGCCCCACAGGCTGCAGCATGGCCCTGCCTTGCACATCCACCCTCATCATCATCCATTGGACCCCTCCTCCCCGACTCACCACTGGTGGACAGGCAACTGGTGAGCAGGGATCCAGCCAGCAGCAGGACCTGCCAGTACTGATTGAGGGGGTGGGGACAAAATATTAAAAATGGGCAAATTGTCCCGTAAAGTCAGGACACCTGCAGGAGGGCTTAAATACAAGACTGTCCCTTTAAAAACAGGACATCTGGTCACCCTAATTATCCTTTTCTCTGCTAGACTGAAGAGCCTATACCAAATATTTGTTCCCCATGTAGGTGCTTATAAAGTGTGGTAAAAATCACTCAACCTTGTCTTTGTTAATTTAAATAAATTGAGCTCCTTGAGTCTATCACCCTATGGCACGTTTTCTAAACCTTTCAGCATTTTGCATGTCTTTTGTCTGGACCCTCTCTCTAAATTCATCAACATCCTTGTTGAATTGTGCACACCAGAACTAGACACTATTCCAGCAGCTGTTGCCCCAATGCCAAACACAGAGGTAAAATAATCGCTTTAATTCTACTCAAGATTGCTCTTTGTATGCATCCAAGGATGGCATTAGCCCTTTTGGCCATAGCATCACACTAGGCACTCATGTTCAACTGATTATTCAGCACAATCCCCAAATCTTTTTCGGAGTCACTGCTTCCCAGGATAGTGTTGCTCGTCCTGTAAGTAAGGGCTGCATTCTTTGTTCCTAGATATATACATTTACCCATATTAAAATGCATCTAGTTTGCTTGAGCACCTCTTACCAAGCAATCCAGATTGCTCTCTCAGTGACCTGTCCTCTTCATTATTTATCAATCCAATTTGTGTGTCATGTGAAAACTATCAGTGATGATTTTATATTTTCTTCCAGGACATTGATAAAAGTGTCAAATAGTACAAGTCCATAAGCCAATCCCTGTGGGACTCCACTAGAAAGCTACCTGCTTGATGATGATTCCTCACTTACAATTGAATTGAGACCTATCAGTTAGCCAGGTTTTAATCCATGTAGTGTATGTCATGTTTATATTGTTCTAATTTTTTTTAAATCAAAATGTTGTGCAGTGCCAAGTCAAATACCTCACAGAAGTCTAAGTATATTACATCAACACTGTTACATTTATCAACTGAACTTGGAATATCACCAAAAGTAAAACTGGTTTGACAGGATCCTCCTGAGTCCCATATCAGCCACTCCATTATCTTTCCTAAGATCAGTGTCAGACTGACAGTCCTATAATTATCCAGGTCATTTCATTTGCCCTTCCTCAACATTAGCACTTTAGCTTTCTTCCAGTCTCCTGAAACTTCCAAGTCTTACTGAAAATGAACAATGGTCCAGCAAGCTCCTCTGCCAGGTCTTTTAAAACACTTGGGTGCAGGTTATCTGAACCTGCTAATTTATAAATATCTAGCTTTAGTAGCTGCTGTTTAACATGATCTTTAGTTACTGCTGGAGTAAAAGGTATTTAATACTCAGAGTATGGCTATCTCCCCCCACCCATACAAAATTTACTGACCACTTCTGCCTTTTCCGCATTATTATTGGTAAGTCTACCCGATCCATCTTGTAATGGACCAATACTATTGTTAGGATACCTTTTTGTTCCTAATATACTTTAAAAATTCCTTGTTATTGTCCTTAATTCTGCTGGCCATAGATTTCTCCTTGTATCTTTTGCTTTCCTCGTCAATTTTCTACAATTCCTAGCTTCTGATTTATATTTATTACTATTAACTTTCCTTTTCTTCCATTTGTGTTTTATATTATAGCTGCATTCACTTTCCCTCTAAACCAGGCCATTTTGTTAAACCTTGATTGTGATTTTTGGGCATCTAGTAAAACGTTCTTAAGCTATTACCAACTATTCCCAGTTATATTTTTTCCATGCCCTCACAGGCCAAGAACATGTACAGATTGCAGCTCCCCCAACCTATAAGTGCTACTGCTCTGGGCTAGCCTGTTACGTGCCAAGGCACACTGGAGCTCTCATTACATCTTTTTTGCTCATAGTAAAAAAACAGTATGGCTTATATTTTCCTTTTTAAAAGAAATATTTTAAATGGAGAATTGGGATGCAGGAAAATATAAGTAGTTTTAGCAACCAGCAATACAGAACTATAAAGAGGCATAGACCACTGATGCAGGAACCAAAACAATTAAAAACCAGAATTCAGCCAGAAGAATCTCCACCTGTTTGAGAAAGGCAGCAAAGCAACATGAGTGGCTCAGTCAGATGGTCCTCATACCAGTGCCATGATGTTTTAAGGTTATTACTAGAGTCCATCTGCTGGCGGGTTGTCATATTACACTATCAACTGGCATCCTAATTGTTGCACACAAATGTCAAGAAAGTGAGACCATCCATTTGTTAATTTCTTAGTTTTATTGAGATGTCCACATTCTTAAAATTTGTCAATATATCAGTGTGGCTTTTTAAAAACAGAGGCTGTGGTAGGTTAACAATCATCATACTCTAATTCAAAAGCCCCTCTTCCCAACCAGCAGACCAACTTAACCTATATTTAGAGGCTTAGATTGTGCCCTAAAAGGTGCACAATCTAAGCCTTTAAATATAACTGACTTAACTACAGTGTTGCTTGAGAGCACAGCTAAAATACTTTGAATTGCAGAAGATCCAGTGTTTTTGTATGTACATTCATGATATCTACACATACATTTATTATTTTCACTTTCGTGCCTCTCGGGTAATGAAAATCAGTCATTCTTGTGAGTATTTCCCTTCCTTCACTCCCCAGTCCTAGAAGCAACTGTGCACTCACTAAAGGCATACCTGCATCAGAATACCATGATTTTTATCCACTGCATTCAAAAGCTATTCAAGACTGACATCAAACATTTCGTGGCTCTGTCTCAGTTTAGACCAAGCGTGGGCAAACTTTTTGGCGTGAGGGCTACATCTGGGTGGGGAAATTGTATGCAGGGCCATGAATGTAGGGCTGGGGGAGCGGGTTGGGGTACAGAAGGGAGTGTGAGGTGAGGGAGGGGGTGCGGTGTGCAGGAAAAAACTTAGGGCAAGGGGTTGGGGTGCAGAAGGAGTGCAGGATGCAGGAGGGGGTTCAGGGCAGGGGTGCAGGAGGGATTCAGGGTGCAGGCTCCAGCCTGGTGCCGCTTACCTCAAGCGGCTCCAGGGTGACAGCAGCATGCAGAGTGACTAAAGCTGGCTCCCTGCCTGCCCTGGCCTTGTACCGCTCCTGGAAGTGACCAGCATGTCCGGCAGTCACTCTTTGGGCTGGGGTGGGGCAGGCAGCTCCCATTGTCCACCTCACCCCAAAGCTCCCATTGTCCGCGATTCCCCATTCCCGGCCCATGGGGATTCTAGAGGGAGGGAGGGCGGTGCCTGTATGGAGCCCTCTGTCCCTACCCCCAGGGTTGCAAGGATGTGGAGCTGGCCACTTCCAGGAGCGGCGTGGGGCCAGGGACCACCTTAGCACTGCTACGCCATGGGGCTGGCAATCCCATGGGCCGGACTGAAAGCCCTGAGGGGCTGGATCTGGCCCACGGGCCATAGTTTGCCCTCCCCTGGTTTAGACTAATGTACATTAATTCCTGAAACATCTATAATTTAGCAGTATTGTGGCTCAAAATCAGAGACGGGCTCTAGCAAAATCAACATTGCTGTCTGCAAGCAAAGCATAGCTGCATAGTGCTAGATGTTTTGTATCTGAAGCACAATCAGATGTTTGAAATCCTCTAATAAAAAAATATCAAAATTAAAAGGGTCAAAGGATCAGCACCCTAACGACCTATGATCAGAACATCCTACATTAAATTAAATGACATGTCAAACTTCTTAAATTGGTTACTGTCAAATTATTTTAAGAATGAAACACAGTTAAGGGAACTTAGCAGTAGGTTGACGTCTAAATAGGACTGTTTCATTTTATACCGCATTTTTGCTGAATAACTTTGTTCAGTCACATAGCAGGAGTGGGCAAAAGCAATTAGAGTGGAAGCTAAGAACTGAGACTCCTTAATCATGTACCCAGTGCTGCTACCAGCTTACTTTGAGATGCTGAACAATCACTTCACCTGTGTACCTGAGTTTCCCCATCTAATAAAGTGGGTAATGTACCCATGGGTGTCCAGACTTAATCGTGTTTGGAAAGGTGTTGCCTAAGGACAAACATTTCTGCATTTATAAAGCTTCACTTTCATTTCAGATGCGTGTAAGAGGATAGAAGACTAGTTAATGCAAAGCAGAGTCAAGAACTCAACATTATCAAGACTGACACATTAAGAAAGCTGGCAGCCACATATTTAGGGAACAGGGAACAGCCACTAGGGAACAGACTGGTGGGCATGCTGTGGCCCAACATGAAGCTAGAGCCAACCCCACTAAAGTTGGATTAGGCCCATGGAGCAGATTCAGGTATGATATTTGAGTTGCATAGACCAGCTGGAGTTTTAAGCTTCATTGCAGCCACTGTTCTGGCATGAGGGAGGGGTCTCCACCAACTTAATACTGTAGATCTCAGCTGTTTAGAAGAGTTGCCCCCCTTTAAAAGGATTACACTGAGTATGCCAAGATATTGCAAGATTGATGCAGGGAAGGGAGTATGGGCATTTCTGCAGGTGGCTCTGCATGAGTTGCATGTTATGAGGAAGGAATAGTTTTCAATAGAATGGTGGATGAGGATGGAGGAGGAGATGTTAAGGTTGCATGTTTAAAGGGAGACCTGTAATTAATATTCCAGAATGCGTACATCCCTGTGCACCTCCATTTGTATATGAAAGTAGATACTTAAAAACCTCCTAGCTAGCTATCTGCATGCAAAAATAAGAGTACAAAAGCATATACATGTTTGCACATGGGCCTTGAGCCTCTTTAAAAACATGGCTGCTCCTTACCTATGTGTCAGACCCCAGCACTGGATCCAGTTCCCAACACAGACTAGTTTGTCAGGAAAGGAAGCCAGACAGTGGTTTTAGCAGGGGTGCAGGAAATGGCAGCAGCTTCCCTCTTTCGAAAAGAAAATTCTCATCTGACCCAATTCGCCCCCCAGTGGGAAGGTAAGTGTTGTTACCAGCACTGCTTATTTAACCTTGCATCAACATTCATCTGATTTGTTTTCCTGGCTCTTTTCATAACCGAGTTACATCAAAGGTGAACAGATTGCAGTCTGGCCCAATACTTAGAAATAATCGTGAGATATGACAAATTTTGGATAATCCATCTGTTTCACAGTGTGGTTTTAATGAAGTTCATTAAGCCACTTGTACACTCTGTTCTTTCACCAGGGATGCTGGCAGTCAGCTCAAAGACTTAGTAAAACTACACAATGGGCTTACAAAACAAATTTTCCATGCATGTCTGGATTTTAGGATGTGGGTGCCATTTACGGTGACCAGACAGCAAGTGTGAAAAATCAGGACGGGGGTGGGGGATAAATAGGCACCTATATAAGACAAAGTCCCAAATATCAGGACTGTCCCTATAAAATCAGGACATCTGGTCACCCTAGCACCATTTCCAGTGCACATGCAATGTTCTTGTATGCTAGCCCCAATTCTCGCTGAAGTCTTTTACGTGAGTAGTCAGGAAGTAGCAGCACCAGCCTTTGAGACCCACAAGGTCACTAGCATAGTTGCAGACTGCCTGATATATAAGGCCCCTGCAATGTTAGCTTTTCATTTTTAAGAAGTCCTTTTCACTGTGGAAATAATCACTATGAGTGGACATCTGTCCTGGTGAGTTCCTGAGGTGATTCGGGAATAGACCCCTGGCCCCATCCTCAGGATAGCAATCAAATCCTTTAGCAGTTGTGCTCCCGTCATTTCAGGTTCTCTGCACAACAACTGGTTGCCTGAAGTTGAACTGACGACTCCTTGGAGTTGCCAGTGTAGCATAATGGCACCAAGTGAGGGGAAACACTCCATAGAACAGCTTATTCATGCTTGGTCTACACTACAGAGTTAGGTCGCTGCAAAGCAGCTTACGTCAACCTAACTCCGTAAGCATTTACACTACAATGTTGCTCCCGCCGATGTTAAGTCTCCTACTACACTGATCTAATAACTCCACCTCCATGAGTGGCATAGCACTTAGGTCAATATAGTTAGGGCACCAGAGTGTCAACACGGACGCTGCATTGCTTATATTGACTGTTGCGGTCTTCCAGAAGCCATCTCACAATGCTCCACACTGATAGTTAATTCAGTGCAAGTGCTCTAACACAAGGAGCGTAGTGGGGCCATGTAAAAGCAATTTAATTATTGAAGTGACTGAAGGTCGATGTAACTTAGATTGACTTAATTTTGTAGTGTAGGCTTGCCCTCAGGTTGAAAGTGCTGGTATAGAGAGGCAGAAGGGACCTCTCAACATCCTTAGCAGCAGCCATATTGGGGAAGTGGAGGGAGAGGAGACAGTGAGAAAAAGCCAAAGAAAGAAGTTGGACACTCAAGGAAGAAGCAACAAGTCCAAAGGTAAGCAAGGGAGAAGAGCACAGAATGTGCAAAAGAAAGATAGGCAATGAAACAAGGAGGCAAACAGAACAGAAAAAATGTTCCCTTCTGTCAGAGCAGGCGGGTCCAATGGCGCTAGCCGCTAATTAAAAGAGGGAGGGCTGCACATGGGGCTATAAAGGTCTGTCAGCAGGCAGGAAGGAAAAGGAGGAGTTACTAGGACAGGCTGTGCCTGGGGAGTGGGTGTCAGGTACCCAGGAAGGCATCTTGGGGCTGGTGTTCCAGAAAGGGAGCAGAGCTGACTGGAACGGAAAAGCTTCAAGAAACAGGATCACCAGAGACCCCTGGGAGGGAAGGCTGTGAAACCCTAGGACAACCCTAGTTTGTTTTATTCACTGCTGTTTGGATAATAAACCTTCTCAAAGGAGACTGGGCCTGGCATTGCATGCTTGGAAGAAGCTGTGACAACATCTATCATTTTATTGTACTTTAAGAGGCATAGGGAGTCTATCTAGGGTGAAAGAGGAATCCCCACATCATGTCTGCTCCCACCGCCAGGGCCGCCCAGGGGGGGGGCAAGAGGGGCAATTTGCCCCAGGCCCCGGGCCCCGCAAGGGCCCCCACGAGAGTTTTTCAGGGTCCCTGGAGCTGGGTCCTTCACTCGCTCTGGGGGCCCTGGAAACCTCCTGCGGGGCCCAAGCCCCCAAAGCTTCTTCCGCTCTGGGTCTTCGGTGGCAGGGGGTCCTTCTGCCCCAGACAGAAGGACCCCCCGCCGCCGAATTACTGCCGAAGCGGGACCTGCTGAAGTGCCGGGTCTTTGGACATAATTCAGCAGGGGGGCCCCGACACGGGTCTTCGGGGCACTTCGACAGCAGGTCCCGGACAGAAGGACCCCCTGCCGCTGAATTACTGCTGAAGTGGGGGCCCCCTGCCGCCAAAGACCCCAGGCCCCCTGAATCCTCTGGGTGGCCCTGCTCACCACAGCCAAATAAAACTTGTGTTTACGATAATGGAGCACATGTGACTGTAGTTAACACTGATTACACTATGATCTCTGTGTGCTTAAATTATTGGAGAAGAAAAAGCTGGGGATGGTATTTTTAAATTTCTGGAGTATTTTCTTTTTCCAAAACCTTCAGAAACTGAATATTCCATCTCCTGACCCTGTCCAAGAATCCAGTTTATGCCTATGAGTCCCCATCTACTGAAGCCCTCCTGGGACTGCAGTAATAAAATCTGAATACAAGTGTGCTATAGGAAACTGTACTACAACAGTCTATTGTTTAATCAGAGACTATTCTCACAAGAGTCTAGATATTATTCTTGGATTTTTAATAAAATGCTACAGTGAGACATTTCCACTGTGTGCACAGAAATCTGGTCAGCTCAGTATTCTTCTTATGCTTTATCAGGGCATCACTGTCATCATCCAAGGAACCTGCCAGGGCAAAGACTTGCATTACTTAGGGAGGGATAATGTTAAGGTTTGCTAACAAAAAGATTAAGAAAAACTAGAGATTTTAATGGCAGCCCCACTAAAGAAGAGTTTTTCAGCTCCTGACTATTAAGGGCATCTCCAGGTAGACAAGCCACCCTCCTCTTCCCTTCAGTAATTCCTCTGGAGAAGGAAGGAGAGTCAAAACTCTCACATCCTTTCCTTTTGCTGTGTTCTTGAAAGCAGACAAGATCTCTGAGGCTGTGGTATGTGTCAATAATGTGATCACAGCAGGGAGATGAAGGGGACAGTTAACGAAACATGTCCAAAGTTGTAACAACCCAGTGACCTGGCTTTGCCATTGGCTGGCTTCCTGTTATAGCAGTTGGAATTTTAACAGCAGTGCATTTTCATTCTGCAGAGAGGACAGATTTTCTGTGTCAGAGGAGTATTTTTTTTTAAAAATCATTGTTTAGACCAGAGTTGAAAAGCAGAAGATGGGTGGGCCTGGATGCTTACAAAACATGATCTAAACATAATGCTTATTTTAATTGAAGGGAAAGCAGGGGGTTCTTTGGGTTTAAAGAGAACATGCAAAAGTGGAAACCAAAACACAGATAGCATTTCTAGTAGTATATGAGCACCAGACGACTACTTCTTAGAATTTCTAGTTAAGCTGACAGGTCTATTTTCATTGACTCAAGCCAAATGAAATTTAAAAAGGGTACAAACACTCTCCGGCCAACTCACTAGCTCTCTTACCCACCTCCTAGGGACTCCATCAGCAGTATTTGGAGGCAGGAAGACACATTAAGGGTGCTTCAGCTGCTAAAATCCAAAACACACCCCAGCTTTTTCTGAACTGCATAATCAAGTGAAAAATTTTCATCTTGTCTACAGTGTTTTTAGGAGGCTCCCTCTGCTGAAAAAAGTGTGAATGTCATCACTGTGAAGAAGTTATGTGAAATTAAAACCTGGCTTGAGATGTACTGTACAAAACAACTGCTGTACTTCAATAATAAGAGCTGACAAAACCAAACAAAAAACTAATCAATTTGCACTGGTCAGTTTCACTAAGTCTCATGTTTTGTCTGTGTGTAATACAGGAGAATGTGCTGTCACCACAATTGCACTCCAAGGCATTCATTGTCGCACCATATGACTCTGAAAATCCCCATCCTTTTAACTTTCTCCTGCACTTGATCAGAAGAGCTCATGATGGCAGAGCTTTTCATCAGGCCACAAAGCTAAATTGTCACTAAGAATTAGCCTGTTGATCTTACAGAACCAAAACTCAGTTGATTAAATAAGCTACCAGAAGGCAACACTTGTTTGGGAAATTAATACAGAATGTTTGGTGCCATTCATGAACAACAGTGGACTGATAGCACTGAAGACTGAAATCCTCTGTTCATTTACTCAGGTTAGATGTGAAAGCTTCCCACATTGCCTCATCCATATGCCTCAACCCTGACCTGTTAAGGATCAATGGTTGATTTTGTTTCCCTGCCATTCAACATTTGCTTTCTCTGGCAAGACTATCCTAGATTCCAGTTATCAGTCCAGAGGCTGGTTTGTATTAGTACCATCTCTCGAATAGTAACTGGAATGAAGCCATGAAACTCACCTCAAAACAATGCCACTTGTGCAGGCCACTGTTAATAGCTGCTGGATGGCAGCTTTTCTTTTTTTCCCCCTTCTTCAAACCTGTGCTAGATTTGTACCAGTGACCTTGTAGTAGAATGCTATAAAGCCATTGATTCCTGTGCACTGATATGGTCCCCAGTTCAACAAAGCACTTAAACATTTGCTTAAATGCGTTGCTGAACTGGGGTCACACACTAAGCTGATGAAAATACTGACTAAATTCTCATGGCTCCCTAACATTTCTGGCAGAGGTGATACTGTTTTCAGGTTGCAGTTACAAGTTAACAAAGCCTTGAAGCCCATTGACAAACTGATCCTTCAGACAAAGATCGAGTTCAAGAAAGGAAAAAAATTGCAGTTATTTTTCCAGTTGATCAGGTGTTAGACCATTACAACAACAAATGAAACGGAGGATAATGTGCACCTGTGCCTAGTGCCAGAGGCCAGCTGAAACTGTTTTGAAAGGTTGGGATTTGACAATGATTCTTCTATGGGCATTCCAATCCACTTAATGCATTTAACCCTGAAACTAAATTTTTCCAATAGATATAGCAAATATCCCTCACTCCAGACACACACATGCCTTCATTGCATTAAGATGCTTGATCAATTTTTCCAGTTCTCTTTGAATTTCATAATATTAACAACCACCACCAAGAGTCAACAGTTTGCGACAGATGTCATCTTGGATAGCCTCTAGAATGCACTCTAAGGTTACTTAGTCAGGATATAATTGGCAACTGTTTTGTTATGTCTTGATCAGAGCTGTTGGCTGAAACTATCACCTCAGCTTACTACTGACAGGATGCCTTTCATCCATAGATCTCACAGCACTTGACAAACAGTGGGTAATAAGCATCAGCCTCTCCCTTTTATACCTAGATTTCTGTGTGCTTTGTAAGATTTGTGTGAGAGCAAAAGGAAGGTTTGGTTACAAACCATCTCTGGGAAGGAAACTTTGGATTAAAAACTTACATTCCACTACATTTCTCATTTTTACTTTAGAATGAGTTTGAGTTGGGTGGCCATTAACAGCCCCATAAGTTTTGATGAAAGATTGACAGACTTGTATTGAGAATACACTTATACGATAACTATCACTGACTTCAGTAGGAGCAGACTTAGGCGAACAGTAAACTTTACAAACACTACCATTATTTAACCTTCTGTAATGTATTTGACTTTTAAATTCTATTCAAATCAATCCCATATACTTTCATAATTTTCATATCTGCACTCCACTAAACATAAAAATCCAATTCATTCATGACAAACAGGGCACGGGCAGATTTTTAAAATTACTTACCAATGGGTGTTTTGAACTACAACTATCTTTAAAAGTTCTCACAGGAGACATGGGCTGCCCTGTGTTCAGTACAGTAATGCCACCTAGCAGATATAGTTGATGAATTGGAACAAGGAGTAAAGTTTTAAAAAATGCTGAAGTCATGCTGAGTTAAGTCTTTCTTTAAAAATTGATTTAGGTGCTTTGGAAAAATTTTACCCAAAATGTCACATGGTCTATATAAGTTGTAGGCTTGGATGATATTTAACCTGGCTGTGACTTAACCTAGGTGAAACAGACAAGATTGATGGACTGTAGGAAACAGTCAAAAGAGTTGGTGAAAGTTATTCTGGCACTTCAATGGAATGAACATGACTTATTTGTGAAATAAGTGTACACCTGAGTGCAATCCTGGGTTTCTTCTGGATGACCAGAATTGAAAACACATTTCTGGTAAGAAGTGTTACTTTGAGTGCCACAATTCTCCATGCCTGTCTCATCACCTCAACATTTGATTACAGAAATGCATTTGACATGGGGATACACTCTGAAATCATTTAGAAACTAAATGTAGCATACAGATGCTCATCTATTAAGCAGTTCACACCAGGATCACATTATACCAGCACTCTGGTATTCACATTGGCAGCCAGGACATGCAGAATTCAAGGTGCTGGTTTTACCCTATGAAACTCTAAATAGTTTGAGACTGAGTACTTGAAGTGGCCTACTCTATCCCTAGGCAACAGTGGAGCAGATGAGATTATCAGAGGTACTCACTGTCAAGGTTTCTTTACCCACTTTGAACTTTAGAGTACAAAAGTGGGGACCTGCATGAACACTTCTAAGCTTAATTACTAGCTTAGATCTGGTACACTGCCACCAGCCAGAATTTAGTGTCTGGCACACTTTCTGTTCCCCCCCCAAACCTTCGCTGGGGAACACAGATCCAAACTCCTTGGATCTTAAAACAAGGAGAAATTAACCATCCCCCCTCCTTTCCCCCCAGACTTTCCCCTCCCTGGGTTGCCTTGAGAGGCTTCACACAGATCCAGACTCCTTGGATCTTAAAACAAGGAGGAATTAACCGTCCCTCGTCCTCTTTCCCCCACCAGTCCCTGGTGAGTTCAGGTCCAATTCCCTTGGATCTTAAAACAAGGAAAAATCAATCAGGTTCTTAAAAAGAAAGCTTTTAATTAAAGAAAGAAAAGGTAAAAATTATCTCTGTAAAATCAGGATGGAAAATGCTTTACAGGGTACTTAGATTTATATAGCCCAGAGGAAACCCCTTCTAGCCTCAAGTTCAGAATTACAGCAAACAGAGGTAAAAATCCTTCTAGCAAAAGAAATATTTACAAGTTGAGAAAACAAAAATAAGACTAATCCGCCTTGCCTGGCTATTACTTACAGTTTTGAAACATGAAAGACCGATTCAGAAAGATTTGGAGAGCCTAGGTGTACGTCTGGTTCCTCTTAGTCCCAAGAGCGAAAGAACAAAACAAAAAGCACAAAGACTTCCCTCCACCAAGATTTGAAAGTATCTTGTCCCCCTATTGGTCCTCTGGTCAGGTGTCAGCTAGGTTTACTGAGCTTCTTAACCCTTTACAGGTAAAAGAGACATTAACCCTTAACCATCTGTTTATGACACTCACACTGGAGCTCCCCTTCATTTACTGGCACATCATTCTCATGCAGTCCCCAGCTTTGGAGGTCACTCCCCTGACTTGATCCTTTCCCCTCCACAGTTCTCTCCGCCCTTGGATTTGGGGATGGAATAGTAGCTTGAAGGTTGGAGAGGTTTTATTTTACTGTTATTTCCCACTGGTAGGTAATTCTCTCAGTGGGATGAGCTGTCAAGTCCAAGATATTTGAAATTTTTGTAAATAAAAGGTAGCAGAAGTGAACCTCAGGAGCAAGGGAATAGTACAGTTTTGAGCGAGTGAGCAAGCAGATAGGAATGGAGGAACGCACAAAGGATACGCCATATTTGGAATAAAAAAAGGAGCACTCTTTCCCACGGTGATTGATTTTAAAAATTTTATGACAAATACTAACAGCGCATTCCATTCCATTCCCTTTTGTTTTAAATGTAGCAAAAAATGCAGCAATAGTTACATTAAGGAGCAGAAAGCATAAGAAACTGGTTTAGAACTGAATTTTATTCCTTGTTCAAAATAAATAGGATCCTTTCATACAACAGTGATAAGCGCAACACAGATTTTTTTCCCCACTAGGACAATATTATCTGTAACCCTGAGAACCAGCGCCTAGGCAAATGTGATCACATAAGTGAAAAGAATGTAAATCTCCTCAATAAAACACTTATCTAATCTATCAATGATGATTTACATAGGCATCTACTGTATGGCATTTCTATTGCATCTGGCTAGATTATACATTCATTGGGATAGGGACTGTCTTTAGTGTTTATAAAACCTAGAAGTTCTTATATCCACCATAAAAGTATTCACTTTGGATGCCACAAACCTTCTAGCAAACTGCAGGGGAACTTCCAAAACATTTAGCAACCTCAAAAGAAACTGGAAAAGTATTTCACTTAAAAAAAGTTAAAGAAAAGCATTTTTTAGAATATATCTTAATTTGAAGTTGATTATAAGCTTCCATCTAGAGTCACGGGGTGCATAGATTACTGCTGTTGACATGAATTTTATTTTTTAAATAGACCTATTAGTCTGTCAGATAAGTCATATGGCAGAAGTCATTTTGTCAGAAGCTATATTCTTTTAGTGAAAATGAAACCATTTGAGAACAAAGGACACCATGTTGCCATCTCAATGATTTCTCTGATAATACAGATGCACACCAAGACTAACATCAGAATTTGTTGGGCAATCTCAAAATTACAGCACCCATTGATCAGCCTAGCTGTTCAAGGAAGAAACATGTAAGTTTGTAAAGACATTATTTAACAAAAACCTAGTTAGTTTTCAGTTAATCTCTGGTTTACATTTGCATTGAAATAGCTAGACAGAGGCATTTGGGCCAACCCTTGATGGAAATACATTTTAAATGTTTTTTCAGGAAGAGTTGTCATTTGGGTGCCTTATTTTTTGACCAACTTGAAACATCAAGCTGCTGATTTTCATGAGACCTAAGCACCCACAATTCCTAAAACTAACTGGAGTTGAAGCTTAAAGCACCTCTGAAAAATTAGGCTCTTGAAGCCTCAAGCTGAGCACCCATAAATTGACACGTCTCTCCGGCAACCTTTGAAAGGTTTGGCTGTAGTGCCTCAATTTCTCAGTATCATACTGTCACTATTTGATTTGCCAATCACTCAAAAAGTTAGTGTAATTCAAAATTTGCTAGTGAAAGAGCTATCCAAACCTGGAGCTTCTCTCTCAATGCACTTATTTCAAACATCTCACATCCATAAAGCGCTAATTGGAATTCTTTACTTGGAACTGCAAGATCACATCTGAATTCAGAAATTGTCAACATGAGAGTTCGCTTGTTCTCTCTCCATGACCTATTGTTTTAAGGCACCTCATTTTGAAGCCCTGGGGTAATCCTTTTTGCTTTTGTTTTCCAGCATTCAGTACTTTCCAGTTCCCATATAACTGTTCTTGTTTATACAAAAGATTGTTCTGCCCCTGCAGCGATTTGTTTATCAAACACTATTTCCAGCTGTTCTTACATCAGTGATAAAACTTAAATTTAGGCAGCACCTTTTATGCAGAAGGATAAAAAAATCACTTAAGTAGATTTACAAATTGTAACCTGGTTTTGAAAACATTAAAGCAAGTGTGTAACTTTATGCATTTGAGTAGTTCTGTTGAAGTCAATATGAGAATCTAAATGGTTAACGTAACACTAGTGCCTAAGGGTTTGGAGGAATGGGGCCTTCATGTCCAAATGCGAAATCTTAACTCATAAGTAGCCCCACAAACTTCCATGGGACTACTTATTGACAAAAGGCCATTTGATCAGCCCCTACAAGCCAGAAATCACTTCACCCACCAGTGGCACAGCACTGCAGCTGTTTAACAGCACACACCCACACCCACCCCATACGGCAGTTTCAGACAGGAAGCGAAGAATACTCGCCCAGTTAAAACTACAGGGTACACTTAGGTGGGCTGAAACCTAGTATCCCAGGTCAAATTTGTCATCTGCTCTTGCAAAAAGAAAAAAAGTGAAATGGATAATCTGACCAAAGAAAGTAAAATTCTTTACATTCTCAGTTTGTCTAGCAACAAAATGCCCTCAAATATCACATTCTAAGAAGCAGAGAGGCGTATCATGTGCTCAAACTACCACTATGACTTCTTACAGAAGTTTAATTTTCCCCAGCAGTTTCCCATCTGGGCCTCATTACTTAGTTTATGAAATCTGACAGGATTACAGCCCAAGATGGTTTAAAATGTTATTGATATATTTGCCCTTTGACAAGGACTATAATTAGCAGCTAGATTGCTTTGTGAATTTTGCATATCTTTGCCTAAACAAGGGGAAGAAGCCAAAGGAAAATATTTAGTTTTGTAAAACAGTCTCAAGATAAAGGGTAACAAAAGTAAACAAATTACATCAGAGATGCTTTAAACATCTTTGTTATGTCTAGCTATAGTGACATCCAGTGGTTGTCAACAGAATAGTCACAAGCATATTCAGTATTTCAAGATATTTGCAATACAAGACCTACTATTGGGACGTGAATAAAATCAGTTCTCGTGCATTGTCCAAATGAAAATCACAAGATTAAGTTGATCTGATAAAGGAATCATCCTGCTAAAAGTATTACAAGAAAATTTAACAGCATTGAAACAAGTAGATCTATTTGAACACTTTAGTGTACTGTGTATATTCAAGGTTAGTGTTTTGTACCAGACCATTTTTCTGTTTATAGATGGTAACTGCATTTTAGCAAGATAAAAACTTCTTCTCTTGTTCCCATAGCGAGTTGTGCAAAAAGATTAGAAGACAAACTCCCATTCTATCTTGGATCTGCCATTGACTTACTTTGAAGTGTTAGGTAAATTAAGCTCTCTGCTTTAAAATTTCTTCATCTGAAATGTAGGCATATTATCTACTTCTCAGACGGTGTTTTGAGAATTAGGCAAGTTGTTTGTAAAGTGCTTTGAGGGAAAATTGTACAATTATCAATGGTTATAAAATTACTAGATCAATCAGATCATCTGGGAGGTAGGTAAGGCTTGGAATTAGCCCCTCGCCTTTGAGGTTTCAGGATGGTAATGTGCTCTCTTCCCCTAACAAAGGGAGAGATTCATTTAGTTCTGCAGTGAACTCTGACTTGGTCAGGAATATTGTTGAAAGGAATAGCTGCATCCTCTCCTCTATATGCAAGACAGGTCTTCCAAAAGACAATTGCATCCATGAGATCAGAATTAAAACACTAAAGCATTTTACTGTAACATTCTGGCACCAGACTTTCTGTACAACAGAAATAACGTTTGTTTACTGTTCCTCCTGAACTTTATGTTCCTCTTTCCTTAATTTACTCCACTGCTATTCCATGTCTGCCTGTTCAGTTTTATTTCAGTTTCTCCCTTTCTCCATCTAAAACAGCCACTCCTTCCTCCATTTCCCCCATCTGACGGCCTCACTGTCACTTATCTGGGGAGTAGGAATGGGTCCTGATTTCCCCTCCATCCTGCTGCTCCTTCCTCTCACTTCATTTCCCCTTCTCTCTTCCAGTTTTTTCCATTTACTGCAAAAAAAAAAACAACAAAACCTCTTCTCTTTTCAGAAAACACTTACTCCCCCCTCCCCCCCAGCATGCTCCTGCTTGCAGACAATCACATTTCAAAAACTGGCTGATCTGAAAGTATCTGGAGGGAAGGATCGACTGGTTAATTATTCTCACTGCAAGAGCCTTAATGAAAGGTCATATTAGAGCTTGCTCATGATTTTAACACCAGAAGGGACAATTATGATCACTATTCTGACCCGACACATAGCACAGATCATAGAACAAACCAAAAATCCCCACATTAAGCCCGTAACTTCTGGTTAAGGTAGAACATTGCTTAAGAAATCCACCCAGTCTTGACAAAAGACTTCACCTACTGAGGCTGTTCACCAGGTTTAATACTCACTTAAAAAAAATAGGGGGGTGGGGGGGAGTGTGCCAGTCTCTAGCCTGAATTTTGTCTAACTTCAGCTTCCAGCTATTGGATCTGGTTATGCTTTTGTCTGCTAGAGAGCCTTTTACTGTGAGGAATTTTCTCCATCTAGGTACTTAGATTGATCAAATTGCCTCAACCTTCTTCCTGTTAAGGTAAATGCTAGATTGAACGTAAGGCAGGTTTCTGAATCTTTTCAACCAACATTCCTGCTAAAGAGCAGTATGAAATGCAGACAACTGCTGCCGTAGAGCTTTTATGGATAGTAGTTTATCTAATGTGCTTATTTCAACATGGAGGGAAAAAAAACAGGATTTCTAAAAAACTTTAACTGCTCCACATAAGGGAGAAGGAATCTTGTTATAGTCAATTGTGGCTAACACTTTATAAATCTTAGAATGCAGCAGGAAAAATGATGGCAGAAGACTCTTCATTAAAGTGGGCAACTTTTGGACCCAATCCAGACTAAGCCAGTCCATCTAACCCACAGAAGCTATGCAGCAGTTCATAGACACGCACTCCCTCCTGCAGCATGTCAGCCATTTTAAAATGCTACAGGCATTTTATAGCAACTAATATTCGGAGGGGTGCACTTACTGCAGTTGCTTAGGGTGCCCCTCTGTCTTGTGAGGCTGGCAATGAAATCAAGGAAAACCATTAAGCAAAAGTCAAGCTGCAAGGACAGTGGATATTCACAGGGGTGGGCAGGGATAGCTCAATGGCTTGAGCATTGGCCTGCTAAACCCAGGGTTGTGAGTTCAATCCTTGAGGGGGCCACTTAGGGATCGGGGGCAAAAATTGGTCCTGCTAGTGAAGGCAGGGGGCTGGACTTGATGACCTTTCAAGGTCCCTTCCAGTTCTAGGAGACTGGTATATCTCCAATTACCACCTTTACCTATTACCTTCTTGAACAGCAGCACCAGTATTCTGAAGCACAGGGAGGCAGAAGCAAGAACTCCTCTTAGCGTAAAAGGAACCATCCCAACTAAAATGGCAATCAAGGAAAGGAATAGCCTGCCAAATTCCTCGAATTTTTGTCCTATCCTTTGAATTGACACCTTAATCTGGGCTACAGCCAGTCCACCAAGGCTCCATGCAGGGTCTTAGTACAGCTCTGTTCTTGTAGGGCAAAGGGGATAGATTGAATAGGCAGAGGACAGATCATCCATTCCTTTGCACAGCTCTGCACTGCCTCATCAGTGTGTTAGTTTTAGTCTGGAGCAGAAAGGTTAGCTTGCTGCAGAGCTAGGATCCAAAGAACAGCCAGCTGCCAATACACTGTGGGGGATATAGTCCTTAAGGAAGATCCGAAAGAAATACAAACCACCACAGCAACTCCCTTCACTGTGGGCAAGCTCATAGAAATCCATAACAGTTGGTTCTACTTAAATTTTCATACTGTACCCCACACTATAATATGACCAGCTTGCAGAATCGAGTTAAAGGAGGTGGCCAACATTTCTCACACAGGGTTTCTTCACCATGTGCCTCCCTACCCCCAAGAAAAAACATCACACATGTAGATTACTAGCAGCACAAACTTGAGTCTTTGTGCAGTTCTTCAGGAAGGCAAGGTAAAAAGTGCATTTCACATTCAGACTACAGCATATTGAGCTTTGGGGTATGTATGAGTTCCTGTGGGAGAGCAACATTTCAGTTTCAGGCACGCCTCAGAGAAAGTACCACTCCCTACGCAGACAAGCTTTGCCCTTGTGGTAAAAATTCCACAATGCTTCCCATTGCTCCAGCATTCCAGTGTTCTAGAAAAGCAATGACTTCAGAGGTTGAGCTCCCAAGAGGAGAGGCAGTATCCCAAAGACAGGCCATTCAATGCTTTGAAAAGAAGAAACCAGACCTACAGTTTAACAAGGATGGAGAGTGATAATAGAATTACTCAGATGCCCAGCAAAACTCCCAAATCGTGGACTGGCTTGATGATCTGTGAGTATATCTCCTGAAATAGAGTGGACCGAGCTAGAAAAAGCAAACTTTTTGAAGTGTTTCCCTCTGTCTACTTCTGTCTTGCCGGAGTTTAATTTCAGACTGCTCCATCTCATTTATGTGCTGATCTCAGCCAAATGCTAGAATAAGTGGGCATGGAATAGAATAGAAACTGTGGTTATCAACTGTGAACAACAGATAGCTGTGTATATCTGCACATTAATGACATTTGAATTCTTGAAGTCAACCACAAGGAAGGGTTCAAGCCATTTTAGAAAGCCTTTCCTTGAGCCCACCATCCCCTAGATAGGGAAGCATAGTATTATTCCATTATCAACTACACTGAATTCTAGGGAGAAGGCCAAGAGGTGGCCACTTATTCTTGGATAATTGTCACTGGTGGTCTGACTTTTGATATGCTTTATAAGATGATTACTTTCTAATTGAAAATCATTTACATTTGAACTCTAGGTATCACACTGGGGATTATGAAATAGATAGTGCAAGATGATGAACCAGTCACTGGTGTATTTAAGGCGGAGTTCCTTCTGCCCTATGATGATATGTACACACAACATGAGCAGGGATTCCACATCTCTTTGGCCCCAGGTAACCAGGTGAACAGCAGCACAAAAGCTGCTCCATTTCTCAGCCACTGCACTATTTGTATGAACAGATAATGGCTTGTTGGGCACTATGCTTGCGACCAAGAGGAGAGAAACTGCCATTATGAATTAAATTGTTAGGTGAAGTACAGAAGTCCTACATCCTGCCTCCTTCAGTGGAATATGTGAACCCTTCTCAATACTAAATTATTCAGTAACATGCATATAGGAAGGTTTCACTTCTCCATCTTCCTCCTCTCTGCAGTGGATGGCTGACATTCTGAAGCTTGAATATTTGTCTAGGTACTGTGATACGTGGTGTGCTGCCATAGCAGATCCTGGTAGCCCCAACACTGTTCAACTTATTCATGAAACATAACTTACTAATGTGCTGTAACAGACTGAACAGGTTACCAGGCTCCATGCAACTGTGGCATAAGAGGGGTGGGTGGGTGGGTGGGTGTGTAAGTATTGAGTTCTTATGCTCTACTTTCCCTTTACAGGCATGCTGAAAACAGCCCAATCTGAAAAGAGCATCTTCTATTTTAGAAGTTAATTTATCAAATAGTGAAGATCACATACCTCAGAAAAGTGATTAAAAACGGATGAGGCATGCAAGCTTCAACTTTTTAAAAAATTGTACAAAAAAGTCTGGCTACTTACTCACACAAAGTTGAAAGTCTTCAGAGAACTTAACTTCAATCCTATGAACATGCCCACTGACCAGGGGAGAAGGGGACCACGCACAATTGCCCAGGTGATTTAAAAGGGTCAGGGGGACCCCAACTGCCACCACTACTGTGGTAGCAGCAGCAGCCAGGGATCCCAGGGCCATTTTAAATTGCCCAGGCAGGCCGCAAGGTGCCTAGGTACATGAAACCAGTCTGGGCCCCATGCTTTGGGGGGCCCCGTGGGCGCTCCTGGATGTGACTATTTCATCACTTCCACTCTGGACCCGGCCCTGGGGCCCAGAATTTCTGTCAGCGGGCCTGCTTAGGAACATAATGCAATATCTTACATTTAATGCCTTCCCATAATCCCAAATGCTTTACACTTCTGAGAAATAAAAATCCACCATCTTTGCTAAAGGCCATCATTTCTTAGAAGTGGAGAATGTAATACATCTGCCAAACATTCCACAGGGTCTTTACTGGAGTAACTTTTAGAAAATTTGAAATAATGACCCAGCACGCACACACAACATATTTTACATGATGTCTGTAAAACATTGTCATTTCTCAGAAAACTAACCATGGTGTGTATGCAGAGTCAGCGAGCCAACTTAAGCTTCCTACTGCAATTTAATTTCCTCTACTATAAACGTCTCCTAGCATTAACCTGGCTTGTTACACAATCTAGTGGTCTTCAAGATTTTATTACCAGAGCAGAGTTATAATTTTTTATTGGCAGAGCAATCAACAATTCGCACACGCCAAAATATAGCCAAGTACAAGACATTTATTTTGAATGGCCTATTTTGTGAACTATCATTCTGTAGTCCTCTGGTATCAGCCGCTGGTCACAGCATCAGTTGAATCAGGAAGCCATTTCTACTTAGATGCTTTTAAGTCCATTCAGGTTACATCACTGTAGGTCAAATTTCAAGCTCCTGTCAGACTGAAAGTATGTAGAAATTTGCCTTTATTGTCCTAGTCCCCCTTCCAGCTATTGTTAACCCTTTCTCCCAAGGAGAGATTCAGTTTTTAAAAGACAAAAGGTGCAATGTGCTTACCTCTTGATAATGGTTAGATCATCTTTAATTCTAGCACCTCAAGTTATACACAGGTATGCTTAATAACCAAACTCCATAGAATTGTTGGACACATTCAATAAGGTGACAACTGTGCAATACCACTCAGTATTTCAGAGTCAGGGAACATAGTCTTGAATTGTTTAAACACAATCCACAGAACTCAAAATTCAAAAACCATCCACAGTTAAATTAAACAGTCATTTAAAAGTCTTACAGTTTAATATAGTTCACATAATGGTCAGTCTTTCACAAGGGATACTAAACATTACTTGAAAGCATGCCAAACTTTACTTGATGGCACATGATTGGCCATGGCTGGATACAACCAGAACAGTAAGGAGAAGTTCTACCACAGTTCAGCATATCCCGCATTATTTTGTCAGTTAAACGTGAACCGTGAGAATTAAATATTCATCTTTACATATACACGTTATGCTGTGAAAGCATATTTGCTTACAAACATATAAAAATACTTGTTAACTAGTTTGATAAGAAAATAATGTATAAAAGTATATAGCAAAAACATTTAATCATCTGACATTGGAAAGATCAAATCCATCTTTTTATATTACATGAAACAAAAACAGCTACAATTTTAGTTTTCTTGAATCCCTTACCCAGAAATACATCAAAGGAAGACACAGGAAAATTTTTCCCTCCAACAATAATGTGAAATTTTTCTAATAAACTGAAATGGCTAGTCCAGAATGAGCCCAGGTATTTGGCCACATTATAATAGTAGTAGTAATAATCCTGTAGCTATTCTAGATCCATAAAATACAGTAAGTAGACTTTTGGCCACTGGAAAAAAAGCTGAAGCATAAACAAGAGGTGAAACATTTTTGCTGACAAAGAAATTCAGTTTTGGTTTCTCAAGGCTAGCTGAACTCTAATTTAACTGAAGGGCAAAAAGCCACTACATTTCTTTATTAAATACACTTTACGCTTTGATTAGAAGTCTCCTTGATAGTAGCTAATGAAATGTCAAAAGTGAAAAATAAATTAACATAAAACAACTTTTATGTTTCACTTGAACACCTTGTCCTCTAAGGTTTTGTTTCATCTCCTTTATGAATAAAATTCCACAAGGTGCAAGCTCTTAAAGGGAGCAAAAATAGGAACTGTGATTTTAAAGAAGCAGCCTTAGTGTTTTGCTTTGAAGTCTGCCCTGAGATGACTAGTTGTCTTCTAGGACTGTATTCAGCCAGCTTCTTGGACTAAGGCTATTTTGGTGGTCATTTATAGGACATGGCACAAAAGCATACCCAAAGTGATGCAAAATGGTGGAAAGAAAAATTAATCTGGCAGTTGATAGCTTGATTCATGGGATTCTTAAAAAATGACACAATGACAGCCTTTCTTATCTTTTTCTTTCCGTGTTGGTTCTGGTGAAGGAGGGCACTCTTGTTCTTGAAATTTTCTAAAAAGATTAAAGTTCAGTTAATATATTTCTAACTCAAATCTGCTCTATATTTAAGTAAGTTTATTTATGATACTCTTGCTCTGGCAAAATTAGTCTTAACCACCATTACCTATGTTGGCTAGACAAGTTCCAGGATTTTCAGATTATTTGTATTGTCACAGAACCTAGAAACTGTATGCTAAGTACTGTACAAACATAAGAGTCCCTGTCCAGAGAGATTACTGCTCATGAATACTATTAGGCACACTTATATCAGTTCATGTCAGACCCAGCAAGATTTTCAGGAAGGTTAGACTGCTACTCTTCTGGGCATGCTCTAAGGTAAAAAAAGGTGTCGTGCCTATAACCAAATACTGGACAATAGGCCTATATTTGTACCTTAATATTAACAGCTTAAATAACCATAAATAACCAATTCTCATGGATAAATCTAAGATGTCGTGTCTCTGCAAACCATATCTTACAGAGATTCCCCCAAATCCTGTTTTTTGCAGGGGGCATAAGCAATAATAATATTAATAATGACTGATCAACAATCTTAATTCATGCCTGGTTCTAGAAGCTACATCAATAAGTATTGAAATTCAACATTTTAGTTAGCTCTTCTTATAATGCTTCTAAAAGCCTGTGCTTTCCTTTAACCAAAAGGGAAATTCCATGAAACAGAGCAAATTGCTCTGATGCAATTTAAATGGTTCAAAATGGGTTACTTATAGCCAACAAGTTCAGTTCTGAAGTTATGCAACATCCAAATGATGACATAACTCATCCTCTTTGGAGAAGTGAAATAGACATGTTTGTTTTTGAGTACCATTTAAATTGAAATCAAATCTGAATGATAATTTTAGGAATAAGAAGAGGCAAATCCTAATGATAGAGGATGAATGCTCTATATTTTACTCTCTTTTGCCTCTAGCCAAAAAGGACAGGATAATCTGTGATAGCTCTTGAAAATATATTACTTGTCTCTGGCCTATGACCACACTATAAACCAGATTTTTAAAATGGTGTTTATGCTACCTGGATAACTACAGCAAGCTACTCTGACGGCGTTTTGCCTCAAAACCAAAACTGTACCACCCTTATGATCAATAAGCCAAGAAGAGTATGTCCACAGAGTATGTTAGCACCCTTTGGCTAGGCTATGGGATTTTAGGTATAAGAATTCCCTTCCTGAAGTGCCAAAGCAGTATTTTTATGATGAATATAACATTTATTTTTCCATTTTCACCCAGAGGATGTGTAAGTGTGATGGGAGCTACAATTTGCAATTGAGACCCACGTCCCTGATGGCTACTAAAAAAATCTACTAGTGAGGAATTGGGTCAGTTATTGACAGATTTTGAAGGGCAGGATGCCATCAAAGGAATCAATTTCCTTCAATTGAGATTTTAAACCCTTTTCTAGAACTCCTCTCTACGCTGACAGAAGACACTAGGAACCTGAGCCATCTTTTTCCATGCACTTTAGGAGGACATTACATAACACTCTCACCATAGTTATCCATGCTTTTGTGACATCCTATTGGAATCACTGCATTGCGCTCTACATGGAGCTTTATTTGATACTCCAAAGCTTCAGAAAGCTCAGGTGGTGACTTTTTGCTTACTTAGCAGCTTTTGCCATAGGAAACAGGCATGTGCTCCAGGGTTTCACTCCCTTCCTAGTCACTTCTGGTTGTTATTCAAGGCACTGTTTTTTATTTAGGTCCATAGGCACAACCACAGGGAAGGAAAAAGAATCCTTCCTTCTCCACCCCACAATTTGCCTTGTTATTCCATAGACAGAAAATTCTCCCTCCTGGTACATCCAACTCTTTATTCCCCTCCTGTGGTGGCACTAACAGAAGTCAGCAAGGGCATTTTTGCTGACGGTCTCTATATTTGAAAAATCTACAAAGTGGCAGGGGTGGCTCTAGGGATTTTGCCGCCCCAAGCACGGCAGGCAGGCTGCCTCCGGCGGTAGGTCCGCTGGTCCCACGGCTTCGGTGGACCTCCCGCAGGCACACCTGCGGCAGGTCCGCCAAAGCCGTGGAACCAGCGGACCCTCCGCAGGCAAACCGCCCAAGGCAGCCTGCCTGCCACCCTTGCGACACCGGCAGAGCGCCCCTCACGGCTTCCCGCCCCAAACACGCACTTGGCATGCTGGGGCCTGGAGTTGAACCTGCAAAGTGGAAGCAAAAGCATTCTCAGTAAAGTAACTCATATTGGTCTAACAGGCTCTGTTCAAGGCACATGTAATTTGATTATCCACTCTGACTGGGAGAAAAAGGGAGATATTTTACCAAAGAAGTGCAGCCACTTCCAGAAGGCATTTAGTTTTACCATTGATTAAGCTATTTATTTTTTGTACATTCACCTGCCAGACAGGAGCAGTAAACAAGGCAGTTCTCTAGGTGAAGGAAGAATAAACTACATAATCCTTGATCTGTTGGTTTGGTTTGTTGTATGCTTGGCTTGATTGAAAGACTATACTGTGGTCTGTTTTGGGGGCTGTGCATTGAACCAAGCAACCTGCTAGGCTAGGCTAGGCTGTGAGCTTACTAACAAGGCTCTAGGCCAGGGGTCAGCAACCTTTCAGAAGTGGGGTGCAAAGTCTTCATTTATTCACTTTAATTTAAGGTTTCACGTGCCAATAATACATTTTAATGTTTTTTAGAAGGTCTCTCTCTATAAGTCTATATAGTATATTAACTAAACTAGTGTTGTATTGTAAAATAAACAAGGTTTTCAAAATGTTTAAGAAGCTTCATTTAAAATTAAATTAAAATGTTGATCTTACGCTTCTGGCCTGCTCAGCCTGCTGCTGGTCTGGGGTTCCATTCACCTAGGCCGGCAGCAGGCTGAGCGGAGCCTGCTGCCAGGACCCTGGCTGGCAAGGGTCTGGCAGCCAGAACCCCAGACAGGCAGCGGGCTGTGCAGGGCCAGCAGCCAGGACCCCAGACCAGCAGTGGTCTGAGCACCTCAGCCCACTGCCACTCAGGGGTTCCATCTGCCAGCTCCTGCCAGCCAAGATCCCGGCTGCCAGACCCGCTCAGCCTACTGCCAGTCTGGGGTCCCAGCCCTGCCCGCATACAGTGGGTACCTACCTTCTCCCTGGTTCTGGCCCATTCTCTTCCTCTCTCCGCACTGAGCTGAGGGTGGGAGTGCACTGAGCACAGGGCTGGGCGTGAAGGGTCTGGCCAGGAGCTAGAAGGAGGGAGGGGGCTCAGGGTTGGGGCAGGAGATTTGGGTGTAGGGCACTTACCTGGGCAGATCCCATTTGGTGCGAGGGGTGCAGGTGGGAATGTGGGGGGGATGCGGGAGCACCTGTTTGGTGCTCAGGGTGGGGATGTGAGGGGTGCAAGAGTCAGGATGTGGGGGGAGGGGTGCAAGCGATGTGGTGGGGTGCAAGAGTCAGGGAAGAGGGCTGAGGGTATGTTGGGGTTTGCCAGAGTCGGGGAGGCTGGGTATGTGTGGGGGTGCCAGAGTCAGGGCTGGGGTCGTGGGGGGAGGGGGGAGTGAAGGAGTCAAGCAGAGAGCTGGGTGCGTACTGGGGAGGGGTCAGGGCAGAGGGCTCCCCCACTCCTGTAGCCCCCAGCTGGCTCACCCACTCGGGGCCCCGCAGCACACCGCATGAGCGCAACTAGCGCCCCGCGGCAAGAGAGATTCCCCTCTGGCTGTGTCTGGAGGAGCCGCTCCTCCAGATCCCGTGGTATGCGAGCTCCGCGCCCCAGGGCTCTCTGGCCACCATCAATTCCCGCTCGCCTGCACCTGCTAGACGCTCAGCGCGGCCAGGCCGTAGGGCTCTCCACTCCTCCCAACTCACGAACAGCAGGTGATCCATAGCCGCGGCTCGGCGCCTCCTCCCAGAGATGTTCATCAGCCCGCACTGCTGCCGCCGGCCTCTCCCGCCTCCACCCACCAGGAGTCAGGATCAGGTTCAGCAGCGAATCTGCTCCCCTGGTGTGCTGCCAATCCACCATGGCCAGCTATACCAAGGTGGTCCAGGTAAGCAGGCCCCTCTGCAACAATGGGCAGGGCTCCTCGCCAGGTGAGGGGATGCGGGAGTCCAAGAGCAGGCCGCTGAGGCAGCTCCTTTCTTGGGGGGCACAGGTTTGGCACACGTGCCATAGGTTGCAGACCCATGCTCTAGTCTAGCCTGATATCTTTCAATCCCTAACCCCTTTCAGTTCCCTTGACAAAGGGATGATTAGTGAAAGGGTATCTGACTTTTTACACAAAGCCAATATTCAGTTGCTGAATACTGGCTACACTATTTAAGCATCAGCAGATTTCATTGACTATGTTCAATGCCTAGCACCAGAAATCTTCAAGGATTAAGGGAAAAAGTTCTCCTCTCAAACCCACACAGTCAGCAGAGTATCAGTTAACATCTGCAGTGCAGATGTGCAAGCAGAATTTGCCCTGATTATCCCTAGTTGTATTTTCTCTCCAAGACAGCAGTTTGTTCTCTGTTAAAGCTCACGAGTTCTTGAAGTTTCCTCAGAACACCGTTGACCTACCTTATTACTCTGACAAGCTCATGAAAGGCTTGGTCTACATTCAATCGTATTTTTGCTGAGGCTTCCATATACGTTACTTTAAGCTGTCGTGCTAATTGCTGGCCTTCCTCTTGTGTTACCTGAAATCAAAAGCAATCATTAAGAGTAAGCTCTAAGCATTCCACTGACATATTCTGATTTGCGTACACGTACACACACACACACTGAGCATGATGTCTATGAAAAAATAAGTAGCTGTTTCCCTAAATATTGCGTATGAATCACATTATCCCTGAGGGATTCAGTAGTTTGATATTATCTAGCCATTAAAATTAAACTACCGGTGTTGAGTATAGCTTCTCAAGCATGGTATTTAAAAAAAATAAAGCTACTCACCAAAAATACAAAAAACTAAGAATTTAAAATGCAAGTTAACTTTTTTTAGTGTAGAGAAGAGCATTCACAAGAATCAGAAAGCTCTGTTCATATACCATCTTTAAACCATTTCCCCATTTTCCATTTTATTAAATACTTTTCAAATTCTGTGTAATAGTTCATATAACCAGGTTTTACTCCTTAAACAGGAAAGCCTGCTATGAACCAAAATTACAATGACTCAAAAGTCAAACAGCTGCTGCTAGATAAGAACCAAGTGTGCAAGATATAAAGCACAGCTGTTTAGAAATATAGTTTGAACTCCAGAAGATGAGAGGTGGGTACACAGTGCTACAGAAATTCTATAAGAAAACTGAGTAGCTTTGTCCTGATACGATGGTGCAAGTTTCAGTGAAAAAATATTCATACAGCAATACACAACGCAGCCCAAAATGCTCATTTGTGACAAGCAGATCCTGAATAGTAAGCCGGGTGACATGCCTTCTGCACTGGAATCGTTTGATGCTAAAACAAGCTGCCATCCATCATCGATTCAATACATGCACCATATTGATAATTCCCAAAGGAATACTTAAGATAGAGAAGATGACGTCAAAGCTAGTGGGTGCTAAGACGCAGCCTTGCTACATACCAGTATCAATATTAAACTCAGATGACCTTCCATTTCAATACTAGATGGCGGCCTTCATTCCCTCATGGAACTCCTTGAATAGGAGGAGCACCTTTTGTGGACACTCAATTTGCAACAGAATCTTACAGATACCACTCCTGCTAACCATGTCAAAGGCTCTGGACAACATGGATCACTTCTGCTATCTCAGCTCAATTCTTACCAGCTCACTTAATCTTGATAGGGAACTTGATGCTAGAATCAGCAAAGCTTCTGTTACCTTTGGCAAACTTACCTGAAATATTTGCTAACCCTGAACACAAAGGTGTCTCTTGGGTCCTTGGTACCTTCCTATACACAGTTGTGAAAGCTAAGTTACGTACTCCAAGCAGGAGTGGAGATTGAACAGTTTCCACCTCTGCTGTCTTAGAAAAATCCTCAGAGTTACTTGGGACCAACAGATCACAATAATCAGACCCTTGAGGGAACCAGCCTACAATCCGGGCAGACTACACTGGACACAAGGAACACATGCCTCAAGATAATCTGCTGAAGGCTGTGCTCTATGGCCAACTGAAGAACTGCCCACGACACAAAGGAAGGCCAAAGGTCTAATACAGCAACAAGGTGAATGAAGCAAGGTCTCAGCATTTCCACTGACAACTGTGAAAATCCTGCCCAAAATCATTCAGTTTGGAGAAGCTGGGTTAAAAAGAGCCATGAGAGAGCTCAGCCAGCAAGCCAGGAAGCAGAGTATGCTTAAAATTCTGTCCGTCTGGTGAGGGAACCTGTAGCCACTGTGGGAAGGTTTGCCACCCGCATCAGGCTCTTTTCCTATACCACCGCTAAGCACCCTTGACGGACTGACTTTGTCGCATCTCCTTTCATCTGTTAAGATGCTGGATGGCCACATAAGGAGGAAAAAGCAGATTGTTAGTGGTAAAGATGAAGAAACAGATCTTGGTAAAACATGGCTACAAAGGAAGACAGTCAAAGGTCTGACTGGAAGAAGAACAGATGTCAATGGCAAGAGGTGCAGGAAGACAGAGGTCGAGAGAAAAGATAAAGTGTAGTTTAGGGGAGATTTAATTGGATGTCCAGCTGCAATCTCAGATGTCAGAAACACACAGAGGTAAGACACTGGACAAAGGAAGGGAAGGGCAGGGATAAAGAGGTAGACTTGTGGGTGGTCAGCAGATAGCATTAAGAGAGACAAATTAAGAATAAAAATGCCTCTTACATATATTATGTCAGTTAATGCGAAGAGAGGTACCCAGGGAGTGCAGAGGCTGGAAGAGGAGAGGGGAGATGCTTTTTACAGATTTTAAGGCCTTTCTGACCTGCTGTATAATAGGCAGAGTTTCCACCAGTAATTCCTACATTGAACCTATCCTTCTGATTGTAGCTCTAAAAGATCAATTCTAAAAGATGCATGGTAACTCAGTGTAAGACCTAATCTTGATTTATAGATTTCAAGTGATGGAGAATCTACCACATCCCCAGGTTAATTACCAGTGTTAAAAACGTGCACCTTATTTCTAGTGTGAAATTGTCTGCTTAAGTAAACAGACCCTTATTAGCAGATCCTTTTCTCTATGTAGGCATTTATAGACAATCAAGTCAACCCTTGGATACCTTAAATAGATTGCAATTCTCAAGTCTCTCTGCAAGGCAGTTTTTCCTGGATCATCAACTATTCCTGTAGCTCATTTCCAGTTTTTCCATGTCCTTTTCTGAAGTACTGACAATAGGACTGAACACTATCTTAGCAATTCTTGCTGTTACCTCTGTATATGGCACAACCTCCTTTCTTCTACTCAATAGACCCATTTATGCACCCAAGGCTCATTGTCATAACATCACATTGGGAGCTCATGTTTAGTGAGTTATTCACCATGACCTCCCAGTCCTTTCCAGAGAGTCACCCCATTCTGTAAATGTGACCTACATTCTTAGTTACAAAATATAAATACAGCCAAACGCATGGTTTAAAAAAAAAATGTTCAAATAGGCGTAGTTTACCAAGCAACCTAGACCACGCTGTATAATTGACCAATCTTTTAACACTACTAGTTTGGATCCTCCTCACATTTTCTCTTTTTAAAATCAGCAGTGACTTTGTTTTCTTCCAAACAATTGATAAAAATATATTTAATAGCAAAAACCACTTCCAATGGGTGCCTCAGGGGACACTGAAGAATTCACTGGTTTCCTGCTTAGCTGGTGTAACTCAAGGTGTTAACCTTGACCTGTTGCCTTACAATATTGGTCCAAGCTGTCTGTAGCAGCTCCACAACAGAGATCAGCTGCTCTCGTCTGCAATTCCCAGATCTGTACATCTAAAAGGTAGGGCACTCTAGACTGGAAAGACAGGGTGTCTCAGTTCACGGCAACTACATCTGTATTTCCCCCCTTGGATCCAGCAAGGGCCCACACACTCAGGCTTCCAGCTCCCCAGCTGTTGCCTTTTGGGTAGAGACCTGCATCTTACTCCCTTCAGACTAGGGCAAAGTCCAGGCTGTACAGTTCCCTGCTTTCACTGTGCATTTCCCAGCAAAGTCTGCTGCCCTAACAGCTCTGCTTGTTTTCTTTTCAGAGACTGATAACAGAGTGATTGCGGCAGACAAGTTACCACACAGTTCTTTCTAAGCACACCTACTATATTCTTAAGGTAAAAAGCATTAGAGAAGGCATTAAAAACAATAAAAGAACCTACATGCACACTAAGCCTACTATGCATCACCCCACCCTAGGAGGATTTTGTTTTGTTGTTACAAGATCAAAGTTTCCACTCAGAACAAGCGCAGTCTTACGAGGCTTCAATAGGCCCAGTCCTTCCAATCCTTGCATATGGATTGGAGCCCTCCATATACCAGGGTCCTGGCCATTTGCTGGATCAGGAAGAAGGCCCCGAGTCAATATAAAACAGGTTTCGGAGTAGCAGCCATGTTAATCTGTATCAGCAAGAAGAATAGGAGTACCTGTGGAACCTTAGAGACTAAGGCCATGTCTACATCTAAAATTTTGCAGCGCTGGTTGTTACAGCTGTATTAGTACAGCTGTATAGGACCAGCGCTGCAGAGTGGCCATACTTACAGCAACCAGCGCTGCAAGTGGTGTTAGATGTGGCCACACTGCAGCGCTGTTGGGCGGCTTCAAGGGGGGTTCGGGGAACGCGAGAGCAAACCGGGAAAGGAGACCAGGTTCGCTGCGGTTTGCTCTCGCGTTCCCCGAACCACCCTGCAAACCGCAGGGAAGGAGACCTGCTTGCTCGGGGGTTCGGGGAACGAGAGAGCAAACCGGGAAAGGAGAACAGCTTCGCCGCGGTTTGCTCTCGCGTTCCCCGAACCACCCTGCAAACCGCAGGGAAGGAGACCTGCTTGCTCGGGGTTCGGGGAACGCGAGAGCAAGCCGGGGAAGGAGACCAGCTTGATTACCAGAGGCTTCCTCAGGTATGCTGGGATACCTGCTTATTCCATGGAGGTCAAGAAAAGCGCTGGTAAGTGTCTACACTTGATTACCAGCGCTGGATCACCAGCGCTGGATCCTCTACACCCGAGACAAAACGGGAGTACGGCCAGCGCTGCAAACAGGGAGTTGCAGCGCTGGTGGTGCCCTGCAGATGTGTACACCTCCTAAGTTGCAGCGCTGTAACTCCCTCACCAGCGCTGCAACTTTCTGATGTAGACAAGCCCTAACAAATTTATTTGAGCATAAGCTTTCATGGGCTAAAACCCACTTCATTGGATGCATGCAGTGCAAAAAACAGTAGCAAGAGATATATAATATAACACACACACACACACACACACACACACACACACACACACACACAGAACAACAAACAATGGGTGTTACCATACACACTATAACGAGAGTGATCTGTTAAGGTGAGCTATTACCAGCAGGACAGAGGGGAAAAAAACAAAACTTTGTAGTGGTAATCAAAATGGTCCATTTACAGCAGTTGACAAGAAGTTGTGTGTGTGGGGAGGGGGGGAATAAAAATGGAGAAATAGTTTTACTTTGTGTAATGACCCATCCACTCCCAGTCTTTATTCGAGCCTAATTTAATGGTGTCCAGTTTGCAAATTAATTCCAATTCAGACTCCGGAGTCTGTTTTTGAAGTTTTTTTGTTGTAATATTGTGACTTTTAGGTCTGTAATCAAGTGACAAGGGAGGCTGAAGTGTTCGACTGGTTTTTTAATGTTATAATTCTTGACGTCTGTTGTGTCCATTTATTCTTTTACGCAGAGACTGTCCAGTTTGGCCAATGTACATGGCAGAGAGGCATTGCTGGCACATGATGGCATATATCACATCAGTAGAAGTGCAGGTGAACAAGCCTCTGATAGTGTGGCTGATGTGCCTAGGTCCTATGATGGTGTCCCCTGAATAGATATGAGGCCAGAATTGGCAACGGGCTTTGTTGCAAGGATAGGTTCTTGGGTGAGTGTTTCTGTTGTGTGGCGTGCGGTTGTTGGTGAGTATTTGTTTCAGGGTTGGGGCTGTCTGTAAGCAAGGACTGGCCTATCTCCCAAGATCCGTGAGAGTGATGGATCGTCCTTCAGGATAGGTTGTAGATCCTTCATGATGCGCTGGAGAGGTTTTAGTTGAGGGCTGAAGGTGACGGCTAGTAGCATTCTGTTACTTTCTTCGTTGGGCCTGTCCTGTTAGGGGTGACTTTTGGGTACTCTTCTGGCTGTGTCAATCTGTTTCTTCACTTCAGCAGGTGGATACTGTAGTTGTAAGAATGCTTGATAGAGATCTTGCAGGCGTTTGTCTCTGAGGGGCTGGAGCAAATGTGATTGTATCATAGAGCTTGGCGGTAGACAATGGATCGTGTGGTGTGGTATGGATGAAAGCTGGAGGCATGTAGGTAAATATAGCAGTCAGATCTTCTTCTCTCTTCCCATCCCCAAAGTAAGTTGTGTTGGGCTCTTTTTTCAAATAGGTTAGTAAGTTCTACATACACTGTTGTAAGTATATTTTTAGCGAAAGCGAGGCCAGAGTAGTTCATCTTATTTGGAGCAGCAGATGAGGTGGTCTGGGGCACTGAATTCCTGTGGGAATTCATCCAGTGTCTTAGACCAACAACAAGAAAGCTCCATTTCCGGTGCAAAAGAATTTTCCTCTTGCTGTGGCCAGCTCCATCATGCCTGAAGAGCAGAACCATCATCATCATCTGCAGACCTTGTCCTGGAGTTTTAGCCAATCTTTCAAATGTCATGATCCCTGGGGACTGTTAACTAACTAACTAACTATATCTGGCATGTGTTCTCTTTCAGAGCTCAATATCCAAACAGAAAATGACAAATGCTTGTTATGCTGTGCTGAGATAAGCACTCAAGCCAAGTTTGGTCCTATAGTATTCAAACATTACTGTATGGCCTGATGGGAGTATCTGCTTCTCAGCTTTGTACACAACCCAAATTTTAGTCCTCCATTGACTTTGTGTGCTCTTGGGCAAGTCATGTAACACCTGCTTAAGTTTCTTCATCTTAAAAATACAAAACAAAACAGGAATAATCTTCCCTTCCTTACAAGATGCAGTATCACAGGGGTGGCCAACGTGTGGCTCTGGAGCCACATGCAGCTCTTCAGAAGTTAATATGCAGCTCCCTGTATAGGCACCCACTTTCCAATGTGCTGGGGGATGCTCACTGCTCAACCCCTGGCTCTGTCACAGGCCCTGACCCCACTCCATCCCTTCCCGCCCCCTTCCCCTCAGCCTACAGTGCCCTTGCTCCTCCCCCTCCCCCCCAGAGCCTCCTGCACACCATGAAACAGCTGATCGGGAGATGCAGGGAGGAAGGGGGAGGTGCTAATCAGTGGTGCTGCCAGAGGCCCTGGGAGCAGCGGAGGGAGGAGCTGATGGGGACTGCTGAGGTATTACTGTGGCTCTTTGGCAATGTACATTGGTGAAGTCTGGCTCCTTCTTAGGATCAGGTTGGCCACCCCTGCAGTATCAGGACTAGAATTCATGCAGAATTCCTAATATATCTAATACTACATAAGCTTTAAAAGAAACATATGAAAAGAATGGAGTTCTGCTATTGACTGGAAGTCCATTTTGCTAAATCAACTAAAAAATCTAAAAAGGACTGCATTGCAAGCTAATTAATCCACAGAAGTCAAAACTCACATAAGTGCATGTGATTCCATAATTGCAATCACTTTGTCCCCTAATAAACTGGTGAAATGGGGCAGCTGTTTAACAAACGAGAGTGGTACACAAAAGTTTACAACAGAAAGTGGGAATTTAGGCATATGCCATCATGTGTCAGCAATGCTCCTCTGCCATGTATATTGGGCAAACCGGACAGTCTCTAGGCAAAAGAATTAATGGACACAAATTTGACATCAGGAATCATAACACTCAAAAAACAGTAGGAGAACACTTCAACCTGTCTGGTCATTCAATGACAGACCTGCGGGTGGCAATTTTGCAACAGAAAAGCTTCAAAAACAGACTCCAAGGAGAAACTGCAGAGCTGGAATCGATATGCAAACTAGATACAATCAATGTAGGCTTAAATAGGGACTGAGAATGGCTGAGCCATTACAAACACTGAATCTATCTCCCCTTGTAAGTATTCTCACACTTCTTATCAAACGGTCTGTACTGGGCTATCTTGATTATCACTTCAAAAATTTTTCTCTCTTACTTAATTGGCCTCCCAGAATTGGCAAGACAACTCCCACCTTTTCATGCTCTCTGTATGTATATATATGTCTCCTTAATGTATGTTTCATTCTATGCATCCAAAGAAGTGGGCTGTAGTCCACGAAAGCTTATGCTCAAATAAATTTTTTAGTCTCTAAGGTGCCACAAGTACTCTTGTTCTTTTTGCAAATACAGACTAACACGGCTGCTACTCTGTTACCTAAACTGAATCCCAAGGACCCCTGTTTTAAGCCTCACTCTAAAGATAACACCTCTAGCAACACAGTGCTGTGCTAGTGCATTAGTTAATTACTGACTCAGAGGAAAACTAGCACCTACTAAACCACAAGCCACTTCCGTGCACCCATTTTGGATCTTCCTTGAAAGCCTGCCACCCAGGGGCCGATGAAGGCCTAACCTCATTTAGTTTGTGATTAGCTAATAAGGCTGCCACCCTGGAAAAAGCTGCTGAGACATCAAGTGCCTTGTTCAACTCTCCTCCTTTTTAAAGGGAATCAATGTTATTTAAACAAAAGAACAGGAGTACTTGTGGCACCTTAGAGACTAATAATTTTATTTCAGCATGAGCTTTTGTGAGCTACAGCTCACTTCATCGGATGCATAGAATGGAACACGCAGACAGGAGATATTTATAACATACAGAGAACATGAAAAGGTAGACGTATGCATACCAACAGGAAGAGTCTAATCAGTTGAGATGAGCTATCATCAGAAGGAGAAAAAAAACCTATTGGAGTGATGATTAAGATGACCCATGCCTGTCCTGTAGTAGGTGGCTTCTAGGTACTCTTCTGGCTCTGTCAATCTGTTTTTTCACTTCAGCAGGTGGGTATTGTAGTTGTAAGAATGCTTGATAGAGATCTTGTAGGTGTTCATCTCTGTCTGAGGGATTGGAGCAAATACGGTTCTATTTTAGAGCTTGGCTGTAGACAATGGATCGTGTGGTGTGTCCTCGATGGAAGCTGGAGGCATGCAGGTAAGTATAGCGGTCAGTGGGCTTCCGGTATAGGGTGGTGTTTATGTGACCATCGCTTATTAGCACAATAGTGTCTAGGAAATGGACCACTTGTGTGGACTGGTCTAGGCTGAGCTTGATGGTGGGATGGAAATTCTTAAAAATCACAGTGGAATTCCTCGAGGGCTTCTTTTTCATGAATCCAGATGATTTAGATGTCATCAATGTAGCGCAAGTAGAGTAGGGGTGTTAGGGAAAGAGAGCTAAGGAACCATTGTTCTAAGTCAGCCATAAAGATGTCGGCATACTGTGGGGCCATGCGGTATCCATAACAGAGCCAGAAGAGCACCCAGAAGCCACCTAATACAGGACAGGCCCAACAAAGAAAACAGAACACTACTAGCCGTCACCTACAGCCCCCAACTAAAATCTCTCCAGCGCATCAAAGATCTACAACCTATCCTGAAAGATGATCCCTCACTCTCACAGATCTTGGAGACAGGCCAGTCCTCGCTTATAGACAACCTCCCAACCTGAAGCAAATACTCACCAGCAACTGCACACCATACAACATAAACACTAACCCAGGAACCTATCCTTGCAACAAAGCCCGATGCCAGCTCTGTCCATATATCTATTCAAGTGACATCATAGGACCTAATCACATCAGCCACGCCATCAGGGGCTCGTTCACCTGCACATCTACCAACGTGATATATGCTATCATGTGCCAGCAATGCCCCTCTGCCATGCACATTGGCCAAACCGGACAGTCTCTACGCAAAATAAATGGACACAAATCTGACATCAGGAATCATAACATTCAAAAACCAGTGGGAGAACACTTCAACCTCTCTAACTACTCAGTGACAGACTTGAAGGTGGCAATTTTGCAACAAAAAAAATTCAAAAACAGACTCCAAAGAGACTGCTGAACTTGAATTAATATGCAAATTAGATAGTTAACTCAGGCTTAAACAGAGACAGAATGGTTGAGTCATTACACTAATTGAATCTATTTCCCTATGTTAAGTTCTCCTCACACCTTCTATGGGTCATCTTAATTATCATTTCAAAAAGTTTTTTCTTCTCCTGCTGACGATAGCTCATTTCAATTGATCAGACTCTTCCTGTTGGTATGCATACTTCCACCTTCTCATGTTCTCTGTATGTATAAATATGTTCTGTCTGTGTGTTCCATTCTATGCATCTGAAGAAGTGAGCTGTAGCTCACGAAAGCTCATGCTGAAATAAATTTGTTGTTCTCTAAGGTGACACAAGTACTCCTGTTCTTTTTGCGGATACAGACTAACACGGCTGCTACTCTGAAAAATGTTATTTAAGTTATACCTAACAATCCTTTATGAGAAACTGTACAGCATGCATTTATAAAAAGCAAGCAGCTGAGGATACAGCGTTCACCAAGTCTTTGACACCAAACTAGAGGTCCTTTTAACCAAGCTGTGATTGGCTGCAGTAACAGTCTGAAGACTTGGTTTTTTTAGCCAATATTAACACCATCCTCTTAAATCCAAATGCCTAGATATAATGAAAAGAAGGCCCAGAACGTAATTAAGCATATACAAGGCTGTCTTGGAACCCCCAAAACTATAGAAGGATCCAGTAATACTGCTGAAATCTCATTCCTTACCTCACAGGAGCATTTTGTGGTTTAATGTTTGTATATCCCTTTGTAACTCATAGTATTTTTTTCCTTCATCATGTGGCCAATGTGGACATTATATTTGTGAAACACACGACCCTATAGATCTGTGGCATGTGCACACCAGTGTTTAACTGCATTAGCAGGTGACCATAAAGTCCTTTTTGCAATAGGTCAATATGTTATAGGGCTTGTCTTCCCTCGCACCCTCTCCATCAATTAAAATAAAAAAACTGTGGTTTTGATTTCAGCAATGAATTATGGAACAGCAGCTAAAAAGTGTAATTGTGTTATTTCTTACAGAACTGTCATTGATTAATTAGATTCTCAGAACTCTGTCTCTGCATAGCATTTCAATAGTACCCACTGTATGAAGATGCAGGAAAAAAGCACAACCAAAACTAATGAACTTTTTATTTTAAGACCTTGAAATATTGATAGTAGCAAAGCAAAGCCTGATTGTGTAAGCCACAAGTCAAAGATACTAAGGCTAAAATAAATAAAGATATTATCAAATACACAATGCTGTCAGTGGCAAGGGTCCACACTAGTATCTACAATCAATTAACAAAATCAAACCATTTTATGTGAACCATCAGCAAGTTTTTATGGCAGCAAAGATTACTTTGCAAATATAACCAGAACAGCTGAGGCACTGATGTCTGCCTGAGTGTACAGAACATGAAATAATAGGTCTGTGGAGCATGAAGTGCCCTTCCATCTAAATAGATACTACTTCAGACACCAGTGGTGTTACTCTTAAATATCAGCATTGTTAACCATTTTATGTGAACCACAGTGTTCAGCTGTAACAAACTGAATATAAAATAGCACAAAGTGCCTACACACATGAGAGATTAGGAATTCTCTGCCACCAAAACAAAGTTAGAGGTGACATTTTGAAGGTTTATGGAAGTGGTTTCAAACCTTTAAAGCCCTCAAAGTGATAGAAGAGTTTATAGTTTCATAGATTTTTATAGCCAGAAGGGACTATGATCTAGCTTTAATTTTTTGCTACAAGTTGCACCTCATTTAAGCCTGAATTTGTCTCGCTTCAGCTTCAAACTGTGGAAAATTCTGGTACATTTTTCTGCTAGATTGAAGAGCTAGCTGTCTACTATTAGAAATCTTTTCCCCAAATAGGAGCTTATAGACATTGATCAAGTCACTTCCTAAACTCCTCTGATAAACTAAGTAGATTGAGCTTCAGTCTCTCACCTTAAAGCATGGTTTCCAAACCCAAAGACATTCTTGAGCCCTTTCCAGTGTTTCTACATCCTTTTTAAATCATCAACACCAGAACCGAACACAGTATTACAGTAATGGTCTCGCTAATACGTATACAAAAATACCACCTCCTCCCCCGACTCCAACTTGATATTTCTCTGCTTACATATCCAAGGATTGCATTCACTCTTTCACCTAAAGAACTGCATAGGGAGTTCATGTTCATCTGATTATCTACCATTACCTTAAGTTCTTTTCAGTGTCACTACATTTCAAGATGTTGTCCTTGATATTGTATTATGATCATTCTTTGGTCCTAAATGTATGACCTTGCATTTGGCTGCATTAAAACACATGCTGTCCCAATAAACCTCTTATCAAGGGATCCAGTTTGGTCTGTATACAGTTAACCTATCCCTGTTATTTACCCTCCCATTAATTTTTGGAGTCATCTGCAAATTTTAACAGCAATGATTTTATATATTCTTCCACACCAATAGTAAAATATTGAATAGCACTGGGACAAGAATAGATACCTCTATGACCCCACTAGAAAACATCTGATAACTGCTCCCGTTTATAATGACTTTTCCACAATTTATCAGTTACACAGTTTTCAATCCATTTAATATGGGCTACATTAATTCTGTTGCATACCTCCAGACTTCAAAGCATACAATTGGTTGCATAATCTGCTTTATGTGTGTATAACTCAGTTATACACAAAAATTTCTGTTGCTTTTACAATAAGGAGTGCACTCTGAGTAAAACTTTTAGAGTAAGCACTACACCTTTTAGTGATAGAATTTTATGCTTGGCACAAGCCAATTTGATGAGTAATATATATTACAGAAAATTTTTGAGTAAGAGAATTACACATATTATAACTTAGATCTCTCAATAAATTTAGCCTCAGCCTCACGTCCAAGAGTCAAGAAGATAAGCTGCTGTATCAACAGTAAAATATTTTGATCCAGAAAAGTTCTCCCTAAAGAGAAACGTTAAGAACCTCAACTATAGCAGTTACCAAATTTCCTGCATTTCTTTTCCATTGTGATTAATTACAAATATTTTACGAAAAAGTCATTTGCTCCAGTTACTAATTTTAAAATTTGAAATTAATCTTCGACAACCATTTCTACAAAAGCCATAACAAAGAATTAGGATTCTTGATATACAAAATGCCAAGATTTACCTGTCTTTGATGATCCAGATCTGCTTTGTTACCAACTAGAATCATAGGAAATTCATCACGGTCTTTCACTCTAAGTATCTGCCTTTGAAACTTGTAGATTTCTTCAAAACTGAAAAGAAAGTAAGGAAGATTTACGTGTACTTGTTCATGGGTTCTTGATCTATGGCAGAGGTCGGCAACCTTTCAGAAGCGGTGTGCTGAGTCTTCATTTATTCACTCTAATTTAAGGTTTCACGTGCCGGTAATACATTTTAACATTTTTTAGAAGGTCTCTCTCTAACTCTATATATTATATAACTAAACTAGTGTTGTATTGTAAAATAAACAAGGTTTTCAAAATGTTTAAGAAGTTTCATTTAAAATGAAATTAAAATGTTGATCTTACGCTGCCGGCCCGCTCAGCCCGCTGCTGCTCTGGGGTTCTGTTCACATAGGCCAGCAGTGGGCTGAGCGAGGCCTGCGGCCGGGACCCTGGCTGGCAAGGGTCCGTCAGCCAGAACTCCAGACCAGCAGCGGACTGTGCGGGGCCAGCAGCCAGGACCCAGAGGGCTGGGGGTAGGCTGGAGTTGGGGCTGGGGGCATCAGGGCAGAGGAGGGGGCTAGGTATGGGGGGGGGGCAGAGTCAGGGCTAGGGTTGGGGGGGGGGTGAAGGAGTCAAGCAGAGGGCTGGGTGTGTATGAGGGAGGTACAGGACTCAGGGCAGGGGCCTGGGGGGTGTACGGGGCTCAGCGTAGACAGCAGAGTGTGTGTGCGTGTGCGCGCGCGCGGGGGGGGGTCGGGGTTCAGAGGAGAGGGCTGGGTGACTGCCCCCCCTAAGAACTCCCAACCCTGCTGCTCCTTGTCCCCTGACTACCCCCTCCTGGGACACCTGCCCCCAACTGTCCCCCAGGACCCCACCCTTATCTAAGCCTCCCTGTTCCTTGTCCCCAGACTGGACCCAACCCCCTACCTGTCCCCTGACTGCCCCGACCCTTATCCACACCTCCATCTCCAGACCCCCAGGACTCCCATGCCCCATCCAACTGCTCCCCACCCCCTTACAGGACCCCCAGAACTCCCAACCCATCCAACCCCCACACACACCCTGCCTGCCCCAACCTCTCTCCACACCCCTGCCTCCTGACAGGACCCCCAGAACTCCCAACTCATACAACTCCCCCAGCTCCTTGTCCTGACCACCCCCTCCACAGACCCCCCACCCTAACTGCCCCACCCCAGGACCCTCCTTGCTCCCGGTCCCCTGACCCCTATCCACCCACTGCCCGCTCACAAACCCCAGGACTCCCATGCCCCATCCAACTCCCCCTGCTCCCTGACTGCCCCCTCCAGAGACCCCTGCCCCTAATCACCCCACTGGGATTCCCCCCATCCAACCCACCCTGCTCCCTGTCCCCTGACTACCCCCACCCCTTATCCAACACCCCCAACCTTGAGGCTCCACGCAGAACCAGACATGCCGCCCCACGGGAGAGCACAGCCCCAGCCCTCAGGAGTGCGGCAGCAGTAGGGCTCCAGTTCAGTAGGGAGCGTGTCTGCCTCCCTGTGGAGCCAAATGCTGCCTCGCAGGAGCACGCAGACCCAACCTCCAGAGCGCTGCGCGCAGCAGCAGAGCTCCAGGGGAGGGGAGAAGGCGAAGGAAGGGGCCAGCAGCTTGCTGTGCTCGGCCCAGCACTCCGGTCTGGGAGCACTGACCCCACGGCTTGCCCTGTTGGGAGAGTGGGGCCATTTGCCCACCCCATGTGCACGGCTATGCTTCTGCTCCCTGCCCCCATGAGGGGAGCAGAGGGCAGAGGAGAGTAGGCTGGGCTGGGCAGGATTTTTAATGGCACGCTGGAGTCCTGGCAGGCTCCAGCATGCCATTAAAAATTGGCACACGTGCCATAGGTTGCCGACCCCTGATCTATGGGGTCATGAAAAATTGGAGTGGGATTACAACCACCCTCCATGTTTATGGATGAAGACAGGATGGCAGGTTTGTAGAAATTCTGGTGGTGTCCAGAACCTGCCCCCGTCCAAACTCCGCCCCACCACCTGCCTAAGGCTCTGGGAGGGAGTTTGGATGGGAGAGGAGGTGTGGGGTGCAGGCCCTAGGCAGGGGCAAGGGATTGGGGTGCAGGCTCTGAGAGGGAGTTTGGGGATGGGAGGTGGTGCAGGGGTGAGGGCTGTGGCTGCAGATGAGGGGCTTGGGGTGTGGGAGGGGCTCCGGGCTGGGGCAGAGGGTTGGAGTACAGGGGGATGAGGGTTCTGGCTGGGACTGGGGATAAGGTGTCTGGGGTATTGGAGGGTCTCTGGTCTAGGGTAGAGGGTGTGGCATGGGAGTGAAAGCTCTGGCTGAGGATGTTGGCTCTGGGGTGGGGCAGGGCTGGGGATGATTTGGGGGTCCAGGCAGGCTGCTTCGGGACAGTGGCCAGAGAGGACTCCCCCAGCCTTTTCCCTGAAGCAACCTCTGTAGGAGGAGCCCCCTTTCCCACCCCCCCAGCAGCACACTCACCCTCACCACTGTCACTGCAGGTGCTCCTAGAGCCCCTCAGGTCCAGGAATCTCCCTCACCGACCCCATGGTGGGTGCTGGGGGGTGCTGCTCCCCTGCTGTTGCCCCTGACTGTAGTCTCATTGGGGGTGAGGGATGGGGCTGCCTCCTTGCCCAGCATGGGGCAGGAGCGGTGACTATGGGCGGGTAGGGAGGAGGTGTTGCTGGAGGTCCCACTGGAAAAGGGACGGGTCTGAGGTGGAAGGACAGGCTCAGAGTTGGTTTGTCCTGGCAGTTAAGTTGGGGGGCACTAGGACCCCATGGCAGCAGTTGCTGCAGGGAGGCAGCATGGAGCTACACAGAAGAGACAGACTCTTTACTCCGGGGCCCCGGAAAGATGAGCAGGGACTGGGAGACATTCGGGGGAGGTGCAGGGGGTGCAGCAGATGGGGCCAGGGGGAGACAAACAGCCCCAAATATTGGTGGAGCTGGGCTCCAGGGCTCTGAGTAGTGTTAGTGCCCAGGCACCACGTGGGAATACAACTTGCCTATGGACAAAGAGCCAGGATTGTAAGTGTCCTAAAAAAAATATATTGTTTCATCCTAGGTCACCATGGCTCCATGATTAGGGAACCACTGAGCTAGTTCATCCATTTAAAATTATTCTTAACACAAATCAGTAATGTGCCATCTATAGGACCTATTCTGGTCTTTTAGAAAGTTGCAGTGGAGCATGCCCTGCTTAACCTAAGGATATGGTTCATGCAACTTTACAGGTGTCTATTTTCTTCATTGAACGGCAACTCAATATTAGTATCAGCTATGTGCATACATAAGTTGGAAAAGGCACTTCCACTTAAGACAACAGAAGGTTGTGTTTAGGCAGCAAGAGCCTTTTGCCAGTTTCCATATGGCTAGGAAGGATACCGATTTTATTCTTGCACTCAAAGCATACAGGACAATTTTTTTAAAAAATTCAAATATGATTCAGGCTCTTAATTTTAGGCAACCAGGTTTGAAATTACCAGCCAAAAATACACTGTTATCCATTCCATACAAGACTATGGAGGCCAAAATTTCAGATAGCATCCAAGAAAGCCAATTGGTCTTCCCAACAAAGCCTCTACAGCTTTTTCTAATGTTTTAAACCTTTGCTTTTAATTATAAAAACCCATCAAGTTGGGGATAATCCTAATGCCCAGGAATAGAAGAAAAGTGGAAGTGCTATCCAAGTAAATTCAACTGTCAGGTTTGCTGCCTGCCAGAAAAGGACAGCAGCAAGCCTAGTAACACCAGGCACAGCAACACTGAGCTGGCAGAGTTAAGGGTGCCCAAAGGGGTTAAGGAGTGAAGCAAAGAGAATAGAGCTGCCTTAGGGAAAAGGGAAGGGGAAAGGGCTGACCAAAACAAAAAGCTACCAGTGCACTCAATGAAGGACACCAAGCATAGATGTTACACGCTCTTACCAAGAACTGCTCAATAAGCCTGGCATGACATACCGAGCCAGCTTTAAAAGTTCAATTTAATATTTGGGGGAGGTATTTTGTTCCTGACGCATTTGGTTCCCTGCCCCCATTCTTGTTTTCCTATTTATAGTTTAAAGTCACTTATAGCATTGGGTAGGTGCTTTAATGAAACTGAAATAAAATGTAGACCAGTGGTTCTTAACCAAGGGTACATGTGCCTCTGAGGGTACGCAGAGGTCTTCCAGGAGGCGCATCAACTCATCTACATATTTCCCTCATTTTACAAGCAGTTACGTGAAAAGCACTAACAAAGTAAGTACAAACTGAAATTTCATACAGTGACTTGTTTATACTGCTCTATATCAATGTTTCTCAAGTAAGGGGGGGGGCGTGATTTATTTTATAATCATATGGCAAAAATGAGAAAGTACGCAATTTTTCAGTAACAGTGTCAGCTGTGACACTTCAGTATTTTTATGTCTGTTTTCGTAAGCAAGTAATTTTTAAGCAAGGTGAAATTTGGGGTACACAAGACAAATCAGCCTCCTGAAAGGGACACAAGTAGTCTGGAAAGGTTGAGAACCATTGAGTAGACAATTAACAGTTGAATTTTGTCTAGCCATATCACCCCAACTCCCTCTAACACAATTTGAGGGAATATTAGCTAGCCACTTAAAACCAGGAAGCATTGGCATCAGCTTGTGTCTGCAACAAAGGACCATGTGGTTATTCTAGTAGAAACTGACTTAGCAAACAAAGTTATCAGATGGAGTAGTAGCACCTGGTCTCATAGTTGATTTCAGGCTTACCTTCCTCTATCAGTGACTGAGAAGACAAGGAGAAAGCCCTCCCCAGTCCTCATATACTGTTCTCGCATAGCTCCAAATTCTTCTTGTCCTGCTGTATCCAGAACTAAACAGAAGAAAAAACTAGTTACTATACTTCATGCTCCTAGTTTGTGAAACTTTTCCTCCTGAAATAGTTGGAGCACAGCAGCTTCTTTTTTAAAAGAGATGTTATTTTATAAATTATGACCTTCCCCAGCATATGGAAAATGACTTCTGTAGATTTTCTTCCAATGAAGATATATTGCAAAATTCTTACTCCTGGAACTTAAGATGCTGGTGGGACTCCTAACTCAAGGTTTTTTGACTCTTCAGGGCAGTGACCCCGTCATAGGCATTAAGTCTGGCACGAACCAGACCTGAAGAAACACTGGTCTCCCTTTGACCAGCTCATGCCAGGCAAAAATAGCTATTGTGCATACCTAGATGGGAGTCTTACATTGATTGTTAACAAAAGGGGTTTCATTGGAATATTTGGAGGGCAGCATTTACACTCTGCACGGATGGCAAACATGACAGCCATTAAATTGTATCCCAGAACCACTACTCAGAAGAGTTAAGGAAGAAGTTCTGGTAGTCTTGTACTCAGAACATAAGGCCCAAGAATAAGGCTCCTAATGCAGAGGATATCTCTGGAGAATAGAAGCTGCAGATGCTCAGCATCTCTAAAAACAGAGAAGCTATTTATTTAGTTGCAGACACATTATTTACATTAGGCATTTAGGCTTAGTGTCACTTTAAAGAAAGTTAAGTTTGATTAGCTCTTTGATAGTCAATGAATATGCAATTAAGACTAGAGCACAAGTTTTTAAATCAGGTAGTCATGAAAGCGTCATAAATCAAAATACATAGCACAATACAATTTCAGCCAGTACCATCCTCTTAAAATTCAAGTTCAAACAAACAGTTACAGACCATTTAAATATCAATATTTAATTATGCTTTTAAAAAAAAAAAAACTTACTGTCCAAACGTGCTGCTTTCTCATCTATCACACACTGTTTGGTGTAGGAGTCTTCAATTGTCGGATCATAATCTGTGACAAAGTATGACTGCAGAAAAACAGAATTTATGTATGTGCACAAGACACATACATACAATACACTGTTTAATGCAGTAAGTTAAATATTTGTCATCTATCAAACTGTTTTTCGCAGAGTTATTTTCGGAACTCATAAAATGATATAAACTCAGGAGTATTTCATCCAAATTAGAGTAGACAATACATCTAAAACGGTGAAGTATCATTTGGCAATCTCTGGTAATGGCTTGATACGGACGTGGGCAAACAGCATATCAGAGGGAACACTTGTTATGAATCATGGATACATGTCATTAATGTGATAATACATATTAACCCCCATTCTTTTGGGGAGGACATTTATAACTTATCTAAATATTCGCTGGAGGAATTAGCATTTACACTATTACTCTATCTCAGTCAAATCACATGAGTTTTAGCTGGTTTTCTAGATAAATATTCCAAAATTGTACAAGTATTTTAGACAGTTTCATTGCCCCTTCAGACAACACATCAGTGCTTTTATAGTTTTGCTATGCCAGTCCTACACCACCATTGTTGAAGTTTAAAAATAAACTCTGCACCATTTTTGGAATTTAAAAAGTCAATTGGTTGTTTGTGCATCAGTGGACAAGCACCTATTTGAGTATACAAATCAATTCTATTGTTTAAGTGAAAAGTAAATTCTTTATGCACTTCACAGGCTCTCTTACTTGCCACCTAGAAGCTGAATGAACCTGTAGATTACACAAAACAGTCATTTAGAACAACAATGGGGAACAGTCATTTAGAACAACAATGGGGAATAGTCCCTTGTTTACTTCTGGCTTCACAGGCCTTGGCTACACTGGAGAGTTGCAGGGCTGGTGGTGGCGGCTTTACAGCGCTGCAACTTACTCACCGTAAACACTTGAAAGGCACATACAGCGCTGTATCTCCCTGGCTACAGCGCTGCATGTACTCCACTTCTGCCTGGGGAATAACGACTGCAGCACTGGTGATGCAGCACTGCGCTGCCAGTGTGGCCACCAAAAGCGCTGTTATTGCCTCCAGAGGTATTTGGAGGTATCCCAGAATGCCTGCTCAGCCACTCTGCTCATCAGTTCGCACTCTACTGCCCTAGCCTCAGGTGATCTGCCCTTTAAATGCCCCGTGGAATTTTAAAAATCCCATTCCTGTTTGCTCAGCCAGGTGTGGAGTGCAATCAGTGAATCTTTCCAGGTGACCATGCCTCCAAGCACCAAACGAGCCCCAGTATGGAGCAATGGCGAGTTGCTGGACCTCATCAGTGTTAGCGGGAGGAAGCTGTGCAGTCACAGCTGCGCTCCAGCCATAGGAATTATGATACATATGGGCAGATATCAAGGCCATGCTGGAAAGGGGCCATGACCAGGACGCAGTGCAGTGCAGGATTAAAGTGAAGGATCTGCAGAGTGCCTACTGCAAAGCCCATGAGGGAAACCGCCGCTCTGGTGCTGCCCCCATGACCTGCCGTTTTTACAAAGAGCTGGATGCGATACTTGGGGGTGACCCCACCATCAATCCGAGGACCACAACGGACACTTCAGAGCGGGGGAGAGGTGGAGGAGGAGGAGGAGGAAACAGAGTGGGGGTACTGGGGTGGGGGTAGAAACCCTGGAGTCCCAGGAGGCATGCAGCCAGGAGCTCTTCTCAAGCCAAGAGGAAGGGAGCTAGTCGCAGCAGTTGGTACTTGGTGAAGGACAAGCAGAGGAGCGGGTTCCCGGTAAGCGGCTTTTATTTTCAGGATAGAAATGATTCAGGAAAGGAGGGAGGGTTAGGGCTGCATGCATGCATGCCTAGATGTGGAATAGCCCATTGATGTGGTCTATCACGTCGCAGTAATCGGCCTCGGTAATCTCTTCAAAAGTTTCAGCCAGAGCGTGGGCAATGCGCCTGCGCAAGTTTATAGGGAGAGCCACTGTGGTCCTTGTCCCAGTTAGGCTAACGTGTACACGCCACTGTGCCGCGAGGGGTTGAGGGACCATGGCTGCACACAGGCAAGCTGCATAGGGGCCAGGGCGGAATCCGCATTGCTGTAGAAGACCCTCCCGCTCTTCCCAGGTGACCTGCAGCAGCGAGATATCTTCCAGGATTAACTCCTGTGGAAAATGTTGGGAGAGTGTTCAGTGTAGGTGCCCCCTGCAGCTGTTTGCTTTCCCCAATGCACAGAAACCCCAGCACAGCCCTGAAGCAATCAGTCCCCCTTACTCACCATTTCAGGGCTCCTGTGGGTTATGTGCACTCTCTTTGGTATGGGAAAAATATGCTAAAGTGAAGACTAAACTCCTTCACTGTGTGGGAATAAACTGTCTCAGATATAAACAATGCTGCCTCTGTTAACTGTTGCCTTTTTTTCCTTTCCACAAGCGACCTTGAGTTCTCAGCTGCCCATGTTAACAGCAGCTCAAAGACTCCAAAACCTGCGGAAGAAGCCACGAAAAAGCAAAGATGACCTGCTGCAAACAGTTATGGCCAGAGAGAATAAAAAGCTGCAGGACTGGAGGGAAAGGGAAAGCAGGATCTGCCAGAGAAACGCAGCAGCCAGGAAGAAAAGCACAAAGCAGCTGATAAGCATCCTGGCGCGCCAAGTGGACTCTATCCAAGCACTCGTAGCCATGCAGGCAGAGCACTACTGCATCACCCCCCACACCCCAAAGCTCTTTCCCTTGTGTCCCAATGTCAGCTCCAAACTCCCTTCCCCAGCATCCAGGTTCTTACCTCCACCAGCTGTCTCCAACACCTGTACGTTCACCAACCAGATCTGAGAACTATGACCCTTACCCTCTGCACTCAACCCCCATCACCATGCAGTATAGGCATCCTGAAGTGCAGCAGTCATTGCACAGCACTCCAGACAGGACATATTCAAACCTGTGACTGTACAGTTCCCCACCACACACCCCTGTCCTTTTAGGTTCCCAAAATGTTGTGTGTCTGTCAATAAAGTTATTTTCTTTTCAATAAATGAATTCTTGGCTTTGAAAACAAACAGTCTTTATTATTGCAGAAAGTCAAAGATACTTTAGCCCAGGAAAGAAACTGGCACTGCAAATCAGCTTAGGAAAAACAGATTCCTACTAACATTGTAACCACTGCACTTCACTCCCGTGCAAGGCACCAAACATTACTGTTGGTTTTCAGCCTCAAATTCCTCCCTCAAGGCATCCCTAATCCTTGATGTCCTGTGCTGGGCCTCTCTAGTAGACCTGCTCTCTGGCTGTGCAAATTCAGCCTAGAGGCGCTGAACCTCAGAGGTCCATGCCTGACTGAATGTTTCCCCTTCCCTTCACAAATATTATGGAGGGTACAGCACGCGGATATAACCGCAGGGATGCTGCTTTCCCCCAAGTCTAGCTTCCCATAGAGATCGCCACCGCCCTTTTAAAAGGCCAAAAACACACTCCACAGTCATTTGGCACCGGCTCAGTCTGTAGTCGAACCAGTCCTTGCTCCTGTCTCACTCCAGAGCTTTCCCTACACAGCTGTAAGACAGCTGTAACTCCCAGCGCTGCAGACCTCCAAGTGTAGCCAAGGCCACAGACACTATAGGCAACATCCTTTTCTTTTAACCCCATAATTCAAACAAAACTAAATCTAAAAGTATATTATTAGAACAAGCCCTCCAAATATAGCTTTGTCAGCATGAAAGCTACAAGTATTTCACTTATACATCAGCATAAGAATGTTGTAGTTAAAATGCAAACCATCTAAAAGCCTAGACAGTCATAGTTTTCTACAACTCACTAAGGCTACACTTAAGAGTTACAGCGCTGATGGTGGCTTTATAGTGCTGTAACTCACCCCTCGTCCACACTGGCAAGGCACATACAGCGCTCTATCTCCCTGGCTATAGCGCTGCTTGTACTCAACCTCGACGAGAGGAATAAAGAGAATAGTGCTGCTGCTGCATCGCTGGGGTGCCAGTGTAAACAGAGAATAATCTTAGTATGCTTTAGCTGACCTCCGGAAGCTTCCCATAATCCTTTTAAGTAAAGATTACTCTCTTTGTTTTGTTGTGATGCCTCTCTATTTTGTTGTGAACTCTGGGTTCCCGAAGCTGCTTATCAAAAACACAAACACAGCTAGTGTTTGCTGTGAATGAGCAGAGGCAGGCAGGGTGCTCCCTTTCACAGCTAGTGTTTGCTTGAAGAGAGGGAGAGGGAGGGGGTTTGAGGAGAGAAGCAGCACGGTGTGCGGGGGGAGGGGTCTGTTTCAGCATGGCTGCTTATTTGGTCTGTGAGGAAAAAACAAATAGCTGTTTGCTTTCAGTGAGCGAGAGGAGGGAGGGAGGGGGTCGGAACTTGCAAGGCAGCTGCTGACATGATGTCAGCTCCAAAAATCCACTCTCCCCCCACTCCCTGTCACACTCCACCCCACACCCGTCTTTTGAAAAGCACATTGCAGCCACTTGAACATTGAGATAGTTGCCCATAATGCACCGCTCCCAATGCCGCTGCAGATGTGGCCACGACAGTGCACTGGTAGCTGTCAGTGTGGCCAGACTGCAGCACTTTCCCTACTCAGCTGTACGAAGACAGGTTTAACTCCCAGCACTGTACAGCTGCAAGTGTAGCCATACCCTAACTTTCTCCACATCATCACAGAATCTGCAACATCTACATTGCAAAAAACCTGGAGCGCGAGACTGTGTCAATTGACCTGGACTCTATGGGGCTAAACCAAAGCAGTGTCAATGTTTGCACTCTGGTCGAAACCTAAGCTCTGAAACCTGCTTAGGGGGAAGGATTTGAAGTAAATGCTATGGGGCTAGGCCCATTTCCCTTGCTAGATAATTCAAGAGGAATGAGCCAGCTGTGTGTGTGTGTCTTGCTGACAGAAGTAAGCCCAGCCATCCCATGTGGTTATAGGGAATACTAAAAAGGAGAAGAGAAGACATATTAAGCACTAGAATTACAAGTATCTGTAACTAACAGATCACAGAATCTGCAAAAACAAAGCAGATTGTACCATGGAAGGACAGCTACTAAAAGAAAGCCATTAAAAATGTTTTGACTTGGCATCTTACCAACCAATTATAACAGTTAGAAACCAGAATTTCACTTGCAGTTTAACTGTTTTGAGTGTGTTGTATATTCTAGTCCAATTGTCAGCCTACATTCACATAAATCCCTAAAGAATATAATTTTCCTTTGCCATAGTAACAGTAAGGCCATTCTTTCCATTCTTCTGAAGCTCCAATTCAAGGCAGTGTTGCTATGCAATCACGGCCACTTCCTCAGTTTATACTACTTCCCACTGTTCTAATGTATAAAAGCAATGTTATCATGGTCCCTAGAGAAAGTCAGATATATTTAAATTTGCAACTACTGCTACAATTGTCTGATAAACTATCAGACAAGAGTAAGGAAATCAGAAACATACAAGAAAATGATTTTAGCTACCCAGAGATCAGCATATGCATTGTAATTTGATCACTTTTCACTGTAGATATCAATTATCCATTGAAATATATCCACCGCAGTTCTGTCACCTCCACATTCTGAACAGGGGCAATAAAGTAATTCCAAGTGGAATTGCCTCCTAACGAGTACAATAAAACTATTGAATCCCCTTCCACATGCATATATCCCTTTTGAATCCCTTAAATTTAAGGAAGCTATCAAATTCAAATTCATACTGCTCTACTTTAAGGTCTCAGGTAGTTTTGCCTCCCTATCATCTTCTCATTTCTTCCCAATCCTTTCACATTACTTTAGTTTCTCTCCTGTTTTCACTTTGTTCCTTTTGTCATGCTGCTCTATACAATTCAAGCCATCTCCAATAAGCACCTTTGTTCTCTCCTCCTTAGGGAGAAATATTCAAAAGCACCTGCATCACTTAAGAGACCAAGTCTATCAAAAGTCAACGGAACTTAAGACACTTGGGGTCTGGAATAAAATTTTCCATTCATCCAACAATAAATCATCCCTTCTTTCTTCCTCCTCCACCAAATCTCATCACTCTTCCATTCCTGAACTATTGGGCTATGTCTAGATTTCACAACCTAAAATAATGCACTCTCTTCAGGGCAGGGAAAACTTACTAAACTTGGAATGACAAATTATGTTTAAGTTGTATGTACATCGCTCAACGGACATTTCCAAAACTTTACCATACACAATCACTCACAAGTTTCTAGCTCCATCTCCTCTCATCCTTCTGCTCTGGATATTAGCAATGTCTGTCCCTCCCCGTGGACACAGCATCAAGCTATGTCACCTACTAGTGCCTCATGAACATACAGTAAAGTCATATTGGCACATCCAAATAATTAAGATCTTATATAATCAATTATGAGCAGTCTAAAAAAAGGATATTCATTTAAGGAGGTTAAATAGAGAGGAGCAATATAATATGGAAACAGACTGCCAGATTCAAAATGCATGAAGAGTTTACTGTGTTCATTTCCTTGTTGATCTGCCAAAAGACTTCACATCATATTGTTACCCTGTACTTGGCTATGTCCCTCAGAAGGTGCAACTACATCAAGCTGTGTAATGGTATTATGTCCATTTTGGACTTAGCTACAAAGGTAAAAATGAGTGACCTATGCAAGGTTTACATACACCCATAAGAGAGACAGCTAACATATTAACCAGCTACAACTCTGTTTTATAATACAGTACTTAGAATTATTTATCAGTATTCCTGTATGCTCCACTTATAGCTATGGTTGCCCACGCTTTTTCATTTGCGAAGGTCATTTTCAGAGGTTTATAAACTTTGAAACATGCTGTTAGCACATGCCAACAACATTTTCGGAGCATAACTGCCAAATTTTGGTGGACTTCTAAAGAGGCAGCAAAAGGTACATCTGACACAAACGCAGCCCCCTTCCCAAATTTGAGTCCCTGACCAGAATCCAGCAGTTGCAAGAGCTAGTCAACGAAATGGTGGTAAGAATTTTTAACACAGGCAAACTGATACTCATTTCCCCCTAACCTGTTTCAATTGAAAATTTTAAAAAGTCAAGTCTCAGGCAGATGCCAGGCAAGGAAAATTTCAGCCATAATTGTTAAAAGATTTGACAGAACTACAAGCCAATTGAAAACTGGGTCTTATAACATTGCCATTAGGCAATCTTAAGTGTAGGCACCACCTTCAGCTCCACCTATAAGTACAGCGTTTTAGCACGTCACCAACTGTATTCACCACTATACAAACTCTTTTGTATATTTGGAGTAGTTTCTACCCCCAAAGTCGTCTGACTCAGTTAAGATAAATGTTGGATCATATGCTGAACAAGTACATACTAGTTTCTTTAGAAACCAGCAGCCTAGCAAAAGCATCTTGTGCAATATATTAGTATCAAGCCACTTGTGAAGTGTTATTTACCATGTGTGACTATATGCACTCTGAGTTCCTTTGAAACTAATGGATCAGTATACCACTAAATACATTCTGTACCTGCTAATCTACTTAGTAAAGTCATGAATATTAGTTGCCATTAATACAACACTGATTAACACACAAATAACCAGAGCTCTTGCAAAAAAAAAAAAGCTATGCAATCTCTCAAGTCTAAGCTGTTTGTCAAATTAAGCAAAAAGTACGTTATATCCTGCCTGCACAAATGAAATAAACACATTTCAAACAAAGTAACAGATTCATCATAGTTTCAAAAACAGGAAGTTGCAGACTTTTGATATAATTATGTTGCAAGAATAGAAAGTTGGTATTTTTACTTTGCATACATTAAAATGTTCCTAGTTTTGAGCACTTTCATGGATGTCAAGATATTTAGAGCATTTGACAGAAACATCCCCTATATAATCAAGTCTGCCACATCTATAGTTCCCACACCACAAATTCATGCGAGGCCATAAAAATATGATAGTACCAAAACTGTTTCAGCTTTGTACTTTGCAAAAGCCAGGCAAGTTTTCAGAAGTGGGTATTCAATTTTAGGACTATGACAGTGAGAAAAGCCTGGTTGGACTACATACTGGGAAATAAGTTTTAAGAAAAAAAAGGAAAAAATTAAAAAAAACACAACAACATTTTTAGATGTAACTTTACTCTGTGAATAAATCAAATTACTGATTTGTCATTTAGTCAAACATGTTAATATAAAAATGAATACCTCCAACATATACTGTAATTTAAAGCCAGTATTACAATTTATATCCATAAAGCAGGGTAAAAGAAGAAATATTTTAAAGAGTTAAACAGAAAAAAATGAGTCAGATCAGAGTCAAGTCTGAAAGGAGCTTCCAAGAGTTTCTAAAAGACATAAAAGATTAATATTTAGAGGATTTTGTATTATAAGTATTTTCTTCCCTCTTTCAGGAGATGGTCTTTTCCCCCCATACACAGCTCAAAAACTATCAGAGTTTGTAGTTAACATTATACCATTAGATGCCTGTCAAATTCTGAAACAAAGGCTTGACACTTGAGTGGAAGCTCACAATTCAAGTCAGCATTTTAAATAACATACTGTTCAGTACTGAGATCAAAGAAATAAAAGCACATGAAAATATAGGTCAGCTTACCTGTAAATTGGGATATCTCCAAACTACGTTTTGTCTAGATTATGGAAGTTTGCACATGTATAGCTATAACAATATAGTTTAACAGCGTATATTTCCCTAATTTAGGCACAGTCTTACTTTCTCTTACTTAAGAGGCACTCTTTTTAGCAGTAAAATTTAAAATAGGAGCTGCTAATTCCCTGAAAAGATGCATCACAGCACTATCAACATATAGCAAGCCTGGTTCACAAGTTTCCAAACTGAATTATTTGGAGAACTTGAAAGCAAATAGGATAGGTGGTTGGGCAAAATGGATCTCCTCAGATTAGTTACTTAAATAACCAAAGTAGTCCTCCCTCTTGCTTTCTTCACATTTGAGTTTACAGAATCTCTGTAGGAATCTGAAGCATGGTGTGATGTCAAGACTGACGTTTATAGTAAAAGAATGTGATCCATCATAAAGCAGAAGTACTAAGGCATACAACAGTACAAGGCAGCAGCATCTTTGAAGTAGAGAACATAAGAAGCCAATGTTAAAGCAGTAGCTAAGGAATTTTTACAAAAGCAGATCCAGTATAGGAGGCATTAATCCTGAAATAAAATTCTCCTCACTCTTCTCTCTGATAAAGAAAGAGTAAAGAAAATCACCACTGTTGAGCTACAGAGTAAGGAAAGCATTTTGGAGGTGAAGGAAATATAGTGTATAAACAAATCAATCATTCTCAGCACCATGTTTGCTGAATGTTTTGAAGGAAGGCAGAGTGGGCTTGGAGGAGGTATTCTCCAACTCAGAACTGTACCTGGAAGAGATCAATGTCTCAGGCCTGGTCTACATCTAAAACTTAAGCCAGCTAGCTACATTATTCAGGGCTGTGAAAAATTTCTACACCTTATGCAACGTAGTTAGGTTGACCTAACCTTCACTATAGGTGCAGCTAGGTTGATGGAAGAACTCTGTCAACCTAGTTACTGCCCCTCAGAGAGGTGGATTACCTACACTGATGGAAAAAACCTTTGTTGACGTAGGAAGCATTTACACTATAGCAATATAGCTGCAGCCCTGTAGCTGTGACACTATAGCGCAGACGTGCCCTTAGATTTTTTTGCCTTCATTACAAAAAACCTCACTTTCTTTGTTAATGTCTCAGTGTTGACTAGTCAATGTTCTGTGCTCCAGGAGAGAGTTGAAAAGGGATAAAAGGGTATGGCTACATTTGGAATTTCAAAGCGCTGCCCTGGCAGCGCTGCCGCAGCTGCACTTTGAAGTGTGAGTGTAGTCAGAGCGGCAGCACTGGGAGAGAGCTCTCCCAGCGCTGCATGTAAAACACATCCCTTACGGGTGTGGCGCTCCCAGCGCTGCTGCCCTGATTACACTGACGCTTTACAGCGCTGTATCTTCCAGCGCTCAGGGGGTGTTTTTTCACACCCCAGTTGCAGCACTGTAAAGTGTGAGTGTAGCCAAGGCCAAAGATTTCTTCACTTCACACTTTAAGACTTCTTTAGTGCAGAAACTGCACAAGGCAATAGGAAAATGAATGCAAAGAGGTTACAACCCTCCAATGAGAAAAAGTAGCTGAGAGAAACTAATTTGAAAGAAAAAACAGGTAACTTAAACAACCTGAATGGCGTCCACACCTCTTGCAAGAGGAACTGCTCGTGAGAGGGGTCTCTGAAGAGGAATAGGGTTGGAGGGCGGAGTTGAAATAAATTGGAATTGGTACCCATACTCCACCATGCGTAGGACCCAGCGATCTGAAATTAACTAGGACCACACTGGGAGGAAGTAGGAGAGACGGTTGGAGAAGGGAGGAGAGGGATTCTGGCCTGTAACTGGTACGCCGCCCTCTGCCGCACCTTCAAAAGTTCATCTTTGGTCCTGGTGGTGGTTTCAAGGGACCTTGATTTTGGCCCCCTTGAGGTCCTGATGGTCGTCTGCGACCACCTCGGCCGCACCGCCTGCCAAAGTCCTGTCTTGTCTAGGCACAGAGTATGGGCGGTGAGGCTGGGGATAGAAAGGCCTGTGTTGGGTCACCGGTGTATGCATGCTGAAAGAGAGCATTATGACCCTGTTGTCCTTCAGGCTTTGCAGCCTGGGGTCAGGTCTTTTCTGAGAAGAGAGCTTTACCATCAAATGGCAAGTCCTGAATGGTATACTGCAGCTCCAGTGGGAGGCTTGAAACCTGAAGCCATGAGATGTGCCTCATGGCAACACCCGACGCCAGAGTCCTGGCTGCTGAATCTGCTGCATCCATAGAGGCCTGGAGGGAAGTTCTGGCCACCTTTTTCCCTTCCTCCAAGAGGGCAACGAACTCTTGGTGAGAGTCCTGAGGGAGAAGCTCCGTAAATTTACCCACCGCCACCCAGGTGTTATAATTATAGTGGCTAAGCAAGGCTTGTTGATTTGCCACCCGGAGCTATAGGGCACCTGCCAAGTACACTTTGCAGCCGAGTAAGTCCATTCACCTAGCTTCCTTCGATTTCGGGGCTGGTGCATGCTGGCCATGGCATTCCCTCTCATTAACAGACTGGACGACTAGTGAGCAGGGAGAAGGATGGACATACAAGTATTTGTACCCTTTACAGGGCACCATATATTTACGCTCAACTCCCCTGGCTGCAGGAGGGATAGGAGGCTGAAGACTGCCATATAGTGTCGGTATTGGCCTGGATGGTCCGAATAAACGGTAGGGCCACTCTAGTGGGGGCATCCGCCGATCGAATGTCCACTACCAGGTCCTCTACCTCTGGGACCTCCTCCACCTGGAGGTTCATATTGAGTGCTACCCTCCTTAGGAGGTCCTGATGGGCTCTCAGGTCGATTGGAGGAGGGCCGAGGAGGATGTTCCTGCCACCGCCTCATCTGGAGAAGAGGAAGAGATGCCAGCGACGAGCAGGTCCTGTGTGGCCTCTTGCTCTTGGGCGACCTCCTGTTCCAGTGGAACCTGGGAGTCTGGTGGGTGAACTGGGGCTTCCTCCGCAGCAGTCAGAGGGGGACGGCTAACCGTCGCCTCTAGCTTGTGCTTTGATGAGACAGAGCAGGACGGAACTACTGGTACATCCAAGGTGTCCAGAAAGACCACTGATGGGGTCCTTGGTCCTAGGCCTCTTGGAAGATGCTGGTGGGCACATCAGAACAACAGTCTTGTGCATAAGAGCTGTCCGCGTGGGACGACACTGATGCATGTCTGGCTGGCCATGGAGGGGCTGAGAAGCCCTGGGCAGAGTCTCGGCCTCTAGCGGACCTTGCTCTACTCAGCACCGGGGACCGGTACCGGGAACGAGATCGGGACCCGCGACCAGAGTGGTGCCGGCAGGTCGACCAAGATATCGAGGCTCGACGTCAGGAGCGGCTACAGGAGTCATGGTGCCTGAAGCGGTGCCGGGAGCTGGAACGGTGCCGAGAGTAGCAGGCCGGCGAACGGGATACTGAACAGTGCCACGAGTGCGACCAGTACAGAGGAGAATGGTGTTGGGACTGCGAGCGATGTCAGGAGCGGGAGCGCCAACGAGACCTAGAACCTCTGCAGGACCGCGATTGTGAACGGTGCTGCTCTGCTGTGTGGAGAGAGGATAGTCTTATCAAGGCAGGCTTGCCGATAGACTGTATTACCTGCACCGGTGGTGCCAGGGGTTGAGGCAGTGTCAACTCTGTCATGGCAATCAGATCCCTCGCTGTTGAGAATGTCTCAGGCGTGGATGGAACAGCAAGCTCAACCACGGCTCGTGCTGGAGATCTGACAGACACCGGACTCGACGGCCCTTGTGGGACCGGAATCGACGGTGCCGACGTCGTTGGTGCCGTGGCAGGTGTCAGTGCCGGGCAATCTGACTTAGACAAGCTCTCTACATGCGGTGCAGGTGACACGGAAGCAGGAGTCTTAGGCTCTCCCGACCTCGGGGAGAGGAAGCGGTGCCGAGTCGACTTCGGTGCCAGCAACAGCTGGTGCCGAGAGGCCTTGGCAGTACATGCCGAGGAGGCCCTTCTGCCCGCCGACTGACCAGCGCTCGGTGCCAAAGGTGGAGGGGTAAAAGCCACCTACATGAGGAGCTGATTTAGCCGAAAGTCCCACTCCTTTTTTGTTCTCAGCTTAAAAGCCTTGCAAATGTGACACTTACCTGTCAGGTGAGATTTCCCGAGGCACTTAAGGCAGGAGTCGTGTGGATCTCCTGTTGGCATCGGCTTATGACAGGCCAGGCAAGGTTTGAAACCCAGTGAACCAGGCATGGGCCCCGGCACCGGTTGCGGGGAAGGGGCTAATCCCCGAACTCCTCTTAACTATACACTAACTATGAACGATAAAAATTAACTAAAACTATATAACTTTGAAGTATATACACAAAAAAATAAACTAGAGAACTACGAGTAGCTAGGGAGGTGGAGGTCAGTAAAACCGCACTCCACTGTTCCAATGACTGGCATAGGTGGTAAGAAGGAACTGAGGGGCGGATGGGTCAGCAGGGGTATATATCCGGTGCCATGGCAGTGCCACTCCAGGGGGCGCCCAGCCGATCCACCAAGTGTTGCTAGGGTAAAAATCTTCCAATGAATGTGCAACCAGCGCGCGCGCACCTAATTGGAATGGATATGAGCAAGCACTCAAAGAAGAAGTCAATTTTTCTTTAAGATTCTTCAGTACAGACACCTATAATGGATATGCAGTCAACGCTCACGTTTTTTGGTGTTAGAAAAGTGAAAGGAACTGCCACTTTGATGCATTACTTAGTGTTACACACAAAGCAGTTGAATCTGTGACTGTTCTGCACAAAATCATGACAGCCTATACTGCAATTCGGTTGCTAAAAAAAGCACACCAACAGCTACCTTCACAAAAGCGATTTTAGATTTCAATCAGGGAAAAAAGGAGGCCGCCATGATGGTTAACTAGAATGAAGCTACTACAATTTAAAAGCAAGAACCCTCGGTAAGTTCAAAATATAACTATAAAAGCCAAGAGTATGGTTTACAAATAGTTACAGAAAATTAAGACCAGTAATTAATAGCTCTTCTGTTCTTAACTATTTCCAGAACTAAAATTAATTCAGAACTACCAATGTGCTATTCAAGCTTTTATTGATGCAACAGAACCCATGTTACAGCTCTTTAACACCACCTCACCTATCCCTGTAGTCTTCCATTGTTCACTTGGAGCTTGTAAACAAATATGAAGGAAAACATGCTATGGAAGAAACCACAAATTGCCCCCTGCATAAACTCTGTTAACATTATTGAAAACCCTCTCCAGCATGTATGAGAGATTCTGAATTTATGAACCAGAGAAGCAGTGATATTACACAATAGGTTTTTTCCTGCACCCTGAGGCCCCACCAATATAGAATCTCACAAGCCGTAAGTTCTATCTAACGAATAATAAGGTGGCATTCAGCGACTATTAAATTTTAGTTGAAAGAGGAATTATTTCAGGGAACTTTTATGGCCTGTTATGCACAAGACTAGATCACAGTGGTACCTTCTGGTTTTAGAAACTAAGAACTAAGTATCTGGCAATTACAGATACAAGAAGAAAAGGTAATAGTAGGCACTCCAAGGCCCCATGTAAGGTGACAACATTCTCTCAGCTCTTTATTCACGATACATCTGTGAATCAAACTGGAGGAAAAACTCAAAAGAATTGTGGGCTCATTCATTTCAGGGATGCAATGCAGAACAAAGTCACCAACCAGACCTAAGGTGGCTTGCTTCTGCTCTTTTTGCTTTCTCTAACACACCTCAAAAAAAAAGTCTTTATTCTCCTATTAACAGAGACCTTGAGTGCCGGAACTGCCACAAACTCATTCTCACAAGATATTTTGGGGAGAGGATTTGACAACATCCTCTGGTTTAATGGTATCAAGACATTATATAAAAAAGTGCTTTTTATTTGTAAAAAGGGCTGATGGAGAAGAGCACAACAGCCTGTGACCCAGGGAGCCCTTGTGCCAACTGGCAGAGCGCACAGGGGTGAGCTGGGTTTTATAGGGATCCAGTGGGTCAGATGTATGCATAAAATAGTTCACTAAAGGGTAGCATGTGAAGTATCTACCGAGAGTCAGAAGTCCACAGGTCATCATAATCACTGTAAAATGCATGTTCAGATAATATTAAGCAGTTTTGTCTGTACTGAAAATTATGTTCTTTAGGCAGATAGCCAGGTGATGACATGTCTTGTCTTGGATAGGTTTATTTCAGGTAGGAGATAAGAGATACTTGTCTGTGTCTCTCACAGTGTATGCCTATTTGTATACTGAGCCAGATGCTGATTAAGAGATTGTGAAATCTACAAAAAAGAGTTTACAGGGAAAAACCACCACCAGAGGACATTTTGTTCACAAATAAAGACAAAGAATTGTTCCGCTATATGTGGAAGTGAAAACAGACACCTGGGATCGTTTACTGAGGACGTCAAGCTAACCATGTGACTTGTCATGAATGGAGGGGTTACAGTCAAGCCTGGCTGTAAAATGATGGAAGGACTTGGGTAAGCACTGCTCTATAGACAGGAAAGCATCTAGTGATGTAAATCTTGGTTCTAGAATCTATCTTACGATTTTATTTCATTACTGACCATTTGTTTCCAATACTTCTATACACTGTCACTTGAATCTGTTAAACTTCCTCTTGTTTTCACTATAAAACGAAGCTAAGTGCTGTGTGTCAAAAATGGAACAGTGAACTGGCAAGCTGGGGTGTACTGCTTCTTTGGAACCACTGAATCTGTGAATTCTGCAAATGTCCAGAGGAGTAAGGGCTGGATACTCCAGGGAGATTCTGGGAGGTTGAAGTGTGCCCACTGCTACAGAAAGCGCGAGCGAGCGCGTGCAGAACCTGCCCGGGCCCAGAAAGAAGTGCTTATGTTGTGCATGACCAATGGAGTCAGGGAGCTGGCCCCTGGCAGGTACAGAAAAGGCAAGTGGTAAGGGCAAGTGGTAGCAAGGCACCTCACAATGCTAGGTATCACCAGGAAGCACCACAATGCCAACTGTCATCCCCTTCCCTGAAAGGCAACAGCCACTAAAATCCTCCTCCTATAAGCACACTATCAAGAAGGGGTAAATTTACCAAAATAGGCAATACCACTATAAGAACTTAACTAGGATAACCACAGCCATTCTAGGGGCTGCAAAGATTTAACAGACATTGGTTTCTGAGCACCTTTTATTAAAATTGGTACAAAACCATGTGGATAAGACCTTAGACCCTCCCTTCCACCACCACTGCACCTTCCGTGAATAGGCATTGGCCAGAACAGTTCTTTCCAGCTATACTACTCAGAAGTGCTGCACCTCAACTTGAGAGAGGTCAGTGGCTGAGAGAATGGTTAATCTTACCACTCTCCAGAATGGGAAAGTCATGTGTTGGAGGATAGAAATAACATCGAACTTGGAAACCAACAGCTAGTATAGCAGCAGATCATAAGCTCCCCTTTACAGTATTATTTTGAGTGGTCACCAGCCATTTTCAGTAATTAGCAACTGGTTGCAAACAAGTCAAATCAAAATCTTCAAATATTTATCACCCTACGAGGGCAGACTCAGGCACCCGAAGAGACAAGTTATCTAAAATATAGTCTGCTTGAACGTTTCAGGACTATCTTTGCACGCACCAATTAAGTAAAAAACATAAGAACTCTTTTTTCAGCATTATATATCAAGGGTGAAGTTCTGACCCTACTGAACTCAATAGCAAAACTCCAACTGACTTGAATGGCAGCCATGATTTCACCCTAATTGTCAAGAGGTTTTTTTAAATGAAAGCATGTATTTAGATTTTGTATGCTCTAAGCTACACAAAAGGTGGACCAAATGGCATAATAATTTTCAATTGCTTTCTATACCTCTCCATTTGTTTAAAAATTAAGTACAAAAAAAATCCAATCCCATTTCAGTGACAGGTCTGCTCACAGCTATGGAATTAAAGCTAAGACAACCCATTTACAATCAGCAAGACACCTGATCTACATAAAGATCTCATAGCCTTGTAGTCATAAATCACAATATACTAGCTCTTGTCCAGTAATTTTTATTGGAGGATAGTAATCCCTATGGAATTTTTAAACACCAGTTTGGATGCAATCCAATGTGAAAGTGTTGGATTAAGTAGGTTTCCTGTGCATACTCTAGAATATATTTTTATACTTTCTGCCATTTGCCAGGATTTAATGACTGCACCTTAGAAACTAAACGTTTGTAAAAGCTGTAAAACAGTACTTTCTAAAAAAATCTTATACAGCAATCATGTCAGAAAACAGGATGAATCCTAGCTACTATTCCTATTAACTTATTTTGGGATGGGGAATACACCTGTTTAACTTCAGCATTTGGCCTAAAATCTCAGATATTTGGGCTTCTCTCTCAGCCTTTAAGGACTACCATGACAATCCTGGGACTTCTTAAAGTGCCATGGCTATGGGTGCCAGAACTGCTGACAGTGCAACTATGGAAGTGGTTTTAATAAAACAGAGGGGGGAGCCAAGGTCCAGCAAGGTTCCCACAAAGCAGTTCTTACAAAACAAAAATTTTCCAAACTGATTAACACACACAAGTAATGCAAAGTTTTCATGAACCAGAAAGAATGATTTCACTATATAAAAGTGAATGAGGTTTAGTTTAATGCTGCCTCATGATTCTGCGAACGTGGCTGTTCTCTACGTAGAGGAGAAAAGAGGTTGCTTACCGCATTAGTTCTTCTATAGTGTTGCCTCTGAATATTCACACTTGTGGAACATAAGACCCCTGGCACCAAGCAGTGGAATTTTACTAGTGAGTAGTGTCCCATGGGGCCACTCTCCCTACCCTTAGTGGATTTGGAAGTCACAGAAAGGGGATGGACCTGAGGGGAACCACTATTAATGTTGGAATTCTTTATCCAAGACTGCAAAGGAGAAGGTAGGCAGGGAGTGTGACTATGTAGATGCAACTTGCTAAGAACAATAGCTATTGGTAAAGCTTCTGAGTGGCCTCCGCATATTCCCACTTGTAAAAAAAAACAACAACAAACAACAACAAGTATACCACCGGAAAATGGTCTGTCTTCCAGTGAACAAGGACTGCAAAACTACCAACACAAGTATCAGCTATAGGCTGCAGGTCAAGAGTATATTAGAAGCATCCCACATTTGACTCCAAAATACATATTAAGCTTTGCAGGTTCTATGAAAAAGATAAATAGCCACCAATGGATGTAGTCTTCAAATTAGCTGAATACTTGTAATATCCAGGTGAATGAACATCTGGCAAATCTTAAGGGTATACAAGAGACTGGGAAAAATACAAGCAAGCTAGAGACCTCTTTGAAATGGAAACAGGAAATTGAAACAGATGACTTGAAACTGAAAACGAGTATCTGAGGGCAATGACTGACCCAATCACATTTCCCATATGAACTATAGGTTTAGAAAGTACTGGACATCTGATCTGTAGCTCACCAACTCCATGGGCTGTAGTTATTGCTATGGGAAATGTCCTCTTCTCAGGTGTATGGTACAGATGTCCACCACGAGCAGATGAGAGGTCAAGAGCCTTGGAAAAAGACTCCAACCCAAATTTAAAAAAAATTTAAATGATACATGCACTCAATGAAATACCCTCTGGGCAGATAAATGAATGTGTCAACTCTCTGGCACTCGCAACATAATCAAATCCAGATTCCATAAAGAAATCCAGCATAGCAGTTACCTCAAGTAACTCTATTGGCACATGGGGCAATCCTTTCCAAAACTATGGCGTCGCAAGGTGAATGCGGACTGTTGCTCTCAAGGCTGTGAGGGTGGAAACTGAATCACAACCCATGCAGCCTGGAAGAATTCATGGTCCTGAATATTTGGTTAAAAACCTACAGCTATGATAACAATCCACTAGGCTTCCACAAAATGCTATCAGTGTTAAAAACTCAGCAACAAAAAAGGTCAACTTCTAGTACATTGGGATCATACCAAATTCTATCAACCTAGACAGATTTTGGATTCTGGTGCCGAATTGAGGGTTTCAGGATGCCAGCACCAGCCAGTGGGATTTAGACCTCAACTATATGTTGACTGTGCTGGGACCTCAGGGTCGACCCAGAGCAAGCCAGTCCTTGCTCCATGCCTACTGCTCAATAAAATGTGGCAGGCATGGGGGAATAGCACACATTTTCAAGGCTGGTTTCAGGTTTCATGCTTGTCTCACATCCTCTCCCAAGCTGTTTCAGGTCTCCTTATGACAGAGGCAGGAGGAGGCCTGGAAGTGAGTTTGAGGTGCTGGAGGAACATATCTGGCTAAGCAATTCAAATTTTAAACTTTGACCATAGTTTGTTCCAGAGAATAAAATTAAGCAATTGCACACCTTGTTGCAATATATCAGTATGCATATGACTAGTGTGCCCTCTGGTGGCTAGGGTTGGAAGTTCATAGCTTCTGGTCATCTTTGTGCTCCAGCATCTGAACTGACCTCAAGTGGTTTGTAAACATGGCCAACTCTTGATGACATGTAACTAAGACGTTTATCCTGACACCTTAGTTTTTAAAAGGTACAGGCAAGACATTAACCTGCATCTGAGCAAGGCAAAAAATAGTCAATTTTAGGCAAAGGTAAATAGACTTGGAGAATACAGAAGTACATGGTCCTGGGAAATCTATCTAGCACTATGGAAGTTCTGTAGCCAAGGCAAGAGTCTTCAAGCACGGCAACTGACAAAAGTGACAACGGGTTAAACAACATTTTTGCCCACTAGCCTTCCAGATAATTTCAGCTGATTTAACTTCAATGCAATGTGACATTTTCTATTTGTTTTGAAGGGGGAAGAGGATGCAATTGCTGTACTTGCTTACTTGAGGTAGCAAAGGTCTTTAAAAGGGCAGACTGCCATAAAAACCTGCGTTAGCAAACAGCATTCCTGATTACATCAAAACACTTATAAAAAACTGTTTTATACAACTAAACACATAAAAGGGCTATGTAACTACAGCAAAGACAAAAGCAAATTCAGGAAATGCAAGAGTTCAGATTCTATGTGCACATTTGTAATGGTACTAGTATATTTTTTACTGCAATTACACGGTTAAGAAAAAACAAGAATAGACAACAGCTGAGTTGTGTTCCACCTATGTGCTGAGTTAAAATTAAAAGCAAGAGTTAAGACTTCACCGCAAAGTAACTATACCACCTTAAAGTCTTTTGCTAAAACAACGCTGCTTTTAAATTTCCAAGATTTCCCGCACTTCCAAGAGAAAAGAAATCTGATATGGCTAATGAAGCATCACCGGAGTATGTAAGTTTCATGAACCAGCTAGTCTGCACTAAATTTATAGTGCATCTAAGATTAAAAAAGTGTAGGAGAGCCTCGTGCTACACTTGTCCTCTGGACATATTACTTCAATTGCTAAAGCAGTCATTCCATATCTTTCCTCAGCACTAAGTTCATTCTGTATATTTATACTAAAATAGATTGAAAGGTAGTAAGCCTATTTTTGTATCCCTAATCCCCAACTCCACAGAAAAAGTCATTTCCACAAACATGCCAGAGATTTGGGGCTAGGTAATTAATTTTATCTCAAATCTGAGGATTTATATGATCTGTTTTGGAAAGATAGATTTCAAATATTACAGGCTTTGAAAGTTCTGAATCATTTGCTGTATCTGGTCTCAAAAAAAAAATCTGCCTTAGAAAACATCAAGTGATACTTAACTCAAAGATCTTACAAGTCTAGTCCACAGGACCAACTATGAGAATTGAGAAGGCTTACTTGGGACATCAGTTACTGTTATTCAGTCATTCATCAGACTAGTCCGCTGACTTCTGAAGAGTGCCATATAAGCATTTGGAGACGCATTCATTTTAAAAAAACCCATTCTTGCCCTTTTCCCTTGCAAATGTAGTTGATAGAATAGTGATGCCAGGGAGATTTCTTATAATCATTTTTCTGGACATCTTCATGAGGTGTTCTGTTGCCTGATACCAGCTATGTGAACAATACAACCAGGGAAATTTGTCAGAACCCTTCTCTCTGTGAAAGCTGAGTTGTCTGCAGCACTAAGGAGAGTTGTGATGAAAATGAAGGGTGTTGAGAGAGAAGACAGGATGTTTCCTGAAGGATTGCCAGTGCTAAGACAGCTTCAGGAAATGACTCACTATCATTACATTTTTGGGAACGGAGCAGAGGACAAGTATTCCTCATCTCCATATCTGCTGGGTCTTGCAGTACCAGGCCTTATTATCTTAGCAGCAGTTTTCTCTCAGTGAAAGTCCCTTCCTAGGCAGCAGGGTACAGACTTTGCCATTGAAATAGCAGTATATTCAAAAAACCTACAAAACAAAAGGCATGTAGTGTACCATCTGCAGTATCCTGCATGGTGGAGGTTAATGGCACTAGAATCTTTGCATGTTCCCACATGTTCAGGGGAAAGGTAGTGGCAGAATCAGCACATAGCCACAGAAGAGACATTTGATTGCATCTCGCCCATGGTAATAGCATCTCTCTGACCTGACCAAGCAAGAAGTAAAAGACAAAAGGTTACAAAGGCTCATTAATAATGGTGTTGTATAATCAGTTGTGTCTGTGAGAACAATTACAAAAAGGTAAGACCAGGGCATTTAGCATGCTCATGTGCAGGGAGAGAATAATGAGGCGGCAAAGCCATGAGCCCAACGCAGCCAGATGGATTCCAATATGCCTTGCACCAAATATCTCCTGCAGCACTGTTGTGCTACTAATATGATGCCTTCATTGTCAACAAAAAAAAGAAGCATGGCTTTTTTACATCTATATGTACAGTTCTAGTAGAAACATGGCATTAAATTTTTGCCTCAGTGTAGCTAGTGGAGATCAGCAGCGTATCCCCAACTCAGGGTTCAACTCTTGGCTAGCTAAATAGAGGTAAACAAACTACAAGCACCTTGTCTCCATTAGGATTTTACATTGAAAAAACCCTACTTTGTTGGCAGTGAACACATGTCCATGTCCGTTCCACTGACTTCCCCTGGACCAGCCCCCCATCAGATTCTAAAATGCTCTTGGCTTCCAATCCAGGTGCCCCCACATCCTCTATCCCTTACTCTTTCCCAGATTCTAAACCTAATTTCTACTCCCAACTTCCAGTTTGCCTTTGACTTTAAGAGAACAAAGGAAGCTATTACAGACTTTAGCAGTGTCAGCAATAGACTTGTGGTTTTTCTTGACATACTACAGACTGCAATAGGCCCTGGGAATGTTAGAAGGTTCTCAAGAAGGTAATGGTGGGAAGAGACTGGGAATAAAGATGTGACTGAAGTGGAGCTTCTCTGTAATAATTTATAAACACTGTATGTGGGCCTGGTTATTAGTGTTTTCTGCATGACTATTGGTTTAACACAAGAGGAGACTGTTTGAAAGACATCAGGAAGGAAAAGAAGGGCTCTAGATAAGCCACTTCTGCACAAGCACTTGCGAGTTAAGGGACAATGTAATGCCAGGATCGCTAGCTTTGAGGATTGTGCCTCCTTTATATAGCTAACCTACAAAACTAGTTTGAACCGGGGGAGGGAAAAGGTCAGTCAATACAGGGGATGAAAACAACTCTGGCAGGCTTAAAAAGGAACACTAAAGAGAGGGAAAGGTCACTGTTTGGGAGACATGAAAAATGAGAACACTCCACTCGGGTGTTAGATAGGACAGTAATCCTTTAGGTAAGGAGACATGGGCAGGTCAGTTTAACCCTTCTACCTCTAAAAGCTTTGTTCCACTGCTAAAAACAAACAATACTTTTGTTTTAAGAAGGCTGTCTGATCATTGCATACCACTGGTCACAGATTCCTGAAGCAAATCACTGCAGGTGCATGAATTCAATTGGACCTAATGCATAAGAGCAGCTGAAACACAGATTATGATAGCCTTGGGAGAATTGGTGAATTTCACCCCAGGATAAGTAAACATAAAAGATCTGAGGGGCAGCATACAGACATTAGAAATACAGCTAGCCCTGTAACTGTGACAGAAGGTATGAAATTGGCATCCGACTGGTAAAACTGTTTTTTCAGTGTCAACTAAGGAGGTAGAGTGTGCATAGAGCTACAGGACACCCTACGTCACAATAAGCATTTCAAGCTAAAGCCTCACTTGCATACAATTCAATAGTAGAGTTTATGTAATATGGTATTCTTCATCAAAACCACAACCCTTAGAAATACAAGAAATTCAGAATTAGAGCACAGAAATGCATAATAAAGACCCACAAATCTTAACTGAACCCTTTGGCAATTCCCGGGAGGAGGGGGGGGGGGGAAGGACCATCAAATTTCAGCTCAGTTGCCATAACAAAAAGGAATGCCTTGTTCTTCAGAGTACAATGGTTGCAATGACATGAAACCCTTCCCTCCCCCTCACAAAATGCCTTCTTAGGCTTAGTGTATTTATTCTTTTATTGCTATGGCAACAAGTTTACAGATGAAGATAATGACTTCTTCACATTTGCCAGAGTATGTTTAGCATAATTATTCAGATAGATTTCCTGAACAAAGATCAAGTGTATGTGAATGATAAAATTACAAGAGTGACACTGTAGTAGGATCATGTATTCTGTTTACATGAGATAGTCAAATACTTCAGGTGCTATTTTCCTTTCACAACTCAAGTGGCAGCTATTTGAATCTTATCAGTTAGGTGGAGCGGTCTATTAAAACTTCAACCAGCAAAATCATCATGTGTCATTTAAGAAATGACAACTGAATAGGATAGAAATGGCATTAAGAAAACCCAAGAAAATTCATTAGCAATTCAGGAGGAAAAAGTTAAGAGTGCAGAAAGGGAAATGAGAGCCAAACACACTGGACTTTAAAAGCAAGTCATCTGTTCTACTTTGTTTCACTGTGCCACGAGACTCTAGACACTCTCATGCAGTAGGTACAGCACCAGCTAACAACTTTAAAATTTCACCTTAAACACAAAGGTGCTAATTCCATGTTAAATTCAGTTGATTTTAGTTGATGAATACCTAGTTATTGAACTAAATGACAAAGCCATCACTCTAGTCCTTCAGTTACAGTCTGATTTAAGTTGATAGCCATCAGATAGTGATAGCTTTGGGAAGCTACTTGGTACGAAGTGACGTTGGCAGTCACAGTCCAGTTCTTAGTGTGCAAGCATCCACTTACAAAACCACTTCTTTCAGCATTCATTGGCTGCCTCTGCAGAGATGCCAAGGAGTAAATAGGGTTGAAGGGATATTTACTATTAAAGAAATTGCAGAAGTGGACTCAGACACTTTGGAAGACAAACTGCAGCCGTAATTATCTGCTCTGGAGATAGACATGAGTTCAGTTTTCAAGGTGGTCATTCCAGCACTTCTTACCAGTATAATTTTTTAAAAGAAAGAATTGTGATGTTGCACTCCATATGATCTTATGAAAATATGCTAATGAGTGTGACCACCACATAACTGGAATATGCTTTATGCAAAAGATCTCTTGTAAGGGATCATTACAACGCTTATAATCTACTGAGTGTGGTCATCCTGTTTGTATAAAGGTATCATTCTTATATCTGAAACTAGAAATATGAAATATAACTTAGGTCCTATGTAATTATGTGAAGTGTGGGCCATTAATGGTGGTTTGGAATCTTGATGGCTCCCATCCACTAGGACAATTGGTTGTAAATGGCTGTTTACTTGCAAGCCTTCCTGTGAGTCAGGCCTGGAAGAATGAAGGCTTGGGGTCTCACAGGACATGGGACCATGTCACCTCGTACTGGAATCCATCTTAAACCTGGTGCTTGCTTTTCCATTTAGAAGGACAAAAAAGATTCCCACCTTGTGTCAAAGCTATATAAGGGGGCGAAACAGAACAAAGGGGGCTGCAGTCATGAGAAATCTCCTAGCTACCACCCGAACTGGAACAAGGACTGTACCATAGGAAACACCTTTCGAGGAGGGGAAAGACTATTTGCACACAGACTGGTTAACCTAGTGAGGAGGGCTTTAAACTAGGTTCGACGGGGACAGGTGAGCAAATCCCACAGGTAAGTGGCGAACATGAAGACCTGGGAGATGGGTCGGAAACAAGAGGGAGCGTGGGCTATAATGGCAGAGAGAAAGGAGGGTCAGGGCAAAACTGGGAGGCATGATCAAACCAGTATCTTAGATGCCTATATACAAATGCAAATATGGGCAATAAGCAGGAAGAACAGGAAGTGCTAATAAATAAATACAACTATGACATTGTTGGCATCACTGAAACTTGGTGGGATAATACACATGATTGGAATGTTGGTGTGGATGGGTATAGTTTGCTCAGGAAGGATAGACAGGGGAAAAAGGGAGGAGGTGTTGCCTTACATATTAAAAATGTACACACTTGGTGGAGGAGGTGGAGATGGACATAGCAGACGGAAGTGTTAAGAGTCTCTGGGTTAGGATAAAAGGGGTAAAAAACAAGGGTGATGTCGTGCTAGGAGTCTACTACAGGCCACCTAACCAGGTGGAAGAGGTGGATGAGGCTTTTTTTTAAAAAAAAACTAACAAAATCATCCAAAGCCCAAGATTTGGTGGTGATGGGGGACTTCAACTATCCAGATATATGTTGGGAAAACAACACCGCAGGGCGCAGACTATCCAATAAGTTCCTGGACTGCATTGCAGACAACTTTTTATTTCAGAAGGTTGAAAAAGCTACTGGGGGGAAGCTGTTCTAGACTTGATTTTAACAAATAGGGAGGAACTCATTGAGAATTTGAAAGTAGAAGGAAGCTTGGGTGAAAGTGATCATGAAATCATAGAGTTTGCAATTCTAAGGAAGGGTAGAAGGGAGTACAGCAAAATAGAGACAACGGATTTCAGGAAGGCAGATTTTGGTAAGCTCAGAGAGCTGATAGGTAAGGTCCCATGGGAATCAAGACTATGGGGAAAAACAACTGAGGAGAGTTGGCAGTTTTTCAAAGGGACACTATTAAGGGCCCAAAAAGCAGGCTATTCCGATGGGTAGGAAAAGATAGAAAATGTGGCAAAAGACCACCTGGGCTTAACCACGAGATCTTGCATGACCTACGAAATAAAAAGGAGTCACATCAAAAATGGAAACTAGGTCAGATTACAAGGGATGAATATAGGCAAACAACACAGGAATGCAGGGGCAAGATTAGAAAGGCAAAGGCACAAAATGAGCTCAAACTAGCTATGGGAATAAAGGGAAACAAGACAACTTTTTATCAATACATTAGAAGCAAGAGGAAGACCAAGGACAGGATAGGCCCACTGCTCAGTGAGGAGGGAGAAACAGTAATAGGAAACTTGGAAATGGCAAAGATGCTTAATGACTTCTTTGTTTCGGTCTTCACTGAGAAGTCTGAAGGAATGTCTAACAAAGTGAATGCTTATGGGAAGGGGGTAGGTTTAGAAGATAAAATAAAAAAAGAAGAGCAAGTTAAAAATCACTTAGAAAAGTTAGATGCCTGCAAGTTACCAGGGCCTGATGAAATGCATCCTAGAATACTCAAGGAATTAATAGAGGAGGTATCTGAGCCTCTAGCTATTATCTTTGGAAAGTCATGGGAGACAGGAGGGATTCCAGAAGACTGGAAAAGGGCAAATATAGTGCCCATCTATAAAAAGGGAAATAAAAACAACCCAGGAAACTACAGACCAGTTAGTTTAACTTCTGCACCAGGGAAGATAATGGAGCAAGTAATTAAAGAAATCATCTGCCAACACTTGGAAGAGGGTAAGGTGATAGGGAATAGCAAACATGGATTTGTAAAGAACAAATCATGTCAAACCAATCTGATAGCTTTCTTTAATAGGATAACGAGCCTTGTGGATAAGGGAGAAGCAGTGGATGTGGTATACTTAGACTTTAGTAAGGCATTTGATACGGTCTCGCATGATATCCTTATCGATAAACTAGGAAAGTACAATTTAGATGGGGCTACTATAAGGTGGGTGCATAACTGGCTGGATAACCGTACTCAGAGAGTAGTTATTAATGGCTCTTAATCCTGCTGGAAAGATAACAAGTGGGGTTCCGCAGGGGTCTGTTTTGGGACCGGCTCTGTTCAATATCTTCATCAACGACTTAGATGTTGGCATAGAAAGTATGCTTATTAAGTTTGCAGACGATATCAAACTGGGAGGGATTGCAACTGCTTTGGAGGACAGGGTCAAAATTCAAAATGATCTGGACAAGTTGGAGAAATGGTCTGAGGTAAACCGGATGAAGTTCAATAAAGACAAATGCAAAGTGCTCCGCTTAGGAAGGAACAATCAGTTTCACACATACAGAATGGGAAGAGACTGTCTAGGAAGGAGTATGGCAGAAAGATCTAGGGGTCATAGTGGACCACAAGCTAAATATGAGTCAACAGTGTGATACTGTTGCAAAAAAAGCAAACGTGATTCTGGGATGCATTAACAGGTGTGTTGTAAACAAGACACGAGAAGCCATTCTTCCACTCTACTCTGCGCTGGTTAGACCTCAACTGGAGTAGTGTGTCCAGTTCTGGGCACCACATTTCAAGAAAGATGTGGAGAAATTGGAGAGGGTCCAGAGAAGAGCAACAAGAATGATTAAAGGTCTTGAGAACATGACCTATGAAGGAAGGCTGAAAGAACTGGGTTTATTTAGTTTGGAGAAGAGAAGACAGAGGGGACATGATAGCAGTTTTCAGGTATCTAAAAGGGTGTCATCATGAGGAGGGAGAAAACTTGTTCACCTTAGCTTCTAATGATAGAACAAGAAGCAATGGGCTTAAATTGCAGCAAGGGAGATTTAGGTTGGATGTTAGGAAAAAGTTCCTAACTGTCAGGGTAGTTAAACACTGGAATAAATTGCCTAGGGAGGTTGTGGAATCTCCATCTCTGGAGATATTTAAGAGCAGGTTAGATAAATGTCTATCAGGGATGGTCTAGACAGTATTTGGTCCTGCCATGAGGGCAGGGGACTGGACTCGATGACCTCTCGAGGTCCCTTCCAGTCCTAGAGTCTATGAATCTATGAAAGGATTGAGCCCAGACTAGAAAGAAGTCTAGTCTGTGAAAGAACCTTACTGGAACATCTGAGGGTGAGATTTATCTGTAATCAGTTTCTTAATGTATTAGACTTAGACTTGTGAGTTTGTGTTTTATTTTGCTTGGTAACTTACTTTGTTCTGTCTGTTATTACTTGGAACCACTTGGAGCCTACTTTCTGTATTTAATAAAATCACTTTTTGCTTATTATTGAACCCAGAGTTAGTGACTAACACCTGGGGGAGCAAACAGCTGTGCATCTCTATCAGCGTTAAAGAATGGACAATTTATGAGTTTACCCTATATAAGCTTTATATAGAGTAAAATGGATCTATTTGGGGTTTGGCTCCCATTAGGAACTGGGGTATCTGGGTGCTAGAGACAGGAGCACTTCTTAAGCTGTTTTCAGTTAAGTCTGCAGCTTTGGGGTGCGTGGTTCAGACTCTGGGTCTGTGGTGGAACAGACTGGCATGTCTGGCTCAACAAGGCAGGGTTCTGGAGGCCCAAAATGGCAGAGAAAACGGGCTCAGAGGTAGTCTCAGCACAGGTGACAGTCCCAAGGGGGTCTCTGTGACCCAACCTGTCACAAGAATGTTACACTTAAACAATAAGCCAACTTTTCTAGTTTTAAATCAGCATGTCAGAGTCATCTAAACTGAAGAAAGTCACAAGAAGCACTACTGATGATCAAATTTGAGTCAATTTCCCTGTACAGTTAAAAAATTATGGTCCTTACTATGCTTGAGCACTAGATTTTTTTTTTTTTAAGAATATTGTTAATACATTTTGTGTTGGTACTAGCAGCGGAAATTCCCAACCCACCTGTTACCGTAACATCTCAAGTGGGACTACACATCAGACAAATACAGGGTTTAGCTTGTTTTTAAATAAAAGCCAAAGTTACTGATCCTACACACACGCTATAAAAGAAGCATCCATTTTAGTAAGCTTAAGAATTAACATGCATAGTAATTTAATTACTAGACAATGAAGTTTCTCCCCATTTACCAAATCCGTCATTCAGTGCACCAACCATACTATTGGTTTAAGTCCTGTTCTTAATGTACTATTTTAAAAGCAACTTTTAGTTTCCAGTTAAGTATAGAGGATGCTCATAGAAGCTTGTCTTTATGATCCCCACTTCTCTATTGTTTGTCTATATGATCTCTGTCTGGTTCTTTGATTATGTAACAGACACAATTTTGCTAAGTGTAAATTAATTAAGTGTTGGGATATGATTGTTTAGAGAATTGTTACAATAGGCTAGGACTGATTAGTAATATTTTAGTAAAAATGACTGGTTACAGTAAAACTAAGCAGGACTCAAGTTTCATTATATAAACTGGGGTCCAAAAATAAGTTCTTGGGAACCAACTCCAGGAGACAGCCCCAAGATCAGAGATGCCAGACCTCAACACCCTTCCAATCACACTGTGCAGAAGCCGGAATCCCCCAGATGACCTGATCCTGACTGGCCTGCAGGGAAAGTTCATCTGCCTTACTGGGAGTGGTGAGCATTGTATGTGTAGTGTGTGCATTCTGTTTTGGTAATTGTTAATAGAGGTCAAGTAGGATATTACTGTGTCAGGCTCTTTCACTGGCAAGACCCTGCAAACCCGCAGTTTATGTTTACGTCCTGAGCCCATGGAAAGGTGAAAGTGGGTGTCTAAATTAATAGGGTTATGCCTGAGCCCTAGGAACAGGGTAATGGGGGCGCCTAGAGTATAAGGTTACACCTGAGCCCTAGGAATGGGGTATGGTTGGGTGCCTAAATTAAGATGGTTACACCTTGATCCTTAGGAACAGGAAAGAGTGGGAAACCCTAGAGTGTGTGAATAACAATTTTGTGCAGGTAACACCCCTACCCCTCCCAACAGAAGTATGCCTCGAGGACCTTTAATTTGGGTTTTGGCTGAAGTGTGCATCAAGTGATATATTCTAGGCAGTCTCTTTAGGAGAGGAATTAAGCCTGTTAGTGAAATCTAGGATTCCCTTAAAAAAAGAGAAAGTTACCAGTTACAATACCACCTTCTATACCTTTGCAGTCTGACAAACAAGTAACCCCTAAAATTGAAAGGTACCAGATCACTAAACGTATCCTTCTTATAGTAGGGGGCAACAGGACACTGAGGACAAATGTTTACATTTTAAAATAAAATTTAAAAAAAAGAAACATAACTGGTCCCATTACTCAAGCACTGTAGACATACAAAACGTAACCAAAGAAAAGCCAATATAGAGGTTTGAAAAAACCCAACCCACTAAGTATGCTTCTGAAACTGTAGTTCAAACAAGTCCGCTGCTGCACTCTCACTTGCCAGTCTTTGTAGGGTGACCATATTTCCCTATGCTGAATATGGGACACCGGGTAAAATTACTCATATTCAAGCGAGTTCAGCGGCAAGCAAGCAGAACTATGCAGTACAAAGTTCAAATTAACATCAAGCTGACTGAGCCCCCTGTTAAAAAGAAATACTCCATAGTTAGATTCTTTTTCATTTTTCTTCTTATATAAGACTTTGGGGTTCACACAGGGAGAGGCGACACGCACACACACACACCCTCCATATGAGAGAGGTGTACAGAGGGGCGAGGGGCGATAACTGACCGACATGATTCCCCCTGCCCAGCACTCTCCACTCTCTGTGCCTGGCTGGGCCCCTGGGATGGCCCCACCTCACCTTGTACCTGGCCCAGCATCATCTCAAGGCAGCACATGGTGGCGGTGAGCATACATGGTCACATGTCCCCATCCCCAGATTTCTGCCGGGGTTCACACCAGAACATGGCCAGCAACAGCCTTTTGGCACTGTGCAGGAGGGAAGGAACCAGAGCTGCTTCCAGCAGCAGAGTGGGAGCAGAAACGACCTGGCCCATGTCTTTGCAGAGCTTATCTCTTCCCCCTGCCGTGGTAAGAAGCAGCTTGTCCTTTCCTGCCCGCACAGTGCGAAAAGGCAGCTAACACCTCCAGGCTACTCGCCACCAACATAACCCAGTCACCTCCTGTCCCCCAGCTACAGGGAGGAGGGGATTAAGCCAAGGGTTTGCAAACTGGGGATTGGGACCCCTCAGGGGGTCGTGAGGTTATTACATGGGGGTCACGAGCTATCAGCCTCCACCCCAAACCCCACTTTGTATCCAGCATTTATAATGGTGTGAAATATATAGAAAAAGTGTTTTTAATTTATAAGGGGTGGCAGGAGGGTCACACTCAGAGGCTTGCTATTTGAAAGGGGTCACCAGTACAAAAGTTTGAGAACCACTGGGTTAAGCCCTAAGGATGCAATGTGCACCAGGGCCCAGGGAACCTGACTGCTGGGGCTTCAGCAAACCAGGCCAGAGAGGTGTTCAGCAAGGCAGGGTGTCTGGGGATGGAGCAGTCCTGTGCTCCCTGGTAGCAGGATCCAGGGCTGGGGGGAGGGAAGAGGGTGCTAAGCCCCTACACATGGTGGAGCCTGCAAATTCAGGGTGTGAACATGTAAATCACTCTTCTCCTGGCCCCCCTTTCCTCTCCAACCAGCTTACCTGACAGGCAGAGAGGCTTCCTTGTGCCAGCGCTGTGCAGGGCTCAGCATTGCCTGGCCAGCACCCTGGGCTGGAGGGTCTTAGGCTTACCTGGGGTGCCAGCCCAGCCAGAGGCACTGGGGAAAGGAAGGAAGGAGCCTGCCGGCCAGGCTGTTGATGAGCTGAGTACTCCGACCGGGGCTGGTTCACTGTATAGCGCTGGGAGCAAAACGTGCCCTGCTGGTGGGGGCCAGGGAAGGGGAGATGTAGAGGAGCAGTGGGGCTGGGGTGGAGAAGAGAGAAGGGGCAAAGCAGGGAGAGGACAGCGAGAGAGGGAGCATGTAAAAGGACCGATGAGCAGCAGAGGTGACACGTAACCCGCCACCCCCTAGCAACTGCCCATACTCACTAGCCACTACAGCTCACAGCACGCAACTAGTACGTGCTGGAAACAGGATGGGTGGGGACAGGACCATGCAGGCTGAGAGCTGGCACACAGCGGGGACTGTAGACAGGCAGAGGGAGCTGCTGGCCCCCTAAGCTGCAGCTTTGCCCTGCCAGGAGCCTTGCACACCCACCCCCCATCATTAGCCACTGGACCACCCCATTCACTGCTGGTGGGCAGGCAGCTGGCAAGCAGGGATCTGGCCAGCAGCAGACCCACCAGAACTGATTGGGGGGGGGGGGAGAGAAAATATGGGGCAATTTGTCTGTTTTAAAGAAAAAAAGTCAGGACACCTGTAGGAGGCATTAAAAATAGGACTGTTCCTTTAAAAAAGGGACATCTGGTCACCATAAGTTTTAGGCTCTGGTAGTCAGGTCAGAGGAGCACATTGCAAAGATAACGGGCCTTGCCTAGAAATTCCCCGCACTAGTCCTGGAGACTTCAGCTACCAAAAGCCACAACCAACCTTGTACTAGGGAGCTCTCCATTGCCATCATCAGTGGCAACATTGGTAGGAGATTTTAGGAAAACCCTAGGATTTATTTTAAAAAAAGTTTTATTCACACCCAATAGCCTATACTTAATCCCCAGTGCTTAAAGCTGCACAAAGTTGTTTGCGGGACCTCTGCCTAGAATGAATTTTAACTACCTAGTATTTGTGTGACCTTCTAGATAAGCTAATATTGCATAAAAGTGAAAACTTTTTCAAAATAAAAAATAATGCAAAGCAGGAAGTTGGAATTAGTATTTCAAACTATTATGAAGTACCTATGAAGTACCCTTCTAACCAATACATTCTTCTTTTCACCTGCCTACATTTATCTAACTGGGAAACTGTCAAATTGAACAGAGCCCACTGTCCATGAACTACTTTTAAAATGTAAGTGGAATATCACACTAATGCCTGACATGTCCCTGGCCAGAACACCTGTCATAAACAGATGGTTAAGGGTTAATGCCTCTTTTACTTTTAAAGGTTTAAAAAGTTCACCTAGCCTAGCTAACACCTGACCAGAGGAACCAATGGGGGAATAAGATGTTTCAAAAGGAAGTAGGGAAGTTTTCCTTTGTTTAGTTTTTCCAGTTTCAGCCGGAGTGAAAAAGATCAAGGAACCAGCCTCTCCGAGTAGTAAGTTTTAGAAAGGAATAAATAGGTTTATGTTTATTTCTTTGTAACCTGTCTTATGCAATTAGAGGTAGAATCAAATTGGGTATTTGTTTTCGTGTAACTAAATTTGTGCCCAAGGGAACTTCCTCTGTTTTGAATCTGTTGTCTGTGAGAGTAGCTGGTACGCTTTCTTTTACTTTTCTTTTCTTTAAGAAAAAGGCTTTTAATACCTGATTGATTTTTTCCTTGTTTTAGATCAAAGGGGGTTGGATCTGGATCCACCAGGAGTTGGTGGGAGAAAGGAGGGGGGGATGGTTAATTTCTCCTTGTTTTAAGATCCAAGGGATTGGATCTGAACTCACCAAGGAATTGGTGAAGGAGTCTCTCAAGGCTACCCAGGGAAGGGAAGGTTTTGGAGGGAAAGGGAGTGATCCAGACTCTGGAAATTCTTGATGGTGGCAGCGATATCAGATCTAATCTAGTAATTAAGCTTAGAAGTGTCCATGCAGGTTCCCACATCTGTACCCTAAAGTTCAGAGTGGGGAAAGAACCTTGACAATTCCCAGAAACCTCAGGTAGGGTAAGGGCAGGAGAACAACTCTCCCTACTCAAAACTATGGCTCCATAAGCCAGTTGCATATGCACCTTGTAGTAATCACTGCAAATGATCAATACCAGTACTATTCATACCAGGGGTTATTGATGGCCAGTGTGGCACTGCTCATAAAAAGCAGATGGCCTCTTACTGCAGTATCAGGAGTAGCAGGAGTTAGATTAGCCTCCGTATTAGAGGTGATTTTTTTTTTTTAAAGTGAAAGAGGGGCTATTATGTTGCAAATCTCTAACTGGAGAATTTGGAGATATCTGCCACACCCCAAACTACACTGGGATTGCACCTATCGAGGTATCCCAATTCCCAGCATAGAAGCACGCTTAAGCTATGGACCTGCTCAGGGAGGTTGGAAATGGTTCTACAAATAATATGAAGAAGAAACAAAGATGGCTAGGGTGGCTGGCTACTGTCATCTCTCATCCCCCTTGCAACTACCACCTGTAACCTTTAGCCACAGAAGTTTTGTTTAGGAATTCAATTCAATAAAGCTGAAACCTTCTGGTCACTTTCTAAATGGTGTGCCTGCCCCTGAGTAATAAACTATTTGTGGTCTTGGGTTTCAACTGATCTATATGCTTAAATAAGCTCCACTTTCCACCTTAAAAAAAGCAGACTTAACAGCAAATATTTGTTTATACTAAAATCAACCCACAATTTTTCTTCCCCTTCATTTCTGCACCTGCAGGTAGCTTAGTACTGCTCTTAGTCACCATCACTCCAGACTGCAAGGAAGGACTGACCATGGGAAACTGGGTGAAGGGGGATGGGAGAGGGAAGAGGAGGGAGAATGCAAGGGTATGGGAAGTACAAAAGAAAGTTTTAGTTTTCTGCTTAGTTATTAAAGCAAGGGTTGAGAGGGAGTTTTGAGGGGGTTTTGTCTGAGGTTATTGTGGGGGTTTCTGTATAGGGGTATGAATATTAATGTCATTACGTCAGCTAATGCACCAACAGTTTTAATGAAAGCTGCCCATTTTATATCAGTGTTGCCTCTAATTCTTTTCCATTAGGGGACCTAAGCAGTTAACTAGCAATCCTGTCTTATCACCTTCAGCTGTTCAACTCCATTCCCCTAACCAACAAGGGTAATTCTGATCTCTTAGTTTACTGTAATTATCAGGATGTCCCAATACTGCTACAGTTGAGCCAGAAAAATAACTTCAAGGGTATGAACTTGAGACAGTTTGTATGCTATCAAAGGCCTTACCCTCACATCCTATTGACAAAAAAACCAAACATACATGCTATTATGTTAGAGACACCCAGAGTCAGATAGCACCTGTATTCTTGGTGTTTAATATCCTCTTCACACCATACTACACCAAAAATTACACTGTTGCTTTATGTGAAAATGCCTACTTTTCTACTACAGAAAGCCACATCTACAGTGAACCACATGAAGAAACTGCAAGTAAACATCCAGCTAACGCTCTACACACACCAGAAGCTCTTAACCAATGTTTTTACAGTATTGCCATTTATGGTAGAAGACTTCAGAACTAAAATTGCTGCAGTTTTAGTTTTAGCAATATTTCTCTTAAACAAGAACAGCTAATTTCAAATACTAACTGACAAGACAAATAATTTGCCTTGAAATACCACATCCATAGGTTATTTTCCCTCATTCTGCGACATTCATTCTGAGCTAGAATTACAATACTTTCTGATCAGTCCTAACTCTTACCTTCATCATGAACAGTCATGCAAGTTCATGATTTTCCATGAGTGCAAGGTGAGAGTCAAGTGTATGTTCTCTCAGTATATTAATGTTTTATCAATATGTAAAACAACTTATAGTCTGGAAATGATCAATTACAGTAACTTATGGGGGATAATAAGATTAAAGATAGGATAAAATAAACTCAATTTATGGATTGTATTGTTCAAAAGCTACATATACGCTTGAGAATGAGTGAAATAATCAATTCAGCATTTTGCTAGGTATAAGACTAGAAGCTCAAGTGAAATCAGTTCTCCACACGTAAGAAAGCAAAGGCTGGCTTGGGAAGGATGTTCCGCTTCATGGTTTGAACTGTGTGTGTTCGAGAAATAAAGTGAACCCAGACACAATACTATAATTTTGTGATGGAAGTTCTACTGTAGATTGATATGTCACTGTAAATGCATCTCACCATTCCTCACAATCAGGCAAAGCCTAACTAGATGGGACTTGCAGTTTAGCCCCAAGAACAGACCAACACAAGAGAGTGTTAATATCGTTAATCAGGGTCCATTACAAGAATGCTCTTCCTCCAAGCATCATGCCTTGCTTAGACTCAAAGGAATTCAGCCAATGTCTCCTACTAGCTTCAACAACATGACACCACTTAAGGAGGGTGGTAGTCTCACGTTCTAAAATATACCAGAAAAAATGTTACTGATTGCAAAAAGCCATCTCCTTAATTTCCCTAGCTGGTTAACGTGTTGCAGTATAATTGGTTCTATAGAACCCACAGTTAGGAGGTTCTTGGGATGTACAAATAAGTGTATGTAAGTATACATAGTTTTATCCTCAACTTTTACATTTCATGTAAAAAGTAAGAAGTGTTTGATGAGAATTTTTTTAAACTACTACTTTAAAGATAAAGGGCCTTTTAAAAAGGCATTCCTAGGCAGCTGTCAGTCTATGCCATTGACTTTTGCAGATGTTTCTAAGAGGTTTCTCCATCTTTAGTTTGTTTTTGTGTCTTGTTCATCCCCCTGCCAACGGAAAATTGTTCTCCCCAGTTTATTTTCTATGGCATCATTCGGTCTAATTTTAAGTCTCAGTGAGGATGCCCCCACCAGTTCCACTAAGGAGTATTCTATAATCAAGTAGATCTCAGCAGCAAAATTTATCTTAAGAATAAGGAGAGATTTATTCTCCACACTTCTTCCTTTACACCCAGTTATACTCACTTAACCTATCCTTAATTTGCACACTGCACACGTCTAACTCACTAGTGAAATTAAATCTTCAAAGCACGGTACAGATTTCATCTCAGTCTTTCACCATTAGTACTTTCAAAGTTTCTCCTCTCACTTACCCTGCCCTTTTTGTATTGCCATTTCAACACACACACACACACACACACCCACCCCCCACCCTTGGATACAGGCACACTAATCTACCAGTTGACTATTACTTTAAGTCCTGTTCATGACGACTAACCTCCCTAGGCCCCTATGCATTTCTGCTCACGGCAAACCCATCTCATCCCAAATTTAGTAACTTGTAAACAGCATATAAATCATATGTCCACCTCAGTCTTCAGTGTGGATAAACACTAACAAAACAAGAGGAACTTGAAGGTGGGCGACTCATATCTGGACCTGGTATTTTGAAGCTGTGACAGATCCTCAAGATAAGCTTACCACTGTCAATTTCTCCTAACAGAAGATAAGACTATCCACACTAACTGCAGTTAAAGCGTTTTCAGACTTCTCTAAAAAATTCCAGGTGTGCATTGCCCGCATGACAAACCAACTGCTTTCAAAAATTTGCAAAGATTAAAAAAACACCATACAGCTAGAAGTATAAAAAAAACCACCAAGCAATTAAAAATCCAGGAAACATTTTGTACTACTAGACTAGAAGTCAGCTGAATAGTTTCCTTCTCATTCCAAAGATTTGTTTAAAACCATTCCAGGCTCTGTGCAAGCTATAAAACTCTGGAATCTAGCTAAAAACTCTTTCAGTACAGCAGCGCTACAAGTATGTCCAGACAACTAATGCAGGGGGTTTCCAGTAAGGTGCTTTCCCTCTTGTTCATTTCTGTTCCTAATCTGTTCTCATTTCTTATCATAATTTACATAGAGTAAATTCTGAAATAAACCTGTTTTCTAAACTTGCAAGCAGTGATCGGCCTGCTTAGAACTGGCTTATAACAGGAACTCTTACTGAATGTGTGTTTTCAAGGCCATGTAATTAGGATCTCTTCATGTAAAATTCCTTTCAGCAAAAAGTCAATTGAAGGGAAAAGCCTAAATAGCTGGGAAACACACTGGGCCAAATGTACTATGATAAGCAGTTCTGAAATGATAAGCAGTTCTGAAATGCTTAATTTTTGCTTAAAACTATCCATTTACTAACCCTTAATATACAAATAAGCTATGCCATAAAAATGTATCAAACATTCATTATAGAGTGAAGATGGACAATACTTTAAGTTTTCTACTGGAAAATTACATAAGGTGGATTTTTTGTTGTTGTTGTTGGGGTTTTTAAGAGAGAGTATAGCTAGCATGATCAAGAAAACTTTGCAGCCATCAGTAGATCTGGAGTTGTAAGACTTCTGTTGTTCCTGTGATGGGACAGAACCTTACTATGCTGCCAGTGTAGGACCTAACGAGAGCCTATGGACACAGTTGACTCTGCTCCACTATACCCACAATGGTAGGTGTGGAGAGGGGAGTTAAACGGAGCAGATCTAGCCCAACTGAAGGCCATCCAGAAAGGAGAGCAAAACTGCTGCTTCCTGGACAAGGGCAGCCTGGTTCCAGCCAAGCACTTAGGACATCTTGCTATCTGCCATTTGGTGGATGGAATAACTAAGCCCATGAAGACGAATAAGAAAGGACTAGCCACATGGAAACAAGCCCAGAGCAGAAAGGCAGGGCTTTGCCAACAATCCTCAAAGTACCCTGATTTAAGGTCACTTTGTTTCTCTTTTTGTTTTGGAGTTTAACACCCTGGAAAGGGTAGGACTCCAGAGCTTTTTAGCCAAAGGGCTAAGACAACAAACACCACCTGACCATCAGGAACCAGCCACAATAAGTCAGACCCTGACTGGCCACAAGGGGTTACCAGTTACTTCCTCAGTTTCTTGAAGCTTTACATTAGCTTTGTTAACCAGACAGTAATTAAAATCTACCTCATTTATACAATTAAATTTTGTGGACAGCTACTGTAAGAGTAGGAATTTAGTTTGGGTTTTTTTGCTCATAAGACATTTCTGAAAAGTTGTATTTCAAGATCTCAGAGTTAATCAATACAAAATAGACAAGTAGTCTCTGCCAACCCAAACCAGATAGCAATCAGAAAAAGGAGAGGGAAATTAGCATGTGTCCAACATCAATAAGACAGTACCGAGATATCTGTATTTCACATGTAGAAAAATTCTTCTTGAATTTTTAAGTTCTACATGGGATAGCAGTAATCTCATTTTTACCCTGGACTATCACCCAAGTAGTACCAGACTGAAGCACAGTGATAGAACAATAGGTCAGTCTAATAAGTAATGCTTTCACCTAATGGTGCCATTGGGTATCAAATGCAGGCAAGATTACACACATGACCAAATGCTATTGCATAGGGTGATCAGTTTTGGAAAGAAATGGAAGCAGAATAGTCAAGTATGCAATCCCCACCCAGCAAGAAAGAACCCTCAAAGAACTGATGGTGCAGAAGCATTTATTGGCTCTAGTGTGCAGCATGGGATTTTGCTCATCCCAAAGAATAATTTCCATAATGTGAAGAAATTAGAGGGGCAAAAGAGAAAGGGAAGGAAAAACATGTAAATGACACCACTGCATTTCTCCCTTCCATCTTTTTCAGCAACAAGGGAGAGAAACAGATGCATAGAAACAAGCTGTGCGGAGGGAGTAGGGTGAAGAGATTTTTAAGAAGTGAAATAGAAAGGAATAGCTTAATGTGGGAGGGGGTTGCATTTCAGTTTCAATTAATGTTAACTTATTAAGAACTGAAAGGAGCTACCCACCTTCCATTTCTAAATACAGGAAAATTCTAGACAAGAGTATGATTTTTTATATATATATATATATATATATATATATATATATATATAAAAATAAATAAATAAATATAATAATCCCACTCCCCAACAAGTGTAACTAACCCATTAAAAAAAATTGGAGATCCTTCCAGTTCTAGAAGATTGGTTTCACCTTGAAAGGTCATCAAGTCCAGCCTCACTAGCAGGACCAATTTTTGCCCCAGATCCCTAAGTGGCCCCCTCAAGGATTGAACTCACAACCCTGGGTTTAGCAGGCCAATGCTCAAACCACTGAGCTATCCCTCCCCCATTTTTTTTAAACTAACCCATTATGAAGTAGCCTAGTACTTTGTTTAAATATAGGAAATATTATTTGACCAGTTTCTCCAGCAGAGGATAAAAACACATACACATTCTATTTAAAGGCATGAGCAAGAAGCAGACACATTGAGCATGTGAACTTGCCCCCTAAATGTGTGAAGTTTATTAGTGTGCAAAGTACAAAACTCTTCTTCACTTTGTTTACCTTCTGTAGAATGAGCTTTTTAAATATACATTTGAGGTTTTTTGCCTATTGCTATTTCCGTTCACATATGCCTGTGAAGTAGTCATCTGTGGTGAAGGCGTTCAGTGAACAGAAGACAGAGCGTGGAATAGGCGAGCAACCAACCTTGGGTGCTTAAAACCACACTAGAGCAAGTTAAATTGTCATGTTTTTAGAGATTAGCAACATGTTCTCCAAATACAGCATGCCTAGAATGTCCTTTCTATTCAGTATTATGTGGATTACCAGCAAGCACAGGTCAAGTACTTTCAGAGTGCATCTGGAAGACAGCAGAGTAAATGTCTGCCCGTGAGGAACTCCTCCACCCCAGGGCTACCACTATAGAACTGCAATGTCTGTGGTGTGTCATCGTGCAAAATTTCTCAAAAAGACAACCAAAGTGACTGATGACCCAGCTGAGTGTTAGGGACAAAAGCTTATTTATGCTACAGGAGTAAATAGTCAATGTCTTAGGCCTTGTCTACACTACAAAGTTGCAGCGCTGGTGAGGGGGTTACAGCGCTGCAACTTAGGATGTGTACACACCTGCAGGGCATTACCAGCGCTGCAACTCCCTGTTTGCAGCGCTGGCCGTACACCCGGTCGTGCCTCGGGTGTAGAGGATCCAGCGCTGGATCACCAGCGCTGGTCATCAGGTGTAGACACTCACCAGCGTTTTTGTTGACCTCCGTGGAATAAGCAGGTATCCCAGCATACCTGAGGAAGCCTCTCTGGTAATTAAGCAAACTCCACCGCCCTCCAAGCAGGTCTCCTTCCCCGCGGTGTGCGCTGGCGTTCCTCGACCCCCGCTCCAACCAGGTCTCCTTCCCCGCGGTGTGCTCTGGCGTTCCCCGACCCCCACTCCAAGCAGGTCTCCTTCCCCGCGGTTTGCTCTGGCGTTCTCCGACCCCCCCTCCAAGCAGGTCTCCTTCCCCACGGTGTGCTCTGGCGTTCCCCGACCCCCCCTCCAAGCAGGTCTCCAGCCCCGCGGTGTGCTCTGGCGTTCCCCAACCCCCCCTCCAAGCAGGTCTCCAGCCCTGCGGTGTGCTCTGGCGTTCCCCGACCCCCCCTCCAAGCAGGTCTCCTTCCCCGCGGTGTGCAACAGCGCTGCAGCGTGGCCACATCAACACCACTTGCAGCGCTGGTTGCTGTAAGTGTGGCCACTCTGCAGCGCTGGCACTATATAGCTGTACTAATACAGCTGTAACAACCAGCACTGCAAAACTATAGATGTAGACATACCCTTAGGCACTTAACTGCCACTTGTATTTTTGAAAAATCTTTCCCATGGACTCCAATAAAAATATGTTTATTCAGTCAGAAATTATACGGTCAGATTCTCAAAAGTGCATTGCATCAAGCAGTTCTAATTGAAAACAGGAGCTGAGAGATGCTGAGAAATTTTTAAAGTCTGAATTTTGTCATGTTAAATACAAGTTACAAAAGGCTTGACAAATTTTATTCTCTAGGACAAGAAACATTCTTCAGGGATAAGGTTTGCAGAATATAAAAGCTTAAATGTAAAAGAAAAATGAATTTCTAATCCTTACCGTTGAATAAAACATCCTCCAAAAATGAAACCATGTACCTGTCCTCTTCAGACAGATGGCTCTAACTCAGGGGTGAGCAACCTGCGCCCCATCAAAATAATCTGATTGCGGGCCAAGAAACATTTTGCTGACATTGATGGTCAGCAGGAACAGCCCCCTGCAGCTCCCAGTGGCTGCAGCTCACCATTCCCAGCCAATGGGAGTTGTGAGAAGCAGCGGGCCACAGGGACACGCTGACCACCACTTCCCACAGCTCCCATTGGCTGGGAACAATGAACCGCAGCCATTAGGAGCTGTGGGGGGCCGTGCCTGCAGATGGCCAACATCCACAAAACATCTCACAGCCAGCAATCAGATTACCCTGAAGGGCCGCACTGCTCTAACTCCTCTGCTCTTGCTCACAGCTATGTCAAGCTGTAACAGCATGAAAACTGATCAGAGTCTTGTCAGTTTTCACTGCTGCTATTCAGTTGGAAACTGTGAAACTGACAATCAGGTCAATTTTGTTCTGGAGCTGTTTGGAAAGCCAAGAGCGGAAGCAGACAGACAGAAGGGAATTGCAGTCTAAAAACAGTCTGCATGGTCGAGTAGCACAGACTCCCACCACCAGTCTTTTAGTAGCATGGAACATCCTCTGGGGTCGGAAGACTCGAGAACCACTCCACACAGGATTTGGTTTGGGAGTTTATCAAATGCTTGCTAGCTCAAGACTGACTCAGACAAGGACACATGAAAGCAAGACCAAGGGACAGTACTTTGGTACTAGTCTCAGCATCCTTCCCTTACCCAGCTGCTAGAGCAGAAGGCTGCCATTCTTCTTACCCTCTGCGCACTCCTGCCAACTCTGCTATCCATCCGGGTTAGTAGGTTTAGTCCACCATCCCAGAGGTGTTTGGACTGCAGTGACAGAATAAACTAAAAGATACTTGAGGCAGAGAGAAGTCAGAGTGAAAATCTAAAGGGATATTGGTAAAGAACAGAACTTAAAAATGTCCAAGTTAACTTAAGGGTAAAAAAATGCGCCATAGTCAATTATAGGCGGGAAAAAGTGATGTGAAAACAGGAAAGGAAACAAGGTATAACAAAAGCAAGAGATATAGTAAATATCACTGGCTGACAGGTATTCAGCAATTGTATTAAACAATTTTCACTGTATTAGTAAAATAAAATTGACATACACTCAGGTGCTCAGCTAACCTTTTAGCTGATCAAATACTATTTCAACTATATTTGTGTGGTTTAATGCAGGTGAAATCAGGCAATTACGTTCAGATATTTTTGCTTGTTTGACCAGCCATAGTAAAAAGTTGTTTTAAAAATTACATGTTTTATTCCTTTAAATTGCATCTTAGGTATTGTAATCCTGACCAGTAGTCTTAATCCTCAAACTAGCAAGTGTCAGATAAAGTTTTTTTTTTAAACTTTGCAGTTACCTATTACATATACCTAGCAAATTAAATACCAAATTAAACGTTAGCATTACTGTCCAAGCATAATTTAAGGTTTAATAACCCAGTTAGATCATAGGAAAGTTCTTAAGGATTATACTGCTTATGCTTTATATAGACACCACATTTCCTTCTCTGTAATGTGTAAAATAGTACTGAGTATTAGACAGGCTATTCTATTAGTCAAAGTATTCAGGTTGTCATCAATACAAACTGCCTTAAAAACAATACTGAGAGCAAAACAATCTAGATACTGAGTAAACTCAACAGGTATTAAAAAGCATAACTTGTACCTTTGCTATGTAAGCACAGGGAAACTATACTAACAGAATAGTAAGTTAGATTAAAAGAAATTTAATGAAATTGAATACAAGCATTTAAGTAGTAAGTTACCAATAGTGGTTCATATGCCCAAGTTACTAATATCTTAAATTGGACATGTAACTCATTAACAAAATGACAATCATAAATGCAAAACAATTAAGATGACCAAAAAGATATTATCTGTGTTGACATACCAGTATTTTATCACAAGTTATTTTATATCAAAGAACGTAACCTCAAATGACTCATGTAACATTCACAGTTATTACTAAAGATTATAAACTAGGAAATTCATAAATACTAGGGACAGAATTCAATTATTCAAGGCAACATTCAACTGCATTAATCATGAGACCATCCTTTCTCTTCCTGCAACTTTCTACCTCATTTACTATGCACTTTACAACTTGTGGGGAAAAAAACCAAATGTTTCTAGGACTCCTGCCTCAACAGCTTCCTTCACTACACAACCCTCACAGGACTAGCTGAGCAACAAGACTGCAGTCTCAGCCTCCCCTTCCCCGGCTCTCAGTCCCATTCTTCTTTCCCATCCAGACTCAGTCCATTTCCCCATCATTCCCAATATCCAGTCAGTGTGTCTTCCCCTCTCCGCCACCACCTCCAAGTCCAATCTCACTAGGCTCCTTATCCCACTCTAGCGCCCCTCCTCAGTCCAGCTTTCACCCCCATTATATTCAGTTCAGGTGGTTTCCTTCTCCATGCTGCCTGGGCACCAGCAGCATGGTAACAGAGCATAGGAGTCTCCCTGCTCAGTACCTAACACCCAGCATCCAAAAGCCGCAACTGCAGGAAAAGTCTGAGAATCTGAGCATGCCTTAGCTGCTCTGGGGGATGGAACATGCTCAATGAGGATTCAATCTTTGAATATTTTAATTGCCAAACTAGGTCTCTAATGAGCATGTGCAAACAGATTTTTTCCCCCAAAGGCTCATATCTTTGCCAAATTTGGGCAGAATTTTACAGGAACAAAAGGCACATCCCAGATCATGACTCCAAAGCACAGAGGCACTAGATTTTTTTCAAGGGAAAAGATATCAAGAAGTTCTGGGGTTTTTTGTTTTTTTAAATGGCAAGATCAACATCTCCCCTTCACCTTGCTCTGGAAAATGGCTCAATCATATTGGCTGAAGCTTCCAAGAAAAAAAAGCAGCCACCGCCTGAGGCAGACACCCAATATTACCAAGCTTTAACCATTTGGACTGAAATTTTCAAAAATTTTATGCAACTGAAAACTGAGCCTAAGGTGCACTGTCAGGCAATCTTAAAGCTGGGGTACCAGCCCCATCTATTCCCCACACACAGCTGAGAACACTATCAGTAAGTCCCTACATGTGTAGAAAAAGATTTAACCCTTTTACATGGACATGCCCAATATTTTTTTAACTGTCTATTTTGTCGTTACCAAAAATGTTTTTCCTACAGTTCTGTTTTCTCTCCTTTGCAGCGGATCAATTTATGTACTTAACATGTGCCTCCACTGACACGAGCACAACTGCAATGAGAACAATGAATACATTTATATCTTCCATCAGCTGAGTCTACTCATTACACAGGCTGGCAACAGGTGGTAGGTATTCATCTGAGACACAAGATCTTACACGAAAAGGACATTCAAGCCAACAAAAGTAAACTCATTTTATTAATCCTTTATACCTTATTTGTCCAGCCTGCAAAGATGTTTATATTGGACTACAGTTTCTTAAACTCTTCTGGCTGCAGGAAATAAATTCACGAGCGACCCTCAAAACTTCAATATCATCCCTTCCTTCCATTTGTAACACCTGCATAGCTAGTGCTAGCAAGGTTAATATACATCCATAAATATAAACAAGGCGAGCACCCATTTATTATTTTCTTCAGTGCCACAGACTTAGTAACTCAGGGAATGTACACAAACTACCTGTAACTAATTACATGAAATATGTTTTCCAGAAGGTCTTAGGTTTCAAAACTGCAGGTTCCTATTTTCTAACACTGGCTTAATTAGATGGTCCTACCACTCTGAACAGTCCCCATTTTCTTGAGATAATCCTAAATTTTCTGTTGTGTGCCAGTGCTAGACCTGGATAACTCGATATGCATGACAAGAACAATTGGGGACCTCCACGACTTAAGGAACTGGCATCCCGTCTCGCTCCTCAGTGACGACTACAAAATCGTAGCCAAGGCCAACTCGCTGCGGCCAGGGTCCGTGCTGGCGGACGTGGTCCACCCAGACCAGATCTACACCGTCCCGGGTCTCACCATATTCGACAATCTGTAACTGGTCCAGGACCTCTTGAAGCTTGGGTGTAGGGATGGGCTGTCGTTCACTCTCCTGTCCCTGGATCAGGAGAAGATGTCCGACAGGGTGGACCACGGGTATCTCCTGGACACTCTGCGAGCATTTGCCTTTGAACCTCAGTTTGTGCGTTTTCTCCAGGTGCTCTATGCTTCCGCAGAGTGTCTGGTCAGGCTCAACTGGACCCTGACTGGACCGGTCAGCTTCGGGCAAGGAGTATAACAGGAGTGCCTCCTCTCAGGCCAGCTGTACGCTCCGGTGATCGAGCCCTTCTCTGCCTCCTCCGCAGGAGGTTGACGGGGTTGGTGCTGCGAGAGCCCGAGCTGCGGCTGGTCTTGTCGGCACATGCCAATGATATGCTCCTCGTGGTCCAGGACCCGGGTGACTTGGCAGGGGTGGAGGCTTGCCAGGCCATCTACTCAGCAGCCTCCTCGACCCAGTTGACTGGGTCAAGAGCACTGGCCTGGTGGTCACGGATGGGTGGCAGGCGAGCTCCCTCCCACCTGCGCTTCAGGCCATCTGGCAGAGCACAGGTCCGCTGCTCTCTCTCAGCGTTTACCTTTCTGTCACACATCCATCTCTGCCAGAAAACTGGTACAGTTTGACAGGCAGGGTGACAGAGTGTCTCCGGAAATGGACAGGACTACTCCGGTGCCTCTCCCTCCAACGGAGGGCACTGGTGCGCAATCAACTAGTCCTGTCCATGCTCTGGTACCAACTCAACACCCTGGTTCCAGCCCAGGCTTCCTGGCCCACCTCTAGACAGTGATTTGTGCTAGGACTGCACTGGGTCTCCGCAGGGGTCCTCCACCTGCCCCTGAAGTGCCTACACACTCAGGTCCATGTCTTCTGCCTCCAGGCCCTGCGGAGGCTTCTGTATGGAGCAGGTAGTCCGGAGTGGACAATACTGGCACACACCTTCCTGTGCCGCTTCTGAGCGCTCAGATACAACCAGCAGTTCCTTTATGTCCATCCGAGCGATCTTCCATAAGACCTCTCCAGGATGCTGGTCTTCTACCAGGACCTCCTCCGGACCTAGAAGCTGTTCTCATCAATAAGGTCTGTGGCAGCCACCGACAAAGTAGATCTCCTCGCAGAGCCCCTGCTACACAACCCCCAGCTCCATGTGCAGGTGGCAGAGTCCCCCTCAGTGCACCAGAGGTTGGTCCTGGCAGAAGTCAGAGTTGGAGACCTCCTGGACTACAACCGGGGAGACTGACTGGATCCCCGAAGCTCGCTGAGTGCATGGGGCTCTCCAGGCCTTGTACTCCCCAGCGTGTACTTCAGAAGGTGAGGGACACTTTGCAACCTGCTGCTCGGGCCTACCTCGACTAGGTCCTGCTAGAGGGCACGCCCCGCCCACCCTCCAGACCTTTTCATCAGACCCCTGTCCCGTGGACCCAACCGGCCCACCCGCCCCTTCACCATGAGCCAGCTGCACAATCTACAGCCAGTCCGCTTCCAGACCGCTCCAAGGAAACATCTATACACGCTCGTGCTCCACACCCTTCATTTCTTCACCCTCACATCCTGCCCGAACACAAAGTGGCGGGACCTCCTGCCACCTCTAGAGGGTGAGGCGCCCCAGTGGGACAGCCTATGCTCCGCCCTGGTCCCAAGGCCCGCCAGGGATATCAGTTGGCAGCTCCTTCATGGGGCCATGAGCACAGGCGTGTACTTGGCACCGTTTACCCCTATCCTGGCTCCCCTGATGCCTTCGAAGAGCAGTGGACGCTATCTGGGATTCTCTGCTCTGTGTCCCTGTCAGGTTCCCTTTGTTTGACCCTTAGACCTCACTCCCATCCCTGTTATCTCATTAGTTGTCCCCTGGAATTATTTGGTTTCCAGGCCCTGTGGATCTTCCCTGTAAAGCACTGGGAGACCACTCTACCTAGCCCACCCACTTCCTGGTTCCCAAGAGGATGAACAATTGGGGAGCATGGGGGTGGAGGGTTGAAAACAAGATTTGTGGCACTTCTTTCTGGCTCTAGAAATCACTACCCCTGCTGCTGAGTGCAACAGCTTCTCAGCTCTGCCAAAGCAGACAGATGAGACAAGAAAGCAGCCTCACTCAACCTTCTACCACCTTTCAGTCCTTGGAGCAGCTGCAGTCCTGCCTCCTCCAAAGAGATGACATGGAGATAAACAAAAACCCAGGTGGCAAAGGTGCTGGAGAGATGTGGGAAGGCAAGCAACTGTATTTCCCCTTCCAATTTATTAGGGGAAACAGGCCCATCGGCTGCCTCTTCCCCATACTCAAACACATCCAATGGAATGGGAGACAGTAGCAGGTTATAGGATTACTTTTCTGCAGGCCTTACATCTCCTGGCAGGTGAGGGGAGCCAGGATCTCTGTTGGTAAAAGACTGTAGTTTCTTCTAGTTAAGTAAAGATCAAAGAAGACTGAAGAACTTCAAAAAAATCTCACAAAACTAAGTGATTGGGCAACAAAATGGCAAATGAAATTTAATGTGGATAAATGTAACACATTAGAAAACACTAACCCCAACTATACATACAATATGATGGGGGCTAATTTAGCTGCAACGAATTAGGAAAGCTCTTGGAGGCATCGTGGATAGTTCTCTGAAGGTTGTCCATGAAGCGGGCAGCGGCAGTCAAAAAAGCAAACAGGATGTTAGGAATGATGCAAAGAGGGAAAGAGAATGAGAGAATATCTTTTTGCCCTTATATAAATCCATGGTATGCCCACATCTTGAATACTGCGTACAGATGTGGTCTCCTCATCTCAGAAAAGATATACTGGCATTAGAAAAGGTTCAGAGAAGGGCAACTAAAATGACTAGGGGTTTGGAACAGGGCCCACATGAGGAGAGATTAAAGAGGCTAGGACTTTTCAGCCTGGAAAAGAGGAGACTAAGGGAGGGATATGATAGAGGTATATAAAATCATGAGTGGTGTGGAGAAAGTGAATAAGGAAAAAAGTTATTGACTTGTTCCTATAATACAAGAACTAGGGGTCACCAAATGAAATTAATAGGCAGCAGGTTTAAAACAAATAAAAGGAAGTTCTTCACACAGTGCATAGTCAACCTGTGGAACGCCTTGCCTAAGGAGGTTGTAAAGGCTAGGACTATAACAGGGTTTAAAAGAGAACTGGATACATTCATCGAGGTTAAGTCCATCAATGGCTATCAGCCAGGATGGGTAAGGAATGGTGTACCTAGCCTCTGTTTGTCAGAGGGTGCAGATGGATGGCAGGAGAGAGATCACTTGATTACCACCTGTTAGGTTCACTCCCTCTGGTGCACCTGGCATTGGCCACTGTTGGCAGACAGGATACTGGGCTAGATGGACTTCTGGTCTGACCCAGTATGGCCATTCTTATGTTCTTCTGAACAAGAGGAGGCTTGTCCATCTCAACATTATACATGGTGGAGAAATTTAGAATTAAGTGGGCACAAAATGTTAGGAATCTTTAGTCTAGTAGAAAAGGAAATCTTAATAAAAGCTTGACACCCTGTTAAGGCTCAGACAAAACACTTAAAATCCATCATAATGCATACAAACCCTTTTTCAGCTAGGGATCAAATAGTGGGGCCCCGACTTAACTAGGCAGACCCCATACTAACCCTTACTTACCCCTCTCCCCGTTGGGAAAACAGTAACTAAGACTAGTTCTTGATGTACAAAATGCTCTTTGTAAATTTTTTTTTTTTTTTTTTTTTTTTTTTTTTTTTTTTTAAAGATTTAGCTCAAGTCCGGAAATGCTACTGAGATTCATTGCTTTCATTACAGGTGTTTTTCAGATCAAGTTTAGATTAAATTAATACCTAGCCTTACTCTTGCAGATTTAGATTGCTCAACATGTTCACCTCCCTACTATATTTACCTCCCCAGCTACTGCCAGTAACTTGCACACAAGAAGGATATTTATTGTACAGTCATACAAAGACAAACGAACATTTATTTGTTATCATGCTTATTTATCAGGAAGGGAAACCAATAACTATTTAATGTCAAAGTATCAGTCTTCAAACACTTCCCCGCCACAAGTCAAAGCAGCAGTGTATGAGAGGCAGCTGCTAGGAAATGTATGGAATGCAACCTGTTGGGAAGGTGGCAGATAAGGCAGCCCACTTCTGTATTCTGTATTATGTCAGCTGTCAGCTCCCCGAAGTCACAGAAAAGCTGGAGCTACCACTAGTATTAGTTATCTTGAATGTCAGACAATATTTATGAAAAAGTATCACTTTTTCAGCCTTTGTAAAAAAAATGGAGATTTCACCCAACCAAAAAAATCCTGCTCAGTCAAGTACATTAATATTCTAATATGCTATACATCAACTTTTATTCTGCTATTCTGAAGAGTGGGTGCGCTTGTTTATGAAGGTGAATGAGGACTGGAAAGAATTAGACAAGATTAATATGCAAGCAAAGCACACCACTTGTGTTCTTAAGTACCTAAAAGGATACACACAAAAGTTACTTTGACAAAGTTCATTTTTCATAAGGCATTCTAGTCAAAATGTCTTTCAAGTTTATCTTTAAAATAAGAACGTATCATGGATTTTTCTGCTCCACTATTTAGATGGGCTTTCCCAGCAAGGCACAAACTGACTGAAGGGTAACAATAAAACTGACTATGCACAGAGAGCTGACAACTGCAAAAAGTAAACAGAAAAATATTCCCTCCAATCTTTCAGTTGGAAGAATTCAGATGGCCACTAAGTCCCCTATCTACAGCCAGTTTTCATGTGGATCACGTCCCTGTAACTATAAAGATTCCAATTCCAGACTAACAATATTCAACTCTCCTCTCACCAAGGAAGTGCTCCCCAAAATCCCAATTAGTATTTGATGAAATACTTAAAGTTAAGTATCCTGCCCATTAGTAGATTTCTTTTTAGAAACAAAACCCTTAAAACAAATGAAATTCCCTCTGCTGAGGTTATAGTAACCACTTCTAAGGCCTTGGCTACACTGGCGCTTTACAGCACTGCAACTTTTTCGCTCAGGGGTGTGAAAAAACACACCCCCGAGCGCAAGTTACAGCGCTGTAAAGCGCCAGTGTAAACAGTGCCCCAGCATTGGAAGCGCGGCTCCCAGCACTGCACGCTAATCCTCATGGGGAGGTGGAGTACGTGCAGCGCTGGCAGAGCTCTCTCCCAGCGCTGGCGCCGCGACCACACTCGCACTTCAAAGTGCTGCCGCCGGGGCGCTCCTGCAGCAGTGCTTTGGAGTTTCGAGTGTAGCCAAGCCCTAAATTAGAAATGCAATGCCTTACTCAAATTCAAGCTATTTAAACCATGGTGTTTGTGATCTCAATTGTGTCTACCATTTCCCCAGCTCCGTCTGAAAGCAAGCCTACCCAATTCAGAACAGGGATATAGATTCCTCTTAGTGAAGTTATCTGGCAAGGATGAGAAATAAAACAAAGTCTGTACCCTATGTCTACCCTATGTTATTTTCCAAGACATTTGGCACCAGTCATCACCACCTGAGCTGAATCAATAGTAGCATGAACAGGGGACCTAGTGCAGAAAAGGCTCCCAACAGCTGTGCAGCCCTTTCAACAGGTACAACAGTGGTAAGAGTGGGACCAGCTACATGAGGCACAAGAGGCATTTTCATGTCACCTGAAGCAGAACACACAGCAGAACAAGCGAAACCTTTGAAACCTCATTATCTTAGCTGGATCCATCAGACTGATCAAGGTAGAGCCAACAAACAGATGCCACAAAATAGAAAAACCAAAGCTAAACTAAGATTTGAGTGTGTGTGTGTGTGTGTGTGTGTGTATATTATACCTAAGCTACTTCTGGACAGTTCAGTTATTTTATGAAAATTAACATAATGGAGAAAATGAGAGGTTAGTTATACAACTATTCAGACAGAAAAACTGGGGGACACAGGACCCTGGCTACTAATACCCCGAGTCTATGGAACATTAGGATCCAGGGAATTGTGCATACCCTTAGCTGTCGTATTTTGCTCAAAAATGGTTCCATGGCCATGAAACTGGTTACACAAGGCCTACAGCACTGTGAAGGCTGTGTCATGGAAAAGAATACTTTTTTTTCCCCCTGTAGCCAAAGAAGGTTGGAGGAGGGAGTTCAAATTTATCAGACATCTAATAGCCAGAGTCCAATACAAAAGATGGAAACCCTTCCCCCATGCAAGATCCAGGGTCAGTTCTCTTGGAGGAATTCCAGCTTCTCTCATATGGATTCCCTCCACTTTCTGTATCAGTGCGAGGCTAGTTATGTAAAGTTTAGACCAGAGTATGAGGAAAGAGATTGATGTGGTAATTCAAAGGAGTGTGTGGAGGAGCAGGGGGGAGAGCAAAGATACAGGGGAGGAGCTCTACAACAGTGTAAGAAAGGAAAGACAAAAGTGATGAACTGCAGAAAACAGTGAAGTCAGTAAGAGAACAAGTATAACAAAGGCAAGAGACATGATAAGGCACATTTTGGGGAGGAGGGGATGTATCAATCAACTTAATTAGATATGCCACACAGTAAGTAATACACAGCTGTTTTATCTATTTAAAATTACCAGGCATCTTTGGACACGACAGCACAAGTATTTTGTAGTATGACTCCTAGGCTTAGTCCATAGGCTAGAAGTTGGGTAAGTTTTACAGGCCCTGATTAAGATCATACAAGTTCTGTCTCAGACAGTCCTGTTATTCATACCCAACAGGCAAAGCTTAGATTATCCTGTCACAACAAAAGATGGCAGGTAGCAGAGTGAATAGAAAGGGAGGCATTCATGAATTTAATGCTAATGAAAACTAAAGGGGAGTTTTCTAGTAGTAATTCCCTGAGCATCAAAACTAGATTGCTTAGAAAACTCATCAGCAGTTGTACTAAGCTGCCATGGGCCTCAAATAGGCCAGATAATGGTGAGGCTGCTTTTAAACAGTTCCATATTGATGTTTTCTGCTACAGAGCTCTCCAGATGAGATGATACTCTCCTGCAGTAATTTCAAACATGTAATATAGTTTAAAGGTTTATCAAGAATACTGTGAAGAGATGTGGTATTGCACTGATCTAGAGAGGTCACTGATGTATTTCACAGCTAAGACAAGAAACTTGATAGCTTTGTAAGCACGTGAAATTTTGAAATCCTTTCCAGTTGTGTTTAATTGCAGAAGAATGCACTGATGCAGCCACAGAACAGCTTTATTTAAAGCTCACCATTGATACAGACACAGGTTGACACATCCATAACTTCACTGTGACCAAAGTCTTTGGCAGCTTAATAGTGTATCTCACACAACCTGAAATAATGATGTGGATGGTTAGCATATAAAAGATGAGAACTCTAAGGAAACAAGCCTTAGAGCATTTGTCACTGTTAGCCTGTATTAAGTATTGTCAGTGCAATATTAATTTTGAGATTTAAAATAATTCATAAGAGGGGAAAAATAGATCTTGAAAGACAGAGGGGGTCCAAGGTGACAAGGAATCATTTGAAGAACCCTAGGGAAACACAGGCAGCTGGACCACTGTGGGATAATAAATATTACCATTACTTGGCCCCAATTTATCTTGTAGGGTAATCTGGTAAAAGAAAGTAAGCCAACAGACCTAAAATAGTGCATCCGCTCTCCCTACCTGGGTGATCAAGAAAAAAAGGGTATGGCTACACTTAAAATTTCAAAGCGAAGTGAGAGTGTGGTCGAAGCGCCAGCACTGGGAGAGAGCTCTCCCAGCGCTGCACGTAAACCACATCCCTTACAGGTGAAGCTTGCAGCGCTGGGAGCCGCGCTCCCAGCACTGCGGCACTGATTACACTGAGGCTTTACAGCGCTATATCTTGCAGCACTCAGGTGGGTGCTTTTTCACACCCCTGAGCGCGAAAGTTGCAGCGCTGTAAAGTGCCAGTGTAGTCAAGCCCTAAGTTCCACCTCTTCGGTATCTGATCCAACATGCAAACGAAGAAGAGGTCTACCCTGACAGGAGGGGGAGAAGGAAGAGGGACATCATAACTGTTAACTTAATTTTTAAGACCATTTGACTTAGTTCTCACTCCCTTGCTTCCAGTAAACACTTTGTTTGTTGTTTTTGCCTTGGATATACGTAGCCTTGATTGACAGACCCCAGTGTTTCAAGACTAGAAGAGGATCTCTCACCTCATTATTCAGGTCTCTGATTTTTTCTCCTCCCTGGACAATCCAGATATTGCTTTCCATGTGTGAAGCTGAGCAATCCACAGTTCAGACTTCTAAACTTCAGGGAATGCTAAAAAGGTGTGATGTGCAGTTATTTTTTATTTTGTACTATGTATTTTAATTTATTTCTTCAGATTTATAAAAGCTATTAGGTACCTATTCTATAAATACAAAAATTAAATATAATGAACTACAATTATAGTAGCTACTCTGCAAAAACTTAGTATTTTGTGACTAACCCAACAGCTGCTATCATCGCTGACGAACTATTGCATGAGCCTGGACATTGTCCTCAAGTGATAATCCTACTAAACAATAGTTAGGAATGCGCAGTAACAACCAATACTGGAATAGATCTTTTGCTCATAAATAGGCCTAATTAGTTAGTGTCTAAGGAAACAAAACTGAGAACACTCAACACTTCAGTTATTTGGACATTGTGTGTACCTGACAAATAGCATTGAATTGACCTTTCAAGGATCCTATTTACAGATTAAGGTTTCCATAGGATGGCTGCATCAGTGGGACAAAATACCCAGCGTTAATCCATTGCTTAAACTGAGCTATAACAGCATGCCTTGAGGGATGCATACACTAAATAAGGTTCACCACTAGTCATTTCTAATAATATCTGGAAAGTGCACGATCAATATTAGAAACCAGTAAGGATTTCCATCCATGATGGAATCAAGGGAAGACTTTGCCAGTCAGAAAGCTAAGAAACTAGTCCAGACCAAGGGTTCTCAGCCTTTTTCTTTCTGAGGCCTCTCTCAACATGCTAGAAAAACTCCAGGGTCGAGCATGGGGACGGGGGGTTGGGAGGGAGAGAATCAGGGCTCCAGGACATGGGTGAGACTCTTGGGTATAGGTGTAGTTTGACTTCTATTTTGGCAGGGAGGAGGCAAGGGCCAGTGGGGCTCAGTCCAGCACCGCACAGTGAGGTCCAGGGAGGAGCGCCAGCTCCTCCTGACTCACCTCAGCAGGCCACCCACCTGGCTGGGGCTGTGTGCCAGTGGCTACTCCCCGAGGACTCTACCAACCCCAGAGCCATCCAAGCAGCTCTGACCAGCTGCGCGAGCAGTAAAAGGAGGCTGGGAGTGAGGAGCAGCCACAACCCTGGGCACCAGCAGCAGACGGGGAATGCTATGGTTGCCCACTCCACGGCACTACCAGCTAAAGGAGCAGCTGCTCTGCACTGCCTGGATCCCGCTTCCTGCCTAGGACCTGGGCAGAGGGCAGTGCCTAAGCGGGGCTAGAGAAGAGAAGGATGTGGGAGATGGAGCTGTCCTCAGGACTGTCCCACTCTTGGTACAGCATTTCAGTTTGGGAGAGCAACACCCTTGTGCCTCTTCAACTCTGTCCATGTGCTTAAGGTTTCAGCCTTGCGCCACTGCCAGTTTCAGCCCACGAGGGGAAGAAAGGGGTGCCACCAGAGCTCGAGGCACTGGATTTCAGCGGTGGGGACACACGGATCCCCTGAAAGGCCTCACTGATCCCCAGAGGGTCTCTCTCAATATTTTGAGTTACTGCAACTGCAAAAATAACAGACATTTTTCACATTACACTGTGCAATAATGCAAGTATTTCCTTACACATCTAAAGGAAGCTCCTGAATGAGGTATCTTACCAGCAGTGATTGTAGTGCTTTCAGTAACAAGTGTGAATCACAGAGATCGTCATGTGACAATAAGAGTCATTAATACCTGAGTTTTGAGTCTCAATAATTGAAACTGTCTCACAGCTGTCTCCTGCATAAGGCTTTTCACAAAACTACAGTGTTCATATATTCGGCTCATAGTAGAGTCCTTCCCGGTTGCTAGGTCAAAAGAGGAGGATGTCACTGGTCTGCCTCCAGCATCCAGTACTTATTACCTGACCGACTTTAATAAAGGGACTATAAAGGCTTTCTATGTGACATTTCTAATACCCAGCTTTTCCTATCCACCTAAAAAGCTGAAAATCTTGTTCAGATTCATGTCTCAATTACTGCAACGTTATTTTTGGATCTTAAATTCAAACTTTCCCTACTCATATCCATTCAGAATGCTGCTGCAAAGATCACTGTCCCAGCACATGGCTCTGACCACATCACCGCCCACTTTCCAACCCTCAACTGCCTCCCTCTTCTCTATCACAGGACACATATGCTTTTTGTCTTCACTTTCAAGGCCTAATCCCCACCCATCATCTCTCATCCATTATTGAGATGTCAACTCTCGCCTCTGATTGGCCCATAATACCCACCCCCATCAGCTCTCTCTTAACTTCTCAAACAAGCACTTCCCATGCTTTCTCCCAGGATGCCCTTCATGCTTGGAAGGAGCTCTCTATAAACATCTGCAAAGCTACATCATTATCCTTCTTTAAAACCTTTCTTAAGTAATTCTCCTTTGCTGTGATGCCTACAAAAAACAGTATTTTTATTTTTATTTTTTTGACAACTATGGTCAGGCAATGGACTTGGCACACTAGTGGCCTATCATGCTAACCAACTTTGTCTCATTGTTTTTTCTTGTACTCTAGTCTGTGCAAAACTGTTGTCTCATCTTATACTTATGATTCCTGGTCTAAAGAGCTTACAATCTATTTCTTTCTGTTTGTAAAGTATACATAGAACAGTGGGGTCCTGGTCCAAAACTACAATTCCTGGGCACTACAGTAATACAAGAAGTCAACCACATACTAGTTTTTTGATATATTAATCCTTTTAATCAATGCTGAGGTCTACAACTTGTTCTCCTTGCACATGGCTAGGGAAGGAAAATTAAGGGAATTAAAATCTATTTCCTTTTCACCTCACCTCTTTATTCATCTCCACCCTCCTCCCATGCCATCTGCAGCTTTGGATGCCCCCTTGAGCTGCTTTGAGAGCGGTACAAGGGCCTTTCCATTGTGGTTCTTCCACTGAAACAAGAGGAGGATATGATCCCAGGCTGAGCACACCATAGGCCAAATACTCTCACAGTCACTTCATGAGGGATAGGATAGCACCACCACCTAGCTCCTCCTCCTCTAAAGATTTCTAATATTTAGATTATACAAAATGTTTAAACATGTTTAGAGTCTGAATACAGTTCTTCCAGGCAGTCTGTGTAACCTGCAGCACTAAACATGAACTGTATTAGTCACTTAAAAAGTGAACTAGTAAAGGAAACACTAAAGTAGAATGTTTTTAAGAAGGAGCTTTCAGTAAGATATTAAAAAACAGTAACACACAGACCATACTTAACCATCCAAGTTTGCAAAGATCCTTTCTGAAGTGCATAAAGACATTTCTGCATGTGATTACGTGACTAGTCTAAATACATAAGCATGACGTGTCCTTCAAACGTAGAGAGCAAAGAAAGTCAAGAGAACCAGTCCAGCTTAAGTAAATATCTCTATATTTGCTCTCTACTAAGAGTTCTTAAACAATAGAAAGGGCAAAGAAATGCTCCCACATTTATGAGATCTGCCATCTCAGAGCATTTGACAACTATTCCTGCACCAGCACTGAGGTGGTAGGAAGAATATGGACAGATTACTGAGAGTTCAGAGAGATTTTGTTGAAGGACACCAGGGCACATTGCTACACTCAATGGAAATAAAAAGTAACCCACAAGCAGAACAGGTAGGACTTCAGCTTTCAGGGTCAATTAGTTTCACATCCTCAGACTGCTAAACTGCTGACATACATAAACACAAGCAGTCTCTATACCTCACTCTCAATATTCTAAACAAAAAAATTCTAGGAACCTTTCAGCAGCATTCCTAGCTAGACAAAGCAACCACATTCTTGCTGTATAATCTTTAGAGGCCTATCAAATTCATAGTCCATTTTAGTCAATTTCACGATAAGTTTTTTTTTTAAAATGTAAATTTGAAACTTCAGATTTTAATAGGTGAAATCAGGAGTGTTGTAATTTTAGGGGCTCTGATCCAAAAAGGAGTTGGGGGGTGGGTTTCAAGGTTATTGTAATGGGGGGTTGCGGTACTGCTACCTTTACTTCTGTGCTGCTGCTGGCAGTAGCACTGCCTTCAGAGCCGGGCAGCTGGAGAGTTGCAGCTACTGGCCAGGAGGCCAGCTCTGAAAGCAGTGCCACCACCAGCAGCACAGAAGTAAAGATGGCATGGTATGGTATTGCCACCCTTACTCTGCGCTGCTGCTTGCAGGGCACTGCCTTCAGAGCTGGGTGCCTGATTAACAGCCACCACTCTCAAGCTGCCCAGATCTGAAGGCAGCACAGAAGTAAGGATGGCAGTACTGTGACCCACCCTAAAATAACCTTGTGATCCCCTCCACCTGCAACTCCCTTTTGGGTCAGACCGCTCAATTTGAGTAACCCTGGTCTCCCCTGTGAAATCTGTATAGTATAGGGTAAAAACACAGACGACCAGACTTCTTCATCTATAACGTGTTTTTCATGGCCATGAATTTGGCAGGGCCCCAATAATCTTTGTCCTTTCTTCCTGTACCATACCCTTTTTAATACCTGTCTCCCTTTTTGTTTTAGATGTGAAAGCCCTTTGGACTGTGCTATTATACAGAAGAAAAAAATTCATTCTGTGTATCTAAGTGTAAGGAATATACCAAAACTGGCATGCTGCACACTTAGTCATAGCCTGAGAATCTATGGCATCTCATCCATCTGGATTTTGATGACTTATTTGAAGGATGTGTTCCTGGGTGGGTAGTGAAGCTTACTCAGAGGCCAGAAATTGTATAAAAACCTCTACAAAACTACTGAATATACCATGCTGAAGTTGAACAAAGCATTAGCCATCAGGGACTGTCAAAACATTTAGTAAGTACTCTAAAGTCAACTTGAATTTTCAGATTAAAAAGTAACACCTGACTCCCCCTTCTCAGCTTCAGCACAGGACATCACCATAGATTCAGTTTTTGTTTGTGTTATTTTTTTTGGTCCAACAGTCAACTCAGATTCAATCAGCTCTTGGATAACTTACTTTTCTTAAAAAAGTCTTAGTTTGGTTCAGTCAATGAGAATTAAAATTCTTCAAGTACAGTTATTCTCAGAAAAATGGCAGTATAAGAAGTGACCCCTTAACACCTGTTCACTACATGTATGCAAGTCATATTCTTGCTTCACTGACAAATGTTTATGACTTTTAGTAGTGCTGTGGATGACTACATCCAATTCATTCTACTGACATAATGCATCAACAAAATGGTCAATTCAGTTCCAATTTCAGAATATCTACTACTGGTGATTATGTAAGCAATGGAAAGAACACAGCTTGATTTGTAGCTCTGGTGGTTGCAATAATCTCTCATTTGTAAACTAAGCCAAACTGGTAAAGACAACAACAAAATTACACAGGATGCAAAGTCATTTTTACACTCACTTTTCTTCACTGATTTTACTAAATTAAACTCATTTTAAAGTATTCTTACACATTCAGCCTCCTTTAGCATATTGTTGCGTTAATATGTTTTAAAATTTAAATGGTGTTGAACTAAATTCAACTGACCTGTACTGAGGGTATGGCTACACTTGAAACTTCAAAGCGCTGAAGCAGCAGAGCTTTGAAGTGCGAGTGTGGTCGCAGCGCCAGTGCTGGGAGAGAGCTCTCCCAGTGCTGCACGTACTCCACCTCCTCATGGGGATTAGCTTGCAGCGCTGGGAGCCGCGCTCCGGCAGTGTTTACACTGGCGCTTTACAGCGCTGTATCTTGCAGCGCTCAGGGAGGTGTTTTTTTCACACCCCTGAGGGAGAAAGTTGCAGCGCTGTAAAGCGCCAGTGTAGCCAAGGCCTGAGTTACATCCAGTCAATGCCATCTCAAGGTTTAAGTGACAATGACAAATGAGGAAATTCTTGTAAATTACTGCAGTATACTCAATATACCAGATTATGTTACTTTTGTGACAGAGTAGATTCTGAGAGAGAAACAATTGTGCAGATGACTTTCAGGATTCTGTTACAATTGCTGGTATTGTAGAGGTGTTGTCTAAACTTGTAATACTTCAGACTAAATACTTCCATTGTTTTGTAGAGTAGCTTGAAGTGTTCCTAGTTAAGCCTTAGGGGCACTGAAAGAACATCGGTACATTGTTTATAATACAGATTGCTCAGTTTAGGCATTAAAAACTACAAGATTGTAAAATAAAAGAGGAAAGAATGATTAAGTATTCACTAGGATCCATTTCTTTGAGCAAGGAAATATGGAATGTTACAGAGGGTTGAGTAAGAAGAGAATGTGGGCTATTTTGTGACAGGCCAGTGCATGACAGCTGGGAAAAAGCTATTGTGGCAACAGCTGTGTGTGCTGCACAGCACCCCCTACCCCCACAAAATAAAGTCACTAATTTCCAGCTATTTTTAGTCCAGTAAACCACAACCTGTTAAACTGCCCTCTTTATTTTAAATGTAATCTGACTGCTGACTTTTGGATCTGAATGTGTTCAGCCATTTACTGTATTTCTGAGGAGAAAAAGAACTATCATACAACTTCACTTTAGTGCACCACCATTACTTAAAAGCTAGGGCAGTGGTTCTCAACCAGTGTCCGCAGGCCCCTGGAGGTCCATGTTTCAGAGGTTCCATGAGCTGCAGCGCCTCATGAGGCAGAAGCCCCAAGCCCATGGGCAGTTTGAAGGGAACACTGCAGGGCATTGCCCTCCCAAACTGCAGACCTTTACACAGAGTAGGTCAGTCCGTGGAGCAGTTCCACACACCCCGCACCACCTCCTCTCCCCAATAAGGGTCCACCCTCTGATCAGGTCAGAGACAGGAGGCCAGAGCTGGCCAGTGTGAGGCAGCTGCATGCTCTGGCTGATGCCATGACCGCCCAGGGCTGCTGCAGCTGCTCTTCGGCTCGCCATCCTCTTTGACTGCTCCCGCAGCTGGTAAGAACTCCTCCAGGTCTGGGGCCAGGAGAGCCTGCAGGGAGCAGTAAACAGAGGGGGCCCTCCCAGCACACAGCCCCTTGCCACCCCTCTCCCTGAGCTACACCCCTCATGACACAACCCTTAGCTATGCCTCTCTCCACACCCTGAGTGGTTTTCAAACTTTTTGAGCTGAGCCACCGCCTCCCTTTGCCTTTGAGTAATAATTTTTGGTTGCCCTCTCCTCCCACCCAACCGAGACAGGCTAGGTGGCCTGCTGAGGTGAGTCAGGAGGTGGAGGTGGTGCTCCCTTGCCAAGCCCCACCATGCAGAGCTAGCCCAAGACCCACCAGGCCCAGCCCCTGAAAAAAGAAGTCAGTCTATGCCTATGTCCGAGGACCTCCCCCCACCCAAAGCCCCAACATCGCCCTCCCCCGCCTGGTAGCCGGAGCTCCAAGCCCGCCCTGGAGTTTTATAGACCCAGAAAAAAAAAAGGTTGAGAACCCCTGACCTAGAGGATTAAAAAAATACTTAAAGGCATTTGCCTGAGGAAATTTATAATTTTATTAGAAGTATGAGATTGGAGGTAATAGGGCTTTAATGTAAACTGTAAATTACTAGCATAGAACAGAAATTAAGAACTTAATTTCATTTTGTAGCATGGTTTACTACTATATTTCAGGATCTGTAAGTATTAGCATTAAAGTTATGATGTTTTGGACAAATTCCAACTTGACTACATTCTTTCTACAATTTCATTTGGATATACTACTTTTCTTCACTTCCTGCCCTAAACTGTTGTGTTGCTGAGCAGTGTTTAAAAAAAGAACTGAATCCTAGAAATAGATGAAGTGGTTTTTACTTCCACGATGAAACTGATTAGGGATCATATGCACTACAACAATAGTAATAAATAAAATCCTGGCACCACTTTGTCATCAATAGCAAATCTCTCAATGACTTCCACAAAGCCGGGATTTCACCCCAAGAATTTCTAGGGATGGCACACTGGTCACCTGCTCAAACGATTCCTATTAGACCTATAACACTGGCCTATTCAATCAGACTCTAAACAGATTCTGTGTAATTTTAGGACAATCAACTATTTTAAGAGTTAAAATAAAGGGAAACTGTTCATCATTTACAATGTAAGCTAGCTTTTCCTTAATTTTGTAAGACCATGAAAATATAATTAGTTTTTAATCTTGCTACAGACGCAAGATCCTTATGACTGCACTCCAACTAACCGAACAGTCATAATTTCTTTTAGGGGAGAGTGACCTATCATGTATCTTTGTTAGAGATCAGATTATAAGGTCTTTGGGGCAGGAAGAGTCTGTGTTGCAGGGACAGTTTTTGTTCTGTGTTCACAGTGCCTAGGACAATGCAGCCCAAACCTTGATGGGGACATTTCAGCACTACCATAATACAAAAAAAACTAGTGAGAACAAGTGGGATAAAGGAAAATCAATGTCTGGGGTCTATTGTCAGAAATCAATGCAGCTTTAGAATGCTGAGGGGGACGAGGCCTTCTGACATTCTGGGCCAATTAACAGTGCAATGATCTGCAGTATAAATGTTCATTAATTAGTAGGAATATCATATTTTGAACACAGTGAAGCTTCACAATAGAAACTGTGCTCTTTCTTGCTAGAGATAAACCAGTAGCTCAGCTTCCTTTCTCCACCACTGACCTCCCATCCCCATAATTCTTACTCCAACTGAAAAAAAGACTGGCATTAGTTTACTTGGTAATGGTAATAGCATATTAAGGTCTTGAAGGAGGGACATTGATTTAGTACCTAAGTAAAAGGTGTACTTTGCGTGCATTTTAGAATACAACAACTTCCAAAAGCCTTTTTGCTGGACAATAAGTCTGCAGTCAGTTTACAGGCTATGGCACAGTTAAGTGATAACATCAATGCTTTGTCCATATTTCAACTTTCAATCAAGATTTTGTAACCGATTTAAAAGAAGCCACCTTGTTTACAGCAGTTTGTCTCCACATAGTAGCCTGCCTGCCATCACAACATTGCTTGTCCATTTGTACCTACCACCCATACTATATATTAGTGCATTCTTGGAAAGTCTGCGCAGCCGCCCCATAATGCCTCAGCAGGGACAGTGTCCTGACAATACACAGAGAATCATGAGAGGCAACACACTTTGGACATTCTACCACATAGCACTGGGAGGAAACTCCACCAACCTGACCAGTTACACAAACATAGTTAGGCGGTCCTATCTGGACTGCAAAAACAGCCCGCAACACTGATTACAGCAGCAGTGCCAAATTAGCCCTATGATGGGGTGAAATACTGCTAATGTTACGAAGGGTTTAACCCCATGCTGTGCAAACAAAAGTCATGTTTAGATCCAGCCATATCATGTTGGTTATAACCCAGTTAACACGTAGTGGGGACAGAACCTTTTTATTTGGTATTAGGTAAAGCAATCCTCAGCTGAGTTCACTCCTTAATCCTATGAAGTTTGAAGTGAACTATGCAACTTGCTTTAAAAAAAAACACACAAACAGTATATGACTTTAGTTTTTATACAGTTCTTAAAGAAGAGAGATTTATTTAGCAACTGTTAAAAAAATACTTGATTTGCCACAGAAAAGCAGCAAAAGAATGAATCTCTATGCTACAAGACAACTGCCTTTGTAACACTGTAGACATAAGGCCTTCCTAGCCTCTAGGTCCAGGGATCGGCAACCTGTGGGCTGGGCCAGTTTGTTTTGCAGCACCTGCAGCTTCAGCCGATTGTGGCTCCCACTGACTGCGGTTTGCCGCTCCAGGCCAATGGGGGCGGCGGGAAGCAGCGTCCAGCACATCCCTCAGCCCGCACCACTTCTCGCTGCCCCCATTGGCCTGGAGCAGCGAACTGCAGCCAGTGGGAGCCACGATCAGCCGAACTTGCGGAAGTGGCAGGTAAACAAACTAGCCCAACCCACCAGGGTGCTTATCCTAGTGGGCCACATGCCAAAGATTGCTGATCCCTGCTCTAGTCATTGGTCCTGTGCCAGGAGGGACCTATCAAAATAGCATCTTTTGCTATCCCTAGAACATACAGCAAGTATTGAAAACCAACTTTAAAAATCCTTTAAATTCTAAGGGTATGTCTACACTTGGAGCAGTGAGTGTAATTTCCAGCTCAAGGAGATATACTCTTGCTGGCTCTTATCCAGCTAGCATACTAAAAATAGACGGTAACTGCTTCAGTGGAAGCAGTGGGAAGGGTTAGGGGTTCTCAATTTTTTTGGTGGCCTCAGAGTGTGGCCACTAATTCTTACTAGTGGCCACTCTGACAGTTTTGCCTAAAATATTTAATTTTAGGACAAACAAATCAGTATGCATATATACACATCCAAATTATTGTAAATTTATGTAGGAATTTTTATTTTTTTGGCAGACTCAGTAACAAATAATGTACAGTTGTCTCTTCTGTTTAGGTCCAGTCCAAGAACAGACACACAAATAAGGTTTTTCTTTTGTTGTTGTTGCTTCTCATTGCCTTTTTTTTTTTTTAAACAAGAAGTTTCAGGCTAGTAAGCTGTGAAAAGCCACGCTTGCATGTTAATATCACTTTTCAAAGCCTCCCAGCTAGCTACTAATACTGTGAAAATTTGTATTAACATACAAATGTCACTTTCCACAGCAGACTTCCTCTGGCCCAGCAAGCTGGGAAACAAATTAAGACCTAAATGGGAATGTGGGTAGGGAGGCAGAAGGGCCTGGGGCAATGGGGGGAAAGGAGCCTAGGACTGGAGCCCACTGCTGCATGGCTGAGGGACAGAGTCCAAAGCCCAGGGGACAGGGCCCAGAGATGGAGCCCAAAACCATGCAGCTGGAGCTTACCGCTCACCACCCCAGGGTGGAAGCCTGACCCCACTGCCTGCGGGAAGGTCGGGAACTCACTGGCTGTCTACTCCACCAACATGTCTCCCCCCAGAAGGTGCAAGGCCCAACCCCTGCTGGCAGCCCTGGGGAAAGGGCTGCTGATTGTGCCCCCTTACCCCATTCACCACCCAGAAGACTACGGCCACAAGAAAAGCCCCTGGTGGCTGCATTTGAGAAACACTGGGCTAGCTGTTCCAAGGTACTTGTTGCCCACAGACCCCAGGCCAATACTCACAGTAGCTAACTCATCCTACAGAGGCTACATTTTTAGCACACCAGCTTAATGAAAGCTAGTGGAAGTATGCCTCCTGGGGCTCAAAATCACACCCCCAGTTCCATGTGCAGATACACCTTAAGAGCCAAACTCTCCTATAAAGACTCTTATAAAGATGACAGTCCCCTCCCATCCTCTCCAAGTCACAAGCAGCACCCTACAGGACTAACGGCAACAGACAGGAATCAAGTCCAAGAAAGCATGAACAAAAAACAGGCCTTTGGGTCACACACGGATATCCAGAGAGCGATACTTGCAGTTAAGCCTTGTTTAGCACTAGTGTCGCTATACCCATGCTGACACACACTGCCAGCTTCACGTAATTTGTGTGTGCAGGCAAGGCTGCACAGGGAATACCATCTAAGGCAATGGTACCAAATCTGAACCTGAATGGCAATCTGTAAATTTAAGCTTCACTCATCCAGGGATAAACTAATTATCTGCAGCTAGAAGCAAGGAAGGATTTAGCAAAAGGTTTACAATTATTCTAATCTTACCTCCTCTGAGTGGATTACTCTCCTGCAACACTAGCAGAAAATGTTTTGCAGTACTCCAAACTAATAGCCAAAAATAAAATTTGGCATGTAGCCAAAGACAATATGTCCATCAAATAAAGGCAGCTACATCATATAACAGATACTTATGGCTCATTTAATGACTGCATTTCAGTTTCTACTTCCCAGTTTCTCCATTCTGGCTTAAAATGCTTCATCCAAATAGCTCTAAATGTGCAACTCAACTGTCCAACAAGGATATCAATTGTTATATTAAGACTATAAGTAGCTTTTAAAAGACCAATTATAACACCTTGTAGAACACTGGCTTTTCTAGGCGATCATATACCCAATGCCTCTTCCTAGCTTTGGAAAAAAGTTGTTCAGATAACCTCAGCTGGCTCATGGTACAGATTCTACTACCCCATCAGAACATTATTTAATATGGCTCAATGAGCATGCACAAAGGTGACATTAGGATTCCAAGATAGCACTTTCTATACCGCTGTCATACTCCTAGCTAGAGGAAAGAAGTGTACTGAAAATCCACCCCATAACCCCTTCCCCTCCCACAAGACATTGCTCCACTGTCATCTATAACAGCACAATGAAGAAAATTAAAAGGACCCAGGAACAGCTACAGATAGGGTTTTTTTAAACGCGTTCAAATCAGTACTACAAACGTCAAAAGCAATTAAATGGAGAAGAGGAATGAAAAAAAATTAAATGAGATATGGGCGAAGAAAAAGGCAAAACAGGAAACAGAACAGTTCTAATAGGACTGAGATACATAACCCTATTACCTGTTCTGTTGCTTTTCCTGAAGCAGGAAAGTATTAAAATAGTGGCTCTAATGATCTAGAGTTTAAGCACACAGCAACAAACCAATTTAGATGTGCTTCAGGCTAAGTCTACACTAAAAAATTCTCAACCCAGTTACATCCCTCAGGGACTGAAAAATCAACACTCCTGAGCAGAGTAGTTAAAACAACCTGTGCCCTGGTGTAGATAGCACTAGGCTGACTGAAGAATTCTTCAGCCAATCTAGTTACCACGCCTCAGAGAGGTGGATTAACTTCAGTGATGGGAGGCATTCTCCCATGCCTAATGTCCCAGCTGCAGCATTTCTAGCTAAAACATAGGCCTTGGCCATATTGGCACTTTACAGGGCTGCAACTTTCTCCCTCAGGGGTGTGAAAAAACACACCCCTGACAGCAGCAAGTTACAGCCCTGTAAAGCGCCAGTGTAAACAGTGCCCCAGCGCTGGGAGCACGGCTTCCAGCACTGCAAGCTAATCCCCACGGGGAGGTGGAATACATGCAGCGCTGGAACAGCTCTCTCCCAGCGCTGGCGCCACAACCACACTCGCACTTCAAACCGCTGCAGCGGGAGCACTCCCACAGCAGCGCTTTGGAGTTTTGAATGTAGCCAAGCCCATAGCCTCAATCAGGGTTGACTTAAGCCAGTCAACACCTATACAGCATGTCAGCACTTCTCTAGCAATTCTCTCTTTTTAACCTATATTGTTACACAAAAAGCCTTCCAAATTTGATCCTGATATTATGCTTAGTGTGTCTATAGATGGAAGCAACAACTGAGAGGCATAAACCACCCCCATTCTGGAAGTGGCAACTCTGTGGCTCAACAGTTTATTATATTAACATCATTAGGTAAATCACTCATTTTAATAAAAACATTCAGCTGGACAGAGGCCAGAATACCAACATTCTCCTTCACTTTGCTATGCATGCCCCCCAGCTTCCCCCTCTCCTTAAACCTCTGTTGCCCCCATAAATCCAGCCATTTTATTGTTTTTTCCCCCAAGTATATAATTTCCTGTTAACAAGTTGTAAGAGGTCTCTTCATTTTCCACAACCTACTATCTTTAGTAATTACAGTCCAGCAGGTAGCAGCTTCTGACATACAAGTGACACCCTTCAATATCTCCCCCCTCCCCGCCCCCAAGTTGTATAGAGTTCATTCACTGTTGTAGCCTTTTTAGCTGGGAAAATGCCATTAGATGTCAATGAAGTGTCAGACAATGCTACAAGCAGCAAATTCTAAGTGGAAAGCATTTACAGATATTGCAATTGGTGGGAAGGGACAGGTTCAGCCTATCCTCAGGTACTATGCAAATATGAATGGGAACACCTCTGCCCCCTAAAAAGGGACATTAGATATAGCAGAATGCTACACATGTCCAACCAGTGGGCTTGGAAAGGAAACACTAGTTTCAAACAGAGCTCTATGAAAACATCCAACTAGAAGGTGTGGCATGGGGCAACACTCTTACTCCAGAAGCTTCCCTGGTGTTTGCTTGCCACTTAGATCTAAAGTTGATAAATGCATCTACAAAGTATCTTGGCAAAGCAACTTTCATCCTGTTGCACAGATGAGGACAACTGAGGCAACAAGAGGCCAAGGCACATGCTCAAGGTCACACTGAAAGTCATTAGTCTAAAACCTGGTTCTTCAAACACTGCAAACCTCAATGCACCAACTAACTCTCACAGCCTCAGCCAGTTCTACGCACCAGTATCCCCAACCTCGAGCTCTGCCAACTGGGCAGAGTCCAGCCTCTGCCCCCTCAGAGCACGGGAACTCAGCAGGGGCCCCCCATCCCGGGAAAAGCCACCACCCCACACCAGTGCCGCAGGAATAGGGCAGGCCCCACCCTGAGGCAAAGCCACCGCTCCTGCCAGTGGCCAGAGAACAGGACCGCCCAGTGCCTGGCGAGCAGGGACAGAGAACAGCACCGCCCTCCAAACCAGGCACAGCCCCCACCCCGTGCCCGGGGAGCAGGGCAAGGCCAGACCCCCCAGCAATGCCTAGGGAGCGGAGCAGGGCCGAGCCCGCCCCCGGGCACTGCAGGCAGGACAGTGGCCGCGCCCCCGCCCCAGGGCCCCAGCGGACAAGGCAGCGCGCGGCCTCTCCTCCACCCCCCAGCTGCCGGGGACGGCCGGGCGGGCGCTGGGGCTGCCCCACCCCGGAGCCGGGACCCGGAGGCGCCGCGCGCCTCACCTGGATGAACTGGATGGTGAGCGCCGACTTGCCCACGCCGCCGCCGCCCACCACAACCAGCCGGTACTTCTCCTGCCCCGCCCCGTCCCTGCAGCCCGCGGCCATCGGGGAGCCGCGCCGAGCAGCGCCGCCGGGTCGGGGTCCCTCCCTGCGCCGCCGCCTCCGGCCGGGCTGGGAGCCGCAGGCCCAGCGCCTGCTCCTCCTGCTCCTGCTTCGCGGGGCGGGGTCACGGCGGCAGCAGCGCCCGGAGCGCCACGGGGCGGGGAGCAGATCCGCGCTGCCGGCCCCAACCCAGCCGGCTCCTTTCCGCGGCGGCCACGGGCCAAGTGAGAGCAGCGGCGGCCGCAGCGCGGCTACACAAATGGCCGTCGGGGGGCGGGGCCGTCCGATAACGAATATTCATGAGGAGCTTGTGGGGGCTGCACGGGACGGGCTTGCCGTCACGCCAGCTCCAGGTGCAATGGGAGGAGGGCACTGAGTGTCCTCCACGGGGGGGTCTATGATAGTAACCCCAGCCCTAGAAAGCAACAAGCTGCGCCCCCAGCGAGCTGTCCGCCTAGGGCTGCAAAGACACAGGCCTGTGTGTGGCACCCTAATCCAGATCCTGGCTGCTGCTTAATGATGTTCGTCTTCAATTACTTGATCCCATTGACTTTTCCCTGCAGGGGTCTTGCCGGGCACCAGTATCATATATGTAGTGGGAGTGCTGAGAGCCATTGAACCAAACTGTAACCCTTGTCTATACTGCAAAGCACCTCTAGTTCCAACACCTCTGGCTCCTGCCGCTTTCACTAGCCAGTACGGTGGGTACTTGCTGACTATTCAGTGTTTAATTTTATACACCTGGTTCAGTGCGTGGCCCCTGCTGCCATATTTACTGCCTGGCATTCAGCAAGTGTTGAATACAGAATTGATTCCCTCATGGGCTTTCGGGAGCACTCATCACTGTGCTAGCTGCAGGCCTCGCAGACATGAGTGAATTTATCTTCACACCACCCTCCTGTGCAGTGAGGCATCCTTTTGTCTATATTACAGATGAGGAATTGAGGAACAAAGAGATTAGAGCCAAAATTATCATTGTCAATCAATTTCAGGAATCCAATTTCAGGAACGTGAAGTCCATTTTTCAGAGTACTTATCATTTTTACCACCTATATGTTCAAAACAGGATCATCAGTAGCAGGGCCGGCCTTAGGATTTATGGTGCCCTAGGCAAGATTATTAAACTGGTGCCCCTATGCCTGATCTGCTCTTAGCAACACAAACATAAGCTTACAGTATTGGAAAACTTGCCACATTCACGTTATTAAAACCAGTTTAACTTAATTAAGCACACTGTAATGCTGATGGACTAGCACTAAAGAAGCAGCACTATAGAAAAAATTCTGATATGACAGAATGATGCAAATAATATATATTTCTTAATTTATCAAAATTTTATTGGAAATTTATATGAAGATGTATTGAAACAAAGATTTGTTTTTAATTAAAAGCAATCTTTCTGGCTTTTTTGGCTGCAAAATCAGTAATAACGTCATTGTATGACAAAGACAAAGTGATGTCTTGTTCGACTGTAAGACAGCAAGACCAGTTAAGCGTTCCTGACTCATTGTAGAGCGGAGATAGTTTTTAATGAGCTTTAGTTTTAAGAAACTCCATTCTCCTGATGCTACTGTTACAGAAATTGTCAGTAGAATAGGAGTAGCAATGTACACATTAGGATATATGTCAACAAGTTTGCGGTTATGAATAAACTGTACAATGTCCATCACTGATTTTGCATGTGGCAACATTGATGACAGTGTACTCAATTCTTCGTACAGTTCAAGTCCATTTAAATCAAAACTATCACCGTGCTTCAGGAGGCTCTCTAGGTTCTTGCACTTTGTCATTAGTTGCTCTTTTTTTCCTATTTCATTGAATTTAGTTACGTCATACAAAAATCCAAACTGTTCATGGTGTACTTGCAAGGTATTAAACCTTTCATCAACACAGCAGATACTGCTTTATCCATCACAACATTAAAAAATTCAACCTCAAATTTCTTTTCTGGATCGTCTATGGGCATGATCTGCTGTACAGATTCTTCACAAAGAAGTGTCCCTGACCGTTTTAACTCATATTAACTATGTATTTACTTTATGAAAGTTGGAGAAAACATTGTGAAAACGTAAAACATTGGCTGCCCAACTTCTGGGCTGGCAAAAGTTATACCTACTCATAGGGGAAAAAAAAAAGCAGAAGAATCTTAGTACAACATATGGTCACTCTATTACCAGGGGTCGGCAACCTTTCAGAAGTGGTGTGCCAAGTTCACTGTAATTTAAGGTTTCTCGTGCCAGTAATACATTTTAATGTTTGTAGAAGGTTTCTTTCTATGTCTATATTATATAAATAAACTATTGTTATGATCTGAGGTCTTGGCCACCGGTCCTGCTCAGGCCACTGCCAGCTGAGTAAATGAAACCCCAAACCGGCAGCGGGCTGGTGGCTGGAACCCTAGACAAAGATCCCAGGCCCTGCTCAGCCCGCTGCTGGTCTGGGGTTTTGACCACCAACTCCTGCCAGCCAGGATCCCGGCCACCAACCCCCCCTCAGCCCGCTACCAGCCTGGGATTCTGCTCACCCAGGCTGGCAGGAGGCAGAGTGGGGCTGGCAGCTGAGCTCCTGACTGGCAAGGGGCCAGCAGCCGGAACCCTGGAGTAGCAGTAGGCTGAGTGCTGCTGGCACCCCAGACTGGCAGCAGACTGGGCCACTCAACCCCCCACCAGCCCTGCTCAGCCCGCCACCAGCCCACTCAGCCCACTGCCAGCTGAGTGAATGGAACCCCAGGCTGACAGCAGGTTGAGTGGTTCAGCTGGCCTGCTCAGTCTACTGCCAGCCTGGGGTTCCTTGGGGGTCCCCAGGCCAGCAGCAGGTGCTGAGTGGGGCCGATGGCTGGTATCCCAGCTGGCAATAGGGCAGCAGCCGGAACCCCAGAGCAGTGATGGGCTGAGCCGCTCAACCTGCTGCTGCATACCATCAAAAATCATCTCACCTGCCACCTTTGACACGTGTGCCGTAGGTTGCCGACCCCTGCTTTATACACTAGTAAGGAGATAAGCATATTACAGTTGTTGGAGGGTTCTTACCAGGAGTAACAGACTATAGGAAAGTCAGTCAACATTTTTTGTTTCTCTGATGAAAACTGGCCCACTCCCTGCCTCAAACCAAACCTGTCACTAATAATTGTCAACAACTTAATTTTCTGTTTTTGGCTAAGATATTGATTTTTTTAAAAAATATATATATATTGAAATTGGATTCAGGATTGTTAGCAAGAATTTTTGGCAAACAAAGTTGTTAAATGACAGTCTAAATGGCAACACAGTACTGCTTTCATGCTTGGCTCACCCCCCAGCCTGCTGGTCCAACAGCTGCAATAGACCCCAAAATCCACCTCTTGGGGTGCAGAGTGGCAACAGCAGTAGCAAATCCTCAGGTGCAATCACACGCCAATGGGCACCACCACCAGCCTTACGGACCCTGGTGAAGTTAGCACAGCATCTGATCTCAGAAAGGTCACCCATGGAGCCACAGCGGCTCATCTTGCCCTGTGCAGCTCCCCCCCGGATGAGATGGATCGCTGGCAGCTGCCAGCCCGGGGAGAGGCGCTCCCCAGCTAGGGTGGCCAGATCCAGATGTCCTGACTTTATAGGGCCAGTCCTGATATTTGGGGTTTTGTCTTATATAGGCACCAATTACCCCCACCTAGAGTGACCAGATAGCAAGTGTGAAAAATCAGGACAGGCAGTGGGGGCGGGGGGAGAGGGGGGGGGGGGGTAAAAGGAGCCTATATAAGAAAAAGACCCCAAATATCAGGACTGTCCCTATAAAATAGGGATATCTGCTCACCCTACCCCAACCCCTTGTCCTGATTTTTCACACATCTGGCTAACCCCAGCCAAGCCCTGTGTGACATTCCAATCCTGGCTCGCTGCCCAGGAAGTGAGTTACTTTCACTTTCATTCCTCAGCAGGCAGCCAGCCTCCCCTCCCCCAGCACCTCACCCAACCCAGCCCTGATGGAGGGGAGGGAGGAGAGAGAGAGGGGTGCTCCTGGGGAGCCGGGGGGGGAAAGAGTCACACTCACAGGTGAGCTCCTTCCCCAACCCCCACCCCCTCCCCTTCCCAGAGACCCCAGCAGCCAATCCCATTCCTCAGACTGTGCTGCATTGGGCTCTCTCTAGGACCCAGCAGCCCTGCTTCTACACTGTCTGGGCTGCCTGCAGAGTGGTGCCCCCAGGCAGAGTGAGGCCCTACGCGGCTGCCTATTCTGCCTATGCCTAAGGACGGCCCTGATCAGTAGGGTTGGAATCTTTCCATTAATGACACAAACCACTATCACTAGGGCTAATGGAGTAACTGCTACTAGTAGCAGGCTATTATCCACTGTGTAGACCAACCACAAGAGGGAAAGGACACTTTATTACTGGGTTTCATAGCTCTTTACAAGGAGAGGAATGTTGAGACTCAGGAATCCTGGGTTCTGTTCCAGTGCTTGGTAATGATTTCAGACTCTTCTTTCACTGTCCCTCCACAGGTCCCCTCTTCCCCTATCATGTACCCTGCCAGCCTGACTCTACCACTCCCTTTGCCCTGTGTGTAGCCCCACAGTCTGTTTCTGCACCATGTCCTCAGCCACCCCACCCCACTGCCACAGCTTGTCTCTGCCCACCCCATCGCCCCTCTGCATTCCAGTCATTTATCTTTATCATTCTTCCAGTTAACTGCAATCGGAGCAGTAGGAACACAGGACAGAGTTTCCCTGCTCTCAGTTTCTGTTCCCCAGGCTGTTTGGCTGCTAGGAGGAGCAATTGCAGAAAAAGTTCTGTTTAGCCCCTGGAGCCCTCCACTGGAGCATGCCCAATACAAATGGAATTTTCAGAAAATTTAGCACATGCATGCTGATTTTATTCAGAAGCTTAAAACTGGAGGCATGCCAAAAAGTACAAACACCAAAACCACCATATCCAAGTTTGACAAAGTTATCAGCAACTGAAACCAGGATCTTACAATGGAAACACTTGTATAGGGATTGCTACTAGCTCTCTCTACAATAGGGCAGGATCTCACCAGACCACCCTACAGTGACTCTATTATCCCATTTTTCAAATTACTTCATTTGAACACTAGTATGAGTCCTTTCACTGAAAAAGAAAACTGTTTACATTTGCTTTTTCATACTGAAAAGATAGATATTATACCAAGTGACAGACCAAGCACTAACTGAAATTTATGGGGCTATATAGATAAATCCATTCTCCAGCAGCATAAAAGCCACTGTAAAGAGCTTTTAAATATAGACATGTCCCAAAATTAAGGATAACAGATATGTGTATTGTGACCAATCAAAATATGTATACTGTCTGGAAGATACCCCTAGGAGAACAGTCAGATCAGAGTTCTACATTTAGGTGTTTCTTCATCCAGCTGATGGAAGATTGCTAGTAATTTCCCCCTCTCCCTCCCTCCTGGAATGCTTGTGGGATGAATGGGCTGCTTGAGCAGCTGGAAGATCAGAAGAGCTCCTAGGTAGACAAGGTGTCTGGGATTCTGATTAGACAGTGATCACATGCCCAATGCATGGACACTGTCCGAGGTGGAGTGTGACCAACCAGATGCGGCCAAGTCATCTTTAATTGCAGGCCGTGAGGCGCACATCCTTAAAATGGGAGGGGCACATGTGCTCAGGAGTTTGTACCTCCCAAGATTGTACCTCCCGTGAAGGCCCTTCGCCTGGACCGCCTGGCCAGTGGTTTGCCATGTTGTATTCCATTGTGCTTCATCGCACCATCCATCGCTGCACTGTAGGACACTTACTTTGAAGGATCCTGACATCTTCAGTGCTGTGCCTGTCCTGGGAGTATGAATATGCAAGTGTGAGTGTGAACTCCACCCCCCCACACATCATCTTTTGAGCTTAGCTTTCAGTATAATAAACATGCTGCTGTCTGCCAAACTCTGGTGGGTCAGTCCTCCCTCAGCTTACTAGCTGGCCCAATTTTGGGTAACACAGATGAATTAGTTATAATGTGCAGTATTATATTTAAATGGAAAGTCTACTCATCAGTGGTAGATGTCTTAGAATGACCATCTCACTGTGCTGCCACTGGATAGTTCACCTCACTGGTTTAAAGTTACTCAGAAAGCAAACATCTCTATGTTTCCCTTTGTTTTTTAGCTTTCCTATTTCACTTTCCATCCTTTCATTTGTTTTTCTTGCTAGTATACCAGTGAAACTTTGTGAGATGATATTTTCATCATTCCACAGAAATAGTCTTGATTTCTTCATGATTAGTAGTTAGGATTAAAAGGTGATAACATTGAAAGTAAGCTGCACTCTCTATTAAAAAAAAATACAAAAAACTGCTAAGGCAAAGACATATGTTTTACAGTTCTTGGTACTTATGTTCTATCTGTTCTGGTAATCAAATCAAACTTCATAAACAGCAATATTTTGCTAAACACAAGATACTGAAAATACATATAAAAAGAAAGATTGAAAATGTCAGATATTTTGTTATGAATAATGTTTAAAGTCAGACACAAAGCCTATATCCCCACCCCCTCAATAACAAATAGGGTTCTGTTGTGCTAGGTGCTAGACAAGCTCTGGAGGATTTACAGTTTAAGACTGATCCTGCAAACACAACCAGGACTAACTTTACATATGGAAGTAGCCAACATGAACGCAACACTACTCCCATGCATAAAATTGTTCCTGGGCTTTAGTGTTTGCAAGAGGATAGGGATATAAACACACAAGCAAATCATAGAATATCAGGGTTGGAAGGGACCTCAGGAGGTCATCTAGTCCAACCTGCTGCTCAAAGCAGGACCAATCCACAGACAGATTTTTGCTTCAGATTTCTAAATGGCCCCCTCAAGGATTGAACGCACAATCCTGGGTTTAGTAGGCCAATATGCAAACCACTGAGCTATCTTTCCCCCCATGGACATAGTGTTAACCAGCAGCTATGTTAATGAATCATCTAATTGTCTTATTTCTTTAAATTGGGGGTAGAGGCAGGTAGGATGATGGTGGAATAGCAGAATTTGCAACAGGAAAGGAACAGAAGAAGGCAGTGAGGGGAAGGAGGAGTCATAGTTTATCACTCACAGTGGAACAATCAGTCAGTCATTGGGCCAGAGAGAGTGAGAGATTAGTCCAAGGATTAGGGCATCCAGGTGGAAGACCCCAGGTCTAGCTTGCCCCCCCCCGTCTCCCTCCCCTGCCCACACCAATGAGTCTGTCATCATTTATCCACAGAGAAACAGCCTAAATAGGAGACACTGAGCCCTCGTCCAGACTAACCCGCGGCATCGGCGGGTTAAAATCGATTGCTCGGGGATCGATATATCGCGTCTAGTCTGGACGCGATGTATCGATCCCCGAGCGCGCTTACATCGATTCCGGAACTCCATCAACCCGAACGGAGTTCCGGAATCGACACGGAGACCCGCGGACATCGATGCAGCACCGTCCAGACGGGTGAGTACCTCGATTTTAGAAATTCGACTTCAGCTACGTTATTACCGTAGCTGAAGTTGCGTATCTAAAATCGATTTTAATATCTAGTCTGGACGTGGCCTAAGGGAGCCCCACATCAGAATATCCTAAAGCTCAGTGATTAGAGCACTCTGGGAGGTGGGATGCCCCTGTTCAAATCCATTGTACACCTCTGGCAGGCAAGGAGCAATTGAACCTGTGTCTCCCCGACAAGTGCTCTCAACACCAGGTAAAAGTTACACAACGAGCACCACCACCTCCAGCCTTTTTGTATAAAGCGAGGCATGCACCTGACTCACACCCTCAAGAAACAGTTTAGGGCGCCTAAGCCTCCTGACTCCAGACAGCTTGTTCTGGTTCATGGATCACCAAACAAAGATAGGCACTTCGCTGCAGCCCAGACTTAGGCACCTGTCTCTGAGAGTTGAGCAGGGCTTAGCATGTACCCCTTTCATCAGCTCCCCACCTAGTGTGCTGGCTTTGGGAATCACATTCTTAGGCACCTGTCTCTTCCCATTCATTGTATAAGGAACCTAGGCACCAAACCCAGATCTGTGGATTGGCATGTTGTTCCTGTGATTTTCTAGAAACCTAAATTTCAGGTGCCGTGATGTTCAGCATTTGAACACTTAAGTCCCTTCATAAATCATACATGAAGTACATGAGTAGTCCCATTGACTTTGGGCTACTTATGGGCTTACAGCTAGGCACATGCTTCTTTATCTTGATGAATCTAGGCCTTATGAAACACTCCCAAAAGTGAATGTTGTGACCCTATAAAGAGTTCTAAATGTTGAGCTTCCTATCCAGGATTCTGCTGCTGGTCATAAGACAATGGAATGCAGTCAAGCTAAACTCAGAGTTATAAAACGAGCCCTTTAAAAGTTTTATAATAAAGAGAAAGATTTTTTATAACAATTTGAGTTTCCTTAGAAATCAGAAAGGAAATTCTAAAGCAACATGAAATGGACAGTTGGTTTTGCTCTGCATCAGAATTCTGAATTATTTGTTACAGCCATAATAAGAATCCAGAAGCTTTAAAAAGGAAAGGTAGGCCATTGCTCCTCAGATACACTGGTCAGTTTGTATCCAAGTCCTGTAATGAGCATAGCCTAGTTACAGTTGCTTTTGTATAGAAGCAGCAAAGCTATTATTATGTTCCCAGGTACCGCTATTTATAAACTTTGATACTGATCACTCTTCTGTATTTTGATGACCATCTACCTGTTCAAGTAAAGTACAGTAGTCCATAATATATACGTACACATTACTAGTGGAAAAAACCAATATTGCTCTAAATCACACAAAATACATCTTTTTCTTAAAAGTACAGGTGACCTGCAAGGGGGAAAAAATGAGCTTGTACCTTTTTTGACTATCTTTACAACGTATAAATGGAGCTTGAAGATTATGTTTTGTTTTTAAATTTCTACCAGTTGTTTACATAAGAAATTCAGGTTGCATCTGTTCTGAAAGAGTCAATGGCAACTAGAGAACTAGTGAAATGATGATACCACAGCAGAAAACAGTGAAAGCTTAGCTGAGCAATTAAGCAGGGAAAGAATTTGTAGACAAGACTGTTTAAAACTCTTTGGGTGTATATTTTTGTTAACACCTACGTAACTTCAATAACTAATGAACATTTGGAGAAAAAGACTTCTTTGTACAGAATTTTACACCTCACTCATTCAACTAGCATGTGAGATCTTGCAAGCGCTCCAAGACATCCAAGCAATCCTCCAAGAAGCCAGACTTGAATTCCTAATATTTCTAGGGTTAAAAAAAATGTTGTTCCATTGGAGTCCATTAGCAGCAAGCACAAGTTAGAGCTGCCCAAGACTGGTCTGGATAGATTGTACAGGATCCTGTTGGGGTGGGAAAGATGACCCAAAGGATCAAGGCCATTATACCCGTATTTATCTCTAGGTCACTTATGGTCCAAAAAGACCCTTACATTTTTTTTTAAAAATTATTGTAAATTAAACCAAAGGCCACCAAAAATCTCAGATAATTAAATTATATAGACGGAGTAATCAGGGTTGTGTAGTGAAGGAGACTTATCTTGCTTCTGAGGGCATTCTGCACCAAATAATTAAAAATGCTATGCCAAAAAATAAAAACTCTGCACACAATATTTTAAAATTCTACAAAATTCTGCAAATTTTATTTGTCACATAAATGCAGCGGCTCCAGCATGGCATTGGGGAACACAGACCACTAGGTGCACAGAGGTGGGAGATCATTGTGCAGCTCCCCCGGGACATGTACTCAGCAGTTAAGCTGCACCCAACCCTGACATCGTGCAAGGACCAGGCCTGGCCCAGAAACACCCCAGGGTTCTGCCCCTCCATGCCAGGTGCACCTGGTGTGGGCAGGCGGGCTCAGCAAGGCAGGATTCAAGTGTGGAGGGGCTTAGAGTGGGGGGATCCAGGTGTGGGTTGAGAAGTTTCTGTGTGAGGCAATCTGAATGTGGGCAGCTCAGTGGGGGGATCTAGGTGCAGGGGGGATCTGGATGCAGAGGGGCTTGTTGGGGATTCTGGGTGCAACAGTAATGGGACTCTACAGGGGGGTCCAGGTGAAGGTGGTTGGGACTCAGTGGGGGTGAGGTCTGGGTGTGGGGTGGGTGGTAAAGCTCAGCTGGGCTCTGGGTGTGGGAGGTCCAGATGCTGGGGGAGTATGACTCAGTGGGATAAGGATCCAAGTGTGGCTGGTTGAGGGTTGGTGGGGTGGAGATCAGGTACAGATGGCTCATCAAGGTAGTCCAGAGGTGGGGGGGTGGAGCTCGACCGGGGCAGGTATTCCGAGTATGGGGGGTGAGACTCAGTGAGAGGGTCTGAGTATGAGGGGGTCTGGATGCACAGAAATTGGGCAGATGGGGGAGCAGCTCCCTGTATAGTGATTCTTCCCCCTGCAGCTGAGGAGCAATGGGTGCAGGAAGCGTGATGGGATGATAGTTTGCAGAGCTTCCTGCAGCTAGGGGAGAAATCTGGATATAGCCGTGTGACCCGGCCCAGATGCCATGGAAGGAAAGAGGAATTCGTATCCTCCCCAGCCCAGCCGGGACTAGCAGCTGTGCCTAGTGCAGGGCAGGAGCCACGAGCCGAATCTTTCCCAGTCCCACCTGCTGCATCCAAGTGATTTACCTCTCTGCTGGCTGCCCAGGGCACCTGAAACATACTGATGGGGAGGGTCATATGACCACTCTCGTGGCTTCCCTTTGCTTCCCTGTCAGAAAGTCATTTTTCTGCAGGGAAGCAAAGAAATCTGCAGGGTACATAAATTCTGTGCATGTGCATTGGCACAGAATTCCTCCAGGAGTATTGTCTGTATGACCCCTGCTTTGTTTGTTGCAGAAGTTGGAAGGTATGTTGTGAATGAGGTAGGGGACTGCAGGATTGTCTTGTGACTAAGGCAGTTGAATGCTCTCCTGGAAAACTGGACTCTGTCCCTGCCTCTGCTACTGAGGTCCTGAGTAACAGTAGTCAAGTCACTTAAACTAAAATTGTCAGGGGTGAAAGTAACTCACAGGACTTACCAGTACAGCCGGAGTCCTGGGTGGGGCGGGGTGGCCTCAACCAGAAGAGACGGGGCCTCCGGATTTAAAGGCCCTAGGGCACCAGCTGTGGCTGGGAGTCCCAGGGCCTTTAAATCACCCATGGGGCTCCCAGCTGCAGAGGTGGCTGGTAGCCCACAGGGCGAACTAAAGGGCCCGAGGCTCCAGCCACTGTGGAGCTCCAGGCCCTTTAAATGTCGGCCCTAGCCCGGCCGCCGGAGCTGCAGGCTGGGATTTGAAGGACTTGGGGCTCCCTGCAGAGCCCTTTAAATCACCGATGCAGAAGCCGATGCGGTCCGGCATGGCGTACTGGCTCTTGCTGGTACGCCGTAGTGGACTGTATTGGCTTACTTTCACCTCTGCTAATTGTGCATTCTTCATTTTCTGGGTGCCTGACTTGAGACCCTGGGGTCTGATTTGCAGAAGTGCAGAGCACTCACAGCTTTAACTGAAGTCAATGGTGTCATAGAAGAGTAGTACTGGAAGGGACCTCAATAGGTCATGTAGTCGAGTCCCCTGTACTCAAAGTAGGATTAAATAAACATAGAAGACCATCCCTGACACGTGTTTGTCTAATCTGCTCTTAAAAACCTCCAGTGATGGAGATTGCACAACCTTGCTAGGCAATTTGTTCCAGTATTTAACTACCCTGACAGGAAGTTTTTACCAATGTCCAACCTAAACCTCCCTTACCGCAATTTAAGCCCATTGCTTCTTGTCCTATCCTCAGAAGTTAACAAGAACAAGTTTTCTCCCTCCTCCTTGTAACAACCTTTAATGTATTTGAAAATTATTATGTCCCCCTCTCAGTCTGCTCTTCTCCAGATTAAACAAACCGTTTTTTCAATCTTTCCTCACAGGTCATGTTGTCTAGACCTTTAGCCATTTTTGTTGCTCTCCTCTGGACTCTCTCCAATTTGTCCACATCTTTCCTGAAATGTGGAACCCAGAACTGGAGACAATACTCCAGCTGAGGCCTTCTTCTGTTTTGCTTACAACACTCCTGCTAATAGATCCCAGAATGATGGTCGCTGTTTGTGAAACAGTGTCACAGAGTTGACTCATATTTAGCTTGTGGTCCACTATGACCCCCAGATCCCTTTCTGCAGTATTCCTTCCTAGGCAGTCATTTCCCATTTTGTATGGGTGCAACTGACTGTTCCTTGACTTCCTTCCTAAGTGGAGTATTTTGCTTTTGTCCTTATTGAATTCTATCCTATTTATTTCAGATCATTTCTCCAGCTTATCCAGATCATTTTGAATTTTAATCCTATCCTCCAAAACATCTGAACCCCTCCCAACTTGGAAGCTGTGCTTTGAACATATAAAATACTATCTATTTCTACATCCTCTGAAAAATCAGCCATCTCAAATTGGGCCACCAAAATTAGTGGCTACTTTTGACTTTAGTCACTCTGTGTCTCATTTCCCATCTGATAAATGGGAATAATACCTTCTAATCTGACAGTGTGTTGTGAAAATAAATTCATTAACATTGATGAAGCACTCAGTTTCTATGGTGACAGCACCACAGAAACACAAGGTGGTCCAATAAAAGATATTACCCCACCCACTTTCTCAATTAATTAATAATTCTGTCTTCAGAGTACGGTTTGAATAGTGTGCAGGAAATAAGGCATAAGGCCTCACATTGAATGAGGAGAAAATAAAATACACCTCTATCCCGATATAACACGGTTGTAGGGAGCCAAAATCCCTACCATGTTATAGGTGAAACCCCGTTATATCGGGGTAGCAGTGGCAGGGCTGCAGCTGTGATTTAAAGAGCCCGGGGCTCTGGCCACAGGGAGCCCCAGGCCCTTTAAATTGCTGGCAGAGCCCCGCTGCCGCAGCCCCGGGGTAGTGGCGGCAGGGCTCAAGTGGTGATTTAAAGTGCCTGGGGCTCTCTGCAACAGCCGAACCCCCAGACCCTTTAAAGTGTCGCTGGAGCCCCGCTGCTACCACGCTATCTGCGAACCCGTGTTATATCAGGTCACGTTATAGTGGGGTAGAAGTGTATTGAATAGCTGCTCATTAGGTGAACGCTGTCCCTTCGGTGCATAGAATAAGGTGGGACCTGGTGGAAAAACAGCATATGATTATGTAAGTAAAAACTTTATCATAATACGTGTACACAAGGAGGCTGAATTAAGGCTGCACAGGCACCTACGACCCAATTTTCAAACATGCCAAACACCTGCATCTCTCACTGCCTTTAGCTGTGGCTGCTGAGCACTTCTGATAATCAGGCTGCAGGTGTTGCAAGTTGAACTCCCTTTCCCTCCAGTCCCACCCCCGAATCTCCAAGGTATCCAAAATGTTTGGATCCATTTAAATATTTAGGCATGTTATATACATTATACACAAATATCGTATGTAAAATACTGCAATTTTTGCATCGATCCTGTGAGCGGTGCTTGGTATCATGTGACCATTTCACAGGTGTAGAAACAGTTGGAGGGAGTGCTATGCGTGGACCGTGTACAGAAAGTAGGCTGGTTAACATGAACACACCAAACTATCTTGTAGGAACATAATGCACTAGGAATGCTTAGCTGTAATATTTGACCTTGAAACTCCCTTTGACTTCAATGGGCCCAGGAAGTCACCCTGAATCTTTTAAAATAGGTTTTTAGTAATAACAGAACTGTCACCGTTGACTGTTCTAGAAGGTATTTGGCCTTGATAGTCTAATACTCTTTGTTCAGATTTCCTGATAGATCCTACTAGCAAATGGCTGGAATAACCAGAGAAGATTTGAAGAAGTAAAAATTCACATAAAACAGATTCAGAATAGAATTCACATAGACAAAAAGCTAGAAACATGCCCTTTGAAAGATTCAGCGCTAAAATAGGACATACTACGAACAAATCCATACATTTGCCATGAAAAATCAGACACTAGCTCTAAAATACATACCCAAAACAAAAGACCATTGATTTTAATGTGTTCCTGTTCACTTAGCTGTTATTCATGTACTGCAGTTCTGGGGGTGGGATGTTTGTTTCTATGTTATGCATGTAAGGGTAGATCTCATGATAGTAACATGGGTGTGATTAAGCTGTTAGTAGTGTTAAATTTCTGAGCATACGCAGTGTGAACTAGAGCAGTGGTTCTCAATCTTATCAGGACATGTACATGTGGGCTCCCACTCCCCTGGCCCTGGTCTAGCTAGGATTTAACAATATGGGAATGGCATGGTAGTCACAGCCCCGTGACACCTGTGACTCTCAGCAGAGAACTCTTGTACTAGAGGTTTCCACACACCTCAGCAGTCTCAGCCTGAATTGAGTACTTGTGTAATTAATAAAGGTTCTATGCCTAACAAATATGACTCCTGAGGAGCATTAGAGTAAGAAGAGCACAGATTCTTCCTCCCGCCTATGGAGCTCACTCCCTTCCTCTTCCCAATGACTCATCAGGCAGAGGAATATGAAGTGGGAGCAAGAGGAAAGCTAGTGCCTGGCTGAGGAGTTTCTGGGTCTCCCAATGTTTCCTGTTAGTAGGTGGAGTAATAGCAGCAATTGATGGAGTAGGGGGAAATGGATGTTTTTAGCCTTCTCTGCAGAAAGATCTGTCCCTGTAGAAAGGAGAACTTTACCACAGGCACACTCCTTCACAGCTGGACATAGGAGACTGTCTTCATCTAGTCCCTCCTGCCAATCATCACTCCAGTCCCTGAAGAGGCCTGCCTCATCTCCTGATGCAGTCATGCAGCCAGGTCACATTTAGTCCCATCCCTGATAGAGTAAGGAAAAAAAGTCCAGTAAACTCAAATATCGCATTTCACTCCTATCCAGACTGACTCCTCCACAGACTTTTCATCCCATCCTGGGCTCTGGGGGATTGTCCTCCTCTTTTTCTGTGGAGCAACACCTCCCAACACTTTGCCCTTGGAGGCCAAGACCCTGTAGTCCTTCTCTCCCTTGCATCAGGGTGTTTCCACACCATCTTTTTCCAGCGGCTGGAAGGGGAATCCAGGCCCTTCTTCTGGGTTCCAATCCAGGGATCCTGTGGCAAACAGCTACGGTCTGCGTCCTCACACTCACTACCTCCCTGGATTTCTTCCAACCTTGGTTTTCCTTCAGGCCCTTTTTCAGAGCCCCTCCCTGGGTTGTGCATCTATCTGCTCACTCTATGCCTTTCCTCCACTCTCTAGCAACCAGAGGCACTGCAGAGTTCCTCTCTCTATAGCAGGGGTGGGCAAACTTTTTAGCCCGAGGGCCACATCTGGGTGGGGAAAGTGCATGCAGGGCCATGAATGTAGGGCTGGGGCAGAGGGTTGAGGTGCAGGAGGGGATGCAGTGTGCAGGAAGCAGCTCAGGGCAAGGGGTTGGGGTGGAGGAAGGGTGCAGGGTGTATGAGGGGAATCAGGGAAGGGGGTTGGGGTGCAGGATGGGAGTAGGGTGCAACAGGGGGCTTGGGGCAGGGGTTTGGGGCACAGGAAGCGTGCGAGGTGCAGCAGGGGGCTCAGGGGAGGGGGTTGGGGTATAGGGTGCAAGCTCCAGCCTAGCACCACTTACCCGGAGCGGCTCCACGGATGCAGCAGTGCACACTGGGGCCAGGCCAGGCTCCCTGCCTGCCCTGGCCCTGTGCCACTCCCAGAAGCTGCTGGCACCACATCCGAGCAGCCCCTGGGGGAGGAAGGGCAGAGGGGTCTGAGCACTGCCCTTTCCTGTGGGTACCTCCCGTGAAGCTCTCATTGGCCACGGTTCGCCATTCCCAGCCAATGGGAGCTGTGGGGCATGGTGCCTGCATTCGAGGGCAGCACACAGAGCCCTCTCCTCCCCCTCCCAGAGCCACGGGGATATGTTGCCAGCCACTTCCAGACATGGCGCGGGGTCCACGGCACCACAGGGGTGGCAAGCCTGCTGGCCAGATCCAAAGCCCTGATGGGCCAGATCTGGCATGCAGGCAGTAGTTTGCTCACCCCTGCTCTATAGCCTCCTTCTCATCTAGGCTTCCTCCCTTGATACTCACCACCCATCTACTCCCCCAGCTGGGCTTTCTCTACAGTTTGGCCTGACTCATCCTCCAGGAGCCACCAGGTGCCTTAATTGAGCTCTCTAACTCCAAAACCCTTTTAGTGCCAGGGTGGGGTTTATACCCCACCACAATTCCTCTACCAGCTCCAAGGAGTAGAGGAAGAAGGAAATTCCAACTGTCTTCCCCCAAGGATGGCGGTGATAAGGGCTGAGGGGAGACAGAAACAGATAAATAATGCCTAATAGATGTGAGTTTATGTAAAGTATATCTTCTAAAATGTCTTAAAGGCTTTTGAAATGCAGGCAATTTCACTGAGTATTTATTTCCAAATTTTCTGGGGGAAGAACCTCCCATTATTATTTGATTTTACATCAGCAGAGACTCTCCACCTTGGTCAAGTTCAAAAATAACAGGAGGGTTGGAGTGCAGGAAAACTGTACCCCTACACAGCTCCACACAGAGGCGGCTCCAGGCACCAGCACGCCAAGCGCATGCTGTCATAAACAGATAAGTAAGAGTTAATAGAACAAAAGTGCTTCATATCTCTTTTCCCTGGAAAGGGTAAACAAGAACAGTGAGCCTGGCTGTCACCTGACCAGAGGACCAGTCAGAGGACAGGATACTTTCAAATCTTGAGGGAGGGAAGTTTTTGTGTGTGCTGTTAGTTTTTGGTTGTTGTTCACTCTGGGGGCTCAGAGGAATCAGACGTGCAACCAGGTTTCTCTCCAATCTCCCTGATACAGGTTCTTATAGATTCAGAATAGTAAGTACTAGGTAGATAAAGCGAGTTAGGCTTATGTTTGTTTTCTTTATTTGCAAATGTGTATTTGGCTGGGAGGAGTTCAGATGTGTATTTGGCTGGAAGGAGTTCAAGTTGTATTTTGCTGAAAGGATTTTAATTTGTACTTGTATACTTAGGCTGGGAGGGTATTCCCAGTGTCTATAGCTGAACGACCCTGTAACATATTCCATCTTAAATTTACAAAGATAATTTTTACTGTTTTTTTCTTTCTTTAATTAAAAGCTTTTCTTGTTTAAGAACCTGATTGTTTTTTTATTCTGGTGTGAGATCCCAGGGGACAGGGTCTGGATCCACCAGGGAATTGGTGGGGAGAAAGGAGGGAAGGGGGAGAGAAAGGTTAATTTTCTCTCTGTGTTAGGATTACTTTCTCTCTCAGAGAGAGTCTGGGAGGGGGAGAGAGAAAGAGGGGGGAAGGTGGATTTTCCTCTCTGTTTCAAGATTCAAGGAGTTTGAATCACAGTAATCTTCCAGGGTAACCCAGGGAGGGGAAGCCTGGGAGAGGCAATGGTGAGGGAAAGGGTTTACTTTCCTTGTGTTAAGATCCAGAGGGACTGGGTCTTAGGGGTCCCTGGGCAAGGTTTTGGGGGGACCAGAATGTACCAGGCACTGGAATTCCTGGTTGGTGGCAGCGCTACAAGTACTAAGCTGGTAATTGAGCTTAGAGGAATTCATGCTGGTACCCCATCTTTTGGATGCTAAGGTTCAGAGTGGGGAATTATACCATGACACATGCCTAAGGCGGCAAGCCACAGGGAGTGCTCTGCCAGTCGTAGCGAGGGCAGCAGGCACATTGCCTTCGGTGGCATGCCTGCGGAGGGTCCACTGGTCCCGCGGCTTCGGACCTCCCGCAGGCACGCTGCCGAATCCGTGGGACCGGAGACCTCCCGCAAGCAAACCACCGAAGGCAGCCTGCCTGCCGTGCTTGGGGCAGCAAAATACCTAGAGCCGCCCCTCACTCCACGCATACATGTATCCCTGCCTGCAGGTATATGGGATCTTGGGGAGCAATTACCACACAGGTGGGGTGCCAATTAATTTCTTTATTAAAGGAAAAAGGAAGTGGTGGGAATTTAACAATGAAATGCGATGGGATGGGATGTATAAGGTGTTTAAAATAGACAATGATAAGGGGGGGTTCTTATTGAACAGTGTAGGGAGTTTTAACAGTGGGGTACAATAAGTGGGGTTCAGCACAATGGGATACAGTACAGTCAATAAGCAACTCAACTTTATATAGGAACAACTCTAGATACAGTGTGGAAAGCAAAATAAAACGGTAGCTTCTATATAAAAATGGTATACAAAGTATATTAGAAAAATGGAGGCAACTAATGGGGTGTTATAAGCACAAGTAAAATGTGAGTCACAGTGCAATAATACAATATGGGTGATAAGTAAAATTATGCAATGTAGAAAATTACTGACTTAATTTGTGAGGCTGTGATAGCAAGAGTGTACCTAAAAGCTGGGTCAAGAAGCGGGAGGGGGTAGGGGAGTGAGTGATTAGTGGTAACTAACGAGAGGAGAGTGCAGCTGCAAGCAGCGAGAGACTGAAGCCCTGTGGGGTGAAGCCCAGAGCAGCAGTCTTCAGGAGCCTGCGGGCTGGAGGTACGGGAGACAAGAACAGCTGGAGCGCACTTAAGGGAAGTCTGGGAGCAGCAAGAGGGGAGGGCGCTGAATGTATAAGCGATGGGAAGGCACGTGGAGAATCGGGGAGACGGCTGAGGGAAGAAGCAGGTTGCAGCAGCGGAGAGCACTTCAGGGAAGTTGCGGAGCAGCGGGGTGAAGACAAACAGAGGAGTGTGATGGTGATCTTCACTAGGGGAGGGGCAGCGGAGGAGCGGGGGCACGAACACAGGGGATACAGGGAGAGGCAGCAGAGAGGTGTAAAGAAGAGCTAGAGGGATACCAAAAAAAAAAAAAAGGGAAAGAAGTGGCAAAGGGTTTGGGAAGTTACATGGGGGGGGGGGGGAGCAGCAAGGGGTTACCACAGGGAGACACGGAGAAGTACACAGAGAGGGAGATTGGAGCGGGGGAAAAACAGACACGGGAAAGTTCAGGGAGAGATTGGGACAGCGGGAAGACAAATTCAAGCAGTAAAAACCGTATCTATCCTCTAACTTAATTAAACTTATATAAATTACAAGCAGCTTATACAAAGTAATAAAACAGGTACAGAATACAACCAGGCAATGGTTTTTTTAAATCTATCTTAATCAATGACTAGGCAAAACAACAAATATCACAATTCTAAGCAAACTATAACAAGCAACTATACAGGGCAACAAAACAGCAAACTATAACAAGGCAGGTGGAACTTACAAGCTCTACAATCTTAGCAAACTATGACTTATTAAACTAAAAAACCCAAAACCTACGGTGCACCTTATGCTATGGGGAAGTCACAGAGGGCAGAGTGGTATGTGCCCAGGATACAGCTCCCAAGGCAGCCCCCAAGGAAGCCAAGGGATGGTGGCTGCAGCAGTGGATACAGCTGAAGACAGGGAGCAGAGCTTAGCAGCTGGCACAAGCTTATTTTTAGCAGCAAAGCGCCGCGGAGTTTAAGAGAGGTTTTAGGACACAGACCAAGGTTTAGCTTGAGTCTGTGTGCTAGGTAAACAGAGCCAGCAGCTAAAGTAATAAAATAAAAGTATGGAAAGTTTTACAGAGGGATTTTTACCAGTCCCCAAGGCAGCAGCAAAGGCAGAAGCAGCAGTAACATCAGAAGAAGCAAGGAGGGCTCCGTACGGTCTTGATAATCAGGATATCTCTAAGGCAGCAATTTGTTCTTCGCGGGAGGGGGTTTAAAAACTGGGGGTACACTCAAAAATAAAACAAGAGCGGAGAAAGGACCCCCCAAAACCCCTGGCTGATCAGACCAGGCAGCAATGCAGGAACCTTTCTGATGTTTGTTTCAAAAATGTCTGTTTTTAAAGGCAAACTTAGGCAGTTTCCCGCCAGTGATCCTGATAGGCTCCCTCTGTCACAGGGGAGGAGGCATAGGGAAAAACTGCAGATGAGCACAGAGACATGCCTGGGCAGAGTCCTGTGCAATAGGTGACTCAAAAGCACATGAGGCCTATGACTCATGCCCAGGATCTTAAAAACACAATAGGTCTTGCAGCTCTGGACATTGCCTGCTCTTCACCAAGCCCAGGTTCAACAAGGTGATAACAGGACTAACCCTTTGAACAGGGCAGTGGTCCCACTTAACACGCAGCACAAGTAGCCATCCCTTTGAGAAGGGCAATGGCTCTTGGTAAACAACTTAAGGGGCCCTCCCTTTGAGAAGGGCAGTGGCCCTGGTAAACAACTTAACAGCCAGGGAAGGGCGGCCACAGGAGGAGAACAAAAACAAAATGGAGTATGGGGACAGCTGTAAGAAACAAAATGGAATAGGGGGATAGCTATAACAGACAACATGTACTTTTCATTTGGCTGATAATGAACCCTCTTGAGGACCTGGACCCTTTCAGATACAGTTTTGTCTTGTTTTCATTGTCGTCTTTATACATCATATCATTAGAAGAGGATGTAATGCCACATCCCTATATAACATCAATGTGATGACAGCCTCCCTGGCTGGAGGAGGTCTCCCTCCTATTTCAGTCTGCTTTAACCACTGGCCATGACTACTTGCTAAACATAACGGTGAATGTTTATTACTACCAGAAGTCAAGCTTGTGTTTCCAAATGCCATAGCCTGCCAGAATTAGCCTTCATTGCTGCTCATGGAAACATAGTTTTCTCAGCCAGTGATGATTTGCTTCAGCAATTTCATTTCATTGTGTAAACATTAGTGGAAGATGAACATGAAAAGCTAAGCTATTTGTTTGGTTTGGATAAAGATGAAAAATCCAGATGCTAATATCTTGTGACATTTCCTGTATTCTTTTCTCCTACCAACCAGTTCCTTGTATCTTTCCCCTACCATTGTGTTCCCCAGTAATTTCCCTGTCCATTGAGCAGGCCTCCTTCTGATCCTCCATGAAGCATTCTCCCAACAGGTCCACAGACCTAGCTTCCACAATCTGACTCCATATAGGCCCTATCCATAAGGACTTCCCAAGTTCAGTTCCATCCATCAGACTTCAAAAGGCACTTAATGCCTGCCCACAGTGCCTTCCTCTTATCGTCAATAGGCCCTAGAACCCCAATTTTCCCCCAATTTCAACAGGCACCTGAAGCCCCACTTCCTCCTGACATCCAACCAGCCTCCCCCCATGCCCATAAAACACTGTGTCAGCCCATTATCAAGTGTGACACCATCTCTGCTGAGCTCTGAAAAACTGATCTTCTCAAATCTTGCTTTCTCAAGGGATAGATGTCAGAGATGCCTCAAAATATATCATCCTTTCCCCCTTGCTTGCAGTGATCCTTGGAACTCATGTGGTTTTAAAGTTAACAGTGGGAGAGACTGTCAAAGCTACTGAGACTCTGAGATGGATTTCAGCCAATGAGGCCTACTGAGGAGGGGAAGGAAGGTGCTTGTTCAAATCTATCAAAAGGTTTGGGTTCAGGGTGAGATTTCAGCTGAGGTCTAATACAGCTCTTATTTTTTTTGTCCAGATTAGTTTGCTTATCAACTTAGCTAACTGAGTTGGGGACTCATTCCACTAGGCACTGCACAAACACATAGTAAAAACAGTCCCTCTGATAGCTGGGCAAAATTTTTCAACAGAAACTTTTTTTGCTGAAAAATGAAGATTCGTGACATCAAAACATTTCACTAATTTGTGCTGAATTTTTCACTTTAAAAAAAGCACAAATAATTCTGAAAAAGTGTAAATGTTTTGATTTTTTAATTCAAAACAAACTTTTTGGTTTTGAAATTTCCTTTAATTTTTTTAATTAAAACGTCAAAAAATGCTCAAAAGAAAATGTTCTGTTTTGAATCTGACAAGATATTTCATTTGACCCAAAACATTTTTTGACTTCTTCAGAATGTCCAGTGAACCCCAAAATTAGTTATTCATGTGGCTCTAGTCCCTGTCCCATGAAGCTTGCAGTCTAAATAGACAAGACAAGGGAAATATTATCATCCCCATTTTACAGACAGAAAACTGAAAAAATGATGTCACACAAGAAGCCTGTAACAGACCTGGGAACTGAACCCAGGTCTTGAGTCTCAGTCTAGTGATCTAATCACAAAACCAACCTTCCTCTCTCATAGTGCTCTATGGCCTTGTTACACTGTTGAAATCAAGCCCTTAATTCACCACCAGTGCAGCTCCACAGTGGAGGCAACAGTAGAAGTGCATTTTCCTTGATTTTTTTTAGCAGGGTTTTTACATGAAAACAAGGAGCCAAAGTCATTCCTGGTTTAACTCCACGAAAATCAATATAATTGCAGTAGAAATTAATTGACACAAAATATTATGCTCTTATTTCACTTGTCCATTCCACAACAGCTGAAAAACAAAGATTCTGTTTTAAAAGTGCAGCTGTACCCAGAGACTGAAAAGTGAGGAAACCAGAAAAAACAAACGTGGTAGCAATTGCCTGATAAACCGGCAGAGATATTTCTAAAAAGAATGCTTTTCACATTTTTCAGTGACATGTCATTGTCACTTTAAATGCAATACCTTCTGGTGCTCTCTTCTTAATATCTGGCAGAACATCTTGTATGTAATCCGACACTGTTTTTAACATACTTTTTTTAATTCTGTCTTATCTCGTAAGTATAGTGTAAGATAAATGTTAAACTTGTTAAGGAGCTTCCTGCACAGAAATTGAAGAAACATGTATATAATATTCTCTGTAGTTATCAACTTAATCTCTCATTAAAAAAAGTTTGCAAAAATAAAAATGTACATTTTAAAAGATAATTGTGCCTCAGTCTTAAATCCTTAGTTTGCGGGAGGGAGAGGAAAAAGACAGAACAATCAATCAAAAATAAAAAGAGACTAAGGAAAATAAAAAGAATAAGGAAGGATGAGGTTTGGCTACTACGCAGTGTGGATGGGAGCAGGGGGAGATCTAAGATAATCTAAGTATAGCCAAAAGTTAAATGAATATAGTGCCTCAGTTTTCAGTAAGGATGCTAATATGGAACATAGGCATGAAGGCAGGACAGCTGATGGAAATACATGTAAGGAAATGGAAATTACCACATCTGAGGTGGAAGAAAAACTCAAAGAATGTAATGTGCTCAAATTGGAGGAAAGGAGGAATCAGATAATTCCCACCTCAGAATACTGAAAGAACTGGCACATAAAAGTGCTGGTGCAGTATCAAGGATTTTTAATCAATCTGTCTATTTGGGGGTAGTTCCATATGACTGTAGGATAGCTAATGACTTATATTTAAGAAAGGGAAAAAAACTGCCCTGGGCAATTACGGATCTGTTAGTCTAACCTCAGTAGTATGTGAGATTTTGGAACAAGTTGTGAAGGAAAAAGTGATTGAATTCATGGAGGTAAATGGAAAAGGGGATGTAACATAACATGGGGTTTCCAAAAGTAAATGATGCCAGATTAACCTGATTTCCTCCTTTGAGAAAATAACTGAATTTTTAGATATGGTAAATGCAGTTGACCTAATATACTTGGACTTCGATAAAGCATTTGACATGGTAACACATGGAAAATTATTAATTAAATTAGAGAAGACGAGGGTTAGTACAATAATCATAAAGTGGATAAGGAAGTGGCTAAACGGGAGAAGGCCATGAGTTGTGCTGAAAGATGAACTATCAGAATGGAGGAAGGTTACTAGTGGAGTTCCTGAAGCATCAGTCTTGGGACCAGTCTTATTCAATATTTTTATTAATGACCTTAGCACAAAAACTAGGAATGCACTAATGAAATTTGCTGATGTTACAAAGTTGGGAGGCAATGGCAATGTAGAGGAGGATCAAAATATTGTACAGGAAGATCTGGATGCCCTTGAAGACAGAAATCACAGAAGTGGCATTAAATTCAATAGTACAAAGTGTAAAGTCACACACACAGTATCTAATAATAAGAATTTCTGATGCAAGCTAGGGCTCACTTGGATGTGTTAGTTGATCACAGGATGACTATGAGTCATGCAGCTGTGAAAAAGGTAAATGACAACTTAGGATGTATTAGGCAAATATTAATGCCATTATATGAGTCACTGGCAAGACCTCATCTGGAATACTGTATACAATTCTGGTCACCCATGTTCAAGAAAGGTGAATTCACACTGGAACAGGTGCAGAGAAGGGGATGAAGGGCCTGTTTTATGAGAGGAGACTGAAAGAGCTTGGTTTATTTAGATTAACAAAAAGAAGAATGAAGGGATATGATAGTTCTTTATAAACACATTGGGGGTAAACACTAGGGAGGGTAAAGAGCTATTTAAGCTAAAGAACAATGTTGTCACAAGAACAAAAGGGTGTAAACTGTCCATGAACAAATTCAGGCTGGAAATTAGAAGAAGGTTCCTAACCATGAGAGGAGCGAGGGTCTGGAACAGGCTCCCAATGGGGGGCGGGGGTGGAGGGGAGAACCAACCAACTTCGTTCTTTTTAAAAGAGAGCTGGACAAATGTAGGAGTATGATTGCATGACAGGCTTGCTTGTGATGTTGTGGGGGGAGTGGCAGGGCTTGGCAGTCCTGGGCTCACTTCCAGATTATGTCTTATGTTCCTAAAAGCCAATGCTTCAGCCAACTGCTTGCAGGACTCAGAAAGGGATTTTTCCCCCCAACCCCAGTGTGTTCTGGGGTTGTTGGGTTTTGGTTTTTGTCTCCTTCCTCTGAAGCATCAGGGATGGCCCTGTCTGGAGATGGGACACTGGATAGGATGAGCCAGTGCTCTGAGGTGACACCAGCATTCTCTCTCTCAGGTGCTTGGCGATATGGTTTTTGTTCCACGTGCTCAGGGTCTAACTGATTGCCCTACGTGGGCTCGGAAAGAAATTTTCTCCCAGCTCAGACTGGCAGTGATCTTGGAGGGGGGTTGCCTTCCTCTGCAGCATGCAGGTATGGGTCATATGCTGAGATATCTCACTTAATCTATTCCTTGCCATTGCAAGGTCCTTGGCCACTGCTGCACCTCAGTTCCTCCTATTCTCTCCCTGTGGCACAAAATAATTTAGTCTCCTATGAGCTGTAATACTTCGGTCTAATTTTATTTATTGGGTTTAATGAGCAAGTGCTGGGTGGTGTTGGTGGCCTCTGAGATACAGGAGGTCAGACTGGATGATCTGGTGATCCCTTCTGGCCTTAAACTTTATGACGCCTGCTAAGCAGCCAAATAAGTGCCAAACAAATAGAAATGACCTACCATTAGCCATACTTTTTTTCATTATTAGTTAAGTAGAACAGGCACATTCATGATATCAACAGGGAGTTCTACACCCTGATTCAGCAAGGTTCTTAAACTCATGCACAGCTTAAGCACATGAGTGGTTTCACTGATGTCAACAGAACTAATCATGTGCTTAAAGTTACACTTGCGCCCAAATACCTTGCTGAACTGGGGCCCTTGTCAAAAAAGCCCCGATCCTGCAAACACTTATCCCTGGGTGTAGCCTAGGGTTGCCAAGTGTTCAGTTTTTGCCCAGAAAGCTGGGTCGAAAAGTACCCTGGTGGCTCTGGTCAGCACTGCTGACCAGGCAGTTAAACGTCCAGTTGGCAGTGCAGCAGGGCTAAAGCAGACTCCTTGCCTGCCCTGCGTCCACGCAGATTCCAGAAGCAGCTGGCATGTCTGGCTCCTAGGTACAGGTGCAGCCAGGGGGGCTCTGCCTGCTGCTCTCGCCTGAGGGCTGGCTCTGCTGCTCCCATTGGCTGGAAACCGTAGCCAATGGGAGCTCTAGAGGTGGTGCCTGCGGGAGCAGACAGCATGCAGAGCCCCCTGTCCCCTCTGCCTACGAGCCAGACATGCTGACCACTTCCGGGAGCTGTGCAGAGCCAGGGCAGGCAGGGAGCCTGCTTTAGCCTTGCTGAGTCATGGACAGGGAGCTGCCTGGCCCTGAGGTAATCGCTACCCATCTGGAACCCCCTTCTTGATCTCCCTCCTGCACCCCAACCGCCTGCCCCAGCCTAGAGCTCCCTCCTGCACCCCAAGCCCCTCCTCCCTGGCCTTACCCCAGAGCCCACACCGCCTTCTGCCTCCCAACCCCCTGCCCCAGTCCTGAGCCCCCTCCTGCACTCCGAACCCCTAGGCCCTAACCCAGAGCCCCCTTGTGAACCCTAAACCCCTCATCTCTGGCCCCACCCCAGAACCCACACCCCGTCCCATACCCCAACTCCCTGCACCAGTCCAGTGAAAGTGGGGGAGAGCAAGTGACAGGGGGAGGGGGCATGGAGTGAACAGGGGGCAGGACCTCAGAAGGAGCAGGGCGGGGGGGCCTCGGGAAGGGGCAGGACAGGGGCTGGGTCAAGGGTGTTCAGTTTTATGCAATTAGAAAGTTGACAACCCTAGCCTAGCCCCTTTGCCTTCAGTGGAACTACTTGTTTGCACATGCATAAAAGTTTTCAGGATTGTGGCCTAATAAAGTGGTAGAAGAGAAAACCAACAGATACAATATTAAGTGTGAAATTAAATTCCAACAAGAGTGTTTGTAAGAGATCTCACCTGAAGCCACCATATCTTTGCTGGTGGAAGCAGGTCTCCCACAGAATTCTAACAATTTTTGCACATCATAATAGTCTTGAATATAGCGAAGCATGATCAGTGACTTACAGCTCAGCTACTTGGAAAGCAGAGGTTTCAGCACAAACATTACCACATCAGATTTGCACCTTTTCAGTAATGACTTACAAGCCAGAGAAGCAAACTAGTAAACTCTTGGCTCCCCATGTATTAGAAACAGTAAGTTTTAGCATAGCAGCACTGGCTGGCAGAGAACTAGGAATATATACTGCACCCTCATCACAAATAGTTCAGCAGTGGTGCTCCCCTGTTCTGCAGAGCTCTGAGCAGTACTGTGTACCAGAAAGGGTGTATCAATCCCACTGTTATGTATGAAGAGGTATACAGCATTGGACCCACATCCCCAGAGTCCATTAGACAGTGAAGCCGAGGAATTGAGTTTGTTGTTTTTACTTATCTGATGATGATACAGACTTTTTGGACCATATTTTCATGCTAACATTGGCACTAGGCTTCTTACACTTAGCAGTTCCTAAAAATACTGCCTGGTTTGTTGGAAATCATGGTTTGGGCAATATCAGTTTCATGCCATGTGTTCAATCAACTTTCTTTATAAATATACTGTATATGCTCATTCATTAGCCCATCGTTTATAAGCTGACCCCCTAAAATGGATAGGTAAAATAGCAAAAACTGTATGACCCTTTCATGAGCTGACCCTATATTTCAGGGGTTGGAAAACTTTGGCTCCCAGCCCATCAAGGTAAGCCACTGGCAGGTTGGGACATTCTGTTTATTTGGAGCATCTGCAGGCATGGAGCCCCTCAGCTCCTTGTGGCCATAGTTCACCATTCCCAGCCAATGGGAGCTGCGGGAAGAGAGGGACTCCATGCCTGCAGATGCTTCAGGTAAACAAAATGACCATGGAATCATTGAATTGAATATCTAATACATTGAGCTGAAAATCATCAAATTTTGGTGTAGACTTGTTTATAAACTGACCCTTGCTCTTTGATGCCTCATTTTTTTACCAAAAATATTTGGCTTATGAACAAGTATATACAGTATTTTCTCTTGGAAAAGTAAACATCAGTTCCTAGCCCATAAAAATATTTATAAAAATAAAATTGTTGTATCTACAAGTTTCCAGCCCATTCTTCCTTGACAACCCTCTTCCTGTTAAATCACCCTTTCTAGATAATTGAGCGATGATGTGTTTAATCATTCTTTTTGGGGAAAAAATTCTATCAGAAATAAAATCAATATTTAATGTGGCCTGTAACATTTTGTTACATTGTTAACATTGCATTGTTTGTCAGAGTTTAGATTTGTTAACCTTCCAGGCACCCTGCAAAGCCTTTTGTCACAGAGAGAACACCACCCAAGCACCCCTGCCAGCCAGAGTTTATGCTACAGCACTCTGCCTCAGTTTCCCTTTTTGGACACCTCAAGAACTCCACATCACAGTCCAGAAGATAATTAAAACACTCCAATTTGTTTAGTTGTTATACACATTAGCCCTCCAGGCCTCTACCCCAGTTCAGTGTACCTCTTCTCAGCCCTCCTTTCTAGAACTGGGTCACAGTTCAACCTTCCCCGCTCCAGTCAGGAGTATGGCCCTCTAAGATCAACCTCAGTTCAATCTCTCCTCCCCTTCCCCTTAAGTAGGGAGTTCCTAGCCCTCCTTCTCAGAGCAGGATCTCATTTCCTTTATTCTCTGCTCTCTTTTGCCCTTCTACCTTATAAGAAACTTGATTAGGTCACCTGATTTACTGGTCACATGACCTTCATTGTCCCCATCTGTAGAGGTGAGTTAAGCTTGTTACAGGTGGATTAAGGCCCAACTCCCCTTAAGGGGCCAGCCATCCTGTGACACCAATCTTTTGTCAAGCTGTTGAGGAGGAAGTGGGTATAGAATTAGAATGGCTAAGTTAATAAGAAACCATTCTGTAGTATTTTGTGTATTTTAACCTAAGGGATAGGTGACCAGGACATAGCATGAGCACCTATCACAGTTGCACTTTTGTCCCCGCTTAAATATTCTTAGTATTAAAACTGTGGCTCTGATCTTGCAGCTGATAGTGCCCAGGCAGACTGCAGCACCTGTGCACAGCCACATTTAAACCAAACAGAGCTGTACGGCAGCCGTCATCTAACCAGCAACTATCAACTGTGCTCCCCAGAGGAAGTCCAGGGTACTCACCTTAACACACTGAAAACTGCCTTCACCAAACAAGGACACTCCACCAGAGAAATACATTGCATCATGGAATCGGCCACCCAAATACCCCAAGAAAACCTGCTTCAGCACAAAAATAAACTGCCTTCCGACTGCATACCTGTAGTTGTCACCTACCACCCCACACTGGAACCCGTACGGGGTATCATTAAACAATTACAACCCATGCTTGATGGGCACCACATCCTGAAAGAAATCTTTCCCAAGCCCCCTCTTCTGGCCTTCACCCCTCAGCCTCTCCAAACTCATCATCAGAAGCAAGCTCCCCACAGACCAGGAAACACCAATTCAAAGCAGCACCAGACCCTGCCAGAACAACAGATGCAAAACCTGCAGACATATCTCCACTGCTGCAGTGATCAACACTCCCCCATAACACACCTTCCAAAATCCTACACATGCCTATTACCACTTGTGGTTTAGGTCATCCAGTGCACTTAATGCCCCAATAACAACTACGTGGGTGAAACCAGACAACCACTACTCTCTTGAATGAGCTCCCACAGGAGAATGATACAAGATAGAAATACCATCTAATCTGTGGATGAACATTTTTCATAAACCAATCACTCTATATTTGACCTCTCAGTCCTTATTCTCAAAGGAAATCTGCACAACGCTTTCTAAAGATGAGCCTGGGAGTTAAATTCATAACTTTTCTAGACACTAAAAATCATGAACTGATCATGGATTCTGGATTTATGGCTTAGTCCAACAAGCTATAAGCCACTAACGCACACACCTCACCGTCTTTTTTTCTCTCTCTCCCTTCCTTTCCCCACTACAACTGAAGAGGTATTAACAGGCTGCTTCACCTTGAATGGTTCCTTGAAATACATGTTAGCTACTTGTGCTAAGCAATGTTCCACCTTATATTTAGCTGTGACACTAAGTATATTTCCCAGACCTGAAGAAGAGCTCTTCAAAAGCATGTCTCTGTCCCCAACAGAAATTGGTCCAATAAAAGGCTACAACTACACCGAATACAATGATTTATTATGGGTACGGACAGGAGCTGCTTATGATGACTCATAGCAATGCACAGTGCTGTCTCTCCAGTAAAAAATAAAGTCTATCACAAAATAATTCATCTTGCATTTCATTTTAAATCTCTCCTACACAAGTGTCAGTGTGTGTCATGATTCATAATACTGCAGAAACAGCACGAGGTGGCATTTGTTAGTTTGATGTTTTAAATGGATGATTTCTCTTCTTCTGTGGGAACTTGTCTGACTTTAGCTCTAGTCCCTAAAGCACCCTGGCGAACTTTACTCAGAGCTCATCTTCACCAGATGAATAACAAGACCCACAATGTTTAGGGAAATACAGTACTCTCTGCAGAGTTCAACAGGAACAGGAGTGGGCCATAAGTAGTAATAAACCACTGCTAGAAATGACAGGCTTTTGCAATTTTGGTGATAGGAGGAGAGAGGAAGAAATGTGACATACATTTTTGTTTTTGAAATATCAGTGCAACTAATGTGGCATTAGGCAGGGGCAGCAGGTTATATGGGCTCAAGGTGCTCGAGCACCAGGAATATTCAAGGCTGAGGGATGTGCTCCACCAATATATGGAGCTGGGTTTCTCCCCTGGCCTTGCCTGGAGCGGGCCCTCCCCCACCTCGGAGCTTCCCTGCCTGAAAGAAAAGAGCTGGTGCCTCTCTCCCTTGCTTGTCCTGCTTCTGCCTAAGGCTATTGAGATCAGCCGCTGGCAGTCTCTTGGAGCACCAGGGGAGAGGAAGAGGGAGAGAGGAGGCGGCGGGGGGAGGCACGCTCGTGCTTGGGAGCTCTCTCCCCCACCCCCTGGCACCCACATGGAGGAGACACCAAAGGAACTTCCAGCCAGGAAATGGACATCTGGGGTGGACCTCACTCACCTGAGCAGCTGCTGGGGCTTCGGTGAGGTTTGACCCTGTGATTCACCCCCTCGCCCCGCAGCCCCAACTCCTGCACAATGCTGGACAAGGGGCATCCCCATCCCTAGTGAGACAAGGGTGAGGGGCAGCAGGCTCAGCAGGGGAGGAAGGAAGCCACATATGCTCGCAGTTCTCTCCTACACTGTGAACCCCTCATCCCCAGCCCCACCCCAGAGCCCTCACTTGAAGGGAAAAAGGTGCAACTTAAATTTGGTGGTCAGTTTGGAGTATCATTGTGTTTAGCACAATACTTGATTATTTTACACCCTTAAAAGTATACAGGTGTTACAAAGTGGGAATGTTCTTAATGTTTTCTCTGAATACTGTGTGGGTGCCTCAGTTTCCCCTATGCATTTCTCAAGGATCTAGATGGTGGGATAAGGGTGATTGTTGTAGCCCTCTAGACTGCCAGTGTGATGCTGTCTGCACAGAGAATGGCCGAAACCCTGTCTCCGGGCAACTGATGGCCTGGGCCACTCTCCTGCAAGGTGCCGACTGAAGGTGTTGGAGAACAAAGAGATCAGGTGGCTTCCTAAGGCCTGAAAAAGAGACAAAGGCCAGAGGAGACAGTGTTAGTGCCTGTGCGGAGTTCTGGGAAGTGCATGGTGTGGAAGTGGATGCTGGGATGCTTTGGAACTACTCCATAGAAAGCCAGTCAGGACTGTGGGGGAGCCTCCTCTCTCTGAGCATACTGTCTCCACGGCAAGAAGCTTACACCTTCCTGGGTCTGACCTCGGAGCATTCAGCATGCCCTTCCACACCGTGCACTTTCCGCAGCGAGTGTGCCCAGGCAGGTCCTGGGGCAACCAGAGGTCTCTGCACCCCAACTCTGCAGTCAGACGTGACTCAGCCAGCCGGTAAAACAGAAGGTTTATTAGACGACAGGATCACAGTGTGAAAAACAGAGCTTGTAGGTACAGAAAACAGGACCCCTCAGTCAGGTCCATCTTGGAGGGTGGGGAACCTAGACCCAAGTTCTGGGCCTCTCCCCATTTCCCCAGCCAGCTCCAAACTGACACTCCCTCCGTTAGCCTTTGTGTCTCTTCTGGACAAGGAGGCCACCTGCTTTCTTTGTCTCCAACACCTTCAGTTGGCACCTTGCAGGGGAAAGTGAGGCACCCACACAGTATTCAGAGAAAACATTAAGAACATTCCCACTTTGTAAAAACAGGTGCAACAAAATATAATACCATATATTGAAGCAGGCAAGTGCTGCTTCTGACTTTCCACTTTTAATTGACCTTTGTAATATTATGGTACCGACGCATTGTAGCTTCATTTCATATGTGCTTACAGGGCGTGAGCGGGCGGGGGGGAACCACCATTTTCAGCACCACCAAAAATTATACAAACCCGCTGACTATGCCCTTAGGAAGCCTAACCCTAGGGCGGGAAGCCCTACCCATAGGAACCCTAAACCTAGCTCCAAGTGCCCTACCCATAGGAACTCTAACCCTAGCTCTAAGTGCACTACACTTAGGAACCCTAACCGTAGGCGGGAAGTCCGACCCATGGGAACCCTAAACCTAGCTCTAAGTGCCCTACCCTTAGGAACCCTAACCCTAGGGCAGGAACCTCTACCTATAGGAACCCTAACTCTAGTTAAAAGTGTCCTCCCCTTACAAACCTAACCCTAGGGCGGGAAATCCTACTGATAGTTACCCTAACCCTAGCTGCAAGTGCCCTACACTTAGGAGACCTAACCCTAGGAAGCGAATCCCTACCCAAAGGAACCCTAAACCTAGCTCCAAGTGCCCTGTCCATGGGAACCCTAACCCAAGAGCAGGGAGCCCTACGCATACGAACCCTAACACTAGCTACAAGTGCCCTACCCTTAGGAACCCTAACCCTAGGGCAGGGCACCCTACCCATAGGAACCCTAACCCTAGCTCCAAGTTCCCTTCCATTGGAAACCTAACCTTAGGACGGGAAGTCCTACACATGGGAACTCTAATCATAGTTTCAAATGTCCTACCCTTAGGAACCCTAACCCTAGGCAGGAAACTCTACACATAAGAACCCTAACCCTAGCTCCAAGTGACCAACCCTTAGCAACGCTAATCCTAGAACGCGAATCCCTACGCATAGAAACCCTAACCCTAGCTCCAAGTGCCCTATCCATAGGAACCCTAACCCTAGGGCGGTGCGCCATACCCAAAGGAACCCTAATCTGAGCTCCAAGAGCCCTATCCTTAGGAACCCTAACCCTAGGGCAGGGTGCCATAACCATAGGAACACTAACCCTAGCTTCAGGTGCCCCACCCGTAGGAACTCTAACCCTAGGGCTGGAAGTCCTGTCCATAGGAACCCTAACCCTTGCTCCAAGTGCCTTAACCTTAGGAACCCTAACCCTAGATCCAAGTATCCTACCCTTAGGAAACCTACCCCTAGCTCCAAGTGCCCTTCCCTTAGAAACCTAAACTTAGGGCAGGAAATCCTACCCATGGGAACCCTACCCCTAGCTCCAAGTGCCCTACCCTTAGGAAGCCTAACCCTAGGGCGGGAAGCCCTACCCATAGAAACCCTATCCCTATCTTCAAGTGCCCTACCCATAGGAACCCTAACTCAAGGGCGGTGTTCTGTACCAAGGGAACCCTAACCCTAGCTCCAAGTGCTCTACCCAAACGAACCCTAACCGTAGCTCCAAGTTCCCTTCCCTTAGAAACCTTACCCTAGAGAGGAAAGTCTTACCCATTGGAACCCTAACCCTAGCTCCAAGTGCCCTACCTTTAGGAACACTAACCCTAGAATGCGAATCCCTACCCATAGGAATCCTAACCCTAGGGAGGGAACCTCTACACACAGGAATCCTAACCCTAGCTCCAAATGACCCACCCTTAGGAACCCTAACTCTAGCTCCAAGAGCCATACCCTTAGGAACCCTAACCCTAGGGCAGGGTGCCATAACCATAGGAATCCTAACCCTAGCTCCATGTGCCCTACCCTTAGGAACCCTAACCCTAGGGCTGGAAGTCCTACCTATAGGAACCCTAACTCTTGCTCCAAGTGCCTTAAACTTAGAAATCCTAACCCTAGATCCAAGTGTCCTATCCTTAGGAATCCTAACCCTAACTCCAAGTGCCCTACCCTTAGGAACCCTAACCCTAGGACGGGGAGCCCTACCCATAGTAACTCTAACCCTATCTCCAAGTGACCTACCCATAGGAACCCTAACCCTAACTCCAAGTGCCCTCCCCTTAGAAACCTAAACCTAGGGCGGGAAATCCTACCCATGGGAACCCTAACCCTAGCTACAAGTGCCCTACCCTTAGGAACCTTAACCCTAGGGCAGGAACCCCTACGAATAGGAACTCTAACCCTAGCTCCAAGTGCCCTATCCTTAGGAACGCTAACACTAGGGAGGGAAGCCCTACCCAAAGTAACCCTAACCCTAGCTCCAAGTGCCCTAGCCACAGAAACTCTAACCCTGGCTCCATGTGCCCTGCCCATAGGAACCCTAATCCAACGGCAAGAACCCCTACCCATAGGAACTCTAACCCAACTCCAAGTGCCCTACCCTTAGGATCCCTAACCCTAAGGCGAGGCGCCCTACCCATAGGAACCCTAACCCTAGCACCAAACACCCTACCCTTCAGAACCCTAACCCTAGCTCCAAGTGCCCTACCCTTATGAACCTTAACCCTAGGGTGGGAAGCTCTACCTATAGGAATCCTAACTCTAGCTCCAAGTTCCCTACCATTAGGAACCCTAACCCTAGCTCCAAGTGCCCTACCCATAGGAACCTTTACCCTAGGGCGGGGTACCCTCCCCTTAGAAATATTAATCATAAGTCGGGAAGCCCTAACCATAGGAACCCTAGCCCTTGCTCCTAGTCGCTTACCCTTAGAAACCCTAAAACTAGTGCGGGAAGTCCCACCCATAGGAACCCTAACCCTAGGGCAGGATGTCCTACATATAGGAACCCTAACCCTAGCTCGAAGTGCCCTACCCATGGGAAGACTAACCCTAGCTCCAAGTGCCCTCCCTGAGGAACCCTAAGCCTCGCTACCCATGGGAACCCTAACTCTGACCTCAAGTGCCCTACTCATAGGAACCGTAACTCTAGGGCGCGAAGTCCTACCCATAAGAACCCTAACCCTGACTCCAAGTGCCCTACCCTTAGGAACCCTGACCCTAGCTCCAAGTGCCCTACCCTTAGAAACCCTAACCCTAGCTCCAATGCCCTTTCCTTAGAAACCAAACCCTAGGGCGGGAATTCCTACCCATGGAAACTCTAACCCTAGCTCCAAATGCCCAACCCTAAGGAACCATAACCCTAGGGCAGGAACCCCTCTGCATAGGAACCCTAACCCTAGATCCAAGTGCCCTACCCTTAGGAACACTAAACCTAGGATGCAAATCCCTACCCATAGGAACTCTAAACCTATCTCAAAGTACCCTACCCTTAGGATCACTAACCCTAAGGAGGGAAGCCCTACTCATTGGAACCCTAACCCTAGCTCCAGGTGCCCTGCCCATAGGAACACTAACCCTGGGGTGGGGAGCCCTACCCATAGGAATCCTAATCCTAGGGCGTGGCGTCCTACCCACAGGAACTCAAACCCTATGTCCAAGTGCCCTACACTTAGGAACCTTAATCCTAGCTCCAAGTGCCCTACCCTTAGGAACTCTAACCCTAGGCAAGGGTGCCCTAAACCTAGGAACCCTAACCCTAAGTCCAGGTGCCCTATCCTTAGGAACCCTAAACCTAGGGCTGAAAGTCCTACCCATAGGAACCCTAACCCTAGATCCAAGTGCATTAACTTTAAGAACCCCAACACTAGCTCCAAGTGCCATACCCTTAGGAACCCTAACCCTAGGGCAGGAATCCCTACCCATATGATCCATAACCCTAGCTCCAAGTGCCCTACCCTTAGGAACCCTAACCCTAGAGCGAGTAGCCCTATCCATAGGAACCCTAACCCTAGCTCCAAGTGCTCTACTCTTAGGAAACCTAACCCTAGGGCAGGAAGCCTACCCATAGGAACCCTAACCCTTCCTCCAACTCCTCTACCCGTAGGAACCCTAACCCTAGCTCCAAGTGTCCTATACATAGGAAGACTAACCCTAGCTCCAAGTGCCCCACCCTTAGGAATCCAAACCCTAGAGCGGGAAGCCATACTTAAAGGAACCCTAACCATAGCTCCAAGTGCCCTAACCTTAGGAACCCTAATCCTAGGGCAGTAAGCCCTACCCATAGGAACCCTAACCCTAGCTTCAAGTGCCCTGCCCTTAGGAACCCTATGCCTAGCTCCAAGTGCTCTACCCTTTGGAACCCTAACCCTAGGGCGGGAAGTCCTACCTATAGGAACGCAAATCCTAGCTCCAAGTGCCCTACCCTTAGCAACCCTAACCCTAGATTCAAGTGCCCTACCCACGGGAACCCTAACCCTAGGGTGGGGTGCCCTCCCCTGAGAAACACCAACCCTAGGTCAGGAAACCCTAACCATAGGAACCCTAGCCCTCACTCCTAGTCGCTTACCCTTAGGAACCCTAACCCTAGGGCGGGAAGAACTACCCATAGGAGCCCTAACCCTAGTTCCAAGTGCGCTACCTATAGGTACCCTATCCCTAGCTCCAAGTGCCCTACCTGTAGGAACCCTAACCCTAGCTCCAAGTGCCATTCCCTTATTAACTTAACCATAGGGTGGGAAGTCCTACCCAAGGGAACCTTAACCTAGCTCCAAGTGCCCTATCCATAGGAACCTTGAGCCTAGCTCCAAGTGCCCTACCCATAGGAACCCTGACCCTAGCTCCAAGTGCCCTACCCATAGGAACCTTAACGCCAGGGTGGGAAGCCCTACCTATAGGTACTCTAACCCGAGCTCCAAGTCCCCTACCCTTAGGAACCCTAACCCTAGCTCCAAGTACTCTACCCATAGGAACCCTAACCTTAGCTCCAAGTGCCCTACCCTTAGTAACCCTAACAATAGGATGGGAAGCCTTCCCCGTAGGTACCTTAACCCTAGCACCAAGTGCCCTACCCATAGGAAACCTAACCCTAGCTCCAAGTGCCCTACCCTTAGGTGGGGGCAGCAGGTTATATGGGCTCAAGGTGCTCGAGTACCAGGAATATTCAAGGCTGAAAGCTTTGATCCACCAATATTTGGAGCTGGGTTTCTCCCCTGGCCCTGCCTGGAGGGGGGGCCCTCCCCTGCCTTGGAGATTCCCTGCCTAAAAGAAAACATACCGTGCCTCTCTCCCTTGCTTGTGCTGCTTCTACCTAAGGCTATAGAGATCATCTGCCGACAGCCTCTTGGAGCACCGGGGAGGGGAAGAGGGAGAGAGGAGGCAGCGGGGGACGCACACACGTGCTTGGGAGCTCTCTCCCCTGCCCCCTGGCACCCACATAGAGGAGACATCAAGGGGACTTCCAGCCAGGAGATGGACATCTTGGGTGGACCTCACTCACCTGAGCAGCTGCTGGGGCTTTGGTGAGGTTTGACCCTGTGATCCACCCCCTTCCCCCGCAGACCCCACTCCTGCACAATGCTGGGCAAGGGGCATCCCCATCCCCAGTGAGACAAGGGTGAGGGGCAGCAGGCTGCAGACCCTTGTAATCTTGTGGTGCTGAAGTGTTGTAGCTTCATTTTATATCAGCTTACAGGGCGGGAGCGGGCACTACCATTTTGGGCACAGCCAAAAATTATACAAACCTGCTACCTATTGAACTGTTTAATAAACAGAAAACACATACAAATGCAATTCCAATTCGCCCTTTAGATCAAGGTAGCTTCAATTTTACTTTGGTAGGGAAGAGGACAGACCACACACAAAATAACAAGGCTGTCCCAAGACCACTCAAATCCACTCAGCGTTCCCCACAAGCCTTCCCTTAACCATATCGTGCTGTGTGCTAGAGATACGATGGGATTATCCCTGATCTTGATGGAAGCTGTGTAAATCTTTGGAAATTATATTCATACTTTGCAGTTGTTCGCAACAAATTGACAGAGTTTGTCCCTCTAATAGCAAAATAGTCAGTGGTAAATATGGATACATGAGAAGAAAGCAAAATGCAAGTGATTATCATAAACTTGAATGTAGCTCAGTGGTTTGAGCATTGGCCTGCTAAATGCAGGTTTGTGAGTTCAATCCTTGAAGGGGCCACTTAGAGATCTAGGGCAAAATCAGTACTTGGTCCTGCTAGTGAAAGCAGGGGATTAGACTCAATGATCCTTTGGATCCCTTCCAGCTCTGTGAGATAGGTATATCTCCATATCCTGAACATTGGGCAGCTGGGCAGCCCCCGCTGGCAACTCCTCCGGCCTGGCTGCTGTATTGCCCCCAACCCTTCCATGGAGCCACACCTCTTGAGTCCTCCTGCCTGGGGTCTGTACAGCAGCCCTGCCAGGGAGCACTGGGCTGGGGGTGATACAGCAGCCGGGCTGGAAAAGCTGCCAGCGGGGGGCTTCCCAGTGGCCCCATGTTCTGCTCCTTTCCCTACTGCAATTCCCAGGAGAGCCCTGAACTGCAGGGCTATCCTGGAAACTGCAGCTGTGAAAGGAGCAAAATGTGCAGCTCCTCTGGCCTGACTGCTGTACTTCCCCCAGCCCTGTCCTCCGGAAGGGCTGCTGTATAGACCCCAGGCAGGAGGACTCCAGCGAAACAGCTGCGTGTAAGGGCTAGGGGCGGGCTCCTCTTGTGTCTTTCCACTATGCCATACTGCTTATAAATATCATACTGGTACAGCATACCAAACCATACCACCGGTTTCCTTTGAGGATGAGGACTGATAGGTCAGACGTAGAGGGATCACTTTGTGAAAAAGTGTATAAACTTCAATAGTAGATTCCAAAACAACTCCCTTACCAGGAACAAAGGAAGGAAAAACATTGTGACTCATCTGAGATTCATCTGAGTTAAAGATGTAACTGGACAGGAACTATCCCAGTTGAGACATCTTCCCCTAATTGTCATATTATATTAGAAACAATAAAGAAAGAAAAAAAGAAATTCTCCTCTAGATGTTGTGATTTGTACAGGAATTATTGCATGGACCAGTTTCCATTGTCTGTGTTTGTTAAACATTTTTAAAAGACCGGATTCTCCTCTCAAGACAGAGCCCAGAATTAAGTTAAGCAAATGGAGCCAGACTGAGTCCATATTTCATTATGGGCAAGCCCTCCGGAATCTTTCAGTTCCAGTCAGCAGCTGCCCAGAGGCTCCTGTCTGTATTAGTTACCAGTGATCTTGGACTTTGCTCTTCTTTAAATAGGTATAATAAACATCAACAATACAAATAACAAAACCCCTACAGCAGCTGAAACATAAATGAATAGAACCAAAACACTGAATAATATAAAACCACTGCTCCCAAGATGACACTGGATAAATATGCAAATACAATTCCTGTCTGGTGTGCTACAGCTCTTCACATCCATTCGAAATTCTGGAAGAGACAGCCGCTACTGGGCTTGAGTTGGGAGATAAGTGTGGATTCACTCACACCATATTTATAGTGGCAGTAGTAATTTATTCAACAAAGGGGAAGTTCACTGCCCAACCTGGAACAAATTCTTTTGCTCATCTTTCCTCTTAATTCTTCTCCACTTATTTCCATCTGTCTTTCGATTAACTCCACTATCCTATCCAACACCAAGACTCACAATTCTGACAGCTCCTTCTCCTCTCATTGAACAGTGAGCTCTTCCCCTAGGTTTCTTCCTTTTCACTGCTAAATCCTCATCACCTCTTGCAGGGATTATTGTAATCATCCCTGCCATGGTCTTCCAGCTTCTCACCTCTGCCTACACCAATCACACCAGAACTTTCCTGGCTAGTCATTTCTCTTTCCTGCTGCTTTGAACACATCAGCCCCTTTCCAAATCACTTAAATGGTTTCTTTTCTTTTATTGTATCAAGTTCATGCTTGTAATTTTCAAGATCATCTTGCTCCCATCAACCTGCTATCATTTCACCCTTCTTCCCCTTTCATCCATTCCTCCGCCAATCCTCTCTCCTTACTGTTCCTTCATCTTCTGGGTTTACCCCATCATACTTTAACTCAGATTTGCCCAAGTATACTGCTGACACGAGCTGGGGGTATTAGTCAGCATCCAGAGTGGTTTTTATCTAGACTGTAAACTCTTTGGGGCAGGGACTATCTGGTACTGTATAGTTGTATAGTGCCTACCACAATGGAGCCAGTTGTACTAATTTAGATGGAATAAAGAGGTCCACAGAGTCAAAGGTGTTAAGATGCACATGAAACTGTCCAACTTTAAACAGTTTTAAACAAGGTTCAAGATTTGGTAATACAGAGACCTCAGCCTGCTTAGTACCCTGGCACAAAAGCTCACCCACTCCTATAGTAGACCCCTAACCTCTGGATGAGTTACTGAAGTCCTGAAATCATGCTTTAAAGACTTCAGGTTACAGAGAATTCACCATTTACACTAGTTTAACCCTGCAAGTGACCCATGCCCCAGGCCACAGAGGAAAGCAAAAAAAAAAACAACCCCAGGGTTTCAGATAATATGACCCAGGGAAAAAATTCTTTCCTGACTCCAAATATGGGATTGGTTACATCAGTTACACAGTGTAGGGAGAGGAAATAACGAACTACAACAGTAACAAGACAATGCTGTTTCACCCGTTCAGTCTATTTATCTTATCAAAGAGAAGATTCAAAGATGACTATAACAGAGTCACTGAGAGAAGATTTCCGACAGAAGGCAGCTCCTTAGTTTAACAGACAAAGGCTTAACAAGATCACTTGGCTGGAAGCTGAAGCTAGAGACACATTTTTAATAATTTAGATAGGCTGCCTGTAATTAAACATGGAGCAACTTACCAATCAATGCAATTCATTCTCCATCACTTGAAGTCTTTAGATCAAAACCAGGTGTCTTTCTAAAAGATCTGCTCTAGGTCAACCACAAGATATGGCCTGGATACAGAAATTACTGGGTGAGGTTCCGTCACCTGGGTTAGGCAGGAGGTCAGACTAAATGATCATAATTGTCTCTTCTGACCTTGTCAAGTATCAGAGGGGTAGCCGTGTTAGTCTGGATCTGTAAAAAGCAACAATGAGTCTCGTGGCAGCTTAAAGACTAACAGATGTATTGGAGCATAAGCTTTCGTGGGTGAATACCCACCACAAAAACGTATGCTCCAATACATCTGTTAGTCTTTAAGCTGACACGAGACTCATTGTTGCTTTCTTCTGACCTTAAAAATCTATCAATTGATTCCCAATTTAAAATCTATGATCAAAGTAACCTAAGGGTTCCATAGCGTGAGACAGCTATAGCCCTGGGGAGTCTGGAATCGCAGTGCCACTGTGGGAGCTCCAGGAGTCGTTGTGTCCTTGGAAAGATTGTCAGTAGAGCTGGTCAGAAAACGAGATTGCTGTTCTGCAGGAAACATCAACATTTTGAAATTTGTTTTCATCCTGAATCAGACCAAAATGTCAAACTTTTCCTGGAGTGGAAATGCTGATAAAAACTGAAACAGCCTTATCAAAATATTTCCTTTTTGGGCTTGTCTACATGGTGCTTTATTCCACACCAGAGGGGTGTGAACTCTAGCGTAGCATTGTGACGAACTGGGAAAGTTCTTAATGTTTTCTCTGAATACTGTATTGGTGCCTCAGTGTCCCCATGGCAGTTCTTAAGTATCTGGCAGAGCAAAGGGCCAGTGCACCTAAATGCCTGACACTCTGTCTCCTAGCAACTGATGGCCTGGGCCCCTCCCCTGCAAAGGTGCCAGCTGAAGGTGTTGGAGACAAAGGGATCAGGTGACCTCCTGGCCCAGGAAAAGGGCTGAGAAGAGAGGAGGGGCTGGGAGGGGTGGTTAGTCTGGAGCTGGCTGGGGTCAAGGGTGGAGGGCAGACCTGGGGGTCTGGCTCACTGCCCCCCAGAATGGACCCAGCCGAGGGGTCCGGTTTGCTGTATCTACAAGCTCTGTTTTAGACCCTGTTCCTGTCATCGAATAAACCTCTGTTTTACTGGCTGGCTAAGAGTCACATCTGACTGAAAAGTGGGGGTGCAGGACCCGGTGGCTTCCCCAGGACCCCGCTGGGGTAGACTCGCTGTGGGAAGCGCATGGAGGGGCAGAGGATGCTGAATGCTCCAAGGAGAGACCCAGGAGATGAAGCTGTGTGAGCTTCTTGCCCTGAACAAGTCTGCTCCAAGGGAGAGGAGGCTCCCCAAAGTCCTGCCTGGCTGGGTGGGGAGAAGTTCCAGAGCATCGCCCGGTGACTCCGTGACAACTGGTGGCAGCGGCGGGACGTACTGCACCCCGTGAATGGCGCTGCTTGCAGTAAGTGACTGGGGAGCAGTAAAATAGAGGAGGGATAATGAGGACCAGGTGTGCTGAAGGCTCAGATAGGGACAGTTTCAGGGGGCAGTTAACCTCTGGGAGTGTGTGACCAGCGAGAAGGACTGTTGGAGTAACAGGGTCCCCCTGAGGATTGCAGTGAGCAGTCTCAGGGGCGGAGGAGCTTGCCGCTCGACCCTGGGAGAAAGAAGGATTTTTGCTGTAGCAGGGTTCCCCTGGGGATTGCAGGAGCAGTCCCAGGGGCGGAGGAGTCTGCAGCTCGACCCTGGCAAAGAGGTGGTGATCACGAGAAGGGCTGGCACACCAGGGGTTCTTCCTGGAAACCAGGGGGGAGCCAAGAGCACACAGGCCTGTGAGTCCAAAGCCACTTGGGAACGGTGAAGTGATGGCCTATCACCATCTCCTTGAGAAGGACATTGTGATCCTGTGCACAAAGAGAGGGTTACGCATGGGGAAATTCACCAAGGCACAGTTAATCGTGCAGTTGGAGGAGAAGCACCGCTCTGAGGAGCAGATTCCTGGCCCAGATGGGGCTACAAGAGGATCTGAGAGCAGCTGGAGCATCAGCCAGGCATCCCCGGGAGTCTGGTCCCCAATCATAGACTCATAGACTCATAGGTCAGAAGGGACCAATCTGATCATCTAGTCTGACCTCCTGCACAAGGCAGGCCACAGAACCCCACCCATCCAATTTTATAACAACCCCTAACCCAGGACAGAGTTATTGAAATCCTCAAAATTGGTTTGAAGACCTCAAGCTGCAGAGAAACCACCAGCAAGCGACCCGTGCCCCACGCTGCAGGGGAAGGCGAAAAACCTCCAGGGCCCCTTCCAATCCGCCCTGGAGGAAAATTCCTTCCCGACCCCAAATATGGCGATCAGCTAAACCCTGAGCATGTGGGCAAGAGTCACCAGCCAGCACCCAAGAAGGAATTCTCTGCAGTAACTCAGTTCCCATTCCATCCAACATCTCCCCGCAGACCATTGAGCAGACCTATCTGGTGGTAATCCAAGATCAATTGCCCAAATTAACAATCCTATCATAACATCCCCTCTATATACTTATCAAGCTTTGTCTTAAAGCCAGGAAAGTCTTTTGCCCCCACTACTTCCCTCGGAAGGCTGTTCCAGAACTTCACTCCCCTAATGGTTAGAAACCTTCGTCTAATTTCAAGTCTAAACTTCCTAATATCCAGTTTATACCCATTCGTCCTCGTGCCTACATTAGTACTAAACTTAAATAATTCCTCTCCCTCCCTAACGTTAACCCCCCTGATATATTTATATAGAGCAAGCATATCCCCCCGCAGCTTTCTTTTGGCCAGGCTAAACAAGCCAAGCTCTTTGAGTCTCCTTTCATAAGGCAGTTTTTCCATTCCTCGGATCATCCTTGTAGCCCGTCTCTGAACCTGTTCCAGTTTGAATTCATCCTTCTTGAACATGGGACACCAGAACTGCACACAGTATTCCAGATGGGGTCTCACCAACGCCTTGTATAACGGTACTAACACTTCCTTATCCTTGCAGGAAATACCCCGCCTGATGCATCCCAAAATCGCATTTGCTTTTTTAACAGCCGTATCACATTGGCGACTCATAGTCATCCTGCTATCAACCAGTACCCCAAGGTCCTTCTCCTCCTCCGTCGCTTCCAACTGATGCGCCCCCAACATATATCCAAAATTCTTATTATTAATTCCTAAATGCATAACCTTGCACTTTTCACTATTGTATTTCATCCTATTTCTATTACTCCAGTTTACAAGGTGGTTCAGATCTTCCTGAATAGTATCCCTGTCCTTCTCTGTGTTAGCAATACCCCCCAGCTTCGTGTCATCCGCAAACTTTATTAGCACATTCCCGCTCTTTGTGCCAAGGTCAATAATAAAAAGGTTAAATAAGATCGGTTCCAAAACCGATCCTTGAGGGACTCCACTAGTGACCTCCTTCCAGCCTGACAATTCACCTTTCAATACGACCCTCTGGATTCTCCCCTTTAACCAGTTCCTTATCCAACTTACAACTTTCATATTCATTCCCATCTTTTCCAATTTGACTAACAGTTCCCCGTGCGGAACCGTGTCGAACGCCTTACTGAAATCTAGGTAAATTATATCTACCGCATTTCCTTTATCTAAGTAATCCGTCACCTTCTCAAAGGAGATCAGATTGGTTTGACACGATCTACCTTTACTAAATCCGTGTTGCAATTCGTCCCAATTACCATTGACCTCTATGTCCTTAACTACTTTCTCCCTTAAAATTTTTTCCAAGACCTTGCATACTACAGACGTCAAGCTAACAGGCCTATAATTACCCGGATCACTTTTATTCCCTTTCTTAAAAATAGGAACTACATTAGCAATCCTCCAGTCATACGGCACAATCCCCAAGTTTATCGATTGCTTAAAAATTCTCGCTAACGGGCTCGCAATTTCACGCGCCAGTTCCTTTAATATCCTCGGTTGGAGATTGTCCGGGCCCTCCGACTTCATCCCATCGAGCTGTTCAAGTACGGCCTCTACCTCAGTTGCGGTAATATCCACTTCCATATCCACATTCCCATTTATCATCCCTCCATCATCGCAAGGTTCCTCACTAGTCTTATTAAAAACTGAAGCAAAGTACTTGTTTAGATGTTGGGCCATGCCTAGGTTATCCTTAACCTCCATTCCATCCTCAGTGTATAGCGGCCCCACTTCTTCTTTCTTTGTTTCCTTCTTATTTATGTGGCTGTAGAACCTTTTACTATTGGTTTTGATTCCCTTTGCAAGGTCCAGTTCAATGCGGCTTTTAGCCTTCCTCACTTTATCCCTACATGTTCTGACCTCACCAAGGTAGCTTTCCTTACTGATCCTGCCTTTCTTCCACTCCCTGTAAGCTTTTTGCTTTTGTCTAATCCCCTCTCTGAGTTGCTTGCTCATCCAGTTTGGCCTACAACTCCTGCCCATGGTTTTTTTTCCCCTTTCTCGGGATGCAGGCTTCCGACAGTCTCCGCAGCTGCGACTTAAAGTAATTCCAGGCCTCCTCTGCATTTAAATCCACTAATTCCTCCGTCCAATCCACTTCCCTAACTAATTTCCTTAACTCTTTAAAATTAGACCTCAAGAAGTCAAAAACCCTAATCCCAGATCTACATTTATTTATCCTTCCGTCTAGTTTGAACTGAATCAGCTCATGATCACTCGAACCAAGGTTGTCCCCTACCACCATTTCTTCTACGAGGTCCTCACTGCTCACCAACACCAAATCTAAAATGGCATCTCCTCTCGTAGGTACTTCAACTACTTGATGAAGAAATCCATCCGCTATCACATCCAGAAAAATCTGACCCCTATTATTCTTGCAAGTACTCGTCCTCCAGTCTATATCCGGGAAGTTGAAGTCCCCCATAATCACACATTTCCCCTTTGTGTTTACTTCATTAAAGACATTAAAGAGGTCTCTATCCATATCCCAATCAGATCCCGGCGGTCTGTAGCACACGCCAAGCACTATCTAAGGGGAAGCTCTAGTTGCTTTTTTACCCAGTGTGATTTTCGCCCAGACAGACTCTGTCTTATCCATTCCATCGCTTCTTATTTCGCTACAGTTAATTTCATCATTGATGTACAAGGCTACTCCACCACCTTTGCCTTTCTTCCTGTCTTTTCTAAACAGCACATAGCTTTCAGTACCCGTGCTCCAGTCATGAGGGTCTTCATGATTGGGTTCCCCATCAGGAGATTGGAGACGGATGGGATGGGAGCAGAGCCCGAGAGAGTGAGAGGACCGTGAGAGAAAGCAAGAGCCCGAGGAAAAGCTGCATGAGAAGCAGCAGCAGCGTGGACTGGTGATGGTGGAGCAGAGAGACATAGGGGGCTGCCCAGGGGTCAGTGGGGAAACACGCCTGCAGGGGCGAGACCCTGGGACAGAGAGAACTGTAGTGGTGCAGCCCCAGATGCTGAGGGACTGTGGAACCTGGGTGAAGTTCCCTGGGGTGAAGCCCCTCGCCCTGCCTATGGCCCAGATCCCTGTACAGACCCAGAACGGGTCGGGCTGGCTGGTAGTTGGGGTTCTCAAGGATATCGGCTGGGAGGCCCTGTTGGGGGGTGACTGTCTCCCCATGGAACAGGATCCAGGCCCCGCTCCTGTAACGGCCGAGGGTTTGAATTCAAATCCAGGGAACCAATTGGCTAGGATTGAAATGGTCAGTGAAAATGCAAATAACCGGGCTGGCAGGGGGGAGGGGCTGCTGGGCTCAGGATACCTGCCTACCTATAACCAGCCCCCTGGGGCTGAGTGGGAGGGAGAGATGCTCCCCGCCCCCCTGCATACCGGAGAGGGGGCTCACGCTGGCTCTGATGCTGTGACCAGAACAGAGAGCTCGCTGCCTGGCTCCACTGGGACAGCAAGGGCAGCGCTGAGCACGGGGGGAGCTGAGACCCCAGCTGAGTGGGGGGACACCCGGGCAGGGAAGGTCAGCTGCCAAACAGGTTTGCCTGGTCCAGACATGCTGCTGGGAAGTGATTACACAGCAGGGAGGGAGCTACCAGGGACAGGGCTCAGGAGGGCTGTGACCCCAGGCCCAGCCAGCGAGAGGGAGCAGGTCCCATTCCCTGCCCCAGCTGCTGAATCCCAGACCGAGCTGCAGAAGGATCCCTCCTTGGAGAAGCTGAGAGAACTTGCTGGCCACAGCGCTGCAAACCTCCTTGTGGAAGGCTGCAGGGACAGAGTCCTGCCGGAGAAGGGATTCCTGTACTGGGAATGGGCTCCCCAAGGGGAAGTAGAACTGGAGGGAATCGGGAGGCAGCTGGTGGTGCCCCAGGAATCCACAGGGTTCTTCCCATTTGAGCTGCTGGATGGGAGGAGAGTGAGGGGACCCCTGGACCTGAAGGGGGAGGACTGGATGGAGAAGGGGGAAGATCCCCTGGGGGATCTCTTCCCTGAAGTGGGAGACAATCTCCCCATCAGGTGTTCCTCGTTCAGTGTCACTGGGAAAGCAGCCCAGAACCTGGAGAGAGAGGTCAGGGACATGCTGGCTTTAGATGGGATCCACCCATTTTACAGCCCATGGGCCTCACCCGTGGGGCTGATCCCCAAGCGAGACAGGATGATCTGGTTTTATGGGCGCTATCAGAAGCTTAAAGCCATCACAGTGTCCGATGCTGACCCCATGCCTAGGCCTGGGGAGATTCTAGACAAGCTGAGAGGGATGGAGAACTTGGCCCTGGCAGACACTGATAACATGTGCATCTTTAGCAAGACCTGGGAGGAACAGGTATCCCAGGTGAAGAGGGGGCTGGGCTGCCTCAAGGAGGTGGGACTGACAGTAAAAGCTGGAAAGTGCAAGGGGGGACGGCAGAGGTGTTGTGTCTGGGCCACAAAGTGGGAAGCGGCTGCCCAAGCCCAGAGCTGGCAAAGGCCAAGATGGGGGCTCTTAACCAAGGGAGCCCGAATCACAGACCAGAGGGCTGGGAAAAGACCCAATCCCAGCTTAAAGCCCAGGGGTACTGGGGTGGCAAAGGGTGTGGGCTGCATAAACCTTCCCACATGCGGCCTGCAAGTGCCATCAAGCACACCCGACCTAAGGGAGGGCGTAAGACTGAACTGTCCTGGTGTAACTCACACCAAGGGATGGGAGAGATGCTGGGGCATCCATGGGACCCTTGGTGGGTTCGAACTTCCCCAGGTCACTGGCTAAAGTGACCTCGCTCAGTTCGGTCTCGAAGGGGGGAGAGATGTGACGAACTGGGAAAGTTCTTAATGTTTTCTCTGAATACTGTATTGGTGCCTCAGTGTCCCCATGGCAGTTCTTAAGTATCTGGCAGAGCAAAGGGCCAGTGCACCTAAATGCCTGACACTCTGTCTCCTAGCAACTGATGGCCTGGGCCCCTCCCCTGCAAAGGTGCCAGCTGAAGGTGTTGGAGACAAAGGGATCAGGTGACCTCCTGGCCCAGGAAAGGGGCTGAGAAGAGAGGAGGGGCTGGGAGGGGTGGTTAGTCTGGAGCTGGCTGGGGTCAAGGGTGGAGGGCAGACCTGAGGGTCTGGCTCACTGCCCCCCAGAATGGACCCAGCCGAGGGGTCCGGTTCGCTGTATCTACAAGCTCTGTTTTAGACCCTGTTCCTGTCATCGAATAAACCTCTGTTTTACTGGCTGGCTAAGAGTCACGTCTGACTGAAAAGTGGGGGTGCAGGACCCGGTGGCTTCCCCAGGACCCCGCTGGGATGGACTCGCTGTGGGAAGCGCACGGAGGGGCAGAGGATGCTGAATGCTCCAAGGAGAGACCCAGGAGGTGAAGCTGTGTGAGTTTCTTGCCCTGAACAAGTCTGCTCCAAGGGAGAGGAGGCTCCCCAAAGTCCTGCCTGGCTGGGTGGGGAGAAGTTCCAGAGCATCGCCCGGTGACTCCGTGACAAGCATGTCACACACTAATTGGCCGATGTGGACCTGTTGGTGCATACTAAAAGTTCCCTACTGTGCATTAACGTAGTACTGTTTGAAATGGGACAATAACAACACACACTAAGGAACTTTTAGTACATGCCGGCAGGGTCCAAGCCAGCCAGTTAGTGTGTGACACACTAGAATTCAGACCCCTCTGGTGCGAGGTAAAGCACCATGTAGACAGGCACCCTTAGATAATGCTGGGCTTTCATTTTAATAATAAATATGAAATATAATATAAATCAAAACAAGAAATTTGAGAGAAAAAACAAAATCAGAAAGTCAAAAAAACCCACTACATTTTGGTTTAGAATTGTTTCAAAATTTTACCATGGAAAACATAATTGAAATTGATGAAATGGCATTATCCAACAGAAACTTGTTCCATCGACAATGTTTCAGCCAGCTCTAGTTGTAACAGCGAACTCTGTGGTCTGGAGCAGATTGGGGCCATTGGATGATTTCTGTTATCACCCATTCTTGGAAAGGCCAGCCACTAACAGCAGCACAAGCCCAGCAGAGTCCCTTGCGCTCCCTGAGCACAAAGACTCTCATTCTGCTCCACTCCTGCACATCAGGGATGGAATCCTTGTTTCCCCTCCCCTCCATTGTACACTGGCACAGGACTTAGGCACAATCTAGACCCAAATGAGCAAAGAGTGAAGGATGATCAATTTATATCCAGAAAGGTAATGGTAGAAGAGGGAGCAAATAACTTCACAGAATGTGATAAGAGATGTAATTCTGCTGCCTACAAAGCACACTGCTACAAGACAATAAAAAAAAACCCAACATCCTTAGAGTTACTTGAAAATAATTTGTGTGGCAAATTCACACTATAAAAATATTTGGAACTAAAAGCTCTTGTCAATTGTACACTTGGCATTTCTAACACCAGCTGATGTACTTCCGTCTTGATAAAAACTTCTCTTTCCTCTCCCTGTTTAAGATTATTATTTGAATTAAGGCAGCACCTAGGAATCACAATCAAGATTAGATAAGTGCTGTAGACACAAAAAAGTCATTGCCTGCCCCAGAGAGCTCACAGTCTAGGTGTCAGACAGCATGTTACAGGTGGACAAAACAAGCAACTAGGATGTGGATGGATGAGAAGACAAGGTGATGAAAAAATAAACAGAATTTAGAAGAAAAGCAGCAGTCACATCTCATCATCCGCCTAACCAATGCCTTTAATGTGAGGGTGTGACAGGCCATGGTAATGGACCGTATTGTACAATTTGCCATAGGGGATTTGTTTATCATTGTTAAGGCTACTTTTTACTCATGGGTATTTTTAGTAAAAGTCATGGACAGGTCACAGGCAGTACACAAAAATTCACGGCCCATGACTGGTCCATGACTTGTACTATATACACCCGACTAAATCATGAGGTGGGGTGGTGGCCTGGGGATGCTATGAGTGCTGGGGAGGAAAAGCCTAGGGAGGCTCTGTGAGTGATGGGGGTGTGTGGCCTGGCCCCCCCCCCGCTGGTGCTTCGGGTGGGGGGGGGAATTTGCGAGTCTGATAGGCTCCCTACCTGGCTCCTCGCAGCTCCCAGGAAGCAACAACATGTCCCTCCCTCACCTCCTAGCTCTGTGTACTTACCCCACCCCAAACACCAGCTCTGCAGCTCCCATTGGCTGAGAATCATGGCCAGTGGGAGCTGTGGGGGCGGTGCAGGGGCAGCATGTGGAGCTAGGAGCTGAGGGAGGGAGAGCCCCCCAAAAGGAAGTGCCACCCAGAGCCCTCTTCCGATCCCATGCCCCAACCCTCAGCCCTGAACCCCCTCCCACCTCCAAACTCCTGTTGCTGGTGGGGGGGGGGCGCGGGCTGAGATGGCGCCAGCTGGTGCGACTGGCCCAGGGGCTGCCCAAGCTGCTCAGGGGGCCCTGGGCCAGCCACACCAGCTGTTGCACAAGTCACGGAGAACCCAGAAAGTCACAGAATCAGTGACTTCCAGGACCTCTGTGACAAACTCACAGCCTTATTCATTGTCTGAACTCACTCAAGGGAGGTGTTCAGCAGCCAGACTTTGTCGATGATACTTGCGAGTATGAAAGAGGCTTTCTGATTTCTGAAACTCATTTAATATACATAGATCTGTAGCTAAACTGGAAAACTGGAGAACCCTTCCCTTTTGTCTTTGTTTGAAGAGGTAGTGAGAAGAAGAGTCTTTATTTTACACATCTGGCTAAAAGTGCATCTGACCTTTTAATATTAAACTAGTCTAATACATAAATCATCATAAAAAAGAGTATTTAGTGCTATTATTGTTGAAGGTTCTATCTATTTTTTGCAATTATTTCAAGTGAATATCTTCCTATGAGATCTCAAACCTATATACCTATGAATCCATAATCTCCCCTTTATTAGTATCAACCATTACTGCTGCACAATCAATCATTTTTCTTATTCTCTAGTAGATTGCTTGTCCTCTTTTTTAATCAGTTAACTCATCCCATGAGTCAGAATCCGTATAAACGTCAAGTCAATACCTAATGTTGTTAAGGTTGATATTGAAAACCTCGTCTCATAAAACAAACTCCATTTTATAGCCTGATCTCTGAGTCATGGTCAAGTGGGATGTGAGAGTGCTTAGAGAATCAGAAAGAATCTCTGACCATTTTTGTAAGAGAAAGGGTCACAAACCCAGTGTCCTGCCTAAATTCCAACTCAGGTAGTTACATGTTACCAGCCTAAATCCCACATGCAGTAGAGGATGGGTACAATATTCCTGTTTTATAGCTGTGTAGTGTGACTGAGCACTGTTTTAAAAGACTGCAGGAGAACTCTCTTTCAAAGGTGGCTGTATTTTAGTAGGGAATGGTGTTGGGATTCCCTCCGAGAACTTTTCCAGTCCACTTATCCAAAACACTCAGTTGACTCTATCTTGTCACTCAGGTTACTTTATTAGGCATGTAAGTTCTTTTCCCATGCTCGCCAGGCCCAGACACAGCTTAGGTACGGTGTGATACCACAATCCCAGTTCATGTCACACAGCACGCAGTTACATCTTTCCTAACTACCGACCTCTATGGTTTTGAAAGTAAAGACCAATTGTTTTGCAGTTTGGATAAGGAAAGTTTATTACTTCAGGGTATTTCTGTCTACATTGTTTACTATATACATACTCACAATAGTTAGTTTAGTTAATTTCTGCTTCCCTTATTTACTACAAACATATTCAGAACAGTTAGTTATTTCAGCAATTACTTGTCCAGGCATGTCTTGTTTAACTTGGGCCTGCTCATGTCACCTAAACCAGCCCTATAGGGGATTAAGTAATCCCTCTGCAATCATTACTGCCTGATAAGTGCTGAGAGGCTTTGGAGATGCTCTAGACTCATAGACTCTAGGACTGGAAGGGACCTCGAGAGGTCATCGAGTCCAGTCCCCTGCCCTCATGGCAGGACCAAATACTGTCTAGACCATCCCTGACAGACATTTATCTAACCTACTCTTAAATATCTCCAGAGATGGAGATTCCACAACTTCCCTAGGCAATCTATTCCAGTGTTTAACTACCCTGACAGTTAGGAACTTTTTCCTAATGTCCAACCTAAATCTCCCTTGCTGCAGTTTAAGCCCATTGCTTCTTGTTCTATCATTGGAGGCTAAGGTGAACAAGTTTTCTCCCTCCTCCTGATGACACCCTTTTAGATACCTGAAAACTGCTATCATGTCCCCTCTCAGTCTTCTCTTTTCCAAACTAAACAAACCCAATTCCTTCAGCCTTCCTTCATAGGTCATGTTCTCAAGACCTTTAATCATTCTTGTTGCTCTTCTCTGGACCCTCTCCAATTTCTCCACATCTTTCTTGAAATGCGGTGCCCAGAACTGGACACAATACTCCAGTTGAGGCCTAACCAGCGCAGAGTAAAGCGGAAGAATGACTTCTCGTGTCTTGTTTACAACACACCTGTTAATGCATCCCAGAATCACGTTTGCTTTTTTTGCAACAGTATCACACTGTTGACTCATATTAAGCTTGTGGTCCACTATGACCCCTAGATCTCTTTCTGCCATACTCCTTCCTAGACAGTCTCTTCCCATTCTGTATGTGTGAAACTGATTGTTCCTTCCTAAGTGGAGCACTTTGCATTTATCTTTATTGAACTTCATCCTGTTTACCTCAGACCATTTCTCCAACTTGTCCAGATCATTTTGAATTTTGACCCTGTCCTCCAAAGCAGTTGCAATCCCTCCCAGTTTGGTATCGTCCGCAAACTTAATAAGCGTACTTTCTATGCCAACATCTAAATCGTTGATGAAGATATTGAACAGAACCGGTCCCAAAACAGACCCCTGCGGAACCCCACTTGTTATACCTTTCCAGCAGGATTGGGAGCCATTAACAACTACTCTCTGAGTACGGTTATCCAGCCAGTTATGCACCCAGCTTATAGTAGCCCCATCTAAATTGTACTTTCCTAGCTTATCTATAAGAATATCATGCGAGACCGTATCAAATGCCTTACTAAAGTCTAGGTATATCACATCCACCGCTTCTCCCTTATCCACAAGGCTCGTTATCCTATCAAAGAACGCTATCAGATTAGTTTGACACGATTTGTTCTTTACAAATCCATGCTGGCTATTCCCTATTACCTTACCACCTTCCAAGTGTTTGCAGATGATTTCTTTGATTACCTGCTCCATTATCTTCCCTGGCACAGAAGTTAAACTAACTGGTCTGTAGTTTCCTGGGTTGTTTTTATTTCCCTTTTTATAGATGGGCACTATATTTGCCCCCTTCCAGTCTTCTGGAATCTCCCCCGTCTCCCATGATTTCCCAAAGATAATAGCTAGAGGCTCAGATACCTCTTCCATTAACTCCTTGAGTATTCTAGGATGCATTTCATCAGGCCCTGGTGACTTGCAGGCATCTAACTTTTCTAAGTGATTTTTTACTTGCTCTTTCCTTATTTTCTCTTCTAAACCTACCCTCTTCCCGTAAGCATTCACTATACTAGACATTCCTTCAGACTTCTCAGTGAAGACCGAAACAAATAAGTCATTAAGCATCTCTGCCATTTCCAATTCTCCCGTTACTGTTACCTCCTCCTCATTGAGCAGTGGGCCTACCCTGTATGCTACCCTGTATGCTACCCTCTAGCATAGAATAGAAGAGAATTGTCCTTAGTATAAATATTGCCATTCACTTATCAGACAAGTACCAGTGCCACTGAACAGACTGATAAGTTATTTGCTAATTTTTTCCCTTTATTAATAAAAATGAAGGTACTGCTTTTAACTGCAGGATGTTTGCAGTCATCACTAATATACAGAGATCTCCAACCACAAAGAGGCTAGACAGAAGGGCATGACACTGCCCTTAAACAACTGTGGACCCTGAATGTGCATGGAGATCCTAATTTCCTGGGACCTCCAATGGGATTAGGGCTCCAGGTAGATATTGTTTTCATGATTTTGAGAGGGAATGATGGTCCCAGTTTGGATGTCTGTAGGGAACTCCCAGTCTCCTATAGCGGCCTGCCTTGCTAATAATGAAGGATCGGATCCAATAAGAGATTTAGGCGCCTAATCCCATCTGTGGTACCACTGCAATTCACAAAACTTCAGCTGCCCCCATCCTGTAGTCATGTTACACCAATATAATAAAAACCAGCAGGATCTTATTAAGAGGGATAAGGCAAAGATGCCACATTTATTGTAAATATAATAATAAAGCAAAAGATAAAAGCAAACAATGTTGTTTAACTACTTATTCCTATCACTACTTATTCCTTACACACACACACACAGATATTCATTCACACAATCATTCATTCAGGTTCTGTATATGTGGGTGTATAAGGAATAAGTAGTAATAAGAATTAGTCAAACAACGTTGTTTACATTTATCTTTTGCTTTATTATTATATTTACAATAAATGTGGCATCTTTGCCTTATCCCTCTTAATAAGATCCTACTGGTTTTTATTATATTGGTATAACATTTTGGTGGAGAATTGCAAAAAGGGGATTATTGGTAAAGAGACCTCAGGTATTGTAAACATTGGTGTGCACACAGCTGGCTCTATAGAGAGCGGTTCTATTTTTGGTTAACCAAAGCCTACTGACCTCTGAAGGGTAGAGGCTATATAAAAGAGCTCATAGAAACTTTAAGCTACAATTAATCATATCCAAAGTGTTCACTGAGAAATCAGGGGTAACAAGAGCCTATAGGGCAAGGCACAGCTGCTTGCTGAACAAGATCAGGGGTAGCAGGATATGATAATTTACGCTGTGTCACTCGCTGCAAGGGTTCAGGGGTGATAAAGGAAACTATATATATGTTAAAAATGTTTAAGAAAAGACAGGGCAGAACAGTCTCAAAGGGAGGAATGGAGTTTGAAGGAGCTCCAACCTCACCTTTTGTAAAAGAAATAACACCCTTTAAACAAATCCTTCATAAATATGGGCACAGTCCTTGGACTGAACAAGCCCTCACAGATGCTTGCTCTATTTCGGATCTAGAGGATAGATTGGCCCAATATATCCTCATATGTAAACCCCCAAATGCAGCAAAAAGAGACGCTGCAGGGATCTGGCTGCTGTGGGAGGCTCGTAAAGACAGCTACCTCCACCTAACAGCCTGTAAAGAGGACAAAATATCTCTAAAAAATAGAACTATCCCAATTGGAAAAAGGGGTAGAAAATTGGAAAGTAATGGCATATTGGGAAAAAGAGGCTTGGGACCCCCGGAAAATATGTGAAACAACCATTGTAAGCTGCTCTTTTTGGAATTAGGGGTTATAGTGCTTAATATTTATCAATTTGGTATTGTTGTGGTTGGTTGTTGTTCACAACTGTTGGGAAAATGTTTTAAAAAACACTGTCTAAAGAGATTCTTAAAAACAAACAAACAAACAAATTGGCTAGGTACTTAATATATAAACCCTCAACTCCAATAAAAAAGGAAGCAGCCACAGTTTGGCTTCTATGGAAAACCTGTAATAAGGTATTCCTTCAATTGGCTAAATGTAAAAATGAAAAAACTGCACCAAGGTTTACAAGCCTCTGCTGCAAAAGCAGAGAAATGAAAATGTATGTAGTACCCAAACCTAGTTAAGTGTCCTTATGGTTGGGTACAGAGAGTTAAAACAGCACTCTCACATCTTACAGAAGCAGTAACATCAGAAAAAGAAATATTTAAGACCCCAGAAGGGGCAGACTTTTGGGACAACTCTGGAGATTGGAAAGGGGGATATTTGGGTAGATTACTCCTCCCAGGGCCAGAATGCCATTGCAACAGTAACAACAGTGCCTGCTTCTGCCTCAGACCTCCAGGCCATGGCAAAGTGGCTGGGAATTTTAAAATAAAAAAAAAAATTTGCACCACTTAATTAGCATTTGTGCAGCCCCAAGTACTAAACACACTGTGGCAGAGACTAAGCAGGGTCTGCCAAGTGGATAGGGCCGTCCTTAGGATTTATGGTGCCCTAGGCAGGATTATTAAACTGGTGCCCCTGTGCCTGACTTGCTCTGAGCAACACAAACATAAGCTTACAGTATTAGAAAACTTGCCACATGCATGTTATTAAAACCAGTTTAACTTAATTAAGCACACTGTAATGCTGATGAACTAGTACTAAAGAAGTAGCACTATAGAAAAAATTCTGATTTGACAGAATGATGCAAATAATATAATTTTTTTAATTTGTCACCATTTTATTGGAAATTTATACGAAGAGGTATTGAAACAAGGATTAGTTTTTAATTAAAAGCAATCTTTCTGGCTTTTTTGGCTGCAAAATCCGTAATAATATCATCGTCTGACAAAGACAAAGTAATGTCTTGTTTGATTGCAAGAATAGCAAGACCAGTCAAGCGTTCCTGACTCATTGTAGAGCGGAGATAGTTTTTAATGAGCTTTAGTTTTGAGGAACTCTGTTCTCCTGATGCTAGTGTTACAGAAATTGTCAGTAGAATACAAGTGGCAATGTACACATTAGTATATTATACAAACAAGTTTGCTGGTATTAATAAACTGTACAATGTCCATCATCGATTTTGCATGTGGCAACACTGATGACAGTGTACTCAATTCTTCATACAGTTCAAGTCCATTTAAATCAAAACTATCACCATGTTTCAGGAGGCTCTCTAGGTTCTTGCACCTTGTCATTAGTTGATCTTGTTTTCCTATTTCGTTTAATTTAGTCCCGCTCAGCCTGCTGCCAGCTCTGTGAATGGAACTCCAGGCCAAGAGTGGGTTGAGTGGCTCAGCCGGGGTCTCAGCCACCAGCCTGTTTCGCCCACTGCCAGCCTGGGGTTCCTTGGGGTTCCCCAGGCCAGCAGTGGGTACTGAGTGGGGCCGGCGGCTGGGACCTCGGCTGGCAATGGGGCAGCAGCCAGAACCTCAGAGCATCAAAAATCAGCTGGCATGCCACCTTTGGCACGTGTGCCGTAGGTTGCTGACCCCTGCTCTTTACCAGTGGTTCCCAAACTGGGGTTCGCGAACCCCTGGGGGTTCGCAGAACGTTACAGGGGATTCACCAAAAAAATTTCACCAATGGCGGCCAGAGGACCCCGGGCATTGGAGACAGCAGGTGAGACCCGGTTGCAGGGTAGACACCCCAAGCCCCAGGGAGAGCAGGGCTGGGCAGTTTGGGTTGGCAGCCTGAGTTCTGGCGGTCAGTGTGGGAGCCGGCAGCCCAAACCCCAACGCTCCAGGTGGGGCTGGTAGCCCAAGCCCCAGGGAGAGTGGGGCTGGGCAGTTGGGGCTGGGAGCCCAAGTCCTGGTGGTCAGCAAGGGAGCCAGCAGCCTGAACCCCAGTGCTCTGCGTGGGGCTGGCAGCCTGAGTAACAGGAAGAGTGGGGCTGGCAGCCTGAGCCCTGCCCCCGTCAGCGGGGGAGCCAGCAGCCAGAACCCCAGCCTGAGCCCCAGGAAGAGTGGGGCGGGCAGTTGGGGCATCCATCACACTGAGGAAATTTAAACTTAAATCCCTGAAAATATTCATTTTTAGGAGGGGGTTCATGATATTTCACAATTTAGTAAAAGGGGTTCACTGGTTGTTAAAGTTTGGGAACCACTGCTCTATACACTAGTATGGAGATGAGCATATTACAGTTAATGGAGGGCTCTATTTAGCAGTAACAGGGCTATAGGAAAGTCAGTCAACATATTTTGTTTCTCTGATGAAAACTGGCCCACTCCCTTCCCCATACCAAACTTGTCACAAATAATTGTCAACAACTTAATTTTCTGTTTTTGGCTAAGATATTGATTTTTTTTTAATTGAAATTGAATTCAGGATTGTTAGCAAGCATTTTTGGCAAACAAATTTGTTAAATGACAATCTAAATGGCAACACAGTACTGCTTTCATGCTTGGCTCACCCTCCAGCCTGCTGGTCCAACAGCTGCAGTAGAGGAGGAGATAGGTGGAAAACTGCAGGACCCCAAAATCCACCCCTTGGGGTGCAGAGTGGCAACAGCAGCAGCAAACCCTCAGGTCCGATCGCACGCCAATGGGCACCACCGCCAGCCCAAAGAACCATGGTGAAGTTAGCACAGCATCTGATCTCAGGGATGGGGCACCCATGGAGCCACAGCAGCTCATCCTGCACTGTGCTGCTCTGCCTGAGGGAGAGATGCACTCCCCAGCTAGGATGACCGGATCCAGATATCCTGATTTTATAGCGCCAATCCCAATATTTGGGGCTTTGTCTTATATAGGCACCAGGAGCCTATATAAGAAAAAGATCCCAAAATTGGGACTGTCCCTATAAAAGTGGGACATCTGCTCACCCTACCCCAACCCCCGTCCTGATTTTTTGCACATGCTATCTGGCTATCCCCAGCCCAGTCCTGTGTGACATTCCAATCCTGGCTGCCTGCCAAGGAAGTGAGTTACTTTCACTTTCATTCCTCAGTAGGCAGCCAGGGAGGGGAGGGGGGAGAGAGGGGTGCTCCGTGAAGGGAGGGAGAAAGGTGGGGTGCTCCGTGGGGCAGGGAGGAGAACGGATGTTATGGAGGACAACAAAGGATACTGCCTCACCTCATGCCGGAGGAAGGAGTCACACTCGCAGGTGAGTTCCTTCCCCCACGCATTCCCAGAGACCCCAGCAGCCAATCCCCTCCCTCAGACTGTGCTGCATTTGTCTCTCTAGGACCCAACAGACCTGCTCTTACATGCTCCACCGCTTCCTGTCTGTCCGGGCTCCCAGCAGAGTGGTGCCCCCAGACCTAGTGGTGCCCTAGGCAGCTGTCTATTCTGCCTCTGGCTAAGAACGGCCCTGCATGTGGAAGCACTGTGCTAATTTATTTCTAAGCTTCTATCTTTCAGGCTCTAAAACCAGAACATCAGGAGAACTGGTACCAGCTGAAGAGTTTTAAAATACCATGGTTATAGTGTTGCGACAAAGTCTGTGTTGCATGTTCTGTGTCTGTATCTAGTGGTGTCCTGTGCTTGCATTGGTTCCAGAAAAAGAGGAATATTACACTAGATAGGGCAAATGTCTTTTCCTCTCTCTACTTCCCCCATGTCCATCCAACTTTTGTCCCAAGGACTTTGGTCTCCAGTGCATCAGGTTTATTTTTTTGTTAGGTTCTCTAATAGTCATTTTGTTGTTAATTTTGTTATTAATACATTTGTATTGTTAGTTCTACTTCCCCAAGAAAAATAGGGGATTCTGCAACATTTTTGCAACTAAATGTTAGTTTAAGTCCAAATCAGCTTAACCTTGCATGACAACTGTAGTACTCTTACAAAACCTTATTTGTTGCGTGTGCTTAAGGAGGTCCTGACCTCAGTAACTTTTATTGTTTAATGGTTATTGCAGCATCAAACTTGGGCCTCATCTTATTTGTCAATGTACCCAATTATTGTAATGGTTATGGTTTTATTGTATTCCCAATTATTATAACTATAATTGTTTGAATTTGTGTTTAGGTTATATCTGATGTTTAGTCAATTGTAATGGTTTAAGTTATATTCACCTGGTTATAATTGTTTGGTTTGTTTGCAACAGATCACCTGTGCCCTACCATAACAACTACTGTAATGTTCATAAATCAAGGGGCAGAGTGTTGACAGCCCCTCCAGTAGATGAATGTAAATGCAATGTCAGTACTGTTTTTACTAAAAATCACACTTACTATTTACCACGGCCAAAAAGTCCCAGCTAACTGAGCTGGCTGACTTCTCGATTGACCTTGGAATTAGATGGCAAGGCCTTACTGATAGCCTAACTAAAAGCAAAGAAGTGACCAAATTTTTAGAACAGATGACCAAGTAGGAAATCAGACTATTCATATTATACATGCCAATGGGGACATGTTACGAATTGCCACCGCAGAGAAACAAATTACAACCTACCACTGGTATGATATATTCTCTGGATGGTCCCCGACCACCACTGGCATCCTATCAGTAATGCTACACCCCTTGATAGTAGTCTTACTATTAAATTGTATTTGTATAATTGGTATGTGTGGTATGTGTTTTCAGATTAAGAAGAATGTACGCTAAATTGGAATCACAAGCGCATGTTGCCTCACAGTACCTTCTCTCAAACAGGTTAAAAAGAAAGTGACACTAACGAGTATATAAACATCGTAGTGTCAAAAGGGGGATTATGTAGGGATATTAAAGAAGGTACTAACAGTGATTCCCCCAAGTGACAGTGACCCCCCAGGTTCACCAAATACAAAAATCTTTTAAGTTTTTATGTTAAAACTTGTAAACTCCTGTCTGCAGAAAACACTGATTGTATCTGTCCTGTGAAAGATACTCTATTACTATGTAAAACTTACAAACAAGTTAATTGACTTTGTTCTTGAAGTAAACACTATGCTAGCCTTAAGCTGTAATTGATACAACATAAACAAACAGACCCCCACCCTCTGTGATTACCGGGCCGGGAGTCTCATAGGAATTAACACACACTCTAAAAGTGGTGGAGACAGTAAATTAAAATATGGTTAAGATATGGAATGTATGTTGATGAATGTTCGATGTACGTGAATGGTTAGGGAGGTGCCAACCCAGAAAGGATCCATTGGCCGAAGAATGTGTCAAGTGGACCACCAGACAACCCCCGGAGGGTAAACTGGGAGCCACCCCAAACACCTAGAAGGAATGTGCCACTTTAGACAGTGTGGAGCCACTAGGAATGTGCCATCTGCTGATTGAGCCAGCAACAGCAAGATGAAACAGTTCCCATAGACTAACATAGGAATTAATTCCTATAAAAATGGACTCTAAAAACTGAGGACTTTGACTCTCTGGTTCTGCTGCCAGCCTCCAGGAGCAGCAGGTGCATCTGATACAGACTTAGCTCCATGCTCATGACCAAGATACCTGGCCAGTAACTTGGCATGAGCAACTTCTAGGCTGGTAACTATAACACCTATAAAGAACTTGAATGAATGAATGAATGATTGTGCGTGCGTGCGTACAAGGAATAAGCAGTAATAGGAATTAGTCAAACAACATTGTTTACTTTTGTCTTTTGCTTTATTATTATATTTACAATAAATGTGGCATCTTTGCCTTATCCCTCTTAATAAGATCCTGCTGGTTTTTATTATATTGGTGTAACAGTCACCTATATTCTCTAGGCGCCTAACTTTTTGCCATCAAAGTTCCCTAGATGCCTAATTTAAAAAGGGGAAGATGAGACAACAATATAAAAGGGTCATAACATAAGCCACAAGCAACAAAAAACCTAGGTCAAACAATGTAACCTTAAAAAAAAAAAGTTAAATTTCCACATGGTCCCATACGCCAAGTTAAAACGCATAGCTCCATGTTATACAGTTAAAAGGTGATATATTAAGAGATAAAATGATGTACTTAACTCTCTTGTCACATGTTTCACAGTTGGAGATTTGGGTTCGGTGGTCTCGGTCGACCCAAGAGAGGCGGACTCTAGTCAGTTCAAACCGTGGCCACTGGGCTGCTCACTGAAGTTCTGTCACTTCCTCATTGACATAGGCCAACTGTTCGTAGGCCCGGCTGAGGGTGGGGTCCTCCCTTTGGTCCCAACTTTGTATAAGGGTGCTTCTTCCATGGGCAGCATGTGCAGAGCATCTTTCTCTGGGGCACGTGGGCCCATGATTGGGCTAGCGGGTCCCCTAGCTTGGCCCTCCTGGGTCTCCCTTGAGGACCATCTGGGCATGCAGGCCTTGGAGACTTGCATCCTGCAGGATTCCAGTGAACCCTGGCCAGTCCCACCTGAGAATGGCTGGGTAGGGGCCAGGCAACTTTGGTGCTAGACCCACAATCATTAACCCTGGTCACTCTGCTCATGGTCATTGGGACCCATACACTGGGGTAGAACTTCATATTACTGTGAATACACAAGAGTTGGATTTTGCCTGGCCAAAGGTCAGTTGGCGGGACGAGCCCATGGCACACTAGGGCCTGACCGCAGCCCAAGTCCACTACGGTGGGGACCTGTTTCCTGCCTAGGCCCACCAGGATGGTCATCTTGGCAGCAGAACGTTGACAGACACAGGACTCCCCCGTACAGACCTGGCCAAAGGCATAGTCCATTGCCTGGCATTGTTGCTGAAGGTGGCCGAAGTGCCGCAGGTGAAACAGGGCCCAACCTCTGAGGGGCTGGGCTGGGTTTCAGGGTTCTATGGCTGATCCAATCTGCTCAGATTCGCAGCCCTCCATCCCCTGCTACCCGGGATGCCAGGATGGTTTATGAAAGATGGCTGTTGGTGCGACCCTCATCACAGTCTGGGTTGGGTGGAGAATCGGCCTTAGGGCTGGGGGGTCTTCAGCGAGCCTAGGGAGTTCCTGGCCAGTGTCACAGTCTGAGCCCTCAAGAGCAACCAGGGCCTCTAAGGCCGGAAAATATTCAATCAAGTCCACTGCCACCCTCAAGGTGGCAGGCTGATGTCGAAGAACCCAGGCCCTCCCTTGGGGTGGAGGCATGTGGACAAACTGCTTGAGGATGACTTGCTCAGCCATGTCTGTGCAGAATGCCGATCAGGCTGGAGCCACCAGCAGCAGATATCTTTAAGTTCTTGAGCCATGATCCGGGATCAGGCCCCCGGCAGATATGTCTTCCCCAGGAACCGGCATTGAAAGGTCTCGGGGGCAATGTCCAAGGTGTCTTGTAGGGACACCTTTACTTGCCCATAGTCTCAGGCCTCATCATTTGGTAACCCGCAATAGCTGTCCACATCAGGTATGGGGCCAAGAAGGTGGCCCATTGGTCTGTGGGCTACCTGGCAATTGAGGCAATCCATTTGAAAACCATCAAGAAAGCTTCCTGGTCATCCTTGGGCCCCATCTTCATGACATGATATGCCTGGTCATTGCTCCTCCAGGATTGGAATCGGGGGGGACAGGGGTGGGCAGCCAGCTGCTGGAAGCACTGCCACTGCTGTTTTTACCATTGGGCCCCCTGCTCCCGTATCAGCTGCTGCTACTCGGCTCCTAACTGCTGCACCAGCTGCCGCTGCTGTTGGAGCTGAGTGGACAGCTGCTGCTGCTGGCTTTCTGCCCACCACTTCATCAGCTTGTCCACCTCCATTCTAGCAGATTGGGCCAGTGACAAGTTGGTAGTGCAACAAAACCTCTTTTCTCAGGGGTGGGGCACTGCCTGCATTCTCCATCAGGTGTAGTGGTCTCTGGCCATCCCTCACCATCAGTCTCAGAGGGAGGCCACACCCCCTCACTACATTGTACCTATAAGTGCAATGCTCAACAGGAGAATTGGCAGTCTAAGGTCTCTGGCCCTCTGGATAGGGTAGAGCAATAAGCAGTCTATGGCCCAGCTGTCTGGCTAGGGCAGAGAGTAGGCAAATGCAGGCCATCCAGTCTAAGGTAGTAGGCTGCCACCCCAGGGTTGGGGCTGACAGCAGGGGCTGGGGGACCAGCCCCACCCTACTCCATTAGGTCCAAGCCCAGGGACCTGCCAGTGGTGGAAGGTTCCGTCACTGCGTCAGCGAGGATCTCTCACTGAAACACATGGACAGACCCATAACAAAGAATTTTTGTGTACGAGGCAAGGGCTGGCTCAGGCTCTTCGGTGTCAGATCCCTGAGTCCCTGTCAGAGGGAAAGACCTGCCACCAAAGAATGAATGAAGCGGCGGTGGCAATTCCGTCCTTCCCTCCAAGAGGGGCTCAGGGACCCACCACCGAATTGCTGCCAAAGAAATGGCGGTGGTAGAGCTGCTGCCAAAGTGCTGCCAATGGCGATAGAGATGCCACTTTACACACCTGAGGCAAGTGCCTCACTCACCTCACCCTTGTTATGGCACTGCATACTGACCTTGACTCTGGCAACACAACCTGACTAATGTCTGGTATCCCTGGGCTATTTCCTACTAACGCTTCTGAGTGTTCCTCCATCTCCTGAGAATCCTCAGTCTCCCTGGGGTACACAGCCAGAGGCAGTCCCAGTAGCTCCTCCAGGTATTGGAACGATGGCAGTCCTGGCACCTTCTCTGGGTCTTTGGCACTGTAGAGCTCAGTCTCTGGCGCAGAGCTTGGCAGTGGGTGAGGCATATCTGCTCCCTTCCCTGGCTTTCACATAACTGAGCTGCGGAACCTGCTTTTTAAACTTCTTGTCCCGCCCCTCTGCTTCCAGGGGGAGGGGGCATGGCTGGTTCACCTGTGACCACCAGGGGGAGTGGTGTAGTGCCTCCCCTTCAGTCTTGGCTGGAGGCCATGCCCCCTCGCTACAGTATCAAAGATGGTAATAATTGTCCTTTTGGGGAAAAGAGAAGACATTAGTTGAGATGGGCTGGAGCTCTTGTCAGTATTGTTGTTAAAGTCTGATCCCATTTAATCCCAGGTAGTGTTTGGGATTCAGCTGGAGCTGGTAGAGGTGGCCATGTCATTTGGATCCCTCTCCCTGGTCTGGTCTGGTCAGGACATCTTTCAGGATTAGGAAGGTCCAGGGTCCCAGGAGAAGGTGAGAGTGGCTGCCATGATGGTGAAGCTTGCTTCAGTAGCCTGTTCTTATTTCCTTCCCCCGCAAGCCTTTTTCCTTAAGGACCCAAAAAGGAAGTGGTGGGTAGAATACTCACCTCCTCTTTATTTTCTCCACCAATTACACCTAGTTTCCAACACACCAATTTTGATTAATTAATTTCCAGATATACATTTTCTTGTTTACCAAGCATGATATCAACACAGTCCTTGAGTTATACCAGTAAGCTTTTTTGTTTGGACTAATTCAATTTTTCTGTCAGGTTTTCTTGCATCTGTTTATAACAAACATTTTATTAAAAATAACTTAACCTACTTTTCAGGGTTAATTCACAAGCAGGAAAAAGGCTATAAGCCCAATTGTCACAACAGGTCTGAATTTCAGAACTGCTGAGGACCCTCAGCTCCCACTGAAGGCAATGGGATCCTTGCCTGGGTAGTGAATGCAGGATCAGCTCCTTTGGTGATATTCTCAGCTTGGCCAAACCATTATACTTTCAAGGAGAATTTGAGGAACATCCCCTGGCCTTGCTGAATAGCTTTGCAAACAGCAGTAAAGAAAAGATAAATAAAGACCTAACAGCTGCAATTAATATAATCACCAGAGAGGTGTTGATAGTCCACACACCAGGCGTCTCTGCTTCAGATGACTATTGAGTTCTATGGGTATTAGCTCACCTCACCAAATACCCAGGAAAAAAGGATTAAGTTTAAAAACAAAAATGTTTTGTTTTTTCAAACCAGAGGACAATCTTTTTAAGACAGATTTAAAAAAAAGAAAAAAGGTATGTTCATTTACAATAAAACTCAGGATTTAAAATCAGTTTCAGTAATTTCCAAAGCTTAAGACATCACTGGAATGATTATAGCCGATTACTCAGTATAGCAAATCAGACATGAATCACATTCACTTTCAAGAAGTTCAAAGATGCCATTTACTTAACAGAACATCAAAAACAAAAATTCTTCAGTTCCACAGGCCACCCTACTCACAGGGGTGAGGTGAGATTCAGGAGCTCCCCAAACAAGCGGGGAGGGAAAGTCAGTTGTTTGTTTGTTTTTTATCATTGGCCTCACCCAGTCTTGGAGACTGGCAAAACACATTTTAATGCCATGTGCCCTATGCAGATAAGACAGTATACAGTTTTCAAACCCCATCCATTCTGGATCATTGGACCCATCTCCAGACCAACTTGTTTCTAGATTGCTCTATTTCCAGACTGCCTGAACTCTGCATTCCTCCATGATCAAGGCTGCCAGTATAGATCATGCATATCTCAGTTGTACATTCTGCTGCAGCAGCATCACAATTCAAGACTGCCCCTGTTACAGTTCTGGGATGAGCTGTACTTTTGATCCCTTACTTGGTGTCTCTGTGGCCACCCTAAGCGACAAGCATTTGCCTGTACTTCTCTCAGAGCAGAATCTGTGACCCAGCCCACTTTTACACCGGATCACCCAACAAGAGCAACCCCTATTTACCAACCATGTTTTTGTCAGCAGAACCAACTGGGTTTGGCCCCTGTTATAGATTTCTTTCTGGGAGCTGTGAACAGTTGGTGAACACAATGTCACCAAACACTCAGTTCAAAATGAAATATTATTTATTTATCCATAGGAAAATAAGCAGAGAAAAAAGGGTTAAAACAACCAAAGCCTAAACACATATTTTCATACTTATGTTTAACATTTTCCTCAAGCAGTTAGATAGGCTCCACTTAGCCTACCTCCATATTCTTTGAGACCAAATTACAGCCTGCTTCTCTGAAAACCTCGACTCTCCTGTCTTCTCAGCAGCACATCTTTTAATCTCTTTCAATCTCATTGTCTGACAGGTCCAACCTAAAAGCCCCCAGGGTGCCAAGGTGGGATTCTTCGTCCTACCCATCCTGAGATCCAGTGGGAGCACCTAGACCCTGATTCCACATTAGCGGAGGTAAATCTCAAAAGAATTATTTCCATTCTCTGAGTGACAGCCATTGGAGCTGTTTGCAGCTACTTACTTTTGTTTCCTGCAACCAAAGCTAAGACTGATTTAACTCTCAACTATCCTTTAGCCAGCACCATAACAGTAACCACTGGAGTCATGTGGCAAGGGCATTGCCAGCACTCTTTTAATCTAACCTTTTCTACCCAAAGGCATTTTGGATCTGCGAGCAGGAAACCTGTGACCCTGCTTGCCCTTTACCAAGCTATAAAGTAGCTGCCCTCCTACAGCACTATCTCCCCAGCCAGTAAGACCAAAAAGATCGGATACCCCGTGTAAGCCGGCGGTGTCGGGGCTCATCCCTCTCAGGTGCGGCGGGGAGCCAGGGTGCCTCCTTAAACACAGCAGTCCGGGTAGGCCTAACTCCTCAGCAGGCGTTGAGGGAATAAAGGGTCTGCAAACAAAGTATATCAGCCCAGGCCCTTGGACAGGGCGGGGCAGTAGCAGTTCAGGCTCAGGCCTTCAGCAGGCTGAGCAAACACAGTATATCATACGTCCACACAGAAGGCCTCCTCAGGCCAGGGAGAGGGGGAGTCTGCCACCCTTGGGGGCTGGCAGGAGGAACGCAGGCCCTCCCACTCCACTGCGTTCCAGCCGGGGCCCTAGCAGCGGCAAAGGCACGCTGCTGTCAGTGGGGATCCTGGCCGAAACACACTGACATGGGTTCAGGCTCTTCAGGAGCCAAACCAGGGTCGGCTACCCCCGGGCCACTTCCAACCTCCCCCTCTCTGGGTACCTGTCTCTAGCCAGCTTCGTCTGGTGGGTCCCAGACCATGGGCTCCTCCGGGTACCAGTCGTAGGGAGGCTCAGGCAGCTCCTCGGGATACCGGTCGTAGGGAAGCTCAGGTCACTCCTCGGGATACCGGGCGCAAGGCAGGTCAGGCCAACGTTCCTCCGGGTACCGGGTATGAGGCAAGTCCGGCCAGCGTTCCTCCGGGTAGTGAGCGTGGGGCAGGTCAGGCCAGCGCTCCTCCGGATACCGAGCGCAAGGAACTTCAGGCCAGCACTCCTCCGGATACCGTGCGCGAGGCAGGTCAGGCCAGCGCTCCTCCAAGTAGTGAGCACAGGGTAGGCTGGGCCCGACAGAAGCTCGGGGTCCAGCGTCTGTCCTCTCCGGCAGCCGGCCGCCAACTGAGCGCCTGGGCTGGGCTTTTATACTTCCTGTCCCGCCCCTTGACTTCCAGGGGGCGGGGACAGGCAGCGGTGGCTCCGCCCACTGAGGCACCTGCTCTGGCTCGTCCCTCTCAGGCACGGCGGGGAGCCAGGGCGCCTCCTTACACCCCTAAATGAGAGTATTTACAAGAACTTTTGAGGAAAATGAATAGGATTCCTCCAATAGTCTCCAAAATGCCCTTCTCTGAGGCTCTCTTACCCTGCAGGAAAGCAATTATGACATGAATCCGCCTGAGATGTTGCCTCCACCCTAGGTTTTGCTTCTTTGGTGCTGCTTCCACTGAGGCACTGCCCATCCTGACTGTGCAGATAAGCACAATCGAGCTGCCACTCAGATATCAGTGGAACTTCCATTCTGTGACCGAAGGTGCCTGGGGCAGCACTCGCAGGATATGCTAAGATCAGGGCAGGCTGCAAAAGGGAGAGCTGACAGTCTAAAAACTCAAGTATCAGAGGGGTAGCCGTGTTAGTCTGGATCTGTAAAAGCAGCAAAGAATCCTGTGGCACCTTATAGACTAACAGACGTTCTGGAGCATGAGCTTTCATGGGTGAATATCCACTTCGTCAGATGCATGTAATGGAAATTTCCAGGGGCAGGTATATATATGCATGCAAGAAGCAAGCTAGAGATAATGAGGTTAGTTCAATCATGGAGGATGAGGCCCTGTTCTAGCAGCTGAGATGTGAAAACCAAGGGAGGAGAAACTGGTTTTGTAGTTGGCAAGCCATTCACAGTCTTTGTTTAATCCTGAGCTGATGGTGTCAAATGTGCAGATGAACTGAAGCTCAGCAGTTTCTCTTTGAAGTCTGGTCCTGAAGTTTTTTTGCTGCAGGACGGCCACCTTAAGATCTGTTATTGTGTGGCCAGGGAGGTTGAAGTGTTCTCCTACAGGTTTTTGTATATTGCCATTCCTTATATCTGATTTGTGTCCATCTATCCTTTTCCGTAGAGACTGTCCAGTTTGGCCGATGTACATAGCAGAGGGGCATTGCTGGCATATATTACATTGGTGGACGTGAAGGTGAATGAACCGGTGATGGTGTGGCTGATCTGATTAGGTCCTGTGATGTCGTCACTGGTGTAGATACGTGGGCAGAGTTGGTGTCATGGTATAATTCCCCACTCTGAACCTTAGCGTCCAAAAGATGAGGTACCAGCATGAATTCCTCTAAGCTCAATTACCAGCTTAGAACCTGTAGCACTGCCACCAACCAGGAATTCCAGTGCCTGGTACACCCTAGCCCCCCAAAACCTTGCCCGGGGACCCCCAAGACCCAGACCCTCTGGATCTTAACACAAGGAAAGTAAACCCTTTCCCAGGCTTCCCCTCCCTGGGTTACCCTGGAAGATCACTGTGATTCAAACTCCTTGAATCTTAAAACAGAGAGGAAAAAGCACTTTCCCCCCTCCTCCTCTCTTCCCCTCCCAGATTCTCCCTGAGAGAGACAGTAATCCTAACACAGAGAGAAATTAGCCTCTCTCTCCCCCTTCCCTCCTTTCTCCCCACCAATTCCCTGGTGCATCCAGACCCAGTCCCCTGGGGTCTCACCAGAATAAAAAAACAATTAGGTTCTTAAACAAGAACAGCTTTTAATTAAAGAAAGAAAAAACAATAAAAATTATCTTTGTAAATTTGAGATGGAATATGTACAGGGTCTTTCAGCTACAGACACTGGGAATACCCTCCCAGCCTAAGTATACAAGTACCAAATTAAAATCCTTTCAGCAAAATACAAACTTGAACTCCTTCCAACCAAATACACATTTGCAAATAAAGAAAACAAACATAAGCTTAGCTCGCCTTATCTATCCAGTACTCACTATTTTAAACTTATAAGAGCCTGTATTGGAGAGATTGGAGAGAAACCTGGTTGCACGTCCAGTCCCTTTGAGCCCCCAGAGTGAACAACAACCAAAATCTAACAGCGCACACAAAAACTTCCCTCCTTCAAGATTTGAAAGTATCCTGTCCCCTAATTGGTCCTCTGGTCAGGTGACAACTAGGCTCACTGAACTTAACCCTTTACAGGTAAAAGAGATATGAAGTACTTCTGTTCTATTAACTCTTACTTATCTGTTTATGACAGTTGGCATCGAGGTTTGTTGCATGGATTGGTTCCTGAGCTAGAGTTACTATGGTGCTGTGTGGCTACTAGTGAGACTATGTTTCAGGTTGGCAGGTTGTCTGTGGGCGAGGAGTGGCCTGCCATCCAAGGCCTGTGAAAGTGTGGGATCATTGTCCAGGATGGGTTGTAGATCCCTGATGATGCATTGGAGGGGTTTTAGCTGGGGACTGTATGTGATGGCCAGTGGAGTCCTGTTAGTTTCTTTCTTGGGTTTGTCTTGCAGTAGGAGGCTTCTGGGTACAGATCTGGCTCCGCTGATCTGTTTCCTTATTTCCTCATGTGAGTATTGTAGTTTTGAGAATGCTTGGTGGAGATTTTGTAGGTGTTGGTCTCTGTCTGAGGGGTTAGAGCAGATGCGGTTGTACTTCAGTGCTTGGCTGTAGACAATGGATCGTGTGGTGTGCTCGGGATGGAAGCTGGAGGCATGAAGGTAGGCATAGTGGTCGGTAGGTTTTCGGTATAGGGTGGTGTTAATGTGACCATCACTTATTTGCACCGTGGTGTCTAGGAAGTGGACCTCTCATGTAGATTGGTCCAGGCTGAGGTTGATGGTGGGGTGGAAGCTGTTGAAATCATGGTGGAATTTTTCCAGAGTCTCAAAACTGATAGTTAACACTGAAGTTAAACTCTTCAACCAGTCACAAACTGTGCTTTTGATTCCTCACACCGGTTATCAAGAAGCTTAAAAAGAAATCACACAGCCCCCTTTATTTCATTCCAATTCTCTGGCTCCCAATCAGCATCTAGGTGCAGTAAGGTGAGGAGCTATTTAAAAACTCTTCTCACTATACAAAATATTATTCTGAATCCCAAAGGGCCAGCCACATTGCCAGGTCAATATTAGGTTGGATCTTACCCAAAACACTACACTGCCAGCCAATATTTTAGAATCTAAACCTAAAGGTTTATTCTAAAGAAAAAAGAAAAAACAAAAAGATCGTTAAATGATAAAGCACTCAAATACATACAGAGACTTCAAAGTCCATATATCAGGTTCTTAGCAGTATTGGTAAGTTTGCTGGCTTGAAAGTCCCTCTGGAACACATCCATAGCTTGGATAGGTCATTCAGTCCTTTGTTCAGAAATTCGTTTGTACAAGAGTTACTCCAGAAGTAAGAAGCAGGGAAGACGACAAAATGGACTTGGAGATGATGCAGCTGCCCTTTATATTCCTTTTGCCATGTGGCTTGTACTTCCTGTGTCCCAAACACAAGGTTCACAGCACACAGCATGAAAAATGTAGAGTTCTGTCCATAGGCATGCCCCTAAAAGTATTGCTGACTCATAAGGTGTAGTCCCTGGCTTTTCGGGCCATCAAGCAGGCGAGGCAGTGCTGATGCCAATCTGTCTGGGGGTGTCACCCAGTAACATAGCACAAGTTTGGAAATACAGCTATACATCATACATACCTATAACTTACAATACAAAAGGTGATACAAACATATAAACAAGATTATCATACTTGGCAAATTATAACATTTCCGTAGATGCCTTACATGGCATATCTGATCAGATTCATTGCAATTTTATAATATTGGTATCAACAATATCAAAGTTTCTCCTATATTCCATACAACGTCACATATACACTCAAGTCTTACAAGACTGGATGTAAATGGTGCCTTTCACTCAGTTCATCAGTTTTAAAGTGCTTAGAACTAAAATTGACTCCAAGACATGGGTCTTTGGGAGTTGCAGACTAGAGCCCCACAGAATGGACAAGAGATCCCACCACCATTAAAACAGGACCCCATGTTGTTTGCTTTTGAGAAACATGCTTTTTATTTTTGATGACTTTGTCATCATAAAATGAACTGAAACATGACCACTCATTACACTGAAAATCCTGCATTACCCGGCTGATTCCAAAGCCCATTGAAGCTAATGGGACTCAAGCCACTGATCTCAACAGGCTTTAGATTAGAGAGTTTGTATGGGGCAATACTGCGGTCCAGGGGCTAGGGAATCAGAATGGGACTTAAAAGATGTGGGTTTCAGTCCTGGCTTTCCCTCTGCCTTGCTTTATGTCTTCACACAAGTCACTTCAGGTCTCTGTGCTTATGTTTACCCTTTGTCTTGTCTACTTAGATTGTAAATTCTTCTGGAAGGGGACAGGCTTTCACTGTGCATGTCTCTCTCACTGGTAATTAATAACTGTACTTGCTAGTGTAGGAGAAATGGAAAGATCATAATTAAAAATGAAGGAAAAGGTCCAGTGTACTGGATTGGTTACAGAGTGACAAGTAAAAGCAGCAAAGAATCCTGTGGCACCTTATAGACTAACAGACGTTTTGGAGCATGAGCTTTCGTGGGTGAATACCCACTTCCTCAGAGTGACAAGTAAAAGGCAAATGGCATAAACCTTAGTCACTTACATTTTTGGGATTCCATTTTGATGTTCTGTCATTTTTATCTTGACTTTGACCTTTCAACACACACGAGTCTTTAAAATACTACATAACTCTATGGTTCCTATCTTGCAAAGAATGTAACTTTACTTCCCTTTATCTTAATTTTTTTTAGATGGTGCCAAGAAAAACTGAAACATACATCTTATAAGGAACAATTAACAAAGGGATGGTCTAGATGACATAATAGACCATTTGCTTCCTTAATGTCTGATTCAGTGCATCCAGAGAATCATGATTGTGACTCAATGGGCCTCCACCCTCTGAGCAAACAAGCAGCTTCATTAGCTAAGGCAGTAAAGGTCTAATCCAGATGTCCAAGAATTTCTAGTGTGCCCTCCCCATATGGTAAACATACAAGACACAAGCACTTCTAATGTGTTAGAAAGAAGGGTAACACAAACCAAGGGAATACAAACTATAAACACCAGCTGGGTGTTTCTCACCAACAGCTGACTTCTATCAGAGGAGCCGGACTCCTTTAGGGATAATTAGTGACAGCATCAGCTGCTGGGTTGAGGAATACATAGAATCCTAACCACAGCTCTTTGCAGGTAAGTGAAGGATTTGATTTAAGTTGTAATGATTTGTAACAGCCTGCAGCAATGTTGCCACTTGCTTTGATTCAACTCGGGCAATATTTGGAATGGAAGACCACCAAGTAATACTTACATGCTGAAAGCAGTGGTGTTAATGATGCAGTCGATGATAATGACTCTTACCTCTGAGTCAGGACTGAGGGAATACTTGAGAATGAGGCTTGGAAAGGGTAATTTTGATGAAGCTGCTATGCTTTACATGAGACAATAAACCAAGGGCCTACTGATTTGTACTCATTAAAGATTCCAATGTACTTTTCATATTAATAGAATTTCCTGGTACCCTGGCCAATTCCACCTTGAATAATTACATTCTAAATTCTCCCAGCAGCTTGACCTAGATATAGTATTGATGCTTTCAGCTGCATTGTTCCCCTAGTATCATCCCATGGACTTTCTTCATGTGAAGATGCTGTGGTGCCAAAAGGATCACATAAATTTGCAAAATCTTCTAATGTAACGGACTTAAACTAGGTCTGTGCAAATTGATTAATTGATATCCGTGGGTCTTAAGCATGTGCTTAGGGAGTAGGAATTTCCTGAATTTGGGCTATCAATTATAAATAAAAGGCTAATACTTATTGATAATTATGAAATCAAATAACCATGTCTACATACATATACTTCAACCAGTTCTGTCCATGTTTTGGATAACCAAAAAACTGCGCTACTTAGGAAAGCGATGAAATTAGATGCAAGCAAAATATAGCCATCTTCTTTGTGGCAAGGCACCTTCTTTGCCTCACTGGGTTCAGTGTTTCTTCCTCTGGCGGTAGAGGCTGGAGTAAATTGGTCTCATTCTGGAGAATTTTTATTCCTTATTTGGGTTTTTATTCTTCAATATTTACAAGGTGGGCCTCAGGATAGGCACCAGGAGCACTTTTCAGGCAAACAAAAAAAAACAAGTTAATAACACAAAAATGGAATACCTCTCCCTGCCTGCCCTCTCTCTCTGTGTTGCCTTATTCTGCTAGACTCGGTGCCAGTCCTTCCCCAAACATTCTGTTCCCGTGTTAGGGGGGAGAGCAGCCTTCCACCCAGGAGAAGGCTTTTCTCCCTGCTGCAGCTTATCTCCCATCTCTCCTCTCCCCCACCAGCAAAGGGGTATTTGAAGATCCCTGACAGCCCATACTTCGACTTCCATGTCCCTAGTTAACTGGAGGTAACCTCTTTACCATTCTCGGGCTGATTTACCTGCTTTTCACCCCTTTCTTACATTTGCCCAGTCTGACTTTGTCACACCTTGTTAGTGAAGCAAGTATCAAGTCAAAGAGTCACTGACATGCAAAATACTCCATCAGGACAAAGACTAAATACTGCAGCATCAGCAAATACATCAAAATATAGAGGGGAAATCCAGGGCCCGTCCTTAGGCATATGCAGCAGCGTAAGGCACCATGATTTATTGTCCCAAATTTCATAGTGCCGTAGGCATCTGCATGCTGCATATGCAGGAGCCCAAGCCTCTGCAACCAGCTCTGTCCCTTAGCTGCCCTCCGCCTCCGTGGGCTGCGAGGGGCAGGGCCGTCCCTAGAGGAGTGTGGGTCCCTGGACAACTCCCTCAGCCTCACCTCTTACCCTTCCCCCTGCTCTGCTCCCGGCCTGCCCCCATTCCACCTTTCCCCCCCAGCGACCCTGCACTCACCGGCAGCAGCGGGAGGCGGAGCAACCCGGCCCCAGCCATGGCGCTCGGCTTCCCGCCGCCGGTGAGTGCGGGGAAAGGATCGTCTCCCGCACTCACCAGCGGCGGAAAGCAGAGCGACACAGCCCCAGCCCGCTCCACTTCCCTTGCCCCGGCCCCAGCTATGCCGCTGCGGGAGGAGGGGTTGGGGAAAGGACACCCCCCTCACGCACCGGTGGTGGGAAGCAGAGTAAAGCTGGGCGTGGGCTTCTCCGCTTCCCGCTGCTGCTGGGAAGTGCGGGGGTGAAAGATCCCTTCTTCCAAACCCCCTCCCCCGAGCAACTCGGCTGGGGCTGGGGCTGGGGCCCGGGCCCGGGCAAGAGAAGCGGAGCAGGCTAATACCCCGAGCCACTCTGGGCTTGTGGGGCCCCCGAAAGTGGCCCCACAGCTCCTGCCTCCCAGACCCTGGGGGGATGGGGCTGCATAGGGCACCCAAATAGCTAGAGATGGCCCCGAGGAAATCAAATAACATCTTAGTCTATGTCTATATCACCACTTATGTCAGTATAACTTATGTCACTCAGAGGGGTGGCTTATTCACACTCCTGAGCAGCCTAAGTTTCACTGACCTAAGTGCTGGTGTGGACAGCGCTATGTCAGCAGGAGAGCTTCTCCCATAGATATCACCATTCATTGGGGCTGGATTAATAAAGTCAACATGGTCTCTCCTGTCATTTTAGAGCAGCTAGATTAGAGAGCTTACTTACAGCTCTAGTGTAGCCATAGCCTTAGCTGTCTGCATACTAATACAAGTAGTATAGGGAATAAACAGGAAGATCTAGAAATATTAATGAATAATCACAACAACAACATAATTGGCATCACATAGACTTGGTGGGATAATTGACATGGCTGGAATATTGGTATAGAAATATACAGTTTAATGAGGAAAGACAGGCAGGGAAAAAAGGGAGAAGGTGTTTTGTAGATCAAAGATGTATACTCTTGCACTCAGGTTGAGATAGAAGTGGGAGGCAGACCTGTTAAAAGTCTCTGAGTAGGGACAATAAGGATAAAAAACAAAGGTTATAGTGGATCACAAAGTAATGAGAGTCAATGATGGCTCACAGTCAAGCGGGAAGGGCCTATCAAGTGGGGTCCCACAGGGATCTGTTATGGGTCCACTTCTATTCAATATCTTCAAAAATGATTTGGATAATGGCATAAAGAGTACCCTTATAAAGTCTGCAGACGATACCAAGCAAGGAGGAGTTGCGAGTGCTTTGAAAAACAGGATTAGAATTCAAAATGATCTTGACAAACTGAAGAAACGGTCTGAAATAAATAGAATGAAATTCAATAAGGACAAATGCAAAGTACTACACTTAGGAAGGAATAATCAATTGCGCAAATATGAAATGGGAAATGACTGCCTAGGAAGGAGTACTGCAGAAAAGGATTTTGGGTTATAGTGAATCACAAACTAAATATGAGTCAATGATGTGACACTGTTTCAAAAAAGCAAACATCATTCCAGGATTCATTAGCAGGAGTGTTGTCTGAATGATATGAGAAGTAATTCTTCCAGTCTACTCAGCATTGATAAGGCCTCAGCTGGAGTATTGTGTCCAGTTCTGGTGAACAAACTGGAGAAAGTCCAGAGGAGAGCAACAAAAATGATTAAAGGTCCAGAAGGATTGAGGTAAGATTGAAAAAAACTGGGTTTATTTAGTCTGGAGAAGAGAAGACTGAGGGGGGCCATGATAGGTAAAAAGTAGTTATGAAGAGGGGAGTGATAAACTGTTTTCCCTAACCACTGTGAACAGGACAAGTAGTAACAGGCTTAAATTGCAACAAGGGAAATAAAGGTTAGACATTAAGAAAAACTTCCTGTCAGGGTGTTAAGCACTGGAACAAAATTACCTAGAGAGGTTGTGGAATTCCATCATTGGAGATGTTTAAGAACAGGTTAGACATATACCTGTCAGGGATGGTCTAGATAATACTTAGTCCTGCCTCAGTGCAGGGGACTGGACTAGATGACCTATTGAGTCCCTTTCAGCTCTGCATGTCTATTTCTCTAATAAATAACATCATTCACCATTACAAGTGTTTCACATAAACACAATGAATAGTGAAAATAAACAGGACTTTGTGTACTTGGTTGAAACAGTGCAATCAGTGTACTATACATTTCAACCCTGTGCATAAAGTCAGCACAATTAATAAAAGTATCTAACAAGGTGGTGTTTCCTCTTTATTCATCTCAACAACAGATATAACCAAATATCTATACAAATACATCCTAGCTAATGAGGGAAATAATTATATGTGCCTGCTTAAGGATAAGGCAAATATTTGATTCAAACAAGATTATTCAAGGTATTTCTGGGCCAAATATTGCCCTTTTGAAGAAAATGGGAACAATCAAAAATTTGGAGCTTGTCTGTGTATTCTAAAAAGAGTCCATTTAAGACAACCCACTGCGGTCAATGTGTCAATTTTAAGCTTATGTCAACTTAATCACATTAAAGTCTACTTTAAACTTATGCTTTAAGTTAAGCATGCACTTAACTGAATTAATCCCCAAGCCCCCTAGACTAAACCGAAATCCCACCTTCAACTGCCTCAGCCTCCCACCCCACTGCTTATTCAAATAGATGGACTTTGCATCATCCTCTCTTCAGTAGAGAAGTAGAGTTAGGGTCTTTCCTAACTTTTTTATATAGAATGAAGATGAATTTTTCCAGGCAGCATGATGGGGAATTTTACTAAGGTAAGAAGGCATTGCTATCTGCAGGACCATGGAATGGTTTAGAGTGAGGATGTTGGTAGATATTAGCACACTGAAGTGTCTATAATGTAGAATTCTGACAAACTTTTTTTTTTTAGGCTGTATTTTACATTTTTCAATTAGGATATCTATGGCTTAGATTCTCCCTCCCTCTAAGGACATTTGGCACTAATGTACAGTGTAAAATGGCCTTAAACTAGCCAGAGATCTGCTGCAAAGAATTCTTTCTGCGTAAGGAGAATCTCCACTACTGTGGAGCTGGTGGAGGAGGCAGCTTAGCCAGCTCCTATGCCAGCCATCCTAGGATATGTCAGGGCAGGCCGGGGGTGTGTGAGGCAAGGGTATGGCTGAGCTGACTCAATCCCCCACTGGCGCAAGGACTTCATGCAGCATAATTGAAGGACACACCCTCCTGCTTTAACTTGCACCAGGGCTGATTCAAGGAGATGCAACTGTCTGACCCTTTCCACAGTGTCTGAATGCAGCTCTGACATAGTGAAGAATCAAGGCCTGCATAGTTCATTTTAGAGGTTTATTTTCTAATGTATCATTGTTAGGAATCTAGGATGCTGTCAATATTAAAACCATGAATAAATAAGCAAACAATTCAGTTGATGTGAGTAAACTTCTGTTTCAGCTGTCTTTCAGCAAGACTAACAGGTATAAAACAATAACAAACATTAATTTTAAACTACAAAATCAAAAGAGCCAAATTCCAGTCAAATACACGTGCAAATTTATTGAAGACCTGGCCTGCAAAAATTGTAATTAATGGGGATGCTCACTGAAGGTAGGACAAGAAATAATCAGCTTAAGCTGAAGCAAAGGTTAGCTATTAGTAAAACTTTCTAATTATAAGGATAGTTAAAAGCTAATAGTTATGACTGAATACACACGTCGAGAGCAGATCTGCTGATCAAGGACCTGATCCAAAGCCCATTGAAAACAATGGGAGAAGAAGATGCCATTTTCACACTAGAACCTCACTTTAAAGCAGAGGAGATTTGCAGCTGAATTCAGGATTTGTAAGTACAAACCCAAAAGCAGAGTATCATTCAAAGAATTTTTATATTTACAGAAATATTGTTCACTTTTTCCTCTTCTTTCCTTTCTTCCTCCTCATGCAAGTACACAATATGGTGTCAGGAAAAAAATGAAAAGAAAATGGATCAGTTAAAGCCTCCAGGAAGGATACCCTTCAAAGGAAATTTAGTGGAAAATTGAAGCTGAGAGTTCTCTTGTGCCCCTCGGCTACGGAAGCAGATAAGTAGAAGGAAAGGCTGCAAGCAGCATTGCTCTTTTTTGTGATGAGAGAGAGCTCCAGATGTATATAATCAATTCAAAAGAGAGAAAGATAATGAGAAATTATAAATACTCATGAATAGGTTTAAAGTCTATTGTGCTTAAGGATAAATATCATTGAAGAGGATGTGTAATTTTCAGCTGAGCCAGGACTGACAGTAAATCAAATAATCCATATGTGACACACACAAAGAATCACAGCCACACTCCAACAAACTTTTAACTAAGGAAGAGTTTATCAAACCACCATTAAACTTTCAGCAGCATTTCCCCACTGTTGCTGTTTATCAGAGTGTTTGGGGGTAAATAGAAGATTTCTCCTTTATGTAGTCAGACTCTTCTCCTCCTGCGTATGTCATGCAGAGATGTCACCATTACGTTTGTGACCTCTCAGCTGCCTCCAGGGAGAAGATTTGATGTATAACTTCTGAAGCAACTCCCTTCTCCTCTCTCAACCTGTTGCCCACTGGGATAATTGGAGATATAAACATAGTACTACTTAACTGAACATGACAACTGTGTTGAGATGTGAATTCCAATTGCCCTATTTTAGAGATGAGGAAACTGATGCCAGGAGAGCTGAAGAGCTGGGAATGGAACTCAGGAATTCCTGGCTCCCAATCCTGTACTCAGCTCCCTAGAACATGCTCCTCTAATACAAAGAGACACATTTCCTTTTCAGTATCTGGGCTAAATTCACTTCCCTGTCATGACAGAGGGTGCCAGAAATGGAAAATCTACTGGGGAGGGGAGAGAGAGTGTGTGCTTGCAGTGTTGCAGCCTTCCTTACAATGCGGGAGGTTAAGGAATTGGTGCAGTTCAAAAAATGGGTGGCACCAGTTTGTGAAGGCAGTGTGGGCAATACAGCTGGGGAATGTACGCATTTAGCACCCTACCACTGTAGATCCAGAGCAGATTGTAAACGGGGAATTATCATCTAATAGGTCTGTTTCCAGCAGTGTCCTGCAGGGATCGTTTTTTGGTCCTACACTGTTTAACATCTTTATTAATGACCTGGAAGAAAACATAAAATCATCACTAAAGTTCGCAGATGACACAAACATTTGGGGAGTGGTAAATAATGAAAAGGACAGGTCACTGATTCAGAGCGATCAAGATCATTTGATCTGTTAGTCTATAAGGTGCCACAGGACTCTTTGCTGCTTTTACAGATCCATACTAACACGGCTACCCCTCTGATACAAGATCATTTGGTAAACTTGGCGCAAGTAAGCAATATGCATTTCAATACAGTTAAATGTAAATGTATACACCTAGGATCAAAGAATGTGGGCCATATTTACGGGATAGTGGACCCAGTCCTGGGAAGCAGTGATTCAAAGATTTGAGGATCATGATGGATAATCAGCTGAATGTGAACTTCCAAAAAAGCTAATGGGATCCTGGTATGCATAAATAGGGGAATCTCAAGTAGGAGTGGAGAGGTTATTTTACCTCTGGATTTGGCAGTAGTGGGACCATGGCTGGAATCCTGTGTCCAGTTCTGGTGCTCACAATTCAAGAAGGAAGTTGGTAAACAGGAGAGGGTTCAGAGAAGAGCCACAAAATGATTAAAGGATTAGAAAACATGCCTTAGAGTGGTAGACCCAAGGAGCTCAATCTATTTAGCTTAACAAAGAGAAGGTTAAGCGGTGACTTGACCAAAGTCTGTAAGTTCCTACACAGGAAACAATTATTTAAAAATGGGCTCTTCAATTTAGCAGAGAAAAGGATAACACGATCCAATGGCTGGCAGTTGAAACTGACAAATTCAGACAGGAAAGAAGACATACATTATTAACTGTGGTGAATTCTCCATCACTGCCAATCTTTAAATCAAGATTAGATGTTTTTCTAAAAGATACATTCTAGGAATTATTTGGGGGAAGTTCTATGGTCTGTGCTACACAGGAGGTCAGGCTAGATCACAGTGGTCCCTTCTGGCCTCAGAATCTATGATTCTAAGTCCTGAATTAAAGGCTTCATATAGTCCCATGTGGCCCTGTAGAAATAAGATTGTTACAGAAGGGGCTAGAGTCTGGTGGTTCAGAAGGTTAATTCATTGGAGACATGAGTTCAAATCTGACACATAGGCAGAAGTGAAGTGGGTTTATGGCTCTTAGACCCTTATGGGATTTGTCATCATCACGGCACTACTGCAGAGTGGATGTTCCCTAATGAATAGAGGCGCATGACTTGAAAAATGGACCTGCTACAGAGCAGGAACAATTGAAATGCAGTGGTAGCGCTGTGTGAAAAACTGCTCAATATTTGCCCTGTCTACCCTCTCAAAGGTATTTATAAAGTGCCTGTTGTCTTCAAATCTAGGCACCAAGTACAGCACAGAGCCTTGCATAAAGTTAGTTCAAAGTAGACCATACATTTGCCACATCTAGGTCTGACCACTTAGAGTTTTGTCTTTTTTCTTCTCATCATCTCTCTCTGCACCGTGCACTGACTTTAAACGGAGCTATTAGCCCTCTCTTTCGGGAATACATGTTTTCCCAGGATTTGCCAGACAAATATAAAGAGGTGAGGATATATACTGTAATGGGGCATGGGAGGGGGTGCAGAAAGCAAGAAATATCCCCCCTCGTGTTGGAAAATTTGAAACAGAAAATGGGGGCAGCCTTTTTTATACTGAAACTGGTAGGTAGGGTGTAGCTTCCTACGGAGCTCAAGTAGACAAGAAGCTGCTATCCATCAAAGAGCCAGAGGACTCGATTGCCTGCATTACTGAGCTGTGGCTTTCAGTGAGCAGCTTTTACTGTGAGAGAAGAAGTGAATGTTATTTTGCCAGTGGCCAGTTCTAAACTATGTTCATCACTGGCCCAAGTAAAATGCAGCATGGGGGGAAAATCCAAATAGAGTGTAACTTACAGGAGCAAATTGACACAAGGGCAGCAATCGGCTTTGCTCCCCCCCACACACACAGTGTGAGAACAGAATATTAGAGAGGCAGCTTCTCAGACTTGAAGAAAAATCTATAGCTATTGTCTCTCTACCAACAGAAATTAGTCCAATAAAATATATTACCTCACACACCTTGTCTCAAAAATAAATTCAACATTGTGGGTGCATAAATATCCCCTCTCCCCCCAATAGCTGAAAATGAATCCAAATTAAATTAAGTTGTTTTAACAGTATGCTACTTCTGGTTCCTCCATAATTACCATACTCTGAAATGAGTGAGAACAGCTAGTGTATAGTAATGGGAAGGAATTAAATTTAGTGATCCTATAATGATCCAGGATGAAGAAAATGCAATAAAGGAACCCACAGTATTCATTAATGAATAAGATCAGTAGGAAGGGAGGAAGCCAGAGTTAACTTAATAAGCCCGCATCTGATTTAGATCCAGAAGCTGCAGGCAGAAGTAACCTGTGGTTTTATTCTGATAAAGGTCTGAATCATAAACTACTACATTGCACGCACGCAATCAGCCTCTGAAAAATCTCCATATTCTTCATGTACAGAATTTTGGACAAGATGTATTTTTTATTTAAATACTGATGCCCTCCAAATAAGATATAAATATATTTTTAGCCTTTAGACTGAAACACCACTTAGGTAAAAAACCTAATGTTGCCCTCACCTAGTTTTACATTGCCTACAGTTCTCTGTTTTTCCATTGCATTGTTAAACAAGCCATTCTACTGATTAAAATAAGGAAATCTCTTTGTCTTTCATTGATCTAGCCTCTCCCCTCTCCATTATTCTCCTGGGTCAACTGAGGGTACATGAAAAAGCACATGCCAACCACTGAGTGGTTAGGAATTATGGTTTAGCTTTGGGATTTGAACAAATATAAGCCTAAGTGAAGAGGAAAGAGAAAAAATGCATGTTTATATCATAGTATCACCTGGACATCTCAGTTATAACTGGGTCCTCATTATGTTAGACATTGTCCCTGCCTTCAGAAAGCTTACCTGTGATCTCAACAAGCTTTAAAACAAATCATCTTGAAGTTGAAAGTTGTTTGCATTAACATATTGTTTGAGTCTGAGAGATAAATTTTGAAAAAAATAAGTTCCTTCTTTGCAAGTACAACTTGAACTAACTGAGCTGTGACTGCAGTTCTGGGTGCTTGCACCTATACCTGATTTGCGCTCCCAGAGAATCTAGATTGGTCTCCAAAATTCAATGTGCAGGTAGGTGTGAAAGGTGTGGGGATAAAGACAAGAGAACAGGCCTCACTCTCGCTGAAAATATACCCCTCCCTGATCATTATATAATGTAATATTGCATATGTGCCAGCTCTGTTATATTCACCTAGCATTTGAGAATTAAATATACACTTGCTTCTGGTGAATAATGACATCTGGTATCCAAAATCTGATTGTGTATTCCAGCCGCTTGATCCATCTACAGTGCCATTTTCTCAGAGCCAGCAGAGTACAATATTGTGTCCTTGTTTTGAGAATAGTGGATAGGGATCTCTTTTCTAACTCAAAGGTTTAAGGGGTTAAATCCAAAATCAGGAATTATGATGCACTGTTAGTTTTGCCATTTCAGGCATGATGGCCATCATATATGGCACTATGGAGTTACATGGAGGCTTACAACAGGTACAGAATGCTGCACAGGCAGCAGCATGAAAGCAAGAGGAAAATCAGGTGTAGGAAACTGTGCAGTTTTGGGCATCACTCAGACCAGTAAGGAGTCCTAGTCACCATCTGCCCTGTAACCTCAAGGTTCCTTAAGGCTCAGATCCCTGATGCCAGTAGCCAGCCCCAAAGCACAAGGTCTTATTCAAGCTTCTATAAGCCTAGTTACTCCTTGCCAGGTGACACCAACAGCCTTCCAGTCCTGAGTCTCCCCAAATCTCTTATTCTCAAGTTCTTAACTAGCAGACACTCAGTCTTTTCCCCTCATCACCCCCAAAGGCATGAATTCCCTTCCCCCACAGACACTAGCTTACTTTGGCTCACACACCCTGTGCAGTTTGCACAACAGAGACCTGCTTGGGGTAAAAACAAACAATACATTTATTTAACAGAAAAAACCCAGATTCAAAAATGAAATAGCGAGGCAGTGCATACACATACAAGTTACACAGTAAATACACAAACACACAACTGCACAGGCTTTGCATTTCCATATTAGATAAAACCCCTTTTCTAATGCATTACCTAGTGCCTTTGAACATTTTCCCAGCGTACCCCCAAGCTATAGAGGGATCCTGCATTTCACAGACAGCTTCCTGCCTACAGACTGTCCCTCATTTTCTAGATGAAAAACTTCAAACACAATCCTGCTTTTAAAAGGCCTTTCCCCCCCCTCCCTTTTTTCTTTTCTTTCTCGCAGTTCATGGTGACTCATGTTTATATTCAGAGTGTGGAAACCCCCTCTTGACTGAAAGCCCAGATATCTCAATATCTTTCCATTAACTCTAGTGTCCCATCCTGTTTTTTTCCTGGGCTGGACAATGGTTTGTTATTTGAAGCTAGATACATGTAAACACCTGGCTTGGAAGGTGTCCCTCCCTGTCTGATTGCTCACTGTTCTGCTGTGAGTTGGATCCTAAGTTTATGAGCCCAGTTCTCTATAGACACACAAATACATATAACCATAGCCTGGATACATCTCATAATGATTATGTTTAGAACATTACAAGCTTTTATAAAAGATCGTACTCAACATATTTTATAGCACAATAACATTGCATACCATCAGCTGATTCACCTGCTTATTCTTCAGGGTTCAACCCTCCTGTTCTCTTTTTGGGGTGTTTGTAACCTGAGTGTCACAGAGATAAAGGGAACAGGAAAAAGAGCGAGAAACAGAGAGCTAAGTGTTCCCCATAGATGTCCAAAAGGGACTGCAACCACAACACATCAAAACTATTCATGTCAAAGCAAAATTTCCAGTGGTCCTTAAATACACACTTCCAATCATCTTAAGGAGGATCTGGTCTTTGGCTATAGTGAGACTGTACCTTCACCAGAAATCTGATCATGCCTAATCAATCTGTGTTATTTTAATCCATACATTTAATTATGCCTCCATTTCAGTTGCTGTCAAACTCAGCCCCAGTTCTCCATCCCCTACAGGGTGAAATTTACCATGTGCAAAGGACCAACACAAGGCCTAGGCACCACTTCGGTCTCCATCTGACTTCTCAACAGTTTTACAGAATGTCTCTAAGTTAATACGACCTGCCAGCTTTCACTCATTTGGGGCAATGTGAGAATCTATCCAAGGTTAGGTTTCAACACAACACAATACACCTGTGCAGAGGCAAAAGGAGCAGGTCCTCCTCCACTTCACTCTCTTGTGAAGCTGCAAGGTTGTGCACAGTCAAGCCACTGCTCTCTCCCGCTCCGTCCTCCCATCTGAAAAATGGATATGTACAATACTCAAGCTTCCATTGTGAGACTGTATTGGTCAATGCCTGTAAAGCACATTGGAGAGCAAACTGTTTGGGGGGAAGTGGGGGAAGGGGTTACCACTGGAAATTAAAAGATGTCATATAAACATTCAAATATATGACACATAATAAACAGAGCTAGTACATGAGAAACACAGAAAAATTCACATTATCCAGAGTGCTTCGATGTCTGCTGTGGTTCTTTGCTATCAGAAACATGGGGAGGGAAGGGAGACTCCCCATTTTTGAAAGAAAAATTGAATTCTTATTACAGATAAGGATTTTGGCAGTTATCACAGACAGAAGACTTTGATTTGTATAGTGTTCAGAATTGCATTGATAGTCAAAGGGGTATAAGGAGCATGTATCCTTTAGATGATTTTGAAAATGCACTTTTGTTCTACAGCTAATGCTACTGGCAGAAGTTAATGAATATCTCAGTCACTCATCTCCTCTCTCAGCAAAGGGCTAGATGGCAAATGGCAAAGCCATTTATTTTGCAAAACACTATTAGTATTTGATAAACTCTTTGAGAATAATGGTAATTTCAAATGATCCACCTGAACAAAATAATGAACCCGCATTTTTAAAATGCCATTGGTGTGAAGTCAGGCATGGAATGAGTCTGGCAGTGTAAATTACAACATTTGTCTTCTGTCAGAATCCTCCACTTCGAGCACATAAATTGCTTCCATTAAGTTATCAGCTTGATTGAGACTGAGAGAGCAGAGTGTTTTTCAATTTTAGCAAGTTTTCAAGGGAATTGGAGAAATGGTTGCCTTTAAACTGCTTTCAGACACCACACAAGATTGCTCTGCTTGTGCGTGTGTTTGTGTGTGCGCATGCACATAAGGATCTCATTGGGGCAGGAGAACCAAGCACCACATCCTTTAATGGATGATGCTACTTGATTGATTCAGGTCTCTCCCCATTCAAATAAAGCTGTACGCCTGGTGTGACAATCAGGGTCCAGACACTCCAAAAGAAGAACAGGGGGTCTGAACCCCAAGAATAAGCAACTGATTGTATACAGTATTATTGTAGTATAAAAGTGTACTGAGTGAGGTCTTTTATGAAAACTGGTAACATGCTCATCATGAATATCATCTTGTGATGTATGCATGGGTGGTGTATAAAGGGTTATGTAAGTGTGCAGGAAATATGCATCTAAAACATGTTGTGAAGAGAGTTGACAAACAAGCTTGCCTTAAACAAAGGTGTGACAGACTGTACCCTTATGATCACCATTTTTACAAGACTATGACACATTTTGTACAAAGTATGCTTTGTGAAATATGATTTGAAAATTCATAACTTACTGAACATTATTGTCCTGGTAAAATGTGTGTCCGCAACACTGTATGTAAAGGTATAAGATTTTACTGTATAACATTGCTGTGACATGTTTCAAGATTAGAAAAGAAGTCCAAACCAGTTCCTCAGAGACAAAAGGCTAGTCAGCACCCTAGCCAGGTGTCAGCATAATCAAGTAGACTATCACCTTGGTAAACGGTCATTCTTTAGCAGGAAGAAGGATGTGAATGAGAAATTTACATTTTGGCAATGGAACAGTTGGGGGTTCCCGTGTGACAGACTGGGTGTCACCTGTATCCCCACGGGAGATAATCCTCAAAGAAGAGAGAAAGGTGTAAGAATAGAGGACACTCAATACAAACTCTCTTTCTCTTCCATTCCTCTCTGCTCATGCAGCAACAATGCCTGAAGAAACACTGACCTGGAGAGAGGTCATGACTTACAGGCTTTCAGCCAGTAAAGACTGCAAAAAGCATGTGGTGAGAAAATCTTTTGCTTGTAATTTATTTAGCTTGCTAAGGTAGGTATTGGTTTGCATTTTATCTTTTGTTTCCTTTGTAACCAATTCTGCCCATTGTGTCTTGTTACTTGTAATCACTAAAAATTTTTCTTTCTATACTTAATAAACTTCTTGTATTGTTTTATCTAAACCAGTATGTGTGTTTGATTGAAGTGTCTGAGAATCTCCATTTGGGAGCAAGATTTGTGCATATCATTTTCTATTAATGAAATGATGGACTTTCTATGAGCTTGCAGTATTGAGGCAGTGCGGTAACACAGTGGCTGTCCTGTGGAGAGTGTCACATCTGGTATGTACAAAAAAAATGAGAAGTCTTTATAGCACCTTAGAGACTCACAAATTTATTGGGCATAACTGACTTAACACTTGGTAAAGCACCCCACATGCTTCCATGTATTTATACCTGCTCCTGTATCTTTTACTTCATACATCTGATTAAATGGGTTCTAGCTCATGAAAGCTTATGCTCATATAAATTTGTTAGTCTCTAAGGTGCCACAAGGACTCCTTGTTTTTTACAGACTAACACGGCTACCACTGAAACCTGTTATGTACAGTTATTATTATAAGAGATAAAGTCTGAGATTCATAAAGCCATATTCTTCAACTTCACTGCTTCCAGCAGAGATCCCCAAACCAAATGGTCTTGAGGGCTGTGCTATTCACCTTTAGAAATGGGCTTTCACACACATACAAACAAACTCAACACTAACTATATTCAAAACTGAAATCATGTTATTCTTCCTTAGTGAGTCTCCTGCATACGGTGGTATGCAAGGTGGGTTCTGAGGATGACTGTTGTGTACTTTACCGTAGTGCAGTCAGTAATAAAGGCACTTTTGCAAACTAGAGCTAATATGTAACCTGCGCACATTATGGATGGTGGGGTGAAATTATTTGAAAAGGTCTTGAGCTTATTTGATCTCCATTCTTATATACTATAGAAATACCTAAAATAGAAGACAAAGACAGCAACATTGCAGTGTTTGTATTACAGCCTCAGGAGCCACCTCAGGACAACATCCCTTCCTCACCTGAGTGTCAGTATAACTAGGGACAGCCCTGAGCCCAGCACAGGAACAAATAAAACATACATTAAACATTGACAGCTGTTGATCTCAGTGCATTTTTGAACTAGGTAGTAAAAACATACAGCTAGGCGGTAGGGCAGGCAAAATCAGTGATCATTTGCCCTCAAACTCAGTCTCCACCCTCTATTCCCGTGAAACTCAACACATATAGAAGACCAAGATGAGTCCTATGCTTTGCCTAAGGCATCATTTAATGTCTCAGAATAGGGCTTAACTGGGACTTTAGCACAGGGCCACCCAGAGGATTCCAGGGGCCTGGGGCCATCGGCAGCAGGCGGCTCCGGTGGACCTCCCGCAGTCGTGCCTGCGGAGGGTCCGCTGGTCCCGTGGCTCCAGTGCCCCAAAGACCCGCAGCAGGGGCCCCCTGCCGGCGAATTACCGCCGAAGCGGTCCCCGCCGCCGAAGTGCAGCCCGCTCTTCGGCGGTAATTCGGTGGCGGGGGGCCCCCGCCGCGGGTCTTCGGGGCACTTCGGCGGCAGGTCCCTGAATGGAAGGACCTTCCTGGCACCGAATTACCGCCGAAGACCGGGTTGCACTTTGGCAGCAGGTCCCGCTTCGGCAGTAATGCGATGGCGGGAGGGTCCTTCCGCCCCGGAGTGGAAGGACTCCCCCGCCAGCGAAGACTGGGAGCGGAAGAAGCTTCGGGGCCAGGCCCCGCAAGAGTTTTCTAGAGCCCCCGAGCGAGTGAAGGACCCCGCTCCAGGGGCCCCGAAAAACTCTCATGGGGGCCCCTGCGGAGCCCAGGGCCTGAGGCAAATTGCCCCACTTGCTCCCCCCCCCGGGCGGCCCTGCTTCAGCAAAGCATAGGCCTTGTGTTGGCGCAAGGTGAATTTCAGCCATGGTGATCTATTATATACTGTAGTCAGGTAAAACGTGATGAAGTGCCACAGGGCAATTTGTGAGATTCAGCTGGATTATTACAGAACTACACAGAGCACATCTCCACAGTCTGCATCAGTTCAACATACTTTTCAGATGACAGAATTGTGTACTGCTAACACATAAGGTAGGTGTTATATCTAATCTAAGAATGGAATCACATAAAACAAATACAGGAGAAGACAGTGAAATGAAGATGAGTGATTCTGACACTGACATCACCCATGGGAGCTCTCTTATGTGAGATGGTGCAGCCCAGCTGCACAAAGTGATGCTGTGTATGATTAATCATTTCCATTTCCATTTTCTTAACATTTGTATCAGCCTGTCAGTGAAGAATTCAGTCAGCGAACAAGCATAGCCCAAGCTGGAGAGCAGAGTATTGGCTTCCATACTTTAACTTCTCTCCAGTTATTGTCCCCTTTCTCCCCTCCCAAGAATGAAACTTATTTTAATAGAAAAATTATTTAAAAAACTGTTGTCTCTGATCTCTACCTGGCATTAAGATTATGACAAAACCATATGGACATATTTGGGTTCCAAATACCTAGCTCCATATATATATATATATATATATATATATATATATATATATATATATATATATATATACTCTCTTAGGCCTGGACTATACTATGCGTTTTAAACCGAATTTAGCAGTGCTAAACCAATTTAACCCTGCACCCATCCACACAATGAGGCCCTTTATATTGATATAAATGGCTTTTAAAACCAGTTTCTGTACTCCTCCCCAACGAGAGGAGTAGCGCTGAAATCGGTATTGCCATGTCGGATTAGGGTTAGTGTGGCCACAAAGCGACGGTATTGGCCTCCGGGCAGTATCCCACAGTGCACCACTGTGACCGCTCTGGACAGCAATCTGAACTCGGATGCACTGGCAAGGTAGACAGGAAAAGCCCCGTGAACTTTTGAATTTCATTTCCTGTTTGCCCAGCGTGGAGCTCTGATCAGCACGGGTGGCAATGCAGTCCCAAATCCAAAAAGAGCTCCAGTATGGACCGTACGGGAGATACTGGAGCTTATCGCTGTATGGGGAGACAAATCTGTTCTATCAGAGCTCCGTTACAGAAGACAAAATGTCAGCATTTGAAAAAATCTCCAGGCTATGATAGACAGAGGCCACAGCACAGTGCTGTGTGACAAGTATAACGGAAAGCCAAAGAATGAAATGGATGCTCATGGAGGGAGGGAGGGGGTACTGAGGATTCCAGCTATCCCACAGTCCCCACAGTCTCTGAAAAGCATTTGCATTCTTGGCTGAGCTCCCAATGCCTGAAGGGTCAAAAACATTTTCCTAGGTGTTTCAGGGTATATGTCATCAATTTACGCCCTTCCCCCACCTCCCGAAAGAAAAGGGAAAAAAACGTGTCTCACTTTTTTTCAATGTGACCCTATGTCTACTGCATGCTGCTGGTAGACGGCGTGCTGCAGCGCTGAACACCAGCATCCCCTTCCCGGTGGCAGACAGTACAATATGACTGATATCCATCATCATCATCAGCCCGTGAGTGCTCCTGGCTGGCCTCGGTGAGGTCGGCCAGGGGCGCCTGGTAAAAATGGGAATAACTCCCTGTCATTCCCGGCAGATGGTACAGAACGGCCGGTAACCGTCTTCATCATAGCAACTAGAGGCTGAGCTTCATCAGCCCCCTCACCCTTTCAGGTCTAAAGAAAAGATTCTGTACTGCCTGGACTATCATAGCAGCGGGAGGCTGGATCCTCTCCCCCGCCACCCTTTAATGTCCTGCCTGGACTGTCATAGCAGCTGGAGGCTGCCTCCCCCTCATTTTATCTCACTAAAAAGTCAGTGTTTCTTATTCCTGCATTCTTTATTACTTCATCACACAAACGGGGAGACACTGCCAGGGTAGCCCAGGAGGGTTGGGGGAGGAGGGAAGCAACGAGTGGGGTTGTTGCAGGGGCACCCCCTAGAATGGCATGCAGCTCATCGTTTCTGCGGGATCTCTGGGGCTGACACGGAGCGGCTGTGCTCTCTGGTTCTCTAGTACACTTGCCCCATATTCTAGGCAGGACTGACTCTATTTTTAGACAAAACATAAAGAAGAGAATGACCCGGGGAGTCCCATTTTTGTCCATGCGCCCCCGGCTGACCTCAGCGAGGCCAGCCAGGAGCACCCACGACTGCAGCAGACGGTACAGAACGACTGATAACCGTCATCTTATCGCCAATTTACAATGGCATGGCAGACGATGCAATAGGGATGGTAACCGTCTCTGCTACCTTGCAAAGGAAAATGAATGCTGCTGTGTAGCACTGTACTACCGCGTCTGTCAGCAGCATCCACTACACATATGGTGACAGTGACAAAAGGCAAAACGGGCTCCATGGTTGCCATGCTATGGCGTCTGCCAGGGCAATCCAGGGAAAAAGGGCACGAAATGATTGTCGGCCATTGCTTTCACAGAGGAAGGATTGAGTGACGACATTTACCCAGAATCACCCGCGACACTGTTTTTGCATTGGGATCTCAACCCAGAATTACAATGGGTGGGGGAGACTGCGGGAACTATGGGATAGCTATGGGATAGCTACCCACAGTGCAACGCTCCGGAAATCGATGCTAGCCTCGGTACATGGACGCACACCGCCGAATTAATGTGCTTAGTGTGGCCGCTTGCACTCGACTTTATACAATCTGTTTTACAAAACCGGTTTATGTAAAATCGGAATAATCCCGTAGTGTAGACATATCCTTAGTCTGTACTGATCTGGTGGCTTCTGTAATAGAAGATGATGAGCACCACTAGAGGGCTCTCAAACTATTTAAAGGGATACTTCCCATTTCCTATATACTACATAAATCCAAGGAAATTAGCAGAAGTAATTGATCTTCACTGCCTAGTCAAACTGATCTAGTCTGCTCAGGGACTTGTTGCAACTCTTCCATTCTTTTTTTGGGAAAGTCAACTTGATTTTCCTTCACTTTGCTTCTCCCTTATTTCTATTATTCTTCACTTCATCGTTTCATTCCTCACTCAGGCAAAATTCCCAGTTCAGTCAATGGAGTTTTGCTGAGTAAAGAGGACAGGAGAGGGCTCTGAAATTGATTTACTGCAGGTTGGAAAAAACAAAGAGGTTTGGTTGTGGGTTTGACACTGTGGTATCCTGTGTTCCAAATATAGGCCCTGATTCAGCATATTACTCCTAGTCCTTCTACTGTCTTTTGTAGGTAGAATAAAGTTTATTAATGTGAGTAATTCTTCTGACACTTGAACATGTTTCAGTTCACTTCCTACTGATATTACTAAGCCATTTTAATCTGATATGTGCCAAACATGACTGTAAGTAGGACAAGCATTATTTAAACTGCTTTACAGTAATGGAAAAAGATTAAGGTAGGTAATACCTGCCATCGGGACTGCAATTGTTGTGCCTTTTTGCTTGTATTACCTATATCTTAATTCAGTTCTCAACATCTGCCTATTACAAGCCTATTATCCAGTTTCCACCTGGAAACTCTGGCAGCATGTTGGAAAGTTAGTGGGCATCTGGTCTTCCTTATTCTCAATAATAAATAATCATTAGTATGTCATAGCACATGCCAGAATGGGCAAGTAAATTTTCAACTGTTGGATGAATGTGACCTTCACAAAAGGGTCCTATTCAGCTTATTATTCAGCAGTACTTGCCTTGTATGTCAGTCTTCTCTATTTGCAACTATGAAGGGTTTGGTTCACCCTACCAACTACATTTTCCAACACTTCTCCCATTATTGTCAGATTTCCTCCTCCTTTCTGGGGCAATCAGCTCACTATGGTTGTCACAAGGCAGATCATCTCCCTGGTGATTTCAGCTACATGGCAAATAAGTGAGTCCCATGAGACACTCATGACCTTTCACCACCTTACATGCTAGTTGCCCATGGAGTCAGTTCAACAGTTTTGTCTGACAGAACCAAAATTCAGGCAAATAATGTAACAATTTAATTATTCTTACTCCATTGGAACAAACAACATCTATTTGTCCAGGTAATCACTTAACAAAAGAAACGGCCACACCTTAACACACATCCAATCCCGCACCTGTATAGGTCAGCTTAGTGATACCACAAAGTATTGGTGTGAAGGAAAAGTCATGACATAATGTCTTTCAAAGCTGGTGGGAGGAGAGTTATTCACAATGGTCCAGAAAGGACTGGCAGAAAGGGGAGGTGCGGGGATAGCACAGAATACACATGTGCAATTTGCTTATTTAGCACAAGTTCTTTATCCTTTATAATCATAGAGCTAAGGCTAGCTTGCCAATTAAGCACTAAGACTTGGGTTGCTATGAATAAATGGAGAACTCCTGTATTTGAGACATGAGAGTGGAGGCTAGGAGGACTTCAGCTACTTGAGAAAAAGCAACCCATACCTATTCATGGCATCGATGTCTTATAACACATTGGGGTTTTTTTTAATGCCTTTTAAAAAAGCCTACCCTTTCATACTCCGGAGGAAGCATTTAGCAGTGTTCATAAAATATCAGTGCTCTTCAAAGAGAAAGTATCAGCTACATAGGGCAGCCCTAGAGGGCATTTTGCCCCATGCGCCAACTGCATTACATGTGTTAAGTGTTAAAAATAAAGATTTCTGTTTACTCTGGAGAGAATGACTGAAAACTAGTTCACAGTGGAAGACGGTAATAGAATGTCACCCTCTCTATTCAATAATAGACATGGCCATGTCTATTAGAGTAAATGAGAAAAAACGAACAATAGAAAAAGAAGGCAGGAAAATATTTTTTCACCATATTGAATATTGTATTGCTCATTGATGCATAACAATACATTTTCCATCATGGCTTCTAAGGCCAGCCCATGCCTTAAAACTTCCACCCCCCTGCAACTCTCATGACTTTTTCCACCTGCGGTTAGTTTCATTTTCTTTGTTTATTGAAAAACTAATCTAAAATGCACTAAATTCTCCCAAACTGGTGGGCTAACCCAGCTGCCTTTAAACAGCAGTGGGAGTACTGCTGACTGTTTGCATCCAAGAATGTCAAAGAAGAATCAGATTCTTGCTTTGATCAGAATTTACTAAAGCTATATTATGGTACGTCAAAAAGGAAATTTCAGGGTAGGACCTTGTCAGGGTTCCCTCCCTACTCTGAACTCTAGGGTACAGATGTGGGGACCCACATGAAAGACCCCCCGCCCCAAGCTTATTTCTACCAGCTTAGGTTAAAACTTCCCCAAGACACAAATTCTTCCTTGTCCTTGGATGGTATCGCTACCACCACTACGTGAGTTAGACAAAGAATCAGGAAAAGGACCACTTGGAGTTCTGGTTTCCTCAAAATATCCCCCCCCACCCCCTTACCCCTTTTCTGGGAAGGCTTGAGAATAATATACCAACCAAATAAGTAAACAAGGTGAGCACAGACCAGACCCTTGAGTTTTTAGGACACTAAAACACCAATCGGGTTCTTAAAAGCAGAAATTTATTATAAAGAAAAAGTAAAAGAAGCACCTCTGTAAAATCAGAATGGAAGGTAATTTTACTGGGTAATAAGATTTAAAACACAGAGGATTCCCCTCTAGGCAAAACTTCAAAGTTACAAAAAACAGCACTAAACCTCCCTCTTAGCATCGGGAAAATTCACAAGCTAAAACAAAAGATAATCTAACACATCTCCTTGCTATTACTTACAATTTGTAATCTTAGATGCTTATTTCAGGTAGGGTTTTAGGAGATGGTTTTTCCTGCCCTGGTCCCTTTCTGTCCCAGAGAGAACAACAGAGAGAGCACAAACAAAACCTCCCCCCACAGATTTGAAAGTATCTTCTCCCCTTATTGGTCCTTTTGGTCAGGTGCCAACCAAGTTATTTGAGCTTCTTAACTCCTTACAGGTAGAGGAGGGATTTTATGCTACCCTTAGCTGCATGTTTATGACAGACCATTTTGGTCACCCTTCCAACAACTGGATGTAGAACTCTGATAAAGACCCCTTTCCCATCTGACTTACAGACAGCTGTTTTCCAGGGCTCGCTTTCGGTGTCTGATTGGATCGCCAGGTCCCAGTTCTGCCTTGCTGCACTAGACTAAACACCTGCAGGAGATTTGAGCAGAGAGAGTTAACTGTTGAAAATCAAGTAGCGATTCTGAGTAAAATTTTTAAAGGCCTCTAAATGATTTAGGAGTCTAAGTTCCATTGATTTACATATGTTTTATAAGATTTACCCTCTGTGCCCTTTCAAAGACACCTACAGTACTAACTTCACAAAGAAAACCTGTACAGCAACAGGAAGTGGTATTTGTAGCATACCAGTGGTAAGCAAATGCAAGTACAAATACAATGTTGCAGCTCAAGGCTCTTCTCTGCAAACTATGTACATTGAAGAGCCTATAACTGCTATATCATTTTGTATGGTTGCAGAAAGCTGTTAAGGAATACTTGAACTTTCCACAAATATAAAGTTAAACAAGTATTTAATAGGAAAGACAGTTTGATTTTTTAGTACTGTACAATAATACACAAGGAATTAGCTGGAATTAATATGGTCCCTGATTTTTCACTTAATTACAAAGAAATTTCATAAAGTGGAATGTCTTAAGTCATTTGCATTTTCCATAAATAACCGGCTTAAGTGACTTACTGATAAATGTCTTCATCTGCTACTAGCGTCTGCATGCTGACAGAACAGGTTTCTTTGGCATTCCAATATATCATAATTACCTCTCTCAAAGTGAGGTTTCTATGGCAACATTTGCATTTATTAAGGCTAGATATAGTATTGTAGCTGGATTTGTATGACTCTTCCATAAGCAAGAACAGGCATAGGAAAAAAACCCAAAAACTGTTCTGACTTATGAAACAGCCATACAAATCCTGCAATAGTTATATTTGTCGTTAAAGATGCACTAGCTCAATCTGGAAAATACCCATTACTTGCTTCTGAATAATTCCTATAGCATACTATAGCATAGTATACTATAGCATAGTATTGCCTGGTCAGAGACTTTGGAGGTTTTTTAATGGCTTATTTTCTTGCACCTTTGAAAAGAAAAGCTGGTGCAAGGGCCCAACACTACTTGGATTAATTTAAATAGTTGAATTAGGCTCTGAGTGAATATTGTATTTTGTAGGCAAGCTGGACATTTTAACTATAACTGGAATTAAACTAATGAGAAACTGAATTTCAGTTTTATTACATGCTTTACAGAATCCAAATATGTAATAATGTAGTGTACAAGAGCAACATGTGTTACTCCAGGTTGCCATTATATATCATAAGTGTGACACCTGGCACCCCAATATTTACTACTGTCATGTAATTAGGATATGTTTTGTACAAAGAATGCCTTGTGAAGTATCATTCTAAAAGCCTTGATCTGCTAGACATGAATATCTCATTAGATTGTATATGCTATTGTTGTATGCGAAGTCATGAAGTTTGGCTACGTATGTGTTACTGAAACATGTTGTGAGGTTGAAAACACCCACAACCAGCCTTTCAGGAATAACAGTAAAAAGGCCAAATAATGTTAATGGCTTATTAGACTCATAGACTCATAGGTCAGAAGGGACCAATCTGATCATCTAGTCTGACCTCCTGCACAAGGCAGGCCACAGAACCCCACCCATCCAATTTTATAACAACCCCTAACCCAGGACCGAGTTATTGAAATCCTCAAACTTGGTTTGAAGACCTCAAGCTGCAGAGAAACCACCAGCAAGCGACCCGTGTCCCACGCTGCAGGGGAAGGCGAAAAACCTCCAGGGCCCCTGCCAATCCGCCCTGGAGGAAAATTCCTTCCCGACCCCAAATATGGCGATCAGCTAAACCCTGAGCATGTGGGCAAGAGTCACCAGCCAGCACCCAAGAAGGAATTCTCTGCAGTAACTCAGTTCCCATTCCATCCAACATCTCCCCGCAGACCATTGAGCAGACCTATCTGGTGGTAATCCAAGATCAATTGCCCAAATTAACAATCCTATCATAACATCCCCTCCATATACTTATCAAGCTTTGTCTTAAAGCCAGGAAAGTCTTTTGCCCCCACTACTTCCCTCGGGAGGCTGTTCCAGAACTTCACTCCCCTAATGGTTAGAAACCTTCGTCTAATTTCAAGTCTAAACTTCCTAATATCCAGTTTATACCCATTCGTCCTCGTGCCTACATTAGTACTAAACTTAAATAATTCCTCTCCCTCCCTAACATTAACCCCCCTGATATATTTATATAGAGCAAGCATATCCCCCCGCAGCCTTCTTTTGGCCAGGCTAAACAAGCCAAGCTCTTTGAGTCTCCTTTCATAAGGCAGTTTTTCCATTCCTCGGATCATCCTTGTAGCCCGTCTCTGAACCTGTTCCAGTTTGAATTCATCCTTCTTGAACATGGGACACCAGAACTGCACACAGTATTCCAGATGGGGTCTCACCAACGCCTTGTATAACGGTACTAACACCTCCTTATCCTTGCAGGAAATACCCCGCCTGATGCATCCCAAAATCGCATTTGCTTTTTTAACAGCCGTATCACGTTGGCGACTCATAGTCATCCTGCTATCAACCAGTACCCCAAGGTCCTTCTCCTCCTCCGTCGCTTCCAACTGATGCGCCCCCAACGTATATCCAAAATTCTTATTATTAATTCCTAAATGCATAACCTTGCACTTTTCACTATTGTATTTCATCCTATTTCTATTACTCCAGTTTACAAGGTGGTTCAGATCTTCCTGAATAGTATCCCTGTCCTTCTCCGTGTTAGCAATACCCCCCAGCTTCGTGTCATCTGCAAACTTTATTAGCACATTCCCGCTCTTTGTGCCAAGGTCAGTAATAAAAAGGTTAAATAAGATCGGTTCCAAAACCGATCCTTGAGGGACTCCACTAGTGACCTCCTTCCAGTCTGACAATTCACCTTTCAGTACAACCCTCTGGAGTCTCCCCTTTAACCAGTTCCTTATCCAACTTACAACTTTCATATTCATTCCCATCTTTTCCAATTTGACTAACAGTTCCCCGTGCGGAACCGTGTCGAACGCCTTACTGAAATCTAGGTAAATTATATCTACCGCATTTCCTTTATCTAAGTAATCCGTCATCTTCTCAAAGAAGGAGATCAGATTGGTTTGACACGATCTACCTTTACTAAATCCGTGTTGCAATTCGTCCCAATTACCATTGACCTCTATGTCCTTAACTACTTTCTCCCTTAAAATTTTTTCCAAGACCTTGCATACTACAGACGTCAAGCTAACAGGCCTATAATTACCCGGATCACTTTTATTCCCTTTCTTAAAAATAGGAACTACATTAGCAATCCTCCAGTCATATGGCACAACCCCCGAGTTTATCAATTGCTTAAAAATTCTCGCTAACGGGCTCGCAATTTCACGTGCCAGTTCCTTTAATATCCTCGGATGGAGATTGTCCGGGCCCTCCGACTTCGTCCCATCGAGCTGTTCAGGTACGGCCTCTACCTCAGTTGCGGTAATATCCACTTCCATATCCACATTCCCGTTTATCATCCCTCCATCATTGCAAGGTACCTCACTAGTCTTATTAAAAACTGAAGCAAAGTACTTGTTTAGATGTTGGGCCATGCCTAGGTTATCCTTTACCTCCATTCCATCCTCAGTGTATAGCGGCCCCACTTCTTCTTTCTTTGTTTTCTTCTTATTTATGTGGCTGTAGAACCTTTTACTATTGGTTTTGATTCCCTTTGCAAGGTCCAGTTCAATGCGGCTTTTAGCCTTCCTCACTTTATCCCTACATGTTCTGACCTCACCAAGGTAGCTTTCCTTACTGATCCTGCCTTTCTTCCACTCCCTGTAAGCTTTCTGCTTTTGTCTAATCCCCTCTCTGAGTTGCTTGCTCATCCAGTTTGGCCTACAACTCCTGCCCATGGTTTTTTTCCCATTTCTTGGGATGCAGGCTTCCGACAGTCTCCGCAGCTGCGACTTAAAGTAATTCCAGGCCTCCTCCGCATTTAAATCCACTAATTCCTCCGTCCAATCCACTTCCCTAACTAATTTCCTTAACTCTTTAAAATTAGCCCTCGAGAAGTCAAAAACCCTAATCCCAGATCTACATTTGTTTATCCTTCCATCTAGTTTGAACTGAATCAGCTCATGATCACTCGAACCAAGGTTGTCCCCTACCACCATTTCTTCTACGAGGTCCTCACTGCTCACCAACACCAAATCTAAAATGGCATCTCCTCTCGTAGGTACTTCAACTACTTGATGAAGAAATCCATCCGCTATCACATCCAGAAAAATCTGACCCCTATTATTCTTGCAAGTACTCGTCCTCCAGTCTATATCTGGGAAGTTGAAGTCCCCCATAATCACACATTTCCCCTTTGTGTTTACTTCATTAAAGACATTAAAGAGGTCTCTATCCATATCCCAATCAGATCCTGGCAGTCTGTAGCACACGCCAAGCACTATCTCAGGGGAAGCTCTAGTTGCTTTTTTACCCAGTGTGATTTTTGCCCAGACAAACTCTGTCTTATCCATTCCATCGCTTCTTATTTCGATACCGTTAATTTCATCATTGATGTACAAGGCTACTCCACCACCTTTGCCTTTCTTCCTGTCTTTTCTAAACAGCACATAGCCTTCAATAACCGTGCTCCAGTCATGAGCCCTATTCCACCAGGTTTCAGTTATCCCTATAATATCCGGTTTCACTTCCTGCACCAGTAACTCCAGTTCCTCCATCTTGTTACCTAGGCTCCTCGCATTAGTGTACAGACCTTTTAATTTTCGGCGTTTGGCACACAGGCACAAGGATTACCCCAGGAACTGTGTACAATAGAAACCTCTCAGAGATAGCACTACGCAGTGGGAACTGTTTGACCCAGCTCATAGCAAAACAGCTTTCCAGCAAGTGGAAAGAAGATATAAAAGGAGGAAATGACATCATGATGGTACTGCACTCTCCCTACAACACCACACTTGGAAACACCTAAAGGGCAAGGACTGAACTGTGGGAAGTGATGGTCCCAAGTTAAAAGGGATCTCTAGCCTGTGTATAAAAACCTGGAAAACCCAAGCTGCACAGCCAAGTAGCTTGTGCATTAAGAATCTGCCATCCTGTTTATCAGTCAGGGTGAGAATTTGCTAATTCATATTCTACGCATCTAGTTTTATTAAGCTCAGTTTGCGGCTTTGTTTATTTACTAGGTAATCTGTTTTGAACAGTTTGCTATCACTTATAATGACTTAAAATCTATTCTTTTGTAGTTAATAAACTTATTTTATGTTTTAATTTAAATCAGTGAGCTTTTACTGGAGTACTTGGGGAAAATCTCTGCTTGGTCCCCACAAGCATGCATTGTTCTCTTCACGTTGAGGGAAAGACAGACCAGGTATTAAACCTATATAGTGGCCAGATTTAACCAGAGCAGGACAGTAGTGCTCTGGGGTCCTAGGCTGGGAAGCTGGTGGTTAGAGAGCCTGCGTGTAACTGCACCTGGGTGTATCCCTACCTGTACGAATGCTGGCAAAAGTGCAGGCTGGAAGGCTTTGCAGCTTGTCACAGCAGTACAGTGTGAGAGGGAGCAAGGCTGTGGGTCAGGAGGGCTCAGTGGTACTCCAATTCCAGGTGGCACCCCAGGAGGAACCCATCACAATAGGATATTGTATTATAGCACAGTGAGCCAAATTGTACAACTAATTGAAATAGTCCCTGTGCAGGCAATCAGTAGGAGGTTTATAGTGGCCAGAAAACAAAACCAAAATGGTTTTGATATTTGTTTTCATTTTGCATTGGAACAAAACTGAAACCTTTGGAAATTTTTTATGTCATAACACAAGAGCCAGAGCCAACCCAGAAGAGCCAATAGATCAGCAGGCAGGGCAATCAACAAGGATGGAGAAGAGTCACCTTCAAGTCCCTGTTCTGAATCAGGCAGAGCTTGGACCTGAACTTAGGTATTCCACACTGCCAGTGAATGCTTCAATGTAAAGCTATTGCTATTGTGACATGGGCAATATGCCCCTTACTGATATCGTGTATTGAAACGGACACATTTCCACAAAACCTTTCAGTTTGACAGAGAAATGTTTTTTAGAAAAGTTTTTGTCCAGCTCTAGGCCTATACACCACCAATATCTTATTTAAGCTCTCAACATATGACTTAATTTGGACTTAAATGGTGCATGGGCCTTTTGCACAGGGGCAATTTTCAAAGGGAGCATTTCAGTGGCTGTAACTCAAAAGAATTTGGACCAGTAACGTCATTATATGCAAATGTTTATGGAAAATAATGATAGACTTCATATGAAAAACAAGCAGAAAGACTAGTCAAGTGAGTTTCTATTCAGCATGCTGTGTTATGCTGGGACATTGCATGAAATGACGTATCAGGTAATTCTTGTCACTGCCATAAAATATTCAAACAAAAGAAAGGAAAAATCAGAGCTCAGACAATGCAAAGGCCATAGGGAATCCTGTCAAAAAAGTAAAGATGCTGCATATGGTTAAACGCTTATAGAATCACAGAACCATAGGGTTAGAATGGACCACAAGGGTCGTTTAGTCTAACCCCCTGCCAAGATGCAGGATTTGTAGTGTCCAAACATCCACAACAGACAGCTATCCAGCCTCTTTTTGAAAATCTCCAGCGAAGGAGCTTCCAAAACTTCTCTAGGCAGTGCGTTCCATCGTCCTACTGTTCTTACGGTTAGGAAGTTTTTCCTGAGATTTAATCTAAAACTGCTATGCGGCAGTTTGAACCCATTGCCTCTTGTCCTGCCCTCTGTGGCAAGAGAGAACAATTTTTCTCCATCTTTTCTATGGCAGCCTTCCAAGTATTTGAAGACTGCTATCATATCCACCCTTAATCTCATCTTTTCCAAACTAAACATACCCAGTTCCTTCTGCCTTTGCTTATGTGGCTTGCATTCTATCCCTTTGATCATCTTCATCATTCTCCTGTGGATCCTTTCCAGTTTCTCTACCTCCCTTCTATACATTGGTGACCAAAATTGGACACAGTACTCCAGCTGAGGCCTATCCAGTGCAGAGTAGAGCGGTACTATCACCTGCCGTAACTTGCATGCTATGCCTCCATTAATGCAATAGAAAATTGCATTTGCTTTGTTTGCAACAGTATTGCATTCTTGACTCGTGTTGAGATTGTGATCCACCACAACTCCCAGATCCTTCTCAGCAGTGGTGCTACCAAGCCAGTTATTGCCCATTCTGTATTTGTGCATTTGTTTTTCTTCCCTAAGTGTAGCACCTTACATTTGTCTTTGTTGTCTCTAGCCCAGTTTTCCAATTTATCAGGATCCCTTTGAAATTTATCTCTATCCTCCAAAGTGCTGGCAACCCCCCTAACTTTGTGCCATCTGCAAATTTGATCAATATGCACTCTGTTCCTACATCCAGGTAATTAACAAAGATGTTAAACATCACCAGACCCAGAACAGATTCCTGTGGAACCCTACCTGAGACCTCCTTCCAATTAATAGTTTCTCTTTGTTTGCAGTTGTTTAACCAATTATCTGTCCACCTAATGGTAGCCACCAAGCCTATATTTCTCCAGCTTACTTATGAAAATGTCATGTGGGACTGTGTCAAAAGCCTTGCTAAAATCCAGGTATACTAAGTTCATTGCATTCCCCCTATCCATCAAACCAGTTACCTTGTCAAAGGAAATGAAGCTGGTTTGGCATGATTTGGTCTTAGTAAATCCATGCTGGCTGCAAGTGACCACCCCTTCATCCTCCAGATATTTTCAAATTGAATATTTTACACATTGCTGTAGTACAGTGGTTCTGATCCCACGGCCTGCGGGCCGCTTGCAGCCCAATCAGCACACAGCTGCAGCCCATGTGACATCCTCAGGACCATACAGTTAGTATAAATATTGTGTGGATGTGGGTCACCTAAAGATGGGCACTACGTTAGGTCCCGGAAGACTGAAGAAGGGCTAACTTATCATCCATGAGTTTGCAAATATTATTGCCAATGGTGCAAAGATTTCTTCTGCACCCTGGGTGAACAGCTTCAAGCTCTGCTGACTCAAATTCATTCAGATTAGTCAGAAGATCTGTGATGTGTTTTTTACTTATCCTGATCTGCATCCCTTCCCCTTTATTGTCTATAATAACTTTGCTAGTCATCTGGCCGCATTATTTTTTGTGTGCAGACTGAAGCAAAGTAGGCATTGAGCAGCTCTGCCTCTTATCTTCCTTTGCCAGTTCATCTTCTCCATTGAGCAGAAGACCCACATCATCCCTGATCTTTCTTTTTTGTCTGACAAATTTGTAGAACCCTTTCTTGTTGTCTCTAACATTTCTTGACCATTGTAACTCATTCCTTGCCTTGGCTTGCCTGATTTTTGTCCCTACATTCTTGCGCTATTCCCATGGATACTTCCTTGGTGACAAGCCCCTCCTTCCATTTCCTGCATGTATCCCATTTGGTTTTTAGATAGCTGAAAAGCTCCTTGGTCTCCTGTGACTGTTCCTATCTTTCCTCTGTGTTGGAATAATTTGATATTGAGCCTCTATTATTGCATCTTTTAGGAACTGCCAGCCCCCTTCATCTCCTTTTCTTCCTAATTGGTCTTTCCATGGGACCTTGCCTCCTGTTTCTATGCATTGATTGAAATCTTCCTTTATGAAGTCCAGTGTCCTTGTTTTGCTGTTCTCATGTTCTCCTTTCCTTAGGATCTTGAATTCTATTGATTGTGATCACTTCCTCCCAAGTTCCTGACTATTTTGCTGTAATAGTCTTCCAACAGATATCAGGGAAATTAAAATCCCCATTAATACTAGCTCATAGAATCATAGACCTGGAAAGGACCTCGAGTCTCATCTACTCCAGGCCCCTGTGTGTTAGCTAATCTTGTTACCTGCTTGAAGAATGTCTGATCCACTTCCTTTTCTTGATTTGGTGGTCTGTAATAGACCCCCACCATAACATCACTACCATTCTTTTTCCTTTTTATCTTTACCCAGATACTCTCAGTAGGGCTTCTGTTCACTTCCTCTTGGACCTCGGAGCAAGGTGTATATATTCTTGACATATAGTGAACAGTGCAATGCCTCCTCCTTTTCTCCCATACGTATCCTTCCAGAACAAGCTATATCCCTCAATGCTAGTATTCCAGTCATGGGAGTAGTCCCACCAAGTCTCTGTAAAGCCAATTAAGTCATACATTTCTTCATATACCATGATTTCTAGTTCATCCTGCTTGTTCCCTATACTCCTTGCATTGGTATACAGTCATCGAAGATATTTAGCAGACTACCTTGTTGTTTTTCTTCTCGCTTCTTTAATGCAGTTTCTAGTCCCTTCCCCAGAATTTAGCTCCTTCTCCTTGTCTTTGTTACTTGAGCCTAGATGCGCATAGCTGGATTTTTGTCACCATCCCCCATAAGACTAAGTTTAAAGCTATCCTTATAGAGTTAGCCAGACTGTGTCCAAAGATTCTCTTCCCACAGATGGAGCCCATCCCAACAGAGTAACCTTCTTTCCTGGAACATCAGCTCATTGTCGAAGAAGCTAAAGTCCACTCACCGACACTACCTGCGTAGCCACACATTTACTTCCACGATTCAATGGTCCCTGCTTCGGCCTTTTCCTTCAACAGGTAGGATGGATGAGAACACCCCTTGAGCCCCAAACTCTTTTATTCTTCTTCCCAGAGCCATGCAGTCTACAGTGATCTGCTTAAGATCATTTTTGGAGGTATCATTATGTATTCTCAAGAAATAAATCTGCAGTTTAAGGACAACCTAGTGTGTGCAGATCCTGTCTTTTAATACATGTATTAATAACTGCTAAAATGAATTCCAGGAAGTTATTTGGAACCATGGGAGATCAAAGGGGAAAACACTATTTTTTGAGATTCAAGAATAAATCTCATATATGAAGTTTTGATGTTCAAACATTTCTAAATATAAATCTTTCACAAAAATGAAAATGCATTTCCAAGAATCCTGTCAGTGAGCATGAACAAGAATTAGAAATGCAGAAAAAAATCCAACACAATTCTACCACACAGAACCTCAATTAGAAAGAGGGAGAAAAAAGCAGTTTTTTTTTATCAAATGGTATTACTATCACAACCCATCAAAAAAGTAGATGTATTTGTTCATGTGGGTTACTTGGTTATGTAATGCTTTCATAAAAACGCCTACAATTTAAAGCCTCTGGGTTATTTCTAAGTTTAGAGATACTGGCCCAGTCCTTAGATGTGCAAAAGCTCTGTCTGCACACTTGGGATCAGGATCCTCAGCTCACACATGGGATCCCACACCCAGTCTTGGGATAACTAGTGGCACGTTAAAAATATTACTTATCTAACAAAATCAAGATGCCATTCTATTGCTAACTCTGTATACTTGGTGGTTCTGGATTGGAGCTGGTCTGGAAATTTTTGACAAAACTATTTTCATCAGAAAATACCAGTTTATTAAACAAAATTTATTAGTTTCTATTAAACCTTTGTTGGGAAGGTTTCTTGGGGCCAGGACAGAATTTCTGGTCAGACAGATAGAGAACCCCCTTCCCCAACCCAGATTAGTTTATAGTCTGGCAGTTAGGGCACACATCAGGGATGTAGGAAACAAAGCAATTTGAGCAAATATCACCCACATCCCAAGTGAGTGCCCAAACCACCAGACTCTTGGCTGTTCTAAAGAGGGGTGTCTGCATGCGTTCTCTCTTTCTAAATTTTGAAAGGTCTTTGTTTCACGCTAATGCAAAACAGGAAAAACATCTGAAATCTCAATTTTTCTCGTGATGGAAAAAAAACCCCATTTCCTGCACAGCTCTATTCTGGATCATTCTAGGTAATACATTCAAGTTGCAAACAATACACTAGAATCTGAGAGAGGCTAAAATACACTATGCAAAATGGTCATAAAAGGGGATTCTCAGGGGACTGGGAGAAAGGTCCAGTCCAGTGAGATAAGTTGTATATTTGCAGCTTTAATCAAAAACAAAAATTTGCCTAAAATTTATGTGCAAAATATGGTTAGGACTACGTAAATTTAATCTACATCCCTCCCACAATGAAATCATTGTCATGTCCTTCATATATGAGAGACTCCCTAATCCATATGTACACAAACAAACTATCTCACTGTGCTTCTAAAAATTACAATCTCTAGAGGAAAAAGTCAACCCTGACACAGATGCATTATACTAGTATGCTGAGCTGTCAGTACCATCATGCACTGATTATGCAGGTAGGCAACCTGTAAATATACCTAAAACAGTGAAAACGTTCCAAACTATAGGGAAGATTCATTCTATATCTGTTTCGTGTCAAAAACCAAACCAAACAAAAACCCACAAACATCCTAGATTTTAAGGGTATTTCCTTGATTTCTCTCCTCCTCATTAATGCTTTAAAATACTAAATCACCAAATTTCAGACGAGTTGTAAGATAGCACCCTCTTATGCAACCTTTATAAATTTGGGGCTTGTATTTGGGCTTTTTGTCATATGTATACACACATTGTTGCTTTTTTCCATACATCTGTATAGCAAAACAGAATCATCATCTGTCACCAGATATTGTTTCTAAAATATGCCACTGGCTTATAGCTGCTCCAGCTTCTTTCCTGAGTTTCATAAGCCAAGGCTTTAAAAGGCATTTACCTTCTGTAGGTATTTACTGTGTGGGTGTTACATAGTGTACATAATTTTATGACCACCAGAACAGGTTGCTATGCTCCAATGCTGGAGTTTTATAAAACGTTGAGTATCCATGTTCCAATACCTGCTTTGCATAAATTTTATTTCAATTTAAAAAGTTGTATGTTGGGTGACTGGATCCTAAAGCAAAGCGGTCTTCTTGATTTAGTAATTTCTCTATTGACAAGCAACAAATGCTCTTGTAGGACACACCTAATTGAGATCTGGGAACCTATGACAAGGTTTGCATGCCCATTAAAGCCCATCTTATTTTTCCATACCAATTACTCAGATTCACAGTCTCTTGCACCCCTTAGAACAGGGGTGGGTAGGTGGGCAAACTACAGTCCAGAGGCCGCATCCAGCCCTTCAGACATTTTAATCTGGCCCTCAAGCTCCCACCAGAGAGCAGGGTTGGGGCTTGCCCTGCACCACATGAGCCTTGGCTCCTGGAAGCAGCAGCATGTCCCTTCTCCAGCTCCTACGTGTAGGGGCAGTCAGGGGGCTCCACAGACTGCCCCCGCCCTAACTGCCACCCCCCCCCCCAGCTTTCATTGCCTGGGAACCATGGCCAATGGGAGCTGCAGGGGTGGCGCCTGCAGACAGGGCAGCGCTCAGAGCCACCTAGCCAGAGCCTGCACCTCTGATCCCCTCCCATGCCCCAACCCCCTGCCCCAGCCCTAATCCCTCCCTACTGCCCTCCAAACCCCAGTCCCAGACCAGAGCACTCTCCTGCACCCCAAGCCCCTCATCCCCATCCCAAAGTCTGCATCCCCAGCCAGAGACCACCCCCCCCAACACCCCAGTCCCCTGCCCCAGCCTGGAGCCCCCTCGCACACTCTGAATTCATTTCTGGCCCCACCCCCGAGCCCACACCCCCTCCCACACCCCAACCCCTAATTTTGTGAGTATTCATGACCCTCCATAGAGTTTCCATACCCAGATGTGGCCCTCAGGCCAAAAATTTTGCCCACCCCTGCCTTAGAACAGCAGTTTTCAAACTGGTCTACAAGATCTTTGTTGGTCACATGCTTCTGGCTCTCTTCATTTCCAGCTAACTCTGGAAATATAAACTCTTGTGTCTGAGGCCCAGTCTGAAGCCTGAACCAAAGTACTTCCAGGCATTGCTAAGCAAAAGCTGGGCCGTGAGCCAGAGGCAGGCCTCACTCACAGAATGGCGAGAAGAGGGCTGCTAGAAGCAGGTGCATCTTAAAGACAGGGTCAAAAGGACAGCATGATGGATAGATCAGTCTGAAACAACATGATCAAAGGAGAAGACAGGCCCCAATGAGTCAAGGGGCTGTACTTCAATACATCAGGAGGGATGAGTAATCTGTCCTGTAACTGTATAAAAGGAGGTCCCAGAGTGCACATCTTTGTCCAGCCTAGGGGGCAGTGGAGTGTCCCACCACTGACTGAGCTGTGTCCATCGCTAGGGAACACATATTAGTAGTATGTCCTGTAGAGTCTATAGGAAACTATTACTGTGCTTCATATGACAATCAACCTGGCTCGGGTTCCTTCATACCTTACTAGAGTCTGTAGTCTGCGGGGGTTCTCTTGGGGTCTGCTCTGTCAGCTATCTGAGCAGAACTGGGGCAGCACACAAAGGGAACTCACACGCAGCCGATGTTATCATCATCGAACAAGAGCAGAGCACCACATTGGTAACTACTGACGACAGTTTTGTTTAAAAGCAAAATAATGTTTTTAGTTCTCCTTTTTTAAAAAAAAAAGCAGCTTGATAACTTGACAATAAATTTTGCAAACAGCCTAAAACAACAGCTGAGAGATACAGGCTGTTTCAACCATTTTACTGGGGTGTTGACTCTGAAGCCCACTGGAGCAGGTGGTCTGCTCCATCCCAGGAGAGAAATTGGGGTTCAGGAGGGGTGGTGGGTGGATGAAAGGGATTCTCCCAGCCACTGCAGTTCATGCAGAGTTCTCCCTCTAGGTGAGTGGGAGCTAAAGATAGAACGAAAGTTTGGGAAGCAGGGAGGCCCCCGTTTTCTCAAAGAGGAGCGGTGGGCTCCTCACCCCCTCAGCAGATGGCCAATAGCACTGCTGCCCAAGCAGGGGGCAAGGCCATGAGGGGGGTGTACTTAGGCTCTTAAGTTATTTTAATATAGCTCTGCCATCTACAATATTATTGTATGCAAACATTAGCAGAATGATATGCTTATACCACCATTTAGATTCCCTCCTAAACCTTTTCCATAATTTGTGTACCACACAAATGCAGTGCAATTTATTGTTTTTCAACTCAAGATCACACACAATCTGAATCCTTTCTTGCTGAGCTAATGAAGGTGGCTATGTGCACTGCATCTAGTTAAAACATTGCTCACATTTCTACAGCTTAGTGCTAACACACCACTTTCCCTTTCTGGTATTCTGAGATGAGCAAAATATGCTACTAAAAACAGACTCATAACAGATAAAAAGAAACACCAAGATTTTCCTAATTCATTATTCCAATTTCTCTCAAACAGAATCAGTTTAAAGAACATGATTTAGTTTAAATTTCACCCATTGCTGGCAAGAGCTGGGATTTGCATTAGCTTTTAGCATTGAAGTTTTGCCAGTGACAGGTGATTAAAGTACCAAAACCAACTGCATAAAAGATAGTCTTTGATTTAATTCTGAAGTTTAAGTTCCTTTGGGCACATCACAAGGTATGTCTACGCTATGGGATTATTCCAATTTTACATAACCGGTTTTGTACAACAGATTGTATAAAGTCAAGTGCACGCGGCCACATTAAGCACATTAATTTGGTGGCGTGCGTCCGTGGTCCGAGGCTAGCGTCGATTTCTGGAGCGTTGCACTGTGGATAGCTATCCTATAGTTCCCCCAGTCTCCCCCTCCATTGGAATTCTGGGTTGAGACCCCAATGCATGATGGTGCAAAAACAGTGTCGTGGGTGATTCTGGGTAAATGTCATCACTCATTCCTTCCTCCGTGAAAGCAACGGCAGACAATCATTTCGCACCCTTTTTCCCTGGATTGCCCTGGCAGACGTCATAGCACGGCAACCATGGAGCCCGTTCAGCTTTTTTTTTTTTACTGTCACCATATGTCTGCTGGATGTTGCTAACAGACGTGGTACTGCAGCGCTACACAGCAGCATTCATTTGCCTTTGCAAGATAGCAGAGACGGTTATCAGTTGTTCTGTACCGTCTGCCATGCTATTGTAAATTGGCGATGAGATGACGGTTATCAAGTCATTCTGTATCGTCTGCTGCTGTCATGGGTGCCCCTGGCTGAGGTCGGCCAGGGGCGCAAAGACAAAAATGGGAATGACTCCCTGAGTCAATCCCTCCTTTATGGTATCTATCTAAAAATAGAGTCAGTCCTGCCTAGAATATGGAGCAAGTGTACTAGAGAACCAGTGTACCAGAGAACCAGAGAGCACAGCTGTTCTGTTTCAGATCCTGCAGAAATGATGAGCTACGTGCCATTCTAGGGGATGCCCCTGCAACCCCACCCGCTGCTTCCCTGCTCCCCCAACCCTCCTGGGCTACTGTTGCAGTGTCCCCCCATTTGTGTGATGAAGTAATAAAGAATGCAGGAATAAGAAACACTGACTTGTTAGTGAGATAAAATGAGGGAGAGGCAGCCTCCAGCTGCTATGATAGTCCAGGCAGGACATTAAACGGTGCGGGGGAGAGGAGTCCAGCATCCCGCTCCTATGATAGTCCAAGCAGTACAGAATCTTTTCTTTACACATGAAAGGGAGGGGGCTGATGGAGCTCAGCCCCTAGTTGCTATGATGAAGACAGTTACCAGCCGTTCTGTACCATCTACTGGGAATGACCAGGAGTCATTCCTATTTTTACCCAGGCACCTCCGGCCAACCTCACCTGAGGCCAGCCAGGAGCACTCATGGGCTGATGATGACAATGGATAGCAGTCATATTGTACCATCTGCCACCGGGGAGGGAAGAGGAGGGGAGAGGATACTGCTGTTCACTGCCGCAGCATTGCATCTACCAGCAGCATGCAGTAGACATAGGGTGACACTGAAAAAAGTCAAGAAACGATTTTTTTCCCTTTTCTTCCGCGGGGGTGTGTGTGTGTGTAAATTGATGAGATATACTCTGAACCACCTCGGACAATGTGTTTGATCCTACAGGCATTGGGAGCTCAGCCAAGAATGCAAATGATTTTCGGAGACTGCTGGGGACTGTGGGATAGCTGGAGTCCTCAGTACCCCCTCCCTCCCTCCCTCCATCCATGAGCATCCATTTGATTCTTTGGCTTTCCGTTACACTTGTTACGCAGCACTGTGCTGTGGACTCTGTATCATAGCCTGGAGATTTTCTTCAAATGCTTTGGCATTTCGTCTTCTGTAACGGAGCTCTGATAGAACAGATTTGTCTCCCCATACAGCAATCAGATCCAGTATCTCCTGTACGGTCCATGCTGGAGCTCTTTCTGGATTTGGGACTGCATCGCCACCCGTGCTGATCAGAGCTCCACGCTGGGCAAACAGGAAATGAAATTCAAAAGTTCGCGGGGCTTTTCCTGTCTACCTGGCCACTGCATCTGAGTTCAGATTGCTGTCCAGAGCGGTCACAATGGTGCACTGTGGGATACCGCCCGGAGGCCAATACCGTCGATTTGCGGCCACACTAACCCTAATCCGATATGGTAATACTGATTTCAGCGCTACTCCTCTCGTTGGGGAGGAGTACAGAAACCGGTTTAAAGAGCCCTTTATATCAATATAAAGGGCCTCGTTGTATGGACGGTGGCAGCATTAAATCGGTTTAACGCTGCTAAAATCGGTTTAAACGCGTAGTGTACACCAGGCCCCAGTATTAATTTAAGAGTCACATAGCTGCATATTTACAAACTTCAGAGTTATTCATTCACAATAAACACTGCAAGCAATGTAACTTTACTTTCTTGATATATAAAAAATAGTAATCAAATAATACTGAGTTTATTTGTAAATCAGAAAAAAACAGCCTGGCTTAGATTTGTTTATTGTACTATGAAATAGTCAGTATATATTAGAGACAAAGTATACATGACTTCTAAGACAAAGAGAAAAAAAATTGATGTTTTAAAGTTTTACTCAATATTGATCAGAAGAATCTATAAATTATCCGCTGGAAGGCATTCAGCGCAAAAGCTCTGCTTCTACAATTACAGAACATGGAAAAATACAAGATGTTCTGAATTCAACAAGCCACATACCTAAAATTTAATTGTAAAAGCTCTGAAAAGACTATCTGGAAAGTTTATAAACTCGTTTTCTTCTGAGACAGATTGATTTTATCTCCAAGACTTAGGGCCATTCCCTGTAAGGAAATAAAAAAGGAAAGGTATTCACACCTGGGATATTTCATAAAATTACTGTCATGTCAACGTCTCACCCCAAAAAAACCCAAAACACCACCATCCCTTTGTTACCAGTATTAACCTACAAGTTCAGTATATAAAATTCATGGAACTAATTACATGGAAAAGAAAATATTTCTAATTCAGCAATGACAACATTTTATTTATTTGTAGCTACAGTTGAGCATATAGTTTCCAAAAAGCCTGAATAAACTAGATTTGCGTACAATATCTTGCTGAAATAATGAACCATAAATAAACTATATCTTTTGCTACTAGAAAGTTGTAGCATCACCCCAAAAAAGCAAGAGTCAAGAATTTTAACCCCTTGAGGTTGCACCATTTTAAAAAGTAGTCAGTCCAGCTGTTACAAAGGTCAGTCCAAATGGCTGAAATTGAAATTAGAGTGTTGGAAAAGCTCAGCATATCATAATACACACAAAATAATAATTATAAATAGACACACCAGCTCTCAATATGCTGAGCCCCCAAAAATCTTTTCCGCCTCCACAACAAATGATACTAGCCCATAAACAGAAGAGAGTATGTGTGTGTGTGTTTGTTTGTTTGTTTTAGGGTCTCAGTAAAACTAACATCAGTAAGGAAATTCAAAGTTCCAGCTGCTACTCAATCAATAGTGAATTACTCTCTAGGTTAGACCAAGTCGCAGATTTAACTGAACTTAGCATCTTATGTAAGAGTTTCATTGACATTATCGGTTCCACTGTAAACATACTACCCACTTCTATCAAAACCATTTCAAAATTCTTCCAATAGCATCATGTAAAGTAAATGGTTCTTTTGAATCAGAAAGTCCTAAAGGAACCCTTATGATAAGCTATATAATATACTTTTAGTTATACATTAGTTTCTTCTTTATTCAAGGTTACATTTTCTAAGGACTAAAAAACTCCCACAAAATCTCTTTTTTTTTTTTTTTTTTTTTGCAAGTGAGAATATTTTATATAAGTAGACTTCTTTTATATACACAGAAAATACATAGAAGACCATAAGAATGATCATTCTGGACCAGATCAACGGTCCATCTAGCCCAGTATCCTGTCTTCTGACACCAGCCAGTGCCAGATACTTCTAATGAAATGGACAAGGTCAATTACTGAGTAATGCAACTGTCATTGAGTCCCAGCTTCTGCCAATCAGAGGTTTAGGGACACCCAGAACATGAACTGCATCTTTGACCATGTTGGATAATAGTCACTGATGGACCTGTCCTCCAGGAAATTATCTAATTCATACTTTTAGCCTTCACAACATCCCCGGCAGGTTGACAGTGCATTGTGTGAAGAAGTACTACCTTATGTTAGTTTTAAACCCACTGTTTACTAATTTCATTGGGTGATGCTTAATTTGTGTGTTATGTGAAGGGGTAAATATCCCTTCCTATTCACTTTCTCCGTCCATTCATGATTTTATAGACCTCTATCATATCCTTCCTTAGTTGTCTCTTTTCTAAGCTGAACAGTCTCAGCCTTTTTAATCTCTCCTCAGATGGAAGCTGTTCCATACCTCTAATAGCTTTTTTGAGATGGGGTGGCCAGAACAGCATGCCATGGCATACTATGAATTTATATAGCGGCATTATGATACTGTCTGTCTTATTATCTATCCCTTTCTTATTGGTTCCTAACAATGTTGGCTTTTTTTTTTAATAGAATCCTTTATTCCAACATGAGTTGAAAATTACAATGGTTGTTTCAACACTTTGAGAAACAGTATGAGGGGCATATTGGTGGTACATTATGTTTTTTAATAACAAAAGAACTTAGGTTTGCAAATGGAATGTGTTAATAATACAGCAAAATCTTGGACTATAATAATGCACTGCTGTATGAGGCACGTTAATTTGGTTTAAGGTACCCTGTTCCACCTAACTGTTGAACTGGTCTCCCCTCCAAATAATATATATATATAAAAAGTCAACAATTGTGCTGTCTAAGGGGAGTGGAGATGAAAACTTTTCATTCAGAAAATCTAGTTTTAAAATTGAGACAGGGATTTCCTTCTTCACTTTTCCTGAAAGTTGGGAATCTAATTAATAATACTAAAAATTAACCATAAACTACAGTGCAAGCTCTGCAAATGTTTATAGAACTCATAATAAAAATTATGGATACAAAGCTTTAAAAAACTATCATTCATTACCTGACTCTTTGCACGAATTCGTATGTGGCCAGTGACGGGAGCATCTGGTCCAAGATGAATTGGCTTTTCAATGCTGACATTTGCAAGTGCATCTTCTCCAAATATGGAACGCGCATACAGATTGGCAGCCATAAAGCCACAATAACCAGAAAGCGCCTAGAGAAAGAACACTTAAATTTAACTCTTTGCAAAAGGCTAATTGTCCTTTAACAGAAACATTTTGTTCCATATTAAGCACAACTCAATAGGTTTTTATATTTAAAACCTATCCTTCTAAATACAGCTTTTTGTAAGATAACTGAACTCTGGTTCTGAAGGAAACATTAATAGAGCTTTCTAAAATGAAAGCTGACATTTAATCAAGTCATTTAAACGAGATATAAGTGGCATTTTCAGGCTCTGAAGTAATGCATAGCAAAAAGGTTTTAAGAAAGATTAATTCCTACTGAAAGGAAGGAAGTCTTGACCTATTGAAAAAAATTGTGCAGACCATTCTGAAGCAGATATATTAGCTGACATTTTATTAACTGCTTCTTGCTCAGCTAAAGCAAGAAAGTGGTTGAAAATTACTCAGTTACCAAGAATTTCCTTTTAGTTTTCTTAGAGCATACATTTCTAACGTGTATTAAATACTAAAGAATACTAAAATCTTCCAGACTAAACAAAGATCTATATAATTGGCAGAGGTATACATTTAGAAACTAGACCAGGTAAATAGTCTAAAGAACACAAACTCCAAAAAGGGTACTGGAAAATACTATTCTACATAGGTTCCTATACTACGTTTATCATCATTAGTATCTTAGTGCCTTCTAGTAGTGAATTAATCAACCGGACTACACATCTGTGATTTATTGTTTGTTTTCTCATCCTCTCTCTAGAGGGAGAAGTCTGTGCAGGAGTGTCTGTATGATAATGTGTGTTTTTGTTTTGAATTTTTAAAATATATAAATATATCTGATGTGAGTTCTAAGAAACTTATCCTATGCAACACGTGGCTTCCGAAGTTAGAATAACTCAACATTATTCAAAGAGTGAAATCAATGCCCAAGAAGAATTCAAGAGGTGGGGAAAAATATGCTATATTTTGGCATCCAAATCTATTTATACTCGCACAGTAATTTTACTCCAGTTTAAAAAGTGCTTGAAGAATTTTCAGCAAGTATCTTACCTTCTCTGGGGTAAGGCATTTCATGTTGGTTGATTTTAGTATGTGCTGTAAGTATTCATTTAGATCAAGGATGTTTGTATTAACTGTAACCTTCAAGAAAGAAAGAATAAGGTGTGACCATTTTCATCAGCTTCTCTGACACGTTTTAAATCATTTTTGTTCTAAGACCATGGAAAAGAAAGTGTCACTGTCAATTATCCTGTAGTACCATACTGTACTTGTTGATGACTGTAAGTCCTTTTGTATTGGAGAATCTTACAAAAAGGTTTCATCTTCCACCATCCAGCGCTGAAGTAGGGATGGCCTCTTACTTAAATATATGGTACAAAGTATCAGTCAAAATAAGTGTACATCATACGTTGCTAAACATGTGGAAAGAGTCTTTATCATGAATGGTTGCTTCAAGTCTAGTTACAGCCTAAATGTGTACATTTGAATTACCATACCAGAATAAGTCAAAGATACATGTAGTCCAGTAGCTTTTCTCTGACTGACCAATGCTAGTGTTTTACTTCACTCTCCAATGAAATATAGCCACCTCTTGAAAAAAACAGCCATTCAATAGCGTACTATGATACTGTTCAACACTGTACAATGATACTGTGACGGTTTAGGACAGAAAGTGAAGAAAAGTATTGTATCCAGCTGAAACTGCCAGAGAAATTTAGGTAGGATGATCATAATTAGGGTGACCAGATGTCCCGATTTTGTAGAGATAGTCCTGATATTTGGGGCTTTTTCTTATATAGGCACCTATTACCCCCATACACTGTCCCGATTTTTCATACTTGCTATCTGGTCACCCTAATCATAATTAGAGCAGGAACTTGGAAAAGACACAAAAAGCTTATACTCTTAAGTGGCATTGGAACTTTAATGACTACAAGTGTTCAGGACCTGTTTTATATGTCTTAGCGGCAAGTGGGCTTTAGATGTTTGCTTTAAACTCCATGGGAGAAGGGATTTATTCTGCTAATTGGCCAACAAAAGCCTGAGTCAGGTAGAACTGCATGGAGGACAGGTTACTGCAAGAAAGGTTGTGTGGAGCAGTGAGAGCGAGTGTGCATCCATTTTTCCGTTTTTCATTGCTAGAAACTTTCCTGTGCCAGAATCAAACTGCCTCTGCTTTATCTCATATTGTGAAGATCCAGGATTACTCGAGGCTCAAGACCCAGGGAAGGAACTCTCAGACAAACTGGATGATGAAGTCAAGGGGCGTGAGGAAGAGAAAAGACACAGGTACGGAGGGCTTTAACTGCCTCACTATTCCAGGAAGCGCACCACACAGCCTCTTCTCAAAGATCTTTTCATGATGGCTGCCCTAGCACATCAAAGCTTACACAAAACATTATGATTTTAGCTCAAACCTTGCCAAAAAATCCAGGTAACTGCTGAAAAGCAGTGCTCAAGGAGAAGGGTGCAGCTACCACAAACAGCCAACCATAGGAACCAGTCCCTTTGAAATTGCTCTTGGGCTAGCTCAACACTGCCTATGCTAACAGAAGAGGACTAAAGATATATCATTTGGACGCAGGGAGCTCCAAGCCCCGATGTTTAGACTCTTATTACCAGACAGAAGAAATCTAGAGTGAATAGGGAGAAAAGAAAAAAAATGAGGGGAAAAAATCTGCCTGAAAAGTATGTTAGCATTCCTTTTAGTTGAGTACAATTGTAATTTGTTGTATTACAGACTGGGATTGTACACTTTTTTTCTATTTAATGACCCTAATGAGCTGCCCAATTTGATGTGCGTATCACATGCAAATTGCTTCAACATTTTGACAGGGTTACTAACCTGTTGGATATCCAGGAAGCAGTAAACAAGATATATTTTGATTTAAGCAAGGTTTTTGATTATAGTCCCACATGACATTCCCACAAGAAAACTATGGAAATGCATTCAAGATTAAAGTTATAAAGTGGTTGGAAGATGATTCTCAAAAAGTAGTTATTGGGAGGGCAAGTCTAGGCAGTCCTGCAGGGACCAGTACTATTCAATATTTTCATTAATAACTTGGATAATGGAGTGGAGAATAGCCTTATAAAATAGGCAGAGAGGGGTTGAAAACACTGTGGAGGACAGCATTAGAATTCAAAACTGCCTCAAAAAAATGTGAAAATTGGTCTGAAACCAACACGATGAAATTCAATAAAGACAAGTGCAAAGTTCTTCACTTAGGAAGGAAAAAACAAATGCACAACTACAAAATGTGGAATAACTGACCAGGCAGTAATACTGTGAAAAAGGATCTGGGGGCTACAGCAGATTACAAATTGAATATGAGTCAACAATGTGATGCCCCCGCAAAAAAGGCTAATATTCTTGGGCGCATTAACAGGAGTGTCATATGTAAGACAAAGGAGGTAACTGTCCCACTTTATTTGGCAGCAGTGAGGCGTTACTTAGAGTACAGCACCCAATTCTGGGTGCCACACTTTAGGAAAGATGTGATCAAACAGAGGACAGCAGCAAAAATGATAAAAGGTTTAGAAAACCTGACCTATAAGGAAAAGTTAAACTAACTGGGCATGTTTAATCTTGAGAAAAGACGACTGTGGGGAGACCTGATAGTCTTCAAATATGTTAAGGGCTGCTATAAAAAGGATTGTAATCTATTGTTCTCTGTGTCCACAGAAGGTAGAACAAGTAGTTATGAGCTTAATCTACAACAAGGGAGATTTAAGTTAGATATTAAGAAAACTTTCTTACTATAACTGTAGTTAAGCTCTGAAATACGGTTCCAGGTGAGGTTGTGGAAACCACATCACTGGAGGCTTTTAAGAATTGGTTGGACACCTATCATGGATGGTCACCTTGTTCCTGCCTCAGCGTAGATGCCTGGACTTGATGACTTCTTGAGGTCCCTTCCAGCCCTATATTTCTACGATTCTCTGAACCCTGAAAGACGCTGAGCTTGTAAAGATTTCTGCAAAGTCCACAAGAATAAGTGACAGGCTTCATACACTGTACTGCACCGCCCTCTAAGCCAATTTGTGCAGCTGCAACTGAGCCTCCCTTGGATTGGAGGTAAAGCTCTACATGCACCTCAGACATAAAGCAAGGCCCAGCTTCAGTAAACAAGTGACAGGAAACCAACAGAAGAATCAGACTTTTAAAATGAATGAGCTACATATTTTACAGCTAGGAGACTTCCTTTCATCTCCTGGAGCTGCTTTTCAAATGAGGAGTTTGGCAGAAGACAACAGTACACTAACTTATATAGGGCAAGCTATCTACAGAATGGAAACAGCTGCAACCTTCTAGTTTTAAAATGAAGCTTGGGTTATGTAAAATAACCAATGTGTTACTGAAATCATTTTTCAGTGATGGTTTTAGTTGAAAACTGTTGAGATAAGGTACTAGTGTAAAGCTAGTAACAATGGCAAATAGAATAGATCATAACCAAAAAAACTAACTTTGTTTTCCCATTCAAATTCTGCCCACATCTGGCGGAACTCTGCATCAGTACAAGAAGCAGGCTGGATGTAATCCATGATGTCAATGTGAATATCACTGAGGACAACACAGTTTCGGTCACTGGCTGCTCCAGATACATCATACACTGCAAACAAGAAAAACAAAACCACAGGTTTGCAAATTGAAAGTGGCTACAGAATCGTCAACACAAAATGAGTGTTCAATTGAGATTTGTCGGTATAACCAACACATGCAGAGTGTTGGTCTCCTCTGTCCTTCTAGTGGCTGGCTCCCAGAGATTTAAAAGTTTCCTACAGCCTTTGAATTAACAGATGTGGGTCTTTTAGCTCAGGCAGAAGAGGCTCATGCTTTTAGATCCAAAGAGTCTTAGGTTCAATCCCCACTGTAACCGCTCACAGGCATTGCGTTACACCAGCATGCTTTTTAAAAAATATTAAAAGTTATGTTCACAATGAATTTTTTTAAAATTCAGCAATAAAACATTCTCATATTGTAGAATATTTCACTTATCTTCCAGCATTAAATGTTTTTAAAATAATTCTGCTTCTCCACAGAAAGTTAAGTATTCTAATTTTTTTAAGGTTGCACACAGAATTTTCTACTTACCAATATTACCAAAAATGATTCCATTTTCTGTTGATGCTACTTTGACATTAGCCTTAATGTTTGCAAAATCATGAGGAGCAAGAGTCAAAGGAGATGGTTTTTCCACTAATTTCAAGTCACCTGTTAAAATTTTTTTTTAAAGAACAGTTTACGAACAGACAAGAGATAACGTCCAATTAAAATCAGTTTCAGGACACAGCAGATTACCATTTCTGATCTGAATTCTAAAATCTTACCAAAATTGCAATGAAGTCAATAAATTGTAAAACACTGAACTAACATATTTGAAAGCTGAAGCACTAATGAAATGTACACATTAATTAAAACATTAATGGCCTGATTCAAAGCCCACTGAAGTCAAATGGTGCTGGGCTTTGGCCACTGGGCAGGAAGGCGGGCCCCTGGGCATAGGCACAGTTTAACTTCTATTTTGGGGAGTAGGCAGGGCCCACCAGAGCTCGGCCCAGCTCTGCATGGTGGGGCCTGGGAAGGGAAAACCACTTCCACCTGACTAATCTCAGCAGGCTACCCTGGGTCTAGATGGGTGGGTGTGCAACCACATATTATAACTCAAAGAGGGGAAGCTCAGCTCAAAAAGTTTGAAAACCACTCAGGGTGCAGGGAGGGGCTAACTAGGGACTGTTAGGGAAGAGGTAGATAGGGGCTGTGTGCAGGCGGGGGGGCGGGGGTAGCTCAGTGTGCATGAAAAGGGGCAGATAGGGGCTGTTTGCTGGGAGGGCCTTCCCCTTCAGTCACTGCTCCCCTAGGGCTCTGTCAGCCATGGAGCCGGGTCAACTGCCCAGGTGGCTCTTACTGGCTGCATGAGCAGTAAAAGGGGGCTGGGAGCTGAGGAGCAGCTGCAGCCTCTGTAACCAGCAGGAGAAGGAGATGGGGGAGTGCTGTGGCTGCCTGCTCCATGGCACAAACCAGAGCAGCAGCTGTCCTGCACTGCTGCTTCTTGACTCTGACATGGCCAGGTAGTGGGAGAGGAGCAGGAAGCAGGGAAGTGTGGAGCTGGCTCCTGGAACTGCCCTGCTCTGGCACTGCAGTTGGAGGTGGGGGCAAGGCCCCCTAGGCACCCTCCAACACTGCCCATGGGTTTGGAGCTTCTGCCCTACAAGGTATCAGGGCTTGGGGCGCCCCAGCTGGGAACCACTGGTCTATAATATCAACATATTAAATATATAAAACTGATGTGAAGGAAAATAAAGACAGAAAAAAGCTTATTTGACACATACCCTGCAGCCTCCATGTGAAATTCAAGTCATGTGCCCATTCTGACCCCCTCCCCCCCCCCCAGATTTTAGTCTGAATTTAGTGCTTATGAAAGGTGATGGAAATGCCTAGGTCCCTTATTCATCCATAGAGTAGATAAAACATGTGCAACAGCAGTCCAAGTTTCCCCACACTGCCTTGCCAACTTGCCTCAACCCTGACTGTGAAGCAAGTACAGGAAGAAAACTGCCCAGAACACACTTGATCACATTATCAGTACCAGCAGAAGAAAGTTTACTTGCTCCATGAAAAATCAATTCTTTAAAAAGCATTTTAAAATACCTTTTAAGATAAGTAGTTGGTTTTATTAAACAATTCTTTAGGCATTTATAATATGAGATGCAATTTCTTGTACTTCAACAATATCCACTGCTTAATTTCAGACCTAATTATATCAACAAATATTCTTGTTGCACTAGATTATTCCTTACCCAGTGTAGCTAGTTCTAATGTGCAGTTCTGCAAAGTATCACTGGTCTGGTTTACTACAAGCACATCCAATACAATATCATACTGGTTGACATGAACATATGCTTCTGCATAGACAGGATCTGAGAAACCTGTCAACTGAGTAACCTGCCAAGGAAAGAAGATTAATATACATTGTTGAAGTATCTTTCCCCATTGCCAGTTTAAAAAGTTGAACATGGTCACACAAGTGCAGAGACAGAACAAAAACAATAGAAAAAGAGAAAAATATTTGCTAAGACAGATGAGACTGGTAGTCTAAGACAAAATTGCTAATTAAACAAGAGATCTGTAACAAAGACCACCTTTAGTTTTGTACTATTAGCTTATTGTTTTTGTATTTAAACTCCTGCCTCTGAAAAAACTAACTCTTCACCTTATCAATAGAAGTTTTGTCAACAAACTGATTAATGATTTTTTAAAAGTAATCAATTTAAGAACCATTAAAAGTTCATAAATTTCACTGTTAAGAGAGAGTCTTCAAGTATGAAAAGATTAACTGAATAGGCAATAGACCCCCCCCCCCCATATGCACATACTTTTTTTTTGTAAAATGTGAGTTAAAGTTCAGAATACATATCAGAACCTTAAGGATTAAAAAAATCCCCTTTAAACCACAGAATCTCTGCCACTCCAACTTACAATAATATTACAGTTATTGTTTAAAAATGCAAACATTAGAACCCCAGCAAATGCTGAGTTATGATTAAACTGAATGAAAACCAAATATTGGAAAGTCTTCTCCGGGAAGTTTCTTAGGTTTGTTTTTGATTTTTTAAGATATTTCTGCTTCCTGGTCCCCAGAGTGGGTAGCGAAGTAGGGGTTCTTTCCCTTGGACCCTCCTGAATGGCTTCTGGGGAATAGAAGGCAGGAAAGTGGAGCAAAAAAAATACTGCATGGGACCAAAAAAGCCTCAGGATACGGGGAGGAAGGAACAGGATCTTCACTCCATGGCACTCCCTGTCGTCGTCCTCTCACCACCCTAATAAACCATACCTGGCTTTTGAGCCATCCACCAAACTCAAGGTCTCCACATCGCACCACCTCACCACTTCCTGGTTTCTCCTCTCCAATTCCCACCTTCCCCAACCTACAGCATGGGGCCAAGAGAGCATCATGAAGCACAGGGACAAAAGGATTCTTCACTTCTCAGGGCCCCCCACCTTCCCGTCCAACAACGAAACCTAAGAGAACTTTTCAGATACCTGATGAGCTTAATTAGGTTCCTTAGCCCTCATAAACCCAATCGTCAACATTTGACGCTAGGTGTGAGCAATACACTTACAAAAATAAGATACTGAACTATACATTACCTTGTTGAGTTTGGATGCCAAAGGATCAGCAGCTTCTTTTCTTTGTGTGGTCCCCATTGCTGCCAGAAGGCTCAGCTGAAATTGGTCTTCCTTTGAGTTCATTTCATTTTTAGCAGTAAGCTGCATGAAGGAAATGGGGTCATCTGGCTGAACTGTCACATTCCTCTTCTCTGACTCTTTCTGTGGTAAGAAAGCAAAGTATTAATTCTATCTTCTAACGTACACTGAAGTAGTGAACTTCATGCAGCTCCTGGAGTATCCCTGGATGCGAGCTTACTTCAAAATTCAAGCATCCAAAAGTTTATGATTACACAATGGAATTTACAATATCTCACCTTCTGAGAAAGTTTCTCCTCTTCTAGTTTAGCTGACAGCATATGAGAAAGGGACTGTCTGCACTCCTTGTTGAAAATATCATTCATTAGAGGAGAACATTCTGACAAAACCTTCAGACATAGAGAGATACGATCCACGTCGTCATCTGTAATTGGCTTCTTGGGAAGAGAGGACTTACCCAAATGGAGAATAGTGGCCATTAGCAACATAGCCTCGGCAATAAAAGACTAAAGGTAGAAAGGAGAGAGGAAAGGGGTTATTAAATCTTACATATTCTTAAAATTGTAGAAATATTTACATTTGTCTTAACATTCAAGTTTAAAATATAGTTAAAAATTAAAACTATATCCCAGCAGGTAAGATGATTTGTGTCAGTGACTTGTTGCTTAGAACCCAAGAGACCTGCCAGTCACACCAGTCGGAAAGTAGTAAGAAATATTTAGTTGAAGTTGGTCCTGCTTTGGTCCCCAACTGATTTAGCTGGGGTTGGCCCTGCTTTGAGCAGGAGGTTGGACTAGATGACCTCCTGAGGTCTCTTCCAACCGTATGATTCTTCTATGATTCTATCTGGGACTAGATTAATTATCATCAAACACTTAAGAAATGTAGGCATTTCATTTTTGGGCCTCTCTCAAAAGCTTATGATCAGACCTGTAAGACCTGCAAGAGGAAGTATGACTTACATTTTGTTTCTTCTTTTCTTGAACAAGAGCCACATAGCGTAGAGCAATCTTAGTTAAAGTTGTGGCAAGGGAGGCAGCAACAAAGAAATCCCCATCCAGCAAGAATCCTCGTAATGGAGGTCTGCAAAGAAAGTCAATCATGGGGTGTTCGTGTTCTCTCCTCCTTTTTTCCACATTTTACTTTAGCTCTCATATTGTGAGACCAGTGTTGTACAGACAGTTTGGAAGGTCTCAGAGACTAAGTGAAGTTTTACATACACTGGTAGTGAGATGGGAAGTGGAAAGAACAAAGGATAACTTTCACTTTTATCATCAAAGGATCTCACAGCTTTGTACCAGTATGAGCTAACTAAGCCACAAAATAACTCATTGTGAAGTATATAAGAATATAGTAATCATTTCACCCAATAGTGAGATAGAACATGCAACTGTTTAGCAGAGCACAGGAACATTAAGCAATAATTTAGGTAACAAGTGACGAACACCATACCCAATTAAAATTGCAGGGGGAATTTAGGTAGACAGAATGTAATTTACCCAAATTGGAATTTGGCCAGTACATTAGAGTTAACAAATGTACTTTTACAAGAAGTGCCATGTGTTGACTAAAGATCACAAGTGGTCAAAGTATCATCTGGAAGACAATAGCCTTCAATAGGGCAACGGTCTTTGCCATAAAGCTCTGGTATTAACTCAGCACTGAACAGAGAGGGAGAGACTAAAACAGAAAAGGAAACAATAGTAAGACTTATGGATAAAATTATGGAGAAAAATGGAGGAAAAGAAAGAATGACAGATGAGAAGACAGAAAGTGGAGAATGTAATAGAGGAAAAAACTCATTTTCACTGCCAGTCCACCTCATAAAGCTACAGACCAACCCAGGATTAATAGAAAATATGAAACTAGATCAGTCTGTATCACAGAAAAATGGATTTCAGCCTAAATGAACTATTTTCTGGAAAAGCGGAAACAACTAGAAAATGTGGCAATTTCCATATTTTATTGCAGCTACAGTGCCACACTTTGGCCAAGTATCAATCCACTCTGTTTTGTTTGCACATCTAAGAACTAAAGGGGTGATAGACACGAGTTTTGCTATTAGAGATTGATGTAAGTAAGGAGGATATGGAGGGGCAGCAGAGCAATGAATGTTTCAAACACAACCAAAACCCTCTCCTAGGAAGAAATGTTTAGCTGAAGAATACGTGCAGAAGTTCCTTTTCAGATAGAGAAGAATTCTGGAAAGGCTTTAGTATTTTAACCATTTTTAATGTAGCTACCACTAATAAAATATAAAATGCCTAGTTACCTATCTTCTTCCTTTTTGGCAGGTCGGGAACTACTGAGGGCACTCTGCGTAGCATAGGTGCCCATCTCTGTCACCAATTTTTGGGTTGGACTCACAGTCACCTCCTCTTCAGGTTTCAGATCACCAGCTTCTTTCTTTATTTCAGATTCCACTATTGGGATCTGACAATGAACAACAGAAGACATTAAATATATGTTAAATTAACAAAGAATTCAGTAAAGAATCTGAATATAAAGACAATCTTTTTGTTTTAAGGAAAGCAGCCTTTTTTTCATAGAAGTGTTGTCACTTCTCCATCTCTTAAACAGGGATAGGTCAATTACAGCATAATAATTTGGAGAGTTTTAAAAAATTTCTTTTAGAAGGGGGCGTTAATGTACCCAGGAGCTCATTCCAAAACAGGAATAAGCCTTGCCCCCACTAAACTGTCTTGGATGCCTTTTACAATTAAAACCTCATGTACTCGCCATTTGTAAGCAGACACACACTAGTCAATGTGTACCCTATAATTTCAAATTCGCTGTATTCTTTCCGAATAAGGATTCTTGTTTCCCCTTCTGACAATGAGATTATCAGATAATCAAATATCGCTTCCTCAGAGTATGATGATGATGGTTTACTAGTTTATCAGAAGTAAATGATGCATGAAGTCATGAATAATTATTGTTCCAGAGTAAGACTACACATGACAGAGCCTGCAAAGTCTTGAAGTTCAAAATACTATTGCATCTTATATCAGTTGTTAAATCTTCTCTTGAAAAATACATTACACATAAAAATATAGAAATGAAAGCAGAAAGTGTTTTTAGACAATACACACATACCTCTCCCAGTGATCTGCGGACTTCTGTCATTACACTTTGTATATCTTCCTTTGTGCTACAATATTCTCCAAGGATCCACAAAGCTCCCCTGTAAATCCTGAGATAAGAAACATAATTAAGACACGTTTTCAAGCACTACTGGTAATTATTCTTCCACTGTACTCTAATGCACAATGAGGAAGTGCTACACTGAACAGCTTCACGGGGCTATAAGTTAAAGCATGAGGAAAAAAAATACATTGTGCTTACAGTATGCATCAAGCTAAAAAATATATAACGTGACTGGTCAAGACAATCAGCTTTTTGGCACTACTATCCTATCCCACTGAATAATTATAAACTCAATATTCAAATTAAAATAACTATACAAGGAGAGTTTTCTGCTAAGGATTTAGTCTTAGCTACATTAATCTTAATACATGTAAATTCAATTCCAACACTTTACAATGTTTAGCTGAACCGCTATTTTATTATGAGATCAGTTGTAATGTTTCTAATAAACCATACACATTGAAATTGGGTCGGATTTTAAATCCGCTATCAGGTCAATAAGGAAAAATATATTCTAGGAATATTTCAATCAAAACAGGTATTGAGGATGAACACTCCCCAATTGTTCAATTTAGACCATTTTCTGCCCAATAGGAGGTTACAATTTTATCTGGATTGTAATGAAGTTATGATTCTGATGTGCGCTAGGTATCACCATAATAAAAGTGGTATAATGTCATAGAAAAACGTGATTACTTCTGCTATGATTGAAGCTCTCTTGTTCCATCAGAATACTAAACTTTTAGTGCCTGGCAAAGGAAGTGTGGACTCCTTGCAGCCACCACTTATTTCATATTCTGCTATGTGGATTGGAATTCTTTTACAGTGAGTTCTCTGATAACATACAATAAGCAATTTCTAGTTTCCTTCAAATCAAATGCATTTAAAATCATGTTGTGGTCATCCGTTGGCAACACTAGGTTATTTTAACGATTACAACATTTTAGATTTAGCCTTCATCATCAATGTTGCTGTCTAGTAAACGTAAAGCAAACAACTAACAATTGCATCATAAAAATGAGATTTATTAAGTCAATGTTCCTCAGTCAATGCGATATTAATTTATTATGTTTTTCATACAAATTTGGAGGGAAAGAAATTCCCCAGAAATAATTTCCTGGCAAATATAAATTCAATTTAAGTAGGGAATGTCTGTAGTCTGAAGTTTGCTCAAAATAAAATTCTCTCATCTAATTTCCCCTTTCAAACAGTTTCAAAGTGCATGAGAATTCTTGAATTTAGTTGATGTGCAGTGTATTCTTTAAAAATATTTTAAACCTACTTGACACTTTTAATGGCATGAAAGACTTCCAGCATCTTTTCAACAATAAGTAGTCTGAGATTATCAAATCGCTGAATTGCTTCACGCACAAATTCCAAGACATCAGCAGCTGCAGCTTCATTATTATCACTTAGGAACTCCATCAACTAGGACAAACAAGAGTGAATACGAGCTCAAACAGCAGAGTTATATAACTTTAAACGGTCACAACCTTTACAAGAACTATTACAGCACCAAGTGCTGAACAGCAACAGAAGGAACAAGGACAAGAAACAAAAGTAATGTAGTATTTTGCCCGTCATTTGCAAACTGATGCCAAACCAATTTAAGCTGAGCTACTCCAAAGCTCTCTCTACTAATTCAGAAGAAAAAAGAGAACAAACTATGTATCTTTTATATTCGTTCCCTATAGATCAAAGAATTCATGCCTTCATACTTTATTCAGCCAAAACTTGCTCATTCCAATAAATAAGCACCTTGGAACATTTTTTCTATTTGCATGGGTTAGTGTGTACTGATTAAAAAAAAACAACAAAAAAACCCCAATTTTCCAGTTTGTGTTCATCAAGAACAGTAAAATAAAATTATATAATTTATTTTACTGTTCTTTATATACTCTCTCTCTCTCTCTAGTAATTTATATATAAAAATAAAACTTACAGAAGATGGATAACTGGCAAATGACAAAGAAGCCCTAAACTTTTTAGGGGAATAGTAGTATAATTTACAATAACACCTTTACAAAGAAGATATTAAAAGGTAAGATCTAAGCGTCAGTTATTTTCTTGGAGAAAGTAGCAAGGATCTTGGAGATCAGTTAAAACACATTTACTGTAAATATAATTAAATATTTTGCATACCACAGGAATAACATTTGCAGCCATATCTGGAAACCGAACGCTACAGGAATGCAGTGTCCGAACAAGCAACTGCCTGTATTTGTCAGTATCTTCATGCTCTGTCACATTGTTTGTTTTAATCACTTCTTTCTTCAAAACAATCACCAGCTATAAAACACATCAAATAAGTTTCAGCTGAACCACATGCTTTACTGAAGAACAAACTAGAATTAAAGCATAAAAAAATACATATTTACCTCTTCCACATTTCTGGAAGACACAAGATCGAGAGCTAACTGAAGGGTTTTCTTGCGCACTTCTAAATCTGGAGTACTCAGCACTCTCAGTATGTCCATAACCAGATCCTGAAATCAATAAACGCACTTAAATTAAAGTTTCAAAACCAATAATCAGACAAAAAATAATTTTCTTGCTTTAATTAAGTCTTCTTTCTTTTTTGTGCAAATATACAATTTCCAAGCTATAGTACAGAATTACTAAAGAGATCATTCAAAAAATGTGTAAGTTGTGTATAGCATATTGACAGAAAAGTATAATGATAAAATGATTCTTAGTCTCAATTAAGATTTTTTATCTTTTTTTTCCTGTTCTGAGATTAGTATCTGAACCCTGGCTGTGCATTAAGGAAATTCAAAATATTTGTTTAACATACTGTAATTTTATGTAGTATTTTTCCAACAAACTGAATCATTGAAGTTTTCCAAAAAAAGGTCACCCTTTATCGCCAGGGCCGGCTCCAGTTTTTTTGCAGTCCCACGTGGCAAAGAAGGGGGGGGAAAAAAAAAAAAAAAAAAGGATTAAGCCGTGATAGGCAGCACTTCGGCAGCAGCTCTACTTCGCCATTTCATTCTTCAGCGGCAATTCGGCGGCCAGTCCTTCCCTCCGAGAGGAACTTTCTATTGGCCGCCCCAAGCATTTGCTTCCTGCGCTGGTGCCTGGAGCCGGTCCTGTTTATCGCTGCTAGTTCTCATGCTATCAAATAAAACTAGACCTAAACATAAAATACTGTCCAGCAGCATTTTATAAACAGGCCGATTATTTTAAATATTGAAAGTACATTATTTTTTCTTACCATAGTGACAGAATTTTATTTTTATTTTAGTTAAAGTAAAATCTAAAATAGATTTTCCCAGGGCAAACAAAAAAAACAACAGTAGAGCACTTACTTGTAATACTCGTTCATGAGCAGGATGGTCTTTCAGTTCAATCAAGCGATCCAACACAATCAGTTTCACATTGTTATCACTCTCTTTAATAATTAAGTCAATGTAACACTGAGCCGCTGCCTAAATAATAATAAAAAAGAGTGAAAGCATTTTTTCAAAATATTTTAGAAACTGTGGGAAAAGATAAGAACAACTATTCGTAGGAAACACCAATTCCTGGGGGAAATCCAATGAAGGAACACACTCTAGAAACGTATGAAGGGTTATTTTAATAATAAGTAAGAGAAACTAGGCCGCTGAACAGTTTTCTAGGAATTCATTGCTGGAACCGTTTTCCAATTTAGGGCTTACCTGATGATGCACTATTGGTAGCCTTTTCTATGCTACAAGGCAGTTTTGCCTATTGAGGAGACACGCTGGCCAGAAATACCCAGAATTTTTATTTAGTTATTTATTTATTTATTTTTACTAGCACCCCACTCCAGAAAGTTGCAAGGGCAATGGTGAGATTGAAGCTCATCTAAATTAGCTTTGTTCTTACAGCTCACAAAGGTAATCTCACCAGCCCATATAACATGATTTATACTCAAACTACAAATTTTACAGGCTGAAGATAGGGTCTGTTTTTATGGTTCCCTCTTCCAAAAAGATCAAATAAACAAAATATAAGCCCAGCTGCACATTAAGGGGCCAATCTTGCAAGCTTTACTCAAATGGGTAACCCATACTTAAGACACTGCGGTAAGTAGACCTAAGTATGTCGACTTCAGCATTGTAGAACAGGGCTTAGTCCGTAACTATTCAGTATTTGGCTTCATTGCTCAGAGCGCCAAGATGACTTCATGTTAGTATCAACTGTGGAGGTGGTTTGTGTAATGTTTACATCTGTCCAATGGCAATTGGATAGAGACCACAAACTCATTTCCTACTGGCCAGTGACAAACATCCAGAGGCTCACGTTAGCCAACCACTGAAAAGGGTGATATTCACAAGATGGTTGAGTCATTTGTCTAGTGTCAAAACAGTCATGCGACAAAGAATGTCAATCTTTCAGACATTACACATGTTAAATTGTAATATATGCTAACCCAGTGTAATGCAGACAAGTTATTAAAGCATTCTTAAACATCATAAATCACTGCAATACCTTGATTGCTGTTGGTGCACTGGAGAGTGTAACTAGTGTTCCTGCTGCTTCATATTTTACTGCAGGACTAGATGACTGCAATAAGTTGTAAATACAGCGTATAAATCGAGCTCTTTCTGATGGATTAGCATGGCAGACCTAGATGAAAAAGACAACAATAGATGGAAAGCATACTGAAGAAAAATAAAAAGCTATTGTAAAAATACAAGAACTCTAGTTTATCTCCTTAATTACCTCGCTGCAGGAGGCAGTGAAAAGCAGGAATGCCTTTGTCTGAGGATAAGAGCCCCTCAGTCTAGATTGATAGGAACCAGGCAATATGAAGCGAGAGAGTATTATACACCTCTTAAGATCTCAACTTGTAAAGAATGTCCTGCACTAGCTAGTATTATGGAGTACTCCATAAGAGGGAAAAACACAGAAAACAAAAAAATACTTATTCCCAGACCAGGTTAAAGCAAATCAGATGTGTGCCAATTTCATTGCATTAGCTTGCACCTTCTAAGCTTGACCAGTCCATTGCTTTCAAGAGAAATTATATCCAGTTCAGCTAAACAGTGAGTCATCATTTCCAAATGGACTAGCTGCTCACTTAAGACTAGATTTCTAGTTATGAAACATCTCACTATCCAGCCAACCTTTCTGAACTGTATTTTTTCAATATAGAGTAAAAATGCACATTTATTTAAATGACTGCAGTCATTTCCCCATACCTTGTAAATTAGTTCAACAATAACCAGTTGAAGAATGTCACCAAATGTCTGGACTTGGTCAATGCAGGTACTCAGATAATCCAAAGCTCGATCCTATGGAAATAAAATACAAGTAATCTGGTTTGTTTTAAGTGTTATATTTGAATACAAATTTTAAAGTGATCACAATATAAAAATTAAAAGCACAGGATTATTCCTTCTGCTACATTCAACTTAACACTTGTAGAACAGTGCATAAAACAATATACAAAATTACAAAATAATGAATTCATTTAGGCCCTAAAGAGCATTATCATCACACAATTAGTTTCTTATTTGTTGCCACCAACCAGGCAAATAGGTCAAAACCATCAAAAAATTGCTGCATAACAAATATTTCAATTTTTGAGCCAATGAGGGAAAAGGTTTCTGAGTCAAGTCTGGAGATGTCATTTGAGAAATAAATAGCTAATATAAGTTACAAAATGGTAAGTAATGTGGCAAATCTTCACACGGCTAAAGATGATTATGCCTCTCAGTGCCAGTGTATCTCCCTTCCACATAAGGGGACGGCACTGTTTGAAAACAGAGAGGTGTAAAGGTCTCATGTAGCTTTATTCTTCTTCTTCAACATTTCCAAATACTTCACAAATCTATGAATAGTCTCTACATGAGGGAGGATGGGAGGCATATTTGTTGTATTAAAAGATCTGCCATATCCAATTGTTTACAAATATCTCCATTAGTTCTACGTTTAGAGTTTTCACATGCTTAAAAATCCTGAAAATCCCCAGCAACAGAGATGGACAGAACTGCAGAAGCCAGGGAAACTTTAATATTTTATTTATTAAGCTGTTCCTCCAAAAATAATGTTGGAAGCCCGTGTAAACTCATATTCTGATATACAGGAACCCATCTTCGGTCAAAATAAAACATTCAGCTACCTCTGCCCCCAAGTTAAACAGCCAAGGTATAACCAGGGAAACTAAGCATATTGTACCTCTCAAAAATTTATTCTTTTGCATGATCTGAGAGCTTTCCCACTTTAAATTTCTGTACCATGTATTTTTTATTACCAAATTAAACCTTTAAAAATATTTCAGTTCTAGTTTATAATTTTCATAGAACTAACTAAATTGCACTTATTTTATGCAAAAGTACCTTGATAATTTACACCACCAACAAATCAAACAGGCTAGTCAGTCATTAACTAGGTGTTCAAAAATAATTTTAAGGAAAATATCAAAACCATAAGAGAATTAGGACAATCAATTTTACCTGATCTGCATGAATTAGCATCATAAATGCATTTCTTTTGCAGCTTGCATCTTTCTCATTCACCAGGAAATCATGGATCAATTCGGGAGCATCAGGTATAAGATGTTCAAAGTTTCTTTTAAAAAAATATTTTGGAAAAAAAATGTAAGAAAGGTAAACAGAATGATATAGCTAAATACTTAACTGCATGTGTTCTATACAAATGTTTAAAATGAAGTGTTAATAGATAAGATCTTCATTTTTTTGTCCAAAAATCTTTGTGCACTTATGTTAAAAAGTGAATGGATGTAAGATATATACACATTCATATTTAGTGAATTATTGCTTGTTACTCTGGTAACTAAGACCCCCCTCCCCAACTGGTTTTGGTTTAATTTTAGTTTATTTGTATTATTCAATCACGCAAATACAGTTTTCCTTTGAGAACAACTTTCACATTACTGCTTCTGCATATATAACTAAATCATAATGTTGTACTACTTAATTAAAAAATTAAATTAAATTAGCTGAAAGTTGTCCCACTTTCTATGTATTCATAGCAGCTGTACAATCTTCATTCCCAACAACCTTAACTAAGCTGATTTCAGTGGCGCTCTGGGCAGGTGCAAAGGTTTGCCCACTCAAAGTGGCTTGCAGGATCAAGCCTTAGTTATATTTGAGAAAGCTGTAATGGTAAAAGGTACTATGTATACTAAGTCTACTGAACTGAGCAGGATCTAAAATAAAATTCAAATGAATCTCATATTAGACTTCTTTTTTATCGGGACTTCCCAGGTGAAATCCATTGACATTAGCCTGGACCTCTGAGGTCCAAAGGTTTAAATAATTCACAATTTTTACCTGTAAATTGTGTAGATTGCCAGGACTGCATTTCTGCGCACATAGCTGTGACGATGTTCCAAACACGCACGAATAGCTGGCATCAAAGGTTCCAGTAATTCTGCTTCTTTCAGCTTGCAGAGAAAACGAAGAGTAGAGCCCCGGATAAATTCATTGGGGTGCTGAAGATCCTAAAATAAGAAAAGTAAAGTATTAGTGTTTGCTGAAATACCAAGTATTACCATTTTACAATTTTCCCTGCTGTTAAACATTTGCCCTCTGAACAAGAGCTAAAATGACTGATAATTTTATAATTAAACTGCATTGAGATACAGGAAAGATTATTTTATTTTACTCCCTATATATAGATTTTAATTCTTCATGACCATAGAAACATTGGGGGGGGTTTAAAACCATTACCACATGTGGGATAACAGATCTCTCTCTCTTCAGTGGAGAAAGAGGAATAAGGGAAATCAGAATGTCTGTAACCAGAACATAAAGGGCATGTCTACATTGGCAAAATTACAGCGCTGCTCAGACAGCGCAGAAGGAAAACCGCTGTTGTGTGTTCACACTGACAGTTGCCTGTGCAACAGCATGTTCACACTTGCAGCACTATTTGGAGCGGTGCACTCTGGGCAGCTATCCCACAGAGTACCTCTTTCTCTTTTGCTGCTAAGACTTGTGGGAAGGCAGAGGGGGTCAGGGGCATGCTGGGTCCAGTCCCAATACCCCGTGATGCATTGCTTTGCGTCCCAGCAATTCCTGTGCTTCCGTCCCCATTTGGCAACATCCTTCAACTGTTTGTGTACTGCGCGCCCTGCCTCTTTCAGGTTGCAGGAATGGATCCCGAACTGCTGACCAGTATACTGCTCGCACTGACTAACATGTTATGAGTGGCAGTGGAATTATTCCTTAAACTACAAAGGCAAGAGGAGTGCGACACTGATCTTGCCACACAACGTAGCTACAACACGATATTGCTTGTGGCATTCACAGAGGTGCTGATCACAGTGGAAAGCCACTTCTGAGATTGGGAAACAAGCACTGAGTGGTGGGATCACATCATGATGCACGTCTGGGAGGACGAGCAATGGTTTCAGAACTTTAGCATAAGGAAAGCCACATTTATGGGACTGTGTGATGAGCTTGCCCCAGCCCTGCGGCACAAGGACACGAAACTGAGAGCTACCCTGTCGCTGGAGAAGCGCGTGGCGATTGCACTGTGGAAGCTGGCTACTCCAGACTTCTACTGATCAGTCGCTAACCAGTTCAGAGTAGGAAAGTCAAATGTTTGTGTTGTGTTGATGGAAGTGTTCAGGGCCATTAATTGCATCCTGCTCCGAAAGACCGTGACTCTGGGCAACGTGCGTGACATTGTGGATGGCTTTGCACAAATGGGCGTCCCTAACTGCAGAGGGGAAACAGATGGCGCACACATTCCAATTCTGGCACCAAACCACCTAGCCAGCGAGTATATTAATCAGAAGTGGTATTTCTCAAATGGTTCTCCAGGCGTTTGTGGATCACCGTGGGCATTTCAGACATTAACACAGGCTGGTCCGGAAAGGTGCACGACGTACGCATCTTTCGGAACACTGGCCTGTACAGGAAGCTGCAAGCAGAGTCTTTCTTCCCGGACCAGAAGATCACTGTAGGGGAAGTCGAAATGCCCATTGTGATCCTTAGAGATCCTGCCTATCTCTTAATGCCATGGCTTCTGAAGCCATACACCGGAAACCCTGACAGCAGCAAGGAGCAGTTCAACAACAGGCTGAGCAAGTGCAGAATGACTGTTGAGTGTGCATTTGGTCATTTAAAAGCCCACTGGCGATGCCCGTATGGGAAGCTGGACGTGGCCGATGACAATTTTCCTATGCTTACAGCCACGTGCTGTACGCTCCATAATATGTGTAAAGGGAAGGGTGAAAGCTTCACTCAGGGCTGGACCACAGAGGTTCAGCGCCTGGAGGCTGAGTTTGAGCAGCCAGAGACAGGGCTATTAGAGCTGCACAGTGCAGGGTCATAAGGTTCTGGGATGCCTTGAGGCAGCAATTTGAAGCTGAAAGCCACTAATATTTGCTGCTATGCTCAGGATGTAATGCTAGGTGATGACTGGTGCACATGATGCAATAAGGGGGTTTAACATAACTGCAAGTTGCTTTGCAGTGCTCTTTTTGCTTTCATTTAATAGAATAAAGATTGCTTTCAAACCAACACAATTATTTTATTAAAAAGACAACAACCGGAGGAGAGAGTCAAACAACAAAAACAGATCAACAGGGAGCGGGATGAGGGAAGGGAAGGTCTCTGGAGGAGGGGTCCCAGGACAGCTACAGATTTGTGTATATCCAGGGATCGTAGCCAACCTTCTCCTTTGGAGTACAATGCAGTGGGTGCTGTACTTCAGCAGGGCCAAACTGCAGAGGGATGGGTGTTAAGTGCAGTGGATAGTGGGAGTCCACACTGCTGGACTGTGAGGAGGGAGGAGCAGAATGCTGTGGGTAGAGTGTGGAGCCAGGAGGTTCCTAACAGTGTGTTGGCAGGGCAGCGGTGCATAGGAAAGAGTATTGTGACAGCGGCTGCAGGGGAGGGCGGGCACGGAGCCGCTCGGTTTGAAGAGCTAGTACCTCCTGGAATGTGTCCACTTGGCTCTTCATATAGTTTAAGAGCCGCTCTGTGGCTTCCTTCTAGTGCAGTACCTCTGAAACTTTTTTACTGGTGATCCCTTTCACTTCAAAGCCTTTGAGTATGACCCCCCTCCTTATAAACCATTATAAATGCTGGAGGCAAATCAGGATTTGAGATGGAGGTTGACAGCTCACAGCCGCCATGTAATAGCCTCGTGATCCCCTGAGGGGTCCCGACCCCCAGTTTAAGAAAACCTGTTCTAGTGTGCCGCATTCTCCTTTCAGTCCCTCTTCTCGCTGTCCTGCCACTCCAATTTCTGTTTTTCAGCGACAGCATGCATCATAACCACACGGAGAAAGTCCTTCTTAGTTCTTCGTGGCCACTTTCTAATTCTGCACAACTGTTCTGCTGCCAGTAAGGGAGGCTGGCCTCCCAAGGTCATCTCTGTGAAATTTAAAATGCAACATTTTGCAGAAGCAGTATTGTTTGCAACACAGACAACACTGATTCAGTGTTTTAAAACACAGCCAGTACTCACACACCTGTCACTAACTGGCTGTCCCCAGGCAAGCACACATGAGCCAGAAGACTCCCAAAGTGGTGAGCAGCCACAGGGGCAGGGAAAATCACTCTTCCCAGACCCTGCTGTACACTGGGCACCTGGCTCTTGGAGAGAGCCAGCACTGTAGGGGAGGCTTGATAATCATTCCTGTCCCCACACTTTCCACAGGATGTGATCATTATGGAAGATCTCGCTGGTGAGGGTGAGCAGGGAATCAAGTGAAGGTCTTCTCCAAGCCTGCAGCTTCCACCCTGGCCTCTATGTGGCTTGCCTCTGTGCAGCGATGTTGTCCCCTCCCGCTGTGATGGCACAGTGCCTCGGGAAAGTTACCATTAATGGGGCAAGCAAGAGAGTTTCCTGGACATCTCTGAGGGAGAGTCTCGTGAAGTGACGGAGTCTATCAACAGCCTGTTCCGCATCTCAGAATAGGCATGTGGTGGGAGACAAGCCTGCTTTCTGCAACCTTCCTGCTCCCAGCAAATTGCTTGAGCAATTCCCAAAATCAGATCCATTTATCCTGTTTGCGCTTTGCCAAGATCTGACTGCTGTGACTGGCTAGGCCCCTCTGGAGTAGAAAAGAGCTGACTGCATGCATACTCTGCCTCTGGGTCCCCCCTCCCCCTCTTCATCCAAGATTTCCTCCTCCTGGCTCAGTCCACTCTTGACTGGCACGTGAGCCAATGAAGTATCCACAGAGGCCTTAGCGGTGGAGATGGGGTTGCCACCAAGTATCGCATCCAGCTCTTTGTAGAACCGGCAGCTTGTAGGTGCAGCACCAGAGTGGCAGTCGTTCCGCAGCTCCTTCACTTTTACCCTACACTGCAGTGTGTCCCAGTCATGGCCCTTTTCTATCATGCATTGTGAAATCTGTCCATAGGCATCATAATTCTTATGGTTGGAGCGCAGCTGGGACTGCACAGTCTCCTCTCCCCAAATGCCGACATGGTCCAGCAGCTCGGCATTGCTCCAAGCGGGGGATCACTTGGTGCGTGGAGCAGGCATGGCCACCTGGAGAGAATCACTGAGACCATTGCATGCATCACCAAGCAAACAGGAAGGGTACTTTCAAATTTGCAAAGGAATATACTTGTTATAAATGGAAAACATCCAGACACTTGTGTGGCATTGCTACACTCCTTGGGCTCAAGTTTTTAAGCTTTTACTGCTATTTGTGGGATTCCAATGTAGTTATTTTTCCAGATCAACAAAAACAAGCAAATTCCTAGTGTTTCAGACCCAGTGGCAACCATGCTGAATGATTCATTACATTACTACATTATTCTGACTGAAAATGGCAATTTAAAAAAACCTAGGAAAAATGACTCTCTGTATTTTCATAATTTGAAGATTTCATTGGAAAGCGTATGGTCTAGCAATGCCATTGTATTACTCCAGACAGTCAACCAGATCTCAAAGTCAAATGTTTCTGATAGCGAAGTTTTCTCACCATATTTCAAGGATAATGTTAATCAGATTCAGGACAGTCTCAGTTGCACCAAAGTAGTAGCATCAGTGCAGAAAAGAATGAATGTACTCTCTCTTCCAACAGTTTCAGAACAGTAAGTTTCAAACGCATTGGAAGAGAAATGCTCATTCAACAAGCTGACGTTATGACCCTCCTAGTGTAAAATGTTTGTGCTCTTTACTGATAGAGATAATTAATGCCTCCTTGAGGAAAGGCAATTGTGACCACCCTTAAACACTATAAAGTCTGGTCCCTGCTCAAACAAACTTGCCAATTTCTGCCCTATTTCTAAACTCTTTCTGAGGGATAGGTGACAGAATGCCAAAATCTAGCAGCACCCAATATCCTCCTTTCTTGGACCATATTCAGTTGGGTCTCAAACCTGGACACAGCACAGAATCTATTAATCTCAGCAGTCAATCTCCCCAAAAAGATAAAGGTCAGAAATACAGGATGATTCTATTAGACCTATGCCACTGATCTTGAGATGGCATCCCATTTCTGCTCTGCCAATGATGCCAGCCTTCACTGCCCACTTGTTAAATTTCTGAACAAGTACTTTCATGCTTTCTCTCATGCTCCCACTTTGTATGGGAGGAGTCCCCCATAAAGCCTTGCTTTCTTTCTTATCCCTTCTTAAAACTTCTTTTTTGCAATGTCTATAAAATATTTTTTGACAACAGTTGGGCAATGAATGTGCTGAGACCACTGTCTATCATAATAACCAGTATTGTCTCATTGTTTCTCACCAATGGAATCCCAAAGGGTTGCAAAATTGAGGCCTCTTTTATTCAGTGTTTGTGAATCCACAGAGGGAAACAGAAAAATCACTATGACGACACTCAGGTGTATGCCTCTCTCTTTTATCTGGACAGTGCTATTTCCTGGAACTTCCAGCAAGTGGATGAAAACTAGCTCATTGGCTAAATCTGATTAATACAAAGGATATTAGAGACACAAGATGAGTGAGGTAACATCTTTCATTGGACCAACTTCTGTTGGTGAGAGAGTGAAGCTTTTGAGCTTACATAGAGTTCTTCAGGTCTCTGTAAGCTCGAAAGCTTCGCTCTCTCACCAACAGAAGTTGGTCCAATAAAAGATATTACCTCACTTACCTTGTCTCTCTAAAACCCTGGGACCAACATGGCTTCAACAACATTGCATAAGACAAAAGATATTAGCAACAGCCAGAATCATCGACTTTTATCTGCAACTGGCCAAGACATTACCACCTTTCCTCTCAAATGCAGAGTACGCCACAACAGTCCATGCCATTAGCACTTAACTACACAAATACAACGAACTCTATCCAGGGCTACTCTTGAAGGTTACCTGAATGTTCCAGCTAGACCAGACACATATGCCATCTTTTAGAAGGCAAGAGAAACTGGTAAGTGCATATTACAAATGGACATGTGTGCTGCAATTTCATGTACAGGTATAACTGAAGGTGCTGGTTACCATCTGAAAAGTCCTAAATAGCATAGGATACAGTTATTTCAAAGATAACTTCTTCCTTTTATACTCCCTCATAACAATTGCATCAACGTTGTTAATCCCTAGAGAAGATATCACAGGAAAAGGTAATAAGGTTGATCCTCACCACTCAGCTCCACTTCTGCTGGAAAGCAGACAGTGCACATCTTTGTTTAGGCATAACTGAAAATATTTGTATTTTCTTGGCAACAGATCTTCCAGATGGCAATTCCTCAGCTCTGACCCACGCAGGCAGAGTGGTTAGGTCACTGAGGAAAGGAATGCGGTGCATCTACTCATTTGGATCAAAATATTACATTACCTGGTTATGCTTTATGTAGAGATTGGTCAGATACAAGGGTGATGGGGCATAAAAACACAGACTAAATAACAAACATGTTTACCTTTCTATAGGCATCACAGACAAGGATCATTTCTTGCAATAGTTTGCCATCTGGAGTGGTCTTCGGAACTATCTCCCAAAAGACTAACAGCAGTTTCTTGATGGTATGATCTTGAAGAGGCAGTACAAAACGAATAATAGTCATCAGAAGTCCAGGTAGTTTTTCACCATTCAGGATCATGATAATTACTTTCTTCAGGGCCTCTGTCTTAGACTTTACATCTCCTTTTTCTGGTAGAGGGAAGCAGGAGTTCAAAAGTAAGCACAGCAATTACAGAAAGTGACAAATAACAGGTGCCCCCAGAATTACTTAAATAATCAAGGCTTGTTAAAACAATCTAACAGAAATATTGACACTTGATGCCAGCAAATATAAACCTTGCCCTCAGGACACCACCACATTATTATTTTTTTTCTATTACCGTAGCACGTGGCTCTTGGTCTGTGACTAGGGCTCCTGACTGTGCTAGAGATTACGCTAATGAATTCATACTCCTAAATTTAAGAGAATAATAAAGAGCATGGGAGGTTTAATAAATACAGCTGTAATTTAGCTTCCACTGAAGCTCAGTTAATTCCACTACACAGTTCTAATGAAGGGAATTTCATTACTGACACAGACCATATTCACACCAGGAAATCACAATGCATTATGGTGTTGCAGTCATTCTTGCATATGCACTTCTTACTGGGGGGGAATTCTGCACCGCTGTGTATGCACAGAATTTATGTCCCCTGCAAACGACTTTGTTTGCTCACAGAAAAGTGACTTTACAGGGAAGCAAAGGGAAGCCACAAGAGTGGTCATGCAACCCTTCCTAGCAGTATGTTTTGGGTGCTAAGGGAAGGGGGCAGGACTGGGGAAGACCAGGCTCAGCTGCTAGTCCCGGCTGGGCTGGGGAGGACAGAACTTCCTCTTCACCTGCACAGCATCTGGGGTTGGGTCAGATCCACTCTCAGTTTTCTTCTCTAGCTGCAGGAAGTTCTGCAAACTTCTCCTGCCCCCACTTCCTGCACCCATTGCTCCTCAACTGCAGGGTGAGGGATCCCTCTACAGGGAGCTGCTCCTCCATCCCCCCCAAACCTCTGTGCAGCCAGACTCCCTCATACCTAGACACTCCTGCCAAGCCACACACCCTGCACTCAGAAGCCCCCCAATGAGTTCCACTCCCCCTGCACCTGGACCACCTCGACAAGCCACCAGCACGCAGACCCCCATGCCACTGAGCCCCAACCAGGTGCACCTGGATCCCCACCCCACTTCTGCAGCATCTGGACCCCCCCCAACCCCCATGCCTAGACACCCCCCTTCTGAGCTCTATTGCCCTACACCCAGACACCCCCACCGAGACCCCACCACTTTCACCTGGAGTTCCACTTCCATGCAGTCTCATTACCATTGCACACAGAACCCCCTAACAAGCCCCTGTGCATCTAGATCCCCGACTGAGCTGCCCACACCCAAACTGCCCCATACAGAACCCTCTCAACCCACACCTGGATCCCCCCACAATAAGCCCCTCCACATTTGGATATTGCCTTTCTGAGCCTGCCTGCCCACACCTAGTGTGCCCAGCACAGAGGGGCAGGGCCCTGGGGCGTTTCTGGGGCGGGCCCGGTCCTTGCACTGTGTCAGGATTGGGTGCAGCCTCGTCGCTGAGTCCAAGTCCGGGGGGAGGGAGGGAAGCGCTGCACAGTGATTTCCCACCTCTGTGCAGCCAGTGGCGCGTGCTCCTCAATGTCATGCTGGAGCCTCCACATTTAACAAATAAAATTTGCAGAATTTTAAACTATTGGTGCAGAATGCCCTCAGGAGTAACCTCTGAGTTAGTAAGAATGCAATAGTGTTGGCAATATGTACTGAACTACAAAGCAGCAAAAACTTCAAGACTCCAGTATGTCAGTGCATTCCTTATTAAATCTAACTGAGCATAAACACATAAATAGGAAAAGAGAGAGAGAAAGAGAGTGTTAACAGACATAAAAAGAGAGACTTGCTCAGATACAATAAAGATAGGAGCTATATGAATGACAGGTCATCAGTGGACAGTTACTACCAAAACACTGTAAACAGAGGAAATTTTCCCTCAGATTTCAAAATCCAACATTAATCCAGCAAACCTAAATTCACAGATTGCTGTATATATCAGTATTTAATTAGAAGAGATTGCTAGGGCCATCAGACATTTATTTTGCAATGGACGGACTTCCAATCCAACACATACAAATGTAGGTACTCTTGAATTATTGGGAGGAAATGGTTGCTAGAGTACCACTGGCTTTGGAAATGTTAATTATTTCCAATGGTTTTTGGAGGTATTCTCCTCTTTCCTTTCTCTGCTTTCAGAATGGTTGAAGTATTCCAACATGTGATGTGGTAGAACAGAACTTGGAACCAGGAACTCTCCTTGAAATCTGCATAGTAGGAATACTTCGACTCTCACTGAACTCAATAGGAAGTGCTATCTTTCTACATACACAATACAGAAAGGTATTAAATTTTACCTTTTTAAGCATGGGAGAAAGTTTACTTAGTGGTTTGAATTTGTATTTGAGGTGCCAAAAAGAAGGCTTTACCATGAAGTATCCTCTCTCTATTTCCCATCCTCAAAAAGGTCTTAGGACACTTGAAAAGTATTCAAGTCATAAAACAGAATGATAACTTTGCCCCAAGTTTTCTTGCTTTTACATTATAAGGCATATTCTGACAGGTGCTTTAGATCCTATATTAACCAACTAGGGCCTCAATTCAGCAAGGTATTTAAGTGAGTGAGTAGCCCCATTGGACTCCCATGCTTAAGTACAGGTCTGTATCCTGACTACCTTTTTATTGGATTTAGAATAGCAATGTTATGGATAAAGGTTCTGTTTTTCAATTACCAAATTAGGTTTATTTAAATATAATATTACAGTTGTGTACTTTTTAAAATAACTATAAAAGCAATTAGTTTAAGAGATAATGGTTTTATAATTTAAAGTAAGTATTATGTTCAAGGTTATCATATAATGAGAAAGAAAAACCAGAGTTAATTCAAGTAAAACTGAATCGCTTGCTAGCCATAAAGTATATTACTTGCCTAGGTCATTTTTTAAGCTGATTTCAGATGGTGGTTCTGAATCCATTGGAACATTAATCAGTGTATAACATACATTCTCTGCGGCTGTCATTGTTCTTGGTTACAAATACTTTCTTAATAGAAGAACTACTTCCGACAAATATCAGGCACTCTAGAAAAAACAAAATGAAATTAATGGAATGTGATAATAACTGCATAACAAACAGCACAAAAGTATGCTATTGCAATTTCCACAAAAATATTAAATAATATTTCTCTAAAAATTTGGATTTAAAGAACTTTTAAACTACATTATTCAAAACCTCTCCCCAAAGAGTGAGATCCCCTTTCACTTTATAAATGTTCTTATTAATACTGTGTATTAAAATGTTAAAACAAGTATGCAAAATCCTCAAATAAAAAGTAACATGCAAAATTCTAATGAACAAGTGTACTACTTGTTCATATGAGTCAACAGTGTGATACTGTTGCAAAAAAAGCAAACGTGATTCTGGGATGCATTAACAGGTGTGTTGTAAACAAGACACGAGAAGTCATTCTTCCGCTTTACTCTGCGCTGGTTAGGCCTCAACTGGAGTATTGTGTCCAGTTCTGGGCACCGCATTTCAAGAAAGATGTGGAGAAATTGGAGAGGGTCCAGAGAAGAGCAACAAGAATGATTAAAGGTCTTGAGAACATGACCTATGAAGGAAGGCTGAAGGATTGGGTTTATTTAGTTTGGAAAAGAGAAGACTGAGAGGGGACCTGATATCAGTTTTCAGGTATCTAAAAGGGTGTCATCAGGAGGAGGGAGAAAACTTGTTCACCTTAGCCTCCAATGATAGAATAAGAAGCAATTGACTTAAACTGCAGCAAGGGAGATTTAGGTTGGACATTAGGAAAAAGTTCCTAACTGTCAGGGTAGTTAAACACTGGAATAGATTGCCTAGGGAAGTTGTGGAATCTCCATCGCTGGAGATATTTAAGAGTAGGTTAGATAAATGTCTATTAGGGATGGTCTAGACAGTATTTGGTCCTGCCATGAGGGCAGGGGACTGGACTCGATGACCTCTCGAGGTCCCTTCCAGTCCTAGAGTCTATGAGTCTATGAGTCTACTTAGATACTAATGAACAAGTTTTATAGGGACAGCTAGGGTTTAGTGAATTGAGTATAAGGCAGATCTAAGAATGAAGAGTGCTGTAAGAGTAAAGTATTATAGTAAATAAAATAGTAACAAATACTATAACCAAGATTATAAAATTTCCTTTAACCCTTTAAAGATTAATTTAAACTGGAACAAGTGTAAAGAAGAACTACTGAAACAAGTTAATTTAGTTTAAACCAGAACAAATTGCTTAGGGTGGTTATGGAATCTCTGTCATTGGAGGTTTTTAAGAACAGGTTAAACAAACAGCTGTCAAGAATTGTCTAGTTATTATGTACTCCTGCCATGAGTGCAGGGGACTGGAGTAAATGATCTGTTGAGGTATCTTTCAGTCCCCCACTTCTGTGATCAATGGAATGAAGAGCCTGTCTTACAGACTGGAAGAGCCTGGCTTGTTTACTTTAGCAAAAAGGCGTCTGAAAGGTGTATGATTGCTCGCTATAAATACATTAGAGGGGGTAAGTACCAGGGAGAGTAAAGAGCTATTTAAGCTAAAGGAATAAGACTATTCGTATAAACTGGCCATGAACAAATCCAGGCTGGAAATTAGAAGGTTTCTAACCATCAGACGGATGAAGTTCTGGAACAGCCTCCAAATACGAATTGTTTTGCAATATGTAAGCTCTCACTTGGGCTAAGCTAACTTGAGAGAAGCTAACTATGCCATGAAGCTAAACCCTTAACTTAGGAGAGTAAAACTTGTAATGTTTGTTAGGCCTTTCACAAAAATCAGAACACATATTGGAGATCCCCCTGTAATAACTGAGCATTTTTGGTGTAAGAAAAGTCATTTTCACTAGTTCTTATTAAGACCTCATATATAAAAAAAAAGTTTGAAAGCAATGTTTTAATTAGGAGAAGATTTTTTTTTAAATGAAAAACTGTCACTTTTCCAATATTTTGTAACCATCTGTTCAATTAATTTCAAATTTAAGAATTCTCTGGGCAGAGATTACCCATGATAAATTTATGCAGAAAGTAGCTTTTTATTCTGGAAGTTATATGTAAGTAGTTCAGAATTGGTCTCAAAATGGAAATTGATATATACACTTTACTACGGAGTTTGTGACTCTCTATTTTAATATTTATTAAGCATTGCCATAGAGCATGAAATTTTTAGCCACTAAAAGTAGTAATCTTGATCATTTGAGCCCCAAAGCAATATATATCAGAAGTTATAAACTGTGTGAAAACAGGTGCAATCGAGTTAGAGTTTAAGGGCAGAAGGATCATTTAGTCTGACTTTCTATATTACAGGCCACCAATACTAACTAGCACTCACACACTAATCCAGCAACTGAAATGAGATCAAAGAATTACAGCCCACAGGAGACTAGACTATATTATGTGCCACAGTCAGAAAATAGGAGGGACCAAGGAGCACTCAAGGAAAATAAGGCCACTGCGAGAAACGTAATGAATTCTTTGCACAGGTCTTCATGACTGAGTAGGTGAGGGAGATTCCCAACCCGAGCCATTCTTTTTAGGTGACAAATCTCAGGAACTGTCCCAGATTAAGGTGTCATTAGAGGTGGTTTTGGAACAAATTGATAAATTAAACAGGAATAAATCACCAGGACCAGATGGTATTCACCCAAGAGTTCTAACTTCGGTACCAGGCAAATTGGTTGAAACTATAGTAAAGAACAGAATTATCAGACACAGATGAACACAGTTTGTTGGGAAAGAGTCAAAACGGTTCTTGTAAAGGCAAATCATGTCTCACCAATCTATTAGGATTCTCTAATGTGGTCAACAAGTACGTGGACAAGAGTGATCCAGGGGATATAGTTTACTTAGATATTCAGAAAGCCTTTCACAAAGTCCCATCACCAAAGGCTCTTAAACAAAGTAAGCTGTCATGGGATAAGAGGAAAGGTCCTCTCATGGATCCATAACTGATTTAAGATAGGAAACAAACGGTAGGAATAGTCAGTTTTCAGAACGGAGAGACGTAAATAGTGGAGTCCCCCAGAGATCTGTCCTCAGATCAGTACTAATTCAACATATGCATAAATGATCTGGAAAAAAGGGGTAACAATGAGGTGGCAAAAATTTGCAGATGATACTGCTAAAGATAGTTACAAAGAAGTTACAAAGGGATCTCTCAAAACTGGGTGACAACAACAAAATGGCACATGAAATTCAATGTCGATAAATGTAAAGTAATGCACATTAGAAAACATAATCCTAACTATATATATAAAATGATGGGGGTCTAAATTAGCTGTTACCACTCAAGAGAGAGATCTTGGAGTCATTGTGGATAGTTTTCTGAAAACATCCACTCAATGTGCAGCGGCAGTCCAAAAAGCTAACAGAATGTTGGGAATCATTAAGAAAGGGATATACAGTAAGACAGAAAATATCATATTGTCTCTATATAAATCCATAGTACACCCATATCTTGAATACTGAATGCAGATCTAGTCACTCCATCTCAAAAAAGATATTTTGGAATTGGAAAAGGTACAGAAAAGGGCAACAAAAATTGTTGGGGGTGTGGAACAGCTTCTGTATGAGGAAAGATAAATAAGATTGGGACTTTTCAACTTAGTGTTATTCGCTCCTCATCATAACACAAGAACAAGGATTCACCAAATGAAATTAATAGGCAGTAGGTTAACAAACAAACAAAAGGGAAGTATTTCTTCACACAACGCACAATCAACCTTTGGAACTCTTTGACAGAGGACGTTGTGAAGGCCAAGACTACACCAGGGTTCAAAAAAGAACTAGATAAGTTCACGGAGGATAGGTCCACCAATGGCTATTAGCCAGGATGGGCAGGGATACAAAACTATGCTCTGAAGTGTCCCTAGCCTCTGCTTGCCAGAAGCTGCGAATGAGCGACAGGGGATGAATCACTTGATGATTACCTGTTCTGTTCATCCCCTCTGAAGCACCTCGCATTGGCCACTGTCAGAAGACAGACTACTGGGCTGGATGGACAATTGGTCTGACCCAGTATGGCCATTCTTATGTCCTAATGGCAAGGAAATGGTTGAGATACACCCAGATAGTCCTAGCAAGTGATCTGCACCCATATGCTGCAGAGGAAGGCAAAAACCTGCCAATCTGACTTGGGGGGGAAATTCCCTCCTGCTCCCACATCTGGTGATCAGTTAGCTCTTGAGCATGTGAGCACGAACCAGCCAGCCAAGCACCTGAGAAAATGCTCGATGTTATGCAGAATCCTGGACGACCCGCACCCCACAACATCCCGTCTCCACCCATGGCCACCTCCTGATGCTTAAGAATATTAAAAAATAAAAACAAAAAAAACCCTTCTTCCATAATACATGGGGTGGAGAAGAATCCCTTCTTGACCCTGGTGACAAGTTGAAACCCTTTAGGATACGCTGTAGGAACATCTGTGTAGGTGACGGCAAGGGCTGCCTGATTTTTCGGCCCTTGACTAGGTCTTCGCTATCACACAAACAAAAGGATGAAGCTATACCGTATATACTCGTTCATAAACCAATTTTTTTTTAGTAAAAAAGGGAAGCACCAGAGATGGAGGTCAGCTTATGAACAGGTATAAAGAGGGAGAAGTGGGACACAGCCCCTGCCCCCAACAGAGGGAGCCAAGAGAGGCAGCACAGCCAGCAGAGACAGAGGGGAAGAGGCAGGGCCAGAGTCTCTCCACTTCTGGCCACATTGCTCTACCCCCAGCCTCCAAAGCAGCTGCAGCTCCAGGGCTGACAGGCTGCAGCTATGCTGCTTGGTCCCAAGCCCCAGAGCAGGCTGTGGCCACACCGTTTGGGCGTCAGAGCACACTGCCGCCATGCCGCCTGGCCCAGCCTGCGGCCGCACTGCCCAACCTGTCGGAGCTGCTCCAGCCAGGTCAGAGACATCCTTCCCTGGCCCTCCCCAGATAAGTTGGGAAGGGATGGGATGGAGAGAGTGTGGGGGTCCCGGTTTAGGGGTGAGGTTATGTGGGGGTTGATCACAGGGATTACTCCCTTGACTCCCAGCTTCTCCCCCCCAAAAAAATTTCCCCACCAGTTGCTGTCCTGACCCATTGGAGTAAGCAGCTGGTGTGCCGGGACACTTTGTTTACTTAGCTTTTCCTCCATGCCTGCAGATGCTTGAGGTAAACAAACCATCTCAGACCACCATCCGCTTATCCTGATGGCCCGGAAGCCAAAGTTTGCTGACCCCTGAATTATAGGGTCAGCTTATGAACAGGTTATAAAAAATTTCCATTTTTTACTTATCCATCTTGAAGGGGATCGGCTTATGATTGAGTATATACGGTAGATTTAAACTTGTTTAACTGACAAATTCAACTACTCATAAAAAACCCTATTATATGAGCATTCCTCCAGAACTTCTGGGATATCAAATTTGCTAAGCACTGTCAGAGCTCCGACTGTTACATAAGCATTTCGTAATAGAGAGAGGGACCGCCTTTGGTAGTTCCTGTTTGGAGCACTAGGTTCCATGCTGTATTAAGTCTGAAGGTCTGTTAAAAGCTGTAGCTGCATCAGAACTATGATAATGGATTACATTAATGCCAACTGTCCCTGTAACCCTGTACATCCCAATGAGCTCACCTGCTGGAACTTACTAATTTTGAGAAATTTGAAACATGGTGCTCATGGTCATAAGCTCCAAAAATATGCAGCTTATAACTTCTACATGGTCTCTACAATGGCTCTCCTACACCAATTACAAGCCTGTAAATGTCGAGATCATGAGGCTTCAAGAAGGTATACTCAGGTTTTGTTGATCAGTGTATGTAAAACACTGCCAATATACAACATTTCATAAATGCTGAAAATTCTCAAGAGTTGAGCTGTAAGACTCAATTGTTGTATTTCTTGGTTTTACACATTTTAGGTTTTCAGTGTTAACTTTGCATGGACACAGATTTTTGCATTTAACTCCTTTATTTTTAAAATAATATCCCTCTGCAAATTTGCGTACAGAGTCAATCCCTTACCCCTCTCTAAACGTGCAAAGTATCAAAAAGTTCAATGAATAGAAGATTGTTGGGGGCAAAATAGATCTGGACAAGGAGAAGTCTGGAGATAAAGGAAGAAGGGAGGGACAGGCAGTAAACAAAAGTTAAACTATTTGAGCAACATATTCCAGAAGTCTTGGGGTCTTTCTGAGTGCAGCCTTCATTGATTGAGATCTACCATACCATTCTCTCACTAGAAGGGAAAATCTATAATGGCAGCAGGCTGTAAAAGAGACTCAGTTTGGGAATAAGAACCATTCAAGAAATATATGTTTGCTGATGTTTTAAAGAAAGTCACCCCAGTGAACTGGAGGAAGTCTGATTTGTCTTGCGTACCCCAAGCTTCATCTCACTTAAAAACCACTTGCTCACAAAATCAGACATAAAAATACGAAATTGTCACAGCATACCATTACTAAAAAATTGCTCACTTTTTCATTTTTACCAATTATAAATAAATCTATTTGAATATAAATATTGTACTTATATTTTAGCGTATAATATATAGATCAGTATAAACAAGTCATTGTCTGTATGAAATTTTAGTATGTACAGATTTCATTAGTGCTTTTTATGTAGCCTGTTGTAAAACTACGCAAATATCTAGATTGGGGTCAGCAACCTTTCAGAAGTGGTGTGCCAAGTCTTCATTTATTCACTTTAAGGTTTTGCGTGCCGGTAATATATTTTAATGTTTTTTAGAAAGTAAGTCTATATTATATAACTAAACTAGTGTTGTATTGTAAAATAAACAAGGTAATCAAAATGTTTAAGAAGCCTCAGAGGGCTGTGGGCATGTGATGAGTTGATGAACCCTCCCTGGAAGACCTCTGCATATCCCCAGTGATACACGCACCCCTGGTTGAGAACCATTGCCCTAAAACAGGGGTTCCCAAACTTGGTTCGCAGCTTGTTCAGGGTAAGCCTCTGGTGGGCCGCAAGACGCTTTGCTTACCTGAGTGTCTGCAGCTATAGCCACACACAGCTCCCAGTGGCAGCGGTTCGCCGTTCACGGCCAACGGGAGCTGTGGGAAGAGGCGCAGGCCACAAAAGGTGGCTCCGCTGCGCTCACGCCCTGGCAGGGAACAGCAAACCACAGACACTGGGAGCTGCAAGCTGACGTACCTACAGATGCTCAAGTAAACAAAGCATCTTGTGGTCTGCCAGGGGCTTACCCTGAACAAGCTGCGAACCAAGTTTGGGAACCCCTGCCCTAAATCATTAGCCCTAGAACTACAGAGGTGCATAACTGTGTTTTTCACCAACTTCACTTGTTTTAAAACTCACTGCTCTGAAGATACAGGATAAAAACATCAACAATGCGAGGCAAAGTTACAATTGCTTATAACATCAGTACACAAAAAGTTCTCTTTTCATTTTTCCAAGTGACTATTCCTTGATGAAAACTAGCCACATAATTAGTTCAAAGTTTTCAAGTTCAGTCATTTTTATTTCACATTTTTCCTAATCTTTATGAAAAAGATGAATGGCTATTAAAAAAAATTACCATGTCCTCAAATCTGCAAACTCATATGGACTCAATTTTAATCATGTGCCACTGACTTCAATGGCAATGCTCCAGCACAAAGCTATTTAAATATATGTCTGCAAAATGAGACACTTAAATAGTAAATAGAAATAAAGGCTTATTTCATAACCTCTATTATAAATATCGATAGCTATAACTTTTAATTTTGTTTGTATTCATACTGACTCCATAGATTTAACAATATTGCTAAATAACCATACAAAACACATATGTTTAAGAACCGAGAAAGAAAACAAAACAAACATCGGTTGACTGGATCTTTGTTGAAACTTTCCGCAAACAATTTTGGCACAAAGTTTCAGGACAAAGAGAATGAGAATTTTTAGAAAAGATGAAAAGAAATTGTAACAAAGTAAAGCTGCAAACTCACGCCCTGACCCTGCGCTGAGTTTTGGGCAGGCGGCCTCAGGTCCAGAGGAGCAAAGCCAATCGCAGGGACAGGGGAGCTCAAGTTTAAACCTCTCTACATCACCTCCCCGAGAGCCTCACCAGCGCTGTACAGACCCGGCCCGATGGTTCCGCGGCTGCCCCCACAGCTCACGAAACAAATCGGTGCAGACTGGGAACAGGACCCGGCGGCTGCACGGCGACCGTAACCCCCCGGACCGCCGAGAGCAGGGACCGGACTGGACCGGCTGCCCGCCCAGGGGACTCGCTCTCATCCTCGAGACTGCGGCTCAGCCCAGACCGAGGCCGCTGGCTGCGAGGGACCCGGGGCCGCGGGCTCCGGAAGGGGGGCGGGGGCCTCGGCCCTCACAGCGACACGGGCCCAGCAGAGGCGTTCGCGCCCTCCACGCTCCGCAGCCGCCCCAGGCGCTGTACCTGCCTCCCGTGCTGCCCACGGCAGGGCCCCTCCAGCCCCGGCTCTACCCGCTGCTTCGCTCCGGCTGACGTGGAACCGCTCCCCGCGACAGTGACGGACCACATCGGTAGTACGGCGGCCGCAGCGGGACACGCCTCCTCCGTACGCAGCAATGCACAAAGGGGGCTTCGCCGCGCGAAAGGAGGGGCCGGGGCGGCTCGGTCCTGTGCGTTTGAATGGGCCAGTCTCAGCCCCGCGCGCAATCCTCACTCGCTGCGTGACCCCTGACCGTCCGATCCGCCGTCTTAGGCACGAAGCAGCCACGTCACTGCCCCCGGGTGTCCTTGGTAGGGCTGGGCAGGGCGCGTTGCACGGGCAGGCGGCTGTTCGCGTGGTGGGGCCCGGCCCATGCCGTGTAGGAATGTGCTACTGGTAGCAGCTACTGATATATTAGCTTGTAAGAAACTGCTGCGGTAAAAAACTGCTGCCTGATGCAGCAGTTCTCGATTCTCCCCCTTTGAACCCCTGTAAATAGCGGTCAGCAGAATGTTACGGCTAATGCGGGCAGGGTGAAGGGCAACGGCTTCACCAGATGTTACTGAGCATGCTCAGTTCGTCTGACCATACAAAAAAGCCACTCTGATCAAATTAATAAAGGCTCCTTTGCCCTCACCCCCTAACTATTTTACCAAGCATTGGTGTCTCAGTCCCACTGGGGTAATTGCTAGCCCCTGTGCCCCTGCCAGCACCTCACTCCTGGGCTTCACTTTACTTCCTCCCCCTATCGCTGAATTTGCCATTTAACCCCTCTCCTAATGCTGCCTCCAGCTGCTTGACCCCCGTGACGAGTAAATTTCCACCCTCTGCTCAGACCCTGGCCACCCCCCTGCTCCTAGTCGCCCCCTTTGCCAATTTTTAACCCATCAAAAGCGGTCTGCAGAGTCTTACGGCTAATTAGGGCAGTGGCTTCAACAGATGAACTGAGCATGCTCAGTACACGGTGGTAGCATATTCCTCTGCAGAACAATTTACTACACTACATCAGCTGCTAATGAAACTTGGGTCTGGGCCTGAGTTTCTCTGCTGCAAATAGAGTGACCAAACATCCCAATTTTATAAGGCCAGTCCTGATTTTTGGGTCTTTTCTTATATAGGCTCCTATTATCCCCCCCCCCCCCGTCCTGATTTTTCACACTTGCTGTCTGGTCACCCTAGCTGCCAAACAGAGAACAAGCCCCACTAAAAACAATGTGCGCACCACACAGACAGCTCACCAAAAAAAAAAAATGGTCAGAGCTGGTCCAGTTGCCCTGCAAGCTAGCTGGCACGCTGTCCCAATGACTGAGCCTCCTTGGGTCACATCGCACACAGCCTGACTAGTCAGTCTCTGTTAGCGATCAGCTCTCCCCTCGGCTAAATAGGTAAAAGAAATATTTCTGGGAAAGAAGACTAGCAAGTTGTACTGATTACTTAAAACAGGAAAAAGAAAATGCAGGAAAAAAACTACATATGCTTAGAAAACAAACAATGTGACGAATCCATTGCTGATTGCACAAAGCAGGACTGTACAAAGTTAATGCCACAGTCAGAAACTGAACGTCCAGCTATAGACACAAACCTGAAGATTTCAAAGAAAATGTGAAACCTTTAAAAATCAACAAGACTATTACTCATACTATTAACACAAACATCCTTCAGGCATCTTACCTGTTCCCTCAGTATATCACACCAGACTATAAGGTGCAATATCACTTCAGAAAATCTTATCCTGTTTCAAAACTTTCAAAAGTTACAGTGCCTGAAGCAGCTACCAAATTAAAAACTCTATTTTCCCCATATCACTGCAGGTAATAGAGCAACTGCTTTTAAACCCCCAGGAAGAGTGTCTAGCATGTAATTCCAGATAACCGATAAACCTGTTCCTGTACAACTTTTAATGTTCATGAGGCATACACGTCTGATGGTTCTCTCTTGGGGGAAAACAAAAAAAACACACTTGCTGTTTGGCATAGATGTTCCAGAAAAAAAGAAAAGACTTATTTAAGATATTTGTGGAAGCAAAGATTTCTCATGTTCAGTGAGGAGAGGGAATTCCCTGTGAATAGAGGCGGCCAGCAATATCAGAATAGCAGATGAGTCATATGGATCCAATCATAGTAGTTAATACAGTGTGCATTCACTGTCTCTTACACCATCATACTATACTCCCCACACTGAGCCCTAACTACCGTCACCTGGACTTCCCTGCAGAGTCTCATTCCCCCTGCACTCAGAACCCCACACCAAGCCCCTGTGCATCTAGATTCTCCCCTGCACCCAAATCCCCCAACCCACGGTGGATAAAAATCAATGATTTAAAAAAAATCTGATTTTTGTTATTTGTTATTTGGATTTTTTTGATAAAATGCTTTTTGAAGCAAAAACCTATCTAAAGATAAAGAAATTATGGCTAAAAGATATCTTATCATGTAATAGGGATTATAAATTCTACCGTATGAGACAATACATTCAAATAATGTTTAAGAAAAGTTTTGTAAATGAGTTCCAATAGTTCATGGATTAGGGACACAATTTTATGAGGTTCCAGGGGCATCTGTATAGATTATATAGGTTAATCTAGCTACCCAATGTAGGGTGACCAGCTATCCCAATAAAATCGGGACAGTCACGATATTTGGGTGGTTGTCCCAGGTCCCAACCGATGTTTCGTCAGGACGCTATTCGTCCTGATCGATATTTTGCACCGCTGGCAACACTGGCTTTATTTTTTTTCCTCCACCAGCAGCACTCGGCTTTTTTTTTTTTTTTTGTTGCTCCACCGGCAGACTCCCCCATGTGCCCCAATATTTTCTTCATCTCATCTCACCCTAACCCAATGGCACTCAGTGCTCATTCTAGAAGATACTATGAGAGATGCTTAGTTTTGCAGTTTTCAGACTGGATTTGTGTCTCCAGAAATAACATGCTTGTTAACAGCAAAAATGTTTTTAAATTAATAATATTTAGAGGTGAGAAACAACAGACCTATTATCCCTCTGCAAATTTGTGTACAGTCCCTTACCCCTCTCTAAATGTGCAAAGTATCAAAATGTTCAATGAACAGAAGATAGTTGGGGGCAAAATAGATCTGGACAAGGAGAAGAAGTCTGGAGATAAAGGCGAGAAGGGAGGGACAGGCCGTAGAAACAAAAGTTAAACTATTTGAGCAACATATTCTAGAAGTCTTGAGGTCTTTCTGAGTGCAGCCTTCATTGATTGAGATCTACCATACCATTCTCTCACTAGAAGGGAAAATCTATAATGGCAGCAGGCCGTAAGAGAGACTGGGAATAAGAACCATTCAAGAAATATATGTTTGCTGATGATGTTTTAAAGAAAGTCACCCCAGTGAACTGAAGGAAGTCATTTAAGCACTTGGATTCAGAGACTGTTGAAGTGATAATCTCACTTTTGACAGCAGTAGCTTCTTCTGTTGATAGAAGAAGAATATTTTCTTCATTTGGACTAATTCATTTCAAATTGAGAAGACATTTGGGACCTGAAAAAGCAGGAAAGCTCGTTTTTCTTTTCCAGATTATGAACAAACAGGAAAATGATGGTGAAGATGACTGAGTTAGCTCCAGAAGCCAATATTTTAGTTTCTCAGGTTGACCTGGCTGATGTAGTCAATTTAATTTTTGTATTTTTAAAAGAACAACACTATTTTAGTTAAAAACCATTAACAAAACAAATCTGATTTTAAAAAACTTAATGTTTAATTAAATTAAAAAATTCATGCACGTGTTTTGTTAAAATATTATGTTTGCTGTTGAATACATAATGTTGTTGTTTTACTTAAATAAAAAAATTTAAATGTCTGTCTGTCGGGTGATGTTCTCCTCCTAATACCGCATGGCAAGCAAATCCTCCAAATATTAATGATTAATCTGTTGAACTGGAGATAGATCACCTCCCAATGACTCCATAAATATCTGCTTCAATTACCTTTGGTATATGAAATAACCAATCATTCATTTTCTGATATAGCTGTAAAACTAATCTGAAGTTTTCAAAATAAATCACTTTAAAAATGTATAGTGTGTACCCTTCTAAAATGAAACCTACATGTTTATCTCTGAGTTGTGAAGAATATGTATTAAGGTTATAACAACCAACAAGAATGCACTTTTACGTAGAAATCCATGATTAAATTGAGTCTTCCTGACTAGTGATTTAAATCAATTTGATTTAAATCAAATCCATCCTGTCCCACCGAGCTGTCCACACCCAGATTGCACTTCACAGAACCCTGGTACTCTTGAGGGAATTCTGTACAAAAAAAAATTAAAAAATAAAATTCTGTAAGTTTCTGCATATTTTAATTTTCAAAACACCACCATATAATCACACCATTTTCAATTATTTTGGTAATTTATTTCAAAATACTTGTCAGCAAATTAAAAATGATGTGATTATATTGTGTTATTTTGATAAATAACATTTGCAGAATTTTAAAATTTTGTGCACAGAGAATTTAATTTTTTTGGCACAGCATTCCCTCAGTAGTAATACTATTATTGTTGAGGAAATGCCTGAAAAAAAATCACCATGAGGTCCTGCAAGAAGTTGACAAAATAGAAAACTTAATTCATGAGAGACAAAGTAATGTTTTTTACTGGACCATCTTCTGTTGGGTGGAAGGTACAACCTAGCTTGGTGCTGCTTGAAAGTTCACCAGCAGTTTGTCCAATATTCTCTTACCTACCTTGTCCCTGATATCCTGGGACCAACAAAGCCACAACACTGCAAACAACTTAATTCATAGCTATCTAATGAATTCTTGTTCTGTATTGCTTCTTGATGGCATAGGTTTCTTTAACCAGTAACTCTTCTCTCATACTTAAAAGATGTGCGTCTCCCATAGTAAAGTACTAACTGAACCCAAAGAGTGCGTAAGTGCAGGTTTTCTCAAAGAAGCAGCATTTTCTACTTACTGATTCTTTCAATTCATCTTGAGTAGAATGCTTAGCCTACCTTGCTGACATCTCTGGACATCTAGACAGGTTGAACTCCTCTCTTCTGGGATGGAATATGAATGTACTGTCCATGTTTAACAAAGTAGAAGCATTCAATAGATATTTTGGAAATTAGAGTTCTGAATATGAAGAGGAGACTTCTAGTAATTTCCCGTTGTTTCAGGTTTTGAGGAAACAGAGAAGCCAACTTGAAAGCACTCATAAAGCCTGCAACTGACTTCCACTATCCAGGAACTCAGATTTTGGCTGTCTCTGAATTGGCACCATTTAGCTTTCTTTAGTTGCTGAAGTTCAAAAGTTCACATTTCTTTTACATCTTTCTATTTTCATAAGTCTTAGATAGCCAAAGTAAAAACAGAATACTTACCTTGTGCATGGCATCTTACATCACCAAAAAGGCAAATATAGTGCCTATATTTGAAAGTGTGTGGGGGAGCGAGGGGAAGAGAAGAGAAGAGAACAAGGAACTACAGACCAGTCAGCCTCACTTCAGTCCCTGGCAAAATCATGGAGCAGGGCCTCAAGGAATCCATTTTGAAGCACTTGGAGAGGAAGGTGATCAGGAACAGTCAACATGGATTCGCCAAGGGCAAATCATGCGTGACCAAACTGATTGCCTTCTATGATGAGATAACTGGCTCTGTGGATTTGGGGAGAGCAGTGGATGTGATACATCTTGACTTTAGCAAAGCTTTTGATAGGGTCTCCCACAGTATTCTTGCCAGCAAGTTAAAAAAGCATGGATTAGATAAATGGACTATAAGGTGGATAGAAAGCTGGTTAGATTGTCGGGTTCAACGGGTAGCGATCAACAGCTCGATGTCTAGTTGGCAGCCAGTATCAAGCGGAGTGCCCCAGGGGTCTGTCCTGGGACCCATTTTATTCCACATCTTTATTAATGATCTGGATGATGGGATGAATTGCACCCTAAGCAAGTTTGCAGATGGTGGAGAAGTAGATACGCTGGAGTGACCTAGACAAATTGGGCCAAAAGAAATCTGATGAGGTTCAACAAGGACAAGTGCAGAGTCCTGAATTTAGGAAGGAAGAATCGCAAGCACTGCTACAGGTTGGGGACTGACTGGCTAAGCAGCAGTTCTGAAGAAAAGGACCAGGAGATTACAGTGGACGAGAAACTGGATATGAGTCAGCAGTGTGCCCTTGCTGCCAAGAAGGCCAATGCCATATTAGGCTGCATTAGTAGGAGCATTGCCAGCAGATCAAGGGAAGTGATTATTCCCCTCTATTCAGCACTGGTGAGGCCAAACCTGGAGTATTGTGTCCAGTTTTGGTCCCCGCACTACAGAAGGGATGTGGACAAATTGGAGAGAGTCCAGTGGAGGGCAATAAGAATGACTGGGGGCTGGGACACATGGCTTATGAGGAAAAGCTGAGGGAACTCGGGTTATTTAGTCTGCAGAAGAGAAGAGTGAGGAGGGATTTGATAGCAGCCTTCATTACCTGAGGGAACAAGGGAGAAGGAGTGCAAGCCAAAATAGGGAAAAAAATATTTAGATACATGAGATGTATTCAAGTCAGCAGAGCCAGATGAAATTCATCCTCACCTATTAAGGGAATTAGCTGAAGCAATCTTGGAACCCTTAGCAACTATTTTTGAAAACTCGTGGAAGACAGGTGAGGTCTCAGAAGGCTAGAGAAGAGCAAATATGTACCTGTCTTTAAAAAGGAAAACAAAAAGGACCCAGGTAATTATACACCAGTCAGCTTAACTTAGATACCTGGAAGGATACTGGAACAAATTATTAAATAATCAAGTTATAAGCACGTAGTAGAAAATAGAATTACAAGGAATAGTCAGCATGGATTTGTCAAGAATAAATCATGCCAAACAACCTAATTTCTTTCTCTAACAGGACTATTGACCTAGTGAATACGGGGGAAGGAGCAAACATGATGTACCTTGATTTAAGTAAGGCATTTGATGCAGTCCCATATGACATTCTTATAAGCAAACTAGGGAAATGCAGTCTAGATGAATTTTCTAGAAGGCGGGTGCCCAACTGGTGCAAAAACCTTATTCAAAAAGAGTAGTTATCAATAGTTTGCTGTCAAAATGGGAAGGCATATGTAGTGGGGTCCCTCAAGGGTCAGTCCTGAGTCCAGTACTGTTCAATATTTTCATTCACGATTTGGATAATGGAGTAGAAAGTATGCTTATAAAATATGCAGATAACATCAAGCTGGGAGGGGTTGCAAACATTTTGAAGAACAAGATTAGAAGTCAAAACTACCTCAACAAATGGGAGAATTGGTCTGAAATCAACAAGATGAAATTCAGTAAAGATAAGTGCAAAGTACTTCACTTATGAATTGAAAAAAAAAAAATCAAATGCACAACTACAAAATGGGGAATGACTTGCTAGGTTAGAATGAGAGTCAACTGTGTGGTGCAGTTGCCAAAAAGGCTAATATTGTTCTGGGTTTTATTAAAAGGAGTGTTGTATGTAGGACACGGAATGTAATTGTCCAACTCTTCTTGGCACTGGTGAAGCCTCCGCTGGAGTAGTGCATCCAGTGCTGGGTGCCACACTTAAGGAAAGAGATGGATAAACTGTAGAGTGTTCAGAGGAGAGCAACAAAAACAATAAAAGGTTTAGAAACCTCACCTATGAGGAAAGGTTAAAAGAACTGGGCATGTTTAGTTTTGGGGGTGGTGGGGGCAGAGGGAGAGAGACTGAGGGAGGGACCTGATAATTCTTCAGGTATGTTAAGGGCCGTTTTCAGAATGACTGATCAAGTTGTTCCCCATGTCCACTGAAGGCAGGACAAGCAGTAATGGGCTTAAATCAGGAGCAAGGTTAGATATTAGGGAAAAAACTAACTATAAAGGGAGGTAAGCTCTGGAATAGGCTTCCAAGGGAGGTTGCGGAATCCCCATCACTGCAGGTTTTTAAGAACAGGTTGGACAAATACCAGTCAGGAGTGTCTTGGCTTACTTGATCTTGCCTCAGTGCAGGGGGGCTGTACTTGATGACTTCGAGGTGCCTTCCAGCCCTACATTTTTATGATTTTATGAAAATACAAATCCCACTAAAATTTTTGAAATAAAAATGTTTAAATACTTCTTAAGAAAACACTCCCATATAGTTTCTGCAACCCAACATGACAGCATTGTGCGTTACTGCACAAGAAGCAGAAAGTGCAAATAATCAATGTGGAGTTAGTAACTTACACAAGAAAATATGTTGAAGAACTTAATTTTAACCTGACATTTAAGACAAAGAATGAATCCACGACCCCACCCAGTTATATCTTACAAATACCTTTCTTACAACACTAAAATCTAATACAAAGGATATGAGTGTGAAACACCGTGGAAATGAAAAATAATGCTGAGTTCATTTGCTTATCACATTTATAGAGCTCCATTGTGTTGAGTGCAAAATGTATTTGAAACTCACTAACTTCAGTTGGCATATCAGAATGTATAGCTAGTGGCAGCAGTCTCATTGAAAAGCAGCTTCATTAGAGATGTCCCATATAGCAGCACAATATAAGAAACTGCAAACTGTTTTAATGTTACTTTATCAAATTAATATTAATCAAATAAAATGCCTAATGTTGATATGATTTATGGAACCTCAATGAGAAACCTGAGATAAGCTGATCTGTAGAACAGTGGCATGGAAAGTCTTGTTATTTAAAGATAATTTAGATTCTACGGCATTCAATTTAAACCCAAACTGTGGCTAAACACTGACTGTGTCATGTGCTGCAGACTGAGATCCATAAAATGCACATGCTTAGTAAGGCGCAACACAGTCAGGATGGCTTTGGGGGCTGGTAATGTCTCTCGTCCCAATCTCGCAACTCACCATTTATTTGGTATAAGAAATGGCCTGTTTCCTCATGACTGTTCGTCATCAGTTCATTTTAGCCGAGTTAGTGCTCTGAAAGTCCCTACCCACCTGATGATTGTTTAGTGGCTCTTGTGAAATGAATTTATTGACTCAGTTCATTTCTAAATGAGCAGGTATCCAACATCATTAAAACTGACATCAGTAAAAACTGAGAGATTATCGAATGGAGGCCTCACCGGAAATGCCAAGAACTGACAGCACAGAGTGGCGAACAACCCTTATTATTAGACTTTCAGGTCAAGGTTGAGACATTGATAAGATGCAGAGACACTTGTGCTTCTGGATCTATTTTCAAGATAAATAGACCTTCATTTCCATTTGTCAATTCAGCACCTTTTAAGAGCACTAAATTCATTTTTAAGAAAGTGATGAAGTCCACTGATCAGCTACTATTTTTGTAGCTAACATAACAAATGGTCAAATATCTATTGGTACCTAGACACCAGTCTGATGTGTGTCGTAAAATATATATGAAGAGAGAATGCGCGTAATTTGACCAATTATTCTTTTGTGTAACAGATTAAAAACAAATCAATGTAGCAAGTTTCAAGAAAGAAAAATTTATTCCAGATGCCCTTACAAGACAATCTGCTCTTCATACAAAACAGATAGCATTCGGGTACTTTAAAAAAGAAAAGGTGCCCAAGTATGACTTCTCTGATGTCAGTTTAGGGATATCTGAAAATACTCTAGGACTAATTCCCCATAATGTATTATTATAATATGCATTTGGTTCAGGGTAAAGATTAATGGATGAACATTTCTATATTGTTAAATATAGGTTAACACATGGGCTTATCCACAAACATTAGTGCTCCATTGGTTCTTCTGCCTTTTCTGCAGGTTCCTCAGCAGGTGGAGCAAGCTTAAGGAGGGGGGGGGAAAAGAAAAAAAAAAGATTTTACTACATAAGGGCAGAAGTCAAACAGGAAAGAGACAGCTTTGCACAGGAATTAACTGTGTGAGAAAGTTGGCAAAAATAAGCCCACAGATGTACGAGGCTCCCATAACCCCCTCATGAATATGGAAACAAGCCAAGCAGAGGTCAACAGGCCCCAACATGTAATACTCCACTTTCATCAGAGGAATGGCAGAACTGCGTGTTGGGACTTACAGAATCTGCAAGCTGCATCTTTGAGTTAAAAGGTCAGGATAAAAATATTTTATACTTGTATAGAGCTTGACGTGTTCAAAGCACATGTAGCCAGGCACAGTCAAGGTGAGAAGATGGAAACAACTTGAGAGGGCTTTCTGCTAATTCAGACTAGTCTGGTTAAATAGACTTCTTGTCCCTCATCTTCAGTCTTATTGCAGAGGATTAGATATGCCATCTCAAACAGGAAGCAACTCAAACTATTTTTAAGATCATTAACTAAGTCACATACCTTCCTCTGCGGTCTCTCTTCAAGTCCCTCCAGGAATGGAGACACATCATCATCATCATAGATAGTAAACTCCATTTCTTTGCCAACAATTCCAATGGAAACATTCTGTTAAGTACAATGTTGAAAGAACTGAGAAACTGTCTCTTGTGAATCTCTAACATTATGCAGCTTTTACTTGGGAAATGTATCAATTACAGCTTCCTCCTTAGATACATTTGGCACAGTGAATCAAATTAAGAAAAGAAATTCTCTATCAGGTCTACTTTATGACAGGCTTCCTTAGAAAAAACAAAGTGAGAGAGGCTTACTCTCTACAAGGATGCTATTATGTTCCAAAATGGTATCAGCCAAAAATGCAGTTTGATGATTTCAGACACAACAGGTTCAACTCCCTTTGTTTTTTAGTTGCGTTTCAGCATTTATAAACAAACGTAGCATATGATTTTTCAATATTGCTGGTTTCAGCATATATTTAGTATAAATATTTTAACAAACAACACTGTCTAAGATGAAAAGCTTTTATTAACCCTGATTCAAAACCCACTAACGTGCATGACTCTTCCTTTTGGAATTCAATGGATCAATCCTGAAGAGTACCTCAGGAAAACATTACTGTTTTAAGTTTCCTGACACCAAAAAAAAAAAAAGCAAGACTTATCTTAACCTACCCTTTAAGATAATCAAACAGACCTAGGGCCAGATTCTGATTTTAGCTATGCCAGTGTAAATCCAGAGTAATCCCAATGCATTCAACAATCTAGATTTCATTTCAATTAAAATTAATGGAATTTCAAGTAATTTATCTGATTACCCAGAGTATGAGTCATCTTCCATAAAGCTTTAAATATAAAATATGCAGCCTTCTCTCATTGTCTCTTATCCTATGTGTGCACTTGAGTTTCTCAAAGGATATGGGAATGTGATCTAAACATATACTTTAAGAAAAAAATAGTAAAAACCTATTGGACTATATTATCAGATTGCTAGTAAGGCTAAAATTAGTAACAATTTTAAATTCTGCATAGAATTTACTGGACTTCTGCACATCTAATTCAATAAATGATGTCAGTGTGGGATTAAGTATGATTATTTCACATTTTATTTGGCATTGTTCTAATATTAGATATTTCCCAGGTGTTAAGTTATGATTCCACAGTATTTTTATATTACCTGCTGAGTAAGAATTATATCAATTTTTATCAATACATGGAACTACAAAGCCTTTTAAGGAATGGGCTAAAATTGTCCTAAGTTGTTCAAAGAGATGGATCCTTCGAAAGTGGCATGACACTTTGGTAAATTAACATGACAGAACCTGGGTAAAATTAATGATCGAACTGAAGAACTTGACGTGACATGGAAAAAAATTCTGAAAGCAGAGTTACAAATTATCTAAGGATATGGCTTTTTGGTAGAGGTAACAGCTGTGGAAATTGGCTGAGAAGTTCAAGACTTTATAAAAATGTCTGTTGTGTGTTCGTGGTTTGTTATTCACAGGTGTAGGTTTAGTTATTTAAAAATCCATGAAAACTTTTCTTTAAGTTCTCCATATGATGCACGATGACAACAAATGGGAATCGTGCCAAATCTCTGCGCATCCCACCAGACATATGCCTTTTATCAATAACCTTGTACTATACCTGAATAATATTACTAGACAAGTAAAATATTTAATGACTGCTTGGACATAGGCATGAATGAATGAACAAATTTCACTACTACTTTAGAAATCTTAAGATTAACTCTAGGAATTAAGTATGTGAAATTCAAAGTATAAATAAGAAAAAGCACATCAAAAACAAAGAAAGATGACCAACATAACCATTTGGGATTTGCTTCATATTATGACCAACATACTGCTTCATATTATGCTCCAGGAGCTCTGCAGCAGCTCCAGAATGTGCAAGACTAGGGTAGGCCAAACAAATTAGGTTTTGGAATGGGGCTAGTAGCCAGAAAGGGGACAAAAGAAATTACACAATAAAAATTTTGTTAAAGTTTACCTTATATAAGGATGTTTAAAAAAACTGGTATCAGATGAAAATTCCTCATTGACAGTATTTTATGAGCCCCCTAGAAAAAATGTTAGATACTAAATTTTCCCTTACCTGGAACAAATATATAAAACCTATCTATAAACTAAGACAAGGTACTCATGGCCAAATCCCAAGATAAAAATCACTCATGCTCAGCCCCCTTAAATGTTTTGTAGGTGAACAGTACAGTCATTTAAAAAACCCCACAAACATTCGGTAAATACTTTATCTTGAGAAAGCACACAGCAGATTCCGTTAAATAATGAACAGTTTAAGCACGAAGCTGAGTCACTCTATGCTGTAACTAATTTTTTATTTTCAACAAATCTTAATTCATCAATAATTACTACGTAAAGAAGGGCTATCTTACACAACCGAAATTTATGAGACTAACAAGGGAAAACTTCACTAAAAGTGAAATAGTCTTCTGTTTTCGCAATAGCAATATATTTGTTAAGGTCCAAACATCAAAGTTCGAAATTGTTCGAAAGATTCACTGTATCTTCATAAGTTAAGACTCAAACTGATAGTACCCTGATAGTATATGACATTAGACTCTCACTTGAATATATTTTACCTAAATACTAATGTTGGACTCCCATACTTAAAATGATAGGATACAGTACCACCCATATATTTAACACCAACTCTGTCCATTGTAATTTCTAGTAAGAGATCCTGGTGTTTACCCTGTTGGTCAGATCCTGTTCCTGCAGGAAGAGTCTCTCTGAGAGCCCGCAGACCATGTTAACTAGTCCTCATTCAGTTACCTACAACATACACTGTCATCAGAAAAACAGTTAAACAACAGTATGATTTCCCGAGACCCTTCCCCTCCCCTCACCTTCCATTCCTAGCTGGAAAATAGTCTGGCTAGCTCTGCTCCCAAACTGCTTTACACATGTTGCTTCTTTGATAGGTAACTGGAAATCCAATATAAGTATGCCATAAGGAAACATCCTCCCTTTCATTCAAGACAATTAATTAAATCACAAAGTAAATTAGACTCTAGCTAAAGCAGATAAATCCATCTAGGTACTTATGGTGTCTGGGCCATGATATCTGAGCTGCTTTACTCCCCCACCCTCTTCAGTGCCTCTGATAATTATATAAAAACAAATTAATTTGAGATTTAAAATCCACTTCTTATTTACAGATTAAATATTAAGCAGACAAAACATGTATATCTTGAAATACTATCCTCTCTCTGAAATGGAAGGAACATCACTTTCTCCAAAAACCAAATTCATTCTTCCTATTTAACTCTTTCTCAGGTTCTCCAGGCAGATACTTCCCTCCATTTGGCCTGCTAAACAACTGAAATAAGTTAGATATGAAACCTTCATGTTTTGAATCTAGTTTTCTTTCTTCTCCTGATTTATATTGGATATTTCTATTCAACTCTTATATCTTCCCCTTCTGCACAGCAGTAAATAAATATTACCAGATAAGATGCAATATAAACAAGCAAGCATATATTTTAAAGATTATTAGAAAATCTAACAGAAGAGTCTCATCACTCACAGTCAGCAAACTCAGTCATGTGCCTCTCCAAATAAGTTCGAGCTGATTGTGAACGAGCACCAATGGACATAGCTTTGCAGTCAAAATAGTTTGCAGAAGGACAAGTTTGAAAGATGTGAGGACCCATATCCTGGCAAAAAAAGGTGTGAATTTTTCAACTGTTCATAGGAGGGCATGCAGTTTTCTAAAATATTTTTAGCACTAACTCTGTCACATGATGTATGTGTCATATATGCATGAAGATATGTTTTATACTGTGCTTCACATCGCAGTTCTTACATAGTTGCTTCAAGCCTAAATTTTCTAAATTGCCCCTTTTCACTACGTCCTTTAATCAGAAGTTTTTATGTAAGTTCAATGGAGGCCACTGAAAACCCTGTTTCTCTATAAAATCCTATAAATTGTATTGATCTTATATTATGAATAGATCCCATTTTATGACCTGGAATAAATATTAAACACATTTCCCAGTGCTTCCCACATGTACAAATGTCCAAACCTGTTCAGGGCTGAACCTTGGCATGCAAGATTTAATCAGGCTGCCCACTACCTTCACTTGCTTAGTTTGTAAGATCATCAGGGCAATGACTTATCTGTGCTATACAGAACAAACGGATAACCACTGGAGACACCTTAAAGGAGCCCTGATTTTCAGAAGTGGTGAACACTCACCCTCTGAAGTCAAGCCCCTTAAAGTGTCTCACCTTGGGCCCCAAAATCATTAGCCATTTTTTTAAATTCTACGCCACATGGGTAAAGCCACGTATACATATATACATCATCCGCTCCAGGGACCTGCAGAAAAATTACCTTCATTTAACATTTATGAGAATTAAGTTTCAAGGTCAAAAAAGAGTTTCCTCTAGCCATATGAATATTGATAAGTACTGCTATAGTCCGCCTCCTTCCCTCTCAACAAAAGGTTAGTTGCTACAAAAGTGAAATATTTTCTGGCTGCATTTTTCGTTTGGATAAACTGAAATGGAAACACACACACACACAGAGTGTACTTACATCATAACCTGCAATGAGCAGTCCTACACCATATGGTCTTCTGCCATACGCTGTGTTGGTATCTGGGTTTCTTAAACAAGCTAAGGTTCTTTGTGAAGATTCAAGTTAATACTTTTAAATTTTTATTCTTAATCCAAGTAAAACTCCATCAGAACTGCTATAGGTTTGTTAGCCATTTCCTGTGGTGAAAAAATTTGTTCCAGAGAAACAGATCTCATCATCTGTCTTGAGCACCAATGGTAAGGTCTTCTTCATCTCCAGTCAGACCTATAGCAATTAGCTTCCCCAAACAAAGTGACTGGTATATTCAGGCAAGTAATATAGTGACTGATTTTATGCTAGTCTGGCCTATTTCATCCCCTTTTCATTTGACACACTTGCTTTTATCAAGTACAATCGACGTACAAAATGCTTAGTGTGTTCCAGAGATGGGCAATTAAGGTGAATGAGGCAGTAACATTAAATGTTCTTTTTCCATCAGAAAGTGACATTATCTGGGGTTTTTTAAGTGTTCCAGAAAACAAGTTAAAAAAATTGTTTCCAGTTCTACAATAGGACTCCTGCATGGCACATCATTGCCTTGTCTACTAATTCCATGGATGAAGAAAGGATGTCCTCCCAAAAAACAAACAAGATCTTTGCATCTATTTCCTGTAACTTTCAAAGCATCTTTGCTTGAAATAAAACAAATATTTTGATATAAAAGAGTTCTAAACACATCAACAAAGTGAAAACTGAACTGAATTTTAAGAAAAGCATGGAGTCATTACATATCAAATATATACACACATCTCTAAAACATAAAAGGATACTGCTTCCAATTAGAGACACTAGACGGACACGGAAGAGGTCTGTCAAACACAAATCTAGAATCCAGACACTCCTGACGCATGAAATTACTATAAGAAGAGCAAATAAAAATATATGGATCACAAACAGAAGGAAGCTTCTCCAACTTGATATTTTCCTTTTTAAGCTTGTGTGCATGTATTATATTTATTACTGTTTCAGCATTGCTACGAAGACCAAAAATGCCACTATAAAATTTTATGACTCATCATTGTTGATTAGAAGACCATATGCCTGAAAGAATATTGACAGAGGAAACACTATGAATGAAGGAAAAATGGATGTTTATAGAATATGCAGTGAAGAGGGGTTATTTGGAGCAAAATGAAAAATTAATAGGAAATATTCCTTTGGAATGTTATTGCAATTAGTATGTAAGTGGTCCTCAGTATGCCTTTTCTGTCCCTTTCTACGCAACCGAGGAATCCTTCTTGCTCATTTTATATTTATCTCATTTGCCAGAACCACACCAGCCAGCTGAGAGTTCAAAAGTATACCTCTCTAGAATTTATGATCTACATCACTAGCTGAAGGAATTGTTTAGTAGCCAATGTGTGATGTTACACTTCTGAGACTGCTCAGTCTCGACCAGCTTGGGGAAGCAAGACATTGGACAGAGAATAAATCCTAGCAGTTAAACCCTGGTCCATGGGAATTTTGACATTTACTTTAATAAGACAAGGCATTCACCCCTGGTCTCTTGCATATTAGTGCAGGACCAGTAACCATAGGCAAGTTCTTTTAGCATTGCCTCATTAAATGACAGTATGAGAAGTCTGTTTTTTTACTTCATTACTACTAGAGTATTGTACACATTAGTCATTAGAAACTCACCACAACAGTCCTTGCATCAGCAGTAAGCCCAGCAATTGAGATGCCAATATGGTTGTCAACATACAGGATTTTTTCTGATGAGCTGCCAGTTCAGACTGTGCTCTCTATACATAAAAAAAGCCATATTAGTCATGAAAATTATTGCAGCAGACTTTAAAACAATGTGTTAATCAATAGGGACAATGCTTTTAAAAAAAAAATTGTGAGCAACTATCAAAAAGGACTGAACTTATAGCCCAAAATCTGTAACATGTAATAGACATAAGACATAAAGGGCTGATCCCATCCCAATAAGAAATGTACTGAAGAAAAAAAAGTGGGCTTTTCAAGTAAAAGAGATAGGAAATAAATACAGATAAAATATTTACACTTTTTTTGGGGAGGGTCAGTTGAACCACATATATTTGGCTTTTTAACTAGACAATGTCATCAATTTCTTCCATTTCCACCACAGGATTAAGACCCATTTTATCACAGATTAATCGAAATATTAGTAGTTCTACACCAGTGCTAAAACATATGAAAATATGTAAATCTTACTTTCTAATGTACAAAAGAAAAAAGTTATAAAATTTGTCTCCCCCAGACCAGAAATTTACCTCTCCTTATCTGACATTTTAATTTAACAACAATAAAGGCCTTGAATTGACCATGTTTGCGCTTGCAAGAAGAAAAAAGTAATTCCAATGTTTTTTTCTTAAATTACCTTTAGAGCACCAGAACAGCATGGGTTTTTGATTCCAGCCCCACAGTAGCTGAGCCTTGCTTCACAGCTTCCATAGCATATTCTATTTGATGAATTCGGCCCTACAGAATGAAATAAGTTAACAACTCTAAAATTGACTCTCCATATAAGAAAGGTAGAGACTCTGCAAAAACTACACACAAAGGGTAAAAGCCTGGCCCTATTCAAGTAAATGAGAATTTTGCCATTGACTTAAGTGGGCTAAGATTTCACTCAAGATTAATTAAGAACAGAGTTTTCAGTCTCAACTGAAATCAGACCTTTAACTGATTGGTGCGTTTGCTGGTTTTACGTTTATCACAACAGTGAAAGATCTACCAGAAGTATCTGAAACACTCCTTTATTTTCCACTGAGATAAGGAATTTCAGTAACAGGGGATAAGACATTTTCTGTCACAGAGTACTTTGAAACCATTATGGGCTGTCCCATACACATCTATTTATTGACTAAGAACTGCATGGTTGACACAGAAGATCACAACTCATGTCAAAATCCTTTCCAGTCATTGAAGTGTATATTCTTGACTCTAATACAAGATTGACAGCATGCACCATTAAGGCCTGATTACTCCTTTATGCCACCATAAACAGTAACAGATCCAAAAAAATTATTGTGGTGTTTCACCACTGCATCTGCTGCACCACTGCCTTAAGTCCACCTACTAATTTTATGTATTTTATTTAAAAAAAAAACAAAACACAAGAGTCTGTGGAGAAGTAATTTCAACGTGTAGAGACTAGCTAGTTTTCCCTTTTAAAACACATCTTGTCCATAGTATCAAGGTACTTACAACAAAGTGTAAATAATATCAGATAAAAAATAAAACTGAGCAGGAGTTAAGGCAAGTAATTAGGCAATCAGTAACAAATATCTTAAGGAATGTTAGTTTTAAAAATAAAACAGGAAATTCAAAATTAAAAGTCACACAGATGAAAAAGCTGGAAAGAACTAAAATGCAGAATTCAGGAACATAGAACGTGAACTCTACACTTAGTTCTCACCCCATATAATGTCTGTATATCACTAACAAGTACCAAATCTGATTAACAGCAATTACTTGGCAGTTCATCCTAAAACACTGGTGCCTGGGGGCATATTAAATCCCATACACTTCTGCATTTCACATGCAGCTTCAAACCATATTTGCTGCAGTTTTTATATGGCTCAGTATATGTGGCATAAACACAAAGGCATATCAAGTTTAAGATTTCTTCTGTGGATAGTTAAGTTGCAACACAGCACTAGCGTTTTATATCAGACAAGCAAGATAGGAATTGGGTAGGTCTTTGGCAAACAGTAGTAGTATAGCACATACTATGGTGATGGGCAACTTTACAGAAGACACAGTGTAGTAACAAAACACCTTTAATTCAAGGATGTGACGAAGTGGGAAATGTTTTTGATGTGTTATTTGCATGCTGAGTGGGAGTATTAACATGAGAAGGTCGCAGGGGAGTTTTGCTCCGATTGCCTGCACTGGGGAAGGGAGCATACCTGAGCACGTAATGAGAACCCAGGAGGTGGGCTGGAGGCCAGGTAACCAGGAAACTGGACAAAGGACACAAAGGCTGAGGGAGGAGCTGGGGGGAGGCTGATGGCTAGAGGGAGTTTCAGTTTGGAACTGGCTGGGAAATGGAGAGGGCCACCCCGACCAACAGGGCTGTGGCTCCCTGGGGCCCCCAGATGGACTGAACTAAGCGGGTCCTGTTGTCTGTACTGGCAAGACCTCTTTTGGACTGTGTTCCGTCGTCTAAATAAACCTTCTGTTTACTGGCTGCCTGAGAGTCATGATGAATCGCAGGAAGCTGGGGGAGCAGGGCCTTGTCTTCCCCCACACTCCATGACAAAGGATCTCAACACCATAGCTTGAAAATTTTACCAGACACGTACCAGTCTGCAGTCAACACTCCAGAATAGGGAAGGCTCAAGGGCAAACTTGTAAGATTGTACTGTGGCAGTCTGGCTTCTTGACACTACCAATTTCACTTGCCTCAAGAAAACACCCTGCCCAACTGGTTAGCTGCTTTGAAATGAGATCTGTCACTCATACAGGGCATATGATCTCACAGTAAAGATCTGTGAAGGTAAATCTAGGCCTCACAATTTTGAAATAAACTTGAAAACTCAATAAAAAGTAAACAGACAACCCTGCATTGCTTTATGCTCAGTTCAAGTTTCAAGATTATTTTCACAAGAGGCTAGAAACCATTATTAGTTGAAATTTACTTACCAAATTTGTATTTGATGACAATTTTCACTAATAATAATTGCCGTGCAGAAACAGTAATTTTAAACACTTTATACTAACATTAATAAACTTTTAAAAATAGTGTACATCTCTGGTTTTGCTAAAATCTAGAAGTGAGTCGGTTTTCAGATCTCAAAATTTCTGTAATTTGCTACAAGTATCTGAAAAAGATTGGACTCCCAAAACTTGCAAAGGAACCTCTTTAAAAATCTTAAAGTAATTAAGAGGTTTGATTGTTAGTTTCAGAAGATTCATTCTCCACTCAACACTAACCTCTAAGTTTTGAAAAGGTACAATACATTATTCATATCAAAAGGTTTTAATTCCTGCTACATGTAAATCTCAATGCAACCTTACTTAGAGCCACTATAGGCCTCCATAATTACACATTGTATATTACAAGCAGATACCAGGTAAATAAAAAATTAATAAGACACTGTAACTACTGCATCACAGAGACAACTTGTCCTTTTATAATTCAATTCTTCACATTTTCCCACTCTCCATTTTATGTTTGTAAATATCTCATTAAATACATTAATTTGGGTGGACAGAATCAATGATTTTTTTTCAAAATCTGTTTTTAATTAAATCAGATTTTTTGATAGAATGCTTTTTGAGGAAAAACCTATTAAAGATAGTTTTAATTAAGATACATTATAGCTCAAAGATATCTCATAGAATAGGGATTATAAATTCTAATTCTATAGTATGAGACAATATAAGAAAAGTTTTATAATAAGTTCCAATAAATTCATGGATTAAGGACATAATCTTATGGGGATCCAGGGGTTTCTGTATAGAAAGATTAACCTAAATAATCTATCTACCCAATGGGACTCAGTACACAGCCTAGAAGATACTATCAGAGATGCCTAATTACACTTCTCAAACTATGGATTTGTGTCTCCAGGGATAACATGCTTATGAACAGCAAAAATGTTTTAAAATAAATAAATAATATATAGAGGTGAGAAATAACAGACCTCAACCCTATTGTCCCTCTGCAGATTTGTGTACACAGCGTCAATCCCTTACCTCTCTATAAATGTGCAAAGTTTCAAAAAGTTCAGTGAATAGAAGATTGTTGGGGGCAGAATAGATCTGGACAAGGAGAAGAAGTCTGGAGATAAATGTGAGAAGGGAGGCGACAGGCAACAGAAACAAAGGTGAAACTGAGCCGCATATTCCGGAATGCACTTTTATGTAGATATCTGTGATTAAATCGAGCCTTCCTGACTAGTGATTTAAATTAGTTTGATTTAAAACAAATCCATCCTGATATTAGTCCATAAAGTTGCTTGTGTACACCTATTATGTAACTGAATGTTTCTGCATTTCACATTACAAAAGCAAATCTGAAGTGTTGGATGACTGCCCCCCAGCAATACTCCAACACTGGAGTTTGAAAAGAACTAAATATACTCCTACAGAACATATCTAGTATATAGTTAGAGAGAGAGAGAGCAAAACACTGGTTAATAAAATTATTGTAAAGTCCAACTATAAAAACAAAAATCACAAAATTCATCCTCAAAACTGTGTATTTAACAGTTTCTTGGTGTGTTAGGCACATAGCATTATTCATACTACGCTTTAAAACATTCGAAGGCTGCTTTATGGAACAGCCACTAGCAGCATCATAGGCCTGATCTACACTACGTGTTAAAATGAATTTAGCAGCATTAAACCGAATTAACCCTGCATTCGTCCACACAACGAAGCCCTTTATATCGATATAAAGGGCTCTTTAAACCGATTTTTGTACTCCTCCCCGACGAGGGGAGTAGCGCTGAAATCGGTATTGCTATGTCGGATTAGGGTTAGTGTGGCCATAATTGGACGGTATTGGCGTCCGGGCGGTATCCCACAGTGCACCATTGTGACCGCTCTGGAAACCGATCTGAACTCAGCTGCACTGGTCAGGCTGACAGGAAAAGACCAGCAAACTTTTGAATTTCATTTCCTGTTTGCCCAGCGTGGAGCTCTGATCAGCACGGGTGGCGATACAGTCCCAAATCCAAAAAGAGCTCCAGCATGGACCGTATGGGAGATAATGAATCTGATCGCTGTACGGGGAGACAAATCTGTTCTATCAGAGCTCCATTACAGAAGATGAAATGACAAAGCATTGAAAAAATCACCAGGCTATGATAGACAGAGGCCACAGCAGGGACTCAGCACAGTGCTGCATGACAAGCGTAATGGAAAACCAAAGAATCAAATGGACGCTCATGGAAGGAGTGAGGGGGACTGAGGATTCCAGCTGTCCCCGCAGTCTCTGAAAAGCATTTGTGTTCGTGGCTGAGCTCCCAACGCCTGAAGGGTCAAAAATATTGTCCATGGTTGTTCAGGGTATATCTCATCAATTTACACTCGGGTGAAAGAAAAGGGGAAAAAATCGTTTCTCGTCTTTTTTCAATGTCACCGTATGTCTACTGCATGCTGCTGGTAGACGCAGTGCTGTGGCACTGAACAGCTGCATCCGCTCCCCTTCCTTTCCTGATGGCAGACGGTGCAAAATGGTGGAAAACCATCCTCATCATCCCGTGAGTGCTCCTGGCTGGCCTCGGTGAGGTCAGCCAAGGGCGCCTGGGTAAAAATGGGAATGACTCCTTGTCATTCCCGGCAGACAGTACAAAATGCTTGGTAACCGTTCTCATAGCAGCTGGAGGCTGAGCTCCGTCAGCCGCCCCCCACACTCCCTTCATGTCTAAAGAAAAGATTCTGTACTCCCTGGACTATCACAGCCGTGGGAGGCTGCGCTGCTCTCCCCCACACCCTTAATGTCCTGCCTGGACTATCATAGCAGCTGGAGGCTGCCTCCTCCTCATTTTATCTCACTAAAAAGTCAGTGTTTCTTATTCCTGCATTCTTTATTACTTCATCACACAAATGGGGGGACACTGCCATGGTAGTTCAAGAGGGCTGGGGCAGGAGGGAAGCAACAGGTGGGGTTGTTGCAGGGGCACCCCCTAGAATGGCATGCAGCTCATCATTTCTGCGGGATCTCTGGGTCTCTGACACAGAGCGGCTGTGCTCTCTGGTTCTCTAGTACACTTGCCCCATATTCTAGGCAGGACTGACTATTTTTGACAAAACAAAGAAGGGAATGACCTGGGGAGTCATTCCCATTTTTGTCCATGCGCCCCCCGGCCGACCTCAGCGAGGCCAGCCAGGAGCACCCATGACAGCAGCAGATGGTACAAAAGGACTGATAATCGTCATCACCAATTTCCAATTGCCAACCTTGCAAAATGACTGATAACCATCATCTCATCGCCAATTTACAATGGCAGACGGTGCAATAGGGATGGTAACCATCTCTGCTACCTTGCAAAGGCAAACGAATGCTGCTGTGTAGCACTGCAGTACCGCCTCTGTCAGCAGCATCCAGTACACATACTGTGACAGTGACAAAAGCCAAAATGGGCTCCATGGTTGCCATGCTATGGAGTCTGCCAGGGCAATCCAGGGGAAAAAGGGCGCAAAATGTTTGTCTGACGTTGCTTTCCCAGAGGAAGGAAGGAAAACGACATTTACCCAGAACCACCCGCGACACTGTTTTTGCACCATCATGCACTGGGATCTCAACCCAGAATTCCAATGGGCGAGGGAGACTGCGGGAACTATGGGTTAGCTACAGGATAACTACCCACAGTGCAATGCTTCAGAAATCGACGCTAGCCTCAGTACATGAACGCACACCGCCGAATTAATGTGCTTAGTATGGTCGCATGCACTCGACTTCATACAATCTTTTAAAAAAACGGTTTTGGTAAAATCGGAATAATCCCGTAGTGTAGACATACCCATACTCCTTGAGCTACCAGAACAGGTCATCCACTGCCTTCATGCCACTACCATAATAGTGAAAAAAGAGAAAAGGAAAAATGGAAAGCAAGTAACACAATTATATTCTTTACCTGAGGGCTCCAGACAGTGACATCATTGTCATACTGGTTGCGAAACTGTGAACAAAACCAATTCATTAGTATGAAAGAATATGCAGCTGGGAAAAGATAACCTTTGAGCTTTCAATGATATTAATTTTCTTTGCTTAATACAACATACACAATTTCTCTAATCTAAAACAAGAGCTCGACCACAATATATTTTTCTGCACATTTATCATTATTTAGTAAACACAACATTACTGAATCAGCACAATACTTACTGTGATCTGAATTACTTTAACACAAAATGACACCTCAAAATATTTCAGCATTAAACACAAAGCACACATTTAACTTGCATTGTGACTCTATATCCTCTCTACAGTACCCTGGCAACAAGAAATTAAGAGAAAAATGCTTTTTAAAGATATTTAACCCAAAAGGCATCACCAGCCTCTTAACATATTGATGTGTCTGCATCTGAGCAGCAAACAGCAGCAATTGTAACTGGGCATCTTGATATAGCTAGTTTGGGGGCAGTGGAAAACTTCGCTGCACTATAATCCCCAGAGAAACATGCAGAAATTCCTATTAATTTCCTGCATGGGTTAATGATAATCGTGTCTGCATTAACTAACACCAATTCCAGATTGTCTACAGATTTCTTGGGTGGGAAGCCAGAGTGTTCTGCCAATCAATTACAACAAAGCTCTCTTAGGAGCCTCTTAGGAGGAATGCCAAGCTGCAGCAAAAAGAAAATTGTGTAGTCTTCACTGCTAGTATTCATTACACAGACAACTGTAAACCTGACAAGAATCAGGTCAATTTCATTCCGCTGTTGCTTGAAAAAGTAGTACCCAGGATAATAGTTCTAGGGTCTAACTGTGGTGACGGAGAAATATTTACACAAAGCCTGGGGGAAAGTTGAGTAGAATACGTGTCCCCCTTCACCTCTCACCCACCAGAAAGTTGCAGAGGTTGATGTAGCAGACACAACCTCAGGGCAGCAACAGGAGGCTGGGGAAGGTAAGCAGAGTCCTCACTCACCCTAGCTACAGACAGGTGGCAAGGAACAGGGAGATGTGGGGGTACAGAAAATACTCTTTTCTACAATCTAAAGGAGGAAGTGCTTCACATTTATCTTGACACCAGGTCTTATCTGTACTCCATAATTTATTGTGCTATAAACTTTGTAGGTCCTCTGTAGACTTATAAAACAGTCAATTCACTCACAAACATGTTACAAATGATTTGCAATTTGACATACATTTTGGATTAGACTTGCTTTTTCCAGGGGGTAAATACTGATTTATACTTCAGCCTGCATTGGTTTAGTGCAAGAATGAACAGTACTAAAACATCGAAACTAGAGCAATTCAGACCAGTCCTCCCACTACTGTTCCACATATGGCCTTTCAAAATCCCCCAGCTCAGTTGTTCTGTTCCAGTTCTGTCTACACATTACTTTTGGTGAATAGAGATGCTGTAGACCCAAAAATAGACTATACACTGACTGAACTATAGCTATTCCTGTGATCTCTGCTATAAGAGATTCTAGTGTTGGATCTCATTGCAACACAATATGATCTGTAAAATACAAATGTGTCTTACACTGCTGCAGTTTTCTACTACATTCTTGATGGGTCAATTAGAAAAAAATATTGCCTAATGAATTGTAAGTTTCTAAAGCCAACTGTGATTAAGCTGATAGGCAATGCTAGCTTGCAATGTAAACATTAAAACTTTAGGCCCCTTTCCTGCAACAAGTACCCTACACACAGAACCCTGCGCACAGTCAAAATCAAAGGATTACTGTGCAATGCAGGCACACAGACCATTAACCCAACAGTTCATTGTTCCTAAACTAAAGTCCCAGTTCAGCAAGGTATTTAAGCATTTGTAACTTTAAGTAAGTAAGTAATGGAGCTACTCACATGCTTAGTTAAGCACATGCTTAGGTACCTTGCTGAATCATTCATGGCTCAAAACTCCAGTCCTGCAATTGTTTCATTTTCTGCTCTCTGATTTTTGTTCTACTGAAAAATAAGTGTTTGTTTTTCCTCAAAGGAAGTTAGTTAACTAATGATTTCAAAATGCACTGAAATAAAGAGTTGTTTGCATTTGAAACAACTGTAAGAAATTATACAACAGCTACAGGTATGTAATTTCCTTATAATGGCATTTTGTACATAGCTACCATGAGGATTGACCTGAAAGGACAGCAAAAAGCTACTACTGACACGGCATAAAGCATAATAAACTCCTGGATTTACATGATAACTCACACCACTAGTCAGGTACATTAACGTTACTCACAAGTGCAAGTATCTGGGCCTATTTTTTATGTTTATATACACTGACTTGTAAATATTCTCTATTGCATATTAAAGCATATCTAAAGTATACAGGGTTTGATTTTATGCTCCCTGTTATTTCCACTCCTCTTTCGGAATTAAGACATTAAAAAAAGCTACTATAATTAAATTTGGCTCACGTGGAATGGAATCAGATGGGGAAACCTATATACAGTTTGGCTTGGTGGGCTTAGAACATGGAGGTTATATATGGGACGGGGTAGGCCTGTGTGTGGAGAGAGAAGGGGGTTACGCTGGGCGCGGGGATGGGGGGGGGTGCTGTGGAGAGGAGAAGATCTATGTGAAGCAGGGAGGCTGAGACTCTGTGGGGAAGAGAGTCAGTTGCTCTGGGGGAGGTCTCCGACGGGAGGAGGATGCCTCTATGGTGGGGCAGGTGGCCTCTGAGCGGAGGGAGATCGCTCTGTGTATGTGTGTGGGTCGGGGTCCGCTGTGAAGAGCGGGGGCGGGTTTCGCTGGGCTGGCGGCCGGGAAAGGGAGGAAGCCCAGGACCCGCTAAGGGCCAAGCCGGGCCAGGCTCTCCCCGCCGGTTGCCGGAGCTGCGCCGCGGAGATCCCCCGGCCTGGCCTGGCCTGGCGCACAATGAGAAGCGCTGACTCACGGCCCCTCCCACATCCGCATCGGTTCGGGCCGGGCTTGGCAGCGGCCCACGGCTCGACGGGGGCCCGCTCCCTGGGCCCAGCCCGCCCCAGCGACCCCTTCCTCACCATCTTCCTTCCCCCAACTCCGGCGCGTGCTGCTGACCGGCGAGCAGTTCAGCGAGCGATGTCTCGGCTACGAGACTAGAACTTCCGCCCTCTCCCCAGGGAAGAGCAGCCGCTCCCAGATTGATCGATCGAAGGGCGGATGCGGCTGTGACTCCACCTCCGGCCGCCCCTAGCCCAGAGAGAGGCTCCAGCAGGGGCCCTGTGGAGGTGGAACTCGCTACTGCTTACGCGAACCCGCGCGTGCGCAGTGCTTAGCTGGAGCCTCTGCCTCGCCTGGGGAGAGACGCCAGCAAAGCGCGGCTGAGCTGCGGGTCGTCTTCTGGAAGGAGGCGCGGGCAGGAATCCGCCGCTCTCTCCACTGAGAGCAAACCCGTGACTGGGCCCCCAGCCTGCACAGACACAGTCACTGCCCCTGCCCCTGCCCCTGCCCCGCGCGTTTGTGAAGGGGCAGTGAGAGGCCGCGTCACCCTCTATCCCTTTTCAGTGCAAACTCGCCAGTGACCTCGCTGCCATCCTTTGTCTTGCCAGGTCCTGCACAAACCAGCCAGGGGACGTAAGCGTCCTGGGCCGCAGCAGCGAGCCACACTCTGATGCGGGCCAGCTTCCTGCAACTCCTTTTAAGCTTCTCACCCAGACACCGGCAATGGGTGAAAACGTTCCTAGAGCTGTGTGTGCGGCACTGACAGTGAGGTGCAGTCTTGTTCTAAATGGCAGTTCATGTTCTTTGCCAGAAGCAGAGTTGAAAATTTTTTTTCAGATGCACCATTTCCGATGGAAAGTTCTATCTGAGATCCATAGGAGAAGTAGACATTGCATGCTGCTTTCAGTTCTTCAGGCTCCACTGTGACATACCTTAGAAACAAAGGGAACGTAAAATGAATGTCATTAGTTGCTTTGTAGCAGCGCTTCAACTGACTGATAACATTGGCCAGAACTGCATAAAACACATTCCTTCTGAATAAAGGCTCAGAGTCATCTTCTGGGGTGACAGAACATTATTCCTCAGGTGTCTCATAATGAAATTGTTTCAGTTCCTACCTTTCTTCTGCAGTAATGGTGGCAAATTCTCATACCTTTTGTCACAAGGCATGCTTCCAATAGAAGTTTGGGACACTGATCTTGAAGTTGCATTAATTCTTCAATACATCAGCAGTTAGAGATTACTCAGGCTTGTAAAAATCTTTTTTCCTCATCATACTTAGAAGACTTCATGTTGATGGGCTTGTGCCTTCTGGCTGATCCCTACCTTGAACTATGGTAGGGGTGGGCAATCTTTTGGCCTGAGGGCCATATCTGGGTATAGAAATTGTATCGTGGGCCATGAATGCTCATGAATTGGGGGTTGGGGTGCAGGGGAGGTTGAGGGCTCTAGGTGGGGCTAGGGATGCAGTGTGTGGGGTGCAGGAGGCTGCCCCGACCAGGGATCAAGGGGTTTGGAGGGCGGGAGGGAAATCAAGGCTGAGGTGCGGGGGGGTTGAGGGCTCTGGCTGGGGGTGCAGGCTCGGGTGGGGAGGAGCAGTTTGGGGTGCAGGAGGGTGCTCTGGGCTGGGACCGAGGGGTTTGGAGGCAGGAGGAGGATCAGGGTTGGGGCGTGGGTGGGGGCTCAGGTGGGCAGGCTCCTGGCAGTGCTTACCTCAAGCAGCTCCCGGAAGCAGCAGCATGTCTTCCTCTCCAGCTCCTATGCTGCGGCAAGCCCCTGACCCTGCTCCCCAGTAGGATCTTCACGACCAGATTAAAAATTCTGATGGGCCGAACATGGCCCATGGGCCATAGTTTGCCCACCCCTGGACTAGGGCCTGGGAGAGTGTATCCATTTTCCCCACTTTACTTGGGGCCTGTGTGAGACTTTAGTAAAAGCCACTGGCAGCTGTGAAATTCATAGATATTTTGTAATAACCGAACAATTTGTGAAGAGTACATATTATGCAAACAATCCTGCTGCTGCTATGTATTGTGTGCATACAAGAATGACACAGTTCTACAGCACTATTCATATCTACTGAAACAGAAGAGAGTGATACAGGCTTTTACAATAACAGTCTCTGGACTGAATTTATTCTTATTTCCCATGGCGAGTGCTTACTTTCCATACTCATATTTAACAGGTTCCCATTGCAGAATTCCACCCCCGCTCCCAAACATTTAAAATCATTAAGACCTAGTAAAGTTTTTTTTTAATTGCCTTATGGTTTCAGAGCCATTAGAGTACACTCAAGTCATGTTTTCAGATTTTTCTCTGTCACCAGCAGAGGTAAAAATCTACTTTTTAAAAAATGGAAGCTGAGATTCTCACATAATCACTTTACTCCAGGAGCTGGACCTTTAATTTAAAAAAAACAACAAATGATATGATACATGACAAAATTACAAGAGTTGGCAACACTCGTTGTACAACAGCACTATTGTTGATCTTGCACAGTATTGTAGGTAGCAAGGAATATCTTAGCACCTATGCCTTTACACTGCAAATCTAGGGCCTGGGGTGAGTTTCAGAGGAACAGTATGGATCTTTGAACTCATCACCTCCCTCTCAAAAGCCTCTGTACCCTCAGCATTATGATCCTTTAGAGATGCTAGTTCAGGTCTCTGTTTGCTCATAGACTCATAGACTCATAGGTCAGAAGGGACCAATCTGATCATCTAGTCTGACCTCCTGCACAAGGCAGGCCACAGAACCCCACCCATCCAATTTTATAACAACTCCTATCCCAGGACCGAGTTATTGAAATCCTCAAAATTGGTTTGAAGACCTCAAGCTGCAGAGAAACCACCAGCAAGCGACCCGTGCCCCACGCTGCAGGGGAAGGCGAAAAACCTCCAGGGCCCCTGCCAATCCGCCCTGGAGGAAAATTCCTTCCCGACCCCAAATATGGCGATCAGCTAAACCCTGAGCATGTGGGCAAGAGTCACCAGCCAGCACCCAAGAAGGAATTCTCTGCAGTAACTCAGTTCCCATTCCATCCAACATCTCCCCGCAGACCATTGAGCAGACCTATCTGGTGGTAATCCAAGATCAATTGCCCAAAGTAACAATCCTATCATAACATCCCCTCCATATACTTATCAAGCTTTGTCTTAAAGCCAGGAAAGTCTTTTGCCCCCACTACTTCCCTCGGAAGGCTGTTCCAGAACTTCACTCCCCTAATGGTTAGAAACCTTCGTCTAATTTCAAGTCTAAACTTCCTAATATCCAGTTTATACCCATTCGTCCTCGTGCCTACATTGGTACTAAACTTAAATAATTCCTCTCCCTCCCTAACGTTAACCCCCCTGATATATTTATATAGAGCAAGCATATCCCCCCGCAGCCTTCTTTTGGCCAGGCTAAACAAGCCAAGCTCTTTGAGTCTCCTTTCATAAGGCAATTTTTCCATTCCTCGGATCATTCTTGTAGCCCGTCTCTGAACCTGTTCCAGTTTGAATTCATCCTTCTTGAACATGGGACACCAGAACTGCACACAGTATTCCAGATGGGGTCTCACCAACGCCTTGTATAACGGTACTAACACCTCCTTATCCTTGCAGGAAATACCCCGCCTGATGCATCCCAAAATCGCATTTGCTTTTTTAACAGCCGTATCACATTGGCGACTCATAGTCATCCTGCTATCAACCAGTACCCCAAGGTCCTTCTCCTCCTCCGTCGCTTCCAACTGATGCGCCCCCAACGTATATCCAAAATTCTTATTATTAATTCCTAAATGCATAACCTTGCACTTTCCACTATTGTATTTCATCCTATTTCTATTACTCCAGTTTACAAGGTGGTTCAGATCTTCCTGAATAGTATCCCTGTCCTTCTCCGTGTTAGCAATACCCCCCAGCTTCGTGTCATCCGCAAACTTTATTAGCACATTCCCACTCTTTGTGCCAAGGTCAGTAATAAAAAGGTTAAATAAGATCGGTCCCAAAACCGATCCTTGAGGGACTCCACTAGTGACCTCCTTCCAGCCTGACAATTCACCTTTCAATACGACCCTCTGGAGTCTCCCCTTTAACCAGTTCCTTATCCACCTTACAACTTTCATATTCATTCCCATCTTTTCCAATTTGACTAACAGTTCCCCGTGCAGAACCGTGTCGAACGCCTTACTGAAATCTAGGTAAATTATATCTACCGCATTTCCTTTATCTAAGTAATCCGTCATCTTCTCAAAGAAGGAGATCAGATTGGTTTGACACGATCTACCTTTACTAAATCCGTGTTGCAATTCGTCCCAATTACCATTGACCTCTATGTCCTTAACTACTCTCTCCCTTAAAATTTTTTCCAAGACCTTGCATACTACAGACGTCAAACTAACAGGCCTATAATTACCCGGATCTCTTTTATTCCCTTTCTTAAAAATAGGAACTACATTAGCAATCCTCCAGTCATACGGCACAACCCCCGAGTTTATCGATTGCTTAAAAATTCTCGCTAACGGGCTCGCAATTTCACGCGCCAGTTCCTTTAATATCCTCGGATGGAGATTGTCCGGGCCCTCCGACTTCGTCCCATCGAGCTGTTCAAGTACGGCCTCTACCTCAGTTGCGGTAATATCCACTTCCATATCCACATTCCCATTTATCATCCCTCCATCATTGCAAGGTTCCTCACTAGTCTTATTAAAAACTGAAGCAAAGTACTTGTTTAGATGTTGGGCCATGCCTAGGTTATCCTTAACCTCCATTCCATCCTCAGTGTATAGCGGCCCCACTTCTTCTTTCTTTGTTTTCTTCTTATTGTAAGCAGAGTCAGGATAAGCTCTACCCTGACATCTGGTGGAAAGAATGTCAGAGAGTGTATTTGCATAGGCACGCCCACCCTATCCCAGACTCCCAAGCTGTGGGATTGCTTGGTGACAAATTGCTCACCCTCAGTTGGGTGGTACTGGCTAGACATGGGACATGGGTTCCAAAACCCAGAGAATTGAGAGAGGCTGGGAACAGGTATTTGTGCCTGGTGGTGTAGTCTCCTTGTGGAGCTAGAAGCACCAGTTGCACTCCCTACTCTCTCCACTGTGGAATGTCAGAGTTGATTTTTTTATTCCCTTAAGAATCCAGATCCAGCTTACTGAGCTGAAATCACTTTGGGCTAATGGTGCACTAGCACTGGGGCTCCCCTACTATGAGCTGGAATCACTAAGAGCTGAAAATCACTAAAAAGCTAAAATCACTGAGCTGAGAGCACTGAGTACAGTGCTAACTAGTGGGGAGCCCAAAGCTATACTGTGGAACAGAGCTGTTGGCGGAGTGGAGCAATTTGTGGGGACGGCTGGAGCGGATCACGGGACAGCTGGTGGCAGCGGAGCGGCTGGCAGAGTGGAGTAGCTGTGAGATGGGTGGAGTGCCCACAGAGCGAGCAGAGCTGAGCAGTCTGCAGGGACAACTGGAGCAGCTCACAGGGTAGCTGGTGGAGCAGAGCAGCTGGCGGAGCGGAGCAGTTTCTGAGGATGGCTGGAGGAGCAGAGTGGAGCGGCTGGTAAAGCGCAGCAGTTCGTGGAGAAGGCGGGAGCAGAACCCACGGAGAGGCAGGGCAGTTGGCACTGGACCACGTAAGGTGCCCCTTTCTACCAGGCTGGGGCGGGGGAGACCTCTGCAGATAGACTCTCGAACTTTGGGGCTGCACTGACCCAGGACAGAGACTTTTGGGACTGTGGGTGATTTGGGGGTTGCTGGACTCAAAAGCCCAGGAAAGAGGACACAGCTCAATTTCCTGGGGTGGGTCTTGGCTCACGGTTTGGTCTATGAACTCTAGTAGAGGTGTTTTTCCCAATTTAGTGTTTGTTGTTTATCTCATGTATTAAATCTTTTCTGCTACACCAAGACTCTGTGCTTGCGAGAGGGGAAGCATTGCCTCTTTGAGGCGCCTAGGGGTGTGTGTAAGATTTTCCCAGGTCACTGGGTGGGGGCTCGAGCTGGTTTGGAATTGGGTTATTGAAACGGAACCCCTGGATACTGAACCCGGCCCTTGTTGCTGCCAACTCAGAGGGGCAGAAGGGTTACATTATTTATGTGGCTGTAGAACCTTTTACTATTGGTTTTGATTCCCTTTGCAAGGTCCAGTTCAATGCGGCTTTTAGCCTTCCTCACTTTATCCCTACATGTTCTGACCTCACCAAGGTAGCTTTCCTTACTGATCCTGCCTTTCTTCCACTCCCTGTAAGCTTTCTGCTTTTGTCTAATCCCCTCTCTGAGTTGCTTGCTCATCCAGTTTGGCCTACAACTCCTGCCCATAGTTTTTTTCCCATTTCTCGGGATGCAGGCTTCTGACAGTCTCCGCAGCTGCAACTTAAAGTAATTCCAGGCCTCCTCCGTATTTAAATCCACTAATTCCTCCGTCCAATCCACTTCCCTAACTAATTTCCTTAACTCTTTAAAATTAGCCCTCGAGAAGTCAAAAACCCTAATCCCAGATCTACATTTGTTTATCCTTCCATCTAGTTTGAACTGAATCAGCTCATGATCGCTCCCCTGCAGCTGCACCAAGCCCTCTACTGGTAAGCTAAAAATGTGCTCTATTATACCTCTCCATGGATGGATGCACAGTGTCCATCTTTACTATAAAAAAGTATCTTGGATGTTTTTTATGAGAAATTATTGATGAATTGAAATATTAAGGCTTTCTTATGGCCTTCTTTCCATGCAGGCTTTTAACATGATGGACAGGGCTTAAATTCAGTCAGTGCTGTCCAGAGCAGACCTGCGGTAAATATTTTCAGGCACCTCCTGCAGAGTAGAAGCTCCAAACCCCAGTGTGCCCTGTAGGACTGAAGCCTCCACGCTGGATATTTTCAGGCACACCCTGCTGGGCAGAAGCACTGACCTCCAGCATGCCTTACGGGGCTAAAACCCTGAGACCCATCTGCCCTGTAGCTGAAGTCCAGAGCCCCGAATGGGGAGGAGGGTGTGTGGTGGGCTCCAGGAAATTCTGTGTGAGAATTTAAGTTCCAATGATAGGTGTATCTCATAAGAGTTGTGGATTAGGACTAGTATATCTACTTTATATGTTCAATATTTTCTGTGCTAAAAGTATGACCTATTCCTTCATATCATGTTTCCTGAGACCAGTGCTGTCTGCTGGCTTCGCAGTGAGTTTCTCTCTCCAAAGCAGGGACTCTCCCTAGGAGAGAACTACACAAACGTGGTTCTATGGTGATGAAAGATTGGAACTTTTAACCAGGAATGCTGCTAGTGTTTCCTTTTATAATCACCCCCTTTTTCCCACACTATTGTCTGATGGGGCATTCTTCGTTATCACAAAGGTGATTTATAGGGCCTTCATTGCTGTACCTCCAAAATTTGCAGGCTTGTCCCAGATGCAATTCCTCTGGTTGCTGCTAGGTGGCAATTATTACCTAGAAAAGCAGATTTATTTAAACTATGATATTTGTTATGCCTTTGTTTAAGGTATGTGGGCACCTAGAATCAGTGTCCTCTCTCAACAAATAATTTTTCCATCTTTCCTATCTTGTTTCCTGGTTATATTTACTAAACCATTTTTTTTTCTTTAGTTGTCAAGCAACAGCCATCCAATCTACATCCTTTACGCCAGCAGCCGCCTAAGGAAGAAGAGCAGATGGTCTAGTTTCAGAAACAAAGAGTGCTTTCATTGTTTATGAAACCCTTTTACTTATATAACATTGTAATGCAGTGTTTGACCTTTGCAAAAGATTAGAGGCAATAATGTTTGTGTTGTTCTTTAACTTTTAAAAATACTTGCTGATGTCCTGGTTACTTTTTAAAAATTTTGGCTCCACTATTATGGTACATATGTGTTCCCCGTGAGGTACTCCCACCATTTATTACAGTGTGTTACAGGTTGTCAGGATTTAGGTCTCTGAAGAAAGAGATCAGCAGAACTATTCTATTGACTCATATTGGAAGCCATACCAGGCAGGACACATTAGCTGCTGTCCCAGGTATGAGAGGGATTGTATCTCCTTTAAGGAGGAAGAAGGAAAAAGCCGGGGATGCAGGGAAAAAGCCTAGGAACACACCATGCTTAGAAAGAAGTTTTGTCATTCAAGTTAACTATAAAAAAACCTCAGGCAAGAGGTAAGTTCTCTACACTATGACAGCGTGTGTCTGTAGTGTGAGGGACTCTTCCCAGCCACATAAGGTTTTACAAAATAGTGAATATCTGTCACAAAATTACACATGCATGTACTTCATTTCAAACTATTTTACAGCTTGAATATTTTGCTTTTCATGAAATGGTATCAAACTGACATTCCCAAATTTCTGAGTTCAATATGAAAAATGATCTGTTTGGAGAAGAAAATAGTTTAGAATTCAAAAATATTGATGTTTGTGTGGAAAACATAGCAATTTTTGAAATTTTATCAATTTGTAAAAGCTGAAAGAATTAAAAACAATGAAGGTATCCAGATTTTGTAATAAAAATATTGCACATCTACTACAGTACACACTCGCTATATTGCCCTTCATAATCATGAATCTTTGGATATAATGAACCTGGTCCCTGGATTCCATCTCCAGCCCTTCAGCTGCAGCGGGGGCTGGCAAAGCTCTCCCCCCCAACAGCTACGGAGCTGGATGAGCTGTCCCCCATGGTAGCTCTCTTGATATAATAAACCCCTGGCTATAACGATCAAATGGCTTGGATCCTGAGGGGTTTGTTATAGCAAGTGTGTACTGTAGTTGCTTTGTTCTTCATTGTCACATATGTATTATACTCTGAGAAAATTCACTGGGGTTCTTTTCACTTTCTATCCCCAGTGCATAAGGAAAGTGTGAGAACAAACCAAAGCATTTTTCATCCTAAAGGCATTGTCTAGCTTATAAAAAAATGTTTCTAGTACTGGTGCTAACATACATGCATCAGATAATTCAGGTCTTAGTTAGTCTTTTCACTGAACACTACATATTAAATACTGACAAACACAAATCCTTAAAACAGGTATCAGCTTTTGCACATGAAAGTCTTAGATTTCTGTGCACACAAATCAGATAGCCATTAACTATCCGATGGGCATTCACAGATTAGAGTGTGTACATTTTGGAATAGCAATTTTTGTGGGCAAAACATATTGCAGATTATGAATAAAACGTTCAGGGCAAAACCACATAGAATCAGAGAAGTTAAAGTTGGAAAAGATCAGTTAGGTTATCCATTCCATCCCTTCGCTGAATACAGGATTGCTACCTCCACTGATGTTTTGCCCAAACTAGTTTCAACATCTCACGTGAAGATGCTTTCACCACTTTCTCATCTATTAAAAGAATATCTATTTAATGTATCAGATGTTTATAAAATTTATTTTTTTTTAAAACCTTTGCTTTCTTCACTGAAGAGTTTTTTCAGTCTGCAAACTAATAACTGACTCCAGATGTTTCACAATGCAGAGAGCTCAAAACTGTAAACAAGTGTTGAGGAAGGATGGTCTTGTGGGTAAGGCACTAGATGTTGATTCAATTGCTACCTCTTCCACAGATTTCCTGTGTGACTTCAGGCAAGTCATTTTTTCTTTGTGTCTCAGTTCCCTGGTTGTAAAATTGGGATAATAATGCTTTCTTTCTCTCATCCTGTGTCTTAGTCTGTAAATTCTCAAGGCCTGGTGTATCTCTTACCTACCTGCAGCACCTTACACAATGGGGCCTTGATTTCAGTTTGGACTTCTCGGTACTACTGCAATACAAATAGTAAACAATGGAGTTATACCTAAAATGGATTTTGTTCTTTCATTGTACCTTTCTCCTGGGACATTTCATGTTTCTGTCTTTACTTTTATTTCCTTCTAGTATGAACATAGCAGGTAACCATACTTTCCCCCAGAACTGAGTAGTGACTTTGTGTATTGTTTGTCAGTGGAATGGCGTCTAGATTTGCTATCAGTAAAAAATAGACCACACTGGAGAAGAAACCCATTACTTTTTTTAAAATATAGAGATAAGAGAGGTCAATAGAGGAGTCAACAAAAGAGGACAGGGATAAGGAGAAGGGGTAGAGAGGGAAGAGGAGCAAGGGGGTGGAAAAGGAGAAGAATGGAAGAGTAACACATTGCAGAAATAAGGCCAGTCTCTATCAAGATTCCATTTTGAAAGTTACATATTTGGACTTAGGGCAGTTGAAAGAGACATGATGTCAACTTCCAATTCAGACTATCCACACACAAGTTGAAATCCACTTTTGTGCAGATAGCCAATGTAAAACCTATGTATCACTTAAGTCCTCTTGAGAGGACTTGTTATAAGAGCTCAATCCTGATCAGCAGGCTGTAAAGTTAAAGGGTTCTAGCTATAGCTGCATGCCAGAGTGGAAATATCTTCTTTTATTGTACTCTGCTAATTATTGTATCAGCCAAATTGTAGTTCAGCTTGAGTTTTTATACAGTATGCTGCTCAGCAAAGAATACTAAATGTACAGGAAGTCAAGGACAAAATGGGAAAACCATGGCATTGTGGTAAAATTTGTTAACCAAATGTAACAAATTGAGAATCACACAGTTTTTCTGTTTTGAAAAATGGAAAAACTCCAGTTTATAAATCCCAGGAATTATATTAAATATTAGTGAGAATTGGTGTTAGCAATGGTGTTAGAATAATATTTCAATTTTGTCTTCATTTCTGTTGAGGAAAAATTTGTTTCATTTATGGATGGGTTATTAATTTGATGCCAAATTAATGATTGACTGAAAACTAACGCTGCTGTTAGTGTATTAGTTACCACATCTTAAAATATAGATTAGTTTGTCTATGAAGAGTTTAATACCATTTACATCCACAGCAGAGAAATAACTGCTAGGATGAATGTATTTGGCTCAATGGTGTAATCACTCTGTATATGGGATTCTCATTCAGTGGGAGCGTTGCATCTGGAATTGCCTCAGCCATTCCTGATTATGGGCATCTTTTTGATATTCCAAATTCTGGACCTGATCCTTCTGGGTGCTGGCAGAAATTAACCAAAGCAATCTCATAGTGATGGAAATGACATAATTATTGCATCAGTGTTATGTAATAATCACATACATTCTTTTATTTTTAGCAGGTTTTTCAAATGTTTTTGTATGCAGTGTTTTCACAAGGTGCCTCACTGAAGACCTTAAAGGCACAGCACAAATAGAGCACCGGCACAAGATCCTTTACACTGCCTCATCAATATGCCTTAAACCTATCCAAGAGGGAACCTCCTGAGGTATGTTTTTATGCCCATTCAGTCCTTTGTCTCTCTGCTGAGACTGTGAAGTAGAGCTAATAATGGAGGTGGTTTGAGATTTGCATCTCTGTCCACTGAGAACTGGATTAAGACCAGCAACTCTGCCAACTGTTGTGATCCTTTAAATGAATACAAGTATTTGATCCTCTCTCTGTATATCTCAAAAGTGGTTCAGAGAAGGCTTATATAGTATTTGTAAATCAAGCATGGCAAGAGAGACAAATAAAAATAATGTATTTAAAAAAAAAGATTAAACAAGCATATGGCTGCTACAGTGTCAATCATTCAAATCAATAATAATATGATATTGGCTCTAGATTATTGTAATCTAGATGGCAATTTATTTATTTTAACATTTGAAGTTTTTTATCTACTACATAACTTGAGACTATACTTACAGATTCATCCGCAAAAAGTTTAACACAGATATGATTACAATAGACCTAAGCTGTTTGGGGTTTTTTAAGATTTGTGATTAATGAAATTGTATGTGATATGGAATTATTTCCTGTATTCAAAATTGTTTCATCTGCATTGAAATGGAAGCTGTGAACATTTTGATAAGTGGGCTGAGAAGTTTTCAAGTTTTACTTGTTGCAGTAAGTACTCCTGTAGTCTTTGCTGTAATGCTGTTTTGTAATAACTTCCTACAGCAATAAATGACTCCCAACAGATCTCCCTACACCTCCTACAGTAATAGAACAATAGACAGATACTTCCTCTCTTTTGACAAAAGCACATTAGTTCTACAAAATGCTATACTATGCCAAGATTCTCCTCTATTCATCTCCGTATTGATAGCATTATTTCCTGTGCTTAGGAAGCACATGAATGGCAGTAAAAAAAGCATTATTAAACCTTTAAAGTCTAAACTTAGAAAATGATAAATTAAAGGTAAAGTTATATAAATAAAGATCTTTTGGATTTTTTTTAACATAACATAGGTTTATTAGACTATGACTTTAGAATTACACGAGTTTGTTTGTTATACATGCATGAAAAAAGGACAAAGATAACGTAGCAATAAGTCCACCTATTAAAATGCTCATTTCCAGGCAACCTGTGACCCAGCTAGTGTGGGGACATGCCCCCACTTATGCTCCTGTGCAAGCTACTCACAGAACAGATAGCAGCACAGGAGGAAAGCAGACTTCATGGAGCCACTATGTCCTCCACTTTCACTAGTAGGCTAGAAGAGTGGAGACTTTGTGGAGTTTGATACAGTTGCCAACCCTTCAGGATTGTCCTGGTGTCTCCAGGAATTAAAGATTAATCTTCAATTAAAGATTATGTCATATGATGAAATCTCCAGGAATCCATCCAACCAGAGTTGGCAACCCAAAGCTTTGACTAATTCCCCCAACAATTCAGCTAGCATAGCTGTTTCAGGTATAGACCCAGCAGCAGGGGAAGAGAGACCTAGAGGAGGAGACAAACTTTAGGAGCAAAACACAGAGTCACAATCTTCCTTCTAGATTTCTCCTGAGACAGCAGATATACATTGCCCCTCACTCTGGGTTCCTGACAACATAACAGCCGTAGGTAGGCCTATGCAAACATGGATGAAGCCAATGTATAGGTATTGTATTTCTACACTGTATCCTAATACATTGATTAAAAAAATTCAACATCGTTATTACTGATGCACTCAAATAAACCTGACATTCAGCTTTTAAATACAAAATAATAAAGAGGCAAAGCAAAGAACAAAGAAAAAACAAGACTTGGGGCCAGCTGTATGCAGGCAGACCCTCTGGAAATGTTTGTGTTGATCTTCTCTTGAGACACAAGGATCATGCTGCTGCTGCCAGATGTCTCCAAGAATCAATGAATTGTAGTGCCTCCCAATGATCCTGAAATACGACCTCTAGGGCTACTGTTCCCTGCATCACTATCCCCAAGGACAGGTGCAACACGTCTATTGTCTCAACGAGAACTAATGTAGGCATTAAGTGGAGGGGGATTTGTAGGGCTTGAGCGACTTCAGCATCTATGAAATTATCGGCAGCCCCAGGAATTGATCAGGGCCCACTAAGGGGAAAATGAGCTTGGTCCCATCCATGGTACATAACTATAGCTGTACTTGGAAGTGTGAAGAGGACCCACATGCCCTGGATCAGGTTTCCCTCAATGGCTGGAGGATAGTTCTGGAATATAGTGTTCCAGTGGTGCCCAGGCTGTCCCCTGGGCTTGCTTATTTCCTGATTCCTTGCTGGTTGAGGTCTGTGATGGGCAAGGGGTGAGGTCATGTCCTGGGGTTCTGCAATAAAAGCATAAGTTTTTGCACCATTGGCATTCCTTTTCTTCCAGGGTCAAACATCGGCAGACCAGATCAACCTGCATCAGTTCATGGGTGGGCCCTATGGTTTTTGGCATGGGGTATGGGTGAGGCTGCAGCAAGATTCCCATCCTCTCCTTGTTTTGCACACCCAGCTGGTTGTCGATGTGGAGTGAGAGGTCAATAAAAGCATCGAAGTTTGTCTGAGTCTCAATGTGGGCTAGCTCATCCTTTACTGCCTCACTAAATCCATATCAAAACTGGTACAATTGGACTGTTGTTCCACTCAGCATCCACCATAAGTTGTATGAGGGCAGTGTATAAGGTAGCTGTCCCTTGCCCTTGCTGGAGACTTTATAGTGTGACTTCTGCTGAGAGAGTGTGATGAGAGTCATAGATAATTGCGGAAATACCTGCAGGAGGCCCGGGAGGGCATTTCAATTGGTTAACACTGGGGTGCCCTGCTCCAGCATAGGGGAGGCCCAATTCCAGTGCTTCTCTGGCTAGCAAAATGATCACTAGTCCCACCCTGGCCTGGTCAGGGGGATATATTCAAGGGCGGAGCAGGAAAAAAAAAAGACAGCATTGGTTCAGGAACGGCAGTTACCATCGAAAGATTTGGGTAGCAGTACTGCAGGACCCTATAGGGAGGACAGTGGTTCAGCCCAAGCCTGGAACATGGACTTCTCTTCCTGGGACCATGCTAGCTGCTCGCAGAGTGTCTTATTCTCAGCTCGGAGCTGCACCACTTGGCACCTCAATACATGGTTCTTGATTTGGAGTTGAGCAATCCACTCCTGTGGATCTGAGATACCCCATGCTGTCCAAGGGATGGTGGCAGACTCACTCTTTCCATATCCCTGCTAAGGGAGTTCTGTGGAGGGGATCAAAAGTGGTCTGGGCTAGCAGTCAGGGATCAGGCTGTAAGTGGTCTGGTCTAGTGGTCATGGCTGGACTGGTGTTCACAAGTCAAGACTGGCCATGAAAAGTAGGCAGCAAGCAAGAATCAGAGCAATCACTACAGTAATCAATAGGCAAGTCGGGGTCAGGCCAGAGTCAGAAATTAGAGATCAGAGGCAGTTACCAGGCTAGAATCAGGAGGCAAAAGTCAGAGTCAGGGTCAGTCTGGGATCAGAGGCTGTAGATAGGAGATAGTCACAGGGTTCAGTGGCCTGTGTGAAATGATCTGATGGTCTGAGACAGTGAGACAAGCATCCACATCACAAAAGTCACTACTGCTAGCAGTAGTAGTATGAACTACTAACAGTTTTAAGTAAGAGTTAAAAGGGATTGTTGTATTTAACAACATCTGCATAGCAGTAAGTATACTTCAAAACAGAGTTAATAAAAAAAAAACTAATTAATATATTTACCTGCAGAAATTCAGTGAAAAAATCAAATGATTTTTCAGCAGACAGGAAGCTGTGCAATAATCACCATGACTCAGATTATGGATTACAGAAATCACAAAATACAAGAATAATAGTAAAGGTCCAGGACTGCAAAGCTCTGTACCTCTATTTTAATAGTATAGAACACTTTAGGTGAAGTATAGTAATATTTTCGTATATATATCTTTGCACATGGCACCTTGCTAATCAGGATAATTTCAGAACATGAATACGTATGTTTTCTAGACACTAGAAAGGCTCTGCTTTTGGGGAAGAAAGAACACAGGTGAAGTCCACCACCCTAACAATGTCACTGTCCTTTCCAAAGAAAAGTCCCACAGACAGGTGTCTGTGATGGCATGGAAAAAAACCTATTACATCAGTAATATGGCAAGAAGATACTATGTATCATAAGACACTATGACGTGTGTGTGTGTATATATATCTATAAAAATCATGTGTTCTTCTGTTATAACTAATATGTCATATAAGGCATTGAGCGTTGACAGACCCTGTTATCTATTATGTTTTGTTTTCCGGTCTTTAGTGCACCCTTCGTTGCATTACATCATATTAGATAAACAGGGATACAAAAACAAGCTATAAAAATGTAACTTTAAAATACTTTAATAAAATTAAACTTTTGAAGGGAATAAAGTTGCTGTGGTAAGGTCCATGGCTGTATGCCGTGTTATTTGCTGTGCATACTTAAGAATTAAGTGTGTGACAATCTAGGAACCTAATGATGGTACAAGTCTGAGATGTGAAGGATTTAGTTCACTCAAAGTTTGGCTCCTTGCTTCTTAGTCCTGTAGAGAAAGAACCCTCAGATTCTGAGCAATGAAGCACCTTCTAGGTCAATACTAGGAGTGATAATAGCATTCTCCTTGGCTGAAGGGTAATAGGGCCTTTTTTTTGCAATGAAGAAAGGGAGTGAATAAAAAAGAAGAAATCTTAAAACAGTAGTTCGCAATCTTTTTATAAATAGTCCGTTATCCATCATAGTCCACAATCCTTTGTGGACAGAAATATCAGTCACAATTGTAAGGAAAGAGCCTTCGGTTTGGTTTGACCATTCTAGTTGGATTAGATTCAGGCCTAATTTAATCTTAATGAACCATTGTTTCTGACCACCGAGGTATTCTAGTACCACCTAACATTAAGAGCTTGATACTCTTCAGGTCTGTGGTAAGACTCTTTTTTACTTCAGTGGTGCAGGATCAGGGCCTTTATGCCTAGAACAGGTTTGGGTTTTTAAGGAACAAAGTGTCCTCATCCCTGCCTGAAAGAAAACATTCTAATTTTTTCCCAGGGGGTGGGGTGGGCTTTGTCAAAATAAACCAGCTGGGTGTTGGGCTTTGTCAAAATAAGATTAAGGTAACTGAAGCATTGAAGACTTAAATCAATAGGATGTTGTTATAATATATTCAGGGTTAGTTATTCAGATCAAACAGGTTTTATAAGAGGCCAATTTTATTTTTTTGACCATGTGAACAATCTGTATTTTGATAAAAGAAGTTGATGAATTCCCTCTCCATTAATAGTTGTTTTCTGTTGATGTTGTTGTTGGGTTTTTTCTTTGTTTATTTGTTTGAATGTTGTTTTTGTAAATGTAGAAAGAGCATTTCATTCTAAGCATCTGTATAGGACATTGGTCATATCTGATAACACTTGCATTAACTGGATTAAGGTCTAAGGCAAAATTTACAACAGCTCCAATAACAAATAATAGTCTGCCTTTAAGATTGTTTAAAGGTAACCTGCAAAAGGTCTTAAAAGAAAGAAAACACTACAATTTTGTATTAAACATTCCAAACAGCAAGAGAAACATTGACTCCATAAATGACCCTAAACTTTTCCCCCTCTTCTGCAAGCCCCCATAGTGACAACAGCCAGTATGTGTTCCACTGTGACACTCAGCATACACCTTGCTATAGTTTTAAATTTTTTTTAAATTACTTACTTACCTTTATAAAATACTTTGAGAATCTAAGATTAAAGATGATAGATAAATGTAGTTTTAAAGAGTATACTTTATTTTGAAAGAAGCTATTTGTAGCATGCAATGTGTACATTTCTGGGTGTAACAATAATCATAACATGTTTATACATATTGCTTGAGGAAGGACCTTTGCATTTGCTGTACCAGTTATAGCAGAAAAATACTTGAAGACACAAATATAAAAAGTTTGGCTTGGATATTCATAATGCCATAAAAAAAATTCCTGTAAGGAAATATTTGGAGGCTTTTTGCACATGAATGAATCATGAACAGCTACCTTCAACCTGTGTGCTATAGACTATCTTTTTAATATTTGATGAGAACCTGTGAAGCTCCAAAGAAAAGGAATGACAATCTTTATTTTAAAGTCTTGTGCACACTGGTATAAATGGTCATAAACTCTTAACAGGCACAGTCTTGGTAAATTAATTTTTTTATTATGAATGTGATAGGATCACTTTTGACATGTGTGTTGAATGATTTTTCTCCTATAATTGGTACCAGTTTATTAAAACCATGTCTCATCACACACTCAGCAAACACAGGATGTAACGTATCTTGAGACTGGTGATTCAGACATTAGTTCATGGTTCAGTGATGCAATTCTTAGAAGAGACAGTTGTACTCAGCCATGAAACTGAAATTATTTGTCATACTAGTCAGCAAGGTTGAAGCTGTAATGAGGTAATAGTCTTTGTAATCCATGAGACTGCTGATGGAGCCCATTTCCTTACCACATAGACATTCTTACCATTCTGAGCTAAAGAGTAGACAAGTAGCAAAGTATTGCCTTCTTAACTGCCCATAACTATCTTATAAATATCCTACCAGTATGCACATATGCATAGCTCAGACAATCAGTGGTTCACAGTGTTTTTCTATTCTGACAGAAGTCCTGGCTTCAAAAGGAGGGAATACATTCACAACACTGAATAATCAGCTTTGCCGTATTCTATGAAACCTGCACCAAGTCATTGCACATTTTTAAAGAGAGAAAACTTCCAGGAATGATGTAACAGTCAAGAAGGCACTTCATGTTGGTTCCAAAGGTAGTAGTTTATATTTGTATAGCATCTCTCAACCAAATATCTAGAAGTGCTATAGATGTAGTATAGTTGTGGACAGCCAACGGTTGTTTCATATCTAGATGCAGGTTCTCTGGTATTTGGAGATACCAAAACTTTTCAAAAAGTGATTTGGTCCATTTCTTACCACATATTCAGTTTTTAATTAGGAACAACTCTAAAGTACAATTATTATACAGGAAAAAAATATTAATCTGAATGAACTTTAGTCTTGGAAAGTCTAATTGTCATCATTCAGCTGTTCATGGTGTTTGCCAAGTTCCTGAAAGATTTTGCTACTTTGACTTTAACAGCTTTCTTCTCAAGCAATTCAGTATTTTTACAGGACATGTTTTATTTGGCACTGCCATCCACTTCACAAATGCTCCAAGACTCTCAGCACTGGGAGCAGAAATCTGAACCTGTTTTAAGAACAGCAAGACAGCTTCTGCCAATATAATATTCTTCTCCTTCAATTGTTTTGACAGATCACTAAGATCAGACAGTGCATCGTACATGATGCCTAAATTATGAACAAATTCCACTGATGTAAAGATATTTTTAAATCCAGCATATGTGGCTCAATCCTTGTCTTCTCAAAGTCCTGCCAATGGAAGATCCAGAGACGTGCCTGCAGGGTTTTAAATGAATTCCAGACAGCATTCATAGATCCCATACTTGAAACTACCCAGTGAATATCCAGAATATTTGCTACAGCTTTTATGTTCATCAACATATTTGCGCAGCTGTTATTGATTCTTGGAAGAAGTACTAAATAGAATACAGCTTTTACAGGAAATGTGCAAATTATTAATCTAGTTCTCAACAGCTACTCTGTCACCAAACAACAATACCGCCAAATGAAGAAGGACCAGGATATTTTCAGGAAATAGGCTTCATCATCAGATGCTTTGCACAGCATGGTAAAGACATCATGTGAACAAAATTTTTAGGAAGATTCCACAGTGGAAAATGTAATTCATAAAAAATTAATACTTTTCATGTGTATAACACCTTTCATTTGACTATCTCAAAATAATTTATAAAGGCATGTAGCCATTATTATCTCCATTTTACAGATTGGAAAATAGGCACATATAGGTTAGGACTAAAAGTTTCAAAAGTGATTAGTGATTTTGGGAAGCCTCAAGTTTTGATTGTGCAACCTGAGACACCTTAAAGGGCTTGGTTTTCAGAAAGTGCTGAGTACTTGTGTCAAATTGGACACCCAAAATGAACAGTCATTTAAAAAAAAATTGGGCAAATTACTTAGGCAATACACAGCAAGTCAGTGTAATATATGCAGTTCTTGTGGCTCCAATTTCTCTGCTCTAATTATTAGTCTTCATTGTCTGTCAGCTTTATATAATCCTCAGCAGATATCTGTTAGTTAAATTAGTTTCAGGAAAAAAGCGGTCCTAAAGACTCTCCTGTCAGCACTAATGCAAATAGTGAAGATTACTTGTTTACACAGGGCCTTATGCAAAGCCCATGGAAATTAATGGGAGTATGACCTCAATACTGCTTATTTATCAATGATTATTAATAGTTTTGCCACAACTTCTCTTTTTTCCCTTAATGTGGCTTTTTACTGAAGTTATATCCATACATCTTTCTTAGGCAAATCAGGCTAATAATATACTTTTGCAAGATATATATTCAACTTGTGTATCAAACTTGAACTTCTTGGGAGTTTTGCCATTGACTTCACTGAAGCCAGGATTTCACCTATAGTTTTTCCTTTGTCATAACGTCTCTGGTCTGTATTTATCAAGGAATTTAAATGAAAGCTCAGAATAACAAAGACATTTTTCAAATGAAAATGTGTTTTATCTACAGAGGCTTATTACACTACAGTGTCCACTTCATGCATTCCGTTGATCCATTTAGGTGCAGTCTGTCAGCAGCCAATGACAAATCTACACAGTATTTTGGACCGAGTAGAAGCGAGCCTCCCAGATTGGGTCCGCAGACTTGGTTTGTAGGGCTCATACTAGTACTCTAGGAACAATTGTATAGACAGCACTTTGAAATTGTAGCTTGGGCTGGCGCTCAGGCTCTGAAGCCGAGGGATCAGGTAGGCTTCTGAGCCGCAACTTCAAATTGCTGTTTATACAGCTATTTTGAGAACACTAGCATGAGCCCCACTAGCCTGAGTCTGTTGAACTGGGCTGAAAGGCTTGCTCCCAGTTAGTCCAAAATGCTGTATAGACATATGAATAGTCTTTTGTTTCCTGGCCCCCATCTGTTCAGCTACAGAAAAGATCAGCAACTCAACTGTTTAAAAAAAATCAGACAAAATATCATCAGTGGGTGTATGCATCGATATTTGTAAAAAAAAATATCATACCATTGTATTCTGTGCCTGCAGTATGCAAGCATTTGTGCTAGCTTGATAGCAGTAATTTTCATTTCTCAGATTCAGGAGTGATTTCACTCTCTAATAAACGTGTTGGTTTGTGTTTTTAGGGGCAGGATTTTTACAGCAAAACTAGATGATAGTTTGCCCATGTTTCTTCCATTTCTGATTAGAAATAAGCTCACAGCAATATCAACTTTCTAATAGCATGAGGCAGATGGGAGATGTTCATATAATGCTCCTGGGCATGAGAAAGGTCACAGTTTAAGTGCCATCACTTTCTAAGCATCACTGTTTTGCTGTTTTTTAAAATCAGCCAGTATCAGTTCCAATATACAACTATGCTTGCCTGTGAGCTTTTTCTAATTCTGGCCTACACTATGGGTTAGGTTGAATTTAGCTGCATTAGGTCGATTTAAAAGTGACCTCGTACACACAACCAACCCCATTCCATCAACCTAAAGGGCTCTTAAAATCTACTTCTGTACTCCTCCCCAGCGAGGGGAGTAGTGCTAAAATTGACTTTGCTGGGTCCAATTTGGGATAGTGCGGATGCAAATCGATGGCATTGGCCTCCGGGAGCTATCCCAGAGTGCTCCATTGTGACCACTCTGGACAGCACTTTGAACTCTGATGCACTAGCCAGGTACACAGGAAAAGCCCCAGGAACTTTTGAATTTCATTTCCTGTTTGGTCAGCATGGCGAAGTCAGCAGCACACGTGACCATGCAGTCCCCCCCAGAATCGTCGAGCGTAGAATGTTTCTATGCTCCCCTTATCATCTCCGTCTCTGAGGTTATCGCAGATTAGAAGGTAAAAAAAGCCTCACTCGTAATGACATGTTTTCTGAGCTCATGCAGTCCTCCCGCACTGATAGGGCACAGCTTAATGCATGGAGGCATTCAGTGGCAGAGGCCAGGAAAGAATTAAGTGAGCGTGAAGAGCGGAGGCAGGACGCGATGCTGAGGCTAATGGGGGAGCAAACGGACATGCTGAAGCATCTGTTGGGGGAGCAAACGGACATGCTGAAGAAAAGCCAACAAGAGCACAGATCCTCACTGCATTCACTGTATAACTGCCTACCCTGTTCCCCATGTTCTATAAACTCTTCATCCAGATGCCCAAGAATGCGGGAGGGGGCCAAGGGGGAGGCTCCGGGCACCTAGCCACTCCACTCCAGAGGATGGCCCAGGCAACAGAAGGCTGTCATTCAAAATTTGATTTTTAGTGTGGCAACAATAAGCAATGTGGCTTGTTCTTCCCTTTTACCCCACCCCACCCAGGCTACCTTGTCCATTATCTCATTTTTTTAATCATTAAAGAATGCATGGTTTCAAAACAATAGTTACTTTATTTCAAACGGGGGAGGTTTGATTGGCTTACAGGGAATTAAAATCAACAAAGGGAGCAAGTTTGCATCAAGGAGAAACACACACAACTGTCACACCAAAGCCTGGCCAGTCATGAAACTTGTTTTCAAATCCTCTCTAATGCGCAGCACACCTTGCTGTGCTTTTCTAATCGCCCTGGTGTCTGGCGCAAAACCATTGTCTGCTGTTGCTTTCACGAAGGGAGGGGCGACTGACAACATGTACCCAAAACCACCCAGGATAATGTTTTTGCCCCATCAGGAATTTGGAGCTTAACCCAATGGGCTGTGGAGACTGCGGGAACTGTGGGATAGCTACCCACAGTGCACCACTCCATAAGTCAATGCTAGCCATTGTAGTGAGGACACACTCCGCTGACTTAATGCACTTAATGTCGCCATATGCAATCGACTGTATAAAATCAATTTTTCAATATCGACTTCTATAAAATAGACCTAATTTCATAGTGTAGCCAGTTATTCCTCATTTTGTATTTGTGCATTTGATTTTTCCTATGTGTAATACTTTGCACTTGTCTTTACTGAATTTCAGCTTGTTAATTTCAGATCAATTCTCCAATTTATCAAGATTGTTTTGAATTCTAATTCTGTCCTCCAAAGTGCTTACAACCCTTTGCAATTTGTATCATCCACAAATGTTATTAGCATACTCTCCACTGCATCTACCCCTTTAAAGTGTTTCTATTCAGAAATGTGTTATTTGTTTGGACCCTGATTATGTATGATGATTTGTTGGATGCTATTGAATAGGAAGAATTTCTGGATGAATGCTGATAAAAATCATAATTGTTAAAAATGCATATCAGTTATTCCAGCAAAGCAGAGCATAAAGTATTCAGTACATAAATTAGGGTGATTCTCAGAGAGTAACAATTTATTCTTTTGTTATATTTTCTAAGCTTCCTTGAATTGTCAGATTTCTTTTAACACCGGAATGCTGCTTTTCTCTTCTCTCCACTCTTTCCAAGATTTGCATGCATAAAAGAGATGTGTCCATTCATATGGGGAAGGGATATGTTAATAAGTCAAATAAAAACATACTTTATATGCAGAAAATGGAGTCCACATATTCAGTGTTAAAGAAAGCAAACATACCAATATATACATATTTTTTATGAATAGGGCCATTTATTTAGAACTCCACAGTGGGTAAACTATGCAAAATTAAAAAACATAAAGCCTAGATTAAGTCCAGCCTTTACCAATATTACCTGATATTTGACAGCCTATTTTAAATGAAAAGTACTGTAGAATTTACAGCACCAATTTGAATACACACTGTAAGCAGCCCACAGTCAAAGTATGTCACTCAGTTCCTTTGGTATTTGGCTAATCCCCAGATACATGGCTGCTTCTAGAGTTTTTATATATCAAATAATGAAGGTAGTGTGTGGTGATTTTAAATCCCAGCGGCTATCTGCATCTATGTAACTACATTTGGAAAACAGCTAAATTTTAGTAAGCCTCACAACAATAATGGTGTATAACAAAATGGCTACAAACAGCAAAATTGTTGGACAACATTATCCTCTACGAGCTGTAACCTAACCAATAATTTATATGAAAGTCTATTTTAATTACTATAGGACCTTAATATATCACTAGTGACAGGGAAATGATTATAAATTACTGAATTTTATAAATTAACAAGTGAATAAAGTATAATAAAGAAAGGTTAAATATGACCACATCATTAAATGTGCTTTGTTCACTACTATTGCCAGTCATAGCTCAGAATTAATTATAATAAATCATAATGTTCTAGGAATAGTTTGTAGTAGGTTCTATAAACAAAATGAAGTTTTAGTGATATAGCAACTCACTCTAGCTTCTGCTATTAAAGCTTCTGGGACATGGGGAGATGCACCCAGTTTGTTGTGTAGATCAATGTTTGAAATAGTGAATGTGTATTAGGTTCTACTGCATACCTAATACACAATCCACTTAAAAACAACTATTTGACATACTAAATAGATAATAAAGTAAACAAGCATATCCCAGATGATGGTAAATGTTATGTTAATACATATGATAAAATATGTGATAAAAATAGGTCTACAGATCTATCTTACGTTACATGAAATCATGACAACTCAATAACATTTTCTTTTTTTGTTAGTAGTTTTCCCCCACATGAATCAAGCCAGGTATGAGGGCATTTACGGACCTGATACTAAGCCAGAGGAAGTCATGGGGCAGTATCTGCTGGGGAGGCCCCACCATTCAGCAACTACAGGGCATGCTCCAGGTGGAGGGGCAATTTAAAAGGGCACTGAGAGCCCAGAGGAAGAGGAAGGGGGTTTGGGGGGAGCTATAGGCTGCACCAGGAGTGGAGGCTGTTCACTGAAGGTGTAGGAAGAGTGACCAAGGCACAGGTGAGGTCGCTCCAGAAGCAGGAGTCCAGATCACCCTTTTGGAGTTGGAAGAAGTCAAGGGAGGCAACGAAGAATGGGATGCCATCTCCCTGACAGACTAAACTGCCACTAATAAGACTGTGACCATGCCCCAGATGGAGGAGCTCCAGCCAAGTAGGAAAGTGACCCAGGGGACAACGTGACTTTGGGTGGGCTGACAAGTGGTCTGGACACTATAACCTCTCTTTTTAGGGTCTTGGGTTGGGACCCAGTGGAGTGGGAGGGCTCCACATCCCCCTCCCGTTGCTCCTCCTCACCACTGCTGTGACAGAATCCCCAGGGAAGAAGAGGGACAGACGGGAGGGACTAAGACCTGCTGTATATGACCAAGCAGAACACTTCCAGAGCAGAGAGACTGAAAGAAACTGAGGCCACAGCTTGACCACTAGGCCAGCTGACCTCAGAACTGACCTGCTACACCAGGTCAAGGCAAAACTAGACAGATTTCCAGTTCTCATTACGCCACCCCTTATCCATGTATAAGCATATATACATTTAAGCTACATTATAAGTACTCTAATTTTGGAAACTGTTAGTCTCACTCCTTGATCAATCAGTGCAGAAGGGTATAAATTATAGAGCAAGTGCACAAAGCAGTATGAAAGTGGTTATGAGAAAACTTATTTTTTGAGTTAATGCTTGAATTAGGCGTATTAGGCACTTCAGAGCATCAGTCACTGCCACCTATTTCATGCTAGTCAAGTACCACTGCCCTGATGTCATAACTGTTCATAGCTGTTACTTTGTGTTCCTCACATCTATTGTCTCTCATCTTAGATGCAAGCTCTGTCACAGTTTCAGAGCTAGCTGCACCTCTGTCCGCTTGCTGGCCTCTGTGAGTTTCAGGTCTCATGCCTTTACCTCACCTGGGCTGAAATCACACGATTCTCCCACGCTAAGGCTACATCTACACTTAAATAACAGTGTAGCAGTGGTGGCATGGCTAATGGCTGTGGAGGCATGGCTACATTGCTATTCACACTCATGCTAGCTTGATGACAGCTAGAATGAGTATGTGTATATGAGCAGGAGAATCACAGCCCTAGTTTGTAGTTGTAGTTGTAGCCTTACATTGAGTCCTGGGCTGCATCCTGCATATCCACCGTGTTTACCCCACAACTATAATGGTTTGGCACATGCCATTTTTCCCTTCAAGAGTGTATGACCTATAGTGAATAGAGTGACCAGACAGCCTTCTTAAACCAGAGACTTATTTAATTGTAACAATAGGAATAAAGCAGAACATAAGGGAAACTTATTGAACTTGAAATGCTACCATACTGTAATGGTGGGCCAGGCAGGCCTAAGGTCTTCAGACACACTAGTGGGTCCTGAGTATCAGATTGAACAGATTCTCAGAAACAACTGCCTCTCCATTAGAGAGAATCTCTTGTTATTAAGTCCCTTTGTCTTCTAAGTTCCTGGGCTTTTTGGCCCTGCTGTCCAAAACCAGTCTGGTGGGCTCAGTGGGAGGTTGAACCCGTCTCCTCAGAGCCAATGGTTATCCCATTGTCCCATAACAACTCTCAGCTGCTCACTGACAGATGTCTTTTCTCTAGTCAGCTTCCCCTTTCTGCCTCTTTCCCAACATTGTGGATTTAACCCAATATAGTCATTGAGTAAACATCCCAATAAGTAGGTCAACCTACAATATTAATAAATTATTACACAGCAGCTCCATGTCCATCACAAGGTCTTTTGGGCCGACATGTAAAACCAATATAACCTGTCATTGTTATATGATTATACAGTGTCTAGACCAATGGAGCCCTGACATTCTAGTTTCTAATACAATACAAATAATAACATATGGCAAAGTTATTGTACTATAAATTGGTATATAACAGTGAAAGAACATGTAGAACTTGATACATTCTATGCTGTTCATCTAGGTTCCAAACCAACTCCCATTTGATATTCTGGACTTCACTGGGAACTGGATCAGTCTTCTTGTTTCAGCTAGTTGTAATGAATGTTGAAAAAAATCTATAGCAACTCAAAGACATGGAGAAATGAAAAAAGTAGAATGAAGGAGAAGATGGGAGTGTAACTGGTATAACAACTTGGCTATGGGCCAGATTGTGAAATACAAGATATTGAGGCTTGTAACAGGGTGTAACAACCCCACATTGGGCCAACTGGGCCTGACCAATCACTGTGGGCCTAGGAGATCATGCTTCCTTGCCCCTGCTGTGCATGCTCCAGGTGGAAGGGACAGATTAAAGGAGGCAGTCCAGCTCAGTCTGGGCTGGCTGAGGAGAAGGAAGGATGTGTGTTGCAAGCTCCTGCTGAGGCACCTGCAATTCTCCAAGCTGTAGAAACGATGGACCCGGACTACACAGGGCCCTCTGTGACAAACCCCACTAAAAACAAGTGATAGACAAGGGAAAAAATGAGATCTCAATCTTAAAAAAGCAAGTACACTTCTGGGGCCAAATGTGTTGCTGAAGTCAATGGGATTGCATGGGGTGAGAGCAGCCACAGTGTTTGGGCCAATGTATATGGTTTGTATATGCATGGTTCAGTAGATATGTCCAACATATTCAAAGATATTTCAATAAGGGCCCTTATCTCAGAATGGTTATGGTTTGCTTTACTACTATAAAAATGTTTTCCACATTTAGTCACTATGTTCACAGTAGTGACATCAATACTGTAGACAGGAAAAATCCACATCTGAAAGAGAAGACTAATATTTTTGCTGTCAAGGCACAAGCAATGAAGATATTGAGCACCAGCAACTTCACTTGACTTCAACTGGAGTTGCATGTACTCTGCACTCTGAAAATCAGGCTGCAAGTTTATTCTCCTGAGTAAAGTAAAAATAGAAGATGAGTAAAAATGTGACCTTTCCACTTTCATCTTATGTGTTATGTTCAAGGCCTTGCTGTGAACTTTTAAATTCACCTTGGTGCCCTGTCAACAGTGAACATTTGAATGTGTTTAGAAGTGAGGTTCAATCTTTAAACCATTTTTAACACAGTTTGGCTGACCAGTGTGAATGAAATTGAACAACTCTAAAAAATAATGTTTAAAAAACTGTTTTCTAGTTTAGCATACTGCCAAATTCTATGGAGGTTTTATTCCCAGGTAAAATAGGATTTCCTAATTTTATGGTTCTCCCTCAACTAGATCTTCCCTGGCTTAAAGCAAAATACTTTTAATGCTGCTTTAAAGTGGTTTGGCACTTTTCACTGGACAGAAAAAGTATATAAGAAGCTATTTTAATGGAAACATCTTCTTACACAATGTTTTAAAATGTTTCAGCTATTAAAGACCTGCATAAGAATCTAGGGTATCCCTACTGAATCACCCTAAACTTAGGTGCTAAAACCTTGCATTGAGAAGAAAGTTGGCTCTTTCTGGCATATAGATCTTGTTGGCTCCAACCAGGATGTAAGATGATTTGAAGGGAACCGGCCAATGGGAGTGCAGAGCCGGTGCTCGGGGTGCGGGCAATGTGCGGAGGCCCATGGCCCCTCTGCCTCAGAGCCAGATCTGCTGTTGACCACTTCTGGGGCATTGCATGCAGTGTCAGAACAGGTAGGAACTAGCCTACCTTATCTGGGCAGCACTGCTGATGTGACTTTTAATGGCCCGGTCGACTGTGTTGACCAGAGCCATCATGCCCAGTCATGACCTGTAGTTTGAAAACCACTGTTGTAAACTATGCTTTAAATAGAACATAGGAATTGCCATACTAGCTTAGATCAAGTATCTGATTAATTCAACATCCTCTCTCTGACAGTTGCCAGTACCAAATGCTTCAGAAAAAGGTTAAATACAAGTTGTATAAAAATATTTCTTTGTTTTAAATTTGTTGCCTTTTATATTTGTTGGATGAAAACTTGTTCTTTCACTGGGAGAGAGCAAACAGGAGCACCTGACTGATCTTTTCTATGCCATAATTTTATCTGGTAAATTAGCATTTAAGATTTTGATTATTTATAGTTGATAATCTTTCATTACTTATAGATTTGTAATTTCCAAATTTTACATAACATTCCCTCATTTCTGCCTACATAACCAGCAATGATAGTGTTTTAAAGAACAGGTATTAATGTGAATAGTTCAATGCAATTTAGGAAAATCTCCATGTGATTTAGCAAAATTTTCTATAGGTTTATGTACCCATAGGATAAAGAACTTCAGATAAGGAAAATGAATTTTTTTGAAATAAAGTTTTCATCCTCAACCCTGATTCTTCTGTCAAAAATAAAAATGTCTGTTAAATACATTCCCCAACAGCAACAGGTCACAAATTTTATGCACAAAATAAATAGTTAAAGTTATTTTATCAGTGCCTCTCATTGTGCTACTTGATCTTTACTATGCACTGTCAAACAGCCAGGTATGCTTCATCTCCCTTTGTATGAATCTGATAATCATATACATTCTCTCGCTATTTGAAAATGATCATGTTGTGTCTGATTATGAAGCACAGAGGAGACAGAACAGGCAAAGCTGTTGAAAGCACACATCCTGGTTCAAGTATCAGAGGGGTAGCCGTGTTAGTCTGGATTTCTAAAAAGCGACAAAGAATCCTGTGGCTCCTTATAGATCAACAGAAGTATTGGAGCGTAAGCTTTCGTGGGTGAATACCCACTTTGTCGGACGCATGTAGATCCTGGATCAAGTAGCACAGCTAGTGCCGTAACTAGGCATTTTAGTGCCCAAGGTGAGAAAGCATATTTTCACGCCCTCCTGGTTTTTTTGTTCATTTTTCCACCCCTGCAGCTTTGTGCTCTGGCCAGCTACCCCACTCACCCGGCCGTGGTTACAGCCCTTAGCACAGCAAGTGAATGACAAAGGCATCTGAAGTCTTCATTTAGTGTATGTGATGGGGCACTGACTCACCTGAAAGAGTTAAGATAGCTGAGAAGGGGGTAGTTAACCTGATATGCTACTGGGAGGGTGGCTGCAAGGGGGAGGGAATTAGACTGTATAGGCAAGCCCTAGCAGAGGATGGAGCCCCGTTGAGCAGGAACAGACTGCGGCTGGTCTAAAACTAGGAAGATGAGAATATAAGGGGCTGCAGTATGGCGGCCTGCAGTCACTCTCTAGCATTAGAAGGGAAGGGAGGAAACCAGGAAGAGAATAGAAGCCCTGGGATCGTAGCTCTGAAGAAAGGGTGTACCCACAGGAGGGTGGAGAAAGAGCCTGATAAAGATGAAGTAGGAAGCAGCCCAGGGACACAGTAGCAAGGTTTGGGATAGTGCAGATCTTAGCTGCTGGTTACAGGTAGGGTCCCTGGGCTAGAACCTGGAGTAGTGGGCAGGCCCTGGTTCCCCTACCAGTAACTGGAAAAGTAGCACAGACCTGGCAGTGGAGCAGAAGACTGCCTAGGAAAGCCATCCAGTAGGACTTTGGTAGCTGGGAAGGGGAGAACTACAGTGATCAGCCTGGAGGGCCAAGGCACTTAAAGAGAGCTCCCTGAGTCTCAGAGACAGAGGCAGCAGGACATACAAACAAGTGACAGGAGGAGATGTCAGACCTGGAACGATCAAATCCCCAGAGCATCCAGGAGGAGGCACCCTAGTGGTGAGTGTATCCTGTGACAGTGTACAATTTGCTTGTGTACTGAATTCACATTCTCACTTGCCATAATGAGCAATAGATACTGCTCCTGATAAATTGTGTAAGAGAGTGGAAGCTTCAGATAGTTAAAACAGAGGAGCGCTAATATTCACTGATAAACATTAGCAACAGAAGAATTAAAAGGTAAACAGAATACCGATTAAGAAGCTTAAATAAAATATATGTTCTGCAGCCTGTAAAGGGGAGAAGTTACTTTTAGCTCAGTCCATAGATTAAAAAAAAAATTAATTGGTAGGTCACTGAGTCAAATTAATTTAGTTTCATATACCGGTTTGTAATGGATTTTTGAATTAGAACAATGGCTGATCAGAGGATCAGCATGCCAAACTGCATAAAATTATTTCCTGGATCTAGGACATGGGTGGTGAGCAGCTGGGTCATAACTAATGTTTAAAATTAGACTGATCTAAAAAAAATGCAGGTGGGTGTACACGTGTGGTGCCGGGGCTCGACCCTCTCTGGGAAGGAGAGGAGCCACGCCGGCCTACTCTACTCCAGTTGGTCCGGGAAACTGGCTTGGTGGTCCTGGCAGTACTTGTCCGCCCGGCAGGCGAGGGGCTCAGGCCCTCCGGCAGGGCGGAGCTGTAACAACTGCGAGGCGCCTACGTCAGGGTGGACAGCAAACACAGAGTCAGTAAGCTCAGGCCTGCGTCAGGGCTGAGCAACAATAATGGTTCAAGGCCCAGCCCCAGGTTAGGGCAGGCAGCAAACTCTGAGTTAGTAAGCTCTGGCCTTCTGTCAGCGCTGAGCAACAGTAGCAGTCTTAAAGGCCCAGCACTAGGGCAGGGTGAGGCAGCAAACACGGGGTCAGTAAGCTCAGGCCTTGAGTCAGGACTGGGCAATAGTAGCAGTTTTAAAGGCCCGGCCCTAGGTCAGGGCGGGGCAGCAAACACTGAGTCAGTATGCTCAGGCCTTAAGTCAGGACTGAGCAACAGTAACAGTTATCGGCCTCCTCAGGCCAGGGAGAGGGGGAGTCTGCCACCCCGGACTGGGGGTGGCAGGGGGAACGCAGGCCCTCCCACTCCACTGCGTCCCAGCCCGGGGCCCTAACAGTGGCTGTCACTCCGCTTGTCAGTCAGTGGGGATCCCGGCCGCAACACACTGACATAGGCTCCAGCAAATCCGCAGCCTGAATAGGGTTGGCTGCCCCCAGGCTGCTTCCGCACTCCCCCTCGGGACCTACCTGGGTCCTAACGTCGGCCTCTGAAGGGTCCACGAGCTTAGGCTCATCACGACTGGGGCTGGGTGGTAGGTCCGGGAGTTCCTTGGGATAGTCGGGCCAGGGTAGCGCCGGTGGCACCTCCGGGTAGCTGCAGGCGCGGGGGAGCCCCGTTGGCTCCTCCAGGTAGCAGGGGCAGGGAAGCTCCAGCGGCTCCTCTGGGTAGCAGGCACGGGGAAGCTCCAGCAGCTCCTCCTGGTAGCGAGCGCGGGGAAGCTCAGACAACTCCTCCCGGTAGCAAGCGCGGGGGAGCTCCGTCCAGTCGGAACGGCTCCCCTGGGTTGCCGGAGTCTCGCAGTTTCGGGCTCCCTGAGGGACGTCTGATCTCTCCGGCTGCTGGGGCCTGACTGAGCTCTGAGGGCCGGCTTTTATAGTTCCGGGTCGCTGCCTGACCCTTTGGGGGCGGGCTCAGAGCTCCATAGCTCCGCCTACTCTGGCCTCCGGCGGGGCTCAACACTCTCCGGGGAAGAGGGAAGCCACGCTGGCCCACTACAGTGTGATTTCTAGGTTTCAGAGCATTGACATCTAGCACATATACCTGTTATTCTGAGGCCTGTTGATTTTTTTCCCCTATTCACTATTTATTTCCATTCATACCCTGAGTTCCTCCCTTGGCTGGAAGGATGGAATGACAAATACCTCCCCATTAATGAGCTAACTTGCCTTAAAAATGGTTTCCCACCTGTACTGTAACTGTTGCTCTTCGAGATGTGGATGCCAATGTGTATTCCACTCAGGTGTGCATGTGACTAGTGCACCAAAGCTAGAGAACTTTGTCAAGCAATACCTGTGGAGGTGGGGCTCACACCCTCTGGCCCTCAGGCTCTCTCATGGCTATATAAGTGTGGTGGCACCCTGACTTCCTTCAGTTCCTTTGCACTGAATGTCAAGAGTAGAGAGTCTGATGCAGGGGGATGTAGGGTGGGTCATGGAATACATGTCTGTACCAATCTCTTAAAAAACAGTTACAGTACACATAGACAACAGTTTTTAGTTCTTCAAGTGGTTCCAGATGCGTAGTCCACTCAGGTGACTTACAAGCAAAACTCGTAGGAGGTAGGCTTGTAGTCTAGTTTAATAACAACTGGAGAACTCTCCTCCTCAAGTTTGCATGTGACTGGATGTCAGAGCAATAGCATAATGCTTGGTAAATCTGTGTATGGAGTACCATGTAGAAGCTCTGCAAATGTCCAAAATTAAAACATTGTTCAGAAATGCCACTGAAGTCACTTGAGCCCTTGCTGAATGAGCCCATATAGTTTGTTACAGTTGAGTTACTCTGTAAGCTGTATTAATGCAGGAGGTTATCCATTTGGAAACTGACTGTGCTGACATCGGCTGACCCTTCATCCAATCTACAAAAGAAACTAAAAGCTGAAGTGATGATTGAAAAGGCTTAGACCTTTCCAAATAATGGTCAGATGTTGTCTGATGTTTAAGGTACGTAGGCATTGTTTGTCAGGATTGGAATATGATTTGGGAAATAATATGGGTAAGCAAATAACTTGGTATAGGTGAAATTGCAATGCTACTTTTGATAAAACTTTGGATGTGGTCTCAAGGATACTTTATCCCTGAAGAACTGTGTCTACAGAGGCCCTGCCATAAAGGCATGCCTTTCACTGATTCTTCTTGTGGAAGTTATTGCCACAAGAAAGGCAGTCATCTGGGAAAGAAGGGAAAAGAGTGGGTTGCTATCAGCTCAAATGGAGGACCCATGAGGGCTGCCAGAACAGTATTAAGATCCCACAATGGACCATTTCCTTCATTGATGGGAACAAGTGGATGATATCCTTCAGAAATCTCCCTACCATAGGATTTGAGAAAGGTGACTTTCCTTGGCTAGAATGGAAAAACTGAGATCACCCCCAAGTGAATACTTAACAAGCTAAGAGCTAGCCCTGAAGACTTCAAATGTAGTCGGTAATCTAAAGTGTCCTGAATAGGAGCTGACCTGGACTGGAGTCCTTTTGACATCACCCAGATCAAAAAAAGGTTCCACTTGGCCAAAGAAGTAGACCTAGTAGATAGTTTTCTGCTATTAAGCAGAATTTTTCAAATTCCTTGCAAGCATCACCCTTCTTCTTCATCTAGACATGCACCAACCATTCCATGAAGTGTAGACTGCTCAGCGCCAGATGGGTAACTTGACTATGGTATTGAGTCAGTAAATTGGGTAATGGTGGAGCTATCCCTGCTTGGTACCACACACTCCATCTATTAGCAGTCCAGCTGGTACCAAAGATTGCGCCATCACAGATCAGCTACTTGAAGTCATAACATTCAACCCCGGGAAAGACATCGGCACCAGAGTCACCACTGGTACTTTTGAAGATTTAATTTATTTTTAGTATTCGAGATAGTGAAGGTCTGATGGCACAGTACACATGTCCACAACCTCCCTTTCAATACACTTTAGTCCTGAGAGATCTGGACCCTGATCTTCAAGGAGAAAAATTAGCCTATAACACCACTTCATATTATGAATTAAACAAGTAGCATGAATATATTAACATTATTGTCCCTTAAAGGACATTCTTCTGCATAGTGCTTTTTTGTGCCAGTTGTAGCATATTATGAGGCAATGAAAACATCAAGGCATTTAAGTTTTTTACAGGCATAACTGAATGAAAGTAAATCAGCCATATATAATAGCTGAATTAGAGGTAAGAACGTACTGAAACATGGGACAGATCCTCAACTGGTATAGATCAGCTCAACTGCATAAATATACCAATTTACAACAGCTGAGGATATGGCCTATGATGCTGTCAAACACATGATTTTTTAGTGGAGAATTATTTTGACAGACTTCAAGACAATGTGGATTACCAGGAACCCATCTTAACAATTTGGGTTTAAAAGAGTGCCAGAAAGATATGGAGGCAGGGGTGGCTCTATGTTTTTTGCTGCCCCAAGCATGGCAGTCAGAGTGCCTTTGGCGGCGTTTCTGCGGGAGGTCCGCTGGTAATGCAGATTTGGCAGCGGTTCTGTGGGTGATCTGCCGGTCCCGTGCCTTCCACATATCTGCTGCCGAATTGCTGCCAAAGCTGTGGGACTGGCGGACCTCCTGCAGAAATGCCGCTGAAGGCTCCCTGTCTGCTGCCCTCATGGTGACCAGCACACTGCCCTCTCTGGCTTGCTGCCCTAGGCATGTGCTTGCTGTGCTTGTGCCTGGAGCTGCCCCTGTATAGAGGAGTAAGGGAGAGTGATTGAATATCTCACCACAACACTTATTTTTCCCCCTCAAATAAATGATCTCTTAAATTGGATTGCTCATTTGTGCTTTTATGGAATATAATAATGAATCTGGTACTTCTGTGGCAAGAAAGACCTCCGTGGCAAACAGATATGAGAGAAAGCTGATCCAGGTATTCCAGCAAGATTTAATCTTCAGTATTACTGGATTCCATGAAAAGTTTCCATTACAATTTGAAACTGTAACTTCAATGAATCACAAAAGTATTATTACTATGGTTTCTCATATCTACAAGTGTAGACTTCATAATTAAACATGATTCAAAATACAGAAAACTTTTAAGACTATTTGCTTGCATGTTACATAGCATTAAATACAGTAATCTATTCTATATTTTATTGGTAATCTTTAATTCCATGCATGCATTGGTTTATTAAGTCTACTTAAATGGTCAGTTTTCAAAAAGTGGTAGCCTAGCAAACATTTCACTGCTACAGCACCAATTACTTTTCAGTGTGTTTTTTGCTGTCAAGTAATTATACTACATCTTTATCCTACAAGTGAGCTCCAGTGCAGAAGATGAATCAGACATAATTAAATGATTGAATGTTAACTCTTCAGATGGGATTTAGAGAGCTAACTATGAAATTTGGATGCCCCATTCACCTTAGTTTTACGTAAGTTAGAGATCCAACTCCGTCAGTTTTGAACAAAATCTTAGCCTAAGAATTTTTATTAAGAAGTGTCTTCTGAACAGCATTGAAAAAAAGTCATTTATGGATAGTTTATACAGTTCTCAAGATAATCAAAGTGTGTTATGGTTAAAAAGAAACTTTCATTAAGCCAAATTAAAGTATTAGAGAGGTTTAAGGGAACACAGAGGCCATCTGCAACCTAGCTGTATTGCTGTGACAATAGGACTGGCGGTTTCTGTTTACCTAAAGGAAGAGGACTGAAAAATCAGCTATTTGCCCAGGTCTATTAAGGAGAACCTGGGTTTTTTCCCTGCTGAACAGGAAAACTGAAAGACCAACAATGTCCTGGGTAGTTGGTTCATAGAAATGTAGGGCTGGAAAGGACCTCGAGAGGTCCTCTAGTTCATTCCCCCATGCAGAGGCAGGATTAAGTATACCATTTTTGTCTTCTTTTATTTTGTTCTGAGTTACAGACTAACACAGTTGCCACTCTGAAACCAGGTTTAATTAGGTTAATTATAACCTTTCTATTCCAGGCTCCAGTGTTCCTGGAGTAAATCCTTGCTGATCTACAGTTTAGAGATTGCCAGCTCAATGATGTTGCCTCCACTAGTCTCTGCCAACAAAAGAAAAGGGAATCTTCATCCACTAATTGGATTTCATACCTGCTCTAGCCTTCCAGCCTCATCTTAGTCACACCATAGTGCTCTAGTCACTCAAGAGAGACACCACATCCAGGGCTGGCTCCAGGCAGCAGCGAAGGAAGCAGGTGCTTGAGGCGGCCAATAAAAAAGTGCCTAGGGTGGCACGTCTGGGTCCTAGGCGGCAATTCTGTGGCTGCTCCAGCGGTCTGATTTACTCTTTGGCAGCAATTCGGCAGCAGGTCCTTCACTTCATCTCTTCCTCTTCAGCGGCACTTCGGCGAGAGCTCAATCGTGTTCCTCCCACCTCCACCCCCCCGCTGCTTGGGGCGGCAAAAATGCTAGAACCGGCCCTGACCACACCCTAGTTGTAGGATCATTCTTCTCTCCTTTCCCTTCTTTTTCCTGTCTCAGTTTTCTTCACACTGTGCTTGTTTTGGGAAAATCAGTTAACAAAACTGAAAGCATGAGTAAGCCTCTGGTTTGTTATAATATAGTGTTTTCATATAACAGGGATTACGTTTTGATTTTGTAACTTGCAATCTTTCCTGCACAAAGGTCAATGAAGACAGAGGTTTTTTACTATTTATTTAGGAAGTTAACAGGTTTATATAAACTTTGTGATGTAAATATCAGAGACAAAACAATCATTACAGTGCACTTTTGTTTAGAGATATATTATACAGTAATATAATCAGATCTCTCTTTTACAGGGTACTACCATATTATAGAGTGAGCATCTTTACTCACAACATGTTGTTTTTGGTGATTTTTATTAAAGTGAGGGAAATCTGTGATTACACATTTAACAAAATTAGGACTGTCTCTCAAAATGTTAATATTTAAAAATTAGCCAGGGGTGAAAGGTTTTTTTTTTGTTTGTTTGTTTTGCAGGTGAATATACTTTGAGTATTAAATAAATCTCTTCTGCCTCTCTCTTCTGTGTGGAACATAGAACCTTCACTACTGCCTTCCATCTTTGCCAGTCTCCTGCTGCTGTCTGGGCTTTTTCTCATGTCATTTTGATAGCTTCTATCAAATTCTGCTTCTGCTGTGTGTTTCCATGTTATCCTTAGTCCACCTTGTTGCCTCTTGCCCTGGGGGCTCCAGTCCAATGCTTGTCTCGTTATGCTATTTGGATCCTTCCTTCACGTTTTGCTGGAGCAGAACACTGAGTAATAGACATTTCTGGAAGTTTGATACTATCAGACCCATGCTTTTCTGTGTACATAACTGGCATTTGGTAGTCCAAAATACAGTAGGATGGGTCCAGTTGACAAAATTATTTGGCTTGTTACCCATCTCCTTCCACTTAGGCCAAATATAATCTAGTTTATATCCATCCATTTCTTTTATTACTTTTGACCATTTTGCCAGGCTCATATAGTGTCCACACATTCCACCTACCAGGTCTGGTAATGGATTTAGGTCAAAGTAAATTCATCAAACTTCCTTGTGGGTTTGGCCATTTCACGTCATCATCTCTCTTCTAGGTTTATTTGAGTTGAGCTGGATTGCATTTATTGAATTGAGCAGTAATTTAGGTTTCCATAATGACTGCCTTTAAAAAAATACAAAACAAAAAAACAAAAAAACAGGAGCAGGCTGTTAGTGCACTCCCAACCCCTGCTATTAGGGCCTGTGAACTGGCATTAGTCTGGCTCATACTCTTTGACCTGTCTGGCACAAGTGATCCTACCAGCAATGATGGTCTTGCCAGCATAGCTCTTAGGGGCACCCAAGCCTTTCCGCCACATGGAAGTGCCCTCCATGGGGAAAGATTGAATAAATGGTAACCAAATATCAAAGTATCTATGTATCCTCTGTATATTTTAGTAAGTAAGTACATGGTACATCATTTTTCCATAACAACCTCTGTTATTTTTTTGAACCATTCTTCTATAGTTGGAATATTTTTCATTTTTCCACTGAGAGGCTACATATAGCCTAGCAGCTGCTAGAAGATGAGAGATTAATTCTTCATTTCCTTGTGTGTGACTATTTCCATTAAGAAGCCACAGGAAGATTACCAAAGGATCACTTGCAAAGGCTGCAGAGCAACATTTAAAGTGTGAATGTGGGAGGCCACCTGGGGAAAGGTCAACTCCTGCCTTGACGATGAGCACATGATGCAGAGTGGTTGGGACTTGTCCCCAGGGAGTGGAAGGCCCCCATGGGTTGGAGAGTGACCCCACTCCCCACTCACCCTGCAGTAGGGGTGGCCCAGCTCCATATACTGGCCCATGGATCTCACCACAATGTGCAGGCAGGGGTTTTCTCCAGCAATATCCAGCACTGATCCCTTTCTAACCGTCGTTGCCAGATTGCCTGCTGGTCCCAAACTGGGCTGTAGTGTCCCAAAAAGTGATTGGGCCATGGCCAAGCAGTCCCCAACCACCTCACCAGACTTCTGATTTGGTAATAAATAGCAAACAATTTGTAATATTTGATTACTAATTCACATCTGATATTCTCTAGCAGTTGGACACATCCACCATATATGCATAAAATCTTCTTCTACCAAACTTTCTCCAACAGTCATCTCCCTTCAAGCTCTTTCTCTCTCTCTAAACCTGACAGGAGCCAGGTACCACTGGAACAGTATGTTCAAGAAATTTTCTTTTGTCATGCTATAGACAGGTTGGTAGCCTTCTTTTCCAGATCAGATCTCATTCCTCTGGGGTAATTTGTCCATCCAGCTTCTTTACCCAGAATGTCCTATATGGACTTTTTCAGTTACGAAAGTTGTCTGTAATGAGTGATTAGTTATAATTTTTGTTTCTTACTTGACAAGATGCCATCACTTCTATTAAAGTTAGCATTCTGTAGAAGAACTTTTCTTATTTTGTGTTATTAAGGAGTGTAATAAGGTTTGTCCCCCAACTCCCCATTCTTTGCGTGCCAAAACACCTGTTCCACTCCTTTCAGATCTGGCAAAAAGCAATAACAAAACCCACACACACTGTAACTGTATTTCCAACAAGAAGTTTACCCTCTCATGATCTGCTTTATTATTGTACCAAACACATATCTCAGTATTCTTACAGGACAATGCTCCCATCCATATCTTGACATCCACAGGCTTCTGGAGCTCTCTCTCTAGTCCTTCACAATCGGGGCGGCAGGTTTGTATAATTTTGGTGGTGCCCAGAATGGGTCCAAGTCTTGCCCCTCCCACACCTGCATATTGGTGCACATAACAAAATTAATGGGGTGCGGCCAAGGGATTTGGAGAGTGGGAGGGAGCTCAGGGCTATGGCAGAGGCTTGTGGTGTGTGTGGGAGGGATGAGGGCTCTGGCTGGAGTTGGGGATGAGGGGTTTGGGGTGTGAGAGGAGCTCAGGGATGGGGCAGAATGTTGAGGTGCAGGGGGGTGAGGGCTCTGGCTGGGGATGAGGGGTTTGGGGTGTGGGAGGGGCTCAGGGCTAGGGCAGAGGGTTGAGGTGTGGGGTGAGGGCTGTGGGGTGGGGCCAGAGATGAGGAGTTTGGGGTGTGGGAGGGACTCAGGATTAGGGCAGAGGGTTGGGGTGAGGGCCGCGGGTTGGATCCAGGAACGAGGGGTTCACGGTGCAGGAGGGGGCTCAGGGCTAAGGGAAAAGGTTAGGGTGCGGGAGGGCTGAGAGCTCTGGCTGGGGGTGTGGGCTCTGGGGTTGGGCAGGGCTGGTGATGAGGAGTCTAGGTTGCAGGCAGGCTGCCCTTGGGCTGGGGCCAGAGAGGAGGGCTCCACAGTCCCCCCAGCCCTCCCCTGGCAGCACATTCACCTGGCACCGTCACTGAATATGCTCCTAGGGGCCACACCCGCTCAGGTCCAGGAAGTCCCCTCGCCTCCCCTGTGGTTGGTGCCGGGGGATGAGGAATGGCATCATGTGTGCACCTCCTCCCCCCCTGCAGGTGGTGCTGCTCCCTTTTCTAGTTGGCAGTGGCTGATGAGGGAGCGCAGCGTGGAGTGGCAGGGCCTCCACCTGCTGTCCAGGGCGCAGGCAGGGATGCTCTAGGGGAGGCAGGTGGGGCTGGGGGATGCTGTGGGGGAGGCACGCCGACTGCAGGAGGGGCCCAGGGAGAGACCCGGCCCTGAACATTGGTGGAACCAGGCCCTTGTGCCCTGAATTTGCTGAAGCATGGGCACCACAGGCCCATATAACTTGCCATCCCATTCACAACTCAAGTCTTGCAAGTAGTCTGACAGCTGCTGCCCCTTCCTAGAGTATTACCTGATAAAGCTTACCACATAGTTGGTGAGCCCTGATAGAGGGAGAAAAAGAGAACCCTGTGAAATATCACTGGAGAAGGCCACAGGCAGTAATGCCTAGTGGTTGCAGTCTGGTTGACAGAGCCAAGGGATGAGACAGGGCCAGAACCAGGGCCAAAGGTCTGGACCACTGAGTCCAAATGCCAGAGCCCAAACTGGATTACCCAGAATCAGGGAAAGCAGGTACAGGGCTGGTTCTGAGGCAGGAGCAAGGCTAGTACAGGACTGGATGGGAACAAGGCTAGGTGTAGAGCAAGATCTGGGCTAAAGCCATGGAGGAACAAAGCAGGAGAAGGGCTTGGAGAGAAAAGGACAGAAGATGGGAGTGGGGCAGGGACAGAGAAGACATAGACACTGAACAGCCAGTGAACTACTGCTGCTGGGCTTAAGAACTGGTCTGCTCAGACAATCCAGAAAGACAATCCATCAGGCAGCCTAGCTGATTTATTAGGGTGTCAGCAGTCGGAGCAGGTGCAACTATAGTGCCTGACTCCTGAGACCAACACAATTTTCTTCTCCCTTTTGCTCAGAAGAGTTTAAAGCTTTTCCTCCCTAGAAATAGCACACCTCTCCGTGTCAAGCCCTTCCCTTCCTAGAACCTTCTGGGGAGTTTTCTATATAGCCCTCTCTACGGGGAACAATTTACCCTAGGAGATCTCAGTTAGCTGACCTCACTCCAAACACTGACAACTCCTGTAGCCTGTTTCACAATCCCCAGCCAATCTTGCTTACTCCTAGTTACATAAGCCCTCACAATCAGGTGCTCCCTCAGGAGACTACATCCAGCCAGGGTGTGTGGCCTTTAGGGAGCCAAGGCCCCAGCGTAGGTATGCTGGGTTATACCTGTCTTTAAAGGAACAGAACGTGCTGTTGTATGGAGTTAAGTTTGAGATAATCAAAAGAGCCTGTCTAGAATTTTCTGCGGGGTGAAATAAGTTTCATCTGGCTATTCAATAAGTAATGACAGTGTGTGTTACCAGATAGTGTAGGCCTGTAAACATATTTAGGTGTTCTTGAGTTTTTGCCTGCAGGTGATCTACATTTTGGGGCAGATGGCTCCACAGCTAACCCAACAGACTAACCACAAAGTCTGTTTCTGTACATACTCTGAAAAATTATGCTGAATAAGCAAGAATTGGTACTTTTGGAATGACTTAAGAAGTGCAAAACCTGATACTCGTAAGTATAACAAACTTGCTTTTTTTCCTGAAGTTTGGAGGTGTAATATTTTTTAATCTCACTGCTAAATGATTGTTATAATAATTCAGTTTATCTTTATCTATTTTTATACAACTGAAAATGTCAGTTACACAAGAGAGATAAGGTGGGTGAGGTAATATCTTTTATTGGACCAACTCCTGTTGGTGAGACAGACAAGCTTTTGAACTTAGTAAACTTTAGCAGACATTTACTAAACTCAAAAGCTTGTCTCTCTCACCAACAGAAGTTGGTCCAATAAAAGATATTGCCTCTAAATCTTGGGACCAACATGGCGACAACAACACTGCATACAAGTTACACTAGAATTAGTACTACCAGTTATAATATCTTAGTGTACATCTGGAACAGGTGTTAATATTAGCATCTAAACTGAACAGAAAAGTTTAAAAACAAAGGCCCAGATCCACAAAGGGATTTAGGCATTGTGATGCTGAGTCATTTGCGCCTTTCAGGAGTCTAGAAAAATCACAGGAACAACAAAGCCTGAGTTAGGTGCCTAGGCTCCTGTATAAGGAATAGGGAGAGACAGACATCCTAGACTTTGATCCACAAAACCAGAATGCTAGGCAGGGATCATCTAAGCTAGCCACTTGGAAACGCTGATGAGACATGTATGTGGTAGGCCCCACCTCTCTCACAAAGATATGTACCTAAATCTGGGTTGCAGGGAGGTGCCTTGCTTTGCTTGTAATCCACAAACTAGTGGAAGATAGGTAGCAGAACTCCTAAATCACATATGGGGCCTGAAACAAAACAGCTAGAGGAGGATGACCACCTTCCTTATAATCTTTAACCTAGTGCATAGGGTACTCATGCAGGATATGGGAGACCCCCACTGTCTGACAAAGAGAAGGGATTTGAAGAGGGATCAGCCACCCCTAAAGTGAGTGCCCTGACCACTACTCTATGGAATATTCTGACTGAGGGCTACCTCAATCTCTCCTATTGAAGTTGTTCCACTTCAGTTAAGTAATGGAATCATAAACTATGAATTGAGCAAGTGAACATGTTAGAATGATTCTGTAGCTTTGGGGTTAGGACATCTTATTTATGAAGTAATTATAAATTACCTGTTCAAATTCATTCAGATGTGTATGTAATAGTTACAAAATAAGCCCATGCAGACAAACGTGCAAGTAAAATAAATATTTTATATTGATCATACCATCTAACATTTTATTTCAGTAAGAGTGCACTTCCATGAGTGTATACTTAAAGCTGAATTAAACAGAACCTAATATTGAAGGATACTTATATAGTAAGAATACGGTTCACTTTATAATATTAGCCCCTGGTCATCCCAACATTTATGCAGATGCTTAACTTTACTCATGAAGTCTTACTGATGTTAATAGGACTACTCATGTGGGTAAAGCTAAATGCAAAAATATAACATTGACTAGATATGTGTTGGGGGAAAGTATTTTTTCCCTTATTTTTAAAACATGATTTCCAATATGGACTCTGAAGAATGATACTGATAACACGTATACTAACACAGGATTTAAATCCTTCTTTCAAGGAAACTTTGAGCTTTCCACAAGAAAGCTATGGTACAAGAACACTAAAGACTCCACCAATTGGATTTGCTTTCTGGAAAGCAGAGAGTTGCTTCTTCCCAATTTCTTGTGAATTCCAGTTATTCTAAAAATAAGATCTTAACAAACAGTACCGAATTTCAAATATGTTTTATTTCTGATTAAAATGGTAAATATTAGTTACTTGCCTCTGCTGTACTTTCCAAATTTGAAACTTGCATTTTGGTTACACTGAATGCTGTTGTAGAACTTTTTAATCCCTTCAGTAATCCTGCTAGCTGACTTTTATGCACATTATTGAGTCATAGGCCCTTATTCTGAAAACATTACTTCATGTGCACAGCACATATGTACAGAGCTGCCCGGGGGGTGATGGGAAGGGCAAGTGGGGCAATTTGCCCCAGGCCCCGGGCCCCACAGGGGCCCCCACGAGAATATAGTATTCTATAGTATTGCAACTTTTTTTTATGGAAGGGGCCCCCAAAATTGCTTTGCCCCAGGCCCCCTGAGTCTTCTGGGTGGCCCTGCATATATAAGCATTTGCAGGAGTGGGGCCTAAGGCCTTGTCTACACACAAACTGCACTGGTTTAATGAACTTAGTTAAATTGGAAAAACGTTAGTGTGTAGACAAGGCCTAAAGGACAAAATTTTAAAAGTATTTAGGTATCTACTATTGAGCTTTTGAAAATCCCAGTAGATGCCTGTCCGTACCTTTTAGTTGCTAAATACTTAAAATCTTGCCCTAAAAGCAATTAATTCCATTCACTTCAGAAGGACTAGTCACATAAGTAAGACTTTTGGTATTGGGCCCTAAATCTGTTTTTTCCAAGAATTTAATTTGCAAGATATCTTACGTAACTTTCAATCCTAGGTGCACATCTGTGACTTCACTACATCATCATTTTAAAAAGGCATGTAATCCATAGACCTATACTATGAACTCTTCTGACTGCACACTTTGCTGAATACATATTTAAGTTAAAAATGAGAATTTCCCCAAATTAAGAAAATATAATACCGTTAAAGACTCAGTTGAGTCATAACTGTGCTTATTTGTAAAAAATCCTTTTTTCTTTCAGTGTCACCAAGGCCCTGATTCTGCTAGCTATTGCACCTGGTCAGATATTTGTGTTTGTGCAAAGCCCATATTATAGGATCAGGGCCATAGTACAACCAATGGGAGTTAAATACGTATAAAGCTAAGCACACGTGTAAATGCTTGGAAGATGTGGTCTTCAAGGCTTACTCAAATGAGGTCCAGGATCAGGTCCTTACTGTTACAGTATTTAATTATAAAACATTATTACCACAGCTAAATTATTTGAGGTTCTAGAGAGATTTTATGGCCATCTCATCAAAAGAACTGAAAAGGAGATCAGAGACTACAATTGCCACCAGGCAGACAGCTAAGAGGGGTGTAGAGGATTAAGTGGAAAAGAGAAGAATCCTTAGCTGCTTGAAGTATGTATATTGTTTATGGCTTTTAGGTACTCCCAGTAGTGATGGGGAAGCTTTATATGAATTTTTAAAAAAGAAAATTAAGCAAACTTTGTTTTGTGGCTCTTCAAGCCTGGTTTAACAATTTAATCTCATCTGTACATATGCGTAAACATTATGCCAAAAACTGAAAAAACCAAGAGAAATTACTATAAATCAAACCTACTCCTCATGTATTTTTATAGCAATGAAAAGCCTCTAATTCTCTTTATATGCATGCCTACTATTTCCAAGAGCCAGTACATTTTAAAGCACTTGGCCACTATCTCTCCACAAATCTATTTGAATGTCCCTAGTTTTTTGCCCCCCAATGTCCCTATTTACAGCTTCAGGTAGTTGAAAGACTATAAACACCTCCAATTTGTGCTGGGAGCGAGGCAAGCAAGTAAAAAGAACAATAGAAGCGAGAGAAGGTAGTATTCAAAGGCAAGAAGAGTAAAAATTGAGTCATCTGTCCAGTTCTCTCCAAACGCTGTGTGGCCACCGTTTTTAAGAGTCAAGTATCAGGGGGTAGCCGTGTTTGTCTGTATCCACAAAAAGAACGAGTTTTTTTAATCCACCAAAGCTTATGGCCAAATACAGCTGTTAGTCTTTAAGGTGCCAGGGGACTCCTTGTCGTTTTTAAGAATGGCTGCCTAAATATGCCAGTCTAGATTTTTATATAGGTTTGCAGAATTCCCACAGCCCCGTTCGCAGGTGAAAATGCTGCTTTCTTTGCTCTGTGAGAGGGGATCCCGGATCATGGGACCAGCGCGTGTAGGCAGGGGGCCCAGTCCGAGTAAGAGCTGTGAGCCGCGAACACACCTCGGGCCGCCAGCCTGTGTAAGAGTCCGGAGGAACTGAGCCGGGGAGCCCGCGGAACTACTCTAGCTAGGGGGTGCCACGCCAGACGCTACCCGGCGGGCGCTGTAACCCACCCGCGGGGATTCGCGCTCTTGAGCGCACCCCGGCCCTGGAGCGGCCCGAACTAGGGCTGGCGGCGCGCGCGCTCCCGTTTCCTCAGCCTGGCAGGCCAACCACCGCTACTGTGCGGCGGCCGTTAGAGTCCAACCGCTCTTTAGGCGCGTGCCGCCGCCGCTTCCGCGCACGCCGTGTGCAGCTGCAGGAGGGAGCAGGGAGGGCTCCGTCCCGTTCTCCCCCTCCCCCTCCGGGGTCCTGCCAGCCGCCGCCGTTGCAGCCGGTGGGCGCGCGGAGGCGATAGCGAGTCCCCAGTGCCGAGCCGCCTCGCGCAGAGACTTTTTACCTTCTCTCGCTTTCCCCGTCGTTACCCACCATGCTCCGGACTCCGCCGCTCGGTCGGGGAGAGGAGCCCGCGGCTGACCCGAGAGCCTGTCCCCGACGGAGATGAGGGAGGCAGCGCCGAGCAGAAGGAGACGGAGCTGACTAGACCCACGCTCTCCCCACACCACCATGAGGGAAGAGAGAGAAGCCGTCGCCTCCCAGCATGGACCTAGCAAACTCCCCCAGCAGCCGCCGCAGGACGGCGGCGGGGTGGCTGCCCCCCTGGCCCGCCCCGGGAGCGGCCCGGAGAGCCTGCGGAACGGCTATGTGAAGAGCTGCGTGACCCCCCTGAGGCAGGACCCCCCCAGGGGCTTCCTCTCCCTGCTGCTGCTCCCCGCCGCCCCCCCTCGGGCTCTGCTCAGCCTGGGCGCCCTGGCCGCCTTTGTCCTCTCGCTCCTGCTCTCCTACGGCCGGAGCAGCCCCTGGGGCCAGCAGGGAGAGAGCGGCTGGCGGGGCCCTTCGGCGCTGCGCACCCTGCTGGGACTGTCCCACTGCCTCAGTCCCCTCTTCAGCATCGCCTGTGCCTTCTTCTTCCTCACCTGCTACCTGGCCCGGGGCAAGCGCGAGGAGCCCGGCGGCGGCGGCGGCACCGGCACCAGCCTCTGGTGGCTGCTGGCTCTGCCGCTCTGCTGTTACTCTGGGGACTTCGTGGCGCTGCAGTGGTTGTTACCCGCCGAAGGGCACCGAGACTCGCCGCAGGGCCCCGCCGAGCTGCAGATGGTGGCAGGCCGGCTGCTGACCGTGCTGGGCTCGGTGGCGGTGCTGACCCTGCTGCAGAGCACCCTGAAACTCCGCCGAAGCCTCCTGGTCTTAGTCTTCTCCAGCCTGGTCTGGCTGGTCTCGCTCACCAGCCTCAGCTCGCTGCCCCCAAGCCTCAGACCGCTGCTGGCCGGCTCAGTCGGCATGGCCGGCTGCCTCCTGGCATTGCTGGGTTGGCAGCGCCGCATCTTCTCCGCTCAGAGTCAGGGAGCGCAGCACCAGCATCACCACCCGCGGCTTCCCAGCGTGGAGGAGAAAGTGCCTGTGATCAGACCCAGGAGGAGGTCTAGCTGTGTGTCCTTAGGGGAAACGCCAACCAGCTACTACGGCAGCTGCAAAATGTCCAGGAGACCCTCGTTGCCTTGTATTTCCAGAGAACAGGTAAGTCCCCCCGAAACTGGGGGAGGGAGGGGGCAGCGCTGCCGGGGCCTCGGGGCAGAGGAAACCAAACTTCAAAACTTTCCGAGGAGCCAGTACAAGTGTCACAGTCTAACGTGTGTACATGCGCGCGCCCGCGCATATACTGGTATGTGTTTGCAGGGGGACGTGTCAAGATGCCCCTAAAATAATAAATAGAAAGATAAGACGTTAGGCGCGCATTAGTTCATCTCTGCGCTTGTGCGAGATCATTTTTCTGGGCATCCCTTAAGATTTAATTTGTCAATAGACGCTGTGATGTGTTCCCTGCAGGAATCAGGGACGTTGGACGTTGTGCATCGGTTGGCAGACCTTACCTCTATAAAAAGTAACTTTTTTTTTAAGCATAGCCCTCTTAGGTATCCCATACCTCTTTATTATTATTTCGATTGTGATGTTTCCACTCCCTCGGCTTCCCAGAGACTACACTGGAGGATGAAACTTTCTAGTTGCATAGCACTTTGTTTCTTCCCACCTTTTTGACCAGGTGACTGCAAGTATCCGGGGAAAACCAGGCTTTAGAAGACATTACTTTAAACTGGCTGGCACAGATGTGTACATCACGAATGTCTGCTTTTCTACCAAGTTAATGTAGTTTCTTTCCAAATAAGGCAATATCGCGTTTAGATTGATTTGGTTTAGGAACAGTCTTACAGTTAGAGAACTGTTGAGTCAAGTCTGGAAGGAAGCATGAAATATTCAGGTTTTATAAGGCAAGTCTTGCTCGTTTCTACTTTGGGCAAAACCCTTTGCGGTGCAAAGCGTGTAGTGCAAACTCCTTGTGGGGGTTGAGTCTGTTTGTATCTTGGAAATTGCACGTGAACTCTAGGAACACTGAGTTGTGCTGCTGATGGAATTGGCCCGGGGCTACTTGAAGTGGAAAATCATCCAGTCACAGAACGGAGAATACAAATGTGTATGTGTGTGTGTTTAAATAAACATATAAACAAAGCCTGGCTTGTAAGCCAAGAGGCCATTGTTACAGAAAGTCCCGTCTATTGCTGCAGCTGAGATTCGGAGGTTCTAAATAAACGAAGCTTGTCTAGTTTTGCTCTCGTGTGTATTTCCTAATGCATCTGGTGTAATTGTTTCCCAGAGCTCCCTCCCCTACTGTAATTTATTCGGTGAGTCTGAAGCGAAGCAGGGAAAGATGAGCCAAGCTGAGAGAAATCCTTGACTTGGGCATTTACATTGCAGAGGAATACAGCATTAGTCGGTTTAGAAATACATTCAAATTCTGAGGCTCTTTATCAGTATTACAGAGTCATTTAAAAGTTAAAGTAAAGGGTTTCAGAAATAGTTTTATGTAGCCAGTTTTAAGCTTGTACGTTGGTAAGATTCATCATGTGAACAAGCATTTAAACACTGTATCATGCCTTTCAAATGTCTAGGGAATATGGTATCTTAATTAGAAGTTTACTTGCCTTTCCCTCTTTTATTCTAGTTACATAGTAAATATAGTACTTTACTTCAGGTGAGTAGCTTCTGTGTCAGGAATATCTGCAGTATAGGAAAAATACAAATTGTACTAGTTTTTTTTTAAAACCTTTTTATGGATGGTAAAGGATATTAGCTTTATTTAATCAAATACTGCCTTAGGTATTTAGATGACTTTCTAAAAGTTTCTATAAACTTCAAGCCAAACTATAGGTATTTAGTGTTTGGAAAAATATGATAAATGCCAACCTTAGCAAAATACACTGAATGTTCAACAAATGCTGAAATCATGGGTGTTTGCTTGTAGAATCTAGGTTTTGATGTTTTCCATGTCCATAAAAGTGAATAAAAGTAGTATGTTGTACACTTCTAGTTTCCTACATTTTTAAACAGAAGACTATGTTTTACAATAAATATCTCTTAAGGAAAATTTAAATAGTATTAACAGATTTTTTCACAAATTTGAGGTACTTTGATTTAGGGATACATTTCCTTCTGTTCAGTATTTTATCAGTGCTGGTGCAAAGACAAAGTTTGCATCTGACTCAGAGAAGATGGTCATTGCAGAGCTAATAAAATGTCAGATGTATCCACTTAAAAAAAATCAATACCTTGAGACTTTATCTGAAAATTTAATAAACACTATGCTTATTTGAATGTTTTTTGCTATTCTACTACAGTGCAATTATTGAAACAGAGGGAACACATGGAATCAAAATGTAATACCTTTAATTCTCTCCCAAATATTTTATCTTAAAGAATTGTGGTTACATGTTAAAACATTTAATAAAGATCTGTAATATGCATTTTTTTGCAATATTAACATTTTCAAGTAGTTAATTTAAATAGAGATTAATTAGTACTGTTTAAAAAGTTCAGAGAAATACAAAGAATGCAGTATAAATCCATAATGGTATGAATGTGTTTTAGTAATCTGAGAGGGCTAAGTTACTATCGTGATATTTTGTAAGAATATTAATATATTATACTGAAATTGTAGAGTGCTAGGAAAATAAAACTGCAGAGTTGACTGAGTCTGGAAAAAATTGTGAATAGTTATGTCTGACAACCTGTGTTCTGGTTAGTTAGTAAAATCCTGTGAGAAAACCATTGTATTGGGTTCATATTCTGTTTTTTTCAGTAGTAGGCGAAAGCTAATACTAGGAAAGAGGTCTGTGTACATATGGGGAGGGGAGATAAGGGGAGGAGAAACAGCTTCTTGTGTATGTATTCTGTCTACTCCAACAGAAATCAATTTGAGCAGTCTTTGACTTCAGTGGGAGCAGGAACAGGCCCCATGAACCTGATTCTGTAAATGCTTCCTAACTTGAGTAACCCATGTAGTAAATGTCTGCAGGATCACGCTCTGTTTTGTTTGTATGGGAACTAAACTTTGAAATATGCTTAAAAATTACATATGCTTTTGCCATTTGGCAATGAATATCCATGCTGTCTTAAGATATCACATTCTACAGCATTTTGCCTCCTGCATCTGCTACAAACATCGCTAACAACATAGTTCTGGAAAACTGACAACTCGTGTACTTGTTTTCCTCATTTAAAATAGGTTATACAGTAATGGTTTATTTTTAGAAACCTCAAATAAAACTTAAACAGGTTATTAATGTGAATAAAAATGAATACAAAACTGCAAAAGGGTGATGTAATATGATTTAATTTTAAGTCTAAATTTCAAATAAGCACAATTTTTTCAGACACTCAAGCACTGAACATATTAGTGTTTTTCTACTCTTCATTGAAATAAAATAAATGTTTTAAAAATCCTGCACTTATAGTAAACAAACTCATGTAACTATTTCTGTGTTCATCTTGAACCCAATGTTACATTCATTATTTATTATTGTTTCATGTTATAAAATAAATATTTACAGAACAAGTAATCAAAACAGTTCCTACCCTAAAGATGTTAATCTGGTAGTCCAGTTCTATTCCCATTGAAGTCAAGGGGAGTTTTATCTTGTCATTACTGGGAGCAGGAGTAGGTTTTAAGGGCTTGATCCTGCAAACAATCGCAGGACCACTCCCATGGACTTCAAAGGGACTGGTTGCCTGAGTATAGTATAATATATTCCAGCTCCAGTTGGGATCTGTTGAAACATGAGAAATTCAGAGTTGGGACCCTCTGTAGTCCTGGACACTACTACAGATCTTGTAAATATCAAATATGTTTGTTTGGCTTATTGTTCTGAAAAGTACTTGTCTTTAACCTATGTATTAGGGAGAAATACATTTACCATCCAAGATATATGTATGGGATGTGATTGGGCTCACTGAGTTAACGAGATCTACTGTGTAAAAGATATTGTGTCTTGCAGGAAAGGAATTTTTTTTTCCTGATTTTTTTTTTTCCTCTCCATATCTGGGTCAGGCGTGACAGAAATAGTGAATGCTCTAAAAAAATGGAGCAAATTTTTCCTCGCTATTTGACTTGTTCAGATGTGCAGGAAGCTTAGTGTTTCACGAAGCAATTACTTTCATTTCACCCTATTCTGCTTAGATGAAGGATAGTCATGTGGTTAAAACACTGCCCTGGAAATCTGGGTTCAGTTCCATAGATGTTTGTTTGTTTGTTTGACCTTGAACAAGTCATATAGGTCCTAATGCAAGTTTAAATAGGTTAGTAATTCCATTAATTTCACGTTACCTATGTACTTGAACACCTTGTTGCACTGCGGCCTTAGTCTCTATAGTTCTGTTTCCTGTTTGTAAAATAGACATTAAAAAGTTCATATTTTCCTACTTGCTTGTTTAGATTGTAAGCCCTTTGGAGTAGGGAATATCTGTTACTATATATTTTTACAGTGCATTTTAAAAAAAAGTAGAACACTGAAATCAATTAGAACCCATAACAGTACAGTAATACATATAATAATAATAATTAATAATAAATGTCATTTAACTATTTGGTGCAAATTTTAGAGGCTGGCTTTTTAAAATGATCCCTCTTTTAAAATGGTTGCAATGACTGAGAGAACAGGTGTAATTATACAAAAATATTTGTGATATTGTCATTAACAGAAGCTCTGTATTAAATTATTATTGTTTTCTTTTGTACATAAAAACAGTATTTACTAGCTTCATTTTACATTTTAAAATATGAGATTAGCAGTTGGGTACCAATGTGCACACACTGTCTTACTCCAACCAGCAAGGGAAGTGTTCACATATTTCCCTTTGCTTAGAGACAAATTGCATTATGTCTCATTTTATCCACTTAATCTTAATATAACAAATTTGACTTCATACCAGAACAGTTAAAGAGGATAATATTTAAACAGATATACAATAAAGCAAAGTAATAAGATGAAGCCTATCTACTCTTTGCTGGTGGTGTTGCTTGGTCAAATAATGTAATGTGTATTCAGAATATAGCATTTATTTTCAGTCCTCTTCCTTACATTTATATACTTTCTCAACTTTGAGGCCCAGAGATGTCTGATCTCTACCACCTACCCCCACATTAGTACCCATTTCTCTAAACTCTGCTTGCCTGTCATGCTCTCAAAATGACTTCTCCTCTTCCTATGCTGCCTCATAAACCCTCATGGTGCCATGTGAGCTCGCTGTTTTTTTTTAAATCGTCGTCAGATCACACTACTTGTTTAAGATTCCAGTTTTAACCTCAGCCCCACCCTCACACATATGAACATTAATATATTAAAGAGAAAAGAACATGAGAGACTTGTATATAACAATGAATATTTTATGCTAATCACTACTGTAATCCTCCATTATATAGTACCTCCACCCACTTATTATCCTTTGCTTTCAATGTCTGGTTTAAACTGTAAGCTTCTTGAGGTGGGCTCCTGTCTTATTCTTATAGGTGTGCTTATATTAATATTATTAATTTGTATTATTGCAGTGCTTAGAAACCCTAGTCATGGACCAGGACCCCATTCTGCTAGGTGCACTGTACAAACACAGAACAAAAAGATGGTCCCTACCCCCAAAGGGCTTGTAATATACATATAAGACAAGAGCCAACAGATGGATATAGAAAGATCAAGGAGAGTACAAGAAACCCCACAAGACATTGATCAGTATGATAGGCACTCAGCACACCAGCAGCCTAGCCATCGTCAATTTTTTTTGTAGACTTTATGGCCGAAGAGAATTTTAAGGAGTGATTTGAAGGTGGGTTATGAAGTAGTTTGTTGTTGTTTACAGGGAACACTTCCCAAATGTGTGAGGCAGCATGGGAGAAAGCACAAGAGTGCTTGTTTGAAAATTCGATGAATGGGCTGTGGAAGCTGTAATCGTGGTTCACTCAGAAGTAAGCAATGATGGCTTGATAATGAATGAGAGATGATAGGTAGGATGAGGACTGACTGTGAAGGGCCTTGAAAGTGAATACAAGTAGCTTATGTTTGATGCAAAAGTGAAGGAGGAGCCAGTGGAAGTATTGAAAAAATGGGCTGACTTGGTCAAAGCAATGGACTAGGAAAATGACCTTTGCAACAGTGCTCCGAATAGATATGAGTAGGGCAAGATTGCATTTCTCAAGGCCAAAAGAAGAATGTTGCAGTAACTATGATGCGTATTTGGATAGGAGTTTTAGCTGTGTGGATGGATAAGAAAGGGCATATCTTACAGATGTTAAGCAGAAAGAATTGGCAAGATTTAGATATAGCCTGGATAGGAGGACCTAGAGAAGGGTCTCAGTCAAAAATAATGCCTATATTATGGACCTGACTGACAGCCAGGATGGCAGTGTTGTCCACAGTGATTGAAAAAGGAATTAGGGGGACGATTAAGAACTCTGTTTTAGCCATGCTGAGCTTGAGCCAATGGCTAGACATCTATGAGATATCAGAGAAACAGAGTGAGATTTTAGTTTAGATAGAAGGAGACAGGTCTGGAATAGAGAGGGTAGATCTGTTCATCAGCATAGAGATTATCCAGAGATAAGGAGTAGAGAAGGGGACCAAGGACAGAGCTCCGTGGAACCCACCCAGAAGGTTGGAAGGGGAATGAGGAAGATCCTTGGAAGGACATGTTGCTGCATGAGCAATTAGAGGTAGGAACAGAACCAGGAGAGGACAGAGTAATGGAAGCCAAGGGAGAACGAGATTTCAAGAAGAAGAGCATGGTCAAAGGTGGCCAGCATGTCAACGCGGATGAGGATGGAAGACTGGTTCTGAGCTTTGGCCAGGAAAAGAGAGGCCATTAGAAACTTGGGTGAGAGGGGTTTCAGTGGAATACAAGGGGCAGAAGCTGGATTGGAGAGTCTTTAGAATGGAATTGGAGGAGAGGAACCTCAGACAGCGATTATAAACAGCACAACCAATAAGTTTAGAGATGAAAGGAAGAAAGGAGATGAGTCTGTAATTGGAGAGGCAAGTAGGGTCAAGGATGGTGCTTTTTAACATTGGAGAGACTAAACTTTGCTCGTATTGTGAAGAGAAAAAGCCAAAGGAGAGTGAGAGGTTAAGAAAAAGAGTAAAGCAGATCAGAAGATAGGATGGGGTCAATGGAGTTAGAGAAGGGTTAGAGGAGGAGATCAGACAAACATCCGTGTCTTTGTCACGGGAGAAGGTGAGAGTTTTAGGAGGAAAAAGGAAGGAAGGAAAGCTGAGGGGCGGGATAGTTTGTCATATTTTATCACTTTTTGCTGGGGGGGGGGGGAAGAAATCAAGATTCTGTGTGGAGAGAGAAGAGGAGGTGGGAAGAATTTAAAGAGTGAATCAAAGGTGATGACAAAGTGGCTGTGGTTGTATAGGATTCAGTTTAGTTGGAGAAGTGGTGTTGTTTAGCTAAGAATATGGCAGAACTGAAAGAAGAGAGAATGGAGAAAGTTATCCTGGTCACGGAATTTTTGCCAGAGATGGTCCACCGCATGAGTAGAAGTAGTGGATGTTGACGGGGTTAGGGGGCAGGGCTGGGGGAGAGCGGCAAAAGAATCAAGGGTGCAGGAGAGTGAAACACAGAGAATCAACCACCATGTCGATGGAAGAAAGGAAGGAGATATCTGAGAGTAGATGAGAAGTCAACATTAGGGTATTGGCAAGGTTACTGAAAGGTCAGATGAGAGGGTCTAGGTTATGTGTGGTGGTGGAGTGATGCTGAAAGAGAGCATGTGAGGGTCAGAAGGAGTAACTCAGCAGAAGAGAGATCTGATAGAATGCAATGCTTGGTGAAGACCAAGTCAAATGAACAGCCCTGCTGGTGAGTGGGACAGTTGAACCAGGCTACAGGTTGAACAAAGAGGTTAGGGCAAGGAAAAGTTCAACTAAGGGGTTGGATGGGTCGTCAACATGGAGGTTGAAGTCATCAAAGATGTGTGGTGATTGTGAGGACAGGAAGTGAGAGAGAGCACTAGAGATTGAAATCAGAGACAGCAAGAGACAGGGAAGATGGATGGGGGAAGCAGAGGAATGGGCAGGAGGCTAGGAATGGTGGCATGAAAGGAATAAAAATGGGGGTCAGGATGAGAGATGGAGAGGGAAGGAGGGCCAGGATCGGGGTGAGGGAGACGCTGGGACAGGAGCCATTCAAGTGACCTGCCTGGCAGGGGAGATACTGAACAGCTGTAAACTTAGACAAATGATTCTATATACATGAAAATAAAATAAATAGTAGATATAATACTTACAAATGAATCCATTAAACAGTCCTTCGAGAGAGAGAACACATGAATTGGTCTCGTCTTTATAATCTGCACCTACTTTCCTCATTTCTGAGCAGAGGTTGCATCCAGAAATAGGAAAGCTTAATTTTCATGAATTCCCCATCTACAAAAGGGGATAACATTTTTTATTCTAGTTCCTTTATGTTAATACTACTTCAGAAAAAGGAAAAAAGCCTGTGTGAGCTTTGTCTTCAATACAGATTGCTGATTCAAATGGTCAGTACTAAAATCGCAGTCTGTATAGTGACCATCAATGCTGATGATCTAATATTTGGTAAAGGGGACACAGAAAATCTGAATTCCATAAAAGGTAAATATCTTAACCTTATTGCACATTTTTCATATTTTTCTTTAAAAGGGGCACTGGCAAACCATTTAGGCATGAACTTCAATGTAAAAACACTCATATTTGTTGTAAGTTTAATTCCCTTGTGATTGCTTATAGGCTGCAATAATATAACCGTTTACACAGGCCTTTCATTATAAGAAAAAACACAAACTGAAGTCCAAACTCAAGCAAAACAGTTTACATTTTCATTGATAAATTCAGCCTTACAAAGTTGTCATCAAAATCTACTGCTCCAAGTGCAAAATGTACTCAGCCCCGTCATCATTCCTTACCCCACATTGGAGTGCAAGTTGAGTTTTGCCAGTCTGGATAGAGCAGGGGTCAGCAACCTTCCAGAAGTAGTGTACTGAGTTTTCATTTATTCACTCTAATTTAAGGTTTCACGTGCCACTAATACATTTTAACATTTTTAGAAGGTCTCTTTCTATAAGTCTATAATATAGAACTAAATTATTGTTGTATGTAAAGTAAATAAGGTTTTAAAAATGTTTAAGAAGCTTCATTTAAAATTAAACTAAAATTCAGAGCCTCCCTGGACCGGTGGCCAGGGCCCAGGCAGTGTGAGTGCCACTGAAAATCAGCTCATGTGCCATCTTTGGCACATATGCCATAGCTTGCCTACCCCTGGGATAGAGCATGTTTTCTGTCACTCTTTTAAGGAGGTACCTATAGTTTTATGCAATGTTGTTGTCCTGGTTTTTAAAAAGAGAGAGTGTATTTCTAATTCAGCTATTACAATTTCGTATAGATTAATAATTTCTATTTAAATTTTGTTCATTTAATTTTGGAACGTGTAAAGGGTTGTTTTTGTTCATTTAAAGCCATGTTACCTTAGAGCAAAACAGTCTCAGAGTATCAGTAACTGCACAAGATACACCTGATGAGATTCATACACTTCATTTTTGCATTTCTGTTAAATATATATTGCTAGTGAACAAAGTTACATTTTTGATGCTATTATACTATAACAATATGATGAAATTTGTTAGGTGGTTTTGATCCTCCTGTATTTCAAAATATCAGTGTCTTGGGTTTAATTTTTGTGTTTGGAGTGTTTGTGTGAATGTTTCTCTTGCACTCTTTTTAAAATGGTGTTGATGGAAAGATTTTTAGGGTGAGTTTTATTTCAGGGTGTCATAAACAGATAGCTAAGGGTTAATGTCTCTTTCACCTGAAGCACCTGACCAGAGGACCAATCAGGAAACCGGATTTTTTCAACTTTGGGTGGAGGGAAGTTTGTGTCTGAGTCTTTGTTTTCTGTCTGCCTGCTTTCTCTGAGCTTTGGAGAAGTAGTTTCTACTTTCTAGTCTTCTGTTTCTAAGTGTATGGACAAAGAGATCAGATAGTAAGTTATATGGTTTCTTTTCTTTGGTATTTGCATGAATATAAGTGCTGGAGTGCTTTGATTTGTATTCTTTTTGAATAAGGCTGTTTATTCAATATTCTTTTAAGCAATTGACCCTGTATTTCATCACATTAATACAGAGAGACCATTTGTATGTATTTTTTCTTTCTTTTTTATATAAAGCTTTCTTTTAAGACCTGTTGGAGTTTTTCTTTACTTCAGGGAAATTGAGTCTATACTCACCAGGGAATTGGTGGGAGGAAGAAATCAGGGGGAGATCTGTGTGTGTGTTGAATTTGCTAGCCTGATTTTGCATTTCCTCTGGGTGAAGAGGAAAGTGCTTTTTGTTTCCAGGACTGGGAACGGAGAGGGGGAGTTACTCTGTTTGGATTCACAGAGCTTGTGTCTGTGTATCTCTCCAGGAGCACGTGGAGGGGGGAAGGGAAAAAGGATTATTTCCCTTTGTTGTGAGACTCAAGGGATTTGGGTCTTGGGTTCCCCAGGGAAGGTTTTTCAGGGGGACCAGAGTGCCCCAAAACACTCTAATTTTTTGGGTGGTGGCAGCAAGTACCAGATCCAAGCTGGTAAGTAAGCTTGGAGGTTTTCATGCTAACCCCCATATTTTGGATGCTAAGGTCCAAATCTGGGACTAAGGTTATGACATGAGTAGCAGCGGTTGGGATATAGACAGAATCCAGAAGCCAGTAGGAATATTATATTTTTCTTTTCTCTGCTAAGGGCTTTTTAGCAGAGAGAAACAGTTGGTTTTAAAAGGGAACCAGAGAGAATTTTTTTTTCTGCTCTCTCTGGCAGTTTGTAGCTTGCATCTTAAGCAAGAAACCATTAAGGTGCTATTAAGAGTCTTTTGTCACACAATAGCACTCCCATTGAGAGTCATACCAGCACTATATACATGCAAATAAAGTGGTTTTTCAGGTTTACTTAACATTGAAGATTAGCTAAAGGCACTGTTGCTAGGCAGACTCCAGGAGGCAACAGAGCCTGCAGTTCAGAAGAGAAACACCGGAGGGCACCCCAACACAAGAAAACAGGAACCATGTCTACCAAGACAAAAATGGAGGCCGAAGAACAAATCAAAGAAGCTGTACACAGGCGACAACTGGAAAAAAGACAAAAAGAGGTGGAGCTGAAAGAAAAGGAAGAAAGCATCAAACTGGCAGCCTACCAAAGAGAATAGGCAGCCAAAGAGGCAGCACACAAAAGAAAACTAGAAGAAGAAGAGGTGGCCCACCGAAGGAAGCAAGCAGAAGAAGAGGCAGCCCACAGAAGACAGATAGAACTCCAGAGGGAAGCCCATCAACAGGCCATGGAATTAGAAAAGGCTAAGCAACAGACTCCAGCCAATCCTAACAACCCATCACCCATTATTGCTCCACAGCACAGGAAATTTCCCACCTACAAGGCAGGTGATGACACCGAGGCCTTCTTGGAAAATTTTGAAAGAGCCTGTCTTGGGTACAACATCCCCGAAGACCAGTACATGGTAGAATTAAGGCCACAGCTCAGTGGACCTTTAGCAGAGGTGGCAGCTGAAATGCCTAAGCAGCAAATGAATGACTATAAACTTTTTCAAACCAAGGCCAGATACAGAATGGGGATAACCCCAGATCATGCCCGTCGGCGCTTCAGAACCCAAAAGTGGAAACCAGAGGTGTCATTTTCCAAACACGCCTACTACATTGCAAAAAACTATGAGGCCTGGATAACAGGAAACAACGTTCAAACCTTGGAAGAACTGCACCTCCTCATACAAATGGAGCAGTTCTTGGATGGTGTTCCTGAAGACATCACACGGTACATACAAGATGGAAAACCCAAAGATCTCGCTGAGGCGGGGGAGATTGGAGCCAAATGGATGGAACTGGCAGAAAGCAAGAAAGCTACTGTCAAGGGGAATGATTACCCCAGGGGCCACACAGACCATAAACCCTACAACCGAGGACAGCCAAAGACCCCACATACCACCCAAGTAAAGCCACAGACACCCTACCCTTCCACCTCACCAGTCTCCAGTAACTCACCTCGGCCCAGTGACCCATCAGATGGAAGATGCTTTAAGTGTAATGAACTGGGACATATCAAGGCCAACTGTCCCAAGAACACCATGCGAGTGCAATTCATTACACCTCCATCACACCAAAGATCCCCAGGCCCAGATGCCTCTCAAATACCCTTGGAGCGAAGGGAAAATTTGAGAGTGGGCGGAAAGAAGGTTACTGCGTGGAGAGACACGGGGGCACAAGTGTCAGCTATCCACCAATCCTTCGTTGACCCCAAATTCATCAACCCAAAGGCCAAAGTTACAATTTACCTTTTCATGTCACAAGCTGTAGACTTGCCTACAGCTCAATGAATAAAATATTGTAATGGTAGCTGAAAACCACAAATGTAATCTCCCATCTCTGCTGAGATGAAGCTATGAAGTTTGAATTTGTCTCTCTTTCCCTTGAATTTGCATTCTATCACTATTGCACTGTATGTTTTTTCTTTTATTCCCTTCCTCATTTACCGGTCATCTTAGTTTGTCTACAAGGAAATGTTGCATTGGGTTAACTTGGTTTACTCACATTAAAGAGCCTTGAATCCACACACATTTTTTACACTGAATTATTTGTTGTCTTAATTCACAGTAATTAATCCTTACCTTGTACAATGCAATAAGCTGGGTTTATAGAGGCTGAATCTCCCACTGAAAGGCTGACAAACCTCTGAAGGAAACAGAAAAAAGATGACAGTAGCAGTAGGAACATAGGACTGGAAGGCACCTTCTGGATCTTTGAGATGTTCAGGGAAGTAGTAATTGCGTACATGGCCCCAGAGAGAGAGGGCCATAAAGGCAGAAAGGTGGAGGGATAGATTACTCCGGGAAAGCATCAGAAGTCTCGGAAGGATGCACAATCCAGAAAAGAGGGTATGCACAACGCATAGGAAAACGGCTGTGCTGGAGCACATTTTCCTACAAATATCAAGTGCAGCACATGCGTAGCCTGGGCCTGCAAACTATTGAGAAACACTCCATACTGGAACCTTCTATTCAATCAACCAAACTGATGTGGAAAGAACTAGCAATCAACCAATGTGGAGGTGTAGAAGAACAGTTTTGAGTGCCCGACCTAGAAGCATTTGTGAATACTCCACTCTTTGCGCATGCCACACTTCAGTGATCTTAAGTTTGCACTGTGCTATTAACGAACTTTTTTCATTCAAGTAGCATTATTTATTATGTATGTTATTTAACTCAATACACTTTTTTTTTTTGTACAACTCCGATGAAAAACTTCATTGAGGAATTGCTTCCTCCATCAGTTACATATCAATCCCCTCCCCACCCCCCGTGTCAATGACCCATCAGTCATTTCCTTGGATATTTTCTTGGTTGTTGATCACAACTATATCCTGTCCTCAAAAAGAGGAGCACAATATATCTCTGACCCTGTTTCTCTGACCATTTTTAGCATTTTTCAGAAGCAACCTCTCCAGCTGTCTATGGTATTCAGAAAGTCTCTCCATCTCCTCCTCCCATCCACCTGTGAGGCTCTCGCCTGTGCTGTCATAGATATGGAAAATATACCAAGCAATTATAACACAAGACACACAATGATAAGCATCTGGCCTTGTCATAAGGCACCTCCATCTTCCCTTCATTCTTCCAAATGCGTATGCCATTGTCATTCTGCAACTACTCAAAATATAGTGAAATAGTTCCTTTCTCCTTTCCTAGTGTCCTGTAAAAGGCTTCATAAACCAGGGAAGCAGAGGGTAAAATGACAGGAGGAATCATAACTCTATTAATGTCCATAATGAGGAGCAACAATTTCCTTGTTCATTCTAGAAAACATGCCAGAGTTTCTAAAGATTCTGGCTTCCTGGACTTTTCCAGATCACACCGTATAAATGTATGTTGAACCTTCTATGGTGATCAACCAGGCCTTGCAGCACCATGGGGAAATACCTCTTCCTGTTGAGTCTCTCATGCGGGGTATTTGTAGCAAAAATAGGCATGTGTATCCCATTGGTAGCCTCTGTACAGTTCAGGAACCCTACCCATGGAAAGTTGTCAATAACCTCTTGTGTACTACCAAGCTTTATGAGCTGGCACAGCAGCACTGCCTAAATAGTTGATCTATCAATGCCAGACAAGTTACAGCAGACCAGTAGCTTTTGCGCTTCCAGATAGTAAGGGCCACATGCTTCTCCATGCTGAGTCATATGTTGGTAGTCTGCTATTGCAGCTTTAGAGTGAGTTCTGCACAGGCCTCTAGGAAAGTAACCTTCTGCAGCCACTGCTGGCCATCGTAGTTCTGCATCATTACTTTGTCCCACCAGTTGCTGCTAGTTGACTGTGACTGGAAGTGGTGCTCCTCCAACTGAAGCAGCTCCAGATAAATGCCCTGTGGAGGTAACTGCTTGATTTAATTCTTTCGTAATGCCTCCATCTGTAGCTTTACTGGGGTGGTATCCAAAGCTGTCTGAATCTGCCAGTCCAAACTCATCTGGCTGCACGACTGCCAATACATGTGCATTATCCTGCTCATAATAATGACTGTTATGATTGTGGCAGTCAGCAGTGTGTCCTCCATGCTGCCTGACAGCAGTTTGAAAAATATAGATGAGTTAATGGATGCCAGAGAGGAATTATAGGAGTTTTAGTTGGAGTCCAAGTTCCAGAATTGCTGTAGGTTTCAGTAGGCATCTCACAGTGTGCTGTTAGGAGAAAGCCCAAAATGCACGGAGGTGAACAGTGGATATTTGAACCATGGGATATCTTCCCAACATGCTGGGCAGTTAATTCAGAGATGTGCAGAGCTGGTTAACAAGGGAAAAATGTTAAACTGGCGTAACATAACAGTGGGGACACACTTCAGCTTAATATAATTAATTCTGGGCATTTGGAGCGAACAAACTAACCCAATTTAACCGTGCCCTTAGACTCCCTTTTATCCTTTTCTCCCAAAAAACATGCATTGTACTGATCCTCCCTCTGTTTGGCTGAGAAGACTGAATGTAACTCCTTAAAATTGTGCTGTTCTTCGAGTGCTTGCTCATATTGATTCCAATTAGGTGTGCATGTGCCGTGTGCATGACTGTTGGAGAATTTTTACCCTAGCTATACCCAGTGGGTCGGCTGTGGAACCCCCTGGAACGGTGCCTCAATGGTGCTGGAAATATACCCCAGCTGACCCAGCGCGGCCACAGTTCCTTCTTACCGCTCAGTCGTTGGAACTGTGGAGCGTGGCATGGCTGTCCTCCGCTCTCCCTAGCTTTTGCTTCCTGGTTTTAGATCGTTGTTCTAGTTGTTATAGTTAGTATACTGCAGTAGATGTTAAGTTCATAATTAGATTTAGTGGGTTGGAAGGGGTCCTCCCACTCCTCCCTGCCTACCGCCCGGGCTCATGCCCAAGGCTTCAGGTTTTAAACTGTGTTCAGCCTGCTCAAAGCCTGTTCCAATGGGAGACCCTCATGACTCTTGTTTGCAGTGTCTCGGGGAGTCTCACCAGGCTGACAAATGTAGGATCTGTAAGGAGTTCAGGCCTCGAACCAAAAAGGAGCACGACTTTAGGCTCAAGCATCTTCTTATGGAGGCAGCCCTTCGCCCGGATCCCCCATCGAAACTCCAGGTTCCGGCACTGAGTGCATCGGTGCACAGTGCCCCGGCGGCAGCTTCAGGTACTGCACCGCGGGTGGACTGGGATAGAGGCCCATGGCACCGGACCTCTCCAGCACCGTGTCCAGTGCAAGTGACTCAGCACCATTCCCTGTCTCCAGACTAGAAGAAACAGCGCAAGCCAGAGTGACTGTCTCTCAGCAACGGGTGCTGGAACCTCCTTTGCCAACCTCAGAGTTGCGGCCGGCACCGGAGCGACCGAGGGTACAAGCGCCGATATCGGCACCGTTGACTCTGGCACCAAGGGATGAGCCATTGAGTCTGGTGCACACTGGCTCCCCAACCCAGACAGTGGTCGACGCCAGAGACATTTGCAACAGCGAGAGACCTCATTGCCTTCACAGAGCCGGCACCACCGCAGACTATGGCACCGCCTCCGACTCGTGCGGTACAGTCTAGGGGCAAGCCAACCCTAATACGTCCATCATCTCCTAGCGTGGAAACATGGCTCTGCTCCTGATCCCAGAGCAGGCCCCGATCCCGATGTTGCTCGGAGTCCCGATGCCGTTCCCTCTCACGGCACCGGTCGTACTCGCAGCACCGATCTGCCTCACGGCACGGCTCCAGGCTGTGGTGCCATTTGGACTCCCAATGTTGCTCCTGTCACCGATCAGAGCACTGATTTCCTTCCCAGAGCTGATCCCAGTACTGCTCCTGCAGGCGGTCGTCATCACAATCCAGATCTGGATCCTGGTACTGGCTCGGTCATCGACACCGATCTCGATCCTGGTACTGCTCCCCAGCACCTTGCCGGCACCACTCTCCAGTGACTCGGTACTGGTCTGCACCATGCCCTGGAGAGTCGACACAGACACGTCCACGCCACTTTGCTCCTCGCTCTCCGCCTCATGGTCATTGCAGTCCGAGGATGCCTCACGCTCAGCCTACCCTGCTCCAAGCCAGGGTGCAGGTAATGTGGGTCAATGGCAAGATGAAGGCCAAGACCCTAATCAGGAGCCTGCACAGTGGTCTTTCTGGACCCAGTGGGCTTATCACCAAGCCCAAGGGGTTCCATCAAGGGCCTCCCGCTCAGCCCATTCAGAATCGCGGGTACCAGAAGCCACCATAGGTTGTCCTTCTCTAGGGGGTATGGAAGCGTCTACACCCACCCCAGCGCAGGCCCTAGACCCCAGTGTAGCAGATCCTGGGCAACAGGACCCCTCGCAACATGCTCTGCCACAGGATCCCCTGGCTCCTGTGGCATCAGTCTCATCCTCTCCAGACGAGGCAGTGGCGGGGACAACAACGTCGGGTCCTCTCTCGAAAGACCTTCGTGCCCACCAAGACCATTTACGTAGGGTGGCACGTAATATGGACCTCCAAGCTGAGGAAGTAGTGGAATTGGAGGACCCAATGGTGGACGTCCTTTCAGTGGAGGCCCCGTCCCGAGTAGCATTGCCCATCATCCGCACCATCTAGACCGACGCCAAGACAATCTGGCAGACCCCTGCCTCTATCCCACCAACGGCCAGAGGAGAGGAAATACTTTGTACCCTCCAAGGAGTACGAGTACCTTTATACTCACTCTCAGCTGTGTTCACTAGTGGTTTCCTCAGTGAATGAAAGGGAACGGCATGGTCAACAAGCTCCAGAGCCCAAATCAAAAGACGCCAGGCATCCAGATTTGTTTGGGCACAAGATTTAGTCAGTAGGGGTGTCTTCACTCAGGATCGCAAACCAACAAGCGCTCCTGAGCCGACTATAACTTGTGGAGCTCCATGGTGAAATTTAAGGATTTAATTCTGCGGGAGTCCAGGGACAAGTTTGGGGCCTTAGTGGAAGAGGGCAAAAAGGTGGCTAGGACCTTCTTACAGGCCTCCTTAGATGCGGCAGACTCTGCGGCTAGGACCCTGGCATCGGGCAGCCAGGAGATGCATCACATGGCTATGCAGGTATCTGGCCTACCGCCAGAGCTACAACAGATCCTGCAGGACCTGCCATTTGATGGGCAGGGCGTGTTCTCAGACAAAATTGACTCTAGACTACAGAGCCTGAAAGATTCCAGGGCTATCATGCGCTTCCTGAGAATGCACAACCCAGTTACCCAGCGGAAGCCCTTTAAGCCGCAGCTTCAATGGTTCTACATCCCCCCACGGTCCAAGACAGGACTTTTATAGAAGACATGGGTGAGGTGGTAGAAAGAAATCCACCAGCCACCAACCCAGTCAGAAACAAGGCCCTCCCAAATCATCAACGGGGCCCAGGCAAAACTTTTGAAGGTGCGCCCGAGGATGGTGTACCAGTCACCATCCAAGATCCTTCCCCTCCATTTCAAGATTGTCTCTCCCATTTCCGCCATGCGTGGTCCTGTATAACTTCAGACTGATGGGTTCTTCACACCGTGGAAAAGGGATATTCTCTCCAGTTTTCTTTCTCCCCTCCCTTCCATCCTCCCTCCCCATCCCTCTTCAGGGGCCCCTCTCACGAGCAACTCGTTATACAGGAGGTCCAAACGCTCCTGTCCCATCGGAGCGATCGAGAAGGTTCCAAGGGAGCTAAGGGGCAGGGGTTGTTACTTCCGCTACTTCCTAATTCCCAAGGGTTGGGCTTCGGCCCATCCTAGATCTGCGCGGACTCAACAAATTCATGGTAAAGTTGAAGTTCCACATGGTTTCACTGGGGACCATTATTCCTTCCCAGGATCTTGGAGACTGGTACACGTCCCTCAACATGAAGGACGCGTACTTCCGCATAGCGATTTGCCCAGCGCACAAACGCTTCCTTCATTTTGTGGTCAATCACGAACACTACCAATTTGCTGTCCTTCCCTTCGGCCTGTCCACGGCTCCCAGGGTGTTCACCAAGTCTATGGCCATCATGGCAGCCTACCTTCGTTGACAACGGATCCAAGTGTTTCCGTATCTCGACGACTGGCTCATTCGGGGCCACATCAGGGACCAAGTTCGACTCACCCTAAGCACATTCCGCCAGCTTGGCCTCCTGCTCAACAACGAAAAGTCGACTCTGGAACCAACCCAGAGAACAGAGTTTATTGGAGCAGTCTTAAATTCCAGACTTACCCGAGCCCTCCTACCAGACGCACACTTTCAGTCAATGGTGAACATCATCTGTAGCCTTCAAAACTTCCCGACTTCCACGGTAAAGACGTGCCTCAGCCTTCTGGGGCACGTGGCTTCGGGGTAACCAGACGTGCCAGACTTTGGCTTTGCCTGCTTCAGGCCTGGTTATTAACAGTATATCGAGCATAGTGGTAGCTGTCCCAGAATCAGTTTTGACCTCCCTCCATTGGTGGTTGGACCCCACGTCGGTGTGCGAAGAGGTACCATTTCACACTCTGCAGCCTTCCTTGTACCTAGTCACAGATGCATCATCTCTGGGATGGGGCGCCCACCTCAGGGAGCTCCAAACGTAGGGCCTTTGGGCCACCTCCGAACTAACTCTGCACATCAATGTACGAGAGCTGATGGCAGTACGCCTAGCGTATCAGGCATTTTGTGGGCACCTACATAGCCATTGTGTGGCAGTCCTCACAGACAACACCACAGCCATGCTCTACATCAACAAGCAAGGGGAAGTCCGGTTGTCCGCCCATGCCAGGAGGCCATTCGCCAGTGGGAGTTCTGCATAGTCCATTCGATACATCTGGTGGCGTTGCTTCTCCCGGGGGTCCAGAACACGCTGGCAGACCGCCTCAGCAGGTCCTTCCAGCCTCATGAGTGGTCAATTCGCCCAGATGTCATCCACTCTATCTTCCTGAGGTGGAGGTTTCCCCAGGTTGACCTATTCGCCTCGTGCAGCAATTGGAAGTGCCAACTGTTCTGTTCTCTCCAGGGACGTTCTTCGGGTTCCCTACTGGATGCTTTTCTACTTCCGTGGAAAGACCAGCTGTTCTATGCCTTCCCTCCATTCCCGCTAGTCCACAGAGTCCCCTCAAGTTACGCAGGGACAAGGCATGTATGATTTTGGTCGCCCCCGCATGGCCCAGGCAGCACTGGTATACCACGCTCCTTGAGTTATCGGTAGAGCCTTGGATCACACTCCCACTGTGGCCGAACCTGATCTTGCAAGGCCACGGGCGCCTCTATCGTCCCGACCTGCAATTGCTCCACCTTACAGCGTGGCTAACTCGGTCAGAGTTACTCTGCTCACAATCGGTGCAGCAGGTTCTGTTAGGCAGCAGGAAACCCTCCAATCGGGCCATGTACCTGGCTAAATGGAGGTGATTCTTGTTGGTGTGAGCAGTGTGCCACTCCCCCTTTGCAGGCATCGATACCTCTCATCCTAGACTATCTCCTACCCCTAAAGCAGCAGGGCCTGGCAATATCATCTGTCAGGGTGCACCTGGCAGCCATCTCGGCTTTCCATCCAGGAGAACATGCTTCCTCTGTCTGGGTTTAGATCGCCTCTACCCACAAGTGTGACAACCAGTTCCGTCGTGGGACCTTAACCTGGTCCTTTCCAAGCTCACAGGGCACTCATTCGAGACGATGGCCACCTGCTCACTTCTCAACCTATCTTGGAAGACAGCCTTCCTTGTAGCCATCACTTTAGCGAGATGCATATCTGAGATCAGAGCCCTCACGTCGGAGCCACCCTATACAGTTTTCCACAAAGTGCTGCTTCGCCCCCACCCTGCCTTTCTCCCCAAGGTGGTATTAGCTTTTCATGTGAACCAGGACATTTTCCTCCTGGTCTCTTATCCGAAGCTGCATGCTATGTAGCAGGATCAACATATGCACTCCCTTGACGTTCGTAGGGCTCTTGCCTTCTATATCGAGCATACAAAGCCGTTCAGGAAAACGACCCAACTTTTCGTTGCAGTGGCCAACCAGATGAAAGTCCTCCTGGTCTCCTTGCAATACTCTTCCTCATGGATCACGGCCTGTATCCATGCTTGCTACAACTTGGCCAGTGTTCTGACCTCACCGCCAACTCCACGAGGGCTCAAGCCTCACCGACCACTTTCCTGGCCCTGGTTCCAATACAGGAGATCTGTAGAGCTGCCACTTGGTCATCGGTACATACCTTTGCTGCTCACTATGCGTTAGTTCAGCAGTCTAGAGGCTATGCCGCATTTGGTTCAGCAGTTGTGCACTCAGCGATGTCTCATTCCGACCTCACTGCCTAGGTAAGGCTTGGGATTCACCTAGTTGGAATTGATATGAGCAAGCAGTCGAAGCAGAAAAGATGGTTACTCACCTTTGTAACTGTTGTTCTTCGAGATATGTTGTGCATATCCATTCCCAACCCACCCTCCTTCCCCTCTGTTGGAGTAGCCAGCAAGAAGGAACTGAGGGGGTGCTGGATCGGCTGGGGTATATATCCAGCACCATTAAGGCGAAGTGGGGCACTCCAGGGGAAGTGGGTTGGATAGAGGCTTACTCTAGGTTTAGAAAATTTAGTTAGTCTGGGACTAACGTTAGTCTGGAATTCTGGTCTACTCAGCTTGAAAAATTTGCTCCAGCCCTAAAAGACTTTAGGGTAAAAATTTCAATAGCATCTAAGGTGACATAGGTTGCTAAGTTTCATTGACTTTCAGTGGAACTTAGGGCTTGTCTGCATGGGAAAGTTTTATATGTATAACCGGTAATAGTTAAACTCGTATATTTAAACTGGTATAACTCCCTATATGGATATTCTTATTCTGGAATAAGAGTGGGTTTTTCAGTTTATCTTAAACCCATTCTAAAGCAACATGTGCTAAACCGAAAAAAAGGCATTCATACATGGGAATAAAAGTTTCCCATGTAGAGAAGTTCTGAGACTTCTAAGTAATTTAGATACTTTAAAAAAAATTCCTTACACTGCAAGCCAGAGTATCTTAGACAGAAGCCTGCTCCGGCTTTGGAAGAAATGGTCATTGTGGGAGCCTGATGTAGATAAAGACCTAAAACTGAGTTTAGCCTAGAAACCTGAGAGTTTTGCACTAGGCCAGTAAGACTTTTGGTTAACCTTAGACAAAGTTGTGTTCTAACTTGGTGGATTTTTATTTTATCTGGGACCGGTATTATAAAGTTGTTATGGGAATTTTTGTAACTGTTATTTCAGTTCCTCTGGGACAGAAAATTAAGAATATTTTTTTTACCCTATATCTTTGTAATGCTCCTGAATCTTTCCTGCTGTTTTCCCTCTCCCATGTTGCTTTTGAGTTAACAACTAGAATTTACACATTTCAGACCCCCCATGTGGCAAATCTTATTTTCAGATCAGTTTTACTTGGGAAAGCAATACTGGATAGTGGCTGCATCTGGAGTGTAATTGTGATTCCCTTCTCTGGAAGAGGCCTACAGGGCAATTTTTAAAAATGCAGGGGGAATTTAAATTGTTGTGTTGGATAGTAATGTGACTTTGAGAACTGGTACCGAACAGTTTTTTTCCCCAACAATTTTGGCTTTTCTGACCACTTTGTATCCTTTCATACAAACTCAAACCTACCTGCTTTTTCTAACATCCAATGATTGATCTACCTTAGATATAGGAGAGAAGAGACTTCCTTTTCTTAACATGCTAAATATGAATGAATGAAATGGTGGTAAGGATTCTAGTGTACTTGCTTTCCAAAGGTGTTAGACAGCCTCTTAATAATAAGGTTGTAATTGTTGCAAGGAGTAGAAATGAGAACTATTTTTATAGCTTTGTGAGTATGCTCTGGAACAGGAATTGTCTTTGTATTGTTAGTGCTTAATAAATAACTTCCACACTAAAGAATCCCTCAGTGATGTTAGAGTTAAGAAATGTACTTGAGCAGACTTTAAACTCAATGTTGCTTTATCTGAGAGACAAAGATATTTTATTGGACTAGTTTCTTTGATTAATGTCCATATCAACCTCAATTCACATGCATTACCATCCAAATTTACTCAGACTCCTCAACTCCTCCATATATGCTCTTGCAATTCCAGTATATAATCAGTCTCAGTGTACACATCCAGTTCCTCATAACTGCTCTCAAATGTGTAACATGAGTTTCAACTTCATCTAGATGAGAATACATTCCATATAGACAAACAGATAAGGTCTCTATAATGTACTTTTTGTACACGGCAGGTGCTGGGGGGAAGGAAGTATGAATTCAGGTTCAAAAGTCCTTCTTCTGACTGGAATAGTGCACCAAGCAGCCTAAAATCTGCACCGTACTGGTGTTATGGCTGAGGCATTTTATTGTTTGTCAGTCACAGATTAGATGAAACTTTTTTTAAAGACACATTAGATCTCCTTCCCCCCCCATATTTTCTCTCATGGCTAAATTAAGGTTGGGTGCCTTAGCTGTGTATTTACATATGTTTACTTAACATATAGGATTTATTTCAAGTTTAACCTTAACTCTGCATTTTATGGGTTTATAATGCTTATTTTGGGTTTAAAACATCTTATTTTGGGGATTAAAACCATTAGGGTAATGGTTTTTACCCTAAATTACGTATATGCACATTCCACCTTCAGTCCATTTTAACGTCATTTTTGCTGGGAATTTGCTTCGTATTTTTATTAATGATTAGAAATGGAGAGAGACTGTTATGTTGGGAGATCTCTAATGGTTTGAAGAAATGTAATATCAGCATAAATTATTTAGGGTCATATAACCAGTATGCTTTGTTTAGCTGCTTTTATGCTGCTCTGGAGCAGCACAAAGTAGCCAGAGTGTATACACATCCTAGTTGCCTGCTACTTTCTTTCCTTGACATTACCTTGTGTGCGCACACCACAGGTTTCCTATTTTGTCTCCAACTTTCCTATGTGCATATACACACAGACCCTATCTTTCCATTCACTTCTGCCCTCCCTGTTGAGATCTGGTACAATGGGAAGATTTTTTTTTTAAAGAAATTAATGGTTATTCTCTTGCTATTATTTTTCATAACTGAAAGCTTGTCTGTCAGCAGAGACTGAAGAATTAATTCTTCAGAGAAACTCATAAAGAATTGCCTTCTTTTGAAATGTCCAATGCTTCCTAGTGTTTGCAGTATTAGAGCAGCCAAGCTGCTGTCATGGAAGAAGGTGGCTTCCTATGTTGTCAAAAGAGAGAGAAGAGCCCTATGAACAGAGGAGTGGAGTAGTTATTTCTTCTAAGGGCCACCCATGGTGGTCTCAGCACCATGGTGAATAATAAGAGATGGCAGCTGCTTTGAAAATTCTTCATGGAATTCTCAGAAGTAGAACACAATTCTGTAGCCTCTTATCAAGAAGGAACTTCCAGTTATATAGAATAATGGCAAAAAGATTATTAATCCTTAAAAAAATCAAACATAGATAAAACATAAGATTTGAGTGGATTTTAACTACAGAGGAAGTTCTGAAATCTCTTATCCATTGGGAAGATCATTAGGACAAAAGAACCTGATACAAGGTTCTAAATTTCTTAAGAAATTTTAACAAAAATGAACATTTATTTGTAAATACTCAAAAAATTATTTTTACTCAGAGTAAGTATTGTAAGTTGGGAAGGATAAGCTTTATTTTTCATATGTAACGAAGGCCTGGATTACCTGTGTCAATTGCAAAACTCAATTCATTCTTAACAGTGGAGCTGTGACTGGCACTTCCATAATGTTATATTGGTACATGGTGGCTCTTACCTTACCTCATTTTCTCTCTTGGGCTTTTAGTTGCTTTTAACATCTCATTGTTAAAGATTTGTGGACTTTCTGTACTTACCTAAAAATTTCCTTCTAGTGGGATGGTCCACAAAGCTACCAATCTAATTGCATCATTTTAGCCTTCAGGTAGAAGAGGACATATATTCTGATATGTTTAAGAGATGAGATTATGTTCCTTGTTTTTTAAAAGTGTACAAGGTTTAATGTAACTGATAATTCTAACACCTGCTACTACAAATCTAACTTATCACAAACCAATGGGCTCCTAGAGACTGTCAGTTTCCCCTGTGCAAGTAACTGACAGAGCTAGTTGTGCCACCTAATGTTTAGACTTCTTGCTTGACTTTTAAGTATCTGTGGACCTTTCAAGTAGAGTAAAGGAAATTTTCAGGTAAGCTTGGATAAAAGTTTTTAATCTAAGAATATAGCTCATCCCTATCTCTCTCTTTGTTCTGAATGTTCCCTTGTTTTTCTGTTTTTTTTGTCTGCATAGCCTTAGCATTTCCTAATTTTAAAACTATTTAACTCTTGCTCTTATTGATGTAAACCTTGCCTCTTTCTACATGTTGTTTTATCAGTAATCTTGTTACTGCTGTTGCTTGTGGATCATTCTGTAAAACTGCTTTGTGAAGACCAAGATGTAGGCAGAGGAACAGACAGGCTAGTAAAGGGAGTGTGCGGTGTTCTAGCAGTGTTTTGGGGCTCATTGGGGGTTTGTTTTGCTGTGGGTGGTGGTGGTGTGGTTTGTTTTGTTTCCCAGATTTATAGGGTTTAGATGGGAGGCCTATAACAGATACAGAGGCAGCAGTGGTAGTGACCCAAGCAATGGAAGACGCAATGAAGATGACTGGATGTGGAAGCTGTGGCATGTACATGATCCTGGAGGGGGTACCTGAAAAGAGTCTCCTCTGCATGAAGTGCCGCCTGATAGAGCGGATGGAGGAAAAGATCTGAGGACTGGAGCTGCATGTGGAAACTCTGGTTGAGTTTAGAAGGGGGTTCGAGCAGATGATGGTGCAAAGACCTGAGGAGTCTGAAGGGAAAAGCTCAGACTTGCAGATGGAAGCAGGACCAAAGAACTATGAGGTGAGACTGCTGGGTGAGGAATGTGGAAGTATATGACTAAGGGAACCAGGCAGAGGAAAGAACCGCCTAGTGAAGGAGAAATAGAGCTCAGGAACAGATTTGCGGAGTTGGAAAATGAAGAAGGGGTACAACAGGTGGTCACTGAAGGTGAGAGGGCAATGAAGAAGAGAAGAGCAGCTAGTCCTATAGGAAGAGGGGAAGAGTCAATGGAGAGAACACCAAATATGAGCCCCAAAAGGATACGGGATGGGTTGCAGAGGACTGCAAGGGTGAATAGGAATCGAGAGGACTTGCAGCCAGAGGGAACAGGGGATAGACTGGAGAATTGCACCATCACCAGGAAAAGGTAGGTCTACGTGATTGGAGACTCCTTGCTGAGAAGAATAGACAGGCCTGTAACCAGAGCTGACCTAGACAGCAGAAGGGTCTGCTGTCTGCTGGGTGCTAAGATACGGGATGTGGACCTGAGGCTGAAGAGGATCCTAACGGGAGCGGGAAAGAATCTACTGATTGTCTTCATGTGGGAATGAATGGTATGGCTATATTCTCGCTGGAACGTATCAAGGGAGACTATGCCAGGCTGGGGAAGACGCTTAAAGAAATCGAGGCTCAGGTGATCTTCAGTGGGATTCTACCTGTTCCTAGAGAAGGGCAACAAAAGTGTGACAAGATTATGATGATCAACAAATGGCTCAGGCAGTGGTGCTATAAGGAGGGCTTTGGGATGTATGGCCACTGTGAGACATTCATGGACAGAGGACTGTTCTCTCAGGATGGACTTCACCTGAGTAGGGAGGAAAATAGACTCCTAGGATGGAGGCTGGCACAACTGATTAAGAGAGCTTTAAACTAGGAATTGGGGGGGGAGATGGTTGGGAGATGTCCAGGTAATCTCCACACTGGATTTTAACATTGAGAGAGAAGAAAACGAAGTAAGAAAGGGTACAGCCGTGGGTAGGAGAATGGACATAAGGAGGAAGGGTAGTGTAGATACTATTCCAATAGATACTGGGGGAAGAATGTCTGGGCCTAATCGGATACAGAATGTGAGTGAAGCCAAACAGCAAAAATTAAGATGTTTGTACACCAATGCAAGGGCTCTAGGTAACAAAATGGAGGAACTAGAGTTACTGGTGCAGGAAGTGAAACTGGATATTCTAGGGATGACAGAAACATGGTGGAATAGTAGTCATGACTGGAGTACAGATATTGAAAGGTATATGCTGTTTAGGAAAGACAAATAAAGGCAAAGGTGGTGGAGTAGCATTTGTATATCAATGATGAGGTAGACTGTAAAGAAATAAGAAGAGATGGAATGGATAAGGCAGTTTATCTGGGCAAAAATCACATTGGGGAAGAAAGCTACTAGAGCCTCGCCTGAGATAGTGCTTGGGGTGTGCTTTAGACCACTGGGATCTGATTTGGATATGGATAGAGACCTCTTTAATGTTTTTAATGAAGTAAATACTAATGGGAATTGTATGATCATAGGAGACATTAACTTCCCAGATACAGACTGGAGGACAAGTGCTAGTAATAATCATAGGGCTCAGATTTTCCTAGATGTGATAGCTGATGGATTCCTTCACCAAGTAGTTGCTGAACCAACAAGAGGGGATGCAATTTAAGCCCATTGCTTGTTGTCCTATCCTCAGAGGTTAAGGAGAACAATTTTTCTCCCTCTTCCTTGTAACTACTTTTTATGTACTTGAAAACTGTTATGTCCACCCTCAGTCTTCTCTTCTGCATAAATAAACAAACCCCTCTCCCCCAACTTTTTCAATCTTCCCTCATAGATCATGTTTTCTAGGCTTGTAATAATTTTTTGTTGTTGTTCTCTGGACTTTCTCCAATTTGTCCACATATTTCCTGAAATGTGGCACCCAGAACTGGACACGTTACTTCAGTTGAGGCCTAATCAGCGCAGAGTAGAGTGTAAGAATTACTTCTTGTGTCTTGCTTATAACACTCTTGCTAATACATCCCAGAATGATGTTTGCTTGTTTTGCAGCAGTGTTTTGCAGTTGACTCATATTTAGCTTGTGATCCACAATGACTCCCAAATCCCTTTCTGCGGTACTCCTTCCTAGGCCAATTTGTTCCCATATTGGTTCCCTGATTGTTCCTTCCTGAGTTCCTTATTTGTGTGTCCTATGCTTATTCCCATTTGGGTTGTGCCAGCTGGCAAAGGCTAGGCAGTGGAACTTTCTCTCAGCAGTGCGCATTAATGTGTTCACATGCCCCATCTACCCTTTCCTGAATGGTCTTGAACATTCTGAGGTCAAGGCTATAAAAGATGACATGACACCCTTCACTGCCTCAGTTCCTTCCAACTGCAACATCAGACAGATCTGAACTTCTTCAGATCCTTTGGATCAGGATACTTTTCTCTAAGATATTAGCTCCTGAAGGCATGTAAGTATCATCAGAATAGACTGTTCTCCTACTTCAGAAAGCTTTAGCAGCAAAACTTCTGATCCAGTGTTTCTAAAGGTTCCAAATATAAGATAAAAAGACCTGTGTCAGCTTTTTCAGAACACTGCTTCTCTGAAGGCTTCAGATTCAGTGCCAGGGTCAATTTCCATGCCTGCCTCACACTTAGCACACAGGACACTGAATCTGTCACAGTGGAAAGCCACTAAGGTTCTGAAACAAAACCGAAGCCATGGGAGAAGCCATGAATTCTGAGACATATGGCAAAAGTTAAGAGCCCCTCTTATCAGGGCCATGTTTCATGTGGGAGATTCTTTAAATCCATCAGACCTGGATGTAACTACATTGGTTACAAAACTGAAAGTTAAGATCTTGAGTCCATCAGGAAGAATCTTGCAATAGATTGAAATTGGTGGATTCATTAATAGCTTTGGATCGTGAGATAATACCAGAGTTGTTGTCAGTTCTGGCAGCAGGTCCTTCAACACTGTTGCGTACAGGAACCACAGTTGTGTTCTTCAACTACAACCATCACACAGATCCAGAGGACATACAGTCTAAGGAAGGGAAGGATACTACTCAGATCTCCACCTCCTGAAAAATAAATTTTTTCTTTAGAGTTTTATCTACCTCCTTTTAAAACTCCTTCAGGCTCACAGGAAATTATCTTACCATTCACAGTTACACACTTTCTGGATCCTGTGTTTCCTCTCATTGTATCAGCATTGGATCAGAGGTTGGATCTGCAATCAGAAGAGCAACAAGATTGGGCTAAGTTACAGGAACCAGTTTCTGATTTCAGTCTCAAAGTTGACGTATGCTTCTAGACCTGATGTTTTCAGAGTTTCTCACCCTCTGGGCTGTGAATCGCTAACAGACAGCAGATGCTGCAAGACTGGCCACTATGAGCTGTGACACCATTGGCCATTGTCTAGATACTGTACGGAGACGTCTCAGTATTTTTTTTTTTTTTTAGAAACATGAATCATCTTTTGAGTAAAAAACAAAAGACTCATCCATTGGCTTTCCAGACATGACTATTTCTGTTTTTCTAAAGCACTCTTCTGCTATTGTGCCTGATACTGTTTTAGTGGAGATGGAGGAACTAGTTCCTCAGGTGGAGTACTAATCACTAGAAACAGAACTGGAAACAGATTAATAACACTGGTCTACAATTTTTGAGAAGTCGTCTGCTTCAGAGATAAAATGTGTTATTTATTATGTATTTTGATGTGCTGAATTCAAATATGACAATTAAAACAACTGGCTACTATTTCTAAGATATTTAAGTTTTTACATTTTATGTCTATGTATATTGTGTAGATAGTAGAGTTTTAATCATAAATTGTAAACCTAGGTCTTTTCATGTGTTTATGGTTGTTTTACATGATAATATTTCACCTGTCCTGTTTATGTAACACTTTAAAAATCAGCAAAAGGGTTATATAAATAAAATTTATTATGAAACAAAAGGCAAAACACTATTATGTACCTAGTTTAGTCCTATTCAGTGTCTACTCAGCGCTTCTTGGCTTGTCTCTTGTATTCATTAAATGGAGCTGTCATAACCTATTCCCAGATTTGGACCTTAGCGTCCAAAATATGGGGGTTAGCATGAAAACCTCCAAGCTTAGTTACCAGCTTGGACCTGGTAAAGCTGCCACCACCCAAAAAATTAGAGTGTTTTGGGGCACTCTGGTCCCCTCCAAAAACATTCCCTGGGGACCCCAAGACCCAAATTCCTTGAGTCTCACAACAAAGGGGAATAAACCATTTCCCTTCCCCCCTCCAGGCGTTCCCTCCCTGGGTTCCTGGAGAGATACACAGAAGCAAGCTCAGTGAATCTAAACAGAGGGACTCCACCCTCTCCTATTTCCAGTCCTGGAAACACAAGCACTTCCCTCTTCACCCAGAGGGTATGCAAAGTCAGGCTAGTAAATCTAACACACACAGATTTCCCCCTGACTTCTTCCTCCCACCAATTCCCTGGTGAGCCACAGACTCAATTCCCTGGAGTTCCCCACTAAAGAAAAACTCCAACAGGTCTTAAAAAGAAAGCTTTGTGTAAAAAGAAAGAAAAATACATAAAAATGGTCTCTCTGTATTAAGGTGGCAAATACAGGGTCAATTGCTTAAAAGAAATATGAATAAACAGCCTTATTCAAAAGAACACAATTCAAAACACTCCAGCAACTACACACACGTAAATACAAAATAAAAAAAACCATATAAATCACTATCTTATCTTTTGTACTTACAACTGGGAAACAGAAGATTAGAAAGCAGGAGACAGAAATCCTCTCATAGCCGAGAGAGAGTACAGGCAGAAGACAAAAACAAAGAACTCAGACACAAACTTCCCTCCACCCAGATTTGAAAAAGTCTTGTTTCCTGATTGGTCCTCTGGTCAGGTGTTTCAGGTTGCTCCTTTCCAGGTGTAAGAGACATTAACCCTTAGCTATCTGTTTATGACAGGAGCATCTCTTGTCACTGTCCAGCAATAGTCTGCAAGCATTGATGGGCTCCATTTGCCCTGATAGTCTGCCAGGAGATTCCACTACTGTAGTCTGGAGCCCAACAGCTCTGCCTTACTCTTGGGTAGTTCCAAATCCCTGACAAGGTCATTCAGTTCACCTTGTGTTAGGAGGTGTGGTTCAGAGGAGGAGGATGGGAGAAAATGTGGGTCCTGTGACATTGATGGTTCAGGACCAGAAGTTTCATCCTCTTCCTCTTCCTTGTCTGACTCAAGTAAGAATGATTCTGGTGCATCAGGAACCGGCAGTCCTTCTCCGTGGGGTACTGGGCGTATAGCTGATAGAATATTTGGATAATGCACAGTCCACTTTTTTTCTTCTTTGACACACCTTTCCCAACTGGAGGCACCATGCAGAAGTAACAATTACTGGTATGATGTGTTGGCTCTCTCCAAATCATTGGCACTGCAAAAGGCATAGATTTCCTTTTCCTCTTCAACCACTGGCGAAGATTTGTTGCACAAGTTTTGCAGCATACGTGTGGGGCCCACCTCTTGTCCTGATCTCCAGTTTTGCAGCCAAAAGAAAGGTGATAGGCTTTCTTAACCATAGTGGTTATACTGCGCTTTTGTGATGCAAAAGTCTCTTCACCACAAACATAGCAGAAGTTATCTGCACTGTTCACACAAGTACGAGGCATCTCTGCTCACTTTGGCTAAATAGAAATGTGTCCCTTTGCAAAATCAAACACTGACAAATAAGAGAGCACGACACTGTATGATTTCTAGAGCTGATATAGGGCAATTTGTTCAGCAGAGTGATGTAAGCTTCGTTATGATTGCATCATCCATGACTTCTAGGAATAACATAATGCAATTCATATCATGTATGACACAATACCAGCTTCAGATTGCATCATTCATTGTTTTGCCTAAAAAGCAAGTACTGTCCAAACCCAGTCATAGATTTATTCGTAGATCCAGTCAAAGGTGTATTTTAGTCATTTCTGGTTTAAATTGAGATCCCTTCCCGTTAGAACTCACTTATCCTCCGCCATTCCCAAGTCAAGGGTCGTATATAGTGACCCAATAGCATATCTTGAAAACTAGAGCCAATCAACAATTTTAAGCATCATTTTCGTTCTCAGTGACCCAGAATTAGTAAAGTTGGACTACATTTATTTCAGAAGCATTTTGGCTGTAGAGCAGTGTAATCCCTCTGTGAGAATGTGGGAATGACATCTGCTTCCTTTCATTCTGAGGATGTACTGAAATTTCATTCATTTGTAGAAAGGATGGCTATAAATTTAAAATTTCCATTTCTGGCATCAGAAGAAACCTTCCATGCAGTTTTCAGCATTATTAGTGTCTCATCAAAGAATAAAGTCTGTCTGTCCTGTCCTGTCCCTGTCTTGGACAGATTGTTGCAACGTGCTATGATTATTTGGTCCACGCTGGCATTCTCAACCAATTTCTAAAAAGGCAGACAAATTATCAGTTACATATGGAGGATTCTCCTTTTTTCACATGCACCACAACTCAAATTATCTTGTTGTTGCAGCAGCAATTAACAGATGCAGTGGAGGACAAGCGCATTCTATGTCTCATGATAAAAACAAGAAATTGGAAGCATTAGGAAGAAAAGTGTTTTCTGCTGCTGCATCCTTTGGAATGGACTGGCAAACTACCAGGCAGTAATGTTGCTATCAATTCTATTTATGGGAACAGATTACTAATTTTGGTAAAATATTGGCAGGAGCCAACACACTGGCTAATGCTATAATAACAAGGATCAAAATATAGCAAAACATGCCTTCAGAGAATCTTCAAACACTTCAGATTTTGCAGTTAGAGCAGTACTATTTGTATTCACATTAAGAAGGCATGCATGGTTGAGATGGCCTACTTGTCTTCCTGAAACAATGTTTAGGATAGGGGACCTCCCATTTGAAGGAGATAGATTAGTCAGTAATAAGACCAATGAGATACTGGAAAAAATGAGGTACTGTATTTACTGCCCAATCGTTGAGTACGTTTCCCTCTATGAGGAAGACCACCTGAGGTCCTACATTAAGATATCACAGACAATTTATCCACTGTTGTTGTCTTTATATTATTTCTCTGAGGCAGTTCCACCAGTAGCAGCCTGTTTCTTCACAAACACAGCAGAGAAGGAAGTCTTTTTCAGCCATGAATGAAAGGAAGTAGCTTTCAGCCTCGACTTCTGCTTGAAATTCCAGACCATGACATATGAATTGAGAGCTCCAAACCAATCAATGCAGACCCTCTTTATCAATTATTCAGGAACAGACTATCTCCATTTTTACCAAAAAATAGAAGTCAACAATATGAGACAAGTGGATGGATACTGGAAGTAATAGAAGTGTAAACAGTTCAAGGGTATGCAATTCAATTTGAAACCCTACCTCTACCCAACTCCCCCAACTGTCCCTAGACAGTGTGTGATTAATATCAGAGTTCTGATCTCTGCTATTAGCAGGAGCAATAGAGGAGGTTCTGAGAGAAGTTAGGGATTTTACTCAAGATATTTCCTCATATTGAAGAAAGATTAGGGCTCATCTGATTCTAGACTTAAGGAAGGCCAGTGCCTTCATCAGGAAATTTTGCACGTTGACAGTAGCATCCAGAACAGTAACTCCTCGCTTAACGTTCTAGTTTGGTTCCTGAAAAATGCTACTTTAAGCGAAACAATGTTAAGTGAATCCAATTTCCGCATAAGAATTAATGTAAATGGGGGGAGGGGTTAGGTTCCAGGGACATTTTTTTGTCAAACAAAAGACATTTACATACATATACAGTATAAGTCATAGGTGCCGACTCCATGGGTGCTCCAGGGCTGGAGCACTCACGGGGAAAAATTGGTGGGTGCAGAGCACCCAGTGACAGCTCCCCATCCGCCCCAGCTTACCTCTGCCTCTGCTCTGCCTCCTCTTGTGAGCAGACCGCGGCATCCTGCTTCTCCCCCCTCCCTCCCAGCGCTTGCTCTGTGAAACAACTGTTTCGTGTGGCAAGCCTGGGCGGGAGGGAGGAGGAGGAGGAACACAGTGTGCTTGGGGAAGAGGCAGGGCCAGGGCAGGGATTTGGGGAGGGAACCAATAGGGGCAGGGAGGGGGTGGAGTCGGGGTGGGGTTGGGGCTGGGGCGGGGTGCGAGCATCCACCAGCGCCAACAAAAGTTGGTGCTTGTGGTATAAGTTTTAAATAATTTTAAACAATTTAATATTGGACTCCCCAATGATGAATGTGAAGTTTGGTTGAGGCAGGGGTGTAGAGGGGTCAGGGTGCGGGGGCTTACCCTTCTCTGCTCGCCCGGTATTGGGGCACGGGAGCTTGCTCTGTTTCACCTGCCTGGTGCTCTGGCGGGGGGGTGGGGTTGGGGGCTTGCACATTCCCTGGCTGGAATGACAGATGGTGGAGTGGGGTAAGCCCCCGCACCCTGACCCCGCCTCCTGACAGGAGCGCCAGGCAGGTGGAGTGGGGCAAGCCAAACAACCTTATAAGGGAACGTTGCGCGACTTTAAACAAGTATGTTCTCTAATAGATCAGCAACCTAATAACAAAACAATATTAACTGGGATGACTTTAAGTGAGGAGTTACTGTATAACCTCACTTTCCAGTCTAAGTTGGTTTGCTGCTATTGTTCTAAAGGATGCCTATGTTCATATTTCCATAAGGTCAAGTCATTGCAAGTACCTCTGCTTCCTGATGGGTCAGGGACATTTTGAATACAAGGTCCTTCCTTTTGGCTTTCCTTCTGACCTCACAGTTTTTACAAAGTGTCCTTCTAATGTAGCAGCTTACCTACGGAGATGGGACATTTTTGTTTACCCATATTTAGATAGTTGACTGCTCAAACTGACATCACATGAGAGCCTTCTCAATGACATTCAGTATGTGTGTCCCCTCTTCAAGGACCTGGAGCATTCAATAAATGTAAAGAGGCAGGTCTGTGCCCCAGACAGAAAATCTTATTTATACGGGTAATTCTAGATGCTGTGAAAGGCAGCAAATAAGAGATCTGGGAAACTTCAGGTAATTATAGGTATGCTTCATCGGTGTATTAGAAAGCTATTCTTTCCCGCCCCCAGCACATATGGGCCTAATGGTATTAGCAACTTATGTCACACCTTTTGTTCATCTCAGAATGGGAGCTCTACAGCACTTGTTGGCAGTAATTTACAGACCAAGTATGGACTGTGTGCAGACAAGTTCTAACCATACCAGGAAATGTGCTGATTTGCTTAACATGGTGGACTCGGAGTGCAAATAGTTTAAGAAGGAAGTTATTTAGCCATACAGCTCGATCACTGATGAGTTCCCCCACCCCCATCCACTGCTGGATGCCTCCAATGGGATCATTTCATTCACATTCACATTTCTCTATCATTCTGAGGGCATTAGAACTCTCAGGAAAAGAGGGTACATGCAAGCATAGTAGGGGTTACAGGGATTCATCTGGCTCTCAAGTCTTTGCTGCTTCACATCAAAGGGAAAGTAGCTCAAGTTGCTTTGGACAACATGACTGCCATGTGTTACATTAACAAGCAACACATAGCCCATTCATTCATCCCAGTTGCATGCTGATGCAGTCAGATTAGGGGCTGGTGTATTCAGCATGATATTTATCTTATAGCCTTTTATCTGTCAGGAAAGGACAACAACCTAGCAGATCAGTTAAGAATGGTTGATAAAGAGAGAAATAAGATATCTTCAAGATCTGGGGATTTCCAGATATAAATCTGTTCTCCAGTAAGCACAACACAAAGTGTTGCTGATTCTGTTCTGTCCATATCAAACATTTTTCTACTAAATTGGGCAAAAGGCCTGTTGTATGCTGCCCCCCCCCCCGCGCAACTGATGCAGAAGAAGGTGAGAAAGATAAAACAGGGTGGAGCCAGAATGATATTAATTGCTCCTGCATGGCAAAGATATCAATGTATAGGAATATTCAGAGGACATGTGAAGAAATTAGGGTTGCTTATCTATAACTGGAATTCTTTGGACTCTGCATATACATACTCCTCGCCCACCTTCCCCTCTTCTTGAAGTCCTAATAAATCTGTCTTCTGAGGCAGTAGTGGAAGGAACTGAGACAGCAGAGGGCACACCACACCCACTCAGAACATTCAGGAATGCTGAAAGGAGACTTAGGGGTGTGTGAGTGCTCTAACAGGCACTACTGGGAGGATGTTCCACTGTCTAGGCTGGGCCGGTTGGTGCATCCCATTGAGCGTGAATATGCAGCATCCACCTTAAAAAAATAATCTCCAGTTACAGGTAAGTAACCTGTATTTCTTTTTAGATGAGCTCTAGTTGGATCTGAGTACAAATTTCATGAAGGCACAAGTCTGAGTTAGGAGCTGTATGACTTATTCCCAGTACTTTTAGCGCTTTGTTTTGTTTTTGTTGGATCATCATATTTCTTGGTTCCATAGATCTGCCTGTCTGCAGGGACCTTCAGTCAGGAGACTAGCATAATGCTTCTGTGCTACAAGCTCTCACCAGACCTACTTCAGAATGTCTGGGGGAGGCGTCCCCATACTTTTTCTGTTAAAGTGGTTTTCCCATTAGTAATTACATCAATCAGAGCAATTAGTGAATGGGATTGGTGTGTGTGTGTGTGTCTGTCTGTCTTTATCAGTAAACTTTACATGCTTTTTTCCTAGATAAAATGGTTCCGAGGCCTGCACCAGAGCTTGTCCCCTCAAAATATGGTTTTTCATTTGAATCAATCAATTTGCATTCTCTGTTCTGTTAAAGCCTTCCATAATATGGAGAAACAGCTAAAATTTCAAATGGGATTGAAACAAATATTGTTTATAAAGTAGGCAAGGTGGAAGTTGGGTGTATTATATTTTTAAATTTAGAGGCCTAAAATATCCAAATCCATGTTAAATTTTAGAATAAACCCCCTCAGTAACCTTCACAATGGTCATGTAAAATTATTTCAGACAAAGAAAGAAGTATATAAATGTTGGTTACTTTGTTTGCTACTTTAACATGGCCTTAGAACTCAGCAAGCATTTATCTTAGAGTGTAGCTCATCAGTGGTTTGGACCATGCTCTCAAGAGTTTTCCGGGCCAAATATCAAAATATCCAAATTATTCAGGTTTAGAAAAGTGTATTGAGCATGCTCAATAACTTTTGAGGATTTTTTAAAAATATATATTTGTTTTATAAATCCTTGTGGATAAAATGTGGATAATATTCTAGTTTAATAAAAATATATTAAAACTTTTTTGCAGGTTTCTCTATAAGGTTTGGCAGGCCTTCTTACAATATATATTGTGAGTGCGTAGTAGGAATAATATGTAAATGTGAGAAATCAAGGAATTGCACAATTAAAACTGAAGCGCTATTGCTCACTTCTTTTTTTCCATCTGGATATTACACGGTATTCTGAACGTTAGGAATGTTGTGTATGTTACATATTCTGCAGTACATACACAGAAAAACCCATATTGTTCTGTTAAATTTGTTAGAAGTTTGCTATAGTTTGCTGTTTTTGTGGTTTAAGTGCATGTGTTGAGAGTTATACTTAGTTTACAACTTTACAGATGTTTTCTTATCTCATTTTTCTTGTGGGTACAGTATTTTGTTTTAAAATATTTATTATCTGTGCATGCATTTTACCTCTTGCATATGCCTGTGAGAAAATAAGAATATACATAAAATATTGCTATGAAAGATGACCTACAGCAGCAACTGTATCTTTAGAGTAAGTGTAAAGATGTTTGTAAAGGGTTAAGCTGTGTTCTTGATATATTTCAGTGGCTGCTGAGTGAAACAGGATGCAGTGACTACATTGTCAGACTGCTGGTGTGAGTGCAAACAGATGAGGAAATGCTGGAACAGACACTCCAGAACTTGGGCTGTTGCCTAGGAAACAGTTTGCGTCATACTTGCCAGCAATTAGCCTACAGTTCTTTTATTTTTGATAGCTGTGCAAGCTGAACTTGACTGTAGTAAAGAAAAAGACTGGCCTCAGCTCAGACTGCTAGTGCATGACTCTGTAGCTATGGTGCTTGTGAGACTTGGATGTTAGCAAAATACAACTTTAAAAAAGATTGTAACCCTACCATCTCAAATAATCCGGTAAATGTGTGTCATCCTGAGAAGATACATAGAACTTCACTAATCTACACAAAACAGGTGGTCTCTTCCCAAGTCTCAGAAATATTAGCAGAACGCTGTAGTAAGGTCTGTCACTGGTGTTGAATTTCAAATTTTACCCATACTTATTGTGGTGATCATTCTCTGCTTGGCCTGGGACTTTTCCACAGGACACTTGCCTCATTTATTTCACAGAGTAGACTGTGCATAGAAAATGAATGGGTTTTGTGTAGTGAATGAACCTGTTGACTATATGCCCCCTGTCTCATTTGTTGCAGAAGTTGAAAAGCATGTATTGAATGAGGCAGTGAATGGCCAGAAAAGATTAGATTTTTTTTTTTTTGGTTAAAACAACTGAATGCCACCCCAGAGAATTGGATTTTATTCCTGTCAGTCCCACAAAGTTCCTATGTGATGTTCGGCAAATTACTTAAAGTAGTTTTTTTTCAAATATGATTACAAATCATGTGCTCCTCACTTTATGGGCACCCAACTTCAGATGCCTCAGTTCTTTTGCAAGTAAGTAGTGCAAGTTCTTCTGCATGACAACTTCAGCTGAAGTCAATGGGGACTAGGCTTTCAACCTATAAAGTGCTGATAAACTACTATATATTCTGAAAAAGCAGGACTTAGACATTGCAAGGTGAGCACCCAAAATTAATGGGTACATCTGCATATTTTTCTTAATCTCTCTCTGCCTCAGTGTTCCCCATCTGTAAAATGGAGATAGTGCCATCTTTCCTTACAGGTATATTATAAAAATTAATTCAGTAATGTTTGTGTAGCACTTCAGCACTCTATAATGAATGCTATATGAAGAAATTAATGCTGTATTCAGAATGACCTACAGGATATGCACTAAATAAAGATGGGGGCCACAAACTGAATGAGGAGGGAAAAAAACTGAATAGTTGCACATTCAGTGAGCACTGTCCATCCTATGCATTGAATAAGGCAGGGGTAGTGTGGGAAAAAAAGTATGAGATCATGTAATTAATTACAGTATCCTAATGCATGCAGAGCAGAGCCACATTTAGATTGCCTAGCCAACCTTAATTTCTGGCCCTTTAAAAAAAATTAGTAGATTCAATAAATTGTTATAGAAACATTTTTAGAACTAATTCTAAAAATTCTGCGAAGGTTTATGTATAAGTTACAATACATAAAGTGGCCTTCTGAAGTCCATAACACTAGGTGGCGGTGGCTGACTAGGAAGGTAGCAGTTTAACAATTTCTCCCATCTTCAGTATTCAAAAATATCCTCAGTCTCTCAGCTATCCTGGTGGGAGATGATTCTTTTTCAGTGAATTTCAGGAAATCCCACCAGGTTTCTAGGTAAATATAGTTTTCTTTCTTCCCCGCAGAACTCTGACCTGGTGGGCCAATTTTTCTAATGTTAGTATTTTCTGTACTTTTTTTTAACCAGTCAGTTGATCCAGGAGAGTCACATCTCTTCAGCTACCTTGTGATTGTGATTCTTTATGCAACAAATGAGTATCCTATTCTTTGTAGTTCTTATACACCATATAATTTTCAGAAAAATTCAACGCATACGAGTGGTGTATCTGACAGCTGGCAAACCATCATCTCCTTATCTTGTGTATATAGGGTGGAAATTGCTAACTGTTGGATTACTTTATTGGTACAAAGTTCTGGGTCAGTTAGTTTTGGTTCTAGTGTTTTCAATATTTACTATGTATATATATTTTTCTGTTTACACGGTTGTTCCCCTAAGGAACCTTAATATTTTTTTAGATCGCGAACATCATTTGGATTGTACATAACTTTCCCATTCTCTAAGATTAGTACTGTTTGCTTGGATCTGTATTTTTAAAAAACTTTTTATTCCCCCAATCTGCTGCCCTGCAAATTTATTTTTGTTTCTCTAGTTCCCTCGCAACAAAATCATTGTAAGTAATAGAAAAAACAATGCAGTGTTCTGTTTTTGTTTTGTTTATCTAGACTTCCCCCCTCTCCCTCCAAATCCCCGAACAATCCATGATATAAAATTCACCCCTCACACCTTTTCCTACAATGTGGAGTTTCTGTATAGACCTGGAAAGAGCTAGGTGGTTAGTTCGCACTCTGCCAGTGTGGTGAACTTCTTCAAGAGAATCATGACTTCCTGGTGATGTTATGGTACTCTTTTCTTTAGAGAACAATACAAATGGCTTGGATGAGTTGTTCAGAGCCATATTTCAAGCCCCCCTCCGACCTGGCTTAAATCATATATATATGTGGGAGTTGTTGCTCAGAGCCATATTTCAGCCCCCATCTCTCCCCTTTATATCCTGACTTAAATCACATCTCTGGAACCACCCCTTCTTCACCCTTGTTCATTGTTATCAACACAGATTAATATTCTTTCCTCTCCTTCCTCCTTATGCTTCAATTCCAGTCCATAATACCATTTCCTTGAGCTTCAAGGGGTCTTTTAAATTTAAAGAGCCACTCACTGATTGTAACGTTTCCTCATGACTTCTATTATCCATTCTTGAATAGCATTTGGAAGTGTAAATTGAAAAGGATACTCCTTGATATTTTTCTCAATTGGTAGAGGTGGCTGAAAACGTTTTTGCTCTGTTTCTTCAGATTCATCGTTAGTGTCAACGTCCTTATGGTTCTGTTTCTTAGCATTTCTGTTTCTCTCTCTTAGGCCTGGTCTACACTACGCGTTTAAACCGATATTAGCAGCGTTAAACCGATTTAACGCTGTACCCGTCCACAGTACGAGGCCCTTTATATTGATATAAAGGGCTCTTTAAATTGGTTTCTGTACTCCTCCCCGACGAGAGGAGTAGCGCTAAAATCAATATTACCATATCGGATTAGGGTTATTGTGGCCGCAAATCGACGGTATTGGCCTCCGGGCGATATCCTACAGTGCGCCACTGTAACCTCTCTGGACAGCAATCTGAACTCGGATGCAGTGGCCTGGTATACAGGAAAAGCCCTGCGAACTTTTGAATTTCATTTTGTGTTTGGCCAGCGTGGAGCTCTGATCAGCATAGGTGACCACACAGAGCTCATCAGCACAGGTAGCAACGCAGTCTCCTGAGTATCAAAAAAGAGCTCCAGCATGGACCACACGGGAGGTACTGGATCTGATCGCTATATGGGGAGAGGATTCAGTGCTAACAGAACTCTGTTCCAAAGACGAAATGAAAAAATATTTGAAAAAATTTCCAAGGCTATGATGGAAAAAGGCCACACCAAGGACTCAGTGCAGTGCAGAGTGAAAGTTAAGGAGCTCAGACAAGCCTACCAGAAAACCAAAGCAGCAAACGGAAGGTCTGGGTCAGGGCCGAAAACATGCCGCTTCTACGCTGAGCTGCATGCAATTTTAGGGGGCTGCACCACCACTACCCCACCCCTGTCCGTGGATTCCGAGGTGGGGGTTGTAATCTCAATCATGGCTGAGGATTCTGCGGAGGGGGAAGATGAGGAGGAGGAGGAGGAGGAGGAAGAGGAGGACAACCTTGCAGCGAGCACACAGCACTCCGTTAGCCCCAACAGCCAGGAGCTTTTTGTGACCCAGACGGAATTACCCTCCCAAGCCACTAGCCCAGACAGTGAAGCCTGGAAGTGACCTCTGGTGAGTGTACCTTTGTAAATATAAAACATGGTTTAAAAGCAAGCATTTTTTAATGATTGATTTGCCTTGAGGGATTGGGATGCATTCGCGGCCAGTAAAGTTACTGGGAAAGTTTAACATGTTTGGGGATGCAGCGGAAATCCTCCAGGGACATGTCCATGAAGCACTCCTGGAAGTACTCCAAAAGCCTTTGCAGAAGGTTTCTGGGCAAGGCAGCCTTGTTCCGTCCACCATGGTAGGACACTTTACCACGCCATGCATGTAGCAAGTAATCGGGTATCATTGCATGACAAAGCATAGCTGCGTATGGTCCCAGTGATTGCTGGCATTCAAGAAACATCCGTTCTTTATCTTGCTCTGTTATCCTCAGCAGAGTGATATCGTTCATGGTAACCTGGCTGAAATTCAGGAATTTAATTAAGGGGACAGAGATGGCCATTTTCCTACTGTGCTGTTGCTTAAAAGAAATCCTTCGTTGCACGTAGCTAAGTGGGGGCAGGGAAGGAAGGATAGCGCTGAGCTTTTTTGCATTTGGCTAGCAGGAATCTTCACAGCTACCAGCCACGCGGTGGGGGGCTGAATGGGGGGTGATTAGCAGTGATCTTCCATGATACCAGCCATGCGGTGGGGGGGAGGGGTAAAGCAATCATCCTAGAGAATTGGATGGGGGGATTGGCTTTTTCTGCTGCATGTTAACAGGAAAGAAGCATCAGAGGGCACTGTGTATGTGAAGGCTGGAGAAGCCGAAAGACAATGGCTTACCATGTCCGCATGCAAGCTGAATTCTGACACCCGGACCTGCGTCTGTGAGATATGTAACACCAGAGCTGCAGGAACTCAATATTAAGATGCAAAATGCAACCTTGTAGTGAAATCACATGTGCTATGTAAGGTGAATAGTGTTGTTCACTGTGAAAGAGTATGACCATTGTTTTGTAAAATGTATCTTTTTAAAATACTTCTCTCTCTTTTTTCCCTCCCTCATGCAGCTGCACATTTTTAAAGCCTCCCTACTCCATCCCGAAGGCTCTCTCAGATAAGGCGGAGGAAAAAGAAGACGTGAAACGAAATGTTCTCGGAAATCATGGAAGTAACCCGCAATGAAAGAGCTCATCTGAGTGAGTGGAAGGATGTGGTAGCAAAGTACAGGAAAGATGCCAGTGAACGTGAGGATAAGAGGGACCAACGTGAGGATAGGAGGGACGAACATGAGGATAGGAGGGACGCTCGAGATGAGAGGTGGCGGCAGGAAGATCAGTAGTGCAGGCAGGAAGATCAGCGGTGGTGGGATGCAACGCTGGAGCTGCTGCGTGATCAAACTGATATCCTCTGACGTCTGGTGGATCTTCAGGAAGAGCAGCGGGGTCACAGAGTGCTGCTGCAGCCTCTGTGTAACCACCCTCACCACTCACCATGTTCCATATCTTCCTCACCCAGACGTATAAGAACGCATGGGGGAAAGCTTCGTGCACCCGTCCACTCCACCCCCGTGGACAGTCCAACCAAAAGGCTGTCATTACATTGAAATGTGTTTAATGGCCTTTTCCTTCCCTCCTATCCTCCTCCCAAACCACACCCAGGATACCTTGTCAGTTCTCTGCCTCTTTTTATAATTGCTTTTTAATAATGAATACATGATTTTTAAATGATAGAGATTTTATTTCCTTAAGCAAGCTGTAATGAAGGGGGAGGGTGGGTTGCTTACAGGGAAGGAGTCAATAAACGGGGGGGGATTCATGAAGGGGGAACAAACACAGCAGTCACACCGTACCCTGGCCCGTGATGAAACTTGTTTTCAAAGCTTCTCTGATGCGCACCGCTTCGTGATGTGCTCTTCTAATTGCCCTGGTGTCTGGCTGCGCGTAATCAGCAGCCAGGTGATTTGCCTTAGCCTCCAACCCTGCCATAAAGGTCTCCCCCTTACTCTCAAAGAGATTGTGGAGCACAGAGCAAGCAGCAATAACAAAGGGGACATTGGTTTGGCTGAGGTCTGAGCGAGTCAGTAATGTGCGCCAGCGTGCCTTTAAACAGCCAAATGCACATTCTACCACCATCCTGCCCTTGCTCAGCCTGTAGTTGAACAGCTCCTGACCACTGTCCAGACTGCCTGTGTATGGCTTCATGAGCCATGGCATGAAAGGGGTAGGCTGGGTCACCCAGGATAGCTAAAGGCATTTCAACATCCCCAACTGTTATTTTCTGGTCTGGGAAGTAATTCCCTTGCTGCAGCAGTTTAAACAGAGCAGTGCTTCTGAAGATGTGAGCGTCATGAACCCTTCCTGGCCATCCCACGTGGATGTTGGTGAAACGTCCCTTGTGATCCACCAGTGCTTGTAGCACAATTGAAACGTACCCCTTGCGGTTTATGTACTGGGTGCCCTGGTGCTCCGGTGCCAAGATAGGGATATGGGTTCCATCTATCACCCCCCCACAGTTAGGGAATCCTATTGCAGCAAAGCCATCCACTATGACCTGCACGTTTCGCAGAGTCACAACCTTTCGTAGCAGCAGTTTAATGATTGTTTTGGCTACTTGCATCACAGCAGCCCCGACAGTAGATTTTCCCACTCCAAATTTGATTCCTGACTGACCGGTAGCTGTCTGGCGTTGCAAGCTTCCAGAGGGCTATTGCCACTCGCTTCTCCACTGTGAGGGCTGCTCTCATCTTGGTATTATGGCATTTCAGGGCAGGGGAAAGCAAGTCACAAAGTTCCATGAAAGTGCCCTTACGCATGCGAAAGTTACGCATTCACTGGGAATCGTCCCACGCCTGCAAAACTATGTGGTCCCACCAGTCTGTGCTTGTTTCCTGGGCCCCAAATCGGCGTTCGATGGCTAGAACCTGCCCCATTACCAGCAGGATCTCCAAAGCGCAGGAGCCCGCGGTTTGAGATAATTCTGTGTCCATGTCCTCATCACTCTCGTCGCCGTGCTGCCGTAGCTGCCGCCTCCTCCTCGCTTATCACTCCTTAGCATACTCTTTTTGTGCCTGTATGGCTTTTTAATTGTTGTTAACTTTACGTAAGGACTTAAGTAATACCCTCTGCTGGTTGTTGGTATTTTTAAAACTCTCTCTCTTAAAGGAATTTTGAAATGTTCTAGAAATTCATTCCAGATTAAAACAAAGTCTGTTATCCAGTAGACAGAATTATCCAGATAGAATTTCTAGTTTTCCCAAGTTGTACTCAGGTCTATGGATTGAATCACTGATTTATTCTGATATATGTTGAATATTGTTAAATGCTTTCTTTATTTGAGTGTAAATTTTAATAATCTGGAATCATTTTAAAAATATACTTTCTTCTTAAAAAAATGGATATTTGCATACATGGGTAGCATTGATAGAAACTTTGAAGAGGACAGTCAGAAGGTTAAACTTGCAACTTTTATCTTTGACATTTAGAACACGTTGCTTAATATTCTGTCTAGTTTTATAATCTGTGTAAAGTGTATACACTGCTTTCACTTAAATGTTTACATAAATTACATGTTGAAAATGATTACAGGTGAAAATACTACATACTCTAGTTTTTTGTGTACTGAGATAAAGTACTTTTCCTTTTCTTACTATAAAGTAAAACTGGTTACATGTACAGTAACTCCCCACTTAAAGTCCTCTCGCTTAACGTTGTTTCGATCTTACATCTCTGCTCCATTACAGAACATTCTCATTTAAAGTTGTGCAATGCTCCGCTATAACGTCGTTTGGTTGCCTGCTTTGTCCGCAGCTGGCAGCCCCACTAGCAGCTCCCCTATGCGCTGCTCCCACCCTAGTGCCTCCCGCCTGCTGTGGACCCCGCAGATCAGTGCCTTCACCCTCCTCTCCTGCCTTCTACCTGCAGCAATCAGCTGGTTTGCAGTGTTCAGGAGGCAGGGGAGGGAGGGGGGGCCTGCTTGCTGAGTCCTCGCTCCTCCCTCCTGAACGCTGCAAACCAGCTGATTGCTGTGGGCAGGGGAGGGATGGGGGAGGAGCGAGGATGCAGCATGTGGAGTAAAGGGGGAGGAGGTGGAGGGGGGGAGAAGAGGCGGGTTAATTGTGGGGGCTTGGGAGAAGGGGTGGAGTGGGCAGGCCGAGGGTTGAACCCCTTGCCCCTGGTGCTTGCACACTAGGGGAAGCTGCAGCTGCTGCTGTGCAATGTGCTTCTTGTAGCCTTCGGCACCTTTAGCCTCCCCTGCTTCATTGTCTGCAGTGCCAGTGGGCTGTGCCTGTGTGGGGTAAAGTGGGGGCACCTCCTATTGCTTCATACTCAGCAGTGATGTTCCCATTGCTTCATACTCAGCAATGATAAATGTTCCCATTGCTTCATACTCAGCAATGATAATTGTAGTATTAAAATTGTTTTGTTTAAAACTTAAACCTGTATTAAATTGCGTGTTTAAAATTGTTTAAAATGTATATAATGCCTTTTGTCTGGCAAAAAAAAGTTTCCCTGGAACCTAACCCCCCATTACATTAATTCTTATCAGGAAATTGGATTATCTTAACATCGTTAGTCGCATTTTTCAGGAACATAACTACAACGTTAAGTGAGGAGTTACTGTAATACACCAATGTGCTACAGTAAAACACTTTAATTTGATTCATCGTTTTTGCGAGGAACTGATGTGATTTACTGGTGATGGGCAGAATCAAAAATGTTATCAAAAAACGTCTGTTTAAATCTCTCCAATATGCACACTTAAATTGTCTTTAAGATGGTTTTTCTGTGAATGATCAGCTCAGCTTTGCAACATTCCAAGGTGGTGTCTTTAGACTTGTTTTCTATCCCTGAAGTTTTAGATGGAATCTTGAAATGCTTTCAGGAAGCAGTCTTCCTATCCTATTGTTCTAATACTGTTCATACACAGGAAAAGGTATAGCATATTTTAGCTGTGTAACAAGTTCTCCAAACTTACCTGACAAGGCAAATCTTTGAAGAAATCAGCTTCTCTTTGTCTCCTATTGTTACCTTTTTACTGCAGTAAGGTACAAAGGGTCAGTGCCCTATGTTGCCATGTATCTGCAATTGTTTTTCTCCAGGTATTGCAAGCTAGTTATACAGGCTCCTACAGATAAATTTCAGCAGAGAATCCTTCTTTTTAAAAAAAAAAAAATAAAAAAATATAGCTTAACGTTTGTACATATTTATTTAACTTTCAAAGTCTCTCCACTGGATTTTTGCTGCTGCAAAAATTCTACACCAGGAATCATGAATCTGCCTACATAAATGAGAGAGTGTGTGTGTGTGTGTGCATATAAACCTGATATTTTCTTTTCTCTGAATCTCTGGGTTTGCTATTCTGCATATTCCTGGATGGGCTCTTTCAATGCAGTTTTGACAAGATGGTCTTTTAAGCTCAGTAGAAAGTGTATGGTTTTTCCCCCCCTTCACGGGAGAAGATTTAACATCTGTATTTAAAGTTAGTAAGTACTTCAGTATGTAACAATTCCAGAAGCATGCTAACTGAGGGTGGGAATTCCAAGAGGAACCAAGTCCTCTTTCTTACTGATGGTTCTGATCATGCCTCTAGGCCTTCATAGTGTAAATTGTAATAGGAGAAAAAACTATGAGAAGAAAGTGACTACTTCTGTCTGGGGATTGGTCCTGCTTTGAGCAGGGGGTTGGACTAGATGATCTCCTGAGGTCCCTTCCAACCCAGATATTCTATGATTCTACTTGCTGTCATGATCAGGAGGCATTTGATTGAAGAATTGTTGACTTAGTGCAAAGTAGAGACGATACTGTTTCTCCACAGTTGATGGTGGGTTGTAAAAGAAAGCTGCATAGGTTCCACATTAGGTCAAAGAGTAGAAGAATATCCCATTAGTCCGATTTGGGGATACCTGAGTAGAAAGAGAGGGACTGCAGGAAAAAGGAGAGGATAGGCTGGTGGTGTTTCCCATGCAGTGGAAGGGAGTGAAATTCTTACTTGATGTTCTCTTCTATGAAAGGCTAGAAAGTATGAGGTTTAAGTAGTAGGTGAGATTCCTGTGCATTTTTTCCCTATATTTTTTTCTTCTATTGCTATGAAAAGGAATTTATGAAAAAGTCAATTATCATCCATTGTACAAGGACATGTACTGCCAGCTGGTAACGTGGTTAATTGGTTCAGACTTTCAGCTTGGGATAGCCTAACTCAAAAGTTGTGGTTATTTAAAAATTTCTTACGATTTATTTTTTTGGGGGAGGGAGAGAAGAGTGCACCCATCCAAAGCTTGAAGTGTCCCCAAACTAGAACAGAACAAACAAAAAGGCAGCTTATCCCTAACAGCCAACACCTCCCCTGACAAAAGATGAAATTCTTCTTTGAGTAGTTTTCCTATGGGTGCTCCATTTCAGCTGTGCATGCGCCCCCTGTGCATTTGATCAGAGATTTTCAATAGTATTGTAGTGTCTGTTCAGCCTGTGCATGTGCCCTACATGTTCTCATACACCATAGCAAGGATATATAGGTCTGTGTTGGCAAACTACCCTCAGTTCCTTCTCAGCCTCCTTCAGCCTGAGATGCAGCATTTAGTAGGCCCTCTTGGCTTTATTTAGTATACTTAGTTTAGTTTAGATGTCCTCCTCCTCCTCCTCCTTGGGATCCCTAGTCTTTAAGTGTTGTCTTCTATGCCTAGAAAGTTATCCTAATTTGCAATGGACACTCTCTGTGCCTTTGGTGTTTGGGAAACTCCTGTATACCATTGAAGTGTAAGATCTGCTCTTTATTCAAAAGCAAATCTTGAAAAATCTGGGAGATGAAGTTCCAGTTCCTCCATGATGGAACAAGCCCTATGATCAGCTTCTGACCTGGATTCTGAGAAGCACCCTGTCCATAGTGCCCTATCAACCTCCGGATCCCAATCACAGAAACCAGAGAGTAAGGCTGCTGCTACTCTGTCTACCTTTGGGTCTCAGTCACTGAGAGCCTCAAGGTAGAAGTCTACTGCTACCCTGTCCACGTCTGGGTCCTGGTCACAGATCCAGTATTGACACCATGATAGTGGTACAAGAGTCCCATGGCTGCTCTAGATCTCCTTCCAAGAAGTCTGTCCTTGGGATCTCAAGCCCCAAAAGGAGTCCTACTGAGGCTCCAGAGAAAGATGGAGGTAATTGTAGTCCTCTGTTAAGAGGGGATTGGAGAGCTAATAATGGACAGCACCAAAAAGGCTGAGGTATTTTATACCTATCTTGCTTCAGTTTTCACTAAAAAGGTTAGTTGTGACCAGTTGCTTAACACAGTGAATAGTAACAACAAGGGAGAAGGAAAAGAAGCCAGAACAGGGAAAGAACATGTAGAAGAATATTTAGATAGATATATTCAGTTAGGCAGGACCTGATGAAATTTATCCCAGGGCATTTAATGAACTAGCTAAAGCAATCTTAAACCTTTAGTAATTTTCTTTGAGATCTGATGGACAGGTGAGGTCCCAGAGGACTGGAGAAGGGCAAGCACAGCACTTACCTTTGAAAACAGAAACAAAGAGGACCTGGGGAATTGTAGACCAGTCAACCTAACTTGGTTACCTGGAAAGATACAAATTTATTATACAATCAACTTATAAGCACCTAGGCTATAATAGGATGATATACAATAGTGAACTTGCATTTGTCCCGAATAGATCATGCCATACTAACTTAATTCCCTTTTTGGACAGGACTATTAGCCTAGTGAATGTGGGGAAAGCCATAGACATGATGTATCTTGATGAATCCACATGACAGTCTCAAAAATAAATTAGAGAAATGTGATCTAAATGAAATTATTGCAAGGTGGCTACACAACTGCTTTAAAGACTGTACTCAGTAGTTATCAAGATTTGCTGTCAAACTGAGAGGGCATATCTACTGCGATCCCACAGGAGTCTCTCTTGGGTCCGTTACTATTCAAGATTTTCATTAACAACTTGAATAATGGGATAGAGAGCATGCTTATAAAATTTACATATGACACCAAGCTTGAAGGGATTGCAGACACTTTGGAGGACAGGACTAGAATTCAAAGTGACCCTGATGAATTGGAGTATTGGTCTGAAAGCAGCAGAAGAAATTCAATAAAGACAAGTGCAAAGTAATATACTGAGGAAGGAAAAAAATCAAATGCAACAATACAAAATTAGAGAATAAAAGGCCAGGCAATAGTACTGCAAAAAAGATTCTTGGAGGTTATAGTGGATAACAAATTTGAGTATGAGCAACAATGTGATACAATTGCTTAAAAGGCTAATATAATTCTGGAGTGTAGTAATAAGAGTGTTGTATCTAAGATATGGGCGATAATTGTTCCTCTCTACTCAGCATTTTTGAGGCCTCATCTAGAATACTGTGTTCAGTTTTGGGCTCCACATTTTAGGTAAGATGTGGACAAACTGGAGAGATTCCAGAGAAGAGCAACAAAAATTATAAAAGGTTTAGGGAACCTGACCTATGAGGAAAAGCTAAAAATACTGGGTCTGGATCACCAAGGAAGGTTGTGGAATTCCCACTGTTGGAGGTTTTTAAGTACAGGTTAGACAAATATCTGTCACATATGGTTTAGATTAATTGGTCTTGCCTTAATGTGTGGGGACTAGATGCCTCTCAAGGTTCCTTCCAGCATTAAAGTTCTGTGATTCTACAATTCTTTTATCTCCTCCCTACCGATCCAAGATTGGTTTAGAGTTCTTGATTTCCAAGATGCATATTTCCACATTGCTGTCAGACCTTCACACTACAAAGAGAGAGAGAACACTAGGCTAAAAAAAGCCAGATGCAAAAGAAAGAGTCTGGGTTTGTCATCTGACATCCTAAATGCCTCCACATGATTTCAGAAGCAATGCTAACATGGGTGGACAGTATGAAAAATATGGTCTTTGTCAGAGTAAAAGTGCATGGCCTGAGAAAAGAGAGTGAGATACAAATCCATTTCTTGCAAAATTATGGATCTTTGGTCTTTGAAAGCAGATGCTTAGGCAAATGAGTTCCCAGTTCTCTTTGACTAGGTCTGTACTACAAAGTTTTGTTGGCGTAGGTATGTTGCTCAGTTTTGTGTTTAAAAATAAATAAATACACAACACCACACATGCCTTTGCTGACATAGCTATGCCAACAAATTCCCCTGGTGTAGATGGTAAAACAGTGCTTTTGTCAGCATAGCTAATGTCATTTGGGCAGATGGTATTACTCTACTGGCGGGAAAAAACTCCTTTTAGAATAAGCTGCATTTGCACAAGGGAATTCTGCAAACATAACTATGCTGACAAATTTCAGAGTAGCAGTCGATTACAGACCTAAAAGTCACAATATTACAACAAAAAAACTTCAAAAACAGACTTCGAGAGATCGCTGAATTGGAATTAATTTGCAAATTGGACACCATTAAATTAGGCTTGAATAAAAACTGGGAGTGGATGGGCCATTACATAAAGTAAAACTATTTCCCCATGCTTATTCCACTCCTCCCCCGCCACAGTTCTTCACATCTCCTTGTCAATTACCACTACAAATAGTTCTTTTTCTCTCATGCTGATAATAGCTCACCTTAACTGATCACTGTCCTTATAGTGTGTATGGTAACACCCATTGTTTTGTGTTGTTTGTGTGTGTGTGTGTGTGTGTGTGTGTGTGTGTCTTCCTAAAAAGAACAGGAGTACTTGGGCACCTTAGAGACTAAGGGTATGGCTACATTTGGAATTTCAAAGCGCTGCCCAGGCAGCGCTGCGGGAGCGCTGCCGCAGCAGCGCTTTGAAGTGTGAGTGTAGTCAGAGCGGCAGCGCTGGGAGAGAGCTCTCCCAGTGCTGCATGTAAACCACATCCCTTACGGGTGTAGCTTGCAGCGCTGGGAGCCGCGCTCCCAGCGCTGCTGCCCTGATTACAGTGACGCTTTACAGCGCTGTATCTTGCAGCGCTCAGGGGGGTGTTTTTTCACACCCCAGTTGCAGCGCTGTAAAGTGTGAGTGTAGCCAAGGCCTAACAAATTTCCAAAAGTACTCCTGTTCTTTTTGTGGATACAGACTAACATGGCTGCTACTCTGAAATATATCTTCCTACTGTATTTTCCACTGCATGCATCCGATGAAGTGGGCTGTAGCCCACAAAAGCTTATGCTCAAATAAATTTGTTAGTCTCTAAGGTGCCACAAGTACTCCTGTTCTTTATACTGACAAAATATTTGTAGTGTATACAAGTAGAGCCCTGTGTGGATACAAAATTTGTATCTGAATCCAAGCCACAAAAATGGTCCGTGACTAGCTGCATATGTGGATGTAGATATCTGTGGATATCCGCAGATTTGCAGGGCTCTATATACAAGGACATATTTATAAAAGGAAACTTTATGGAAAGTTGAGGCAATTCAGAGTCCCTGGAAAAGTTAACTCACAATGCTAGATCCTATGCAGTATGATATTAGAGAAACAAGATGGGTGAAGTAATATCTTTTGCTGGACCAACTTCTGTTGGTGAGAGAGACAAAATGAGGTAACTGAACATTGTTCAGAGGAGGTGCATTATAGAGCTGTGCAAGAATCACAAGAACAGCTTTGTCCCAGTCTCTCACTCTCAAGCCAGGAAATGCCACTACATAAATGAGATCAACTCATCATTTACTTCAGATGAGAGCAATACAACCTGCTATCCATCCTGTTTCTAGCCTCAGAATAAGGATTAAACAGAGGACTCCATCTGAAAAATCTAAATACGTTCCTAATGGAGGTTTATCCTCACATTTGCATTTTACTATCCCACAGATATTTCTTCCATTTTGCATATGGATGGCAGCCTTTTCCCCCCAATTTTGATCATTGGGCTTTGATCTGGCAAGTGTCCCCATGTCTTTTTGAGGATCATGGTTTAAAGGAAGAAGGTTAGCTTACAGGAAAAGGAAACTGATGTTTATCTCTTTCTGGACAATTTTTCTGATCAGGCCTTGTACAGTGAGAAAGCTGAAACAAACACAAGTGATATGTGTGATGGGTTGGATCACAGAAACCCCCTTGGGAGCTGCCACCCGATGTGCCAAGACTACTTCTATCCCTGCCAGCTTGGGACCCCAGCACCCTGTCTTGCTGAGCCAGACTCTCCCGTCTGCTCCAACAAAGACCCAGGGACTGAATTACTTGTCCCAAAGCTGCAGGTTTACCTGAAAGCAGCTAACAGAAGTGTTCCTGTCTTTAACACTCAGATGCCCAACTCCCAATGGGGTCTAAACCCAAATAAATCCATTTTACCCTGTATAAAGCTTATATAGGGTAAACTCATAAATTGTTTGCTCTCTATAACACTGATAGAGAGAGATGCACAGTTGTTTGCACCCCAGGTATTAATACATGCTCTGAGTTAATTAATAAGTAAAAAGTGATTTTATTAAATACAGAAGGTAGGATTTAAGCGGTTTCAAGTAGTAACAGACAGAACAAAGTAAGTCATCAAGCAAAATAAAATAAAATGTGTAAATCTATGTCTAATCAAACTGAATACAGATAATCTCACCCTCAGCGATGCTTCAGTAAGTTTTTTCATCAGACTAGACACCTTCCAGACCTGGGCACAATTCCTTCCCCTGGTACAGTTCTTGTTCCAGCTCAGGTTGTAGCTAGGGGATTCTTCATGATGGCTCCTCCCTCTTTGTTCTGTTCCACCCCTTTATGTATCTTTTGCGTAAGGCGGGAATCCTTTGTCCCTCTCTGGGTTCCCATTCCCTCCTTCTCAATGGCAAGACACCAGGTTAAAGATGGATTTCAGTTCAGGTGACATAATCACATGTCACTGCAAGATTTATTGCCCACTTGCTAGCATACACATATACAGGAGGACTTACAGGTAAAACACAGCCATCTGCAGACAATTGTCCTGGTTAATGGGAGTCAACAAGATTCCAAACCACCATTAATGGCCCACACTTTGCATAATTACAATAGGCCCTCAGAGTTATATTTCATATTTTTAGTTTCAGATACACGAGTGGTGCATTTATACAAATAGGATGGTCACACTCAGTAGATTATAAACTTTGTAATGATACTTTACAAGAGACCTATTGCATGAAGCATGTTCCAGTTGTATTATATTCACTTATTAGCATATTTGTATAAAATCATATAGACTGCAATGTCACAATATGTTTTCTGGAGTATCTTGGAATCATAATAAATACAGACACATGGTGCTAGGGAAGTGAATCATAGGCCAGGACTGAGGGTAAAAATACTATCAAGCACAAGTTTTCACCTCAGAAGAAATATTTTCTGTGAACATTGTTATAACTTTTGCCAAACACTCTGCAGCCCATATCTGTCATTCTAGCTGGTTCCTCCAACTCCTCCTCCTTTATGCTGCTTGGGTGCCATCAGGCTGCCCCTAGATCCTTGGAAGAACAACTTCAGAAAATTTTTTTGGCTCAGCTCCTGTAGCCCTGGGCCAGAGAATATCTGGTACATATGGAGTTTTTGAGAAACTGCAAGCCTCTAACCAACCTTTGCTGAGCATGTGCAAACTATGCTTTTTTTCCCCCAGGTAAATTTGGGTTTTCCCCAAGTCTCAACTAAAATGGTTCAGCTGTTTGAGAATGAGATAAGGGGAAAATGCTGTTTTTCTCCACATTAAAATTTCTTACAACAATTTCATTGAAACACACCAGTGCCTCTAAGCCAGGCCTGCACAACATATGGCCGCGGAGGCTCACTGTGCGGCCCGCGGCTGGGACTCAAAAGGCTCTGAGCTGCCCGCAGCGGCAAGGAGCCAGAGCTCTTTAAATCTCAGCCGCGGCCGGGTTCAAAGGGCTCTGGGCTGCCCACAGAGATTCTCGGCACGGCTGAGATTTAAAGGGCTCAGGGCTTCCCGCTGCCACGGGCGGCCCAGAGCCCTTTGAATCCCGGCAACAGCTGAAATTTAAAGGGCTCTGGGCTCCCCACTGCTGCGGGCAGCTCAGAGCCCTATGAATTCCGGTGGCAGCTCTAGCGGTTGGGCTGGGGCTGAGATTTAAAGGGCTCCCCTCAGCGGCAGGAGCTCTGGGCCCTTTAAATCCTTGCCCCAGCCCCGCAAAGTTTCGGGTTCCCCCAGCCGCCGGAGCCCTGTGCCTTTAATTTGCCCCTGAGGGCTCCCAACCACCTCTTCAGCTGGGAGCCCCTGGTTGATTTAAAATCAAGTATCACCTCCCCACCCGCAACCTGCCTTTTTGGCCCACAGCTGTTTTGGTGGGGCAGTGCTGGGGAAGGAGGGTTTGTTTCTGCAGGTCTGGGCAGTGCTGGGTCGGGGTGTTTCCGCAGGCCGAGAGGTCCTGGGGGGGGAGGGTGTTTCCAACGGGGCCAAGGAGTTTCGGCCCTCAGCTGTTTTCTTTGGAGTAATGTGGCCCTCGCTGCTTTACGAGTTGTGCAGGCCTGCTCTAAGCTTTGGTGCAGGTCCTTGAAATTTGGTGAGAGCAGAGGCATCACCTTGTTGTCAGGGATGATTCTTTTGCCACCTTCATGAAAATCCACCTAAATTTACCTGAGCTACAGATCTGTAGTAAACACCCAGCCTGAAAAGTTTCATTTTAAATGCTTTAAAGTCTGGCAAAGTTATAAGCAATTGAGTACAGGGTCTTTATAATGGAAAGTGTTAGGTAATCTTAATCTCAGGTTTTGCTACCAGTTCCACCTACAAAACTATGTGTATGTCTGTGTCTCTTGCATGTGTGCATCCTTACTAGCTTGACACTATGTAACTTTAAAAATGTTAATTTTAATTTACATTACAAATTTCTTTTAGTACTTGATGTATTTGACAAATCTTCCAGTAAGTTAACCTGTGTAATGGTGTAGCAACATCAAATAATTCAAATATTTTATCATGATTGAAGTTTTTGAAAATAAATTTTGTGCTATATTACCTAAATTAGTACAATAATACCATTTTCATGAAATACTTGGCATTTTGAATATTTTACTGTCTAAAAAATAGTGACAGGAACAGAATTATGATTTCTACAGCTGCAGGTTGTTTTGTAAGCTCTTTTGTTTCTTGTTTCCTGCAGTGGGAAAACAGGGCTCTGTGCCTGTAAATAGTTACTCAATGAAGTTGTTGCTGGATTTGCATTTTTCTTTACATATAAAACAAGAGTGACAGAAGCTGAAAGTTCACATTCCAAAACTGATGGCTTTTCCTTTAGAAAAATAATTCTGTTATAAAAAAGTCTATTACGTTACTCATGGTAGAGCAATCACTGCAAGCTATTTAGGCAGAACAACATTCTTTGAAAATGTAATGAACCTTTTAAAAAGGAGCTTTTGTAGTTTTTGTTTGTAATTTTGTAATTCTTACCCTGAAGCTATGGTCAAGCCTGCATACTGTCATTCTTTTTCAATTGTAATTACAGTTTCAGCTTTACCACTCTTGCACCAAATGCTGTTCCTTAGCCACCGCTGACGTCAGTGAGTGCTGCACAAGAAGGTTTGTGTGTTTATCTGCTGAGGGCAGATTCTCGGAAAAGGCGGAAGTATGAAGTTCAATTAGTCCAAAGAGATTTATTCATTTAATAATCATACATACTATTTGCAATACAGAGTTTATTAATTTTTGCTAAATTTTATTTTGGAAGTAAATTTTGCATCTTCCTTTATTTGCACCCTCTCTTTTAGTTAGCAGACGAACATAATAAAAATAATTCTGTTTTTCTGTTGTTTTAACAAGATTGGTTGTCTTTTTTTTATTTTTTCTTGTGTAGAATGATGAGTCGAGTTTAAATGTCTTAGTAGAGAGTTTTTACAGACTTTCCAAGATCTGAAGATTATAAAGGGAACATTTTTGGGAAAAAATGGGGATGCACCTTTTAACTTCAGTAGAATATGTTCTAACAGGAGAGATTTTTGGTGAGATAGTATAAAAACATCTTGGAAAAATTAGGAATAGTACCTCTAAAATATGATTTAATTGATGCGTGCTTTTGTATTGAATAGAATTGGAGTAATTTTTTGTCTCTGATAATGTTTGTATTAAAACTACATGCACCCTTTTGCCTCCCATCACAGTAAAGAAACAGCTAATAGGTAAGCACATGCTGAAGTATTTGCAAAATAGGGGCGTTAATGTTGCCAAAGAAAAGACTACTTCCATATGGATAACTCTTGCTGAATGAACAGTTTACATTAAACAATTGTTTGTGCTAGGAATATGGTGGGCGAAAATTAATGATTAAAAAAGGCTTCTGCCCTGCACTCTGAAATATTTCTACCCAGATTTTGTGGCCACTTAGTATGTGGGCCCTTTTGTTTGTTTAAAAAAATAAAAAAAGGCACTTGCACAAAAAGAACCTAAAGCTTTAGAGAATAAGACCAGTTTCCACCTTAAATATGATAGCCACTATTTATTATTGCAGTAGTCTGAAAAGGGAGTACATTTTCCCATGTTGACTTTTTTTTCCTGATTATTTCCTGTAGTTTGTCTGTCTGTCTGCTCTAGAAGGAGGATAATGTCCCATTCTTCTGTTTATCAGGCAGATGGTATCCATTCAGGGTACAGGAAATTTCACTCCTGTCTTTGAACCTTCTGAGTTCTATGCAGGCAAATTCCTAGTTGTTTCCTGGTTAGCAGTGGAAAAGCAGCTGGTGTTCTAGGCTGAGGTACTCTCTTGGGTTCTTTTTGACTTACCTCGGTCTTCAGGATGAAAAAGTAGGAAAAGGAGCTAGGAAAAATGCAACTTCATTCTCCAGCTTTCAATTGTGGGCCCTGCATACACACAACGACTGGGGGTATCCACTACTGAAGGCTGCCACTAAGGCAAGCAGAAGCAGGACACCAAACAGGCTGCAGTCATCCTGGGTTTCTTTCAGGCTGGTTTTCATAGGGGTTTAACAGCTAGTTTTTTTGGGTCTAGGCATCAGGTTTTAGGTCCCCTTGGGATTAGGTAGATTGGTTTCCTGTATCATCTGTAGAATCTATAGCTGTATCTTATCAATGTCTTCTATTAAGAAATTAGCTCATCCCTGGAATCTGTGTCAGGCTAAAAAAGTATGTTTGCATCCTTTTGTATCTGTGTGGCCTGTCCTTATCTCTGTTCTCTCCTAGAAAGTCTGTTTTGGTGCTCACCACCTTTGTCTGCAGAGTTGATGAACAAGGTGCCTTCACTTGTGGGTTACCTACTTGTGAAGGTTTTTTTTGTTTGTTTTTCACCCCCGAAAAACCTTCATGACATCCAGGAGACTTCTCTCCCTTGTCTTTGTCCCCAGCTTACTTGAGTATTCCACAGATGAAGACACAATGTCTAGATTCATACTCCCTAGATGGATTAGATTCTGTATCCAGCATGCTTATTCAGCGCTGGAATCTCATGTCCTCTCGAGCTCTAGGCCCACTTTACTAGGGCAGTTGTTGAGGGTATGTTTCATTATGAAATTAGGTCGATTTTATAGAAGCCGATTTGTAGAAATCGATTTTATACAGTTGATTGCGTATGGCCACACTAAGCGCATTAAGTCGGTGGAGTGTGTCCTCGTTTCTGTGGCTAGCATCGACTTACGGAGTGGTGCACTGTGTTATCCCACAGTTCCCGCAGGCTCCGCTGCCCATTGGAATTCTGGGTTAACCTCCCAATGCCTGATGGGGCAGAAACATTGTCTCAGGTGGTTTTGGATACATGTCCTCAGTTGCCCCTCCCTCCGTGAAAGCAACATCAGACAATTGTTTCGCGCTTTTTTCCGTGCAGATGCCATACCACAGTAAGCTTGGAGCCCGCTCAGCTCAGCTCAGCTCACTGTCACCGCTGCTGTTGTGTCCTGGGTGCTGCTGTCAGCAGACAGTGCAGTAGGATTGTTAACCGTTCTCATCCGCCATTTCCGCTGCAACTCTGCTCTCCTGCTCTTGTAAATGAGCTCAGTATCAATAGCAAATTACTCCATGTTGTCTGAAATGTGTCCGGTGCTAACGGTCATCATCCACCGCTTCTGCTGGAACTCTGCTCTCCTGCAAATGCCATACCATGGCAAGCATGGAGCCCACTCAGCTCACCGTCACCACTGCTGTTGTGAGCATTGTTGTCATAAACAGATAAGTAAGAGTTAATAGAACAGAAGTACTTCCTCTCTCTTTTTCCTGTAAAGGGGTTAACAAGATCAGTGAGTCGGCTGTCACCTGACCAGAGGACCAGTCAGGGGACAGGATACTTTCAAATCTTGAAGGAGGGAAGTTTGTGTGTGTGCTGTTAGATTTTGGTGGTTGTTCACTCTGGGGGCTCAGAGGGACCAGACGTGCAACCAGGTTTCTCTCCAATCTCTCTGATACAGGCTCTTATAAGTTCAGAATAGTGAGTACTAGGTAGATAAAGCGAGTTAGGCTTATGTTTGTTTTCTTTATTTGCAAATGTGTATTTGGCTGGGAGGAGTTCAAATTTGCATTTTTGCTGAAAGGATTTTAATTTGTACTTGTATACTTAGGCTGGGAGGGTATTCCCAGTGTCTATAGCTGAAAGACCCTGTAACATATTCTATCTTAAATTTACAAAGATAATTTTTACTGTTTTTTTCTTTCTTTTTAATTAAAAGCTTTTCTTGTTTAAGAACCTGATTGTTTTTTTATTCTGGTGAGACCCCAGGGGACTGGGTCTGGATTTACCAGGGAATTGGTGGGGAGAAAGGAGGGAAGGGGGAGAGAGAGCTTAATTTTCTCTCTGTGTTAGGAGTACTTTCTCTCTCAGGGAGAGTCTGGGAGGGGGAGAGAGAAAGAGGGAGGAAAGTGGATTTTCCTTTCTGTTTTAAGATTCAAGGAGTTTGAATCACAGTGATCTTCTAGGGTAACCCAGTGAGGGGAAGCCTGGGAGAGGCAACGGTGAGGGAAAGGGTTTACTTTCTTTGTGTTAAGATCCAGGGGGGACTGGGTCTTGGGGGTCCCCGGGCAAGGTTTTGGGGGGACCAGAGTGTACCAGGCAGTGGAATTCCTGGTTGGTGGCAGCACTACAAGTACTAAGCTGGTAATTGAGCTTAGAGGAATTCATGCTGGTACCCCATCTTTTGGATGCTAAGGTTAAGAGTGGGGATTATACCATGACAATTGTAAACACCTCGCGCATTATTCTGGAGTATATGCAGAACCGGGCTAAGAGATGCCAGCATGAGGAGAATTTTGATGAGGACATGAACACAGAAGTTCCTGAAACACGGGCTGTGGCAATTGGGACATCATGGCGGCAGTGGGGCTGGTTGATACAGTGGAACACCAATTCTGTGGAAGAACAGACTGGTGGGACCTCATAGTATTGCAGGTATGGGATGATTCACAGTGGCTGTGAAACTTTCGCATGCGTAAAGCCAGTTTCCTGGAACCATGGGAGTTACTTTTCCCCCACTCTGAAGCGCAGGAGTACCAGGGTGAGAGCTGCCCTATAATAATAATAATAATAATTGGAGATATACCAATTTCCTAGAACTGGAAGGGACCTCGAAAGGTCATCGAGACCAGCCCTCTGCCTTCACTAGCAGGACCAAGTACTGATTTTTGCTACAGATCCCTAAGTGGGCCCCCTCAAGGGTTGTGCTCACAACCCTGGGTTTAGCAGGCCAGTGCTCAAACCACTGAGCTATCCCTCGCCCTGACAGTTGAGAAGCGAGTGGCGATAGCCCTGTGGAAGCTTGCAATGCCTCACTGCTACCGGTCAGTTGGGAATCAATTTGGAGTGGGCAAGTCTACGGTGGGGGCTGCTGTGATCCAAGTAGCCAATGCAATCATTGACGTTCTGTTATCAAGGGTAGTGAGTCTGGGAAATGTGCAGGTCATAGTGGATGGCTTTGCTACAATGGGGTTCCCTAACTGTGGTGGTGCGATAGACGGAACACATACCCTCATCTGGGCACCGGATCACCTTGCTAACCAGTACATAAACCACTAGGGGTACTTCTCATTTGTGCTGCAAGTACTGGTGGATCACAAGGGACGTTTCACCAACATAAACGTGGGATGGCCGTCGAAGGTGCATAATGCTCGGATATTTAGGAACTCCAGGCTATTCGAGCAGCTGCAAGAAGGGACTTACTTCCCAGACCACAAAATTACCATTGGAGATGTTGAAATGCCAATAGTTATCCTTGGGGACCCAGCCTACCCCTTGCTCCCATGGCTCATGAAGCCTTACACAGGCAGCCTGGACGGTAGTCAGGAGCTGTTAAACTATAGGCTGAGCAAGTGCAGAATAGTGGTAGAATGTGCCTTTGGATGTTTAAAAGCTCGCTGGTGCTGTTTGCTGACTAGGTCAGACCTCAGCGCAACCAACATTCCCATTGTTATTGCTGCTTGCTGTGTGCTCCATAATATCTGTGAGAGTAAGAAGGAGATGTTTATGGCGGGGTGGGAGGTTGAGGCAAATCGCCTGGTGTCTGATTATGAGGAGCCAGACACCAGGGTGATTAGAAGAGCACAGCTAGGTGCACTTCACATCAGAGAGGCTTTGAAAGCTAGTTTCATGACTGGCTGGGCTTTGGTGTGACAGTTGTGTGCTTTTCTTTGATGCAAACCCGCCCTCTTCATTGATTTTAATTCCCTGTAAGCCAACCACCCTCCTCCTTCAAAATAAAGTAGCTATTGTTTTGAAACCATGCATTCTTTCTTTAATATATATATATATATATTTTAAAATAAGATAACGGATGGGGTAAGAGAGGAGGGAAGGACAAGGCCACATTGTTTGTTGTAGTCACACTAAAAATCAAACTGCTTGAGTGCCAGCCGTCTGTTGCTTGGGCAATCCTCTGGAGTGGAGTGGCTGGGTGCCCGGAGTCCTTCCCCCACCCTATTCTTGGGCATCTGGGTGAGGAGGCTATGAAACATGGGGAGGAAGGTAGACAGTTATACAATGGATACAGCGGGGATCTGTGCTCTTGTTGGCTTTCCTGCAGTTCCAACAGACGCTTCAGCATGTCCGTTTGCTCCCTCATTAGCCTCAGCATCGCGTCCTGCCTCCACTCTTCGCGCTCACTCAATTCTTTCCTGTCCTCTGCCACTGAATGCCTCCATGCATTAAGCTGTGCCCCATTAGTGCGGGAGGACTGCATGAGCTCGGAAAACATGTAATCGCGAGTTTTTTTTTTTCGCCTTCTAATCTGCGATAACCGCAGAGACACAGATGATGGGGGAGCGTAGAAACATTTGCACCTGGGGGGAGATAAAAAGGGAGAGTAAAATTGGGTTGGCTTCTTACACCTTCATAAAATGTGGGAATGTTTTCAAACTGCAGCACCCTCGCCCCCTTTCCCAGAGCAAGCAATGGGTTGGGTTTCACATTTAAGAGGAGGGGCTGCGGTATTTGGGTAGATGTGCAGCACACACCTACCCCCACCCCAGTGCATGGCTGGGATGATCCCTTTTCCCCTCCCCCCGCTGCGTGGCTATTCTCTGGGATGATTCCTTTTAGCTAAGTACAAACAGCCCAGCGTGAATGGGGTCCTTTTACTGTTTCTTTACAAAAATTCCTCTATTTCAACCAGGTGACCATGGACAGTATTGATTTTAAACCCTGTATTGTAGTTACAAACGTGCACTCACCATAGGTGCCCTCTTCGGCCTCAGGGTCGGGCATCCCGCCTTGGGAGGGTATTGGCTCCAGGATGATGAAAAGGTCCTAGCTGCTGGGGAGAACGGATTCACCGCTTGCCTGCTCATTCACAAAATCCTCCTCCGTGTTCTATGAGACTCCCCCCTTGCAGGTGTCCACAGACAGTGGTGGGATAGTGGTAGGATCCCCCTCTAAAATGGCGTGCAGCTGTTCATAGTAGTGGTATGTATGGGGCTCTGACTCGGAGTGACCGTTTGCCTCCTTTGTTTTTTGGTAGGCTTGCCTCAGCTCCTTTTCATGCGGAGCTGTGGCCGTCCTTGCTGTAGCCTCTATCCAACTTCCCCTGTGAGATTTTGGCAAATATATTTGCATTTCTTCTTTTGGATCGGAGTTCTGCCTGCACAGATTCTTCTCCCCATACAGCAGTCAGATCCAGCGTCTCCCTTTTCATCCATGCTGGAGCTTGTTTGTGATTGTGGGACTGCACGGCCACCTGTGCTGCTAAGCTCACAACGCTGACCAAACAGGAAATTAAATTCAGATGTTCACGGGGCTTTTCCTATTGTCCGTCCCTAATGCGGGTTCGGGTTAATTTTAATTGAGAGAGAGAAATTAAAACCAGACAAATTGAAACTTCAAAACATCACGTGGCTGTTCATTAACAGGGAGAAAATCACAACTTGGGCTGGGGAGGAGCACTTTTACCAACTAACAGTACTATCAGGACAAAAACATTCACACAACTTGAAACAAGCTATTTACATTCATTAACAAGGAACCATATAATTCAAAATTATCTGCTCTTTTAAAAAATAAAATTAATACACCAAATTAAACGAACTGTGCGCAATTAACCAAATATCATAAAATACACCAACAATAGCTATTAATACAATTCAACTTTTCATATGCTGTATACACACACTTTATACCGAATAACAACAATATACAGTTCTGCAGAAGAGACTAAGCAAAGCACAGAGTATTCACAGAAAATTAGAAAGCAAGTACCGTGTTCCAGGCGCAGCTGACCAGCAGTACAGACACCAGAAGCATACCGAATCCGTAGAAAATAACTTAGAAAAATAAATGTCATGTCCCAAGCCAGCTATATCTGGAGGAGACTCCTGGCTGAAGGGTTGATCAGGTCCTTCAGTCAGTATGTGGATACTCCTGCAGATTCTGGCACGAGGCATGGTTTTATTCAAAGGCTCTTTTACACTTGTCAAAATCTGATTGGTCCCTAGCTCCTTCACCTTCCAGGTTCCGAGTTGGCGCCCTCTACGTAGATAGAATCTGCACACGGCACACTAGAAGCTACTAGTAGCTGCACCCAGCACACTAGCATGGTTTTGCACACGACCCTAATCTGACCGTTTGAACTGAACTATGATTGGTCAGATTGGATCCCTTTGCTCACGGCACGCCGGTATTATGCACACAGCACTAGCCTGACCCTTAGATGATCAGGCAAAAAGAGCGGGAAAATGCTCACGGCACTATAATGTTGCACACTGCACCTTAAGGTAACACACAGCACCACAGTGTTGCACATGGTACCAGTGTGACCCCTAGATGACCGACAATTGGCCATACAGACACCATGTTAGAATAGAGGCCTTAGGGCTGCGACACCTATGTACCTGGCTAGTGCATCGGAGTTCAAAATGCTGTCCAGAGCTTTCACAATGAAGCACTCTGGGATAGCTCTTGGAGGCCAGTACTGTTGATTTGCGTCTGCACTACCCCAAATTCAACCCAGCAAGGTCGATTTTAGCCCTACTCCCTTTGTCGGTGAGGAGTACAGAAGTCAATTTTAAGAGCTCTTTAGGTCGATGGAACAGGGTTGGTTGTGTGGAAGCGGTCATTTTTAAATCGACCTGATGCGGCTAAATTCGACCTAACTCCATAATGTAGACAAGCCTGAGAAATCCTCAGTGGCTGTGTTCTGTTAGCATGTTACTTGGAAATAATATGCTCAAGCACTAAGCATTGCCAGGTGGATTTCACTGTATTGGCTGATGCAGTATTTGGACAGCGAGAACTTAAAAGAAAGAGACATAGTACTGAATCACTAGTTCATCTGTCCCTTTTCCCTCTGGTCCTGATCCCCATCTCAGCTCAACAGCTACATTACCCTCCCTACCTTTAGGATACCTCTGGTCAGACCTATTTTCTTATAATAATGGAAGCTATGCCGCCAGAAAAAAAAATTCCTTACCTGTTTTTGTTTTTGTTTTTTCTGTGCCACAACCACACAGATATATACAGATGTAGAGCCTGGGTTAAGTGACTAGAGGTAGGAGAGAGAGGATAGACTAATAAATATTTTACAGCCATGAAACTGCAGAGTTCAGAGTGGTGTGGAGGAGGGACAAGATTCTGATTTCATGTTATCTGCATTGTGACTGAAAGAGACTGAGCACACCCACTTGTTTTTCAATTGGTCTTATTTTTCTTCGAGTGCTTGCTCATATCCATTCCAGTTAGGTGTGCGCGCGCTGCGTGCACGTTCGTCGGAAGACTTTTACCCTAGCAACACTCGGTGGGTCGGCTGGGCACCCCCTGGAGTGGTGCCGCTATGGCGCCGGATATATACCCCTGCCGACCCAACCGCCCCTCAGTTCCTTCTTACCGCCCGTGTCGGTCGTTGGAACAGTGGAGTGCGGTTTTACTGACCTCCGCCTCCCTAGCTACTCGTAGTTCTCTAGTTATTTTGTTGTGTACATACTTCAAAGTTATATAGTTATAGTTAATTTTTATTGTTAATGGTTAGTGTATAGTTAAGAGGGTTTCGCGGATTAGCCCCTTCCCCGCACCCGGTGCTGGGGCCCATGCCTGGTTCACCGGGTTTCAAACCATGCTTGGCCTGTCATAAGCCGATGCTGACAGGAGATCCACACTACTCCTGCCTTAAGTGCGTTGGGGAATCTCACCTGACAGATAAGTGTCGCATTTGCAAGGCTTTTAAGCCGAGAACAAAAAAGGAATGAGATTTTCGGCTGAGGCAGCTCTTACCTCTCCACCTTCGGCACCGAGCGCTGGACAATCGGCGGGCAGAAGCGCCTCCTTGGCACTGGACCGCACCGGTACTGCCAAGGCCTCTCGGCTCCGGCCGTTGCCGGCACTGAAGTCGACTTGGCACCGCTCCCTCTCCCTGAGGTCGAGAAAGCCTAAGACTCCTGCTTCTGTGTCACCTGCACCACAGCCAGAGAGCTTGTCTAAGTCGGATTGCCCAGCACCGACACCTGCCACGGCACTGACGACGTCGGCACCGTTGATTCCAGTCCCACAAGGGTCGTCAAGTCCGATGCCTGTCAGCTCCCTGGTGCGAGTGGTTGAGCTTACTATTCCATCTACGCCGGAGACATTCTCAACGGCGAGGGATATGATTGCCATGACAGAGTCGACGCTGCCTCAACCTCCGGCACTGCTGGTGCCGGTAACACAGTCTTATCAGCAAGCCTGCCTTGATAAGACCATCCTCTCTCGGCACAGCTGAGCGGCACCGTTCATGATCACGGTCCTGCAGACGTTCCAGGTCCCATCAGCACTCCCGCTCCTGACGCCACTCGCAGTCCCGGTACCGTTCTCCTCCTCGGTACTGGTCGCACTCGCAGCACCGTTCAGTATCCTGTTCGCCGGCCCACTACTCTTGGCACCGTTCCAGCTCCCAGCACCTCTCCAGGCACCGTGACTCCCGTAGCCTCTCCCAACATCGAGCCTTGAGATCTCGGTCGACCTCCCGGCACCACTTCACTTGCAGGTCCTGATCTCGTTCCCGGTACTGGTATGCCTACCGGTACCGGTCCCTGGTGCTGAGTAGAGCAAGGTCCGCTAGGGACAGAGACTCTGTCCAGGGCTTTTCAGCCCCTACATGGCCATCCAGACATGCATCAGTGTCATCCCATGCGGACAGCTCTTATGCTCAGGACCGCGATTCTGATGTGCCCACCAGAGTCTTCCAAGAGACCCAGGCCCAGGACCAAGGACCCTATCGGTGGTCTTTCTGGACACCTTGGGCATACCACCAGGCCCAAGGCGTACCAGTAGTTCCGCTCTGTCCCATCAGAGAACCGAGTGGCAGAGGTGACGGTTAGCCGTCCCCCTCCGACTGCTGTGGAGGAAGCCCTAGTTCACCCACCGGACTCCCAGGTTCCACTGGAGCAGGAGGTTGCCCAAGAGCAACAGGCCACCCAGGACCCGCTCGTTGCCGGCATCTCCTCTTCCTCTTCTCCAGATGAGGCGGTGGCAGGAACATTCTCCTTGGGCCCTCTTCCAATCGACCTGAGAGCCCATCAGGACCCCCTAAGGAGGGTAGCACTCAATTTGAACCTCCAGGTGGAGGAGTCCTGGAGGTAGAGGACCCGGTAGTGGACATTCTATTGGCAGATGCCCCCACTAGAGTGGCTCTACCGTTTATTCAGACCATCCAGGCCAATGCCGATACTATATGGCAGTCTCCAGCCTCTATTCCTCCTGCGGCCAGGGGAGTCGAGCATAAATATATGGTGCCCTCTAAAGAGTATGAGTACTTGTATGTCCATCCTCCTCCCTGCTCACTAGTCGTCCAGTCCGTTAATGAGAGGGAATGCCATGGCTAGCAGGCACCAGCCCCAAAATTGAAGGAGGCTAGGCGAATGGACCTACCCGGCCGCAAGGTGTACTTCGCAGATGCCCTGTAGCTCCGGGTGGCAAATCAACAAGCCTTGCTTAGCCGCTATAATTATAACACCTGGGTGGCAGTGGGTAAGTTTACGGAGCTTCTCCCTCAAGACTCCCGCCAAGAGTTTGCTGCCCTCTTAGAGGAAGGGAAAAAGGTGGTCAGAACTTCCCTCCAGGCCTCGTTGGATGCAGCAGACTCCGCAGCCAGGACTCTGGCCTTGGGTGTTGCCCTGAGGCGCATCTCATGGCTTCAGGTTTCAAACCTCCCACCGAAGCTTCAGTATACCATTCAGGACTTGCCATTTGATGGTAAAGGCCTCTTCTCGGAAAAGACTGACCCCATGCTGCAAACCCTGAAGGACAACAGGGTCATAATGCGCTCTCTCGGCATGCATACACCGGTGACCCAATGCAGGCCTTTCTGTCCCCAGCGTCACCGCCCATACTTTGTGCCTAGACAAAGACAGGACTTTGGCAGGTGGTGCGGCCGAGTGGTCGCAGACGACCACCAGGACCCCAAGAGGGCCAAAATCGAGGTCCCTTGAAACCACTACCAGGACCAAAGACGAACTTTTGAAGGTGCGGCCGAGGGCAGTGTACCAGTTACTGGCCAGAATCCCTCTCCTCCCTTCTCCAACCATCTCTCCTACTTCCTCCTGGCGTGGTCCTAGTTAACTTCAGATTGCTGGGTCCTACGCACGGTGGAGTATGGGTACCACTTCCAATTTATTTCAACCCCGCCCTCCAACCCTGTCCCTCTTCAGGGACCCCTCTCATGAGCAATTCCTCTTACAAGAGCTGCAGACACTCCTCGCCATAGGAGCTATAGAGGAGGTACCGATGGACGAAAGGGGCAAGGGGTTTTACTCCCGTTATTTCCTAATCCACAAGTCAAAGGGAGGTCTCAGACCTTATCCTAGACCTGCGAGGACTCAACCAGTTTAAGATAAAGTTGAAGTTCTGCATGGTATCCCTGGGACTATTATCCCATCCTTGGATCCTGGAGACTGGTATGCCGCCCTCGATATGAAGGACGCATACTTTCATATCGCCATCTTTCCTCCGCACAGGAGGTACCTCCGCTTTGTAGCCAACCATCAGCACTTCCAGTTTACGGTCCTGCCGTTTAGCCTTTCTGCAGCCCCAAGGGTATTTACAAAGTGTATGGCCGTAGTTGCCGCCTACCTCCGCCGACGTCGGATACACGTTTTTCCGTATCTGGACGATTGGCTCATCCGAGGGGCCTCCAAGACACAAGTCACTCAGTATGTGGGCATCGTCAGGGACCTATTCACACACCTAGGCCTGATGATCAATATAGAAAAATCCACTCTGGTTCCCACGCAGAGGTTAGACTTCATAGGAGCTATCTTGGACTCCAATCTAGCCAGAGCCTGCTTACCAAAGCTGCGGTTTCAGGCAATAGCAGCAATCATCCGAGGTCTACAGAATTTCCCAACGACCTCGGCTCGCACTTGTCTCGGTCTCCTGGGTCACATGGCTGCCTGCACATTTGTAACCAAACACGCCAGGCTCCGTCTCCGTCCTCTCCAAGTTTGGCTCAACTCGGTATACCGCCCGGGCAGGGACCCAATAGACACGATAGTCACCATTCCCCCTAGCACCCTAGGCTCCCTATAATGGTGGCTAACTCCCTCCCTGGTGTGTGCACGGATGCTGTTCCATCCGCCCCAACCCTCAGTGTCTCTGACGACGGACGCGTCATCTCTCGGCTGGGGTGCTCACCTCGGTCACTTTCGTACTCAAGGCCTCTGGTCATCTCAGGAGCTGGCATTACACACAAATGTCCGAGAACTGAGAGCAGTCCGCCTGGTGTGCCAGGCGTTCCAGCAACACTTGTGAGGCCGTTGTGTCTCAATGTTTAGAGACAACACAACGGCTATGTACTGCATAAACAAACAGGGAGGGACGCAGTCCTCCCCCCTTTGTCAGGAGGCTATCCAACTCTGGGATTTTTGCATAGCCCACTCGATAGACCTGGTAGCGTCCTTTCTCCCAGGGGGTTGGAACACTCTGGCGGATCAACTCAGCAGGTCTTTCCTGTCTCACGAGTGGTCAATCCGCCCGGACGTTATGCATTCTATTTTCCAGAAGTGCGGATTTCCCCACATAGACCTGTTCGCTTCCCGCGCGAACAGGAAATGCCAGATGTTCTGCTCCTTCCAAGGCCTCTCCCCGGGATCGATCTTGGACGCTTTCCTGCTGCCGTGGAAGAGCCAGCTCCTTTATGCCTTCCCACCATTCCCGCTAGTTCACAAGGTCCTGCTGCAACTCCGCAGGGACAGAGCGCGCATCATCATGATCGCTCCAGCAAGGCCCAGTCAGCACTGGTACACCACGTTGCTCAACCCATCGATAGCTAACCCAATTATCCTGCCACTCCACCCAGACCTCATAACTCAGGACCACGGCAGGCTTCGCCATCCAGACCTGCAGTCTCTTCACCTCACGGTGTGGTTGCTGTGTGGCTAAACCAGTCAGAGTTGCGTTGCTCTGAATCAGTACGACAAGTTCTCCTGGGTAGCAGGAAGCCTTCCACCTGGTCAATGTGTCTGGCCAAGTGGAAGCGTTTCTTCTGCTTGTGCAAAACGCTTAATCTTAGTCCCATTGAGGTCTCGATCCCCTCTATTTTGGACTACCTCTGGTCTCTCAAACAGCAGGGCCTAGCAGTATCATCACTGAGGGTACACTTGGCAGCCATCTCTACCTTCCACCCAGGCGAAGGCGGTCGTTCCATGTTCTCACACTCTATTGTTTCGAGGTTTCTCAAGGGCTTGGAGCACTTATACCCTCAAGTACGCTGCCCAGCCCCAACCTGGGACCTCAACCTGGTTTTAAACAGACTTATGTCTCCCCCATCCGAGCGGTTAACAACCTGCTCACTACTATACCTGTCTTGGATGACAGCTTTCCTCGTAGCCATTACATCGGCCAGACGTGTCTCCAAGCTTAGGGCTCTTACGGTGGATCCGCCGTACACTATGTTCCACGAGGACAAGGTGCAGTTGCGACCACACCCGGCATTTCTCCCTACGGTGGTTTTGGCCTTTCATGTTAACCAGGACATCTTTCTCCCGGTCTTCTTCCCGAAGCCACACTCAGTGCGACAGGAGCAACAGTTGCACTCCCTGGATGTCCACAGAGCGCTCGCATTTTATATTGGGCGGAGAAAACCCTTTAGTAAAACGCCCCAACTGTTTGTCGCGGTAGCAGACCGAATGAAAGGCCCACCTGTTTCCTTTCAGAGTATCTCATCTTGGGTGACGATGTGCATCCACACTTGTTATGATTTGGCTCATATTTCCCCATGCCACTTCACCGCGTATTCTACCAGAGCTCAGGCTTCATCTGCCGCCTTCCTGGCTCATGTACCTACCCAGGAGATATGTCACGCAGCTACCTGGTCCTCCGTCCACACCTTTGCTTTGCATTATGCTCTGGTTCAACGGTCCAGAGATGATGCAGCCTTTGGCTCAGCAGTTTTGCATTCTGCCACATCTCACTCCAACCCCACCGCCTAGGTAAGGCTTGGGAATCACCTAACTGGAATGGATATGAGCAAGCACTCGAAGAAGAAAAGACGGTTACTCACCTTTGTAACTGTTATTCTTCGAGATGTGTTGCTTATATCCATTCCAAACCTGCCCTCCTTCCTCACTGTTGGAGTAGCCGGCAAGAAGGAACTGAGGGGTGGTTGGGTCGGCAGGGGTATATATCCGGCGCCATGGCGGCGCCACTCCAGGGGGCGCCCATCCGACCCACCGAGTGTTGCTAGGGCAAAAATCTTCCAACGAACGTGCACACGGCGCGCGCACACCTAACTGGAATGGATATGAGCAACACATCTCGAAGAACAACAGTTACAAAGGTGAGTAACCGTCTTTTCTGTGGGTTTTAAGGTATTAACCATTATTTTGCATTTTATAAGTAGTGTCTTTTGTCCTCCTTTCTACAGTTAGCCCTCTGTAGTAGCTGTTCCTAGATTTCAAGTTTTGTTTTTTTGTTATTGTCTAGTGCAGTTTCCTATTATACTTTATTTTAGACTTACCCTTCAAATTTGCTAGTTTTCCAGAGTGGGAATCCACTGCTGTGGTTATCTTTGGATAAATGAAAAGTATGTACCAGTAACTGCTACACAATTCAGTCATCCATCCCTCAATTTGAGAGGGTAACTTTTTCTGCTGTTAGATTTTTCTAATCCTGTGGGAACACAGTGTTAATTGTTATTAGGGGAAGAAAACAATTAGATGTTTGAAAGTTTAGCTAGTACAGTAATTTAGAAGAAACATGGCTATCTTTTCTAAATTTTACTATAGTCTATAGCATTAAGTGTTTTTTCTCCATGGTCATTCCCATCCTTTACTATCTAATTTGACAAACACAACTATGAATAGTACTATAATATCTACTAGAATTAGGCAAATAAAATAAGAAAGCAAAAATTTTAAATCATTTAGTTTCACCACAGCTACTATAATCTCTAAGACAAAGGAACAGACTTTCATTATATAATGTATATTTCCTAACTGCAGTACAACCTTCAGGAATGACTCTGAACTCTTAGGTTTTTTAGTAACCAACCTATATGCTTTATCAGTTTGTAAAGCTGTAGTTGGGCTCAAATTCAAAATCTCTCCAAGTAAATTTCTCTCAAGACTAGCGAGGAGTCCCAGTGCCAGTCCTTTTTCACTTTTCATTGTTATCCACTGGATTATAACTGGCAATTTAATATTAACGTTTTTTTAAAAAGGTATATATTCAGTACTCTAATCTTTTTTTTTTAATACTTTATTGTTCTAAAATTTTTTTTCATGATTTTCAATTATTTTGTCCTAGAAAATTGGTAAACATAATTTTTAAAGTCCATTAACTCCATGTTTCTTCTCAATATTTACCTCGGAATTGTGGTTAGCCCATTAATTTTTTTTTTAATCTTTCATTGGGAGAGTTAGTTGTACTAACATAAGAAATAGAACAGTCCAGTACTGACCCTGGTTTAATACAAGGCTTTTTATCCTTTTGCCTATTTATAACAAAGATGATTCAGTATAATTTTTATCTCATCCTTTTGGTTGTAAATTCCATCATCACCAGGTTGGATTGATTTTTAAATCAAAGTGACTTAAATCAACAAGAAGGAAACTCGATTTAAATCACTGAATTTTAAACTTGTTTTGCAGTTGTACTTTTAAGTTATTATCCTACATTCATAGGGTTTAAGGCCAGAAGGGGGTACCAGACCATCTACTCTGACCTCCTGTACATCACAGGCTACCAGTACTACCTAGTACCCATACACTAAACCCAACAACTGAAATTAGACCAAAGTGTTACAGTCCATTGGAGGCTAAACTATTGTGGGCCACAGGGAGAGAATAGAAGGATCTGAGGTGCACCAATACCTGAGCCCCTTGCAATGGCAGGGAATTGATTAAGTGAACTATACCCGGACAATCCTGGCAACCGCGCACTGTAGAGGAAGACAGTTAACCCCCCAAGGTCACTGCCAATCTGATCTGGGGGAAAATTTCTTTCTGACCCCTTGTATGGCAATCAGTTAGACCCTGAGCAAAACCTGAGGGTTTTGAATTTGAGCAAGAACCAGTCAGCCAAGCACCTGTGAATGCTTGGTGCCACATGACAACCATCACCTGGTCCAGTGTCCTGTCTCCAGCTGTGGCCATCTTTGATGCTTTAGAGGAAGGAGACCTATCCCAAGAATATGCTGAGGTGGGGGCAGGGGAGAGGGAATTCCTTCCTGGCACCTGCATGTGGCTAGCTGAAACCCTTAAAGCATGAGCTTTTAGGTACACAAGACATAAACTGCAAGTGAGCTCCAGGGTTATTGAGCTCTGCCCCCAATATCACAAGCAGCCCCATCGTACAGTCCCACTAATAAGTGTGTCCAGCTTTTTCTTAAAACTAATTATGTTGTTTACTCCCACAACTCCTACTGGGAGGCTGTTCTTAACCATTCCCTCCTGTGGTAGTCAGAAACCATTTTCTAATTTCCAGTCTGATTTTGTTCATAATCAGTTTATACCCATTTGTTCTTGTTCCAGCATTGTTCTTTAGCTTGAAGAGCTCTGCACTGTCCCTGGTAGAGAGCAATCATATCCCCATTCAGCCTTTTTGAGAGACCAAACAAGCTAAGCTCCTCTGATAAGATAAAAGCAGCAAAGAATCTTGTGGCACCTTATAGACTAACAGACGTTTTGGAGCATGAGCTTTCGTGGGTGAATACCCACTTCCTCAGATGCATGTAATGGAAATATCCAGGGGCAGGTATATATATGTGTGCTAGCAAGCAAGCTAGAGATAACGAGGTCAGTTCAATCAGGGAGGATGAGGCCCTGTTCTAGCAGTTGAGGTGTGAAAACCAAGAGAGGAGAAACTGGTTCTGTAATTGGCAAGCCATTCACAGTCTTTGTTCAATCCTGAGCTGATGGTGTCAAATTTGCAGATGAACTGAAGCTCAGCAGTTTCTCTTTGAAGTCTGGTCCTGAAGTTTTTTTGTTGCAGGATGGCCACCTTAAGGTCTGCTATAGTGTGGCCAGGGAGGTTGAAGTGCTCTCCTACAGGTTTTTGTATATTGCCATTCCTAATGTCTGATTTGTGTCCATTTATCCTTTTCCGTAGAGACTGTCCAGTTTGGCCGATGTACATAGCAGAGGGGCATTGCTGGCATATGATGGCGTATATTACATTGGTGGATGTGCAGGTGAATGAACCAGTGATGGTGTGGCTGATCTGGTTAGGTCCTGTGATGGTGTCGCTGGTGTAGATATGTGGGCAGAGTTGGCATCGAGGTTTGTTGCATGGATTGGTTCCTGAGCAAGAGTTATTATGGTGTGGTGTGCAGTTACTGGTGAGAATATGTTTCAGGTTGGCAGGTTGTCTGTGGGCAAGGATTGGCCTGCCACCCAAGGCCTGTGAAAGTGTGGGATCATTGTCCAGGATGGGTTGTAGATCCTTGATGATGCGTTGGAGGGGTTTTAGCTGGGGGCTGTATGTGATGGCCAGTGGAGTCCTGTTGGTTTCTCTCTTGGGTTTGTCTTGCAGTAGGAGGCTTCTGGGTACACGTCTGGCTCTGTTGATCTGTTTCCTTATTTCCTCGTGCGGGTATTGTAGTTTTGAGAATGCTTGGTGGAGATTTTGTAGGTGTTGGTCTCTGTCTGAGGGGTTAGAGCAGATGCGGTTGTACCTCAATGCTTGGCTGTAGACAATGGATCGTGTGATGTGCCCGGGATGGAAGCTGGAGGCATGAAGGTAGGCATAGCGGTCGGTGGGTTTTCGATATAGAGTGGTGTTAATGTGACCATCACTGATTTGCACCGTGGTGTCAAGAAAGTGGACCTCCCGTGTAGATTGGTCCAGGCTGAGGTTGATGGTGGGGTGGAAGCTGTTGAAATCATGGTGGAATTTTTCCAGAGTCTCCTTCCCATGGGTCCAGATGATGAAGATGTCATCAATGTAGCGTAGATAGAGAAGGGGTGTGAGTGGACGAGAGCTGAGGAAGCGTTGTTCCAGGTCGGCCATGAAGATATTGGCATATTGTGGTGCCATGCGGGTGCCCATAGCAGTGCCACTGATCTGGAGATATATATTGTCATCAAATTTGAAATAGTTGTGTGTAAGTATAAAGGCACAGAGCTCAGCAGCCAGTTGTGCTGTGGCATCATCAGGGATAGTGTTCCTGACAGCTTGTATTCCATCTGTGTGTGGGATGTTTGTGTAGAGAGCCTCTACATCCATGGTGGCTAGGATGGTGTTTTCTGGGAGGTCACCAATGCATTGTAGTTTCCTCAGGAAATCAGTGGTGTCGCGGAGATAGCTGGGAGTGCTGGTGGCATAGGGTCTGAGTAGAGAGTCCATATATCCAGATAGTCCTTCAGTGAGAGTGCCAATGCCCGAGATGATGGGGCGTCCAGGATTTCCGGGTTTGTGGATCTTGGGTAGTAGATAGAATAACCCTGGTCGGGGCTCTAGGGGTATGTTGATTTCTTCTGGTGTTAGTGTAGGGAGTGTCCTGAGTAGATGCTGTAGTTTCTTAGTGTATTCCTCAGTGGGATCTGAGGGAAGTGGCCTGTAGAATTTGGTATTGGAGAGTTGTCTGGCTGCCTCCTTTTGATAGTCAGACCTGTTCATGATGACAACGGCACCTCCTTTATCAGCCTCTTTGATGATAATGTCAGGGTGGTTTCTGAGGCTGTGGATGGCATTGCGTTCTGCACGACTTAGGTTGTGAGGCAAGCGATGTTGTTGTTCCAGGATTTCTGCCTGTGCACGCCGGCGGAAGCATTCAATGTATAGGTCCAGGTTGTCATTTCGACCCTCAGGAGGAGTCCATGTGGAGTTCTTTTTCTTGTGCTGTTGGTGGGAGGGCACCCGCGTATCAGTGCACTGTTCAGTGTTGTCCTGGAAGTATTCTTTGAGCCGGAGACGGCGAAAGTAGGCTTCCAGATCGCCACAGAACTGTATCATGTTGGTGGGGCACCATCAGCTCAGGATTGAACAAAGACTGTGAATGGCTTGCCAATTACAGAACCAGTTTCTCCTCTCTTGGTTTTCACACCTCAACTGCTAGAACAGGGCCTCATCCTCCCTGATTGAACTGACCTCGTTATCTCTAGCTTGCTTGCTAGCACACATATATATACCTGCCCCTGGATATTTCCATTACATGCATCTGAGGAAGTGGGTATTCACCCACGAAAGCTCATGCTCCAAAACGTCTGTTAGTCTATAAGGTGCCACAGGATTCTTTGCTGCTTTTACAGATCCAGACTAACACGGCTACCCTCTGATATCTGATAAGATAAGATCTCTATTCCCCTGATCATCCTAGTAGTTCTTCTCTGCAACTGTTGAAGAAAGTTAAATTCAAACTGGAACATGGATGACCAGAATTTTACACAGTAGTCCAGATGAAGTCTTAAATCTATGGAAAATGCCTTGCCTGATATATCCTAGTATATGTAGTATTCTAGCTATGTTGGTTCCAGATATTAGAGACAAGGTGGGTGAGGTAATATCTTTTATTGGACCAACTTCTGTTTGTGAGAGACAAGGTTTGAAGCTTACAGGAGAAAGAAGAGCTCTGTGTAACTGATCATACCCCAGCTTGCATTAGAAGTTGTAATTATTACACCCTAAGTGCATGACCTTCCACTTTGTACTATTGAATTTCACCTCATTTATACACATTTATTTACGTGGTTATATAAATTAACACACACTTAGTGAAATTCTTAATTTTTACTATTTTATTATGTTAGAAAATGGTGAATGACTCCTTATTTAATAGAGGATTTTTCTTTACTTGTGATTTGTGTCAAGCTATATTTGGATGGAAATTGGAATTTAATTAAAGTGCACAAAAACATTTTAAAGTAGCTTTTGTTAGTTAAATGAGACTATGTTAAGTGTTCTGGATACATAAGAAAAAATAAGTTTATCAAAACATATTTTGTGTTTAAAAGTGAAATATGAAACAAAGAAAGGAACATCTGTAGTTAGTGAACTGCACTGATTCTGGTCACCGTGTCCTTCAAGATTTTAGAACGTAGATCTCATCCTTTTACATGTTGTTTTTGTTCATAGATTAAAAGATGCAAAAAAGCTTTCCTGTTTTTTTAAAACTTCCATGAGCTAGTCATTGAACTGAACTAGTTTAATAAACTGAAATGAAGAAATAGTTTGTACCTTCAGAAGAAGATACTGCTGTCAAAAGCTGGCTTACCAATTCAACAAATTGGTTCTATGTGCTTAGCCAGTGATTGTCACTAGTTCAGTGGTTTGACTTCCCTTAAAACTTTGCAGCAAACAGGTACTGCTTAAATGTCATTTATTTTAAATGTAATATTAATACATTATGGTAAATTCAGGCCTTATATAGGTTGTCATAATTTCAATTCTAATTTTGAATAAATTTGTTTTTAAAAATAAAAGGTATTTAAATAAAATAAATCTGTTTGAAATTAAAAACTTGTTTTTAATATCAATTTTTATCTACCCTACCTTTCACAGTTTCTCTGCAACTTTCATGTTTTTTGTAGAAATAGTGCTAGCAGCTTCAAATGTATATATTTGGAATAGTCAGACTTCTTCCTCAATTGGAAGGGAGTGAAAGATTTTTCACTAAACTTCCAATTTTGTCCAGATTCATGCACATGGCACTATAATTAATAGAGGGCTATGGTACACCAAATGTCTTAATGCTACCTAGTAGCACACCAGATGTACATAAAGACACTTCTCAGAGGCAAGCACTGCAGGCACTTTACCAGGTATGTCCAATGGACTCTAGTCCTAGTGGGTCTCAATAAGCATTCTTTCAGACAGATGGCTAACAGGTTTGCTAGGACTGGCAGAAAAGAAAATATCTTAAGTACAATGGTTTAAGCAGTTACACTTTAAAGTAAACCTAGCCATATGTAGGCTTGTCTCTGGAGCACTCCAGTAGAAGATTAGGGGTTCTTGATACTTAATACCTTTCCTCTAAGGCAATAAGGTAACCTGTAGTTTTCCTGGGCAGGATCATTTCCTGATGTTTGATAGTGCTGTTCCACTGTTGCCTTCCAGAGTTCCCTTCTCCTTTTGAGTAACTGTGTACATGTACACTATTTTAGTTCTTAGAATTCAGAATGATGACACTTAAGAACCCAAAACAGAGAGAGCAGGCTATGCCATAAAGCAGAGAGGCACATCTCACCCCACTCTAATCTAAACTGCTGTCTGCTGGCTGACTCTGATCACCAGCTTTCTCACAAAGCCTCCTGCCTGCAACCAGCACCAGGAAAGATCTTGAGAATTTAAAGTGATCACAATTTTAACACAGTTTTAAATATACCACAGAAGTTCCATCCTTACTGGCTAGGAGAGGGAACTTTGTTTTTTTACACTAGAGGGTATTCAGCAAGGGTGTGGGAGGAGAAGAGTAAGCTTGCTTCTCAGCAGACCCATCACAGCACAATAATCTTTATCAGTAGCTCTTCCTTATTAGTTGAATTTGTCCACAACTTTATACTTCATATGTTTCTTTTCCTTGATTTAAACTTATGAAATACTTTAGATTTCCTGATTGACTGAGTTTACATACCCAGTACTTCAAATAACCCCTTCATTTTCTACATTAGCATAGACCTATCAGTATGCACTTAAACCATAAAAGAGAAAAAAAAAGGTTGAAGGTTTAGTGCTTTGAACCATTTATTTTAGATGGCCCACAAAGTGATCTGATTTCAAAGCAAATTTCCATGTCATGACAGGAGTAGGAAGCAATAAATCATATACATGTGCAAACTGCACTGCACTTAAGATAGAAGTAGGACAACCTTGCATCTATCTAATCAAGGGGTGTCATACTGTAGAGGGCCAAATTACTATTTTTGATAGAATCTATGGATCAGCAGTAAAATGTTACCAGTCTTGTCTGACTGCAGAATGAGCCTGTGACATTATCTAATTAAAATATGACCATGTAGATCATCGTTGCTATCACTGTTGAATAATTGCAACAAATCTTGTACAAGGTATGTCAAGTAAGGTGTCTAGAGAAATGTTATGATTTGCTGAATATGATTATGCTACTTGTATGCATTTATCATCTTTATATCTGACATTATGAATATTAACTATGCACCTGTATTTCAAATGTTTGCTCATGTGGTAACTCCACAGGGTATTTAGCCTACACATCTTGAATGGCCCATCAAAGAACACTTAATTCACAGTGGAAGATGCCTATCTATACTTAATCGACTTTCCTGTGAGTGTTCTAACTAGAATATGGGTAATGGCCTCTGATATGACTAAGCAAAGCAGGCATGGACATGTGACTTGCCCATGTGACTCCAAACGCCATCTTGTTACTTACAATTTCCCACAAACTAGAACAATGGGTTTCCCTTCAATTGAAGCTATAAAAGGCCCTGGAAACATCTCCATTTTGCCTCTTTCCTGCTCAAACCTCTGGACTATGGATTTATGCTAATGAGAGCATTCTAACCAAAGGACTGCAGACCTTCCAATGATCTGGAAGCAACCAGAGACTTGACTTAAGCCAGCTCTTAATCCCAGTGCTGCTACAATCCTGATCCAATAACTTTGCAATTATTGTATGTATTTGAACCTTTTAACCAATTTTACTGTCACCTTTCTTTCCTCCTTTTTATAAACAAACCTTTAGGGGTTAGATACTAAAGGATTGGCAACAGCATGACTATTTCGTAAGGTCTGAGTTATATATTGGTCTGGGTATTTGGCTGGTCCTTTGGAATCAGAAGAACCCTTTTGTCTGATTAAATTGGTTTTAAAAGTCTAATGCCTGAGTGTTAAATCCAGGAGTGGAATACCTAAGGAGGTATGCATTTTTGACTTGTTGTTAGCCAGTGTGGTGAGACAGAAGTTTACTTTTGCTGCTGGTTTAGTATATCTTGTGGAAGAATAACCACCAGTTTTGGGTTGTGTCTGTCCTTTTTCACAGCAGCTTGTCCTGAACTTAGTATTCTCAGTTGTGATCCACAGAGGCACCGTGACAGAGCCTCTTTGGGTAAGCATTGTATTTAAAGATAATCTTTTTAAAAGAATGAATATATGAAACCCTCCTCTCTCTGTCCGTAAACTTATCCCTCTGTTTGGTCCCTTCTATGGCTATCTCCCCCTGCATGTCACCATTTTGTGGTGTTTCTTTATCCCCTTTTCTCTGCCATCACTTGGAATTTCTCCCCAACACTCTCCTTTGAGATTTCTCTATCTGTGTCCTGTTTTCTAATAAAAAATTAGGTATATCTCCAATTATTATCATCTCCTAGAACTGGAAGGGACCTCAAAAGGTCATCAAGTCCAGTCCCCTGCCTTCACTAGCAGGACTGAGTACTAATTTTTTGTCCAAGATCCCTAAGTGACCCCCTCAAGGATTGAACTCGCAACCCTGGGTTTAGAAGGCCAATGCTCAACCCACTGAGCTATCCCTCCTCCCTGTAGACCTGTAGGAAGGGGAAATGCTGCTTCCCTGGACCTGGGGCCACTTTTTAGTGGCTGTAAATGAAGAAAGGCGAGGAGAAACAGTCTCTTCCCTGAGGACTTGGCTACACTCGAAACTCCAAAGCGCTGCCGCAGGAGCGCTCCCGCGTCAGCGCTTTGAAGTGCGAGTGTGGTTGCGGCGCCAGCTCTGGGAGAGAGCTCTCCCAGTGCTGCAGGTACTCCACCACCCCGTAGGGATTAGCTTACAGCACTGGGAGCCGCGCTCCCAGCACTGGGGCACTGTTTACACTGGCGCTTTACAACGCTGTAACTTGCTGCGTTCAGGGGGTTGTTTTTTCACACCCCTGAGTGAGAAAGTTGCAGCCCTGTAAAGCGCCAATGTAGCCAAGGCCCAAGTCTTTTTTGGTATTGCCAACATCAAGCATTAAAATTAATGAGTCAGGCCCCTCAGAATGATTACTTAATAAATGCTTAGGTCTTTCCATTTGCTTTCTGGTTTCTGAGCTTTTAGGGTACACTCAGTTCATGTTTTTGAGCTTTTCTCGTTAACCATGAGGACTAAAAATATTTAAAAAAAAAGAAAATCAGATTCTAATGTAATTAGTTACCTCCTGGAGCTGGTACTTGAATCTCACAATATTTGGTGTTCTTTATGATAAAGTGGGAGAGAAGGAATGGGAGAGAAGGAAGCGGTTTCTCCTCAGAGCTCTGGAAATAATGGTAACAGCAAACTGTTCAAAGACCTACTGTTTGGCTGTAGGAAAGGAGTCCAAGGATTCCATACTATTGGCATTGTCTTTCTAGATATCTTAGTCTCATCTTGTGGTTTTATGAATTATAGGTTGTGTCAGGATTTAGACACAGGCAGGCAGGGGACCAAGAGTCAGAGCAGGTGCAACCTGAGGCTCGGAGTAACAGAGGAATTCATAGTTAGGTTACAGGCCTGGGTTGATAACAAGGGTCAGGTCCAAGTCAGAAAACAAAGTCCAAATCAAGTTGAGGTTGAAGCCAGGAACAAAGAGCAGGAATGGTTGTGGCAGCTATAGGAAATCTAAATTATTGCCTGGATACTTCCTGGAACTCACTTTTAGTTGTATATAGATAGGACCCTATGAAATTTACAGTCCATTTTGGTCAATTTCATAGTCATAGGAATTTTAAAATAATAAATTTCATTATTTCAACTATTTAAATCTGAAATTTCATGGTGGTGTAATTATAGGGGTCCTGACCCAAAAAGCAGTTATTGGGGGAGGGTCACAAGGTTATTGTAGGGGTGCTGCAATACTGCTACTCTTGCTTTTGCACTGCTCCTGGCGGCAGCGTTGCCTTCAGATCTGGGCAGCTGGAGAGCGGTGGCTGCTGGCTGGGAGCTCAGCTCTGAAGGCAAAGCTGCCTCCAGGAGCAGTACAGAAATAAGGATGGCATGGTATTGCCACCCTTTTGCGCTCTGCTTGCAGAGCAGGGCCCTCAGTAAGCAGCTGCCATTTTCTTGTTGCCCAGATCTGAAGGTAGCAGCACAGAAATAAGGGTGGCATGGTATGGTATTGCATATGGTATTGCTGGTGGGGCACTGCCTTCAGAGCTGGGCACCCAGCCAACAGCCACCCCAGCCACCCAGCTGTGAAGGCAGTGCAGAAGTAAGGGTGGCAATAGCATGATCGCCCCTAAAATAACCTTGTGACCCTCCTTGCAACTCCCTTTTTGGTCAAGACCCCCAATTTGAGAAATGTTGGTCTCCCCAGTAAAATCTGCGTAGTATAGCATAAAAGCATAGAAAAAAACAGATTTCATGGGCGTGTGGAGGAGGAAGAAGACACCAGTTTTCATGGTGTGTGATGCGTTTTTCATGGCGATGAATTCGGTAGAGCCCTATCTATAGGGCAGGAGCCATGCAATTACAGCCTGTTAGACCCCATGAAGTGGTACTTTTTCCATGGTATGTGTAAGGTGGCCAGGTGCCCGGTTTTCGACCAGCAAATATGCTCCAAAAGGGGACCTGGCAGTGTCTGGTCAGCTTTATTGACTGGATACCCAAAGTCCAGTTACTGCAGGTGGAAGAGGCAGGGAGGTGCTGGGTCATCACCACCAGCCCCTGTTCAGCCGGGACCTTCTCCTACCTGCATGGGGCAGTTGCAGCTCCCAATCCTGGCTCTGCAGGTGAGTCCCTCCTGATCCGGGCAGGCAGGGTGGGAGGGGAAAAGCAGCGAGTGAAGGGGTGGGGAAGAGGAGTAGATGCAGGGAGAGCATGTGCCTTTGGGAAAGAAGTGGGACCTTGGGGGAAAGAGGCGGGGTAGGAAAGGTTCTGGCACACTTGCTGGGTGTCTGTTTTTTAAATATTACTAAGTTGGAAACCCAAAGTATGTGTCCACTGTGGGTTGTGGGCAGTGGAGCACAGGCTGGTTGCAGTGCGTACTTCGTGGTGGCATGAAGATGTCAGCTACCTGTCAGCTCTGCAGGCCTGGGTTCTAGAGCTATGGGCTTTACAGATTTGTAGCAGTGCCTGTTGTTGAGGATGCCTAATGCTTTCCCTTATAACATGCTATGTTCAGTTGCCCTAACTGCCCATCATGATCTTCTGCAACTGGGCTGAGAGAAATGATCTGAGTCATATCAATGTTATGTTGTTCAATGCTGCCAGGTCTCTAAAAAAATTAGAACCATCCCATGCCTGGGTGGCACGTGACTCCTGCATTTGGGGAGGCTGGGTGCGAGCACTGGAAGCTCCCTAGAAGTGTGGGTGAGTGGGGAACTGGTGCCTGGACTATGGCTCCATTCGAAGGCCCACCACCGCTCGGCCTCCTCCCCCTGAGGCCCTGCCCACACTCCACCTCCACTTTACACAGGCCGTGCTCCAGCTCAGCCGCCTCCCGCGAGGTCCCCCTGCCCATGCCTCTCTGCCCCCTTCCTCGAGGATCCCCTGCCTTCTGCTTGCACTTCTTCACTCCCTCCCCTGAGGCCCCCCTGCCTGCCGCTCGTGCCTCTTCACCCCCTCCCCTCCTTGCCACAGCCTGGGCATACTTTTGGTGGTAGTGCACCAAAGGTGGCAGGCCAGCACTCCTTCAGAGGTGTTGCCTGCCCTGGTCTCTTATATCCGCTGCCCATGATCTCACAAATGGTTATGCTGAATGCTGTTAAGAAAATCAGTATTGTTAATACTTGATTATGAGATGTAAGATATTGGCTTGGTCCAGGTTAGTTGGAGAAAGCTCTTAATTCTTGGAGGTGGCTTTTCACCAATATTTTCATTATTGTGCTCAGGAAAAGAAGATTGTCCAGTAATTAGCAAGGATAGCCATATGAAATTCCTTAAGTGCTTGCCAGAGCATTGCCTAGTTTATGATTGGATGCAAGACTTCCTGAAAGGACATTATCCATTAGCAGCGAGTCTAGGCACTTAAAAATTTCTGTCAACTAGCACAGCTGGAATGTGCAAGTTGTATGTTGTTGCTTGGATTTCCTTCAGTACTTCTAGGACTTCCTGTTATGTGAGGGGGCCAAATCTGAGAAAGCAGCTGTTAAAATTTTAATACGGCTATTTAGATATGTGTATGACTCCTATTAGTGGTCTATTTGTTGAAAATGAGCTTTAAATATTGTTCTGCATATATTAAGAGACAATGGGGAAACAACAAGCTATTCATCTTGCACTGGCAAATTTTTAGGCCATCCATGGGGTTCACCAGTATGAAACTTAGAATTGACAACAGTGTATGATTGGGTGAACCAATTAGCCAAGTGATGATGTAAGTTCCCCTCTTTTATATTTTCTTCTTGCTTGCTGAAAAGATCTTTGCTGTGACGTGGGGATCAGGCAGTCCCCATTGGTCAAGCAGTCCCCATTGCATACATGCTATCTCTGAGAAATTTCTAGGATGGCCATTGGGAGAGTGGATTCTCTTTAATGCGCCTTGAGCACATAATCTGGCTAGTGCTTTGCTGGAATTGAAAGCTTGGTTGTGGGCGTCTCCCCCCCGACAACATATTTTACTCCTGCGGGCATTCTGCACCAAAACATTTAAAATTCTGCGCACAATACTTTTTATGGTATAGCTTATCATGGTGTAATTTTTTTGTTTTTGTTTTATTTTTGAAGTCTTTTTTTATTTTAATGGTTTTTATTTAAATTATAAAAAATTGGTACAAAATTGAAGTGTGAGACACAAAATAGGCTAATTAAAATAATTTGGAGGTTTATACTAGAAGTGTTCAGGGTTTTTTTGCTACTATACAATACTTACTACTAGCATAGGTAGTTTTTACTTTACTAATGGTTCGGCGTTTTAACTGTACTGTGCAATTTGAAGGTTTTTTTTTAGGAGTGAACTTACATGCCAACAATTTTGTCTATAAGACATTACACCTGCATGTGCAATTGTTCGCCAAGTGCAAATAGTGATGTAAGTCTGGGGCTTTTTAGACCTTGCATTGTCTTGAGACAGTACTGGAGGAGGGAAAGCAAACTTTATTATACTGTAGGGGTAGCAGTGGTTTTACATTTAATTTAATGGTATTGGACTTTTGCCTTTTTTTTTTTTTTTTGGCATTAACTGATGGGGTTTTTTTGTACTAAATTTTCAATTTTTTTGTGGTGAAAAAGGGCAAGTTTTTGTTTTTTTTGCTTTGTATTTCTTAAGGGTACTTTTCCTTTGTATAGCATGTATTTTTTACATATTATACATGATATTATTGGAATATATTGACTTAATGCCATACATTTGAAAAAGCAGTTACAACATTACAGTTGTACAGTTAACAAAGCCTGGTTTTGCTCATTCAATGGATGCAGTATTTTTGCTGCTATTTTTTTGTTGGCTTCCTGTCACATTGCCTGTATGTGTCCTTGTTTCGTATCTGCTAGATACTTTTTATACTGTTTATTTTTTGATGCTTTTCCAGATTATGTCTTACGAAGTATTAAAAGTAGTGCACTCTTTTGCGCTGGTAAGGTAGTGTTAAAGCTTCATAGCAGAAGACCTAGACTGCTGACTTCAAGGGGTTAACCTGAGGTCTCAGTAAACAGTGTATCAATGACCTGTTATTTTAATTCTGGTGTTAAACGTGCTTTATCTGCCATTGCATAATGTGCTAGATGTTACTTTCCTAAAGTTGTATTAAATTCTTAAATTGTATTATATTTTGTCACAAAATTATTTTATTTGTTCTAAATGGGCTGTTACGGTATTAACCTTACTCTGAGTACATCTTGCTTCATTATATAACGGGTCGTCACCAAAGGTGGCACGTGAGCTGATTTTTGATAGCACACGGCGGCGGGCTGAGCAGCTCAGCCCGCTGCTGCTTTGGGGTTTCCGCCGCCAGCTCCTGCCAGCTGGGGTCCCACAGCCGGTCCCACTCAGCGCCTGCTGCCAGCCTGGGTGAAGGAACCCCAGGCTGGCAGCGGCTGAGATCTCAGCTGGCAGGAGCCAGCAGTCAAAACCCCCAGGGCAGGGGCGGGCTGAGCTGCTCAGCCCACTGCCGCTCTGGGGTTCCCGCTGCTTGCCCCTTGCCAGCCGGGGTCCTGCCGCTGGTCCCACTCAGCACCCTCTGCCGGCCTGGGTGCAGGAACCCCAGGCTGGCAGCGAGCTGAGACCCTGGCTGGCAGGAGCCAGTGGTCAAAACCCCAGAGCGGCAGCGGGTTGAGCCACTCAGTTGCTGCTCTGGGGTTCCTGCTTCTGGCCCCTTGACAGCTGGGGTCCCCGCCGCAGCCCCACTCACCTTGCTTCTAGTTGGAGTTCCAGCAGAACCCCGCTGCCAGACAAGGTCCAGGCCTCCGGCCCTGCTCAGCCCTACTAGCCGCCAGCTCCACTCACCTCAGTTGCTGATTTGGGGTTCCAGCCGCTGACCTCCTGCCAGCCGTTTAACAACTGATCACTCAGAATTCTGTGTGCAGCTTAAAGTATCCAAATCCGTGCCAGATATTGGAAAACTCAGCAAGGAAAAGCAAGGGCAAGGATCACACTAAACTGATAGGATCTGCATTTTAATTTAATTTGAATAAAGCTCCTGAAACATTTTGAAAACCTTGTTTAGTTTACATATAACAGTAGTTTGGTTATATAATATATAGACTTACAGAGAGACCTTCTAAAAAACGTTAAAATGTATTACTGGCACGTGAAGCCTTAAATTAGAGTGTATAAATGAAGAGACGGCACAATACTTCTGAAAGGTTTCTGACCCCGTTATATAATGAAATGTATGGTTTTCAGAGGAACCAGAATTACTCATAATCCAGCATGTGGGTCATTAGCTGTTAACAGACATAGCTGAAAGAACTATAAAATATTTCCCTTCAAAGAGAGAGTGCCAAGAGATAAGCGTACTTTTAGGGGACCTTAGTGAGCTAATGATAGTTCATGAAGCATGGTACTAAAGAATCAAAAATACAAAACCTTGAGTGGATTCAAATTTGAATATAATGAAAACTACTTGCTGTGAAAATGTATAATTTTTTCCTCCTGAAATGTAAAGCAGTTTTATCTTGCATTGGATATAGTGTTCTGAACAGAAATTATAATTCGGGCTGTCGATTAATCACAGTTAACTCATGTGATTAACTCAAAAAAATTAATCATGATTAAAAAAATTCATCGTGATCAATTGCAGTTTTAATCACACTGTTAAAATACCAATTGGAATTTATTAAGTATTTTTGGATGTTTTTTACATTTTCAAATATATTGATTTCAGTTACAACACAGAATATAAACGGTACAGTGCTTATGCTATATTATTTTTTATTACAAATATTTGCACTGTAAAAATGATAAAAGAAATATTATTTTTCAATTCACCTCATACAAGTACTGTAGTGCAATCTCTTTATCATGAAAGTGCAACTTACAAACGTAGATTTTTTTTGTTACATAACTGCACTCAACCCCCCCCCCCAACTGTGTAAAACTTTAGAGCCTACAGGTTCACTCAGTCCTAGTACTTGTTCCGCCAATCACTGAATTATGATTGAGAGAGAATGCTGGTTGCTTCCAATTTACAATGTCACCAGGAAGTAAGAGCAGTCATTTGCATGGCACTTTTGTAGCTGGCATTTCAAGGTATTTATGTGCCAGATATGCTAAACATTCATATGCCCCTTCATGCTTTGACCACCATTCTAGAAGACATGCTTCCATGCTGATGATGCTTATTAAAAAAACAGTGCATTAATTAAATTTGTGACTGAACTCCTTGGGGGAGAATTATGTCTCCTGCTCTGTTTTACTCACATTCTGCCATATATTTCATGTTATAGCAGTCTCAGATGATGCTCCAGTACATGTTGTTCATTTTAAGAACACTTTTACTGCTCATTTGAAAAAATACAAAGAAAGTACCAATGTGAGATTTCTAAAGTTAGCTACAGCACTTGCCTCAAGGTTTAAGAATCTGAAGTGCCTGCCAAAATCTGAGACGGATGAGGTATGGAACATGCTTTGAGAAGTCTTAAAGGGTCTTGAAAGAGGAACACTTCAATGTGGAAACTACAGAACCTGAACCACCAAAAAGTAGCTCTAGCCCCAGAGTCATACAAGGAGCTGCATATGAACTTCTGAAGAGCCGCATGTGGCTCTGGAGCTGCAGGTTGGCCACTCCTGATCTACATGATCATATTTTAATCAAACCACGTCACGGGGGAAGCATGCTCCCAGATTTTGGTTGAAAAACTGCTTTAATGCTGTCCTGAAGGTGTTTCCAGATGGTATAAACTGGAAGGTTGGCTCTCTGTAAAAGCTTGAGTGCTTCTGAAGTGGAGACAGGTCCATGGTGAGGTGCTAATTTTGACTTGAACTCCCTAGCCTGGGGTATCGCAGTGGGGATTCAGGGATACATGGAGACGCGGTAGGTGCAGAGACACATGGGGACGGGGTAGATATGCCTGACTGACTGGGAGAGGCTAAGGGTCAGCCAGGGTCTGCATGGGGGAGGCTCCCCAACTTCCTAACAATCCCTTTGCTCCTCCCAAAAACTGTTCTGTACTTCTCCACTCACACTGAACAACCATCCAGTTTAACTCCCAAGCTCTTTCCCAGGAATTACTTTCCTCTCCCTCAGCTCTTCTGCTATCCCTGACTCCCCCAAGTCTTTGCACTGCTTCTCAGAGGTGTGGGAAATATGTTTCTGTACTGTAGTTTAAATGAATTTGTACTCAAAGTTCTGTATTAATATGCCTAGTAAGGAATCTATTTGTCAAAAAACATTTAGGAAATGTTTTTGTTGTCTATATTGTAACAGACATAGTTGTTGACAGATATTTTGAAATAAATTACCAAAATAATTAGAGCTGCCTGTCAAACAATTAAAAAAATTAATCACAATCACAGTATTATAAAAAAGTCACAATTAATTGCAGTTTTAATTTCACTGTTAAATAATAATAGAATGCCATTTATTCAAATATTTTGGATGTTTTTTACATTTTCAAATACGGTATATTGATTTCAGTTACAACACAGAATACAAAGAGTACAATGCTCATTTTATATTTTTTTATTACAAATATTTGTGTGCGTGTATGTGTGTTGGGAGTGTGTGTGCATGTGTGTGTGAGCATAGGCACCACGTTTCTAATCTGGGGGGTGCTCCCCCCCCGGTTCACCCATGCCCTGCCCCCCCTTTCTCTCTTCCCCCAATGCCCCACCCCTCCCTGCTTCTTCTGACCCCTGCTCTGCCCCTGCCTTGCCTGTTCCCCGCCTAGTTCCACTCCCTTTCCTGAGCGTGTTGTGCCCTTGCTCCTTCCCCCTCCCCCTAGTGCCTCCATCCTGATGCCGTAAAACAGTGGATCCGTGGCAGGCAGTAGGCGCTTGGAGCGAAGGGGAGGTGCTGATGTGTGGGCAGGAGGTGCTGGGGGGGAGGGAGAGGTATTGATGGGGGGTGCTAAGCACCCACCATTTTATTCCCGTGGATGCTCCAGCCGTGGTGCAAACATGGAGTCAGTGCCTATTTGTGGGAGTGCTGTCTGTTTCAGCAGAGCACTCAGGAGCCTGACTGTTTTTTCAGCCAGCAGCAACAGCTGTCAGCAGCACTCACTCTTGAGCCAGCAGCAGCAGACCGGCTTCCCCAGTTCTCCGACCCTAGCTCAGTGGTGACCTGGTTATATGGGTAGGGAGAGGGGAACAGTCCGACATCAGCCTGCCCGCTCCATCCTGCGCCTATTCTGTGCAGAAGATAAGAGGCAGGTTCTCAGTCTGGAGCAGCTTGTCCATGGGTTGAGAGGGGAGGAGGCAGAAGCAACAGTGAAGCAGGGTGATGGGAGTAGGGGTACTCTGCCCCTGAAGCACACAGCAGCATCCCCCTGAACATGGCGCCCTGGATGGTGGCCCCCATCGCTCCCCTTAAGACTAGCCCTGTCCAGGAGGAAGGGGATGGTGCAGGTGGCAGGGGGCTAGGCTCCTCTCACTCCCCAGTAGGTGTTTAACTGGCTCTCCCGGATTGCCCACAGTCTCTTGTCTCTGGGCACTCACTGCTGCAGCTGATGCCTCCCTCCCCACCTGGCCGCTGCCAAGTCCCATCTCCCAAAATATGCGCTTAATGCTTATTTTAAAAAAAAGCTTCAGTTTGTTTTCAGTTAATCAAATGAGTTAACTGTGATTGACAGCCCTCAAAATAGTGCAAAGAATTTTTAATTTTTTGGCGCAGAATTTTCCCAAGAGTAGAGATTCTTTGGGGTGTCCCCACTATGCAACAAAGCAGGAAGCAAGTACACAGATGGCTGCAGGATATGGAGCTGGTGAACACCACTGGAGGAGATAAACATTGAGAAAAACAAGTGATGTTAAGGTACAAATGCTTCCCAGTCTGTGAATAAATGGATGCATAAAGTGCAGGATACTAGCTGCATGAGCTGTGAAAGGCGTGTGTCCTAACAGTACATGGATGCTTCTCTGGAAATGGCCTATGTGGGTGAGATGGTGATAGACTTAGTATGAGAAATAATTATTTTCCAGAGCATTGTCACCCTGCTAACCCCACTTTACCAACTGGTGCAAGTAAACACCAATTGTGTCAGTATAAACTGGTATAAATTCCTACCCTACTCAGATATTCTGTTCCCGTTGGACAATGGTGGGATTAGCCACTGGCCCTGGCCAATTGGGGGCCACTGGAAAAATGAGTGTCCCTGCATCCTGACCTGCCGCACATGCTTGGAGCAGGGCAAGTCACTTAAATCTAGCCTATTGCTCATCTATAAAAAAGTTAGATAATTTCCTACTTTTTGTTATAAGGACAAATCCTTTGGTGTTTGTGTGGTACTAAGATACTATGATGATTAGGGCTGGGTGATTAGAGATGGTAGAGTTTGTACTCAACCAATTCAGTCATCAAAACCCCATGGAATTTTGGAAGTCTGTGGGAAGCCAAGCTGTCCAAGAGGAGTCGCTGTGCCTCCATGTTGGCTCTTGGTCTCTTCTAGCCCCCATAGCAGTAAGTTTCTCCTAGAAACTGTGCTGTCATGCATGCCTTTCCCAAGTGCTATTCCAACAATGGTAGTGTTCTCTTCGACTTGGCAAACATATCAATTTCCCATATGTCGTCTTCTTTTTTTTTTTTTTTTAATTAAACTAAACTGATATCCGGTAATGGTAGTTATTTTTGAAAAACCAGAAGGCTTTAAAATTTGCTAGGGAGGGTGGCCTTTTTCACCTTTATAAAAATCTGTGCAAATTTGGCCAAGTCACAAGCCTTTGTTCTCTACAGACTTTCTAGATTTTTACAGCTAAAATTTCTGTAGAGTGGAGATTGGGACTGACTAGGTGAGGAAACTGGGATTGGGTTGAGGAGCCACAGGTGAGGGAGAGACAGGACTTGGGGCAGTGACAGGTTCCAGTGACAGGTTGGAGAGGAAATGGTTTGAGGGAAATGTTGGAGAGGAAAGGTTTGAGGGAAATGTTGTTTCTACTGCCTTGGTGAAGTCCACATCGTTGCCCGCTGCTTTGTCTGCTGCTTGTTCCCGCCTTGGATTCGGGAAGCTAGAGAGCTTCATCTCCACAGGCATCTGATGGAGGAAGCTATGTGTTCACATGCGTAATTAGACCCTGGACTGGCAGATCTGCAGGAGCAGTGCCTGTCTCTGACAGTGAAAGCCCCCCTGTTTTTCTCCTGTGCACTGGTGCCCCTGGTATCACCGCAACCACAGGAGCCCCACTGTGAACATAAGAAGCACGGCCATGGGCATAAGCGCAGTTCCCCGATGGGGACTGACCCTATACACAGTGTTGACTTCCCGAGCCTGGTCTGGTGAGAAGTTGGTTTGTGCATGTAACGGGAGAAATAGTCTGAAGTAAACAGGATGAAATTCAGTAAGGACAAATACAAAGTACTCCACTTAGGAAGGAACAAACAGTTGCACACATACAAAATGGGAAATGACTGCATAGGAAGGAGTACTGCAGAATCACAAGCTGGGGGTCATAGTGGATCAAAAGCTAAAAATTAGTCAACAATGTAACACTGTTGCCAAAAAAAAGAAAAGAAAAGAAAAAAGATAAACATAACTCTAGGATGTATTAGCAGAAATGTTTTAACCAAAACACAAGAAATAATTCTTCTACTCTACTCTGCACTGATATGGCCTCAGCTGAAGTATTGTGTCCAATTCTGGGTGCCACATTTCAGGAGAAAAGGTGGAAAAGTAGGAGAAAGTCTGAGAAGGGCAACAAAAATTATTAAAGGTCTAGAAAGCAGAGAGAAAATTGAAAAATATTGAGTTTGTTTAGTCTGGAGAAGAGATGATGGAGAGAGAACATAACAGTTTTCAAGTACATAAATGATTGTTACAAGGAGGAGGGAGAAAAATTGTTCTCCTTAACCTCTGAGGATAGGACAAGAAGCAGTGGACTTAACCTGCAGTAAGGGTAGTTTAGGTTGGACATTAGGAAAACCTTCCTAACTGTAAGAGTAGTTAAGCAGTGGAATAAATTGCCTAGGAAGGTTGTGGAATCTCCATCACTGGAGATTTTAAAGAACAGGTTGGACATACACCTGTCAGAGATGGTCTAGATAATACTCAGTCCTGCCATGAGTGCAGGGGACTGGACTAGATTACTTGTCGCGGTCCCTTCCAGTCCCATGATTCTATGATTCTGTTCCAGACACTGGTGTTCAAGATAAATGTGAAGAAATCACATACAATTTCCATCACAGTCATATATTTTATTGGAACAGTTCTGGATTTTAAAAAAGGCAGAACTTTTCTTCCTAAAAGTTCTTAAAGCAATAGAAGTACTAAAGGAGAACTCGTAGCAAGCAGTGATGTTCCTCCTCTGGCTGATGGTCCTTACAGCTTTGGCAATATACATAACTCCATATGCATGCCTAAAGATGAGATGTCTATAAACACTGCCTAGCATGGCACTTTATATTAAATACAGACAGCATGTTTGTGAAATTGGCACTACTCGAGGATGTTTCTTTCCCTCCTCTGATGGAATCAACATAACAGCGTCCTCAGAAGAGTTGCATTTAATCCTCCAGCTCCACCAGCTATACTTGCTTCCAATCTGGGATGGAAGTCAGTCACTGGAGTTTTTGGGACAAAAAATATCTATATCAGAGTTCTAAAATTAAGAATAATATGTTGACCTCAAGTCTTTCTCCCTTAGCGACATGGCAGAGTGATCCAAGTAGTTGCCAGCAGTACTATGGTGATGTTTTATATGAACAAATGGGAGAGGAGCATATTCGAGCCTGTAGTGCAAAAGGTCCGTAGATCTATGGGAGCGGTTTATGGTACACCAAAATTATCCAGTAACTCTCCGCCTTGCAGGCAAGGTCAATATACTGGCACACTAACTGAGCATGAGTGATCACTATGCTGTAGTGACTGGCATCTTCCTGTGGGGTTATCTGGAGATAGACATATTTGCAGGAAGACTCAACTCCATATGTCAGATGTTTGCCTGCTCCTGCTCTGAAGAACAGTCAGTCCCTCTCAGATGTGTATCTTCCCTTCCCACCCACTCCCACTAAACTGAAGGGTAGGTCTTGTCTGTGTGTTCTCCTTAGCTGTCCCATCCCAAAATCCTCTAATTCAGAGAGTTCTTAGAAAAATCAAACAAGACAAAGCCAAAGTTATTCTGACTGCTCTGACCTAGGTGAGACAACAATGGTTTTTGGATCTATTGCGTTTATTGCAAGGAGTTTCTGTCCCACTCCAGAATTACAGACCTGTTGATCCAGCGAAGAGGTCATATTTGTTATCTGGATCAATTTGAGAGCAAGGGTGGTAGTACTTTGACAAAATTGGAACTGTCCTGTTCAGAAGAAGTACAACAGATTGTATTCAATTTCAGGGAGCAGTCATTTTGCCTTTGTTACGATTGTAAGTGGAAAAACCTTGTCTTTGTGGGCAACCAACAATAATATAACCCAGTATCATCTTTTATTTAATCCATATTAGAGCACCTTAATTTATTTGAAATATTTGGGACTCTTCCTATTGTCAAAAATAAATCTCACAGTCAGATCTACTTATCACTGCTTCATGAAGCAAAAGACTGTATTTAGCCATGATACTGTAAAAAGATCCTTGATAAAGTTAATGAATGTCTACTCTTCGGTTAGCAAACCCACACCTACTTTTAACCTCACTCTAGCACTTATTCATCACATGAAATCTCCCTTTGAACCCATGATGAGAGAATGTTCTCTGTTTATCTCTTAATAAAGATAGGGTTTACTGTAGCTATTACATCCTCTAGAATTGTTGAGCATACTCCAGATTGTTGTGGACTTCACTTTTATGGTCTTTCACTAAGATTTTCTGTACTTATAGGTCCTTTTTCCATATTGGGAATTTCCCACCAAGGTGAGAACATAATTCCATCTTAACTAGTTCATAAGTATGCCAGTATTTTTTCCTAGGCTGCATTCTCACACCCTGAATGCAAAGAGAACATTAGCCTTCTATTTGAACAGATGTGAGGAATACATAAAATCATTTGAACTGTTAGGCTCTTATGAGGAACAGAGCAGAGATTAGACAATCACATCCCAATGCCCTTCTAAGTGGTTAAACTCTGCAGAGAAGATTATTATAAACACACTGCTGTTTCTCTTTCAGAAGTGCTTAGAGCACACTTGACTAGAGTGAAGCCCATTTCTATTGCCTGTCTTAGACATAAGCCATGGCTACACTGGAGAGTTGCAGCGCTAGTGGTGGGTTTACAGTGCTGCAACTTACTCACCGTCCACACTTGTAAGGCACATACAGCGCTGCATCTCCCTGGCTGCAGTGCTGGCTGTACTCTTGGTCTGCCTGCGGTATAAGGATTGCAGCGCTGGTGATGCAGCCCTACTCCGCAAGTGTGGCCACCAAAAGTGCTGTCATTGGCCTCCGAATTATTTGGAAGTATCCCAGAATGCCTGTACAGCCACTCTGCTGTTTTGTTGTGAACTCTGGGCTCCCGGAGCTGTTTATCTAAAAAACAAACAGAGCTCCTGTTTGCTCGAGCAGAGGCAGGCAGGGGGATTCCTTTGGAATGTTCACAGCTAGTGTTTGCTTGAGGAGAGAAGCAACACGGCGGGGAGGGGAGGGGGGAGTCCGTTTTCGAGCAGCTGCTTATTTGGTCTGAAGGCTATTTGCATTTAGTGAAAAAGAGAGGGGTGGGGGAAGGGGTCAAAACTTTTAAAATGATTGAAGGTTGGTGCTGTGTATCTTCCCGTCCTTAGAACTTGCAAGGCAGGGAGCTGACACAGTGTCAGCTCCAAAAATCCACTCACTCTGTCTCCCCCACGCTCCCTGTCACACTCCACCCCACCCCCCTCTTTTGAAAAGCACGTTGCAGCCACTTGAACGCTGGGATAGCTGCCCATAATGCACCACTCCCAACAGTGCTGCAAATGCTGCAAATGTGGCCACACTGCAGCACTGGTAGCTGTCAGTGTGGCCACACTGCAGCGCTTTCCCTACACAGCTGTACGAAGACAGCTGTAACTCCCAGTACTGTACAGCTGTAAATGTATCCATACCCATAGTCCCATATAAGAACTTTGTAGAGCTGCTACTTGGAGCTCATTTAATAGTTGCCTTAGATCTGGCAAATAGATTTGATATACAATTCGGAAAAGTAGTATTAGAGTCTCTGTTTAACTAGGCCTCGTTGTCCTACCATCTGGCAAGAGTAGTACTGGTTGCCAGACTCCTAAGTGTGGGAATTTACAGAGGCCACCCGAAGAAGAAATGAAGGTTACTTCCCTGTAAACTGGAGTTCGTCAAGATGACTTTTGTACACTCACACTCCCTGCCTACTCTCTCCTCTTACTAAGTGTATTTATTTCAATTTTTGGACTTAGAGAATCAGTGAAAGGAACAGAGCCCTGTCCTTTGAGCCTTAGGAGGCATGAGAGTGCTCCAGTGGATGCTGCTACTACAAGATTTCACCAGTCCAACCTGTACTGTTGATGCATTCCAAGATTGTGAATGTGCAGTGGTCATCTTAAAGAACTTTGCATACAGTGGGTGATGTTCAAGAAATGAAGATTTTCTGTCAAATCATGGTTGTGTCAGCTAGTTATGTCATTGGAGAGGGGAATTACTTTGACTTGATGGCAATAGCAGATCCCAACCTCACATTAATGATCTTTGAGACCCAGGATATAATCAGTATTTCTCCAATTATATGAGGCTTAGCAGTTTTTACTATTCATATTGACATCAGTTATGATGCTTCGAGGACTTTCATGTTTACAGTATTGTCAGGCACAGCTCCTCTTAGCAATGTTTGCCACTGCAACATTGGAAAAATGGAAGGCAGTGACCATTTTGAAGGGGGAATGTTAACTATGAAGGCATCTGTGGCCTCAATCCAATTAAGAATGGTGGGAGGTGGCAGACATTTTGAAAAAGAACACTTCATTGTGAAATTGTATGTAAAAGGGAATTATTCATTGGCCCCTGCCTAAGAAGAAACTTTTTGTTATGAAAATAATGGCAAAAATTTACCATGAATCCTAAAGTAATTTTTTGAATCAGGTGTACTCAACAGGGAGAACAATAAGAGAAAGTTCAGGTGTGGAAGAGACACTAGGAATTGAGGGAATCAAGAGGGAGGTGAAAATTGGCTCTTGCCACTTTGTGCAATTCGAGAGTTGGGTAATGCAGCTAAGAGCACACTGGTGAATCTGATGCTAAAAGTTTTTTGTTTGTTTTTTAAGTCTGTACTACATATCTCAAAATCGTTAGAAATCTTATGGCAACATTTTGCTTAGGTTTGATGTTTAGTATTTATGTAATTTTTAACTCAAAAAAGGAAATTCCCAAACAAAAACAGCATAAAATTGGAGCTAAGTTTGAGTGCCTATCAATAATGTAATGTTTTTAGCCTTAAAGGGATGTTGTAATTATCCCCCGAACAAGCATTACAAGCTCAAACAATTCAGACTTTAATTTTAACTTAAAAGAAATTCAAACATATTTACTATGAAAATGCAAAGTTTTGGCATCCAAACCATTGTAACTTTGCCATGAAGTACCATAATGAGTAAAAAATGGAAAGGAAAGTTTGTCTTTAAAAAGCAGTTTAATCCAGTCTGAGACTGCAGTCACTGTTATGTACTAATTATAACTCCATGGTTAATTCAAGTTTTTGGTTTTTTTATCTGGGAATTGTAAGAGTAGGAAGGCTTTCTTTTGTAACTGGCAATTGATTTTTCACAAATTCTTGGAAGAAATTCCTAGTGACAGACTGAAATTTTTGTTCTATTCAGTCATGACTTCTCTTGACGGAAAAGAGAAATCATGCTGTATGTAGAATGTTAACTTTAATAGGGTATCTTGCAGTCCCGCTAAATATTTGGAACCTTATTTGAACAATGTTTAAAATAAATTATTTAGTAACTTGTGTAATTCCTTACTGCATTTTAGGGAAAATTGTGCCAGTCACAAAGTGCAAAAAAGCTATGGCTGATGTATGAAAAAAATGTCATCAAGTTTTTTTTCCTGTTACACTGAAAAACTGGTTGATAAAAATTTGCTAAACTGCTTTCAGTTGAAATGTGGTGTTCATGCTTGAAATGTGCTATTATGGGACAAAGTTCATCTTTGACGTAATACTTATGACCTTCCTCAGCTAGTGGCATTTTTTTCCCTGCAAACATGTGTTTGTCATTATGTTGACTATATTTTTTTAAACATGGAAGCACAAGCCAGAAAAGCAAACTCCTAGCTCAAAAGTAGCCTGATGTTGTTACAGTAAATGAGAAATATTGGTTAGGTTTATTTTACTCTAGTAAGAAATTTTAAAAAATCTTGTATTTTGTTTCAGCAACAGCCATGAAAATAAAAATTGCTATCTCCTGTAAATCTTATAACGGAATTCTATTTCCTTCAGTGAAAGTTAGTTTAATTAAAGACTTCATTGTTGGAATGGAATTTACTATATTAAAACTGAAGGATGCTACTGTTCCCTAGAACTTGGTCATATACCATATAAAATATGTATACCATACTCATTACAGTAGTAGCTGAGCTCCTACCAAAAGAAAATATTATTAAAATGAAGATTTGTGGCTCCATACTGTCCTACATTGTGACCATTTTGTGCACCAGAGCATTGTAAAGTGTACCAGAACAATGCAAGGTAACCTTAGGGATGTGCTTGGCTGGAGTAAGACTAGTGTAGCTGGTTCCATGCTTTTTCCTGTGGCCCTCCAGCATCTGGGTTCTCTTGGAGGCTGACAGTAATGGCTTCTTGCGTTAGGAACACTGGCTTCAAACGAACATGTAATTAAGCAACAATACCACAACGTAGGAGGTTTTTTTGACCTCACACAGTTATTCATTGGCTTATGTCTTACAGCATGAAGGTTTATATCCCTTGTACATATGTATCCTGTCTAATTCTGACTGTTCTTAATATCCATCTAAATATCTGATCCTTTTTTTGACAGATTTGTTATTTTGTCTTCATCAGCTTAAATGTGTGCAAGTAGATTTTTGTGCCTCCGTTGTCAAAAATTGACAATTTTGCAAGGCTAAGTTTATTATAGGTGGTATAGGTAACAATGGCAATAATTACGATCACCTTACTTTTGTCATTATTTAGCATAGATTCAGGAAACTGTAATTTTCACTGTTTTCATGTTCAAGAACTCACAGAACAGAAAGAGGTTGATTTTGTTTTGTTGGGGGTTTTTTGGTACAGGAGGAGGTGTGCTCATACAGAAAATAGCATCTGATGCTATTTTTTAAATTTTATTTGAGTAGCTTGAACTATAAATATTTATACTTCCTGTTGCTACCAGTCTGTACCAGTGAGACAGGATTTTTTTGTTTCCTTATCAGTTTTGGAATTCAGTACATTAAACTGAGTGAGGTGTGGTATATGTTTACTCAAAATCCAGACAGTGTTAAGCTATTTATTAGGATTTGTATACATGTGGAACTCTTCCAGAATAGCTGTTCATGAATAACTTCATATATGAACACTTTTATTATGGAATAAGAGTAAACTAAACTGGAACTAGTTATTAATGTGGATTAAGACAAATTTAAACTGGAACAAAGCATTCTTAGTGCCACACATGGAGTTATTCTGCAATAGGTATTGTGCTTTAAATTCACAGCCTACCTTAATCTGAGTTAATTTACAAGTATAGACAAACCTTCACATTTTACTGCCATCACCCATTCTTTAAAATGGCTCGACAACCACATGCTTCTGCACATATTTTAATAGTGGAGATTCCCAATGATAGACCTTTTTGAAACCCCATGCAATACCAAATGTCCCCAGTTTTGCTCTAGAGCAGGTCTCAACATGCACTCTACAGGTGATGCCTTTCTTCTGGAGTGGAACACCCCCCCCCCCATATGCTATTCCTCTCCTGACCTGAGTGATCCACAAGATCAGAAAGGTCAGAGCCACAGTGATCCTAGTAGCCCCCACATGGTCCCGACAAACCTGGTACCTGAACCTTCTCAGGATGACAGTATGTCCACCATGCACTCTCCCACTCCTGCCACACCTACTGTTGCAAGACGCAGGTCACGTCCTGCATCTGGACCCACAAAGGCTCCATCTCAGTGCCTGGCTCCTCCATGACTCAAGGAACCTGAGATGACCTGCTCAGAAGATGTTCAAAACATATTACTTAACAGTTGGAGAGCAATGATCCGCTGCACGTACTTACACAAGTGGCAGCGATTTGATATCTGGTGCCAACAAAAACAGCTGACATCCATTTCAGCCTCCTTATCTTTAATACTGGACTACCTCTTAGAACTTAAAGGTCAGGCCTCTCCATGAGTACAGTAAGAGTGCAGCTCTCCATTATCACAGCCCTTCACATAAAGTAGATCAGTTTTCTGTCTTTGCACACCCACTCACCAAGCGTTTCCTCAGAGGTCTCACTAACATTTACCCTGACCTAAGCGCCCCTACCACACCATGGGATCTCAACCTAGTTCTCCGGTCCCTCACCTGTTCCCTGTATGAACCTATGGCCATATGCTCCTTACTACACCTTTCTATGAAAGTAGTGTTTCTTGTGGTCTTTACATCTGCCAGACAACTAGGAGAGTTGGGTGTTCTCATGGCAGACTCCCAATACACTATCTTCTTTAAAGATAAAGTATCCAGGAGACCGCATGCTAAATTTCTACCGAAAGTCGTCTCCACCTTAACCAACCCATTTGCCTGCCGATGTTCTACTCAAACCCCTATGAGGATAGAAGACAATCCACACTCCATACTCTCGACATATGGAGGGCATTAGCCTTTTATATAGACAGAACAAGATCCTTTCATAAATCACCCAGACTGTTCGTCTCCATCACTGAATGCTCCAAGGGGAGCGCCATATCCAACCAGAGGTTCTCCAGGTGGATCTCCAATTGCATAAAACTATGCTACCACCAGTGCGACCAGCAACTCCCTGAGGAGATTTGCACGCATTCCACCAGAGCCCTATCAACCTCTGTTACTTCTTAACAATGTACCCATCATGGACATCTGTTGAGCTGCAACCTGGGCCTCAGTCCATAACTTTATGCAGCACTATGCCTCACAACAACAGGCCACTTCCAATGTCTCCTTTGGGCTCACTGTATTGTCTTCTCTTACTACTTCAGCACTGAAACCCCTTCCTTCCACTGGAGGGTACTGCTCTGATGTCACCTAAAGTGGAGCACCCACAGGGAGAGCACTCAAAAAAGAAAAGCTTACTCACTTTGTGCAGTAACTGAGATTCTTCCAGATGTGTGTCCCTCTGGGTGCTCCCTACCCTCCCTCCTCCCCTCTACTTCAGATTTTATTGTTTAGGCTCTGCGGTAGAGAGGAATGGTATGGGAGGGGAAGTTGTTTGCACAGTGCCAGTTAACCGCCTGAAGTGGCATGAGACGGGGACCGCACATGTGTGACCCCACTGGGCACTGCTTCCAAAAATCTCTGATTACGAGCACGTGAACACCTAAACTGGAGCACACATCTCAAGGAACCTCAGTTACTGCACAAGGTGAATAAACTTCTCTTTCTTCATGTTGTCCTCAATCTAGTCTTGACTTAAATGCAAATTTTAATCTGGAGTGGATATTAACTACATTTCTATTCTTTGTCTTTTCTGCAAGAAATGTTTGTCAAAACATATAATTTTGAAAGCCAGGTTTCTGACACTTACTACTTTTATAAGGCTAGGTTCACAGATAAGTTATATATGTCATGTTCTGGTAATGCAGTTTAAGTCCTTCATATCCAAGTCCTATGGCATTGATTGCTAATGTAACTTCAATGAATACTGAATTTGTTAACATAATTTACTGAACTCCAACTAATAAACTCTTGAACACTGTGTGGTTGAGAATATATTTTTAAGAAAATTTTAAAACTTTTAAGATGTTGGGAATGCAATATCCTAATACTAATTCACCATCTAAACCACAGAAAACTGATCATTAGAGAAATGCTCAGAAGATATAAACGGTGACTTATAAAAGGGAAAACAAAATTATCATTGTGATGCCTTTGCTTCTTTTTGACGTATTAAAGAAGATTTTTTTTCCTCTGCTTGTCTTTACATTAGAAATTAAGGTCTTTTCTAGCTTGGAATGTTCATCCTATGATAGATAAAAAGCTAGTGAAATGATATCCCAAGGGCCAAGAAAATGAAAGTCGAGTGGTTTGAGAGAAGTAGTTTTTAGTGAGACTTTACAAACATTACTTTTATTGTTTGCCATCTATTTAACTTCAATGCCTAATGAATATTTTGGAGAAAAGAAGCCTTTGTTAAAGGTTCAGTACACCCACTACTTCCATTAAAGATGTGAGAACTAACAATATACGTTCTTTGAGATCCCCAAAGTCCTCCAGTAAAGTCGGGGAAAACCAGATTTTTCACTTAAGAAATACAAAGAATCTCAAAAAAGGACAGGAAAGGTTTTAAAACGGGATGAGCAGAACACAAGCCTAATTCTTAAAAACTCCTTTTATGGTCACTTTTAGCAGAAGATGGCTGCTCAGTGAAAGTGTTAATTTTTAGCTTTAATATCAACTTCTTCAATGATAAACTTTTTTGAGGAAAGATTGTGTCCTCAGATATGTCTCATAGTACTTTACATAGTGAGGTCTCGCTCCTTTTTGGGTCATCCAGGCTCTACTATAATGTAATTATTAAAATAATGACATAGAAAAACAAAGTTGACATGGTTTATTAAATCCCTATAATGTCTACTACTCTTCGATTAAATGTGTATATTTGTATTAGTTAATTGATGGCTTGTTGTTTATGCATTGTCTCACTGGTTTCTTTATAAGATGCTATATTTTGTTTATTCCATAAATTGGTCAGTCCTAGGACCAGTTCTATTCAATTTATTCATAAATGATCTGGAGAAAGGGGTAAACAGTGAGGTGGCAAAATTTGCAGATGATACTAAACTACTCAAGATAGTTAAGACCAAAGCAGATTGTGAAGAACTTCAAAAAGATCTCACAAAACTAAGTGATTGGGCAACAAAATGGCAAATGAAATTTAATGTGGATAAATGTAAAGTAATGCACATTGGAAAAAATAACCCCAACTATACATACAATATGATGGGGGCTTATTTAGCTACAACAAGTCAGGAAAAAGATCTTGGCGTCATCATGGATAGTTCTCTGAAGATGTCCACGCATTGCACAGAGGCGGTCAAAAAAGCAAACAGGATGTTAGGAATCATTAAAAAGAGGATAGAGAATAAGACTGAGAATATATTATTGCCCTTATATAAATCCATGGTACTCGAATACTGTGTACAGATGAGGTCTCCTCCCCTCAAAAAAGATATTCTAGCACTAGAAAAGGTTCAGAAAAGGGCAACTAAAATGATTAGGGATTTGGAGAGGGTCCCATATGAGGAAAGATTAAAGAGGCTAGGCCTCTTCAACTTGGAAAAGAGGAGACTAAGGGGGAATATGATAGAGGTATATAAAATCATGAGTGATGTGGAGAAAGTGGATAAGGAAACGTTATTTACTTATTCCCATAATACAAGAACTAAGGGTCACCAAATGAAATAAATAGGTAGCAGGTTTAAAACAAATAAAAGGAAGTTCTTCTTCACACAGCGCACAGTCAACTTGTGGAACTCCTTACCTGAGGAGGTTGTGAAGGCTGGGACTATAACAGTGTTTAAAAGGGACATGGATAAATTCATGGTGGCTAAGTCCATAAATGGCTGTTAGCCAGGAATGGTAAAGAATGGTGTCCCTAGCCTCTGTTCATCAGAGGATGGAGATTGATAGCAGGAGAGAGATCACTTGATCATTGCCTGTTAGCTTCACTCCCTCTGGGGCTCCTGGCATTGGCCACTGTCGGTAGACAGATACTGGGCTAGATGGACCTTTGGTCTGACTCAGTACAGCCGTTCTTATGTTTTTATGTTCTTATGTTCCATAAGTGATGTCTGATAGTGCAGGAAGGGTTCAAATTCAGATATCTAACATAGATTAATTGGTGAAGTTTTTACCACAAAGATCCTCTTGTTAGCTGATGGCTATTTAGGACACCAGAGAGTGCTTCAGGTGCTACAGTTGTATGGATTTTTGCTCAAACAAGAGTGAGGGGTTTTGGTTTTTACACTAAGACCGACATATCTGCGAGCTAACATTTTCATATACCTTAACAAGGTCCTCCTTCCCCAGGAATGAATAGTACAGCTGCTACTATAGCATTATATCAATTTTATCTGCATTTGCTGATGATTGTTCAGTATAATAGAATGCCGTTCCCAATACCAAGTATGAGTTCTGGCTTTTGTTGTGTCTTTTGGGGGCATGGATGAGGTTCTAGTGGTTATTTGAGTGTGCCTCTGTGTCTTGTTCCCGAAGTACATAAACTAAATCTGAATTTCCTGGGGATTGAACATTAGTTATTTGGTTTTTTTTTTTAACTTTAACGGTCTTGAAAGGTAATTAACATTATGCACCCTGAAACATTAACATTATGAATTCTTTGGTGTGGGAATTTCCAGTTTTTATGTTTAAGTCTTATAGTCTATTGGAGAAGAACCTTATTCCTGCAAGTGGAAGCATACAAGAGAGAAGCCAGGCTCACCTTCACAGATCTCATAAGATTAGGAGGAGCAGGATTCCTTACTGCAGATCTCAGGGGATCTTACTGCATAAGGGAGGACAGCATGCCAAGCAGGAATGTCTCCCCTTCTCTTGTTCACCTGATCATTCAGGAGATGTAAAATTCTTTACAATTCCATCCCAACCCCATGTGCCTTCTGCTGCTCTCTTAGCTAGCTTGTGGAGCTGTGACAAACAGCTTGCGTAACTAAATATGCTATAGAAACATTCATATTTTAAAAGTTGTTAACTTTTGAAATAAGACTTCAGTCTGCTCAACTTTGGTCCTATAATCTCTGCTTGGGTAGTCTCATAAACTAAGTTTTAACTATCCTCTTTCTGTTAGCTACAATATGGAAAAATAGAAACTAGAGGACTTTTTGAACTTTTACATTAAAATCTCTATTTTAATGTCATAATTCAGAAACCCCGTTAGCCATTTCACTTCAAATCTTGTAGAAATATTCATCTTTGGCCCCAGACCTACTGTATCAATTTTGATACCAATCTGATTTTTTGTAAATTTTGTGTAGGGCTTATAATGGAAACTTAGTTTTGTCTTTAACTATGTAGTATTAGTCACCACTCATTAATATTGTATGTAAAACATTTTTTGCAGAAAGCTGTTAGTGCCTTTTTGAACAATACTATTCGTGTGCGTTTTAATACCATGCTTCTGTTTTATTTTTTTTCCTGTTTTGTAAGTAGAATAGAGTTGTTCTTATTCTTCTGAGGCCATGTCTACACTAGCAAGTTTCTGTGCAGTAAAGCAGCTTTCTGTGGTATAACTTCCAAGGTATACACACTGCCAAGCCACTTAGTTGCACACTTAGTTTAAAGCATAGTTGCAGTGCTGTAAAAAATGACCCCGACAAGGTATACAGCTTTCTGTGCTGGGGTTACAGTGCTGCAGTGCCAGTGTAGACACCCTGGTTGATTACAGCATTTGTTACCAGATTTGCCCATTACTTTGAGATAGGCTCATTTATTTGGGTTACTTTTCTGGGGAAGGGGATTCTGTAATTCTATCAGTGTACTGCTTGTGTCACTTGTGTGTTCATATGGAGCTCTACTTCTCCCTTTCTGCAAGTCCCCTCCCAATGGAGCTATCCTGCAGGACCTAGGTTCCCTAGGGCTGGGTTTCTCCAGCTCCAAAACCAGATGAGCACACACCCACGCACACATACATTAACAGAGCAAGTCTGAGCGGACCGGGTCAATCAGCACTGTCAAGCTGACCCCTTATATGTCCCTGGACTCACTGGGCTGGACGAAGCAGCACTTTCAAGCTGACTCTCCTTATGTGCCCCTGGGCTCCATGGACTGGGTCAAGCAGCACTTTCAAGCTGTTATCCTTGTGTCCCAGATTCAGCATGTCCCTATCCCCACCTTCACAGCACAATTGTACTGGCAGTAACCTACTTGATGAGCAAACCCCACAGTATTTTGGGCGCTGCAGGGATCTTTAGCTTAGGTAAAAGAAGCGTTGCTGCAGAGTAAATGGGGGAAGCTAAAAACACAAAAGAGTAAAGTTCAGCCAGAGAGAGAGAAGCAACCAACTTAACCATACAAGTTATTTATTGAATACAGGTGATAACTACGCAAGGAGGGCTAAACCAGCATAACATACATTATTAAAGTTTAATACCTAAGGTAGAAAGGAAAAATGAAGAGAGAGAGAGAAGGGGATCTCACCACTCCCTGAAGCTTGGACTGATTGGGGTTCCCAGATGATGCTGATAGCAGAGAGTCCTGAGGGCAGGAGGCAGGCAGAGTCCCCAGCATGATCAGTCAGGAGAGTAGGGAGTCCCAATGGAACTGATGCAGAGTTTGGATCTGAGCATCAGAACCTTGACTGGAGGGTGAGCAGGGATTTTTGTAGAGAAAATACAATTGTTCAAGGGAGAACAATAGATTTGTTTATAGGTGAGGCTGATAACTTAAGAGTTTTCTTTACACTAGACAAAAGGAGCTGATCATTCTTGGCTATGGGTGGTGTTTTCTTCCGGGGAGCTCACAATGCAACTAGGCGGCTTTACTATTTGGATATCAATTAAGTATTCATGACTAGAATTGGTCTGATAATTGCTGAGCTGGGTGTGTGCAGGCCTAGGTTCATTAGCATCTGGAGCAGAGATTCCCATGATGCAGTACTTCCCTGCTTTTTCTAGTCCCAGAATTCAGTGTGGTTCTTGGTTCTCCATTCTGTATGCAAATTGAGATGTCTTCCTGTCCCATCGTTCATGCAGATGAGGCTAGGGGAGTCTCTGCTCTCCATTCTGTATGCTAATGGAGATGTCTTAATCTTGTCACCCTTGTCAGGAGGGGTCTAGGTGTGTCTCCCAACGCCCTTCACTGCTCTCTGCAAGTTCTTTTCTCTGATGGGTTTTGGTTTAAGCAGAGGCTGAGGGGTGGGGGGGAGGAGTCTTTCATGAGTCAGGCTGGATGCTGCACCCTGGTTACCCAAGAACACAGAGGTGTCTGGTATCACATTGCGATTGGCCTCTGGGAGATGTCCCACAATGCGTGTTCTCGTCTCTCTGGTCATCGGTTTGAACTTTACTGCTTTGACCTCAGGTTACCAGCCGTGAGCCCCAGCCCTTAAATTCCTTGAGAATTTTGAAAGTAACCTTCCTGTTTGCTCGGTGACGCATGCAGTGGTCTCAGAATGTCTTTCCAGGTGCCCTTGCCTGCTCCACGCACAAGGCAGTTCTCCGCTTGGAGCAATGACAAGCTTCTGGACCTCATCAGCATTTGGGGAGAGGAGGCTGTCCAGTCCCAGCTGCATTCCAGCTGCAGGAATTATGATACCTATGGACAGATTTCACAGTGCATGACAGAAAGGAGTTATTACTGGGACACACTGCAGTGCAAGGTCAAAGTGAAGGAGCAGCAGAATGCCTACCACAAGGCACAGGAGGCAAACCGCTGCTCTAGTGCTGCGCCCACAAGCTGCCGACTCTGCAAAGAGCTGGAAACGATACTCGGTGGTGACCCTACCTCCACTGCAAAGGCCACTGTGGATACTTCAGTGGCTTGCATGCCAGTCGAGAGCAGACTGAGCCAGGAGGAGGAAATCTTGGACGAGGATGTGGAGGGGGACTCGGAGGCAGAGGATGACTTGGAGGTCAAAGATACATGCAGCCAGGAGCAAGATCTTCTCTACCCTGGATGAAGCTAGCCAGTCACAGCTGTCGGAGCTTGGCAAAGCGCAAACAGGAGAGAAGGCCACTGATGAGTGGCTTTGATTTTGGGAATCGCTGAAGTGAATTGCTGAGGGCAGGAAGGTTGCAGAAAGCAGGCTTGTGTCTATATGATGCGTGTACCACCACATGCCTAGTGTGAGTGGCGGAACAGGGTGTTGACTGACTCCCTCACTTCATGGGAATCTGCCTCAGAGATCTCCAACAGACTCTCATGGAAATACTGGGCAATCTGCTGCTGCTGCAGATTCTTTGGCAGAGCTGCTTTGTTTCTTGCCCCATTAAGGGTAACTTTCCCGCACCACTCTGCCGTCACTGTGGGGGGAGGGGGAGGGGGACTATTGCTGTACACAGGTGATCCACATAAGGGCCAGGGTGGAAGCCACAGTCTTGGAGAAGATCCTCCCTTGATTCCCTGCTCACCCTCAGCAGCGAGATATCTTCCCTAATGAACACAGCCTGTGGAAAATGTGGGGATAAGAATGATTATAAGGCCCCTCTACAGTTGCTGGCTCTCCCCAATAGCCACATGCCCAGTGTACAATATGGTCCTGGAACACTGATTTCCCCTGCCCTTGCGGTTACTCACCATTTTGGGGGTCTTGTGGCTCATGTGTGCTTTCCTGGGGTCAACCAGTTAGTGACAGGTATGTGAATAGTGGTTGTGTTTTAAATCAGTGAATCAGTGGTCTCTGTGTTGCAAACAATACTGCTTCTGTAAAATGTTGCATTTTGGCTTCATATATATGACCTTGGGAGCTCAGCCTCCCTCTTTACCGCCGGCTGAATGGTTGCACAGAATTAGAAAGTGACCATGAAGAACTAAAGGGGACTTTTTGCGTGAGGTCACAATACACTCCGCGGCTGAAAAACAAGAATTGAAGGCGTGGCGGGCCAGTGAAAAGAGGAACTGAAAGGAGAATGCGGCGCGCCAGAACGAAGTCACAGAGCGGCTCTTAAATGTTATGGAGCGCTAAATGGACACGCTCCAGGCACCACTATCACTGCAAAGGGAGCAGCTCTGTGCCCGCCCTCCCCCGCAGCCACTGTTGCAAAACTCTTTCTCGTGTCCCTCCTCAGACACTGCCAACACGCTCTTATCAACCTTCTGTGTCCAGTCTGTATCTGCTGCATTCCACTCCTGCCTTGTGACAGTCCTGTCCTGCAGACTCCCAGTACCCACTGCACTCACACCCGTCCCTCTGCAGTTTAGCCCTGCTGAAGTACAGTATCTGCTTTGCTGTACTCTAGAGGACAAGGTTGCATATGATACCTGGACATACACAAATCTTTAACCTGTCCTGGGACCCCACCTCCTCCTGGGACCCTCCCTTCCCCCCTCCTCCACAGTGCTGATGTGATTTTTTTTTGTCTGTCTCTCTCCTTTGGTGGTTGTTTTTTAAGAAAAGAATTATTTTGATTTGAAAGCAATTTTTATTCCATTAATTGAAAGCAAACAGAGCACTGCTAAGCAACAGGTAATTTTCTGAAACCTTCATAGTGCATTGTCTGCACCAATCACAATCACCTCCTAGCATTACAAGCACTGTAATGTTAGTGGTTTTCAGCTTCAAATGCTGCCTCAAGGCATCCCTGATCCTTATGGCCCCATGCTGCGTCCCTCCAATAGCCCTGGTCTCTGGCTGTTCAAATTCAGCCTCCAGGTGCTGAGCCTCAACAGTCCAGCCCTGAGTGAAGCTTTCACTCTTCCATTCACAAATATTATGTAGCATACAGTGCGCGGCTATAAGCATAGAAATATTGTCATCGGCCAGCTCCAGCCTCCCATATAGGCAGCACCAGCAGGCCTTTAAATGGCCAAATGCACACTCAACAGTCATTCTGCACTTGCTCAGCCTGTTGTTGAACTGCTCCTTGCTGCTGTCAAGGTTTCCTGTGTATGGCTTCAGAAGCCATGGCATTAAATGGTAGGCAGGGTCTCTAAGGATCACAATGGGCATTTCGACTTCCCCTATGGTGATCTTCTTGTCCAGGAAGAAAATTGCTGCTTGCCGCTTTCTGAACAGGCCAGTATTCCAAAAGATGCATGTGTCATGCACCTTTCCAGACCAGCCTGTGTTAATGTCTGTGAAACGGCCCTGGTGATCCACAAGCGCCTGCTGAACCATAAATACCCCTTCTGATTAATGTACTTGGGGAGGCTAGGTAGTGTGGTGCCAGAATTGGATTATGCGTGCCATCTATCGCCCTTCCACACTTAGGGAAGCACATTTGTGCAGAGTCATCCACAGTTTCAAGCACATTACCCAGAGTCACGGTCTTTCGGAGCAGGATGCGATTAATGGCCCTGCATGCTTCCATCAACATGCATCCAATCGCTGTCTTTCCCACTCCTAACTGGTTACGACCGATTGATAGCAGTTTGGAGTTGCCAGCTACCACAGTGCAATTGCCACGTGCTTCTCCAACGACAGGGCATCTCTCATTCTTGTGTCCTTGTGCTGCAGGGATGAGGCAAGCTCATCACACAGTACCATGAACGTGGCTTTCCTCATCCGAAAGGTCTGCAGCCATTGCTCGTCATCTCAGACGTGCATGACAGTGTGATCTCACCGCTGAGTGCTTGTTTCCCAGAGGCATTCCACTGTGGTCAGCATGTCCATGAATGCCACAAGCAATCTCTTGTCATTGCTACTATGCGTGGCGAGATCAATGTCAAACTCCTCTTGCCTTTGTAATTTAAGGAATAACTCCACTGCCTCTCGTGACATGTTAGTGAGAGCGAGCAGCATACTGGTCAGCAGTTCAGGATCCATTCCTGCAGCCTGAAAGAGGCAGGGTGTGAAGTACACAAACAGTTGAAAGATGGTGCCAAATGGGGACGGAAGCACAGGGATTGCTGGGATGCGAAGCATTGCATCACTGGGTATTGGGACAGGACCCAGGATGCCCTGCGACCCCCTCCGCCTTCCCACAACTGTTAACGGAAGAAGAGGAAGAGATGCTCTGTGGGATAGCTGCCCAGAGTGCACTGCTCTGAATACTGTGCCACAAGTATGAAAATGCTATTGCACAGGCAGCTCACAGTGTGGACAACAACAGCTGTTTCCTTTCGGCACTCTCTGAGCAGTGATGTAACTCTGCCAATGTAGACATACTCTAAGTCTAGCAACACAACCCCTTGGGGTTGAACTCTGCCAGCTAAAATGTTAAAGTGCAAATTGACCTGTCTATACTGGTCTTTTTCCTAGAGAATACAAGGCCCCAGAACTGAAGCAAGTCCAATCCTCCTTTAATTCTAAGAGAGGTAAATAAAAGTAGGGAACAATTCCTGATTCTTTACTGGTTGAGAATTAGGGAACATAAATTTTACTAATTTCCAAAGCAGTACCATTAATCGGTTAACATTATCAAAGATGGATTTTGGCAACCAGTGAGAGAAGCTTCCTGTATGCAAAAGAGAAAGTTAACAATACAGTTGATATAATACAATTGTCACATCCACTGAGACACCCTCAGCATGAACTTTACTTGCTGGCTGCCAAAAAATAACTGGTCGTCTTCCAGTTTGCAGTTGGAAGGGATTTCTGATCTCTATAGCATTTTATTTTTTTAAAAGAACAACAAATTAAACAATTTAACATTTTAAAATAAATCATGAATCAATATATTATTTTCTTTGAGTATAGACATTTATGACAAAATAGCATCAGATGCCTAAAACAGTATTTGATTGGCTGATAATTTGCTGAATGATTAACTTGATTAAATTTTTAGTTCATTTTTTATTTTATATAAAATTAAGTATCATGTAAGATTGTGTTTTGTTTGCTCTAAAAAGAATTTATAAAGGTACTGGGTTTTAGTTTATATGCAGCGATTTAAGTAATTTATTATTAAAATTTTCCCTAGTAGCTGTAATACTGTCACTGCAGTGATTGTGTGTATAAGTAGTAATAATGTTTTGTAAGTAAAATGCATATTATTGCAACTTTATTCTTGAATAAAAGCTGCTAAGGAGGAAAGATTATATAGTATAAGAGCATACTTTGTACTTGTGTACTGACAGTTTCTTCAGACTGTGTCATACTGTCTAAACCCTGTTTGGAGCCCCAGGATTCAAAAATGCTTGCATAATTGGGTACTGTTTTGTGACTTATTAATTGCTCTCTAGGGTATACAGCTGTATGTGAGCCAGACTGGCTACTTTCCCAGCTTGTGTCAGTGGCAGCTGTTTTGCTTTGAGGCAGATGGCCTACCGGAGAAGCAACCATAAATTAGGGCTACTTTTCTGTGATGTTCTTTTATAGCATTTTGTGACACCGAGAACTAGCAATGATGCAGTTTTTAAGTCTCAGTGTTTCATGTAGAAACCAGCAAATTTCACATTAATATTTAATATTAAACTTTTTTCTTTTTCGTGTTTACACATTTAAAGTAGCAATCAAGTCAGCAAGGAAAATGTTAAATTACATTAAGCAATCATTGATGTGTATCTTGTAGGAATGAGAAAGAAGGAGGCAGGTCTAGAAGAGAAATTAGTGCAAGAAAGATGAGACTTTAGAGACTTTAGGACAGAAACCAGAGTATTAGGGTGGAAAAAGGAACAGAGATGCAGAGGATAGAAAAATACAATGACTTAATAGGTTCATGGGCCATGCCTGTATGTAAAATTCTTCTTTATGACATTGTCTCCCCATTATCAAGAGTCACATTCCTGGCCACACGTCCACAGAATTATGTAAGTTCCTTTTATGCTTCAGGGAGAACCTGTTAGTCAAGGGCTCTGATGTTTACAAGTCCTTCTCAAGAAGAGTTTGTAAGGGTTGAGAGACTAGTCCAGAATCTGCACCTGGCAAGAGTCTCTTTGTATTATAATACAAGAGTCTGGGATACATTTTAATTTAAAGGTCTACCTAAGCTGACCTAGGTCTACCCATGTTGATGTATGCCTGATACATAAGTAACTGTCTCAACTAATTTCAAAGGGCTCAGTATGTGTTCTCTGGAAGTAGCTGGTTAAGACATTTCCTGTGGTTTTGATGCTCTTAGAGGCCACAGTGCAGGGGGAAATGGCTCTGTTAGAGATCCTGCTGTAGGATCTGATTGACTGCAATGCAGACAGGTTCTTTGGTTTGCAGAGGCTCTTAGGAAGAATAGGGTCAATTTGGAGTATGATTGGATTAGTCATTTGCATTTGGATACCTGCCACAATAATATGCTTAAATCCTTAGGAGACAGTCTTTGGTTGGGATGAAGGGTTGTTTGAAACTCTGAATAACCAATTGTATTTTGTTCTAGTTACTCCCCTATAGTTTCTGTTTGACTATCTGGTTATTGGGTCATCCGAGATTCTCCCTAGAACGAACATCCTTAAAGCTGTGGGAGCTCTTTGGCTTCTCAGTCTTCTGGAGCCTCTAGCAGAAATCCTTCCCTAAGATCAGCACACATTTCATCTGCTTGCTTTAACGATAGGAGTCATCCTGGAAGATAGGCACCCTGCCATCTCCTCTTCAGAGATCATGCACCAGAAACTCCCTGTGCTCCTTGGATCCCAACTCCTTGGTTCAATATGCCATATACTTACACATTCTGGAGCTTGCTATGTTGGCCATAATGGAGTCCACAGACTCAGTATTCTGGACATTTTCAACTTCATTCATTCATTTAGAGTCACAGAGTTAGGCCACCAGGGACCATTAAATGATTTAATCTGATCTCCTATGTATCACAGGCCACCCACCACACCTCACACTCTAAACCCAACAATTGCAATTAGACCAAATTGTATAGTCCACAGGAGAGAAGACTTTTATGTGCCACAAACAGAGAATAAGAGGATATTCCTTCCTGACCCCCACATATGGTGATCAGTGAAACGTTGAGCATATGAACAAGATAGAGCCAGCCGAGCATGAGAGAGAGAAATGCTTAGTTCTGCCTCAGAGCCCTAGCCATTCCCATCCAATGGCTCATTTCCAGTTATGACCATCCCTGATGTTCCAGAGGAAGGAGATGAAAAAACCCAAACAGAATACATTGAAGTGAGAGGGGGAGCTAAGGTCGTTTTCTGACCCCTGCAGATGGCCAGCTGTAACTCTGAAGCATGAGCCTTTAGAAACTTAAGACATAAACTAGAAGTGAGTCTGATTGCTGCTGAGCCCTGCCCCCTACCATTACAAGCAGTGCCGTCATACAATCACACTCATAAGTTTGTCTAGTTTTCTTTCAAAACTAATTAAGTTGTTTGTCCCCACAACTCCTATTAGGAGGCTATTCCAGAACCTCACTCCTCTGATGGTTTGAAACCTTGTTCTAATTTACAGACTGAATTTGTTCATGGCCAGTTCATATCTGTTTGTTTGTTCTTGTGCCAATCTTGTCCTTTAGCTTAAATAACTCTTTACCCTTCCTGGTATTTACCCCTCTAATGTATTTCTATAGAGTAACCATATCCCCCCCTCAGCCTTCTTTTTTTTTTTTGGCTAGGCTAAACAAGCTAATCTCTTCCAGTTTCCTTTCATAAGTTCATCCTCCTGTTCATCCTAGTATCTATTCTCTGACCTGCTCCAGTTTAAATTAATCTTTTTTGAATGATGGATCGCCATCAGCTTAACCTCAAAGAATCTTCACTTCTCCTCCTGAGGAGAATGCTTTTCCAGAGGAGCAGCAACTGCTAAGTGAACGCGACAATGCAGGAGTTGAAGACAACCCTCCAATGCCTTTAGCATATTCATCATCTTCTCCAGGTGAAGCGCTAGTAGTTTCAGTTGATTCAGTAATACAAGTGATTCTTTACATGTGAACAATTTACAGTTGTGCAACAAAAGCCTTGCAGACATATGAAAGTAGAAGTAGAATTGATGACTTCAAGACCTTTTAAGAACTCATGAGATTGGCAGGAACCCTTGAAATTCCTCTTGAAATGGTTCAGAAGACGTGATGTGAACTGATATCCTGCATCGAGTCTCACAGGATTGTTTGCTGTGCTCACATATAAGGAAATTTTGGATCCAGCAAGGGAATTACAGGCTACTCCAGCTTCTATCTCAGTTACATTGAAATGAGCTGATTGGAGATATCATGTCCCATCAAAGGGTTGTGAGTATTTTTATATACATCCAGCACTGCCCTTCTTAACAGTAACAGTAGCTAATGAAAGGGTATGATAGTCTGTTCTGCCAAATCCATGCTGAAAGACAAAGAACCACAAGGAAGAAGATGCCTCCTTCTGGCTACAGAAAGCCAAATTGCAGACTTTTTTGGCTGTTTGTGCAGTACAGGAGAGGGAGAATGGTGTCTTCTCTTTGGCTCCCTTCAACACAAAGTGGAGCAGTGTCTGGGGCCTCTTCTTCCTTGAGAGCTATGTTCCCTCCAAACTGTCACAAGAGGACCGGTACAAAGATTAGAGGTAAGCCAGCTTCTGCCAAGCACTTTCTGGTACCATATTCTAGAATACCAATGTAGAGTCATTATCTTGGCACCTCATGAAGTACCATTGAGACTGACTCTAGTGCTGGAATGTAGAATGGCATCGATTTTTTTTTTTTTTTTTCCCTGTGTGGTGCACACTGCTACATTGGTACTGACTATGTCTGAGGCATATGCGGCAGCCAGGGATCTTTTGTGCCTATGCATGCCAACTCACCTCTGATGCAGGACGAGGTCCAGGGACTGACTGTTCCTTCCACATAAGCACTGGGATGAGAACCTTCCTTGGCATCAGTACATTTGTTACATTTGGAAACTGAGCATTCTTCTTCGAGTGCTTGCTCATGTCCATTCCATATTTAGATGTATGTACTTGCCAGATACACCGGTGCCAGAAGTTTTTCCCTTAGCAGTATTCATAGAGGACTGGCCTCTGGAATGGCACCCACATGGCCACAGGGGTGTGATTGGCATCCTCCATCCTCAGTTCCTTCTTGCCGCCAGTGATAGTGCTGGAACTTCTGCTACTTCGGCTAGCTTTTGCTTAGTTCAGTATGTCTCTTAAATGTTTCTTTGTAAAATAGTTGTTTATAGTTTACTATTTACCCTTAGTGCTAGTTCTAGTCAGCTTATCCCAGACGGGACTCAGCCTAGGGATGGGGCATGCCCTGGTCCCCAGGCTTTAAACCATGCCATCATTGTAAGTGACCCATGCCCATCAGTGACCTGCACGTTAGCTGTTTACGGTGTCTAGGAGAAGGACACATAAGCGACAAGTGTAGCATCTGTGTCATGAAAACTCAGAACAAAAGAGGAGAGAGACATCTGCCTCAGGGCACTCCTGATGGAGTCAGCACTGACTCCTGCACCAGAGCAGAGGTCTGACTCGGCCCTGAGCACTGCAGTATAGGTATGGAGTGCCCCGCTGGTGCTGTCTATGAGCCGTCACCGATCCCCCTCCCCGGCCAAGAAGCCCAAGAAGTCAGCAAGAGGAAGATCTCCCACTTCCCATAAGGGAAAGGAGAGGGCCGGAAGAGAACCAAGACCCGTGCTGGGCAGCTCAACACTTCCATGAGGTAGTTGGGCCCCAGCTCACATTGAGTGGCCAAGCTCCTCTCCTACTGTGCTTGCCACACCAGACAGTGATGAGGGCCCCCGTCAACTGGAAGGCCCATCGACGCCTGAGGCTGTGCAGACAGCACAGGACATCTTGAGACTACTGGTGCCACCCACACCAGCTCTGGTGGTACCCAAGCTCGGGGTAAACCCACCTTGGGACCATTCTGAGTGTCCCTACCTCAGTAGTGCTGTTCCCCATCACGGGGGACATCCCACCAGTGCTCGCCCACACAGAGCCATCATGCTTCAGACTTTGGGAGGCAGGCTCAGAGAAGTCCTCTTCAGTCTCCAGACCCTAGGCACCAACAGCGGGATTCGAGGCATGGCTCGCTGGTAACCTGGCACAGACCTGCAGAGGCATGCACCCCCCCCAGCATGAGCGTTGAGACCGATCCACCGTGTCTCCAACACGTTGGCATCAGTCCTGCGACCGATTGACGGATTGGGGTCACCAGTCACTCACCTGCCAGCACCTGTTGCTGGGATGCAAATCCCCTCGATCGGGGAGATTCTACCAACAACTAGGCCACTCTGATTCCCGCTCTAGATCCCGGTACAGGTCAAGCAGTGTGAAGTGTAGATTGCCAGTCTACCGACGCAGTTACGCCGAAGATCCCAGAGGTCCCATGGGAGGAACTTGTCCCAGTCGGACAGGTCAACATCAAGGCACAGTGGCTGGCACCATGGTGAGGAGGGCCGCCAAGCCAGCCAGTCATTGTCACTCCGCAGCATCTGCTCCGCTTAAGACTCTAGTGCTGATCAGGAGTCTTTGGTAGGAGGACAAACTCTGGCACCAGTAGTACTGTCAACTTCATCAGCACCACAACGGTCTTCAGGCCAATGGCTGGCAGTGTGGTACCCCTGGAATCCATGGGGGTTAACCGAGGTTTCCCAGGCCACCCAATCAGTAGCGGGGGTCTCAATAGGCCATTAGCCACACCATCCCGCCCTCCTCCAGAGGTGGAGGCCCCACAGGGAAAGACCCTCCAGTCCCATGAGGATATAGGGGAACAGCCAGTTGGATCACCAGGGGATGTGGTGGATCCCTTGGTGCTGGCTTCATCCTTATCATCGCCGGACAAAGCAATTATGGGTCCTCCTCATCCAGTTCTGCTAGATGACATCATGGCTCATCAAGAGCTTTTGAAGAGGTTCGCTTCTAATCTGGGGCTCCAGGCAGAGGAAATTGAGGAGCCATTGGACTTAATGTTTGATGTTGTTTGCTCCACAGCATCTGCTAGAGTGGCTTTACCCCTACAAAATAATTAACGCCCTATGACAAACCCCCTCCTCCCTGCCACCCATCTCAAAAAGGGCTGAGTGCAAATATTTTGTGCCAGCTAAAGGCTATGAGTATTTCTATACTTACCCAGTCCCAAACTCCCTCATAGTTGAGGCTGTTAACCAGAGGGACAGGCAGGGTCAACCTGGGGCTATGCCCAAGAATAAAGACTCAACGAGACTGGATCTGTTTGGGCAAAATATTTATTCATCTTCCAGCCTTCAGTAGAGTTGCCAACCATCAAGCCCTCCTTGGCCTCTCTGACTACAATATGTGGCAATCTATGGCCAAATGGAGGGGATGGTATAACGGGATAGCCTAATTTTGGCAATTAATTCGTCTTTGACTACTAGCGGTAAATATGCCCAATGGCTTGTGATGTGATGTTAGATGGGGTGGGATCTGAGTTACTACAGATAATTCTTTCCTGGGTGTCTGGCTGGTGAGTCTTGCCCACATGCTCAGGGTTTAGCTGATCACCATATTTGGGGTCGGGAAGGAATTTTCCTCGAGGGCAGATTGGCAGAAGCCCTGGGGGGGTTTTGCCTTCTTCTGCAGCGTGGGGCAAGGGTCACTTGCTGGAAGATTCTCTGCACCTTGAAGTCTTTAAACCATGATTTGAGGACTTCAGTGGGTCAGACACAGGTTTGATACAGGAGTGGCTGGGTGAGATTCTGTGGCCTGCGTTGTTCAGGAGGTCAGACTAGAAGATCATAATGGTCCCTTCTGACCTTAAAGTCTAAGGTTCTATATACCTGGGTTTGTGACATTGCCTGTTTGACTTCTGGACTACTTTGTCCAGCTTAGTTTACTTCTTTACTGTAAATCTGGGAGATCTTCCTTGTTGGCTCATCACTTTGTCAGACAGGTCATTAGCCAAAGAAAGCAGTTACTGACCCAAGTGAAGCTTCTACCTTGGAGGCAACTGTGGAGATGCCTAAAAAGAAAATTGATACAAGCAGAAATAGAAGGGGAGGAGGTCTTCAGCACTAGGGAGACCTCTTCCTCCATATATCTCCATATTGTTCGGTGAAACTGACCAGGATATCCCACAGAGTTTAATGGAAAGGAATCTAACAAAACATCTTAATCCAAGAATTATCTTGTGCCAAAAGACAATTGGATAACTACTGGAACTGATATTGCAAAAACTTGAATATGTGTAGTAGTTTTCAAAGCCTTTGGTTTAGACAGAGAGGAGACGTGTAGTCAGATTGTTCAAAGCTATTTATTGTTTTCATCAAAATTTGTTTAGATCTGACTCCAGAGAAACTGCAGGGATAAAAAAACTTTGTGAAAAATTGAACATCCTCTCCTCTTCAGCTGAGGGCAGAAAATGTTAGAGCTCAGGTTTCAGCCTCTTATGAGATTGCTTCTCCCACGTTCACTAGTCTTCCAAAGTCTTCCCAGCAAAAAACAGGGAAGCTGAGATTTATATTTCTGATCATTCAGAAAAAAACAGATTTTTAAAAAAAAACAACATACCTTTTATGTATTACATAAGAGCAGTAAATGGTGCAGTTCACTTTTAATAAGAGATGCCAGAAATATTCTTATGCTGCTTTTATGTTTTACTACACTAATATTGAATTTTAATATTCTTTAAAATGCACATATCTGAGGGCAAAAATTTGCTAGAGTGCTTTAACAATAAACTTTTTTACTAAATTACTGTTACAGTAGGATAGAGCCTAGGTTACCACCTCTGAAATTGCATTCCTACATAATCTATATCACAAATTAGGTAATTTATTAATAGTGTCAAGGCACAAATATGGGATTTAGATTTTACCGCAAGCTAATTTCAAATACTTTTTAAAGGTAGTTCTGAAGAGTTCCTTATTATGAAAAATGTCTGGATTTTGCCCTTTACAGTATAAATGCCGCCTTTTTAACATTCAGATTTCAGATTGAAGTAAAATTACTACAAAATATAGTAACAGCTATACAGGATCAGAGCAGTGATCCATCTAGTCCAGTTTCCTGTCTTTGACAGGGATCAGAGCCAAATGCTTCATGGAAACTCCATTATGGACCAACTTAGGGATAACATGTGCATAATTTTTTTTTCCTAACTGCTATAAGTTAGTGAGTAGCTTTTCCTTGAATCAGGAGCTGAAGAAACCTAGAGAGGAGAAATGGCCTATTGTGTTTGTAGCCAGTTCTTCTTCCTTACCTTCCTTAAAGGTAATAAGACCATTAGGAAATATCAAATGTAGGAAGCTATATTTTTCCTATTGGGTGCTCCAAATTAGAACTCAAGAAGGAGCAATACTGGTAAAAGATATTCCATTTTCTTTTCAGCCCCATAACATTTGTCAGGAATCAGGGCAATTGTGGATCTGAATAATCTACAAGTGTCTGGAAGCTAAAATTCAAAATGGAAACATTAAAATCAATATTAACAGCTATTTCTCTGGTGGAATTTTTATCTTCAGTCGGTCTTCACAAAGCTTATCTGCATATTCCAAGACAGCTATCTCAAAGACAGGAACACTGTCAATACAAAGCTCAATCCTTTGGACGTGCCATCTCTTCAAGGATATTTTCTTCAGTCTTAATATTTCTGGTCCTAGCCCTTTGTCAAAAATGAATCCACATTTACTCTTGTTTAGATAGCATCCTTTTAAACAACTTTCAGTGGAGCAAGCAATTCAAGGCATCCAAAAGTACTATGCTTTTCCTAGAAGCCTCAGTTTTTTGCTAAACTTCCAGAAAAGCCACCTGTTGCCATATCAGACTGTCCTACATCTATGCATTGAGATAGATACAAAGTACCACGCTTCATTCTATTCTAAGGAAATATATGCCAGATACCTGGCTGTCATTTGTCAATTTCAGTCACTTTTTGTTTGAATATCATTCTACGCCAGGTTGAGTCAATTGGGCACAATAGTCTTATGTATGGAACTTCTCATGACATTTCAAAAGTATCTCTACATGCGCACTCCTAAAGCTTTCAGAATGTCCCATCCTCACTAAACTTAGAAGCAGCACTGATTTAGGTTCAGTCCCCGGAAAATTTCAGTTATAGATGCCAGCTTCTTTAGGTGGGGAGTACAGTCTTTCAGCCACATGATCTAGGGGCTGATTGTCTCCCAGAAATCGTCTCAAAGAATATATTGAGTGGAGAACATCATTGCATTTTGAACATGATATGGTATATGTTACCCAATGGGGAATCAAGTCTTTTACCGCTTGCCAAGGAGGAGTTGTGCCAAAAGAAAATTAGTGTCTATGCAGGCACTGTATGTCAAAAAAAAGCTTAATTTGACTGCAGACTGAGCATATGGACCAATCTAATTGGAGCCCTAGGTAGCTGGTGTTCCTACTGTTTACATATGTTTTTGGTGCACCAATGATTGCTATATTGTCCAGGCAAAATTGCAAGGTAGATTAATCTATCTCTAGCCACCAGAATCATGCCCTCTTTTTATTCTGACCAAATGGGCTCATGTAAATGTTCCTCCACTCTCTCTGTAATCCAGAATGATGCAGAAGGTCAGACAAGAAAAATCATCAGTAATCTTAGGGTCTCATGTTAATATTACAGACTCTGGTTTATAGACATAACTGCTATGTCCATGCAGTCTTATTTTGTCTTTCCTCTATTAGAAGATCTGTTGGCCTATGAAAATATAAAACATCCAGACCCAGTATATTTCCATTTAGAGGCTTGCACTTAGAAAGGAAATAAAGAAAAAATATAGAAACAACTCTCAAAGAACAGTACCAGTAAGTAATTTTCTTCCTTCTGGAATGGGTCCGCGAATTCAGGCTACCCCAGTATTTAGCATAATTTCTCGCTTTGAACTACCAAATACATCAAAGCCAAAATTACTACAGTTCAACAAATTCTGGATTTTTTTATGGGAATCGAAAGTAAGCATTATTATACTATCTTCTATATCACACTGGAGAATAAAACAAGAATGATCATTTCACATTCTCATGTAAAATGCTGCTTTCATTGCTTTCATAGAGCTCCAGTTAAACCAGAGGAGATGCACAGAGTGGCACCATTGAAGATCTTGGTTCCAAATGCCTTAACCCAATATCCTTGTTGAACCACTTCTTTCGAATCCTTGTATTTCCTTTCTATTAAGATAGCATACTTACTGGCATGTTATCCTGGTCCACAGGATTTTGTACTGGAGGCATTGTCCATAGAATCAAAATCCGTGCCTTCCACTTTGACAAAGGATTCTTTGTCAAGATATATCCTTTAACCTCAAACTAAATATATTTTTTAATAATTCATCAGTACTACATTCTGTCTGTTCAAAATCTGTATGTTCTAAAAAGACAAAATGACACTTCCTTTAGATACATAGTGAGCAATTAAAAAAAAAATCTGGAAGACCAGAGCATTTTTGAAGTTATTTGTCCTTGTATCATTCAACTATAGACGGTGAAAAGTCTAGAGGACATTGACAATCATAACAATAGAATAAATCTTGTGTAAAAATAAAAGCAATAAATGAAATTTAGCATCAATCTTAGTGAAAAGTATTTTTGCAATTAAGAGCAATGCACATGTAAAGCAGGATTTTTATGATTTCAGAAGAAATTTAGATTACTAATTTATCTTTCCTCTGGTTACAGAATTTTTCTTTTGAACAAGAGGATTTCTGCAGTGTTGATTTCGGAATGAAGTTGCTATGGTGTTAGTATCATTGTTTAGTTAATTCTAGGCTGGGTTGCTATGGGAATGCTTATTTACTGAGTTAATGCCTAACAATGTCAAACAGATGCTGCTAGCAACTAGGAATCATTTTCATTTGTTCAATAAAAGACTCCAACTGAAGTAAAGACTAATTTTAAAATAAAAAGTGATATTGAATAGGCACACTTTTTTGGATCATGCAATTATATTGGATGATGTCTGTCTTAGAATTTTCTATAGGTTTCCTTTCCTTAAAGAATCAAAATAAAAACAAATCATCCTGGGACTCCTGAATAGTGTTATGAGTCAAGTTTTTTGATTACAGGTGTATTTCTTAGCTCTGTCTGAAAAAACCTATCATTTTTGAAATTCACATCCTCATTATTTACCTATCTTTTAATTGTGTGTGTGTGTGTGTGTGTGTTTTTACTGCCTGGGGATTATACATTTTACTTTAAAATAGGACTGTTGAATCTCTCTATTCCACACCTGTTCAATTTTAAATTTAGTATCAAAGTAATACTGCTATGTAATATTATGTACCCCGAATACATATACCTTAAAATACATTTTTGAAATTAAATATTTTGAAATACTTGGCTACAACCAATCTGCTTTATTATTTGCATAATTTCAGAGACTTTAAGGCTCTGAAATGAACAAAAATGACTAATTCATAAGTACTGAAGATATTTAGTTTTTGTCTGAATTTTTTTGTCATTTGGAAAATATTAAATATTACACCCACATTTAGCTTGATTATGGCTGAAAAAAGTCTTCTCAGAAAATGAGTGGATTTTAGAAATGTTAACATCCCTTTTGTACTATCCTTAGTGCTATACTGGAGAAAAAATATGTTTAGGCTTTGTACATGGTAACACTTCCAGCAGTAACAATGAGGAGTCCTTCTGGCACCTTAGAGACTAACACATTTATTTGGGCATAAACTTTCGTGGGCTAAAATCCATTTCATCAGATGCATGGAGTAAAAAATACAGTAAGCAGTATATATATATTTTACAGCATATGAAAAGATGGGAGTTGCCTTACTGAGTGTGTGTGTTTGGGGGGGGGGGGGGTCAGTGCTAATGAGGCCAATTCAATTAACGTGGACGTCGCCCATTCCCAACAGTTGACAAGAAGGTGTGGGTATCAGCAGAGGGAAAATTACTTTTTATAGTGACCCATACTACTAGCATACTGCAAATAATTCTAGCAGTATTTGTAAACATTTTCACGCCTGATCAGCCAAGTGGAATAACACCCTTTGTGACATGGTTCAAAACTTCTCCACCTTATCCCTTGTCAAGCATCTCCTTTATAAATACATTTCTTCCCAAAGACCTGCAACCCCTCTAGCTCTATCTTAATAAAAATGCTAGCAAAATTTGTTACAAAATCCTAAAAAAAATCTAAAAAGGCTAGTGAAACTGACAAGACGCATGCTAAGCTTTGCAACTTACCCATTCTGTCTTTTGTTGCATATCTTTCCCCACCTTTCATCTGTATATTGTCTGTGCAGACTTCAGATTTCTCAGGGAAAGGCCTTTCTTCTTGTTTCTCTAGTGTGAATAATAACATGGTTGAGGTTATAAACTCTTGCAGGATTCTGGCCTGTGTTACGACACCACAGTTTCAGTTTGGTAAAGAGGTAGGTTTGGAGTTTTTAACACATGCTATCTTAGGGTACCTTTTTAAAATACAATAATTCTCAAACTGTTCTAATAACGTTAGAACCACCTCACTACCTCTTTTTTCATTTAAAAACAAGGGAAATGTTGCCCATGCTAGACACTTAAAATTATTCATATTTGCATGCTCCTGTAGCTGTACATGCTTTATAAACAGAGTATCCTGCCCTGAGATGAGGAGCTTCCATTCTAAATTAATGATAGGGTGATGTAGAGAGAGTTTCTAGCATTTTCCTGTGATAGAACAGATAATTCAAATTGCAGATTAAAAGGTGGTTCAGAGAAGAGTTATGAGAAATGAGTTAGGAGCATGAGAAAGCTCTCATATGAAGAGAGTTTGAGAATAGAAAGGAGAAGAATAAAGGGTATGTCTACACTGTCAGTTTTTTTGCCAAAAGTTTTATGATGATCCAAAAGTGCTAAAAGAAAATCGTTGTCACATGTTCACACTGTCTTTCCCTGTTGTAATAATGCATCCACACTGTGGGTCAGTAGCATCGCCAGTGAGAGCTATCCCACAGTTCAGCTCTCCGCCTTCTGCCACTAGGTCTTGTGGAAAGGCAGAGTGGATTGCAGTACATCATGGGTTTGGGCTCAGTGTCCCATGATGCATTGTTTTCTGTCCCAGCATTCTATGTACTTCTGTCTTCGCTTCTCAGCATTTTTCAGTGTCCCTTGTTTTCTGCTCACTCCACCATGGATCTTGCGCTGCTGTCCCATGCTCTGCTAGCATGTTGCAAATGGCAGTGCTCTTAATTTTGAAGTTTGGAAGTCAACGGGAATCACAGTTGCCTGATGTGCTGTCAGACAGCAATAGGATCAACATTAGATTGCTTTTGGCATTCATGGAGCAGCTGCACATGGTGGACTGTTGCTTTTGGGCTCATGACACGAGCACTGAGTAGTGGGATCAAATTGTAATGCCGGTCTGGGATGACAAGCAGTGGCTGCAGAACTTTTGGATGAGGAAAGCCACTTTCCTGGAACTGTATCAGAGGGGTAGCCATGTTAGTCTGGATCTGTAAAAGCAGCAAAGGAACTGTGTGCTGAGCTTGCCCCAGCCCTGCAGCGCAGGGACACCCAAATGAGAGCTGCCTTCGGTGGAGAAGTGTGTGGTGATCACAGTGTGGAAGCTGACGACTCCAGACTGCAGCTGCTCAGCTGCAAATCAGTTTGGAGTCAGGAAGTCAACTGTTGGGGCTGCATTAACACAAATGTGCAGGGCCATTAATTGCATCCTGCTTCAAAGGACCGTGAGTCTTGGCAATGTGCATGAAATAGTGGATGGCTTTGCAGCAATCGGTTTCCCTAACTGTGGAAGGGTGATTGGTGGCATGCATATACCAATTTTGGCACCCAACCATCTTGCGACAGAGTACATTAGTAGAAAGGAGTACTTCTCCATGTTGTTGCAGGTTCTTGTGGATCACCACGGGCATTTCACTGACATCAGCACAGAGTGGTCAGGAAAGGTGCTCGTATCTTTAGGAACATCGGCCTGTACAGAAACATGTAAGCGGGGACTTTCTTTCCAGACTAGAAGATTACATTAGGGGATGTTGAAATGCCCATAGTGATCATGGGAGACCTGGTGAACCCCTTAATGGCACGGCTGATGAAGCTTAACACGGGAAACGTAGATAGCAATAAGGAGCAGTTCAACAATAGGCTGAGTATGTGCAGGATGACCGTGTAATATGCATTTGGCAGATTAAAGGCACGCTGGCGATGCCTTAATGGCAGGTTAGACCTAAATGAGGATAATATTCCCATAATCATAGACGTATGTTACATGTTGTACAATATTTGAGAAGGCAAGGGTGAAAAGTTTGGTCAAGGTGGGCTGCTGAGGCAGAACCCATGGCAGCTGCTTTTGAGCAGCCAGATAGCAAGGCTATTAGGGATCACAACAAGGGCCTATTCAAATCAGGGATGCTTTGAGGCAATACTTTGAAGATGAGAACGTATAATGAATGTTGCTATGCTATGGTCTGAAATTGATGTTTTCAAGGCAGCACGTGTGATTTTTGTGGTCTAGGATTCAATGGAAGCAAATGATTTCACTGCTTGTTTTTTTGTTGCTGGTATCTGCTGTCATTTGCTGGAAAAAATAGAATTCTTATTAAAAAAATTGTTTATTGCACAAAAAAATACTTCACTTCACACCACACACACAATTGCTGTGGGGAGAAGAGGTACCAGGGGAGGGCCAACTTTCACAGCTGTGCATAAATCTAGCTCTCATTTACAAAGGTTTCCGTGGGTGTGGAGTGAGTGGAATAGTGAGAAACGCCAGACAGTGGAAAGGAATTCGCAGATGGAGTTGCAGAGGGCATGAAAGAGGTTTTGAATGTACTAAAGGGGAGGGCAGACACACATCTGCTCAGTCTGTAGTGTTACGAGGGCCTGTAGCATGTCTCTTTGCTTTTCCATGACTTTAATAATCTTTTTGGCTGAAGCCATAGAATAGGCCCATTGTGTGTTCTTGCCCGACTTTCTCTTTCCCTCCACTGCCTGTGTTCCCTGTTTTCAGCATCTGAGCATTGCATCACTGCTAGGAGTATGTTTTCTTTGATCCGTCTGGGGCACTTTCTTAGCCAGTGAAGGTGCTCTTGCCAGTGTGTAGGGGGTGCCTGTCAAGGCCACATCTGCAGAAGCACAAAGAACAATGCACAGAGGCATGATTAAGTACACACAAAGCATTGAAACAGGACAGTAAAGTACACCTCTACTAACATACCAATCACTTTCACATTGAACCGTACAAGCCCACGTGCTGGCGAACACCCCAGGCATGGTGAGTTTTCCCCATGATCGGAGGCATTGTACAGGGACAGAAAATCAATATGAAAGGGTCATGGTGAAGTGGTCTATGGACAATATTCTAAATTTTCCCCCTTCTCAACAGGCGGCATTCATTGTGCCAGATATTTCTCTCCTGAGAGTAAGCAGGGAAGAAAGGGAGCATCTACAATGCGCTTGTGGCTTCCACCCTGACCCTTATGCTGCTCGCCTTTGTGCTGATTTGTTCCCTGTGCAAATGATTGCAGAATGGCATGTGAAAGTTTCCTTCAGTGGGGAAGGAACCAGAGCAGCTCTGTCAAGGAATCTTCAACAGAGGATTGCTGAGTACCTCCCAGAAAGTTTCCTAGAGATCTCTTTGGAGGATTCCCCTGAAATCTTGGTGCGCGTAGACATCTTGTTCTGCCATACTGCCTAGCTGTGCAGGGGAATGTCCAGCACAGAGAAACACAGCCAGCCTTGTACATTTCAGTGTGCTTGACCCACCTCCTCACTTCACAAAGATAAACCACTTACCAGGGATCCCCTCTCCTGCTTTTGGATTGCCAGATTGCGACTGCTGAGACTGGCTAGACACCTCCAGACTGGAGAACAGCTCCTGACAGGATGCACCACCGGGTGACTCCGCTGTGGGCTCCACACTGTCTTCTGCCTCCACATCTTCCACATCTGCTCCAGACCTACTGAAATATCCATGAGACTCTGGGCTGTGGAGGTGGGGTCGCCACACCCAAATCCTTATAAAAATGGCAGGTCTGGGTCACAGCACCAGAGTGATGGTTTACCTCCCTTACATTCTGGTATGTATGTTTCAGGTGTTTGATCTTTGCTCTGCACTGCAGTGTGTCCTGATCATAGCCCTTTTTATGTAAGCCACAATAAATCTGCTGGTAGGTGTTGAAATTCCTATGGCTGGAGCGCAGCTAGGTCTTCACAGCCTCCTCTCCCAGCAGCTCTGCATTGGTCCAAGTGAGAGAGCGTTTGCTGCCTTGAGCCACCATTATCACCTGGGAAGATGAGACGTGAGCTCTCCACGCCGAATAAACAGGAAATGGAATTCAAAAGTTTCTGGGGCTTTAAAGGGGGCTGGGCAGACGGATGCTTACCTGGCCGCAGGGCAATAGATTTGGAACTGCTGATCAGAGTGGTCAAGATGGGCATTGTGGGATGCCTTCGGGGGGCAATTAAAGTGCTAAATTGAAGTGCGGTGTTTACACTGGCAATCTGTTAACAAAACTTTTACATAAAAAGCCCTGTCTCTCTCATCAAGGTGGTTTTATTTTGTTGGTGAAATTGAGTTTTGTCTCTGAAAATGGCATTGCAATGTGTACACCTCCACTGTTTCATCTACTAAAGTTGCCTTTCACCGAAACAACTTAGTAGTGTAGACAAGGCCTAAGAGGTGACATAAAAGTATATAAAATAATGGATGGTAGAGTATTGCAAGAGATAGAAAACCTTATGCTTCAGGGCTCAAAAGAATCTTTATTAACTAGTATGGATTGGGATGAGACCTTCAAGGGGTGCAGATTATCCTGCATCTGCCTACTTTGGGATTCTTTGGACATTCCTCTGAAGATCTGGTGCTGGCAGAGACAGGACCATATGGACTACAGGCCTGATCTAGTATGTTGGTTCCTAAGTTCCTATGTTCAAACTGCACACGTTACACTAGAGATCATTGAAATCTTTGAACATTTTCCTCATTATTTGAAAAATTCCTAAATCAGGCTTAAAAAATCCTGCTTGACACCTCTTTTATCTCAGTGTCTAAGCTTGTTTACCAAGATGAAAAGTACTGGTGCTCTTCACACGCTGACCCTCAAAGCCATGCCTCCTTTCTGCAATTTAAAGAAATGAAACAGTTTTAAACAGCTGATGAGTTGACTTTAAAATTGATTCTATAGTGTAGGTCTAAAGAGCTTCTTTTCCTTTTCCAAAGTCTTAATAAAACAAACAGAATTACAGTACGCAAACTGTAAAAAATACATAATCAGCAATGTATGAATTTGAAATACAATTTAAAAAAGAAAGGATGTCACAGGAAAACAAAGATTGGCAAAAATGCGTAACATACATCCCCAAAGAAAGAATGAAATGGATGAGAAATGACTGAATGAGGGGGAAAAAAAAGACAGGATGGAGAAAATGAGAATCATGGGGAGAGGGAATGAAGGAAAGAATAGAACCTACTGGAAACCGTTCTTTTTCTCATTTTCCATAACTTCCCCATACAGTTTTTGTTTGTTTGTTTGTTTTTTTAAATCAGCCTGTACCTGAATCAGAAAGTTTATGAAACATTTTAAAAGTCTAAAACTTTTTTTGGAAATTTTTAAATGTATTAAAAGCATTAAACTATGATTCCATTCTGAAAAGAAGCTATTTAAAAATGACATCTTTACAACATGGCCCTGTGTTACGCTCTGATGCCACTGAATATAAATTCTGCAGTAGCTTCACCTAAATTTAATGCTTTTATTCATTAAATGTGAAATTGAGTAATACAATAAATATTATAGTCCCTATGTTTATGTTGAAATTAAATTGTTTTATATTCTCTTTACATTTTCAGTTTTTAAAGTGTCAATTTTTTTTTGTATTACAATGCATAATTACATCTTAGAAGTCTTTGAAGGCAAAACTGGAGATTTTAGCAGTTGAATATAGGGGTAGTTTTGGGCTTTTAGCACTCATGGCAGCAATTTGTCATTGAGGGATATGCACATTAGGTGAATGTTTCTGTTAAAATGAACAGTGGTGACACAGCCCATTTGGATCTTTAAATTGTCATCTTTAGGTAGGCTTCACTCTTAACAGTCTATTAAGCCATTCCTCAGAGCTATTGTTTCAGCTTTTATGTCCATGGGGAAAGTTTCACTGGTTTAAATTAAATTGTTTTTTAAACCATCTTTGTTAAACTGAGACAAATGCATGTGGATACTGTTATTTGTGTTTAAGTGGCTTGACTTAAGCTAAATCAAAAAAGCCACTCTTATACCAAACTAAGTGTGATCACATTGTGGTTTGCACTGTTTTAACTGTATTGGTTTAAATTCACTCCTTAGGTTAAACTTGCAACTGTCTCAGGTAGACAAGACCTCATGCTGTCTGCAGACCATATAGACAAAAATGTACTAATCTATGTGTGGTTCACATTTTTAAGTTTTTCCTTTGTTGTAACAGTTTGAAACAGAATTTTTTAAAGAAGTGATGGCTTGGATTCTGGAGTACAGTAATACTAGAAAGGATGGTTTTTGCAGCAAATTTCATGGCTACAAATCCATTTTGAGTCCTATTTGCTAACTTAGCAGACTGAAGTTTTGCTCCTGTTAGTGCTTCAAAGTCAGTGCAACTCTCAGAGAGTGCACTGGATTTTACTATGGCCATCTTCAACAGAATTGTTAACTAAGCTCTGATTGTGGAATCCGTATTGATGATGGAGGAACCAGAAGGAACATTTGATTTTCATCTTCCAGGTTGAGTTTGTATGGCTTGCATTTAAACTAAGTAGATTTGGCCTGGATTGGGAGTTATTGAGAAACAAAATACAGGCCCCCCAAGATGCCTTCTTTACAGCCTCTTCTCCAAGAAGAACCACCTTAAGGGCTAAAATGGGTCGTAAACTGAACAGATGCTCCAATGAGCAAATCTTGTCAATCATATTTAAAACCAGCGATCCACTTTTGTCCCCGGAGAGATCCTGCCATGGAGTTATTGCAGTTGTATCTTTATATTTCTAAGTAAAGGATATATTCTGTGGTATTCTGATTTTTCTCTCAAAAAGGCAAGTGCAAGATACTAGCACGAGCAAACAATTGTTTTTTTGCAGTTCTAGATTTAAGTGCCACCTTGTGGACTGTTAGAAGCATTGGAGAAAATGAAATAATCCCCCACAACTCTCATGCTGAAAAATCAAGTAAGGGCCTGATGGAGAAGAGATTTATATAATAGTCATATTTTTCATAGAATTGACTTAAATAGAAGTAACACATACACAGAAAGATATGTAGTATGTGGTGACCTTTATTTTTCATTGCTGGCTGGCAAGAAGATTGTAACTTTCTTTTTCACATGATCTCACCATAACATTTCAGGCCTTTGTTACCTCACTTTGATTATTGCAATGTGTGCTACATGGAGTTAGCCCAGAAGATTATTGAGCTACTGTAGATTGTGGCAACCTACATGTTAATTTTACTTCTCCTGGGAAAATGTTGCATGTGTTCCTCTAATCAGCACTTTTTAGTTAATTTTTAATGTACGATTTGAGTTGTTGGTTTTTGACCTTATGGAGCCATACAGTTTTAAGGTCTTGGTCAGTTTAGAAAGTCGTTGGCTTTTAGTTTTGTTACCGTGGCAGTTGAAATCAGCTGGGGAGCTTAAGTTTATATCCAACAGGTTAAATGACAGCAGAATGTTTTCTTTTATGGTTCCTGGGCTGTGGAATATGTTTATTGAAATAATTTGTTCATTAAAATAATAATACTATAAATGAAAATGTACACTGCCGCCTTACAAATATCTAAGTCAACAAATGGATTTCATATTGTGCTCTGGAGGTCAACTTGCTTTGTCTTTATCAGATCAACATAGGAAATGTTTAGCCCTAAGGCCTTTCCATTCAAAATGCCTCTTCTGCAGTTGGAGGAGTGCACAATTGTATCTCTCCTGCTACATCAGTGCACAAGAAAAGAGGCACTGACTCAAGTACCTAGGACCAAACCATATTGGCTTCATAGATCAACAACTTGAATTATAACTGGAAGCAAAGAGCACTGGTACAATACACTTCCTATGGCAAAAATCGACTAATTGTAATTTCTGACTGATGATGAGGGGAATTCTCAACTGGAGGTATTGTGATCATATGCCCTGGAAGTTACAAAGGCATAGATATCCCACAAGGAGCTTTCCAGAGAGAGACCATTTCATTTGCCATACCAAACATAGCTTAAAAAGATAAAGTATTGAAGTACAATCCTGTCCGCCCCTTGGAGGATTTGCAAGCAAGTCAACAAAACCTTATGGCCAGCAGTATCAATGATCACTGATTTATCTAACTAAATATGGACATTTGATCTTTGTGAATTGCTAGTTGGGTCATCAATCAGCCAAACAAACCAAGGGAGTCTCCATATCATGCTAACTACCCATGTTCTGGAAGGGAGGAGAAGAAACCTGTGATTGCAGCAAATCAGTGTAAATCTGGTTTTTGCCCTCCATCCCTCCCCCTCCTCCCCACCTCCCACCCAAAAAGACTTCTCACAGTCAGAGGGAGAAACTTGCTACTCGCTAAAAACAGAAGCCTAGATTCACCAAGCTGTCCACAACTCAGAACAGTTCAGCAGGACTGCTTATATGGTGGCTATTGTGGAGAAGAAAACCTTCACTTTTACAATAGCCATGACATAAGATTGAAAACATTCTATACCACAATCTTTAGACCACATAGCTGAGGTAATGACTACCAATGGCATGCCAACCTTCATTTCATACTTTTAATCTGTTATAGGTCAACTCTGTAGCAACGTAATCTTTGAGGAGAATATAGTTAAATGATCAAGAAACATCTTTGCGTAAAACTTGAACATTAGGCCCATTACCTTAAATATTATGGGCTCCAGTTCAGCAAATCACGTAAATATGTGCTTAATTTTAAGAAAACAAGTAAGTCCACTGAAGTCCAGTTAGATTAGAATTAGAAGTTAACGTTGAAGCATATGCTTTGTTTTCCTGGACTGGGGCTTATGTGGATGTTTCAGGAGGGAAACAAACAGAACATGAATAGTTTGTATGATATGGAGAGTCCCTGTTTGGTTGGTTGATGTCTCAACTAGCAATTCAAATGCTATCTTTGCTTGGGATGTTTACAGCTGCATTTTTTTTTTAAGGCTACAGAGTGGGGCAGACTCTTTTCTACTGAAAAATACAGTGAATTTTACAAGAACTATGACTTTGTTCTTGGGCAGATGGGAAAGGTCATGTTGGGAAAATTGCAAGATGGAAGGCTAATTGTCATCATGCTATTTCACCAGTTATTTAAAAATTGATTATGGATGTATCCTTTGGAAGCAGAGTGAACAACATAGTGATTTCCGTGCAACACCTCCCATTTTCTTCATTTAATTAATTGCTGACTCTGACCCATAACTCTGTATTGGTACATCTAAAAGTATAATGTTATTTTATTAGTGTTTCTTTGTATGACACATCCATGTAGGATAGTCCCTCCTTCTGTGCTCTTTCTTTTCAATTTAAATGTTGTGAGTGTCAGGCCCAGAAAAGTTTGTTTCCATCCACACAGTGGATCTAGTTTATAAGGTTACAAAATCCAAATAAAATATTTATGTGATTATTGATCTCATCCTTCTTTTGTTGTTAAACATGAGCATTACATTTGATCATTAGATAGTATTTTTTATTGTGTGGCATGTTGGGGGAGCATGTTGATTGAACAGTCATTGTTAAATTGCAGGCTGCTGCTCAATGACTGATCTAATCCTCTCTACTACTGGACTTCTTCCCCTAGTCAACCCTTGATCCAACCTCATTTCACATAGGCACTGAATCATCTGTTTCACTGCATTGATTGGGTCAGATGTCAGGGAGACAGACCTGGGCATTGTTAGCATACTGAAGACACATCAGCCTGTGTCCTTTTATTGCTCTTTCTTGCAGTCTCCGATACACGCTGAACAGAAGGGGAAGCCAGGTTTGAACCCTGTGCACTCTTCAAGAGAGAGCCTTCAAGGTACAGGAGCAGCCACAAAAAATAACTCAGATCTTTCACGGACAGAAAGGAGTAGAGTAATTCTAGAATTGCAGGTGTCTGAACAATCATGGCAGTATCAACATCTTATTTTTGGACTGAAAATAGAGAAGAAGAAAAAAGAGCAGTGGATTATTCTTTTCTGTAATTTGTAGATAAATTCATTTGCATAGCCTACATTTATCAGGGAGAAAAACACAGTTAGAAATATAACCGTAACTTCTCAGTTACAGTGATATTATTGGGTTTGTAAGGTTTGAACATCACTAAAATGTAACAGTGATTCTCTACATTTTATTTTCTGTATGTAGTTTTTATTTTTGGTCTGCAGAAAGAACAATGAATTGACGTATTTGTGCCTGATAGCATCTTCTGATTGCATTGCTGACGTATCAGTGTGGCTTTGGTGGTTTTATAAAGCTGTTCGTGACATGTAGGCTTGCAATCATATTCACAAAGCAACTTCTAACAAAACTTTTGAAGAAGAAAATGTTTTCCACAGACATTTTAGCAGATTTTATTTTTTCACCTTTAGCATTTATTTTGGCTTCTTGAGTTAGTGCTCTTAATTGAAATCCTTACTATAAAGTATTTACAGAAAAAAATGTTGTTGGTTGGTTTGGGGACAGAATTTGACTACTTTTGGGCAGAAAAAATCATATTAATGAGATGTATCGTATTTTAAAGAGCAGGGAATATTAATATTCTTTTACTATGAGAGAATAGCACAAATTGGAAAATAAAAGACCCAAGCATTTTACAGTGATTTACAAATAATCTGTCGTAATTTTTCAGAAGCATTTTATGGACTATGTGATTTAATATATCAAAGAATATGTCATAATATTTTGTTAATACTTACAGCCCTAATACAGTGGAGGCATGTTCTTTTGAATACGGAATATCGAAAACATATAGGGGCAGATCTTCAGCTGGTGTAAAGTGCCACAGCTGCTTTTAAATCAACGTAGCTATGATAGTTTACATCATCTGGGGATTTGCCCTGTGGCCCATCTTCTTATTTATTTTCAGACTTCCTATTTTAAAAAAAAAGGACCATTTACTTGTTTCTCATTTAACGAGCTGGAAGAATAGATGTCATACTCCACTAGGTTATGGGGGCAGGGAGAAAGAAGTAAGATATAAAGCCATCTGTTTTGTGCTTAAACATAGATAACTCTTTAGCTGTTGTAATTTTGAGTAGCTAATTGTATAGAATAGGGTTTTTTTGGTAGAATTATAAAATTTCTGAATGAAGGGAAAGAGTAGATGCAACACAGTAGAATTTTATTAAAGAATTGGCAACTGTTGGATAAGGACATTGTCATGTGGAATGCTAACTTGTTAGAATTTCTAAAAAAACTGTCATTTATCACTGAGCTTTTATCAAGATATGCACATGTGTAAGAAGTGGATGCCACTGCTATCTGAGTTTCTAGCACAAGGAAACTAACCTATAGAGATGCTACCAAGTATAGTGTTTACTACTGAAATTTCAGTGGAAATATATATATATTTTCAACCCCAATTAAACATCTTTAGTAGTGTTTGGGAAAAGGCAAAGGGTATGGATGAGAGCAAATTGCTGAGATTCAGTCCAGACAAACAAATAGGAGTGATGTTGGTGAGTTGAGGAGAGCAATTGGACAATATGATACAGATTGTATCTGCCCCACATCCCAACTGAAAGTGTATGTCTTCCACTTGTTACAGTTTATGAGTCTGGTTAGATTTGCAATTACTGTTGAATGGCAAATCAATTTTTTTATGTTTCCATCTGGTTTGGAGGTTCTGATCTTTTCTTACCAAAAAGGACCTCATTGTAATTCATACTTTTATCAATTTGTGACTCTGTTACTGTACAGGAATATACTCCACTTGAAGCTATATCTTGAATCCACTTGAAAATGAACTGGTATAGAATGTGGCCTACCACTTGTTAAATTAAAGATGAAGCATAGAGTAGGTCTCATATTTACCAGGGAAGAAGAGCTAATAACTGATGTCATTAAGAAAGCTGAGGTATTTAATGTCTATTTTGCTTCAGTCTTTGCTAAAATGGTTGCTAGAGACCAAATACTCAATACAATTCATATTAACAAGAGGGACTGAGCACAAGCCAAAATAAGGAAAGATTAGATTAAATAATATTTGGATAAGTTAGAGGTACACCTTTACCCCGATATAATGCGATCCGATATACCATGAATTCGGCTATAACGTGGTAAAGCAGTGCTCTGGGCGGGAGGGGCTGCGCACTCCGGCGGATCAAAGCAAGTTGAATATAACGCAGTTTCACCTATAATTCGGTAAGATTTTTTGACTCCCAAGGATAGCATTATATTGGGGTAGAGGTGTATTCAAGTTGGCAGGGCCTGCTTAAATTCATCTTAGGGTACTTAAGGAACAAACTGAAGCAATATCAGAACTGTTAGCAATTATCTTTGAGAACTTATGGAGGACAGGTGAAGTCCTAGAGGACTGGCAAAGGTCAAATATATTGTCTATCTTTAGAAGGAGAACAAAGAGGAATTGGGAGTTATATACCAGTCAGCCTAAATATGATACCTGGAAACATACTGTAACAAATTGTTTACAAATTAATTGTTTAATACCTAGAGGATAATAGGGTTATAAGGAAAAGACAGCATGGATTTATCAAAAACAAATCATGCCAAACAAATCTAGTTTCCTTTTTTGAAGGTTACTGACCTAGTGGATAAGGAGAAAGTAGTAGATATGATATACCTTGATTTTTAGTAAGGCTTTTAACACAGTCACACATGACATTCTCATAAGAAAACTAGGAAAATGTGATCTAAATGAAAATACTGTAAGGTGCATGCTTAATTGGATAAAAAAAAAAAACAGGCCCTCAAACTAATCTGTGCATATCTAGTGGGGTTCTGAAAGGGCCAGTCCTGGGGTCTGGTGCTATTCAGTCTGTTTATTAATGACTTGGATTATGGAGTGTGGAGTATGCTTTTAAAATCTGTGGATGACTCCAGGCTGGAAGGGGTTACAGGTTCTTTGAAGGACAGGATTAGAGTTCAAAGAGACTTTGATAATTAGAGAATTGCTCTGAAATCAACAAGATGAGGTTCGATTTAAGACAAGGTCGAAGTATTTCACTTCAGAAGGAAAAATCAAATGCACAACTACAAAACAGGGATTAACTGGTGAGGTGGTAGTACTGATGAAAAGGATCTGGGGGTTATAGTTGAGGCTACGATTTTGTCATGGCTATTTTTAGTAAAAGTCATGGACAGATCACGGCCATGAAACAAAAAATCACAGAAGCCATGATATGTCCCTGACTTTTTTACTAAAAACATTCCTGAGAAAATGGAGAGGGAGGAGGGTCCAGCACACTGCCCAACCCCTCTGCAGTATCCGGGAGCTACAAGGTCCCCATTGCCCTGCAGAGCCAGTTGGGGAGATGTGGGGGGCCCCTTTCAGTAGCTGCTGAGCAGCTCTGGGGTCCCTCTGCCATGGCCAGAGGCAGCTGTGAGCTGCAGGGGGTGGGGGTGGTGGCTGCTCGTAGTGCAGTCTGGGGAGATGTGGGGGTCCTTTGTGGCTGCTGAGCAGCTCCGGCGTCCCTCTGCTGCCGCCAGTAACTGGGCAGCTCGGGTCCCCACTGATGGCCAGTCAGCTGTGGGGGGAAGGACGGTCCCACTGCTACCAATGATGGCGGCTGGGGAGCTGTAGGGGGGCCCCTTCCACCAGCCGCTGAGCAGCTCCAGGATCTCTTTGCCTGTGGCGGGGAGTGGGGGTAGAATGGGGATGGGCTGCTCACAGCAGCTTAGCAGCTGCGGGGTGGGCCCTGACAGTGGTGGCAGCTGGAGAGCAATGGGGTCCATGCCAGCACCAGTGGCAGGTCAGTTGCAGGGGTCGCCCATGAAGGCTGGGCTGCTGCAGGGGTCCCTCGCTGCTGGCTTCAGCAGATGTTACTGAGCATGCTCAGTACACCCTAAGTAGCATATTCAGTCAGATTAGCAGTTTTTCACAGTACAGGACGGCTGGTTAGCTTTGGGGGCCTCCAGTGTCACGGAGGTTGCTGGAAGTCACGGATTCCATGACTTCTGTGACATAATCATAGCCTTAGTTATAGTGGATCCCAAATTGAATATGATTCAACAATATGATGCAGCTGCGTACAAGGCGAATATCATTTTGGGGTGCATTAACAGGAGGGTAGTATGTTAGACATGGGAGGTAATTGTCCTGTTCTATTCGGTACTGTGGAGGCCGAAGCTGTAGTGCTGTATCCAGTTCTGGGTGCCATACTTTAGGAAAGGTGTGGACAAATTGTAGAGAGTCCAGAAGAGAGCCACAAAAATGATAAAAGGTTTAGAAAATCTGATTTTTGAGGAAAGAATAAAAAACCTGAACATGTTTAGTTTTAAGAAGAGAAGATTAAGGGGGGACCTGATAACAGTCTTCAGTCTCTTTAGAATAGCCCTTAACATAGCTGATCATTTACTCTTCATGTCCACTGAAGGTATGACAAGAAGTAATGGGTGTAATCCGCAGCAAGGGAGATTTATGTTAGATATTAGGAAAAACTTTCTCACTATAAAGGTAATTAAGCTCTGAAAGATGCTTCCAAGGGGGAGGGTATGGAATTCTGACCAATAAGGTTTTTAAGAACATGTGGCCAAACACCTGTCAGGAATGGTCTAAGTTTACTTGAACTTGCATCAGTGTAGGTGGGTGGACTTAATTACTTGAGGTCCCTTCCGGTCCTATATTTTTATGATTCTATGAAGTGGACTGTCTTGTGGTGAATACATTAGACCAGTGCATCTCACTAGTTGACAGGGATATTTAAAGGTGTTCGTTTTTACATATAAATCACTGTAATGGATCTGCTTACTTGAGAGTCCTCCTCTCTGCTTGTGCTACAGTTCTGCAGTTCAGGTTTACAGAAGATGAAGATGGAACTTCTTGGATATATAAGAGGAGTTCCTGACAGGGCATTTTCCATGGCTTTCAAATCCCCCTGCCCCCATCCTCACCCTGGGTCCAAAATAGACAATATTTGTTCACCGCAAGACTTTTCTTTTGTGAGCATTTTGGGGAGTGGGATGTCGCTTAAGGGAGTGATTTTAGGGGGAAGTGAAACTGTTTTCTCATTGTTTTTCCTTTTGCTGTAAATGTATATGGCGACCATTGTTTTTATCGATGTTTAACTATGTTTATGAATTATTTCCAAGAGTGCTTAGAGCTTAGCGTAGGTGCCATTTTGTTTGCCTTTATAACTAGATAAATAAAAACAGAAAAGCGGCATTACCACCCACTGCTGTGACCTGTCTGATGGATGACTTTTTTACTGTCTCCAATCCTGTAAGATTAAAAAAAAGACCATATAGTTACTTTATCAATAAGTAAATTGTATTGCTCTTAAAATAGAAATCTTTTACTGACAGTTATTGCTATATTTGGTTTTCATATTTTATCATGACTTTTGTTTTAATGTTAGCAATTGAGACAGTGAAATGATCAGTTGAAAATTAACCTTTCTCACCCACCAAAATTTGGAGGGAATTATTGTGAATAGCATGAAATGATCAAGATGTATTCTACTAATACACACTTTTTTACTATGAGCATATAACTCATTACTATTTATTTTATCTCTTTTACAGATGATTCTTTGGGACTGGGATTTGAAACAGTGGTATAAACCCCATTATCAGGTCAGTCTGTTTTATCTGCATTGGGAAAGCTAATATTAATCTACTGAAAATGCACTTTGAGATTAAAGGATTCCCTCTAGAATGGCAGATTTCAATTTTTCCACTGGAGTTTTATAGCTGTCTAACTTGCCAGTATTTCTTCGGTATAGTGATTACTCCATCTTGCAGCTTCTCCTCACTTTCAGGTTCAATTCTCTCTAATTCTTGACTGCAGTTGCAGGTTTGTGAGTGCAGGTATTGCTGAGTCAGTACAATGACAATATCCTGATTTTGGTTCATACTCAAGGTGACTTGCTGGGCTTGTTGAGACCTCTATTTTGGTATTTCTCTGTGAAAGTAAATTCTTGCCAATTAGGCACATCCCTGGGATGATAGTTTAAAAATACATAAAATTAAGAAAGTGTACTTACAATTTTATGCAGAGCTGGTAGCGATACATGTAGTTAAGATTACCTAGCATTTTCTATTATAAGATCTTATTTTCAGCTGCTTATAACTTTGTCAAACTTTAATCATTTGGACTGAAATTTTCCATGCTGGGTGTCTCCCTCGACCATTTATTTATGTACTTATTTAAGATTTCAGCTAAAATGGTTCAGTCATTTCTTAAAACAAGGTTAGGAAAAAATGTTGTTTTTCCCATATTAAAAACTTACTTACACACATACTTCATTGATACATTCTAGTGCTTCCATGTGTTGGAGCAGAGACTTGAAATTTGGCAGGGGAGTTGACCTGGTATTAGGGATATGCCTTTTGCCATCCCCATGAAAATCATCCCAAATGTTAGGCTAGTTAGAAGCCTCTCTAAAAACATAGTTAGCATGTGCTCAGTAAATGCCTTCTTGAGTTTGGCAGCCAAATTATCTGGACTTCCTTTCTATACCAGTGCTTCATGTCACTGCTGCAGGGGCTGAGCAGAAATTTCCTGTATTTGTTCCTCCAAGCCTCAGTGGCTCTGGGCATAAGAACTAAGAGCATAGAGACTTCCTCTCTGGTGCTCTCAGTGCAGCTTGTGTTGCTGCCCAGGCTGCATGGAGGCAAAGGAGGAAGCAGCCTATCTGGATTGCAAAGGAGTGAGGAATGAGGGAGGCAAAGACAAGCTGTGGAAGGTGATAGGAACAGGGAGGGCAGATGGAGAATATATGTCAGATGTGGGGCAGAGAGAGGCTGAGGTGATACATGCTAAGGGAAGAGGGGACAGACATGGTGGACAAGCATAGAAGGATCTGTAACCAAGAGCCCATGCTCCCTTTTAGGACCTGGACTGGAACCCAAGATTCCTGAGTTTCTGTCCTCTGCTATCTGATAAATAGCTGTGAAACCTACTTGCAAATTGTGTGTCTCATCCCCCTTTAGAGACTGGTACATATAGCAATAATAGGCTATTATTCTCTGTCAGTTATTCCATTAGCTCAAATGATAGAGATGTGTTTTATATCTATAGTTCTGATAGTGCTGATGAGACATAGGATGGTCAATATCACTTCCCAGCCAGGAGCACCCTCCTGCACCCCTAAGCCCTCATCCCCAGCCCCACTCCAGAGCTAGGGGGCTAGGAAAATATATAAACCAAATTTAAGTTTAAAGACTGTTCATATTGCAAAGTCAGGCACTCAAAGATTAGGAAATGCTAGAATTAAGGTTGTCTGTACAACCTTAATACTCTCCCCTTTGCTATAGTCATTATAATAGTCTTTAGTTACATAATCATATACTATTTTTCCATAGAACTTCTGTCTTATTCAGTGCACAGGATGGACCATGTGCTGGGGATAACTAGGGTTGTCTAGTAAAGGAGGCTGTTGTCTTTTGCACCTCAGTCTCATTTGCTCAAGACACTGAAAGGTGTGGAATGAATGAAGCAGTAGATTGCACGTAGAGAAAGGATAGCCTCATGGTTTAAGCAGTTGAATTCTAATTGTAGCCTCCAAAGTACTTGCAAACCCTCCCAGATGGTGTCAACCACAAATATTATAAGCATACTCTGCACTCTGTATTCCACGTCATTAATGAACATATTGAATAGTAGCAGACCCAGGACTGTCCCTTGCAGGATTCCGCTGGATACACCCTCCCAGTTTGACAGCAAACTGTTGATAACTACTTTCGGAATGTAGTCTTTCAACCAGCTAAACACCTAACTTATAGTAATTTCATCTAGACCATATTTCCGTAGTTTTCATACGAGAATGTCATGTGGGACTGTGTCAAAAGCCTCACTAAAATCAAGATAGATCATGTTTTCCCTCCTATCCGCTAGGTCACTAACTCTGTCCAAAAAAACCAAAACAAAACAGGGAAATTAGATTGGTTTGACATGATTTCTTTTTGACAAACCCATGTTGGCTATTCCTGATAACCCTATTATCCTCTATTTGCTTACAAATTAATTGTTAAAAATTTGTTACAGTATGTTTCCAGGTATCATACTTAGGCTGTCTGGTGTATAATTATACTTGGTTCTCCTCTTGGTTCTCCTTTTTAAAGATAGGTATTATATTTGCCATTCTCCAGTCCTCTGGGACCTTATCTGTCCTCCATGAGTTCTCAAAGGTAATTGAGAAGAGTTCCAAAATTGCTTCAGTTAGTTCCTTTAGTACTCTACAAGGAATTTCATCAGGCCCTGCTGACTTGAGTACATCTAACTAGGTGTAACTCATTTTGTGCCTTAGCCTTTCTACATTCTTGTCCCTACATGCTTGTGCTTTGTTTTTGCACTCCTCCTTAGCAGTTTGTCTATGTTTCCACATTTTGTAGGATTTCTTTGTGGTTATTGGGTCATTAAAGAACTCTTGATGAAGTCATATTAATATTTTTCTTGTCTTTCCTTCCCATCGGAATATTAGGCAGTTGTGCCTTTAATATTGTCTCTTGAAAAATGCCAGCTGTCCTGAACTTCTCTATCCCTTAGGTTTTCTTCCCATGGGACCTTACCTACTAGTTCTAAGTTTGTTAAACTCTGCTTTTTTTAAGTCTGATGTCCTTAAGAACTGCCGTTCTGGGTCAGACCAATGTTCCATCTAGCCCAGTATCATTTCTTCAAGAATGTCCAGTACCAGAGTTTCAGGGAAGTGTACAAAATAGGACAGTTGGAGTGATCCACCCATGCATTCCCCTCCCAGTATCAGTGATCTGAGGTTTAAGGACATCCTGAGCATGGGGTTGTGTTCCTGATTACCTTGGCCATTAGTTACTGATAAACCTATCCTCCATGAACTTATCTACTTCACTTTCAACCCAGTTATACTTTTGGCCATCCCAACATCGCGTGGCAATGAATTCTATAGGTTAATTTTGTGTTGTGTGAAAAAGTACTTCCTCTTCTTTGTCCTAAACCTTGTTCCTATTAATTTCATTGTGTGATCCCTGGTTTTTGTGTTGTGAGGAAAGTTAAAGACCACTTCTTTATTTACTTTTTCCACACCATTCTTAATTTTACAGACCTCTTGCATGTTGCCCCTTAGTTGTCTCTTTTCTAAGCTAAAGAGCCCTGATCTTTTTAAGTATCAGAGGGGTAGCCATGTTAGTCTGGATCTGTAAAAAGCAACAAAGAGTACTGTGGCACCTTATAGACTAACATATCTATTGGAGCATAAGCTTTCGTGGGTGATCTTTTTAGTCTGTCCTCGTATGGAAGCTGTTCAATACACTTGATCATCTTTTTTGCCCTTCTCTGAACCTATCCTTTTTGAGATGGGGTGACCAGAATTTAGCATTGTATTCAAAGTGTGGGCACACTATGGATTTATATAGTGGCTTTATGATATTTTCCTATCTTGTATTGCATCCCTTTCCTAATAGTTCCTAATGTGCCGTTAGTCTGTTTGAATACGGCTGCCCACTGAACTGAAGTTTTCAGAGAACTGTTCATGGTGACTCCAAGGTTAGACTCATCTATCTTTAATTGCTAGGATTGCCTTTGGAGCCCTTTTTAAAAATTGGTGTTACATTAGCTACCTTGTAATAATCTGGTAGAGAGGCTTGTTTCAGCAACAGAACTAATTCTGAAATTTCATATTTGGGTTCCTTCAGAACGCTTCTGGTGACTGATTATTGTTCAGTTTATCAATTTGTTCTAAATCCAATTCTATTGTCACATCAGTGTGGGACAGTACACCCAGATTGGTCACCCGAAAAGGATAATTCTGATGTGGCTGTCTCCCCCAAATCTTCTGCAGTGAAGATTGATGCAAATAGTTTGTTTAGCCCAGGGGTCGGCAGCCTTTCAGAAGTGGTGTGCCGTATCTTCATTTATTCACTCTAATTTAAGGTTTTGTATGCCGGTAATACATTTGAATGTTTTTTAGAAGATCTCTCTCTACAAGCCTATATATTATATAATTAAACTAGTGTTGTATTGTAAAATAAACAAGGTTTTCAAAATGTTTAAGAAGCTTCATTTAAAATTAAATTAAAATGTTGATCTTACGCTGCCGGCCCGCTCAGCCCGCTGCTGGTCTGGGGTTCTGTTCACCTACGCTGGCAGTGGGCTGAGCAGGGCCTGCGGCTGGGACCCCAGCTGGGAAGGGTCCAGCAGCCAGAACCCCAGACCGGCAGCGGGCTGTGCAGGGCCAGTGGCCAGGACCCCAGACCAGCAGTGGGCTGAGCGGCTCAGCCCACTGCTGCTCAGGGGTTCCATCCGCCAGTTCCTGCCAGCTGGGATCCCGGCTGCCGGACCCGCTCACCCTGCTGCTGGTCTGGGGTCCTGGCCTTGTCCACATATAGTGAGTACCTACCTTCTCCCTGGTTCTGGCCCATTCTCTTCCTCTGTTTGCACAGAGCTGAGGGTGGGAGTGCACTGAGCACAGGGCTGGAGGTGAAGGGTCTGGCCAGGAGCTAGAAGGAGGGAGGGAGCTCAGGGTTGGGGCAGGAGATTTGGGTGTGGGGGCACTCTACCAGGGCAGCTCCCATTTGGTCTGAGGGGTGCAGATGGGAATGTGAGGGGGGTGTGCAGGAGCTCCCGTTTGGTGCTCAGGGTGGGGGTGGGGATGTGTGGGGTGCATGGGATGTTGGGGGGCCGGGGATGTGGGGGGATGCAAGAGTCAGGGCAGAGGGCTGGGAGCATGTGCAGGGGGTGCAGGTGTCAGGGCTGGCGGGGCTGGGTATGTGTGGAGATGCCAGAGTCAGTGCTGGGGTTGTGGGGGGTGAGGTGAAGGAGTCAACAGATGGCTGGGTGCATATGAGAGAGGTGCAGGGGTCTGGAGGTGTGTGGGGGTGCAGGGCTCAGAGCTGGGTGGGGGGGGGTCAGGGCTCAGGTCAGAGGGCTGGGTGACTGTCCCCCTCAGAACCCCAATCTCCCCTGCTCCTTGTCCCCTGACTGCCCCCCTAGGACCCTACCTGTCCCCTGACTTCCTCGACTCTTATCCACATCCCCACCCCCAGACAGACCTCCCGGACTCCCATCCACCTGCTCCATCCAACCGCTCCCAGCCACCTGACAGGCCTCCCAGAACTCTGGACCCATACAACCCCCACCCGCTACCTGCCTGCCCCAACCCCTCTCCACACCCCTGCCTCCTGACGGCCCCCCCCCGAACTCCTGACTCATCCAACCCCCCAGCTCCTGTCCCCTGACCAGAGACCCCCCCAACCCTAACTGCTCCCCAGGACCCTCCTTTCTCCTTGTGCCCTGACCCCTAACAGACCCCGGGACTACCATGCCTGATCCACACCCCCTGCTCCCTGACTGCCTCCTCCATATATCCCCACACCTAGCCACCCACCCCTTTCGGGATCCCACCCCCTATCCAACCGATCCTGCTCCCTGTCCCCTGACTGCCCCCACCCCTTATCCAACCCCCCTGGCCCCGGACCCCTTACCATGAGGCTCCAAGCAGAGCCAGATACGCTGCCCCGCGGGAGCACACAGCCCCACCCCTCAGAGCACTGCTCGCACAGCGGAAGGGCTCTGGATGAGTGGGGAGTGTCTTTCCCTCCCCACAGAGCCAAACTCTGCCCCCCGGGAGCGCGCAGCGCTTGGCAGGATTTTTAATGGCACACTGGAGTCCCAGCAGGCCACAGTGTGCCATTAAAAATTGGCTTGAGTGCCGTCTTTGGCACGCGTGCCATAGGTTGCTGACCCCTGGTTTAGCCTCTCTGAAATGGCCTGGTCTTCTTTGACTGCTCCTTTAACACCTTGGTTGTGTAGTGGACCTACTTCCTGTTTGGCAGTCTTCCTGCTTCTTATGTACTAAAAAAAAATTCTTACTGTTAGTTTTGAGTCATTAGCCAGCTGCTTCTCACAGTCTTTCTTGGCCTACTTTATTATATTTTTACAGTTAATCTGCCATAGTTTGTGTATCTTTGTATTTTCCCCATTAGGATTTGACTTCCAAATTTTAAAGGATGCCTTTTTGCCTCTAGCAGCCTCCATTACTCTGCTCTTTAGCCATGGTGGCATTCTTTAAGTCCTCATTTTAGTCTTTTCTGATTTGGGGTATATGTTTAGTCTGAGCTAAAGTTACTATTTTATGGAGTTTTTAAATTGTCTCCATGCTCTCTGCAGGCATTTATGACAGTTGCTTTTAATTCCAATCTGACAAGTGTCATCATTTTTATGTAGTTTCCCTTTTTAAAGTTAAATGTTACTGTGGTGATTTTTTTGGTATTATCCCTTGTAGCAGAGTGGATCTCTGCTCCTGCCCTGAACGGGTTAAAAACAGCCCGGGGAAGGGGCTGGGGCTGGAGAAAGCAGCCTTTAAGCTGGGCTGATTGGGGAAGTGGCTGAAGCTGGGGCCACGCCCCAAACTGAGCCACAAGGCCTAATAAGAAGGCCAGGGAGCCAGAAGCAAAAGGAGTCTCCCTCTGGCTGTAGAGGGAGAAGGGCCTGGCTGCAGGGAGCAATCCAGGGACAGTCTCCCTCTGGCTGTAGAGGGAGAAGGGTCTGGCTGCTGGGAGCTAGACAAGGTACCTTGAGTGGAGCAGGGCTGGGGAAAGGCAGAGGAGCTGGGGAGCTGCTGCCTGGAAAGCCCCAGGTTGCTGCCTAGAGGTAGGCCAAGAGGTACTGGGGGTTGCAGGGAGCAACCCAGTGGTAGGTAAAGGTAGCCAGGCCAACCCCCCTTTGCCTTTGATGAGTGGCTGATACTGCAGTCTGCTCCAGGGCATGGGGCTAGACAATGACTGGCCAGTAGCCAATACTGAGGCAAAGTGGGGATAGTGGGGTGGGGTTCCCCTGGGAGGGGGGAGACCCAGTTAAAGGGGCACTGAGGTCCAGGGAGGGGCCCGGGGCCAGCAGAGGATAGGTGGATCACTGGCCTGCAGTGGGCACTCCGTGGCTGGAAGCAAGCTAATTCCCCAAAGCAACCAGTAGGAGGTGCTGTGGGGGTGAGTCAACTCATTCACATCCCTCCTGAAAGGATATTATGTTATTACCCTATGGTCACTATTGCTGAGTGAGTCATCTATAGTTACCTCTTGGACCAGATCCTGTGTTCTACTTAGGACTAAATTAAGAACTGTCCCTACCCTTGTGGGTTCCAGAACTAGCTGCTCCAAGAAGCAGTCATTTATGGTGTCTAGAAATTTTATCTCTGCTTTATGCCCTCAGGTGACATTTTCTCAGTCAGCCTGAGACTGGCTGAAACTCACCAGTTTTATTGCACTTTCTGGTTTTGTAGCATCTTTAACCTGCCTTAGCATTTCACAATCACTGTCACCATCTTTAAGTGGTCAGTAGTATATTCCTACTGCTAGACTCTTTTTAGTCAAACATGAAATTTCTATCCATAGAGTGTATGGACAGCTTGTTTTACATAATATTTTTACCTTATTTGACTCTATGCTTTCATATAATGTCACTCCCACACCAGTGTGACCTACTGTATACTTTTATACCCTGATATTACTGTGTCCCATTGATTATATCCTCATCTTCCATGTTTCTGTGATGCCTTTATATCAATATCCTCATTAATGACAGGCACTGTAGTTTACCCATCTTGGTATTTAGACTTCTAGCATTTGTATAGAAGTACTTGTATATTTTGTCAATATTCAGGTACTTGTCGTCATGTGTTATATTTAAATGGGGCTCTATTTCGTCTGATTGTTTCTCACCAACTTCTACTTATACTTCATCAACTTCTTTCCTATCCTCTTTAGTAGAGTATAGAATTCCCCATTTGATAAATTCTTCCCTACAAAACCAGGGGTGTTGGAACAATTTGTATAATGGGAGTGCTGAGGGCTATTGAACCAAACTGTAAAACCTGTATATAATGGAAACCACCTCAAGTCTAGGGATGTGGCAGCACCCCCAGCATCCCTAGTTCCAGCACTTATGTACAGAATGTCTTTGCCAGAACTGTGTGCTCCTCTGCACCTATTGACTTTCCCCCAGCCCTTAATTAAAATTCAAAAGGTTGGAGAAGATTTTTTTAATGTGCCAGCATTTTAGTTTAGCTGGAGCCCATCTCTTCTGTATAGGCCATTCCTTTCCTAAAAGGTTCCCAGTTCCTAATAAACTTAAATCCCTCCTCTCAACACCATATGCACACTGAGACCTACAGTGACCTTATTCTGCTTCTCTCGCTTCTTCCTTTCCTTAGAATCATGAAATGATAGATTCACCCAAGATTACTTTCACTCAGATTACCTTTTGGGGGTGGGGGAGCTCTAATCTGAACCCCACAGCCCAGGGCTGAAGCCCTTGGACTTTGGCTTCAGCCTTGGGTGGTGGGCTCGGACTTCGGCTTCAGCCTCAGGCCCTAGTAAGTCTAACGCCAGCCCCGGTGAAGCCATTAAAGTGGGGTAATGACCCACTTTGAGTTCCCGACCCACAGTTTGAGACTTTAAACTGATCTACCTATCGCCCCCTTTTGGACCTCAGAATAAGTGAATGTATTCTTGTCATAATATTTGATACTGTGTTAGATATTTGCAGTATATTGCACAAACTGTCACTTTCTGTTTAAGGAAAAGATACATTTTCAGTGGATGATTGTGTGTTTTAGTGAACAAAATATATGTATGCATAGCTTAATAGTCTTAACTTTTTTCTTAAGCACCATCTTCCACAATTATTCCTTTAACTCTTCCCTGCCCCACATCAGTTCCCCACTTCCCACATGTGTATCTCAGGTTCTGAATCCTCATATACCATAACTAGAGCCTTCTCAGTCACTTAGCAAAAATAGTAGGAAGAATGGTGCCTGCCAGGAGAATCTAAAGCAGCCCTTTCTTTCTGCAGTTATGTGTAGTAGAAGTAGGTGTTGGATTCACCCAGAGACTGATTCAGTGAAGGTGGCTTTTTATTCACTGTATAAACATGCATAGCCTTGTTGGGGAAACAAGTAAACTTAAAAGCAGTTAGACAGCTGCTGAAGACAAGTGGGTTTTTTTAATACATTTTTATTTGCATTTTCTTCTTGTGACCCCACAGTTGAGAAATGAAGGCTTGCAGAATAAAATCTGGATACAGTTCATCATGCAACTGAGTGGCCAGCATAAGTAGGCACCATTTAGATGCAGGAGCACCTGCTTATACATGAAACCTCTACGCCAATATAACGCTGTCCTGGGGAGCCAAAAAATCTTACCGTGTTATAGGTGAAACTGCATTATATCGAACTTGCTTTGATCTGCCGGAGTGCATAGCCCCGCCCTCCCCGAGCACTGCTTTACCGCGTTATACTCTAATTCGTGTTATATCAGGTTGTATTATATTGGAGTAGAGATGTATTTTGGAATTGTTGTGGAAATAATTTATTTTTCCCAGAACTTGGAGTTATAAAACAAAGAGCCTGGAGAATTTTTGTCTCACTGTGCATGAAGCTGGTAAGAACACGAAACAAAAACCTTAATAAAGAGAGAAAGAATTAACAAAAGAGGATAATGCAGGAAAAGCAACACACACTTTTATTAGCCAATCACAAAAAGGAAACAAGAAAAAAGAGAATGCAGATGAAGGTAGAAATTGTTTATAATAGAATGTATAATAACATTTTAAGGATGGATGCAAGAAAAAAAACACAAGAAATTGGTGCAAAATACAGAGAACTACAAAGCCACACTTACAAAACAAACAAGTTCACAATTATCATACATAAATGGTGGCTGAAAATTCAATATTGATGTTATACAGGTAAATCAAGATTTTATTAATACTGTTACTTACTGAGTTGCCTTTCTTCTGCAAAGGTTTTGTATCCCCAAATCTAATAGTAGACTACTTTTTTTTCTCCAGATTTCAAAAGAATTTGGGGTTTCCTCCAACACTTTTTTGAAAAAACAAGATTTACCTGTTTTGTCTGTCTTTGTTTGCCTTCATTACAGTATTCCCATTCTGCAGTTTCTGCTCCGAATGTGAGACTACTGGGAACTCTCCTAATAAGATTTTTTTTTAAATCTCTTTTTAACATTTGAGCACCCATAGAGTTGTTGCTTTCTAAGGTCAGTTTCTAAATCATCTGCAATCTCACCACTGCTATTACAAATTATGAGGAAGGACTAGACCGGTCAGACAGGATAGGATCTGGTCTCTATCCACTCCGAATACTTCCCTGAATTCACAGGCATTTCCCAGATTGCCTAAAGTTTGATCTCTGCAGTGTAATGTTCATGATGTGAAGTCTGGCATCTAACACAGAGAAATAACCCAGATGGTTCCAACAAACTATCTCTTGCTGCAGTCTCTCCACCTTGTTCAGTCACACCCACATCCAACCAAGTGTTGGGAATTTCTAGATCTCTAAAGGCTACTCCTGAGGGCATCCTGCTCCAAAATATTAAAAATTCTGCACACAGTATTTTAAAATTCTGCAAATTTTATTTGTCAAATACATGTGAAGGCTCCAGCATGGCATTGGGAAGAACAGGCTACTGGCTGCACTGAAGTGGGAGATCACTGTGCAGCTCCTTCCCTGCCATTCCCTGGGGACACGAACTCAGAAGTGAGGCTGCACCCAACCCTGACACAGCACAAGGACCGGACCTGCTCCAGAAACACACCAGGGCCCTGCCCCTCTGTGCCAGGTGCACCAGGTGTGGGGAGACATGCTCAGCAAGGCAGTATCCAAGTGTGGAGGGGATTAGTGTGGCAGGATCCAGTTGTGGGTTGAGAGGGTTCTGTATGGGGCAATCTGAGTTTTGGTGGCTCAGTGGGGGATCTGGATGCTCAGGGGCTTGTTGAGGAGTTCTGGGTGTAATGGTAATGGGTCTCTGCAGGGGCTCCTGATGAAGGTGGTTGTGGCTTGGTTTGGGGGGGGGGATAAAGCTGAGCGGGGGCAGAGATCTGGATGCGGGACGCTCAGTGGGGGGTCCAGATGCTGGGTGAGTGGGGTGGGGACCAAGGTGCAGCTGGTTGGGGCTTGGTGTGGGGATTCAGGTGTGGGTGGCTTGTCAGCCTGGTCCAGGTGCAGGGGGAGTGTGGCTCATTGGGGTGGGGGGTTCTGAGTGCAGGGGGAGTGAGGCTCGGCAGGAGGGTTTGAATATGAGGTGATCTGGATGCAACAGGGTTGGGCAGATGGGGAGCAGCCCCCTATACAGGGATCCCTCCCCATGCAGCTGAGGAGCGGTGGGTGCAGGAAGTGGGAATGTGTGAGTTTGAAGAGCTTCCTGCAGCCAGCGGAGGAATCTTGGAGTGGGTCTGACCTGGCACCGGTTGCTGTGCAGAGGAAGAGGAAGCTCAGTCCTTCCCACTCAGCCAGGACTAGCAGCTGAGCCCAGTGCAGGGTAGGAGCCGCCAGCCAGGTCTTCCCCAGTCCTGTCTCCTGCCCCTCAGTGATTTCTCTCTCTGCCAGCTGCCATGAGCACCCGAAACATACTGCAGTGGTTGTATGACCATTCCTGTGTCTTCCGTTTGTTTCCCTGTTAGAAAGTTACATTTCTGCAGGAAAGCAAAGAAGTCTGCCTGGACATAAATTCTGCGCATGCGCAGATTCCCCCAGGAGTAATAGGCACAGTCCATTACATCCTCCTCTTGTAAATCAATTAATTATGTGACTATAATACAAAACTATAAACCAATTAAAAATTTAACTAACATATAACTCAGCAAATAATGCTGATATCATCAGAAGTCACCAGTACCTGACCCTCCATAAAATCATTTTAAAGATACTATTCTTTAAAAGCATGTAGTCCCATAGCCTTTTCTCACATGAATAATTCCACCATTGGATGTTTTGGTCATGGGAGTCTCTCTTTTTTCAAATGGTTTATTTTGCTAGAGACTGCTCTTTGGGGCCCTTGGTGTTCGTTAGGCAGTTCTTGATCCTACGTGATACTGAACTGATTTTACACAAGCTGCAACCTTCCAGAGTCTGCCCTTGTAGGTCTTCAAGCATCTCTTTTTCCAGTGGTCTCTGTAGTGCACAGGAATAATGTCTTTGTCTGACATGTTCAAAAGAGCAGGCAGTCATCTGGTACTTACTTCCATCCTGACATGGACTTCCTACTTCAACTGTAAGAAATCTTTCTTTAGATTAGATAACTGCCTTTGTGTGTCCTGAGCTTCTTCCAGATGATTTTTTACTTTACTCAGGTTCTGAGATCTCTATAAGGCTGCTGCCACTGGGTTTCTGCTTCTGTCCTCTGAACAATTTTCCCATTAACAATTGGGTTGACGAATATGATTAATGATGTGCCAGTCACTAGCACATTGCGGCATTCCATAATGACCAAGTGTGCATTTGTCCCTGATTCTCCTTTATTTTTGAGCAATGGTTGTATGTCTGCAACACTTGTTCCCCAAATTCCTCTCCTTTGCAGACATTTGGAACTAAAAACTTACAAATGGGACACAGTTGCGTATAAGTGGTTGCAGTGTCTTGCCAGATAAATAGTGCTTTTAGTTTAGCAATAATCGAATTTGCAGTTTTATCTGGGATCTTTATCACTCCTGAATACTTTGAATATAGATCTTTCCATTTTTACATGCGGTTTAGTATTTTTCAAACAAATATTTCCCATTGTCTGAGACCTCATAAACTCATGACAGCTCTTTTGAATTGCTGGGACTGCTGTGTGCACACCTTGAACATCCTTTTATTATCTTCTCAGTATCTCTAGATATACCTGTCCAATATGTTGTTGTTTGGTTCTCTGCATGCCCTGGTAAATTTCATATGGCTGTATCTAACATAGTACTGTTTCAGCTACCTTTTTTCCTCTACAAATAGGGTTCTGTCCTAACACAAAAGCAGATCCTTCATACGCAAGAAGGATTTAGTAGCAGGAACAACATCTTTCGTGTCTTGACCATCCTTTTTGCATCCATGTCATTACTACATGGAGCTGCAAGTTTCTTTTCCTGTACAGCCTTTTTTCTTCCAAAGGTCTAACTCCTTGACTGTCACTGTCTATCTCATAGTTTTTATAAAAATAGTTTAAAAACAGCTGTATTATCCTGCAGTATATGCAGAACCAGAACGTGCAAAAGCAGAACCAGGTGAGGAGGCAATGGCAGCGCGGTGACAAGAGTGATGAGGACATGGACACAGACTTCTCTCATAAGAATGGCCGTACCGGGTCAGACCAAAGGTCCATCTAGCCCAGTATCCTGTCTACCGACAGTGGCCAATGCCAGCTGCCCCAGAGGAAGTTAACTTAACAGGCAACAATCAAGTGATCTCTCTCCTGCCATCCATCTCCATCCTCTGACAAACAGAGGCTAGGGACACCATTCCTTACCCATCCTGGCTAATAACCATTAATAGACTTAACCTCTAAGAATTTATCCAGTTCTCTGTTAAACACTCTTATAGTCCTAGCCTTCACAACCTCCTCAGGTAGGGAGCTCCACAAGTTGACTGTGTGCTCTGTGAAGAAGAACTTCCTTTTATTTGTTCTAAACCTGATGCCTATTAAATTTCATTTGGTGGCCCCTAGTTCTTGTATTATGGGAATAAGTAAATAACTTTTCCTTATCTACTTTCTCCACATCATTCATGATTTTATATATCTCTATCATATCCCCCCTTAGTCTCCTCTTTTCCAAGCTGAAAAGTCCTAGCTTCTTTAAACTCTCCTCATATGGGACCCGTTCTAAACCCCTAATCATTTTAGTTGCCCTTTTCTGAAACTTTTCAAGTACCCCAGTATATCTTTTTTGAGATGAGGAGACCACATCTGTACACAGTATTCAAGATGTGGGCATACCATCGATTTATATAAGGATGGTAATATACGTCCTGTTTGCTTTTTTGACTGCCTCTGCACACCGTGTGGATGTTTTCAGAGAACTACCCATGATGACTCCAAGATCTTTTTCCCGATTCTTTGTAGCTAAATTAGACCCATCATATTGTATGTATAGTTGGGATTGTTTTTTCCAATGTGCATTACTTTACATTTATCCACATTAAATTTCATTTGCCCTTTTGTTGCCCAGTCACTTAGTTTTATGAGATCTTTTTGAAGTTCTTCACAGTCTGCTTTGGTCTTAACTATCTTGAGCAGTTTAGTATCGTCTGCAAACTTTACCACCTCACTCTTTACCCCTTTCTCCAGATCATTTATGAATAAGTTGAATAGGAGTGGGTCCTAGGACTGACCTTTGGGGAACACCACTAGGTACCGCTCTCCATTCTGAGAATTTACCATTTATTCCTACTTTGTTCAAACATGTGGAGAAGGGGATCCAGTGGACACAGTATACTTAGATTTCCAGAAAGCCTTTGACAAGGTCCCTCACCAAAGGCTCTTATGTAAATGAAGTTGTCATGGGATAAAAGGGACGGTCCTTTCAAGGACTGAGAACTGGTTAAAAGACAGGGAACAAAGAACTCTAATAGATTAGTAAGACACAATTTCCCTTTACAGAAACCATGATGACTTTTTCCCAACAATTTATGTTCTATGTGTCTGACAATTTTATTCTTTACTATTGTTTCAACTAATTTTCCCCGTGCTGATATTAGACTTAGCAGTCTGTAATTGCTGGGATCACCTCTAGAGCCCTTTTTTAAATATTAGCATTATATTAGCTATCTTCCAGTCATTGGGTACAGAAGCCGATTTAAAGGACAGGTTACAAACCATAGTTAATAGTTCTGCAACTTCACATTGAGTTCTTTCAGAACTCTTGGGTGAATGCCATCTGGTCCCAGTGACTTGTTACTGTTAAGTTTATCAATTAATTCCAAAATCTCCTCTAGTGACGCTTCAGTCTGTGACAGTTTCTCAGATTTGTCACCTACAAAAGCTGGCTCAGGTTTGGGAATCTCCCTAACATCCTCAGCTGTGAAGACTGAAGCAAAGAATCCATTTAGTTTCTCTGCAGTGACTTTATCGTCTTTAAGCTCTCCTTTTGTATCTTAATCATCAAGGGGCCCCACTGGTTGTTTAGCAGTCTTCCTGCTTCTGTTGTACTTAAAAAAACATTTTGTTGTTACCTTTGGAGTTTTTGGCTATTCGTTCTTGAAACTTCTCTTTGGCTTTTCTTATTACATTTTTACACTTTATTTTGGCAGTATTTATACTCCTTTCTATTTACCTCACCAGGATTTGACTTCTTTTTAAAAGATGCCTTTTTATTTCTCACTGCTTCTTTTACATGGTTGTTATGCCACTGTGGCTTTTTTTTGTTCTTTTACTGTTTCTTAATTTGGGGTATACATTGAAGTTGGGCCTCTCCTTATGGTGTCTTTAAAAAGCGCCCATGCAGCTTGCAGGGATTTCACTTTAGTCACTGTACCTTTTAATTTCTGTTTAACTAGCCTCCTCATTTTTGCATAGTTCCCCTTTCTGAAATTAAATACCACAATGTTGCGCTGTTGAGAAGTTCTTCCTACCTCAGGGATGTTGAATGCTATTGTATTAGGGTCACTATTTCCAAGTGGTCCTGTTATAGTTGCCTCTTGGACCAACTCCTGCACTCAACTCAGGACTAAATCGAGAGTTGCCTCTCCCCTTGTGGGTTCCCGTAGCAGCTGCTCCAAGAAGCAGTCATTTAAAGTATCGAGAAATTTTGTCTCTGCATTTTATTCTGAGGTGATGTTCCCAGTCAGTATGGGGATAATTGAAATCCCCCACTATTGTTGAGTTCTTAATTTTGATAGCCTCTCTAATTTCCCTTAGCATTTAATCATCGCTATCACTGTCCTGGTCGGGTGGTCAATAATAGATCCCATATGTTATATTCTTATTAGAGCATGAAATTACTATCTATTCTATGATGGTAGGTTCTATGAAACATGTGGATTCATTTAAGATTTTTACTTCATTTGATTCTACATTTTCGTTCATATAGTGCCACTCCCCCACCCCCGCACGACCTGTTCTATCCTCCTGATATATTTTGTACCCCGGAATGATTGCGTCCCATTGATTGTCCTCAGTCCCCCAGGTTTCTGTGATGCCTATTATATCAATATCCTCCTTCATCATGAGGCACTCATGTTCACGCATCTTATTATTTAGACTTCTAGCATTTGTGTACAAGCACTTAAAAAACTTGTCACTACTTATTTGTCTGCCCTTTTCTGATGTGTCCGATTCTTTATGTGAATGTTTCTCATCTGATCTGGCCCTTACATTATCCTCTTCCATCCTCTGCTCCTGACTGTACCCTGGAGAATCTCTATCAATAGACTCACCTCTAAGAGAAGTCTCTGTCCGATCCATGTGCTCCTCTGCAGCACTTGGCTTTCCCCCATGTCCTAGTTTTAAAAACTGCTCTGCAACCTTTTTAATGTTTAGTGGCAGAAGTCGGGCTCCACCTAAACCAAAGTGGAACCAATCTCTCCTGTATAGGCTCTCCCCATCCTAAAAGTTTTCCCAGTTCCTAATGAATCTAAACCCTTCCTCTCTACATCATTGGCTCATCCATTCAGTGAGATTCTTAAGCTCTGCCTGCCTACCTGGCCCTGCACATGGAACTGGGAGCGTTTCTGAGAATGCCACCATAGAGGTCCTGGATTTCGGTCTCTTCCCTAAATTTGGCCTCCAGGACATCTCTCCTCCCCTTCCCTATGTCATTGGTACCTACATGTACCACAGCCACCAGCTCCTCCCCAGCACTACACATAAGTCTATCCAGATGCCTCAAGAGATCCACAACCTTCGCACCAGGCAGGCAAGTCAACATATGGTTCTCCCGGTCATCACAAACCCAACTATCTATGTTTCTAATAATCAAATCTCCCATTACTAACACTTGCCTTTTCCTAATGACTGGAGTTCCCTCCCCCGGAGAGGTAACCTCAGTGCGAGAGAATATCCTAACACCATCTGGAAGAAGGGTCCTAATTATGGGAAGGATTCCCTCTGCTCCTGTTGACTGCTCTGCTTCCCTGGGCCTTTCATCTTCCTCAATAGTGCAGGGGCTGTCTGCCCGGAGGTGGGACAATTTTACAGGGTCCCAGAAAACCTCATCAATATACCTCTCTGCCTCTTTTAGCTCCTCCAGTTCTGCCACCCTGGCCTCCAAAGCCCGTATGTAGTCTCTGAAGGCCAGGAGCTCCTTGCACCGAATGCACACATATGCCAACCACCCACAGGGCAGGTAATCATACATGCTGCACACAGCGCAATATACTGGATAGCCCCCACTCTGGTGCTGGGCTTCTGCCTGCATTGTCTCCTGTAGCTACCTAGTTAATGAAATGGTTTTATTTAAATCAAGAAGTTGTGAATGTAGTTTAGTTTATAGGTTTTAAAGAACAGCAAGTGAACCTTGCCCCCTTCCCACTCCCCTTCCAAACTCCTTGTGAAACTCCCTGATAGCAGCCCCTGTTCACAAAGTTTAGAATTGAATTGTTTCTTTCTTGAATTTAACATTTTTTGGTATATGCCATTCCTATCAGCTGGGTGCAAGAATTGGTTATGCTGTTCTGTTGTCTCTTCCATAATGATAATATTGCTGCTATAATTCCTTGAATATGGCCAAAGATCTCCTGATGTTTCTGCTGGAATACCTGGTTGCAGACTTGATTCCATATGGCAGTTGGCAAAAATGGTATGTTCCTCATAGGGTTATTGAGTGTGCAGATACGCAAAGATAACTTATCCAACCTTATCTGCCAAATTCCATCCTGTTAATCAAGAATAGTATCAGGTGGAGACTATTGTCTTTCCTGACACACAGCTCAAAGTACTGTGTGATGACTATGATGTGCTGTTGTCTGTGTGTACTGACTTTCAGGTCCATGAGTTCAGACATATCCACAATGTGCCATTCTTCTATGTAATCACAAGGCTGTTAAACCAGTTCATGAGTCCCTGAATTCTGCTTACAAATCTATTTTCTAAATTTTGTTCAGAGTACCTTTCATTGTGCTAGATAGGCTTAAGGATATCTTCCAACATCTGCAGATAGCAAGTAAGCTGTATGTTTATGATGCTGTTACTGAAGCTCCCCAAGGTCTGCAATACATCTTTGTATCTGACAATCAGGCTTTCCTTAGTGATAAGGCTCAGTTATTGCTAGCCTTATGTCAGTTGAGCAGGTCAGGTTCCGCACCTCATAGGCCTCTCTGACTCTTACCAGGACTGGTGAAATCTGAGGGTTTTTTTTTTCCAAGCGTTTGTGTGTTCCAATTATGTCGTACTTGCACCCCACGCACTTGATGTCAGAATGCTTTAGCCAGCAGTGTCTATTGGTTGCACCTACTCCCTTGACGACCTTGAATCCCTGTCTTCCTTCAAAGGTATAAAGGGGGCAGAGTGACAAGCCAACCCTCAGTTCCTTTCCGCTGCTCTTTGCTGGAACTGAGATCCAGCTATATTGTCCACTTTTTTCCCCAGTCACATCTGATTGGTTTTTTTAATAAATAGTTTATTGGTTATTTAGATTTAGTAGGTTTTAGCCTTATTTAGTTTATTTTCTGTCCTGTTCAGGGGCATCTGGCATTATGTTGGGACTGAGACCCTTGGGCCTTAACTTTCATGAGTCTTGTTGGGTAGTTATGACCATTAGTGATACACATGTACACTGTCTTGACCATTTAGGGAAGGGCCATGTAAAAGACATGTAAGGATTGTAAAGCCCTTACTGAAAGGACAACTAAATCTAGGAATAATAGGAAGAAGTTATTCCTTTTAAAGAAAGGCATGAGGCTAGTCTCTGAACTAGATGGGAGACAGGACCCCACTAGTCGGGCACAATCCACAGTGAAAAGTGCCCCATCAACTGCCGTAACCTCTGGGACTCTGGTCACTCCTGCCATTGCAGCTGTGAGCAGGGACAAGCGTCGCTCCTCAGGAGTGCAGAGGAAGATTTCCTGGCAAGACTTCCCTCAAAAGAAAGAGCTGGGTTTTTGTGTGTGTGTGTATGTGTGTTTGCTTATGCCTTTCGCTGGGGAACAGGAACAGGGCGGAGGGATGCACAAAAATAATTTTCTATCTGGGGCGGTAAAACATGTAGACCAGCTCTGATCATGTGCCTCAGATGCTGGCACACTTACAATCTTCTGCAGTGTTGATTTGCTCAGTGCAGACAGTCTCAGCACAGCAGCTGTCAGGCCCTGTGCATTTGATGCCAGTTGCTGCTGCTTCAATAATCCCAGTTCTGATGCCTATGGCAGGAGTGCTACTGCTGCTGGTATTAGTATCCCCAGTGTAGGCTTTGTAATTACCAGGCCAGCCTATGCCACAGCACCACCTGGTGCTGAAGCATATGGCACACAATGATTTGACTATTTCCATGCAGCCTAACTCCCACTTATTAGAGGTTTCTGTCAATCAGGCAATGCTTTTTAAGACACATGGGAGGTATGGTGGTAAGCCCCTTTCAGGGGGTAATTCTCAGACTGCCTTGCAAGCAGGTCCCTTAGAAGAAGATGGATATTATTCTTCATCTTCTATTAGTGGAGATGTTTCAAGCTCTTAGGCTTTGGGATACCTCTCATGACTATTTATTTGAGAGTCAGGTCTGGCGTATGGGTAAATATAGGCATGTTAGTTCAACTGCTCCCAATGGATATGCCCGTTTTGGCATACCCTAAGGACAAACTGCTTGGCCTGACTGCCATCCATGGGGCTAATATCCTACATTTAAGCATTCTTCAGCTTCTGGTTCCAGAACTAGATTTCCTTCTTCCTGGCAAGAACAGAAAAGTACTCATTTTGCTGACTGAAATCTTCTCCATCAGATTCTGTGAATATATACTTCAACAAGTTCCTGAAGCTGTCTCAGGACACAGACACCAGATGAGGGTGTGGGTCCCCGCAGATGTCCTTGGCAGATGATTGTGGAATGAGTGGCAGAAGTTGTGGAAATGCAGTTCAGCCTGTCCAATAGGGCATACATTGTTGAACTTATTACATACATCCACTACGGAAGGGCTTGTGTGATATAAATGAAGACTTAGTTATGTCAGACTCCAGTCTGTACCACCAACCTCTACAAAATTTGAAAAAAAAGCTATCAGGTTCCTTTATCAGGCTTTGACTATTTTCTACATTCATCTTCCTCTGTGGTCCTTAGTTGTGACCCATGGTACAACAGAAGTCAAAATGTCAGTGTTTTAGGACTACTCCAAAGGAAAAGGAATAAAAAAGATTGGACCTTCTGAGGAAAAAGTTATTCGTAAGTTAGCCTTCAGTTTTGCATAGTGAATTATCAGACCCTTCTTTCACATTATGATTTCCTTGTGCAGAGCAAGGTTGCTGAGTTTCTCAAAAAACTTTCTTCTGACTCCAGGGAAGAATTTAAATCTTGGAGGGTTCATTTAATACTGGAGACCTCACTATAGGCCTCAGTTGATTCTGCAGATATAACTTTGCGATTGATAGCAATCATCATGCAACATATGGCTCTAGTCATTTGGATTGCTAAAGAAGGTTCAAATTACACTAGGAGACCTTTCTTTTGAAGGAAATCGTCTGTTCAGTTCCAAAACTGTGGAGTCGTTACATTTCTTGAAGGATTCTTGAGTCACATTATGGGCACTATGTATTTCAACTTCCCAGCACAAGAATAAACAGTCTGAGTGTAATACTCATCATAGCAGCATTGGTGCAAGTAGGGCAGTATGGTATGCCATACTAGTAAGATATTTATAGCTGGTACTCCATACTGGAAAGACACCGGAGGAGCAGAAAGTGGGGCCATGGGGTGGCCCCATGCCAGCAGCTTCGCTGGCATGGCTTTACCACCCTCAGTCCTTCCATGTAGCTGTATCTGCTGTCAGGGATCTATACAGCAGTCCTGCTGGAGGACAGGGGTGGGGGGCAGTACACCCGTGCTGGAGGAGCCCACATTCTGCTCTTTTTGCTGCTGCAGTTCCGGAGAGCCCTACCGTTCAGAAGCATCTGGTGCAGGAGGAGGACAGAGCCTCCTCCGCCCCACTCTCACCAGGTAATATGAGATGGATCATGGTGGAGGGATGGGGAGAGCCTGGGGGCCCAGGCTGGGTACAGGGCAGGTAGGAGTCACATGGAGAGGCCACATGCCCCCCCTACAACTGGTACCCCCTCTTTGTGTCCCTCTCATGCGTATTGGTAAGAAATAAATTCTACTTGCACCACTGCATAGCAGTCTGCCACTACTCCATTATCAGAGAACATCAGATTTCCCTAAGAACAAAGGGTGATTCTGTAAGAGGAGATCTTTGTCAGCATTTACTAAGATGAATTCTAAGGTGTTGTATGCTCCAAGTGCAGTAATTTTGACATGTATAGCGAGTGTTGCCAACCAATCCTGGAAGATCTTTTCACTTTTCCTACCCCTTTTTGGGACCATTCCAGGAGGAATGGAGAAATAATACCACAATAATATGTACTGGAAATATTTCAGCAAGGTCACTCTATGCAATTCCAAGAAATTCCTACCCCTAATCCATCTCTTTAGGGACCCTTCTCAGAAAAGTCTCCTTCAGCAGGAGGTTCAACCTTTGCTGGCTCTCAGTGCTATAGAGGAGGTTCCCCTTCAGTATTGGAGGAAAGGTTCTATTCCAATATTTTCTAGTTCCTAAGAAATCAGAAGCCTCGTGTTCAATTTTAGACCTGAGAAATTATTTTGTTTGCCTGTTGAAATTTCAAATGGTAATCCTGTTCTCCATACTTCTTCCCTAGATCCTGTAAATTGGTTTGCAGCTTTCAATCTACAAGACACATATGCCAGCCAGCCAGCAAACAGGAAATATTTTCATTTTGCAGTGGGATAAAATGCATGTCATCAATAGAATCCTTACTTTTGGGTTGTCCGATGACACTGAGAACCTTCATGAAATTTCTGGCAGGGGTAGCAGCACATGTTGGGAAAAAGAGTGTGTTGGTTTACTTGTATCTAGACCAGTATTTTTCAGCCTTATCTGAAATCGAAGATTTGTATGACACCCTTACTTTTTTTTTTACTCTTATAGTAAATGTGTCCATTAAAATAGCAATAAGCCTATAGAATTGGTTTGTGTGTTTGTTTGGAGAGATTGACGGATAACACTTGACCTTGAAGAGTCAGGGTGTGTAGGTAGCAGAGGAGTGACATTTGCATTGCTTTGGCTATAATAAAATTTAACACCATGTGACCTACCACTTGCCTTTTGGGACCTGCAGGGGACATGATCCACAAGTTGAAAAGCAGTGATCAAGATTATTTGTTGGTGAATGGGTCTTTTCCCAAATGGGTAATAAACAGTGTTCAGTACATCATTCATCCATTCTGCAGACTAGGGCTATGTCTTTGCTACCCGCCGTATCGGCGGGTAGCAATCGATTGCTTGGGGATCGATATATCGCTTCTCATCTAGACGCGATATATCGATCCCCGAATGCGCTTATATCGATTCCGGAACTCCACCAACCCGAACAGAGTTGCGGAGTTGCCTTGGGGAGCCACAGACATCGATCCCGCGCCGTGAGGATAGTGAGTAATTCGATCTTAGATACTTTGACTTCAGCAGCGTTATTCACGTAGCTGAAGTTGCGTATCTGAGATCAATTTTCCCCTGTAGTGTAGACCAGCCCTGGGACTGAATAAACAAGGAGACATCTCAGTTAATCCCAGCTCAAAAGGTAGAATTTATTGGGGCTGTAACGAACTGCACGGTGGCTTAAGAATAACTGCCATAGACTAGATTCAACAACATGCTAGACTTGATTAATCAGTTTCAGAATAGAAGACTTGTCTTTGGATTTTAGGTCACATGGCTTCATGTTCTGTGGTCTTCGAAAATGACTGTGGATGGTCTGCCATTCTGCTGTGTGATTTTTTTTTTCATAGAGATAAGCTTACACTCTGACCACACTAAATTTCTCCCCAAAGTGAACTCTGATTTCCACTTAAATCAGACTATACATTTGTCTGTCTTTTCACAAAGCCACATTCATCCAAGGATGAGGCTGTTAAATACTCTAAATCAGTGATTCTAACTAAATCTTTTTGAGCTCAGGACTCATTTGTAAGCCCTGATGGCCTGTCAGAATCCAGTAAATAGCTTTAATGCAAAACAATTCTGGCTTACTAAATATTTCCTACCCACAATATATACTATACGTATTAACATAATAAGTACACCGTGCATACAATAGAGGTGGCTGCTGTCCCACATGGCTGGCTGGGCTTGGCTCCCCACTCCAGCCATTGTGACCTCTGAGGTTGCAGTGCTGCTCAGGTTTGGTCCAGCCCCACTGTTGGGAGCCAGCCATGCCTTGCAACCTGACGCATGGGGTCATAGCACACTCACTCACATTAGCCCATGAAGCTCCTTGTCATCATGACAGAACGGCAGTTGGACCAAACCTGAGTGAAGCTGTAACCCTGAGCACTAGGTCACAATGCCAGGAGTCAGGGCTGAGCCCAGCTAGCTCTGTGGGACCAGGGCTGCCTCTGCAGGCTGTGTGTGTGTTTGCGGAATACAATCTGCAACACCCACTCCAAAGGGCCTCCCATGTCCCTGAGGGGCAGGATCCCCTCCCCCCCGACTCTTTGATAGATTCTGGGACCCCAATTTTGGGTCGTGACCTCAGGTTGCAAAACTGTGCTCTAGATGTTCCCTGAGCTCTGTTTTTTAACTTAACTAGAACAAAACCATTCAGGAATTTTCCTAGGCTATTTGTTTCTATTGCTGAGAAATCCAAAGACAGTTTTTACCCAGAGACTCTCTAACTTGGTGGTGTCAAATTGTATAAAACCATGTTATGAGGTGACCAGTTTAGAACTCCCAAATAACCTTTCTTCTGACTTGATGTTCAAAGTCAGCTAATTCTTGTAGTTTTATATATTTTTGTATATATATCATGGGTGGCCAAACTTACTGACCCTCTAAGCCGGATACAATAATCTTCGGAAGTTCAAGAGCCGGGTGTGTTTGCTAGGGCTTGGGCTTCTGCCCTGCAAGTGCCTCTTGTGGGGCAGAAGCTCCTAGTCCTGCCTCCCTGCTAGGCAGAAGCCCCTAGCCCCTCTCTCCCCCTAGCTCACAACAGGGCACCCCTCCTGCCCAGTGTGATAGATGAAGAATGGTGGTGGTGCGGGGGGGTTTCCACGAGTGCACTTTAATTGTAAAAGAGATGCTTGTGTCTCTCAAGCCATGGTTTGGCCACCCCTGATATGTAAGAAGAATGACCATAGTCTCATAGGCAAACATTGGTCTCTAGTCCTGTTTCTACTTTGAACTTTACAGAAAGTCCCCCTATCCTTAGTTCCAGCACCCAGACTTTATCCTGGGATTTGTTCTGCTTGAGCAGGCCTAAATCACCATTTCTAGGAATAAACTGGTCATATCCTACTCATGTACAGGCAGTTTTCTTTTCCCTTTTTACTAGTTAATTGGTGTCTCCCCTTTTATATTTTAGCCAAATGTTTTTTAACTACTGTTCATTTGATAAGATTTCCATACACTGTGCAGTCACACAGGTCCACATTGCCAGCATATTTTACTCAAGCCTGTTTGTGTCGCTCTTAGGCTTCGTTTAGATAATTTCTAACTTTCTCATGTTCATTTCTTGTGGAACACACATTCAGCTACTTTAGCTACTACCAGTATTCATTCAACTGCCATAGCTGCTGTCCTATCCAAGAGATTCCTCTCTTTAGATTAGAGCCATTGGCAATATACTAGCCCCAAGGTCTGCAATACTCCATTCCCCTCTCCTTCTCCTCAATCTCAATTTATTCCTCCTCTTTCTGCAACACCTGTGTTTCTGCCAGAGTATTATCAAAGCCCTCCTAGAAAGAGGGCCCATAAAACTGCCCGATTTGTTGCCAGCAGCTCTGAGGATAGGGAAATTTCTCAAGGGACATCACTTTAAATTCTGTCCCTGATCACTTTCCCTCAAGAGAAAAGCACCTAGCAGATATAGGCTCTCCACTGTTTCATTTAGGACCAATGAAATCCTCTCTGTCCTGTGCTAGGAAGATGAGACCCACGAGTGATAATCTTGTCAAATATGTCTTAGAAAACAGAATTACAGGTAAGTATATCCTTTTTGGCACAGTATATCTAATTCACTGGACTATATTTAGGAACTACCTCTTATTCCAAGTTCATGTGTTGCTAGGCAAAGTTTTTCCACCACATGGTTATCTGTTTTCCTCTGCTCAATTCTTCTGCTCTCAAGGCCTTAATTTAAAACCATCATGCCTTCACCTCAGGAGTGACTAATACTAGGTACATACCAATACAACTTCTTAGGGCTTGTCTATAGGAACACTTAGTCTGCTGCAAGCTGGGGCATAAATTTACTCCCCACCCCCGCTAGTGTGCCACTCGCAAAGTGGACTGCTAATTTTTGTTCCTAACTATTAGTTATTTTATAGGTTTTACTGAATAAGCTATACAAAAGTGCACAAAGTGATTTATGCGTAAAGTATATTTTTTAGAAAATCTCACCTTAACTAAATACTAGGGCAGACTAACTTTCCCTCACAAGTCCAAAGTCAAAACACACAAATATTTACAATGATAATTATGAGTTTTTTTTAATTTGATTTTGATTTTTTTAAGCAGAGGGAATTGAAAAGGCTATTCTTTTTTGGAAGAGGAAAAATAAGAAAAGATATTAAATGTCACCTCAGAATTTCTTGTCGTCTGAATTTTTGCAAATACTTTCTCACTACTGATTTTTCTTTCCTTTGTTCTTCTGTTCTGTTACTCAGTTCAGGTATTTCCAGGAATCATCAACTCCAGTTCTAAATGTCTTGTTGCTTGTAGCGTCATTTGCTTTCTTTGACTTCTGATTCCATACCCTAAATTATTTTTAAAGAGAGAGCATTCTAATATGAAGTTAAAGCTTCTCATTTCTGAATGTTAGTTCATGTCCATCCACTTACTAATTACTATTATCCTGTAATAAAATCAAATTAATTATGAAAGCATTTTGTGGCCTTCATATGAAATTTGAGTCACCTTACAAGTACATTCTTTCCAGAGTAAACAAATTCAATTCTTTACTGGTTTCCTAACAGGACAATCCGCCAATGCTGGAAATAAATCTTGCACCCCTTTCTGTCTTCTTTTTTATGTTTCGAATATTTTTTTTAAATAGTAGATGAATAGTATCTTTTAATAATGTCACAGTTAAGTCTATGTATTCACTTGTTGGTTTTACACATGAATTACTTCATATTTTAAGACACCGAATTTCATTAGCCATTGTTCACTCACTTCTTAGTTCTACATAGACTTTCTTTAAATTCCTTACTTTGCTGATTCTTCATCTCTGAGTCTGCATACTCAGAGTTTCATTGTGGATGTTGAGTGCTTCTGAAATACAAATAGTACCAGTAATTATAGTTTATGTCCTAGGCTGATGGAGGCTAAGTGTGCAGAAAGTAGAACTTACTGGAGAGTGATATGTTTTGTGATTAAGGTCCACCAGTTGAGAACATCCCAGCTGACTTTTTTTTAAAAGAAAATTTGCTTTTGATGCCATGTATGATGGTTCATACTGTTTGTACATCTCTGGTGTAAACTTTGAAAACTGATAATAGAGAGGTTAGAAGGCACAAAAGCGTACACTGCTATTGGTTATTGTTACTTCAAAATTAATTTGAGAAGCCTGAATCATTTTTGGGCTTCTGAACCTTAAATGCAGAAACATACCTCTTTGGGGCACAGACTTTCGTTTACCTGCATGTTTCTGCCGTGCCTACCACAATCTGGCCTTGACCTAGTTGAGGCCTTTAGACAATACTACAATGCACATAATAAAAAAGTGTACTTTTTAGCATGATTTGTAGGAGACAAACAATTAAAATATCATGTATAAGTATTACTATGAATGTTTATAATGTTTAACGTTTGTAGATAAGATGCAACATCAAAACCTTTTTTGTTTTATGCCTTGAAATGAAACTGAAATACAATTTTGAGAGATTGGGCAGACTAGCCATCAAATAAAAGTACTGAAAAATTAAGGAAATGTATACATGACCCATCTATTGGCCCAAAACCTGAATTAAAGGTGGAATATAATTTTATTTTATTCTGGTCTTGCGAGGGTCTCCATTTTTTTCCCATCACACAAAAATGAATTGAATGTTATTAACTTTATCAACTTTATTATTGAAATAAACTTACAATTGTAAAAATATCATATGATCTTAAGCTCCTTTTTGGCAGCTTGCTATTCACTGGAAAATGTGCTGCTATAAAAATTAAATTGTGCCAACTGAAAAAAAAATTAAAAGTCTAATTGAAAATTCTTAGGATATACTCTTTCCAACAATATTGGACATTATGGACATGCTTAATTAAGGGAAGAAATGATGCCCGATCTTTATTGTTAAAAAGAGAATGAAAGCAATACTGACAGCTCTTGCACAGTTCCAAAGAATGCCCTGATGGTATGACTGAAGTTGGCGAGGTAGCCCCCATTCATCTTTCCTTGACCAAGGAAGGGACTAAATGTTTAAAAATCCTGAAATCTAAATTGCTTTCTAATGATGTAAAGTGATTTTTCACATAAGAATATGTTGATATAATTAGTTCCTGGAAGAGTTGTTTGTATTGACTCAGGTAAGTTTTGAGAACACTATGCAATATTTATAAAGGCCTGATTTTGACTGATTCACAGTTAATTTGTTTCTCTGAAAATATACTGTTATGAAAGCTATGATGTTGTATGGTTGCTTTTTTTTATACATTGATTCCCTCCTGTTTTAATGTGAATTATGAGAGTTATAGATATTTTGTTAATATTTTATATACCAAGAATATAATTAAATTAGTGATTTACAATGTTTCCCTCTGTTTTAGAATGCTGGCAGTGGAAGTGGAGTTGATCTTTCAGTACTAAATGAGGCTCGCAACATGTTATCAGACCTCTTGATCGATCCAGCCCTTCCCCCACATGTGATTTCTTCCCTTCGAAGCATAAATAGTTTGATGGGTGCTTTCTCTGGCTCATGCAGGCCAAAGGCTAACCCGTTCACACCGTTTCCTGGCTTTTACCCATGCCCTGAAATGGAGGACACAGCTGAAAAAGGAGATCGAAAGCTGCACAAGGTCAAAAGATTGTATAATTGTATTTAAAGTGTGTGACATTTTGAGCAATGTATCAAAGAGAATACTTTTGCAAAGAATACTTTTGTTTGAATGGTAGCTTCTTCCATCTTGGGTTTAGGCCAAGATTTTGAAAGATAAGAGCCTAAAGGTAATCTTTTATCCCCTATTTAGACAGCTGTTTGATTACTGAAAGTGCTGAACAGCCACAAACTACAACTGAGCTCAGTAGAAGGAGTTGCATGCTTAGCACTTTGAAACTCAGACAGGTGTCTAAATATGGAACTAGGAGACTAACTTTAGGATCCTGTTTTTTAAAAACCTTAGCCTTTTGTGTTTTTTGTAGGTATTTTGCAAAATCCCACATTTACTTGTAGAATGCAACAGTGACATCTTTCATCTTCCTAGCTGTCAAAGGTTTATGTGCTCACTGTGTTGTAGCAACTATCAATTCTAGATAGAATTATGTTGAATCACTGCCTGGTAGCATAGTAAAATGTTCAATACACCAAATCATAGGGTGACCAGATGTCCCGATTTTATAGGGACAGTACCGATATTTGAGACTTTTTCTTATAGGCCCCTATTCCACCCCCCCACCTCGGTCTTCCACCCCCTGTCCCAATTTTTCACATTTGCTATCTGGTCACCCTACCAAATCATGATCACTATGAAAGAAATGCTCTTTACTTCTGTACTCTGTGTGTATTGTATCTTCAAAAAACAAAACTAGTAATAAGCTCTTTGAGGCAGAGACTGTCTTTTTTATATGCTTGTACAGTACCTAGCACAAGGGAGCACCTGCCATTATATTATTTGCTGTAATGCAAATAAATAATATAATTTTTCTTTTCAAACTGGAACATGTATAGGAAATTATCTTTTTTGCTGATGAAGATACCAAGACATACAAGTTTAGCAGTTCCCATTTCTTTTCCTGGATTAACTATTCTTTCAGCATAGTACTCTATTTAGGTTGCTATTGCATATATTGAGGATGTGATTTTATCCAGCAGGGCTGCAGAAACAGAGGTGCAGTTAGCAAATGTTTCTCTGCTCATTCCAAGATGTCCCTGGTCTACAAATATTTTAATAGTATTAAGGCACCAAGGAGGGAGAGGAATTTAATGTGATCCCCCCTTCCCCGCCTCTGTTCAGTTAGGTTTAATGGGGTAAAACTAAGAAAAAGAAAATGTAGATGGAATATTTGGAAAGTTTAATGAGGTCTGTAGGCTGATCAGTGGTCTCCTAAGGGAAATGGTAGAAGCCTCATTGCCAGCATTGGGGAGGGATAGCTCAGTGGTTTGAGCATTGGCCTGCTAAACCCAGGGTTGTGAGTTCAATCCTTGAGGGGGCCATGTGGGGAACTGGGGTAAAAATCTGGGGATTGGTCCTGCTTTGAGCAGAGGGTTGGACTAGATGACCTCCTGAGGTCCCTTCCAACCCTATGATTCTATGTTATTGTTAAACTAGACAGGAGGTAAAAATTTCAGGAGAGGACACTAAGTAACTTAAGCCAAGTCCCATTTTGTAAACCAACTTAGGCACTTGAGGTATGTTTACACTGCAATATAAGATTGGGCTTGAATCCAAATCCCCCCTTCCATCTACACACACATCTCTCAGACTTGGGCTCGGACCCAGGGTCCTAGGACTGTGAGGGTACGGAGGGTCTGAGCCAAGCTGGAACCCAGGCTTCGAACCCTATTACTTTGCAGTGTAGAGACAGCCCTCCACCCCCGACTCAGATTCTGAAGGTCCACCAAAAAGTATCCAGCAATCCCATGGGCCACTTCCTTTGTTCTCTCTATCCCAAGAATCTCCAGTTGACTCCAGTGAAAGTAAAAGCAATCCCCATTGCTGTAATGCACAAGTTCAGTGAGTCAGCATTAACCCTTGCATTGCCTTCTGACCACTGAGCTACAAATACGCCATCAGAGAACCTTCAGTGTTTGCAATGGAGACTGATCAGAATAAGCTTTCTGCAAAGTGCACTGCTTCGTTATGCGAGCACATCCAGATTTTGGTAAATCTCTGGTGCGAGGCAAGCAAAACAATGGATTTTAGTAAGAGTATCAGGAATGATTGTGCATACCAGCAAATAGGGAAGAAACTGTCAGCACTGCAAATATACCGGACTGGTGACAAGTTTAGGGAGCAGATGAAGCATCTCAAGAGTGAGTGCAGGAAAACCAGGAACCAGAGCTTCACCTGAGGCAACTCACTGACATAGTACACATTTTGTGAGGAGTTTGACAGGGTGCCAAGCGCAGAGCCATCAATGATGCATGATGACCTGGTCAGCCAGGGTGGCACCCCGATGGTCCCAGAATGCAGCATGGGGAGTGATGGGAGCCAGCAACAGATGCAGAGTGATGCCTGAAATTACTCTTACTGAAACCAATCCCACAGGAGTCTCTGCAGCACATCCTGGACTTGTACTTACAGGAGCTGTTTGATACCCTCTTGAGAAACAGGCTACTGCAGAGCCTGCAGGAGACACAGATGGGACAGAAACCGCCCTGGAGCCTGGTAAGTTTGTGGCTCCGTTATAAAGTTTATTAATATGGGAATAGGAGGGATTTCCATTCTATGAACCAATGCAAAATTTATTAGAAGTCCCAGCTAGCAGCATTTACCCACTAATGGTAAAATGTATCCCAGTGGCATGACTCTCCCTACCCCCAACCAAATGGCAACCAGGAAATGCAAACAATAAAAATCCTTAAAAGTGAATTTTTACTGGAAAGGCATAGATTTTTGCTAGGGCATTTCCATTTATTAAAAATAACTACTTTACACTGCCATACCGGTAAATACACTGTTCCGTAGCTACTTGGTGATATAATGAGCCATGTGGTAATGGTAACCTGTGGTGGAGAGGAGCTGGAAATGTGTTCCATTCGCAAATCTAGTCCGTTTGAGGTAAAGGTAGTTCATGCAGTCTGTAGGTGACAAAAGCATTTGTCCCAGATTCGCCTGGGGTTTGAATGTGCACCCAGATATGTGCTGGGGGAAGAGGGTTTAAAGGGGGGTGACCGTGGAATTAGATGTTTTTGCATGCAGTCATAATCGGCCAAGCCACGTGGAAGTTAATGCAGCATTCTGCTGAATCCCTCAAGAATTCTGACCCAATCGCAGGTGTTGATAGATGCAAACTTTTCCTGAAGCACAAACTCCAGGTAGGTAGTGACATTTCAGGAAAAGGTGTATTTTCCAGGGCCACCTTGGTAGCTGACCAGGCCAGTCCACTCATAGTTGTGCTGGTCAGTCACTATATGTTTGAATACTTCTGAGGAAAACCCTGCAGTTTTCCCACCAGCAGGTCAGAATAACATCTCCCTTTGCCAGTCAGCGACCACAAGAACTGTACATCCTCTAAAATGTGGAAGGCCTGAAATGACAGAAAAAGCTTTTGTCACAAGGCCACTGACAGCCCTCCCTCCCCTAACCCAAGTAGTTCTGCAATTTTAAAAACAAAACCAAAAATCCTTTGAATTTTTACCTTTCATCGTGATTATCCAGCTTTGTCCAGGGAGCTTCTGTGGACAGAAGCATCCCTCTCACCATATATTGGAGTTTAGTTTGGAAAAGTAACATTTTATGTCCTTGAAATTCCACAAAGATTTTTTTCTCTGCTCCTGCACTGAGCTATTTGAAACAATATCCCTCTGTCTTGTTCTGTTCCAGGCCTCTCAACCTCTATTGGCTGCAGTACCTGCACAGCTCACCCACAGTGTAGTACAAGCCTGGCCCAATGTACCTTTACAGACTGTTCCAAGAGGAAGAGTTTCTGTGGTGAACTTATGGTTGAACTTCTGGACAGAGCCGATACCAAAAAGAAAGAGACTTACAGCTAGAGAAAAGGCATGCTGAGAGGCAAAAGAAAAGACTGAAGCTGGCTACATATCTTTAGGATAGAGTTTTAGCACTGGAGCAGGCTATGGGAGAAGGACAGAGTTCAGCAGAGAAAACTCTTCGAGCAGCTGCTATCAAGAATGGCTGCAAGAATATTGGCTTCTGTCACATCATCCACACTGTGGCCTGCATCCCTGTGCAGTACCTGGGGATGCAGTCCAAAAACAACTTGTAAAACTCCGTGGCCAGTGGTCCATGCAATTGGGCCCCATGAGTGGCTGGACAGGGCAACTTTGCCTCATAGAATCTTCTTTCTTGACCCTCTCCCCTTTGGATGCCTGCAGCCCCTTCTCCTGGCACCAAGCATGGAATAAATGGGATAAGAAGAGAAAGGAGAATAGGATGCTGGAGACATGCAGTGGTAGGGGGTTTCTGTCTTGTTCATGGTTTTACTTTTTGCACTTGTTCTTGCACTACTTGTTGTTGTTGAAAGGTTCTGTTGTTACTGGTGTTTTGGTGTGGTAATGGCAACTGGCCTGCCTGGCAATGGGTGAATGTTATACTTTTATAATACATGTTTATGAATAAAGCTTTTTATGTCAAGAACGTTTATCATCACTATATCACATCATACAATGTGTATTTAAAATAATTAAGATAAACACATGATCAGGGACTATTAGGAATTAGTACGCAAACAGTATTCCTCTATAAAGTTAGATGCATCAGTCCACACTTCAATCACTTTCTTATATGAATCCATACTGTGAATCATCCCCTACCCAGCGTTTCATAAGTGGTCATGGCATTCATAAGTGCAGTGCCTGGCAGTCAAGCCTCACCCCTCCCCAAGCACTGAACCCCATCCCCATAAGCAAATTCATAAAGATACTATTTCCTCTTCCACTGGGACCGTAATGTGAGAGCACAAAGCATCTCTGATTTCTGTTGCCCACGTACATCCAGCTCCAGCTTTGGCAGGTGAACTTTCTGGCTTAGTGAACTCATTCAGCAGCCCTTTGCTGTCGTGGATCCATTCAGAGGGAAGTGGCTCACCTCTGATATCACAAAGATTGTGAAGAGTACAGCAAGCCACACTAACACAGCCTTGATTTCACTGGCTTCCAAATGTGTCTGTAGACATCTCCAGCAGAATTTCAATCTGTCAAAAGCGCATTCAACACTTTCGGAGAGTGTAATTAAGCCATCTTTTGCCAGCGCCTCTTACATCAGGTATGATTTCATAAGCCATGGCAAAAAGGGGTATGCAGGATCTCTCAGTATAACAGTGGGGACAGTAACTGTATATTATGACATTATTTGGTGGGAAAGTTCTGCCCTGTCTGTGAATATCGACTCCTGATCAACCAAAAAAATTTGGCATCATGAACTTTCCCAGTGCAGCCTGCATTGACATTCATAAATCAAGCTCTGAGGTCCTGCATAATAATCCTTTCTGATTTATGTACTCATGCGCTCCTGAAGAGGGCAAACTATGGGCACAAGTCCCATCAGTGTCCCCGACACAGTTTGGAAATCCTGAAGTAACTGCTGGCTTTGAGAGAAAGGGAATATCTTTTTTACCCTCCACCATGGGGTAAACCCACATGCCTGATTGTCTGAGAAGCCTCCGCTACCACTTTACCACAGTGGACTTCCTAACACCAAACTGGTTGGTAACGGACCTGTAACGATCTGGGGTAGCCAGCTTCCAGATGGCTAAGGCAACCCACTTATTGACTGGCAAGGGTTCCCTCATGCATGTGTCTTGATGCTGGAGGGTTGGGGCAAGCTGCTCACAAAGCTCCAGAAATGTAGCTTTCTTCATGCGAAAGTTCTGGACCCACTGCTGGTCATCCCAGGTCTGCATGACAATATGATCCCACCATTCTGTGCTTGTGGCACTGCACCGGAAGCACCTACATTGAGAGCATCAGCGGCTATACACAGTGCCATGAGCAGCATCTGTCGGTTTAAGTCTGCCATGGTAGGGTCCTCCTTCTCCTGCTCCATCATAAGCTCTGTGAGGTTCTTTTGGTGTGTCAGAAAACACTGCTGAAATGTGCACCAGCATCTTACAGAAGCTCTCCCCATTTCCTGACACAGAAATGACAATGCAAGCAAGAGAAGTTATTGAAAAGACATTTGCTCTATGTTGCTGGTTCCAGTAGCTGGGAATGTACAGACCAAAATGACTACTCAGCAAGATGGGTTGGCAGGCTGTTCCAATTTCCTGTAACATGCAGCGTGGATAGTAACATTTTCCCACAGTGCACCGTTATCAAAGGGCTAGAGTGGACACATTTTGGAAGTGCACTATAGAGTCTGGGATATGGCTGGTTTGATTCAGGTCTGTATGCTGCAATGTGGATGCTAGAGACCCAAGTCCTAACTCAGGTTAGAAAATTCTTAACATACAGTTAACAATCAGTGGAGATGCTCAGGCTCTGGGTTCTGTAACACAGGGTCAGCTGACTTGAGTCCCACTAACTCTGGATTTACATTGCAATATAGACATATCCTTAGAAGCCTATGTTACTTTTGAAAATGGGACTTAGGTTCAGAAGTCACATAGGTGCTTTACCTAGGAAGAATATTAGAAAATGTACTGTAAGGTGCAATCCTATATTTGCAAAAAGATAGTCTAGATAATAGAGCTCTTTCAGCTCTAAATTATTTGACTTCATGTGTTGAATAATAGCTGGAACAGATGAATTCCCAAGGACAAATATCTTAGATTTTATTTTTATTATGGGGTGAGGAGAAGATATGAAATAAAATAGATATCTTTCTCTCGAATAGACTGTTCCTAAATAAGCCTTTTTCAAATTTTTGAGATCAATATGTTTCTAACACAGGATACCATACTTCCTACTTCTTTGAACATGATTAGCTATAAAAATAACTTTATACACTACTTGCAGAAATAATAAATCATAAAACTGCTTTCAATAAGAGAAATTTTAACTCTTGTTAAATTATTCAACAGGGATTAAATAGCAGGAATAGTTTACCAACACCACAGTTGAGACGAAGTTCAGGAGCTTCTGGTCTGCCACCTATTGAACAGTCATCTTCTAGGTGGGAACGCAATAATGGCAAGAGACCTCATCAAGAATACAATACTTCAAGGTAAACCTCCGATTGGTACATTTACATTTATTTTACAACTGTAAAATAACCTGTATTTACATATCTAATGTTTGAATTGGATAGGTAAAGGAGTTTATGTACAATGTCATAATTGAATGAATTCTGGACATTTTGCAAGAGGTACTCCAGCATAAACTGCAATATATTAATATATTTCAAGTTAATAATATTTTGTTCTCATGTAGATTCATTTATCCATATGACCCAGATATTAAGTTATTCTGGCATGGAGTGAAGCGCCCAGTCCTAGTCGGTATTATGACATACCAGTTTTTGTAGAAAATGAAGAATAATTTATCTAACAAACTAGTTTGTTTTGTCACTACGCAGTTTCTAAATAGTTACCTGAGATAGAGCTCACAAGGGGAACTTAGGAACTGCAGCCACTAAATTAGTCAGTAGGTAATGCTGAGGAGACGGGTGTGGCCAAAGCCATGTTGCTCCAGGGGATTTAGGTGCCTGAGTCTGAGTTGGAGGGAGGAGCTTCTCTCATACAGGATTCACAGTCATGAACCACTCATGGAGTTAGGCGCCTAAGCCAGGTCAGCCCTTTTTCAAGAAAAACAGAAGAAAATCAATCTTTAGTGAAGTAATTAGAAAAATAAATATTCATTGGGCCAGTAACAGAGTGAATGACTTTGTAGTCCAGTGGCTAGGGCACCTATCTGTGAAGTAGCAGACCTAGGTTCTAGTCCCCTTATGCCAATATTTATAAGAAAGTGGAACAGCTTCAACAGAAAAGATTGGGAGATGGGAGACCCCTTCCACATCAGATAGAGCAAGGGACTGAACCCAGCTCTATTTCATCTTGGGTGGCAGCTCTAACCACTGGGTTAAAGGTTACAAGGGGGGCAGTAGTAGCAACTCCATCACCAGTGGGAAGTTTGAAGTCTGGAGAGGGGGATTCAGCTCCCCCGTGATCAGAGGAAACAGACTCTTCATCAGACTCAGAAGTTGGCTTCTTTGTAGCCCGAGTGCAGTTGCCTGCCCATCATGGTACCAGCTTCAGCATTCTAAGAGCCAGTGGCCTACACAGAGCTGGGTCTCACCTTCATACCAGTCGCCCTTCTAGACCCATTGGGGCTTCCCACCATTACCAGAACCTCTCTGCTCCCTTCTTACACTTCTACATCAACAAAGTACTGGGAACATCTGAAGGAAGGTCACCATCTTCCTTCTCCCGGTACTGGGATCAGTACTGTGTAGGCGGAGCTGCTTGCCCAGGAATCCCCTATAGAAGAATTGGAGGAGGGACGTACTCAGCAACCTTCAGCCTCTCTTTCTTAGTCAAGTCCTTTAGTCAACCCTTAGCCTCTTTTTCTATTCTTTCTGATGAGGCAACAATGGCCTAATCTATCCCTCCCCCTCCTGATGATTTTAGCGCTCATCAAGACTTGTTGAAAACATGGCTGTAGCTCTAGATATTCAGTCAGAATAAGTACAAGAAAGATCATACAGGCTTGTAGACATTTTAGCCTTGGTAGGACCATCTAGGGTAGCTCTCTCTATTAATGAGGCTATCCTGAAGCCTGTCAAGATGTTATAGCAGACCCCTTCTTCTCTGCCCCCCATTGCTGAAGGGATGGAGAAGAAAGAGATTATGTCCATTCACAGGGATTTCAAACACTTTTACAACAACCCTCCTCCAGGCTCTCTGGTAGCTGCAGTCACCAACAAAAGGAGAGGCAAGGACACCAGGCCTCTGCTCCAAAGGGAAAGGAAGGCGGAAAAACTAGATCTGTTCGGTAGGAAACTTTATTCCACAGGGGGTTTACAGCTCAGGATTGTGAACTAGCAACCTCTGCTGGGTCATTACAATTTCAGCCTGTGGGATAACATCCTGAAGTTCAAAGACAAACTTCCTGATGATGCAAAGCAGGAGTAACCTGCTTTTATGGAGAAAGGCAAACTAGTTGCCAGAATGACATTGCAGGCAAGCCGGGATGTGGTAGACTCTGCGGATTGAGCTATAGTCTTTACCATCACAATGCAGCATTCATCTTAGCTGCAAGCATCAGGCCTCCCCCCAGAGGCTCAACAAACAATTCAGGGCTTCCCATTTGAGGGCACCTTGCTATTTCCTGGGAAAAAGTGATGACAGACTCCACAGCTGTAAGGATTCAAGGGTGACCCTTAAGTCTTGGGGATCTATACACCCGCATCAAGAAGAAAGCAGTTCCACCCACTGCATTCCCAGTAATTTCCGCCCTTCTTGCCACGTTCCAAGGACCTGTCCAAAAGGAGGAGTAGGGGTTACAAAAGACATCCTCTGCCTCCACCCTCCTCTGCTGCTGCCAGCTCTTCTAGGGATCCTTGATCATCTAAGCAATCATTTTGACCTGTTGGATGAGAGCAGTATACCACTCCCCACAGTGCCATCTTTCCAGACCCTTATTTTTGACAACCATCTATTCCACTTCTTAAGTGCATGGACCTGCATCACCCCAGATCAGTGGGTCTTAAGCATGGTGGAACTGAGATACACCCTACAATTTATTTCTGACCCTCTTCTTCCCACCACTATTCCCCGTTCATCTTGAGGATCTGCTTTCATAAGAGCATGTTACTTCAGGAGGCCCAGTCTCTTCTCCTTACGGGAGCCATACAGGACGTTCTTCAAAGGGAAAGTTTTATTTACAGTACTTCCTAATCCGAAAAGAAAAGGGAGTATCAAGCCTATTTTTATAGATCTATGACTGTTAAACAAGTACTTGAAGAAAATGAAATTCCAGATGGTCACTCTAGCATCTATTATCCCTTCCTTAGATCCAAGAGACTGGTATGATTACTCCTGAGGGCATTTTGCGCCAAAAAATTTAGAATTCTGCACACAATATTTTAAAATCCTTCAAAATTCTGCAAATTTTATTTGTCAAATAAATGTGGAGGCTCCAGCATGGCATTGGGGAACACAGGCCACTGGCTGCACAGAGCTGAGAGATCACTGTGCAACTCCTGCTCCATGAGACATGGATTCAGCGATGAGGCTGCACCCAACCCTGACACAGTCCAAGGACCAGGCCTGCCCCAGAAACACCCCAGGGCCCTGCCCCTCTATGCCAGGTGCACCAGGTGTGGGCAGGCAGGTTCAGCAAGGTAGTATACAAATATGGAGGGACTTAGTGTGGGGAGATCCAGGTGTGGGTTGAGAGGGTTCTCTGTGGGGCAGTCTGGCTGTGGGCGGCTCAGTAGAGGATCTGAATGCACAGGGGCTTGTTGGGTTATTTTGGGTGCAATGGTAATGGGATTCTGCAGGGGGTGAAGGTGCTTGGGTCTCAGTGGGGGGTGGTGGATGTGGGGGGGGTTAGTGGTCTGCATGGGGGTCTGGATGTGGGAGGCTCAAGTAGTGAGTCCAGAAGTTGGGAGAGTGGGACTCAGTGGGGTGGGGATCCAGGTGCAACTGGTTGGGGTTTGGTGGGGTGGGGATCCAGATGCAGGGGGAGTGGGGCTCATCAGAGGGGTTCTGAGAATGGGTTGGTGAGACTTAGTGGGAGGGTCTGAGTATGAGGGGGTCTGGATGAACAGGGGTTGGGTGGATGGGCGAACATTTCCCTGTACAGGGATCCTTCCCACTGCAGCTGAGGAGCAATGGGTGTAGGAAGTGGGGGGTGGGGTGGGGGAAAAGGAATTTGCAGAGTTCCTGTAGCCAGGGAGAAATCTGACCTAGCCCCAGATGCCCTGCAGGGGAAGAGGAAGTCCCGTCCTCCCAAGCCCAGGCCAGACTAGTAGCTGAGCCCGGCACAGCGCACAAGCCACCCACCAGTCTGGTCTTCCCCAGTTCTACCTCCTGTCCCACAGTGATTTCTCTCTCTACTGGTTGCCCTGTGCACCCAAAACATACTGCTGGGGAGGGTCGCATGTCCGTTCTTGTGGCTTCCCTTTGCTTCCCCATCAGGGAGTCATTTTTTTCAGGGAAGCAAAGAAATCTGTGGGGAATATAAATTCTGTGCATGTGCAGTGGCACAGAATTCCCCCAGGAGTATGTAATGCTCTTCACTTAAATGCTTATTTTCATGTGGCAATTCACCAGAGCCACTAAAAATTTCTCAGGTTCGTGGTCAATGAATTCCACTACCAATTCACAGTGCTACCTTTTGAGCTGTCAGCAGCCCCTCACATTTTCACAAAATGTACAGCTGTAATAGCAGCATTTCTGAGAAAGTCAGGAGTGCATATATTTCCTTACCTACACAACTAGCTAGTAAAAGTCCAGAGCAGGTCTCATGTACTCTCCCATGTAGCCACTGTTTGATCCACGTTTAACACACTCTGGCTGCTACTCAATAAAGTGAAAGCCATTCTCTCCCCTGTTCAAAAAATAGAATTCATTGGAGCAGTCCTGAATGCTATAAAGGCAAGGGCTTTCCTATCACTGCAGAAACAATGTGATTTTTTTGTTTGTTTTAGATTTAAAGTTGCACCCTGTCACCACAGTTCAGAACTGTCTCACACTTTTAAGACATATGACATCATGCACTTATGTGGTGCAGCATGCCAGACTACATCTCAGACATCTACAGTGTTGGATAGCCTTGGTGTATTGACTGGCCAGTCACCATATAGATGTGGTGATTCACATACCCTCTTGAGGCTTATGCTCCCTGAACTGGTGGATAGAATGTACAGATGTTTCTGAGGGAGTCCCCCCTCCCCTCCCAATAACAGACTCTCATTCTAGTCACAGATGTATCAGATCTAAGTTGGGGAGCTCACTTAAGTCACCTTTGGTCTCCCCAGGATCTGCATATAAATATCAGGGAGCTCCAGGACATCCATCTGGTTTGCATGGCATTCCTTCCACACATCGGGGGTGGAATGTGTTGGTGCTCATGGATAGCCTAGCGGTTGTTTTATGTAAACAAGCAAGGAGGGGCCCAATCCACAAAGTTATGCCAGGAAGCAATCCTCCTGTGGAATTTCTTCATTGCCAATCCTATCAACCAGAAAGCTGTTAATTTTCTGGGAGCTCAAAACACTCCAGCTGGCTGCCTAAGGAGTTTGTTTGCAGGCCACTACAAGTGGTCTCTTCAACTGAACATTTCCAGGTCCATTTTCTAGTGGTGGGAAACTCCGCAAGTGGACCTGTTTGCAACAAGAGGAAAAATGTCATTTTTTTGTTCCCAAGCAGGCTTCAGCCCAGGTTTGCTGACAGGTTTTCCTCCTGTCCTGGTTGAGAGGCCAGCTGTATGCATTCCCTCCAGTTCTTGTACTTTTTGCCCAAAGTTTTAGCCAAAGTTGAGCAAGATTTTGCTCACCTTATTCTACCAGCCCCTGCATGGCCTCATATACACTGGTTTTAGACCCTACTAGCCCTGTGAGTCAGATCTCTGCTGTTGCTCTCAAGAGGATATGCATCTTATCTCCCAGGTCCACAGCTGATGCCTTCATCCCAACCTTCAGGACCTCCATCTTACAGCATGGACCTTCATCCCAACCATCAGGACCTCCACCTTACAGCTTCATGTCTGACCATCTCAGAATGAGTTTGCTCAAAGGGTATACAGGAAGTACTACTGAATAGGAGAAAGCCTTTAACTAGATTCTCCATCTGCCCATATAAAGAAGCATTTCTCTAAATCGAGCTCCGATTAACCATATCTTGGACTCTTTTATTTCTGAAACAGCATGGACTGACTTTTAGCCACCAAAGAACTGTGATGAACTATCTCAGCTTTCCACCCACCTGTGGGTAACCATTCAGTTTTTTCAAATTGCATGTCCATGAGGTTTCTAAAGTGTTTGCTCAAATTATACCTACAGATTCATGATCCAGTTCCACAGTGGAGTATAAATTTGATGCCCACCCCCCGCCCTTTGAGCCACTAGCAACTTGTTCTGTTGCACCTGTCAATGAAAGTATCTTTCCTTGTTGCAATAACCTCAGCCAGGAGAGTAGGGGAATAGAGCTTTGGTATCAGAGTCCCTCTATACAATTTTCTTTAGGAACAAGGTTTTCCCTTGGTCTCACCCTAAATTCCTATCTAAATTGGTTTTCAAATTTCACATGAATCAAGTAATTTATTTACCAACATTCTTCCCAAAGCCCCAGTTGAGCAAAGGGGAGGAAAAGCACCATGCTTTTAGATGATAGCAGTGCTTCAGTTTTTTATCTGGAGTGGACTAGATTCACTTCTTCCTCTCAATTCTTCTTGGTGATTTCAGACAGAGTGAAAGGCCAGCTGGTCTCCACCCAGAAGATCTCTGCCTGTATTCCAAGTTGTATTCGTTTGTTACCTATTAGACAATTTTGCATCTCCCAATAAAATTTTTGCACACTCAGCCAGATTGCAGGTGGCTTCTGAGGTCATTTTTGTTACGGTTTCCATTCTGGATATTTGTAGGGCAGCAACCTGGCCATCACTCCATACATTTGCCTCTGATTATACTATCTCTCATCAATCCAGAGTCAATGCCAGATTTGGTTGAGTAGTCCTTCAATCCTTGTTCAGAAGTTTCCGAGCCCACTGCCAGTTTGGACTCCTTGTGAGTCTCTCACCGTGGAATGGATGGTGTCTTCAAGATATGTTGGACATGTCCATTCCACGACTCTTCCTCCTTCCCCTCTCTACCGGAGCTCTTTTCCAGTATGAAGAAACTGAGGCAGGTATTGGGAGCAGTACAGCCCCTTTATGCCTGGATACAGTGGCATGAAGCACCAAAGGGTGTATGTACTACCCTAGCAGGTACTGCTAAGAGAACCATCTCCAACAACTCTGCATGAAACATACTCGTACATCTACAATGGAATGGATGAGTGAAAAGAACAACAGTTACAAAAAGGTAGGTAACCATTTTTTCTTTGAGCGATTGGTGTCCATTTCCATTCCACTGCAGTAGCATTTGTACCCGGTGCACCAGAGAGAGAGATTTTTTCCCCCTAGCTGTTTCCATCAGAGAGGGGCATGCGCCCCATGCCGGTGAGTGGCCTCTGTTGCCATGTGATGGTGTAATGGGCGGAGCTATCCCAGACACAGCCCAGTCCCTTCTTATTGCCTATGGTTAGTAGTCAGAGCATGTTGGCTTGCTTCAGAGAGTGTTCTCCCTTTCAGTGAAATTTTCTCTTATATATAATTTTGGTACTCATTCATAGTTAGTTTAGAGTAAATTTCATTTCTTAGTTGTTTTGTAGTTTAGTGGACTGTTGGTTCCAGCTTTCTTCTGGGTGCTGATGTCTGGTACCAGGAAATGCCTCGGTCTGCAGACTTTAAGCCTTGCATCAGTGGCAGAAAATCCATGCCGGTGAGTGGCCTGCATTCTCAGTATTTAAAGTGCCTTACTGAGGGTCATGTCCAGGACAGGTGCCAGATCTGTAGTGACTTTAAGCCCCAAACTAAAAACAGTAGGGAGGGGATGCCCCATCACCTTCTCATGGAGGCTGCCTTCAGTCCACCATTGGAGCCTTCTTTCTGCTTCTGTCAGAAATGCCTCATCAGTGATTGTGGAGTTTCACTACCTCTCTTCTTCTCCAGTGCTGAGAAAAAAATATCGGCATGGTGCTTTGAAGGACTCATCCTCCAGGAGACCAAGATCTCTAGCACCGCCAACTAGAAGACAAGCCGAGGGACAAGATAGAGTGTCCTCTGAGAGGAGGCATTCCCCAGTGCATCTGAATCAGGATCATTGACTCCAGCATCGGTTTCTGTGATGAGACCAACGAGTGCTGGTATATCAACCCTCTCTGTGGTACTGACCACTTAAGGTACATCTCTACCGGAGTAGAAGACCTGCAGCACAGGTCAGCTCATTTGGGTTTGTGGGTCTTGGTCTGTGGGGACAAAAATTGCTGTGTAGATGTTTGGGCTCAGGCTGGAGCAACCCAAGCCTGAACCTCTATGAAGCAATTTTATAGCCTTGCAGCCTGAGCCCTGTAAGTCCAAATCAGCTAACCCAGGCCAGGAGTGGAATTTAATTGATGTAGACATATCCTAAAATGCAACAACAGTATCAGCAGAAACTCTCGGTACCAACAATGCTGGAGGCATATGCAGCTGCATATGCTGTCTTATGCCTCTTGTTACTGGCTTCTCAAGAACAGGAGACATCTTGTCCCATACTGATAAATCCTCAGACTGCATCAGACTTACCTACATCTGGAGGTAAACTTTTGGTGCCATGATCAGCTTTGGTTCCTCCTGTGCCTCCTTGCCCAGTGCAGTCAAGAGGCAAACTAACTCTGCTTCCCTTGGTACTGTTGTCTCTGGAGCCTCTACAGCACTTCTTGGCACTGAGGGGTACTGCGCACATCCCCCCCCCTTGTTGGGTGACTTGGACTCATCTTCAGAATCAGTAGTTAGCTTATATGTGACACAATCTCGAGATAGGAGAAGTCACTCTCCATGAACCAGGGGTTTTTGCTCTTAGTATCCAGTAGAGGTTCCACACTGGTTACAGGACGTGGATCCTTGGTCTGCAAGAGGTTGAAGTCCAATGCCCTACCAATGACCATATTGGAACCTCTGGGGGTTTCCTCCCACCATCAGATCCTCCCTTCGCCCTCATCCCTGTATATCGCTGAGTAAGTACTGGGGTGGTTCATATGAGGAGGTTCATTAAGTCACCCTTGGTACCAAGTTGGCTGCCAAGCAGGAGCAAACTGTCCTAGCAGTACTTCCGTCAGAGGAGTTACAGGGTGGAGGGCTCAACCTCAACCTGCTTTGTGTTCCTCCTCATCGTTTGAAGAAGTGGTGGTGTCCGGTGTGTTCTTGCCTCTACAAGATGATTACAGGGCCTATCAGGACCTGTTGAAGAGCGTGTCTTCCTCCTTGGACATGCAGATTGGAGGTAGTTCAGGAGAGCTCACATAGATTATTGTACATTTTGGTCTTCCTAAGTAGTTCTCCCTATAAATGAGGCCACGAGGGTTTTATGGCAAACACCATCTTCTCTGCCGCTAACAGATGAAAGGATTGAATGGAGGTGCTATATCCTTTATGGGGATATGAGTATTTTTACAAATATGAACTCTTGGGGACCTTTTCTCAGCGGTGAACAGAGTGTCAGGGGATCCCACTCCTGCCAAAAAGTAAAGAGACAAAGAAACCTGTTTTTTTCATGTGTGTGTGTTTGTTTGGGTAGGAGAATTTGTTTGACTGCCAACTACAAATTTGTGTCTTGAATCAGCAAGCCTTGTTGGGAAGATACAATTTCTCCCTCTGGAACAATATTCTCAAATTTGTGGACAAGTTACCAAAGAATCCCAGGCAAGAGTTTCAGGCCATATTGGATGAGGGTAAACTAGTTGCTGAGACCTCTCTTCAGGCTGCATTGGATAGGGAAGACTCTGCAGCCAGGGCCATGGCATCTGTTTTCTACAGTGTGTAGGTGCTCATGGCTTCTATCGTCTGGTATTCCACAGGACGTCCAACACACTATTCAGGATCTCCCCTTTGAGGGATCAACCCTCTTTTCCAGCAGACTGACAAGTTCTGAAGTCTCAAGAACTCCAGGGCTACATTGACGTCTTTGGGGATTTATACTCCCTTCCCTAAAAAGTAGTAATTTTACCCTCAGTTATTCCACCATTACCAGCCCTTTACACCTAGGCAACCTGACCAGTCTAGGAGGAGAGGGAAGAGTCAAAAGACGACCCGCCCCACACACACACTTTTTGTCTGCAATGAGCTCATCTAGACTGTAGGAATGTCAAGCAGTCTGTTTGACTGCCTTGTCAAGGGTGGCTTACCAGTTTGCATTACACCAGCTTCTCCTCCCCCTCTTTTTTTCCAACAGGTTATCCCACTTCCTACATATTTGGCCTCTCTCAACATTGGGAAAAATAGGTCCTGAATGTGGTTCGACATGGTTACCTCATAGAATTTTCAAAGATTCTGAAAAGTCACTTTCTCCTTTCTCCACTATCCTCAAATCCTCAAAAGAGGTGAAATATGCAGAAGGCCAAATATGGTCTTTTGTGAATTGTGACAGAGAGAGTGAGTTCTCCAGGTGGAGATGTTCTCTGGTCATTACTCAGTCTTTTTCCTGGTAAATGAGATCTGGGGAAGATGGAGCAGTGTTAGATTTATAATATCTGAAAAGTGCAGTAGGAGGACCATATTCAAAATGGAGACCTTGAAGCTGACAGTGACAGATTTGTTGATCAAGGAGGCCTACTTTCATATGCTGGTTCAACAGGTGCACGGGAGGCTTCTGTGATTTGCTCATGAGGCCTATCATTTCCAGTACAAAGTGCTGCTTTTCAGAGTGCCATCCGTGCCTCGAGTGTTCGCAAAAGTTCTTGTATTTTTGGTGGCTGTTCTCAGGCAGAAGCGGATACAAAGGTACCTTTTCCTGGAAGATGTTCTAATAGTTCAATGATAGACTGTGTCTCTCAAGGCTCAAGAGGCTCTTTGATGCATCTGGAGCACATGATATTAAAACACTGTGCGATTTAGTTATTTACAAGTCAGAATACTTTTACTATGTTGTTAGCCAATTGTAATTGATAAAATAATCATTTTACTGTGAGAATAATATATATACACACTAAACCATACTGTTAAAATATGAATATATAGTATTGTAGTAAATATAACAAATGAACTCTGGCTCTTTTGGGTAATGTTGATCGGTAATTTGGGTAATTTGGCTTCTGAACTACTGATTTCTGAGGATCAGAGGGTAGCCGTGTTAGTCTGGATCTGTAAAAGCAGCAAAGAATCCTGTGGCACCTTATAGACTAACAGACGTTTTGGAGCATGAGCTTTCGTGGGTGAATACCCACTTCCTCAGATGCATGACATCTCCTCATGCATCTGAGGAAGTGGGTATTCACCCACGAAAGCTCATGCTCCAAAACGTCTGTTAGTCTATAAGGTGCCACAGGATTCTTTGCTGATTTCTGAGGGTATGTCTACACTATGAAATTAGGTCAAATTTATAGAAGTTGATTTTTTTAGAAATCAATTTTATACAATCGATTGTGTGTCCCCCCCACTTAAGACCATTAACACAGCAGAGTGCGTCCATAGTACTGAGGCTAGCATCGACTTCCAGAGCATTGCACTGTGGTAGCTATCCCACAGTTCCTGCAGTCTCCGCCACCCATTGGAATTCTGGGTTGAGATCCCAATGCCTGATCGGTCAAAAACATTGTCGCAGGTGGTTCTGGATACATGTCATCAGGCCCTCCCTCCATGAAAGCAATGGCAGACAATCGTTTTGAGCCTTATTTCCTGGGTTACCTGTGCAGATGCCATAACACGGCAAGCATGGAGCCTGCTCAGGTCACCGTCACCATACGTCTCCTGGGTGCTGGCAGACGTGGTACTGCATTGCTACACAGCAGCAGCTCATTGCCTTTTGGCAGCAGATGATGCATTACGACTGATAGTCGTTGTCATCTCCTGGGTGCTCTTTTAGCTGACCTCGGTGAGGTTGGTCAGGGGTGCCTAGGCAGACATGGGTGCTCCTAGCAGACCTCTGTCGGGGCGCCTGGACATAAATGGGAGTGATTGCAGGTCATTCTCTTTTTAAGTTTTGTCTCATGGAGATTCAGTCCTGCCTGCACTCGTACTGCACTGTCTTCTGGCGAGCACCCAGGAGGCGACGATGGCTAGCAGTCATACTGCACCATCTGCTGCCAGCCTAAGATGTATAAGAGAGATGGAATGGATCAAAACAAGAAAGAGACCAGATTTGTTTTGTATTCATTTGTTTTGATTTGCTTCCCCCTGCCTCCCTCCATGAATAGTGAGGAGAGGGATAGCTCAGTGGTTTGAGCATTGGCCTGCTAAACCCAGGGTTTTGAGTTCAGTCCATTCTGTGTGACAGATGTGTGTATTTCTCCTTGATGCAGACCCACCCTCTTTGTTGATTTTAATTCCCTGTAAGCCAAGTCGCTTCTCCCTCTGTCAGAACAACCGCAGACAATTGTTTCCTGCCTTTTTTCTGGGCAGACGCCATAACACAGCAGGCATGGTGCCCGCTCAGATCACCAGGGCAATTATGAGCACTGTAAACACCACACGTAATATCCTGCAGTATATGCAGAACCAGAACATGCAAAAGCAAAACCAGGTGAGGAAGCAATGGCAGCGCAGTGACGAGAGTGATGAGGACATGGACACAGACTTCTCTCATAAGAACATAAGAATGGCCGTACCGGGTCAGACCAAAGGTCCATCTAGCCCAGTATCCTGTCTACTGACAGTGGCCAATGCCAGGTGCACCAGAGGAAGTTAACTTAACAGGCAACAATCAAGTGGTCTCTCTCCTGCCATCCATCTCCATCCTCTGACAAACAGAGGCTAGGGACACCATTCCTTACCCATCCTGGCTAATAGCCATTTATGGACTTAACCACCATGAATTTATCCAGTTCTCTTTTGAACCCTGTTATAGTCCTACCCTTCACTACCTCCTCAGGAGGAGGAGTTCCACAAGTTGACTGTGTGCAGAAGAACTTCCTTTTATTTGTTTTAAACCTGATGCCCATTAATTTCATTTGGTGACTCCTAGTTCTTGTATTATAGGAATTAGTAAATAACTTTTCCTTATCCACTTTCTCTACATCACTCATGATTTTATGTACCTCTATCATATCCCCCCTTAGTCTCCTTTTTTCCAAGCTGAAGAGTCCTATCCTCTTTAATCTTTCCTCATATGGGACCCTCTCCAAACCCCTAATCATTTTAGTTGCCCTTTTCTGAAACTTTTCTAGTGCCCCAGTATATCTTTTTTGAGATGAGGAGACCACATCTGTATGCAGTATTCAAGCTGGCGGCCTATCATGGATTTATATAAGGGCAATAATATATTCTCAGTCTTATTCTCTATCCCCTTGTTAATGATTCTTAACCTCCTGTTTGCTTTTTTGACCCCTCTGCACACTGTGTGGACATCTTCAGAGAACTATCCACAATGACTCCAAGTTCTTCTTCGAGTGATTGCTCACATCCATTCCAGTTAGGTGTGCGCGCCGCGCGTGCACGTTCGTCGGAAACTTTTTACCCTAGCAACTCCAGTGGGCCGGCAGGTCGCCCCCTGGAGTGGCGCCGCCATGGCGCCCAATATATATCCCTGCCGGCCCGCCCGCTCCTCAGTTCCTTCTTACCGCCGTGTCGGTCGTTGGAACTGTGGAGCGCGGCATAGCTGTCCTCCACGTCCCTAGCTCTCCTAGTTTCTATCGCTTGTTTATCGCTTATCTCTAGTTCTATATAGTTGTTAATTAGTATTGTTAAGTAGATAGTTTAGTAAATAGCTGTTAAGTAGTTTCTTGCCGGGGGCTTAGCCCTTCCCGGCACCGGGCGCCAGGCTCATGCCTGTTTCGCCAGGCTTCAAGCAGTGTGCGGCCTGCAAGAAGCCCATGCCTACCAGCGATCCCCACGAAGCGTGCCTGAAGTGCCTCGGGGAATCGCACAGATCTGACAAGTGCCGCATCTGTAAGGCTTTTAAGCCGAGGACAAAAAAGGAGAGGGATCAGAGGCTCCGAACTCTCCTAATGGAGGCGGCACTTGACCCGTCGACTTCGCAGACCGTGGTTTCGGCACCGGCACCGGATCGCTCCGGCACCGAGAAGACTCCTCGGCACCGACCTTCTCCGGCACCGGAATCAGAGCCTAGGCCGTCGAAGTCTAATACTCCGGCCAGGCAGACCCGGCTTGAACGCCCGGCCTCGACATCGGCCGCGGCGCCGCCGGCACCGTCAGCACCGTTGACTCCGGGCCCGGCGGGTCTGTTGAGTCCGGTGCCGCCGAGCTCCCCCATGAGATCTGGGGTTGAGATAATGGTCCCATCCACACCGGAGACCTTCGCCTCGGCTCGGGACCTTATTGCCCTGACGGAGCCTACTCGGCTGCCACCCCCGGTTCCTCCGGTGCGGGTCACGTCCAGAGGCAAGCCCATGATGTCGGCACCGCCCACGGACAGTCGTTCGCCATCCAGGCCCCGACGTCTTGGGCGCTCCAGATCCCGACGCCGCTCGCAGTCCCGGCACCGCTCCCCTCAGCGGTACCGGTCGCACTCGCGGCACCGGTCGGCATCGAGACGGTCGCGGTCAGGCTCCAGTCGACACCGGCACCGCGACTCCAGGAGCAGGTCCCGACGCTACTCGCCGCACCGGTCGACCTCCCGGCACCGAGCTGGTGGCAGGTCCCGGTCCCGATCTCGCTCGACCTCCCGGCACCGAGCTGGTGGCAGGTCCCGGTCCCGGTCGATCTCCCGGCACCGAGCTGGTAGTAGGTCCCGGCACCGAAGCGGCACCCGGCACCGTGACAGATCCCGGTCCCGAAGCGGCGCCCGGCACCGTGACAGATCCCGGTCCCGAAGCAGCGCCCGGCACCGTGACAGATCCCGGTCCCGAAGCAGCGCCCGGCACCGTGACAGATCCCGGTCCCGATCCCGGCACCGTTATGACTCCCGGCACCGGTCCCCGGCACCGAGACGATCCTCCGTGCCGGCCCGCGCAGACCCGTACCATCCAGGGTCGGCCCCGCCGTGGCCCTCCAGGCAGCCGTCCGTGTCCTCCCAGACGGACAGCGGCTATGCACTGGGCACCGACCGGCAGGCGGCGCTGTTTGCTGATCCGCCGCTGCAGGACCAAGGCCCCCCACAGTGGGGATTCTGGACACCCTGGGCGTACCATCAGGCCCAGGGCCCCCAGCAGCTCCCTGCTAGGCCGGCGACTGCGGAGCGTAGGGCCCCTGAAGCCTCTTTGTCTCGCCCCCCTCCCTCCCCGGAAGGGGACGAAGGGTCCAAACAGCAGGACTCCGCTGCGGCTCCGGAGACAGAGGCGAGGGCTGAGGAAGACCCTCAGTTGGACACTATTGTGCCTGGGGTCTCATCATCCTCCTCCCCGGATGAGGCGGTGGCGGGTACCTCCTCCAACAGTCCCCCCCCGCTGGATCTCAGGGCGCACCAGGACCTCCTCAGGCGATTGGCTCAAAACCTGAGTCTGCAGGCAGAGGAGGTCTCGGAGATAGAGGACCCAATTGTCACCATCCTCTCTTCCGATGCTCCCACCAGGGTCGCCCTGCCGTTTATACGGACCATTCAGGCCAATGCCAATACTATCTGGCAGTCCCCGGCCTCCATCCCTCCGACAGCGAAAGGAGTCGAGAGGAAGTACATGGCCCCTTCTAAGGGGTACGAATATTTACATGTTCACCCGACTCCCGGTTCACTGGTAGTGCAATCGGTGAACGATAGGGAGCGTCACGGCCAGGAGGCTCCGGCCCCCAAATCCAGAGAAGCCAGGCGGATGGACCTCCTTGGCCGTAAGGTGTATTCGGCTGGGGCGCTGCAGCTCAGGGTCTCTAACCAACAGGCCCTGCTGAGCAGATACGCCTTTAACTCCTGGGTGGCAGTGGACAAATTTAAGGAGCTGCTGCCACAGGATGCTCGCCAAGAGTTCACGGCCATCTTGGACGAAGGCAAGAAGGTCGCGCGCACGGCCTTGCAAGCCTCCTTGGACGCTGCGGACTCGGCTGCCCGTACCCTCGCGTCAGGAGTTACGATGCGTCGCATCTCCTGGCTGCAGGTTTCCGGCCTTCCGCCAGAGCTCCAGCACACGATACAGGACCTTCCTTTCGAAGGCCAGGGCCTGTTTTCCGATAAGACAGACCCCAGACTTAAGAGTTTAAAGGACAACCGGGTCATTGCGCGGTCCCTCGGGATGCACACCCCCGTGACACAGCGTAGACCCTTTAGGCCGCAACAACAGCAGCACCGTCGGCCGTTTTCCCAGTTCCGCCAGCGGCAGGACCCTTACAGGCGCCACGGCAGGAACGGGAGGCGCAGGCAGTCGGGGAACCAAGGGGGGCAGAACCAAGGCTCCTCAAAACCCCCGCCTGGTCCTAAGCCTTCATTTTGAAGGTGCGCTCGAGGGCGCAGTAACAGTTTCCCCTACGGATCCTTCCCCTCCGTTTTCCAACCGCCTTTCGTTTTTCCTCCCGGCGTGGTCCCAAATAACATCGGACCGCTGGGTCTTGAGCGTGGTGCAGACGGGGTACCGCCTGCAGTTTGTTTCGTTCCCTCCTTCCCGCCCTCCTTCCTCGTCCCTCTTCAGGGACCCCTCTCACGAGCAATTCCTTCGGCAGGAGGTGCAGACGCTCCTCAGCAAAGGAGCTATAGAGGCGGTTCCCGAAAACGAGAAAGGCAAGGGGTTTTATTCCCGCTATTTTCTGATCCCCAAGGCCAAGGGGGGCCTCAGGCCTATCCTCGACCTGCGAGAACTCAACAAATACCTCGTGAAGTTGAAGTTCCGCATGGTATCCCTGGGGACCATTATTCCATCCCTGGATCCGGGAGACTGGTACGCCGCCCTCGACATGCAGGACGCGTATTTCCACGTTGCCATTTGGCCACGCCACAGACGCTTCCTCCGCTTCGTTGTGGGGGCTCGTCATTATCAATTTGCGGTCCTCCCGTTTGGCCTGTCCACGGCCCCGAGGGTGTTTACAAAATGCATGGCAGTTGTCGTGGCGCATCTTCGGCGCAACCGTGTCCACGTGTTCCCTTATCTGGACGATTGGTTGATTCGGGGCACGTCGGAACAGCAGGTGTACAGCCATGTCCGCGTCATCACCGGCATGTTTGCGAGTCTGGGCCTCTTGATAAACACAGACAAGTCCACCCTGAGGCCCACTCAGAAGGTGGAATTTATCGGGGCCGTCCTGGACGCCACTGTGGGCAGGGCCTCGCTGCCTCGGCAGCGGTTCCAGACCATGGCGGCGATCGTTCAACGCTTGCGGTCAGCCCCGTTGACGTCAGTGAGGACATGTCTAACCCTGTTAGGCCACATGGCGGCGTGCACTTTTGTGACCGACTACGCTCGGCTCCGCATGAGGCCTCTCCAGCTGTGGCTTATCAGTCATTACAGACCAAGGCAACCGCTAGACATGTTAATCACAGTCCCCCAGAAGGTCTTAGATTCCCTCGGCTGGTGGGTGGACCAGTCCGTATTGTGTGCGGGTCTTCCCTTTCACCCGTCTCAGCCCTCGGTATCCCTGACAACGGATGCCTCAGATCTAGGCTGGGGGGCCCACCTAGGGACCCTGCGGACGCAGGGCCTATGGTCCCAGGAGGAGGTGGGGCTACATATCAACATGAGGGAGTTGAGAGCGGTCCGCCTTGCTTGCCAAACGTTTTGTCATCAGCTTCAGGGTCGTTGTGTAGCCGTGTTCACGGACAACACGACGACCATGTATTATATCAACAAGCAGGGCGGCACCAGGTCCTCCTCCCTGTGCCTCGAGGCGATACGACTCTGGGACTTTTGCGTAGCCCACTCCATTCACCTCAAGGCTTCCTTCCTTCCCGGAGTACGGAACACGCTGGCGGATCGATTGAGCAGATCCTTCCTGTCACACGAGTGGTCCCTTCGACCGGACGTCGCTCTCTCCATTTTCCGGAGGTGGGGTTATCCCCGGGTGGACCTCTTTGCGTCCAAGGGGAACAGGAAGTGCCAAGCGTTCTGCTCCTTTCAGGGCAGGGAGCCGGGGTCGATAGCGGATGCCTTCCTCATCCAGTGGTCGACCCACCTGTACTATGCGTTTCCTCCGTTCCCTCTGGTTCACAAGGTCCTCCTGAAGGTGCGCAGAGACAGGGCTCGTGTTATCATGGTGGCCCCCGGCATGGCCCAGACAGCACTGGTACACCATGCTGCTAGACTTGGCCGTAGCCGACCCAGTTCCCCTGCCCCTTCATCCGGACCTGATTACCCAGGACCACGGGTCCCTCTGTCACCCAGACCTGCAGTCGCTGCACCTAGCGGCGTGGCTCCTGCGTGGCTAACTGGTTCCGAGCTGCGCTGCTCCACGCCTGTGAGAGAGGTGCTCTTGAGCAGCAGGAAACCATCCACAAGAGCCACATATTCGGCAAAATGGAAACGCTTCTCCTGTTGGTGCGTAGAGAGAAATCTCCGCCCTATGGAAGTTTCGGTATCCGAAATCTTAGATTATGTTTGGTCCCTCAAAGAACATGGTCTGGCCTTATCGTCGTTGCGAGTCCATCTGGCAGCTATCTCCACCTTTCACCCGGGTGCGGACGGTCGCTCCGTTTTTTCTCACCCGACGGTGTCGAGATTCCTTAAGGGGCTGGAACGGTTATTCCCTAACGTCCGTCCCCCTGCTCCAACCTGGGATCTTAACCTGGTGTTGTCCCGGCTCATGGGGCCCCCCTTTGAGCCGTTAGCTACTTGCTCCCTGCTTTACCTCTCTTGGAAGGCTGCCTTTCTAGTAGCTATCACCTCAGCTAGACGGGTGTCGGAACTCCGAGCCCTTGTGGTGGACCCCCCATACACGGTCTTCCACAAAGACAAGGTGCAGCTTAGACCACACCCTGCCTTTCTACCCAAGGTGGTCTCAGCCTTCCACGTCAACCAAGAGATTTTCCTCCCGGTTTTTTCCCAAAACCTCACTCCTCAGGCAGGGAGCAGCAGCTCCACTCACTGGATGTCCGTAGAGCTCTCGCGTTCTACATAGAGAGGACCAAACCCTTCCGCAAATCCCCCCAGCTTTTCGTGGCGGTAGCGGACCGTATGAAAGGGCTTCCTATCTCCTCCCAGAGGTTATCCTCGTGGGTTACGTCCTGTATCAGGACCTGTTATGACTTGGCCCATGTCCCTACGGGCCGTGTGACTGCGCATTCTACCAGGGCGCAGGCGTCGTCGCTGGCTTTCCTGGCCCGTGTGCCCATCCAGGAAATCTGTCGGGCAGCGACCTGGTCATCGGTCCACACCTTTGCTTCCCACTACGCCCTGGTACAGCAGTCGAGAGAGGATGCGGCCTTCGGAACTGCAGTGCTCCATGCCGCGACTTCTCACTCCGACCCCACCGCCTAGGTATGGCTTGGGAGTCACCTAACTGGAATGGATGTGAGCAATCACTCGAAGAAGAAAAGACGGTTACTCACCTTTGTAACTGTTGTTCTTCGAGATGTGTTGCTCACATCCATTCCACACCCGCCCTCCTTCCCCACTGTCGGAGTAGCCGGCAAGAAGGAACTGAGGAGCGGGCGGGCCGGCAGGGATATATATTGGGCGCCATGGCGGCGCCACTCCAGGGGGCGACCTGCCGGCCCACTGGAGTTGCTAGGGTAAAAAGTTTCCGACGAACGTGCACGCGCGGCGCGCACACCTAACTGGAATGGATGTGAGCAACACATCTCGAAGAACAACAGTTACAAAGGTGAGTAACCGTCTTATCTTTTTCCTCATTCATTGTAGCTAAATTAGCCCCCATCATGTTGTATGTATAGTGGGTTTTTTTTTCCCAATGTGCATTACTTTACATTTATCCACATTAAATTTCATTTGCCATTTTGTTGCCCAATCAACATTTTGTTGCCCAATTAGTTTAGTGAGATCTTTTTGAAGTTCTTCACAGTCTACTTTGGTCTTAACTATCTTGAGCAGTTTAGTATCGTCTGCAAACTTTGCCGCCTCACTGTTTACACCTTTCTCTAGATCATTTATGAATAAGTTGAATAGGAATGGTCTGAGGACTGACCCTTGGGGAACACCACTAGTTACCCCTCTTCATTCTGAGAATTTACCATTAATTCCTACCCTTTGTTCCCTGTCTTTTAACCAGTTCTCAGTCCACGAAAGGACCTTTCCTTTTATCCTATGACAGCTTAATTTATGTAAGAGCCTTTGGTGAGGGACCTTGTCAAAGGCTTTCTGGAAATCTAAGTACATTGTGTCCACTGGATCCCCCCGTCCACATGTTTATTGACCCCTTCAGAGAACTCTAATAGATTAGTAAGACACGATTTCCCTTTGCAGAAACCATGTTGACTATTGCTCAACAGTTTGTTTTTCTGTGTGTCTGACAATTTTATTCTTAACTATTGTTTTGACTAATTTGCCCGGTACCAACATTAGACTTACCGGTCTGTAATTGCTGGGATCACCTCCAGAGCCCTTTTTAAATATTGGCATTACCTTAGCTAACTCACAGTCATTGGGTACAGAAGCCGATTTAAAGGACAGGTTATAAACCTTAGTTAATAGTTCCGCAACTTCACATTTGAGTTCTTTCAGAACTCTTCGATGAATGCCATCTGGTCCCGGTGACTTGTTAATGTTGAGTTTATCAATTAATTCCAAAACCTCCTCTAGTGACACTTCAATCTGTGACAGTTCCTCAGATTTGTCACCTACAAAAGCTCGCTCAGGTTTGGGAATCTCCCTAACATCCTCAGCTGTGAAGACTGAAGCAAAGAATCCATTTAGTTTCTCAGCAATGACTTTATCGTCTTTAAGTGCTCTTTTTGTATCTCTATCGTCGAGGGGCCCCACTGGTTGTTTAGCAATCTTCCTGCTTCTGATGTACTTAAAAAACATTTTGTTATTACTTTTGGAGTTTTTGGCTATTCGTTCTTGAAATTCCTCTTTGGCTTTTCTCATTACACTCTTGCACTTAATTTGGCAATGTTTATGCTCCTTTCTATTTGCCTCACTAAGATTTGACTTCCACTTTTTAAAGGAAGTCTTTTTATCTCTCACTGCTTCTTTTAGATGGTTGTTAAGCCACGGTGGCTCTTTTTTAGTTCTTTTACTGTGTTTCTTAATTTGCGGTATACATTGAAGTTGGGCCTCTCTTATGGTGTCTTTAAAAAGCACCCATGCAGCTTGCAGAGATTTTCACTTTAGTCACTGTAACTTTTAACTTCTGTTTAACCAACCCCCTCATTTTTGCATAGTTCCTCCTTTTGAAATTAAATGCCACAGTCGGTCTGTTGAGAAGTTCTTCCTACCACAGGGATGTTGAATGCTATTGTATTAGGGTCACTATTTCCAAGTGGTCCTGTTATAGTTACCTCTTGGACCAACTCCTGCACTCCACTCAGGACTAAATTGAGAGTTGCCTCTCCCCTTGTGGGTTCCCATAGCAGCTGCTCCATGAAGCAGTCATTTAAAGTATCGAGAAATTTTATCTCTGCATTTCGTCCTGAAGTGAAATGTTCCCAGTCAATATGGGGATAATTGAAATCCCCCACTATTATTGAGTTCTTAATTTTGATAGCCTCTCTAATTTCCTTTAGCATTTCATCATCACTATCACTGTCCTAATCAGGTGGTCGATAATAGATCCCATATGTTATATTCTTATTAGAGCATGAAAATTCTATCCATAGAGATTCAATGAAACATGTGGATTCACTTAAGATTTTTACTTCATTTGATTCTACATTTTCTTTCACATATAGTGCCACTCCCCACCCCCGCATGACCTGTTCTGTCCTTCCGATATATTTTGTACCCCAGAATGATTGTCTCATTGATTGTTCTCAGTTCACTAGGTTTCTGTGATGCCTATTATATCAATATCCTCCTTTATCACAAGGCACTCTAGTTCACCCATCTTATTATTTAGACTTCTAGCATTTGAGTTCAAGCACTTTAAAAACTTGTGTCTGTTTATTTTTCTGCCCTTTTCTGATGTTAGATTCTTTTTTATGTGACTGTTTATCATCTGATCTGGCCCTTACATTATCCTCTTCCATCCTCTGCTCCTGACTATAACCTGGAGATTCTCTGTCATTAGCTTCTCCTCTAAGAGAAGTCTCTGTCCGATCCACAGGCTCCTCTGCAGCAGTCGGCTTTCCCCTATCTCCTAGTTTAAAAACTGCTTTAAAACCTTTTTAATGTTTAGTGCCAGCAGTCTGGTTCCACTTTGGTTTAGGTGGAGCTCATCTCTCCTGTAGAGGCTCTCACCATCCCAAAAGTTTCCCCAGTTCCTAATGAAACTCTCCAAGTGTGGGCCCTGGCAATGTGGACATCATGGGGCAGGTTCTTGACATGGAACACCGATTCTGGCCCTGGGAAACCAGCACAGACTGGTGGGATCGTATAGTGTTGCATGTCTGGGATGATTCTCAGTGGCCGCGAAACTTTTGCATGCATAGGGGCACTTTCATGGAACTGTGTGACTTGCTTCCCCCTGCCCTGAAGCGCAAGAATACCAAGATGAGAGCAGCCCTCATAATTCACAAGCGAGTGGTGATAGCCCTGTGGAAGCTTGCAAGGCCAGACAGCTACTGGTCAGTCAGGCATCAGTTTGGAGTGGGCAGATCTACTGTGGGGGCTGCTGTGATCCAAGTAGCCAATGCAGTTCAAAGAGCTGCTGATATCAAGGGTAGTGAGTCTGGGAAATGTGCAGGTCATAGTGGATAGCTTTGATGCAGTGGAATTCCCTAACTGTTACGGGGCAATAGACGGAACCCATATCCCTATCTTGGCACCGGAACACCAAGGCAGCAAGTCCATAAACTAAAAGGGGTACTTTTCAATGCTGCTGCAAGCACTGGTGGCTCATCAGGGACGTTTCACCAACTTCATTGTGGGATGGCTGGGAAAGGTACATGACTCTTGCATCTTCAGGAACTCTGGTCTGTTTCAAAAGCTGCAGCAAGGGACTTTCTTCCCAGACCAGAAAATAACTGTTGGGGATGTTGAAATGCTGTAGTTACCCTTGGCAACCCAGCCTACCCCTTAATGCCATGACTCATGGCAGCCTGGACAGTAGTCAGGAGCTGTTCAACTATAGGCTGAGCAAGTGCAGAATGGTGGCAGAATGTACATTTGGACATTTAAAAGCATGCTAGTGCAGTGTACTGACTTGGCTAGACCTCAGCGAAATCAATATTCCCATTGTTATTACTGCTTGTGGTGCGCTCCACAATATCTGTGAGAGTAAAGGGGAGGCGTTTATGGCGGAGTGGGAGGTTGAGGCAAACTGCCTGGCCGCTGATTACACACAGCCAGACACCAGGGCAGTTAGCAGAGTACAGGAGGGCGCGGTGCACATCAGAGAAGCTTTGAAACCTGGTTTCATGACTGACCAGGCTATGGTGTGAAAGTTCTGTTTGTTTCTCCCTGATGAACTCCCCCTCCTTGGTTCACTCTGCTTCCCTGTAAGCTAACCACCCTCCCCTCCCCTCTTCGATCACCATTTGCAGAGGCAATAAAGTCATTGTTGCTTCACATTCATGCACTCTTTATTAATTCATCACACAAATAGGGGATAACTGCCAAGGTATCCCGGGAGGAGGGAAAGACAAGGCCACGCTGCACTTTAAAACTTATTGAATGCCAGCTTTCTGTTGCTTGGGTAGTCCTCTGGGGTGGAGTGGTTGGGTGCCCGGAGGCGCCCCCCCCCCCCATTTCGTTGGGCATCTGGGTGAGAAAACTATGGAACTTGGGGAGGAGGGCGGTTGGTTACACAGGGGCTGTAGCGGCAGTCTGTGCTCATGCTGCCTTTCCTGAACCTCAACCATACACTGAAGCATATCAGTTTGTTCCTCCAGTAGCCTCAGCATTGCCTCTTGCCTTCTGTCACCAAGCTGATGCCACCTATCATCTTCAGCTGCCACTTGTCCTCGCGTTCATATTGTGCTTTCCTGGACTCTGACATTGTCTGTTTCACGCATTCTGCTGGGCTCTTTCAGTGTGGGAGGACTGCATGAGCTCAGAACATTTAATTGTGAGTGCATTTTTTTTGCCTTCTGATGATCACTGGCCTCTGGGAAGGAGAAGATAATGTGAGCGTTGAAACATTTGCAGCTAGTGGAGGAAAAAAGGGAGAGTGGTAGTTAAAAAGACACATTTTAGAGAACAATGGGTAGACTCTCTTTCACAGTAAACCTTGCTGTTAACATTACATAGCACATGTGCTTTTGGTACAAGGTCTCATTTTGCCTCTTATTGAGGATATGCCGGTTTTGTGTGAGAGATCACTCGTGCAGGGGCCAGGCAACAGAATTTGGCTTGCAGGCAGCCATGGTAAGACTAAAGTCTTTTGGCTTCTTTAACCTTCATAACATGTGAGAATGGTTTCAAACAGCAGCGCCCTCATTTCCCTTACCAAGCAGCTGTTGGGTTGGCCATTTAAAATGGGCTGGCAATTTAAAAGGAGGGGCTGTAGTTTTCAGGTTAACATGCAGCGCAAACCCAACTAACCACCCCCCTACACATACATAGACACAATTCTCTGGGATGATCCCTCCCCACACCACGTGGCTAACAGCAGGGAACATTTCTTTTCAGTCACAGGCAAACAGCCCAGCAGGAAAGGGCACCTCTGAATGTCCCCTTAATAAAATCCTCCTATTTCAACCAAGTGACCATGAATGATATTACTCTCCTGAGGATAACACAGAGAGATAAAGAATGGATGTTGTTTGAATGCCAGCAAACAGTGGGACCATACGCTGTGTTATGCAATGATTCCAGACTACGTGCTACTGGCCTGGCATGGTAAAATGTCCTACCATGGAGGACGGAATAAGGCTGTTCTCTCCAGAAACCTTTTGCAAAGGCTTTGGGAGTACATCCAGGAGAGCTTTATGGAGATGTCCCTGGAGGATTTCCGCTCCATCCCCAGACACATTAACAGACTTTTCCAGTAGCTGTACTGGCCGCAAATGCCAGGGCAAATTAATCATTAAACATGCTTTCTTTTAAATCATGTATAATATTTACAAAGGTACACTCGCCAGAGGTTCCTTCTCCGCGTGGTGGGTCCAGGAGGCAGCCTTGGATGGGTTCGAGGGGTACTGACTCCAGATCCAGGGTGAGAAACAGTTCTGTGCTGTCAGGGGAAATGGTTTCTCCACTTGCTTGCTGTGAGCTATCCTCCTCGTCCCCAAAACCATTGACGGAGTCAAAGCACAGGGGTAGGGTAGTTGTAGGGGCACTTCCTAGAATGGCATGCAGCTCATCATAGAAGTGGCATGTCTGGGGCTCTGACCCGGAGCGGCCATTTGCCCCTCTGGTTTTTTGGTAGGCTTGCCTCAGCTCCTTAAGTTTCACGCGGCACTGCTGTGGGTCCCTCTTATAGCTTCTGTCCTTCATGCCCTTAGAGATTTTTGCAAATGTTTTGCCATTTTGTCTTTTGGTATGAAGTTCTGATTGCATGGATTCGTCTCCCCATACAGCAATCAGATCCCATACCTCCCGTTTGGTCCATGCTGGCGCCCTTCTGCGATTCTGGGACTCCATCATGGTCACCTTTGCTGATGAGATCTGCACTCACCTGCAGATTGCCTCGCTGGCCAAACAGGAAATGAGGTTCAAAAGTTCGCGGGCCTTTTCCTATCTACCTGGCCAGTGCATCTGAGCTGAGAACACAGTCCAGAGCGGTCACAACGGAGCACTCTGGGATAGCTCCTAGAGGCAAATACTGTCGAATTGCGACCACACTACCCCACACTACCTCAAATTCAGCCCGGCAAGGTTGATTTCAGCGCTCATCCCCTCATCAAGGGAGGAGTACAGAAATTGTTTTTAAGAGCCCTTTAACTAAAAAAACTGGCTTCATCGTGTGGACGTGTGCAGGGTTAAATCGATGTAATGCTGCTAAATTCAACTTAAACTCGTAATATAGACCTGGGCTTAGTATCACTGTTCTTGTTAGAGCCTGTCTAAGGTGGGGGTCCACTCAAGCAACTCAGACCATAATCTCAAAATTGCAACAACAGAGATTTATAGTAAATTTCTAAAAGCGTCATCTTCTGCCATCTCAGCACTTAGTTATCTTGGAATGCTGATTGACAAAAGCCACAACATTTTTCTGTCAGCCTATTGACAGGACAAGATCATATCAGTGATCACTTTCTCAGGAGATGTATGAGGATGTCAGTAAGCAATCTTTTAATGAGTATTCTAGGGATAATTGTGTCCTGGATAGAAATAGTATTCCAGGCAAGAACGCATCCGAGGATTTTGTGGAGCTTCCTGCTGTCCCTTCCCCACAATTTTCTGTGTTTTCCCTCCTCTCAGATGCTGAACATTACATCACTTTTGTTGAAATCCCTGGATTGGTTGATGAATCTGGAGAGGTTCTAGGGAAGGGTGGACATGGTGGAATCAAACAGGTCTATCATAACAATTGATGGAAGATGGGGGTATGTTCTCTGAGAATGTGACTCAAGGGACGAAAAAGAAAAGCATAACATTTCTAAAACTATGGACATAAAGTATGGTCTTCAATCACTGGCCCCAGCCTTTCTGAACATCAAATCCTTACATTGACAGACAATATATTGGCAATGGTGTACATAAATCATTAAGGGATCTACAGAAGATGAGCAGAGGCCCATCTACTATCTGTCATATTGCATATTAAGGGTACCAGTAGCACAAAGGCTGAGCAGAAGGAAAATTGATCAGGCAGAATTGAGTCTTCACAATGAATCCTTCTGATTGATCACCAAAATTTTTGGAACTCCAACACTGGATTTTTTCATCTATGGAACCGAAAGGCTCACCAGTACTTTGCAAGGAGAGAGCCAGAAGCCCTAGGCATAGATGCCCTGTCACTCAAGTGGCCAAGGGCTTACTTTTTTTTTTCTCCAGGTCTCATCATCTCCAGGGTAATACAGAAGAAGGCAGCAACAGAAGTGATTGTAATGGCTCCCCATTGGCTATGAGATAAGTGTATCTCCAAAACACTCCGTTGACCTCTAGGATAAACTCCACAGGCAAGTTTCACTCAAGGATCTGATCTAAATCTAAAGCTTAGAGAGGGAGTTGTATTCAGCATCCTGTAGACAAAGTGTCTCATGTTCTGGAATTTTTACAAGACTGCTTTGATCTTGAGTTCCAGGCTAAAACCTTGGAAGTACACATTTCTGTGCTGTTAGTTATTCAGAGTGCACCATAACAACATATGCTGCTTCATTAGAGCTCTTCATCTGTTGTGTCCTCCTAAGGTGCATACAGCTCTGTCTTTGGATTTGAACATTGTTCTCAATGCCTTTAATGAAGGTGCCTTTGAACTTATGAATCAGTTTAATTGCACTACATTACTATCAAATCAACCTTTTTTATTGCTGTTATATCACCAAGAACAGTGTCAGAGCTGGAAGCTTAGTCAACTGATCCATCCTGCTGCCTCTTCCACAAGGATAGGGTGTTTTTGTGAACAGATCCCAAAAGTAAATTTGATTTTTTTTCTCAAGCACAAGAGATCAGATTGTTCTTTTTGTCCACATCCTTCTCACCCAAAGGAGAAACTATTGCTTTTGTTAGATGTAAGATGATGTTTAAAGATCTGAAAAGAGCTAAAAGCCTAAGAAAAACAGTCTTGCTGATCTTGTTTCATTCATGGAAAAGTGGTGCCAAGGCATTTAAACAATCAGTCTCACGCTAGATACACTGGTGCTTCACTGAGGCATATAAAGCAAAGAGACTCAGTTCTCCACTGGGCATAAAAGCGCTCAGCACGAGCACTGGCAGCATCATGTGCTGAGAAAGGGTAGACTTTTTATAAGGAAACCTGTAAAGCTGCAACTTTACTACCCCATCCCCTCTCACTCCCACATTCCTCTCCCTCTTCCATATCCAATCTCCAAATGTATCCCTGCATACAAGATAGATCTCAGTCTTCAGCTGATACAGCCTTTGGCAGGCAGGTCCTGCATGTTGTGGTGATTCCTTAAAGGAATCCTTTTTCTCAGTGATGTTAATTTGTTCCCTTTCCAGAAATAATATCACTGCTGAGAAAATCCCACAGTGAGGATCTGTGGACATAGCCCAAAGAGAGAATGGGAGAATTAATGGTGGCTTACCTGAAAATTTTTCCGTCTTTGAAGGAATAGGTTCACAGATCTGATGTGTCTTGAGCATCCATTAAAGGAGATCTGTTTTACTTATGGTTAAAGTTTTCTAAAACAGGTAGAAATCTTTCTTGTTGTTTATAATGTTTCCTGTCAAGTATTATTTTTTGCAAGGTGCTGATGCAGGACAAGGGGTTTGTTTTTTGTTTCACAGTCCAGAGGTGCTTGATATGGAAGCATCTGAAAACTGGAGGGTATATGGAAGGTGGGAGCTAGTCACTTGTCACCTGTCCAATCAGCTTTGATTCTGCTCCTACAGCTATAGACAGGTGATGACACACACAATCAATACTGAGGATCTGTGGACCTAGTTCTTTGAACAAGAAAAAATTCAGATAAGTAACCACAAATTCTGCCAGTCTTTCCTCTTAACTTTTTATTTTAATGATTTTAAGGTTTTGATTCAAAGGGTGTGTCTTGCCTCAACTTTATTTGTCACTAATTATAGTTTTTGTTTGCTAATTTCATTGGGTTTTTTACAACTATAGTGTATCTTAGTGGATAGTTCCCACACAGGAAGAAGAGGAGCTGCATCTGCTACTTCTGGGGGAATTCTGTGCAACTGCGCATTTGCAGAATTCATATTCCACTTTGTTCCCCATAGAAAATGATGGGGAAGGAAGGGAAGCTGCAAGAGCAGTCACGCACCCTTCCTTGGCAGTGCAGGCGCCTTATTTCCGACACCCAGAGCAGCTAGGGGACAGCTAAATCACCACAGGGAGTGTGTGGGGCTGGGGATGCCCCTAGGCATAATTGGAGGGGCATTGCTCCCCCCCAACAGAGGCAGGGCATTGGGGGCAGGCAGGATCATCTGCCACTGCCCTCTCCCCCATTTCTGCAAGCACAGAGCTGCCTGGCAGCTCTGGCTCACTGACTCTGCAGCTGGACGCAACCTCCTGGGTCCCAGTGCTGGTCGTCTTCCCCATCTATGTGTGCTGGATGCCCTGTTTTCTGTACAACGGTGAGTGCTCACAGTGGGGCAGAACAAGAGGAGCGGGGGGAAAGGGATGAGGTAGGAAGGAAGAGACTGGGGAAGGAAGGGAGACTGGATATGGAAGAGGGAGAGGAATGTGGGAGTGAGGGGGGATGGGGTAGGGGACAGTGGGAAAAGACGGGGAGAGAAAGGAGAGGGGGTGGGATAGGGTGAGAAGATGATGGGGGAGAAACAGGAGCCCAGCATGCCGTGTCTTCTGGCGGCAGCTGGGGCTCTTCCTGTTAAGCAGGCCCATCGAACCCTCGCCCTAAGAAGCCCCACCACCCCATGCACCTTGACTACCCCAATGAGGCCCCACCTGGACTCCAATTCCACTGAACTTCAAAAGCTACACCTGACCCCCACTCCTCCAGTACCTGTATCTCCCCTGCCCCCACTGAGCATCATACTGTCACACCCAGACCCCACTCGCTGAGCCCCAACCACCTTTACCTGGATCCCCATTCAGAGTCCCATTGCCCCTGCACCCAAAACCCCAAAACAATGCCCTGCTCATTCAGATGCCTCACTGAGCTGCCAGCACCCAGTTTGCCCCATACAGAACCCTCTCAGCCCATACCTGCATTCCCCCACACTAAGCCCCTCCACACTTGGATCCTGCCTGCCCACACTTGGTGCACCTGTCATGGAGGGGCAGGGCCCCACGATGTTTCTGCAGCAAGCCTGGCCCTTGCACTGTGTCAGGGTTAGGTGCAGCCTCACTGCTGAGTCCCTGTCCTGAGGTGATTGGGGACTGCAGGGTGAATTCCCACCTTCTTGCATCCAGGGGCCTGTGCTCCCTACTGCCAGGCTGAAGCCTCCACATTTATTTATTGACAAATACAATTTGCGGAATTTTAAAATACCGTGTGTAAACTTTTTAATTTTTTAGCACAGAATGCTCAGAAGTAACCTGCCCTGGGAATCAGAGGGATAAACTTTGCAGCTGAAACTGCTCTTGGTTATTTCGGCCCTTCTGATGAACCTGAGAGGCTGTGATGCAGCTCACTGAAAGCTTCATGCCTAACATTTTATCACCAGTTAAAAATTGCTATAAGTACAGCAAGAGCAACCCTACTTAGCAGTGGCAACATAACTTGATAGTTGAACAAAACTTCCATGCAGGAGTCTAAATAATCACCCACTTCCCAAAATACTCCTAGTCTCTCATCAGTGTCTAGAATTTGGATACTGGCTAGGAGAAGCTGCAAAAGCAGGCTGCACTTGCCTGTATTCCACCAGCAGGTTTCGCTATTGCTCTCTCCCTTCACTGGCAGTATTAAGCATACCTCTCAGCCTTCAAACATACAAATGTGGGTAGCCTGTAAGTATGATGGCATCCATGTTGACCAGTACTCACGATTGACCCAGTAATCTCCAAAGCTGAATGCATGTGTCATGGTATAATTCCCCACTCTGAACCTTAGCATCCAAAAGATGGGGTACCAGCATGAATTCCTCTAAGCTCAATTACCAGCTTAGTACTTGTAGTGCTGCCACCAACCAGGAATTCCACTGCCTGGTACACTCTGGTCCCCTCAAAACCTTGCCCGGGGACCCCCAAGACCCAGTCCCTCTGGATCTTAACACAAGGAAAGTAAACCCTTTCCCTCACCGTTGCCTTTCCCAGGCTTCCCCTCCCTGGGTTACCCTGGAAGATCACTGTGATTCAAACTCCTTGAATCTTAAAACAGAGAGGAAAATCCACCTTCCCTCCTTCTTTTTCCCCCTCCCAGACTCTCCCTGAGAGAGAAAGTAATCCTAACACAGAGAGAAAATTAACCTCTCTCTCCCCCTTCCCTCCTTTCTCCCCACCAACTCCCTGGTGGATCCAGACCCAGTCCCCTGGGGTCTCACCAGAATAAAGAAAATCAGGTTCTTAAACAAGAAAAGCTTTTAATTAAAGAAAGGAAAAAACAGTAAAAATTATCTTTGTAAATTTAAGATGGAATATGTTACAGGGTCTTTCAGCTATAGACACTGGGAATACCCTCCCAGCCTAAGTATACAAGTACAAATTAAAATCCTTTCAGCAAAATACAAATTTGAACTTTGCAATTAAATTGCAAATGAAATTTGCAAATAAAGAAAACAAACATAAGCCTAACTCGCCTTATCACCTAGTACTTACTATTTTGAATCTATAAGAACCTGTATCAGGGAGATTGGAGAGAAACCTGGTTGCACGTCTGGTCACTCTCAGAACCCAGAGAGAACAACCACCAAAAACTAACAGCACACACAAAAACTTCCCTCCCTCAAGATTTGAAAGTATCCTGTCCCCTGATTGGTCCTCTGGTCAGGTGATAGCCAGGCTCACTGATCTTGTTAACCCTTTACAGGCAAAAGAGATATAAAGTACTTCTGTTCTATTAACTCCTACTATCTGTTTATGACAGCATGAGCCTTTATAGCTTATACTAAAGAACTTGGTTCTCAAACTGGGAGTTATCACAAACATCTTCTAGTTTGGGTACAGAGGGGAACACAACACATACACTGACCATAGGGTTGCACAACAAAATATATAAAGTGTGAATCACACAAATCTCAAATAATTTACAAATTCTTAATTTATTAATATTAAATCATTTTAAAATAGATTTCTTTACTGTGTGAGTCACATGCAACTGTACCATCCCCCAGCATAGATCAGCTGAAGGGTTTAAACCCCCTTGGCCTTCAAATCCCTAACAGAATTTATCAGAATTAATACACGTACAGAATTATTTATATTAATATATGCAGAAGTAATTGCTAACCCTTTGTAGACCACTTTGTAGACCACTGGAGAACAACTTGAGACATGTTCCCAGTGGGTTACACAACTACTATTTACCCATCAGCAGTCTCTTGTCTTTCTGAAAGTGAATAACTGTGTTTATGGCTCACTGTGATGGGCCACTAGTGAAGTGAAGAGTTATTTTTCAGTTATACAGCATATCAAATATATTTTCACAAAAGAAAAGTATATCTTATAATAAATGCATGATTTGAAATTTTGCTATGCAATTTCACATTTATAACAGTAGATGGCACAGTTTAACAACATAGTTACTCATTTATAGTCAATTTTCTAAAGGGCAGTATAGGTACATGAAACTTCAAAACCAGGTTTTGGATTAAAATATAATAACTGCAATAAATATAAAATCTTGGTGATTTGAGAAGAAGGCCAGAGTCACGTAAGGCTCAAACATCGTTTCCAACTTAAAAGACCTATAAAAAGTTTTCAGATCTGATCTGTAAGAAAATAGTCTGCTTCATTAAAACATATAATTTAGTATTTTATATTTACCACTAAAGAAGCTTTCTCTGATCCAAAGTTGAGATCATTCCATATTTACCACTAAAGAAGCTTTCTCTGATCCAAAGTTGAGATCATTCCAATTCAAATCTATGGAAGCTTAAAAATACAGGAATTTGGGCATACCTGCTTTTGTTTTTAAGGTATAAAACAGTATCTATTATAAGCCTCTCTTTTCAGATGTATCTAACTTTGTGAAACATTGACTCTTTGGGACTGAAATATTCCAAGCTTGGTCTCTGCTCAAACATGATTGTTTTGGAAAGTTTCAGCAAACTCCCTATGGTTATGTTTGAGTTATGAATCTGTGGTAGAAAGTATGTCTTTCTGTCATAAAAAGGTGCAATATTTTCCTCTTCAGTATAACTAAAAAATGGTTAACATTTGAGACATTAAATTTGGAATGTATATAGTCTCTGACAAGTAGTACACGGTTTAACAATTTCTTTAATGTTGTGTTGTGAAAATAACAATTATGAACATTTGAAAATGTATCCTGTATCATGATTATGAAATTTTATTAGTGTTTATGCTGCACTTTAATCATCCTGTGCACCTGTGTTGTGGTCTGTGGAATGAAATACATTGCGCCCATTGAGATGATCTCAACATGCTGGGAATTCTGCTACAAGAAATGTTATTCTGGATTACCCAAAACAGAAACACCTGCTGCTAATGCTCTCATTAAAGATCCCGTAGCCTAGTGGTTTAAGCACAAGATTGAAAACCATGCATTCTTGAGTTCTAGTCCCTGGTTTGATTTAATAGTAGTTTGCACTTACGTAACATTCTATAAATATTATTTAGTTAGGCCTCAAAACATTCTGTAAGGTAGCAGATCTGTATTTTACAGAGAGGGTAACTGAGTCACACAGAGATTATGTGTCTTTTCTAAGGTCATACAGCAAGTCAATATAAAGATCAGAACCAGTCTCCTAATTACTAAGTCTTTACTTTATCCACTACACTACAGTTTTGTTCAAGGGAAATTGCTTCACCCATCTTTGTTTTAGTTATTGCATTTGTAAATGCCAACTAAGAATTTTGCAAAGACAGATGAGCATTGTATGAGTTCTGCAGATGAAAAAGAACTATGAATACTGTCACATATCTGGTTGATCTCCACCTGTTGGAAACTCAGACTGCTGTGAGGAGATCCAAATGTTGAATATCACATGCTCTTAGCTTTCTGGAGCTGGGCAGAGTCCCTTGCTTTGAGCCTTTAGGCATGCATCTTATGTCTGATACCCTTCTGGACAGTGGGGACTCCACAGTCAAATTGCTTAGGCCCTGAAACTAGTGCCATCTCCCCTACGCCTATTGAACAACTGTTGGACATTTCCTGTTTTTTCTCACCTGTCTCTGTTCTATGTGGGGATTCTTCTTCAAGTGTATGCATGCCCAGTGCATTGTCATCAGAGATTTTCCCACAGCCATATCCCATTGGGGCTGTGCATGTGCCTTCTGCTGCCTCATACTATTGCATGATGATATAAATGACAGAGCCACCCCCAACACCCATTAGTTCCTTTCTACTGCTCATGATGGTTATTAGTTCTATCCTGCTAATTCAAGCTCTCTTGTTTGGGTATTGTATATAGTTTGGTACTCATTAATAGTTTTAGTGTTAAGATATTTTTAATAGGAAATTTTCTCTATTGGGGTACTTTTTTTACTCTGGTTTCTGCCATTTGGATACTGGATGCTGGGACATGCTTCAGTTCTCTGGCTTCAATACCTTCAAGAAGCCAGTTAGTGACCTGCAGTCCAGGTGCCTGAAGTGACTAGGAGAGGCTCATGTCAGAGATAGGTGCCAAATCTGCAGGCACTTTAAGCCCAGAATTAAAAAGGATAGGGAGATCAGACTAAAACACCTTCTGATGGAGGCAGCCCAGCTTCCCCCCTCAGAGACTGCCTCTTCGGAGAGCTCCTCCCGTATTGGCAGAGTCTCGATGCCAGTCTATTCCATTACCAAGTAAGAGGCACCAGAAGACAACATTGAAGGACTCAGTATCCTGGAGATCAAGATCCATGGCACCAAAGTCCATCAAACCTGCTGGAAGGGAGGGTAGCGTGAACTCAATCCAAGGCACTCTCCGATACAAATAACTTCTCAGACAGGGTCATTGACTCTAGCATTGGTACCAGCCCCATTATGATCTTCCCCTAAGGCAGTACCAACTGGTTCTGGGATCCTATCTTTGTTGGCTTAGTGACAGCAAGAGGCTACCCTGATGCCATCAACCCTTGAAGCATATGCTGTGGCATGTGACCAGCTGAATCTTTCTATACTGGTTATGCCATGGTTCAAAAATCATCTCACCTGGTACCAACAGTTATTCATCAGGATTTGTCAATTTCTTTAGTTCAGTGTCTGGTACTGTGGACACCTCCGGGCACTCTACTACCTCTCTGTATGGTACTATATGTAGTTAACCAGAATTTTTGACTAACTGACACCCTCCCACACTCTCCTAACATGCTGGTCTCATAAACAGATAGCTAAGGGTTAATGTCTCTTTCACCTGTAAAGGGTTAACAAACAGTGACCTGAAACACCTGACCAGAGGACCAATCAGGAGACAAGATACTTTCAAATCTGGGTGGAGGGAAGTTTGGGTGTGAGTCCTTTGTTCTTGATCTGTTCTCTTTCTGGGCTCTGAGAGTGACCACACGAATCTCCAGGCTCTTTAATCTTCTGTTTCCAATTGTAAGTACAGAGGTAGAAAGACAATATAGGCTTTTACATTGTTTTTCTATATTTGCAAATGTGTAGTTTGCTGGAAATAGTTTAAATTGTATTTTTTCTGGATAAGGCTCTTTATCCATTTTCTATAAGCTAAAAGACCCTGTAACTGTTTACCATCTAAATTGCAGAGATAAACCTTTTACTTTTTTCTTTTTTATTAAAAGCTTTGCTATAAGACCTGTTTGATTTTTTTCTCCTAGTTAAGGCTCAAAGGAACTGAGTCTGTGTACACCAGGGAATTGGTGGGGAGAAGGGAAAGAGAGCAGAGGGGAGGGAAGGATAAGTTTCCTCTTTGTGTCACATTCAAGGAGCTTGAATCTGTATTGCCCTGAGGGAGGGAAAGGTAAATTTCCTCTTTGTGTTAGATTCACGGAGTTGAATCACGGTGATCTTCTAGAGTACCCAGAGCGGGAAAGATCTGGGAGGAGGTAAAGAGGGGGGAGGGAATGGTTTATTTCCCTTTGTTGTGAGACTCAAGGAATCTGGGTCTTGGGGGTCCCCAGGGAAGGGTTTGGGGAGACCAGAGTCTATCAGGCGCTTGACCTAAGTCCTGATTGGTGGCAGCCTATCAGATCTAAGCTGGTAATTAAGCTTAGGGGAATTCATGCTAGTACCCATATTTTGGATGCTAAGGTCCAGATTTGGGAATTATACTATGACAGCTGGATAACAAAGCTTTTACTGTACTACTATCCATTACTCAGCTTAAGTTGCAAAGGGATGTGTTGTGGAACTAAAGGCTTAACTCTGCTGGTGAACCATATGGGGTCAATATGGTTTCACTTCATGGAATTTGTATTTTCAATTTGCTTTTTAAAAACTGTCATTAAAATATGTTAGAAGATTAAGGTCGCAAACTAAAGCATTGAGAAGTTAGGAAATTATACAATTAAGGTTGCCTGTGGGACCCTTAATTTAGCCTCTTTGTGTTTGTGGATTATTACACAGTCTTTAATTACATATGTTCCCATGTTTTTTTCATAGAAATTCTTCCTCATTCAGTGCACAGAGAGGTCAGTTCTCAAGGAATGAAACAGGGTTGTATAATGAATGAGTCTTGCTCTGTCTCATTCATTCCAGAGTTGAAAGTTGTGTAGCAAATGAGACAGAACTGGAGGACGAGAAATGGTGGCCTTGTGTTTAAATTATCCAACATACTAAACAGCTGCTCATTCAGTGAACTGCATACATCCTGTGCACTGAATGAGGCAGAGGATCTGTGAAAAACTGAATATGTGATCAAGTGAGTATAGGTTATGTCATAGACCATATGCACCTTAATTTACAAGGACAACTCAGATTGGTCTATAGATTGCAAGCTGGATTTCAACCTTTGCACTTTCATGACAAAATTCTGTGTCCCTAGTATCACAAATATTGTAGTGGTTCAGCATGCCCACCCTTACCTAATAGCATGCCAGAGTGTATAGCTGAATTTGAGGCAGCAATGTGCATAATCTTTCCCCTTCCTTCTCCTCTCCTTCACCAGCCCAAAGTATTCTAGCATTTTTCTGCTCTCCAGATGGGACCATGAATTAACCTACTTCCTTCTGTTGTTGTTGACACTCTCCCCACAGTTGCAATAGAGAGAGCAAACAGATACTTCATCTTTGAGGTGATGCTTTCAGGAGACAGAAGTTGTGTGTGTGTCTGTATATAAATTTAAATTTGTAGTTTATCCTTAAGTGTCCCCCTGCACAAAGGTGAATGTCATCCTTGGATTCTAAGCTTGCTTGGGTGGTCTTCAGACCTTTCTGTAAGGTGTCGAGTGTGTTTAAGTCCAGTAGACTACTTGTGGAAGTAGCTGTTCACCAATTGCATGAGCAGTTCATCATCTGGTCCTGAGTGGGTGGGATATACTGTACATTTCTATCGATTTTGTATTTTTATTGCCTCCATTACCAGAGCATCTGAAAGACCCTCACGATATTTAATGTATTTATCTTATCCAGCATTATTATGATGGGGAATAAAAGTCTATAAGTACTATTGTCTCCATTTTATAGATGTACAACGGAGGCCCAGAGAAACTAAGTGACTTGCCTAAGGTCATAGAAGAAGTCTGTGCCAGAGCAAGGAGTTGAACCTAGGTCTCCTGAGTCCTAGATTGGCACCTTAAGTGCTTGATACTCTTCCTTTTTTATATGAAATTTCTACCTTTTCAGGGCCAGTCTTTTTTCTGATGCTGAGAAGTTAAATGGAAGAGGTTATGTCTTTGCTATATAAGTTAAAATTTCTAATTTGGAAATACAGCTGTCTTTTACCTTTCCCCACCTCTCTTCCTGCAACATAGCCACTGTAATAGTGAAATTTTATAAAACCAAGCATACAAATGGCTGTCAGCTAATTTCTGCCCCCCCCCACTGATGATGAACACACTAGTTCCTGTAGCTAAGATGACTTGTATTTCTACTCTGCTGTCCAAAGTCAGGTGTTTTCCCTCTGATGTTTTGACTATATTAAGCTCAGTGTCTCTGAAGAAAACTGAAGCATTCTGTCTCAGTGCTAAAAGATCTACCACGCCTATGCCAGAACTGTTACCAAGTAACTTAGAATTATGCATCACTTAGTTGCTTCAGGAGAAATATGCCTATTGATGATAATTAGTAAACGCATCATCAGGTTTTTCTTATGTCAGCAACAGTTTTTTGGAGCCATTTGTAGGTGTGCCCTTTGCTCATGTGACAGTGAACACAGAAGCCATTCCAGACTGATGTATAGAAAATTCAAGGCCATTTTACAGAGGATAATTCTAATTGTTTATTTTCAGGTTTAAATAAATATGATGTGGATTTATTTACTTAGAATTGGTGTATATGTAGTGCTCTGGAAAATAGCCTCTAGTGTCTAATTAGTGGTTAGTGAACAAAGATTTTGCAGTTCAGATAAGCAAACAAATAGCTTGCTAGAACTTTGTTATAGCAGCATCTCTCCTTCCTGCTATAGCATCAACTGTCTTTACCAGGATTTAGTTGTTTGTCCATAGTGTGCCATAGCAGTCACAGCTGTATTGGTGCATATAAAAACATTTGAGCAACCGCTCTAAAGAAATTCACTTTTTATTGTAGATGAAATTTCATACCATTCAGGGACCTCCCTGTCACACAGTGCATTCTGGGGCACCACTAACTGGCTGCCAAAAATTCAGATTAAAAGAAAGAAAAATACTAGGGTGACTTTACTAATAGCAAACCTCAAAATTGACTGAAAAGATTTGCCCGTCTCTTATTAGTCCAAAGTTGAATTAAGATTTTGGTATTGATTTATTACCAATACTCATTAAATTAATGTATGGGCAGCATAGATTTTATGCTGTCCCACTAAGCAAAACCAAACCAAACCCAGTAATGATAATATTGCTTTCTAGTTTATTCATAATTAGATAGCTTGAAGAAATTTGTCAGGCCATAACATTCCTTTAAAAACTTGACTATGTGGCATTTGGGAGCAGGGCTCGAAACAACTGTTGGAGAAGGTAAGGTACATTTTCTAAACAATACTAAGGAACGTTAAGATGCTGTGCTAGGTGAGTATATGTCTTCAGCCTACTTACCACAGCTTTGATGTCTTTCTAGAATTACTTCGGTGTTCTCCATCAGAGTCTCATGTCATACTCAAAGATTTATGTTTTATATAATAGATGGAAACTAGTTCATTTTACTTGAAGGGTAATGGTACTGTATAAGTCATTATAGCCTACCCATTTTGCTACAGTGTGTCTAGATTTGTGTTACTAAACTAAAATGAGCTGATTTACGTATGCATTTGCCCTTATAACTGAATAGAAAGCAAAAAAGCAAAACAGATTAAAAGAATGCTTGATATTTTTCATTTTAGCCAAGGATCCCATCCAAACGGGCCTTTCAGTACAAATCTACTGACAATACCAAAACAAAGGTCATCTTCGGTGACATTGACTCATCATATAGGTCCCAGACGAACTGGTAAGTTAGCAGTCTTATTCTACACATCTTGCAGCATGTTGCTATGATTATGAGAAATTTAGTTTAAATTAAACCCTCTTGTACGTCACACATTACAATAATTTGACCTATTATTTTGTACATTATAACAGTGTAAGTTAGCATCAGTATGTAGCACATGCTTGAAAATAATTGTAATCTAATTTACTTTTAAGAATATTCAGAGGACATATTGAATATTATCTCAATACAAATCTAAAATATTAATACAATGCTGTATAACTGGACAAAGTCTCTCTGCTACTGTATTAGCACACACACCTGCAGGCTTTTCCAGAGATATATAATGGTTGTCACTAAATTTTTTTGCAAAGTTACTGTAATAACTTATGTCATAATTTTTATTTCTTAGAATTATATTACTATTGTTTGTATTACAGCAGTGCCTTGAGGCTTCAGTTCAGAAATGGTCCCCATAGTACTGTGATGTGTACAAACACACATTAAGAAACTGTCCCTACCTAGTAATGAAGCTTACAGTCCAAGGTCCTGATTGTGCTATAAGCACCATATAGACAGACTCCTGCATCTGTGGGAAGCCCCAGTGAAGTCATGGAATTCGTTGCATTATCAAGCCTGATGAAAAGAGATTTTTAGCCTAAGAAAGGAGTTTACATTTTAATAATCTTTGTGGAATACGAGAAAAATAGAAATATCAGATGCTGCTATGTAGTAGCTTAGTAAGTGTTGAATTTCGTAATGACCAGTGTATATATAATGTGTATACCGTGTACTAGCAATTAGAATTGGTCTCTTTGCCCATATGAAATTAGAGCCTTAGTATGCAATTCTTCTGCCAATTCCACCCATGCATCTCTGATTTTACCATAATTTCAATAAGCTATTAAACTGTGTAATGTAATTTTTAAAAAAGAGACTTGATTGCCTGTTTAAAAATAAGTATACAAGTTTCATTGGGGATGCATAACTATTTTTTTAATTAAAGATATCATTATTCTTCAAACTGTACCGTATATTTTTAAATCCGTTCTTTTCACTGGGTTTGTCTAGTTTATTCACTGATTTTAGGCTCATTTCATTTTCCTAAACCCTAAGCAGCCTACAAACTCAGGCCCTGCTCCTGCAACTTGTTGCATGTGGCTAGACTCCTGTGCCTCTTATGGATTAATTGCAGGATTAGCATCTTGGTGACATTATATACAGCATAAAATACTGTGTGTAATCCAATATTTTAAAAATATAAATATAAATTGAAAATACACTGAAACTGAAGAACCACTCAAAGGATCATCAAAAGTTGATTACTTTGCAAAGATGGCCTTCTAATAAGGGTGGTGCAATCCAGGGATACTTTTTCAATCTGTTAAAACAGATTATTTGAGAAGGGTGTTCTTTTGCACAGATTGAACATTTACCTATTCAAACATTGTGGTTTTAACATATTAGATCAGAGAAAAGAAAATTGTAGTTTAATATATAAATTGAAAAAATATTCAAATATGGCTGAATATTTACTAATTAAGTATCTCAGTGAAAAAATAGAACATTAAATGCATGCTTAATTAAGGGAAAACAGAATGCAGTATTATCCAATGTGGAAAATATGACATGTTTAAATATATGCAGTGATGTCTTTGGTCATATATTGTAGTCTATTTTATACGTATAATTACACTAAAAAGCAGTTAAGAGAACATTACTAAGGTTGCAAAAATCAACCACTCAAACATTAGGAAATGCCGAGATTAAGGTTGTCTGTGCACTGAAAGAGGCAAGGGTCCTCTGGAACAAACAGTATATAATTATGTAATTAAAGTCTGATATATAAGGCATGTGCACAAGGTAGGGGGAAATTAAGGTCACGCATGGCATTTCCTAACTGTTGAGAGCTTGACTTGCAGTCTGAGTAGTGTTTTAATATTGTGTGTACATGTGTGTAATTTCCTTGATCTTTAAAAAAGCAAACTGAAAAATCAAAAATTCTATCTTGTCATATCATATTGACATTCACATAGGTCATTAACAGGGCTATAACCTTTAGATCCACCAGAGCTCTGCCACTTGACCTAATGGAGTAAGTGATAGAAGTGGTAGGTTCTTCTTTGAGTGCTTGCTCATATCAGTTCCAATTAGGTGTGCGTGCACTGCGTGCACGTTCGTCAGAAGATTTTTACCCTAGCAACACTCGGTGGGTTGGCTGGGCAACTCCTGGAGTGGCGCCGCTATGGCGCCGTATATATACTCCTGCTGACCCAACCACCCCTCAGTTCCTTCTTACCGCCCATGTCAGTCGTTGGAACTGTGGAGTGCGGTTTTACTGACCTCCATCTCCCTAGCTACTCGTAGTTCTCTAGTTACATTTTGTGTATATAGTTCAAAGTTACATAGTTATAGTTAATTCTTATCGTTCATAGTTAGTGTTATAGTTAAGAGAGGTTCGGGGATTAGCCCCTTCCCCACACCCGGTGCCGGGGCCCATGCCCGGTTCACCGGGTTTCAAACCATGCTCGACCTGTCACAAGCTGATGCCGACAGGAGATCCACATGACTCCTGTCTTAAGTGCCTCGGGGAATCTCACCTGGCAGACAAGTGTTGCATTTGCAAGGCCTTTAAGCCAAAAACAAAAGAGGAGCGGGACTTTCAGCTAAAACAACTCCTTATGGAGGCAGTTCTTATCCCTCCGCCTTCAGCACCAAGCGCTGGACAATCGGTGGGCAGAAGCGCCTCCTCAGCACTGGACCGCACCAGTACTGCCAAGGCCTCTCGTCACCGGCCGTCGCCGGCACTGAAGTCGACTCGGCACTGCTCCTTCTCCCTGAGGTCGAGAAAGCCTAAGACTTCTGCTGCTTCCGTGCCACCTGCACAGCAGCCAGAGAGCTCGTCTAAGTCAGATTGCCCAGCACTGACACCTGCCCCGGCACCGACGACATTGGCACCGTCGATTCCGGTCCCACAATGGCCATCGAGTCCGGTGCCTGTCAGCTCCCCGGCGCAAGCCGTGGTTGAGCTTACTATTCTATCCACGCCTGAGACATTTTCAACGGCGAGGGATCTGATTGCCATGACAGAGTCGACACTGCCTCAACCCCCGGCACCGCTGGTGCTGTTAATTCGGTCTATCGGCAAGCCTGCCTTGATAAGAGCATCCTCTGTCGGCACAGCAGAGCGGCACCATATACGATCATGGTCCCGCAGACATTCTAGGTCCCGTCGGCACTCCTGCTCCCAGTGCCGCTCGCAGTCCCAGCACTGTTCTCCTCCTTGGTACCGGTTGCACTCGCGGCACCGTTCAGTATCCCGTTCACTGGCCCGCTACTCTCGGCACCACTCCAGCTCCCAGCACTGCTCCAGGCACCATGACTCCCATAGCCGCTCCCGACATCAAGCCTCGAGATCTCGGTCAACCTCCTGGCACCGCTCCGGTTACAGGTCCCGATCTCGTTCCCAGTATGCCTCCCGGTACTGGTCCCCGGTGCCGAGTAGGGCAAGGTCTGCTAGAGACAGAGACTCTGCCCAGGGCTTTTCAGCCCCTCCATAGCCATCCAGACACGCATCAGTGTCGTCCCACATGCACAACTCTTATGCACAGGACCACAATTCCAATGTGCCCACCAGAGTCTTCCAAGAGACCCAAGCCCAGGACCAAGGACCCCATCAGTGGTCATTCTGGACACCTTGGGCATACCACCAGGCCCAAGGCGTACCAGTAGTTCCATCCCGCTCTGTCCCATCAGAGCACCGAGTGCCAGTGGCGACAGTTAGCTGTCCCCCTCTGACTGCTACAGAGGAAGCCCCAGTTCACCCACCGGACTCCCAGGTTCCACTGGAGCAGGAGGTCACCCAAGAGCAAGAGGCCACACAGGACCCGCTCATTGCCGGCATCTCCTCTTCCTCTTCTCCAGATGAGGCAGTGGCAGGAACATCCTCCTCAGGCCCTCCTCCAATCGACCTGAGAGCCCATCAGGACCTCCTGAGGAGGGTAGCACTCAATATGAACCTCCAGGTGGAGAAGGTCCCGGAGGTAGAGGACCCGGTCATGGACATTCTGTCGGCGGATGCCCCCACCAGAGTGGCCCTACTGTTTATTCGGACCATCCAGGCCAATGCCAATACTATATGGCAGTCTCCAGCCTCTATCCCTCCTGCGGCCAGGGGAGTCGAGGGTAAATACATGGTGCCCTCTAAAGGGTACGAGTACTTTTATGTCCATCCTCCTCCCTGCTCACTAGTCGTCCAGTCTGTTAATGAGAGGGAATGCTGTGGCCAGCAGGCGCCAGCCCTGAAATCAAAGGAGGCTAGGCGAATGGACTTACTCGGCTGCAAAGTGTACTCGGCAGGGGCCCTATAGCTCCGGGTGGCAAATCAACAAGCCCTGCTTAGCCGCTATTATTATAAGACCTGGGCAGCAATGGGTAAGTTTACGGAGCTACTCCCTCAAGACTCCTGCCAAGAATTTGCTGCTCTCTTGGAGGAAGGGAAAAAGGTGGCCAGAACTTCCCTCCAGGCTTCGTTTGATGCAGCCGATTCAGCAGCCAGGACTCTGGCCTCAGGTGTTACCATGAGGCGCATCTCATGGCTTCAGGTTTCAAGCCTCCCATCGGAGCTCCAGTATACCATCCAGGACTTGCCATTTGATGGTAAAGGTCTCTTCTCGGAAAAGACTGACCCCAGGCTGCAAAGCCTAAAGGACAACAGGGTCATAATGCGCTCTCTCGGCATGCATACCCTGGTGACCCAATGCAGGTCTTTCTGTCCCCAGCCTCACTGCCTGTACTCTGCACCTAGACAAAGACAGGACTTTGGCAGGCGGCGTGACCGAGGTGGTCGTATACAATAGTCAGGACCCCAAGGGGGTCAAAATCAAGGTCCCTCAAAACCACCACTGGGACCAAAGACGAACTTTTGAAGATGCGCCCGAGGGCGGCGTACCAGTTACAGGCCAGGATCCTTCTCCTCCCTTCTCCAACCGTCTCTCCTACTTCCTCCCAGCATGGTCCCAGTTAACTTCAGATCGCTGGGTCCTACGCACGGTGGAGTATGGGTACCACCCCCAATTTATTTCAGCCCCGCCTTCCCACTCTCTAATCCCTTCCCTCTTCAGGGACCCCCCTCACAAACAATTCCTCTTGCAAGAGGTGCGGACGCTCCTCGCTATGGGAGCTATAGAGGAGGTACCAAAGGACAAAAGTGGCAAGTGGTTTTACTCCTGTTATTTCCTAATCCCCAAGTCGAAGGGAGGTCTCAGACTATCCTAGACCTGCGAGGACTCAACCAGTTTATGATAAAGTTGAAGTTCCGCATGGTATCCCTGGGGACCATTATCCCGTCCTTGGATCCTGGAGATTGGTATGCCGCCCTTGACATGAAGGATGCGTATTTTCACATCGCCATTTTTCCTCCTCACAGGAGGTACCTCCGCTTCGTAGCCAACCGTCAGCACTTCCAATTTACGGTCCTGCCGTTTGGCCTTTCTACAGCCCAAGGGTATGGCCGTAGTTGCCGCCTATCTCCGCCGACGTCGGATACACGTTTTTCCATATCTGGACGATTGGCTCATCCGAGGGGCCTCCGAGACACAAGTCATCCAGCATGTGGGCATTGTCAAGGACCTATTCACACATCTAGGCCTGATGATCAATATAGAAAAATCCACTCTGGTTCCCACACAGAAGTTAGACTTCATAGGAGCTATCCTGGTTTCCAATCTAGCCAGGGCCTGCTTACCACAGCTGCGGTTTCAGGCAATGGCAACAATCATCCGAGGTCTACAGAATTTCCCGACGACCTCGGCTTGCATTTTTCTCGGTCTCCTGGGTCACATGGCTGCCTGCACGTTCGTGACCAAATACACCAGGCTCCACCTCTGTCCTCTCCAAACTTGGCTCAACTCAGTATTCTGCCCCGGCAGGGACCCAATAGACACGATAGTCACCATTCCCCCAAGCACCCTAGGCTCCCTAGAATGGTGACTAACTCCCTCCCTGGTGTGTACAGGGCTGCCGTTCCATCCGCCCCAACCCTCAGTGTCCCTGACGATGGATGGGTCATCTCTCAGCTGGGGTGCTCACCTCGGACACCTTGGTACTCAAGGCCTCTGGTCATCTCAGGAGCTGGCATTACACATAAATGTCGGAGAACTGAGAGCAGTCCGCCTGGCGTGCCAGGCATTCCAGCAACATTTACAAGGCTGTTGTGTCTCAGTGTTTACAGACAACACAACGGCCATGTACTACATAAACAAACGATCCTCCCCCCTGTGTCAGGAGGCCATCCAACTCTGGGACTTTTGTATAGCCCACTCGATAGACCTGGTAGCGTCCTTTCTCCCAGGGGTTAGGAACACTCTGGCGGATTGACTCAGCAGGTCCTTCCTGTCTCACGAGTGGTTGATCCACCCAGACGTTATGCATTCTGTTTTCCAGAAGTGGGGATTTCCCCACATAGACCTGTTCGCTTCCTGCGCAAACAGGAAATGCCAGATGTTCTGCTCCTTCCTAGGTCTCTCCCCGGGATCGATCTTGGACGCTTTCTTGATACCGTGGAAGAGCCAGCTGCTTTATACCTTCCCACCATTCCCGCTGATTCACAAGGTCCTAATAAAACACCACAGGGACAGAGCGCTTCCAATCATGATCGCTCCAGCGTGGCCCAGGCAGCACTGGTACACCACGTTGCTCGACATGTCGATAGCCAACCCAATTACCCTGCCACTCCACCCAGACCTCATAACTCGGGACCACGGCAATCTTCGCCACCCAGATCTGCAGGCCCTTCACCTCACGGCATGGCTGCTGCGTTGCTAAACCAGTCAGAGTTACATTGCTGTGCATCAGTACGACAAGTTCTCCTGGGTAGCAGGAAACCTTCCACCCAGTCCACGTATCTGGCCAAGTGGAATCGTTTCTTCTGCTGGTGCAAAATGCATAATCTTACTCCCACTGAGGTCCCTGTTCCCTCTATTTTGGACTACCTCTGGTCTCTCAAACAGCAGGGCCTAGCAGTATCATCACTGAGGGTACACTTGGCAGCCATCTCTACCTTCCACCCGGGGAAGGTGGCCATTCCATGTACTCACACCCTATTGTTTCGCGGTTCCTCAAGGGCTTGGAGCACTTATACCCTCAAGTACGCCGCCCAGCCCCCACCTGGGACCCTCAACCTGGTTTTAACCAGACTTATGTCTCCCCCCATTCGAGCCATTGGCAACCTGCTCACTACTCTACCTGTCTTGGAAGACAGCTTTCCTCGTAACCATTACATCGGCCAGATGTGTCTCCAAGCTTAGGGCTCTTACGGTGGATCCGCCATACATTGTGTTCCACAGGGACAAGATGCAGTTGCGACCACACCCAGCATTCCTCCCTAAGGTGGTTTCAGCCTGTCATGTTAACCAGGACATCTTTCTACCAGTCTTCTTCCCGAAGCCACACTCAACGTGACGGGAGCAACAACTGCACTCCCTGGACGTCCGTAGAGTGCTCGCATTTTATATTGAGCGGACAAAACCCTTTCGTAAAACGCCTCAACTCTTTGTCGCGGTAGCAGACCGAATGAAAGGCCTACCTGTTTCCTCTCAGAGAATCTCATCTTGGGTGACGGCGTGCATCCGCACTTGTTATGATTTGGCTCATATTTCCCCAAGCCACATTACCGCGCATTCTAACAGGGCTCAGGCTTCATCTGCCATCTTCCTGGCTCGTGTACCTATCCAGGAGATATGTCGCGCAGCTACCTGGTCTTCGGTCCACACCTTTGCTTCACATTATGCTCTGGTTCAATGGTCCAGAGATGATGCAGCCTTTGGCTCAGCAGTTTTGCATTCTGCAACATCTCGCTCCGACCCCACCGCCTAGGTAAGGCTTGGGATTCTCCTACTTGGAATGGATATGAGCAAGCACTTGAAGAAGAAAAGACAGTTACTCACCTTTGTAACTGTTGTTCTTCGAGATGTGTTGCTCATATCCATTCCAAACCTACCCTCCTTCCCCACTGTCGGAGTAGCCGGCAAGAAGGAACTGAGGGGCGGTTGGGTCGGCAGGGGTATATATCCGGTGCCATGGTGGCGCCACTCCAGGGGGCGCCCATCCGACCCACCGAGTGTTGCTAGGGTAAAAATCTTCCAACGAACGTGCATGCAGCACGTGCACACCTAATTGGAATGGATATGAGCAACACATCTCGAAGAACAACAGTTACAAAGGTGAGTAACCGTCTTTTGTCATCTTCTGTACGGACCAGCACTAGAGGATGATGGGGACACTTCGCTAGTGGATTTCACAGATATTTGCTGACAACAAAGGAAAAGTGAGATTCAGGGTCTTGGGTTCTATTCCAAGCTATGGAGGGGAGTGTCCTCTAGTGTATATGGACTCTTCTGCCATCTGACCCCTACTGCCAAATTCCCTCCAACTTGTCCTTGTCCCAGTCCTGTGTCCCTCACCTTTGGCTCCTTTTCCCAGTACCATTCTTCTCATCTCAGTTACAGTATCCTTGTATAGCAAGTCTTAGACTCACCCCTCTAGACTCCCTGTTGCAGTTCCAGTTTCCATGTCTGTACCCCTTCCTAACTCCCATTTTTCTTGTCCAGCCATTCCCAGTCCCCATCCCACTTTCTCATTTCCTTGTCCCCAGTTTCCTTATCCAGGCATTCGCAGCCCCCTCTTCCATCTGACTCTCTTCCCACTCCACTTCTAGTCATTTCTTTGATTCTTCCAGCCCACGTTCCTTGTACGTACTGGCTCCCTGCCCCAGTCTCCCAATCTGGGTTTCTTGTCCAATCTCAATGTCTCTGCTTCCTCCAGCTCCTTGTCCCAGTCTCTCTGCCTAGCCAGTCCCAGTTCTGCCCTTATACTCAACTCATTATCAGATCCGTCTGCCCTTCCCCCAGTTAATCCCATATCCCCCCGCTTGTCATCCAGTCTCAATTTCCTCCCCCCCACACCCTGACCCTCCCATGGGCCTTCCTGGTTCCCAGTCTGTCTCCCGCAAACTTCCAGTTTCCATCTCTCCTCCCTGCCAGCCTCCAGTCCCAGTTCGTTCTGCATGGCTTCTTGTCCCAATATACACCTTTTGCCCTTCCACTTAACTCCCCAGATCTGAATCTTGCCCCTTTGTATTCAAGTCAGGCAGTTTTCTCCTCCATGCTGCTTGGGTTCCAGCAGGGGGTCATTGAAAGTACAGGAAAGGCAGACTCCATGCTTTGCCCCTGCATCCCTAGGCTGGAAGGAACATGCTCAGTTACACTGTGCAAATGGTGCATGTACAGTCTGATCAGTACTAGGAGCTGTGAGAGGCTTGAGCATGCTCAGAGCACAAAGAATACAGAGATTTTAGCTGCTGAATCTAAGAAATCTACTGATCATATGGAAACTGCAGTTTTTCAAAGGCTTATAACTTGGCCAAATTTTGGTGGATTTTCACAGAAACAGTGAAGGGCATATCTGAGACACAAAGCCATCCTCCTGCCAAATTTAAAGTCTCTTCTCCAAAGCATGGAGACGCTAGAGTTTTTAAAGTAAAGGTCACCAGAATTTTTTAATGTTGCAAACAACTTTTTTTTCTAGCATCATTCTCAGAAAAAGATGAACTCTTCTGGCTGAAATTTTCCATAAAAACTCAGTCTGAGGCAGACAACTAGCGTAGAAATTTTTAGCACAAACAGTTACAGTTTAGCAAAATCACAAGCAACTGAAAACAGGGTCTTTTAAAGGGAAGTGTAAGGGAAGCTTAATGATCAATGTTAACAGCCCCTCCTAACATAAGTATTAAAAACCACATACATTAAAACCAAATTACTAAACAAAAAGTTAGGTTTTACACATACTTATATATGAGATCTCATTGAAAATCTGATATACAGTTTTTATATGGAGAAGCTTAAACACTGAACAGAGCATGCACCCAACAAATTACTCAGGTGTGCAGCCTACCCTGTATTGCTTGTGTATAAAACCAAAACAATGAATAAATCTTGATGTCTAATGCGTGTTTAATAGTTTGATCCATCTATAGTATTTTTCACCTGTCACTTTGTTCTTATTAAGCTTATAGAATTTTCTTTTATCTTTCAAAAACATTGTTCTTTTAATGTAGTCTAAAGAAATGCTCAGTAAATAATTACATGTATGTTTTTGCAGGTACTTCCTCTAGCCTGAGTCCTGTTGGTTCATCTAGTCATGGGTCTATCTCCAGTGGGTCCCTTGTCAGTCGGTCACCTGTAGAATTTCCTGATACTGCTGATTTTCTTACTAAGCCAAGTGTTAATTTACATAAACCTCTGGGATATACATTTAATTCTCCAGATTTTCAGCAACAAGTTAAAGCTTCTACAAGCTATACTTGTAACAGGTATTGTAAACCCTCAGATGTATTCAAAGGTATAAAAGCAAATTGTTATATGCTGTAAATATCAATACTTTTATATGAAAAATAAGGAAACCTGATATCTGTGAAAGATAACTTCTCATACTAACTTATATGCCTACGTATATGTAGCATCTATTATCGAGAAGGGCTGTAAATACACTTTACATATTTCATTGCTCTGTAATTGAATGTGACAACAATTCTGTACTAGGGGTGCTATACTATATGTTTTAGGAGGGGAAGGGAAACTCCATGTTTGGGAATTAATTCTATTCTGATTCAGTCACCTTTTAAATGACCAACACTGCTTCTGGTAGCACAGTGAAGGTTACTTAAAGTACTTGCCAGGCCCAATCCTTCTTGCTTTGAGATTTACCAAGGTGATGTGACTGCCAAGTATCTGAGTAATAGCATAATAACTGTAGTATTTATACAGCAATCAGAAGTGGAAAAAAGAGAAATATGCTAATATTGTTCCTTGTCTTGTTTATTCTGTAAGCTGTGGACATCAACTTCTCAAGCGTGTTTCAACATCACAGTCAGAGTCTGGGGCAGAATATCAAGGCAGAAAATCAGGTAGGATCTCAAAATATGCAAGTATTTGATAGTGCTTCACTGTGCTTTTTCAATAAATAAGCAATTTTAAAATTCTATATTAACTTTTCCTATACTTCCAAATAATTCATATGTATATCTTCTTATTAACCATTTTAATGGATCCCTATATATCTGATTTATTATCTTTCAATTTCTTGAGCCAGGATAGAAGATGGCGTAGTCTTATGTGTATCCTGTTTAAAGATATGTTTTCTAATCTACATCTGGCTTCATATTTTTGCAAGCAAATGGAGTTTTTAATGCTCTGTAGCTGGTTTTCTGAACTTTTAACATGTCACACAACAAACTGAGCTTTCCTACCTCCTGACTAGCAGTTACTGTATTGTATTCAATTTCTATGAATAAAAGGTTAACATTCTACAGTGTAGCTTTTTCCACACTCTCTCCATCAGGAAAGAGATTTTTGTCTTATGAAACTGTCCTGTCAATTCTTTCCATGAAAACAAGATAGAAAACAAACAACTAATTTTCATTCTGAAGAACCTGTTGAGGCCATCTGAAAAATTATTGGCCAGTGTGACAAAGCTCCAAGGCTGTATTGGTGGGTTCAGTGGCCTAAGAAGCTCACTAAGGCCCTCAGTGTGACCTCCCTTTCTTAGTTTAGCAGCAAAAGTCACACCTTATTGTGCTACTTTCATCACAGGCCAGTATGGGAAGTGGGAAGGTGGAATACCCACAGTCTCTGTTGCTCCTTAGAGCTCAGTAGGCACAGTTCAGCCTCCTGCCTGGACCAAAGTCTGCTTGCCCTCTCATGGGGATCTCTGTAGAACATAGGGGGAAGAAGGGAACCGGGGCCTGTCCTCTACTGTGGGTTCCAGCCCAGGGACCCTAATGGTAGCAGCTGTTGGCCAACTTCCTATTCACCGCTGACGCTGCTTTGATTCCCTGGGCCACTTCCCCATAATCCCTTTTTCCCAGCTTCACCCTTACCTCAGGCTTCAGCATCACTTCCTCTCCTCCAGCTCCTTTCACCTGGGCATCCTTGAGGGCACTGGAAGGAGAGCTTTTAAGCAGTATGAGTAGGACTTTGATTAATTCCAGCTGTCTCTATTAGCCTACCAGCCTTAACTGACCCTTTGCTGGTTAATGGGAGTCAGGTGCCTGCATTAGCCTAATGACCTTAACCGGTTTAATTGGCAGCAGGTGACTTGATTGGCCTGAAGTAGCCTTTGTTTGACTACCCAGGGAACAGGGATCTGCTCATCCTGAGGCTGATATATTTGCCTTCCACTACTCTTTTATAGCCTTCTGGTCTGAGTCCGTCACACCAGTTAAACTAGATTTACATCTTTGCACTGCTGGAGTGGCACAAAGCAGCCAAAGTGTACCAGTGATCTGGCCTGATTTTTGTGAAAATGGACTACACTTTACATTTTTTCTGCTAGCGGACTTTAACCAGCTACTGTACTTCTCAAGGGACCAAATGTCAGTTGGGGATACGAGATCACATTGCTGTCTGTCCATTCCCTGTTTCCTGCCCTTCCTGCTTCACTACACCCTTTGCCCCTGAAGAGGAGGTGAGGGAGGGGATTCGTAGGAGCCAGCTATATCAGCTGTACCCCAATGGTGGCTCATTTGTTCCCACCTCTTTCCCCAATTGAAAGTGGTTTCCACTCTCTTTGCTTGAGTGCCCTACATACAGAATTTAAGAATAACGTGAAGTGGACTTGTGCATTCTGTTCTTGATATACTAGTTTAGAAGTTTATATCAAGAGAAATCTGTTTCGTTGTCCTCTTCCCTTTCTATTATTCATTCCTCGATTTCTATTTTGTGTAGACTACTATGAAAAAGGTGGGTTTCACAACTGAATTATGAAATCAATTTGATTAGAACTCATTCTGATACATCTTTGCCTTTAGTGATAAAATAATTACAATAATTTGTGTTTCTCATAAGTGCAGTTGTCTTCATGGATCATGAATGGAGAGACAGTCTGAGGGCTTGTCTTCACTACCAGGGAGATTCACTCTGCTGCAATTGATGCAGTGGGTGTCGATTTAGCAGGTCTAGTGAAGACCTGCTAAATCTACTGCAGAGCACTCTCCGGTTGACTCCGGTACTCCACCTCTCCACGAAGAGTAAGGTAAGTCAACCAGAGAGCATCTCCTGTCAATGCAGCGCAGTGAAGACACCGCATAAGTCAATCTAAACTCCGTCTACTCCAGCTATGTCATTCACATAGCTAAAGTAGCATAACTTAGGTCATTTATCCCAGTAGTGAAGACAAGCCCTAAGATATCCTTTTCATATTTCTTTAGGACCAGTATCTTGAGTTGGATTCAGAAGTGAACTGAGAAACATAGGAATATGCAGAGCACATATATCTACGCTACTTAGAAAAGAGCTTTAGCCACTCAGTCTTTCTCCTGTCTCCAAGCACCCAGGCTGGAGAGGCTGAGCACCACACCTCTCTGCCATTCCAACTCCCTGAGTTGAGGGGGAAGCCTGAGTGTCTGTGCCTTCTGTCTGTCTGACCTCACAGCAATTTTTTTGGTTTCATTTCAGATTGAACCAATTTTTTTGAACTGCAAATGAAACAAAAAAACGGTTATTCATGAACTCTTTCAGACTAGGGCCATATCTTCCTCTGTTGACAGTAAAATACCTAGCACCCAAAAGCATGCTAAATAGTGAACCATATCTCTGATTCTGTAATCTGTTTTCATTTAGTTTTAGAGACGAGAGCATTACCTGCTTGTAATATTTTAATTCTTTTAAGATTACTGCTTTTTTAAAATAATCACCCAGTCTTCTCCACTAAGTCTGTGGAGAATTTAGTGTCACATTCATTTAACCTCTTAAATTTGGTCAAAAAGGAAGTGCAAAAAGTGAAGCAATTAGCTGCTCATATTTCACCAAAAGGGACATACATTTTATCACTGTAGATACTTATAACAGTTAAGAAGTTTGATGCTGGAATATTACAGACTTATTTACGCACATTTAATAAACAAATGTACATCCAATAAACAGGATGATGCAATAAGCACAATGAGGTACAGTACAATGATTCTCCATCCCCTCTTTTGCAATGTGTCTAATGCATAGAAATGGATGGAAAGGTTGGTTTGAGATTTTAATGAATGTGGAATTGTAAAACAATAAATGCTGTATTGTAAAGGATACAATTTGATACTTAAATGACAAATACTTATTTGAGGGAATATTTTATATAAAATATTAAAATTGACTATCTAAAATACATCTTGTAAGCATCCATGCTGTCCTCTAAGTTAAAACACAAGCTGATGAATGTAACAATCCCCATCTTCAGGGCACTCTCTACTTAATAGCTTGAGAAGAGAAAAGAAAAGATGGACTTTGCAGAAGTCACAGGGTCAATAAATCTAACTTCTAGTGGGCCAAGGATAGGAGCAAATAACAACTGATTAAAAATCTTAATTCCTGAATTGATTTGTGAATAAGTTGTTGGTAGTAATTGTGCACTTGTTATATTTAAGGTGAAGATGGAACCACTGGTATTTCAAAAGAGTCAGTCCACCATACAGAAGGACGGAAAGATGAAAGAAAAGAAAGTAGAGACTGCAGAAAAATGTTGATAGAAAGTGACAATCAGCAAATGGCTCAAACACAGAATAACCAGCAATCTGATGTAAGCATATAATTGCAGTAATACCCGCAATGTTGTATATTAATGTATTTCTTTGTGGATTTTAATATTATATGCTAAGGAGGTCCTTACTTTACATTATTGTATAAGAGCCTTTGGAAAACAGTGCATCATTGGAATCCAGGATTCCAAATACTGGTTAAGTTTAGGAGTAAAATTTCAAGGTATACAACGATATTGTGGCACCATTTCAAGGCAAAAAGGGTTGATGGGATAAAATAAGTGTGCAGAATAACTACAGCAGCACAGTGGAATGTAAAACGTTCTACAATACTTTATCATTTTAACATCTATTTAAATACAAGTGACAATTTGGTTTTCAATCTCATTGTGGAAATGGTTCATTCTCTCTTATACAGGTGGAACAAGATCCTTCTTTAGAACTGATGATAACAGAAGATCATGAATCATTAATGGAGAAGATGAACAACTGGAATTTCCAAATTTTTGATGTAGTGCAAAAAATGGGAGACAAGTCTGGAAGGATCCTTAGCCAGGTTTGTTGCTGTTTTTGGTGTATGAGCCACAACTGAGGTGCAGTTTTGCCAGTCTGTGTCTAAATTAAGAATAGCTTGAAAAGTAGCAATTTTATTTTCTTCTCTTCTACTCTTAAATGTGTGTAGACCGTAAGAATTGCTTATTTTGTGGGAAACTTACATCAAACCGTGGGTTTTTTGCATTTTATTCTGACTACTGTGAGGATATTGATAATTCTTATTTTATATGGGAGTGAGTTCTGTAGTCTTAACTCCAGCTGCAATGAAGGGCTCCATCTCCTGTCTACTGTTGCATGTTTTTTGGTGGAATGTAGCTGTCATTGGAAGTCAAACCTGAGACGGGAGAGGCAATCTTTCTAGGAACCTTTTCTATTTCTCCCATAAACAACACTATTCTTTCTTCCATGATGCCTCTTACATAGAATGCACTCCCTGACCTAATTAATAAGGCTACTACTCTTACTTCAAGACTCCACTTCCACTGTGAAGTCTACAGGAAGTCTGCCAGGCACTAATGGCTAGGCTGAAGGACAGTCGGTGATAGCTGATAGCAGATTTTATTTATTCTCTTATTGATGTATTTATAAAAGAAAAAATCTTTCAAATGATTTAGTACTGTCAAGTTGTGCATTGGTTAAACTGTGGAACCGTGTGATCTTTTCATAGTTATACTTCTCCCCTCTCCCCTCCCATTTATTGTATCTTCCTTGCATTTGTTTCAAAGATAAGCTCTTTAAGTTAGAGACTTGTGCTATACTGTGCATTTGTATAGCACCTAGCATATTAATATTAGTAATAATAATAAAATATATAATAATGCCACAGTAATGGCACTGTCACTCTGTTCTAAACCTCTGAGAGAGTCATAACTTTTAGATATTTTCCTTTTAGATTGAAATTGGCAGTCCAGATCTTTTGATGCGTCAAAAATTGTTCTCACAGTTCTGATTTACCTTCATCCCAGTTTCCTTAACGAAGGAAGTTGGTATCAGCCTAGGTATAGAGACAGGAGTGCCCTTGGAGAAGCTAGAACTCGGGGGGAATTTCTTGCATAGCTTCTTGGGTTAGGATGAGGACGCTGGAACCTGTTGAATATGATCCTATAAAGATATATGTACTGCATTCTTAAAAGAGAGGTCCAGGGAACAGTTTATAGGGGGGAGGAAGACTGCCAGAGGAAACTTTATCTATTTTCTTCTAGGAAGCCTGAGAATTCTACTTTGACAGATCTCTTAATCAAGTCTATGCTTGAAAGATTATCTAAACCATTAATGAGCAACCTTTGGCCTGTGGGCCGCAGGTTTTCACCACTGGTCTAAAGCTTTGGGATGGGGACTTTTTGGTAACTCTGCTCCTCAGTAATAGAAAACAGTATAATTTTTCTAGCATAGCATGCATAAAAGATTAAAGATAGGAAAAGAAAGTAAGAAGGTGCATTAGGGTCATTTCAGTAAAGAGATATGCAGATATTTTTTTCCTTTTGATTTCAAGAGAGTGGTAAGATAGGTGTCTGTTTTGATGGAAAGAATTCCAACAAACTGTATTAATAGCACATTAGTGCCTAATGACTCATTTTTAATGAAGCATCAACAAAATTTAACAATTTTAATAATATACTTAATAAAAAATATAGCAGAATATTCTTAAAGTAGAATGAAGCTAAAATGATTAAACTTTGACACTTTCAAACCAAAGTTAATTTTAATATGTGTTTAGGTGACATACACCTTGTTCCAAGACACTGGCTTGTTTGAAATTTTCAAAATTCCAACACAAGAATTCTTGAATTACTTTTGTGCACTAGAAAATGGCTACCGAGATATTCCCTGTAAGTAATGTCCAACTACACTATATACTTTTATTCCTTTATAACAAAACATGTAAGTATGTTTACTTATTATTTTATCCATAATATTACAGATAGACAGTGTCTAATCTTAATGTTGCAGGTATGGTAATTGGATTGTTTTTAATAAATCTCTTGTCTCATAATTTATAAAAAATAAACCTACAGCAAAAGATTTGGTGGACTCCCAAATTGAGTCTGCTCACATTTAAGTGAATATAATCTGGTAAAATGTGCATGCATAGTTCAGGAAGTTTTCAGATTGAGCCTGATCCAAAGTCTTTTGAAGTCAGTAGGAGTCTATTCATTGACTTCAGTGAGTTTAGATCAGGTCTGACAGGAATATAAATGCTTATTTATTATGCTAACCCTTAATTAACACTGCTATTCTTTTGTGGTAAAAGGAACATTCCTCCGTACAATCTAAACTTTTACTCTATTTTGTGTTTTGTTCAAGACAATTTAAACTTTTTTTCCTGTGCTATATACATGTCACGGCTGGCGTATCAGTAAGTGGTGACAGCAGCTGGAATTTCAAAATTGATTAATAGTCATTTAATGTGTTTTAAAGATATTAGCACAAGTTTTCTGGTCTTTTGGTTTATAGATGTCATTTACTTCAAAGTCATGTTATTCTTTGAATCTGTGTGCATGTGGATCCCAGTGGCAGTGTGCATTCAGAAGTTTTATCAGCGGTATCCACTAGGGGTCAAACATGCACCTTCATGCCCTCCTCCTCCTCTCCTAAGGCATAAAGGGAAAGCAACACTGCCCACCATTCAGTTCCTTCTAACCACTCCTTGGCAGAGAGGTGAAACAACATAGTGTCCTTCCTTAGTATAGCTAGTTTGTTGTTACTGTAAACTTTTGATTTCGTTTTATCCATTGTATTTGATATTGTAGTGTTTACTCTATAGCCTGTTGGCAATAATAATAATAATAATAATAATAATAATAATAATAATAATAATAATAATAATAATAATAATAATAATAAATAAATAAATTTTAACTAAAATAAGCTGATACCACTGACATTTGTTTTGAGAACATTCCAAATGTAGTTGAAAGGCCAACAGAAACACTCTAAACTAATCATGATTGTTTGATATCACGAAGCAAAGAAACTTCCTATGCAATGGATGTATCAACCAGAAAGTATGTATCCTGCAAGCTGAGGGTACTGAAACAGTCTTGAAGAAGGTATGATAGATGTGAGAGCCACCATGTGAAATTTGGCATGGACAATATAAACATTGAAAAACCTGAGCTATGGTACAGGCCATCAACTCCCTTTCTTTTTCTGAATAAGGAAAATAAAATCCTTTTCCCCTGAAGCCAGAGGCACTGGCTCTGTTGTGCTCAGCTGTAGTAGAGATTCTGTTTCTTTCTGCATGGGCCTCCCAGGCGAGTAGTCCCTGAAAAGGGGAATGGGTGGGTGGGTGTGGGGAGACATTTTATGGAATTGGATGGTATACCCCTATCATAACCTTAGTCCCAGATTTGGACCTTAGCGTCCAAAATATGGGGGTTAGCATGAAAACCTCCAAGCTTAGTTACCAGCTTGGACCTGGTACCTGCTGCCACCACCCAAAAAATTAGAGTGTTTTGGGGCACTCTGGTCCCTCTGAAAAACCTTCCCTGGGGACCCCAAGACCCAAATCCCTTGAGTCTCACAACAAAGGGAAATAATCCTTTTTCCCTTCCCCCCTCCAGGTGCTCCTGGAGAGATACACAGACACAAGCTCTGTGAAACTACACAGAGAGACTCCCCCTCTCTGTTCCCAATCCTGAAAACAGAAATGCAAAGTCAGGCTAGCAATCCAACACACAGATCCCCCCTTGATTTCTTCCTCCCACCAATTCCCTGGTGAGTACAGACTCAATTTCCCTGAAGTAAAGAAAAAACTCCAACAGGTCTTAAAAGAAAGCTTTATATAAAAAGAAAGAAAAATACATATAAATGTTCTCTCTGTATTAAGATGATACAACACAGGGTCAATTGCTTAAAAGAATATTGAATAAACAGCCTTATTCAAAAAGAATACAAATCAAAGCACTCCAGCACTTATATTCATGCAAATACCAAAGAAAAGAAACCATAGAACTTACTATCTGATCTCTTTGTCCTTACACTTAGAAACAGAAGACTAGAAAACAGAACTACTTCTCCAAAGCTCAGAGGAAGCAGGCAGACAGACAAAAGACTCAGAGACACAATTCCCTCCACCCAAAGTTGAAAAAATCCAGTTTCCTGATTGGTTCTCTGGTCAGGTGTTTCAGGTGAAAGAGACATTAACCCTTAGCTATCTGTTTATGACACGCCCCCCAAATTGCAGACAGTGGGGAAGCTCACTGGCGGCAATTTCCTTCTAGAACTTGAAAATAAACAGATTAATACAACACATGCACCTTTACATATACTACTAAGTATATAACTAACAGACTTTTACATTTTAAGAACACTTTTTAACTACTGGATTTTGGGAAACTCTCACGGGAGAGTGCATCAGCAACTTTGTTAGAAGCTCCTGTGATGTGTTGAATTTCAAAATCAAAATCTTGGAGAGCTAAACTCCAACGAAGAAGTTTCTTGTTGTTCCCCTTGGCAGTATGAAGCCACTTTAGTGCAGCATGGTCAGTTTGTAGTTTGAACCGCCGTCCCCAAACATATGGGCGTAGCTTTTCCAGGGCGTACACAATGGCATAGCATTCCTTTTCACTGACTGACCAGTGACTTTCCCTCTCAGACAGTTTCTTGCTGAGAAACACGACAGGATGGAAGTTGTGATCTGTTGCTTCCTGCATGAGCACTGCTCCTATACCACGCTCAGATGCATCCGTGGTTACTAGGAATGGCTTGTCAAAGTCCGGGGCCCTGAGCACAGGGTCAGACATGAGCGTTGCCTTAAGCTGGGTAAAGGCTTTTTGACACTCATCAGTCCACTTAACGGCATTTGGTTGGGTCTTTTTGGTTAGGTCGGTCAATGGGGCAGCGATTTGGCTGTAGTGTGGTACAAATCGCCTGTAGTATCCGGCCAAGCCTAAGAAGGATTGGACCTGTTTCTTTGACCTTGGGACAGGCCACTTTTGGATAGCATCCACCTTGGCCTGTAGGGGGTTTATGGTTCCTCGACCCACCTGGTGCCCCAGGTAAGTCACTCTGTTTTGGCCTATTTGACACTTTTTGGCCTTAACAGTTAGTCCTGCCTGCCTGATGCGCTCAAAGACCTTTTCCAGGTGTAGTAGGTGTTCGGGCCAGGAGTCTGAAAAAATGGCCACATCATCGAGGTAGGCAACTGCAAATTCTCCCAGTCCAGCTAGTAGACCGTCTACCAGCCTCTGGAAGGTGGCGGGTGCATTTCGAAGGCCGAAAGGAAGGACATTGAATTCATACACCCCCGCATGGGTGACGAATGCTGACCTCTCCTTGGCAGGTTCATCTAGCGGTACTTGCCAGTACCCCTTGGTTAAGTCTATTGTAGAGATGAACTGGGCACGTCCCAACTTTTCCAATAGCTCATCAGTGCGTGGCATTGGATAGTTGTCCGGACGAGTTACCGCATTTAGCTTACGGTAGTCCACGCAAAAGCGTATTTCCCCATCTGGTTTGGGTACCAGAACCACTGGAGATGCCCATGCACTGGTAGATGGGCGGATTATACCCATCTGTAGCATGTTCTGGATCTCCCGTTCTATAGCAGCTTGGGCATGAGGAGACACCCGGTAGGGTGGGGTTCTGATTGGGTGAGCATTACCTGTATCAATGGAGTGGTATGCCCGTTCAGTCCGTCCTGGGGTGGCTGAGAACAATGCGGCGAAGCTAGTGCACAGCTCCTTGATTTGTTGCCGCTGCAGACGTTCCAGGGTGGTTGAGAGGTTCACCTCTTCCACGCCACCGTCTTTTTTCCCGTCGTAGTAGACACCGTCAGGCCACTCAGCATCATCTCCCTGGACTGTAAACTGACAAACCTGTAAGTCTCTGGAATAGAAAGGCTTGAGAGAATTAACATGGTAGACTTTAGGCTTTAGTGAGGAATTGGGAAATGCTATGAGGTAGTTCACAGCTCCCAGGCGCTCTTGGACCGTGAATGGTCCTTCCCATGATGCTTCCATCTTATGGGCCTGTTGCGCCTTCACGATCATAACCTGGTCTCCTACCTTGAAGGAACGTTCTCTGGCATGTCTGTCATACCAGGCCTTTTGCTCTTCTTGAGCATCCTTTAGGTTCTCTCTAGCAAGGGCTAAAGAGCGTTGGAGGGTGCTTTGTAGGTTGCTTACAAAGTCCAGAATGTTAGTTCCTGGAGAAGGCGTAAACCCCTCCCATTGCTGCTTCACCAACTGTAATGGCCCCTTAACCTCGTGACCATACACAAGTTCAAATGGTGAAAACCCTAAACTGGGATGTGGTACAGCCCTGTAGGCAAACAGCAACTGCTGCAACACTAGGTCCCAATTATTGGAGAATTCGTTGATGAATTTTCGTATCATGGCCCCCAAAGTTCCATTGAACCTTTCCACCAGGCCATTGGTTTGATGGTGGTACGGGGTGGCAACCAAGTGATTCACCCCATGAGTTTCCCACAGTTTTTCCATGGTCCCTGCCAGGAAATTAGACCCTGAATCTGTAAGGATGTCGGAGGGCCAACCTACCCTGGCAAAGATGTCTGTTAGGGCCAGGCACACAGTGTTAGTCCTGGTGTTGCCTAGAGCTACTGCTTCTGGCCATCGGGTAGCAAAGTCCACTAAAGTCAGTACGTACTGCTTTCCTCTGGGCGTCTTTTTTTGGGAAAGGGCCCAGAATATCCACAGCTACTCGCTGAAATGGGACCTCAATTATGGGGAGTGGCTGGAGCGGGGCCTTGACCTGGTCTTGAGGCTTACCCACTCTTTGGCATACCTCACAAGACCGGACATACTTGGCAACATCCTTGCCCATCCCCTCCCAGTGGAAGGACTTCCCCAACCGGTCCTTGGTTCGGTTCACCCCAGCATGGCCACTGGGATGATCATGGGCTAAGCTTAAGAGCTTCCCCCAGTACTTAGTTGGAACCACCAACTGTTTTTGCGGCTGCCATTCTTCCCGGTGTCCACCAGAAAGAATTTCCTTGTATAAAAGTCCTTGGTCTATAACAAACCGGGATCAATTAGAAGAGCTGAGAGGCGGTGGGGTGCTCCGTGCCGCCGCCCACGCTTTCTGAAGGCTGTCATCTGCTTCCTGCTCAGCCTGGAACTGTTCCCTTGAGGCTGGGGTCACCAGTTCTTCCTCAGACTGTGGACTTGGGCTTGGTCCCTCTGGAAGCGATGTAGGTGATGGCGTTGTTTCCGTTGCTGGTGAACCGCTCTCCGCTGGTGCACCTGAGGGTATTTCAGGCTCTGGCTGAGCCTTTTGGGTATGGCTGTCTGTTGCTTCTGCCAGTCCTGGCTCGCTGGCGCCCTCTGGCGTTGAGTTTGAAGATGTGGTTGCACTTGCTGGTGCTGGTTGCTGTTCCAGTTCCGGGCCTGGGACTGGAGATGCTGTGGCTGTTTCAGTGGTAGGCATGGAATCCGGGTCCACTACCTCTGTCTGGGTCTCTGGTAACACAGACGGGGCCTCTGTGGACGGCTCAGGAACAGGAATGGGTCGGGAAGCTTGCCTGGTTTGGCTACGGGTAACCATTCCCACTCTCTTGGCCCGCCTCACCTGGTTGGCCAAGTCTTCCCCCAGTAGCATGGGGATAGGATAATTGTCATAGACTGCAAAAGTCCACATTCCTGACCAGCCTTTGTACTGGACAGGCAGTTCAGCTGTAGGCAAGTCTACAGCTTGTGACATGAAGGGGTAAATTGTAACTTTGGCCTTTGGGTTGATGAATTTGGGGTCAACGAAGGATTGGTGGATAGCTGACACTTGTGCCCCCGTGTCTCTCCACGCAGTAACCTTCTTTCCGCCCACTCTCAAATTTTCCCTTCGCTCCAAGGGTATTTGAGAGGCATCTGGGCCTGGGGATCTTTGGTGTGATGGAGGTGTAATGAATTGCACTCGCATGGTGTTCTTGGGACAGTTGGCCTTGATATGTCCCAGTTCATTACACTTAAAGCATCTTCCATCTGATGGGTCACTGGGCCGAGGTGAGTTACTGGAGACTGGTGAGGTTGAAGGGTAGGGTATCTGTGGCTTTACTTGGGTGGTATGTGGGGTCTTTGGCTGTCCTCGGTTGTAGGGTTTATGGTCTGTGTGCCCCCTGGGGTAATCGTTCCCCTTGACAGTAGCTTTCTTGCTTTCTGCCAGTTCCATCCATTTGGCTCCAATCTCCCCCGCCTCAGCGATATTTTTGGGATTTCTATCTTGTATGTACCGTGTGATGTCTTCAGGAACACCATCCAAGAACTGCTCCATTTGTATGAGGAGGTTCAGTTCTTCCAAGGTTTGAATGTTGTTTCCTGTTAACCAGGCCTCATAGTTTTTTGCAATGTAGTAGGCGTGTTTGGGAAATGACACCTCTGGTTTCCACTTTTGGGTTCTGAAGCGCCGACGGGCATGATCTGGGGTTATCCCCATCCTGTATCTGGCCTTGGTTTGAAAAAGTTTATAGTCATTCATTTGCGGCTTAGGCATTTCAGCTGCCACCTCTGCTAAAGGTCCACTGAGCTGTGGCCTTAATTCTACCATGTACTGGTCTTCGGGGATGCTGTACCCAAGACAGGCTCTTTCAAAATTTTCCAAGAAGGCCTCGGTGTCATCACCTGCCTTGTAGGTGGGAAATTTCCTGTGCTGTGGAGCAATACTTGGCGCCGGGTTGTTAGGGTTGGCTGGCACATGCAGCCCAGCTTTTGCCATCTCCAGTTCATGTTTTCTCTGTTTTTCCTTCTCTTCATTCTCTTTTTGTTGTTTTTCCATTTCTTTTTGTTGTTTTTCCATTTCTTTTTGGTGCTTTTCCATTTCTCGGCGGTGGGCCACCTCTTCTTCTTCTAGTTTTCTTTTGTGTGCTGCCTCTTGGGCTGCCTGTTCTCTTTGGAAGGCTGCCAGTTTGATGCTTTCTTCCTTTTCTTTCATCTCCATCTGTCGCCTGTGTTCAGCTTCTTTGATTTGTTCTTCGGCGTCAATCTTTGCCTTAGAAGTCATGGTTCCTGTTTTCTTGTGTTGGGGTGCCCTCCGGTGTTTATCTTCTGAACTGCAGGCTCTCTGTTGCCTCCTGAAGTCTGCCTAGCAACAGTGCTTTTTTCCTTTTCTCTCTCTAGCTAATGTTCAATGAAGGGAAACCAGAAAAACCACTTTATTTGCATGCATATAAGTGCTGGTACTTGCCTCCTAATGGGAGGGCTATTGCATGACAAAAGACCCTTAACAGTTTGGTAATGGCTTCTTGCTTATTATGCAAGCCACAACCTGCCAGATAGAGCAGAAAAAAAAATTCTCTCTGGTTCCCTTTTAAAACCAACTGTTTCTCTCTGCTAAAAAGCCCTTAGCAGAAAAAGAAAAATATAATATTCCTACTGGCTTCTGGATTCTGTCTATCTCCCAACCGCTGCTACACCATATCATAACCTTAGTCCCAGATTTGGACCTTAGCGTCCAAAATATGGGGGTTAGCATGAAAACCTCCAAGCTTAGTTACCAGCTTGGACCTGGTACCTGCTGCCACCACCCAAAAAATTAGAGTGTTTTGGGGCACTCTGGTCCCTCTGAAAAACCTTCCCTGGGGACCCCAAGACCCAAATCCCTTGAGTCTCACAACAAAGGGAAATAATCCTTTTTCCCTTCCCCCCTCCAGGTGCTCCTGGAGAGATACACAGACACAAGCTCTGTGAAACTACACAGAGAGACTCCCCCTCTCTGTTCCCAATCCTGAAAACAGAAATGCAAAGTCAGGCTAGCAATCCAACACACAGATCCCCCCTTGATTTCTTCCTCCCACCAATTCCCTGGTGAGTACAGACTCAATTTCCCTGAAGTAAAGAAAAACTCCAACAGGTCTTAAAAGAAAGCTTTATATAAAAAGAAAGAAAAATACATATAAATGTTCTCTCTGTATTAAGATGATACAACACAGGGTCAATTGCTTAAAAGAATATTGAATAAACAGCCTTATTCAAAAAGAATACAAATCAAAGCACTCCAGCACTTATATTCATGCAAATACCAAAGAAAAGAAACCATAGAACTTACTATCTGATCTCTTTGTCCTTACACTTAGAAACAGAAGACTAGAAAACAGAACTACTTCTCCAAAGCTCAGAGGAAGCAGGCAGACAGACAAAAGACTCAGAGACACAATTCCCTCCACCCAAAGTTGAAAAAATCCAGTTTCCTGATTGGTTCTCTGGTCAGGTGTTTCAGGTGAAAGAGACATTAACCCTTAGCTATCTGTTTATGACATACCCCTCTTGGATCACCTGCAAAATCTCGTGTCTAAGGTAAGTGCAGCCCAAGCCTCCTTGAAGAAAGAGAGATGGGACCCAAAAGAAAGGTAAGAAAGGTATCAATCCACAAAGTCTAGAGCAGTATCCTCAACTGAAGCATTAAATTGTTGTTTCTGAAATTGAAATGGCTGGGTAGAGAGGTCCAGGGAACAGAAATGGCTTTCTCTTTTGATACCTTGACCTCTTTCTCATCTTATCTGGTGCTAAAAATAATTAGAAGAGGTGCTAAAAATAATTAGAAGAGGTGTAAAAATAAGAAGAGGTAGCTGGCTGATATCTCTCTCTAGAAGAAAGTTGACATTTATATAATGCTTCCTTCTAAAATTGGGAGTATATAGTCCCAAAAATCTAACTGTATTTCGAGAGTCCTTCAAGGAGTGCACAATGTGTCATCTAGTTTTTAATTAAACAGCTCTTTCCCATCAAATGGTAAGTCTTGCACTGTTCTTTGCACCTCCTTATGGGTACTCAAAGTATATAACCATGAGTCTCTCCTCATGGTAACACGTGTAACCATCAGTCTTGGTCATGTGTCAGCTGAGTCCAAACCTGCCAGAAAGGTTGTCCCTCTAAACAAATTAATTTAAATTCCTCTTTGATATCTGATGGTAGTTTGTCCATGAAATCTGCTGTTCTGTACCACTAGATATAATTATACTTGGTCAGCCTAGCTTTATAATTTGCAATTCTGACCCAAAGACAAGCGGAAGAATAACCTTTTGGTCAAATAAATCTTATTTTTTTGGCTCGTTTTCTGCTCAAATAGACTTTTATCTGTTTGGTCTTTTCATTAACCACAGTATCTACTAAGGATTTTGGTGCCAGGTGCATACGGAAATACCCAAATTCCTTTTGTGGGGGGACTTAGTATTTATGTTCAGCCCTCTCTGAGGTCACTGTGATAGATGCCAAAGTACCCACAAGTCCTTTGTGGGTTCCGAGATTCTTTCATTAATAGGATGAGCTATCCTGTTTTATGAAACTGATTGAAGAATATCAAACAATTTGTGTGTTTTCTAATGGACCAACTCCAAAGACATTCTGCCATTCTCCGTAAAAGCTTTAAAATAATTTGCAGCCATGGGAATGGAGGAGACAACAACTTCATCCAGGGAAGATGAGAAGCCCTCAGAGATGGATTTTCTTGTGGTGTTGTAGTCATGTTGGTCCCAAGATATATGAGAGACAAGGTAGGAAAGGTAATATCTTTATTGGATGAACTTTGGTTGGTGGAAGGTGCAAGCTTGCAAACTACACAACATTTTTCTTTAGGTCTGGGAAAAGAAATCAGAGTGTCTGAGCTAAATAAAATTTGGGACAGATAGTTAAGCATAAAACTTAAATTTTATAAGGGGTCACTTGAGATGGAATGGGCAGTAAGGGTTAGATTGTTATGCAAAAGGGGTTGGACATGAACTATTTAGGGTTAGCATGCAGGTGCATATGTTACAGATTGTTGTAATGAGCCACGAAACCAGTATCCCTGTTGTATCCATTGTTTTTAGTGTCTAGGAGTGTTATGAATTTAAGTCCTCAGGCTTGCCATTTGAAGATGTTATGTACGTTTCCTTTGAGAACAAGTATTGAAAAATCAGATATGGAGTGAACACTTTGTGAAAAGTGTTTGGACATGGGTGATATGGTATTTTTGTCTTTTATCATTTTTCTGTGTGAGTTAATTTGAGAGCATAGCGATTATCTGGTTTCTTCCAGAGAGGAGTTGTTGGGGCATATGATGCACAAGATATGGTATTCCACATGTTGTGATAGGCATGTGTAGGTCCCAGGAATCTTAATAGGTGTTTCTAGGAGGTATTTATCATTGCAGCAGTGGAAGTATGTCTGCAGATTTTGCATCTGTTGTTCTGGCAGGGTCTCGTACCGCTTAGAGTTGGTGTGGCCTGGTCTGTGGGGAGCTTGCTTCTAATGATGAGGTTGGCGGAGTTGGGGAGTTGTTTGAAGAGGGGTTCAGAAAAGATTTATTTCAGAATTGTGGGTGACAACTAAGAATCTGTGGTCAGTGGGGTTTTCTTTTCTTTATTGAAGCAGGTTCTCACAGATTATGGGCGGCCCATTCCATGATGCAATCTACTTCTCTGGTGAAATGTTTGCATTGCTCCTTCGCTCTCTGCAGAAAGTGGTTACTGAGTCTCAGAAACAGCCTGCTCTGTGGGAGAAGGGACAGACCTCTGATGCAATTTAAATTCAGGTCTTGGGTGTGAAGCCGAATGATGACTTGGTGTTGAGGACAAAGAGGCCAGTATGGCCAGTGTTGAAAAACATACGGGTAAAGCATATTAAACCAAGATGATGGACCCCAAAGAATGAAAGATGGCTCTTGTGGCAGAGCCCAAAATGCAGTGATTCTAGAGGCACCTCCTCTGTTACATTCACTGTTACATTCACTGTATGGAGCTGCTGAAGATGGTTGACGCTTTGGGGCCTAGTCTCTACTGGAGGCCTCTGATGACGAGGAGGAAAAAGAACCTGGACCTGGAGGTTCTATAACATGCTGAGGTGTGGAAGGATTTCTCTGATCCTCAATGTGAGGTCTCAATGAAATCTTCATGAAAGGCATTGGGTTTTCATGCTATGGTGGACATTTTTGACTTGCCCAATATAGGAGAGAAGTACAGTAAAGGAGACTCTGGTATCAGCTGTGCCTATAAGGAGTTTCTAGCAGATGATCCCTGTACTGAGTGTAGGTAGCGGATATCTGATTTCCTTTTGCCCATAACCATCTACCTCTGTACTGTTTGAGTCCGCGCCATGCTCTTTGATGCCTTTTGAGTTCGTGCCAAAGAGTCAGACTCTGTTCACATTTGTGCCAGGTGTTTTGCTGGTGCCAATATATAATGCCGCTTTGACTGCAACACTATGCAGAACAGTACTGAAAAATCCTTTGACTGTGTTGACGAACTCGGGTACTAGAAAAAGCTGAAGTTGCACATGGTTCTGACTTGCTTTAAATGAGTTCCTCAGTACCTGTACCTCAGATTTCTTGTGCGGTTCTGGAGATAGGGACTATTGCCAAGAGGATGGTTTGGCAGTATACTCTTACTCCCACAGGCAGCCAGGGTGTCTGACTGCTCTAGTGGTTTTGTAATCTGAGATTTAGGGTTCTTATTAAATGAATGAGTTCCCTTTGAGCCTTTGGAGCCAGGAATCACTTCCCTTTTTGTTAGGCACTAGAAGTCTGGCTCTTTGACAAAGCAACCAATGGCATCTTCAGCGAGTCAGTGAATAAATAAAATGCACTATTGGTCTTCAGCTTCACACACCTCAGATCACCTCTGAGTCTGATGCAACTCTCATGGATTTCTCTGTGAGAAAGGTTTTTTAATCTTGATTCCCTGGATTTTTGAGTGCACTTTTTAAATACTCTACAGATTGTGCACTTAGCTGTGACTCTCCCCTAAATAATATAGACATTTGTCATGTCCATCCTTGAGGGGAATTACCACTCTACATGATAGGTATGGCTTAAAGCCAGGTGTTTAAGGATCAGGCATAAAGACTAGACTTGGTACCACAAAAAGCCTAAAGCCTACTAAAACTAAAACTTATTAAAAAAAAAGTGTTGTTATTTGCTAACAGGCTACACTATAAAATACAGTGGATAAAATTAAATGAAAATTTGACAGTAACAATATACTGTACTAAGGAAGGACACCATGTTGTTCCAACTCTCTGCCAAAGGGTGGTTAGAAAGAACTGAGAGGTGGGCAGGGTTACCTAGCCCTTTATGCCCTCGGAAATGGAGCGTGAGGGCATAAAGACTGCTGATAAAAACTTCTGAACATCTGTGCAGAAGGCATATGCACACCATGAATGGGATCCACATGCATGGAACATCTCATGGAACAACGGTTACAGTAAAGTGTAAGTAAGCTTTTTCGGGGGGCTGGGGAAGGAAGGGATTTTCTTCTGTCTCGATAAATAGGAAATTAAGCATATTATGATGAGCCTAACAGTGGCATATTGATTCTGCAAACATCTCTCTTCCATAGTTATCCTTTTTATTAGGCTAAGATGAAAAGATCCATAATGCCTAAAAACAATTGAACTTGTGTATATGTTTGAGACAGGTAGCTCTCAATAAGAAATGCATCATTTGATTTTAGCAAAAGGTAATTTAGTAGCTATTTTTGTATTGTTATTGTCTTTATAAATACATTTCTAGTCCCAGCACTGGGCAATGAAAACACAAAACACAGTTAACATTCGTTTTATAGTTCATTTCACTGTTCCTCATGTGTAGTCAATCAGTTTATCCTATTGTATGCGTGTTTCACACAACAGAGGAGATGACATTTTTAATAGAAAATTATAATTCTAAAACCACAGATTTTACACACACATGCAAAACAAGATAATTCTGAGGTGAAAGTTTTTGTTCTTCTTTGAGTGATTGCACGTCCATTCCACTGTTGATACATGCACGCCTTGTGCATAATTGTTGAAGGTTTTTCCATCAGCAGTACCCATCGGGGCAGCATGAGTGCCCTCTGGTGCCTTGCACCAGTGAACACAGGTGTAAAGGGCCATGCTGCCCCCCAATACCTCTCAGTTCCTTCCTATCACTGGTGATGGTTGTTGGATCTGTGATCTTTGCATTTGCAAGTCTTCCTTCTCTTCGTGTGTGTGTGTGTGTGTGTGTGTGTGTGTGTGTGTGTGTGTGTGTGTGTGTGTGTGTGTGTATAGAGAGAGAGTAGTTGTTGTTGTGTTAGTTAAGTCTAGAGTAGTGTATTTGGTACACAGTTAGTGACTAGAGTAAGTTTAGCTTACTTCTTAGTGAAGCTCTGTCTCCAGTGCTCATTTAGGTACTGGGTCTGGTATTGGACTCACGCCATGTTCTGCCAGCTGCAAGGCCTGTCACTATTGTGGCAAACCTATGCCAGTAAGTGATCCTCTTCCCAAGTGCCTTAAATGGCTGGGGTAAGTGTATGTTGGTTACAAATGTCACATTTGTAGAGGGTTCAAATCTCATTTGATAAAGGACAAGGCTGCTAGATTTATGTACTTACCCATGGAGTCTGCACTTCATGCTCCATTGGAACCTTCCTGCTGAGAACGGGTACCGAGCATGTCCGAATCTGCCAGGAGTACTCTGCCCGTTTGATCTGAATCTATAGGCAGACATTCCTCACTGGTACCAAAGAAAAGACTTAGTAAGTCCTTGAAGGACTCAGTACCAGGGCCTTCAAAATCTTCAGGCCAGGCACCAAGTGGAGGTAAGGACACTGATGGGCACTCAAATAAGAGACACCCCCAGATAGAGCACCCCCTGTGTGAAAAGAGTGATGATTGACTCTGGAGCCCAGGAAGGGCCAATTGAGACCGATTCCAAGACCAGCACAGCTAGAGTACTTCAGTGTCAGGAGTCTTTGGCAGTGCCTTGTGCGCCCGAGACATTTGAGGCAACATAGGAACTACTGAACTTCTCGATACCGGTTTCACCCACAGTGCAAGACTCCTGCCCGATACTAAGATTGGATGTGTTAGATCCTTCAGTGCCAGTTCCAGCCCCAGTGCACCATTTGGCACTGGTGACTGCCACTGTTGGTGCATCTCAGTGGCTTCCATAGAACAGGAATCCTGCAATGATCTTGCTGGTGCCTCCATCACCAGCCTTGCAGCTGGTCTCCCCATTACCAAGGGAAGCAGCTCCCCCGTGGTCAGAGGAAGTGGACTTTTCTTCCTCATGATACTGAGGTCTGCTCCTATGCTTCCAGACCTGAGCAACCCCAGCAGCCCTAGTGAGGTGCCTACCCTCCATGGTTCAGAACTCAGTCTAAAGACCAATGGCCAGCATATAGGTAAGTCCTGCTTCAGTATCAGTGGCCTTTTGGAGCTCTTGGAGCTTCCCACGATGTTCTGTGACATCCCTGCTCCCTTCCCACTCTCCCACATCAAGTAAGCACTGGGAACATATGCACCAGGGTCACCACTCCCATTCTTCCAGTACCAGGACTGGTACTATGCCAGGGAAGTTGCTTACTCGGGACTCTCCTGTGCAGATGTTGGACTAAGGACCTCCTCAACAGCCATTAGCCTCTTCATCTTTGTTTCTGGATGTGGAAGTTGCAGAGTCTGCCTCGCCCCTATCAGATGACTTCAAGGCCCATCAAGACTTGCTAAAAAAGGGTGGATGTGTCTGAAGGAGGTCACACAGATTGGTGGACATTTTAATCGCTACGGGTCCCTCTAGGGTAGTTCTCCCTATTAATAAATCTATCCTACAGCCCATTAAGTGTTTATGGCAGGACTTCATCCTCCCTTCTTCCCACTGCTAAAAGGGTGGACAGGAGATGATATGTCCCTTTCCAGGGATATGAAAATATTTACAACCACCTACATCCTGGTTCCCTGGTAATGTCTGCTGCAAACATAAAGGAGAGACAGGGACATCAAGCCTCAACCCTGAAAGGCAAAGAAACAAGGAAGCTGAATCTCTTAGGAAGATTTATTCCACAGCAGGTTTACAACTGAGAATTGTGAAACAGCAGCCTCTTCTCGGTTAATATGATTTTAGCCTGTGGGATAACATCCTGAAGTTTAAAGACAAACTTCTGGATGATGATAAGCAGGAGTTCTCTCCTCTGGTAGATGAGGGCAAATTAGTTCTCAGGCCAGCTTTACAGGCGAGCCCAGATGTGGCGGACTCTGTGGTTTGAGCTATGGCTTCTCTTGGCTGCAGTCACCAGGTCTTGGCGCCAGAGGTGAAGTATACTGTACAAGACCTCCCATTCTAAGGTCCCTTGTTCTTCTCTGAAAAGATGGACGAGAGACTTCATAGCCTTAAGTATTCAAGGGTGACCCTTAAGTCACTGGGAATTTGTACACCAGCAATGACGAGAGAACCATTCTATCCACAGCAGTCCAAGTGCTTCCACCCTCTCATAGCTCAGAGAACAAGACCTGTCAAGAAAGACGCATAGAAGTTATAAGAGAAATCCTCCACCTCCCTCCTCCTCTACAGCTGCTGTTTCTAGGCAAATCATATCTTCAAAGCAAACATTTTGACCTGTTGGTCGACAGCAGCCTACCACTTTCCAGAGTACCATCTTTCCCTTACCCTATTTTTGCCAACTGCCTATCCCTCCTTTATTACCATGAATCAGTATGTCCTAAGCATGGTGGAACTGATATACACCCTTTAATTTATTTCTATCCCCGTTGCCAGTCCCTCTTCAGGGACCACTTTCATGAGAACCTGCTGCTACAGGAGGTCCAGTCTGTACTCCTCATGGGAACCATAGAGGATGTTCTCATACCTTCCCAAGGAAGGAGATTCTATTCCCAATACTTTCTAATCCCAGGGTCAAAGGGGGGAGAGGTTCAGGCCTAGTTTAGCTCTAAGGCAATTTAATAAGTTTCTGAAGAAAACGAAATTCTGGATGGCTACTCTGGCTTCTGTTATCCCCTCCTCGGAGACAGGTACTGGTACAGTGCTCTCAATTTAAGGGACGTTTACTTTCATATGTCAATTCATCAAAGACACAGAAAATTCCTCAGAGTTATGTTCCCACTACCAATTCTGCCTTTTGGTCTGTCAGCAACACCTCGCATGTTCACAAAATGCATGTCAATAGCAGCAGCGTTCCTGGGAATGTCGGTAATCCATGTGTTCCCTTACCTAGACGACTGGCCAGTGAGAGGCCTATCCAGGTATCAAGTACTCTCCAGAATAGCTGCTATCCAGTCAATTTTTCAAATACAAGGGCTTTAATCAATACAGAGAAATCTATCCTGACTCCAGTTCAAAAAATAGAATTCATTGCGGCAGTCCTGGACTCTACTCTGTACAGGCCAGGGTGTTCCTGCCGTTGCGGAGTTTGCAAGTAATGTAGCTCATTGCACTAGATCTAAAGACACATGCTTTGACTACAATTCAGTATTGCCTCAGACATCTAGGGCACATGGTGGTGTGCTCTTACATGGTCCAACATCCCTGAATGCACTTCAGAGAGCTACAGAGTTTGCTCACCTCATTGTATTCTCCAGCACACCATCATATGGACAGCATGGTTCAGGTGCCTGATCGAATCTTGTCCTCCCCAGACCAGTGGCTAGACCTATCAAATGTTTGTGGAGAAGGCCCATTTGCTCCTGCTTAACAGACATTCACCTTAGTCACAAATGCATTGGATCCAGGGGCTCACTTAGGCCCCCTTCAGACTCAGGGGCTTTGGTCTTCACAAGATCTAGATCTCCATATAAATATTAGGAAGCTGTAGGCCAGCTGTTCAGCTTGCATGACATTCCTCCTGCATATCACAGGGTGGAATTTGTTAGTGCTTGCAGATAACACAGCAGCTATGTTTTATGTAAACAAACAGTGGGGAGCCCAGTTGATGAAGTTATACCTAGAGGCGATCTTGTTTTGGAACTTCTGCATAGCCAGGTCAGAGACTCAGACTTTAAGGTCAGAAAGGACCATCATGGTCAACTGCTGACCTCCTGCACATTGCAGGCCACAGAACCTCAGCCACCCACTCCTGTAATAACCTCTAGCTGAGTTCCTGAAGTCTTCAAATCATGACAATACCCCTGGGGGAATTGTGTGCCACTGCGTGTGCATAGAATTCATGTCCCCTACAGATTTCTTTGCTTCCTTGCAGAAAAATGACTTTCTGATGGGTCATATGCCCCTCCCCAGCAACATGGGTGCATTGTTTCATGTGCCTCGAGCATCTGATGGAGAGGTAAATCACTTCTGGGGGATGTGGGAGGCAGGGCTGGGAACACCCTGGCCATCAGCTCCTACCCTGCACCGGGTTCAGCTGCTAGTCCTGGCTGGGCTGTGGTCAGGGGAGCACGGGACACCCTCTTCCCCTGCAAGGAACAGCCGGAGTCACTCCCAGAAAACTACCCTGGCTGCAAGAAGCTCCACCCCCTCTTCCTATCGCTGAGCTGTAGGGGAAGGGGTCGCTATACTGGGAGCTGCTCCCCTGCCCATCCAACTCCCATACATCTGGACACCCCCATACCTAGACCCCCCGCCACTGAACCTCACCCTCCCTGCATCCAGACACCCCTCCAACTGAGTACCCTACACCCGAACGCCCATCCCCTGCATCCAGAGCTCTCCTGCACCCGGAACCCGCCTCTGAGCCCACCCTCTGCATGCTGAATCCCTCTTCGCCAGACCCCCTCGCCAAGCCCCACCCCACCCTGCACCTGGACTGCCACCCCACACTCAAACCCCCACCCTGATGAGCCCCACTCCCCTGCACCTGAACCACCCCAGTGAGCGCCTCAAATCCAGATCTCCACCCTACTGACTACTGGCCAGCTCCATCCAGACTCCCACCCCATCAAGTCTATTCTCCTATCTGAGTCCCTCACACCCAGGCCCCCTCCCCATGCTGAGCCCATCCCCCCACTGCTGAGCTGCAACAACCTTCACCTTCCTTTAGAATCCTGTCGTCCTGCATCTGTGCATCCAGATCCTCCCCACACCTGGAACCCCCACTGAGCCACCCACACCCAGATTGTCCCACACAGAACCATCTCACATCACACCTGGATCCCCCCACACTAAGTCCCTCCACACTTGGAACCTGTTGGGCTGAGCCTACCTGCCCATGCCTAGTGAGCCTGGTGCAGTGGCCCAGGGGTGTTTCTGAGGCAGGCTCAGCCCTTGCACTGTCAGGATTGGGTGCAGCCTCACAGCCAATTCTGTGTTCCGAGGGAGGGGGTGGGCTGCACGGTGATCTCCCACCTTGATAAAGATAGTGGCAGGTGCTTTCCACTGCCATGCTGGAGCCTGAATTTTAAAATGTTGTTGTGTGCAGAATTTTACATTTTTGGTGCATTATCTCCTCAGGAGTAAAGATAATCCACCATTTACACTAGTTTAAACCTGCAAGTGAACTGTGCCCCATGCTGCAGAGGAAGGTGAAAAAAACCCAGGGTCTCTGCCAATTTGACCTGGCAGAAAATTCCTTCCCAACCCCAAATATGGCAATCAGTTAGACTCTGAGCATGTTGGCAAGACCCACCAGCCAGACAGCTGGGAAAGAATTCTCTGTAGTATCTCTGTATTATTCTCTGTAGCCCTCTCCATCTGGTGTCCCATCCCCAGCCATTTGCTGCTATTCCATCCCCAGATATTTGCTGCTATCAGTCGCAGATTGGCTACATGCCATTGTAGACAGTCTCCTCATACCATCTGTTCCATAAACTTATCAAGGTCAGTCTTAAAGCCAGTTAGGTTTTTTTGCCCCCATTGCTCTCCTTGGAAGGCTGTTCGAGAACTTTACTCCTCTAATGATTAGAAACTTTTGTCTAATTTCAAGCCTAAAGTTGTTGCTGGCCAGTTTGTATCCATCAACCTGAAAGTGGCTTACCTTCTAGAGGTCCAAAACACTCTGGCAGACCACCTGACCACATCGTTTGCAGGTCACCACAAGTGGACCCTTTGTCCAGATGTGCCTAAGGCCATTTTCCAGTGGCAGGGAACTCTCCAAGTGGACCTGTTTGTAACAAAAAGGAAAAAATCATCTTTTTTGTTTCCACGTGGGGGACAGCCTGTGGTCTCTGACAGATACTTTCCTTTTGACCTTTTTAAAAAGGCATGCTATATGCCTTTTCTCCAGGTCTTCTCTTGCCAAGGTCTTGTCCAAACTCAAGCAAGACTGTGCTTACATTATACTAATAGCCCCAGCGTGGCCTCATCAACATTGGTTTTCAACTCTATTGGACAGCTCCCCTCTGTCGCTTCTGAGAGATGCGGACATGATCTCTCAGAACAAGGGCCGCCTCCTCCATCCCAGTTTACTGGCCCTCCACCTGACAGAGTGAATGCTTCATAGTTGACATCCTCAGAATGAGATTACACTAAAGGAGTACAGGAAATTCTCCTAAACAGTAGGAAGCCTTCTACTTGGTCTACTTAACTTGCTAAATGGAAGAGATTCTCCATTTGGTCTATGCAAATAAGTGTCCACAGAGCCCAAGCTTCAATTCCCCATATCCTGGACTATCTCCTGCTCCTGAAACAAGGACTAGCCTATAGTTCCATCAGAGTCAACCTGGCAGCTATCTTAGCTTTCCATTATCCAGTGTTATAACTGATCAAACCCCTAAATCCATCAGATTTCTAAAAGGTTTGGACAGATTATACCCACAGATCAACAGCCTGATTCCACAATGGAACTTGAATTTGGTTCAAACGGAGTTGATGGTTTCCCCCCTTTGAGCCACTAGCAACTTGTTCCCTATTACACCTATCTATGAAAGTGGTATTCTTCGTCGCTATTACCTCAGCCAGGAGAGTAAGAGAATTGCGAGCCTTAGTGTTGGATCCTCCTTATACAACATTCTTCAAGGACAGGGTTTTCCTTCAACCTCATCCAAAGTTCCTGACTAAGGTAGTTTCTGAATTTCACATTAATCAAAACATTTACGTACCAGCTTTCTTTCCAAAGCCTCATTCAAGTAGGTGGGAAGAGAGACTCCATTCTCTAGATGTTAGAAGATCTTTGGTTTTTTAAATCTGGATTGGACTAGGCCTTTCAGGTCATCCTCACTGCTATTTGTCATGATTTCAGACAGAGTAAAGGGCCACTCAGAGAATATTCTCCTGGATTTCTGGCTATATTCATTTATGCTACTGTTTGGCTGATATGGAACCTCCAACTAAAGTGGTGGCTCCCTCGATTAGATCACATGTAGTTTCTGTGGCCTTTCTAGCTTGTGTGTCCATCCTGGACATTTGTAAGATGGCAACCTGGTTTTCGATCCACACGTTTACCTCCTGCTATGCCATTGCTCATCTGTCTAGAGATAATGTCTGATTTTGACAGGTAGTCTCTACAATCCCTATTCAAGTAGAGTCTAAACCCACCTCTATCTCAAACTGCCTGTGAGTCTCCTACAATGGAATGGACATGAGCAATCACTTGAAGAAAAAACAGTTACCTACCTTTCCATAACTTTTGTTCTTTGAGATGTGCTACACTTGTCCATTCCACAACCCGCTTTTCTTCCCCTCTCTATTGGAGTCTTTCTGGTAGGAAGGGACTAAAGAGGGTTGAGGCCAACATGGCCCTTTATTACCTATGTGCAGTGACGTGAGACATCAGAGGACAATCATGCTGAGTGGTGGGTACTGTTGAAGGAAAAATCTCCAACAATTGTACACGAGGTACACACATCTACAGTTAAGGCAAGTAGGTAACTGGTTTGGGGAGAGAGTTGGTTTTTGTTCTGTTTTTTTGTTTGTTTTTACAACTGACTAGATTTTTATTTTGACAGTGTCAAAATAAATCAGAGGCTGGAATTCTTACTGGTTTCAAAATAGTTTATTACATGTTCTATAACATCTTTGATCCTTTACAGAAAATAAAATAGAAACCAAAAGCAGTTAGGTAAGTGCTAAACAAAATAAGGACAAAGGCAACAAGTTTGAAATGGATAAAAGTTTATAATAAGCACAATTAGCCTGTGGAACTCATTGCCACAAGATTACACAATGGAGTCTTGGTCCATGACTAGGACTCTTAAGTGCTATAGTAATAATAATAATAATAATAATAATAGTAATAACAATAATAACATTTAGACCAAAACTTAGAAGGATGCAAATCAAGGAGATAGAGATTGTGAGAACATTAACTATTATATTTGGTAGACTTAGAAAAAGTTTGGAAGAGATATAAACACTCAAGCTTCAGGGCATAAGCCAACTCTGTCTAAAAAGATTAGAAAGAAACTTTCCCTGTGAGTTAGCCATTTAATAATTTCCCATTTTGGAGCTTCTTGCATTTGTGTGTATCAGACAGAGTACTTGGCTAAGTGGACCATTAGTCTACTGTTGGTATGACAATTCCACTGTTTCTATTTTTCAACCTTTTTATATTTCCTGCTTTTGGTAATATTTGTCCATAGCTTTAAAGTTGTTTAAATATAAATCATTGTGCTGGTGAATTTTATTTAATATTGTGATGTTCATGGATTAATTTATTTTTAAATTCAAAGGGTAGTTTTAAAAAATATAAAAATTGTAAACGTCAAGCATGGCCTCTTATTTTCCTTTATGTGGGCCTGGATCCTTAGAATATTAATGTTCAATTATTATTTTGACATGCTGCCAAAATTGTCCTTAGGAATGCAAGTAAGAGAAGAGAAATGACAATCTGACAGTTTATAGCTCAGCCAGATCTGAATGGAAGTTAATGGAAGAAGCAAAAGGAATTTCTGTAGAGCTTTGTGCTTACCAAATTTCAAAGGCCTGCTACAAACAATGGAGATGTTAGTTTCTCAACCAAAAAAAAAAAAGTCACAAGAATCTTTTATAATGGAAACTATTAGGCAACCTAAATATGGGAGTTCAGCTCCTCCCATAATACTTAGAGAAAACAGTAGAAAGAACTTGTAGTTTCTGAATACTTTGTTGATTTTTAGATCACAATCGTGTACATGCCACAGATGTTCTTCATGCAGTATGGTATCTCACAACACGGCCCATTCCTGGGTTTCAGCAAATTCACAGTGATCATATAATGGAAAGTGACATGGGTATGTATCAATATTATTTTTTTATTTTTCTATCTTCAGTAAATTTTTCAGAATATTTTAATCAAACTAGAATAATTACCATGGATAAATTGAACAGTAATCTGAAAAAAAAATCATAGTTCTTAAATATTTTAAAGTTGAAAGATAAGACAGTAGCAATATATGCCATCTGCAAGCAGTATGTACCTGACTGTACGATAATTAATTGATTTGAATAGGTGCTGATATGCTTGGCTCGTGAGCCAAGAATACTGTTTCACTGAGATAAGTTTCTCTTTTTGAATGAGACCTATATCCTCTGCTGCAGTCAGCGTGTTTCTAGTAACTGAAATACATTAGGATAATATTTCTTTATTTAATTAGTAAATTAAACATCTCAAACTAAAAATACCTAAGATTAAACTATTTAACATAAATGTAGCTCTGCTTAATGGTTCCAATGTAAAAATGAGATTGTCCTGAACAACTGAGGGACTTGTTTTACTTCGTATATACAGATATTTATCTTTTCAATGAAGCTCAGTTGAATAAGATTTGTTGTTGTTATGCTAAGCAGTTTCATAGAACAACAAAAATAGCATTCTTAAAGGGAAGAATCAGGGATGGTAAATCCAGACTTTGAAGTACCTTTGTTTTTCTAAATATGTTTGGCAAGTCCAAATAATCCTTTGTACTATGTGTTACATTCTGAAGCCAATTTTTTATTGTACTTGTTTAAGGAAAAAAACCTCAGTGGCAACACTCCTGGAGAAGTCCTACATCATCATAATGAAAATAATAATGGCTGGTTCTTCATCAGAGATCTCAAGGGTCTTTACTATCTTTTAATGTATTTTTCCCTTACAACATCTCTATAAGGTAGAGAAGCACTGTTCCCATTAGAGATGCTAAGTGACTTACCTAGAATCACATAGGCAGAACAGAGAATTGAACCTAGGTTTCCCATTTCCTAAGCAAGGGCCCTAACCTTTGGACCATCCATCCTGCAAGTACAGTGGAGTAAAATGCATTTGTAATCATAGATTTATAGTATCCAAGTTATAAACAAGTGTGTGAAAAAGTCAGATTAATAAAAATACTATTATATTCTCTTAGGATTGTGTGATCACATTCAAACACTGAATATTTATCAAATCCAGCAGATCTTTGAAAAACTTCTTGAATGTGCCATTGCAATACTGTCTGCATAAGCCAACCAGTGTAAATGTCTATAGAATGGGAAACTGGTGATTTTTTTTGTATGTAATGTATATTGAATGGAATAAACGTATAGAGAGATCTAATATTTAAATATAGTGCAACTTTGCTTCTAAGTATCTAAATCCATAGACTGTGTTTGGTAAGGTGTCAAATATGTGTGTTTTACAAACTGCTGAAATATAAAGTTGCTTTTGTGGAACTTGAGAAAAGGATATTGCCCACAGATTTTTATAGTTGCGCTCATACCTAGTGCGGAGATAAAGGAAGGAGGAGGCATGCGTCAGGACCCTAACTGGGCCCTGGGTGATTGCTGCTTCCCACCACCCAACACAGATGTAATGAGGTTGAGTAGTACCCGTATAAGAAAAACTAAAACTACTGATTATTCCTCAAAAAAGGTTTTTAATGACTTTCGACTATAAAGGCAACACAGACAAAATAAGAAAAGCAAGAATAAAGACTAGCACTGAATAAGGATTAATATAAATGGCAAGTTATACTGAAGACAAGCACAAGTACATGTAAAGTCATTATTCAGCAGCTACTTACCACTATTCTTAACACTATAGTATCGATACAAACTTGAGATCAATTCAGCTCGAGCAACCAGACTTCTTTACTCCATAAACTTATACTGCATGCAGCTAGACTTCTTTGCTCCATAAACGTACCCTGCATTCGTCTGAAAATATGTTACCCTTCAGTCAGCCATTTTCTGCATGGGCCAGGTACAGACAGTTGAGAAGTGCATGTCCCTTCGGCTCACAGGATGTGGATCAGGTTTCCTTTATGACCGAAACACACACACAGTCCTGTGCCTTCATACTTTTTATCTGATCTGTTGGCTGTGTCTTAAAACAGACCAACCAATTAGAGTCAGCCAAATCTTTAATGTGGTTAGCGTTGTCGCTTTGGCTGTATAATTTATGATTACTTATCTCCTTGTGTTGCTTTGCCATATAATTTATGCTTACTTATTTCCTTGTAGCCAGTTGTTTTAAATGTGGTTTAGACAAGCTGTGCCCCGGGGCACAACTTATCTCGCTCTATAGGAGTCAGCATACTGTGTTATCTGGTTGCAGCCATTTTGACTACAAGTCGTAGCTTACTTCTGCAAAGCTTGCCCTTTTTACCTTTGCAAAGCAGAGGCCTAATATTGGCAATACCTTTGTTCATTTTAAGCTTGGCAATACTTTTGTTCACAGATTAATCAGACCTAGATGTACAGAGTAGTATCCTGGCCTATTTGAAGTCAGTAGGTGTTTTGCCATTGACTTCAACAGGACCAGAATTTCATCCAGAAACATGAAGACCAGAAGGGGCCTTGTGATGATCTAATCTAACTCCCTTTGAAACTGCCAACCCCTACTTACTGGCAAACATCTGGCTCCTATGTCATGGAATTGTAGCCAGGACTTTCTGGAGAAAGATAGAAAATGGCAAAAATATCTTCCCTCCCCCAAAGTAAAAAGGATAAAATTATTGTTTTACTGCCCTTGAGCACCCCAAATTTGAAAAGTATTATTATTATTATTTGAAAGGATTAAAAATAAACTAATCACACTTCAAGACTTTCCTATTAATGGTCAGATGTGTAATAAAGATATTAAAGCAGTAAGATCCACCTTTTATTATGAGATGTTGAAAAGACACACATTATAGCATCCTATGTGAAAAGATAGCAACTTAAGACAGGAAAAAATGGTGTGGAGAGTTCCATATCCTACAGATTTCCCTCTTCTGGCTGAAAGGGAGGGATGGAATCCTCCTCTGCAGTATCTCTCACTTCCCACAGAGGCCTCTCCATGCGTTTGGGGAGGCTAGGGAAGAGTGGAAAGGCTGGGGGAGGGGAGAATGTGGAAGTTGCATATTGTTCTCTTTTTGCGCTTGTTGAGTTTAGGGAGGAAAAATAATACCCCCTCCCCCCGACCTGTGGTGATTCATGTTTTAAGAGGGAAAAAAGTCCCAGGACTGCCCATGGCAGCAAGGGAGTAGGATGGGGTGTGGGGAAAGAGGGATGCAGGAGACCCATGCTGGGTGACTCAGTGCCAGTGGGGGAAATAGCCTCCTTGTGGATCCTTGGGATCTGTGGAGTTTGGTCCAGACCTGCACTTGTTCACCATGCTGGCAAACTCCCCCTCACAACGAAACAGGTTTTGAAGTGTTAAGTTAGTGGGTATGCCTACATAGAAAAAGCTGTACATAGGCTAGCCTACCAGAGCCATCTTGAATCCAGCTGGTACAGTAACAAAGCATTGAAAACACAGCACAGCATGGACTTCAGCGTGGGCTAGTAAGCAGAATACATACATAGGGTCTACGCTGGGCTGGTACTACCATCATTGAATTCTGGATGATTAAAGGTGCCCTGGTAAATAACATCCCAGAAGTCTGGCAAATGAACATCTGAAGAAGTCTGTGGAACCGTAGGTATGTAGATCAATATAAGATGATCAGTATTACTGTTGCTTGATACTCTCTTGTCTTCATGGCTACCATGGCAATCAGATTTAAAGAGGAAGGGCATAAGCCAGAAGATCAGTCAGAGGGCTATCAGTGTATCTGCTCTCCAAGCACTAGTGTGCTAGTGCCAGGAGCAAAACTTTGATAACTTTTTTCTTGAATCAGTTAATGAAGATGTTCTCGGAAGGGAGTAACCACTAGAGCTGGTCAGGAATTTTTGAATCATTTGTCATTGAAAAATCTAATTCATGTAAACTGAAAACTGTTTGTGAATCGGTGTCAGCTTCAACAAATCTCCCAACTTGAATTTTTTTCATAATTGTCAAAATGTCAAAACAAAAAAAATCTGGTTTTCAAATTTGAAATGACTTTTCATATAAAAAGTTAAGCTACCAAGAAAACAAAACATTTGTAAATTATTGAAACAAAATGTTTCAATTGATCCAAACTGAAAAGCTTTTCCCTTTTTAAAATTTAAAATGTTCAAGATTTTAACTTTTTGTCCCAATTAAGCACAGAAAGTTTTTGAACTCTCAAAAATATTCTAGAGACCGGAAAACAGTTTCCAGCCCAGTTTTATTAACCAAATCTTTGGTAACTTAATGAAAATCATTTTATTTTTAGTTCTCATGCATCTGCTTAGCCAAGTGAGCCTCCTTGTTTTTACCTTGGATACATGTGACCTTGACAGATCCTGACATTCCAGGAGTAGCAGATCACAATCTCTTACTTCATTATTTTAGGCCTTTATGCTGTGGCCACCTTGCCACCTGGGTTATGTTGTCATTTTCTGTGTGTGAAAGTGGCTTTTATCGTGTACTAATTTGAATCACCATTGAGATAAGACTTGGGTGCTCAGGAAGTTCTCAATTAAATTCTGCATCTTCTGGAATCTTTTTTTGAGCAACAGACCAAAAACAGTTCTTTGTCAAAACAGAGGTCCCAGACAAATGAGTTGTTACAGTTGGATGGTGCAACATTTCTGATAACTGATCATGAAACAGTGGTTCTCCAAGTCTTGCATAATCCTGTGGGTCTGAAGAGCATATGTTTCAGCAGAAGGTTGTCTTAGTAAAATGCTTTTCCTACCCTTGTTTGACAAGCCTCACTCTCTGTTTGAGTGCCACACTTCCAAGTTTCTACTTCAAGAGATAGCATTCCACGTGTAATAAAAGAGCACGAAATTCAATCTAACTAAAATGACTGAACTGAACTTTATAAGTGGTTGTTAATGTTACAGTCATGGCTGTACAGTGGAAATAGTGCTGCAATACTTGCTTTTAGGGTCACAGGCATTTAGTGAAACACTGCAAGTACCAATTCCAGCATACACAGGCAGGACAGAACTTCTACTCGACCCTTCCCCAAGATAAAGATAGAGAACCATCTACTAGGGGAGGTGCTGTCTGCACTAATCTGCCTGTACTATAACTTTCCCCGTCTAGTTGAAACTGAGAGCATACGTAACCACATTTTGCTTTCCAGGTTTATGGTGAACTGTGAATGTGTATTCTGACAGGTTGTAAATCCTTCTCCACAAACATTGAGTTGTTCTTTGTAAGGAGTCACTATAGGGCACTGTGGTCTGTGTACACCATGAATTGCATACCTCATAAATAGGGATGATAGGCCTTGACACTCCAGTTCTGACACAGTAACCCAAAACTCCAGTTCTGTAGTGGAATACTACATTTTCCTCTTGTTTAATTTGCAACCTCCAAAAATCACTGGTCTGGGCCTACCAAGCTCATCAGTTTGTTAAAGTGCAAATCTGACGACAATCTCGGAGGCGTCACAGGTTACTACAAATGCAGGGAATGGATCTGAGAATTTAAGCACAACGTGATTTAGATGTCCATCCTTCAGTGATTCAAACGCTCTAGGGCAGTGGTGCTCAAACTTTTGTACTGGTGACCCCTTTCACATAACAAGCCTCTGAGTACAAACCCCTGCCTTTATAAATTAAGAACACTTTTTAATATATTTAATACTATTATAAATGCTGGAGGCAAAGTGGGGTTTGGGGTAGAAGCTGACAACTCGCAATCCCCCATGTAATAACCTCATGACCCCCTGAGGGGTCCCAACCCCCAGTTTGAGAACTCCTGCTTTAGGATATTACTTTGTCCAGACAAAGTTGCTCTTAGTCAGATGATATAATGGCACTGCCTGTTCTGTGGTATTTTTTTACAGTATTATATTGTCTTCTGGCACTACCAGCTTTCCTGTCCTTATTTTGGTAGCTGTTATAAATGTTGGATTTGTTATGTCTTCTGGATTGTGTCTTGGCCACTGGTTTTTCACTTTAACTGCTGGATCTTATTCTCCTTGCTGCTAGCTATCCCATCTCCTGACTATGGCCTGGGGGTTTTCCAGTGTTGTGAAGTTTCAGCCATTGGGAGAGTAGATTTGGAACTTACATTTGCAAGTACATTTGGAACTTACATCTGACCAATGGCAATGCACAATGGATAATACAGTAATCAAAATATTAACAGCAGCAGTGATTTGATGTCAGTATGCTAAATGTTGCTAGTTGGAAAATAAAATAATGCCATTTTAGCAAGTTTGTAAAAGCACAGAATATCAATCTGTATGTCTGAAAGTATTCTACAGAGACTACTGCATTCTGATTAAAATAATTGTTTTCATATACTCCTATGCATACATACCATGTGTGTGTGTGTGTGTATATATATATATATATGATCGATATGCAGCTAAATATGTATACTAAATTCAAAAGCAGAGTTGTACTCACAAGGTCTCATGAGTTTCATTTAGGTTCTTGAAAAAATAGCTAAATAATAATATTAATACATTCTTAAAAGATTATAGATAATGAACTATCCATTTTAGCTTTCTAGGGCAGGGGTGGGCAAACTTTTTGACCTGAGAGCCACATTGGGTTTCTGAAATTGTATGGAGGGCGGGTTATGGGAGGCTGCGCCTCCCCAAACAGCTAGGCGTGGCCTGGCCCCCACCCCTTTCCAACCCCCCCTGCATTTCACCTTCTGATGCCCCCCCCCGGGATCCCTGCCACATCCAACCCTCCCTGTCCTTGACTGCCCCTAGAACATCTGCCCCTGACTGCCCCCCACCGCCTCATTTACCCCCCCCATTCCTGAAAGCTCCCCTGGGACCTCTGCCCCCATTCAACCCCCTGTTCCCTGTCCTCTGACTGCCCCACCCCCTGACCTCCACCCCAAACTCCCCTGCCCTCTATCCAACCCCTCCCCCCCAGCTCCCTGCCCCTTTACCATGCTGCCTGGAGCACCGATGGCTGACGGCGCTACAGCCATGCCACCCAGAGCGCCAGGACAGGCCGCGGCTCTGCAAGAGCTCACCGCCCAGAACATTGCACCAGTGGTGCAGCGAGTTGAGGCTGGGGGGGAGGGGGTGGAGCCAGCCTCCTGGGCCAGGAGCTCGGGGGCCGGGCAGGAGGGTCCTGTGGGCCAGATGTGACCTGCGGGCCATAGTTTGCCCACCTCTGTTCTAGGGGGTGTATAGTAGAGCTGATCAAAACGGGGGAGCCCTTCCTGTGAAAATTTTTGAAGTTTTGCAAAATGTTAAAGCAGAGAAAATGTTTGCAGAAATAAGAAAAATTCCATTTTGGGGAGCCTAAATGGATTTTTTTTGGCTTCTGGCCACCCTAAGGGAATGTTCTTATTGATTTCACTGACATTGAGAAGAGCCTTCCAGACCCACTGCCAAAGAGGCAGAGGGCCTGGCTGTTCTGTCTTCCCACTAGCCATCCACCCTCTGGGAGCCAAAGAAAAAGTGATGTTCCCTGGAGCTTTAGAGGCAGGGAGTCCGAACACCCTTCTCTGTCCCTGGAGCTAGGTGGGATAGTGGTGTTTGACAAAAACTTCATTGAATCTATACTAGATTTAGCAAATCATTTTGTTCTATGAATCAGTATTTTCTAATGAAACATAGTTTGGAAAATTTTCAGTCACTTCTAGTATATAGTCTAAATTGTGTAAATCTGATAGGCTTTTTTTAGTAGCTGTGAATTCTAGCGTCTGTTCACCCTTCTAGCTCTTTCTACACCTTTAACAACAGTGAATACTGATTCCCATACTTTTAAAGTATGTAGCAGTCATATCTGATACTTGGATTCTGCATCTTACTTACCATTTTTATGAGCTTTTCTAATCTGAGATAATGAGAAAAAACATTGTTTTCTTTCATATCAATATATTTCACTCAGTCTATTTATAAAGAATGTTTTTTAAAACTACAATATAGTTGTATGTCTTCTCTGTAGGACTAAACAAACACAAAGTTAAGAGAACATTCCTGCCCCCAAGATCTTACAATCTAGTGTAAAGCCTGATGGTAAATTAGTGATGTGGGAGCTGAAACTGGGACTGGCTCAACTCCTCTAATATATGGGAGGCTTTCAAATATCCGTTTAATGGGAACAACTTTTAATCCCTGCTGAGCTGAACAAGATTGAGACTGGTGATCTACAGTTGAAAGGATCTGTACCTCATTAACAGTTCCCCAACGCATCCATTCTTCATAATCACTAACATTACATCACTTGAGAATGAAGCTTGCTTTCTGGAAAGATGTATTTATTGTTCTAACTTGTTTGTTTGAATTTACACAGGCAAAGTCTTCCACTCAGCATGTGGGCAAAATCTCCCACATGTTGCTCTTAGTCTCAAAAAAACCTGTCTGCTGCACCCTTTTCTTAAGAGGGGGCTCCCATTAACCAAAATATAAACACTAAAAATGCAACATCCAAATTCACTTGTAAATATCCTTTGCAATATAATTCTACTGTACAATAAAACAATTGTAATTCTCTATAATTACTCCAGTGTCCTTTACACTAACTTTTATACATATATGTATCTTTTTTTCACCTCCTCCTGGGTCATTAGAAGGATTTAAACCCACAAGCCTCAGATCCCCCGCACAGACCATCAGCTATAGGAGAGGTGGTATAACTGGTGAGAGGCAAAGCATGCTACTGTCCTTTATGTGGATCAGCTCATACAGGTTGATGCAACCAACACATTGCCATTGGGTCTCACAAATATTTGGGATAGAGGTTGCACACTTGGTGTCAGTTCTGTTGGTTTACTACTGTCTCAGAGTATTCTTGCTGCTCAGAGCCATGGTTCTTCTTCGAGTGCTTGCTCATATCCATTCCAAGTAGGGGTGTGCACGCCGTGTGCACGTTCGTAGGAAGATTTTTACCCTAGCAATACTCGGTGGGTCGGCTGGGCGCCCCCTGGTGTGGCACCGCTATGGCACCGAATATATACCCCTGCTGACCCGTCCGCTCCTCAGTTCCTTCTTACCGCCTGTGTCGGTTGTTGGAACAGTGGACCACAGCTTAGCTGATCTCCACCTCCCTAGCTTTTCGCTTGTTCTAATACTTACTGTGTATATAGTTTATTTTCTGTAGTTCTAGTTAATATATTTTTGTAAACGTAGTTAGTGTATATCGTTCAGAGGGTCGAGGATTAGCCCTTTCCCTCTCCCTGTGCCCAGGTCCATGCCTGGCTCACCAGGTTTCAAACCGTGCTCTGCCTGCTGCTGGCCGATGCCCACGGGAGACCCCCACGACTCTTGCCTCAAGTGCTTGGGGGACTCCCACCTTGCAGATAAGTGCCGGATCTGCAAATCGTTCAAGCTGCGGATGAAAAAGGACCGGGACTTTTGCCTTAAGCCGCTCCTAATGGAGGCAGCCCTCACTCCTCCACCTTCGGCACCACCTGCCTGACAGTCCGCGCCGGGGAGAAGTGCCTCATCAACACTGGAGAGCACCGGCACCGCGAAGACAGCTCAGCACCAACCATCACCGGCACAGAAACCGGCCCGGCACCACTCCCTCTCCCCATGTGCCAAGAAGCTTAAAGCTCCTGCGGCCTCACTATCTGCACCACAGTCTGAGCAACAATCTAAGTCGAGCTGCCTGGCACCACCAACTGCCGCAGCGCCAACAACCTCCGCACCGTTGATTCCGGCAGTGCAAGAGCCGATGAGTCCGGTGTGTGACAGCTCCCCGGCACATGCCTCGGTAGAGCTTTTCGTTCCCACTACGCCAGAGACATTTGCTACGATGAGGGAACTTATTGCCTTAACGGAGCATGCTCTGCCTCAACCCCCGATACTGCCGGTGCGGGTTATTCAATCGACAGGCAAGCCGGCCATGGTAAGACCACCTTCCATTGGCACCTCAGGCAGACAGCACTCAAGATCGAGATCCCGTCAGTGCTCTCGATCTCGCCATCGCTCCAGATCCAGGCGCCGCTCGCAGTCCCGGTACTGATCTCCTGCCCGGTACCGGTCACACTCGCGGCACCACTCGAGGTCCCGCTCTCTGGACCGATATTCCAGGCACTGGTCCAGCTCCCAGCACCGTTCACACCGGAGCCGCTCTCATCACAGAGCGTCCAGATCCCGGTCGACCTCCTGGCACCGCGCCGGTCGCAGGTCCCGATCACGCTTTTGGTACTGATACGGATCCCGGTACTGCTCCCCAGTGCGGCACGACATACGGTACCCTAGAGACAGGGCTTACCCTCAAACAGCCTCCGCTCTGCCATGGCCATCAAGGCACGCGTCTGAGTCATCGCACGCGGATAGTGCTGCCTATCCTGATTCAGAGGCGCACAACCAGGTTCTCCATGAGGCTCAAGGTCCAGACCAAGATCTTCATCAGTGGTCCTTTTGGATGCCTTGGGCTTATCACCAGGCCCAAGGGGAGCCCACGATACCATCATTTTCCGCCACGTCGGAACATCACGCACCAGAGGCCACTGTTAGCTGCCCCCCTCCAGCGGGTGCAGATCACTCCCCTCAGGTACCGGACCTTCAGGCCCTCCCGGACCCTGACGTACCTCCGGACCAAGAGTCCCTCCAGGAACCACTGGTACCGAGTCTGTCATCCTCCTCTTCACCCGACAAGGCAGTGGCCGGTACATCCTCCTCGGGCCCACCCCCTATCGACCTCCGAGCTCACCAGGATCTTTTGCGGCAAGTCAGTCTCCAGGTGGAGGAGGACCCGGTGGTAGACATACTGTCGGTGGATGCCCCAACCCGCGTAGCTTTGCCGTTTATACGCTCTATCCAAGCCAAAGTGGACACAATCTGGCAATCCCCAGCGTCTGTCCCTCCTACGGCCAGAGGAGTGGAAAGGAAGTATATGGTATCCTCCAAAGGGTATGAATACCTATATACCCATCCTCCTCCATGCTCCCTGGTGGTTCAATCCGTCAATGAGCGAGAACACCATGGCCAGCAAGCCCTCGCCCCAAAATCACGGGAGGCTAGGCGGATGGACCTATTGGGACGTAAAGTCTACTCTGCAGGGGGCCTCCAACTCAGGGTGGCGAACCAACAGGCCCTGCTCAGCAGATATAACTATAACACCTGGCAGTCGGTGGGTAAGTTCACTGAGCTGGTCCCACCAGACTCCCACCAGGAATTCCAAGCCCTTCTCGAGGAAGGAAAGAAGGTGGCGCGAACGTCCGTGCAGGCCTCCCTCGACGCTGCGGATTTGGCAGCCAGAACCATGGCCTCAGGAATTACTATGAGGAGGATCTCGTGGCTGCAAGTGTCAGGTCTACCTCCTGAACTGCAACACACCATCCAGGATCTGCCGTTTGAGGGCCAGGGCCTTTTCTCCCAGAAGACGGACCCCAGGCTACAGAGTCTTAAAGACAATCAGGTGATCATGCGTTCCCTCGGGATGCAAACCCCACAGACCCAGCGCAGGTCCTTCCGTAGCCAACCCCAGTGCCCTTACCCCCCGGCCCAGACCACGTCAAGACTTTGGCAGGAGGTGCAGTCGCGGGAACCGCAGGCGACAATCTGGGTCCCAAGGTGGACACAATACCGGTCCCGCCAAACCAGCGCTGGGCCCGAAAGTGAACTTTTGAAGGTGCACCCGAGAGCAGAGCACCAGTCCTTTCCCAGGATCCCCTTCAGTTTTCCAACCGCCTTTCCTCCTTCCTCCCTGCGTGGTCCCAGTTAACCTCAGATCGCTGGGTCCTACGCATGGTGGAATTTGGATACCACCTCCAATTTATTTCGCCCCCTCCCTCTCACCCCCCCGTCCCTCTTCAGGGACCCCTCTCACGAGCAATTCCTCTGGCAGGAGGTTCGCACGCTCCTCTCAATCGGAGCTATAGAGGAGGTACCGGAGGAATTAAGGGGCAGGGGATTTTACTCCCGATATTTCATAATCCCCAAAGCAAAGGGAGGTCTTTGACCCATCCTGGACCTGAGAGGACTCAACATGTTTCTGAAGAAGTTGAAGTTCCGCATGGCATCCCTGGGGACCATTATCCCTTCCTTGGATCCCGGAGACTGGTACGCTGCTCTCAACAGGAAGGATGCATATTTCCATATCGCTATTTACCCCCCGCACAGACGGTACCTACGGTTTATGGTGCACTGCAAACATTTCCAGTTTGCGGTCCTTCTGTTTGGCCTCTCCACGGCCCCTCGTGTCTTTACAAAGTGCATGGCGGTAGTGGCCGCCTTCCTCCGTCATCGGCGAATACATGTGTTTCCTTACCTAGACGACTGGCTTATTCGAGGGACCTCCGAGGCACAGGTCACCCGGCACATAGCCATCATCACGGACCTCTTCGAGAGACTGGGCCTGATGATCAATCGAGAGAAGTCCACTCTCGTACCCTCTCAAAGAATAGAATTCATAGGGGCCATTCTGGACTCTAAACTCGCAAGAGCCTGCCTGCCTCCGCCCCGGTTTCAGGCACTAGTCTCCGTTATAAAAAGCCTCCAAACCTTTCCGACGACCTCGGCTCGCACCTGTCTGAGCCTCCTTGGTCACATGGCCGCATGTACCTTTGTAACCAAGCACGCAAAACTACGCATGTGTCCCCTTGAAACCTGGCTCGCCTCAGTGTACCGTCCAGCCAGAGATACCATAGATATGGTGGTCACCATTCCTCAGAGCATCTTAAACTCCCTCAATTGGTGGCTAACACCCTCTCTGGTTTGTGCGGGACTGCTGTTCCATCTGAGGCAGCCCTCGGTGTCCCTAACGACGGACGCGTCGTCTCTCGGCTGGGGGGCTCATCTAGACCATTGTCGCACGCAAGGCCTCTGGTCACCTCAAGAGCTAGCATTGCACACAAACATCCGGGAGCTGAGAGCAGTCCGCCTGGCGTGCCAGACATTCCTACAACACCTGCAAGGTCGTTGTGTTTCAGTGCTTACCGACAACACAACGGCCATGCACTACATCAACAAGCAGGGCGGGACTCGATCCTCCCCCCTTTGTCAGGAGGCGATCCAATTGTGGGAATTTTGCATAGCCTACTCAATAGACCTTGTAGCATCGTTCCTTCTGGGAGTTTGGAACACCCTGGCAGACCATCTCAGCAGATCCTTTCGGTCTCACGAGTGGTCGCTTCACCCAGACGTCCTATATTCCATCTTCCAGAAGTGGGGCTTTCCCCATATAGACCTCTTCGCTTCCCGCGACAACAGGAAGTGCCAGAAGTTCTGCTCCTTCCAAGGTCTAGCCCCCGGCTCGATATCGGATGCCTTCCTAATCTCATGGAAGGACCAGCTGCTGTACGCCTTTCCACCCTTCCCATGGGTGCACAAGGTTCTTTTAAAGCTCCGCAGGGACAGGGCTCGCCTGATCCTGATCGCCCCTGCGTGGCCCCAACAGCACTGGTACACCACGTTGCTGGACCACTCGATAGCCAAACCGATCCCTCTGCCCCCGCATCAGGATCTTATAACGCAGGACCACGGCAGGCTTCACCACCCGGACCTGCAATCCCTCCATCTCACAGTGTGGCTTCTGCATGGTTAACCCAGTCGGAGTTATGTTGCTCTGCCCCAGTGCAAGAAGTACTCCTGGGCAGCAGAAAACCTTCCACCCGATCTACGTACTTGGCCAAGTGGAAGCATTTTTTTTGCTGGTGTCAAGCACAAAATACATCACCCACGAAGGTTCCCATTCCCACTATATTGGACTACCTCTGGTACCTTAAACAACAAGGTCTCACTATCTCATCATTGCGAGTGCACTTGGCGGCTATCTCTACTTTTCCATCCTGGAGAAGGTACTTACTCTGCCTTCTCCCACCCTATGGTCTCGAGGTTCCTCAAAGGTTTGGAGCGTCTATACCCCCTAGTGCGATGCCCCGCCCCTTCCTGGGACCTCAGCTTGGTCCTGATGAGACTTATGACTCCTCCATTCAAGCCACTGGTGACCTGCTCGCGCCTGTATTTATCGTGGAAAACAGCCTTCCTTGTAGCCATCACATCGGCTAGGAGAGTCTCTGAGCTTCGGGCTCTGATGGTGGACCCACCATACACGGTGTTCCACAAAGACACAGTGCAATTACGTCCGCATCTGGTGTTCCTCCCTAAAGTAGTCTCGGCCTTCCATCTCAACCAGGACATATTCCTCTCGATCTTCTTTCCCAAACCGCATATATCTCATAGAGAACAGCAATTGCATTCCCTCGACGTCCGTAGGGCGCTCGCCTTCTACATTGAGCGGACGAGACCCTTCCGCAAAACGCCCAACTTTTTGTGGCAGTGGCAGATCGGATGAAAGGCCTACCCATCTCTTCTCAGAGAATTTCATCATGGATAACGGCGTGCATACGTACTTGCTATGACCTAGCTCATGCCTCTCCGGGGCATATTACCGCCCATTCCACAAGGGCTCAGGCCTCTTCGGCCGCCTTCCTAGCTCAAGTTCCCATCCAGGAGATATGTCGAGCAGCTGCGTGGTCTTCAGTACATACCTTCACTTCCCACTATGCCCTGGTGCAACAATCCAGAGAGGACGCAGCCTTCGGCTCTGCAGTTCTACACACTGCAGTATCTCACTCCGACCCCACCACCTAGGTAAGGCTTGGGATTCACCTACTTGGAATGGATATGAGCAAGCACTCGAAGAAAAAAAGACTGTTACTCACCTTTGTAACTGTTGTTCTTCGAGATGTGTTGCTCATATCCATTCCAAAACCCGCCCTCCTTCCCCACTGTCGGAGTAGCCGGCAAGAAGGAACTGAGGAGCGGACAGGTCGGCAGGGGTATATATTCGGTGCCGTAGCGGCACCACGCCGGGGGCGCCCAGCCGACCCACCAAGTGTTGCTAGGGTAAAAATCTTCCGATGGACGTGCACGCGGCACGCGCACACCTACTTGGAATGGATATGAGCCACACCTACTTGGAATGGATATGAGCAACACATCTCAAAGAACAACAGTTACAAAGGTGAGTAACCGTCTTTTTGTTCATGTTGGTTACAGAAGTATCTAATTTGATTTCAAAAGATTGTGTGGCAAAGTAGATCAGCCTTGGTTCTTTTATATTAGAGAACTAGATTCTGTTCCAAGCTCTGGCTGAAGTGATCTTGTGCAAGCTCTGATTTACCTTACTTGTGAAATAGGTAAATGATAGTTACTTCCCACCATTGCAGTATGAGACCTTGGCTCATAATAAGGGTAGTGAAGAACACAGAAATATGAGCACCAGTCTAGAAGAGTTGGGGATTCTAGGCTTCCAGTTTAGCACAGCTGCTTGTAAGCTACAGAGCATTATGTTGAGGAATCTCCCCCCCCAACATCTTGTGACAGCCAGAATTTTTGCATCCTTGCAAAAGTTGGAAATGCTGAATCTTCCCTTCTTGAGAAGCTATATTATGATGATTATATCACTTTACTACATGCTAGCAACATCAAAATCTCTTCTGATTTACCTGTTTATGTAGAAACACACAACTGATTGACCGCAATGCATCCAAATATTTACACATTAATAACCAATTAATTTTAACTATAAAATATTTTTAAACAACAGCATTTACTCCAAAAAACACAAGGATGGTTGTGAATCTTAATATAGAATGTGTTGTATAATGAATATTAATATAATTTTGAAAATACTAATGAAAAAGTTATTCCTGAATAACATTGTATTTTGATGCTTTCATTTTTCCTAGATGCAGAGAGTGATATTGCCCCTGGTCGAGTCAGTTATATTTCTTCAAAGAGCTGCTCTATTGTTGATGACAACTATGGATGCATGGCATCAAACATTCCTGCCCTGGAGTTGATGGCTCTGTATGTAGCAGCTGCCATGCATGATTATGATCATCCAGGTCGTACAAATGCTTTTCTAGTTGCTACAAATGCACCTCAGGTAGGAAATATTTTACTGGAAAGCTAAAATTAAAATTCCAGATTTCTGATGCATAAGAAAAATAACGAACATAGATTTTACTCTATAAATCTGCTACTTTTTGTGAAGGCACACATTTCGTAAGACCATTCTTTTCACTTAATAGGTGAGTAAGGAAACTGCTTTGGGATTACCTTTATAACACCTTTTAACCTGAGACATCCCAAAGTGGTGTGTGTGGGTGTGTATAAAATCATTTTCAAGTAACAAATTTGTAAATAATAAAATAAATAAATGCAACTAAGCAAACAACCTGTTACATATAGGGTTGGCCTTTGGGACTTCTCAAGCCTATGATTATGGATATTCCAATTTTTTGAAACTTTCTAATGACAATGGTGCTCTTTGCCATTATTTCAAAACAGAATAGCCTAGTCTAGCGTTTTGTGTTGCATAGATCGTCTTTCAAACATAAACTGATCAGTGAATTTGATGTACAAACTGGGGAGATGCTAAAAGGAGAACATAACATGAGAGAGAACAAAGATGCCTTGACATCTGAGAATGGAGATGAATATGAGAAACTAAGGAAAGGAGATGCTGCTTTTTAAAGAAACTGAAATGTACAATAAAAGGAAAGATATGAGAGAGAAAGAGAGAGAAAACACATAGGAGACAGGAATAATAAAAGGAAAAATAGTATTGTGAAAGAAAAAAGAGATGAAAAAATGGAAGAAGGGAAAAAGCAAGAAACTTTTAAATTAGTTCATTATATTTATTTGTACCTCCTAAATTTTACTTTATTACTTTAACAGATGTCCTATAGATCTGTTAAGGAGGTGGGATCAGATTGTTCGAGTACTTACTTTGTCCAACAAGAAATTGGAGAAGAACATTTTGTTTTAGAAAGTAGTTTATGTTCTAAATGTTTGGTTTTTGGAAGGTGAATGCATCCAAAAAATTATTCCCTTAATAACAATCAAATATCTCCTTATTTTTAACTGTGTTTCGTGGAGATGAAAAAAACATGTTATACTACTTAGTTTGCTTTTGAACTATAAACAATACATTATGTTTTGTTTTATATATGAAGTGATTGCACTCTATGCCAATTTTGATTAAGTAACAAATTCTGTTTTCTGTTGTCTGTGTCAGTCCAAATGCCGGGGCATAGTTTTTCTTTGCCAGCACAGAGAGACAATACACCATGTCTTTTTGCTGATGTCATTGCCTCTTATATTAAGAAACTTGATGTCTCCCCGCCTCAATTGTTTAAGTCTTGAACAGATCAAGAAAACGCTATTGCAGTATTTGCCATTTAATTGGACAGACAATGAAAGCACATCAAATTTCATAGTCTCACTTTTGGGATCAGGAGCATATTAGCGTTTAGTGGTAGCCACAGTTCACATGCAAATATCCTAATACTTTATGGCATATAGGTATATATATGGCATATATACTAGGCCACGCATATGTCAGATCGAGCATAGCTGATTCCCCCATGGAAAGAGAATGGGACAACTTCTTGTGGGTGTTGATAGATATTTCTACAGTGGGATCTTCCATCTTAGAAAATGTAGACATCCTTCAAGTCAGTTTAAGCAAAAAGAGAGTCTCCCAAGTACACTGTAGCAGTAGGGAATTTGGGATCCTGGCAAGCTAGAGTAGCCTCTCTTCCTCCAGAAGCTCCGTAAAGTTATCTCAAGGCTGTATTTACCTCAGCTTCAGACTTTTCAGACACTCCCCCATGTCTTCATCCTGCAGCCTGAACATAGTATGACTCAGTTTGTATCCAGGAGCTAGATTCTTGGAACAGATCATATTGTAAACTTTGGATAGGGATTTTAGGATGTTATAAATTTTGAATTCTTCTTTGAGTGATTGTCTATATGTATTCCACTCTTGGTGTGCAGATGTAACCCACACACCTTCTGGGTGTGGTGTTCTGTCCCATATAGTGGCACTGAGATTACTTAGAGAGGTAAAATGCTGTTCTACAGCCTTAGCTAACAGCCAGCTGGCTTTTAGCTCATGTGGTAGAGGCTCATGCACTAAGCTCCAGAAGTCCCAGGTCCCGCCCGCTAGCAACCGGGGTCTGTCGGCGTTACACAGGCACCCTCTGAACCAGAGATCAGACCGTTTCAGCCAACAGTCCCCATTGGCCCACATCTTTGCCATAGCTTCCCTCACACACAGCCCTCTGCCTGAGTGCATAAAAGGATTGAGCGGGGCCAGCCACCTCTCAGTTCCTTCCAACTGCCCTACGCTGAGAGCTGGAACAATTAGCAGCGTCCCTATCTGCTTTTCATAGTGTAAATTTGTATATAGCTAAATTTTATATTAGGTTAGAATTTGGATTAGGTTTCAGTTGGGTAATTTTTTATATTGCTTTTGGTTACCTGGCATACAGACTTCAATCTTCATGACTGATCAAAACCCCCCTGATTTCGAATACTGTCCCTCATATGACATTGTCATTCCTCTAAATGATGGCCATACTAAAAATGTTTGTTTTGTGTAGGATAGGGTATATTAAAAGCAAATCCTCTATTTGTTGCTCATTTTCAAAATGAACACAAAAAGTGAGAAAGGAACACTCTCTTCCTCCTCCAAAATTGCACCAGCAGCTACTATGCCTCAGGTGTCTACCACTTATACTCTTTCAGCAAAGGCTCTTCTCCAAAATAATCATCAGGCAAGGGTAGGATTCACTATCACTCCTTAAGGGAACATAAGGAGTGGTCATCTTCTCAGGAACCCTTCGAAGAAAAGGAGAGAAAAATCTCCTTATCTGGTCTCTGCTAAGGGTAGTTCAAGGCATAAATATAGTTCCGTAAGGACCTGGGACCTAGAACCTGGGTCTGCAGAGTCTGCGGTGGCCAGTATCCCACAATGCCCCCCGAACACCCTGCAGAAGCACAGTCAGGGAGCACTGTGGAGAATAGGCACCATAGGAAGTATCATGCATAATACCCAGAATGACAGTACCCTGCAGCCCTCTGATTGTCCAAGTGCCCCTACTTAACCCCAGGAGTTGTCCCAGGAAGTGTCTGGAAAACCACGCAGACCTTGGTCTGTTACTAAACTGGACTTTACCTCATGTCCTGATCTCTGGTCTCTGACTCCTGCCTGACTTCGACCCTGATTCCTGCCTCTCGATTCTAACCTGGTACTACCTCTGATATCCAGTCTCTGACACCAGCCTGACTCTGACCCTGACTCTTGTTTACGGAATCTGGCCTTGCGATTCCTCTAACTCTGGCCTGGTGATTTCCATCCCTGGTGGGCAGAGTTCAGCTCATCTGCGACCACTAAGCAAGACTGTCTACGCCCCAATCCCTTACAGGTCCTTCAGCTGAGAACCTAAAGCAGATAGGTTTGCACCCTTTGGTAATGTAATCCATACTGAGTCTGCAGTATTGCCCGTAAGCATCTCAGCATCATATTTAGTGCAGTTCGTCTTGGCACACTGACTTTGTTGGTACCACAAAGCTCTCTGAATTGGTGTCTTTTGTACTGACCATGTCAGCACCCAACTTTATGGCACCAGGGAATTTAATGGTGTCAGATTTCCCAGAGTCCCACACTAGCACAATCAGTCGTCATATTGCTGTCAATACTGGGTCCACTAACAAGTCAGTACAAGGCATTTCTTCTACTCTACTGCTGAGGGATTCAGGAACAGACCACCTCGGGACTTCTGTTAAAATGTCTCCTATGAAGAGGGGATTATTTTTCTTCATCACCCTCAGGTGAACGTAAAGAGAGTTCTTCTTTGTACTCCCCAGCCTTTTTCACAGCTGGTGGAGTTTTTAGGGCTCAGGCAGGAATAGAGAAGCCATATGGAATCACTAAGAGTACAATACATATAGATAATCACTCAGAGAAAAAACTGTTTACTTTGCAGTAGCTGGTGCTCTTCGAAGTGTGTCTGTGTGGATGTGCATTCCAGTTAGCAACGGAGCTTGAGTGATAATTGGTATTATTCCACCCTTTTATGCCCTTGAAGGAGTGGCATGTGCGGGGCAGTTGGGAAGCAGTCATGGGCCAGTGGGTTCAAATATCTGGCATAGAGGATGCATGCACACCAAGAGTTGGGACCCATTGTGCTAGGCACTATGCAAACAAAGACGGACAGATAGTCCCTGCCCTGAAGAGATTACAGCCCAAATTCAGTTTTTATGAACATGAGAGTATCGTCTGAACAAGCCGCACTGGATGCAGCAAAGCTGCTGAAAGACATATGTAAAAAGCATTAAATAATCTAAGATTCACAAAAGAATGAATCAAAACTTGGCTTCTGTTTCATTAAGCATGGACATCAGCTTGGGGTCATTTCCTAGGTAAAAGATAAGACACTATTATTTATTTAAGCTCTAAATCAGTGTCCATATACTCCTCCAAAATGTGAGATAATAGAAATGATGGTAAACTCAAGATTGTCTAAGTTGTGTGAAAGAAATGGAAATCAACTGGAGAGATTATTAGTAATTCAGTTTTGCTGTGATTGATGTCTTTTGATGGCTTTGTTTGAATATCACCAAGGGAAAAGTTGAGGAAAAAATGTCAGAAAACAGAGAAATCAGTGCAGCACAGTGCACATGACAAAGCCTACGTTACATAAAATTTCAGCTAGAGACAACATATACAAATATAATTGAACCTAGAATAGAATCTACAGACTAAAGAGAAGATATTTGAAGCTAATAAAAGACATTCATTTGTTTTCAAGATATTAATTTAATTCAGAATATTTTCATTCAAAATCTTAACATACATCTACATTGCACACCATTGGTGATGACATAGAGGATATGTGTAGTTTCACGTCACAGCAAAAAGCGAGCTGCATCCAGGTTGCGGTGCACAGCTTCACATGGCAGTAAAAGGTTCTAACAGGGAAGAGGCAGTGGGGAAAAAGGTTTGGAAGTTCCCCATTGCCAGAGCCCTTCCCTGCTGCATCCCCCACAAAAGCCTATTTCTGCTGCCAGAGTCTTTCACTTCAGTGGGGAAAGGCAGCAGGACACTACACTGCTAAAAATAACCATCTAGATGGCAGTGCACTGTTTGGACATATAGAGCACCATGCAGAGTGCAATATATGTATCCTTAAAGTACCAGGTTTTCACAAGATCTACAACTGACTGCATGTCACAAGACGTAGAGCACTGTGCTGCCATTTACAAATTAAGCTACTGCCTTTCTAATAGTTGATATGCTACTGGCCAACAGACTGTTTAAAACTTTGTTTTTCCTTAACCCATTTAACTCCATTGACTGAACATGTTGAGGTAACAAACTTTTTGTTGAAAACTCAGCATCCCACCACTTCAGTTAAGTTGTTAGAACTCAGTGCACGTGTTTGTGGGAACCTTTAGAGACCTTTAGCAAAACTGAGGAAACCTGACTTTATATGTTTGATATTTCCAAGATAAAAAACTTTTCAAGTCTTCTTTGTACATAAAGAAAGTTCAAGAAAAAGCCAAAGCCCTCTATGGAAAAGCAGCTAGACATATTAATTCATTTTAACAATGTGAAAAGTCTGCTGTATGTACCAAAGAATCATCCTCTCAAAACCACGCAGAATAAAAGTTTCTATAATTGAATCACTTTTATATGAACTAAATTAGCAAAGGATCTAAGGTAATATGCAATGGAATTCTTTAAAAATTATGGGGCAAGCCCAATTTTTAAAGAATTCCATTGCATATTACCTTAGATCCTTTGCTAATTTAGTTCATATAAAAGTGATTCAATTATAGAAACTTTTATTCTGCGTGGTTTTGAGAGGATGATTCTTTGGTACATACAGCAGACTTTTCACATTGTTAAAATGAATTAATATGTCTAGTTGCTTTTCCATAGAGAGCTTTGGCTTTTTCTTGAACTTTCTTTATGTACATGTTATTAATTTAATTAGTTTGTGGATTGCTTACAGTTATGCTAGCTCCTGCATTCAAAATTGTAATATTGCCTGTTCAGAATTCGAGCACTACAAATAAAGCTTGTCTTGCCAGACTATTGATTTTTTTTCCCTTCTGCTAAGCTTCAATTTTAATAATTGCTGGCAAGGGATTAAGCTAGAACATAAGCAGACTGTCTCATCATTTTTTGCAAATGGTAGTCATTCTATAAGGAGGCACTGGAGAGGACTATTGTAAACTGGCCAATAATCCATTCAAAAAAGCCAATTAATCAAACTTTTCACATGAGTACACTTTTAAAGGTAAAATTTTAAAATATATATTAGTTAAAATGTAAAATCTAAATGAAAATATATTTTAAAAAACCACTTTGCCTTGACGTATTAAATTTTTGTTCTGCATCTTCTTTCCCACCCTCCTCCACATCAGGCAGACATATTAGTTCATATTCACTGCAGCAACAAGTGGAGTGACATGAAGCATATTTTATATTTATCTGTTTTTCTTAGTGATATTTTTAATCCTGTAGATATTACTGTAAAATGAAGACTGGTCTGATTATTTTTCCCTGTGCATGACTGCCTACAAAGAAGACTTTTGTTCGGTTCAGCCTTCAGAAATAGAATGCAACTTAGTGTTTTAGTTACCGGCTGTGTTAAACGAAAATGTCATTATTTAGCCTTTACACTTTTCCTCTTTTTTGAATCTTAAATCACCTGTTTGTTTTTCATTTATTTGTAGGCTGTGCTCTACAATGACAAATCAGTCCTAGAAAACCATCATGCTGCTTCTGCATGGAATCTCTTTTTATCTCGACCAGAATACAACTTTCTACCTAATCTTGATCATGTGGAATTCAAACGGTTTCGTTTCTTAGTGATAGAAGCAATCCTTGCAACAGATCTCAAGAAACATTTTGATTTCCTTGCTGAATTTAATGCCAAGGTTTGTTACACAAGTTAATGCCTGCACTTAACTGCTTATGAGATCATACTGCTATCAGCATTGTTGCTCAATGTTTATTGCTTTTAAAAGGTTAAATTTAAAGAACTTTGAACTGCAGATGTCAGCACACCAGTAGGAAGACCTAGCTAAAGCATGTGCTACACGGAGGGTACTTACAACCTTTTAAAAAAAATCAAACTGTTGAACATACCTTAAAGTACTAGTATAGAATTCCACTCTGACACTTAATACTTCCCATTTTTATATTTCCTTTTTCAGTAGAAACCTTCAAAACTGTTATGCATTAATGTTTTAGTTTCTAAGAATCAGAATATCCTCTGCATACATTTAATACCCATTACAATCTCTCTGTTTTGCACATAAACATCCTAAATTAGCATTCACACATGAAATAAAGTGTCCATTTTCTAGATTTCAACTATAGATTGCCATTAGATTAAGAAAAGAATGAAACCAGTTCAGTGGATATATATGAACATCATGATCTTAAGTGGAAAATATCTTTTAAAGATTGAAAAATGGGGAATAAAAATAATATACTAATTACTGTTGGTAATACAATGCAATACTGCAGTACAAACCTATAAAAAAGGGAAACTTGATAGCACATAATTACGTTTTTCAATTCATTGAAGTTTCTTTAAATCTCAAAACATTTATCTCTCATCTAGTTATCTGCTGCTGGTAACATCTGTTATCTTCATTTAAAAAAAAAAAAAAGCTCTTTGTAATTACACAAGACAAAATTTTACAGAAAAATTAACACAAAAGGGCAATATTCTGCAAAGACTTAAAAATATAATAAAATGATATATAGCTTTCTTTATAAGAATATCCAACATAGTTAAAAATTATGTTGTTTAAACAGGTCAATGATATAAACAGTCACGGTATAGAATGGAACAATGAGAATGACCGCCTGCTCGTTTGTCAAATATGCATCAAATTGGCAGATATTAACGGCCCAGCAAAAGTTAGAGGTCTGCACCTGAAATGGACAGAAGGCATTGTTAATGAATTTTATGAGCAGGTAGGTATGGAAAGAATTATTATTTTTTTTAAATATAACTGGTTGATGATAAATTATAAATTTGGGGGGGTACAAAGCATTTGCTATTTGGGGGTTATTCCTTTTGTTACTGCTTTAAATTATTTCTGTTTCTAAAGAATGAATTATGTCGAGTAACTTTATATTAAGCATATTTTTTAATTTCTATTGATTGTGTAAAGAGCTTGAAAAAAATTTGCTACCAGTTTTATCTATTTCGTAAGCATTAATTTATTTTCCTCTTTTGTTTAGAATGATGCTGTTTTAACAAAAATATCAGCTTCTACCTTAGGAAGTTGCCTCCACTTTTACACCTGTCTTACAAATACTTATGCATATGTCTATCTTCACTCATGTGAATAGTAATAGATCTATATTTGTGAGTGAAGTTAAGCATTTGCATTAGTGTTTACAGGATCAGATTAGAAAGTCTAATGTCCCTGTCATGAGAGCTTCAAAATCATAGTAGTCCCCTACAAGAGAGAGCAATATACAGAGTCGCATATGCACAGTGGAAGTATATGCCTGCCAAATACACACAAAGAAAAAAGCTTGTAAAAAGGCTCCTCCTCCTCTTCCCAGAAACAGATATCTGAAATGGTCTCCGACCAGAGATTGTTCTTTTTAATGGGGCATGGAAAGTGTATAATCTGCTCAAACACACAACAATGTTGCGGGCAATTTCAGTTTATTTTTCAAGTGATGGTCCGAATTGTATTCCACTGAGGGTTACACATGTACAGCATGCATCTGGAGTTGGAGAATGTTGAAAATAGTATCTGTTGATGCATGCATGCACCCTGACTTACCTAATGCTGCTGTCTGATGTGATAAAGGGTGGGGCGGACTGACCAGGTTGCCAGTTCCTTCTTACTGCCACATGATCCAGGTTGTCAAGTATCAGAGGGGTAGCCATGTTAGTCTGGATCTGTAAAAGCAGCAAAGAATCCTGTGGCACCTTATAGACTAACAGACGTTTTGGAGCATGAGCTTTCGTGGGTGAATACCCACTTCACATGCATCTGAGGAAGTGGGTATTCACCCATGAAAGCTCATGCTCCAAAACGTCTGTTAGTCTATAAGGCACCACAGGATTCTTTGCTGCTTTTACATGATCCAGGTTGGAGCCTTCAGTGTTCTTGTCTTTGATGCACTTTTAAAAAGCATAGTTTTATCCATTTTTAACTGTAGTTTTACTACAGTAGAACCTCAGAGTTACAAACACCAGAGTTATAAACTAACCAGTTAACCACACATCTCGTTTGGAACCGGAAGTATGCAATCGGGGAGCAGTAGAGACCAAAAAAAAAAAAGAGCAAAACAATACAGTACTGTGTTAATTGTAAGCTACTAAAAAAAAAAATAGGGAAAGCAGCATTTTTCTTCTGCATAAAGTTTCAAAGCTGTATTAACTCAGTGTTCATTTGTAAACTTTTGAAAGAACAACCATAATGTTTTGTTCAGTTATGAACAAACTCCATTCCCGAGGTGTTTGTAACTCTGAGTTTCTACTGTAGTTTTTTTCCCCTAGTTTTTATAGTTACTAGTTTTAACAGTTAGTTTTAGAGCAGACTTTGGGAATATTTCCCTGTCCCTCCTCCCACATATCCTCCATAGCAGACTATGCCCAGAACTCCGGGCTTCAAATTCTGTGCCTCTTGCCTGCAAACCTTCTTGATCAGCAACAACCATCAGTGCTGCCTCTACTGCCTGGGAGAAGCTTACATCGCAGCTAGAAGCAATATGTGCCAGTCCTTCCCCCCTGTACCTGAGAAGGCAGAGCACTTTGTCTCCAGAAGTATCTCATGGAGATGGCCATGAGACCACATTCAGATCCAGGCTTGGGAATACCCCTCCCTCCATATATCAGCTTGGTTCACTGAGGAGTGTCTTTTGCTTGAGCCCCACAGTCCCCATGGTGGGGCCTAGTCTGGAGATTAGGAAGCACTTTGATGAGCATGGAACTAAGTCTTCTTCCAAGTCCAAGAAATTGGATATTCCCTTTTCCAGGTTGGCCCAAGGGGACAGAGCACATTCCAAGTCCCACAGGCATGAGAAGACCCATAAACAATGGGATCCAGTGGTTCCAGGCGATGAACCATCAGTATCGCCCTCTCTGGCACTTCACAAGACATGAGAATCTCCCATACCAGGAAAACCTCAGCGCCAGTACCAATGACCAGGAATGAGAGACTGCCCCTCACATCAGGGAGTTCTGGATCCATGGCTTCACCCCAAGATGTCTACACCTGGGTAGATCCAGACTCTCCTCCTCCATCAGGCCCCTCCACTTCCAAAGAAATCCTATCCCCACCACAGGTATCTTGCTCTTCTTGCATGTGCTATATGGTGTTCCATTGGCTCTGACAGTACTGCCATTAGAACAGGAGTCTGCCTTTTCCTCTTCCAGCGAATTGTAACTGGAAGAAGAACCACCTCTATCATACTGCTCCTATGCGCTATCATGAAGATCGACATATCCATGGGATCAACTACCTCCTCATCCTTTCCAGAACCACTGGTACCCCATGCCATGGAGACCCTGCAATCTCCTGTGCATCCAACCTCTTTTCCATATTGGGAGCCCTGATCCACAAGAGAGTCGTCATCTGCTCTCTAGAGATCCATCAAGCAGGTGCATGTATCTGATAGCAGAGGAACAATTTTATACTCCAGTCCTGGCAGTTCTGCTGGAGCTGGCTAGATTACTATCAGCCTGTTGGGTAAGGCTGTGACTGCATCATCCCCTTCCCTACCAGATGACTTCAGGCAATTCCAAGAGATTTTGTGGAGAGTTGCTGGGGACTCCAAATCCCATTGGAAGAGATCCAGAACTTCCAGAATAAGCTTCCAGACATTCTTCACACCTCGGGACTGGCAAGAATAGCAATACCAATCAACAAAGCCATCTTAGAGCCAGTCATGATAGTGTGGCACACCTCTGCCGCATGTACAGCCATCCCTAAAGGAGCAGAGATGTGCCACTACGTCCCATCCAAAGGATCAGAATTCCTCTTCTCTCATCCAGCTCCAGACTCATTGGTAGTTCAGGCTGCTGCACAGATTACTAAAGAGAAACACCTCAATCTACACCTGCAGACGAGAAAGGAAAGTGTCTAGATCTTCTGTGAAGAAAAGTCTTCTCTTTCTCCAGTTTACAATTCTGAATAGCCAATTACAAGCATTATTGGCCTAGTATGACTTCCTGAATTACACTAAATTTGAGGAATTCGCTAAAACCCTCCCACGACAAGATCATGCCTGAAGGGAAACTCATAGCTAGAGCTGCCCTCCAGTCTGCAGTAGATGCAGCTGATAACTTCTCCAGGGCCATGACTATGGCTATCATGATGTGTGGGGAGTCCTGGCTTCATGCTTCTGGGTTTTCTAGAGAGATCCAGAACACCATTGAGGACCTCTGTTTTGACAAATTCCATTGCTTTAACCAGAAGACAGATGAGTCTTTGCATACACTGAAAGACTCCAGGGCTACCCTTTGCTTGTTTAGCATCTACACTCCTGCCTTGAAACAAAAGTTCTACCACCCGTCATCCACCCAGTGATACAGGTCTCCTCAATTTTATCAACAGAGACCTTATGAACCGCCACATAAACAAGAAAAGATTCAGAGGTCTTGCTCCCTTGGGCCTCCCATGCTGGCTTGCAGGTCTCAAACCCAACCACAAATAAAGTGGTATTTTTGACATGAGCTTTAGAGCCATCAACCACCAATCCTAACGTCTCATGACCCTTCCACTCTCTTTGAGGATCATTTAGCACTCTTTTTTCCACACTCGGAGTCTATAACAACAGACAAATGGGTGCTGAATGTCATCTATATGATCGAGTTTGTAATACTACCTCCTCCAAAACCCTTGCTTCCTTTCAGAGACCACTCTCACAACAGTATTCTTGACCAAGCAGTGAACTCTTTATTACAACGGGGAGCAATAGAACATGTTCCTCTACAATATCAAGGAACAGGGTTCTATGCAACTTACTTCCTGATACCCAAGAAAAAAGGTGGTTCAAACCAATCCTCAATCTCTGCCACCTCCATCGCTTTATCCATAAACTCAAGTTTTGTATGGTCACTTTAGCAGCAATAATACCACCCTTACAGAAAGGCATGTGGTTTTTGACTCTCAATATGAAAGATGCTTACTTCCACGTAGATATTCACTCTGCCCACAGATGTTTTCTCAGATTTATGGTGGGCAACAACCATTTCCAAAACAGGCTACTTGTCTTTGGATTAGCTGCCGCTCCCAGAGTCTTCACCAAAGTATTTTCTGTACTAGCAGCTCACATCAGGTGTTAGTGTTTCCTGGTTTTTCCATACCTCGACAACTGACTCTTGGCTGCCCAGTCCCAACAGGCAACCCATGCATCAACCTCTCTGTTACTAAGCCACCTTTCTTCATTGGGAGTCAGCATCAACATCAAGAAGTGATCCTCAACCCATGCAATCACTGGACTTCTTTGGGGTACCATAAACCATGGCACGAGCATACCTGCCCACTGACAGTTTTCATGCACTGAATATCATAGAATCATAGGGCTGGAAGGGACCTCGAGAGGTCTTCTAGTCCAATCCCCTGCAGTCAAGGCAGGACTAAGTATTATCTAGACCATCCCTGACAGATGTTTGGCTAACCTGCTCTTAAAAATTTCCAGTGACAGATTCCAAAACCTCCCTAGGGAGTTTATTCCAGTTTTTAACTATCCTGACAGGAAGTTTTTCCTAATGTCCAATCTAGACCGTCCTAGCTGCAATTTAAGCCCATTGCTTCTTGTCTTACCCTCAGAGGTTAAGAACATTTTTTCTCTCTCCCTCCTTGTAACAACCTTTATGAACTTGAAAACTGTTATCTTGTCTCTTCTCAGTTTTCTCTTCCCCAAATTAAACAAACCTAATGTTTTCAATCTTCCCTCATAGATCATGTTTTCTAGACCTTTTCTCTTTTCTGGACTTTCTCCAATTGTCCACATGTTTCCTCAAATGTGGCACCCAGAATTGGACACAATACTCCAGTTGAGGCCTAATCAACGCGGAGTAGAACAGAAAAATTAATACTTGTGTGTTGTTTACAACACTCCTGATAATACATCCCAGAATTATGTTTGCTTTTTTTGCAACAGTGTTGTACTGTTGACTCATATTTAGCTTGTGGTCCACTATGACCCCCCAGATCCCTTTACACAGTACTCCTTCCTAGGCAGTCATTTCCCGTTTTGTATATGTGCAACTGATTGTTCCTTCCTAAGTGGAGTACTTTGCAATTGTCTGTATTGAATTTCATTCTGTTTACTTCAGACCATTTCTCCAAATCATTTGGAATTTTAATCCTATCTGCCAAAGCACTTGCAACCCCTCCCAGTTTGGTATTGCCCTTAAACTTTATAAATGTACTCTCTATGCCATTATCTAAATCACTGGTGAAAATATTGAATACAACCTAGAACTGATCTCTGCAGGACCCCACTCATTATGCCCTTCCAGCATGACTGTGAACCACTGATAACTACTCTTTGGGAATGGGTTTCCAACCAGTTATGCACCCTCCTTATAGTAGCTCCATCTAGGTTGCATTTCCCTAGTTTGTTTATGAGAAGGTCATGCGAGACAGTATCAAAAGCTTTACTAAAGTAAGATATACCAAGTCTACCATTTCTTCCCTAACCACACGGCTTGTTATCCTGTCAAATAAAGCTATTAGGTTGGTTTGACATCATTTGTTCTTGATAAATCCATGCTGACTGTTACTTATCACCTTATTATCTTCTAGGTGTCTGCAAATTGATTGCTTAATTATTTGCTCCATTATTTTTCTGGGTACTGAAGTCAAGCTGACAGGTCTGTAATTCCCTGGGTTGTCCTTATTTCCCTTTTTATAGATTGTCACTATTTTTCCCCTTTTCCAGTCTTCTGGAATCTCTCCTGTCTTCCATGACTTTTCAAAGATAATCACTAATGGCTCAACTATCTTCTCAGTCAGTTCCTTGAGTATTCTAGGATGCATTTCATCAAGCCCTGGTGAGTTGAAGACATCTAACTTGTCTAAGTCATTTTTAACTAGTTTTTTCCCTATTTTAGCCTCTGTTTCTACCTCATTTTCACTGGCATTCACTATGTTAGACGTCCAATCACCACCAACCTTCTTGGTGAAAACCGAAATATAGAAGTTATTAAGCACCTCTGCCATTTCCACATTTTCTGTTATTGTTTCCCCCACTCACTGAGTAATGGGCCTACCCTGCCCTTTGGTCTTCCTCTTGCTTCTAATATATTTGTAGAATGTTTTCTTGTTACCCTTTATGTCTCTAGCTAGTTTGATCTCGTTTTGTGCCTTGGCCTTTCTAATTTTGTCCCTACATGCGTGTGGTGTTTGTTTATATTCATCCTTTGTAATTTGACCTAGTTTCCACATTTTGTAAGACCCTTTTTGATTTTTAGATTATTGAAGATCTCCTGGTTGAGCCAGGGTGGTCTCCCACCATACTTCCTATCTTTCTTATGCATTGGGATAGTTTGCTTTTGTGCCCTTAATGTCTCTTTGAAAAACTACCAACTGTCTTCAATTGTTTTTCTCCTTAGACTTGCTTCCTGTGGGATCTTACTTACCAACTCCCTGAGTTTGCTAAAGTTTGCCTTCTTGAAATCCATTTTCTTTATTTTGCTGTTCTCCCTCCTACCAGTCGTTAGAGTCATGAACTCTTAACATTTCATGATCACTTTCACCCAAGCAGCCTTCCACTTTAAAATTCTCAACCAGTTCCTCCCTATTTGTCAAAATCAAATCTAAAACAACCTCTCCCCTCATCTTCACATCCTCCTCCAAGTTAGGTTCTGCTTGTCAGTCACTCTCTGTGGAGTACAATGGGGATCATCTCTCGAAGAAAAGGAGGTTACTTACCAGTAACTGGAGATTATTTGGGGTGTGTGGCCCCTATCTGTATTCCACTTTCCACCTCCTTCCCCATCTGCTTTGGTCGGATCTGTCAAATTCACAGTGGAAAGGAACTGGAGACTTAGTTGGATTGCTCTTCACTTATCACCTTGGATAGAAGCACAAGATGAGCCAGGGCACATACATGGACCAACGGACACTTCTTTCAAAATTCTCCGACTCCAGGCACATGGTGCGCATATGTAACCCTCAGTGGAATACAGAGAAGGAACATGCATCTCAAAGAACCTCCAGTTACAGGAAAGTAACCTCCTCTTCTCTGATTTCACTCTGAAGTGCACCATTTACCTGTGCATCATCAACACCTCTTCAGGACCTGAGCTCTCATCATCAAATGGAAAGCAAGTATGCTCTGTGTTCAGCACTTCATCTGAGTTAGATGGTAACTCTGCATCATCTTTGCATCAGACTGCACTTCTTCCCTTTCAGATTTTAATCACATATTCGGAGATGTTTTCTTGAACAGCTCTAGTGAAGCTATCTGGTACTTGAACCATTTCCTTTGCACTAAAGTCTATAATTTTCACCTGGTGCTCTGCTATATCAAAGCAATGAGCTCAAAGGGCTTCTTCAGCACCTGTTCTCCAGTGGTTCCTGATATTCTCTAGGTAATTGTCTGGTTTGGGGCAAATGTTCAGCTAATCCACTCCTACAAAGCAAGTAGTAGGACCTGGGGCTGCTTTTTAATTTTTTCTTTTTCTTTTGAATTCTTATTCTTGCTTACAAAGAGTGAAGGAAGGACATCAGCATTCAACTGATGAATGATGAGTCTCAAGCTTCGGTTCACCTGTAGATCTGCCTTACTGATAAAAGTTTTTAGAAGAGCAGATGATGTGGGATTCAATTCATTTATTATCTATTAAGTCATTCAGAGTTTTATCATTGGCTTTGGTGGGAGTAGCATTGAGACCTTAAGGAGCCAATTCAATGCCTGGCATGGAATCTGAATATTTTGTTGTCTTTCATCCAGGAAAAATTCTATCAGCTGTTAAATATCATGCAGTTGCAACACAAAGGAAGAGTGGCCTTTCTTATAACCTAGCACTTGAGGAATCCCTCTATGAATTTGTGGGCTCAACCAGCTTGAGCTTGGAGCTTTGGCTGCCTTTATTAAGTAACCAGAAATCAGATGGTAATCCCTTGAATCCTATGATGAATATGGGTGGAAAGCCCTTCAGTTTTACCTCATCATAATAAGTATGAGCAGAAGCTGGATGAAAAGGACATGAAATCTTAATTAGCAGAAGTTCTAAACATGAACATAGAGAACTACTACAAAGTTGTAGCCAGCTGTATTTATAATCTCTGGAGTAACATACTTTCTGCTGTTGACCAATTTCTAGAGGCCAACAAGTAGACCTTTTAATCCATAGTCCAAAAAGAAATGGAGTTGGTGAAACACGTACTTACAGCCACATATATTATATTTCAAACTTCAATTCAACAGGTGTTTCATTAACATCAGTGATAGTATTGCAGAAGCTGCACACCTGGGACCCCTCCCAAAAATACAGAGAAAATTGCTGGATTTTGTCTCTGAGTTCTGCTTGTTTAGCAACAACATAGATTGACACATAGGTTATAATGGAAACCAGTACCCTACAAAACATTCACTTGGACTCACCAAACTCTTTTTACTGCAACTCGGAATCAGTCTGCCTCAGTAGTCATTTTTTCAGTTCCAGCAGGAAACTTGAAAACTGTGATTGCAAAACTGCAAAAATCACCAGGGTTTTTGGACAGGAATAGCATTGACTAGAAGTTAAAGACCTTGTTGGCTAGTTTGTGCCATTAGGCACAGTCCTGTGTACAAAAACAATGCTGCTTCAAAAAAGAGCCAAGGGAAGAAACTGTGCCTTAGAGTTACCCGTTTGCCTCTTTGTGGATTGTTCTTTTCTTCAAATTGCAAAATTACAAGAATCTTTTCTTATGCAGAGTCACAATTATTTTCCTTCTCTCCCTTCTCTCCTGGGAGGAAGTAATTTAGTATTATGTTGTATCAGTAGCAGATTATCTTCCCCTTTCCTACAGACATGAGCTAAGCAATTGGAGTCAAAGATGTGCTCACCTGTACAGGGGGAGAAATAATGACCTCACAGAGCCACACAGGAAAGTGAGGGGAGAATTTACCCCCCCTTATTCTCAGGCATGATAGTGCCCAAATGGACCAGTATCTGTCCCTATTTATTAAATCCTCTTAGATAAAGAGCACAAAAAGTAGCTTTTCAAATAAATAATTTCTCTTTTTAAGAAAAAGAGACACCATCAATTCAATGTCTAGTCAATTTTTAAAACTTTAAAAGTAATTTTGAATTTCTAAAATTTTCAGGGTGATGAAGAAGCAAGCCTTGGATTACCTATCAGCCCCTTCATGGACCGTTCTTCTCCTCAACTTGCAAAATTACAAGAATCTTTTATTACTCACATAGTTGGCCCCCTTTGTAATTCCTGTGATGCAGCTGGCTTGCTTCCAGGCCGATGGCTTGATGCAGAGGAGGATGATATAGAAAGTGCTGAAGATGAAAATGGAGAAGAAATAGAGAGTGAAGATGAAGAAATGGAAGATGATTTTGGTCAAAGTAAGATAAGATGCACTTAGGGCTTTTTAATGGATTTGGATTTGGCATACTTGGTTGAACGTATACATCATAATAATTATGTATTTTTGCCCTTTCACTTTGGCTGCTTGTATGTAAGCAGGAATAATTATCTCCTGCAATTAATTTTGAATTAAAATTAGAGTTTTACAACCTGAGATAGAAGTTAGTCAATTCTTCCAATGTCCTTAGAGACTTGATATTAAAGATAGAATGTCAATATTTGCTGTGATGAAGCATCCATTTCTTACTTGCTATGTTGAGTTCAAACCGACACCTGATTTACAGAGTAGCATGTGGGTTTAATAAACAGAGAATATAATTACCCTATATTTGATTGTGGCTAGCATGTGAAAAAAGTATGTTTGTAATTTTACAGAACTACAAAGAAAAAAAGGCAGAAGGCGAATATTTTGCCAGCTAATGCACCATCTGAGTGAAAATCACAAAATATGGAAGAATGTGATCGAAGAAGAAGAAAAAAATAAAGCTGAAGGGAGTAAACTGCAGCCAGATAACTCATCCTTACCTCAAACAGATGAAATTCAGGTTATTGAGGAAGCAGATGAAGAAGAGGAACGACAGCTAGGAGAGGAGAAATCATGTTGAGAAGATTTCAAACTGATGTATAATACAATAGCAGAAAGCATATATTCAGTTTTCACTGTGCTGACTATGGACTAACACAGTTAACATGCAGTTGAAAGGCCTTAATACTGTGAGAGGATTCTTGCTGCTCTAGCAGAATCCCACTCCTATGCACTTTCACCACATGGAATATAAAACTTTATGCAAAGATTGACTATCGTATACCATCATGCAAAGTTCTCCTTGCCCTTCTTGGTGTACAAATACCTTAATATAATGCTGCCTTGCTGAATTCAGAGCTCTTATTTTCCATGAGGTACCTCCAGTTTTAAAGAAAATTCAGTGACTTCATTTACCAAAGTGGCCAGAACTTTTTACTTATGTGGAAACGTTGGGTAGATCCTAATAATATTTTGAGATTTGTACTTCATGTTATTTTTGAACATGAATATAAAAAGGAAGTCTGTGCCTGTATGAAAACCAATATTAATGTTGCAGTACAAACCTGATTGGGGGTCTTTACTCAGTGCAATGGTTTACCTAATGCAGTTATCTCAGATTGGTTTAACCATTTGATGACTGTGAAACAAAAGCTAAATTCTAATTTTTGTGGTTTAAAAAAATCCCAGGTGCATCTGTTTCTGATGCTTTTTACTGTTGTGCATAATATGCCGTTTTTATTTTTGCTGAAAATATTCAGGTTTGCAATGGGTATTCATGACAGTTGTTGAATACAAGGCTCTCATTATATATTGCCTTGCTGTTCTGTGGTAGAACATTTTAAAAACTGTTCAATTATTTTAATTATGAAGGGATTTTATTTTTAGTCAATAATGCTATATGTTCCACTCTTACTCAGGATTCATGTTAAAAAAATGTTAATTTACCACACAGCAGATTTTATATAATTTAAAATCCTGCACCAATGTTAGATGTTAATTTTTTGAGGAAAATAAGATCATAATTCATTTATTCTTTGTACGTAGAACTTCAGGAGAATTAAAGTTTCGGGTTTTGTTTTTTGTTTTTTTTAAAAGCTATTGTTTCAAAATGGCAAGTGTTCCCAGCCCCTATAAAATCATGCATAGATACGTACCACAAAACATAGTGTAAACCACTCATGCTAGAGATAAACAACTTAAAAACTTTTTACTACTGTTTTGAAAGAACATGCATACATTGAATAAAGAATGTATTACAGTGTTGTCATTGGAATGTCACCATCTCTATATGTCCCATATTTTAGTGCACTTTAATCTTTCATTTTCCATAATACACACATCATATATTTCCTTGAATCAGATGTACATCCTGGCCAGTACATATAGAATGCAGAACATGACTACTATGTATTTGTAATACCCCACAGCAGTGTAAATACAGTTACTGTATTACAGAATACATAGGGGTTTAGGTGTTTAAGTGAGAAGTCTAAACATTTCACAGAAGTTATCAGGACAAGTATCATTGTGAGGATAATTGCAAAGAAACTGCATAAACTAGTTAGGCTGCAAATATGTAATTTTCTTATGCAAACAGTAAACTACACTAATTTTAAATGAGTACCTTTTAATATCAAACAAGTCTTTACATTCTGCACAGTGAATAAATTCAGACATTTGTTTTTGTTAATCTTGCAGACTGTATCTAAATTTATCTCTGTGTATACCTTCATCTCAATTGAGTAAAAAAATGTAATCTTCTTAAGATAAACTTAGTGTAAACCATTATGTTATACATCACATTTTGTTATGATTTTTAATCTAATTTTGTACAATTGGCCAATCTAAATTACTAGAAATGGGAGCTCTGAGTTGTTTTTGTCTCAGACACTTGTGTTATTTATTATAGAGAGCCAGTGCCAAATTCCCCTGCTACTGCTATCATTGCTACCACCACATCTTTTGTAACACCTAAGCAGTGTTCCCACCAAATATTTCTGCCGGTAATAAAATTTAGAAAATGTAAGTTGACTGTGCATTTACATTGTACATTCTGTTCATAGATTTCCCCCCAAAAAAATTTCTGTAGCAATTATGCTTCACTTGCATTATGCTTTATTAATTACTCAGTATCTGGTGTATTCAGCATATACATGTGCATTTAAGAATGCACACTGTCTGCCTCACATAATATTTAATTTCAGTTTTGTTTTACCTGATAAAGTGGTGAGAAATGCTTTAGCATGAATGTAATATTTTAATTTGCAACTTTCCTTTTAACTTCTCTAAATTAAAATCTTTATTAACAGAATATTGGAAAGATATTATAATAGGGTAAGAAAAAGTTGTGTTTACCTGATACTGAGCATTGGCAACAATTTTCACTGGCAGATTTCTATATAGTTAGAAATGCAGAAGCATCCTTTAGAGTTAAACATGGAGAAACTTCAGTGCTTGGTAAATTGCACCCCTTTGGTACATGCTCAGATCAAGTCTTTCCAAGCTATACAGACAAGATTAATCATAAAACAAAATAAAACCAACTTGGAATGTGCATGTGTATAATATATGACTAATCCCAGTCTGAGATCAGGAAACAAATGGAGGTAATGACATCATTACTAAAGGCCAGATCAAGTCATATTTGTAAACATGGCTATAATAAAAAGTGAAGGACGTGGTTTTACTCACCCAACAAAAGGAGGAGTCAGAATACTGGCTATGCTGCCATCAGTAGTAATAAATGATCAGGTAAGGCGGCCAGGCTAGTATGAGTATAGCATTCTCACAGTTCATTCCATCCCTCAGCTCCCAGTCCACTTCTGGTGTCAGTTCAAGGCCATCAATTTATTAAAACCCGGTTACATTTTCATTCATGACCACCAAGAAAGCTGTGCTGCTCTGATACAGTGCAGCTCACAAAACCCAGTACAAAGCACATAATAGCTAGATTCTCATTTGAGGGAATCCTAATTATGAAGTCAGTCCCCACAGGAACTTGGACCAAGGTGGAAGTTAACCACCTTTAGGGAACTATGCAGATTCTTTTTATCTGAGAAAGCTTTCCCGTCATAATTGCATAGATGTAAAACAAACAATCAAACCTTTAAAAATACCAAAAAGACATCAAAATAACTCTCCTTAAATATTTGTTTAATCAAACCAGAGTCTCCTCCAACCAGGTAAGAGGAAAGTGCAGATATTTCCATGAAGCGCACTAGGATCCTCCTATGTAAATCTTATTTACCTGGGAATCACTTAGCCACTATAGTGCTGGATGTTGTACAAAACATAAGATAGATAACACTATAAAATGTTCTTCCTGTTTAGCAAAGCCTTCATTTTGGACAAATGGGTTACTCTCGGTTTGAAAACAGGTATTCTAACCAAACAAATTAACAAGACTCTTTCCTGCCAAGTGGTTTCCCATAGTCGTTCTCTTCACTGGGTTCTCTCTTTTCCTCATTGCCTGCCTTGCATTATGGATGGAACCAGTCTGTAAATTCTGCTCCCTCTATGTAGCCATTTCTTCCTTTGACATCAGGGTAATATGTTGGGGTATCAGACCTAGTCAAAAACAACTAGTGCCACCCTCCTTCACGCTCCCTTTCCACAGCAAAGCTAGACAGATGAGTCCAGGACTTACGATGGCAAGAGCAATGCCGCACTCCTTGAGGTAAGTGCTCACTCAACATAGCTGCTCCCAGAAATAATTGTTTGCCTGGGTAAAACCCTATCTGAGAAGTTTTATTTATGTTCCTTGCATTCAACCTTCCTTCTTTAAGAAAATGGATATAAAGGAGATCTTACTCTGTCACTTCATCTGAGAAATTGGCAGCCAGTCCACCAAAAGCAAATAAAAAATTGAGGAAAAATCTCGAGAGAATTGAAACATTTTTTAATTCCTCCTCCAAAGAAGGAGCAATTTCTATTTCCTCCCCTTTGGAAGATGAGAAACAGGATGTGCCTTCTTGCAGGCATTGCAATCCATAAGGACAAGTTTAGACATATTACTTTAGCCCTTTCCAAAAGAAACATAAAAGGATTAGGTGGTGGTGGAGATTGATTAGCTGATTCTTCCCTCAATACCACTATTACTACTGTTGGCATGTTGTCTGGGCCCTGCATATTGGCTCTGCTACTGAAGTGATTTCAGGAACAGTGCAAGTGTGTGTGGAGGGAAAGGGTGGTTCATTATCTGCATCCCTCACCAATGCAGGTGGTGTCAATTACTGTTTTAATGTCCTTTACTCCGGAATAAGTTCTTATTCTTGGTGAATAATAATTTAGTGTTTGCCTTTGGTATTTCTGTATAATATATTTTTAAAGCATATAATATCCCATAGCTATGGCAGTGAGCTAAAATAAATCTGGTATACTTCAGTCTTTTGATACTTCGCATAAACTGTTGCCTGTTTTTCAAGTAACTCTTTTTCCTTCTTTGTGGGCATTTAAAGCTATTAGCCTTTTTCAGCCTTGAGGAAATACATCTTCATCCCGCCCTTCACCCCCCTCTTTGCTATCATACTACTACTATGTAAACAAAAAATACAGGGGATAGCATGGTAAAAAAAGAGAGGACATTTCATTGATATTGAGTAGACAACCTTGGGGAGAAGTCTTGAGCTGAACATTGTTGGATAAGAAGTGGATGAGTTTTTGACTCTACATAGCATTTTAGAGCACATTGGGAAAGGAAACTTCTTACAGCTGCATTTCACCAAAGATCAAAAGAATTACTTTGAGGCAAATTTTCTTTTTTTAAATCTAACATGACAACAGATATAGACAGCACATTGTTGTACATGTAATTTGAAAACCTGGACCTTTCCTTATAATATCTAACACATTCCTGAAGACCTAGGAAAATAAGGGAAAACATTTCAGTATGCGACAAAAGCAGCTGCCTAATCTGTGGCATAGATAAGAATCTAGTTTACAGATAATCTAATGACCACAATTAATACCATTATCTGTGTGGCTTTTCTCCTTGATAGGAGACTCTCCCTCAAAACTAAGGCTCTTGGGCCCTCTCTTTTGCAGGCTATTTTTGGAGCTTATTGTAAATGAGGTAGCTGGCCCTAAATCTAAAGCAGTATCACCTTTCAACATTTGTGAGAGAGAAAAAAAAAGTAGAAAAGTTGGTCCATATAACAGAAAAGTACAAAAGTATTCTTTTCCTACCCTTTAAAGCTTCAAGTCCAGAGGGTGCTTTTTCTGCAGGACACAACAGAAGCCATGGTTCAGATCAACTTTCCAAGAGCAATATGTGATGCTTTTCCACAAACTCTTTGCTACCTTCCAGGGGGAAGAATGTCTTCATTTAGGAAGGAGTAGGAGGATGCAACATCAGACTACTAGATCTTTCAAATTATAGTGAAAAGGCACAAGGTATAACAATTTCTCAAATTACCCCAGCCCTCATCTTGTGATTTCCTCATGTTCTAGATATCCTGCCAAAAAACAGTGACTCAGACCCTTGACTCATCTCTCCAGATCAGCACTATCCTCAGAATCCCTTGCCACCTTTGATGAGCTCGGACAGAAAATCTATTCATTCTACTTTGTTATCACAAAAGAGGGGTTTGAAATGCATGTGTTTATATAAAAAAAATCAAACTGGAATAACTGAGATCAACAATAGCAGATGTGGAATCAGGATGCTTTCTAGCTTTCATGGATCTGAAAGACAAGTGTTTGTGAAAACCAATTCAGATAAAATATCAGAAATTCCTCCAGTTTGTGATTGATCAAGCAAAGAATTGCATTACTCCTCCTTATACAATGGCATTGTCTGTACTGACACTTACTAAAGTTTTAGTTATGGAACAGCCTCACTGGCAAGATCTAGGTACTACCCCACCTGGATGACTGACTCATAAATTTACTAAACCTCTTCACAATCAAGATGTGGGCAGAGAAACAACCTAGTTATTTTTAAGAGGGGGAATCTTGGAGAGAAAACTTGGATGAGAGTGTAAGTACACTTTATCTTTAAAGAATATGGTATATTGTGGATCAGATGTGAGGGAGTACAGCTTGAAGACCCTTCTGGCAGAAGTGATGGAAGTTAGAAAAATCAAGTTCCATGAAAGGTGTAATAAGGTGCACATTGCTGAACGCTCAAATGGTGGTTCCATAAGATTGGACAAAACCAAGTTCAAATCCCAAAGAGGAATGGGCTCTCTTAATTCAGAGTACAATCTTTCCCGGCCTTTACAAAATCAAATTATGTTGTTAGAAAAAACAGACCGGTTATCTGCACAAGGGTGGAAAGCTGTTATTGCTGCCCAGTGACCCTTGATAGAAGAAATTGCTAAATCTTCCTGTTTCAGGTTTAGCAGATAGTTGCGTATTTGTTGGATGGACGAATGCATCAGCGAGACTCTGGTTTGACAAGCCCAGATGGACAACTGCTTCCATTTTGACAGATAGGTGGCCCTAGTGGACAGCTTTCTGCTGCTTAGTAGGATCTGGTGAACTTTCTCCAAGCAAGTGTGCTCTTTGGGTTTTAACCATGGAGCTTCCAAGCCATTAAATGAGGGATTGCAGGTTCAGGGAGGGCAGCCGAACATGGTCCTGAGAGAGCAAATCTGGGTGCAATGGCAGTGAGATTGGAGTTGCCACTTATGTCCAGTAGAGTGGAAAACCACTGTTGGCAGGGCCATGCTGGGGCTATTAACATAACCTGGGTGTGGTCCTGCTTGATCTTTAGCAGCACTCTTTAAGAGTGGGATTGGGGGGAAAGCATAGTAAAGCTTTATTGTCCACGGTTGCAGGAAGGCATCTGTGGTGGAGCTCAGATTGTGGCGTTACAGGGAGTAGAACTGGTGACATTTCTGTTGTACTTGTTCACAAATAGGTCTATCTGGGGAGTCCCCCACTGCTGGAAAATGCATATGGCTACATCTGGGTGAAAGGAGCACTCATGGTGACTGGAAAAAGACCTGGTCAGGCAGTCAGCCCATTCTGCACTCTTGGAAGGTAAGAGGCCTTGAGGTTGATTGAATGGATTATGCAAAATTCCCACAGATGAATTGCTTCTTGACACAGGAGGGAAGAGCGAGCTCCTCCCTGCCTGTTGAGGTAAAACACTGCTGCAGTGTTGTCTGTAAGAGCAAACAGTTTTCTTCCCCTGATATGAGGTAGGAAAGTTTGACAGGCAAGATGAATCTCCCTGAAATCTCTGACATTGATATGAAGAGAGAGTTCTATCAAGGACCAAAGGCCCTGAGTTTGGAGAGGCCCCAGGCGAGCTCCACACCCTAGAGCCGACATGTCTGAGTCATCAGTGGTTGAGGGCAGAGGAAGGGAACAGTTGGACAAATATTGAGAGGATCCAACCACCAATTCAGTTAAATTAGAACCCAAAAAGGTACCATGAGCAGTGTCCAGATGAAGATGGTTTGGCAAGTACATTGAGGCCAGCCTCACTTGGAGGGGTTTGAGGTGCAGCCTTGCATGTTGTATTACATATGAGCACATTGCCATGTGCCCTAGGAGCCTCATACAGTTTTGGGCTGTGAGTGGATGAATCTTGAGGTCTGTCGCAAGAGATCAAATAGATTGAAATCTTGACTTTGAGAGAAATGTTCTCACCTGGGTAAGTCCAACACAGCCCCTATCAACTCTATCCTCTGTACTGGGCAAAGGATAGATTCGTCTGCATTGATCAGGCCTAAGGCCTTGAAGGCGACTGAATGAGTTGAACCCTGAATATAACCTGAGCTCTGGACTAGCCTTTGACCAGGCAATCATCCAGATAAGGGTAAACATGCACTCCTACTCTCCTGAGGAATGCTGCTACCATGGTCATACATATTGTGAACACCCAAAGAACTGCAAGCAGGCCAAATGGAAGCACCATGAACTGGCAATGCGAGTGCTTCAGTAGGAATCTGAGTAACTTTCTGTGCTGTTGGTATATCAACACATGAAAGTAGACATCTCTTAAATTGAGGGTCTCCTGGATCCTTGTAGGGAATAATGGATGCCAGGGTGACCATGCTAAACTTTATTTTTTGAGGTAGCTGTTGAGCTGATGCATGTCTAAAATAGGTCTGAGACCTCCCTTGGCTTTTAAAATTAGGAAATAACCAGAGTAAAAAACCCTTCCATCTTAAATTCTGCAGATCACCACCTATGGCTCTCATCTGAAGGAGAGATTGAACCTCCAGGACCAAAGTTCTTTGTAAGAGGGGTTCCTGATGAGGGATGGGGAGGGAGGGTGGGAAGAAAGGGTACAAATAAACTGGATAGTGTATCCTCTTTCTACAGTGCTCAACCCCATTGGTCCATGGAGATATGGGACCAAGCACTATAGACATGGGAAAGGTAGTCTGCAAACAAAGGAGAGTCTGAACTGAGCCCAGGCACTGTCCCTGTTTTGGGGTCTTAAGTACATTCTTGGGATGCAGACCCTATATCTAGCACCTTCTCTAGAGTTGCAACTAAATTATCCAATTGCCCAGCCCCTAGAACAAGTGCTGAGCTCTCCCATACTTCAGACACAACCTCTTTTAGAACTTCACCCTAAGATGTGAGCCTTGTGGTTCACCTCCTCAAGGGGCCATGTGGTTGGCACAATTTATAAAACACAGATTCTTTGTACAGGGTTCTTACCCATTAATTTTTCTTTACTAGTGCAATAAATACACAGCTATATACAAAAATGATAAACCCTATGTGCATTTCCCTACCTCAGTTTCCTCACCACTCCAGAGCATTCTTTGAGCTAGGGTCAAGGTCATCTGTGTCCTTTTGTTGCAGAGCATGTTTTGGTTCTGAAACATGGAGACTTCTCCCCCCACCTCACCTCGCTGATTCATCCTCCTCCTCTCTCCTGCCCAAACTTCCTATGTGTTACCCTAAGCTGTCCCTCCTGCTTTGTCATTTCTGTCTCTTTGCCTTTCTTGGGGAACTTCCACTGTCTCCACTTCCTCCACCCTCTTTAGGCAGGTAAAGGAAATATCTTCTCTCGGGCTCCAGCAAATCCATTGTCCCAAGGTACTTCACCCTGAATTGAGTTGTAGTAACCCACCAATATACCTATCTGGGAGATGCTTAAAACTTGTCAGCATTGGTGGATACACATAGATAGAGGGGCATTCATGATACAGCAATTTTCATAGTAACAACTTCATAATAACTTCATGATATCAACCAGAATTCATAAGTTGTACATATGTTCCCCAAATCATCACACAGAAACAGTAGGTGTACCTGGAGCCCTTATATTTGAAGGCTTCTGAGGTACCAATGACTTTAACAGTCTAAGACCAGCCCCAAGGCCATCATCAAGAGTATTGATGTCACTGTTATTAGCACCAGGCGTGAAGATGTCAATAGAATTGATGCCAAGGTCAAGATATTGAAGGAATGGCAATGTGTACCAGCTTCATTGGTACCAAAGTTGGTTCTTGAAGAGCCTTTCTAATTTTGAGCTACTTATGAACATTACAGAGTCTTAGGGTCCTTTAACTGGCCTCGATATGGAGAACTGATCCTCTTTTTCCCTGGGAGTCATATGAGGTTTTCTGCCCTCTATTACAGGTTGAGGATCTCAGTGAGAGCAGCTGAAATTCTAGCTGCCTAAGTACTTCTTACAGAGGTGTATTCTGCTTAATCAGCCCTGGGCTGGCTTGGATCAGAGGCTGGACACAGACTGTCTCAGAGGTAATCTCTCAAAAGGGCTTCTCTGGATTTTTGCATCGTCTTAGAGAAGAACTTGCAAACAGTGCGTTTGTCCCTAACATGGCCTTCACCTAAACAAATTTGGCATCCAGTAATGCCCACTGTTAACAGGCATGAGGGCCTCACAGTTTTTAAAACCCGGGGACTTAAGTTTTGCTTCCTCTTCCCCTGCAAGGAGTGGCTGGGGCTTTGTCAGACCCATCCCCATAAACTCCCTCAGCTGCAGGAAACTCAGTATCCTCCCCTGCTTCCTGCCCTCATCACTCCTCAGCTGTGGGGGGAGGGGTCACTGGACGGGGAGCTGCTCTCCCATCCACTCAACCCCCATGCATCTGGACCTCCCATACCCAGATACCCCCGCCACACCTCACCCCATACACCCAGAACCCCCCTAGCCTTCCATACCTGAGCCCCACCCCACTGAACCTCAACCCCTGCATCTGGAGCCCCCTGCACCTGGACACCCTGCCTCCAGGCCCCCACCCCTGCACCCAGACCACCCCCCACTGAGCCCCCTGCATTCAAACCCCCACCCTGATGAGCCCTACCCCACTGCACCACCCTGAGCCCCCACATCTAGACCCCCACACCACTGACCCCTAACTAGCTGCACCCAGACCCCCAACCCACTAAGCTCCACTCCTTCAGCACCCAGACCCCCCTGCTGAGACCCCCACACCCAGACTTCTCTGCTGAGCCCCAACCATTTTCACCTGGAAACCCCTGCAGAGTCCCCATTACCCCTGCACCTGGACCTCCCCCCACCCCCAAGAGCCTCTGTGCATCCAAATCCCCCCACACCTAGATCCCCCTACTGAGCTGCTTGCACCCAGATTGTCCCACACAGAATCCTCTCACCCCACATCCAGATCTCCCCACACACACACACTGAGCCTCTCCCCACTTGGATTCTGCCTGGTAGAACCTGCCTGCCCCACACCTTGTGCACGTGGCGCAGAGGGGCAGGGCCTCAGGGTGTTTCTGGGGCAGGCCCAGGCCTTGTGCTTTGTCAGGGTCAGGTGCAGCCTCACCACTGAGTCCGTGTTCGGGGCTGTAGGGAGATCTCCCACCTTCATGCAGCCAGTGGCCTGTGCTCCCTACTGCCATGCTGGAGCCTCTGCATTTATTTATTGACAAATAAAACTTGCAGAATTTTTAAATATTCTGCTCAGAATTTTTAATTTGTTGGCGTAGAATGCCCTGTAATAAGTACGTAAGTTTAAGACAGAAATGTGATCTGACCATCTCAGATTAAGGAACATCCTCTTTTCTGTGGTAGCCTGTGATGCTTAAAAGGTGATATCTTGTCCCCACTTAAGTTGATGGCAAAAACTCTCATTGACTTCAGTGATGCGAGGATTTTACCCAGAGTCTCCATTGAGGAGGCTTTCTGATGAATGAGGACCTTAAATAGCAGTACATTTTCATTATCTGTACAAAAGATTTAACATCTCATTCCAAAAACTGCAAACCAAAGTGTCTTACATTTTAAGTATATGGTTTGAAATGCAGTAATCTAATATAACCCCCCGCAAAAAGGCATGTAGCCTTTTTAATTTAAAAAAAAATTAAACTTTGGACAATTTTAGAGTGAAACTGGCAGGCTCTTCAGAAATTGCACTCTGGCTAATGTTATCTGTTTTTACTGCAGATTCAACAGTTTTTATCTATGGCTCAGTCAGCACTTAGTCAGTTTTAGAAATTCCACATGGACTCTTCAGTGAGTAAACTGTAACAAACCAATTTTTAATGTGATCATTTCCCCATATATTTTAACCCTATTCAGCAAAGATAAAAATAAAATAAATTGCACATAGGCAGGCTGCTTGCCTTACTCTTGGGGCTTCTCTGTACTAGAGAACTTGACCGTTTATAACGGAACCAGTTGTATTACATAAATTTAAGCACAAAATGTTCAGTGTTTCTGCACTAGCAATGTTCAAAATGATTATGGTTGCGATGTTTTCTGGGTACCTATCCCTCAGTTCCCAGCACAGCTCCCAGAAGCAACAGACCACTATCCTGGGAAGGACGGGCAGTTGGAATGTTTCAAGGGAATGCTTCACAGAGACCGGTAAAGACTTTTGAATCTGAGATGAGTGTCCGCTGGGATGAAAATTAACTCTCCAGAGGACAGCCTGCAGAAGGTAAGGGCAAATAGCTACAAACCTTTATGCCCCTGCTTGGGAGCTGAGAGAAAAGATTTGTGTTTCATGTCAGGATTATTTGTGGGTAGGTAGTCGGGGGAGTATCCCAGTTCTCTGTGCTTTGAACTCTGGAGCAGATTTACTAAAGATTTTATGAAGAAGTGACTTTTCCCTGAGGAAGAGAACTTAAGTCTCCTTCTCTGAGAGGAGGGAACAGGGAAAGGCTTTGGTATGTGACAAATCACATCCGAGTGACATCTTGCATTTCCCTACAAAACCTATCCCTTTTGAAGGCAAAGGCTATCTTCTAAATTATGACAAGATATCCTCCACTCCATCTATGAAGTAATGCATATGCTCCGTGTGCCCCTGAGTTAACTGGAAGTTAACTTCAGGGAACCCTGGGCAATTGCACGAATCCAAGAGGATTCTGGGTAGGTTTTTCCTTAACTTTTAGAGACAGAATAAATGAGAAACCTCATCCTGCTATAACTAACAGCATCTGACAAACCTGGACATACAGGAAAGAGTGCTGCAGAAAATTGTGTGGTATGCAGGTCAAAAGAGAGAAAAAAACCAGTGACTGCCTCCACTTTCCTATCCATGCGGTCCATTTAGGCTGACATTGGATCCATAAAGATATCTCTCTCTCTTTCTCTCTCTCTCTGTATGACACAAGATTTTTAAAAAAAAAAGTCCACTCCATTTATGGTCTGATGCATATCTTTTTTTAAAAAGGTCAGCCAAAAAAATAAAAAATGGCTTGGTACATTCCTTCTGAGGATCTTTGAATTTCATGGCTGCAGAACCCTGCCTCAACAAATGTGAGACATGCCTAGTGAAGTCTGGGGCCCAGTCCTTGAATTTCAAGTCATAAGAAACCTCTCTTTTCTCTGTTTTTAAGCCCTTGGCTGAAAAGATGGTTATCAAAACTGTGAGGAGCAGAGGGCCAGGGTCCGGAGAAGTATTGCCAGTGCTTGTCTGTCAAAGCAAGTAAGAAAAACCCACATATGGTCTCTGGTGGAGCAAACAGAATCATTGAATTAATTGTTCACAGTAATATAGAGAGAGATAAACTGGTTTCCTTTCTTTTTGTTATGCTGAATTTGCAAATCTTATTGAATTTTTTGGCCCAGTCTTGCTGCAATGAAGTCAGCGGCAAAACTGATTTAAATAAAAAGTGGTTTAGTGCCCAGATAGTATGCACCACTTATAGTAGCTGCATTTATCTTACATACTAGTAAGTAATCCTACATGCTGCTCTAGAAAAAACCTGCAGCACTCCCTCCACACTCAAACTACATTTAATAGTCACTGCCACAAACAATTCTCAGATATCAACTTTCAACTTTTTAAACTTTACAAAATGTATTTTAGTTGTAAAGATCAGATATTGTGGGGAAAAAACCAAATTTGATTAAAAGCTGAGGAAAACTGTCAGCTTTTCAAAGTAATACGTACTTTTCATGAATAGTGTGTTAAAAGTCTGACATAAAATCATGCATTTTATGTCAGTTTGTGTTCTGTCTCAAGTACAGAATTAAGTAAATTTGATATAAACAGCACAGCTATAGTTGTACAAACTTGTCCAGATGAAATATTTGTACTATAGAACGTTTAGTGGTTAGTAACATATGAAAATTAAAGCAATTTTGATTAGCTTTATTTCCATTTACTGTATTTCTTCACCTTTTCAATGTTTCCTATTTTAATTATCTTTGCTTTACATTGAAGATGATGTTTGATCCTTTGAATAATTATCTCCCCTATAAGGCTGGAGGAGATAACTGAAGGATTATCTGTAAAACAACACCATACCATTTGAAGTTAGAATAAGCAATATTTTCAAAATAAAAGACAGTAGTTTTCACTCCATCTTAGCCCTATTTTATCCTTATTAATAAAATTTGATTACACTCATTTTCTCTGTACATTGTTCAATGAAAGATGGCTTAACTGTGGTATCTGGCAGGAGTTTAATCACTATAGTGTATATTACAAATTACAGAAATAGCATATTTATGATTATACATTTGTAACATTTTGGGGTGCAATCCAGACCACTTCCAGTCCTGAATTTCCCCAAAGCCATCTGTCCTGAAGTGCCCAGCCCTCTCCTGGAACACTCAAAGAAGTAATAAGATTTGTGGCGCCTTTTAAAGAGAACAAAAGCAAAGTTTATTCATTTAACTGGAATTAACAATCACTTCGATTCACACACAGAGCATTGGGGTGGTTTAGATTAAAAGTAAAACAAGCTCATTAACAAAGAAAGAGAGGTTTTAAGTGAGTTCAGGGCTGTAACTAGGGTGGGATAAGAGGGGCAGTCACTTAGGGTGCAGAGCTGGAGGGAGTGCAAAAATTGGACAGTGCAGGAACATTTCTGAATATAGCTCTGTAGGGGGATCAACATGTTCCCTCAGTGCCTTCAGACAGTGTCTTGTCCTAAGATGGAATAAAAAGACCAAAGATGTTAATATTACCCAGTCACTGTCCAATGTTACACAAAAGTTTGGAGTTTCATATACAAACACCCCATAAAAAATTATTTTAACCTTTTATTAAAGATAAAGAAGAGTAGGACAAACAGTTTACATTTAAAATGCTGTAAGTATTAAATAATGCTTTTATTGATCATCATTCGTTGCCCAATCTCCTTTTAGCTGAAGATAATTTTTACAAGGAAAATCCCTTTTGTTTGGCAGTCTCTTAGCTGGTATCAAGGTGATGATAACTTGTGGCAGAGCTCCAAAATTGTCCCCATGGGTCCCACACTTCCAGGCAGTTTATGCTAGCTTCAGAGGCTCACTGCAACCTTCCACATAGCCCTTTTCTCTCTAAGGCCAGGGATACAGTCTACTGAACTCTTTTCATCATAAGCCAGCAAGGAGGTTGGTGGGAGAACTCCCAGTCTCTGTTGCTCCTACAGCCTTATACCAAAACAGTTTAGCCTCTTATCCTGACCGGGGCCCGTCTTCCCCTCCCAGGAGGTGTTTCTATAGTGGTGGGTTGGGGGGAACCCAGGCCTACCCTCTACTCCAGGTTCCGGCCCAGGGACCCTAATGGTAGCAGCTGTTGGCAGCCAACCTTTCACCGCCAGAGTTGCTACATTTCCCTGGGCCACTTCCCCACAGCAGCTCTCCTGCTTCTCCCTTCTTCACCCTTACCAGTGACTTGAGGCTGTCTTCATTAACTAGCCCTTCAGCCGCACTTCCTCTCCTCTGGCTCCCTAGCTCTCTTCTGCCTGACTGGAGTGAGTCCTTTTATAGTATCTGAGGGGCCTTAATTAGAGTCAGGTGGTCACGTTAGCTTAATGGCCTCACCTGACTCTTTGCAGGTTAATTGCAATCAGGTGTTCTCATTAGCCTGGAGCAGCCCCAGCTCTGATCAGTCAGGGAACAGAAAACTGTTAATCCAGTGGCCAGTATATCTGCCTTCTGCTACTCTGCTGTACCCAACTGACCTGGGTCTATCACACTGTCTTTTTGGGAAAAGAGAAGTTGAGATGGGCTGGAACTATTGTTGCTGCTAAATTTCAATCCCATTTCATCCCAGGTGGTGGTTGGTATTCAGTTGGTCCCAGTAGAGGTGGTGATGTCACCTGGGTCCCTCTCTCTGGCCGTCTACTCAGGACATCCCTCAGGATCAGGACGACAAAGGCTCAGTCCCAGGAGACAGTAGGGGTGGCAGCTATAATGGTGAAGCTTGCTCCAGCAGCCAATTTTTCTCCCAGAGTCTCTTTCTTTGAAGACTCCAAAAGGGAGTGGTGAGCAGCCCATGGCCTCATTCTGCCCACCTATTAGGCCTTGTTTCCAACACACCAGTTTTGGTTCATGGATTTCTGGCTCCACACTGTCCTTGTTTACCATAGTCCTTACTTAACGCAGTCCTTGAGTTATACGAACAGGCCTTTTTTGTTTGGACTAATTCAGTCTAGGTTATTGTGACATCTTATAAACTTACATTCACTTTTTACAGATGAACTTGCAATTAGAGTAAATTTATAGGCCCAATTATCACAACTTGAGCTTTCTTATCAATCAGTTCTGCCAAGATCGGATATTTATTCACAAAACCACAATTTAAAAAAAACTGTTATAATTTTAAGCATATAGAAGAAGGAAAAGAAAAAGGTACTTGGTTATATTTTACAATTTGCAAATTTCTTAACCCAAAATTGGGATTTAATCAAATATTACAAAAATGATTGTTAAACCTTTCAGATGTTAATGGAGCTTAAGAACTTACAACTCACTTCAACTATAGCTAAAACAAAATTTAAAACTGCTGCTGTGTTGTCCAGCTATACTGAAAGACAGGCAACACTTGGTATGGTTTTAATCAGGCCACAACTTTATTATTAGGTGTCTGGGTGTACTCAGAAGATACAAATGTACCATGCAGGTAACCCTGTGTTCATTCAATAATTACCTGGGGGCTTCCATCAGCTCCTCCTCTTTTTTCATCCAGGTTCCCCAGTCAACACATTGATGGGAACTTACCACCTCCCTCTGTAGGAGGGTTAAGGCCAGAGGCGCCCAGAGGGGGGAGCAAGTGGGGCAATTTGCCCCAGGCCCCGGGCTCTGCAGGGGCTCCCAAGAGAATGGCTGAGGCTCCTGCCCCAGCCCCGGCCCGACCCTGCCTCTGCCCCTCTCTCGGAGCCCCAGCTCATCCAGGAGCGTCCCTGAACAGCGCTGCAGCGTGGCTCGGGCGGGGCCTGAGCTCTGCACCACTTAGAGCCGGGGTGGGGTGTCTGTGAGCTCCAGGCTGAGCGGAGGGAACTGAGCTCAGCCTGGAGCTTGCAGCCCCACCCCCTTACCACACGGCTCTGAGTGGGGCGGAGCTCAGGAACCCTGCCGGAGCCACACTGCAGCTGCGGAAGGACGCTCTTGGATGTGCTGAGGCTCCAGGTGAGGGGGGAGCTGGGGATAAGGGGCCAGGGCTGGAACTGCAGGGGTTGGCTAAGGGGCAGAAAGTCCTGGGAACAGTCAGGGCACAGGGAGGAGGCAGAGGTTGGGGGAGTGGTCAGGGGACAGGGAATGGGGGGGTTGGACTGTGGGTGTTCTGGGGGTCTGTCAGGACTCAGCTGGGGAATGTAGATAGTGGTGTGAGTAGTCGGGACAGGGAGTAGGGGTGGGGTCCTGGGGTGGTGGTGGTGGTGGTGAGTCTCGGGGGGATGGTGAGGGGGCAAGGAGCAGGATGAGTCAGGGATTCTGAGGGGGGCAGTCAGTTGGGGGACAGGAAGTGGGTGGGGGTCAGATAGGGGGCAGGGCCAGGCTGTTTGGGAGGCACAGCATCCCTACCCTAAAGTTCATTCAGCAGTTTGAGGCTTGCAGAAGAGCCAAGCTGTTAGCTTTTCCATTATGGCTACTGTCAAGGTATTTTTTCCCCCAGTTTGAACTTTAGCGTCCAAAAGTGGGGACCTGCATGGACACTTCTAAGCTTAATTCCTAGCTTAGATCTGATAACACTGCCACCAGCCAAAATATAGTGTTTGGCACACTTTCTGTTCCCCCAAAACCTTCCCTGGGGAACCCAAGACCCAAACCCCTTGGGTCTTAAAACCAGGAGAAATAAACCATCCCCCCTCCCTTCCCCCTTCCAGACTTTCCCTTTCCTGGGCTACCATGAGAGGCTCCACTGATCCAAACTCCTTGGATCTTAAAACAGAGAGGAATTAACCTTCCTCCCCGCCTTTTCCCCCCATCAATCCCTGGTTAGTTCAGACCAATCCCCTTGGGTCTTAAACAAGGGGGAAAAAATCAATCAGGTTCTTAAAAAAGAAAGCTTTTAATTAAAGAAAGAAAAAGTAAAAATTATCTCTGTAAAATTAGGATGGGAAATGTTTACAGGGTAGTCAGATTTATATAGCCTAGAGGGATTTTCTCCCCCCTAGCCTGATATTCCAAGTTACAGCAAACAGAGGTAAAACTCCTTCCAGCAAAATACTCATTTGAAAGTTAAGAAAACAAACCGAAGACTAGTCCGCCTTTTCTAGCTAGTACTTACTATTTTGAACATGAGACTGTTTCAGAAAGATTGGAGAAACCTGGGTTGCACGTCTGATCCCTCTTAGCCCCAAGAGCGAACAACGAACAAAACAAACAGCACAAACAAAGACTTCCCTCCACCAAGATTTGAAAGTATCTTGTCCCCCCATTGGTCCTCTGGTCAGGTGTCAGCCAGGTTTACTGAGCTTCCTAATTCTTTACAGGTAAGAGAGACATTAACCCTTAACCATCTGTTTATGACAGCTACCATCCCTTTCACTTCTCAAATGCCAAATTATAGTCTATATTTAATTTCAGTGCCATAGGGAGATTCATGTCAGGGGAGAGTAGCTTCATTTAAAATTAGCCACTGGCGGAGGGATCACATGAGAAGAGCAATATCCTTCCCAACCCTACCAAGGGAGAACCCCGTCCACTGCATTCTCTGAGGCTTCAGAAGGGTTAATTCAGTGGTTCTCAAACTTTTGTCCTGGTGACCCCTTTCACATAGCAAACCTCTGAGTGCGACCCCTCCCCCCCTTATAAAGTGAAAACACTTTTTTATATATTTAACACTATTATAAATGCTGGAGGCAAAACAGGGTTTGAGGTGGAGGCTGACAGCTCGCGACCCCCAGTAATAATCTCGTGACACCATGAGGGGTCTCGAGCCCCAGTTTGAGAACCCCTGGGTTAATTTAATTTTAGCACCCTGTGTCCATTCACATGCATATGCTATTTTGAGCATTTCAGTTTTCACAACATAGGCTCATCCCAGATTCTGGAACAAGCTCAAATGCTCAGTTTGTGGAGTATGTACATAAGCTATAGTAAAGACAAACCCACAGTAACCGTCTCCAGTTTGTGAGGGACCCCATGGAGCCAGTCTCTAGGAAACAGATAAATGCATGGAGGTTAAGTCCATTAATGGCTGTTAGCCAGAATGGGTAAGGAATGGCGTCCCTAGCCTGTTTGTCAGAGGATGGAGATGGATGGCAGGAGAGAGATCACTTGATCATTACCTGTTAGGTTCACTCCCTCTGGGGCACTTGGCATTGGCCATTGTTGGTAGACAGGATACTGGGCTGGATGGACCTTTGGTATGACCCCATATGGCCATTCTTATGTTCTAACCTAAATGAACCCAAAGTTATGGAGACAGATACGAGTCAAGAAAGCCAGGAGAGTATCAGAAACCTGGAAAAATCTCTGACTGGATGGGCTCAGGCGTTTGGTCACAAGCTGAGGTGGTTCAAAAGTTTTTTTTGGATTATTTTTTTAGCAGAATTTTTTTATCGTTTCTTTAAACAATCAAACACAGCAAGCAACAAATATTTGGTCACACACTTCTGAAACCCCAAACCATATTCAGGTTTTGGCAGACTAATTTCACTTTTCTATTAAAAAAAAACACAACAAATTTTGAAGGAAAGCAGACATTGTCCGTGATTTTTTTCTGCTTTTTAAAAACCCCTAGTTTTTGATCCAAAAAAAATTTTGACGGAAAATATTTGTCCAACCCTTTTAATGAGCTTTAGTGCCTTTTAGCACTAGTTGATGCTGAGAACCAGTGATACCTTGTAAAGAAGTTTTTTCAAAACTGGGTTTGTGCCGAGATGCGGAAGGTTTATTTTTCCCAGGGCCTCCCGTCGGGTCAGGGGAGGGAGCAAGTGGGGCATTTGCTCCCTCCTCGAAATTGCTTTGCCCCAGGCCCTCTGAATTCTCTGGGTGGCCCTGGTTAAGGCATGCTATAAAAAGGGGGATTGTCTCCCTGCTGTACCATTTGTAGGAGCCCCAACCACTCCCACCATCCCTAATCCGCTCCTTTAATCAACACCTCCTTTTAAGTCCTTTTCCAAGGCATTATCTGCTCACTGTATCCCTTCGTATGGAGTACCTGCACTGGACATCCACCCCACACTTACATAATGAGTTGTGACATATAGCCTAACCCCTTCATGCCGTACATTAACAAAGCCCTCCCTGAACCTGCTGTGGGGAAGGTGTGGGGAAAAAAAAAACCACTCCACCAGGACAATCAGGTGGTGAGAGAAAAATTCCTTCCTAGCCCCCCTGAAAAGGGCGGCTAGTGCAGTGCCCACACAGGTCTTGACCAAACTGGATATTTTATCAGCTAAGGGGGAGGGAGGGTGGGTGGGTGGGTGGGAGCAGCCTTAGCCTGCTCCGTGTAAAAGGGGCTTCACTGCTCAAGGCTCCCCTTTTAATCCCTTCTGCCCTTCCAGCTCCCAGGAGATGAGTCAGTGACCATGCTGACCCTTTTTTGCAGGAGTTTCTGACCTCTTCCCACCCCCCCAGGAGTAAAGCATTATTCCCTTCATTTGACGAGCCAGACAAAATCCACCCCACTTGAAGGAGCAATGTGGTCATTTGTAAGATGTTTAAAAACAAACTAGTTCTTATCACTTATCAGAAGACTATTTCTGCCTCTGCTTTCCCTGCCAGTTTGGGACTCCAGCACCCTGTCTTGCTAAACCAGACACGCCCGTCTGTTCCAGGGTCTGAACCACGTGACCCAAAGCTGCAGACTTAACTGAAAGCAACTTACAGAAGCGTTCCTGTCTTTAACACTCAGGTGCCCAACTCCCAATGGGGTCCAAACCACAAATATATCATTTTACCCTGTATAAAGCTTATATAGGGTAAACTCATAAATTATTTGCTCTCTATAACATTGATAGAGAGAGATGCACAGCTGTTTGCACACACACACACACACCCGGTATTAATACAAACTCTGGGTTAATTAACAAATAAAAAGTGATTTTATTAAATGCAGAAAGTAGGATTTAAGTGGTTCCAAGTAGTAACAGACAGAACAAAGTGAATTACCAAGTAAAATAAAATAAAACATGCAAATCTAAGTCTAATACAGTAATAAAACTGAATATAGATAAAATCTCACCCTCAGAGATGTTTTCAATAAGTTTCTTCCACAGACTGGACACCTACCTAGTCTGGGCACAATCCTTTCCCCTGGTACAGCCCTTGTTCCAGCTCAGGTGGTAGCTAAGGGATTTCTCATGATGGCCATCCCATTCTCTGGTTCCACCCACTTATATATATTTTGCATAAGGCACGAATCCTTTGTACCTCTGGGTTCCCACCCCCCACTTCTCAATGGAAAAGCTCCAGGTTAAAGATGGATTCCAGTTCAGTGGACATGATCACATGTCACTGTAAGACTTCATTACCCACTTGCCAGCACACACTTATACAGGAAGACTCACAAGTAAAACAGAGCCATCTACAGACAATTGTCCTGGTTAATGGGAGCTAACAAGATTCCAAGCCACCATTAATGGCCCACACTTTGCATAATTACAATAGGACCTCAGAGTTATATTTCATATTTCTAGTTTCAGATACAAGAGTGATACATTTATACAAATAGGATGACCACACTCAGTAGACTATAAGCTTTGTAATGATACCTTACAAGAGACCTTTTGCATGAAGCATATTCCAGTTACATTATATTCATATTTGTCAGCATACGTTCATAAAATCATATAGAGTGCCACGTCACAGTATACATTAGTGGTTAAGATTGCGCTGTTTGAGAAAAACTTTAGTCCTGATGGCATTCTTACCCAACTGTGTTGCCTTATTTAAAAAGAAGCAACAAAATGATGTTTTTTTGGAATCACTTTTGCATTCATGAGCAATTTGCAACACCCAAAGGCAGTAAAAATTCACAGGCATTTGTAGTTCATGACAGACTTAGCCCACCTGTTTTGCCATCAACATTTGTGATGACAGTATGACCATTGTGGCAACATAGTCAATCACAAGGATCTAACCTGCAGTACTAGCACTAACCAGTCTCTCATGCACAGAACAGCAAACAAACAAAAAAATAAAAAAACATGAACTGGAATGAAAAAAAAGAACAAGAAAAAACACATTGTAAAATCAAAAAGGAAAAAATTGCAAAAAAAAACCAATCATCAAAAAAAATCACAAAAATGTTGGTGGTGCAAAAGCTATTAGTTCTGGGTTTTTGAGATTTAATTCATATTTAATGCAATAACAGCCCTGAATTAAGATGGCATTTTCTTAACAAGAGGGTTACCCAAAATGTTATTTTGATAAAGTCTGCATTAGTAACTTAACCTTCCACTATTTAAATTACTTCATTTTTACCACTTTTTCTTAAAATATCTTTTCAATAAACCTTCAAAATTATTACCAATCACAGAAACTATAAACCTCAAAAAAGCATTTAAGATTTTTTTTAAAAGTAATTTTCAAACAATTGTCAAACCTCTTTTTTTAAGAAAGCAAAATTAACAATTTACTTTGCATGCTTATCTCAAACAAGTTCAACACATTTAAGAATTTTAAAACAAACTTTTGTTTTAAACTAACTTTGTAACTAACTGCTTGTTTACCAAGGTGCCAGCTTCTCAGTATGTATTTAGGCCCCATGTTGGGATGCCAAAAATGTTGTTTGGACTAATTAAGTCTCTCTCACTTTTGCACCTTTTTCCTGTCAACATTTGTTGCTATAACATTACTGTGACATCCTATGAACTTGCACTAAGGTTTTACAGTTGAGCTTACAATTAGGGTAAATTTGTACCCAATTAGCATAACTGTGCACAAAAAGAGGAATGGCAGCTGGCCCCTACAAGTGGATGTTGTGGCACTGGCAGCAGCTTGAGCTAGCTACCTGAGCTCGGACCCAGGGAATCAGAGGGGCTTAGATTAGGGTAGCTAGCCTGAGCAGCTGTCCTTACTACAGTGTCCACACTTCTGCTTTTAGCACACTAGGTCTGCTAGAGCTAGCATGAGTCTGTCTACCCACTCTGAGAACATCACCTCCCAGCTGTAGGGTAGAGACATTCTTGGAAGAAAGAAGGACTTTGGGGAGGGAACATCGAGATAGTAGCCAGAAGAAGTTCACAACTTTAAAGAGGACAGGAATGAGTAGGGCTGCTAGATGAGTATTCTTAATGCACAACCTTGCATTTCAAAGCTGGAGGGGATAAGGGCTGGTTGTGTGCACCAAAGCTGGGAGGCTACCAGTAGAGTTCAGATTCTCTGTACCGAGTAGGGGAAGAGTTCATATTGCCAGGAAAAATCACAGAGAAGGAAGAAAAAAAACAAAAAGAGAAACCCCCCACTGCACTTGCAGCCCTAGATAAACAGTGGTGGGAGGGGGAAAGGGAAGTCAGGATTAAGGACATTCCCCAAGTGCTCTCTTTCTGAGAAAGAGATGGAGGTAACAGTGAATGAGTCAAGGTGAAAAAGTAGAAGAGGACAGTGGTGTAGTAGACAAAAGAAAGCTGTTATATCAAGGCAACAGGGACGGCTTGCCCACTGGAAAGGACCTGCCCTTTAGGGTTCAGTTGAGAAGTTATTGCCCACAACAAGGAAGGACCTGTCATTTGTCACCCATGGTGGTGGTGGTGATGAATTGGGGCTGGTAAACTGTCAACCATCAGAAAGAGAACCTGCCATGAGTGAGACGGAAGAGGAAGAGCCCAGAAATCTGAAAGACTGTACTAAAACCTCTTCCTCTGAGAGGCTGCATTTGAAACAAAGTGTTTTTCTTTGTTTTCAGGTGTCCTACTTCTACAACTCATTTTCCTAGTTGTCATTGTTCTCTTTCTTGGCTTCTTTTTTCTTGGGCCAGAGAACTGGAATGAAAGAAGGAACATTGCTAACAAGGGACTGCAGGGTTTCCATGCGTCCAGTGAAGAGGAAAAGAAGACTGCCTGGGTAAGGTAAAACTTGGGTTTATATACCCCCTACGAGATATAACTTTGCTTCTTTACTTCCTTGCTTTCAGAGATGCAGTGATAATCCTTCTTACAGAAAGGAAAAGGGACCATACACTGTAGTGGTATTCTTTGGTACAAATACATCTACCAGAGGAGATTAAGCACAATAATGTATCTTTCCACAATGATAAGATGGCACAGAAAAAGGCACAATCATAATCAAATAATATACTCATGTTCACAGATCACAAAGCATAATCTTCCCATCCATCTGTCCAATCTCCAGGTATGCCAAGGAAAGGGAGTGGCAGAAGGTTGTATCTCTACAGTTTACTAAGAAATTACTTCAAAAAAACAGAAAACTTTAGAAAAAACAAACTCATGGTCCACCTTTTATCTTTCAAAGATACAAAAAGCAAGTCAGTTATCTTTAATAGCAGCATAAACCAAGATATGTATGATGGGAGCATGCAAAACCAGTCTTCCTCCCTGAGATATTACAGCATACTAGACTAAATTTGTGAATACAATGTAAGAAATCCTATGTATCACGAAAAGACAGATCTCCTTGTCCATGAATGAAGAATTCAGGAGAATAGCATTGTAATCTGTAGTGTCTTAGTAATGCAAATTTCTTCTAAAATATTTTTCAGTCAAAATGGCTCCCATCTCTGTGATATTTCCAAAGTTTGTATCATACAGTAAGGACTAATACATGTGGAAACAAAGAGCAATGGTCTAATTTCTGTTCTCCTGATTTCTGTATTTTCTAATTCCATATTCAAGACATAATACTGATTTGGTGTGTCATAAGCTATTTCTCCCTTGTACTGCAAGGTTAATAATTTAAAGAAAATTGCCAAATTTTAGTTAGTAGGATTAATATTTACTAATTTTTCATGATACTGTTACAGCTTTGAGAATATAACCGCTTGGTGGTTTAAGTGGAAGGGTCCATCTCAAATATAGGAATGACAGATTGGGTTGTGCCCCCTAGTTTAAAGGAGATGGATAACCCACAAAAACAGACTGCTAAGCACAGAAATGAGGAAAAACAGAAATGTTCAAGAACACATATTTGCAGCATCAGCTTCTGTTTTCGCACACACAATTTAGGGTAATACCCACAGAAAATTTGGCCCCAGCACTCATCTATAAATTAGAACTAAAATAAGAATTTAACTGTGCATGTATTTAATTACACATTCTTATTTATGTTTTAATAATTGTGTAGATTTTCTGTCTTCCAACCCAATACAGTTATTTCATTCGAAAAATAAAGTAAAACGTTATATGTTTTCTAAGCACAAAACATCCATCCAAACACACACAGATACTGTGGATATAGAGACATTTATATATACAATATCAAATTTATAATTGCATATGAGAACAGATAATGTGGGGAGAGAGACCTAGTGGTGATAATGGACTGCAATTTATTTATACTACAGTAGTATTTGGAGGCCCTAATCGAGGACATGGAACCCAGTATGTTAGGCACCGTAACAACACAGGAAAGATAGTCCCAGCCCTAAAAAAACTGAAATTTAGGTTAATGACAAGATCCGAGGAGTGGCTGAACAAACAAAGAGATAGGGAAGGGGAGAAGGAGGATGAGGTAACTATACTATGAGCACATTTTCATGTAGACTAGCTGTGTCCACAAAGTAGCGCGCTTTTGTCCACTGGTAGTGCCCCACAGGCATCTGTAGATATGGCAGGACCAAACTAATGGAATATTGGGCTGAATATGAAGCAGCATTAAGTCAATGTGGCTCCTGATAAAACTACACCCACAATACTGATTTCAGTTCTGGGCATCTCAGTAGTAGAAAGAAAGAGAAATAGTAGATGGAATTCAGATAAAAGCCTACATTAACGGAACTACTTGCATGAAGAGGAGTAGCAGGATCTGACCCTTATTTACAAATGCTAATCAAAACAGAGAAATGATACAAGGTACACAGAGAGTTTAAAATAATCCATAATCTGGGGGGAATAATTTTTAACAAATACTCAATAGGAAAGAGAAACCTGAAAAGATGTCATACTAAAAGTGTACTAGAGATGATAATAGATAACCAATTACACAAGAATTTGCAATTTAGTTTTCCCAAGGCTATTTTTAATTGCATATGCAGGGGCAGCATGTTACAAGTGAAAAAGGTAATAGTTCTCTTCTCTCTTGATTCTAATGCAACTGTATCTGGAAACACTGCCTTCATTTCTGGAGACCTCATGACCAGAAAGATATTAATACATTGGAGAGAGTTCAGAAAAGAGCAATAAGCGATGTGGGTATTGGAGGGATGGATGGATTTTGAGGACAGATTAAAAAAGCTAACTATATATAAATTTAGCACAAGGATGGGGAGCATAAATTTACAAATATTTGAAGAGAGACAACATCAAAGGGGAATAGGAATTGTTTATTGTGGTCTGACGGAGGCATAGCTAAAGGGAGCTTAGCTAAAATTATTGCGCTGAAATTAAGGAAGGTAAAATTTAGGATTAATCTAAAAAAGCTTCCCTACAGTGACATCTAAGGCTCCATAATAGTCTCCCCTGGGACACTTAAAACTAGTCTGGACAAATATTAGCAAATTCACCATAGGAAACAATTTTACATTTACAGAGCAATTAAAAAAAATTTATTGTTACATTCTGTGAAGAGAAGAAAAGGCTATCTTGGCTTAAAGGGGAAGTAATACATTTTATTAGTGGAAAAATGGGGAAGCTGACAGCAATGAATGTATTTTAGGAGCTAGGAATTGCAGAAAACTAATAAGGGAAGCGAAAGGACACAGGAAGAAATCTATGGCCAGCAGGGTTAAGGACAACCAGGAATTTAAGTATATTAAGAATACAAAGAATCCCAGAGCTGGTCCATTACAGGATGAAAATGATAAAACTGTCAATAATATAATGCAGAAGCTGTCAAATATTTCTGTTTTGTATTTGGGAAAAAAACAGATGATGTATTCCTATCACATGATGATGACATAAATACTTTCCATTCTAAAAGTAACTCAGGAGGACAGCAACTATTGAAGTTACACATTTTGATATCTGCAGGTCTGACTAAAATGCATCCAAGGGTTTTAAAAGTGCTGGCCCAGGAGCAATCTGGATCAGTAATGTTCAGTACATGATTTTCAGTAACTCGGAACACTGGTGAATTTCCAGAGGATTGGAAGAAAGATAACGTTGTAACAGTATGTTAAAATGGTAAATTGGATGACCCAGGTAATTACAAGACTTTACAGAGTGACAATGATCTTGGCCAAAATTTTGGAACAGCTGATACAGGACTCAGCTAAGAATTAGAGGAGGGTAATATAATTAATGCTGATCAAAATGGCATCTGCCATGCTGTCTGGGGTCCCAGAAGGAAATAATTTATTAAAATGGGGTTGTGCTGGCAAAAGTCTAAGAACTGCTGGGCTAATGTGATTCTTGGATGTATAAACAGAATATGGAGTTAGGAGTGGAGATTTTATATTAACTCTGTATTTGGCACTGATCGATCACTATTGGAATACTGCATCCAGTTCTGATGTTCACAATTCAAGAAAGATGTTGAAAAGCTGGAAGGGGTTCAGAGAAGAACCCCAAGAATGATTAAAATAATGAAAAAAACATACTTTCCAGTGAAAGACTCAAGGAGCTCAATCTTACCAAAGTGACAATTTAGGGGTGACTTGATCACAGTCTATAAGTACTTACTTACATGGGGACCAGAAGGTGATAATACAGGGCTCTTCAGTCTTACAGAAAAATGTATAACAAATCCAATAGCTGGAAGTTAACGGTACGCCAGGTTAAACTAGAAATAAGTAACACATTTTTAACAGTAGATAGGATTGCATGGGGAGCAATAAGGTGCTTGTTTGAAAATGTAACAAATGGATAATGACGGCTGCCATAATTGTCAGAGCAGAGACATGATTCAACATCCTGACAGCATATAAGGCACGCTAGATAGGGTGGGTATAGGCCATGAAGTGCCTTAAAAGTGAAGACATATAGTTATTATTTGATGCTGTAGCGAATGTGGAATAACCAGAAGGATGTAGAAAGAGAGGTGATATACCTGAAATGTCATGCCAGAAAAATGATCTTTGAAGCAGCATTGTGAATGGATACAAGTGGGCAAGAGGGGATTTGTGAAGGAAGAATATACAGATAGATATATGATTTATTACAACATATTTCAAAAAGGGGTTTTAATGAAAAATGGGGTTTATGTATTTTTAATGAAGTACTCTAAAAATAAGTTTGGGCAGTTTTTTATTATCTGAGATTTCATGAGAGGACTCTGACTGCAACAGGTTTCATCGAAGCTCTCCAAATTTATCAGAACATTCTCCCAAACTAAAAACAGTTTTCTGCTTATGTTAAAAATTTTAGAAACTATTTTTCTCAACTTTATTTAAATATCATGTATATAGAAAATATTGTGTGTCAGTAGCTGAATTTTTTATTAATCTTTAAATAGGGTAATTCAATGAAATTTTTAAAGTTGAAATGAGAAATGGAACCTGATCTAGATTTTTGAAGTGAGAACAGAATCTATAAACACATGAAAAGTATTAATGTCTTTTTTGTGAAAATTACATACAAGTAAATGAAATACCTAAAAGCCTATGTATAAGACAAAATTTGTGTGTAAGTCCTTTAACAGAGAGTGTTTACAATTCTTGTTCTTTTGGCAAGACTATGAACAAGATAATTGTAAATAAAAGATGGGGCCAGATACTCAGCTGCTGTAAATTGGTGCAGCTCCATTTATTCAGTGGAGCTATTCCAAGTTACCCCAGCTGAGAGTTTGGCCCATATGCTTTAACGTCTTTCAGCACAGATGAGATATGGCTGTGGTTGTAATGTCATGCCTAATTTTGGCTTCAGATTTGGAATCAAAGCATGTGGAAAATGCAGGTGAAATCGCTGAAGTAATGAAGTAAAAAACAAAAACATTTCCATCCTGGCCAGTTGTTCTCCAAGACAATGTCTTCTTCCTGAATAGAAAAAAAATATTTTTTAAATTACAGTAATCATGTTTGCACTTAAATTTAAAAAAAGAATAGTTATTTCTGCTTCTACTCTAAGTGCAGCTGTTTGGACATAATACTGGGTCTGATTCATAGGAAAGTATATATGCAAATTATATTAAGTGTCATATTTTAAAAACATTTGTAGTTTTGACAACACAAATACCACCGGATCGAATCCTGCAGTCTTAATTTAGGCAAAAACTGCTAATGATATCAATGGGATTTTTGCAAAAGACAACAAAATTGTGCCTATTGTCTATTGCCAATCATCAGTTGGTAATTACCCATGGATATCACAGTAAAATTGGGACTTTTGTACAGATCTAAAGTAGGATAGTGTAGTGGCTTTATACACTAATTCTCATTCCATGCATAATACACAGCCTGGAAGCATAAAGGTGTTTGTGGGAGAAGCAGATAAATAAGCAGTCAAGGCTAGCAGAGTTGATGAAGTACAAGAGGCAAGAAGCAATGTGATAAGATACAAGAGCAGATAAATAGGAGCAGGTTAAATTGTTAGTAAGACATTTAATTTATTTTGTTCTAAAGCTTGAAAACACTTTCCAGATTCTGTAAGATGAAAGCTTTAGTCTGAAGGGTTTGGGGGTTTTGGTATTTGCTCAATTGATTTAATAAAGAAACCACATGCTATATGATTGCTTGAATAATTAGGACGCTGTATTCTGTAAATGCATCTGCAGCATCAATCAAGTAGTTCTGGATACTCCAAATTTCTGCTCCAAATCAATTGAATTTATTTTCCCAAAAAGTGATCAATAGGAAAAACAAAATTAGCTGACATCCTAAATCCAAATTTAAAATAAGGTATTCATTCATATTTTGCAATTTCAAGTGCTCAAAGATGGAAACTGGATTATGAAAATTGATCAGACACAAAAATCTGCTGCATCAATTTCCAAACAAACAAAACTCAGTTAGAAACCACAATGACAGAGGCTGTGTAAAATCCTCAGATAAAACAAACTTATAAAACATTAAATGACATGATCACTTTTTGTATCAAAATGTCCTTTAATTTATATAGGAGACACCATTACACGACATTGCCAGGGTTGCTGGAACAATTTATATAGTGGGAGTGCTGACAGCCATTGAACCAAACCGTAAACCCTGTATATAATGGAAACCACTTCAAGCCAGGGAGTGCGACAGCTCCCTTAGTTCCGGCACCTATGGACTTTACCAAGCCTCTGATGCACTGCATTAAATATAACTTTACAAACAGTTGTTTTATCATAAGTGTAGCTTTTTTACATCATGCTGTCTATTGTGGATAGTTAACACTATTGTATATAGATGCATGAATAGGCATGAGCTCTTCTTACCTAGTGAAAAAGGAACAAATGCATCTTTCTTGATGAACTGCCCACTGCTGTCCAAAAACCGTTCAGGATAAAACACTTCTGGGTTACTCCAGTACTTTTCATCAAAGTGTACAGAATAGAGGTTTGTAATTATTGTAGTGCCTTCAGGGATAGAATAACCGCGCACAACTGTATCCTTAGAAGTTGCATGGAAAATACCTAACGGAGCTATATTACAGAACCTTAAAATTTCATGTAGAACTGCTTCAGTGTAAGGCATTTTGCTTTTCTCTTCTAAAGAAGGTATTTTGTTTGGGCCCACGACTAAATCAATTTCTTTATGAACTTGCCCTGTTAGAGAAAAAACCTTTAGTTGCAAAATACATTAATATTTTGTGTTAAGACTAGAAATGCCTTAGTACTTAGTGCAGCACCTAACAGGCTAGTATGGTAGATATTTTCAATGTTTAATTTCCTCTCGTACTCTCATTCCACTGCTGACAGTTTTTTCAAGCCTCAAAGAAATAGTAATTTCACAACAAACTGGAGCCGTAATCTTGATTCCAATGTTTTTCTTTACTCAATAAATTTCTCCTTTCAAGGAGCTCATGAGAATTGGAATAAGTAACATCACATTCTAGATAGCTAAGATGAAGTATATTAAATGCAAAAAGAAAAAATCAAACACAAGAGAAGACCATGTATAGAAAATTCAGAATTAAGAGCTACTTAATTTTTTATCTAATTATCCCAATATAGTACATCACATATGTTGTGTAAAATCACCCACCATTTTAAGAATCTTGAAATAGTTAGGCACCTTATGGTAAAAGTCAAAGGAACAACTTTAGCTGGATTCTGGATTTTTTAAACTTTTTGGGATGTAAATTTAAATTATTTCTCTTTCAAGCTCTTTTTTAAAAATGAGAAAATATAATTGGATCCTTTAAATCAACTCCACACTGAAAAATCACATAATAGTTTGCTCAACAGGGCAACAGCTCATTTACTCTTTTTTTTTCTGATGTACTTTATCAATGTGTTTGCTAATGCCATTAGACAGCCCCTAAATCACATAAAATAGCAGTGATACAGCTTGACCGGCATCGATACAATACATCTAGACAATGAAGATCTATTACCAAGTTCTTAAAATGAAACTAACCTCTTCAATCCCAAAGAAAGTGCATGAGATAGATCAGACCAGAACTTTAGTGCATTTTGTAGTTAGCTATTATTTTTGATACATGTTGAGATTCTCGTGGAAATTGTGTACATAAATGCAGGATATTAATATTACTTACTGCTATGTAAAGAATCTGAACTTGAATCCTGAGCTTATTTTTCTCCCAAGGGCTAGCAGAAGTTGAGATCACAGGAGAATTTTAGAGGAGAGGGATTGCTTCGTGTTTTAACAATACAGTGCCTCTTAAATGATCTGGCTGAGACACAAAACTCCACACAGTGCCTAGTTTCTGTCCCCTGTTGGAAGATGATGTTTTGGGGAAGACCTAATGCAGAAGGGAAGAAGGCCGTATGCTGCCAGCATTGCCAACTTAGCAACTTTGTCACTAGATATAGTGACTTTTGGGTTTCCCTAGTGAGAAAATAAGTGTAAAAGTGACCAGTGACAAATCTAGCGACTTTCACTGCCAATTACAGTGACATTCAGAGAAAGAAGTCATCAATATCTAGTCACAAAATCATTCACAAGCAGCTCAACAGTGTTAATAAAATCCATTCCATGATCTTTTTACTACATTCTGTTGCACACCAAGTCAATGTCATTACATCTCAATTGAGCATGTCCTCAGAAGGAATCACATTCCAGGATTTCTTGGGCTGAGATCACTATAATCTGCAGATGAGGAAAATAAGTTTGTGGAAACTAATTAAATACTTTACTAAAGTCAAGTGCACTTTGGAGAGAGCAGCACATTAGCCAGGGTTTGTTTTTACCCAAATGTGTTCTTTCTTGCCACTCAACAGTAGGTATCAAACCCTGTGATGAAGGAAAAAATGGCTAATGAAGTGGGTAGAGTGGGGGAGGCAGGTTAGCCAGTGAGGAGAGACGCACGGAGGGAAGATGGGGTGGAATGACACAGGGGTACCGTGCCTCCAGGAATGAAGCCCTTACTACAGGATCAAAGGTGGAGCTAGCTTGATTTCAGTTCCACTTTACTGCTTCCCCTGGCCTGGCCTGGCATTAGCTGCCCAGCTGTTTTCAGAAATGAAACCCTGGAAGTGGGGGAAAAAGGGGTCCAGCTAACAGATTTTTGTTTTTAAAACTACTTTCTTGGCTCCCTGCAACACCAAGTCAGGTCAGGTGAATGCCTCTTCCCCCTGGTTCTGGACCCTCCCTTTCACTAACCTGTTAGCTCAAATGCAGGCTGACAAGAAAGGAAGGCTCAGCTGAAATTAACCAACCTCAGCCAACCTGGGCTGCAGTGTACAGAGTGCCCTTCCCAATGAGCAGAGGGCTGCAGTTTCCTTCCCAATGAGCAGAGGGCACCCTCCTTATGAGTGTACTGTTATAGTTGCTTCCAGTATGCAACAGAATGTAACAGCACGGGATGGACTATATTAACACTATTGAGCTGCTTGTGAATGATTGTGACTGTACTTGGTTGTGTGTGTGTGTGTGTGTGTGTGTATAAATATAAAATTCTCTGTTGAATTCTCTGGAAATTTTGTTCGGTGACATTTTGGACTCCTTTTGAGTGTTTAAACAGCTACATCTAGTGACTTTTCAGGGTTTGTCTGGTGACTTCCTGCTATGTGCAGTTGGCAACGCTGTATGCTGCTTTTAAGGTAACAATGATCCTGTATTATGAGGAAATTAAAAGAGAGTAAATATAGCTAGTTATGAAGGTAATTATTAGCCTTCAATTTTTTCACTTCCATCTCATGCCACATACATACAAACATATATTGCTATCCCCTAGATCTTAGCTGCTGACAAGGTGTAGACATATAAATGTGGAGTTTTAGGAAATCCTTCTGATGAAATAGAGGCCATCCAAAATGTATAAGATATTTTAAGTGATGGTCCCTATGCAATTACAATCACAATTTCTGTGGAATCGCCAAGATGTACAGGAGAGCACGGTTAAACCAGTTAAACAAATGTATGAAAATTAAACACTGAGTAGAATTCTCTGCTGGTGTTTGTTAATGAGTACAGCTTCACTGAGGTCAGGGCAGCAGCATCCATTTACATGAACAGAAAATTTGGCCTATCATATATAAAATAGCAGCTTTTCACACAATAATATTTAAGCCACTTAACTGGCCTCTTCCCCAAAGTATTAAAAAGTCTTAGTTCAACCTGAGCACTTACAAGTTGTGATATGAAAAAACAACTTTTCTCAGAAGGTGTGTGAACTCAGAAAGGAAGCTAACTAATGACATTTAATGTTCAAGTTCCTGCACTAAAACTTCAATATGATCATCTTCAAAAACACGTTAGCGTAATACTTCAGAACTGTGCTAACACTAGTTATGTTTTAAAATGCTCATATTGTCTTTTCCCCCCCTAATAATCAATGTAAATACATATAAGTGCATAGTACATAAACCTGTTATGGATTGATGCACTTAAGGATTAAAAAATGGTTCAAAGAGTTACCCAAAATCTGATTTACATTTTTTTGCTGATTCTTGCATTCTTTTGCCAGCCAGTATTCTGAGTCATCATATTGTTCAACCTACACACAATAAAAGTAAATCTCTCCTTATTTAAAAAAAAGTTCACTGAAGTGTTTACAAAAAAAAAAAAAAAACCTTAAAATATTATCCTAATGGTAACTAGATACCCATTTTATCTGCACATAAAATAGCATTGGCATGTCTGTCTGCAATACATTAAGAAAGGGAGATAATGGAGTAATGCACACACATTTTTATTTTTACTAAGGATTAGTATTGGCAACGCCAACACACCACGTTGAAAATGCACTCTAAATTCTCACCATAAAGGCTACAATATCAGTTCCTCAGAAATGACAAAAATTCTTACCTTGAATGTTCGGATAAAGAGCCATAAACAATACTGCCCATCTTAAAACATTTGTTGTGGTTTCCGTTCCAGCGATGATAAGTTCTCCAACAGAGAAAATTAAATTTTTGGTTGAATATGTAGACTCTGGATCATTTCCACTTCGATCCATTTCATCTAAATATGCATCAATGAAATGCTGAGGAGACTGAGGCCTCCTCTTTTTAGAGACACGCTCAATAAGTTTAAGCAAAAAATTATAGACTTCAGCTGCATTCTTAAACAGTTGTTGATGTTTTCCAAAGGGTAATATGCCAATCCAGGGAAAAGAATTATACAAGAACACTGAAGCACTAGCAACTAATTCAATGTTTTCACTAAAAATATCTATCATGTGCTGAAATTCAGTGTCTTCATATGTAAAACGTTCTCCAAAGATAATCAAATTAGTAATGTTTGAGACTGCATTTGTTATCAAGTGTTTAAGATCAAAAGGTTTGCCTTTGTACGTATCAATGGCATCAAGAAAAAACATGGATTCTTCTGAAATTTTGTGTTCAAAGGACTTTTGACCATATCCAAAACAACGAAAGCTGTTTACAGCTAACTTGCGATGCTCTGTCCATCCTCTACCGTATCTAGAGTTCAGTAAACCTGAAAATACATTTTCAACAGTATTTTATGCATAGCTCTATATCCTTATTCAACAGAAAACAAAACTATGAAAAACAGCAGTCCATTCTAAAAGTAAATTCACAAATAGAGATGTCCCAGTGTGGTAATGTTCACTCCAGTGGAGGAAAGATTCAGACATCTCTTTCCTCATTAACATATATAAGTATTGTGACCCAAAGCACTCGTGTATTCACAGCCTACACAGTATTGTAATAATATGCCTCATGGGGTATCATATGAAAAAACATCCTACACGTTATTGTAATAATATGCCTTTTGACGTATCATTTGAAAACAAGTAACTTGCTTATCAGTAATATCATGGTGAAATTTATATAGCAAAATTATATGTAAAGGTATTAATTCTTCTATATGATGTTATTAGGAAATGTTCAAAACCAGACAGCTCTGCCTAGGAAAAAGTTGTTAAACAGGTCTGTCCTTAAACAAAGGAATGTGTGTTTACCCCAGTTTACATGTAAGTAGTAAACAGGATCACCAAGACAACTCGGGGAGGAGATGGCAGGAAACAGAACAATTTGCATTTCAGCAAACAAAGGTGGGGGAAGAAAGAGCATGGAGCTTCCCTCACCACCAGACTCCATGTGCCTTCCTCACAGCCTGAATAAACTTTACTTTGAGGGGTATTGTTCAGGAGAATCCACGTCAGAGATTCAATGGATATAAAAGAAAGGGTCAGAGAACCCCAAGTTATCACTTTCACCTAAGATGACAAAGGCACGAGAACCTCTGGAAGAGATCCTGACCAAGGAGAGAGTAGGTCACCCTCTTGCTAGAAGACTGAGAGTGAGAAAGGCCATCTTGAACAAAGCCTTCAATCAAAACTTGCTTTAGATGTGTGTTTTAACTTTTATTTGCTTGTGGCCATATCTAACTTTATCTCTTATTCTTGAACTCACTTTAAATCTATTAAAAACTATTGATCTAAACCAATAGTGCTGTGTTTGTACTGAAGTGAATATCAACTCCAGTTAATGTAGCAAACTGGTGTGTTTTGTCTCCTTAAAGAAGCAAATTAACTATATTATTTCTTTTAACTGTCCAGGAGAGAGCTGAACATTATAGTGAACATGATTTTGGGAAGTTTCAGGACTGGAAGTGTGTTTGGATCACCCTGCAAGTAGTAACCCAGACTGGTGAAAACCAGTGTGGGGCTGTACACAGACTTTGATGGTCAGAGCTCCTAAACCACAGGTGTATAACACAACAGATACTCAGGGTGTGACCTGCATGATGGTAGGTTAGTTGTGAGCTACAACAGCATATATTGCAAAGCACCCAAGGTTGCAGGGCAGGCAGTGATAACCCCTCATTGGTCTGGACTGCACTCCAGAACATGACATGTATTTATTAGCAACTCCCTCAAATCCTAATGAGAGTTATGTACATCTCTGTGCAAAGATGGGATAATAGACACTTTGTCTCTAAAAAACACCAGCAAAAGAAAACACCAGCAAAACAAGAAAAAGGTTAATTGTTTTCGTTTCAGAGTGATAAATTGCATGGTGTCTATGTCAATGAATACAGGATGGTTCTGGATACAGATAGGTATCACCTTTAGTTCCCCACCCTTACCTACAAGCTCAGAGTGTCAGGCACTTAGCTTATTAATTATGCTATAGCAATTCATTTTTATCTAATATAATGGCCTTCCTGTGTAATACAGAATGGGATTGGGGTTATGCTCTTATTTTTTTATATACTGACACACTTTTAGCTATGGGAGAATATTTAGAAGAGAAGGTTATTCACCTTGTGCAGTAACTGAGGTTCTTCAAGATGTGTCCCCCTATGGGTGGCTCCAAGTCAGGTGTCAGTGCTTCCTGGCACCATCAATAGGAAATTTTCTTTAGCAGTGTCTATCAGGGCCACATGTGAGCAGTAGTCATCTTGCGGTGAAGTTGGCAACTTGACTAGCATGTGCACGACCCAACACCCTCAGTTTCTTCTCTACCATAGAGTCCTCACTGTGAACTCTGAAGTAGAGGGGAGGAGGGGCGGGTAGATAGTGTTCTTGCTGAATAGGCCCTGATGGGGGTTCTATTATGAGTTGTTCGTAACACATCTAGATGCAGTTGGAAATCCATTTCAGTAGTCTCTGAATGGATACTGTAGAGCCTTTGGAATACTCTGTCTTTGAAACAAAAATCCTTGGGGATTTTTGGAAGGGCTTTGTTCTGTCCAAGTAAAATGCTAACGCACGGCGGATACCCAACATATATAGGACAGTCTCCTGTGTATTCGCATGAGACTAGGGATAAAATGTAGGCAGGTGAATCAGTTGATTGATGTGGAAAGAGGATGATATTTGGGGTATAAATTTTGGATGTGGTCTCAGTGTGACTGTCCTTGAAGAATATAGTGTATGGGAAATGAGCCGCAAGAGCCTCTATTTCGCTTTTGTGGATGTAATTACAACCAGGAACACCATCTTCATTGATAAGTGGAGAAGGGAGCATGTGGCTAGTAGCATGAAACGGGCTCTGGGTAAGGCTTTTAAGCACCAAGTTTAAATCCCATAATAGCATGGGTTCGCCTATTTCTGGGTACACATTTCATATGTCTGTGAGAAAACGTTTTGTCATCGAGTGTGCAAATACTGATACGCCATCAACCTTATGGTGAAAGGTGGTAAGTGGTGGTAGGTGTACCCTAGCTAAGCCTGTGTAAAGCCTTGAGTTCTTTAGTTGTAGTATGTATTCCAAGCCTAACGGGAGTGATGCCTTAAGTGCAGATACGTTCTTGTTCTGGCAACATAAGGAGAATCTTTTCCATTTTTGGAGGTAAGTGGTGCGTGTGGTTGGTTTTCTGCTATTTCCTAACACCTGCTTTACTTGTTCCAAACAGATTAGCTAATCATGGAGGAGCCATGCCCTCACGTGAAGTTTCTCCAGGCTCGGGTGGAGGACTTGACCTTCGTCTTGTGAGACAAGATCCCGTCACAGAGGGAGATTGTGTGGCGCACAGATTGCCATGTACTTCAGGTCTGGGTACCAGATCTGCTTGGGCCATGTCAGAACTATAAGTTGGCTTTGTCAGTCTGTATCTAGTGTCTTACTCTTGAGATTAGTGGTATCGGTGCGAATGCGTACAGGAGATGAGCAAGACGTTCCCCTAGGTCGTGGTCCCAGGCCTGCTCATGAGCAAATTTGTGGACATTTGTTGTTTCGTGATGTCACAAATAGGTTGATGAGTAACACCCCCATTTGGAATATGTGTTGTATGATACTGTCATTCGGTTCCCATTCATGGTCTTTGGCTTTGTGTTCTGGCAGCCTGGAAGGTATGAAGTGGTAATAGTGACATTGTGATTTATGCATCAATTCCATAATTTTATGTATCTATGCACAGGGAATGAGAACAGGGTTCTCCCTCTTGATTTATGTAGAACATACATACAGTGTTGTCTGTCATGACTTCTCCCTCTTGATTTATGTAGAACATACATACAGTGTTGTCTGTCATGACTCTTACTATTTTGTTTTTTATCATTGGAAGGAAGTGACTGCACACATTGTGAACCACGTGCAGTTCGAGCAGGTTGATGTGTAAGTTTGTCTCTGGGATTGTATGCTGATTCAAGTTTATGTCCCAGTCGATCAGCAAAGCATCTGTTGTGATCAGTATGAATGGTGGATCCTGTTGGAATGGGATCCCTGACGGGGCTAGCAAAACCCGATCATATTATTTCCAAGACCCATTGATCCATGGTGATAGATGCCCAAGTATGAATAGAATGAGCGCAGTCGGTGACCAAAGATCTGGGTATGTGTAGATGGCACCGGTTGTTGGGAGAGATCGTTCAAACCCTTGACCAATGTTTCAAAATTGTGTCTTGCCCGATGGTGTCTGGGACGCAGTAGGCTGAGACTGTGGGGTTCAGAGTCTCTGCGAGCACTGTCTCTGTCTCTGGAAGTCGTAAGGTCATTGTCTTTGGAAAGTACTCTCCTGGCCATGCTGGTATGGTTGATATCTTCTCCGCCTGTTTGAAAGTGTGTATATGCCTAAGATATGGGCAGTTGTCCAGAAGTCCTTCACGGAGTGAAGGACCTTGCCTGTTTTGGCCAAGAACAACTTGTCTCTGTTGAAGGGGAGGTCTTCTACTTTGTCTGTAAGTCCTTCAGATTCTGGATGAGTGTAGCCATGATGCTCTATGCATGACTGTCGCTGTGGCTGTTGTTTGTACAGCCATGTCCACCATGTCGAGGGATGCCTGTAGTGCTGTTCTTGCCACAATCTGTCCCTCGTTAAGGACTGCCTTCAATTGTTCCTTCCTCTCCTTGGGGATGTCGTTAAAGACCTCTCTGAGTTTCGTGTAAGTGTTGTGGTCATATTTTGTGAGGAGTGCAACATAATTAGCTGTGTGGAATTGTAGAGTTGCAGATGAGTATACTTTGTGACTGAATAGATCTAGCCTCTTCCAGTCTTTTTGTCTTGTGGAGTGGACCTGTACTGGGGTTGTCTTCCTCTTTGATTGACCACAGCTACCACTAATGAATTAGGTTGAGGGCGTGAAAAGAGGAAGTCCATTCCTTTAGTCAGGGACATAATATTTCCTGTCAGCTCTTTTACATACCAGGGGAATGGTGACTGGTGTTTGCCATGCTGTTTCTGCTGGCTCCATTATCGCATCACTAATTAGCAGTGCTATTTTGGACGTAGATGAAGTGTGTTGGATCTTTAGAAGCTGATGCTGGGTCTTGGTCACTTCCTCAAATGGGACGTTTTAGCTGTGTGCTTCATGCTGGAACAATTCTTGGAATTTAAAGTCATCTGCAGCCACAGGAAGCGGTGGCATGTCAGCCTCATCCAGCGATGATGATGAGTTATGGGCAGGTGATGTGTCTTGTTCCGTGTCCACTTCTCTGTCATCCTCCATTTCCTGAGGGGTCACTGACGGCTCCTGTACTGAGGTTGTAAAGGAACATGGTGTCTCTTTTGAGGTCTGTTGTACTGATTCATGTAGGCTGCCCCTGTGTCCTATTACGGCCATTGCATCGGGAATGACATAGGTGGACATATCCATGGGTGTCTGAACCATGGCTGTATATTTCGGCCTCAGTGGTCTCTAGATCTCATATGTCCCAGCATTGGCCCGGTACCGGACAGCGAGGAGTGGCACGATGAAAAGGTGTCCTTCTCTAGACTGTCCTCCTCATTGCTGGAGAATGGTGGCATGATGCTGTTAATACCGGTGAATCTTGGTACCATATAGTGGTGAGCGTGGGGTGGAAGATACTGCCATGTCCTCCTGTTGTATAAATTGGTACAGTAGCATGGACTTCAAAAATGTCAACACCAAAGGACATGGCCCTGAAGGCGCTGTGGTCAGAGACGATTATTTATTGGTTATCTTGGTCTGTGCTGGTGCTGCCAATGTGTTGTAGGCATCGGAGGTGAAGGCATTGGCATTAAAGGCTGTGGTACTGTTGTCTTCACTGGTGTTGATGGTACCATGGAGGAGGAGTTTGGCTTGTGTTTGCCTCTCGACTCCTTAACCCTGCTAGTAGGGCCCCGGTGTGGGTGGTGCCGGAGGTTCCTGGTGCATCAAAGGTGTTCACTCTTGGTGTAGTTGGCACTAAGGATAGCAAACTTGCAGGAGACTGTTTTCTTTTCAACAGTTCTCTCTGCTGAGACGATGTCTCTCTTCTCCTTGCTTTCTTGGAGTAGTGAGTATTTGATGTTTCTGCCAATGACTTGCCGGAGAGTCCCTGACTGGGGAGTTCTGCTGTCCAGATTCAGAAGCTGATTGAAGGGATTTCTTCATGAGAATGAGTTTAAGTTGGAGATCTCGATCTCTTTTGGCTCTGGTTTTAAGGTTGCTTCAGTGAGCACACTTTTGTGGTATGTGCGACTCACCTAAGCAACAGACATACAGTGAGTGGCCATCAGAAATCGGCATTGCAGCCTTACACAAGGAACATCTTTTGAAACCTGGTGAGCCAGACATATTTTAATGTCCCTTGTTGAGGTTGTTTTTAAATGGAATAACTAAAGATTTTTTTTTAAGGGAAACAGAAAAGGGGATGAGAAATATCTAGACTAGTAACTAACTAAACCTAACTAACACTAATAACTGCTAACTAATTCTAATTATTTTCTTTAGGTTGTCTTTCAACACCTCTACAGGGCTCTGTCTCAGGCCGAGGATGGTTGAGAAGGAACGAAGGGGGGGATCGGGTCACATGTGCTAGTCAAGGCGTCAACAGCACCGCGAGACAAATACTGCACACGTGCAGCGCTGACAGACACTGCTACTGAAAATCTCCAACTGACGATATCTGAAGTGGAGCACCCAGAGGGACAGCGCTTGAAGAAGAATTCTTTCTTATGGACCCAATGACTGACAGTGATTTCCTCCCCTCCTTTTTTCACCAACCGATTTCTTCTGATATGGCATTTTGTCTTCCACACTGCTTATCTCAGAGTACATGTTATACCACTACTCCATAATCTGCACAACCTAATAAATTTGTTAAAGTGTTAGTTTTTAGAGTCCTGCATAATTTGAAACCCAGTTACTTGTGAGACTACTTCTCTCTGTGTGTGATTCTGCTACAATAGCTATCAGAGAAGACACACAAGTCAGAGATCCCTCAGTATAAAAGAGAAACTGATGATGGCAGGGCATCCTCCAAGAAGAGACCTTACTTGTATTGCTTGGTCCACCAGTGTGCATTGTTAACGCTTTGTGTTCACTACAAAGCCCATCTTTTCTCTTGGGTATCTAGCAGGTAGTGAGTTGATGGGACAAGAAATACTGCTTTGATGGTAAGGTTATTATGTGAATACTAAATTTTTTTATACTTCTAGGCAGTTCAATACATTAAACCAGTGGTTCCCAAAGTGTGAGACATGCCCCCCAAAGAAGGTGCGGAGGAACATATAGGGGGGAGGGGTACGTGCTGGGGCCCGGGTCAGCCCCCAAGGGTGGGGAGGAAGCAACACCCAGCCCCACTCTGCCCCCAGCCGCAACTCTACCTTGGCCCCTGCTCTGCCCCTAGTCCAGCTCCGGCCCCAGCTGCAGCTCTGTTCCAGTCCCAATTCCACTTCACCTCCAGCCAATCTCCGGTTCCAGCCACAGCTCCACTCTGCCTCCTACTCAGTTCTGCCCTCATTCCCTAAGCCAGTTCTGCCTCTAGCCCCAGCTTCTCCCTCATCTCCAGTTCTGCCCCCAGCTCCACCATCAGCCCAAGCTCCTCTGCTGAGCCAACTGTGCAGTAATGGAGGGGGGATGAGGATAGATTCCATTACTGGTAAGGGGGGAGAGGAGGTGAAACAGGAAATGCTTGGGCACTACTGGGTTAGACATTTTAAAAATGTACTACTGTTTTTAAACTGAATTTCAGACTGACGAATAATATAAAATAATAAGTTAAGTGAACTCAGATGACAAAATGCTGAAGCCACAGTACTATAGTGGTAGTCAGTAGAGATTTCTATAGTTAAGATTGAATTCCAACTTCTGTATAGGCCCCTATTTTTCAGATGTTCACGTTTATGTCCACAATTTAGCTGTGCAATACTTTAAAAAACAAAAACACATTGTTCCATGGGGTGGATTCTGTTCTATACCGATTATTTTATGTCTCTCATCAATATAGTAATCACTGAAGTGCTCTGAGCAACCTGACTAGTGTTTGTTCCATGTAGTCCCTTCTTCCTCTCTCGGAGAAATTGTGTGGGGTTTTTAATAAATAATTTTAACATATTATATGTGCACTCTGTGTTTATATTAGCAAAATGAAGTCAAAGACGCATGGTTTGCACTTGGAACCAAAGGTGATATCTGTATGATGCCTCATATTTGACAACTGCTCCCTTAACTCCTGTTTTATCTATGTCAGTTGCAGAATATGTACACAGCCATGCTTACAGGGCCAGCTGTTACAAAGCATATTTACCTTGTGGGAATTCCCTCAGGGAAGAACAACTTTAAATTCCGGCTGAGCACCAGTGAAGGCTGCCCCAGGACAGCTGCTAAATCAGCACATGCCATGGCTAGTCTAGGCCAGTTTTGCCAACTTGGAACTCATAACCTCTCGGTGGAGTGAGATTCAAGGGTGGTTTGCACCACTACATTCCTGCTTCTGGTGGATTTTCTGTTGCTGGATCCCAGATCTAGATCCTACATCCAGAGATTAATCTAGACTATTACTTCTTCACAATTACACAGAGAGGGTCCACAGTCAAAACACTTCAATTGTGGACAACTCAAGGAGCATAAGGGTTTAAAAGACCCTATTTGTCCTTACCTCAGTTGTTATATTGGGAAATTGATTCTACATAAATTTAAAAGGTGAATTAAGAGATTCAAAATTCTGCCTTTGTCTTTCTCCAAAAGATCAGTTCATTTCTTTAATTCTTCTAGGTTTGTCACAGGCACAGGAAAAAATAATGAGCAAATTATATTTTGAATGACAAAGCATACAAAGGTTTTTTGATTCCACTTGAGTTGGGAAGGATAGCAAGAGAGCTCTGAATGAGAGTGAAAATAGTCTACAGCCATGAAGATTTTAATGCAACATCCAACTATATCTGAAATGAAAAGTAAAATTCATTGGCATCATACTGCCTTCTTCACAGCTAAAATGGAACAAAAGCCCATGCATCCAAAGAGAAGCAAAGCTTCTGCATTCTAAGAATTTTAGTCTTTATTTTGCAAGAATGAATATATATGATGTGTGTGCACAAAATCTGTTTTAGTTTCTTTTCTTGCTACTTAACTATGTTAGTTAATGTTGCCCCAGTTCACTTGGAAGGGAGAAGGAAGGAATGGCAAAATTACCCAGTCCAGCGACCAGAAATTAATATAAAAGAGAAAATGGGTAAGAGAGAAGCAATCTATGTTAGGAGAGCTATCAGGACCTGAGTAATTAAAGCCTGAGGGAAAATAATCCTGAGTCCAAGACGCTGGCAATCAGCATTACAACTCAATTCAGTGAAATGCTTTTTCTTGTAAAATATAGAATAATTCACTCTCCTGGACTGTGAATTCTAATAATTTTTTTTGGTTATGACAGTGTGAGACCAGCTTCCTACTGATCATCCTGAATCCACATTGAAGAAAAACTCATAGAAAACAAATTAACACACAAAAAGGGCCAGACCTGCACGGGAGGCAGGAATGGACACAATAGAAAAAAATATTCAAACAAGATCAACACTGAACAATTGGAAGACTTGAAGTGGCAGATGAAGAAGTGTAGCTTCTGCATAAACTTCTTTCCCTGACCACTGTCAAAAAAAGTGACTGAAAAGTTCCAAAGTCAACAGTGTCCTGGGTTGTGTGTGATCACTAGTGAGGAGGGAGGGGACTCATGTTGCAACCTGCTACCACAGACCATAAGAACATTAACTTTAGGGCTTAAAGAATTCCACTTCCCTTGCTCAGGCGCACAGCCCAAGTATGGGACTCTCCCAGACACTATCTTTAGAAAAGTGTCAAATATTCTGGAATAGGAGATTAAAAGATTGGGAAAGTAATCTAAAGCAAGTATCCAATGTAATAAGAAAATATTATCTTCCCTTTCATGACAGCAATACATACCTCCCATATTTGTCAGCTTCTTGAACAAAGGAAGAGATGGTCTGTCTGCAAAAACTTCACTTTGATGAACCAGGCATTCTTTTACAGCATCATAACCATTCAGTACAATAGCAGATATACCTCCAAGATCAAGACTGAAAATCTTTGAAAAGAACAAATGAACAAAAGTGCACTTGTAAAATTAAACTGCAAGTCATTTTCAAGAATAAGTAATGGAGACAATACTGGAAAAATTACAACTAACCATGACTACAATAAATAATTCTTAAACTGTTTCCAGATTGCAAGTATAAACATTGTTCAGAATAATCTTTTCTCCCTAAACTTTAGATTATAAGTTCTTGAAGGCTGGAACCATGTCTCTCTACGTGTTTTTTTGAACAGTGCCAACTACAATTCAGGCCAAATTCTATCTGGACTTTTGAACACTCCTGCAATATAAATATTAAATAATATTAATAGAAAGATATTGAATTGACAGTTCTATGAAACCCTCTGTTTATTATGAGTATTATTTATCCACAAAATAGGTGTGCCATGCAAGTTTCCCAAAACTATCCCCTACTCTGATTTGCAGGAACCATCTCTACAAGTGAGAAGAAAGGCATGGTGATGAAACTATGTAACCCTGGGTCTCCATACCATGCCACCCTTCTGCACTTCTGCCTGCAGAGCTGAACCCTCAGTAAGCAGCTGCCATACTATAGAATACTATATTTTCATAGGGCCCCTGTGGGGCCAGAGCAAATTGCCCCACTTGTCCCCCCCTACCCCAGGCAGCCCTGGGAAAACTAAACATTTAAAACCCTTCAGCATCTCGGCACAAACCCAGTTTTGAGAAAATTTCTTTTCAAGTGATACCTTTTCAAGGTATCACTGGTCTCAGCATCAGCTACTGCTAAAAGGCACTAAAGCTCATTAAAAGCATTGGACAAATATTTTCCATCAAAACTTTTTTTGGATCAAAAACTAGGGGTTTTTGAAAAGCAGAAAAAATCACGGACAATGTCTGCTTTCCTTCAAAATTTGTTGTGGTTTTTTTAATTTAAAACCTGAAATTAGTCTGCCAAAACCTGAACATGGTCTGGAGTTTCAGAAGTTTGTGGACAAATATTTGCTGCTTGCTGTGTTTGATTGTTTAAAGAAACAATAAAAAAAATTCTGCTTAAAAAAAATACAAAACTTTTGAACCACCTCAATTTGTGATCAAATGCCTGAACCCATCCAGTGAGAGATTTTTCCAGGTTTCTGATACTCTGCTGGCTTCCTTGACTCATATCTGTCTCCATAACTTTGGCTTCATTTAGGTTAGAACATAAGAATGGCCATACTGGGTCAGACTAAAGATCCATCCAGCCCAGTATCCTGTCTACCGACAGTGACCAATGCCAGGTGCCCCAGAGGGAGTGAACCTAACAGGTAATGATCAAATGATCTCTCTCCTGCCATCCATCTCCACCTTCTGACAAACAGAGGCTAGGGACACCATTCCTTACCCATCCTAGCTAATAGCCATTAATGGACTTAACCTCCATGAATTTATCTAGTTCTCTCTTAAACCCTGTTATAGCCCTAGCCTTCACAACCTCCTCAGGCAAGGAGTTCCACAGGTTGACTCTGCGCTGTGTGATGAAGAACTTCCTTTTATTTGTTTTAAACCTGCTGCCTATTAATTTCATTGGTGCCCCCTAGTTCTTATATTATGGGAACAAGTAAATAACTTTTCTTTATTCACTTTCTCCACACCATTCATGATTTTATATACCTCTGTCATGTCCCCCATTAGCCTCCTCTTTTCCAACCTGAAAAGTCCTAGCCTCTTTAATCTCTCCTCATATAGGACCTGTTCCAAACCCCTAATCATTTTAGTTGCTCTTCTCTGAACCTTTTCTAATGCCAATATATCTTTTTTGAGATGAGGAGACCACATCTGTACGCAGCATTCCAGCTGATGGCCTACCATAGGTTTATATAAGGGCAATAAGATATTCTCTGTCTTACTGTCTATCCCTTTTTGAATGATTCCTAACATCCTGTTTGCTTTTTTGACTGCCACTGCACACTGCATGGACGTCTCCAGAGAACCATGCATGATGACTCCAAGATCTCTTTCCTGATTAGTTGTAGCTAAATTAGCCCCCATCATATTATATGTATAGTTGGGGTTAGTTTTTTCCAATGTGTTACATTTATCCACATTAAATTTCATTTGCCATTTTGTTGCCCAATCACTTAGTTTTGTGAGATCTTTTTGAAGTTCTTCACAGTCTTCTTTGGTCTTAACTATCTTGAGCAGTTTAGTATCATCTGCAAACTTAGCCACCTCACTTTTTACCCCTTTCTCCAGATCACTTATGAATAAGTTGAATAGGATCAATCCTAGGACTGACCCTTGGAGAACACCACTTGTTACCCCTCTCCATTCTGAGAATTTACCATTTATTCCTACCCTTTGTTCCCTGTCTTTAACCAGTTCTCAATCCATGAAATGATCTTCCCTCTTATCCCATAACAACTTCATTTACATAAGAGCCTTTGGTGAGGGACCTTGTCAAAGGCTTTCTGGAAATCTAAGTACACTGTGTCCACAGGATCCCCCTTCTCCACATGTTTGTTGACCCCTTCAAAGAACTCTAATAGATAAGTAAGACATGATTTCCCTTAACAGAAACCATGTTGACTTTTGCCAACAATTTATGTTCTTGTATGTGTCCAACAATTTTATTCTTTATAATTGTTTCAACTAATGTGCCCAGTACTGACATTAGACTTACCAGTCTGTAATTGCCAGATCGGCTCTAGAGCCCTTTTTAAATATTGGCGTTACATTAGCTATCTTCCAGTCACTGGGTACAGAAGCCAATTTAAAGGACAGGTTACAAACCAAAGTTAATAGTTCCACAATTTCACATCTGAGTTCATTCAGAACTCTTGGGTGAATGCCATCTGGCCCCGGTGACTAGTTAATGTTGAGTTTATCAATTAATTCCAAAACCTCCTCTAGTGACACTTTAATCTGTGACAATTCCTCAGATTTGTCACCTACAAAGGATGGCTCTGGTTTGGGAATCTCCCTAATATCATCAGCCACGAAGACTGAAGCAAAAAATTCATTTAGTTTCTCCGCAATGACTTTATCATCTTTAAGTGTTTCTTTTGTATCTTGATCATCCAGGGGCCCCACTGATTGTGTAGCAAGCTTCCTGCTTCTGATGTACTTAAAAAAACACTTTATTACCTTTTGAGTTTTTGGCTAGCCATTCTTCAAACTCCTTTTTGGCTTTTTCTTATTACATTTTTACACTTAATTTGGCAGTGTTTATGCTCCTTTCTATTTATCTCACTAGGATTTGACTTCCACTTTTTAAAAGATACCTTTTATCTCTCACTGCTTCTTTTACACGGTGGCTCTTTTTTAGTTCTTTTACTGTGTTTTTTAATTGGGGTATACATTTAAGTTGGGCCTCTATTATGGTGTCTTTGAAAAGTGTTCATGCAGCTTGCAAGGATTTCACTCTAGTCACTGTACCTCGTAATTTCTGTTTAACTAACCTCCTCATTTTTGCATAGTTCCCCTTTCTGAAATTAAATACCACTGTGTCGGGCTATTGAGGTGTTTTTCCTACCACAGGAATGTTATATGTTGTTATATTATGGTCACTATTTCCAAGTGGTCCTGTTATATTTACCTCTTGGACCAGATCCTGCACTCCATTCAGGACTAAATCGAGAACTGTCTCTCCCCTTGTGGGTTTCTGTACCAGCTGCTCCAAGAACCAGTCATTTAAACAAACCCAATTTTTTTCAATCTTTCCTCATAGATCATGTTTTCTAGACCTTTAATCATTGTTGTTGCTTTCCTCTAGACATATCCAATTTGTCTGCCTCTTTCCTGAAATGTGCACAGAACTGGACACAATATTCCAGCTGAGGCCTTATCAGTGCAGAGTAGAGCAGAACAATTATTTCTCATGTCTTTCTTAACAACACTCCTGCTAATACATCCCAGAATTAGGTTAGCTTTTTTTTTGGAAAGTGTTTCACAGCTGACTCATATTTAGCTTGTGATCCCTTTCCGCCGTACTCCTCCCTAGGAACTAATTTCCTATTTTGTATGTGTGCAATTGATTATTCCTTCTTAAGTGGAGTACTTTGCATTTGTCCTTATTGAATTTCATCCTATTTATGTCAGACCATTTCTCCAGTTCGTTCAGATCATTTTTAATTTTAATCCTATCCTCAAACGCACTTGTAACAATTTTCAGCTTGGTATTGTCCTCATACTTTGTAAGTGTATTTCTATGCCATTATCTAAATCACTTATGAAGATATTGGACAGAACCAGACCCAGGACCAATCACCGCGGGACCCCACTCAGTATGCCTTTCCAGCTTAACTGTGAACCACTGATAACTATACTCTGGGAATGGTTTTCCAATCGATTATGCACCCACCTTCTGGAAGCTCCATCTAGGTTTAATTTCCCTAGTTTGTTTATGAGAAGGTCATGCGACACAGTATCAAAAGTCTTACTAAAGTCAAGATATACCACATCTACTACTTCCCCTCATCCACAAGGCTTGTTACGGTGTCAAAAAAAGCTATTGGGATGGTTTGGCGTGATTTGTTCTTGACAAATCCATATTGACTGTTCCTTATCACTTTGTTATCTTCTAGGTGTTTGCAAATTGATTGCTTGATTATGTGCTCCATTCTCGTTCCGGGTACTGAAGTTAAACTGACTGGAATGTTATTCCCTGGGTTGTCCTTATTCCTCTTTTTATAGACTGGCACTATATTTTCCCTCTTGTGTCTTCTGAAATGTCTCCAGTCTTCCATAAGTTTTTGAAGATAATCACTAACAGCTCAGATATATCCTCACTTCAGCTCCTTGAGTATTCTAGGATGTATTTCATCAGGACCTGCCAACTAGAAGACATGTAACTTGTCTAAGTAATTTTTAACTTGTTCTTTCTCTATTTTAGCCTCAGATACTACTTCCTCTTTTCACTGGCGTTCACTAGATATCAAATCGCTACTAATCTTTTTGGTGAAAACTGAAACAAAACAGTCATTTAGCACTTTTATCATTTCCACATTTTCTGCTGTTGTCTTTCCCCCTCATTGAATAATGGGCCTGCCCTGTCCTTGGTCTTCCTCTTGCTTCTAATGTATTTGTAGAATGTTTTCTTTTTACCCTTTATGTCTCTGGCTAGTTTAATCTCATTTTGTGCCCTGGCCTTTCTAATTTTGTCCCTACATGCTTGTGTTGTTTGTTTATATTCATTCTTTATAAGTGGACCTAGTTTCCACTTTTTGTAGGTCTCTTTTTTTGAGTTTCAGATCATTGAAGATCTCCTGGTTAAGCCAGACAGACTCGTGCCATACTTCCGACCTTTTCCTGTGCCTTGAGATAGTTTGCTCTTATGGTCTTAATAATGTCTTTCAAAAACTGCCAACTTTCTCAAACTGTTTTTCCTCTTAGAGTTGCATCCCATGGGATCGTACTTACCAATTCCCTGAGTTTCCTAAATACCTATCTCATAGCTCTCATTCACTATTGAGCAGTCTATGCTTGACTCCATTCAACCAACAATGCCAGCCTCTAATACCCACTTCCTAAATTAAAAAAAAATAATAAAAAAAATTCATGTTTTTTCATGTTACCCCACATGCTTGGGAGGTGCTCCCCATACATATCCACAAAACAACCTCATTATCCACCTTCAAATCCCTCCTCAGTCTCTCCTCTGCTGTAATGCCTACAAAATACATGACAATGCTGTCAGTGCCTATTATGCTGACATTGTTTACTTGTACTCCCCTCTGTCTATATTTCCATTTGTTTTCTCTTGTGTTATACGTAGATAGTAAGCTCCTTGGGGCAGGAGATTGTCTTTTTGTTCTGTGTTTGTACAGTGCCTAGCATGATGGGGTCCTGGTCCATGACTAGGGATTCTAGGCACTATGGCAACACAAATAATAAATAATAATTTTGTCAGGAAATTAGGAATGTTATAGTGTGCCCTCACCACCAGAACACTTCCCTCACCAGGCAAGACACTGCATTGCAGGGACTCTTCCTCTCCAGTGCCTCCCTAAGTTGTTGTTCTTCCAGCCTGCCCAGCTCTCAGTCCAAACCTCTTCCAGGGATAACAGAAAATCTTAACTCAAAATAGACACCTAGGCATTTAAATCTTTAATATAAACACTAGCCCTTCATAGATACCTAAGGCCAGTGCTGTTAATGTTAGGTTACTTGGGTTATAGCAGGGAGAGTCCTTCCCTATCCTGATTCCACCCAGAAATGGCCCCTAGTAGAAGAAGCCCACCCTTTTCAGCTAGCCCACTCAGCCCCTTCTAGATGCCAGAAGACCAACTCTCACTGGTTCTGCTGCAGCTCATCATGAGAGACTTCTTTAGTCATCTCCTGGTGGGATGAACTCAGTGCTCTTCCCTTCCAGTGGGATATTTTCTCATGGTGGGGTGTGTCAAGACTCTGAGGGCCCCAACAAGGGGCAACGAATGTTTGGTACACCTCATCACACACCTCATCCCACATGGATCCATGGGTCTTATCTCCTGTTCCTTCCTATGAAAAGACATCTGTATTTCCATGTTGTATTCCTGACCGGTGACATATATGGAATGCACAGGGCTGTATCACCAGGTACCGTCTTGTGATATGTGGACTGGCGTCTTTCATCACTTGCATCCACTTTAAGTAGGCACAGACACCATACCTATTCCCCGGGCCTGGGTTCCCCTACCAGCCACTGGGGACATGGCACTGAACATGCAGACGACAGTGGACTGCCTGTGATGATTTGGTCTGGAAAGACTTTGTTACACCTCCCAGAAAGGGGAACCATGGACTGACCTGGCTGGAGGGCTGAGTCACAGAAATGAGGCTGCAGTTTCTGGAGCGAGAAGGATAAGAGGACGATGGGAAAGACACCAGCAGAGGAGAGTGCAATGCCAGGTGAGAGCTAATTCCCAGAGAGACCACGGGGAGGTGACACTAGTGATGAGTGTATCCCGCAACACACTTCTTGGGAGTTGTATACTAATACAACTCCTACGTCAACTTCCGATGCATCTGTTTGAAGAATAAACGGTAGCCAGAAGTCTAGGTACCGGAGCATGGGTTGCCTCCATAAAATGTCCCTTAATCTTTTCAAAGACTCCCTCACACTCCCTGGTACACAATATCACTGGTGTGGATGACTTTCTAAGTTTAGTCAAAGATGTTGCCAGGGTGGCAAATTGTGGAATGAAGCAATGAGAATAACTTGTCAGTCCTAGAAAACCCCACACTTGCTCCTTGGTCTTGGGGACCAGGGTTTTCTTCAAGGCTTCTCTCTTGTTCTCAAGAGAATAAGTTCAGCCATTTCCCATAAGCAATCCAAGATATTTAGTCTCTTGCATGCCAAATTTGCACTTTTGGGGGTTTGCTGTGAATCCGGCCTCCCCCAGCAACTAGTACAGAAGCCACAAGGACCAAGTGTGACCATCAGTCTGTGCTGAAAATAACCACATTGCCAAGGTATACTGCTGCAAACTGGTGGCAACCCACATGGTCCATGAGCAGCTGGGGCCCCATGCCAACCAAAGGACATGGGATGAACTGAAAAAGCCTCACGGGCATGGCAAATGCTACTTTTTCCCTCAAATCTAGTGTAAGGGGTATTTGCCAGTACCCTTTTGTCAAGTATGGTGTTATAATATATCTTACCTTCCCTAAATGATCAAGCAGCTCATCTACCTGGGGCACTGGATAAGTTTCAAACTAGGATAGAATCCAGAAATCTATGCAGCACCAGATGGTGTTGTCTGGTTTAGGTAATAGCACAACAGGACTGCACCAGGGACTTCTGGACTCCTCAGTGACTATAAGTTCCAGCATTAACTGTACCTCCCACTACACAACTCCATGAAGCTTCTTAGAGATTTGATGGGTTTTATGTTCAGGCTTTGTCCTTGGGTTTGTCAGAATTTGGTGTGCCAGGACGTGCCTGGCAGGGAGGAGAACAATGAATAGTGCTCCAAGAGGTTCTTGGTTATCCAGAATAAATGTGAGGCAAGATCTGCTACTACTGATACATCGGGGGCACTGGAGGCTCTACCTGTGGTACAGGAGAACAGGGAGATCTCGGGGATCTATACAAAGGTTTTCTTGGCTCACCATGGTTTTAACAGATAAACATGATAAATCTGATCTCACAGTCCCCCTTGCCAAATGACCTGGTATGGACAATGCCATTTGGCCAAATGTTTAATTTCCATATTGGGGACTAGTACTAGATCCCTGGGCTAATAAACCCTCTCTTGAGCACCTTTATCATAGTGTCAGACCTGTATTTGCTGGGCTTGCAGTACATTTTCTTGAGCAAATTGTCTCATGAGACCCAGCCATTCCCACATCCACATGACATAATGTAGTACATTTTGGAAGTGGTATGGTTATTCTTCCCAGGCTTCTCTAAGGATAACTAGAATTCCCCAGGACTGTCAGCCATACAATAATTCAAAGGACAAAAACCCCCTCAATGTAGTGTATGAAGTGCCACAAGCAAAGAGCAGGTTGACAGAGGCTTATCCCCACAGGAGCAAATGTCCTCATGTATGCAGATAACCTGTGCTGAATCATCATATCAGAGAACTCTGGGTCACAAAAGGTTTCCCAGACTAAAGATATGGAAAACCCTGGGCCTAATAAGCCCAAGGCTGTATGCCTGCCAAGATGTATTGGGACTATATATGCTTGTCAATTGCTTGATCAGAGCTCTAAGTTCTATGATTCTACAGTCCATGAGGTCACATTCCATCGGGGAAAATGAATGAGTGATAGGTCCTGGCTTCCCGTAACAAACATAATCAATGTGATTGCTAGGAAAGCCTGCATTAGCAGCTTTTGATTGCAACTCTCAGTAGTCCTCTCCTGGAGATGTGATCAACATCCCGTGTTGCAACAATTTGGTTTGCGTTATGGAGTCCATTAGCTGGCCTCCACTTGCTCCTGAAATCTGCTGGGGGCTCGACAGTGCCTTTCTCATCTTAGGGCTGTGTCTGTGAGCCATCTGGCTTGAAGTGATTAGTTTTACTGGGCCAACCTTTAGCCAGATAATCTGCAATGATCTGAATGGGAACTGCTATTGAGTTGGCATTTTGCAAGAGAACTCAGTTCTGACTCAATGATCGCTGAGTCTATAATGTCTAATGCAACGCAGGTCTCTGGACAAAGCCAATGGATAGCTCAGTCCTTCAGGCATTGGACCATGATGTGGGATCGTGATGCAGAAGAAAAAGGTTCTGTCCAGAATCAGTGTTGATATGTCTCTGGGGACACACCCATCTGATGATAGTCATTTAGGGATCTGGAGCAAAAATCTGTCTGGGGATTGGTCTTGCTGTGAGCAGGGGGTTGGACTAGATGACCTCCTGAGGTCCCTTCCAACCCTAATATTCTATGATTCATTATGGTGTCATATTCTTTAGCGGCCTCATTATCAAGGGCCTGGCAGGAGGCCTGATCTTCCCCAGATAGCAAAGGCAAAGGCAAAAGCCAAGCAGCTCAGATACTCTTAGCCCATTGGGCTATCCACTCAAATATGACCAGGTATGCCTTTGGGTCGTCATCTGGCCCCAACTTGGCAAGGTCAGGCCTGGCCTTAGTGGTACTGTTCCAGACAGGGATAGGCTAGCTATTCACAGAAGCACTGATTCCTGAAACTCTCTGTTGCTGTTGTTGCTATAGTTGATGTCGCTCAAGGCTGTCCATTGGGCTTCTTGTTGTCCCTTTTGGAACAGTCACTGAGCCTCAGCATGGGCTTGCTGTTGTCAAGCAAAAAGCCTTAACAAATCTTCCATTGTCTCCTTTGAGGACCATCACCACTTCTGGTTCCATGTATTATAATGTGCACTCACCATAAAAATGCCCCTCCATGTCAGGGCGCAGCATTTCAGGGACTCTTCCTCTCTAGTGTACACCTGAGTCCTGGTTCCACATTGGTCTGCTGCATCTGCGTCCTAGCCCTCTGGTCAGGCCAGCTCTCAGTCCAGACCCCTTCCAGGGTTAACAGAAAGGAATAAAATCTCAACTCAGAATAGCCACCTGGGCATTAAAGTTCGTAACATAAACACTAATCTTTCATAGAAATCCAAGGTCAGTGTCGTAAAGGTCCCCTGACTGAGGCAGTTACTGGGTTTACAGCAGGGAAAACCTTCCTTCCCTGTCCTGACTTCACTCTGAACAGGCTCCTAGTAGAAAAAAACAGCCCTTTTTATCTGGCCACAGAGCTCCGATTGGCCTCCGCCTGCCCCTGGCCTTTCTAAGTGCCAGAAGACCAACTTCCGCTGGTTCTGCCTGTAGCTGATGATGTGATGCCTCTCTAGGTATCCCTATAGATCTGAACTTGCTGCTTTTCCCCTCCAGTAGGAGACCTTCTTAGGGCAGATTGTGCAAAGATGGTGGGCCTCCAGCAGTGGCTGGCAAATTATTGGTATACCCTGTCACAAGGAAGCTACTGATGACACAGATGATTGGCAGAGCATGAGAGTGAGACTTCCCTCTGACAGAACAATTCAGGAGAGATCTTTAGGTTTCACCCTCTTTAATCCCCTCCTACTAGTTTTCCACTGGAAATGTGCAATAAAGTCCAATGTATGTAATATATGTAACTTGTTTTTTGCTTAACAAGATTACTTGTGTCTCAATCATAGGTACTGGAATTAAGGGTGCTGTTGCACCCCCTGGCTTAAAGTGGTTTCCATTATATACAGGGTTTACAATTTGGTTTAATGGCTCTCAGAACCCTCACTATAAAAACTGTCTCAGCACCTCTGGTCTCAGTGGCAAATGGTGACCTTCATTTTAGTTATTATTTACCTGTAATTTCAATAGTCTTTATGATATTATTAAATGTCTCAAAGCTGCAGAGTAAGGCAGATATAATATTTTTAGCAAACGATAACATGATCCACAGAAAAATACATGGAAGGGTTAAGTACAGCCAGCGAATACATTACATATCTAAAAACAAGAGTCCCGTGGTTACAGGGCAAGGTAAGAGTGGGGTAGTGAGGGAAAGTCATTGCTAACACCCACTAATATCCTTACTTAAATAATTATATATAAATATATGTATGAATGTATGGACTTTATCTGCTCTGTAATTTTTCATCTTAATTTTTAAAATACAAATGGACTTGATTCTTCTAAGTAAGCAAATAAATTGTCTCTTTCAGTAACATGATAGTCAATGATTTCAGGAATTCCTAGATTAGGGGAGGAGCAACCATACAAAGTTCTCAAAGTTGCAGAGTGAGAGAGATGGTGCCATATATTACTGGCAAACGTTTCAAAGTTACAGGTGAGAGATATATGGTACTTCACTGGAATACATATTTTGAAACTATCTTGATACTGTGTCAAAAAATTTAACAAAGGTCTTAAAGCTATGTGGTGAGCTATGTACAATGTCACCTTATGCTTATTCTTTGCCAAGGTCTTCACACTTGCATCAGTGCATGCTATGTCCTGTGTAAAGCTGTGCTGCACCATCCTGTGAATAATGGATGTCTCCACAGGCTGCACTTAGTTATTCTATTGCATTTATCAAAACATCATGTACTATATTACATGTAACTAAGGTCTCAATGCCCTATACTGTGGTGCACGCATCATGTTTAGCAGTGGTTTCAGTGCCCAGCCATGAGCCAGGCTGCACCATGTTTGGTGTTGAACTGGATGGCTCCCAGCAAAGCGTGCTGCCCTGTGTTTGATTACAGTATTAATGCCAGAGATAGAAAAACTTTGCTGTGCCATAAGTAACAGTAGTACCTACATACACCAAGGTTGATTACTGTGCTATGAATAGTGCGATCCTCAACACTCCCTACCCCAGGGATAGACATGTTGTGCTGTAAAGAGTGGGATTTGACACATCCTGCCCTCCCAGAGGGGTGTCCTATATCATAAATAGCAGTGCTTGTGACTCTCCCCAGGGGAATTCTGCACCATGAATGGTGGTGCTCTCGACAACCTGGGGAGAGACATCCTATGTGATAAATAGCAGTGCTCTTGACGCAACTTGGATAGGCTTCCTGTGCCATGAATAGGGACATTGTGCATTAACATAAGAATGGCCATAGTGCATCAGACCAATGGTCCATCTAGCCAAAAACCCTGTCTTCTGACAGTAGCCAATGTCAGATGCTTCAGAGGGAATGAACAGAACAGGCAATCATCAAGTGATCCCTGTCATCCACTCCCAGCTTCTGGCAATCAAAGACTAGGGCAGGGATTGGCAACCTTTGGCACACAGCCTGCGCCACTTCCTGCAGCCTCCATTGGCCTGGGACAGCGAACCGCGGCCAGTGGAAGCTGTGATCGGCCGAACCTGCAGATATGGCAGGTAAACAAACCAGCCCGGCCCACCAGGGTGTTTACCCTAGCAGGCCGCGTGACAAAGGTTGCTGATCCCTGGGCTACGGACACCCCTGACCATCTTGCCTAACATCCATCGAGGGACCTATCCTCCATGAACTTATCTAGTTCTTTTTTGAACCCCTATATAGGCCTTCCCACGATCCCCGGGCAACAAGTTCCATAGGTTGACTGTGCGTTATGTGAAGAAGTACTTTCTGTTTGTTTGTTTGTTTGTTTTAAATCTGCTGTTAATTTCATTGGGTGACCTCTGGTTTTGTGTTATGTGAAGGAGTAAATAACAATTCCTTATTCACTTTCTCACATCAGTCATGATTTTATAAACCTCTGTCATATCCCCTTTAGTCATCTCTTTTTCCAAGCTGAAAAGTCCCAGTCTTTTTAATCTCTCCTCACACAAAAGCTGTTCCATACCCTTAGTCATTTTTTTTGCCTTTCTCTGTACCTTTTCCAATGCTAATATCTTTTATGAGATAGGGTCACCAGAACTGTAGACAGTATTCAAGGTATGGGCATACCATCGATTTATATAGTGGCATTCTGATATTTTCTATCTTATTATCTATCCCTTTCCTAATGGTTCGTAACATTGTTAGCTTTTTTGACTGCTTTTGCACATTGAGCAGATGTTTTCGGAGAACTATCCACAATGACTCCCAGATCTTTCTTGAATGGTAACAGATAAATTAGATCCCATCATTTTGTATTAACAGTTGGGATTATGTTTTCTAGTGTGCATGATTTTGCATTTATCACCACTGAATTTCATCTGCCCTTTTTTTTGCCCAGTCACTCAGTTTTGTGACCCTTTGTAACTCTTTGCAGTCTGCTTTGGACTTAACTATCTTGAGTAATTTTGTATCTTCTGCAAACTTTGTCACTTCACTGTTTACCCGTTTTTCCAGGACATTTATGAATACACTGTGATAAGGGAAGGCCAGGGAGCAGTGGGAGAGGGAAAATTAAGGCATGGTTCCCTGTAGACTAGGGAGAGTTGCTTAAGGATATTTGGAGCACCTGTAGTAAATTAAGGCCCTGTCAGGAACCTAATAAACCCCCCTGCTTCAGGCAGTCAGGGTGTGTGAGGAAGGAGAGAGGACTGGAGCTTGGAGGTGCACTGCTCAGACTTGAAAGATCAGAGAACTGAAGTAGGGGAGACCCCGTCGCAGCGTCTATGGACCAAGGGTAACCCTACCCAAGGGAGGAAAAGGGTAAGAAACCCGCAGGGGTTGAGAGAAGCTGGAGTGTGGAGTAAACCCTGGGCCACTAGCAAGGCCCTTGGCACCCCAAGAGCAGGGGCAAGTGCTGGCGTCTTAGTCCCCTCGCCAAGAAAAGCACGAGACCCACCGTACCAACACTGGCTATTTTGCCACACGTGGTTTCAGTGATGGGATTTCCATGCCGTGAACATAATCCATGGTGGATCATGACCACCCTGCCCCAAGATGGGGGACATGGTCAAATCACTGGCGCAAGCCGCCACCACCCAGCAGGAGGCTACCTGGGCGGCTGCAACAACAGACCAATTGCCTGCTGATGACCCAGGACACCGAAGATTGGGCCATGCTGCAGGAACAAGAGAACCAGGTGAAGGCCCTTACAGAGCTGAGCTGCAGGTATGATGGGATGCAAACCATACGGGCCAGCTACTGTCTGCAGAAAATGACCCACGAGGATGATGTGGAGATATACCTCCTGGCCTTCCAAGAGGACAGCCCTGCGGAAGGCCTGGCCCCAAGACCAGTGGTCAGGCATCCTTGCCCCATTTTTGTGCAGGGAGACTCAGAAGGCCTACTATGATATGACCACAGAGGAGGTGGCAGATTACTCCTGGCTGAAGGCACAGATCCCATCCAGGGCAGGGGTATGAACGGCCTTACAAGCCCAGAGGTTCCATGAATGGTAGTATTGCAAAGATAAGACACCGCGGTCACAACTGTTTGACCTAATCCACCTGGCCCGGAAGTTGTTTCTCCCAGAGGCTCTCAGTTCTGAAAAAATGATGGAGCTCCTGGTGGTGGACCAGTATACAAGTGGACTACCCTTGGGCCTCTGAGCCTGGGTAGGTCAGAATGACCCCTCCACCTATGATGAACTGGTCACCCTCGTGCAGAGACAACTGGCAACCCGTGAACTGTTCAAAACCCCGGGAGGTGAAACATGGCATTCCAGGAAACCAGTCCCAATCCCGAGGCCCCGGATCGTCGAGAACTACAGGAAAGTCATAGCTGGAAGAACAGGCACCAAGGAGCGGCCTGAGGCCCCAAAGGGACCTGGGAATCCAGAGGGGGAGGACTGGGGGAGCGGGTCAGAGAGCCGAAGACAGAGGGCAACCTCCAGGATGAGATATCGCTGTTATGAGTGTGGGGAGTTGGGGTACATAGCAGCCAGGTGCCCCAACAGGGAGGAGTCCATGCAATGCAATCTGGGGGATCCCAGGGACCATTGTGGCCTAATCAGCCTGGTGGGGGTTGCAACGGCCCCACATGAGTACATCAGGCCAGTAAAGATGAATGGTATCCAGACCATAGCTTTGGTAGATTCTGGGAGTGCTGTCACATTGTTCTCAGGGAAGTTAGTGGGGCAAGACCAACTGAGCCGGGCCAAGAGCACTGGAGTGACGTGTTTCCATGGCACAGTAAATTTCTACCCCACAATCCCAATACAAATTGAGATCCACTACCAAGGTGACTGCAGGGGTGGTCCCCAAGCTCCTCTACCTGGTCTTAATTGGCAGGGACTTTTCTGGGTTCGAGACCTACTCCCCCACATCGAGTTAGAGGAGGGCAGTAAACCCAGAACAGAGATCAAGGCGCCCGTGGATGGCCCTACTACAATTTTTGCTGGGTTTTCCCCAAAGATATTTTCACCCCCTGGAAAGTCTTGGAAATCTAGATGGCAAAGGAGGGCAGATAAAAGATTAGGAACCAGGATTTTGGCAGCAAACCAGAGAGCTGCCCTGGTTGGGAGAAGGCCCTGTCAGGGAAACTTTAAGGTAGCACAGACCAGTGGAGACCCAGAGAAGGCCCCCAGCACAAGCAGTAGCACCCCAAGAGAAGGAGGGGAGCCCCATCCAATAGAATCAAGCCAGATTGGTCCTGCATGCGAGTGTTTTGGGCAGGACCAAGCCTATGATCCACTGCATGCGAATGTGAGGGAGTAGGTAGTAGAGGTAAATGGTGTGCCAGAAGAAGGGAAAACCAAAGGCCCAGGGCCATACTATATAATCAAACAGGATCTGTTGTACCAGGTAGTGCCAATAGAGGGGGGAAGTAGCATACTCATCATCCTGGACTAGCTACATGGTACCCCGAAGCCATTCCTTTAAGAAACCCCACATTCAAGGTGATCACAAAAGAACTGGTCTAGGTTTTCACTATGGTAGGCATTCCTAAGAAGATCCTAACAGACCAAGGGACTTCCTTCATGTCAAGAGTAATGAATGATTTTTGTACTCTTGTCAGAAACAGATAAGTAAGAGTTAATAGAACAAAAGTACTTCATATCTCTTTTGCCTGTAAAGGGTTAACAAGATCAGTGAGCCTGGCTGTCACCTGACCAGAGGACTAATCAGAGGACAGGATACTTTCAAATCTTGAGGGAGGGAAGTTTTTGTGTTTGCTGTTAGTTTTTGGTTGTTGTCCTCTCTGGGTTCTGAGAGTGACCAGACGTGCAACCAGATTTCTCTCCAATCTCCCTGATTACAGGTTCTTATAGATTCAAAATAGTAAGTACTAGATGATAAGGCGAGTTAGGCTTATGTTTGTTTTCTTTATTTGCAAATGTGTATTTGGCTGGGAGGAGTTCAAATGTGTATTTGGCTGGAAGGAGTTCAAATTTGTATTTTGCTGAAAGGATTTTACTTTGTACTTGTATACTTAGGCTGGGAGGGTATTCCCAGTGTCTATAGCTGAAAGACCCTGTAATATATTCCATCTTAAATTTACAAGGATAATTTTTACTGTTTTTTCTTTCTTTAATTAAAAGCTTTTCTTGTTTAAGAACCTGATTATTTTTTTTATTCTAGTGAGACCCCAGGGGACTGGGTCTGGATTCACCAGGGAATTGGTGGGGGGGAGAGGTTAATTTCTCTATGTGTTAGGATTACTTTCTCCCTCAGGGAGAGTCTGGGAGGGGGAGAGAGAAGGAGGGGGGAAGGTGAATTTTCCTCTCTGTTTTAAGATTCAAGGAGTTTGAATCACAGTGATCTTCCAGGGTAACCCAAGGAGGGGAAGCCTGGGAGAGGCAACGGTGAGGGAAAGGGTTTACTTTCCTTGTGTTAAGATCCAGAGGGATAGGGTCTTGGAGGTCCCCGGGCAAGGTTTTTTGGGAGGACCAGAGTGTACCAGGCACTGGAATTCCTGGTTGGTAGCAGCGCTACAAGTACTGAGCTGGTAATTGAGCTTAGAGAAATTCATGCTGGTACCCCATCTTTTGAACGCTAAGGTTCAGAGTGGGGAATTATACCATGACAACTCTGCTCTGCAATCAAGCCTTGCGGACCTCTGTCTATCATCCCCAAGCAGATGGTTTGGTCAAGCAATTTAACTGCACTCTCAAGAGCATGATCTGCACTCTCAAGAGCATGGCCCAAGATGGAAAATACGGGGATACCCTCCTACCATATCTGATGAGAAGTTCCCCAGGCATCTTCTGGATTCTCTCCCTTCAAACAAATTGCCCAAGTGACCCCCACAGTATGAGAGCATTTGGAGAAAGCACAAGGGGCCCAATGAACCTACTACAACCATTGTGCAAAAACACAGAACATTCAACCAGAAGAACGGGTGCTGGTGCTGTTACCAACAACAGAAAGAGAGCTCCTGGCCAGTTGGCATGGATCCTAGGAGATCGTGGAAGCCATTGGATAAGTGAATTATTAGGTGAAGCAGCCAAACCGCCAAAGGACAGAGCAGATCTACCACATCAACTGACTGAAACCCTGGCTCGATCGGGAAACGTGCCTGGCTGTCCTGCCAGCTCCACCCCAGGCAGATGGCCGACAAGGGCAGGTAAGGATATCCCCTGAATTAGCCCCAGAACAATGAACAGAGGTTGTCAAATGATCCAGCAGAACCAAGATGTGTTCTCCACACAACCAGGCAGTAGAACACTGATCCAACACCACATCGTCCTGGAGCAAGGGTGACAACAAAACCATATTGCATACCAGAGGCAAAAAGAGAAGAAATTAGGGCAGAAGTAAGGAAGATGCTAGAACTTGGGGTGACTGAGGAATCCCACAGCCAGTGGTCCAGCCCTACTGTCTTGGTCCCCAAGCCTGATGGCACCCTGAGGCTTTGTAATGATTTCCGGAAGTTAAATGAGGTATCCCAATTTGATGCCTACCCGATACCAAGTATTGATGAGCTGGTGGATCAGTTAGGCAAGGCCCAATACTTGACCACCTTGGACTTGACAAAAAGCTATTGGCAGATCCCACTGGCTGAGGATGCCAAGTCAAAAAACGCTCTCTATACCCGACAGCCTCTTCCAATATACCATCCTCCCTTTTGGGCTCCATGGGACCCCTGCAACTTTCCAACGATTGATGGACAGATTACTTCGACTCCATGCCAAGTATGCTGCCGCCTATTTAGATGATGTGGTAATCCATAGTCCTGACTGTGATACGCACCTGAGGAAAGTGGAAGTGGTACTAGATGCTCTTAGACAGGCCTGCCTCACCGCTAACTCATCCAAATGTGCAACAGGTTAGCCAAGGCCAGATACCTTGGGTATGTAGTCGGAAGGGGCCTGGTGAAGCCCCAGTGGAACAAAGTGGAGACAATACAGGAATGGCCCCACCCGATCTTCAAGAAGCAAGTCAGAGCATTCTTAGGGATGGTGGGGTATTAGTGCCAGTTCATCTCTCACTTCATCACAAAAGCAGCGCCTCTGATGGACCTGATAAGAGCTTGTGACCTGGAGATAAGTCTGTGAAAGTTCTTTTGCTGCCTTGATCCACTTAACTAACGACGATCCTTTGCAGTATTCAAGTGCTCACAGCCCCCGATTTCAAAAAGAAATTCATCCTACAAATAGATGCCTTGGAGGTAAGACTTGGGGCCATCCTTTCACAGATGGTGGAGGATGAGGAGCACCTGATCCTTTACCTCAGCTGAAAGCTCCTGTCCAGGGAGCAACTGTATGCCATAGTAGAAAAGGAATGCCTAGCAGTTAAATGGGCCATGGAGATTCTATGGTACTATCTACTTGGACGGCAATTAATCCTTGTGATGGACCACACCCCATTCCAATGGATGCACACAAACAAGGAGAGGAATGCACAACCTTTCCACTTCCGGATATAACACAGGGCCAGAAGACAACACAGCAACACGGATGGACTGTCACGACAACACTGTCTCTCGTCCCAAGTAGCCCAGCCCCATGGTGTTGAGCGGAGGGGAGGGATAGGGGGATATGTGATACAGGAGGGCCAGGGAGCAGTGGGAAAGTGGAAATATTGAATAGTACTGGACCCAGGACAGACTCTGGGGGCCATCACTATTTACCTCTCTGCATTCTGAAAACTGACCAATTATTCCTACTCTTTATTTTCTTTTAATCAGTTACAGATCTATAAGAGAACCTTTCCTCTTATCTCATGACTGCTTACTTGTTTAAGAGCCTTTGATGAGGGACCTAGTCAAAAAGGCTTTCTGAAAGTCCAAGTACACTATATCCCCTGGGTCACACTTGTCCACATTTGTTGATCCCCTCAGAGAATCCTAATAGATTGTTGAGGCATGATTTCCCTTTACAAAAGCTGTGTTGATTCCTCCCCAACAAATTGTGTTTGTCTGTGTCTGATAATGCTATTCTATACTATAGTTTCAACCAGGTTGGCTGGTATTAACATTAGGTTTACAGGCTTGTAATTGCCAGGATCATTTCTGGAGCCTTTTTGAAAAATTGGTGTCACATTAGCTATCCTCCAGTTATTGGGTACAGAAGCTGATTTAAAAGATAGGTTACATACCACAGTTAGTAGTTCTACAATTTCGTATTTGAGTTCCTTCAGAACTCTTGGGTGAACACTATCTGGTCCTGGTGATTTATTGTTTAATTTATTGTGAATTGTGAATAGTGGCATTTTTGATAGCCCCAGTGTGTGTTCTGCATTGTGAATAGTGGTGCTGTCACCACTAGAAGAGATTCCAGACACAGGAATGGTGGCATTCTTGGGAGGCAGGGGAGGAGGGCATTCTGCAACCAGAATAGTGGCACTGTTGCGACCCAGTCCCCTCAGTGGGGCATCGTATGCCAAGAATAGTGGTGCTCTCAACATCTCCAGGAGGGGTCTGCACAGGTTCTAGGAATGGGTCACTCTGGGTGCCAACTTCAAGGTGACAGTGTACTGCTCACATTTTTTTTTTATTAATTGGCTTGCCTTTCCCCCGTCCTCTGCTGATTGGTTGGCGGTGAGTTGTTTCTTTTGTGACTTGGCCACTACCATTTTCCACCCTAGCTGGCAAAAAAGCTAGGGCCACTCCAGGTCCTGCACTCTGAACAGTGGTGCTCTTGACACCTTCCAGAGTGCCACTGTGCGTCACAAAAAGTGCCTGTCTTGACACCTGCCGGAGGAGTGTCCTGCACTGCGAATAGTGGCACAATGGGAGCACCCCAGAATGGTACGTCCTGCATGATGATTAGCAGTGCCACGGACCTGCCCCTGGGATGAGGCATCCTGCATGGTGACTAGCAGTGCCATGGACCTGCCCCGGGACAGGGCATCGTGCATGGTGACTAGTGGTCCCAGGGATGTGCCCCTGGGAAGCGGCATCCTGCAGTGAATGGTGGTGCAATGGACGTGCCCCGGGATGGCACGTCCTGCATGGTGAATGGTGGCGTCTGGTGCACCGTTCAATGCACCTAGCTCTTGGCCGGGGTGTGGGGGATCGTCCCTACTGCCCCTCTCCCAAACACTCCCCAGGCTGGTAGTCGGCGAGGATGTGCTGAAATACCTGGCCATGGACTTGGCTCTGCTTCTTCATATAGATATGCGGCTGCTCCGCGGCCAGCGAGTAGATGTTGCCGATGAGGGGCAGCCCCCGGGGCCCCGGCGGGAAACCGGGCGGCCGCCTCTGCTTGAGCAGCTGCCTCACCATCAGCGAGAGAAGGAGGAGCAGGAGCGCGCCAGTGCCCACCGCCGCGAGCAGCTGGCCCTGGGACCACATTCCCGCGCTCCGCCGCTGCCCCCCGCCAGCGCCCGACTGCCCTTTTCCCCGCCCCTTCACATCGCCACGTGAGCTCGGCCTTCCCTCGACCGCCCTGATTGGCCGGCGGACGGGCTAGTCAAGAGACTCCAAATATGATTGGCGGAGTCAGTCCGGCGGCCGCTCTTTGCCGGCTCCTCCTCCCCCTTCTCAAGTTCTCAAAAGGGGCCGTTGGGATTTCGGGCGTGGGAGGGGTTGATACTCCCCTTTGTGACCAGTGCGCGTGTAACCCCTTTGTGTGCTGCTTCACCCAGGCAGGAACGAGCCGAGGCGGGCTGGTTACATAACTGACCCTCGTGTAGCTGGCAGCAAAAATATTTGCTCGGGGAGTTGCCCCCCCCCTCCGGCCAACTGTGAACAGTCCAGGACCCCGACTTCACCCTAGCGCCCCAACCACCAGTCTCGCAGTAACGTGACTGGGGAGATTAGTGGGCAAGATCCTTATGGGTTGTTTCAACGAGGGCTGTCACCTGCGCTTGCCTGGCAATAAAGGTCGCTGCCGGTTACAAATAGCCCTGTGGTGCAGCCCATGCAGCTTCCTCAGAGAAAGCCCCAGACGAACGAATTAATAATCAGTCACCCTGTGCCTTGCAAACAGTAGTGAGGAGCAGACACGTATAAAGCACCTCACTAGGAAGAGAGGGTGGGAGGGAGGCAGCTTGAAAGCTGGCTAGTAACTGCTTTGGGGGGCTTTTTCTGCCATCTGTGCCTTACAAAGTTGTTTGAGCAGGCTAAGATGCAATGCTTTAGCAATATGCTTCCCCTAGACTGAAATAATCTTCTGCTGAGGTCAAATGACACGCCAGCCTTCAGGCCAGACTGTAAATCCATAAATGAGGCCCTGGAAAGACCTTCTGAGCAGAAGTTTTAAAACCAAGCTATGGGGAAACATTTCAAAAGTAATTACGTGATTTAAGAGCTTAAATCCCAGGCTCCTAAATCACATAGGCGCTTTATAATAGTCTACCATATGTGATTGTTTTATTGGTTTGGAGGGATGTGTATGCCAAGTGATTGACTTTTCCATCTAAAAATCAAAAAGATTACTATTGTGAGTAAAATGTTATGAACATGTTTGAGGCAGGAAGCCATTTGTTATTTAAGTCATTAATTAAGAAAGGGGTCTTTAACTTTGGAAAGTTTTTCAATTTTATTTTGCTAGCGTCCAAGTGTGCTACTTTAAGAGACAAAATGCAAACTAGGTGTTTGAATTCCTGTCCTGTGGCATCATACTATACCTGCCCATGATTGAGGGGTTTAAATATATTTCCAGAGAAAGGTGATTAAATTGGGAGGGGAAAGTGAGAGAAAAGGAGGAAAAAAACAAGTCTATTCCAAAGAGGAGGTTGACTGACAATAAACTCAAGATTTTAGTTTTTTGCACTATCTTTTTATTTTATTTAGGTATGGGAGCTTATAAAAAAATCATACACAGAAAGGCCAAAGCACTGTACCAGTTCTACTCTACTTTCCCCTCCATACCTATTCTCTCTCTCTTCTGGCTGTAGGGTGACCAGACAGCAAATGTGAAAAATTGGGACAGGGTGGGGAATAATAGGAGCCTATATAAGAAAAAGACCCAAAAATCGGGACTGTCTCTATAAAATCAGGACATCTGGTCACCCTATCTAGCTGCTACACTATTGTATCTTTGAAGTGTGAATTGCAAATCAAAATTTAATAAAAGCACTGTTGCACTCCATTTTACATTCTTTAGCAAGAAATTACAGTAACTGAAGTATTTGGAAGAAACTAAGATTGTCTCAAACACTGGGTAGATTGTATTCAGCAGCACTTTCTTAGAGAGAGCTAAGTAGATTTTTGCTTAGGGTTGTGCCATTTATTCCCAACATTGCCCAATAATTTCAGTTTGTCAGTTTTGATCCTCTGTGCTGATGATAGCTTTTGCAGGATACAAAAAGTGAGAAAGGTATTAAAAAGATGTAATCATACAGTGATATGATATGGTCATATGATCATCTTGAAAATTTATAATCAGTAGAGCACATGTAGGGCCGGCTGCCACCCCAAGCTCCGAGAGTGCAACTCTCCTAAACAAAAGAAAATGGCCGGAATGCCGCCCCTGGAATTGTGCTGCTCCAAGCACATGCTTGTTTTGCTGGTGCCTAGAGCTGGTCCTGAGCATATGTACAAATGTGAAGAGCATTACCGGTATGCTGCTGTAAGGCCAAGGTTGTTCGTAACTCTAGGTAGCTGATTTGCATTAACTAACGAGCAAAAATCCTGGTGAAAACAAGTCAGTCTGTAGTTTTCCTATCAATTAGCAGGACAATGTAAACCCTAGGATCGCCCATAATCTTTACTTTGTCGTACTAACTCATGTGAAAACTACAAACTGCTTTTTCTTTCATTGCTTAAATATCTTCTGCAGCTATCACAAAATTGAATTGAATTCCCTACATGGAAATTCCACAGTAGTTTGTACTGAACCTCCATGCACAAAGATGGAATATCTTTTATTAAATTGAATCTTTGGGTGGAACAAAAATGAACATAAAGTACAGAGTGCCAGTGCTCACAAGTACTTCCCTGAATTTTCTCTACAATATTTGGTGATTCTTATTGACAGATTGCTAATTATGGATTTATAATTTGCTCCAATTTTGAGGTCTTAAATGAGTTGCTTAATTCTCTCTCTTCCCTCATATCAATACCTCACTACTTCTACTTTAATCTTTACTAAGGAATCCACACATTTCTTCCTGTCTGTAAGAAATTGTCTTAAAGCCATCCCAAACTTTCCAGCATATCAACTAAATTTCTTCTTTAAACTATCAAGTTGCAGATTATGTTCTCCCCTCAACCAGTCAAGCTGTCTGAGTTCCAGCATATGTTCAACTTTTTACTGTAGATTTGCCTTTCATTCAGAGACTCATGAAGGATTTTTTTTTCACACACTATTGTAGAATTAATTAGGTGCATTGTTACTTTACAATCATTGTGAAGCATTAGGTTTTGGCCACTATAGTAGTCAGGATACGAGGATGCCAGACTTGAAGGACCAGTGATTCTTATGATGGTTCCTGTGACTCAGTCACCTCCACACAATTAGATTCTATGATTTCACCACCACCACCCTTCTCCTTGGTCATTTCAGAACTGTGACCCATTTCTGCTCCCTATCTGTATTAGTCCAGTACTGAGGTAATTTAATGTAGCCATCACACATCCATCCTTAAATTTCACAAAGATTAAATTAATATGGATTCTTCTTCCCAAACTACAATCCAGATCACTCTTCTCAGTGACAATCACTTTCATGGCCTTTACTGGCCATAAGTTAGCCACTGAGAGATCTCAGGTAGTGCCTCAATCTCACTCTCGTCTTTGCCAACTGTTTCCAGGGTTCTTCTGTTATTTAAATATATCTGGATGGGCACCATTTGTATTGAGCTTGTATAGGATAAGAAAGAAAAGAAAAAATAGATCACTTTGGCAGCATTATTTTGAATGGGATAGATGGGAATGAATCTAGTATAAAAATATTCAAGAGGAGGAGGTTAGGGCATGGAAGAGCAATTTGGCCATTTTGATAGAAAGAAAGGAGTAAGATTTATATAATGTGGAAGAAAAAGTAACCGGATTCAGGCCTGATTTGGATGAAGAAGAGAAATAAAGAGAGGAATTGAACTTGACCCTCACCCAGCTAATGTGCTTGGGTGGCAAGGAAGACTGTAGTATTATCATTTCTGATAGAAAATGGATGTATTAAAGAACATTCAGGAGGAACAATGAGCTCAGTTTTGGCCATTTTGATCTTAAGAAGATGTGGAGCCATCTAAGATTAAATATCTAAGAGGTACTGAGAAATCCATGATTGAATACAGAAGAAAGGTTGAGAGGGGATAAGCATATTTGAAAGTTGCCAGCACAGAAAGGATAGTTAAACGCATATGAGATGATCAGGGTACTCCAGGATAAGATGATGAGGGAACATACAAAGGGGCCAAGAGCTGAGCCATGAGAAATTCTATCAGACGAGTTACGCTCTCTCTATCTAGTCACTGTTCTTTTTGTATCTTTTGGGGGATCTTGTGATATCTCTGTTATACTCTTAAGACAATAGGAACAATTTCTAATTTCCCTCTGTATCTCACAAGCTTGCATTCACCCCTGTTACTTATTCTCTTAACTCAGTAACCCCCTATTTATAGAACACTAGCTACTGCTTTCACACTTCTCACAACACAAATATGTTGGAAAAGTTATAACCAGGTTGGAGTTTTCTCCCTGAAACTCCAGGATTGTTTCATACATGATATATACTAGTATTCTTGTCCACATAATTTATAAATAGCATACTCTACTAGAAAACATGTTTTATATCCTAGACAAATAATGTTAGAAAAACTTTTCCTCTTTCCTTTTCCTTTGAAAGAGAGAGATCTGTAGAAACTGTGCATGAAACACACATGCTAATTACTCAACAAAATGACATATGAGAAACTCATTTAATAAATCTGCTGGCAAACACAAGATTTTATCTATGGGAGTTAAATAACACTTTCGTAACACACCCATAAAAACACAATTACCAGTTTCTAAATTACAGTCTCTGGCTAGCTAAACCTGCATGAGCTATAGATTCATAGATTCATAGACTCTAGGACTGGAAGGGACCTTGAGAGGTTATCGAGTCCAGTCCCCTGCCCTCATGGCAGGACCAAATACTGTCTATGGTACTTTGTAGCTGTGTATTTCTCTTGCCAGCTTGTTATTCAAAAGCTGAAAATTTGCACTTTCTCAGACACAGTATTGCCAGCCCTAAATGTTAAAAAATTATGCATCAGGTCCCCAAAATTAAGAGATTGGCTTAAAAATTAATTGAGATTTTTTTTAAATAGTCAATTCTGGGATATTTTTGTTTGCTTTTGAGCCTTCAGGTGCACTTTAGTTACATTTAAAGTTGCAATTAAATCATGAGAGCTTGCACCACTCCAGTCAAGTGAGTACAATACTTACTAATGTACTTTTATTCCAGATGTGTAGCCCTTACCTTGATCTACTCTCTATCAGAAATACAGAAAGAGATCTTCTACAGAAGCCTGACGTAAAAGACTAGCCTAGATTTTTGGCCCTGCATTGTCTGCTTTGCAACACTCTGGCAACACAATTTGGAATGATGAAAAATAATCTTAAAAAGCTAATTGCTCCCAGTCCACCCACTGTAGAAGGCATATCAGAGAATGTAAGGATGTAAGTGGGTATGGTCTGAGGATCTTGTGCTCTAGTGATCCTGGGTCAATTGAATGGCTCCTATTGAGCTATCAGTACTAAAGCTGTACTAAGTTGAACCGGAACCAAATCAGCTCCTTCTGACTGCTGGGAGTGGGAAGGCAGAAGGGTGGTGTAGCCTCTTCCTTCTTCATTATGTCCTGTGCTGAGTATACCTGGGCTGAAACTGAAGACCTAGTCTGTAGTTTCTCCACCTAACTTTTGCTGACATCCCATTAATGTATAGGGCACAATCATGAGACTCCCACTCGTGCAAGCAATCAAGTGTGTGTGTGTGTGGGTGGGTGTGTGGGTGTGAGCACATATACATATATATATATGCATATGCATAACAAGATTAATTGTCCATTCTGATCTAACTTTTCAAATAGAAATGGAGAACGATATCCACCCTCTATCTCAAATGCAAAATGTGTAAAATTAAACAGATCTACTGAATTTAAATTAAGGTAAAGTTTCTGGACCAGATTTTCTCCCCTCAATCTGTCCCCTTTATGCTGCTCCAGAGGTGTAAAGGAGCCATATACTAGCCATATTTGGTAAACTAAGCATTCCTCTTGTTGGGTGAGCCCTCAGCTGGTATAAGGCCAGTATAACCACCTCCTACCTCACTCTCCCCCTCTATCTCAGAGGAGGGCATGTATGGAACACTGTTGTGCTTTGGTAATTTACAGCTGGCAGGAGATCCTGATGGGGCCCATTGCCAGCTGGCATGAATTAGGGCCTAGGACTTGCTCAAACGAACAGTGGGTCTGGGACTGGAACTGTGTAGGACTGAGAATCAGGGAACCATAAATGGCTCCCTGACAATTTGTTCCTGTCTCCTTTGCTAAGTAGATCTCGGTGCAGACTAGAATCTGACCCCGAAGTTTTAAATATTGTGTCTTACTTAAAAGAATATGTTAAGTTAAATTTGTTCTCAAATTTAGATTTTATAAAAACAAGCTTTTACAAAATCCAAGACCAAAGGCAATGTTTCCATTAAGTTAAAAATAATCCAATGTAAACAGTCTTTTAAACAAAAAAAAATTAAAAAAATATTACTCTAATGCTTGGACTTCTTCCAATAAATGATTTACTAGGGTCAGTTTAAAAAACGTATGGTGAAGATAATAACCTAGACAAGTTTTTTTTTTGTTGGCTTTTTTTTAAAGTGTCCCATTCATTTACATTGTTTTAATATCAGAATGATTTTTATTTAGGTTTGAAGAATAAAAGTTATTCAACCTTATAATTTGTTTTGTAATAATATTTACTAAGGTCTATCTGATTATCACATTACAACACCTGATGGTGTGTGTCCTCCTGGAATATAATCACTTACTGTGATTATTTTAACATGACTCATACACATATAAATATATACACACCTTATTTCTTAAATTTAGATTACCATTTAATAATCTGCAGGTGTATTTTCTTTGGAGAGAAGGAGTTGTATTAAGGGAGAGATGAACCAATTACCTGACAACTCTAAACAAATACAGACCCAATTTCAGTTCACGATGTCACAGTCTTTCGAGACATACAAGCCATAGAAAGTCCATAGATTGTGTCATAAAAAAAACAGTACCAAACATTCATTGTACATTATACTATCCTCCTGCCACAACTATATAACTCATTTGAGTTACTTGAGTGCTATTAGTCACCAGACCTGCCCTGTTAGTCACTGTGGTATGCAAAGTCCCATTTTATTAATGGAAAGCCCTATGAGAGCCTCCCTTTTCTTCCTGATCTCTATCTCTGTATTTTTCCCCCAGGAGGAAGAGGTTTGCAAGCCCCTTGTGCCCCTTTGCTTCCTTTCTCTGCGTGACAAAAATAGCTAGGAAGAATATTATAGACTAGATAGAGAGGCCACACTCCAAATATATCTCTTTAATCTGTCTAACCTATCTGGCCATTCCCCTTATCCCTGTAGTATCTGTTAATTTTATAAAATCTATAAATTTGTATGAGTTAACTACACATAAAGCTGGATTCTCCCTCAATCAGGGAGATCTTCACTCTTCTTACCCTTATCTGACGAAGTGGGTATTCACCCACGAAAGCTCATGCTCCAAAACGTCTGTTAGTCTATAAGGTGCCACAGGATTCTCTGCTGCTTTTGCAGATCCAGACTAACACGGCTACCCCTCTGATACTTACCCTTATTATTTTCTGCACCATTTCAAGAACAAGGCAGAATGCAGTATATATTTAAAAAATATAATTCTCAACAGTGTTACTATATTAGCCTAGAAAAAATGTAAACATCTGGGAAGAATCCAACCTGCTCATATGCTCATTGAGTCATTTATGCATTCTCAAGGGACCAACCAGTTAGTGAACTTGTTGGACTCACAGATTGGGCTTTTGAGCAAGCACTGGCTGAAGAATGCCTGATGCAGCTTCCCATGGTAGTTACAGAGAAAATACTTCCATGATGGGGTCAACCTTAGTGATTATGTAGTTCAGGAAACTTCAAGAAATTTTGCAGGGCAGATGTTCATTTAATGGCCAAATTGAGATCTGGCTGAAACTCTATTTACTTTTATAGAATTGAGGCCCACTTACACCTGTTCTGAATTTGGCCCTTCAACTGGATTGGACGAGCAGTACTCAAAAAGAGATTTGGAGAAGAACATCCAGATTTCTAGTTAATGCTAACAAAAACAAATTGGAAAATATATAAAACCTCATTTTCAGAGTTTAAACCACTCTCCATTAGGTTGTTAGGGTGAGACCTACTTGGAAGGCTACTTATCCCACATCTGCCTATTGCAAGGTTTTTTGCACTTTTTTTGAAGCATCTGGTGCTGGCTGGCCACCATTGAAGGCAGGATACTGGACCAGATAGACCATGATTCTGATCCAGTAGCAATTCCTATGTTCCGTAGGTTTCCCTTTATAGAAAGGGACTGTTTAACTCTATAGACAGACTCTCATGCTGTAATTTATTCTACCTGCCTAAGGCTCAGTTAGACTCTGTGCACCCCTGTATTATGTGCATGGAGAGAGTGGGGCATGAATTTAATTCCTCACAGTTCACTGGCTCTGTATGATAAATGTGGATCTATGGCACCATCTCAGCACATGCCCATTGTGTATGTCTGTGGTGTTCAATGTGGAGCCACTGTGGAGAGTGGCTGTTCTCCCTGTTTCCTTCATGCGCAGCTCCTTTGTGCAGTATATAGGCTTGTGTTAGAACACATTAACTAACACCATACTAAACACACAGTGTAAACACTATTATTTTAACACCATTTCAGCTGGTGGTGCTTAGCAGGGCTAACCAGGCTCAGAAGACACAATGGGAAGGTCTAGAGTTGGGGAAATGGTTAAGTTTTAAAATGTGTCAGCTAAAACTTTTTAAAATTAACAATTTTAAACAAGACTTTGCCCCTACTGTAGACAGGACAAGTCCTGTTATTGAGAAACCTAGGCTTCTCCTATTAACATAAATAAATAAATTAAATAGAAAATCGGTTCATTGAAGAGAAAATAGCTTTACAGATTTGCATCTCTAACAAAAACAATCAGAATGTAGCTTTTTAAATTATTTTACAGTGAACCCATCTCTATCTATATGTTTGAGAGAAAATATTTATGTGGATGTGGAAAGCTGGATTCCTTTAAGCAAATGTATTTTGTTGTGTATATACACACACACACACACACACACACACACACACACACACACACACACACACACACACACACACACACACACACACACAACTGTACAGGCCATGTTGAAAAGACTAATGTAATGCCTGTGAAGCAAAGAATTAACTGTAAACAATGACAAACTGCTTTAAAAACAAGTTGGTCCAGTGAAAGATATTACCTCATCCTGCCTGTCTGCTTCAAAGACAAATATTTCTAATGTCCAGAAATAAGGATACCAAAGAGGCAAAACACATTAATTCATTCTTCCAATAGAGTATTAGAAATTGTCTTGGTGAAAATAAGCATTCTGAATGGGTTATTTAAAATCAAACTTCCATTAATCTGTTAGAAGGAAAAAGCATAATAATAATAAATAAATAAAAACTTCAAAAACTGTTCCCAAGGGATTCCAGTTAAATGCATGTCACATTTCTGCATTTCAGGTTAAGATACTCTCATTTCTGCAGATTGATCTTTAAATTCGTTATGGCTTTTAGCAAAGTGATCTTGGCTGTTGGCACAAATTCAGATGAGTTTGGTGAGTGTCCTACATTTTCTGTTAGAACGTTATTTCAATTGCAAATAAGTTGTTCTGTTTTTCTGTCTATGAAATCCATATGAACGCATTGTCAATAGTTCCCGGGAGGATGGTGAACCTTCTTGTAAAAAAACACAAGAATTTCACCCTTGTGGCAGCCCTAAAAATCCTTAGCAAAGTTTTGAAGTAGTCCTAGTGGTAGTCAGGAGTCCACTAATTTCTGTATAGTGAAATTATGATAATTCTTTTAGATTAGTTTTCGTATATGAAATTAATTCGGTGCGCACGTAGATTGCAAGTACAGGCGTGGTAAAATGTTAATATACCTCGTGTAAGCAAGAGGAATAAAACTTAAATATATTTGGACACTTTCATCAAAAGCTGAAAAGTCGAAATTCTATATATAACTATGGAGAAATCTCGGGAAAACTGTAAACCCAAGGTAATTTACAGTTAACAATAACATCTTCAGCATAGTTGTGCACTTGTATAAAGCCATTTACTGCGTACTGCAGTTGAAGTCGGAAGCCTGAAAATAAAATAAAACATCGAAGCCCCCTCTGGACCTGTAACTGTTATTACATTCTGAACCCAGGGAAAATGTTAGAGAGTTTAGAAAGACATGAATTCCTAGTCATCTGAGGAAACCTGATGCTGATTTACGATCAGCCAAAGTGTGCGGCTTAAAAATGGATGTATTACGCAATCATTATTATTAAAATGAACGGGAGAAGTTTGGTAATGGAAAACCAAAAATGATGACAGAAAAAAATAATCAGCAATACCTTTTTTAGGTGGCCAGTGAAGTGTGCGCGTCTTTTAACGTGTTTTCACTGTGATCAAGTATATTTATGCTTTAGAACTAAAAACAACATTAACAAAAAACAGCACATATTTTGCATTCATCTTCTTATCAATCGGCACCTAATTTTTTACTACAACAGGAGCTATTCCTGTAATTATATTTTTTGTACGGGTCATATTATAGAAAGTTAGACTCCTAAATCCAAATTTAAAAAAGTGCTCCGCGCAGCTGCTCCCCTCTTGAAATACAATTTAATGTCTTAAATGTGGATTTGGGAGCCGGATTACCCATTTTAAAGTGTTGTTAGCCATATTCTGTAAAAACGATTAGGTAATTTCACCAGTTTTTCAGATATGGAAGGTCGTAGTAGAGTGTTAATGTAAAGTTTCATTATCAAATATCAGCTAAACCTAAAATAAAAACGTCACACATTTGATGTTCAAGCACATGTAGACGGTAGTTTCCAACAATGAGAAACAATGAAATAGGAATTGGTATATCTATATATGATTCATTTAAGTAACTGAAGAAATCATGATTATAGATGGGTGTGTATATCGAATATGTATTGGATAATATTTCCGTGCAGGAATAGTCTTTCAGTTTTTCAGATCATTCTTGAAAGTGTTAATATTGTGGTCACATGGTATGATGGCTTTGTGTAGAAGTAGGACTCAGCAACCCTTCTGTAGATTTTTCTCAAATCCCATCCATCTACTTGATGTCAGAGGCAGGGGGTCTCTTTCGGAATTTCGCAGGGTCCAAAGCTGTCTGGGTTAGGAGAGAAATAGTTTGGCTTCTACCTTAGCAATTATGTCCAGGGGTGATCAGTTCATATTATATGTCTACTGAGTATCATCTCTACAAAGTGAAATGCTTATGAAAGGCTGAAAAGGTTTTCTGTGCAAGTCTCCGGGGTGCAATAAAAAGGCTTTTTCTGCTTTAAAGCACTGAGAAGCAATCAGCCTGATGCAATTCTTTTCTCCCTCCCCAGCTCTCCCAGAGCGGGATTTCTCGGTAACCACCCTTCTGACTCTCCCTCCAGACTCCTCGTATCAACGTTACACGGGAACCAACTCCCGGATCCCTGCCAAACGCACACAGCCAGAAAAGCAGCCAAATGGACCTCATAGCTTGTGCAAAGGCTCCCCTTCAGCAAATGAACGAGAGGGGAACAATTTGCTTGCATGATATTAGGGTTTACGCTTGAACCCCGGGTCCGAGACGAGCTAAAGATTGGTATGATCTGAGTAACTCGATTCCCTCTTCTATGACTCAATGTTATTAACAGAATGTATTTGAAATCCTGTACTTGGATGGGATACTCACGAACCCACTTTGGAAAGCAGAGTAAAAGAAAAGCATTATACTAACCACCGGGAATATTCTCAATAGCATAAAGGAAACTTAACTCAAGTGAGAAGAAAATGCAATGTTTATTATGATGATGCAAACAGAAAGTGGTTTATCCCCATTTGTTGTTCTTGGCAGAACTTACTACGGCCCTTTATAAAGAGCTTTTCCAACATGAAGAAAAGACTCACCGAGAAAGTACACACCATATTGATATTTTCCACAGGAAAAACTACTTGCTCTCCGGTCTTTTCCTTTGGATGTTTTTGTGTCAATGTGTGTGTGCAAAACAGCTTTACAAACATACAGTAAATCCAACCATCCTGTAACGGAGCAGGTGTACAAACTCGAGACACGTCTACAACGCCTCTAGACAATGACTAAGAGACCCTTTAAGAGTGATTCATTTGACCCTATAGCTTGAGCCGGGTTGGCTCGCGCAGAGCCTTCTCCACTGCGGATGTAGCTCTTGCAGCTCTAAGTGCCCAGGAAAGGGAAGCAGCTGGGTAGCTGCCGGAACGTGGCCACTTCAACTCTGGACTAGGAAGGGGGGGGGGAGCCGCGGAGGCGAGATACAGTCCAAACACCTCCAGCTGCTCCAAGCAGCCTGTAAAAAGGACGCTGCCAATATAATAGTATTTATGGCAATCAATAAAGACAGGGCTCGCAGCACGAAATGATTGAATCGCCCCGGCTACAACATCTGCTAGCAATCCTCCCCTCTGGGAGACGATGGCCGAGCCAGTCCCGCTGTTTGTACACTTTCTCTGCGGACAATTAGCTGGGGAATACAGAGGGTTTCTTACATTACTTCTCAATATCAGGATGTTACCGGTGGTAACATAGTAGTTCAGTATGCAATTTCCCCTGGGTTTATGTTAAACAAACTACGAGTCTTAACTGTGTGTCACAGAAGACAGTGCAATTATTATTTTTTCCTGTAGGGAACAATAATTGCGTTCGAATCAGTGACTGTAAAATCTGTCCTCCAAAGAATGCACACCAAAGACCAGTTTAAATCAGTCCTGTTCAAAGGAGAAACAGAGAAGAGTAAATGGTCATAATTTAAGCATTTACTCTGAATAGAAGTCCCTGTAAGGAAGGAGAGTAGATTCCTATCCCTTCAGTCTTAACCAGACTTAACTCTCTCTCTTCAGAACTGCTTTCCATACAACTGCCTACCCCACTAGGTTGCACTAATCTTCAGGTGACTCAAGAGACTAACGTAATTCTTGTTCTCAAACCCTATGAAAAGTGAAAATGATAGCCAGAGAGAAAGAATTATTTTGCAAGCTGCTTGAGCTTTAACTCGGAATTTAGTTTACATTAACAATAAGAAAGCGAGGTGTGCTATGTGGAAAGCCTTCAGCGTGGTCGATACTTGTAGAAGAGTGGGAAAATGGAAATTGTTTTTCTTGGTTGATAGAGGAAGGGGAGTCATTTTCATTCATTATAGACAAAAGGCCTCATCTAAAGCACATTGAAATCAGAGTGAAGATTCACATTAATTTCAGTGGGCTTTGGGGCTTTCCATGAATATTTTGGCTTTTATTTTTAGTTATTTTAAATTCCCCGTTCCCCCGATTTGCAAATCCACACTAGAAACCGGGAACTACGGGAAAACGCGTAACATGGCAATCCCCAGGCAGGAACCTGAAAATTTAGTCCCGTTGAAGTCAGGGGAACTATCCACGCGAGTAAAGGTTTGCAGGATCGGGCTTCAAGGTACCAAAGGAAAAACTTTGCTAATATGCTGCCCATAACGGATTTATTTGCTCTAGATACTATTCTCTTCACGTGATATAATTAAACTTATTTAGTAATATAAGTGAAATAACTTCTGCACTCATGTTTTAATTTGTTACGAAACAAAAAACTAATATTTGTAATAAATACTAAATACAGTTTCCTATGTATGCAATTACATTACTATAGCTACGCATTTGCAGACTAAATTAATAATCATAATCCGCCGTTGCCAAGGTCCTTTTTTCTGTCTGCAATGCGGTATTTTTTGCAGTAGATGTCGCTTCTAATAAGTAAATAACCTGTCCTTTGAATTTTTCATTAAAAAGATATGGTACTTTTTGTGGGGGTAAGGAGGTGGACTGTACATTATTAATGACTCGAGACGATTTCCCTTACTTGCCATTAATTGTCTGATGTGATCCGTCTTTTTTTCGTTCAGTGACCTCAGTGCAAATAAAACTATCAGATGTAGCCAACTGACTAGCAATTTTTGTGAATGGAATACTCAGTGACTGGAAGATGACGTAATTGGAGAGTAGTGGGTTTCGTGCCCGGTTGTGGATTGGCTACATTTTGCCAACAGAACTTGTGATTGGCTGGCCAGTGCCGGTCAAACGCCTACACACTTCCACTCTGGCGGTAGATATAAAAGGGGGATACTTAGGCAGTGAACAGCATCACGATTTAGAAACATATATTGAGGAAACCTCCACCACGTTTTACTGTTTCTTACGAAGCTTTGTCTTTCAAGGTAAGCATACTCTTTCTTTCTTTTTCTTTTCTTAAATCTAGTGTTTGGTAAGCTTATTTCAGTGCAGCAGAATTTGCAATGCTTGAAGCTGTACGTGTGCGCAGGCTGGTCTTTAACTGGTGCCAAGTTACAGCTTGTATTGTCTTTCTCTATTTTGATTTTTCTCTGTGCATTCAGAGAACGCATAATTTGTAATTAGCTAGATTTCGTATGGTCTTCTAAATTACACGTTACTGGATTCCTCAAAATAAAATATACCAAGATAAGAGAAGGAATACACAGTCCCGTTAGAATAATTGAAAGCAACCGATACTGCGTAGTATATTACATTTTCGTCGTAAAACCCCTAATCTCTTTACACTAGTGGGCTGCATAGCTTGATTTATTTCTTTTTGTAATCATTTTGAGGTTTTTTACAAAATCTGTTATAAAATGGTAAAAGTTTAGAAAGTGACAACCTTCATTGTATGTTAACTAGCAATATATGCTGCAGGTAGTAATAGGTGTTTTAATCTATGGGAGAAAAGGTGACGTTAAACTAAAAATATTTAAATAAAGCTGTGAGTCATAGAGAGGAGTTCTTCAAGATATGATATTTTTAGTCTTTCTGCTCTCTTGACTTGAGTTCATCTGATTTATTTATCTTTGGTCATAATTTGGGGATTTTTTTATTAAAATTACTTTAATGGACCTGTTTTTATAATTTTATCTAATTTGTATTTGAGTTGGAAGTTTAGCATGTAAACTGTACCAGAAAGTGAGCACTCTTTGATATAATGTGCTGATTTCTAAGCAAACGTAATTATTTTTAATTTTTAAATTAAACATTAGAGCGATTAACATATATTAATAATCTGCAAAAATGAGAATACAGAAAACTATTGGTCATATTTTAAAAATAACAATAGCTTTAGCTTTCATGCTTTTTCATACGATTTACTCTACCTGAAGTGCCATTTTGTCCAGTTCAGATCAGACACATTAAATGAAATCACGCGTAGTGCTTCAAATACAGGGGAGAAGAGACACGTTTCCCATCAGTTTATAGACAGATCTGCATTAACTTAAATCCTATTTTAGTTACATATTGATAGTAATCCTAACTCTGAAAAAACGCCAGATATTTCAGTTTGGTCATATACAAAAATCCTGAAAATTATTTGAGAAAACTAAAGCAAAACACCAAAGCAAATTAACAACAACAACCTATTACCAAATGTATCTAGAGAAAGATTGCATCTTTAGTAGATCTGTTAAGATTGAAGAGGCTGGAAAATGGCCATTGTTTGATGTGACTCTTTGTTGTAGAGAGGACATTATGGTTATGCTGAAGATTTCACCTTTCCTTGCTGTTTATGCCTTGGTTATGTGCCAGATGGATAGCTCCCAGGCAACCCCACTCAGGTAAGAAGCTGAGAACTGTGGAAACTCATGCGTTTCGGAGCACTGCATCTGAACAGAATAGAGACATTTAGTTTTCCTCGTGGCTGCAGATAGAAAGTGGGTTATAGTAAAGGAGACAACGTAGATCTTCCAATATTACTTTTTTGTAACGCTCATATTTTAACATGCAATAGATTACTTATCTAGTGTGTGAGGGAATGAATAGTCTTTGTCTTGAGTTCGGTATACATATGGACACTTGTGACAAAGACACGCTCAGCAGTGTGGAATAGTGTGTACAAGAACTCATCCACCTAAGGGCACACATGCAAGAGACTCTTTGCAGCAGTTATCCTTGTATTCATGCTGTCTCGCTTGTCTCCACCTAGACCTGGCTTAGACTCTATAACGGATCGAGTGACACTCAGTGATTACGAAGCTCGGCGGTTATTAAATGCGTTGGTGAAAGAATTTGTTCAGATGAGAGCGGAAGACGTGGAACAAGAGACTGAGGGGAATAGGTAAGGGACACAGCCCCGGGGATATGCACAGATGCTGGGGAAGCAGGACCACTCTGTGTGTCCATTTGATTTCCCAGCAAGAGCCACCTCACCAAACACTCGGGCAGGCTAAGATTTTCCTCTCCCTTGGGACTGCGGATGACCTTGTACAATACTTTGGAAAGGACGGTACTGCATAGATGTTTTCCCGTGTCAGTATCAGGTGGATGGTTTCCACCTAGTTAACCTGCTTTTATCTTTTTTTACAACCGAGAGCAAATAAAAAAACCCTTGGAGGGTGAGTTGAACTTCAAGGAGGGGGTTGTATTAAAATATGGCAGCAAGAGGTACGTTTTCCCGGTGGTAGTACTGAGGGCTGTTCGATCGCTCCTGGATTCTCTGTTGCGATAGTGCATGATGCTGTCGTGAGGCATGGAAGGCCATTGGCTGAAGCGGGGCATCCTATTAGTGCACGCAGCGCCACCTTCTCCCTCAGGGCCAAGGCATGCAAGTACATTTCCACTAACCCTAATGAATTCCTATTGCAAAGCATGTTGATGAATGAGAGACTGAACAGCATGTCTAGTACAGTGGAAGACAAACCTCCTATCCTTTGACTACTAGCATCCCAAAATCTAATCTGCTTGATAAAATAAACAATATTCATTTTGTTCATGATAAAACTCTGTTCTCCCTCTGATTTCAAGTGTGCTCCCCCTTGCATGAAATAAGTATGAGGGGATTTTATCCTTTTCTTTTTGTCTCCTAATTATTCTTATTTATCTAGGAATGTAATGCATGGATGTGCATGATTTATATTACTTTTTTGGCATGTTTTTTTCCCCCTGCAGCCTGGATAAACCTATTTCCAAACGCTGTGCCAGTCTGAGTACTTGTGTGCTGGGCAAACTGTCTCAAGAATTGCACAAATTGCAAACTTACCCTCGTACTGACGTCGGGGCTGGAACTCCTGGCAAGAAAAGGAATGTGCTGAATGACCTGGAAAATGAACGCTATGCAAACTATGGGGAATCCCTGGGAAACAACTAGACATGCTTATTTGCACCCTTCTCCCTTTTTTTTAACTTGATGCATGTGGATCTAATCTTGATTGCTAACTTTGCTATGTTATTTTGATTCTGTTTTCGACAGAGAATGTTTGAGATGGACTTAAAGTTAGGACGATAAAGAACACAATACACACACCAAGTTAGAAAAAAAAATATACCAAATAAAATAAAAAAGAATGAACAGCACTGCCTTGAGACGTCAACTGATTTTCTTAGACATTTATTTTAAAAAAATCTAAACAAAGCTTTACATTTCTAGCTATTACATGTACAGATAAACTCTTCTTTCATGCCTGCTCATGCACTTGTTCAATAAACCTATTTTTCTATGAGGATTAGGCCTGTTTGTTTTAATTAATTGTGTTGGAATGCGAGATTTCTAGACAAAGCCAGAAAAGTTTTTTACAAATCTTTCCAGAACTGGAGAAGAGCAGAACAATACAAAAGTTGTATAATAATTTAATTCTAGAATAGCTGAACAATTTGACTATGTTCATATACACTGGGAGAACTCCTAGACCCTTTTAATGCTTTCTATATGTATGTGTGCATACATAATCAGTCACACACAATCTTAGTTAGTAAAACAATTTCTATGAACTTTTGAAATGGATAAGCATCAAGAAATGCACATATTAACTAGTGTGAAAACACTAGAAATGTAATCCAGGTTTAAAACTGTTCTCATTGAACTCATCCAGGTAAGAACTTTAATATTCATTTTTCTTAATATTATTTACATGAAGCTTCTTTCCAATGATGTATTACCATGAATAACTGGATTTTTTACATGTATATCAGTTTTAGAAATAGCCTGTGAGATAGACTTGTATATTAAAAGAATGAAAATGGGGAGCTTTCATATCTGGGTAATTCATTTAAAATCTTGTTTTCTGTTAATTCTTTTACTTTAATAACAGATTTAGTGCTACTTTTGTACCTCTTTAACTTTTTTTTCTCTGTACAACATGTATCTCATAATATGGGAACTGTTCAGAACACAATTGTCATGTTACCAGGGATGCTTTCTATGGTACTGTCTCTGGGCCTGCCTATAGTCCTAACTCAGGCAACATTCTCATTGATTTCAGTAGGAGATTGGCTTGAACACAGACTTTAGAAGCGTGTACTCTTAAGGCCCCAGTCCAGCAATACACATAAGCATGTGCTTAATTCTAAGCAAGTGAGTAGTCCCACTGAAGTCAGTGGGATTACTAAAATGCTTAATGCTTTGCTCAGTGAAGGCCTAAATAATGAAGAAAGCTGTTTAAATAGTGCAATCAGATATATGGAAGAAGGAAAATGACTATGTGCTGTTCAACTCTGAAAAATTACTCAGAAATCCCTGGCAACTTCTTACTCTGTAGATTTAGTTCCAGGTTGAAATCCTTGCCCCGTTGAAGTCAATGGCAACATTCCCATTGTCTTCAATGGGGCCAGAACTTCAGCCCTTTTGTGTGTTCTGACATAGCTGCTGATCTAGGTACCTAAAATAGGTATTTTGCTACTATACTCCATCAGCACTACAGAACTAACTCAGCTGAGGCTTAGCTAGATTCTTTTACTACTTATGCATTATCAACAGTTGTCTGTTAGATTTCAATTATTTGCTGGTGGGAATGGAGTTGATCAAGTGTTATTGAGGGGATAATTTTGTTTAGGCAACCTTAACTATTGGTGATGATGTGCAAGAAAGAAAGAGCCTAGTTTGACTTTCACAACCTGAGTTAAGTCTGTAGCACCTGGTACCTAGAAAAAGAAAACTATTTTTTAAACTCATAAACTGAGTGAACAATATGTAAATCCTTGAAACACAATAAATATGGAACTTCACAATCCCATTTGTATAGAGATATTTTTCCAGGTAGAACCACACCTTATTGATATAAGCAAAGTATTTTTTACATTCTGTCCATGTAAAATATATATTTTTTTATTTTGAAAAGCAGTGTAACAGCACAGAAAAGGGCATGTAACACAGCAACCTGTGTGACCCATCGTCTGGCAGACTTCCTGAGCAGGTCAGGAGGAGTGGGCAAGAACAACTTTGTACCTACCAATGTGGGATCTAAAGCTTTTGGGAGGCGAAGAAGAAATGCTCAAATATAAACATCTGAATGACACCTGGAATATGGTAAACACACTGCAATATATGTAGAATCTATACTTCCCTTAGTAATGTTACCATTGCTAATATCTTACTTAGAATTCTTGTTTGGATGGAAAATAGATTTATGGTGTTTAGATCCTAGAAAGAAACAGTAATAGTTAATCCAAATGTGTTACAAATCCAGTTTTACATTTAAATTGAGCATCTACTGCAAGGTCTTTTTTTTTCAAAGTAAAGTGAAAAGTTTAAATAATCAGTTCTAATGAATGTTAGATCACCTTGTAAAACAAAGCTGGTTGGTTCAAGTAAAAGTTTCAATCAGTGGATATTCTTGCATTATGCCACAAGTAATATTTCTGTATGAATATTTTGGTAATTTTTGGATTTCTTTCTTTCAGATTCCCATGAAACTGAAATGTTAACTCCCTTTAGTTTCTAATGAAAGCAACTCTTCTCCATAAATCAAGAAGGCCAAACAGAAGTCTCATTTTTTGCATCCTAATATTTAAAAATGTTTTGTTAAAATCAAATGAAAGCACTTCTGTTATGTATATTACAAACCAATCTAATTATTCAAGTTAAATGATTGTTTATTCTTTTTATATGCAATTCTATTTCAAATAAAATGTGATAGCATCTATTATTTATTTATCTTCTAGCATATATGTGAAATGTGATCCATGCTATTTATCTGGGCAATACTGCCAAATCTCGGGGATTACTCTAAATTGCTGCCTGTCAAGGCATATCTGTAAAATATGGAGTGCTGTGCCTTGATGTAAAACATTTAAGTAACATGATTGTACAGTATGTTTAAAAACACATCAATATTGTATCATTTGTGAATTTAAGCAAGATTAAAAAAGTATTTTAGATACATTTGGATTGAGAAACTGATTTTTCATTTAAACCATTGTTAGTTTATTGCATAGTTTTTTTAAAAAGCATCTGGCATTAGCCAAATGTGGATATCAGATTAGAAGGATCATTGGCTTGCTCCCATATGGTACTTCCTATTTCTTATCTAACTACAGACCCTAGAGTGGTTCTTGAGAACTAAAGTTTGAATGTTCAGAATAGAGAAAACATTTTCCCTTTTACAAACTCATGAACCAGTAGCTAAAAAATAATTACAAAATGATTAAACTGAATAACACCCCACAGTTCCTGGTAGTAACAAACGTCATAATGTATAGAGCAAGACAACAGTTTTGTATAGCCTCTTTCATACAATCTATATCCCAAAATGGTTTACATAGTTAAATAGTAGGGGGATAGACAAAGGAGAAAAGACATGTATTTAGCTGAGATTGAAATGAGAGACAGAATAAATGAGAGAAAGGGATTCAGGATGACAATTACAGGCTGAAGAAACTGCAAAGAAGCAGTTTCTTTGATTAACCAGTGTCTGAGACTGTGGCCTGGTCTACACTACGAGTTTGTATAGAATTTAGCAGCGTTAAATCACATTAACCCTGCACCCATCCACACAACAAAGCCCTTTATATCGATATAAAGGGCTCTTAATATCGATATCTGTTCTCCTCCCCGATGAGGGGAGTAGCGCTGAAATTTGTATTGCTATTTCGGATTAGGGTTAATGTGGCCACAATTAGATGGGATTGGCCTCCGGGCGCTATCCCACAGTGCACCATTGTGATTGCTCTGGACAGCAATCTAACGCGAATGCACTGGCCAGGTAGACAGGAAAAGCCCTGCGAACTTTTGAATTTCATTCCTGTTTGCCCAGCGTGGAGCTTTGATCAGCACAGGTGACCATGCAGTCCCAGAATCAAAAAAGAGCTCCAGCATGGACCGTACGGGAGATACTGAAGCTGATCACTGTATGGGGAGATGAATCTGTTCTATCAGAACTCTGTTCCAAAAGACAAAATGCCAAAGCATTTGAAAAAATCTCCAAGGCTATGATAGACAGAGGCCACAATAAGGACTCAACACAGTGCTGCATGAAACGTAAGGAGCTGAGACAAGTGTAACGGAAAGCCAAAGAATCAAATGGACGCTCACAGAGGGAGTGGGGACAGAGGACTCTAGCTATCCCACAGTTCCCACACTCTCTGAAAACCATTTGCATTCTTGGCTGAGCTCCCAAAACCTGAAGGGTCAAAAACATTGTCAGGGGTGGTTCAGGGTATATGTCGTCACCCCCCACCCCATGAAAGAAAAGGGAAAAAAATCCTTTCTCGCCTTTTTTCAGTGTCACCATATGTCTACTGGATGCTGTTGCAGATGTGGTGCTGCAGCACTGCACAGCAGCATTCCCTTCCCTTTCCTTCCTGATGGCGGATGGTACAATATGACTGATATCCGGCATCATCATCCCATGAGTGCTCCTGACTGGCCTCAGTGAGGTCGGCTGGGGGCACCCTGGGCAAAAATGGGAATGACTCCTGGTCATTCCCTTCTTTAAGCTTTGTCTAATGGAGATTCAGTCCTGCCTGGAATATCACAGCAGCTGGGGGCTGCCTTCCTTTCCCCCTTTTATCTCTGCTTGCGGAGGCAATAAAGTCAGTGTTGTTTCTTATTTCTGCATTCTTTATTACTTCATCACACAAATGGGGGGATAACTGCCATGGTAGCCTAGGAGGGGTGAGGGAGGAGGGAAGCAACAGGTGGGGTTGTTGCAGGGGGACCCCCTAGAATGCCATGCAGCTCATCATTTCTGTCGGATGTCTGGGGCTCTGACCCGGAGTGACTGTTTGCCTCTCTGGTTCTTTAGTAGGCTTGTCTGATATTCTAGGCAGGACTGACTCTTCATTAGACAAAACTTAAAGAAGGGAATGACCACCGAGGCCAGCCAGGAGCACCCATGACAACAGCAGATGATACAATATGACTGGTAACTGTCATTATCAACTTGCAAGGCAGCAGACGGTACAGTAGGGCTGGTAACCGTCTCTGCTAACTTGCAAAGGCAAGGGGATGCTGCTGTGTAGCACTGCAGTACTACGTCTGTCAGCAGCAACCAGTAGACTGTCATATGGTGACAGTGAAAAAAGGCTGAACGGGCTCCATGGTTGCCTTGCTATGGCGTCTGCCAGGGCAATCCAGGGAAAAGGGCACGAAATGATAGTCTGTCGTTGCTTTCACGGAGGGAGGATTGACTGATGACATTTACCCAGAATCACTCGCTACACTGTTTTTGCCCCATCATGCATTGTGATCTCAACCCAGAATTCTAATGGGTGGGGGAGACTGTGGGAACTATGGAATAGCTATAGGATAACTACCCACAGTGCAATGCTCTGGAAATCAACGCTAGCCTCAGTACATGGGCACACACCCCCAAATTAATATGCTTAGTGTGGCCATGTGCACTCGACTTTATGCAATCTGTTTCTAAAAACCAGTTTCTGTAAAATCAGAATAATCCTGTAGTGTAGACATACTCTGTGTCTATTCAGGGGCCAGGGTTAGAGAAGCTGAAGAACAGAGAGTGGAGTAAAGGGAAATTGGAGAAAATCCATGGAGGACACCTTCCAACCAACATGGGTCCTGTCTCCTACAGAAGAAAACTGCTGACTTTTCAATATACTGGCTGGGCTAGATACTCTGGGTATATCTACACTGAACACCTGTTATAGAGGTGTGTACAGCAGATATATGGCTAGCCCTCCTAGGATCAGTATAAATAGCTGTGTAGGTGGTGAGGCACTGCTTAGGCAAGTAATGAGACATCTGAAGCTTGTGGCTATGTGTCCTACACAGCATTTCACTTGTCCAAGCAGTGCCCCCATATATACACTGCTGTTTTTAGCAGTGTAATGTCCCACTGTCTCCCTGCTGCTTAAGCCTTTCCCCACTGCAGGAAAAAACTCTGACAATGGGGAAAGGCTCTGCCAGTTTTCTGCAGCTGGAGCCTTTCCCTGCTTCAGGGAAAGACTTCAGCAGCAGTGAAAGGCTTTCACAGATGGGAGGCAGCAGGGAGAGCCTTTCCCCACTGTCTTTCCCCTACAAGAGTCTTTCCTTGCTGCAGTGAAAGGCTTTGGCAGCAGGGAGTTACTGAGCCCTTTCTCCTCTGCCATTGCTTTTCACTGATGTGTGGACAGCTTTTTCACTCTGGCACACAGCCACACATACCCTATACATTGCAACCACCACTGGTGTGCAGTGTAGACATAGTCTTTGAGTCTATTTTGTTCTGCACTGCACTGCAAGTGCTATCTGACCCTAAAGTCAGCTTCACGAATCCAGGGAGGATCATTCCACTGAAGTGATGATCATCTCATGGTGAGGAGCAATCATTAAGGCTCCTGCACCACTGTGGCAAGTGTAGGGAAAAGGGGCATGATTGGTGGAAAGGCTATGTGGTGGGAGACACTCCTATATCCAATCCTTGGCTATGTTTATGGCTCTTTGGGTTAAATTACAGAAGCCTTATGATTGCATGATTCCCAAACTACCCTCTCCAGTGGGATTTAAGTGGGATGGAGGGCTGTGGCGAATTTCATACTACATATTATGTTTGAAATTAACTTGAATATAAATTTTTTTTCTCTACATGCAGTGCTTGATACTTTTTTCTTAACTAAACACAAACTGCATTTATTACCACAATAATCTAGAGTTCTGCTATGTCTAGAATTCAGATGTATATAGTTTCTAAGAAGATTAACCTATATTACTCTACAGTGATATCTTTGGTCCTGTTACTTCAACAACACAGAGGAGCACATCTGTCATTATGTACTCAGTAATAGCTCCGACATAGCTTTGAACATTAGAATACATTTTATTGAGATATAACATTGTCTAAAAACATGAAGATAGTATCCTACTGTTTTTAGAAAAGTGATGTGCATTAAACTTGGACAACTCCGGGAGTTTAGGTGTAAAGGTGAAGTTTGTTAATAAGACATTAATGTGAAAACACTAATCTCTTAAAGAGATGCAGGCTCAGATTAGTGGTAAGAAAAGTCATTTTAGTGTGTACTTTAATTTTTTCCATAAGTTTACCAAAGAAACTAGAATAGAAAAGAAATTAGTCTTGTTTTTGTTTTCTTTTTTAGATTCAAATGAACAATATTTATTTCACAGCAACAGATAGTTGAGCTGCTCAAGATAAATGAAAATACTTTGCATATGTACAGTCTTGTTTCAAGAAAGAATGTACTTATTTAAAAGACCAGTGGAGAAATGTCACTAACAGCAAATTCAGTGTTTATTTTTCTCATGGGAACCTGTTGCTTGAGCTTTTCCACTGTTTCAAATTCTCAGAGGCAGGCAAGACGTTGTGCTCCTTTTTTTTCTAGTACAGTATTCCTGCCAGTGCCCTTTACAGTCAGGACTGGTTAACTGCACTTACATCGATCTGCAGTCTTCTGCTTCTATATGGTGAGGCAGGAGTTTCCTCAGTAGCTATCTGAGAGCTCTTTTCCTCAGATACTTTTGACAAATTCTTCATCTCCTTCCCAGTTTAGCCTTTTCCTGGATCATAAACAGATGGTTATGGGTTAATGCCTCTTTTACCTGTAAAGGGTTAAAAAGTTCACCTAGCCTAGCTAATACCTGACCAGAGGAACCAATGGGGGATAAGATGTTTCAAAAGGAAGGAGGGAAATTTTTCCTTTGTTTAGCGTTTCAGTTTCAGCCGGAGTGAAAAAGATCAAGGAACCAGCCTCTTATCAGAGTAGTAAGTTTTAGAAAGGAATAAATAGGTTTATGTTTATTTTCTTTGTAACTTGTCTTGGTATCATTAGGGAATTATCAAAATTGGGTATTTGGGTATTTTCTTTGTGTAACTAAATTTGTGCCCAGGGGAACATCCTCTGTGTTTTGAATCTGTTGTCTGTGAGAGTAGTTGGTATGCTAATCCCTCCCAAAGGGTTTTCTTTTACCTTTCTTTTCTTTAATTAAAAGCCTTTTTCTTAGTACCTGATTGATTTTTACTTGTTTTTAGATCCAAGGGGATTGAATCTGGACTCACCAGGGACTGGTGGGAGAAAGGAGGGGGGATGGTTAATTTCTCCTTGTTTTAAGATCCAAGGGATTGGATCTGGACTCACCAGCGAATTGGTGAAGGAGTCTCCCAAAGCTACCCAGGGAGGGGAAGGTTTTGGGGGGGAAAGGGAGTGATCCAGACACTGAAAATTCTGGATGGTGGCAGCGATACCAGATCTAAGCTAGTAATTAAGCTTAGAAGTGTCCTTGCAGGTCCCCACATCTGTACCCTAAAGTTCAGAGTGGGGAAGGAACCTTGACACCCTGGAAGAGACAGAGTGTTCAGCAGAAGACTTTTATGAAGTCTGTGGACTCCTCTAGCCCAGCAGTAAATCCTCATCCACTTCAGTGCTTCAGCTGTTGATCAGGGCCCAACCATTAACGTCAAAAGGCACAAGTTCTTGCATTCAGCTCCCCATGCTGGCAGTGCCCCTTCCTCAGTCATTTTTTTCCACCCTTGGTTCTGTTCTTTCGAGTCCTCCTGCTGCAACACCAAACCAGCAAGCCTCAAATTAGTCAGTGTGGGAAGAAGCGTGGGTTGTGTGGGATTGATTCTTCAAGCTACTGCACTGAATGGTTCTTACTGTCCACAATGTTCCAAGGAAGGGTTTAAAACCAGTCTCCTTTTCCTACCTCAGTCCCTGCAAGATTTCTTTTCCAGGGCTCCCCTACGGACTCCCTTTCCAGAGATAGATCCTTCCAAGCTGCAAGTGATCCACTACTTGAATAGCTTGTTTGACTCAGAAGATGATCATCTCAAGCACCCCTTTCCTCCTTCCTAAATGCTTTAAGATTCCTGCTCCATTCAGTCAATCTCTATTCACTTCACATTGTTTTCAGCCAATTGTCCACAAATCTAAACCATGCTCTTAATCATGGTTTCTCCTTGCCTCCTTAGATAGCTTCTATTTCCCCTTTCATCCTAGTCTAAGCATCAAGGATAGGACACTACTTTTCTCTTTCAGGACTCTCAATGCCAGCGCCATAAACCCCTCCCCAAAGAACCAAACTGAGGATTCTCTTTGCTGTAACAGGCATCTGCTCCAGTCCTCAGCTAATAAAAGGGAATTTGCTTCCTGTTCTGAGCACTCTGAATCACAGAATGCATTGAAATTTAGTTTGAATTGATCTATTCCAATATGAAGATAGTTAAACCAACCAATCAATATCTCACCACCCAGAATGCCCTCAAGATGAGGTGTAGTTAAATGTAGAACTGTTTTCACATGTCAGAATCTCATAAGCCTACTTGTGATTCTGAGTGATCCAACCATGTCAAGTAGAGTTCCATCAATAAACATCTCTACGAAACTGTACCAAGTCACATCTAATATTGCCACCAGGTTTTTTTTTCTGTCTTGACCATTGACTTGTCTCAGTCAGGATCATTCTCAAGCAAAAAGATTTTTCTCTCAGCTAATGGGTAGGTTCTCCAAAGAACTTTGTGGACCACAGGATTAAAGTTTTTTTGAAAGAGGCTTTGAATCTTCTTCCATTCCTTCATATGCTGCATATGCTTCATATAGCACATATATGGCATCAGCTGAAACGGCACTGTCCATTCACTGCTCCTTTTTGTGGTCTCAGAAAAAAGTTCCCAAAGAAATAATAAAAGGCTGACTAAAGGAAGTTGTATTCTATTTAGATTATGTTAGGGTTTCTCTGTGCTTTCTCCCTTCTGTCACAGCACCAGATTGTCCACTATATCTGTTCTCTGCAATACCCTGGCTCAAACACATGGCTCCAGGCTCTCCATACACACAATATTTCCAGAGGCAGTCTGGCTCAGGCACATTTTGACAGGGTGAAACTCTTGTGACAAGTTCTCAGTAAAAGCCTTTAAGGATTAACAGATCTAAATAAAGATATGCCCAGCCATCCATTACTGAGAGGCATTCAAGGGAGCTTCATGTAATTTTACTGCAGCCATAAATTCTAGCCATACTAAAACTACCAATTGTTCTGCCCATTTCAATCCACAAGGGTTAGAAAATTCTTCCTCATTATCAGCCAGAGGCTGCCAGAGCCAGACAGGAATTTTACACAAGAAAGTGGAAGTCCTGCTAGCTTAGTCCCACCTGCTTCTAGAAGAAAGTGTCAAGAATTTCTTCTCAGCCTGTGGTGGTACCTTTTCTAATAGATAAGCTGTCAAGGTTCCTTCCCCACTCTGAACTTTAGAGTACAGATGTGGGGACCTACATGGACACTTCTAAGTTTAATTACTAGCTTAGATCTGGTATTGCTGCCACTACCCCCAAGTACCACCTTTTTCCCTGGATAGTCTTGAGGTACTTCATCAATTCCCTGGTGAACACAGATCCAAATCCCTTGGATCTTAAAACAAAGAGAAATTAACCATCTCCCTCCCTTTCTCCCACCAACTCCGGGTGGATCCAGAACCAACCCCCTTGGATCTAAAAAACAAGGAAAAATCAATCAGGTATTAAGAAAAAGGCTTTTAATTAAAGAACAGAAAGGTAAAAGAAAACCCTCCGGGAGAGATTAGCATACCAGCCACTCTCACAGACAACAGATTTAAAACACAGAGGATGTTCCCCTGGGCACAAATTTAGTTACACAAAAAAAAAAACCCAAATACCCAATTTTGATAATTCCCTAATGGTACCAAGACAAGTTACAAAGAAAATAAACATAAACCTATTTATTCCTTTCTAAAACTTACTACTCTGATAAGAGGCTGGTTCCTTGATCTTTTTCACTCCGGCTGAAACTGAAACTCTAAACAAAGGAAAAACTTCCCTCCTTCCTTTTGAAACATCTTGTTCCCCCATTGGTTCCTTTGGTCAGGTATTAGCTAGGCGAGGTGAACTTTTTAACCCTTTACAGGTAAAAGAGGCATTAACCCTTAACCATCTGTTAATGACATAAGCTCTCAAATTTCTCAGGCCTGGCTTACCCACAGACTTTCAAAAGACTTTACCCACAGACTTTCAAAAGACTTTTCCTGTCCTTTAGGATTGGATGAAAAGACAAGGCTATGTAGTAAATCTCTTCCTAGGAATAATAGCTTCAGTCATATGAAAAGAGAAGTTCAGGTTTCTACTCCAGGTTCTTCATGATGAAAAAAGGTTTAGGCAAACTTCATCCAGTTCCCATGCTTAACCTTTCCATGTGCAGAGCTAATTTCAGGTTGGAGACTTTAGGTATCTTCTTCAATTCAGTAACTTTAGGGTATTTCTATTTGCGTGTTCCGGTTGGAAAGAAAAGAGATGGTATATTTTTATTTCTCACTTCTTTTTCTAAGGGAGCAATATTTAGTCTCATATCTCATTTCAAATCTGCTTCTTCTTCCTTTTTCTCTTTCTTATGGTAACTCAGGGAGCAATGTCAGTATAATGCATTAGAGGGCCATGGCACCAAAAAGCATTGCTGGGGTCAGGGCAGGAGGAAGAAAATATTTTTTTGACTTGCAAGAGATGAACAATACCTATTCCTTTTGAAGCCTGATGGAACAGCAGGTTCCCATTCCAGGGAGACAAAACTACATGTCAGGAAACTAATGTTTTTTTTTAAACTTACGGTTGTTACCGAAATATCCCTCTCCTAATGGTTGCCAGCTATTATAAGGCTACTAGCTGTTAGGGGGTTGCTGTTGACAGTCACACAGTCTTACCCTGCTCCTTTTGCACCCAAATGTTCAGTGTATTCGATCCATTTTTGGGTGCACAAGGAATACAGGATTGATCAAGAGTTTATGGATAATTTTGATAATTTGACTTCATGAGCAACTGGGGAAAACATCTTGTTTCATTTTTCATGACTGTCTGTGTTGATGAAATTGCCAAAAAAAAGTCCTTAGCTTTCTTTTAAAAAATAAATCCCAGGGCTTGGTCTTTCACAGCACAGGTGCAGATTGTATACTATACAAAATATATTTAGAAATTAGCATTTAATAAGGGAATGTACAGTTTCCATTGTACTACCTTTTCATTTTTTAATTACACTGCCATTTTAAGCAGTGCTGAAAGTGGACAGAAAATAAAATGCTAGTGCAGTATAAATGGCTTACACTTTATGGGCAGCATCCTATCTAAGTTATTTAGTGTTCAGTCAGGCAGCATAATACAGATTAGTCATATACAAGTGTTTGTATTAATGTTGAAGAGGATATACAAACCATTTTGGTTCTAATGTTTTAATAAACTGTCAAAACTGTTTTTCTTTAACAAATGGTTATTTTAAATGTGCATAACCAAAGCCTTTGTGAGGTGACGTGTATAGTTGCTCACGACCCATCTCACTGTTATTGCAGACTTCTTGGGCCTTCATTTTGTATGTCATTGTGTGGTGGTATTGATCTCCAGTGCAAATGTGAATCAAAGCAACATGTGGGCATGAGAAAAGTTATGCTATGCACTAGGCACAGTCCTCTGCACTGACTCAGAATAAATCTCAGACTGCTTCCACAAGCCAGAGTAAATCTCTGGCTCTCCAGAGTACAAAATGAAAAAGCACCAGGGTGAAGACAGAGAATGAGTATATCAGAGGAGACATGGTGATCCTCAGCATGCAAATATGGTGCTTAATTATGTGCTGCTTCTTTGGCTTGACCTCTACCGATAGGATAATGGTGGCTGTAAAACAGTACTTTCATTATTACAGGGTATGTTTCCCTTCTGTCTCTGGTTATGCTTATCACTTTTTACCTTGTTCTTATACATGGGACAGTCGGCACCTGTGTTGTGAAAGACCAAGCCCTGGGCTTCAACTTCACTGAAAATGTAGTAACTAGATATAATTTTAAAATAATGCAGGTAGATTTACACAGTAACTCTGTCCAGTTATTTAAATCTCTTTTCTTCTCTTTTGTGGGTAGACTTGAATTAATCTTCCTGAAAGCTTCCATAGTCTGCTGTGTAAGAAATGAGCAGAGCTAATGCTATTGCTTCTGTCACAGAGCCTTGCCAAAAAGCAGCCTTTAACCGACAGTAGTAAATTTTGGTATTGGTTATTTAATTCAACATTGTCGTGTATAATTAGCTGATTGAATATCTGCATGAAGTGGGTAATTTTTAAAACATGCTGGGTAATTTGGATCTGAGAATATTTTTGTTCCTCTCCAGATGGATATATCATCATAGGATTTCTAGACAAGTTGAGGATGCATTATGTGCCTCATTTTCAAAGTAGCTGACCACTCACAGCTTCCCATGGTTTCAATCTGAGTTCTGGTGCTCATAGCTTTGAAAAATAAGGCCCATTTTGTCTTTAGTGACAAGGTTTGGGCAGAAGCAGCGGCAGGGTTTTTGGTGCCCTAGGCGAGGGTCCTTCTGCATTCCTGGTCATTGGCGCGGCTGGGGAGTCCTTCCGCGGCTCCCCGTCTTCTGGGCACTTTAGCGGCGGGTCCCAGAGTGAGTGAAGGACCCGCCGCAGAATTGCCGCCGAAGACCTGGAGCATGGAAGGACCCCCCGCCGCCAAATTGCCGCCGAGGGTGGCAAAATGCCATCCCCTCAAATCCTAGTGCCCTAGGCGACCGCCTAGGTCGCCTAAATGGAAGCACCGGCCCTGGGTTTGGGTATTTATTTATATATTTTTCTACATATTTACCCTTTTATTATTGTTATAAAATACAGTTCATTCTTTCCTAGTTCAGCAAAAAAAAATTGTCCTTTATTTTTAATTAGCCTATATGTTTCCCTTGCACCTTTTAAAGTCCACCAGGGAGGATGTTCCTGCATTGTAATATTCTGTTTCAGAAAGTATATAGCTTTTATTTCCAAATTATGTATTACATGATTATTTCCTTACCTGGGAAGAACTCTGAACCTTGGTTGGCTGTAAGGGATCACAGGTCTTGAATATTGGTTTTCAGCTCCTCAGGCAGTTCTCAGACCACAGCCACAATCCAGCAGCTTGCTGGTACCAGTAGGGACTTTTGCAGGCTGATGGGCCCTTGCTCATAGGTACCGCCTATGAAACTCCCAATTGGAGGAGACATCTTGCCCTCTCCAATTGGCTCAGACTCACTATTTAAGTCAGAAGGAGGCACAGGAAGTTGTCTGAGAAAATAGATGAATCCCTGGTTGGCTGACACATCAGACCCTGCCTACTTACCTAGCTCCTGAGCCTTGCCTTGTTCCTAATTCCTCCCCTCTTTCATTGATCCAGATCCCTGCTTTTATGCCCTACCTCTGGCTACTGTCTTCGGCTCTGACCCTTGGCTTGATTTCTGGCTCTGGCTCTGACCTTTGGCTTGATTCCCAGCTCTGTCTCTGAGCTCTAGTTCCTGGTGCCTAACCCCTGCTCTGACCACGAGGCATGACCACCACGGTTCTGACCACTAGTAATGACTGCCTATATCCAGATCTACAACAGTTGCGGTCCAGTGGGGTATGGACAAAGCAGAGCTTCCCCTACCTCAAGGAGGGCTGGTGTGTCATGAACAAGTGACCTGCCTCCAGATAGACAATCAAGCCATGAAGGCATGGATTGCACAGCCAGTCACTGAGAATCAGGCACTGCAGGGGCAAGTCCATCAGCTCTGTGCAGAAAACATTGCGCTTTGGACCCTACCGGCCACATCACCCCTTGAGCCCAGACCTGTTTGTCTCCAGAGCACTTCAGTGAGTATTATTCAAATATTGAGGCCCCATGAGGTCTCATGAACTAATTTCTTGTTCTTGTTCTTGCTTCGCCTTCAGACATACTTGTCCGAACAAGTCAAGGTAGGCCTGGTAGTCAGCCTGATGACTGAAGAGGCATTGTTTACATTGACTGTTCACAGGCATGGCTGCCCACAGCTCCCAGTGGCTGTGGTTTGCCATTCCCGGCCAATGGGAGCTGCAAGAAGCAGCGTGGGCTGGGACTGGGTAGGGGTGTGGGGTGCAGGCTCAGGGAGGGAGTTTGGGTGCAGGAAGGGGCTCAGGGCTGGAGCAGGGGGTTGGGGTGCAGGAGGAGGTGAGGAGTGCAGGCTCTAGGCAGCACTTATCCAAGGCAGTTCCCGGAAGTGGAAATAGCTCCCTCTGGCTCCCAGGTGCAGGGGTGGCCCGGTGGCTACACACACTGCCCTTGCCTGCAGGCACCACCCCTTCAGCTCCTATTGGCTGTGGTTCCTGGCCAAATGGGAGCTGCGGAGCTGGGGTTCAGAGTTGGGGGCAGTGTGTGGAATCCCAGTGACCGCCCCTGTGCTTAGGAGCAAAACGGATATGCTGGAAGCTTCCTGGGAACCACGTTAAGCCAGGCAGTCACCCTGCCTGCCATGCTGTGGGCAGCCAACTGGACTTTTAACGGCCCCGAGCCTCCAGGGTCTCTTTTCAACCAGGCATTCTTGTAGAAAACCAGATGCCTGGCAACCCTAGCCTAACCCTGAATATCTCCACAGGCCAAGCTCCACAAACCCAAGTCAGCTGACCTGGACTAGCCACATCCATGCCATGGGTCTTTTATCCCAGTGTAGATGTACCCTCAAAGGTTTTCACTCATTAGTTCTCCCCCAGAGACCTGAAAGGAACAGGGGCGGCTCTAGATATTTCGCAGCCCCAAGCATGGTGGCTTGCCGTGGGGGGGCGCTCTGCCAGTCGCCGGTCCCGCAGCTCCAGCGGACCTCCCGCAGGCATGCCTGCGGAGGGTCCACTGGTCCCATGGCTCCACTGAAGCCACGGGACCAGCGGACCCTCCGCAGGCACGCCTGCAGGAGGTCCACCAGAGCCGTGGGACCAGCGGACCCTCCATAGGCATGCTGCCAAAGGCAGCCTGCCTACGGCCCTCCCTGCGACCGGCAGAGCGCCCCCCCATGGCATGCCACCCCAAGCACGCGCTTAGCGTGCTGGGGCCTGGAGCCACCCCTGGAGAGGAGCATTCCAGCTTTGAAATATTTTTTGGCGGAGAATATGTCTCATGCAAAATTTGTACCATTAGTTAGCTAAGGGTTGTTTTTCCTTAGGCTATACATTCTTTCTTTAACATTCATGTGGATTTATGGGTGTCAAAGTAGAAGCCTTAAGATATATTTTCTTAAGGCAAAAGAAATAGATTGAGAATTAAAATAAAATGTTTTTTAAAAAAATCAAATGTCAGGGCAATGGACTTAAACAAAAAGCATCTCTGGTTCATATGAAGGTCTACAAACAGGCATTTAAAATAGTCATTCTATATGCACTGTGTAGTCAAATCATTTTCATAAACTTTAAGCACTGACTATTTCTGCACGAATGTCATAGTTAATAAATATACACATTTTAATTTTCTACAGCTTGGGAGGTATTTTGTGAAGATACCTCTTTGCTTATCTTTAATGAGGTTTACAAAACAGACAAAATGTCTGTATTGTCTATATTTTTTTCCAGTCTGAGCTAAAAGTATTACCTTGTTCTGCAAATGCCAAAATTGTTGGGATGCCACCACCTTATAATAATGATAATTAATAATTTTAAAAGGTAAATATTACTACTCATATTGTACAGATAGAGAAATAGGCCACAGTGAATCAGAGGCAGTCAGGAATAGATCCAAGTTCTCCTGACTCTTTGCCATTTACTGTAACCATTAGGTTGAATCACCTCTGAACAAAGAATTTTTAGGTTATTTATTTTCTCTCCCTTTTTAAGTACATATTTTCAAAAGCTATCTTTTAGATGTTACAACATACAAAGATCTTATTACACATCAGAAAACATTTTACATAAACTTGCTTAGGAATTCTTCAGGACAAATACGTCCATAGCTGGGGCACTCCCCAAGATGGTCAGGACAAAGGGTAACCTACCATGCACCCACGGCAAGACATCCTGATCCAGTTATAGTCTGGTGGAGTTCTTTAAGGCTTCAGAAAGGAGCCGTTCTCCTGTGTGCAATAGGACATAGGGTCTTTCTTGAAGAGCTTCTAAGTTCCATCAGAGGCATGATTTGCTCTGATAAGGCTTCACAGGGCAAGTGCTACCTCAAAAGAACTCATGTTATTGCCTAGGAAGGTGTGATTTATAAAGACACACCTTGGTTTTTGCCATCTGTATCTGTCTTATCTGTGTTATCTCTTGAGATGGAAATAACCCACTCCTGGAATTCACAGGCCTGATTCTCAGTAATCAGGCCCCTTTACAGAACTCTGGCAGTGTAAAGGGGTCTTAAAGTGGATGTAAATGTAATTTATGCCCATTTTTAGATGCATTTACTTTTTCAGAGTGGTGTAGGGTGGCCTTAGTGTAAATGAGACTCCAACCCCAAAGTTTCATGGCTGTGTGGAAGCTATGCCAACACTCTACTTCAGTCTTGGGACAGTTTTATACTTGAGAAGCCTGGGGATGTTGTTTTACTTTATTTCACTGTAGGTTATGGTTAACTGGAAATTAAAACTATGTAGCTGTATACAGGTATGTTAAATTTAAGAAATGGAGCAGTTGGAAAATACAACTTCTAGAAGCTAGAGGGCATAGGAGACATAGAATATCTGTACGTAGAATTTAGTTATCAAGATATTTGAGGCAGCCATTTGGAGTAATTTTCTATTGTTTTTATACAGTATGCCACTCACCACTTAACATAATACAGTTCAGACTGATTTTGTCCTCTTTCCAAAGAGCAGCTACTGAAATATGGAAATATCTTTTTGAATTTTGATTAGTTTTGTGCAGTTAGTCAAGATTAAAAACAGCAATCTGTAGAGATTTCAATCTAAATGGAGACCATAATATATATCTAACTCAAAATACTATATAAATAAAAAAGTTTGTGGTTTGTGTTAACTAGTACTACTGTAGAGAGCTATTTTATTAATGACAAAATCTACACAAGAATTTTCATAGGTTTTAATGTAATTCAAGTTAAAAAAAATATACCTTAAGAGTATAATAATTTAAAAATGAAAACGATAGCATCTATCTGCTCTGTGAAAGGTAAACACAATTATGCTTCTACAAACCCTACTACCAACTAGAATAACCATTTATATATACTGTCTATGTTTCTAAAACAAAGTTCTTGGAGCTCGCCATAAATATTACAAACAGAGCGGTGTGAAACTTTCATTATAAAACTGCACAAAAATCACCAGGCCTTCGGTTCCAATTCAGTATTAATCAACTGAAGATTTATCAAAAGGTTTACTAAAGATCACAAACCTTTCAAATGAACTGGGATTGATGCAAAACAATTTCACGTTGAGTTTTTTAGTTTGTTTGAACCTGTGTGGCAAAGTGAAATCTATGGATTGAGCTCATTGGAACTGAAATCAAATAAAAGATTTCCACCAGTGCTTACCAACTGGAACTGACAAATTTCTCACAACTTTAGTTATAATTACATGGTTGGGTCTGATTTATGCTGAGCCAGTACTCAGGACACCCTCAATTTCCATTTCAGACAATAGAAATTAATGGTGCTCTGTGTATCTCAAGGTCAAGTCAGAATGCAATGTAGTCAAGATACGTATCTCCCATATGTTATAGAAAAATAGTTAAAAAAATTGTTCCATATCAGAATAACTACATATACAGTCACACTCAGCTCTACAATATCGGGGCCCTGATCCTGCAGCCTTTACTCAAGTAAAATATCCAAGGACATGACATAGATATTTTCACTGAGAAAGGGCTTCAGAACAGCCCCTAATGCTGGGGTGTGTTCCTACAAACCATTAGTCATGTAAGTAACCTACAGCCCTATAAGTAGTCCCATTGCAGTCAACTGGAATACTCGTGAAGGAGGGTTTGCTGGATTGGAGCCTTCATGTAGTGCCATATATTGTGTGAAATGTGTAAGGATGACATTCAAGTAAACAAAACAAGAAACTGGTAAAGTAATAAATCTCTAGTGAATAATTCATCAGGTTCTGAATTATGCAGTAATGATTATGACTAAACATGTTTTAGGGAATACACCTGAAGACAGCAACGATGAAACAAATAATGTGTTGTATACTCTGAACTTCCCCCCCAGTAAGTACTTGTACAAATGAATAAATAAATAGAATGTACAGGAACACTGTTTGGTGAGTAACAATTATGTCGTTAGAAACTATGGACCAGATTCAGAAAAGCACTCAAACATGTTTAAATCCTTTTGGAGTCGAATGAAGGGTATGTTTAAGTGCTTTGCTGAATAGGGATGGATTTAAGCAAGTGCTTAAAGTGAAGAACATGTGTATGGGCTTTCCTGAATCAGCACCTATGCTGTAAGATGGAGCTTCCTGATATATGTCACAGATACAGATAGAAAAATAAAAGGATTTGTCCCTTAAAGCAACTGCCTACTATTACATAATTTTACCTACAAAGTCCTTTCCCCCATTGGCTTGTGAATTTGCTCAAGGACATGTATGACATAACAAAGAGTTAATGTAGGCACTACTGCAGTATAAGAATAATAAATAATAAATGACATTCTTACATTTCAAACAAATTGAAAATGAAGGAAGGAGGCCAATAGAAAAAAGAAGGGGAGAAGGGTTAGGGAATGTGAAAGTTCTAAACATCAGTCAACAGTGGCCATAAAACAAAACATTTTTTAAATAAAAAATCTGAAGGATTTTGTTAGAAATGGGGAATGATGGACTGAAATGGATGTTGGGGACAGGTATAGTGTTCCAAGTCCTATGGCCTGCCTTGACAATGATGTCTGAGCACAGATTTAGGTCTGTATTTTCCAAGGAAGCATTACAGTGAGAAAGACGGCTTCTCTGGTTTCTGTTCAGCTTGTGTAAATCTTTCACCTTTTACTAAAGATTTCCATGGAGAGGAGTGTTTAGGAGTTTCTATCCAATCTTTTGAGGCTTCTCTTCAGTGAGGCTGTTATTCTGATGGGTAGGGATAGCTCAGTAGTTTGAGCATTGGCCTGCTAAACCCAGGGTTGCAGGTTCAATCCTTGAGGGGGCCACTCAAGGATCTGGGGTGAATATCTATCTGGGGATTGGTCCTGCTTTGATTTAAGCACGGGGTTGGACTCAATGACCTCCTGAGGTCCCTTTCAACCCTGATATTCTATGAATGAAGGTAAAGATGAATCTTTCTACCTTGACAAACCCAAGTCCAAGTTTCAGTGGGGGCAATAGGTCCTGCCAAAAGACAAACCTTAGATTATCAAAACCCCATCCCAAAGCTGATGCCCACTCATGTCAGAGATAACTTTAGCAGGGACAGCCATGTGTTTTCAGTCCCAGTGGGCTGTCATTATTGCAAACATGCCACTGATCCCGTGAGCAGAAGGCAAATCCCATAGACAAAGTCAGTTCAACAGGTCCTAGAAATAGAAAGACTAAGGAATAACATTTGATTTTATTAGTATCCAACAGCTGATAATGCTGGACCAAAGTGAGAAGCTGGGACATGGAAGGATGTTTTCTTTTCAGAGTGTAGAACAGAGGTCATTGCTGAAGAGGTGAGAACTCTTTTATCTCTGTAAAAGAAAGTTGCCGTTTTAAAGAGCAGGAGGGAGAGCTTTTGTTCTTCATTGTTCTGTGTTTTTCCAGATCATCCCTCATTTTGAGCTGCAACAGACAGGGAGAAGAAAAAACAAAAACAAACAAAAAAACCCTGAACCCCAACACAACGGTAGCTGCTTCAAAGCTGCTGGGATCTATGTAAATGCACACTCCAAGACGCAGGTATATTTCCCACCAAAGGAAAAAAATCAAATATTCAGTTCAGTCCAGTTCTGCTGGTATCATTCATTTTTAATGCCTGGCTTCATTCTGGTGATGGTTGTTGGTGTGAGTTGTAGCAAAGCTCTACTTCTGTCCATGACTCATTGGAAGCAAGTTGCAGATGTGCCTTTATTGTTAAGCTATTCAGGTTATTAATACCTTTTTTCCCTTTTGTTTAATAGATTATCATTTTGAAAAGGAAAATAAACCATTTTAGGATGCTTAAGTGCCCTTGAGTACAATAATACTTTACAACAGAATTAGAAACAAGGCTTAAGGAGCCAGAAACCTACCCAGTACATGATATAGTTCTAAACATATGCCCATCTTATTATTCCACTCCTTTGTAGATGTTTTCCTTTCCAATTTTCATTTGCATATCACTGGTAGTTCCCAAAAATATAGGTTTTAATAGCCATGAGTTTTGTGGGGGTATAAGACTGCTGTTTCTGCATTTTCCTAGCGAATGTGCATTTCACATTTGTTAATTTCTTTCTCTGGAATTGTGTTGCTGGGCTGAGGTCTGGAAAATTTCATATGTTGTTTCTTTGAAATGAGAGATGTCTTTTTCTGGCTGCAGTTTGGATTCTCCATAGCTCTGGAATTGGAGATAGTTGTAATGATTGTGTTTCACACTTTATTTTCTTCAGTTCACCCCTAACAGGGATCATTCCATAGCTCTCCTCTACATAAAAGGGATCACAGTGAGATTCAGTGGGGGAATGGGGTAGACAACATTTGGTCTAGAAAAACTCTGAGGTCAAGATCTTTCCTATACAGAGGATTTCCCAAAATCTTGATGTTTGTGGACCATAGTTGATTTTCTGCAATCCCAGGCTTTTGGACTGAAATAGTTCAATGTCTGTTCTGAACTTTTGCCACTCACTGGCTGCTTCCTCTTGCTTCTGTGTGCTATGCTCTATTTGATCCAGATGTTTCTCCACACGAGCTACCCAGCCATCTAGATTATTTATTTTGGAGGTCAGTCTCAATTTTGTTTTCTGATGAAGATGTTCTAGTTTAGAGGCTCTCAATTTATATGTGGAGGGATTCCAGGGGCTTTGGCATTCTTGCATGATTAGATTCAGTTAGTGGGTTCCACTGCATCCTTTTGCTGTATTAAAACTGACCTCAGCAGGGGTAATTTCAGTTTTGTAACATTTTTCAGTTCTGGCTTGGATGTATCCAAGATCTGTTCTCAGGAGATTTTAGCCCAAAATAGTGGAAATCCCATAAAAACAGCTTATGATTTTTTTTGGCTCTCAGATATTACAGTACTGGAGATATTCTGAACCCAAAGCCATGATTTTAGTTGGCCTTGAAATTGATCTCTGAGCTCTACATAAGATCAGAACAATTCCATGTAGCTTATATCTCAAACATATTTTTGACTATTCCAAATCTGCTTTAAGATGTTTCAAAACACATTGGGACAGATTTTCAAATACGATTGGTGTCCACAGCTGAGGCCAGATTTCCAAGATGCTTAGCACTCACCAGCCCTCATTGAGAACAATGCTGCAAAGTTTTTGAACTCTGATGCCTTATTGAGGTTCCTAAATGGGAACACTCTTTTGAAAACCTGGCTTCTGTTGGGGTTCTGAGCCCTTCTGAATATATTGGAAAAATTGTGCTTTGTGTAAGACAAAGGCTCAGAAATGGTTATTAAAACCATTAAAATCCCAACTAAAATCCCTTTAGTACCTGTATTCATGTATAAAATTGCATGCTTCTAAGTTATAGATCAATTATATCAAAAGAGGAGTAAAAATATGTCAGTGCATATTTCATTAAAGACCCCAAATGGTTTTGCTGAAGTATCTCTACAGGTTTCATTCATCCTGGCTCCTACTAAACCAAATTCAGGTCTACCCAGTTCTGAGGCCAGTGCAGTCTATATTGAGTTTCTGATTATTTGAAGGTGACTCAGAGATTTCCCACATAATCAGCATTCCCTCATCCTATAGCAGTCAGTTGAAATCTGTGTCAAGTTGTGCTAGACAGCTTGAAAGAAGAAATATGCGATTTCAATGCTGTACTTAAATAATTATGTAGATCAGGGCTCAAAATGAGGATCAGGCTGTGAGCCATTGCAGCTAGGAAGAAGGTAGGGCTTGATTATGAACCCCTTCAAATCAATGCTAAAACTCCTATTGACTTCAGTGATGCAAGATTAAGCTCAGAGGACCAGATCCTTATATGTATGTAATTGCTTAATTCCCAATGATTTCAATGGGAGTTAGGATCCTAAATACCTTTGAGAAACAGGGCCAGAGTGCTTCTAAAGTCTGCTTGAGCATTCCCTTGAGGGAAATCTGGCTTTCTGTCCAATGGCATTAGAAAGGATAGGCTCTGTGGAAAGCAATAAAAATGAAAGGAAAGACATGGTGAATGTGAACCAGCACATGGTTTACAACAAACCTCTTGGTTGCTTATCCAGACAATTTAAAAAATGTTAGAAAGAGCAAATAAGAGGGCAATCACAGGAAAGGAATTAGTTTGAAGAGATAGGAAGCTAGTGGCTACCAGGGCTGAAATGAAGAGCAAATCAAAATAATAGGAGTTGGAAACTGACTAAAGGTGCATCTACACTGTGTTTTAAAATCCACAGCAGCGAGTCTTAGAGCCCGGGTTGATAAATTCAGATTCGCAAGGCTCAAGTTATAGCGCTAAAATCAGCAGTGTAGACACTGCAGCTCAAGCTGTAACTCAGACTCTGAAGCTCACCCTCCTCCTTGGGCTTCAGAGTTCAAGTTCCAGTTCAAACTGCAACATCTACATAGCTGTTTGTAGTGCCATAGTGGGAACCTGAGTGTGTTGACACAGACCCTGAGACTTGCTGCTGCAGGTTTTAAAACACAGTGTAGACATACTCTAAGGGCCCAGTCCTGCAAGGATTTACTCATGTGCTTAGCTTTATGCACTCTGAGTAGTCCCATTGACTTCCATGGACATTAGGGTAGCAACCTTTTTGTAATGGAAATGATTAGTTTAGTTGAGGGTTTGGAATAAGACAGGGTTAAACAGGAGATTAAAAAATGAGAATATGTTAAATAAAATAAATGAGGGCATATTAAAAATAAAAGTGCTAAAAGTAAACTCGGAAAGGGCTAAAGCCCAAAAATATAAATATATAAGAGGAAAGAATTTAAAAAAGAAACGTTCATTTTCCCCCTTCCTTTACACTTGTTTATTTTGATTGTAAGCTCTTTGGGGCATGCTACTTATCTTATTTTATACTACCTAGAATGTTTGAGATGCTATTTAAATAAATAATTAATTACTAATGCAATGATGGCAATAGACAATCATCATCCAAGCAACTACTTGACCAAATTGAGGTCCTGAGTATTTGTTAATGATATGCTAGACCTCTAAGGGCCTAAAGCTGCAGTGAATTTGTCTCTTAGCAGAAATTCTCTGAGTGGTCTCATTCACATAAGGACATAATTATGCCTCTCCTCACAAATCACACATTTCTAATATCCTCAGAGTAATTGCAGAATTGCAGTGTTTGAGGAGTGAAGCATTCCTTTATTTTTAAAGCAGGAAGGACCTTGGAACCTTTAAAACCTTAGAACACTTACAGTGTGGCAAAAGTTTTTAGATTAATGGGAAAGGCTCAGAGGCATCAACAGTGTCTGAAAGAAGCTTAAGTAAATCTGAGTCACACTGTCAGCTACAATGCACTCTTTTCACTAGAATGAATTCTAAACAGAGGGAGAGAGAAAGCCTCCGAGGAAATCTTATCTATAGAGAGCTACTTTGTATTTTGATTTTATTTCCATTTTTATTTTTATTTTTTAACTTGTTCCAACTATTGCCTTATAATTCTTATTCAGGCTGATTCTAATTCAGCAAAATGTATGTTTTAAAAAATTGTTGCCACCAATGTTGAAAATGTTTAGCTGGCAGAGTAGATCTCATTCTTGTAAGAAGGGTTGAGCAAATCAGATAAAATAAAATAAGAATCAATCAAGCATTTGTCTAGAAGCTTTCAACCAAAGTTTCTCTGAGGTGTCGGTAAATCTAGATAATATTTTTTTCTTAGTTGTTTTTCATTTCTAGGTGCCTCTACATTTTCAGTTTCCAGCCTAGGTCAGAAGGAGAGGAGCCAAAATATCAGGAAATGTATGGGACTTATTCCAACTCTCTTCCCAGCAATTGTGTGCTTTTTCTTTTTAAGACGGAGTTTTATTTAATTAAACAGCTATATTAGTCTTATCTAATCATTACATAACAATGAGACCCTGCTGTAAGCTTAAGCTAGTCATAGCTTCACGCAGAAGTTCAGAACTCCACCTTCCAAAATGGAGAATGACCTTTTGTCTTTGCAGCCACATCTCACAGCCTTAGGCAATGACCAAAGCTGTGAGCAGGGTCATTCCAACATCCATGTACCCAGAAACCTCAGCAAGTGCAAAGGTCAAACTCAGGAGTGATAACTGGGAAAATGCAAACCATTAGAGGAAAAATAACTTAATATTAATATGCTTTATTAATGTTTAAAAGTGTAACTTTCTTAATACCATAGCGTTTACACTGCTGGCTTCAATGAATTTGGCCCTGAGTAACTGAGCATAGTTTGTTCCTCCAGGGAGGTTACTTTTTTTTAAAATGAATTACCGTTTGTAAGCTGTACTTTGATCCAGGAAGAGGAAGATAGAGCGCAGAGCTGGTAGTTCAGAGAGAGGATGAAGAGAGTGAAGTGAAAGCCATGTGGCTGTAAAAGGCATTGCACTGGTCTGCCTAGCATAGTTGAAGAAAGAGGACAGGATAATTCATTGTTACAATGTGCAAAGAACTGTGAATAAAGAAAGCTAAAACTGGGGAAACTTTAGGAACTGAAATGCTATGCAACTTTTACTGCAAGAAATCTTTGTAGGGAACTGTATACAGAGTCTGAAGACCTTAAATTTCTGAGAAACAAAATGAGTCAGTTTTAACCAAAACCTGAAATTTACTAGATTAATGGTCTGCAAAGATATGGTTTAGTACTGAGGGAAGATTGCTAATTTAAAAAGAAGAATGTTATTCAACGTATGTTGACATGTCTAATTATATGTGGGATTTATTTTCTTGAGACTAAACTGCTTTAAAAAATAACATTGGGTGTGTCTCTCTAAATGCATTTAATGTTGGAAACATGTAATTTCCACATGTGGTATCATTTAGTTGTTTTAAAAGGAACAAAACCAAATGTATCTTTTTAATACAGTTACACCGCCCCCCTCCCCACTTGATAAACATGTAGACTTGCACTTTTACAGATGATTTCAGATTATATCTATAGTGGTATCGAACTAACATTTGGCATTCAAGGTAACCATTGTCTGTCATTTGGTTGTTTATAGGTGTGAGGGGAATAAAAGAGACATGGGGCCAGATCCTGAGGGCTACACATGGCTTTATTAGCTTTCTTAACATTTCTGAACTCACTGCCTTATTAAAATTGGGAAGCAGGCATGGTACTTTCCAAATTAGGTCCTAGATGGGGAATTTTTTTGAGCACCACACTCGATCAGTCATTGCTTTCAGGATGTAACCTGATTTATGTGTTCCCAATTAATAGTGTAAAGATAAGGAACAGAACCAAGTGGAAATCTTTAAGGTTTGAATCTCTGGGGCGGTTCCAGATAATTTAAGTTAGTGGAGGACTGTGAATGACACAAGTGATAGAATTAAAGACTCTATTTAAAATAAAATAATTAGTTTAAAGCAAACAGACATTACAATATAACCATACACAGCATTCTGAGATGAAATGGTGCATCCAGGGTTGATCAGTGCATGGACAAGAAGAATGAGTATACAATCCTTTTTCTAATGGCACCTCTACGGAGGAGGAGCACGCAAATCTAAAATTACTGTACTATCCTTTTTGTAGTCAATTATAATAATACTCCTAATTAGTTAAGCCTACCTTTTACCATATCTATATTTCCGCTCTCATATTTGATCTTCCGTATCTCAAAACCCAAATATGTTCTTCTTCTTCTTCTTTATTGGCTATGAATATCCAACTTAATTTTAGCTATAATTTGTGTCAATGCAAATTTTGTGGTTATCAGTGTTCTAAAACATCCACTTAGAACCAAAACATGTTTACAACATAAGTTGGATTTATGTCCTAACTTATCTCTAGCTTGCCACTCACTTCACTTCACCTAATTCACTAGGCCTTATTATTATCAAGCCAAAATGTAGGCCCTACTTACATTTCAGCGTCTTTCTATTTAACAAAAGCAAGCACCATCCCTATAGGCTACATGGGCTTTTCACAACAAGGCATTTTTATATATTATTGTCTATATTGGATTGTCTAATACAGAGAGAGGGCATGCATGGGTTCCAGTTAAGGTACATGGAATTTCAGTCAAGTAGTAACAGCAGTTGGATGACTAGGTAGTCTGTGCACTTCTGTTCAAACTTTGTTCTCCTTGCTCTAGCTATTTCTTTGGATACTTTGAGAGTAGCATTGACCGTCCCTTCAGCTGACTAAGGCCTAATGCATATCCTTCCAGAGTCAGTCAGTATAATGGGTGTGAGTGAAGTAAAAATGTTATTTTTTAAATTGTTACAATAGTGTCAGTCACAGTATTCCATATTGTGCTGTTCATCCTTCATCACCTTTGAAAACTGGCATCAGAATCTGGCAAGCATGAAGAAAATAAAATTACTCCTGATGCAGGTGTACACATAGGTGTTCTATAACAGGGAGTACTGCCCTGTAAGGAAGTGTCCAAGGCCTCACACTGCTGTTACTGTCTGTGCCTGAGGACTGACCCATTCTCTGGGTTGTAATTCCCAGAGGGACTGATGGGAATTGTAGCAATGAGTGGTAAGGCCTACTGGGAAGTGGGATACAAGGTACAGCCATATCCTAGTGTGGGTGAGAACAGCAGCTTGGTGACAGGGCTCTCCAGTGGCTGAGGTATAGGAAGGCCCAGTGGTGATACTCCCAACTGAGAGGGAATGGGAGGAGGAGGTTGGAGAGAAGGCCTAAGAGGGCAACAGGCAAGCAAGTATAGGAAACAGCAATGGATGGTGAAGGGAAGAGTGAAACAGGCAACTCTGAAGCTGGAGTTGATGGACAAAGATGATCAAAGGGATGCAAGCCATATAAACAAAGACTGAAGGAGCTGTGTATGTTTAGTTTGGAAAAGAGGAGATTAAGGAGGGACATGATACTTGAAAGGCTGCCATAAAAAGACTGAGAAAAGTTGTTCTCTCTTGCCACAGAGGGCAGGACAAGAGGCAGTGAGTTCAAATTACAGCACAGCAGATTTAGATTAAATCTCAGGAAAAACTTCCCAACTGTGAGAACAGTAGGACAATGGAGCAGACTGCCTAGGGAGGTTGTGGAAACTCCTTCACTGGAGGTTTTCAAAAGGAGGCTGGAGAGCCATGTGTCTTGAATGGTTTAGACACCACCAAGCCTTCATCTTGGCAGGGAGTTAGACTAGATGACCCTTGTGGTCCCTTCTAACCCTATGGTTCTCTGATTCTATCACTACTAAATGTTTAGGGACTCAGAGCTAGAATTGTGGTAGAGGGTGGGCTCACATATGCCTCACTAGTGCCACCCTGAGGTAGTGTGCTGATACACATGTTTTGAGTGGTTAATCTCCCACCACCAATGGGGAAAGGACTATCTGTGGACCTTGCAACCAAGGCATAAAAGTCTAAATTAAACTGCCTAGTCACCAAGAGGAAAACCATTGCCCAATGAGAAAACTGAGGCATAGCTGCATCCTGACAGCAAGGGTTAAGGGGCCCTACTACACACCCATTCTTCGGTAATGAGCAGTGTGATAAACTCAGAACAGACAGCTACAAGAGAGGGGTAGGAATCAGTCCCAGAGGGTTAAAAGGCCCTCTTCCTTATCAACTGGGAGGCAACTACAGGTCAATCAGGTTCAGCTGAGAAAGGGTTACCAAGGTAGCAATTAGAATCAGCTGAGGGGGAGCTTCTTGAGGTTAATTAGGATCAGCTGATTCCAGCTTAGGGCTGCCTGAGACCTTTTTAAACCCTTCCCTGGGAGGAAGGAGGGGGCAGAGCAGAGAGAGAAGGAGCCCTGCTGCCAGCTGTGTTGGAGCAGCAAGACAGCGAGCCTCACTAGGAGGAAAGGCAGTACTCTCTCCCACAAGGGAGTAAAAATACTCTAAACAGGACTGGTGGAGATACAGGGAGCAGACTTCCCTTGTGTCCCAAGAGGGACCACATTACTCAAGCCTGTCTCACCAGGGCTAAAAGCAGCAGAGGCTGGGGAGACTGAGAAGGTGCCTTGCCACAGCAGTTCCATGGAAATGGGAAATATCTGAATGGGAGCTGTGTGTAACTTTCATTTCTGGGGCAGGGGAAATACACATGGGAACATGCAAAATCACACCCTAGCCAGGAGAGCCTGCAGATCGGTATTCCTAATATGTTTCAAAAGGGGCAAAATCTGAATGTTCAGTAATTATTCCCACTGCCGTTGCTTTGATAACATTGTGTTGAGGACAGTATAAATGATGACATCTTTTCAAGTTGTGTGTATGAATGCACCGCCTGTCATAATTCCTCTCTCTGATCCCGCAGTATTAAAATATGTGTCTCTTCACTCATCATGGTCATTAAATGACATCCCACATCATATGATAATTGTAATTGAAAGAAGAAAAAGAGATCTTAAAGAAATATATCTGTTATTTCTTATTGGTAATGCAGTAGTATGCAAAAGTTCCAAACTGATTGGAGACCCCTTGTACTGGGCACTGTGCAAACATCTAATGAGAAACAGCTGCTGTCCCAAAGTATTCAATATATGAGGGTCTGAATCAGGTGAGGAGAGAGAGAGCAAGCTATAACATACAAGGGGGATGATAGGCACTCATCTTTTTAGTGCCAATAAAGAATATAAATAAATACTCATCAACTATGCCTGAGATGTCTTTAACCTATTTGTTATCAGTTGGCTAATTTCTTGTATATATCTCTAGAAGGGTTATGAAAGAGAAGGTGGTGGCCTAATTTAGGAATGGCCTTCTATGCCTGAGAGGTAGAATGGAAGACAGCACAGAGATGGTTGTGGGAGAAAAGGCCATGTGGGAAGATAAAACTAGCCATATTAGTGAAGGAGAGTAATGACTCAATAAGAAACCAGCATAGCTAGGGAGGGGCAGAGCTGTGAAGGTGAAGGTAAGAAGCTTGACCTCTATATGATGGAAAGAGAGAGTCAATGGAAGAATTCAAAGAGGGGTTGACATAACCAGAATAATGGGAAAGAAGAAATTAACAGATGAGGATGTCAGAGAGAGCAGAGAGGAGGAAATGATAAAGACCTGGATAGTATTTCAAACTGGTAGATTCTGCTGTAGGATCGGGGTACTGGGATGGATTTAAAATGGCTGCCTAGAGGGGAAAGTCATATATCTTTACTAATTTGGTGAGCCCTCCAGATACTATGTATAAATGTATAGTAGTAGCTTCTGGAGAGTATGTACAGAGGAAACTACTGTACTTTCATATCAGTATAATAAAAACTAAAATAAATGCAATAGAACAAAGTATATCATAACCAAGATGTATTTTCATATATATAATTTTACAAAGTCAGAGATTTAGAAGGTTTATTTTATAAGTTACCAGTAGGTGAAATGTGAAGCACTTATAAAGGAAACACCTGTGTTGAATAAAAACAGTAACATACCAGGCATAGCATGGGTGGTAATAAAAATATTTAAGTTTCTCTGTAAAAACATACAAAAATGTTTTTTATCAAAATTATTTCATTTTTAAAATTTAGGTCCACATTCACTGAAAATATATCATAGTCACATTACTCATGACAACCTTGCTGTTATTAAAAAGTGTTTACAGTTTTCTTTTGGTAAACTGCATATGGATTCTTAGCTTGGGTGAAAGTTTTTACTGTACTTCTGTGTCAGACTTTAATGTAGTAAGGTTATTATTTATCTTCAAGTTTATTCAGCTCCTCCTCTCTGAGCAGACTTAAGTTTAATAGGGTCTTTAATTACATTTCCTCCACTAGCTGACCACTATAAAAATTAAGTCCTCACCACAAATCTGTAAAAATCTTTCCACTGCAATGGGAGACAAAAATAGAATAATTCCACGTCTGTTTGGATTGATGCCTAGCTGAAACTATGCAGCATTTGACTGACAAGAGGATGTAGTCTTTGCTGAAAGCAATTTTTTTAACGTTCTCTTAGTCTTTAGCAATATTCAAGTAGATGAATGGAGTGAGTGAGAGAGAGAAGATTTACACTAGTTTGCAGTAATTTGGTTATTTTTGCCTGTTTCTTCTGCAACTTTTGTTTTCTGCAAAAAAAAACCCTCTGCCATTCATCTGATTTACTGAATATATATCTCAATTGGTGAGTATTAACTTTTTTGGCTTTGATTTGAAGTATTGAAGTAGCACTTTCTTCTCCTTTATGTACAGTTTTAGTAGGGAAATAAAACTTCACTGTTTGCCTAGGCAGTCTTAGAATTGTTTTAGTGTTTGCCCTATAACTTTAATGTGTAGTCTTTCACTGTTTAGAGAAATAAAGTTAATATATAGCTGAGTTTAAATATACAGTACATAAACGTCTTCTGAAAACTTCAGTTACAGTACATCAGATTCCTCCTTTCAGTGGATTATCAGCTTCCCACTAAGTTCTGTGGGACCATAAGAAGCAAAACAGATAAATGTCAATTTAAATGAAACAAGCAGAAAATTGTATTAGTTTGTATGGACTTGATGAAAACTAAAGTAAACCATTATTGTGCCATGACAGTATTTGTTGATAGCCTTCTGAGTTGTCTGGACTGCATTAATTGTTGTTGGGGATTTAATAGCATTACGTTTAACATACTGATTGCTATTTAAAAATAGAATTTAGTTAATTTAACTGTTTCTTTCTATCGGAGAAACTTGCACTACATTAAGCACCAGAATTTTAATAAGCTCTGAGTATAAATTAGAAAAAACGTAGATATTTACTAGTGAAATACTCCATAAGACTTCTTCTTTCTCCTTTACACAAGATTTGTATTCCTACATTTGTATCTTATTCATCATATGTGTATAGATCATCAGTTTGTAAAATATTGAGAGTCACATCCTCAACTTGTGTAAAGTGTCATGTCTCTGAAGTCAATACTAGCTGAGGATCTGGTTCTTATGTTTATACTTATAAAATTTGCATACATGGATGAAAATATTTCCTATTGGAAAGGGAAAGCTATTACTAGGATGAATACTTTTCCTTAGTTGTATATGTGGCAGTTTCCACAGACTTACTGAATGAAAAAACAGTAATGCAGTATCTATCTTTATATTTTTTTGTTTAATGTGGTTCAAATCCAGACGGGGTTGGGAAATGCTTTAGTACTGAGAGCCTCCTGAGCTGGAGACATTCTTATGAAAACAGCCTGATTATTTACGTTTCTTTCTTTCTTTTTTTTTTTTAAGCTAACTGAGGCACACAGATCATTAGGCACTAGAATAATAAGAGAATTTTTTTTGCAATAAATATTCTAAGTACATTTATAGTTTTTAAATTCAGTTTTGGGGCCTGATCTTTAAAAGACTTATGGATATGGGTAAGCATGCAGAATCAATGGACTAGTTACTCACTTGTAAAGTCTTTTCAGGATCAGGCTGTGTGCCTGTTCCTTTGATAGCTAATTTTATTTTTCATACTGAAAGTCTAACTGAAAGTTTTACACATCTTGTTGGGTGAATGGAATTGTGTTGCACCTGTAAAAAGAAACTACATTTTTTATGATGCTCAGTAGGACTGAATGAATAGTACATGACATGATGTTCCATTTCAGTTTTATAGATTTTATATATTTTTAATCTGTTCTCATTACTTTGAATTCAAAGTTTTATTTTACTCTTTTATATATCTTTCTTGCTGTATGGCTTTTCACATGTGGCAGCATTGTATAAGGTAAAGTCGTATGAGAATATTATCCCAAGGAAAAGCTGGATGATGAGGTGCTATGTTCAGAAGACAATATTAAGTAACATGATGCAGAACTTCCACTGGTACATTTTATTTCAATGAAAAATCAAATGGTCAGCTTGCTCAGTCTTTGGTTTTTTTGTTGTTTTTTTGTTTTTTTTTAAACAGCCATTGCCATGAATTTTTACTCTTCATTCACCCATGTGAATGCTAAAAATGACAAGCTTGGTATGTAGTAGAGAACTCTGGTGGAGAAACAGGGTATAAAATGGGCTTGATGAATATTGCATAGAAAGCACATACAAGATAATATATTGACAGAAAATTTTTTTCCCATAAATTTGCCTGTATAGGAATCATCTAAAGCCTAAGTATTTACTAGGCAAGTAAAGTGAAAACATGCATTCCTCGGGACTGAGAATAAACGGGGTCTAGGAGGCAGGGCATTCTAAATTTGCCACCTGGCATAACTAATTATAATAGCGTGAATGCCCCCTGCCTCAAATTTCTTCAGCTTTCTCTTTGCAAAGGAAGCATGGCTAGAAACTTACTGTTCTCTGGCTATTCTGGCTGCTGGAACAGCCATAGGTACCAGATGCAAGTTAGAGTGGCTCCCAGGAAGCATAAAGGTGGTGTAAAATACCTTTGCCTTGCTTCTCTGTTCTGCTTTTCCAAATAGCTCTTGGACAGGAATGAAGAATAACTTTTGATTGGCAAAAGACTTCCAGAAATATTCTGCAAAGTGTAACCCTTCAAGCTTACACCTCTTTGGTTATTTTCTAGGATAGTTAAGGTGCTAATATTCTTATAGAGTCAAACTGTGGCATTTCGTCACTGTCCTGCAGTGGGCTGTGTGTCGGGGGAGGGGAGCAGAACTGCACTGCCTTTGGGGAAGTTTGAGAATGGATTATACCTAAGGAGGTAAAATCTCTCCCAGAGCTCCCCAAGGCAGAAGGATGGCGCACCTTTTTCTACTATCCATGCCCAGCCAGCAATACTGGTGTGTATGGTGATGGTAGGGAGGGCATGGCCCATCCTGCCACTTTACCAATACATCCTGAGCAGGCATTCATGAAGGGACAAGGTCTGTTTCCCCTGAGGTTGAATAACGTGATTATCCCTAGCCCTTGTACAGGGAATGGCAGGTGCCTTTTTACCTTTTCTCCACCACTGAATACCCATGTCAAGGCTAGAGATAATCAGGCATTCAGTATACATTTTTGGGGTAACGGCATGGATAAACTTGAAAGTACTTTGTAATCACTTGTATGATAGAATAATGTTCTATTTACAGCATTGTAAACACTTGTCTGATCTATTTTATGGCATATATATTATCTGTTTTGTGTTAATGATGTGGGTCCAGCTCCTGAGGTAAACCCCCTGATGACTTCATAATAATTTTTACTCCATATTCATTCATACCCAGTGAAGGTCTATTGTAAGGACTTGTAATGGAGAGTGAACTATTGTAATTTTTTGGGCCCAGTCATAACCTTTGGAGTGAAGGCAGAGGGTCTCCTCTAAGTGGATTTCACCCTTCTGCATAGAAGGGGCAGCCCAGATGTCTCCACAGCAACATCCCTGGTTACTTGAGCCCCATAGCGAGTGCTCCATGGGTCTGGGCAATCCATGGAGCCAGAGAGGGCAGTCAGTGGACAGTCTGGGGAAGTTCACTGGCTCTGCACTTAGCAGGTTGGACAGATAATAGTGGTCCCAATGTTGGAAATGTCTTACTTCTTTATTCTGTGTTCAATGACCTCTGGAAGAAAAGGCATTTCTAGCCTATAGTTGTGAGTAGCCTCAGCAGGTAAACAAAGTCTGTGGAGCTTGGGTTGGACACTAGCTGGATTATGCCCTTAAAAAGAGAGACTTGTATTAGTTCTTATCTTATTCAAACTAACTCATTTATATGTGGATAGAACTGAGTGGAACTGCTCGGCTTTAGACTTATGTCTCAGCTGTTTGCAAGCCTCTCTCTACTGCAGCACTACTTCATAAGCATATAAAGCCAGACAGTGTCATTGGTGAAACATGCATGTTTCTCACTGTCTTCAACATGGATATATCCAAACCCAGAATATTGCTCAAAAGATAATCAATGGGGGTTTAAATTAGCATAAATGAATCTGGAAAATTGACACCTTCATCTTTTTGCTCACAAAGTTTTGCAAATTCAGCCTTTCTTATATGCTTTGGGGATGGGGTTTTGAAATGCAGGGCCCTTCTTGGCTGAGCTTGTTTGCATCACAGCATCATGATGAAAAAAAGTGTCTGGTGAACTAGCTGAAAAAGTTGGTTTTGGGTTCTGAATGTGGCTGGTTCGGATGTGGTCTGGGAGTGAGGAATTCTGGTTCCTGTCCTCTGCCCTGCTGGTGACTGTTATACATGAGGTAAATAACTTTGGCATTAAAAGGAGAGTGATAATTATGTGACATGGAAGTTGTGAGGCTTAATTTAGTAATGTTTGTAAAGAACTCTGAGATCTTTGAGTGAGCTATAGAAATGCAAAATGTTGGTGTCTTATTTCAGCCTTATCAAATCATGGGTCTGTTTTTCAGATGATTATACAAAGCTATACTAACCCACCTATCTTATCCTAAAATGCCTGGACCTTATTGACATCTTTATTGATGAGTATACCATAAATGATATGATTCATAAATCTTAGTTTTGTAATTGAACACTTCAAACTTTCATGAAATGATTTACTACTTTACTCTTGAGTATCTGGAATGAGGTAATTGTGGTTGGAAATAGATGATTTTAAGGAAAGGAAATATTGCCATCATTCAGAAAAGTTCTAATGTAGATGTAATGCTCTAATGAGGGAAAAATATCCCAAACAAATGCTTATTCCTTCGTATCCTGTGTGGGTTTTTTTGTTAGCAGAAGTGGAACTGAGATTCTAGCGTATTTGAAATGATTAACAGTACATTCTTTGACTGTTTGAAGACATTCCTTTGTAGGTTTCCATGGTTACATGTGGCAGTCGGTACTGTATCTAGTTATGTGCCTTAGTGTAACTTCTCTGCTCCTGTAAAAGCCAGGTAGTAAAACTAAGGAGAAGAAACTGAAACACGTGTAAGAGGCACATATTTCTGTGCTTATCTTTTAGAAATGACAGAGGTATGCCATGAGACAAATTGCTTAACTGATGATTTTCAGGGTTTTTAAAATGTACTATGAACATGCTTAATTCCAGATCCTCATCCCCATTGTGTTTGAGAAGATGGAGCTCTAAATGGGACATGATTTGGCTCAAAAAAGGCATTCCTAGCATAACATGTCACTCACTCTAGCACCTACTGAACACTGAACTGAAATCCATGTCACTAGCTCAAATTGTGCCATACTTAATAAGTTCTTCCCTGCCAAAGCATTCAGGATGCTACACAGACAGTGAAATTATAATAATCAGTCATCAAAACATCACAATTGGTAAATTCCACTAAGAGAAGAAATTGATTGGAAATAGGAGAAATATATGGAGGCTTTTATAGAGCAAAATCCTCAGGCAGTGTAAATTGGTACAGTGCTAGTGAAGTCAGTGGAGTTGTACTGATGTACACGTGCTCAGGACCTGGAACATATTGTTTAAATAAGGCAATAAAATAAAAATATAAGCTTAGGAAAAATGCCTGATGGCTAGATTATCCTTGGCCTTTACATGTGTGTCTGGAGGGAGGTGAGGTTAAAGATGGAGATATTGGTACCCCTTGGGTTTAATGTGTAAATAGACTGTAGTGGATCAGAAGTCTCTAAACAAGCCTATAACAGATTGTTAAAATTAACTCTGGGCCTTCAGGTCCAGGGTCAGAATTAGTCAGGGGAGTAGCTTTTCCCCTTCCCTCTGGCATAGAACAGCGGTGAGAGCGAAACTCTGTATGGGGATGGATGGCTGTTGGGGCTGGGAAGAACCAATTAGTAAAACCTTATCTGATTAAACCACAGAAGCTCCTAGTAGAACCAGAGAGTTGCAGAAAACTTTAAGAAAAACCTCATTCTGCATCTTGGGCATTGAGGACTTGGCCCAAAGACTATTAAAGTCAATGGGTATTGGATCAGGCCTTAAGAGTGTGGACACTAAGAAACATTTCTGTTAACTTCCTTTTATGTATTTTATCTAGTCCAGCAATTGAGTTAGAAATTTGCAAGGTCCAGGCCCTGGAACAGATCTTCCTTCACTCTTCTACCTAACCTTAATATGTGTTTTACCGCTGGTCATCAGCTTCTTATGGTGAAATTAGCTTCTTATTATGTGTTTTGGATTATTATCTGCAAGGAGACATTGTTAGAACAATATACATACAGGCAGGCACAGAACATAACCATGATCTTTATGTTGGGAAAGCTTCTGAGCCCTAAACTTTCTCAAAAATGGTAGCACTTCTTCTAGGATTAAGCTTTTTCCAAAATATAATCAAGACACAGTATCTGAGCTTCTGAGGTCTGTATTGGTAAAGGTATGTTTTACAGACCTCAGAGCAAATATAATGTGATGCTTACAGTTGTTCCTCATACAATGCACTGTATCTTAAAATAACTACCACGGTTTCCCTGTTCTTGGAATGGCATCTGTACAATGGTCTGTGGCTTCAAGGTCTGCTGGTTGCATCATTAGAGGGATTTGATGTGGAAGTGGTATTTCTATTGTTTTTCTGTAGATATTAAATGTGGCTTGTCTTTACTATCTAGCCATTGGTTAGCTCACTGGTTCATTTTCTCAGATTGTGCATTCAATATTCCATACCTTGGCTTTCCCCATAGGGAACATGAGGGAGAACATGAACATCATGGAGTCCAAAATGGTATCTAGATTTTCCAGCCTGAATGCTGAAATAGCTGTGGGCACTTGGCTAGATGGATAACCAAATAGAGAAGCTATTGGGTAGTGTACAGTCAATCATGCACTTCAGAATGCTTAGGGCAGTGGCTCTTAACCTTTCCAGACTACTGTATCCAGGGCCAGCTCCAAGTTTTTTGCCACCCAAAGTAAAAAAAATTTTCCCGTGCCCCCTGAGCCCTGCCCCAACTTCACCCCTTCCCCGCCCCATTCCAATCCCTTCCTCAAATCCCTGGCCCTTCCTCCTCCCCTGGGTGCACTGCATTTCCCCTCCTACCTCTTCCTCCCAGGCTTGCCTGAGAAGAAGGTGGGAGAAGTGGAGCTGAGGTGTGCTCGGGGGAGCAGGCGGAGGTGAGCTTTGGGGGGAGTGGTTCCTCTGCCCCCCCGGGTTACTTCCTGTAGGTTACTTCCAGGAGTGGAGCCAGGGTTTTTGGTGCCCTAGACAGGGGTCCTTTCATGCTCCCGGTCATTGGCGGCAATTCTGCGGTGGGGGGATCCTTCCGCGCTCCTGATCTTCGGGGCACTTCTGTGGCAGGTCCCGGAGCAAGTGAAGGACCTGCTGCAGAATTGCCGCAGAAGACTGGAGCGTGGAAGGACCCCCCACAGCTGAATTGCCGCCCCCCCAAATCCTGGTGCCCTAGGCGACCGCCTACGTCGCCTAAATGGAAGCGCCGGCCCTGCCCCCTTCCTCCCAGGCTTGCCGCAAAACAGCTGATTTGCGTGGCAAGCCTGGGAGGGAGCGGGGAGAAGCGGAGTGGCGGCGTGCTTGGGGGAGCAGGCAGCAGTGGAGCGGAGCTGAGCTGGGAGGGGAGCGGTTCCTCTGCCCCCACCCCCCAGGTTATTTCCTGCGGCCCTCCCTATGCTTCCCCACTGCCGCAGCTCACCTCTGCTCAGGGGCGGTTCCCAGCTTTTTGCGTCCCAAGCGCAAAAAAAAAAAAAAAAAAAAGGAGCTGGAGTGCTGCCCCTTGGAAAGTGCTGCCCCAAGCACATGCTTGGAGTGCTGGTGCCTAGAGCCGGCGCTGACTGTACCCCTTACAGAAGTCTGATTTGTCTTGCATACCTGAAATTTCATCTCTCTTAAAAACTACTTGCTTACAAAATCGGATATAAAAATTCAAAAGTGTCATAGCACACTATTACTGAGAAATTGCTTATTTTCTCATTTTTACAATATAATTTTAAGATAAATTGATTAGAATATAAATACTGTACTTACATTTCAGTGTATAATATATAGAGCAGTATAAACATGTCATTGTCTGTATGAAATTTTAGTTTGTACTGACTTCACTAGTGCTTTTTCCCTAGCCTCTTGTAAAACTAGGCAAATATCTAGATGAGTTGATGTACCCCCCAGAAGACCTCTGCATACCCCTTGGGGTACGCGTACCCTTGGTTGAGAACCACTGGCTTAGGGAACTTACTTGAACAGATAGCTGCCAGTCTTGCCTGGCTCATGCAATATAAGAAAGTCAGTGACACAAGGAGATAAATATGATGCTGTCAGTATCCTCTATCATTACTTCTCACACACAATAACTACATCATTCACCTCCAAACCTCTGCCAACCTTCATGTGATGTAGCTTCAGTGTGACCACTGCACTGAATTCATTGTCCAATCCATGTATCTCTTGCATTCTATCCTTGTAGTACATGACCACCCTCCTACCTCCCTTGCAGTGTTTCACTTGGTAGCTCTCTTAGGCTTGTCCTGCCAGTCTCCCATAGGACAAACAGAAATCTGGCATCTTAGGCTTTGAAGGTTTTCAAGTATACATGCCAGAGGCCTGCCACAGACATTGGTGAAAAGAAATGAAGGTGAGTGGCAATCAGACTAAAGCTGCTGTCTCTGAGAATCTTGTGTTAGCTGCAGTGGGGAGACGTCTTTGTCTTAATACAGGAAGATTATTAAAAAAAAAAAAGTGAAAATCAGTATGAATGATTTAATATGTAGCAACCTTCACAAAACTGGTCATCACAGTTCACAGTGACAGAAAATATTGTTTTGAAAATACCTAATAAACATATTGTGTCTTTGTATCCAACTATTGGCTTCATGATTGCTTGTAGATCATGGAACGTCAGCTTAACTTTGTATAATGGACTTCTGGATATATTAGTTGTCTGGGAAATTTACTGTGAATCCCACCCTGTGAGTTCTGCAAAGATACTCTATTCATTTAGCTACTGTTGGCTTTTCAGCTAGGATGACAGTGAATGGGTGAGAAGGGGGAATTCTATATCCAAATTTTCATTAGAGAACAGAAATGACATTCAAATTTTCCTCATTATTTGGCTTTGTGTTGGTTCTCGTAGTCATAGTAACAGGTCAGCATTAATTTAACAGGCCCATTAGTGCTAATAATCACTGAAGTGAGTTGCTCTGGTGCTTTATAGGTCCTTGGCCATAAGAGGGTTGGAATGGGACTCATATATTCAGAGAATAACAGATTGTCAAAAGGCTCCTGAGCTTGATGCAAATTCTGGCATGGCTGTTTCAGTTACTATTCAGCTCTTTTGAAATGCAAATAATAGACTACTTATCACAGACTCTTCCTACAGATGCCTTGGTACCATGTCCATTTGTTTTTTGACCATCTGCTACAACCCGAAGCTGTCAAGGATTGTTAAGGTTGAATTTGTCTTGTCTTGGAATGAAACAATGGTGTAATATCTGCTTGGGATGACTTTTATACACATACCTGTCTGCCTAACTCATGGGGTCAAGCAGATCTACCAACAATAAATACATTCTCTTCTTGATAACATATCTGTAAGAGACACAAATATTCAACCTCTTAAATAAAATGCATTCAGAGTTCATACATATAAATATATTTATGCTGCTTTTTAAAAGTAAAAGTTAACTCTAAAAATACCACGAATTAGACGATATGAGTACGTAGGCTATTCCATAGGCAGGCTGATTTTGCCACATGGATGAAATGTTCTGTGATGCTCACCTTATGTGCATCATGATAGCTTTATGCTCCCGAAATCTGGTTTCTATCTGTGGTCATTAGGATTTTCCCATGGGTTCAGAGGGACAAGGTCCTGAAAATGACCTTCTTATAAGCAAACTAGGAAAATATAGCCTAGGCAAAACTACTATAAGATGGGTGAACAACTAGTTGGAAAGCTATACTCAGAGTAGTTATTAATGGTTCATTGTCAAGCTGGAAGGGCATATTGAATGAGGTCCCACAGAGTTCTGTCTTGGGTCTGGTTCTTTTCAATATCTTCATAAATGATTTGGATAATGAGAGAAAGAATACACTTATAAAATATGTGGATGATAGCAAGCTGGGAGGGATTGTAAGTGATTTGGAGGACAGGATTAGAATTTGAAATGACCTTGACAAACTGAAGGGTCTGAAATAAATAGGAAGAAATTCAATAAGGACAAATGCAATGTACTACACGTAAGAAGGAACAAACAATTGCACAAATAGAAAATGAGAAATGACTGCCTAGGAGGGAGTATTGCACAAAAGGATCTAGGGTTATGGTTGGATCACAAACCAAATACTAGTCAACAACGTAATGCTGTTGGGGGGGGGGAAGCAAACATTATTCCAGGATGGTTAGTAGAAGTGTTGTAAGCAAGACACAAGAAGTCTTCACTTTGCTCAACCCTGATCAGGCTTCAGCTGGAATACTGTGCCCAGTTCTGGCCACTTCAGGAAAGATGTGGGCAAAATGGAGAAAGTCCAGAGGAGAGCAACAAAAATGATTAAAGGTTTAGGAAATGGGTAAATTGAAAAAACTGAGTTTAGTATTGGGAAGAAATGTCTGGGGTGGGGGACATAACAATCATCAAGTATGTAAAAAGCTGTTCTGAAGAGGAGGGTGACAAGTTGTTTTCCGTATCCACTGAGGACAGAACAAGAAGTAATGGCCTTAAATTGCAGATGTAGGTTAGACATTAGGAAACACCTCCCAACTGTGAGGGCAGTTAAGCACTGGAGCAAATTACCTAGGGAGGTTGTGGAATATCTGTCATGGAGATTTTTAAGAACAGGTTAGATAAACACCTGTCAGTGATGATCTAGATAATACTTAGTCCTGCCTCGGTGCAGGAGACTGCACTAGATGACCTATTGAGTTCCCTCACAGTCATACATTTCTATGATCTTCTGGGACAGGACTCATTAGTTTCGGCCTTTTGACCAATAATCCTACATGGGGAAGTATCGCTGCTCAGTTTAGGATAAACTGCAAATGTCTGTTGAATCTCTAGACCTAACATTTACAGCTGAGTTTCTTCACTCAAGTTAATTGACACATACAAACAGGACTTCAAGCTCTAGTCTCGACAAAACCTGGGAAAATTGATCCTCTCATACCTCCAATGCTGTGTTCTTCCTGAGACCTTTAAAGGCACTAAGGTTATTTAAGACAGTATAAGCAAGCTGAGAAACTGTCTCCAACCAGCAACATGTGGCTTCTGGGGAGTGTCAATTAAAATTCTCCCCATCTTAGCTTAGCATGCAACTGTGTCAATCTTTTTAGTTTTGATTTTGTAAAAAATAAGAGAATATCACATTGCAGTACGAGCATATTGATTTCTCTATTGTACAAAAGTCATTGGCTTATTTCACCTTTAAATATACAGCAAATACAAACATAATATGTTTATCTAATAGCAAGTCAAGCGGTAACATAGCACAAGTTGAGCATTTATAGGAGTTATACAGTATGCAATATTTATGGCATGTTGTGCTTGTGAAGAGAGGCCAACTTTGAAGGGTTCAGATTCAAATCTGCACACACTTGAACCCCAAAAATCTTTAAACAATTTCAGAGCAGTTTAATATTTTATTAAATGTTATATTTCCCAGACAAGGTTTCATTGGGAATACTTTTACCATTTGTGTTTTGTTGTTTTTAATTAATTTCTGTTTCTAATTTCTGTCTGTTTCCAGCCTCTCTTCATTTAATTCATTTGCTATACTGACCTCAACCTGTGTGACTTGTTCACTGAAATCCTCTAGGGAGGATCGGTATCAGGTCTAATAAGACTGCTGTCACTTTACACCAAGCAGAAAGTAAATGTTTCATTTGTTAAATGGACTGGTAGAAAACGTTGTCTATTTCTACCATCCTCATTATTCTTCTAGGCAAAATGTTTTACTTTTATGTGACTGAGAGTGGATAAAATGGATTTGGAGCTGCAGATTTTAGTGTCTTGAATGAAGACTTATGTAAGACTTTTCTCTTTTTTTATGTATCAGTTGTACTGAAATATGATCAGAATAACAGAATAGGTTCTAGTTGTAATGAAGTTTCTTGTGTTTCCACTAATAAGATAAGTGATACAGTATATAAGAGACAAACTGTGAATTTCTGTTCCAAAAGAAACTGCAGAGGAAGTTATAAAGAATGCAAGATTATTAAATCAAACTGTAGACTGTTAATGTAGGGCCCAATCGTGCTACCACTGGTCAATGGGAATTTTGCCATGGACTTCGTGGTCAGCAGGATCGGCCTTTGTATTTTTCTTTGTAGTCTGTTACATATATTTACTACTTCACTTGTATTTTGTGATCTCAGACAAATGGCTGCATTTAATTGGTGGATTCCATTTATAAATACGTTTGTAAAGTGCTTTGTGGTTCTTCTGAGTGAAAGATGCTTTGTGTACAGAAATTATCATCATTCATGGTTTTAATACAGCATCTTACATTGTATTTTATTTATGATTTTATATATGAAAACAAAACCTGGAAACATCACAAACTTTGTAATAGAGTGTCATATTTGAGTATTTTAAGTTTTTTTTTCTAGAAAAAGATAAGACTTAATGTTTAATATGAATGAGGCTAAATGATGTTTTACTTTTATATTAACTCTACTTGGTAATCAGTTTGGGCCAACTTTTCAGCTGCACCAAAGCAGCACTCCTCACAGGGTGAGGTGCCATGCAAAGGTGGTTTTAAGTCACTCTTCTCAGTGCTTAATTTGTAATGAAAGAGGTGCTCATAGTTCAAGCAATTTGGTTGCCATGGCTCATGCAATTTTTTTACTTTCATAACTGATGCGGCAAACCCAGAGGTGCCAGGGCTATGAACTGCCACACCTAGAGGTGCCTGGGCTCAGCCCTGGTAAACCCTGGCACAAAATTAATCACTGGATCTTCCTCTGATTCTGTGGCTAATTTGAGCTGGCATCAGACAAGCCCCGATGTGAAGTAGAGCAGCCTCAGGGCTATTTTATGTTGCACTGTCTGCCTGTCTGCTGTGGCAGCTGGGGACCACTAGAACCCCAGGACACTTTGGTCACATCCCCTGTGCAAAGATTGGAGGAAGAGAAAGCTTCTATAGTGCTCTATACCACTGAGGATTTCAAAAACCTTCCCCCCACCACCTCCCAGCATGCAGAATTCTCCCTTCAGAATCCTTCCCTACAGGATCTTCAGCTCCCAGATCAATCCTTCAGAGCAATAAGCAGTTGGGTGTGAATTAGGGGAGTCATGATGCTACTCTAATTTACATCAGAGATCAGCCCAGTACTTTGCTGGCCCCAGAATCAGGAGTGTATATCTCCTTACCCCAGCCTACTCCTTTTTTTCCAGTTGTGAGCTTGGAGGATCAGAGGCAAATCTTTATTCTTGGTAGTGTTTCAGTGTATGCTCCTAATGTAGTTTCTGCTATAACTAAAGTACATTTCTAGTTAACAAATGTAATATGGATATGTTGATTCTAAAAGTTGTTTTTTAAAAGAACAGTGTCCAGTACAGTATACTATAAATGTTACTGACTTTTAAAGGGACACTTAAGTTAAAATGTATATTACACATTAAACTATTCTTACCGGTGGTCAAATTTATCTAGATGGGTCATGGAAGGCCTTGAAGGTATTGGAACCCAGAACATTTCCATGCTCAGCCTTGCTCTGCAGGGACTACCTCTTGGAGTGAGGATGCTAAAGTTCATTCAGCACTTTAGTCTGTGCTGAAACTCTCACCAAATATGTTAATTAGGGCCAGACACACTGGTAAGTCTATGATTTGGACATCCTTTTCCCTGGAAATGGGACTGGAACCACCAACTCCTTTCATGGTCACCAAATAGTTATCGGATAGTAACTAACTTGGTTACTATTGACCTGCATTGTAAATAAACCTGTCACTTACAGAAAGCTTCACATCCTGTTACCACTGAGCCATGTAGCTTCCAATGGGTACCACTAATAAGTTGCAGCACAAAATTACAGGACAGTTATATATTCAACCTGCTGAAGCAGAAATGTGGGCTACGACTGAGATAAAGAGCCAAAATTTGTTACATAAGAAAAAACAATAATAAAAGCTTAACATGATATGGGATTAATTTCTAATATAGAAATAATAGTTTCCATAAACTCAGCTTCATGAATTAGTATTTAACAAACACTATCATAAATAAATAAATGATCAACACAATAATTTGAGAGAACACTGGATATTATGGGATACAGGTAAATCTGGGTCTAACTCCCTTGTAATCGTGTATTTGGGAGGCATGCTAGGAAATAAGTAAAACAATTAATTGGCAAATTTGATGCAATTCTTTGCTTTGTTTGGCAATACACTGTATCTCAGAGAGATCAAAAGCTGTTCCCGTTTACCTGTTAAAAAAAAAACTGAGTCTGCCCCACTACTCATGGACTTGGAGGTAGTTGCCAGATAGGAAAATAAAACATTTTTTCTGTTTTTCAATAATGCGTGCATTTCAGCCTCTGCAAGTAATTCATACAATATGCTGCATAATACTGTAATTTGCCAAGAGACTATTTGCTTTTTTTACCTTAATAGTGGAGTGCTAATAGTTACTCTTCTTTATTTAAGTAATTCATTTATTTATAGACCTTTCTCTGACACATCTATTTACATTGTTTTATATATAGTAAAAGTACATGAAATATCCCTTAAACCAGGGGTTCTCAAACTTTTTTTTTCTGAGGCCCCCTCAACATGCTATTAAAACTCCATTGCCCACCTATGCCACAATGACTGGTTTTCTGCATATAAAAGCCAGGGCTGGTGTTAAGGGGTAGCAAGCCAAGCAATTGCCCAGGACCCCATGCCACAAACACTGTGAAGTTAAGTTGCCCCGGGCCCCGGACTTCAGCCCCATGCAGTGGGACTTCGGCTTTCTGCCCTGGGCCCCAGCAAATCTAACACTGGTCCTGCTTGGCGGACCCCCCTGAAATCTGCTAGTGACCCACCCTAGTTGAGAACCACTGCCTTAAACCAAAGTGAACTTTTTAAATGCATTCACTCTATTATATGTGTCTCATTATGGTTGGAGTACCTCTTAATCTATATGGCACTTTTTACTATATATAGAATAATGTAACTACAATGAGTGCATTTAAAAAGTTCATTCTGGTGTAAGGGATATTACATCTGCTAGCAATAATCTTTCTAGTTAAAATTATAAATATGGGAAATACCATTTATTATTTCTATTGTGGTAGCATTTAGAGTCCTTGATTGGGGATCAGGGCCTCATTGTGTTAGCTATTATACATACATTACAGAGGGAGCTGGCAGCAACACTCATATTCAGGTTGCCTAACATTTCCCATTACAAAAGATTCTGACAACCTTTTTGTTTTGAGAAGCTCTCACATCTCCATTGTTTGAAGCTGGCTTTTGAAATTTAGCTGAAGAGAAGCCTGCAGTGTAAAAAATGCCTTTTTTTTTGTCCCATTAAATTCTGTTCAGTTTTAGCTGAGTTGTACACTGTTAGAAATTACATTTCCCTTCTCTTGTGCCTGCCATTAGATTTCCATGCACAAAAATCCACATTTGCACATACAAATTGCAAGTGTATGTTCCCATTTGGGGTTATGTATGCAAATAATTAGGCAAGGAAAATTGTAGGGTCTGGTGCACATCTAGAGACCAGTTGAATTGTCTTTGGAATTTGTACAGTGGTCAAATAGCATTTTAGTTTATTAGTGTATTTTAACAAAACACAGAATAGATGGATTGTAAAAAATTCAGACAGAAACCTGGAATCTATTTTATGTGAGCAGGAAACTCTAGTCAAGAATTTTCTTGGGATTGTTACAGGTGAAAGGTGTTAGCTAAGGGATCTTGCATTGTCAGTCAAGCAGAAGACTGTAAATTCACTTGGCCACTTCTATGAATATTTAATTACTTATACAAAGTGGAACAGTTTCAGCAGGAGATATTTAGAGCAAGTCACCCAGAGTGCCATGTAGGTCTGTAGTTTGGGCACTCACCTACAATGTGAAAGATCCCAAATTAAAGTCCCTGCACTGAATTAGGTGGACTAATGACATGAGCCTTTGTTGTCCATATCTCAGATGAGTGGTCTAATACTAGGGTCTAGATTTTAAGGGGAGCTCCTCCTCCTCTGACTCTTGTTTTGTGAATGGTGTTATCAGATTTCCTTATAATAAAAAAGCTGTTAAAATGCCTGATATCAGAACACATTTTGTTTGACCCAAAACAATTTTTTTGTTTTGATGAGAAAGCAAAAATATTTTCTGATTGATCTGAATCAAATTTTTGTTTTCAGTTCAGCCAGTGACCCTAAAAGTTGATTATTTGCAAAGCTCCACTTCCAGTGCTCCTCAGCTAAGGAGCAATGAGGACAATCATGCTATTCTCTTCCTTCAGTTTGGTCAGTAAACTCAAACACAATGACAGGTGTCTTGATTCACCACAGTCTTTTCAATGTGACATGCAGAACTATGAGGAGGACCTGGAATGGACAGAGAATGAAACGTTTTTGTGAGAGTCCCAGTTATTTTGTATAAATCAAACAATGTAATATCTCAGATTTTGCTTCTGGAGGCGCCAGTTCAGGAAAGCACTTAACTGTGTACTCCAATCCATGCTCAGTAAGATCCAAGAGTGGGTGTTTAAGTCTCATTTATTTCAAAAGCTGTTAATCATGTTCTTAATGTTCAAGCATAAGTGTTAGAACTGTCTTGACTATGAAGGTTTTCTGAATTGTGGCCAAAGTTGTAAGTAGGTTTAAAACAAGCAACACTTTGTAATATATATTTTTTCTTTTTTTAAATAACACCATCAAGACAGGTAGGCCTAAAATTTAACCTGCCATGCATATTTTGACTCATGGAGCAAGTATGACGCAAGATTGGAAGGAAGTCTCAAGTGCAGTTCCACAGGGATCGATTCTGAGTCCAGTGTTATTTAGCATCTTTATTAATGATCTGGATGTAAAATAGAGAGCACAGTGATCAAATTTGCAGATGACACAAAGCTAGCAAGGGGTTGCAAATAGTTTGGAGGTTAGAGCTAAAATTCAAAGGGATCTTGATAAATCGTCAATAGAGAACAAAATGAAATTCAACAAAGACAAATGTAAGGTGCTACACTTAGAGAAGAAAAAACAAATGCAAAAATACAGAATGGGGATAACTGGTTTGGCAACAGCACCGCTAAAAAGAACCTGGGAGTTGTGGTGGATCACAACCTCAACATAAGTCAACAATGCAATGCTGTTGCATAAAAAGCAAATGCAATTTTGGGTTGCATTAACAGAGGCATAGCATGCAAGTCATGGGAAGTGATAGACTTCTCTACTTGGAGCTGATAAGACCTCAGCTGGAGTACTGTGTCCAATTTTGGTCACCAGTGTATAGAAAGGAGGTAGAGAAATTGGAAACGGTCCACAGGAGAGTGACAAAGATGATCAAAGGGATGGAATGCAAGTCATATGAGCGAAGGCTAAAGAAACAGTGTATGTTTAAGGAGATTAAGGCAGGACATGACAGTAGTCTCCAAATACTTGAAAGGCTGACAAAAAAGATGGAGAATAGTTGTTCTCTCTTGTGACAGAGGGCAGGACAAGAGCAATTGGTTCAAACTACAGCATAGGAGATTTAGAATAAATTTCAGGGAAAACTTCCAAACTGTAAGAACAGTAGGACAATGGAACAGGGTGCTTAGGGAGATTGTGGAAGCTCCTTCACTGGAGGTTTTCAAAAGAAGGCTGAATAGCCATCTCTTTTGGATGGTTTAGACACAAAAAATCCTCCATCTTGGCAGGGGGTTAGACTAGATCAGTGGTTCTCAACCTTTTCAGACTACTGTAAACCTTTCAGGTGTCTGATTTGTCTTGCGTACCCCAAGTTTCACCTCACTTTAAAACTCTCTGGCCCCCCAGCTCTGAAGGCAGAGCCACTGTGAGCAGCACCACAGAAGTAAGGGTGGCAATACCATACCACTCCACCCTTACTTCTGCACTGCTGCTGGCAGTGACGCTGCCTTCAGAACTAGGCAGCCGGAGAGCAGTGGGGTGTTCATGCTGTTTGCGGCTCAGGAGGACTATTTTTTAAATCTCACTCCTGTCCCGTCCCACAGTACCCACTCCTGCTTTGTACATTGAATTTTCATCCTGCTCCTGCCGTTATGGCAGTGGGTCCTGCAGGACCTGCAGGACCCCAATCCTGCTGCAGGGCTCTAGAGCTTGTTGTAAAACTAGGCAAATAAGATAAGTTGACGTATCTCCTGGAAGACCTCTGCATATTCCTGGTTGAGAACCACTGGATTAGATGACCCTTGTGGTCCCTTCTAACCCTATGGTTCTATGATTCTAAGTGTCCTCCCTCTCTTAGCCTGCTATGCTGTTGTTAACCAGTAGGACATTGAAAACAAAGTTGGTGCATGAATCACCTGAAGCATATACTTTTCCATGGCTTCTCTGCTTGGCAAACCTCATTCTTGTGCTAAATTAGCCCCCAATCCAGCATACACACACACTTAATTTTACACATGTAAGTAGTCCCATTGGCTTCAACATTTGAAAAGTAGGATTCGTAGACATTAAAATCCTGCCTGTCTGCAGTAATGAAACTTATTAGGCGGAACCAATGAATACTGAGATCCTCAGTATTTTGGTTGCTAGGTGGTTTTAGTAGCCTGTGATAGATAGGCAGTCAGACTAGATGATCTAGTGGTTCCTTCAGGCCTTAAACTCTATGACTCTAGCCACAAACATTCAGCAATTGTGAGTCAGGCCCCTGAAATGATCAGGAGATAGACTTAAAACTCATGTGACTAAAACCAAACAATCATTGGCTCCGTTCTTTCTGTTTGCCTTGGGTTTTTTTTCCTAGCTTTTCTTCACTACCACAATGGTTAGAACCCTATTTTTTAAAGATGAAAGCTGTAATGCTCAGATAATTGCATGATTTCAGGAGCTAAGGCTTTAAAGGCAAATATTGTGAGACTTGCAATGTAAAGAGCTGGCAATGCTTCCTAAAGCTGTCACATATGCATGTTTTGCATCAAACAGAAACCCATCACTTTGGGTTTATTGTTAGTTGGCAATGTGTCACAAAGGCCCTAATTTTCAGGAAGTAGAGGTCCACTTACTTTGCTCATGCAATAACTATGATATATAGTACTGAAGTTTCAAAAGGGTTGAAGACTGGTCTCCCTTTTGGAAGGCTCCTATTGCCCTTGCAAAAAACAACAACAAAAAAACAAACAAACAAAAAAACCCCACACAATGCCCCACCCCCCACAAAACCAGGCACAATTATTGTATGCACTTAGGCTTGTCTACACAGGGAAGTCAGTGCACAGCAAGCTAGAGTGTGAATTTACAGCACACTGGATACTCTGCACTAACTCATAAGAATGGCCACACTGGGTCAGACCAATGGTCCATCTAGTCCAGTATCCTGTCTACCGATAGTGGCCAATGCCAGGTGCCCTAGAGGGAATGAACAGAACAGGTACTCATCAAGTGATCCATCCCCTGTTGCCCACTCCCAGCTTCTGGCAAACAGAAGCTAGGGACACTGTCCCTGCCCATCCTGGCTAATAGCCATTGATGGATCTTTCCTCCATGAATTTATCAAGTTCCTTTTTGAACCCTGTTATAGTTTTGGCCTTCACAAAAACATCACTCACCATATGGACACTTACTGCACAGTAAAAGTGCCCGTGGGCAGTTTAGCTTAATATGATTTAAAGTGTATTACTGACGATTGCCTGAGTCAGCCTGAGCTTCAGCGTCTTCCACCAGCTGGACTCCTGTGGAGCCCCACTGGAATTTTCAGTTCACTCCTGGAGAGGGCAGGTTATGTTTCTATTCCTGCCTTTAAGATGGAAAAGGAATTCCCCTGGGACACAGCAGCCATGGCTGATGCAGTAAAGTGCAAATTACAGGGCTTGATCTTGCTCAGAAATAGAAATTTTCTTTTAAATCAGAATCCTCCCCCTCACCACCACTATTTTATTATATCTTGGCACCACGAGGGCAGAAATTCAGTACTTGGCAGATCTGTATAGTGGAGCATAAAGTTTTACTCTAGAATGATGGATTGCATCCCTTTATGGCAGTATGTGTCTTTTGTGTTTGGTTGCTTTCTGTGAATGGAGAACAGCAGTAATGTGTTGGGGGAGAATGGCATCCATGTCTCCAAATCCATTTATACATGTAGGATCACACTTTGAAATAAGGAGGCCTGAGATCCAGGTGCGAAAACATGTACCCAGCTGTATATGTAACCAGGTGTTTAAACTTCTACCGGTACACAAATGCAGAAACTGCAACAGAATGCACATTTTTGCAATTACAAATGGGCATCTGCCATTAAAACTTTGCTGCATCGTGTCCTTTGCTGACATAGAACAGATTTGGTAACAAATGCAAGCTGCACCCAACCTATCTGTGTGCTGCCAGCTACTGAACTTTCACACACAAACCAATGCAGACTACTTCTGAAATATGAAAGCAAGCTGCATAAGATAAGAAATATTCTCTTTTGATTGTAGTCCTGCTAATGGAATGTCATGACCCCCTCTCCCCACTGTGATATCCAAAAGAGAACAATCACAGTTTCTAGTGGGTTCTGGCCACATTTTAAAGCATTTTTTACCCACAAAACTCCTCAAAATTATTTGCTTTTTCTACAGGACACAGTCCAGATATCATTCTTGTAAACTTAAGAATATTATCCTGCTTCTGTTGGTTTTGTGGGATAAGTATGTTGTCTACATACTTGGAAAAGGCTCCCCCTCAGAGCTAGGTTAGTTCATGAATGCCTGGTAAATGACTGGCAAACTAGTTCCATAGAAAGGATGACAATCCTGCCCAGAGGAGAAACAGAATAATGGTTCAGGGCTAGATTGTGACTCAAATTTGGCATCAGTGAGAAGGAATCAGAAACCTTATTGACTCCTTTATGCAGGCTCCCTGTAACTGTGGGGTCATCCTTCTCCAGGTAGATATCTCTTGCAGCCATCAGGGACAGTTTTGAAAATTTGAAATGATCGTCTCTTTAATACCATTGTTAGTGTTAGAAGATGTGAAACAATTTACATTGTTGCTTTTGTATCTGTTTTCATTATAATTTTATTTGCCATTTTAAAGACCTGATTGCATGAAATTGGGTAACAAAATAATAGTAAATAAACAGTATTTAAAACAAAACAAAAATTACTTAGCACAATGAAATTACCTACCATTCCCCAAAGGCCAGCCACAATCTAATCTGCTTGAAAATAGAAACATTAAATTAATCAGATCTATTTCTATGGAAAATAAATGAGGCAATTATTATCACATGAATAGATTGTTCTTTTAGAAAATTGTTTTGCATCATTGTTGAGTCAAGCACCCATTTATGTAATCTCGTAATGAAAGGGCTCTATGAGCAGCCAACACACTGATTTTAGAAAAGGCTGAAAACTTCTAGTTCTTTTTATTAAAGCAAATGCAGTGAGTCGGAAGGAGTGGAGAAGGAAGGGATTATATTAGGAAAATAGTTAAGGGCTAGACATTTTTTTTGGTCATTTTTAATGAATAATAAGAATAGTGAATAGGCTGGTGAAAAATCTGATAAAAGGCCTGTACATGAGGAATTTTCACACTGCCTCAAGTTTTCTTTGTTAGAAATATAATCAGGTAGTCTAGAAAGTTCTTTCCAATTTTGACTGTGTTACATTAACTTCCCTCACCCCCCACCCAGTCTAACTAAAACTGAGGAAATGAGCACATAGATAATTGGCCTGAAGAAAATGAGGTGAGGCCACGAAGGGGGACGGTGTGTGTGTGCGGGGAATAATACACTGTACATACAGCACTATATTAGTTTAAAGGTTTTACCAGCTATTATATTTTATCAACTATTAAATACACTGTGTAAATATAAAAATGTTAAACTACAAAACGTACTCAAGTGCGGTGGGGTGCACCTAATTTTCTTCAAGAAGATTACTGGCCTACTGGATGAAGGGGGGTGGGTGGGAATGTAGACACGATATATCTTGATTTTAGTAAGGCTTTTGACACAGTCCCACATGAAATTCTCCTAAGCAATCTAGGGAAATATAGTCTAGATTAAATTACTATCCAGTGGGTGTACAACTGGGTGAAAGACCGTATTCAAAGAGTAGTTATCAATAATAGTGTTTTTAAGTAAATTACTTATTACAGACCATATACTGCCACCCTAACTCACAAGCATTGTACCTGATTCTGGGTTGAGGTGACAGAACTGGTCCTATGGTTGTGACAAAGTATATGTATTGTAGCATCGGAGGAATATGAGCATAAGAACAGCCATACTGGGTCAGACCAAAGGTCCATCTAGCCCAGTATGCTGTCTTCCAACAGTGGCCAATGCCAGGTGCCCCAGAGGGAATGAACAGAACAGGTAATCATCAAGAGATCCATCCCTGTCACTCATTCCCATGAGGTGAGAGCACATTGTCTTAAAAAACACCACCACCCCAAAACACTTCCGTGCAGCCAGACCCTTCACAAGCAGTGCCTGCCTCCCTAATAGCTGCTACAGGCAACCTCCCCACAACAGAACAGTTTGTTTCAGTGTCCATTCCCCTTGCCTCTCTCTCAAATCACACCACCTGCAACCCAACTAATGGGGAAAGGGGCTATTTAGAAGGAGGAACAGGTGAAGTTCTCTGTATCTTGGTTTTACAGGTTTTATAACATGGAGGCCATAGTATTTAATGCCTAGTAATAGAAACAAAAGCATAGTGATATTTCAAAGGAAGTTAACACGATTTTTTAACTCTTTGATTACTGTGGGTTTTAATTAGCATTCTTGAATAACCCAGGTATTGATGATACTTTGCAATTGTAGTGGCATCCATTAAAAAAAATCCACTTTTCCCAACACTTGCTACACACAGCATCCGACCTACCAGTTATATCCATATACTTAGAATGGGGAAATAACTGTGGTATGTCAGGTACTGTAGCACAGGGCGTGTTAGGAAATATATTGGCATTTTTATGGTGGCTGTTGCCCTGGGCTAAATTCTCCTGTGTCTGAGTGGAGGATTTGACCCTCTGAAGTGCCTTCAATTTGGAGATCTCAGAATGTGGCAAAATTTAATTAAAACTTAACATACTTCCGTGAGGAAGGTTATGTACCAACTGAAGCAAAAACAGGTTCAGTGATGTGCCCAAAGTCACTAACACAGATGGGGATAAAAGTCAGGACTCCTGATGCCCAGTTCTCTGCTCTAATTAAACAGCATTCTTGAATGCTGAACTTAGAGTAAGTAAATTTGTAGTTGGACCAACTGCTTGCTGGATCTATTACTGCAGCATGCTGCTCCTTTGTGAGTTCTCAAATAGGAAAGAACATGCTGCAATATTTTTTTCTGATCTGCACTTCGACTTCATGGAATTTGCAGAGAATAAAAATTAAAACCTGTATATGTGACCTCTGAAAGCAAAACAACAGTAATCCCTGCATTTCTCTGATGTCATGAGTTTATTGTTTAATTTTTCAGGCAATGTAAAATCTGTACATGGCACATCGAAAGCAGAGAGAAGTGTTTCATTAGTGTCTGCTTTCTAATGTACTGTGATCTTGATTGTTTGAGAGTAATGGGAAATTCAGGGCATTTACAAATGGATTTGGATGTGGAAGAAGTGGAGCAAAAATAGATGTAATATAAAATACACAAGAGGATTATAAATCCCTATGCCTTTTACCAGCAGACTTAACTAGGGATGTGCAAAAGTCATGACAATCTTCACTTTGCTTGAAGCCATACAAGAGAACCACTTGTGTTTAAACCTTTAACGTATACAGCTTTCTACTCTTGTGGATGGGTTAGGTCATACTAGCTTTTTTATTTTTATTTTTAAATAAGAGATGATCTTTAATTGTGGATGTTGATTTTACAGGTCAGTGTACAAATGTAACAAGATCACTATGCCCTAGCACCCCAAATGTCTGAGGGTTCATGTTATAGAATCATAGAAATGTAGGCAGGGACCGCAAGAAACCATCAACTCCAGCCTCCTGTGCTGAGGCAGGACAAAATAAACCTAGACCTGTCCTGACTAGTGTTTGTCCAATCTGTTCTTAAAAACCTCCAGTGATGGGGATTTCACAACCTCCTTTTGAAGCCTACTCCAGAACTTACCCACCCTTAGAGTTAGAAAGTTTTTCCTAATATCTAACCTAAATCTCCCTTGCTGCAGAGTAAGCCCATTACTGCTTGTCTTGCCTTAAGTGTTTGTAAAGAACAAGTGATCACCATCCTTTTTTAGAACAACCCTTAGCAGTATTCTTTTCTCAAGACCAAACGTGCCCAGTTTTTTAACCATTCCACATAGGTCATGTTTTCTAAACCTTTTATCATACTCTCTCCAATTTATCCACATCTTTCCTAAGGTGAGTGGCCAGAACTGGACACAGTATTCTAGCTGAGACCTCCCCAGTGCTGAGTCGAGTGGGACAATTACCTCCCTTGTCTTACATATGACCCTTCTGTTAACTCAGAACAATAATAGCCTTTTTTTGCAGCTATTGACTCACATTCAGTTTGTGATCCACTATAACCTCCAGATCTCTTTCAGTACTAACCAATTATTCTCCATTTTGTAGTTGTGCATTTGATTTTCCTTCTCAACTGAAGTACTTTGCACTTGTCTTTACTGAATTTTTTTCTTGTTGAATTCAGACCAGTTCTGCAAATCGTCAAGGTTGTTGTAAATTCTAATCCTAACCTTCAAAGTCCTTGGTGCCATCTTCACCTTTTATAATCATATTCTCCACTCCATTATCCAAGACACTAATGAAAATATTGAATAGTACTGGACCTAGGACTGAGCCCTGCAGGACCCCACTAGATACAGCTTCACAGGTTGATAGCTAAACATTGATAACTAGTCTCTGAATAAAGTCTTTTAACCAGTTGTGAACCCACTTTATAGTAATTTCATCTAGACTACATTTCCTTAGTTTAATACAGTCAAGTGAGACTGTATCAAAAGCCTTCCTTAAATCAAGATATATCATGTTTACTGCTTCCCCCCATCCACGAGGCCAGTAAGCCTGTCAAAGGCTGGTTTGGGACAATTTGCATGGATTTATCAAGCCATGCTGGCTATTCCTTATAATTCTGTTATCCTCTATGTGCTTACAAACTGATTGTTTTAATAATTTGGTTCAGTATCTTTCCAGGTATTGAAGTTAGGCTGACTAGTCTATAATTCCCCAAATCCTCTTTGTTCTCCTTTTTAAATATTTGCCTTTCTCCAGTCGTCTGGGACCATACCTGTCCTCCCTGAGTTCTCAGAGATAATTGCTGACAGTTCTGAAGTTGCTTCAGGTAGTTCATTAGGTATTTTAGGATGGATTTCATCAGGCCCCGCTTACTTGAATACATCTAACTCATCTAACTATTATTTAAGCCTATTTTGGCTTCCATTCCATTCTTCCTTGTTATTAATATTATTTTTGTTGACTATGTGGTCACAATTAAACCTTTTACTGAAGACTGAAGCAAAATAGGCATTAAGCACCTCAGCCTTCCTGATGTCATCTGTTATTAGCTCTCCTTTCCTGTTAAATAGAGAACCTATAATTTCCTTTGTCTTTATCTTGCTCCTATTGTATTTAAAGAACCTATTATTGTCTTTTATGTTCCTTGGTAGATGTAACTTATTTTGAGACTTCGCCTTTCTGATTTTGTCCCTACATGCTTGTACTATTCTTTTGTACTCCTTCTTAGTAATTCATCCATGGTTTCCACTTTTTTAGGATTCCTTTTTGATTCTCAGGTAATTAAGGTGCTCCTGATGGACCATACTGGTCTCTTATTATTGTTCCTATCTTTCCTTTGCATCTGAGTAGTTTTCAAGTGTGCCTTTAATGTTGTCTCCTTGAGAAACTGCCAGCTCTCCTTAACTCCTTAGTCCTTTCATTTTCTTTCCCTGGGACTTTACCTACCAGTTCTCTGAGTTTGTTAAAGTCTGTTTTTTGAAGTCCATTGTCCTTATTCTGTAGCTGTCACACCTTCCTTTCTTTATATCATTTCATGATGACTTTCATCCAAATTGCCTTCCACTATCTGATTTGCTACCTATTGGTCCCAGTTGGTCAGAATCAAGTCTAAAATGGCTATCCATCTGGTTACTGCTGCCACTTTCAAAAAAAAAAAAGTTGTCTCCAATAGTTTCTAAGAACTTACTGAAAATTTTGTGTTTTGCCATTTTACTTTTCCAACAGATGCCTTGGTAGTTAAAGTTCCCCAATATTACCAGGCCTAGTGGTTTTTGTTTATGTCACAAAAGATGCATGGACATATCCACAGACATGCTCAAACATTGTAATGTCTTCTCAAGTGGCCAAAGACTTTTACTGTTTTCCTTTCCCTCTTTTGAAGGTAGAAACTTTCTCCTGTATAGTCAATGAGCTCTTAATCTTCTTCAGATTAAGAATCAGACCCAAATCATAGTTGTATTTCAACAATATGCTGTTAATTTAAGGAAGGATTTTATTTTATTTATTTCCCTATGTGTAGCCTGCACAAAGCCTGGCTGTGAACCCTAATTAACATAATCAGAGACAGGTAGGTAGCAAATAGTCCTTAAGAAAATCCTCTTTCTTCTTTTCCAGGGTTGCACTTTGGAGCTCACATCTGTCTTATTTCTCCAACCCCCTATATGATAGGCCCTCCTCCCCCTTAAAGTAGCTGGGACTTTCATAATGAAGTTATCTGATATTTACAAATTCTTTTTCACTTCTCCAGTGTCCAGCATCATTATACCCCCCAAATAGATTTGTCTTGCCATACTTTTGGGCTGTGCTAGATGCTTGCATGTTCCCAGGTAGAAGAGAGCTTGCAGATGCCTTGCAGTGCTGCAGTCCCACATGTAGGGATCACACATAATGTTTTACACTTTGATGGAAGCCATGTAAAACTGGGTTAAATTTAGGCACCCCTCTAGAACTAGTAAAAACTAACAAATTATTTTGATTGAATGGGAGCCTTGTTGGCAGTGTTTACCATGTGCTAGTATTCTATATAGCTTTCTAACTTTTATGGCAAGAAAAACAGGACAAAGAATTTAAGATCTCTGTTCTGTAGTTGCTTTAGTGCTGTGACTCCAGGGCAGCTATGTGGTACTCCTCACTCAGAGCCAATAGCATTATTATAATCTCACCCTTAAATGCTGTGCAAATAGGTCAAAAAGCATCACATGCATGAACTGAAGATAGAAAACATGTTAAAAGGATATTTGACAAATATGAATTCTTACAATAAATCATACTCTTCTGAAATATAATAAAAGTGTAACAGCTTTTGGAAGAGAAAAGGATGTAGGAGAAAGTCAGAAGAGTTTGAAGACTGAGTAGCTGATCAAATTTAGCACAAATCATCTTCATCAAAAGAAGGCCTTCCTAATTTTGTGATGGATTTCAAGTCAATATGTTCAGTTTATCTTCTGCAATAAGTACAGATCCAGGGATTTTCAGGCTTGAAACAGATGATTAATATTGGCATGCTGGAGCTGGTGTTTACAGCACAGAAATAAATATTTCAAAAGTAAGTTCAAGATACTGCTTTAAAAATTCCTGGATGTAAGCTTAAATAGGTTTAGTTGATCACAGCTCTATTGTGGAACAATACAATCCAAATTTTAAAGTGATTAAAGGTGCTGTCAGAAATTATTCATAATACTGTGTGACTAGATCAGACACTTTCCAAAAAATGTTGCTGTTATGCCATTTGACCTTGTGTAAGTAGTGCCATGGAAACTGTACCACGGTGGCTTGCCCATGGGCTGGAGAGTTTGGGGCTAAACCAGCTCTAATTACAGGATGAGCCTCACCTGGACTGAATCAGCTGCTCCCAGGATAAAGAGAGTAGGCAGTTGCTGGGAAGTTCAGGAAATTGTCTTTAGGGTGGTAGAGAGTCAGTAGGGGAAAAAGAACAAGAAAGTAGAAGACATTTCTCCAGGTAGGGAGTCCTAGGAGAGACCCTGCCCAAGAAGCAGTGGAGCGATGCTGTTAGGGAGGACTCTGGGGTGAGGGTTACATGAATTTGTATTTTGTTTTGAAAGCCTTTGTGTTGGACTACTGGAAAAGGGGCTGGGGCTTCTGTGTACCTGGGATCCTAGTTAGTCAGCCCTCTCCTGGGGACTGTTTAAATTATTTTGTGAATTCTTAAGGGTCCCCTGAAGAAATGGGATGGCCAGAGGGGTAGTGTTCAGTAGAGTGATCTCTGCCCATGACGGGGTGCTCGAGAGGTAATCAGTGGCCAGACATAAAGAAATGTTTGCAAGTCTGTGACCTTTGTACTTGTTCTGCTTGGCTTCTTGTGCTTTGTTTTGTTTTTGCTAGCACTATAATCCCAGTGACTAGTGCCATGGTCTGCTGATCACTAGTGTAATATTAAATAATATGTCCCTGTTGGGTGGGTAGGTAGGTAACATTATCCCTACTTTACGCTGGAGAAACTGCTGCATAGATGGCTGTGACTGCTTTTAGCATCAAGGGGAGTCAGTGCTAAAACTTGGAGCTTTCTAGCAGCTTCCTTGTCTTGTGCTCTGATCACTAGATATTTTTTTGAGTAAATATGTAGGCAAACAAGGCTTTTGGCTGTTACAAAACTGGGAAAAACTTGAGGAGAGGGTGAACTTTGATATTATTTTTTCATTTTATCTTAGTTTTCCACAGCAGTATCAATTGCCATTGATGTATTGTCCAAACACCACTTTTGTCCAGATAACTTGTACAGATGCAAATTTTCAGGGTTCAAACACTGAATAACCAGCTTGCCAGCTATAGTGTTACTTTCATTCCTCCACACAGAGGCTTGGCATTGCCTACATGTCTTCACACACTGTTCTCTCTTCTCTCCTCCCCAGATGTTTCACTGCTTGTCATCTGGCCCTATTAGTAAGAGGGCCAAGGAACCTGTAGAGAATTTGTGTGCCAGCTGCAGAGAACAAAACACATCACCTGAAGCATTTCCGGTTTGTCCTCCTATGTTTCCTTATTTTCTCTTCATTATGAATTGATTCTGAGATGCTGAACACTTCTGTAGTGCTCAGTGCCCTCAATTCCCATTGACATCAGTGCCCTCTGCTCTCCCCCTTTATCTATTCTGCTCTTTATCTCAACTTGTTTTCCCTTCACCTTCTCTCTCCTCCTCCTCTTTTCTCTCCTCCCCTGTTAGTTACCCCACCTCCATAAGACTTGAATGTGCCATCTGTTTTTAAAACACATATTTTATTCAATTTCTGTTCTGGATCCCAGATGTGGTGTTACTATGAAATTATGGATTGTGTTTATGCCATTAAAACAGTGGAAGGGTGTGGAAAACATTTCTATATCTCCTTTTTTATAAAACAAAGTGAATTGCTGCATCTGACCTTTACATAGTTTTTGTGAAACTTGATTTCTCCATGTTTTCACATCTTGTGGTGGTCCATTTACTGTAATGGTCTTATTTGAAAATTATGTCCAGACATGGTAGAAAAGAGAAATCATACATTTGGTGTAAACTGGAGGTTATTTCTAGGGCTGTGAAATTTTTGAACTTGGTGAAATCTTGTCTGGCAAGGTCTTGTCCAGTGAGCAGCTGTATAGTTCTGAAAATATCTGGTGCATTTGCCAGTCTTGACAGTTCAGGGAATCAGATTTGTTAAAGCCATAGGAGAATGTGTGTGTGAAGGAATATTGAAAAGCAAGAAATGTTAATGAAAGGAACTTGATCAGTTGTAACCCTTTTAAGACGATAGAGCAGTCAGAGTTGCTGAATCCTGGCTGCTTTCAAGGCTAGGGCATGTCAAATTAATAATAAAAAGGGGGAAAGAAGGGTTTACGTACCCATTCACAAACAGCAAAGCAAATGGATTACAAACTTATTTTGTAATACATTAGAATTTGCATAACTAGTGCAGCCTGGTGGAAACTTGCGAAACTATTATCCTAACTCTCAACTGGTTTTCATACTTTATAACAATGCCCAGGCAAGGAATATAACATATGCACAAGACAGGATTAAGATAAATCAGTGTGCAGTTATCTGCAGTAACACCCAGAGGTCACAAATGAAATTGAAGTCCCATTGTGCTAAACACTGTACAGACCCACAGTACAAGAAAGTCCCTGTCCTGGAGAGCTTATAGTTTAAATAGACAAGACTGGCAAAGTGTCAGAGATAGGGATACTTATCTGCATTTTATAGATAGGAAGATAAGGTACAGAGTGGCTAAGTTTCTGCTTTTGCTGCATTGGAAGTCCTCTTTATTCACTGAAGAACATGCTTGAATCTCCTTGAAGTAAATAGGACTTAAGTACCTGGTTAATTGCATAAGCACTTTGATTTGGGCCTTCAGTGAGTTGCCTAAGGTCATGCAAGAAATCTGAGGCGGAACCAGGAATTGAGCTAATATCTTCTCAGTTCCAGCCCAATACTGTAACCACAACACCAGTCATCTTCTTGATTCTGGAAGATACTGAGCACTGTGGTCCAGAGGTAGATTTACAATGAAACACAGGGTGCCCTGGCAAGCCCCCCCCCCCCATGACAAGGAATGTCAGGGCTGAGCAGCTGCGGGGGCAGAAGCTTGGTCCTGCCAGCTCCTGCTGCAGGCTCTGCCCTCACCAGCAGCCAAGCTCCCCCATCCCCTGCCTCCTCTCCTGAGTGTGCTGCAGTCCCACTCCTTCCCCGACCTCCCAGTACTGCTCCTGCTGCCAAACAGTTGTTTGCTAGAGTTCAGGTGGCCCTAGGGGGTGAGGGGGTGTGGCTACAACATGCTCAGGGGAGGAGGTGGAGAACAGATGGGGGCGAGGCCTTAGGGAAGGTGGTGGAATCGGGGCAGGGCAGAGCAATTGTGCAGCCCCTGCACTCTCCCTACACATACCCGCCCCTGCCATGAGCCACTCAGGGCAGGGGGCTGGGGTGGGGCAGGAGGCTGGGAGCACCCCCTTGACCCCAGCACACACACCTTCTGTCCTGATTCCTGCACCCCCTCACTTGCCCGCTGCCCTCCCTGACTTCAGCACCCCCCACACATCCCCACCTCCACCCTGAGCACCAAACCAGAGCTACTGCACCCCCCTCACGTCCCCACCTGTACCCCTCACATCAAATGGGAGCTGCCCCAAGTAAGCGCTCCCCACCTCAACCCCCATCCCAGCCCTGAGCTCCCTCCCGCACCCTAACTCCTGGCCAAACCCTGCACCCCAACCCCCAGGCTGCTCCTGCATCATAATTTCCTGGTCAGACCCCACACCCCAATGCTTTTTTTACTTAATAAAGTGATCTTATCCAAAGCACTCCACAATAGCTAGCTAATGGTACAAACAATATTTGGAAAGATCACTAAGTGGTCTGCCAAGACCCTCAGCGATTTTTTTTTGAAGTGGTCTGTGGCAAAATAAGTTAGACTACAAAAACAATCAAGGTAACTCACTTTGTTTTCATTTACTTCTTATTAATTATAGGAGGAGGAATGAAAAATGGGGGCAGGAGGAGATGAGTGCTGTGTTTTTTTTGTTTGTTTGTTTCTTGGCTGGGTCCCAAGGAGGGGCCCCCAAAACAAAGTTGAGCACAGGGCCCCACTAACTCTAAATCCTCCACTGCTCTGGTCCCAATCCAGCAAAGCACTTATAAAAGTACCTAACTCTAACCTGAGTAGTTCTATTTGCTTTGCTAGGACTGTGCACATGTTAAAGTTAAAGGAAAGTTAAGTGCTTTCCTAGATTCAAGCTCAGCTTCTTATAGGACTGAACTCCAGGAGATCTTATAACCTGATTCAGTGACAGTTAAACCAACTCTAGATTTGTGCCATTTATTTTAATTATTCCGTCTCCTCCTCCTCCTCCTCCATAACATGAACATACCATTTTCTTTAGTTTTTTTCCCCTTCTTTTGAGCCTTAAACAATTTAATATTGTACAAGATTGCAAACAGAGTGAAGATCCCCTGTTGCCTCTCAATATTTTAGACATACAATCAACCTGATTCAAAGTCATAATAAAAAGCAGAAAAACACCACATAACTGATGAGAAATTCCATAGGGAGATAACTTTTTGTTGTTCAATAAGCCTTTATAGAGAAGGAATTGCAGTATGAACAATCTGGGAGAACAGGAACTAAGCTTGTGGACTGATTGTACTGCCTCACTTGTAATTTAATATGGAAGCAAAAGAAAAAAATAACACAAATCTACCAATCTTAGTGTCCTTTTTCTGAAACAAAAGTATTAAAATAGAAGCTTGTAGCAAACCTTCATAAATGATGCATAGTCATGCTAGAAAATAGGTGCTGTTGTACCTGATTCCTCTTACATTTCACTATTCCATTACCCAACCTCCTATGTCACAGAGTGACAATACCGTTTTTCTTTTGTGAACTTTCTCCATTGTGTGTATGTATTATTGAAGAAGGCATCTAAAGATTGGATGATAAATACTGTATGTAATTAATTTTTCAAAAGGCATTTGTTATTAGCATAAACTAGTTGGATTCAATGTCAATAATCACTGAGTGACTCTGCAACATTGAGAAACATATGTTCCCGCTGTGCTGCAAGGTTGGAAACTGGACCAAGGATGAGGCAGCTCTACAAACTAGGGAGGAGAATAACTGGGTCAAAGTTAGGCTCTGCTAGTTTGGATGGAGCTTCTGAGCCTCCCGACATTATTCATCTCCTACCCCACACCTTCACAAAGTGGTGGAGGGTCTCCTTGGGCCAGGAAGAGGGGGAGAGAGAGAGAGAGAGAGAGAGAGAGAGGGGAGATAAAGAGATGCAGTGGTTTCCCAAGTGGCAGAGGAATATTAGCCAGCTGAAGCGATTTTGTGCCAGCTTTTGGACTTTAGATTCACAATTCCCTATTCAGAGGCTGGTCCAGTGAAGAAGTCAAAAGGGGGCCTGTGACAGAGAACGTGTAATTAGATGTGTAAAAATATATCTATTAAACACTGATCTAGTAATCTGTAGCCAGTTGTACACACACCCATTTCTTCCCTCATTTGCCCAAAAAATCAGAGTCCAGAATCTGATGAGTGGCTTTAAACACATTACAGAACCGCCTGTAGTTTGCGTTGACATAAATATTCGAAAGGGATGAATTGGGCCTTGCATTTCTTTTCTAAAATTGTACTTCAGAGTGTAAGAGCAACCTTGACACTGCTTAAACTTACACTAGGGGCTAGGAATGCCCCGGGTGGCATCAGATTACAATGAGTATATTGGGGGTTTAAAGCCATTTGCGTCCCATGTGCAGGACTATTGTTACTGAGGCTAGATCTACACTGGGGGGAGAGGAGGGTAGTCGACTTAAGATACATTGACTTCAGCTATGCTATTCCCGTAGCTGAAGCTGATGTATCTTAGGTTGATTTACCTGACCGTGAGGACAGCGGCGAGTTAACTGCTGCCGCGCCCCCATTGACTCCATTTCTGCCTCTTGCGCACGGTGGAGTTCCAGAGTCGACAGCAAAGCTATTGGGGATCGATTTTATCGCGTCTACACTAGATGTGATAAATCGTCCCCAATAGATTGATCACTACCTGCCAGATCAGCAGGTATTGTAGACATATCCTGAGATTCATCACATCCCTTATTTATAAATGAGGAAAGTTCTGTTCTCTTTGTTTGCTGCTAGGTAATGCTGCTATTTGTATTTCCAAAGTATTGCCAGCCTGAGCCTCTGTAAATCTGTGCTGGAAATTAATAGTTCTAAAATTAAATAAATTAAAACCCTGCAACGTGGGGTATGTTCAACTAAGTATTAGGGGAGGGGTGCAGGTAGGCAATGAAGTTTGCTTGAATCCAAGAAATATTTGCTACTCCCTACTCTTCCTATTACCAATGGAAAGCTGTGTGTTACAGGTTTGAAACCTGTATCAAATACATAGAGGGGGAGAGAAAAGAGTCTTAATTTTTAACACAGTGCCAATGCATTCATCTGCTTCCTGGCATGTTTGTTTCTTTTGGCTATGGTGACTGTGTCTCACAGCTGCTCCTTGATATTAGCTTTATAGCTGCTCTTTCATGTTCTCCCTTTTCAGTGGCTAATGCAAAAATATTTGAACCTTGTGGGCTACATAACTGCTAAGGAGTTGAGTGGACATCATCAATGCTCAAGCACTGTGGAGAGAGGTGATGTGCCCACAGAAGGCATAATGCATCCTGGGGAGAGCATGCTGGGCAGTGGCATTTGCTATATCCACCTCTTCTTCCACAGTGCAGCCCTGTCAGCGTACAGGGAATGGGTGAGGGGAAGAGTCCACTGAAAGCCCTACTGACGGCTTCAGAAGCAGCCGTTGTGCACTCCCAACCTTAGCGTCCATTTCAATACATCTTAACTGAGATCATAGTGGCTCACAGGGTAAATGCCTGGTTGTTCAGTGGCCCAGTCTGAACCTGTTCAGAAAACAGATTGCTGGGATGATGCAGCGTCTAACCCACTAAATGACAGTAACACTTTCTGCAAAAAGTTAATTCAGTGTTGCAACTGATGTTCTAGCCTGTACATATGTCAATTTAGTTTGGAAACAGCTGTGCACGGCAGCTGCTAGTGAGAAGCATGCTAGCTTCTCTGCTGGTTTTGTTCTCTTTCTCCTAGAAACTGTTTGTTTTTTGTTTTAATATAAAATTAAACGTTTTGTTTCAGGCAATTCAAATATGACTTGTTCATCTTTAGTTAAATGAACAATCTTTTAGTCTGATTAGCCTTTAGTCCCATCTGCTGGACACGCTTGCAATCTTTGCAATGTGAGGTCAACAGCAGACTGAAATCCCAGTCTATAGCACAAGAAAAATATTACCTGCTATCACAGTTACACTTTGTATTCTGTTTCAGTTTTCTTCAATTAAGAGCAATTATTTTTACTAGGACAGAAATGAAAGTGACACTTACTAATTAAATATTAATTGGTTTTGAAGTTCAAAGTGCCTTCTGTGATCAAAAGCAGCCATCAGTGTTTTGCCAATTTATCATGTTTACTTTTGGATGAAGTGGGTTTTTTTAATGTTTTTTTTTTAATTCTATGTTGTTGATTGAAGTCACAAACATAATCCACAAGACAGACTAAAGATTAAAACAATTTAGTTATGCTGCATTTCCTCCATTTTTTAAAAAACATTTTACCAACTACATACCGGTCAAATTGTACTCCACTGTGAAAACAAACAAAACCCAACGGGCTTTGTTGCAAGGATAGGTTCCTGGGTTAGTGTTTTTGTTGTGTGGTGTGTGGTTGCTGGTGAGTATTTGCTTCATGTTTGGGGGCTGTCTGTAAGCAAGGACTGGCCTGTCTCCCAAGATCTGGGAGAGTGATGGATTGTCCTTCAGGATAGGTTGTAGATCCTTGATGATGAGCTGGAGAGATTTTAGTTGGGGGCTGAAGGTGATGGCTAATGGTGTTCTGTTACTTTCAGCCCCCCAACCTGAAGCAAATACTTACCAGTAACCACACACCACCCAACAAAAACACTAACCCAGGAACCTATCCTTGCAACAAAGCCCATTGCCAACTCTGCCCATATTATCTATTCAGGGGATATTATCATAGGACCTAATCACATCAGCCACACTATCAGAGGCTCGTTCACCTGCACATCTACCAATGTGATATATGCCATCATGTGCTAGCAATGCCCCTCTGCCATACACATTGGCCAAACTAGATAGTCTCTACATAAAAGAATAAATGGACACAAATCAGATGTCAAGAATTATAAGATTGAAAAACCAGTTGGAGAACACTTCAATCTCCCTGGCCACTCGATTACAGACCTAGAAGTCTCGATATTACAACAAAAAAACCCTTCAAAAACAGACTCCCAATTCAGCAGTCTCTCGTTGAATTAGTTTGCAAATTGGACACCATTGAATTAGGCTTGAATAAAGACTGGGAGTGGATGGGTTATTACACAAAGTAAAACTATTTCCCTATGCTTATTTCCCTCCACCCCTACAGTTCCTCACATCTTCTTGTCAATTGCTGGAAATGGACCATTTTCATTACCACTACAAACAGTTATTTTTCTCTCCTGCTGATAATAGCTCACCTTAACTGATCACTCTCCTTACAGTGTGTATGGTAACACCCATTGTTTCATGGTGTGTGTGTGTGTGTGTGTGTGTGTGTATATATATATATAATATTCCTACTGTATTTTCCACTGCATGCATCCAATGAAGTGGGCTGTAGCCCACGAAAGCTTATGTTCAAATCAATTTGTTAATCTCTGAGGTGCCACAAGTACTCCTGTTCTTTTAGCAGATACAGACTAACACGGCTGCTACTCAGAAAATGAGTTGGAAATCATCAATAAATGTTAAGAAAATGGTGAGACAATGTCATGTACTGGCATCACTTGATTTTCTGGCTACAAAGTTTGAAAAATGTCTGTCCTGAGCAATGCTTTGGGGCTGATAAGGAAGTTGAAGGGGAGCTGCTGGGAAGCTGAGCTTTCAGTGATTTGAAGTGAGCTACAGGACAGAACGTAAAAAAAACTTGAGAGAATACTCTCACTGGAACTTGGCATTTTGAAACTCAGGACATTCCATGGTATTCTTAGATTACAACCTTCCTATTCTCAGGCTAATCAGCTAGGCACTCAGATGGTATAAAGTGGCATAGGCGCTGTCAATAAATTGCATAATTTTTGGTGATTTTTAAAACTGCCCACTTCTAACATTTTTATAACACTGAAACAAACATAAAATTAATGGCAGCAAAGAATCCTGTGGCACCTTATAGACTAACAGACGTTTTGGAGCATGAGCTTTCGTGGGTGAATACCCACTTCCTCAGATGCATGTCACCCACGAAAGCTCATGCTCCAAAACGTCTGTTAGTCTATAAGGTGCCACAGGATTCTTTGCTGCTTTTACAGATCCAGACTAACACGGCTACCCTCTGATACATAAAATTAATGATCCACCCACCTCTGAAGGTGGTCCATATTGTATGGACAGCCCCATAGTTCTGACTTCTATTTTGGAATGCAAGCTGGTGGCTAACAACATAATATAATTAGAGGGAGGCTATAGACTCCTCATAGGGTTGATTCTTGCCTTCCATTAGGAATCGGACTCTTTCTTTTTTTGGCCTTCAAGGCCACTTCCACTTCAAATGTTGTATGTGTGGTCTGAGATACTTTGGTAACCATGTATTTATGATGTCTGTTTTTCCTGAGTCATAGGTGTTCAGCACACCTAAAATATACTTCTGATGCTTTTCACCATGTCTTCTCAGGGAAGGCTTGTGTTAGAAACTTCAGTTTAGATTTATATGGGTCTGTTTTGATTTGTATTTTTGCATGACCTTGTGCATGGAACCTATTCGGATTTTTGAGAAGCTTATTTGAGACATCATTAACTGGTGAATTAGGAAGAGCAGAATGATCTATTGGGTTTTTAAAGAGCCCCCAAAGAGTAGCAGAGACCTAAACTTTTGTTGCATATGTTCAAATGTTTGTTTAATGCTTAACTCTAAATTCCTTGTTTTCTAATGGTGGCTTTTTGATTAACTACAAAATTCTGATAGGATCCCACCCCCCTATTCTTGAAGAATACATGAGGCACTTCTTAAATTCCAATCTATTATTTGGAGCAATGTTGCAGTGGTGGCTACTAGATAGAGATGGAGAAGACCTAGTAAACTACCTTCTGTATGAATTACAACTGAAGCAAGAATGTGGAAACAGGAATGGTCTGAGAGAGCTAAAGTCTTTTGTTTTCAATGATCAGAATCTAATTCATGTATTCAGTGCTAAGCTTTTTCAGATCAAGGATCTATACTGTCAAGCATACACAACGTATAGGATTTCAGTTGCTGCCCCTCCTTTTTGCCTCAAAGCAAAGGAATGTGAGTGCCGATAGGGCAATCATCATCTTAGTACAAACACTCTTATTGCAGATCAGTTTAGATGAAATGTTTCTCTGCTTTTTATGGTAGTCCATGTACTGGAATAAAGAGTTTATGTGGCTGCTGGATTCTGGAATTAGTTACATCCCAGAAAGTTGCTGGACTGGCAACCCAACCTCCACACCTCCGAACACCTTTTTACAAAAATGGAACTACTTTGTTTTATTGAATAGATGTAACATCCACTTATTATTCTAAAGCTTTGTATGTTTTGGAGATTTGCCCGCATTACAGCCATCATTGGCTAGCTTTTGGTGTAGCTGTGGCAGTATATTCCCCCACCAGAATAGGGACGTGGATACTACAGTGATGGGCAGCAGCATAAACCCCCGAGATAGTGTAGGCAGGCAAAGCCGCTACTAGCATCAGGGAAGCTTACCCCTGCTTGAAAGAAGAGTAGGCAGAACCTCTGCTTGTGGCGGCTACACCAGTGATTGGTCACTGATGTCTGCGATCCAGGGCAAAACCAAATCTAAATCTTTATTTGAACCCATGGAAAATGCAAGAGTTCAGAACAGTCTGTGTACAGCTGAGATGGTCATGTTGCGAGGAAAAAGGGAAAAACCTGGAGTAATTTGAAAAATAAAAATTACCCCCTGGTCTTTGGCTTATTTGATTTACAGCATCTTGAGAAATGCATTATTTAGGGTTTTGGTCTGATTTCTTTTTTCCCCTAGCACTGTGCCAGTCCCAGAGCCCCATGCAGAATGAGATAAATTAACTTGACATGTCAGTACTAAAGAAGTGGTTTGGTTAGAAATGATAACCATATGAAAGCTATAAATGCTGAGACCCAAAAGCTGACTTGAATATATGGATGTGGGCACAGGACAAAGAGAAATAGGATGTGTTCACCCACTAAAGGAAAATCAGGCAGCTTCTAGGCAGTTGGCTGAAATACAAACTAAGAATTCCTATAGATATTCCTTATTTTTAAGAACTATGTGAAGCTCCTGGTACCTGTGAACATAAGGAATCTGGAGGAGTTTATTACAATTGCTAGTTTGATACTTAATCATCCTCATAGCTTGAAAGATTTAGGGGATGCATTTTCAAGAATAGCTTACCTTTGGTGTCGCCTGTGCCTGTAGTTTTATACCTACTGATCATTTGTGGGTGCAAATCTGAGTTGTTGGCATGGGTAGTGGCTACCATAGGCTGGGAGAGGCTGTGCATTCCCAAACAGCCAGGTGTGGCCCTGCCCATACTCTGCCACCAGATCCCCTCCTTCTGCTTCTACTCCACATGGCCACTCCAGTCTCCTTGTGGGGTGACTCCGGCTCAGGCTGCGCCACTCAACCTCCTGGCACTCCAGAGCTGGGGGTGGGGGCAGTGGTTGCACTGCCCGCCCTCCCATCACACTAGGACCATGCCACCTGTTCCAGGGCTGGGCGCGGGGGAGGTGAGGGAGGCTGGGGCACTCTGGTGCTAGGAGGGCCTAGCCTGGGGCAGTGACTGGAGGCTTCAATGTGGGAGGGCTCTGGGCCCATGCTGCCTTTGGCTTCCCATACCCCAATTGTCCCTCTTTCACACTGTTTCCTACAGCATCCCTCTTCCCTATCCTCTGAAGCCCCAGCTCCCCTTAGTATCCACTCGCTTCTGAGGCATGCAGGGAATTGAATCTTGCCGCCCCCACAGCTGCTGGGGAGTCTGAGGAGAAATTCAGTTACTTTCAGTCCATCAAGAAACTCATCAGCTCTGTTAAAATCAATAGTAACATCTGAGTTAGAATATTTGAAACAGCTTCTCAGCTGCTAGAGGGAAGATGAGTAAACACTCTTGTATAGAAAGTCCTGTATAGAAAGTTGTTAATTACAAACCACCAGGCAAGCTTTACAGTTGAAGCAGTGGCTGTTCAGTATACACGTATTAAATTCCCTTCCAGACAGCTAAAATGCTAGACACTGAACAGATGCCAGATATGGACCAAGTTCTAGATGGACTAGTTCTAGGAATGTTGGATTCTTCATGGGATAATTTATTTAGGTTGATCCTCAGCAGTTTAGAGAGCAACTGATATGGAAAATTACCCAAATTTAATAGTAATATTAATATCTATGGATGCTATAGGTGCCAGCCTTTTGAAAGCAATACATAGGGACACTTGGAAGGAAACACGGGATTGTGTGTGTATATATAGCAACTATTGAAATGCACTAGAAATGGGTATTTTTGGGAGGTGGTGGGGTAGAACAGAATGATAAAGTTAAAATGTTTGCTTAAGATATGGATTTTTCCCTAGGGAAAAAAGGACATGTGCATCTATACATGCTATAAATAATTAGGGGCTTATATTTATTTCCAGGAGTTAAGTTAGTGTTCGAAATTTGCTCCAGGCTAAAACTTTTGTAATATAACATCACATGTAAGCACTTAAAAAAACCCCAACAACTGCATGAAAAAACAAGGAAAGTTGTTTGGAATGTAAAAATCATTAAAATACTGGCTTGATGCATTTTGCCCTTCTTTAAGGCCAGTATGATTTGGGATTTTCAGTGTGGGTTTTTAAATGACATTTAGCATGCTAACTGTGGCTGACAGATGCTCACATTGTTGCTAAAATCACTACCTTGAGACAGGAGTGGACTGGCTCAGTCACTAGCTAGGATGCTACAGTAGAAGTGCAGAATACAAGAGACTTATCTCTTAATACAGATTCCACCCCCTCCTACTTCAGACCTGAACCATGTTCCTTTTCAATCTAGATATCTTCCTCTAAGCCCTCTCTCCTCCCAAGTGACCAAGAGCAGTTAGGCACCTTTTTACCTCCAGTGATCAATTTATAATGAAAGAGGCGTTGGGGCTCAAGAAATTAGGTGCTGGGACTCAAGCAATTTTTTTACTCACATAACTGCCCTGCCAAGCCCAGGGATGTCTGGACTATGATACTGACAAGCCTAGAGGTACTGGGGCTCAGCCCTGGCACAAATGAAGCACTGATTACCAACAATGCCAACAAATACTCATTGTTCCCCACTGTAAATGCTGGGTGGGTGCAGATAGGTGGTGCTAGCAAGTGGTGGCTGAGAGGACAGCCATTGGCTGGTAGTGAGGAAAATGGTTGTCTACTTGTTTTAGAGATCTACTAGATGGCTATTGACGTCCTGAGGACCCTGGATCAGTCTAGGGAGTCACTCTTTAAAACACAATTAAGCTCCAGTTTAGTGGGAACTGAGATTCTGCCCCATTCTCCATTTAGGTTTTTTCTTTTCTTTTTCCATTGACGTTCTTTCTGTAGGTTGTTGGTAACTAAATATAGCCAGACCCAGTCATTTAGTAAATTAGGGAGACAGCCTAAAATGGGACAGGCAGTATTGTATAATTAGAGACATCTTATTATACTATAGGAGCTTTGCCATTAGCCTCAACATTATGAAAGCTAGAGAACAACTTAGCTAAAAATCTCGTGAAACGAAAACTTATACTAACAAGCAGAGCTTGACAATTATATTCATCAGGGGTGTGCTAAACATCAATAAGGGAGTCTGTTTTCTATATGACATGCGTGCATCAGCCTCTCTGCCCCCACTAATGTTAATAGGAACATTCGTTACATACCCACATGGAATGGAAAAATAATTTAATCCTACTTTGTACTTGTATAGAACCTTTCAGCTGAGAATGTTAGTGTTTTACAAACATTGATTAATTATGCCTTAAGTCTCTCTTTAAAGTAGGATAGATGAGAAGTAATGTACCTATTTTAGCAATGAGAAACTGAGGCATAGCAGTGATAAGTGCTTTGCCCAGGGACACAGTGAATCATCAGCAAAGCTGGGAATAGGAATTGTGACTGCTCTGAAAAGACTGAGTTCAGCACCCCCACCCCACCCTGGCCCCTTGAGTCAGGAGAAGATGTAGACTAACCCCAATCTAAGTAATCATTTAAAAAAGCGATACCTGTGCTTTTGAAAATGTTTACATGCTGTATTATTGGTTAGATTCTCAGCTGAAATTCTGTGGCAGAAAATAGCTAGAAAGGCAGAGTAATTGGCCAATTGACGATTTGTCCGGCATAGGGAAATCTCTCTGATCTCCTTTTGGGCTACGTGTTCTGTGCTGAACCTCCATGAGTCACAACACAGAATCACTCCTCTGTGAGCACAGTCCAGTTTGAAAAAGGACTACATAGAACACCTAAACAGCTCCCTTTCAAAACTGGTATATAGTAACTGAATGTGTAGTTAGTCTTTTAAACACAGTTTGCATTTGCAAATCAGTTATTTACAATTAAATCTTAATCCCTCAGTTGTCCTGTAGATCCCTGTGGACATCTGGGGCAACTTCAAAATTAGGTAAATAATAGGTTAATCATTGGATGGAATTTTTGTGTGAAATACATAATTAAAAATGTGAAGTGAAGTCTAAGGCTGTCTCTCTCTTTTTTTTGCTATGGTGTTTTTGTTTTTCTGAACAGCTCTAAAAATGTACCAATTATGAAAAACTTGCCAGATGAAGAGTGAGTTTGCAATTTGGTTCAACTCCAATGCCTTTCAGGCAGGTAGCTTACTAAAAACAGTAACTGTAGCAAACTTCAGAGGATCGTCAAATTTAAAAAAGCTAACTCGGAAAGCCACTTCCTCATGCACTAAAGGACATGTCAGCAGATATAGGATATGTATTTAGTTTCAAAGTAGTAAAAAGAACAAGGAAGACATTGTGTGGACAGCATAATTTGGAGAAAGTCACTTCACAGATTGGAGGAACAGTGCATTTTGCTAAGGTCTAGTAAGAGTTACTTGAAAATGAGGGGCTTTTGAAATTCTGGAGATGGTAACCGAGCACGAGATCCTCAGCTAATGTAAATGTGCATAGCTCTATTGAAGTCAGTGGTGATTTACTCTAGCTGAGGATCTGGGCTAGGGCTCCAAACTGAGCTCATTGCTTCTGGTAGAGCTAGAGACTAGAATGAGAGAAATCCTTCCTAAAAGGAAAAACCAAAAGGCAAAATAATAAACTATCTACCAAAAATAAATCTTTGAGGCCCATTCAGAGCCAAAGCACTCTTAGGGACCAAGTTAGAAACTGGGAGCCCATTAGTCTTGTGAACAGTGTGACAAGCAGTTTTGGACTCCTGCTACTCAGAACAACAAAATGCTAGCACAATTCACAGTAGTCTTATTTAGCACAAGCCAGGATGAAGTTAAATATATCCATATGGATAACCAGACTGTGGAGCCCTTACTCACCTTGGTGACTGTTTGGTCACACAAATAGTCCCATTGAAATTAATAGCTCTACTTGCAGAAGTATGTGCCCACCAAAGATGTTAGGGCTCCACCATCATGGCCCAATGTAAAAATAACAATGAAGTGGATAGAGAAATTAAACAGCTCAGACTTTGTGTGGTTTTTTAACATCCACCCTTGGACTGGTGAATGAAGCCAGCTGCAATAGTAGTTTTGTGGTCTGTTGCCCTAGTCACTGGACACCTTGTCATTTTTCTGGCATGAACAGATGCAACTCCCATTGACTTAATGGGAGTTGCGCCTGCTTATGCAATTGATGAATTTAGCCAGCTACCTACAGCAAAATTAAATGCAGTAACAGTTCAGCCGAAGGCAAAGTGTTCTTCCATATGGTTGCCTGAAACCCATTCTACAACCCTTCACCCTCAGAAACATGCATGCTTGGCTTGGGCTTGTTAATGGTTTCCTCTTTGTCAGGGCCGGCTCCAGGTTTTTTCTGTCCCAAGCAAAAAAAACCAACCAACCAAAAAAATGACTGGAATGGCGCCCCTTGAAAAGTGCTGCCCCAAGCACATGCTTGGAATGCTGGTGCCTAGAGCTGGCCCTGCTCTTTATCAGTATATTAAAATCCAGAAATCGTCAAACATTTTGCTATCCTAATTTATTCTGTGTGACGGTTACATTGTGAAAAACAGATTTTCTGCACCTTCCTCCAAAGCTCCATTGGTTGGATGCTGACTTGGAATAAGTGTCTGCAAAAGGGAGTAAAAACCCTGCTTATAGCCCTAGAGGAGCTATCATGGATCCAAGTGCAGAGGAATCGGCAGGGCTACTCATCCACTTACTCTCTTCTGCAGAGCAAGTGTGTGAGGGCAGGGCAGGGAGTGGGCAGAGCCTTGGTTCTAGCACCTCTACTTGCTGGCCACAATAGTTGAATCACTGTGTGTAATGGTGGGAATTGCAGTTTACTTGAGCCACCCCTAGCCTCCCCAGGAGCAAGAAGGAAAAAGGGGAAGAACTGTGACAACATCCCTTGCTCAGTGTCTAAAGTCCTGATCCCAAAGGAGCAATCCTTCTGTGGCTTTTATTGAACACTGAATTGACCTAGAACTTGTTCAGAATGTTGTTGTATTTTTTTTCATCTGAGGGTGGTGGTTTTTTTGTTTTTTTTTTCCTGGAACTTCCTTCATTTGTGAGCCAAACGATGTTGACCTCTTCTGATATTTCACAAAGGAAGTTTATTTTGTTTTCTCTATTTCACAGAGTAGAAATTTTCAAAAGTGCCCAAATGATTGTCTCATTAGTCTCATTTTCAGGAGTGAAACAGGACATTTAAGAGTCTAATTCTCACTGAAAATCAGTAAAATGTAGGCTCCTAAGTGTCTGTCGCTTTTGAAAATAGGACTTAGTCTCCTAAGGCACTTGGGTTAAAATTTTCAGAAACATCTATGCATTTATTTTAAAATGTCTATAATAAAGCAATGATCTAAGATAATTATTAGAATCCTTTTTATATTATGGCATCTTATTTTTGGAGTGGGTAGAATTTATAATACAGAAACAGAAGTCACGACATTTCAGTGTCTTACACAATGTTTACAGTAATAATCTGATGCTGACAACTATTGTGGAGTGTATAAAACAATTGATTCTGAAATCCCCCCCTAGTTCCTTGCACACTCCTGTTTTGCCATATCAAGCAATACAAAATAAATACCACATTTCCTTTCATCTAATTGAATAATTTACTGTAAATAGCTGTGATTTATTTTGAGCAGTAGGGGATCATTAGCCAAATGGATGTGAGTAAGTCATGGCTTTAATGCGTTAGAGGGTCTAAAATGGAATCATCTAAATGGGGCCATCAATACAGCATGCTGAATTAAGTCATAAGCACTTAAAACTTCAAATCCTCTTTTTTGTAAATTACATATTTCCTCATGGAAAGAGAATTCAGAACTCACTTAAAATATGGCATCTTTGTTTCAAAGCTTTTTGATGAATAAAAGAGTACAATTTATGTGATGTGACTGGTAGGTGTAACATTTTTTTGGATTTCCCTCGTTGCCTTTGCTTTTGCCACTGAGGAAGATTCTTGCTTGTAAGCAGCTACTTGTGCTGACTAATATTGGCTGGATTCCCTAAGTAAGAAGAGATGTGCAGGTAATAAAATCTTACCTTGACTTTTATGGGCATCTAACAAGCTAATTATCGGTAAAGTTTCAGGTTGTGTTTGTATGTGTGAAAGAACCTAATACAAGACAGGTCCCAGTCGATTTACTCAACTCTTGCCATGCAAGAAGTTTTGGATCTAATTCGGCTCCTATTGAAGTCAATGGCAAGACTTGCAGTTGGTTTAATGGGAGGTCAGACTGGCTTCCCCCATCCCTCCAAACACAGGTTTCTGGTCTCCAGTGCAAATAGCGTGAGAGGCTGTTCTTGTGGTATTTTCAGCTAGAACTGGATGCAGAAATTTTAGTTATCTCTAGGAAGCCTAAGCAGGAGAAGCCGGAGTCAAACAGAATTCTGAATAATTTGGCCAGAATTCCTCTGAGGGCTCTGGACCAAAAGTATTAAAGAACTTCACTCAAATTTCAGTTTCAAATTCTGAATAATAAGCCATTAAACTATATGTAAAAGCATTGAGGAGCATAGAAACATAGGAATTACCATAATTGGTCAGACTCAAGGTCCACTTAGTCCAGTATCCAGTCTTTAACCATTGCAAGTACCAGATGCATCAGAGAAAGGTGTAAGAACACTGAGGTAGGAAGATGTACATAAGACCTCATCCTGATCTCTAATAAATAGATTGGCTTAAGCCCTGAAACATGAAGTCACTATCCTTTCCAATTTTTTATCATTTAATTGTGATAACTTGGGGTATTCTTATTCATGATCCATTTTGAATCTTGCTATGTTCCTGGCATCAATAACATCCTGTGGCAATGAGTTCCATGTCTAATTACTCACTGTGTGGAAAAGCATTTCCTTTTATCAGTTTTCAATTTCCCATCTTTTAATTTAATTGCCCCCTTGTTAATATGTTACAAGACAAGGAGAACAGAAGTTCCTGATTTAACATCTCTCTACCATTCATTATTTTAGGTACTTTTATCATCTCCCCTCTTATGTCTTTCTACAGTAAACAATCCATTTTTTTCAATCCTTTTTCATAAGTGAGTTTTCCCATGACACTGATCATTTTCATCTCCTGTTTCTTAACCCCTCCTAATTTTTTCATTAAAACTTGGACAATTTTGAATAAGTAGTAAAATATATTAAACTGATGTTTGTGGCCTTCCTGTGACCTGCGGGGGGAAAGGATGAAATTTAGGGGAAAAAAATATCATGAACTTCTCTTAGCTCTGATATGCAATACTACTAAGTCATTTGGATAATGAGAAAATAGAATTCTTTAGGAGAGACACCAGAGTACTATCACTTGGTGTAGAAGCATAGAGAGGTTAACTAACTAACTTGCTCAAGGCCACATAGTAAATAGTGTCAAAACTACGAATAGAGTTTTAGGACCCCTCATTCTCATTCCCTAGCCCTAATCATTGACTCATATTTCCTGTGGTTAATTTTTCTTTCTTTCTTGTTGATTTGCCTTTTCCAGCTGAAACTTTCCAGGTTCTGCTTTTGAGCTGCTTTCACATTTATTGGATGAGTCATGAGTCAAAAGCTCTGACTAGTAGTTGCATCATGAGTAATGCTTACCTCTTTCTTTGGCTCTCTTTTAGTGGGCTTTTTAATTAAAAGAAGAATCAGTTTTTGCTATTTTAATGGACAGTTAGATGGCTGAGTCTCTGAACTGATTTACGTTTACCACTGCAGTAACTTTAATGTTTTCTTCAGTTTAAGGATATTCTCTTTCTTGCTAGCCTTTATAGGTCATAGCTTTCTGTTTCTGATTTAAAAAAAAAATCAATAAGGACCAGAAATACCATGTGACAGCTGAAAATATTACCAGTCCCATATGCACAATGGGGCAAATCCTGAAGCCTTTAGTGAGGCAAACAACATTTAAGTCCATAGAAATTTTGCATGAGTGAGGACTGAGTAAAAATGGAATAATGACTTCTAGATTTAATCAGTTACACTTCTGATTTTTTTTTGTCTTTAAACAAGGGACCAAAAGTTGTGGGTTTTTTTTGTTGTTGTTTTAATCTAGATATGCTGGAGAGTCAACACAATAACTTACATGATCTTATTACAATTATGAGTGAGGCACATGGTAGATCTGTTACTTGAAACTATCCTATTAAATATTTCACCATAATATTGAGTGGAAGTGAAAAGAACTATGAGAGCTCTGGGCTCAAACATTTACATTCATATGTTCTCAAGCAGATTCACTAATCTTGTCAGGTGTTTCTTCCTTACTCTGCCATTGGATGGCTGTGAATTGTCAAGTTTTTCCCAACCTAAGAGAACAACTTTCTGTACAACTAATTCATTTTGCTATTTCACATTTAAATATGACATCCTGTAAGGCAAGGTTAGGGGGGTGTTTATATTGGAACTTGCTGACAAAATCAATTTCTCCGATGAATCCCTAATAAGAAAGTTGGTTTCTTTGAAAGTGTGCAGCATGAGCTCTTTATACCTGTAGAAGTGGATATGGAAATTAGGGCCATCGATTAATCGTGATTAACACAAAAAATCATAATTAAAAAAAATCTAATTTTTAGTTGCATTGTTAAACAATAGAATACCAATTGAAATTTATTAAATATGTTTGAAAATGTAGAAAAACATCCAAATATATTGATTTCAGTTACTACACAGAATATGAAGTGTACACTGCTCACTTTATATTACAAATATTTGCACTCTAAAAACGATAAACAAAAGAAATAGTATTTTTCAGTTCACTTCATACAAGTACTGTAGTGCAATCTATCATGAAAGTTGAACTTACAAATATAGAATTATATACAAAAAAAACTGCATTGAAAAACAAAACAAATGTAAAATTTTAGAGCCTACAGCTCCACTCAGTCCTTCTTATTCAGCCAATTGCTAAGACAAACTCGTTTGTTCATATTTATGGGAGATAATGCTGCCCACTTCTTATTTGCAATGTCACCAGAAAGTGAGAACAGGCATTTGCAAGGTATTTACGTGCCAGATATGCTAAACGTCTGTATGCCCCTTCATGCTTCGACCACTGTTCCAGAGGACATGCTTCCATGCTGATGACGCTTGTTAAAATAATGCATTAATTAAATTTGTGACTGAACTTCTTGGGGGAGAATTGTATGTCACCAGCTCTATTTTACCTGCTTTCATATTATAATAGTCTTGGATGATGACTCAGCACAGGTTCATTTTAAGAAAACTTTTGCTGCAGATTTGACAAAATGCAAAGAAGGTACCAATGTGAGATTTCTAAAGTTAGCAACAGCACTCGACTCAAGATTTAAGAATCTGAAGTGCCTTTCAAAATCTGAGGGACGAGGTGTGGAGCCTGCTTGCAGAAGTCTTAAAAGAGCAACACTCCAATGCAGAAACTACAGAACCTGACCCACCAAAAAAGAAAATCAACCTTCTGCTGGTGGCATCTGACTCAGATGATGAGAATGAACATGCATCGGTCTGCACTGCTTTGGATTGTTATCAAGCAGAACCTGTCGTCAGCATGGGCGTATGTCCGCTGGAATGGTGGTTGAAGCATGAAGCGTTATCTCCTGCAAATGTAGACAAACATGTTTGTCTGAGCAATTGGCTGAATGAGAAACAGGACTGAGTGGACTTGTAGGCTTTAAAATTTTACATTTGTTTTGTTTTTCAATGCAGTTATTTTTTGTATATAATTCTGTATTTGTAAGTTCAACTTTCACAATAGATTGCACTACAGTACTTATATTAGGCAAATTGAAAAATGCTATTTCTTTTGTTTTTTACAATGCATACATTTAATTAAAAATAAATATAAAGCGAGCACTATACACTTTTTGTTTGAAAATGTAGAAAACATCCAAAAATATTTAAATGGTATTCTATTGTTTAACAGTACAATTCATCGTGATTATTTTTTTTAATCACTTGACAGATCTAATGGAAATAGACATCAGATACATCTCTAGGTTCCTTTAGGATTAGGAGGAAGGATCTTAAAGGGAATGAGGAGCTGAATATCCATTCCTGCTTCATGATACATCTGCATTGCTGGCCATTTGTTGTATTAACAGAGTAAGAGTGCCTGCAGCCAAGGAAGGAATAAAGATAGAATGCACATGTTTTTCTTCCATTGTCTACTGCAGTTTTTATAAAACTGAAGTTAAAAACTTGGTGGCTTAAAAGTTCCCAAGTCCAAATGCACTGGGTTAGTGGTGGTGTGGAAAATGTACAAAACTAAAACTCCTGATGACCCCAGTGTTGTGGACTCTGATGATTTAATCACAAGTCTTGCAACATTTGGTATTTTTTATTTTAATACTCCAGCTCCTGGAGGAACTTCATTAGGAAAGAACCTGGGCTTTCACTTTTTTAAAAAAATGTAAAGTTTCTAGCTCTCATGGTTGTGGAGAAAAGCTTGAAAGTATGACCTCAGTGCACCATAAAGGCTAAGAAACCAAAGATGGTCATTATTTTAAAAAAAGTATTTTTCTTGAAACTCTTATGATTTTTTTAATCTAATCATGATTTCTTCTTTTGCGAGTAGGGGAGCGGATTCATGATTTTTGCTTTCTCATATGTTGAGGCCTGACTGGAGAACACAACTGTGTGTTTGGTTTAAAAAATGGCTAGTTTATTCATATGAACTTGACATTTTTTGGCTCAACTATATCTAGTAACTTTTGTGGTAATAAGTACCGGTGATGGCCTCTTACAACTAAAAAAACCATCATGTTAGTATTGAAGGCAGCTATCATTTTCATTTCCTAGGCCATGAACTAAGGTTTTGAGCTTTGGAAGCTCTCAGTACATGTCACTTCAGTGTCTTGATTGAACTGGTTTCCTCTTGTCATTAAATCTGATTCCTCTGTGTTCAGCTGAAATGTCTTATTAGCAGAAGGTAACTTTTGACACTGATTGTATATTTTCTTCCTTATTAACTTATGAAGAAAGTCCCTGTTTTTTTTTTCCTCGCTTTTTCACACTGAAAAGAAGAATAAATAAAATCAACAACAAAGGCACTGGAGTTTATTGCTGGATGCAAACAACCTGTTCTATTGATACAGGAAACTGCTTTTAGCCCTCCAGCTGGTCTTCCTTACCACATTAAGTTTTATGTGGATGTGTCAGTATTTGGTCTGAGACTTATTTCATGAGTTTTCAAGCTAATATCAAAAAGGAGCAATCGGATATTAATACTGCAAAATGAAAATATTTGTGATAGCTTGCAAATATTTTTAAAATGCCACCACTATTTACCATGCAATACCATGTAATACTTCCAATAAAGACTGTGGAGGGGGACTGTGACCTGAATTAATATAGTATTATTTTTTCATCTTTTAAAAATCTGTCTTAAATGTCAGATCATTTTCAGTGTGTTTAGAGGAACCTGAATGTAAGCAGGAAGGATGTCTTTCAGACAGCATCAGTGAAGAACAGCAACTGGTATTAAGTGAGCTGAAATCTTCTGATTATGCATGATCCCCTTTCTGTGGAGAGATGCAGGGGCATTCCTATCCTCTTTGCTTTGCAGGTAGTGAGCAGTTCACATAGGGCCTGATTCTGCCATCCATACTTATGCTGAGAAAGAGGCTAGGCTTGTGGCTAAGGTATAAGGAGATTGAGATTCAGGAGAATTTGGTTTCAGTTCCTGACTTTCAGAAGCTTCTTGTGTAATTTTGGGGAAAGTCATTTAATTTTTTTATCTCAGTTCCTCTGAAGTTTTTTTTTATTGCATAAAAAGTTGTGGGAGCTTAAGTGACTTTATCACAACATCAATAAAGCCATATTAAAAATACTCATTAAGCTACTTAGTGCTATTTAGATAATTCAGTTTTAGTTTAGGAATCTTATATCAGCAATAGGTGACATTAATTATAAGGACAATATTCTGTTGAATCTTAGAAGAAAATCAGAGGTGCAAAATGTGAACTAACATATATATGTCTGTTCATTTTTATTTGTATTACAATAGTGCCTAGAGGCCTCCAATGAAATTGGGCTACACTGGGCTAGGTGCCATACATATATATGGAAGAGATCATCCCTGACTCAAAGAGTTTAAAGTCTAAACAGAGAAGGAGTGAGAGGCTAAACAGACCTGTGTGCAGTCATTCAGTGACAGAGGTGAAAATAGAAGCCAATTCTCCCTGGTCATTGTCCTTCACTTTTCCCGAGTGGTTGTCCCTGCCTTTTCACTGATATCTGTCATGGATGGTGCAAGGATCCATCCTCCCCCTTTCTTTCTTGTGCGCCCTACACAATGACCAGGGAGAATTGCAGTCCCTGAACTTCAGACATTTCACACTGTTGTGAAGAGGGTGTCCAAGTGGAGGAAGGTCCCTCCCCCCTCCAGGCAGAGTGCATGCGCTAGGGGACCAGCTGCAAGTGTTTGGGGTTCCTACTTAGAGCTCTGGCTAAATATTCTAATTTAACCTTAAGTGGCCATGTTTCTAATATTGTTTCTCACTATAAATCATTCTGCATAAGTTATTCCAGTACAAATGAGGGATCTGAACTTGTCAGCTCAGTGTTTCCTATGAGGCATTCTTTATCCTCAGCTCCTTTTTGTTTCCGTGTAAGTTGAGGGTAGACAGCACCTAATATTTTATAGTTCAGAGACCTAAATTCTGCTATCCAGCCATATCTCTGGGAATTTTTATGACAGAAAACATAACCCAAGTCAGAAGATTGACAGTTTGCAAACTTCAGCTGAGAGAAAGGGGGTGCACGTACCTGCTGCGTAGCATGAACCTCTTTCAAAGTCAGAAGCCATTATCTAGAGTAGAGTTGCCCTCATTTTGAGCTTTAGTGTTGGGAATCATTATTGAAAGAGGTGATGTCAAAAGAACATACTTGTATTCTTCCATTAAGATAGGAAGAGGAAAGCATTATACAGTCAATCAATCACAAGGCAGTGCGTTGCTAGAAGAAGTTGCACATCTCAGCACTTTCTGAGAACAACCTATATTAGTATAGGTATGAAAACTAATAAACACTTTAATGCAGTGATTATTCAGCACTTAAAAAAAACAAACAAATGCAGCAGCAAGTGGCAATCTATTTCTTATTTGATACTGAACCGCAAAAGTAAATTTTTTGTCACTGAAATTTTTAATTACTAAAAACATGGCTGCTAATCATGCCCCCCACCCCTCACATTGCTGTGTATTTTATAAATGTGTATACCCCTCCCAGTAGAGGAGATCTCTCTGAATAATGAGCTAAAAATGCCAACGGAAGGAGCTGAATTTACTGGAGGTTTTGAAGTGTGTGTATGTGAGGTTAGGGCTCGGCTATTTGTCTCAAATTTTTTTGCTTGGACAAAAAGATGCAATATGGAAGAAGTCATACACTTCCCTGTTTCTTACTGTATTAAAAATATATTTAATATCTGGAAAGCCTATTATAGAGACATTTAAACCTATATGGAAAGGAAAAATTGTGTGCTGGCAAAGGAACTGACTAGATGAGATGACAGGTCTTTTTTCTGTCTGCAATATCTATAGACATAGGCTTAGTTTATTTTGTTAGGTCAGGCAATCTGGGCCTTCACTCTCACTGGAATCAAAAGGCAGAATGAGCCTCTTAACTTTCACTTTTTTTTAAATAAGGTAAACCTTGTGGTTGTAGTGGAAAAACTAGAAAATGTGAAGCGAGAGCCCTGTAAAGGCTCAAAAACCAGAAGGCAAATATAAAGAATCCAAACTTATTATTTAAAACTTCATTACTTTTAGGCCAATATTATTACTTTTTTGGGGGGTCTGCTTCACTACTATCTTTCTAATGCTCGGGTTTGTTGATATTGTACTTCTCAACCCAGTGCAGGATCTAGAGGTATTTGTTTCCTGTGTGTAATTAGCAGGATGAGCTGTTTCTGTTGTGCTGGATTTTCTCTGCCTCTCTTTTTTCATTGAATCCTCAGAAGAAAATATCTAATTTAGAACTCCAACCACAGAACTAACCATGTAGAACATAATCAAATACTGTTCATTTCTCCATTTGACATTGACACACCACCATTCCAATCAATGAAGAGTCCAAAAATGCTTGCTACAAGTTTGGTATAAGATCTGATACTCAAGAGGCATGTGATGAAAGAAATAGAGGTGGTCCAGAAGAAATATGCATGGTGCAGGAGGGACAAGGGGAGAAACGTGTTGTGCCCCCAAAAGGTACACTTCCATTGCAGAGGAATAGTTAATCTTGTAATGTTGCCAAGGCCAGTGAAAACTTGGTTATTGGTTTTGAAAGTAATTAATACTGCTAAAGATCTACGTAGACCTGACACTGTTCTTCTCCCCCCCCCCGCCACCTTTATAAGTGTTGTTTTGCATTCCAGGGAGTGTCTGTATATATATATCCATGTTCTTGCATGGCCGCCATCATTATACCATTTCAGCACACCTTCTGCTGGACCCTCAAGTTTTTCTTGTTTGTTCTTTACTTTAATCCTCCTCATATTTTGTGGGCTCACAAACTGACTTATTCTGTTTTTGCTTTCACTGGTGTAAATGAGGTATAACTCCACTGAAATAAATGGATTCATATCAGTTTTATACTGGTATGAACAGCATTAGCCAGTATTAGCATTCTGAGTCTTGAAGTGGACAGTAGGAAAAACTAATGATGAATCCTACCTATTGTTACCGAGGACAGAATGCTTACATACTTTCCTCCGCCTCTCTGACTAATTTACGCAAACTAACAGTACATAAGTACTGTCACAATACTGCCCTTAATTTGATTTGTGGCATTCTATTAGCAGATCTTCTGTGTATCAGGAGAATAGTGACTAATGATTCCTAGATTTTCAGTAGTATAAAAGGAGGACAGACACTCCCTTTAGGATTTTTCCTTTATTATGATGTAACAACCATTCTGATTGATTAAATGATGTCTGGTCTACAATGACTTTCAGCTGTGGATGAAGGCTTGTTATCCCCAGGTTAGCCAGGCTATGTATGAGATTAGCTTCCTACAAATCCAAGGATATTAATAATGGAGGGTGAAAAAATTATTCTCTCTGAAAATGAAGAACGATGCTCTGTATTTTAAAATACTCTTTTTAATGTTGTTGGGGTTGCAGCTGACACTGGAGTTCATGGACTTGACTTCTGATTTAGGTCTTCAGAAGGGTGGATGTCCTAGCATTGTGACTTCAGAAATGGCAATTAATTGTATCACTTTCAGTACCTCCACTTTCCAGCACCTCCTTTTGAGAGGGGAGAACTTTCTTAAGATCAGCATTAATAGGACTAAATGAGTCACCATTATTTCAGTTTGAGGAACTCTCTGCCATAACTGTGAGAAAAGAACATAAGAGTGGCCCTACTGAGTCAGACCAAAGATCCCTCTAGCCCAGTATCCGCATGACCAATGCCCGGTGCCCCAGAGGGAACGAACAGAACAAGTAATCATCAAGTGATCCATCCCCTGTAGCCCATTCCCCAGCTTCTGACAAAACAAGGACCTGATTACATCTCTCTAGTCTTTTTTCCTAAAATAGAATCTAGATTATTAGATTCTTTCTAAATTTCTAGTTGATCCCTCAGTGTTTCAAGTTGTGAAAGCCTTTACTTTTCCATGTTCTCTCTTGCACATCTCTGTTGTTTATGAGCTAATGTTAATGGTGAAGTTTTTGGCATCTCTCTTATGAAGGATCAAAACAGTAATTCAATCAACTGCAAAAAAGCCATGATTCCTAGTTCTAGCTTATCAGCTATTTTAGAACAAGATTAATCTCATGGTAATCAACTTAATGTACTATATTTATCAACATTAGCTTATGTTGGGATACTCACACTAGCAAAATTATATTTCTAACCTTTAAATATTGCATGATGGGAAGAGAACTTACACTGGGAGATGTGATGTGCTGCAAGTTATTGAGTGAAAATAATTTTCCCCTCATGTTTTTGCTCTACCTGCAGTGTAGGAGACATCTCCGGTCTGCTAAAGCCACTTGGTGCTGTGTACGCTGCTACACAGTGCTAAATGGCCAGATATTCCCAACAGAGAATTTCCATTGTGTAGGGAAATCTCTGCTGCCATAGAACTGGCAGAGGCTGCATAGTTGTCTCCTACATTAGCCACCCACAAACCCCTAGCAAAGGGGAAGTAGAGTGTGTTAGGGGTGGGGTAGAGCTTTGCTTCCCTATGCCTATTTCTCCACTGGTGCTCCAGCTGTAACGTACGCTTGGGCTGGGTGACCTTGAATCAGGAAGTTGTATTTGGCTTTCTGTGGCTGCATCTCTTCACTATATAGGGCCTGAATGCTTTAGAGCAAACACGCTACCTGTCACTCTGCAAGCACAAAATTAGAAGGCCAAGTCTTTCATAAATGATTGAGTTTTTATAGGTGATTTCTATGTGCTGTTTATATTGTTTTCTTTTTCATGATAGTATTTTTTCTTTGAAAAGACTTTAGCTGACAAGTGTTTGATGGGAATGAAATGTGGCTTGTGATCTTCATATTCCCATCTGTTAATAAACATGAGGAAACAGTGTCTTACAATATTTGGCACTGACATGATAAAAGGAATGGCAAATGACGCAACAAGAATATAGCTGAGGTCACATCTACACACACAGTTGTGCTGAAATAACTACATCAGTTGTAATTCACACCATTTCTTATTTCAGCACAAGTCTGGATGTGGACACTTATTTCACAATCCAAGTGTCCTATTTCAGTGTTGCTTAAGTTGGTAAGTCAATCTTTTACTTTTACAGGGAGTCCTCGGACTTGCGATGCCCGACTTATGTCGGATGCCACCCATGATGCTTTTCAATTGGCTGCCTGTTTTGCCCCTACAATGCTTATTTCGCCCTTAAGATGCTCAATTTGCATAAAGTTCTCTTGAAATCACTTTCTGGTTGCATTTATACTGGTATGGAGCTGGAAGGGGTCACTTCTGATTGGCTTTGAGGCAGCAGGGCAGCTTGTTGCAGAATAGGGTTGCCGCTTGTTTTTGATTGACTGAGCCCAGGGCCAGGAGCCAATCAGAAAGCTTGAACAGTGATTGGCTGAGACTCAGCATGTGTGCTGTCTCCCTGGCTTTCTGAACCTGTGCTGCCAGCATTCTGAGCAGCATATGTGAGTTTGTTTGTTTGTTTGTTTTGAATACTGTTCACAAATTCAGTGTACAGTAAATACATTGTTGCAATATTAGTCATCCTATAATTCATTTAGTACAAAAATCTGGGTTATTATGGTGAAAATAGTGTATCAAGCCTTGGTTCAGGAAACAATTCCCCCCTTCATACCATTGATTCCTATGGGAAAAGTGGTTTTGACTTATAACATTTCGACTTGCAACGCAATTTTGAGGAACAAATTGTGTCATAAGTCCAAGTGCTCCCTGTACCTGACTGTGAAATAAGTGTCCACACCCAGAAGTGTACTGAAATAACAAATGGCGCAAATTACAACCGATTAAGTTTTCATGCAAATTTGCATGTTGAAAAGTCCTCATTGCCTGACCCAGTACCTGTTGCAGTCAATAGAAAGCATCCTGTTGACCTCAGTAGGCCTTGGATTTAAGCCTGAATGAGTATATGAAGTAAAATGTTTCCTAAGTATCCTGGTATAGATTTAATGTTTTTTTTTAAAAATAAGATTTGTGAATGCAGCTCCACTTTGCTATTAATATTAGAAACACTGAAAAATGTAGGTTTTATTGATTCAGGAACGCACTTAAGCAAATGTTTAAGTTCAACGACTTCAACAGGACTTAAATGCATACTTAAGTGCTTTCCTGAGCCAGGACCTTAGTATCACCAGATGTTATATGAACAGGAGTTATCCCATACTATGGTGGTTGTAAGTGCCTCCAGTAAAACCTCTAATTTTCAATGTTTCTAGTATTAGTAATAGCAAAATGGAGAGACTCTCCATGAATCTTTTATTTATTTAAAAACAGCACTGTAGCAGGATACTAATGAAAGTGGGTCTAAATTATTTTCATCCAGCTGATTATATCCATAGGACAGATTATTCTACAATGGTTAATAAAGAGAAAAGACTTTTAAAATAAAAAAATAGAAAACTCTACAATTTATTTTATTATAAATCTTAAAGCACCACTGAATTCCAAGTTGATAGATGGGTGTCATATGTACACATATTAAAGTGCTTAGAAATTTGTTCCTACTATGATAACCTATTATCAATATAAACATGACCAATGAGACAAATAAAAAATAATTGGATTAAGAATATAAGCATTTATAGGACCTTTTAAAAAAGACTGCTAGGTACTTAAAATGGTTTTATTTCTAGTAGCATTCTAATTTTGCTTTAATGAAATGTTAACTTTCAGTAACTACTTAACTTATAAGAAGTGGCAGCACATCTGTTAATATCACAAAGATTTTCATACAGGTGGGATGTGTGTGGTATATTTTTTTTCTTTTTTGGTGGTAATTATGAATAGATCAAAAAAATCACAAGAACACCTTTCAAATGGACTTTGGGGAGAAAAAAAACATTGAAACGGGACTTCGGGCACTGCTTGCAGACCAGCAATTGTGAGTGTTATGAAAAATCTCCCCAGGAAGCAAGTAGGACTGTGTGTGTGTGTGTCTGTGTGTGACATTTTTAAGTTGAATTTAGTATTAGTGAAAAGTGCTGGATTGTCAACTCTGAGAGGAAACAATTTCTCAATTGTGTATCTACAGAAAAAGCAAAGACATCAACAGTGCAAGCACAGCAGAGACAGCTCAAGTTGCCCTGAGAAAGTGTTTCAGCCTTTCAGAGAAATTGCCTCACAGCATGTGTTCTTGACATGGGAGATAATACATACATACATTTTTTGCTAGCACCACTGCATCTGTACCCTTTTGTGCCTAGAGTTTTTTAGTTCAAACAAGATTTAAGAGGGGGAGGGGGAGTTAGATTTTCGGTCTTGATTAGAGTGTTTAATGTATAAGATTAAATGTTTGATATGCTGAAAGGTCTCTGATTATGGCGTGGCTTTAGGTGATATTTCTGGGGACATTTGCAATGCCATCCATTTTAGGAGATGTTGCCTTTAGGAATGCTGATTACAGCTGGCAGAATGGTTCCTCCTCCCTGCATCCTGCCCAAGTGAGAAAAATTCAAAATATTTTTGTTAACTTTTTAATGAAATCAAATCCCTAAAGATTTGGATTGGGAAATGGTACTGTGGTATCACATGGGAGTGTAGTTTGCCTCAAGCTCCCATTCTCTTCTGTAGGTCAGGCTTCCCAGCTGGACTTATCTTCCATGATGCACCCAGCCAACGGACTCCTATGAAGCACTATAGTGAGCTAGCAAAAGGTGAGACCATGTTTCTTCATGAGAGATGTAATCCAGTCAGGGAGCCTGAGCAGTAGAGGAGAATGAATCATAGAATATCAGGGTTAAAAGGGACCTCAGGAGATCATCTAGTCCAAAGCAGGACCAATCCCCTGACAGATTTTTGCCCCAGATCTCTAAATGGCCTGCTTAAGGATTGAATTAACAACTCTGGGTTTAGCAGGCCAATGCTCAAACCACTGAGCTATCCCTCCCCCCAATGCATGAGAATGCATGAGACACTCAACCTACTCCTCTCAGGAGGCTCTGTGGTGACATTTCTGAATGGAAACATTTTGGGCTTTGGCCAAAACCAAGCCATTTAGATTTTTAGCCATAAGCCAGAAACTTTCGAATTCTTAAGTCCTCATTTTTTTGTTGAAAAGATGACATTTTCCTGGGCGAGCAGATGCTTTCAGCAAAAATGTGTTGAGTGGAAAACCCAATTTTCCTTTGAAAAACCAGTTTTGATGGATAATTTCTGACCAGCCTGAGGGCTGACATGACATGACATAAAGCACAGCTACCAGCCATTCACATTGTGAAGGGACAGACTACATTGCAGGTGGCAGAATATACAGCTTGCCCACAGGATTCTTAACACTCCATTTGTATGGAAGTATGAGTATCACTCGTGTGTTCAGTTCATTACTCATAGATTGTAGAATTTCCTGCCTGCCAAAGAACTGTAGCTTGTCACATCAAATCATGACCCATGTATGCATTTTTATTAAGGCTTGAATTAAGCATTTAATCACAGCCCAGTATAAGGGGTAGTCTGGCACTTCACTATCCCAGGAGAACAATGAGGCTTGCTTGGAATACAGGGGAAATGCACACCCTGAAGCAGCTCATGGGACCATGCAGCATGCTCCCCTTTCCAAACCTGGCCAATATTAACTTGAGCTTTAAGACATTTTTGGTCTGGGGATAGGGGCTACATTCTCATAGACTCATAGACTCTAGGACTGGAAGGGATTCTAGGATGCATTTCCTCATCAGGCCCTGGTGACTTGCAGGCATCTAACTTTTCTAAGTGATTTTTTACTTGCTCTTTCCTTATTTTCTCTTCTAAACCTACCCTCTTCCCGTAAGCATTCACTATACTAGACATTCCTTCAGACTTCTCAGTGAAAACCGAAACAAAGAAGTCATTAAGCATCTCTGCCATTTCCAAGTCTCCCGTTACTGTTACCCCCTCCTCATTGAGCAGTGGGCCTACCCTGTCCTTAGTCTTCCTCTTGCTTCTAATGTATTGATAAAAAGTCGTCTTGTTTCCCTTTATTCCCATAGCTAGTTTGAGTTCATTTTGTGCCTTTGCTTTTCTAATCTTGCCTCTGCATTCCTGTGTTATTTGCCTATATTCATCCTTCGTGATCTGACCTAGTTTCCATTTTTTATATGACACCTTTTTATTTTGTAGGTCACGCAAGATCTCAAGGGTAAGCCAAGGTGGTCTTTTGCCACATTTTCTATCTTTTCTATCTTTCCTAACCATCGGAATAACTTGCCCTTAATAGCGTCCCTTTGAAAAACTGCCAACTTTCCTCAGTTGTTTTTCCCCTCAGTCTTAATTCCCATGGGACCTTGCCTATCAGCTCTCTGAGCTTACCAAAATCCGCCTTCCTGAAATCCATTGTGTCTATTCTGCTGTACTCCCTTCTACCTTTCCTTAGAATTGCAAATTCTATGATTTCATGATCACTTTCACCCAAGCTTCCTTCTACTTTCAAATTCTCAACAAGTTCCTCCCTATTGGTTAAAATCAAGTCTAGAACAGTTTCCCCCCTAGTAGCTTTTTCAACTTTCTGAAATAAAAAGTTGTCTGCAATGCAGTCCAGGAACTTATTGGATAGTCTGTGCCCTGCGGTGTTATTTTCCCAACATATATCTGGATATTCTAGTGATATGTAACCTAATATACAAACAAGGATCTCTTTAAATCTGTGAAGTGCTTGGGGATTCTTTAGGGTGCAGTATGATGTTATATGAACAGGAGTTATCCCATACTATGGTGCAGTATGACTTTAGGGTGCAGTATGATGTTATATGAACAGGAGTTATCCCATACTAATATACAAACAAGGATCTCTTTAAATCTGTGAAGTGCTTGGGGATTCTTTAGGGTGCAGTATGATTCTTTAGGGAGTTATCCCATACTAATATACAAACAAGGATCTCTTTAAATCTGTGAAGTGCTTGGGGATTCTTTAGGGTGCAGTCTGATCCAAAAATAGCTTTTCATTAAAGACTCCCAAGGGCATGATCTAAATGTGTATTGTCGATTGGATAGCTCAAATGTTTATAGGTTTTTAATATCTAAAGAAAACTAGACTGCATTGACCAGGTCTCTATCTATGTATGTATACATATGTATATAACTATGTATGTATATAGCTGATTACTGCTAATGGACTAGATCAGAGCCATTCATGTGTGTACAGGTTCCCTCCATTGGCTGAGCTAATGGAGCAGCTGCATTAGCTTGCCAGACAGAGGCCTTTGCCTTTGTGTTGGGAGCCGAAAAATGCGAATTCTATTTCTGATAACCATAATGTGAATTCAGACACAGTCTGTTAGAAAAGGGGTCTCTCAGTTCTTTACAAATGTTTTGAGTATTTAGTTTTATAGAGAGGAAACTTGACCTTGAAGATCAAGATTTTGAGCAATATTTTATTTCCTTGATTAAAAATTTGCTCAGAACCAATATGAAGTATTTCCAGTAAAACTAAATTTAGTTATTTATATTAGCTGCCCTTAAATTTGTTTTGGTTGAAGAGGCAAAAATTACTAAACTCTTTTTGTATTGCTAAATAAAGATATGATTTGATTTTTTTTCTGTACTTTTCATGGTTGTATGGCAGAGCCCCTAATGTCAAAAAGACTCATTAATCCTGTTTCCCAAGTCAAGACATATCTCAGAAGAGATTTATGTTTTAATATGTATGAGCAATGTAGGGGCAGTTTATTAAGCTTTAAGCAATCTTGTTTTAAGATGGAACTTCTTCAGACTGGCAATTCTTTAAAATCAGAGTATTCAATAACACTTAAACCACTAATTGTTTTATGCTATTCTATTTGCAGTATATTCCTTTGCTAGATACATTTTTTAAAAGTAAACTCATTATTTCCAGGAAAGCGTGTGTGTGTTAAGTTTCCCAAACAATCTGTGGTATTGTGTATTATTGGATGAAGTAGGTGAATTACTTTGGCTATAACTTTTATTTACTCAAGACAATATTTGTGGATTTTGACATACAAATCCAGCATAAAGCAAGGAAATGCATTAGGAATGAGATCAGTTTGTCAGGAAAGAGGCTGAGGCCCACACTTAATATCAATTAAGAGCAATTTGGAGTGACAAGTTTCGTATATGCCAGCTGAACTCCATTCACAGAGCATAGACAATAACCAGCTGATGTGCTGCCAAAATTCCCCTAGGGGATCTTTCAAATGTTCTGTGTTTAGTTTGTGAATACATACAACATGCCTTGGGTAAAATGTTTTCTACCTGACCAAAAGCCACCAATTCAGTATCCTTCCCTGACACATCTCAGAAAATGCATCCATTTCACATTGTTTCTCCCTCACCCCAATCCACCATTCTTCACTCCCTGTCACCTCAAATAGAAGACCCTCTGTGGTTCCCCGAACAGCAGCAGTTCATCTTAGGCCTCATGAGTTTAATGGGGAGTGGGTTCCCTCTAGCCGTGGGTTGAATGGTTACTCAGGGTTATAGGTCCCTCTTGATTCCTGAGTGGGGTAGACCTCCTTTGACTGTTGGTAGTCCCACCTAGTCAGAGACTGTGGGGGGGACTGTGTCTCCCCCTTTTTGCAAAAAGCAAATGGTTCCTTTTGCGTTCCCTTTTTTTGGCACAAGGAGCTGTAGACCAATGTGGAATTGTCTCTAGTATAATTTTTTTTTAAGCTGCCAGTTTCCCCCATGCCTCTCCCACCCCAAACGATGAAAAACATTACAAATTGCTAAACCACTGTGTATGGAAAGAAATATAACAAAAATACAAGTTGATAATGTGGCCTGTTCGAGGGGAGTGGGGAGAGAGCATGTGCTGAGCCTAGTGGCCTGCTAAGCAAGGCTGACACCTTCTTAATGAGACTTTGGCCCCTCATCCCTTCAGGAGACCTTAACTGGGGAGGAGAGGTTACTCAGGGAGAACAGGGATTTCAAAAGCTATCTCTTAAGTGGCTAGGGGAGCTAGTGGCCAGGAGAGGCAAAATGGGAGTGTTGCGAAGGAGTTGAGCAAGGGTGCTCAACTCCTTGACAGCAAAGCCAGACACACCAAACATTCGCTAAACTTACACCAACAAATGCTCCTCACCAAAACAAACATTAAAAAAAAGCTACAAGAGGAAAAACAATGCAGGTAGAAGTCCAGCAGCAGAGTGGAGGCTATCCAGTTTATTGCACTGAATACATGATTACCTGCCTTGTGGGCAGGTAACATGCTTGCATTTGGTGAAAGTGGCTCATGGTCTTGAGAAACCAAGTATGGGCTCTTGAGGCCAGAGTGGCTGAACTGGAGGAACTAAGGGGCACTGAGAAGTACATAGAGGAGACTTTCCAGGATGCGATACAGTGGTTCACCCACGTCTGACAGCCTCTGCGCTGTTGAGGCAGATGAAAGCCTTGGGGAAGGAGACCATCAGACTGTAATGGAGGGAAACGATCTTGTAGTTGGGATCCTCCTTTCAGATGATGTCATGGTATCCTCTGTATGAAGGATACCCTCCTGGAGAGGGAACCCAGGAAGAGACAGGTAATAGTAATGGGGGATTTGATTATTTAGAAATAGTTGGATATGTCATAACCAAGAGAACCACAGGGTAAATTGCCTGCCTGGTGCGAAGGTTGTGGATCTGTCGAGGCATCTAGATAGACTAGTATGCAGTGCTGGGGGCAGTGTTCCTTCTAATTTTTCCCTCATGCATCACTTCCATATGGTACATGTAACAAAATTCATGTGGTGGTGGTGGTGGGGCCAGGGGGTTTGGAATGTGGGAGGGGGCTCAGGGCTGGGGCAGAGGGTTAGGGTGAGGGCTCTGGCTCTGGGTGCAGGCTCTGGGGTGGGCCAGGATGAGGGGTTTGTGGTGTGTGAGGGGGCTCTGGGCTAGGGAAGAAGATTGGGGGTGAGAGCTCTGGCTGAGGGTGTAGGCTCTGGGGTAGGGTTGGGGATGAGGGGTTTGGGTACAGGCTGCCCTAGAACTATGGCAGGGAGAGAGGACTTCCCCCAGCTCTCTCTCCCTGCAGCATCACCCTGGGACTCCTTGTCTCTCTCAGCCCCCACAGCCCAGCTAGGGTTACAGAGAGATGGCTGCTGGGAGAGAATCACGTCTCTCCTTGACTGCCGCACACAGCCCAGCTGGGGCTGGGAAGGATGCTCCAAACTTAGTCCCCCTCCACCCCCTATTTCCTCCACCACCACCTCACCTTCCATGTCCTCTCCAGGGTCCAGAGAACACCTAATTAGTGGAGCCATGCCTGTGTGGCTCCACTAATTAGGTGCATGGCCCTACATTTCCTCTTGTGTGGCCGCTTAGGCACAAACTTTAGAGAGAACGTAGCTGGGGAGAAGCTTGTGATCATGGTACACCTAGGTACCCATGAAATAGGGAAAGGTAGGGGAGAGAGCCTAGAGTCCAAATTTAGGCTGCCAGGTAAGAAATTAAAGTCCAGAACTCCCATGGTACATTCTCTGAAATGCTTCTAGTTCCACATTCAAGATAGGCAGAGCCACAGAGTCTCAATGTGTGCCTGATATGATGATATTTGGAGGAGGGATTTAGGTTTATTAGGAACTGGGAAACCTTTTGAGAAAAGAGGAGGCTATACAGGATGGGTGGGCTCCACTTAAACAAAATGGAAGCAGACTGATGGCATGTAGAATCAAAAAGCTCAGGAGTTTTTAAACTAAGGGCTGGGGGAAATCTGACAGGTGCTGAAGAGCATGTAGTTTGGATAGAGATATCCCTTAGGGGAGGGCCTATTCATGGGGATTCTCTATATCCTAATAAAGAGGAGACGATAGAAGTTTATAAAGTACAGGTAGGGGCTGAAGAGAAACAGTCAAATGAAGAGTCTCAGTCATCATATGAAGGCAGACAATTAAATATTGACAAATTTTATAAGTGCTTGCATACAAATGCAAGAAGTCTAAATAGTAAGATGGGTGAACTTGAGTAACTTATATTAAATAATGATATTGATCTAATAGGCATCACAGAAACTTGATGGAATGATGATGATCAATGCGACATGGTAATACCAGGGTACAAAATATAATAGAGTAGTTCATGCTGGTGGGGGAGTGACGCTATATGTGAAAGCATTACACTGAATATAGTAAAAATCTTAAACGACTAAAACTGTACCAGAGAGATTCTATGGGTAGAAATCCCATGCTTGAATAATAAGAGTATAGCAGTACGGCTATACTACTGATCACTTGACCAAGATGGTGATTATGAAATGCTGAGGGAGACTAGAGAGATTATAAAAATAGAACTCAATAATGATGAATTTCAACTATCTCCATATCGACTGGGTACATGTCACCTTAGGACATGATGCAGAGATTAAAAATTTTAAACCACATAAATGACTGCTTCTTGAAGCAGCTAGTCCTCAAACCACAAGTGGAACACAGGATATCATCAAAGTGTGGCAGGGAGGGAAGGAATATTAAAGAAGCTAATCGCAATAGCATTTAACTTCAAAAAGACAACTATAAAAAATGAGGACGCTAATTAAATGGAAATTAAAAGGAACTCTCATGAGTGAAATGCCTGCAAACTGCATGAAAAGTTTTCAAAAACACCATAATAGAGGCTCAAACTTCAACGTATATTCCAATTAAAAAAGCAGACCAAAAACATGCCACCGTGGCTGAACAACAGAGTAAAGAAGGCACTTAGAGGCAACAGACATTCTTTAAAAATTGGAAGACACATTCTACTGAGGAAAATAGAAAGAAGCATTAACTCTGGCAAATGAAGTGTAAAAGTACAATTCAGCAGGCCAAAAGAGAATATGAGCAGCAACTACCAAAAGACAAATTAACAGCAACAAATTGTTTAAGTACATCAGAAGTAGGAATCTAGCCAATCAATTTGTGGGGCCACTGGATGATTTAATGTGCTAAAGGAGCACTCAGGTAGGCAAGGCTGTTGTGGAAGCAGCTGGCATTGGTCACTGTTAGAAGATGGGATACTGGGCTAGATGGACCATTGTTCTCATCTGATATGGCCGTTCTTATGTTAACACTTATCATTAGACGTCAGGGGCCTATCCTGCCCACTTCTTTAATACATACAAATGCTGCTAAAACAGTGTTAACATACTGCCTGAGCTGATCCTTCACACAATAGCCTGATGCATTGTAATTGGAGTCGGCTGTCTCTGTGAGATCCTGGGATGTAATTTCTGTGAGGGAGAAGGGGGGTGGCTGGGTAATGACCCTGTGTCACTTCACAGCCCCCATACTAGTATAATGTTCCTTACAAGTAACTCTTTGTGCTGTGCAATAATACAAGAATCTCATGAGCACAGTAATCCTATGTGTTCTACAATATTATGTACTTTCTGGTCTGACTCTCTGCCAGAGCAATGCGAAGCATTCTTAGTGTAGAGGAGAATCCGGCCCTTTGAGTTGTTCTCAATGGATTATTTTGCTATATAATTGAATATTATTACTGTATGGAAAAAGAGTGGTTTGACACTTGATTGTACCATATCAATCTGACTTTCTGCTGTTTTGATTTATTCATTTTATTTTAGATTTTCTGGCTCATGAAGAAGTACAGACTGAGAAGCATGGCTTGTCAAGGTGATGACTACTTAGATTCCCTTCCACTGCCAGTTCAGCGGTAAGAGCTGATGTAATGTGTAGCCAGTGCTTTATTGTGTGATATTATAATTAACATTTAAAAATATAATATCTCTATTCTATGCTAAATAGAGTTAAATTGTAGGATTATGGAATATAAAATTCATCAGTAGTTAGAAGGGATAATTATATATTAAGTATGTAAGTAATTAGGGTTGAAATGCAAGGCCTGCCGGCTGAGGCCTGTAAAATTTTTAGCTTAGTCATATTAGGCCACAGGATTAAGAAATGCTTGATGTAAGTAAATACCAAAAAATGGCCCTATGCCACAAGATTACAGGGAAAAAGACGTACCAATGGATGATATTGTGAAAAATTAACAGAGTAAATTTTTGTTTACAAGATACCTACCAGTCACGTTTTTCTAATAGTGCACCCTGCAGTTAGGGTATATTTGTTGCATAAATGCTAATGATGTATAGTCATATGGCATTATAAAAGGAGGGTGCCCAGATTAGGAAAATTGAACTTTCTGTGGGGAAATTCCTGCAGGAACCATCCCTCTACTGATGATGAATCCATGAGACCCACAGACCCTAATGCTTAGGGTGACCGGATGCCCTGATTTTATAGGGACAGTCCTGATATTTGGGGCTTTGTCTTATATAGATGCCTAATACCCCACCCCCCTCATCCCAATTTTCACCCTTGCTCTCTGATGAAATGTATGTGTGGTCACTATCCTTGTTTTTTATGTGTTCCTAGAAACTCTAAACCTGAAGCAAGTAGCAAAAGTGACTTTCACTTTAAGCTTGAAACTGTAGCCACCAGAGCTGAACCCACAGTGATGTAATACCACATTACAAAATTTACTTCAAATAAAATAAAAGGCTGCAGATGTCGTACATTTGTGAGCTAAGATAAACACTGAGTACTATATCTGAAGTCCAGTTGCTCTGGTTTGGCTCAATGAGTTTCTCTGTGGATCAAAACATCAGAACTTGGATGTTAATTTGGTTTTGTGGCTCCAGGTTTAAAAAAGCATACATACAAAGAGCGGAGTATGTATGTGTAATTCTGGGTTGCATTCATGCAAAGCTATTAGCAAATCTCCTATTCTGTGTGTGCAGTTTGGTGTTTTGAGCATACAATTTGGTTGCTTATAAAGAGAGCATGAACTACATTTTTTTAAAAATGTCGGACTATATTTGTAGCAGTAATATAGCCTTTTCAATTACTTTATAGTATCACAGTCTGATTAGTGGCTCACAGTGATGAAAGTCACCATAATGAAAGGTACCCTATTTAGACTGCTGAAAACCCAACTATAGAAGTAGTTGATCATTCCTAACCTCCGTGAAAATGAAATTATGATTTTGTTCAGATATTTCTTGTATAACCCACACTCACTCACTGAGTGCTCTGTCCTCCGCTAATGGTAGCTGAATCAAATGTAGAGGTGGTTTAAGAATCCCGAAACAGTTAAACTCTTTCAGAAATGTCTGATCTCTTGTGTGGGTTTTTGTTGGTTTTGGGGTTTCTTTAAACGTTGCTGATAAGGTTTGTTCTGGTAAGAAAAAGGAGAAGGAGAGTACGATGGAGGAGGGAGAATGGATTGCAGTCTGTCATAATCATAACAAGACAAAGGAGTGGCAAGTGTTTCAAAGGATGCTAAAGTAACACAAAAGACATACATAAAATGAAAGGCAAACGTGAAAGAAGGGTGTTGGTATTGGGGAGGGAAAAATACTGGGTGGGTGGGGGTGGAGGGAGGAGGGCAAACAGCGCATACTGCTTACTCATGTGTGTGGGTTGAGTGCACAATAAGGTCCAAGGATGGTGCAGAACTGTCTTCCCAATTTGAAAACCACAATATAATGGCTTTAATGGGTGGGATTTAAACAGAGTTGTGAAACAATTGATGTGGACTTGTAAAAGACAGAGATAGTATTTAAATGAGGACTGTCAGGTTTCAGAATAACACTTAGTTAACTAATAAGAAATAGGCCATTATAACTAGCCTATAGCCTGGTTTGCATGCCTGTCTCAGGATTCCGGCTTGGCATTCATGTGTATGTGAGAGAGAATTGTGTTAATCAACAGAAAATGTGGCACTGTATTGTATTATGTGAGGCATTAAATATAAATATAAATTTATACACCCCACTAGGAGTCTGTAAGACTGCTTTTTAAAATGTATTTTGCTTCCACAATGGTCAATTTAGTACTGATATTCTCTATCCTTAAGAGAATACCACATCCAATCTTTGTGCATCCTCAACTGCTCTTAAAGTCACTAATTATGCTGAATGTGCAAGAATTCAGGACAGGCCCTTAAATTGTGTTCCTGTCCTGTTTAAACTGTTTACTCTGTTTTTTCGCTCCCCTATGATTTTGTGGGAAATCACAGTTTGGTTTGGGAAGTCCCTGGTGTATTGAGTCACCTCGCTAGTGGTTTTCTAGTGTACTGTCAGACCTATCTTCTCTAATTGACATCTGGTTTGATATATACAGTACTTTTGTGTATAGTTTATCTCCCAAAAAAACCTAAAAGAGAAACAAAACCACTGTTATAGAAACCTATCTTCCATCTCTCTAAGTTAAGAACACATAGTGACCAATATGAGTTTTATAAGTGAAAACATTCAGAAGTAAATTTTAATGATCCCTCTTTCAGTTAGCATTGTTTAAATGGTTTCCAGAACAATCATTAGGTTTAATATGAAACACTATCCTTTTAAGGGAATAGAGAAAAATGTTTCATACAGATGCCATTTTCAGAGTGATAGTCACGGCCAGTTCAATACAGCTTGTTTTGGTGTATATTTCTTCAATATGCTTGATAGACTGCTGTAATGTCTCAGCTTAGCTTTTGAAAACTCCTGATTGATAGGAACTATTTTCCATCAATCTTTCTCTCAGAAATTTTACTGCATTTGAATTGTCTCCATGTTTCTAGGGAATTCTTCCAAGTAGAGAGGTATTGGAAGATATTGATTTTCCCCCTGCCCACATGGTAATGAAGTAAAATACAAAAGGCTAATCAGCTTTTGTTTAAACCTCATGCTGCAGCCACACTTTTTCCATCATATTTGTGGCTTTTTGCAAAGCTCCTTATGGATGGTAAACTGTTACCACGAGCTCAAGAGATTTAAAGAGGACATAACACGGTTCTTTAGTTTAATGTCAGACTCACTGGTGGTTGTTAGCATGGTAAATACAGAGTACCTAAACGTACTTTCATGTTATAAAATGCATAATGAGAAATTGTCTAGATTTAAAAACAAACCCAAGAAACCTATTTTGTGCATTGGAACCTCATCTGCTAGGATAGACTCATTTATGTTTGGCCTCGGCTCTCCTCACAGAGACTAATCTGCTTGTATTCAATTTAACCAATTTAATTTCATAGGGTGTAATGTCCCCTGGTTGGAGATCCTCACTCCTGCTTTATGATAAAATGGTCTATCAGGGCCCTAAAAGCCCTGTATCTGACCAGGGGAAGATTCTCCAGGTGTAGGAATCATGGAAGACAGCCATAAGGCTGCTTCTGGAGGACCCAATCCCAAAACCTGGTAGGTAATGTCTTGGTAGTGGGGCTGTGGCCCACAGCACCATGTAGATTCTGGGCAGTACTGTGGCCCATAGGGTAGCCTCAGGCAAGGCTTAGACTGGGGCTGCCTAAATTACTCTAGGGGCCTCTCCAGACCCTTGAAGAGCCACGATCTGGAGGGTACAAAGTGATTGAAGTGTCATAAACAGATAGCTAAGGGTTAATGTCTCTTTCACCTATAAAGGGTTAACAAACACCTGACCAGAGGACCAATCAGGAGACAAGATACTTTCAAATCTCATGGAGGGAAGCCTTTGTTTGTGGGTTTTGGGTTTGGCTTTGTTCTCTCTGGGTCCTGGATGGGGCTAGAGGTGCAACCAGGTTTCTGCCAATCTCCCTGCTACAGTCTCTTATCTATTCAGAACTGTAAGTAAGAAAAGGCGGTCATAGTCTTTTAATTTGTTTTTTTCCATTTGCATATGTGTACTTGCTGGAAGTAGCTTAAATTGTGTTTCTGCTGGAGAAAGTTTCTTTCTATTGTTTATAAGTTGAAACACCCTGTAACTGTTTACCATCTAAAGTGCAGAGATAAACCTTTTACTTTTTTTCTTTCTTTTTTATTAAAAGTTTTGCTTGTAAGACCTGTTGATTTTTCTCTCCTAATTAAGGCTCAAAGAAATTGAGTCTGTATATACCAGGGAATTGGTGGGGAGAAGGGAAGGATAAATTTCCTCTTTGTGTTAGATTCACACAGCTTGAATCTGTATTGCCTCTGGGTGAGGGGGAGAGAGAGAAACTCGATCTCTCTGTGTTGTGTTTCAAGGAATTGATTCACGGTATCTCCTAGTCTACCCAGGCTGGAAAGATCTGGGAGGAGGTACAGAGGTGGGAGGGAATGGTTTATTTCCCTTTGTTGTGAGACTCAAGGAATCTGGGTCTTGGGGTCCCCTGGGAAGGTTTTGGGGGGACCAGAGGGTATCAGGCCCTAAAAATTCCTGATTGGTGGCAGCGCTACCGAATCTAAGCTGGTAATTAAGCTTAGAGGACTTTATGCTAGTACCCATATCCTGGACACTAAGGTCCAGATTTGGGAATTATATTATGACAGAAGCTATGTTGGCCTCTGCCCTCCTCCTGGAGTGTAAGTTCTGTGCTGCCCATCTTAGCTCCCCTGAAATTCAAAGTGGGTTGAAGGCACTTTGCCTTCCTGACTGCAGAAACTTAAGCAGTTCAGGAATGTTTAATACAAGGTTTGAATATGCTTTTAGTTCTAAAAATGTGACCCTAGAGATGAATTAGTCATGTTTGTACTTTGCTTTGGAATTATAAAGGGCAATATATTTTATTATATAAATAAAGAAGTTTTATTCAAAGGTCAGGAGTTAGTGTGTGAGTACTCAGGCCAGAAAAAAAACAACTATCCAACACCCATGGGAGCAGGTGGCTTATCTTCATTTTGCAATTGGTTTAAATCTTGGCTCTGGACACCATGTTATAAAACCATTTTCAGTCCATAGTGTCTTGCACTTGAAGCTCTCACAGCATCTTACTAATGTGAACAAATGTAAACTTCAACGCTGTGACTTAGATAAATATTGTATCCCCGCTTTACAGAGGAGAAAACCAAGGTCCAGTGGACAATCATTTTATATTTGGGTACCTAAAGTTAGTTATTTAACTCTAATGACTTCTGAAAATCAGGCTGCCTTTTCCTAGATGTAGTCCCACAAATGCAAAAAGTTTACTGTTAAGTGACTTGCCCAGAGTCACAGAGGAAGTCCATGGCAGAACCAGGAATAGATTGCAAGTTTCTTGATTCCCAGTCCTCTCTTTAACCAAAAGGCAATCCTTCCTCCCTTTGTTGGATGTTCTTCCTTTCTTTGTTAGACTAATGAACATAGCCCTAAGAAGGAACAATACAAATAAGGTCACTCCATGCATATTTATAGCCTTGTGCTGCTCTCTAAAATGTGCTGTGCATCAGCAGTATTCTGATAATTTATCTAAGGGAGCTGCTTAACTATTCTGTCATAAGAGTGATCATGCTTAGTTTGGCTCTCGGCTCTTTTTAAAATCTAGAGTTAATGCTTTAACTTATTCCAGTTATCTTAACTTACTTACCTGGGTTTTTTCGTGGTTGCATTAGAGTTTATCTATTGGTGTTCCCTTGTATGTTTATACAGTAGGTGAATGGAGCTATATAAATTTAATTTATAAAGAATCTGTATTAATTACTAGTGAAAGGAGCTATGTAAACTCATAGTGATGACAATAGATCCATGGCTGTATGTCACATAATGACAATCACAAAAAACTGAGCTTGCTGGAAAAACAGAAGGAACATTCCATTAAATTTTAAGACCTTCATTATCATGGATTGTGCTGAATGAATGGAAAACTTGGCCCCAGGAGTTTTCAGCCACCTCACTCAGTGTCTAAAATTGTACCCATAATTTTGCATGTGAAAACAAACGCTGGATCATTTCTTGTATGGGCCATGTCTCACGACACACCTTCAGTCATGTGACTTCCAAGATGCATCATGCAGCTTGGTCAGAGGGGAGCTTACACTGAACTATGGGCCAGGTAACCCAGCTCATAGGCAAGAATGGGGACGAAAACTACAATTTTTCATGATGCAATGTGGCACAATTGGGAAATGCAGTTTAATGCTGAACTGACTTTAAACAAAACTTTTCAGGTCAAGTCAAATGTAGGGATAGACCTTATTACTAATGCCAAAATGGTTAATAAAATTATAAATTATTGTAATGTTAGGTAAAAACAAGATTGCATTTGCACTTACTGAATTTTAAAAGATACTTACAATTACTTTCATGCAGATGATGTTTGGAAAATGTTAACTCACATTAGCATGTCTTTGGTTCCTTACTTCATTAAATGAAATGTTTTAGCTAATTAAATAAATTTCTAGGGAAATCTCTGCTTTCTGTTAACAGGTATCAGATGTTAACAGGTGCAATGGCAAGTATCAATGTTTGAGGATAACACCTCCTTAGCCATAAATCCATATTTTTACCTCCAGTGTATTTACAGTGATTCTGAGATATAGCCTTTATATAATTCTAATTTGCTTAATCATTCTATATTTCTTTTATACAGTGTTTGCAAAATGTAAATAAGTGTTTGTCTTGTACAAAATGGAAATAATGGTAAAAATCTGAGATACAATGGAGATGGGGGCAGTATGAGAACCTGTATAGAATAGAATTTGCTAATTCTGTCTGAGTCAGAGGCCTTCAGAATTGTATAGTTCAAATTCAGTTTAATGCACTTAGTGCAGCTTGTGCACACTTGAACAAAGGTTTTTTCTCTCTCTCCTGAGATCATTGGATTTGAGAAATGAGAAACCGAATGAGCCCTCCAACAATGTATGCTTGACTCTGCATTCCTGACTGTCCTTAGCAAATATAACACATGCTGTAGGGAAACTGAATGGTTCTGTCTTTTGCCCTTGCCATCTTACTATCTAAGCATCCCACACCTACGCGGATTTACGTAGTATTCCCTCTAATTTTCCCCTCCCATGTGTGGAATGAATTTTGTGATGTGCATAGATATGGAGGTGATATTGGTGGAATTCATGTGGCAGGGTGGGCCCGAGAGGTTCAGAGTATGGGATGCAGGGGAGGGGGTGAGGGTTCTGCCTAGGGGTGTGGGCTTTGGCTGGGAGTGGGGGCAGGGATGAGTGGCTCAGGGCTGGGGCAGAGGGTTGGGGTGCAGGGAGGTGAGAGCTCTGGTTGGGAGTGCAGGCTACTAGGTGGGGCTGGGGATGAGGGGATCAGGGCTGGGGCAGAGGGTTGGGGTGTGTATCGGCTCTGGCTGGGGTGCAGGCTCTGGGTGGGGCTGGGGATGAGGGATGTGGGGAACCCCCCCAGCTCTCTCTCCCCCGGACACAGCAAGTCCGGGCTGGGCTGGGTCAGGGCCGAGGGAGGGGCACCACAGCAGGTTTGGGGCTTGGGGAGAGGCATCTCTCTCCACAGCCCTGAGCACCTGTGAGGCGCTTAATAGGCAGCTGCATGGCCGCATGGCTATGCAGCTTAGAGAGAATTTAGGAACACCCTTGTAAAGTAGGTTAGTACTATGTTCCCTGTTTACTGATGGAGACCTGAGACAGAATTAGATTATGTGACTTGCCCAAGGTCACCCATAAAATCTGTGGCATAGTAGGATTTGAACTGAGGTGCCCTGCCTACTAGTCCAGTGCAATCATTACAAGACCATTCTTCCTCATAGCTATTACTTATGCTGTTTTCGTGTTCTGTGCATAAATGTAGGCCTTCACTTTCTAACACCATATTTCCAGCCTTCGAAGCATTAAGCTTGCTTTTAAAAGAAATTATTGTTAATGAAATTAGAAATACTTCAGGTGTTTGCCAGCTGCTACAGCCTCTACTGAAGACTAGTGATTCTGCATGTGCCATGCATTGGAGCATTTTCTGCTTGTTAGGAGACTAATATGGTATAGATGAGAGGGGAATTTGACATCCTGAGTTTCTACACCTGCTGCCCAGGTGGAAATAATTTGGAGAGTTAGTCATTGTAACAATTGTTTGTCTGCTGTGCAGTCACTCTCCAGGCCAGCACTTGATTCATTCTCTCTCTCTCTCTCTTTTTCTTTTTCTTTTTCTTTTCTTTTTTTTTTTTTTGGTTAAAGTATAGTGAGGTTTTTAAAGTTGGTTTAGACCCTGATAGTGTCTCTTCCTAAAAACAGGAGGCAACACTTCATTCTGAAAGCAGTACTGAAAAGTTTGAATGAATCTACCTATTCAAACACCTAGCAGTGATTATTTTTAAGTGGTTGCATATTCCCAGGAGACAGATTTTCTTCAGACATGTATTTGTTCCAACCACTCATCTTTGCTCACAGCATTATATTGGATAGGGGTCAGCTGAGGTACTAAGTCAAAAAACCTTGTTTAATCCAAGTGTGCACTTTGTCACATATTGATATCTCAGACCATGCCATGTTTTTAAACCAGAATTTTCTGGTATTTTAATATGACTCTATATAAACAACTGAGAATACTAATTTAAAAGTCACTTGAAAATAAAAATTTGCCCTGGTTTGTAGGCCTAAGAGGGTTTTTTGTAAGTCTTTCTCTGCTTATTCTTAACATTTAAAAATTCAGGTTTTGGCTATCCCGGAAGATGCTTCCTGGATTATAGAGGAGATGGTTGGATTATGAAATCAAAAGTGCCAGGAAAGTGATTAATTGAAGGGGAAGCAAATTTTATAGACTGTTTAAAATTATTTGGAACAGATCTTCAACTGGTGTTGAACATAACTCTATTTAGTGCAGATATATTAGTTTATCATCAATGAGGATCTAGCCCTTTGGGTTTTTGTTTACACCTCTTTAACTACTGTACAACTTTTGAGTGAGAATTTTCTTTGCTAATTTCAACACAGCCCTCAAATGAGGGCTGAGAACGTCAGATACACCTTAGTCATCCAAGAAACATTGATGGTCAAATTTAAAAAAGGCTGGAGTTTCCTGTCAGCTCAGACAAATTTCCAAAATATCAGGTACTTAACTGTGGATTAGAAACTGCATGGGAAGAATCAGAAAAATAGGTTCTCACAAGATTTCTAGTTCCTATTCATTTCATCCAGGTTGAAAATAGTGATTTATATTTTTCATGTTTTGATTGTGCCTCTGCAGTATCTATTTAAGGTTGGGACACATGAAATGGCAATAAAAACAAACTCCGCCTTTTAAAAGTGAACTAAGTCTTGTTGGAAGTTTTGCAATGAATTTTGGGCAACAGTTTTTTTTCATATCTTATCTTATTTCTTCCAGACATTCCTAATTCATTCAGCTAACTACTTTCTTAGGGGCCAGTCCCACAACTTTTAATCAATGAGTAATCCACACTGACATAAGTTGTCCTGTTAATTTTTGGGGGACTATTCACAAAAATAGGGGTTTGCAGGATCAGGCTCATGGTGTGTATTTCATTCAGATAGTCCTCATCTTTGTACTTTTCCCTTCTTTTTCCTCACCATCAACTCCCTTTAGAGGTTGTAATTCTCTCATTTACTCCACCTCTGTATGTCATATGCACTGAGATACTATTGCTCTGTTCCTTGTGCCCCTCCCCTTTATCTTTATCTTAGCCCTGAAGCCCTGTCCTTCTCTCCAGCTCCTAACTCCCAAGAATGTCCCAAGGAGTCAGAAAATAAGGAAACGAACAGTTTGATATGTTCTGAATTCTATCAATATTCAGCGAAGCACTTATGTACGTTTTAAATACAAATACATGCTTAAGTGCTTTGCTGAATCAGGGCCCATATGTACATATAAGTGCTTAAACCTTTTCAGCCACCTACTATAAGTGCTTAATTCTTTTTGAAATTTCTATAGCACCCATTATTGTAATAAAGTGTTTTCAGTACCTAACATTTTCACCCATGTCTGAAACTTAGGCTCCCTATCTCAAAAGTACTTGTGTGTATTTGCTAACTAGCCTGTAAAATGCAGATATCATGTGCAGTTGTTGTCCAGCTAATGAGAAAGCAGAATCCCTGACCATCAATACAGCCTTCCCTTGGATAAATCAGGAATAAGTATTAATGATTTTTTAAAAATCATTTTGTATGAATACGTAAAATAAAATCTGAGACATACACAGTATATAAAGTAAAAGAGATTAGAGTTGAAAGCAGCCTAATATTTAGTACTTTTAATATTGTATTTTATTTTAAAATGCTGCATAATCCCCATTCTCTTTTGATGTAGTTAGATTTTTGTTATACAGCTCCGTGTTGTTGTTGTTCTGTTGTGATTGTGGTTTTAAATACCATTCAGGAATAAAATGTTTGCTGGAGAATTGAAAATGTTCTTGCAAAAGCCTATTTTGTTACAAATCCTGGAAACAGTATTTCATAGGAAAAAGAGGATACTATATTAGTTACATGACAGCTATGTTTTGGTGACAAGAATTCTGTTCAATTATAGAATGGCTTGAGTGACTACTGATACCTCATTCAATGACCTTTTATCCTTGTTTCATTTCATGTTGATTTATCTTATAACAATTCCAACTAAGAATTTTATAGCCAAAGGAAAGGAGCTTGATTTATAGTGAATAAATTTTTTTTCCCGTTCCAAGGATTTAAAAGTCACCTGCAACAAAAACATGAAATCCAGATTATGCTCTTTTTTCTTTTGCTTTTTAAAAAGTTTTACATAATTACCCATATATGCACCCTTTTGGAATTGCAGTGTGTAGCAGAGCATGTTTTGTGAAGCCAGAGGAAAAGTTAAGCAAAGTAGAGACCATGTCAAGAGATCCTCCACTGGCTGACAGGAAACTGGATAAGGGGACCATTTTTCATTTTCATCCATGGGTCAAATGTCCCAATCATTAACTGCATTCAGCATTTTAAATTTAGGTCGGCATCTTGGCCTATGGGCAGTAAATAATTGCATTTCACTAGTACTGACTGCAGTTTTGGTTGTATCAATTTGCCAGACAGTAGGATTTTTCCTAATCTTGTCTTTTATACTTATACCCCTGCAGCTTTTAAATCAAGTTGTGTAACATAAGATGTTATGGAAGCTTTAAGAAGTAATATGAGAGATAAAGCTTAAGAAATGGTGTCGTTCAATAGAAATCACAAGAATGCCTGGCTTTTAATTTGATAAAGGTTGAAATCAACAATGGCTAAAACTGAAGCTTTAGCAACTTTGTCTTTTCACTCACCAATTAATTCCATTCTTGTGGAAAGGTTCTCTTTTGTGTTTATTCAGGTCCTCTCATCAGGTTTTCATTCATCAATTTTTTTGATTATTTGAGGTAAATTGATCTTAAAGGAAAAAAAAAGTTAAACCAAACACTAACTTTCACTTCAGATAACAGAGATGAATTTTACCCTGAAATCCTGTGGTCAGTGACAATAGCACATTTCATAGACATGTTGCAGAAAGCAGTTTAACATTGATTTGAGCCATATCATTTAATTTTGTTGTCTTCAAAACATACCTTCAGAAATGTGGAACTCTAAATAATTTTTTTTCTTTTTTTGTCCTACAAACAATGAGGCAATAGTAGCCTTGATTTGCTTGATAAACTCCATTCTAGCATGAACCTAGCATCCTTTTGAGAGTTATCCCTGAAATTTGTGACTTTCAAACTATAGTCCTCATGGTTTAATAATTCAGTATTTTAACTGGAAGGTCTCTATTCAATGCAAGTTCATTTTGTCTTTTTCATATAGGTGTTTATTGTGACACTTTATTTATCCCTTCTGTAAACATCCTGTATGGTATTGCATATCTTTTGCACTGAAGTAGCAACACATTAGTCTTGTCTAAATAAACTTTTATGACAGGGGTCTCCTTGAGTCTCTCTTCTGGCCATTTTCATCCTCTGGCTTTGGCTCAAACTGTAACTTTTACAGCACACAACTTCAAATTTTCCTCAGTAGCTTCATGAGCTTTCTGAAGTATCCTTACATTATCTGTAGTGATTTGCAGTTGTTTTCACCCTCATTTCCCTCATATTTCCTTTTCAGTAGCATCTTTCAGGAAGGCTCTTGAACAGGTATCTAGATATCAGCCACTCACACTGGTTTTCCTTGTCTGTGTGCTATTTTCAGAGCACAGTTTTGCAACCAGATCATTAACCTCTCTGTATGGGGTTATGCCATGTGTGGGATTTCTCATTATTGTTTGTGTCTAATATTGTAGATGACGCACTACCTGACACAGGTGCTTTTGATTTTTTTTCAGTCTTTCAAATGCTTCTGTTGTAGTTAGAGCACTATAGATTTCATATCACAGCTATTCTGTGAGGCCTTTGGTAACACAAAGGCATATGGAAATAGTTTTGGGATACATTTAGTTAGTCCCCGAATTTTTTTTCCAATTTTTTTTTATGAAGTTGTATTTGTCCTCTTAAATTCTTTGGTTTTAACTCAAATCTGGTTTGTCTTCCCTGCATAATTATTATTGTAAGTATTTAAACTTTTCTTACATCTGTGTAGCATCAGGAGTTAAATATTTCTTTACCTCTTGTTTGTTCCCAGTGCCATCGTATACTTGATATATGTAAGGAAATCGCTCACATTGAATATGAAGGCATAGAAAGAAGAAATCCTGTTGGAAATCACAGAATTAAATTTAGAGACAATTGTGTGTGCTTGATTTTGGTATACTGGTACCATGTGGTTTCGCTGTCCTATACAGCTTCACTGCACAAAACTCCTATTAAATTCTGAATCCTGTGATAAACACAGTGATATTCAGTCTCAAAAGCACCACAGCTATACGTGGCTCTTTCAGGCCATGAATGTGGCTTTTCTATAGTGTAGTGAGTACTGATTGTGGGAATGCTCCATTGGTCTTAATGTATTAAGTGTAGTGAGAGGATGTGCCGCTTCTTCAAGAAGAGACAAAGGGCTGGAGGTGGAGAAGGGGTAGAGTAGCAAGAAGGCACAGACTATCTCTATTGCGAAGCTTGAGGTTGTCTTGTGGTAATTTTTGTTGTGATCTGTTATCAATATTTGATGATGCAAAATCAGATTGTTTCACTTTGAATATTTGTGTGCCTATAGAACTTTAGTCAGTGATCAACTTTGCCAAGCTTAACACGCAATTCAACAACATTGGTTTTAAAATCATCCAGGTTCTAGCGAACAACGCAGGACTCTTGACACCCAGACCTAGATTCTACTTCTTTCTCTTCCACTGTATCTAACCTTGGGCAAATCACGTAAAAGCTCTGTTTGTTTTTTCCCGTATGTAATACAGGGATAATAGTTACCTATTTCATATGGTTGTTGTGAGATTTGCATACTGTCTGTGGTGTGCTCTGAGATGCAAGTGCAATAGAAAAGCAAACAATTTTACTGGCAAGAAACTGTGTGCTCTAGTTCCTTCTATCTTCCTTTAAATATAAAGAATCGTATTTCATCTGTTGCCTTTATCAAGCTTAGTTACACTGTTCTTATCACATGCTTAATGTAATTGAAATAATGCTTGACTGTCTGTCTGGAATGATCACCGAGCACCAGGATTTACTCCTGATCAAGTCACTTGGAGTGTTGCCATTTGTTTCAATGGCTCCAGGATTTAGGGTGACCAGATAGCAAGTGTGAAAAATCAGATGGGGAGGGAGAGTAAATAGGTGTTGTATATAAAACAAAGCCCCGGATATCAGGACTGTCCCTATAAAATCAGGACATCTGGTCACCCTACTGGGATTTCATCCTGGTTTTTAAGACCATTGCCTTGTTTGAGCAGTTGACACTGGCCTGGAGATGGCTGCACATACTGAGCTAACCAGATGTGAGGAAAAACAATGCCAGAGAGGACACAGTGGGGTAGGCAGTTTCTTCCTAAAGGACATTTTAAAGACACATGCTCCCTAGACAGAATCAGTAAACCAACTCAGAGACTGAATTAAAGAAGGAATCCCAATGCCCAAAAGAGCCAGCTCACTTGCCTGAGGATCATCTTTTCAAGAGAAAAGGTAACTTGCTATTTGCTTCCAGAGAGGCGATGTGCTCTAGTGAATGGATCATGGGATTGGAAGTCAGGAACTATTCCTGATCCTATTTTGTGGGTATGGAACTGACTCGTTATGTGGCTTAGGGAAGATACTTCAGCACCCCCCCATTACTTTCCCCTTCTGTAGAATTGCAATAAAAATGCTTATTTACCTACCACAGAAGGCTGCTCTAAGTTTGAATGTTTATGTAATTGTTTGAACAAGTAAATAATGTTGTGCATTATCTCATGTGCTGCGTTACTTTGAAATGCTGTCATTGCCCATACAACACCCCAAAACGTTGTAAGCGGTCAATCCAGTGAGTGGGAGCTTTTGATAAATGTGAAAAATGGGTGATGTGCATATCTCAGAATCTGAGTATCTGTGGGCCAGATTTTATTATGTACCTCTTTCTTCTGTGTTGCCACCTAACTAGCTAGTTCACTAAACTTTTCTTCATCATTCCGTATAAGTGAGAGTCTGCTTGAATAGCTCTCCACCTTGTAATTTTTAAGACACATTATTCCACTCTGATTCTTAAGATCTTTTTGGAGATATTTTTAATATGATTTGTCTTACTTGTCATCTCACCTATTTATTTATTACTAATACTTGTACTGTATTGTGTTAAACAGAATATTTGTCGCCTTTAATTCACATTTTTCTCCTTAGGGAATGGCTTCCTGACATAATTGCCTGATCTCCCTTAATTTGGCTCATTTGCTGGCTGGGGATGGTGAGGAGGATCTTTATAATCAGTTGTTGAGTTACCTGTAATGAGCAAGTTAAGAAAGAGATGAGAGAACAATGCCACAACCTTGTAAATGGATTTCTTGCTTTTTCTTTTTTTCACAAACAGGCTAGTAGCCTTAAGAAATGTGTTGGTTTGACCCCATTTCTAGTCTCATTAAATTCCCTGGTGTCTGTTAGCTATTGGCTTTCCCAGCTCACATTACCCCTTAGGGAATTGGAGTGATGGACCAGGTAACACACAGGAGTTTAATATTAACAGAAATGTGCTAGCTACCAGTATCATTTCACTGTATTTGTTACTTGCAATATTTAGAGTATGCTGTGATGAAGAATATGTATGTAGACTTGAATAAGACTCTGCGTGTGTGTGTGTGTGTGTGTGTGTGTGTGTGTGTGTGTGTGTGTGAGAGAGAGAGATTATAGAGGCCTGGTTTTAAACAAATGTTTGTGCTGTTGTATTGACTTTCACTGTGCTTTAGCTATTAGTTTGCTCTTTCTTTTCTTTCGTAAATATTTGTGTGTGTGTGTGTGATGGGCACAAAGGAAAAATTGTATATGGACCATTGCTGTCAATGGGTATTTCTCCATTAACTAGAATGGGAGTCAAATCAGGAGCAAAACAAATGCTTAATAGATAGGAACAAAACATGTGAACAAAATTTAACACATGGAAAAGCTTCTGTGGAAGAGGGTTGGAAAACATCACTGTAAAGCAACGTGGGATTCAGTGGCTAGTTAGATTGTTGTAAGCCTCCTTTTCGTAAGGCAAAAAAATTCTCAACTTCATTGTCAATGAGAACCTCAGCTGGGCACATGTAGGGCACAAATGTTTGATTCTGCATTTGTTATATCCTGTATCAGATTAGTTTAAAAATAAAGCTCCACTTCACTTTGAAACACATGATTTAAGAAGTAAATGGTATTGAAAATGCAAAAAAACTACTTTGATACTCACTGGTGGGTTGGTAAAGACAAATGCATCCAGTGTATGCAGGTAGTCAAATAAATAAAAGAAACATAATCGGAAGGCAAGATGCACTTTTCCCCCACAATTGTGAAGGGTAACTTTTATTTTAAATAGCTTTTATACAGTTAGAAACAAATCTTTGAACACTTGGATTGAATACTAAACTTTAAAGTTTCAATGTTTTGGGACAGCTTGCCGGTTGTATCAGAACTCTTCTTGATGCCGCTGGTTGGAGGGCAGATGTGGCTTTAAGCCACTCTTAGAGTGTCCAATCCCTGGGCCTGCCAGTGAGGGGCCCTGGCAGGGGAGTCATTGGAGTACAGTGTGCTCTAGCTATGTCCTGATAGGTCTCTCAATGCCAGGTCTATACCAGCTTGATATTCCCTCATACCGGGGGAAAACTCAGCTGTTCTCTTAAGAAACTGAGTAAGGATGTTGCCCTCTCTAGGGTATTTGTTAGCCGTGTGACCAGAGCAGGTTCTGAGAGTCAGGAAATTACTTTCTTTTGAAAGTATGTCACTTTTGTGACTTCATAGTTGGAAAATAAGTTCATACATGTAACAAGCCTCTTCTTTGCTGAGTGCAAAATTGTTATTTCAACTTCTAGATATAGGAAATGCCTTCTAGTGTATCAGCTCAACCTCTTGCAAATGTACATTTCCCTTAGTACACTTTGTCCAGTCTAGTTTTAAATATCCTACCAGAGCTTCCATCACTTCCTTTTGGACACTATTCCACATGTTAATTGATTTTACTGTCCGGAACTTCTTCCTGATATTCAGCTTATCTTTTCCCTTCATTTCATTTCACTACTCTGAACTGTCTCTGATTAAATCTTCACCCTCCTTAATGGCTCTGCCCTTCAAATATTTATAGACTTATCTTGACATGGGTTGATCTTGAGATATAATATATTCTGATGCATAGTGTTCTAGCTTATTGTGTCCTGGGTCAAATTCTGATGGGGCGGGGGGGAGGTCTGACCCAAAAAACCCATGAAGAAAAATATATAATTGTTCTCAAGTGCTTCCTAATTTCAGTGATTCCAGCTATGAGGATCTCCTGAAGCACTGGGCCTGACCTCTGGTCCAGCTGCCTGAGTGAGGTGCTTCAGAGAACTTGTGGACCTTTAATACCTAGAGTTGAACAAATGATGGAAAATAAAACATGAATAATTTTTTCAGTGAATTTTTTGTGATTATTATTGTAAACTGAAATATTCACAAACTTATTTTCATTGTTTGCTCAGCTCAAAACCCAACATTTTTCAAATTTGAGTGCATAAAATCTGATGCCTCAATCTTTTTATTATTGAGGCATTTAAATAAGTAACCTGATATTGAGAGGTGCTGAGCATTCATAGCTCCCAGTATAGTCCATAAAAGTTGTGGTTATTTCAACACCTTTGTTTAGGTGTCCAACTTAGGCACCAATTTTGAAAATTTTGGCTGAAGTGCTTAGATCTGTAGTTATAAAGAATATGCAACTTCCAGTCTCTGGTCATGATCAACAATTTTATGATCAGGGCATGGGGCATTTCACTCTGAACTAAGGATGCTGAAATGGGAATCAAAATGCTTCCTTAGACTTTTTGTATTTTTTTTTTTTTTTAGTTTTAGGGATTTATTTAAAAAAAATGCTAAAGGTGACTTCCTATCCTCATTTTAAAAAGTCCCAATTTCTCCCCTCATCAGAACTCTGCCAGTGACACTGAAAACTTGAGCACTGGGTGTGTGTGTGTTACGCTCTGACAGCTAACCAGGCAGTGATTAAACCGGAATGTACTCAGGGCTTTGGAGGGGAAAGGGTCTAACATCATGTCACTCTAGTCTAAGATGCTAGAAATGAACTGGAAACAAATCTTTACAATCTGTCACTGTCAAGATAAGTGCATGAATCAGTCCCCAACCAGTTCGCTCTCAGTTGAGAGAGTCAGTCAGACTGTGCAGCCTTCTGGGGTTTATTAGATAGGAGGCTGGTCTCTTTAATTTTCATGAGATATATTTTGTTGCTTATCTTGTCACATGTGAAAAGAGAGGCTGCCTGAGTTCTTTCAAGTGGACTGCGACATGACCCTACTATGACCTATGGCGGCAATGTGAAAGTCACTTTTTTTTTTTTTGTTATTGCTTTGGTCAAAGCATATATTCATCTTAAAATTGTGTTAGTAGCATTTATTTTAAGCTGTGGTCTCAATTTTCAAACACAAGCACTTAAGCAGGATCTTCAGCTATGACATTTGAGCATTTAAATAGACATTTAGGTATGTAAATGGGCTTTTTTCGATTGTGGAGTTCTAGGATAAGTGTGTTTTGGGCTTCCATTTAAAATGGAAGCCCAGGCTGGAAAAGCTGGGCCTTCATGGGCCTAATTCATCACTGCACTTTGCCCCATCACACTAACTAAAAAGCAACACACGTGTAAGGAATATGGAGAATATCCCCATTGCTCAGTGCCTTTATGCCAGTGGAATGCCACCTCTGTGGGCATTCCAAGGCAGGCGTGGCTGGAGGCAGCATATCTGGGGATTTGATGCCCCTGAAATGTCCCATAGGGGCTGCAGCTATAGAGGTGCATGTTAAGGCAGCTGTTCGGGCTACTTTAGCTTATTTTGAGGTCTGAGCTGGCCCCCAACAGCTCCTCAGCAGAGAAGGCACAAATTCCCTCCCCTCTGTCCCTGTGCTGGTGACAGTGCAGGGATGAATCCGGCCCCATGTCTTCATGAGGTCATATGCTGGAGTCATAAAACTTACTATCCCATGTAATGCTAGACAAGATTTATAATTATAACCATCCCTCTCACAGTCTTCATTATTTTTGTGAGCTTCTGCAGTCTGTGTAAGATATTGCTTTCAATCTACAAGTGAATGCCCACTGATTTATGTGTATAGACCCAGAACAGTATTCGAGGCCTTTAGGTGGTAGTTTTGGCAATTTTTTTTAAATTAACAAAAGTAAGAAATATCACTTCAATATTTTTCTCTTCTATTTTGGTGTAACACAGTTGTATTTAAAGACAAGACCCCCATACATTGTACAATACTTCTGTATAGGTTCATTCATACTGTAATAACACAGGTTAATTGCAATCTGTGCAAGCAGCAAAATCTGTGTGGGGATTTACAAAAATGTAAATCGTGTTTCCAGAACGGCTGCCCTGAGCTTTGACAAATGAGTATATAAAAAATAGAAGATTCCCATATCCTCCAACAACCTCTTACCAAACTCTTCCTCCATCCCTACTATCCACCTTTATCTCTTGTGTTTTCATTCTTACTTTGAGGGATTCATTCTTTTCCATATTCTAATTTCTTTTCTTTTGGGTTTTTGATCCTACCCCTCTGGCAGGGAAAATTTCTCTCTCTCCTTTTGCAGCTTCTTACAAATGATAGTTTTGCTTCAGACTTAGACTGATGGTTTCAATTGCTGAGAAATGGTTTATAAGGACAAGCTGAACAGCGTAACAAAAACATCATATATGGATATGGGTTGTGTATCTCTCTGTCACACACACACACACACACACACACACACACACACACACACACACACACACACACACACACACACACACACACAAAATCATAATTAATTTTTCCTTGAGATTACTAGATAATGTTACCTTAGCATTTGCAATGTGTTCTATAATTAGTAAGACTGGCAAAAAACTTCAAATGAAATATTTTCCCCCTGAAAATGGGGTTTTATTGAGATTTTTCTACTCAAATCGTTTTATAGCAGAATTTTATGGGGGAGGGGATACAAACAATGGTTTTTTTTTGTTTTGTTTTGGGTCAACATTAAACTGTGTCCACCTGAGATGTAGTTCTGGGTCTCATGCCCCCATTCTCCACCATGGTCATTGTTCCCCAGCTTGACTACATCTCCCATGATGCAATCTGGTCTCTCTGTGGCTGAGCTGAGCAATCATGTAAATCCTAGAATATGATGTGGTGGCACTGGCATTTTTTGACCAGTTCTACTCATGACACTCTCAAACATATGGTGTCTCAGGCACACTCAGTGTCTGCCACATCCTGCCCCTCTTTTTTTAACCTCTTGTTCTGAGTGTGAGGGGCAGTTCCACAAAGAGCTTTGAGACTTATTGCCATTCATTGTGGGAATAATATCGAGTGTTTAACTTATTTGTTTCTACACACAGCTACCAATCACACTTGGATTAGAGCGCAACAGCATTGTGCTCCCAGAATTGTCTTTATAATTTGTTTACATGCAGGAGAAATCTAAGCCAGTTAGGTTTTAGATCTCCTAAAGCTTTAGCAATGAAATCAGTCTATTATTATTAGAGGTCTCTGTATCTCCTGGGAGCTTATTAGGACAAGCTTTCAGACTTCAAGCAGATAAATATGTCATGGTTTAGCTAATTGACTGTGGTTACACAAGAGAAGAAATGTTAGGTTTAGGACATCAAGTGCAGCCTTTTCTGTCAGAATGTCAAAGATGGTGTATCTTCTAATAATATGAGCAATGTAAACTGACATCTGCAATGCTCCTTGTTCTTTACACCACTCTCTGTAGGTATGAAGACAGGGCAGACAAGTATAGCTTCTATGCAGAAAGGCAATATTTCCAGAACTGAACAATGTACGACTAAGACTAGCTCCTTATTTGGACAAGCATGAATAAAATGAACAGAAATAGTTATGTGAGAATTATTTCCAGGAAAAAAAATTCAAAACATGATGGGAACCTTAGTGTGCCCCCCCTTCCCAAAAGCTGTGCTTCATACTCTTATAGGCAAGGGTTCTGAACTATTTGGTACCTCATTGGCCTAGTGTTCTCTTCAGTTACTTTCTGTGATGGGATGCATGAAGTCTTATTCTTCTTTTGCATCTAGAAATAGATCTGTAAGCTCAGGGTATAAGAGTCATGTCTTCTTGTTTTGGGAGCACTGCTTTAGTATTCATCTAATACAATATATATTGTGTGTGTAAAATATATTTATAATCATTTAAAAAAAATTAGAAACACCAGAACGTAATACAAAGCTAACACTTGGATTATGCCATGCTTCTAGGGATTTATATACAGCATGCTATATGTTACACAGAGTGCCTGAAAAGATGACCCATGATGGGATGCATATAAGTGTGACGAGAGGTAGGACCAGCTCTTGCTTGATGCAGGATCTGAGTGTGTGTGTATGAGTGTATTGGGACAGGAGGGGACAAAATTGGCTTCCTCTGAATAGAGGAACAGTGCACCTCCCTAACCCTCTCTTCAGCAGCAGTAGCACTGGTAACATTGCTGCTTAATGATGCATGCTACCTTTACCTTATTTTGGGGCATAACCTGAATAATGCCGTTTGAGGCGTATCAAGCCTTTTTAAAATCTTTGGGCATGGTTATACTTGCAGATGTAGAGTGCTGTGAGTTAAACCCACCTTCATAGAGCGCAGTAGGGAAAGCGCTGCAGTCTGTCCACACTGACAGCTTCAAGCGCACTAGCGTGGCTACATTTGCAGCACTTGCATGCTGGGATAGCTGCCCATAATGCACCGCTCCCAATGTCGCTGCAAGTGACTGAAATGGTTTTTTTCAAATAGGGGTGTGTGGGATGGAGTGTGACAGGGAGGGTGTTGTGTGTATGTCGGAGGACTGGGTTTTTGAGGTGCGGAGTGTCAGCATGCTGTTCAGACCCCTCTCTCACTCGAAGCAAACAGTAAATGTTTGCTTTTTCTCAGAGCTGATAAGCAGCCATCTTCTCCAAAATGGAGCTTTTGAAAGGTCATTTCTGCATTCCTGCAGCTGATTTCACAACAATGACAAGAATGGCCACTTGACTTAAGGAGATTATGGGATGTTTCTGGAGGCTGATCACAGTGCAGTAATGCAACACCTTGTTCACACTGGTGCCACGGCACTCCAGTTGGGGCGCAGCAAACATTATTCCACTTGCCGAGGTGGAGTACCAGCAGTGCTGTAGTGGTGGAGTCAGAGTGCTCTACATGCCTTGCCAGTGTGGACAGAGAGTGAGCTAGGGGGCCCGGGGCTGCTTTATTGTGCTGTAACTCACAAGTGTAGCCAAGGCCTTTAGTGTTCAGATGAGACTTGCCTAAGGTTTGATGGGGCGGGAGAGAAAGGAAAACTAAACTAAAAATCCATGTTGTGTATCTTTGTCGGACAGCGGGCAAAGTATAGGTAGAAGACATAAAATGAGGCTTTTACAGATTCATAAAAGCACAGCACACCACACTAATTTATTGATCAACTCTTATACAAAGTCGCAAGTGAAACTTAAAGAGCAGTAAAAGTCCTGTGAGATTTTCACTGTTGTACCTGCTGCTTTTGCCACATTTGTGTAATTGCCTCTCTGTATTCTGCCTTACAAATGGACATTTAAGTTTCTGCACTGTTGGCTATTGGAAATTGACTGAATTAATATCCCATTGCATTAGGACTGAAAAACACTGCTTTAAAAAACCACCCCCCCTTCAAAACAAGCATTAACCTACAGATGACAACAGAACAATACTAAAATGCTAGTGAAATCAGAGCTATCATATAAGTAGAAGAAGAAATTACTTTATTTCCATCATTATGATTCACTTCTAGAATATTGTTGTAGGAACTGGAATATCCTCATCAAAATATGACTTACGCAACCAGTTCTCTTCTCTTAACTTTAAAGCAGGGAGGTTCAATCATCTTGTTTCTTTTTAGAATGGTGGTTCTTTCAAATGGGTCACCCATATGTTGGGTTTATTTTTAATGTAATTTCTCTTTTGATCGGGTTGGAAAGTTCCAGGCTATCTCAGTTCTAAGCTAGATGGGCCTAATGCTCCCAGTTGCAAATGTTCCCAAATTTAGTAAGATTAGGAGTCTGGAGGGTTTTGTTTGCTCCATACAGAGAAATAGGTCAGCAGACAACTTTTGGCTCTGGATTACACAAGTGGGCAGAACTTGGCTTGTGGGATCTGGTTATGTATGAGCTTGGCTTTGAGACCCCAGATTGACTTTGCAGGATAGGCAGCTGAAGAAAAAACACACAGAGCATTTTACTTGTGAACTGAAAAAACTTTTTGATCTGGAGTCACTGAGAGACTGTAAGCTTGCACTTTATGAAGTTGTCTTTGTATGAAATCACTTAGTACTGTACAACCACACTTTAATTGTCAATTCACATACTCAAATGCAGAAAGGGGATTTTAAATCAGAGGTACACAAACTTGAAAACGAGGTCCACCTCGGTGTCTTCATACAATCAAACCAAATATTATTTTATTTACTGTTTGCATTAGGGTAGATCCAAGAATTCCCAACCAAGATGAAAGCTAGGCATACTGCAAACATATAGCAAGAGTACCTCTACGCTACAGAATTACTCTGATTTTACATAAACTGGTTTTGTAAAACAGATTGTATAAAGTCGAGTGCACATGGTCACACAAACCACAGTAATTCGGTGGTGTGCGTCCATGTACTGAGGCTAGCATCGATTTCCGGAGCGTTGCACTGTGGGTAGCTATCCCATAGCTATCCCATAGTTCCCGCAGTCTCCCCCGCCCATTGGAATTCTCGGTAGAGATCCCAATGCATGATGGTGCAAAAACAGTGTCGTGGGTGATTCTGGGTAAATGTCGTCACTCATTCCTTCCTCTGTGAAAGCAGCGGCAGACAATCATTTCGCTCCCTTTTTCTCTGGATTGCCCTGTCAGATGTCATAGCATGGCAACCATGGAGCCCGTTTTGCCTTTTATCACTGTCACCTGTATGTGTACTGGATGGCGCAGACAGAGGTGCTACTGCACTGCTACACAGCAGCATTCATTTGCCTTTGCAAGGTAGCAGAGATGGTTACCAGTCGTTCTGTACTGTCTGCTGCTGTCATGGGTGCTCCTGGCTGACCTTCGCTGAGGTCGGCCAGGGGCGCAAAGACACAAAAATGGGAATGACCCGTCCTTCATGTTGTATCTAAAAATAGAGTCAGTCCTGCCTAGAATATGGGGCAAGTGTACTAGAGAACCAGAGAGCACAGCCGCTCCGTGTCAGATCCCACAGAAATGATGAGCTGCATGCCATTCTAGGGGGTGCCCCTGCAACAACCTCACCCGTTGCTTTCCTCCTCCCCTAACCCTTCTGGGCTACCATTGCAGGGTCCCCCCATTTGTGTGATGAAGTAATAAAGAATGCAGAAATAAGAAACACTGACTCTTTAGTGAGATAAAATGAGGGGGAGGCAGCCTCCAGCTGTTATGATAGTCTAGGCAGGTCATTAAACGGTGGGGGTGAGAGGAGCCCAGCATCCCGCTGCTATGATAGATACAGAATCTTTTCTTTCACATGAAGGGGGGCGGGGCTGATGGAGTTCAGCCCCAGTTGCTATGATGAGGCAGATTACCAGCCGTTCTGTACCATCTGCCGGGAATAACTGGGCGTCATTCCTATTTTTACCCAGGCGCCCCCGGGCGACCTCACCTGAGGCCAGCCAGGAGCACTCACGGGCTGATGACGAGGACAGCTACCAGTCCTACTGCACTGTACCATCTGCCACTGGGGAAGGGAGGGGAGAGGATGCTGCTGTTCAGTGCCCCAGCAGCATGCAGTAGACATAGGGTGAGACTGAAAAAAAAGAAACGATTTTTTTTCCCTTTTCTTTCACGGGGGGGAGGGGGAGTAAATTGACGAGATATACCCTAAACCACCCCGGACAATGTGTTTGACCCTATAGGCATTGGGAGCTCAGCCAAGAATGCAAATGCTTTTTGGGGACTGTGGGATAGCTGGAGTCCTCAGTCCTCCCTCCCTTCCTCCATGAGCGTCCATTTGATTCTTTGGCTTTTCATTAACACTTGTCACACAGCACTGTGCTGTGGACTTTGTATCATAGCCTGGAAATTTTTTTCAAATGCTTTGGCAGTTCGTCTTCTGTAACGGTGCTCTGATAGAACAGATTTGTCTCCCCATACAGCGATCAGATCCAGTATCTCCCGTACGGTCCATGCTGGAGCTCCTTTTGGATTTGGGACTGCATCGCCACCCGTGCTGATCAGAACTCCATGCTGGGCAAATGGGAAATGAAATTCAAAAGTTTGCAGGGCTTTTCCTGTCTACCTGGCCAATGCATCCGAGTTCAGATTGCTTTCCAGAGCGGTCACAGTGGTGCACTGTGGGATAGCTCCCGGAGGCCAATACCATTGATTTGCGGCCACAGTAACCCTAATCCAATATGGTAATACCGATTTCAGCGCTACTCCTCTTGTCGGGGAGGAGTACAGAAACCAGTTTAAAGAGCCTTTTATATCAGTATAAAGGACCTCATTGTGTGGAGGGGTGTGGCATTAAATCGGTTTAACGCTGCTAAAATCGATATAAACGTGTAGTGTAGACCAGGCCTAAGATATTTCCTGCCTTGGAGCTTATATCCAATAGAGAAGATAGGCAAAGGGTGGGAGAAAGAAGTATTACTATCTCAATTTTAATAAACCATTACATTTCTTTCACTTGTCAATTTTATTTACTTAAGATATATTTCAGGAAGCTGCTGCTTTTATTTACAAAATTTTAAATAAAAAGATTCCAGTATCTAAAGCTACCAATATAATAAATTTCAAGTTATAAAACATTCCCTTGCTTCCAGCTGTTGTTCATTTTCACATGTAGCAACACAAAATCCCAGAGCCACTTATTCCATAATTGTTTTTGATGCAAAATACAGTTCTCATAGAAAATACCTGTTTGTTTGGTGTCAGAGGCTAATTCATTGAACCTGATGATACATTGTTGCAAGACAATGGTGTTCACTACAACTTCGCTTCTCTTTGCTGCTTCCCAGGTCCTTTTTATGGGCAGTAATACAGAATTTATTATAACTGCATATATAATTAACAAGGGATAATTGTCTTAATTCATATACTGCTTCCAGAATATTTTTTCTGAAAAACATCATTGTTCCCTTTTTAATGTGCTACAGAATGTTGAGCCTGCATACCCTTATGAATCATGGATAACTCATTTGTATCAGAGATTCACTGAGAGTGACCCAAACCCTGCCCTTGCTAAATGAAGAGGAATAAATAGATATGTCGCTTCATTCTACTCACTAAGAGGAAAAAATATCTTTGTTGCCTCCATTCTTGCTATCGTCTGTAACATTTCCCTGGCTCCCCATAAAAACCACATTGGTTCTGTCCTCATTACATCAGTACATTAGTCCCTACACCCACTCCCTTCTGAACATAGGGATTGGCACCCACACTGCAGGGCTCTTGTCATCAAGATTTGTTCTTTTCCCCTACTCCTGTGCTGCTGTGAATAGCAAAGAGGTGAAAAGTCTTCACTAATGAAATGCTTCGGAGGAATGAGCAGTTTGAGGGACCCCTCTACCACTTACCTTTTGCTTTTACCAGGAAAATGCCAGCCTGGGGTTGCTTTCCTGATCTCAGTGGATTCAAATTCTGAACCCTGTTGAAGAACAAATTATGCCAAACCAATCTATTTTTTGTCTTTGACAGGGTTACTGGCCTAATGGATAGGGGGAAAGCAATAGACATGGTATCCTGATTTTTAATAAGGCCTTTGCCACATTGCCATATGACAAACTAGGGAAATGTGGTCTAGATTGTTATAAGGTGAGTGCACAACTGCTTGAAAGAATATTCTCCAAGAGTAGTTGTCATTGGTTTGCTGCCAGACTGGGAGAGTATACCTAATGAGGACCCACCGGGGTCAGTCTGGGTCAGTGACTAGTCAATATTTTCATTAATAACTTGGATATGAAATGGAGAATATGCTTTTAAAATGTGTGGGCAACAGCAAGCTGAGAGGGGTTGCAAGCAATTAGGAGGACAGGATTAGAATTCTAAAGGACCTGGAGAATTGGTCTGAATTTAACAAGATGAAATTCAGTAAAGAAAGGGGCAAAGTACTTCAGTTATGGAGGAAAAATCAAATGCACAACTACCAAATGTGGAATAAATGGCTTAGGTGGTGGTAGTGCTGAAAAATATCTGAGTATTATAGCGGATCACAAATTGAATGAGAGTCAACAGTGTGGTGCAGTTGCGAAAAAAGCAAACATCAGTCTGGGGTGCATTAACAGGAGTGTTGTATGTAAGACACAGATGGTAATTGTCCCACTGTACTTCAATAAGGCCTTGATTCAGCAAAGAACTTAGCCATGTGCTTTGCTGAGTTAGCACTTATATGCTTATTCTAGTGGTGCTGCTGCTCAGCTAAAGTTAAGTTCTTAGTTCACCAAGGCTTACTACACCAACACTTGGGGACTTGTGGGGTGCTAGTTGTCTCTAGTTTATCTTGTCCATTTAAATGCTAACACTCTTCTAACAGTTTTTAAAAATACAGAGAATATCTTTATATAGCTATTGGATACATTTGGTCAGGGATGTTGACCAGCAGATGGAGATGAAGCTCCAAACCCATTCTGGTCTCATCTGTAAACTCTACAGACTTTCTAACTTTCTGTAAACAGGGCCAGTCCTTCATTCCTTAAGGTAATTCAGTCTTTACTTAAGTAACAGAAGGTTGAGGACACAAAATGAGTAAAAACCGAGAAGTGAGCTAATGCTGACACTCATAATTCATGTCATTATGCTTTTAAAAGAAGGCAGGAATTACATTATTGCTGTTATAATGCTACAAATTAAGGTGGATAAAAAGAAAAGTCAGGAGAGGGGGGCATTTGCAGCAAGATTTTGTTTTCAACTAGGCACAGGCTCCTAAGAGCTTTTGTAAGTTTCTAAGTGGGTTCTTGTTGGAGATATGACTGATGGGCAGCCCCACAGTCTGAACCTCCAAATGTTGTACAACATTGTCCCTCTTTCTCTCCCCACACAATTCCTCTCCGCCTCCTGCACACAAAGGAGTTTTCTCTGTACCTTAAGGCATGTTGTCTTTGTGGAGTTGTCAAGTGACTTGGCTCCAACTGTTATTGGCTGATCACCAATAGGGGTGGTCAGGAGATGTGGTCCTCTGCACTGTTGCTAGCTGCTCTGTGAGGACAGCAACTGGATGTTCTTCTCTTCCTGTTGCTGGTCTTGCAAATCTTTCCTGTATAATGTTTGGGGTAGGAGCAGCCACTGGCTGGTAGGTCTTAGTAGCCTATGCTGAGCTCTGATTTTTTTTGCCTGTCCCACTATGTGTAATAAATCTCTATCTGTGACCACATCTGGTAATGATACTCAAAGATTTTCAACCACAAGACCTGCCTTGCAATGTGCCCTGAATATTATCAAACTTTGACGCTGATGGACCTAGTGGGGAACAGATTCTGGGGTCAACAGCCTTCCACTTTGCCTGCCCTGGCCCTAGCAGCCAAAAACAAATCTAGGACTGGGCAGCTCCAGGATCTCAACTGATATCAATTGATGACTGGAGGATGAACAGAGGAGACATCTTCCATTTACATGAGTAGCCCTATGTAGAACCCATTGTAATAATCTGGTCTCAATATGGCAAAGATATAAAAAAACAAAGTCTGTGTTCTGAGTAAAGTTAATCATATGCATAAGTCTTTTCAAGATTAGAACCTAAACTTGGCTCTGTTGTGGTCTAGCCATCATAAAGTGAATGAATTGAAAATTCATTCTTACAGTGTCTCTTCCTTATGTTCTCCAGTGAGCCAGTGATCCTCTAATGTAAACTTTTCTGGGGGGAATAATTTACAATGAAGAAGTCACGGAAAATATAAAAATATACATGCTTTAAGGAGAAAGTTTATAAGTTGTAATAATTGGAAGAATTATCCTGAAACTCACATATTTTGCAGCAATTAGTATTGAAATAACGTAACCAAAATGATAACTTACCTATTGCCTTTTGGCTATATGTAATAATGCTATATTTAATTTGACACTGACATGTATATGGATGGGGTTTAATGGTTAAATAGTTTTATTTTCCTTATAAGCAAAAGAGTAATAGAAAATGTCTCACTGCATAGGTCTAGATTTCACAATCAGCTTCTTAATTTGGTTTCTTTAAGTTTGATTAATAACACTATAAATACTGCATACATCAATCCCCACAAATCTCAGACCCAATCTATTAGGAAGCTTTTATAATAGCTGTTATACAGCTACAGCTTTTATTATATTTTCTTCTGTAATCTTTAAGAAAACCTTGATAACAAAACAAAATTGGTTTGTCTTGACGTACACTGTGATAGTGATCCCACCTTTGCTATTTCCCACACTCTTAATAGTGATTTAAGCCTACTGCCACATTAAAAAATGGTGTTAAAGGGTAAATGGCATTGTCATTGACTAACTTAAATAATGTTGTATTTACCATCTACCACAAGGGACTCCTCTGATTTCAAAGCATCATAACCTTTCAGTAAGTACTGTTGTTTTGGGAAAAGGTTAGCTGGTTCTTATCTTTATTGCCTTTTAATCATCTCTCTGAATAGAGGCCAGCAGACTTAACAGATATAAGGAGCAAGCAGCCACTGCGTCAAATAAAAATATATTCATATATAGGTATGTAAAGGATGGACAGCAGTGTCTCATTTAAAATAAAAAATAATTAATAGATGCTAATAATATAATCAACCTTCAAGACCAGAAAGTATCTAAATTTACCTTTTTTTCCTACAGAAACTTCTCAGACCCATTTAGAGTTACATAATGCTGTGTGGTGAGTTGACAAGCATGTTGAAGTTACAGCTGGGTGGATATCAAAATGTTTTTTTAACAAACTCGTTTGATTAAAAAAAAAAACAACAAAAAACCCATCCCTGTGATATTTGGTGGTATTTCAAGCCCTTCTCTCTGTTTTTCATGAACATTCAAACAAGGAGAATTTTTGTTAGCAAGGATAATCCTCAAAAGAGGTGTCAGAAATAGTATTATGGATGCATTTGCACAAATTTTCCTAATGAAAATTTCAATGGCCATTTCAGCTTTGTCTTTGCTAGGAAAAAGGTATATTCTGAACTCCAAGGTTAGCTAACTTGAGTTAACCAATATGAGGTAAAATCCTAGTGAAGCTGACAAAGTTTCTAGTTTTCACATGAGCTCCCAGGTTGAGTTAAAGACTAGGAGAGAGAAAATGGGTGAAGTAATAATTACTATTGGACCAATTTCTGTTGGTGAGAGAGACTAGCTTTCAAGCTTACCCAGAGCTCTTGTGTGGACAAATCCCTCCACTGGATCCCAGTCTGCTTCTGTTGACTGGTACTAAGGCCTTAATTTTCAGGGCATCAGCAGGTCAGAATCTAGTTCTATCCATTGATGACTGCATCTCCAGCCATGACTCCCCGAGATGGCTACACTTTCTCAGAGAAACATTGCTAATGAAGCCTAGAAGAAGCAGATGAGAGCCTAAGATGTTGAAGAATGCTACAAGGGTGTTTGGCCATTGAATAAACTTCCAGAGGAGGTTAGACTAAGTAGAGTCTGGGCATTTTAGGGAATGTTCTAAGAAGCCTCCTCTCCATTAAAGCTTTCCTATCACAACCAGAATGGTGTTAAAAACGATAATAGATCTAAAACCTAACAGAGCTTGCGGTAACCAGAGAAGAGAGGGGACCAGAAAACTCCATGAAGTCTACTAGAGAGATCTGCTATGTGGATCAATTTGCCTGGCAAGTGCTTACATACTGCAGTGAAGTATGTTATAGACAATGCTTTAAGATGGAAGGTGGACAGGTACAAAAACCACCATACAAACAAGAGTAGTCTGAACATTGTAAAATCTAAGTCATAACTGTACACATCAATCATTCCAATAGGCATGATTACATATTCTACCAGAGGGTCCATAATACAAACAACCTGTACTAAACATAACCAAACTATATCTCGCAGCAACTTTTGGTTAGAGTGACATCAAATACAGTTGGGGTACAATGGCTTTTGCCTTATAAAGGTTTCCAGTATTAGGGCTAAAGAATGTTCTTCATAGGAACAGTCCCATTGAAATCGGTGTTATTACTTGTGTCAAGAAAATGAGCAAGATTTTGCCCCCCCCATGTGTTCTTAAGGATATGTTTCCCTGAAAGTAATAAGTGAAAAGTTTGCTGTTCTATATCTCCAAGCAGCTACTAGGTTGTTTTTTTTACAAATCCTATTTTTAAAATTTATTTTGACATTATTTTAATTTCCGTGTATATAAATTTAAGAACTAGCAGTAATGCAAGCTGAAGATCTTTCCTGATGTAAAATCCAACCAATTTACATATTTACAGTGTGCTTTTTCAAAAGCCTAAGTGTTGGCCAGCTTTGCCCTCACTGAAGTCAATCAGAATTTTAACATTTACTTTAATAAGAACAAAGTTAGGCTGATGGTGAGTGCTTTTGAAATTCCCACCACTTTACATAATTTTCCTCTCTTCGAAATGGGTGATTTATTTTCTGTTAGAGAATACAGATGATTTCCTGTTTTAGCTGACTATTTGTCATTTTCAGGTTTCGTCCCGTGAGTGCAAAATGTAGTAACAGTCATTTGTACTCAGTAAAGAGAAATTTAATCAGTACATTCTATAGTCCAAAAAATGAAAAATGCATTTTGCAGGTCAAATGAACCTGTACTGCGTGTCATGCAAATTGGTTATGTGGTTATAAATCAAACATTTAAAAAATCATTATTTTTGACAATTAGGACGTCGTTATTCACATCTAATAAAGGAAAGAGAAACTATACATAGTAATAAGAATAAGAAAGCCACAATCAACCATGTGATGCAATTACACAATATTCAATTCAAAGCTGAATAAAATGAAGACCTTAAACAGCAGCAGACTGTAAAGTTTCAAATTTAAAAAGCAGTGGTATTAAACATGGCAATGTGGGAATTGTGATAGAACAGATCAATAATTTCTCTCTTCTGGTATCTTGTTTCCAATACTGGCCTATATTGAATAATTCCAGGGGTGACTCTACTTCCAATATATACATACCTAATGTACCAGGTTGCTTATGCAGCACTGTTATACCACAGTGGAGGACACTTTTTTTTCCTGAGTCCAGCTGCTGATCAGCGTATACCCTGAGGCATGAGAATTGATGGTGGTCATGTCATTTTTATCTTAGCTAATGTAATTGCAGATTCTATTCTTACAGCAAGACTTTATGTAATGACAGTGCAGGGGCATTCATACTTTGGTGATGAGTGTAGTATAAATGCTTAGATAGGTATATAGGTAGAAAAAACTACAAGAGTTCATTCAAACTTTCCATAATTATTTCTAGGGTAGCAGCTTCTGAACACAGTCAGCTGCAAAATGTAACCAGTGGTCAGACTAGCAAGGAAAGAAGAATGGTGGGGCCCTCTTGAAGTCTCCACCAAACCCCAAGAATAGGTACAGGAACTCCTCATTAAAAGTTGTCCTGGTTAATGTTGTTTTGATGTTACGTTGCTGATCAGTTAGGGAACACGCTCGTTTAAAGTTGTGAACTGCTCCCTTGTAACATTGTTTGGCGGCAACCTGTTTTGTCCACTGCTTGCAGGAAGAGCAGCCAGTTGCAGCTAACTGGTGGGTAGTTGGAACCAGGGTGGACCAGCAGCCCCCCATCAGCTCCCCACTCCCCTAAATGCCCTGTGCAGCAACTGTGTCTCCCCCCACTGCCCTGTTCTGCTCCTGTCCCCTGCCTTGGAGCTGTGCCCAGAGACTTCTGCTTGCTGTACGGAGGTGAAGAGTGGAAGAAGGGGGCTAATGTCAGGGTGTCCCACCCCCTGCTCCTGCACCCTGCTTACCCAATCTTCCATAGAGCAGGGGGAACACACAAGGGAGGGAAGGAGCTTCTAGGCAGTAGCTGCCTTCTCAGGTCTCAGCAAGCTGATTTAATTAACAAAGCAGTGTACTTAAGTCTTGGGTCAGCTACTTAAAGGGGAAATGCACATTTTTTTTCTCTCAGGTGCTGGGTATGTATCTCTGCCCTCCTTCCTTTCCTGATGCCTTGTAGAGTGTTGTGAGAGTTAACCCTTGAAGGCTTAGTCCATTTCTAGTTCATTTAGCAGTAAGGCATTCCCTGGGAAATATCCCATCCTCTGAGTCCACCTCAACCAAGCTTCACAATCATTATCACTGTGTACAACTATTAAACTGTTTGTTTAAAACTTGTACAGTGTGTGTGTGTCTCTTGTCTGGTAGAAAAAAATTTCCCTGGAACTTAACCCCCTCATTTACATTAATTCTTATGGGGAAATTGGATTCACTTACCATCGTTTTGCTGAAAGTTGCATTTTTCAGGAACATAACTATAACATTAAGTGAGGAGTTCCTGTATATGTTTCTGATGGAATTAAAGTCTCTGTGCCTCATCAGTTCCAACCTGGACAGCACTAGAAATAGAATTGAGGGAAAAGCAGTTCTGTTGAGACAAATCACTGAAATATTTAGGGACAAATCTTTAGCTGGTGTGAAACAACATAGGTCTAATTGACTGCAGTATAGCTTCACTAATTTGCCTCAGCTGAGGATCTGACCTTTATACTGTGTAAAAAAGTGCATATTTTGAAAGTGTTATGTGGGTGAAATTTTAGGTTCAGTTAGCTATGCCAGTTATAGGTTCCTGCGTTGCTTTTATAGTTACAAAAATAAAATCTGCAGTGCATTGTCCAACCATAATAGTTATGAACAGGGCACAAATGCTGTTGTATCCTTTTTTAATATTAGAATGTGGATCTGTGCACATTTTCAAAAATATACATTTCTTCTCCTTGTCTTTTCCCAGAATATCTTTCATTCAGATTATTATATTCCATAAAATAGCTTTTTACTGCCCTTGTTTATTTAAATGTTTTGAAATTGACTTGTTTTTGAGCTCTGTACCTCTGTTCTTACTTTTTAAACTTGCTTTAGTGGTGCAGGGAGTTCCATGCAGGTTTCTTCCCTGCTGGTTTTTGCTAAAATGCGCATTATTTGTTTCTGCAATCTCCTCCCCCTGTGGTGATGCCGAGTGGTTGTCTCTTCCCCATGTTGACTTGATGGTCCTGTTTACCTTCTATTAAAATTGCTCTCCCATTGTCTCATTGTACACTAGAAATACCTTTTTCAGGCGACAGAACCACATTCCTTTGTTTAGGGTGGGGTATCTTCAGTGCTGCCTGGCAGATACACTTTGATAACATAATTTCCATATAGCTGTAATCTTGAATTTAAGCTTCATACGTACACAACCCAATAATATTAATGATCAGTACGTTGTTAACTGTATCTAGAAGGTGTCATTAGTAAGTTGAGGTATACTGAACTGGTCAGGCCAGCTGAAACTTACTCACCAATATCAGTGAGCCTCTTACATTGAGCTACTGCTAGAGTCATTTATATTGATCAGGACAGTGAAGACCCAATGGTAATGGTGGATCCTGGGGTTCCAGGAGACAGTGGGGCTGCCAAGGGAAACCACACACTAGGAAACCTTTCCTCAGGTAGCCATAAAGGTGAAGCTTAGAGTTTTCAGTCTACTTGCTCCCATGGACAAACAATGTCCAAGAAAGGTGTGGCAGTCTCAAGCCATCTACATTCACCAGTCCTAAACACATGTTGGTAATTTCAAATGAAAACATTTCATTCCATTTCTAGAATCTTTTATCTCACTGTTGTAACAATCCTGGACTTTATCAGTAGCCTCGAGGACCCTCTATCCCACTGCTTTTAGCCTAAACAATTCTGTTTGTACCAGATTTATCTGCAATTTTTGCTGAATTTCATAAACAATTTTATGTAGCAGGCTGAGGTGGACTCTTGTTGCCTTGGTCATCTAACAGTACAGGCCTCTGAGCAATAGCAGCCCCATTGTACATCAGTGAGATCAGAGTAGGATGCAGTTTGATATGAGGAATAGACTCTGGCCCTTATCGATTTATGTTTTCTGTTCTTGCATGTGCATTAGTCCAGGCTGTATATAGTGAAGTAGATGGAAAGCCCCTTAACACGCAGTGCTTCCAGTCTACATGTAAAATCAAGGGACCCCCACATTTGTGCTCAATCCACACACATTTCTACCACAAAACTGTGTAGGTATCTTTTATTTCAGTTTCCTAAGCCTCCATATAAACTCTCTCAACCATTTTTCCAGATCACATAGAAGCCATTCAGGTTTATTTCATGACTCATACAGAAGCATTAAACTGCTGACTTGGTCATTAGTGAAAGAAGCAGTTGTTTTTAATTTGCATTGTAAAATATTTTGTTCATAATTCATCAGGTATTTTGATGTGTACACAACTTAGTTATACTAATGTATAATGGTACAGCACTTGTGGTACATCAGTCATATCCATTAAATGTAGGGCCTGATCCTGTTTCCATTGAAGCCAGGCAATGTATTACCATAGATAGAGTACAGTAGCACCAGGATCAACTTCATAGTGGGAACCTTTCGGAAACAACTCCAGACAGGAGATTTGAGGAAGGCAATCTCTTTTAAAACAATCCTTAAATATTCGTTCCTCCTATGCCACTTACATATTGGGCAGTCTAGGTTCTCCATTGATCAGTCCCTCAATAGCAGTGGTACTTTTCCCCAGGTGATGCCACTATATACACTATCCTTTGCCACTGTCTTCTACCAATTCTTTTTGGCCTTCTTTGCTTTCTCTTTCATCCCTGGTATCCCAATGCAATGCTTGTTTAGTATCTCTCTCATCTTCCATACAGTGTACATGTCCCAGCCACCTGAGCATTTTTTCTTTGATATTTTCTAATACGTCCTGCTCTGCCAGCTCTTACTCTCACATTTATTATTTTGACTTTCCACGAACTGTGTAGTATCTTCCTCATCCATCTGTGATGAGCAGCCTCCAGTCTCTTTTTGTTGGTTACTGTCAGTGGCCAAGTCTCTACTTTGTACAATAGCATGCTCAATATAATAACAAATGAAGTTAAAACACTGGTGACATTCAAAACTGTAAATTTATTATTTAACAGGCCAATATTTTTGGATCAGTAATTTATTTGCCCAGGAAAGCTTGGCCAGGGTGAAAAATGCCTTGTTTTAAGTGTAAGCCATTTATCTGCCTCTATCATACTACTGAGTTCACTGATGCACAAAGTGAAGTAGCTTCACCAAGGACTCACACAGTGAATTGACTGTGGTTCAGACAGGGCCAGTGCTTCCATTTAGGTGGCCTAGGCAATCGCCTAGGGTGCCAGGATTATTGGGGGGTGGCATTTTGCCAGGGGGAGCCGCATTTTGCTGGGGGGGGGAGCAGGTGGCTCCGGTGGACCTGCCGCAGGCGTGCCTGCGGAGAGTCCCCTGGTCCCGCGGCTCCAGTGGACCTGCTGCAGGTATTCCTGCGGAGGGTCCGCTGCTCCCGCGGCTCCAGTGGACCTCCCGCAGGCACGCCTGCGGCAGCTCCACCGGACCCGTGGACCAGCGGACCCTCCGCAGGAATGCCTGTGGCAGGTCCATTGGAGCCACGGGACCAGCGCGCGGGGTGGCGAAATTGCCATGCACCTAGGGCGCTAAAAACACTAGCGCCGGTCCTGGGTTCAGATAGTTTTACAAGATGCTATGGCTTGCTTCCATTATTTTGTTCTGTAACTATTACATCCTGTGGTCTCCATGCTATTCCCGTTATCAGGAGATTTCTGCCTCTACTGAGAGTCCATCAGTGCTCTTAAGAAAACATAGTTCTGAAATGCACAAAAGTCACTATAGTAATTGTTTTACTTTATAAGTTTCCACTATGAGCCCTTTTGAAAGGATCTAATTTTAGATGGGTGTATCTAGCCAAATACTAATAAAATAGGATTCAGCTGCCCAGAATTGTCTATTTTTATGCAAAATGTATACAATTTTGTGAGAGAAGGGAGGACAGATTGTTTCAATTTTTAAGGAGCATACATTCCACATATGATCCATATTTATTTGTACTTTATCTACGATGTTTCCTTTAGACTTAACACCTCTCACCTTGAACTGTTTGGTTTTTTAGATCAAGGTTTTTTATTTACTAGTAGGAAAGTCCACATCTTCATTACAATGGGTCTTACACCTGCTTACAGCTTACTGGAGGCAGAATCAGACCTGTCAATTAAGGCAGGTTGGTAGTGTCCACACCTTTGAAGACCCAGCCAGATTAATTTGTGTCTCCCACCTGCAAGAAGGCTTTAGCAAACCTTCTGCTTGGAGCAACGAGAAAACAAAACCACTGAAAAGAAGTATCTTTCATTCTCAATGTTGAGTTTATCGGTGGTATGAGGCTGTTATTTAACCTCAGAGGCTCTACAAAAAGATTGTTGGAAGCCCTCTTCTGATACTGTGGTGGCTGCCTTGCTTCTCAACTCTACAGCAATGGGGAGAAATCCCTCCTGAGACCTAAATCTTGTACTGAATGCCCTGACTAAGCATCCTTTATCTAAACTTATGTGAAAATGCCCTTTTTCTCTAGTGGGGAAGTCTGCAGATGCAACCCATGAGGCACAAAGATTATAGTTCTGAGGAACACTTACATGGTCACATTTTCCTTAATTCTCTTCATGGGCACTGTGTGTGCATGTGCAACATATGTTTTCCAGTATCTGAGGTGAAATTTGGTAATTCTATACATTTTTTTAGTTATCTAACTTGAAGTGGTCTTCCAAAGCAACCCTTAGTGTTAGTTCTAAACAGCTTTCTTCCATTCACATGGAACACTGGAGTACTCTGTTGCTGCGTTATATTTTACATAAACTAGTATTAGTCGCAAGGCTTTTGTTAGCTGAAAAATACATGTCTGACAAAACACTTCAGAGTGAATGACTGACAAGTGTTTTATTATAGTAAAAAGTAGGTAAAAATGCGAAAACAAAAGTAAGATACAAAAGTTTAGTTAGCATGTTACATCTCTTCAATGATACTCTTCAGCACAGCTAATCCATTTAAATTCTTCTTATGTTTGTATTTCAATATCTTTTCACAGATGTCTCCAATATTTGATTTTTGTTGCTCCTAATTGTACCCTTGAATCAGAGAGGTGCAGAGCACCACCAATCAGAACTGAGAGTGTTTACCCCTTCTTAGGAAAAGCTAAGCATCTCATAGGACTGGACTCTAATTTTTATACATCATCTGAATCTGGCTTCTCCACAAATTTACTTTTGATCTGAGTGTTTTAAGTAATGTATTTCTCACCCCCCCCATTCCCCAAACTTTGTTTTGTGTGTATGTAGGTCTCATGAAGATTGAGAGTCTAACAAGCTCTTACTTGCTATAAGTCAAGTATGGACTTGTATTGGTCTGTATCAGCCTAGTGGTTTCACTTCTGAGAAGGCCTTTGCTTGTCAGTTATTTCATTAATAAAATAACTTTTTGACTCTAATCTTAATTTCACCCAATAGAATAGAATAATATACAGTAGTGATTTTAGCTAATGCCCAGCTATAGGCAAATCATACTCCCTTTTGAAGATCTGTATGTCTCTAAAGTGGAAGTGGCTTATAGGTGGTCAAAATCTCTATTTGGAATATGAAACATGTCACTTTCATAATGCAGCCAAATTCATTCTTCTTTTAGTGGATTTTTTTTTTGAGATCCATCCTTATGATAAGTTTTATCCCCATATTCTATTCATGAAGGCTATGTCTAAATTGATTCAGATCTTTCATCTGATTGTTTGTTTTCTTTTTCATTACACTTTAGCATGCACTTAATTCAGGTGGATTCCGTGCAGCGTTGGATGGAGGACTTGAAGTTGATGACAGATTGTGAATGTATGTGTATTCTTCAGTCCAAACCAATCAGCACAGAGGAGGATGCACAGAGTGAACTTATCCTTTCATCACAACATAGTCCATATGATAGCTTACAATTACTGTTAAAAAGAGCTTGGATCATAAGCACGGAATTGACCAGGATTGCTCAAAAACTAGAGAAGAACAGATGGCAGAGAGTTCACAGCATGACAGTAAGAGTCAATTGTCACGTACGTTCAATGATAAATGAATACAATAGCTTCACTAGAAATTCCTCAGAAGAAATGCACCAGGTAGGATTATTTCTTCAATATTGATTTGTTTCTCAATTTGACTTTATAAACTATATTTAGAATTTGGGAGTGGATAGATCTGGTGAGGATAACCTTTGTATTTTTTTATTGCAATAATGGCAAATCATCTGAACAATGAGTGAGAGAGACTCCATATCTCAACCATCCAATCCCCCTGTGAGTGTGTAAACAAACATGTTTTATGTTAGGATCAGTGTTTTTATGGGCCTGATTCTGTCACCTTTACTTATGTTGAGTAGTTCACTCCATGTGGACTACTGAAATTGAGTCTTATTTTCAGTTAAGATGTAGAAAATGTTCTTATGGAACTGGGACTGGCTTAGCTTCAGTATTTATCTCTGTTACAATTAACCACAGATGCCAATAAGAAGGGAAATTAAACAAATTGGTGTTCACATAATATCTTCTTGACTGTTTCTAATTTACTGTAATCAAATGTTTTTCTCTTATTGAAAGAGGATATATCCTGGATACATTATTTCAAACACATTTTTGCCTTTTTTCCCCCCTGCAGTTTGAAAAACTTTTAATTGAAAAATGTTCGGAATTTACAGCAGTCACAGAAAGGTAACTTAAATTTCCTGAACTGGATAGTCAATTTTGCTTCCTAATTATTGGTTACAAGCTGTGGCAATTTTAATGAGGGAGGCAAATCCAACTAACACTCATTGAACGTTTAATTGAGCCTGTGCAGCTTTCATTAAAAAGCCCTTGGACTATTGGGCCATCAGTGCCTTAAATTAGGTAAAAAGCTTTTTACAGATGCAGACTAATATGGCTACCCCTCTGATACTTAAGTTAGGTACTTAGCTATATCCGTATTTAGACCCTGAACTTTCATTAGGATCTGTTGTTGAATGGGAAACTTGGCGTGGTGCAAGGATCAATGCAGTGTATTGTGATGCTTTACACCCTCAGGGCTTTAGGCACTGAGGGTGAAAAACTTGCTCTATTGAAATCAATAACAAAACTACCATTGACTTCAGTTGAACCAGGATTTCAAGCTAAGTTTGAAATCTGCAGTCCTGGTTTATGTTTGAAAACAACGATACCACATGTTCATGTACTGCTGCAAGCTTTTTTTAGTCTGTTCCCTAAGCACAGATATGCATTCACTTGCGTTAGATTAGAGTCACTGATATAAGCACTATACATCATTGTTAAAGTGAGAGTTGTGAAAGAATTCTTCTCATGCTGATGCCCTGATTCTAACAGAACTTTCCTTGTTTACACAGTCGTGCCAATCAATAGTTTCATTTGATTTACTTTAAACAATGAGCCTGTCACTCAACTTGGGGCATCTTTAGGGAAAAAACATAATGTATAATTACCAGAAAATGGAAAATGTGTTTCTTGAACACTGTTGTTCTTCATGTGTGTCCTAGAGCAGGGTTTCTCAAACAGGGGTTGCTGCTTGTGTAGGGCAAGACCCTGGCTGGCTGGGCCTGTGTGTTTACCTGCCCGGTTCGCAGGTTTGGCCCATGGCAGCTCCCATTGGCCCGGAGCAGCGATCTGTAGACAGTGGGAGCTGCGATCGGTCGAATCTGCGGATGGGGCAGGTAAACAAACCGGCCCGGCCCGCCAGGGGCTTTTCCTACACAAACGGCGACCCCTGTTTGAGAAACCCTGCCAGAGCGCACACTGATGGGGTAGACAAACCCCACACTGCAGAGCAAGGGATTAAGGAACAGCTTTGGGGCCCAGGCAGCCCTGCCAAGACATATCTGCAGGGCCAACACAAGCTGGAGGCAGGGCTTTAAAAAGGGGAGCAGGGCAGCTCGGAGTCGGGCAGTGGAAGGGAGTAGACATCTGATTTGAGTGGAAGGACTGCCCAGGAGCTCACTGCATGGGACCTGACAATATAGATCTGTGCAAATGCACAAAGGAGAAGCAGGGAACAGAGTGTGCAGGTCAAAGACTTGATTCTGGGAAGCTGAAGGAGACCAAAGTAGGAAGTAGACAGAGGAGGCAGCAGCTTAGCTCCCCAGGGGGTTGGGTGTAGCTGACCCTGGGCTCCACTACTCACTCCAAAAGAACAATACAACAAGAGCCTTCACCTCCAGTGAGAGGGAAGCTGGAAAAGACACTGACTGTTCAAAGGCCCAGCCCCGAATGCTCCTGTACTAAAAGGAAGGACTGGAAACCATTGGGGTGGGGGTGCTGAAGGACAGGACTGTGCTTCAACGGGGAAATGTAGTGTTAACCATCAACTGACCACTAGGCCACACTGTCAGTTGTTCATCTTCTACAGCCCCATTGACTTCAGTCAGAGCTGTAAATGTTGAGCACTTCTAAAAATCAGGCCATTTGTGCATCTGCTTCGATTTATATGGGCTATGGGTGGTGGATGGGAAGTGGTGAGGTTAAAAGAACGGCTGAAGGAAGTGGAAACGGGGATGTTGAATGACCGAACTGTTTATTGCTTTGCTTTTTCTGGGTTTTGTTGGTTGCATATATGATCTACCAATCTTAATTCAAGTGAATGAGTTTTTTGTGGGAGAATATTATATAACCCCCTGGCCCCTCTGCCTGCTGTTTCCAGACCTGAACCCTGAACCCCCTCCTGCAGGTCAGAACCCTCTCCCATACCCTAACTCTCTCCAAGACCCTGCACCCCAATGCCCTGCCCTAGCCCTGAGCCCCCTCCTGGACCTAAAACCCCTCATATCTGGCCCCATTGCAGATCCCACACCCCCAACTGGAGCCCACACCCCATTCTGCACCCCTGCCCTAGTCCTGAATCACCTCTTACACTTCAACCCCCTCATTTCTGGCCCCACCTCAGAGCCCGCACCCCCAGCCGGAGCCCTCACCAGCTCCTGCACCCCAGCCACCTGCCCATTCCCATTGAAAGTGAGTGAGGGTGGGGAAAGCAAGTGATGGGGGGGGGGAGATGGAGTGAGCAGGGGGCAGGGCCTCGGGTAGGGGTGGGGCGACGGTGTTTGGTTTTGTGCGATTAGGAAGTTGTCATCCCTAATCCCATCAGATTTCATAAGATAAGCAGAGTTCGGCCTTGTCAATAATACTCAGATAAGATACCCAAACACAACTAAAGTGCTCTAAGAAGTTGTGCGCATGATCTGTAGATCTCACTCTAGTCTTTGTCTGTATGAAAATAATGCCCCACCACAGTGCTAGGAGGAACTGTACAAATGGAGGTGCAATCTTTTAGATTTGATACAAAATTGAGACCCTGACTATTTGTGGCTGTTCGAATATCTAATGACATATTAGAAAAGAGTAAGGATGTTAACCCTGGTAATCTGCCCCAAATTGTTAGCATAAAGAACATTGTTATTGTTTAAAAATTTGTCTACCTAAATTCTCCTTGTATGTGTAAAAGTTATTCTTCATCTTCCTTCGTCAAAACTGTAGACAAGTGTTGTTGGACACGGAATGGCTGTTGCATTCAATCTTTGAGGTTGCTATATTTCCGTAGTGGTAAGAGCAATGGCCTAGGCGCCAGAATTTTTGGGGGGCACTATTTTTCCATGGGGGTGGCACGCGGGTCCAGTGGACCTACTGCAGTCATGCTGGTGGACGGTCCACTGGTGGAAAGGCTCCGGTGGAGCTGCCGCAGTCATTTCGGCGGACGGTGTGCTGGTCTAAAGGCTCCGGCGGACCTACTGCAATCATGCCTGCGGCAGGTCCACCGGAGCCTTTAGACCAGCAGACTGCCCGCCGGCATCACTGCAGCAGCTCCACCGGAGCCTTTCCACCAGCGGACTGTCTGCCGGCATTACTGCGGTAGGTCCACCGGACCCGTGGGGGGCGGCGAAATGGCCGTCCGCCTAGGGTGTCAGAAACCCTGGCGCTGCTCCTGGGTAAGAGGGCTAATTTCTGCTCTCAGGTACACCATTTTAAACTCAGACTAACTCCATGGACATGGACGATTTGACTCATACTTATTAGAGCCTAGATCCTGCTTCCATTTAAAATATGGGAAATTAAACTTATTATGAAAAAATGTGGCTCTGCAAATAGAGAATGTACGTACCTACAACTGAAATGCAGACACCTCAGGGTGGATCGCAGCAGTCATTTGATGCACAACAATACTAAGCTTTAGTCGACAGTGGGTGGAGTTACTCTGGATATATCCCAGTGTACTTGAAAGCAGAATTTGTCAGTCTATGAAGCGCATTATGAACCTGTAAGATATTAATTTTATAATATTATCATTTTGCCTTCTTCCTTACCTTGGACAGACAAGACTTTGCTAAAAGCCTTTTCTGACATTAACCATAATAAGGCTGCACCTTGATTTGAACAGTTGAATCTCCATTATTAACATTTGTGCAACATAAAGTGCTTGGTTGGCTCAATCAGCTAGATAAAGGTGGTGCCTAATGTGTGTATTTTTCTCATTAGTTTCCTTTCCATTCTTTTCAGGTGCATACAAACTGAAGATGAACAGACATTACAGTCCATGAAATCTTGTATTAATGAAACATTAACCACAGTCGCACAGTATTTCGGCCAGTTGATAGAATTGGCCTTAACATATGAGATACAGGTCAGTAAAAATTGAATGCTTTTTTAAAAACATTGTATTGAAGGTGAGTGTTTTTTGGAATGGTGGAAGTAAAATATTTACAGCCCTCAGTCCCTACAAACCTGACGTTGGTGCTTCAAGCATCCTGAAAACAGTTCCAATTTTGTTTTGAGACAGAGCATCCCACAGGCCCTGAACGTAACCTATTCAAGTCTTCACATAGCCCATCACTGGTCAGACCCTTCTTTGATTTCATGCACACTTAGTTTTTCCAGAGCACCAGTATCCTTCGCTTTCTCTGTTCATTGATCTGGTTCTGATGTCCCCAACAAAATGATCTTGTGGCTGCCTGAGTTGATCACATCTGCTGTCAGGCTCTCTTCAGTTTAAAGGAGCTGACCTCTGGGCAGAGTCCAAATAATGATTCTGTGAAATGGATCTGCTTCCCCTCTTCTTGTTGTTATGCTTATTACAATAGTGCCTAAGGACCTACCAAGCATAGGGCCCCATTGTGCGAGGCACCGTACAGAGTAGTAAAAAGGGTAGAACACACAAGCAGAGTGAACAATATGAGGGGTGGGCTTAGGAGTGGATCAGCTAACTAGAAAGAGAAGGTAGATGAAAGGGATAGAGGAGGGGTTAAGAGGGCAGGTATGGAAGACAGGTAAGGAGACACTGAGGGAGGGGGGAAGATGGGATTGGTGAAAACATCCAATTGGCACAGGACAGTCAAAACCATGGGAAGTTCTCTGAATGTCCCTGCATTGACTGTGTCTGCCCCTACCAGATGGAGTCTTCAGCTCCTCTCTGCCATTTTTTCCTCACGACCACGTGATGGGAGGGTGGGGAGGTGCCATGTGGGTCCTAGTGCCCCAAGAGCATCCATGGTCTCTCCTGCACAGTTCTGGGTCAAAGAGGGGTGCTGGGGAGGAAGAGTGGCTCCAGTGGGGCCCCATTTTATAATCTTCTGCCAGGGGAACAGTCCCTGCTTTTGGCTCCTACTGGCTGGAGTTGCTGGCTGGCTCCTCTCTGCAGGTTTTCCCCACAAGGCCACATCTGTCCTAGACTTTAGGTTCTAGTGAGTGAAATATGTAATTGTGTATGAGCTAAACAAACCCATTCTTTTTTTCCCCCTCCCCATTTAATCATCTTTTGGAAATAAGGACTGGGACTGTGGCATTGGACTGGGATTACATAGTTTAAATCTAGGGTAAATAAATATGTATTGCAGTATTTGTGCATACTTCAGAAGCTGATGCTAATACAGCCCAGAACTGTTATGTTTTCACTGCAGAAAAGAAACATGAAGGCTGAGAATGGAGGAAATAGTTATAGTACTTAGAATACTTTGCCATAGTTAAATTGCTTCTGTGCTCTAATTTAGAGCAAAATTAAACTTATCTTAAGTGATTCAAACCCATTATGGCCTGTTTGTTACAGTCCTCTCTTTCAAATACCTTAGTTTTAAAACAGATTGTTGCCCAGGAAATGGGAAGCTAGAGAAGCGATTTTCAGCATCCCAGAGCTAAGTCAAGGTAACAAGCTGCCTGTTGCTGAGCTTTAGTTATGGTTTATGGGAACCATATGTAATGCCACAAATGATTCCAAGCATAAATAGCTGTGTAAATAATTTGTCATTATTTCAATTTAGCAAATAAAGTAACTAGACTGTACTCAGAGAGGTGTTTGCAGCCTCTGTGTGATTCTACAGCTGGTGCTCCCTACCTGTGTCTGTGTGCTGCCAGATGCTAGAAAGCCTGATTCAGCAAAACAGAGAGAGGGAGCCCAGGCTAGTGGAGCAGGCGGGCTGCGTGAAATCTCAGTGCATCAGGTAGCATCCCAGAGGGGGGGTCCAATCCGTCACAGTTAATGTTAAATTGTAAAACAATAGGTTCTGTGGCTTTCTAAGGCGACTTTTTGGGCAGTGGGACTAAAAGTTAAAGATAGAAATACAGACTGTTGAAGAGAAGAGAACTGAATTTTGGCTCATAAGCTTATAAATGTGGGATTTTTCTCTGCACTTCTTCCAAAGATATGAGAAAAATAAAAATACATAGCTACTTTCTTAAAGATTATTATCAGTGTGTATTTCTTCTTTGTAATGATAACATGCAGTGGTGGAGAGAACAACATTAAATGTAGCATCATGGAGTCTCTACTCTTTTAACAACCCCCTTAATCTGCGCAAATGCAGTGGTACGCATGCAAAACCAAGATAACAATTTAAAAAGAAAATGTGCATTTAATCAATTACCTTTACTGGAGACTTAATCAGTGGTTTTTCTGTCACAAGGCCATGCACTGACCCATGAGACTTCCCCTATAGTTTGAGGATAGTTAATAGATCTTAGCAGGATCCTATTTAGAACTGTGGAGCCTAGAAGAGGAAAAGACCTGTTAGGTCAGTAGTCTGCAGCATTACTCTAGCGTAAAAATAGGAGATTCATAGCATTATGTTAGTTATGAGCTAAGCAAATTAATCACCCTTTGCAAATCATATAAGAATTCCATGCTAAATCAAATAATGTTCTCCCAAATAATTGCAGTGGTCTTTGCTCAGTATGTTAAATATATTATTTTCATTAATAGAGATCTCCATATAAAGAGGGTGTAGAGGCAAATTCTACCCTCAGTTCCATCTATGCAGTTGAAATAAATATGGTAACCCAATGTTAATAAGGGCAGAATTTGGCCCCTACAATGTCTTTCTCTCTCTCTGTCCCTTCACTGTGTGATTAGTAACTTTGAAACTGGTTAAACTGACTAGATTCAGTTACTCCAACCTAAAAGAAAAACCACAGTTATCCCCTCTTGATTCTTCTCATTGGAAGTAACTGGTGCTTATTATCTTTTTGTGTTGCACAGAATCTTGTGAGACAAATAAACTCATCAGATAATATATATATCACAGAATCATCTACCATTGGTTTATTCAGCCTTACCCAAGAGGGTGCTCAATTGTGCCGCATCATAGCTAAGGTAAGGTGCACACAAATTCTTTCAATGTAGAGTTAACTGGCTATTTTTTTATTATCGTTGCAATGATCCAGAGGTTTCCCAAGTGTTGGGGGTGCAATGTTGGGGAAGCTACTTCCTGTTCTTAGAGCAATCCAGAAGTAAATCTAGAACTAGATTAATTATCATGTATTATGGGAATGGTTGGTTTAGAGTTACTGACTGGGCATTTATGATAAACATACTGTACAGATTGTAATATGAAATTTTATAGTGCAGCAGGCTGGTACTTTTTATTTCAGCTAATCCAGTTTTAATGAAAAAATAAATTTTTACTTTAAGAAACCATGTTTTTCTTCTTTTATTTAAAATATATATCAAAAAAGTTGGACATACAGTGGAGTGGCAGCTGGGTAGAGGATGGCACAGATACTGTTGCATTACAGGTGTCATGGAACATGTGACCCTATCTCAGTACTGACATTTTAAGTGTAATTGTGGTGTTCCTAATATAGCTATTTATGTAGGAGTTGAATTTTTCATGAGGCGCTAATTCAATATTTTCCCCCTTAAATTTCCATCTGTGGGGCTAGAAGAGCTAAATGGTAATGATGGAATTCTAAACCTTCCTGAAATAGGCCATGAGCCAGTCTGAACACAAACAGAGCACAGCATGTTCGTTAAAGGGATAATTACATCACATCACTGTGTTATGATGACAACCCAGAAAAACCAGCCTTACTGGGGGAGGGATAGCTCAGTGGTTTGAGCATTAGCCTGCTAAACCCAGAGTTGTGAGCTCAATCCTTGAGGGGCCATTTGGGGATTGGTTCTGCTTTGAGCAGAGGGTTGGACTAGATGATCTCTTGAGGTCCCTTCCACCCCAAATCTATGATTCTACTGGAACCCAGCCTTGTTACTGGCACATGAATTGGCTAGAGAGGGCTGGCTGCTTTCCTGTATGGCTAACCTTCTGCTGTCTGTTATTTAGGAATAAGCTTTCATTGAGTTACAGGCCCTTTTGGGCTTCTTAATAGTGTACACTCCCATTGTCACCACCCCAAACACTGTGTATTAGGCATTAGAGTGACCTCTGTAATTTATAACATACTGTACACTGGAATTTTATGCTTCAGTACCCTTATTTTACTCCAGTACAGCATTTTGAAAATTCACCTTGTACCATTCAAAAAATCATATGCCATATACAACCCCAGTCTATACACAATTTCCATGGCTATCCTTGGGAATTCTGCCATGGATTGAAGGATATCTGAGAATAAAGGGGTCTGTTGTTCCCTTGATATTCAGACCCAGCACCTGTTAATATTTATGAAACTTACATGGATATACCAAGAGGAGAATGGACCATTTGCGTTTCAGGTTTCCTTACTATTTGTAAATTAGCTGTGGATATCTTAAATTTATTATGTGTTTTGCTTAACTATTTACTTCCATAAGCCATTACAAGAATAACTCCAGGCAGTTTTGTAGTAAATTATCTTTTGCTACATGACAACACTTGAATTCCAGTTGGATCAAGATATTTTTTCTTATCGGGTATAAAAGGAGTATCATCTTCTTTTGAGACATATTGATTGATAAAACTCTGAATTTCTGGCTGTATGTCTGAATTTAACTGATAACATCATTTTCAACATGAAAGGGCAATAGACACATGCAGAACTCAATTTTATCTGTCAGTCATTTTAGCAGCTTTTAGAAACATTTGGCATCAATAAAGAGTAGGCGTAAAATGTTTTGTTTGTTTTTAAAACTGGAGATGCATTGTAAGGTATAGATACTAGAACTCTACTTGAAGTCCGAAAAGGAGTTTCAAGGAAGAGTGCTAATTTATGACTAGAGTGTAGACCAGTATACTGTCAAAAGAACTAAAAACCTGTATTTATAAATTTGTTCTCAAATCTACAAGAAAATTAATAACCCCAGGAGAAGATATGTCTTTTAAGAGACTCATGGCCGAATCAATAATACATGAACCTCAAAAGAGTTTGAGTGATTTCAAATTAAAGTAAAAACAACAATTACTGATATAGTTTATCAATGAAAGTGGAGGCTTGAGCTATGTATGTTGATATCTTATGCTATTTGTTTAATTAATTGATGCCAATTTCTCTAACATACTTGTTCATGATTTGCCACTATTTATATGGATACTGAAAAAGTAACTTAGGGTCTGATCCAAAGCTCACAGATGTCAATGAAAATACTTCCAGTAGGTTGGGCACTAACTGACTTTACAAAAAACAGTTTTATTAGTTTTATTTTGTTAGCCTCATTGCAGTTCATTTTCTTCTACAACTTAGTATAATATGCTTATCTTTTATCACTTAATTAACTTTCTTTAAATGGTTGAGTTAAATGTTTAACTCAATAGCTCTGCAAAATATCAAGAGGAACAAGTGTGCTAGTATATTTATATGAACATTGAGCAACATCTTTACTTTAAAATGTAATGGAGAATAGTATCCCCTCTGTTCCCCGAAATTGGCAAAGATGCATCTGCATAGAGCCCAGTGGAGGGATGAAAACAACCCATTTCACGCAGAATGGCTTTTTCACAGAAAGAAGATTCTATTGGCATGTAATAATACTAACATCTAACTCTCATACAGCATCTTTCATCAGAAAATCTCAAAGTGATTCACAATTTTTAATATGTTTATCCTCACAACACAGCACTGTGAGGAAGGGAAATATTGTTATCCCCGTTTTTACAGATGGAGAACTAAGGGCTTGTCTCCACTTACCATGGATCAACTGTGTCGATTGATCCACAGGAGGTCGATTTAGTGGGTCTGGCGAAGACCAGCTAAATCAACCGCTGATCGCTCTCCTGTAGACTCTGGTACTCCACCGGAATGAGAAGCATAAGGTAAGTTGACAGAGTTTCTCCCATCAACCCAGCATGGTGTAAGCACTGCAATAAGTCAGCCCAAGGTACGTTGACTCCAGCTACGTGAATAACATAGCTGGAGTTGTGTAACTTAGGTCAGTTTAGCCCCATAGTGTAGACCTTCTCTAAGTTAAGGCACAGAAAGGCTAAATAACTTACCCAAAGACACAGGAAATCTGAGGTAGAGGTTGAGGGTGAAAAGAAACCTTATATCTACTCTAAATGAGCAGCCAAGCATTCCCTCAATGTGAGGGAATCACCAGCTGATATAAGCCAGCATAGCAAACTACATCGTCTCCTCCTTCACTTCCTGGGGCAGGAATTTACTGGGAGTGGGAGAAGATGTTTCACGGGCTGAAGCACACTGTGCTCTGTAGATCGTTACTGTCATAATGGCCTCTCAGGAGACTTATAAGCTGGCTCAAGTGCCTCTTTTGGCTCCTAGCCAGTCCCAGGATTATTGAGCAGAAAGTTAGCTTAAAGCCACCATTTGCCTTCTATCCTTGTTAATGAGAATTTTAAGGTTTTCTGTGGTGCTTCTGGAAATTCTGCTGTCATTTAGCTGCCTCAGTTCAGTCTGCTCTAACTAGAGATTGTTTCTCTAATGAACATTGCAGAGCATATTAGAACTGAAGTGATTACATGCAGCTATCAGTATTAGTTATTCAAGGGATAAGAGGGCAAAGTATGTCACAGCTTTATAGAGGAAAAGCTACACGCTCTAAAATGCAGCCATTTGGCTGGGTTTCAAATGCAAACCAATATCTGTACATATTACTGTGATGTACTCAATGAATTACTCGGTCCAATGACTGTCCATCCTTTAAGGAAGCAGAACCATTAGTATGGTCTGATTTAAAAATCCATAGTTGAAATGTTGCCAAGTTTGTTTTAGTAACCTATCAAATTATTTAGAGATCTCCTGTAGACAGCGTTAATTGCACATTGGGTTTGGGCTTAATGTTATCAAAATAAACATTTCTTTTAAAAGTCCAATCTTATCTCTACAATTGTGAAAAGAATTGCTAACAAGATGATGCAGGCACATTTAGTATAATGTTCCAAACGTACATTGTGGGCTGATGCGGTGTTACTCAGCAGTTACTTCTACTAGTGCAAAATGGCTGAAAATTATGATCTTCAGTTTTGGTAGCATTTGACACCCAATTTGCACTGGTGTGAAAGACTACACAAGATGCAGGGTAGTAGTGAATCGGGCCCTGTGTATGTTCACTTAAAAAAAAAGTGTTATGAAAGTCCCCTGATATATAGTAAATACAGCAATCTGAATACCATATAAATTTTTAAACCACAACATGCACACAAATATGTGCACATGTATAAAAAGGGCTAAAGTGCCATGGAGGAAAATAAAATGCCAGTTTACCAAAAGCTAAGATGGATATATAGCGAAAATAATATTTCTCACATAGTTGTTTTGTATTTTTAAATGAATTCACTTTGGCTTTATTTGCACCCCTTTGTGTGCCATTTACTACTACAAATACTCATGGAAAATGTTTTTTAAGCTTTTGTGTTTGAATACTCCCAGAAAGCAAGCCATGGTGATGACTGAATATTTCAAATAGTGAAGAAATTAGAGAAAATCTCAGTGTGTTTGTATAAATGCTGTGAATAGAAAAGGAAGAAAAACCGATCAAATATTTTTTCTCTACTTCCAATGGTAAGATGATGATCTTGAACCTGTACAGGTGGACAGAAAGGGAGATGAGAGAGAGAGTCTTTCCTCCACTTTTTTTTGGTTTTTGTATTTCTGCAAAGGCAAGCCACAGACCAAGTACTTTCATTTCCTGAATGCAAGGACAGTACAAGTTTTTTACTGACACTAGAATGAGATTTAGCACATGGTTCCACATTGGCCAGCAAAACTTTACCAATGAAGGTTGGGGGGGAACATGTATCATCCTGTAGAAAGGTGGCAGAGCTCCCACTCTAGTTTCTAATGCCCAGAGCTCCAAGAGACATTCTGAGGCAGCCAGAATGCTTCCTGGGACTCCCACTGATTCCCTCTATCACAGGCCCAAGATTATACAGACTCCATATAAAAAAGAATCTCCATCTACCACTGAAGTGAAGGCATGCTCTGTGTGTGTGTGTGTGTGTGTGTGTGTGTGTGTGTGTGTGTGTGTGTGTGAGAGAGAAATGCCACAGCTGTTTAACAGTGCACTGTAACAAAACACAAACCACAGGGGAGCTGAAGGCAGGTAGAGTTATTACCATGGCCAGCATGTTAGGTTGAGTGCTATGGAATCTTTAATTTCATGAGGATCAGGGCCTCTGCAAGCAATTCCAGCAGCCCCTTACATGATGCTGGCCCTTGGTTCAAAGAATATTGACTCAGAGGAAGAAAGGAAACCCTGTAGGGGGAAATCCTAGGAACAGCTAAACTAGTTTTGTGTGTAGTGGTGGAGTTCTGAATAAAGAAAAAACCCAGGATTGGGCTGTAAGTTTTATAATAATACATGGTCTGCATGTGTGTCTGCGTGTGCACACACACACAGACATGTACATGCTATGGTGACAATGGGAGGGAGACACTAGTAATGTGTATATACTTTTAAAAGCAAACAATTAAAGCAAGGGCTTGGCATAAGTTATTGGCTGTATCATTGTCTGGCCGTTGCAGGGCTATTTTTACAAAATTCTTCTCTTTATTACAGTATGTCTATTATATTTTTGTTCCCTTGGACCTTCCATGTCAAGACCCATTAATCATAGAACGATCATTAAAAGTCAGTCATTAGGCTTTGAGATCATAGGGAGACCTCAAGAACCTGAGTTATAAATCTTAACCATGGAGTCTAGCACTTGTGGAAAATTGGTTTATGTGAAACAGATTGTTTCTAAATTAATTCTGCTTCATGACAGCTAAAAGAACCAACAAAAGCCAATAACAAATAAATGGTACATAAATAAAGGAAAAATACCACTCAAGAAACAGACCTTGCTGTAAGTGAATCAAATTAGCAGATGAACAATTAAGGGGTAATGCTAATGGTTTGTGATTTAATACTATGCTAATAGTCTCCATAGGAGAGAGAAATGCTAAGGCTGAAACTGCCAATACTGGGCTTGATATTCTAATTCAAGCCTCTTAATTATGCCCCAGAGTGCTCAGTCCCTACAGTGCTCAGAGGAATTGAAGGCAATATAAGACGCTATTCTGATTGCTGGAAAAATTCAGTACATTTAGTTTGGCTCAGGTTTCAAGCAAGAATTTGGGTGGGAAAGGGGGAAGCAGGCTTAGATGTGTCAGAAGCTCTTGGGAACAGGAACAGCTCTGTGAGGTCAACTTCTTTGTTTTCTCTGAATTAGTTCAAACATCTCTAATTATTATGTATTTTAATATCCATCAGGCTAAATCCTTCTATAATCATTATTAAAGGTGCAGACACCTGTTCTTGCAAGATTCTGAGTGACTCCTGGGAAGTGCTGAGAGTCTTCTTGAAGTCAGTAGTAATTGAGAGCTTTTTGGTTTGGTGTTTATCTCAAACTTCAGTAGAGAAGCAGAAATCTCATTTTTTCGCTTTTCTAGATTCATTACTTATGGTCAACTCTTTACAGCTCAATACAGCACATAGGTATGAAACAAATAGGTAGTATCTCCTGCTGAGCAAGTTGTCAATAACTCACTTTCTGTTCATGTTAGACAAAAGCAGGATGGCTTTTATCACACAGAAAACTTGCAATAAATGTGCCACCATTGTTTGGGAATTAGTAGTGTCATCCATTCTAAACATTCACTTATTAAGACTGAAGGACAGAAATACAGATCTTTAATGAATAGCAATGTTCAGTGTGTCCTCTTTGTATCTGACAAACTGCAAGGACTTTAAAATTGAAATAATCAAATGCCTAGTTGCACTAGAGTTAGAAAAAGTGCAGTGCACCAACTCTATTGTATCTTTTTCATTGGTGTGTTTTGAGGCTTAATTAATTAATATTTGTAAAGCATTTTTATGTCCTTTGATGGAAGAAAGGTCTGATTGAAACATAAAGCAATTTTGTTAGTATATTGCCTTCATTAATTTTAGAGATTCAGTAATGAGCTGTGTGGTAGGTTTTGTGCTACTGCTGTGTATATGTTATGATGATTGTAGGAGCAAATTCTGCTCTCAAATACATGCATACTTCTTCCATTGATATCAGTGGAAATTACACATGCATAGCCAAAGGCACAGTAAAAAAATTCTACCTTGAAGATTTATTCAGAGCTCACCTTTAAAAATTCAGATTTTTTTCAAGTAGTATCACCTTGTTAAATCTAACATACTCTAAACAAACTCTTCTACTGTTTGTATTGTTTTCATATATAGAGAATGCAAAATCATACAATGATTTCTGGAATGAAAATAAAATAATGTTTGATTCACATTCATGCCATAACCCCCATGCCAATAAAGCTCTGTGTATCACAGTATTTCTAGGCATCACAAATGGTAAAAGAAGACAAAAATGAAAACAAAGAAGAAAACCACCCCAAAGAGACAGTTCTGTAAAATTGAAAAATATCTTAATACTTGGACCTTTCAGGTGTATTTAGGAAGATGCCTGAGGATTTCTACCTTTATTGAATGTCATTTGGTTCATGTTTGATTATTTTTTAATTAGTTCCTGGAATCTCTGAGTGCTTTAGGCTAAGCTCTTTCATCTACTGTGAACAAAAGAGAGAACACATTTCAAATGCATCCATCTTGATTATGTCTTTGCTTTTACATAATTTAAGGCGATATATAGCGTAAGCACTGCCTTAACATTTGAAACAAATTAGTAAAAATAGGATAAAAACATAGAAAGTGAGTGTATGTATGGATTTTTTTAAATTTATATTTACATTTGTCCCTCTTTATTAATTATGTCATTCATTATGTCAACTATACCCAGAAGAATGGAGAAACTCAGTCAATTTCTAAAGTGTTGAGAGTGCATGTATCTTCCACTGAAGTCTATAGGAGTTGTAGGTGCTCAGATTGTGTCAGGATTTGTCTCCAATTGAAGATTTGTAAATGGTAGGATTTAATAATACTTCTGATTAATTTTTAGGAATCAGTGAATGGATTAGCATTTATCTCTTGAATTTGACTCTTATTTGTTTTATGGTAGCACTTACAGACCCCAACCAAGATCTGTACAAATGTAGTCAGAAACACTTTATGCGTCAACCTTATCATGTAAATAGACAAGACAGAGTAGGAGAAAGAAGGTGTTAGTTTCTCATCTGCAAAATGGAGATACTAAGTCACAGAGGGAGGGAGGGAGTGACTTTGCCCAAGGTCACACAAGCAAGCGTGTGACAGGACTGGGAAGTGAGCCTTGTTTCTCAAGTCCCAATGCATGTGACCACAAGTTAACCTTTTTCTCCTAAGCTTTTCTGTAGCAGCTCTCATTAATCTCTATTTTAACAGAATGTCAGTATATATTTTCATGAATATCCTTTTGGGGTAGTTTAACCCTGTGTGTGTGTGTGTGTGTGTGTGTGTGTGTGTGTGCGCATATGCACTTAGTGAGGAATGGACCACGAGATGTGGGGAGAAGACTGACTGCACCAAAGCACCATCTGTATGTCTGAGAGGTGATTATATACATGATTTTGTTAGGGATGGGAAAACTTGTTTAGGCAAAGTAAGATCTAGGGCTTTGCCCATTGCCCAACCAGAACCAGATCTTTGTTCAGGTTTACATAATTTCATCAGAGTCTTCCCCAAATCCAGTCATTCCTCGTGTGCAATCTTCCTTATGGATTCTGCTCCCCCTTACTTCTCTAACAGCTGTCACCATTCCTAACTTTGTTTTTGCATGTATTTAGATGTTATGCAAGGACGTCTGTCTCCTTGCTGGACTTAATACTCTAGATCTTCTCAGTCATTTGTTCCTCAGAATTAAGAGCTTGCCTCTCATGTGAAATCCCAGAATTTGAAAGGTGGTGTTTACCTGAGTAGTCCTTTAAAAGTGCCATAATGTTATCTTTTTCTAAAGGCAAAATTGGAAATGTCTGAGGGAAGCTCACTTGTATGGATACACACATACATAAATCTCTAGTGCATCCCTGTGACATTTTGGCAACATATGAGGCCAAAAATGGTGTGTGTGTGTGTGTGTGAGATTCAGAAATTTGGAAGATTGTAAAGTATTTGCAGTGGGTCTCTTATTTTTGCCCTAAAACCAATATTTACTGGCAGAACCTCTTCTTTTCCCCAGCTAAATTTTTCAACCAAATATTGCTACCACCACAAGACTGGAAATTCTGATGATAATTCCATGTATAATTTTCACTTCTATGACAAGTTTAATTAAAATGGTGTTTGTAAATGGTAAAAGTCAATAGTTTAAGCACACCTCCCACTGAGGCTACATTACTCTTTCATCTCCTAATTTATAAGCACTAATCAATTTGACGCCTCTGTGTGATCTTAACACCTTTTTTGTTGTTGTGGCAGTAGTTAATTTGGAGAAATTACTGAAAGAACATTTATTATCCCTGATCTTTCAAAAAGAACAATAAAGTGCAAAGTAGTAATTAGTGTTGCTGACTTGAGTTTGCTTTCCTTTTACAGGAAGGAGGTGTTGTGGCTCTCTTTAAGATCTGCCGCCAGGATTGTTTCAGGTGCCTTTATCCCCAGACTCTCAGAACACTGGCATCCATATGCTGTGTGGAGGAAGGGATTCACCAGCTGGAAAAGGTATTGTTACTTCAATGCTCTTTACAGTGATTGTTCAACAAGAACAGTGGAGTCTAATCGTTAATCTCGTCTAGTAATTGGTAACTTGGGAATATGTTTGGATTCCGTTCAGGCTGGTGTTTGATACCCTGCTTGGTGATGAGCTCAATTTTCCCACACTGAGCACATCTTCAATGTTTACACTATTAGTTTCAGCAATAACATTATCCTGTTCAATTGTCTATACAAATGATCTCTCTAAGTAGGGATAATTTCCATAAGGCAAGTAGATGCATTGATGGCTCTGTCAAGAAATTATTGAAGTAATTACCTCTGGACTTGTTAAAGTCTTTGTTTAGAAATCCCAGTGTTCCAAATAACCCAAACCCTTGAAATGTGGAGAGCTTTAAACATGTTTAAGCCCTTTTTTCTGACATCCCTGCAAAGCACCTCTGTAGTAATGAGGTGACGTATAAGGGGTATAATTGCACTAGTATAGAGACAAATATAATAGCTGAATGTTAGGAAGAGGCTTCCACCAATAAGCAATAAGTCATGTCGAAGACCATTTTAACACTGATAGCTGACATGAAAACATTATCCCACAAAATTATTTGGACTGCTTATACTTCAATCCAACATCACCCACAAAAGTACACTTCTATATTTAGGAAAATGAGCACTTCCACCAGTTACTAAATCATGATCTCATCCTTTGTGTTTCATAAAACACTCATCTTCTCCAGTTGAATAATGTGCCTCTTCAAGTTAATGATAAATGATTTCACTGCTACTTTACATTGACATGTCTTGTAATTTACTACCCAGAACTCAAGCAAAGTATGACAGCACATCTGCAGCAAAAATTAAGTCTGCAAGCCTAGGTTTAATGAAGATAACGTCTCACATTTTTGTTAAAATAAGTATTGGTTCAGACTGACACAGGAAGAAGTCTCAAGGGTTCACCGTTACATCTGTAATAATCGTGGCAACAAAACTGCTAAAGAGGGGAAACAGCCTGTTAGATCTTGTCTAGGCCATTCCCTGGCAAATTCAGGATGTAGTCCCTTGATATGGGACATAGAGAATATTAAGATGACATTACAGAAATCCAAGAGGAAGCTGTTGTCCTTGTGCCTGTATGTCTCTGGGCTGATTGTAATGGGGAGAGGAGGTGAGAAGAACAAGTTTGGACAAAATCAACTCTCTGCTGGGGTTTGACTATTTTTAATTGAGATCTTTACCATTGGATTCACCAATTCATTTGTCAATTGGGCCTTCAATCCCTAAATCCACACCTTCTCAGAATCTGTGCCTTGTCCATTAAAGGCCAGAACTGGAGCTGAGAAGTTTTGTTTCCTACATCTGGCTAAACAGAATTAAGGTTCAAGACAGGAACATTCAATTGTTAGTGAGGTAATGTGTAGCAGAGGCAGCTGTCTTTTGGTTTTCTTTTCCTGAGAAGAAAGAAGGGAGGTGCAGCTGGAAAAGGGGGAGGCTAAAGAAAAGTAAGACAACTAAACAAATGTTTAATGGAGATTAAAGAGAATAGATCTATACTAATGATTAGTTAGGCGGCTATGATTTAATGAGGAAACACAAGAGTTAATTCATGCTGATAGTGGAAGAATGGGACAGCCATGAGGAGAGCCTCCTTGGGTGATAGTTAATTTGAATTATATTTGAGAGAGCTTAGGAAATTGGAAATAAAAAAGAAAATGACAGACGATCTCCTATACCAGGGGTTCTCAACCTTTTTCTTTCTTTCTGAGACCCCACCCCAAACATGCTATAAAAACTCCATGGCCCACCTGTGCCACAATAACTGGTTTTCTGCATATAAAAGCCAGGACCAGCATTAAGGGGTAGCAAGCAGGGCGATTCTCCGGGGCCCTATGTGACAGGGACACTGTGAAGCTAAGTTGCTCAGGCTTCTGCTTCAGCTCCAGGTGGTGGGGCTTAGGGTCTCAGGCTTCAGCCCCATGCAGTGGGACTCCAGCTTTCTGCCCGGGGCCCCAGCAAGTCTAACACTGGTCCTGCTTGGCGGTCCCTCTGAAACCTGTTCGCGGCCCCCCAGGGGCCCCGGCCCCTAGTTGAGAACCACTGCCCTATACTAACCTTAAAGCAGCCATCTATCACTCTATCAGCTAGGATTTTGTGGCTGTTGAGGATGTGTATATGTTTATGGATTTAGTAAACTGTTCCTGAACGGAGGAATGCATCACACATCAGAAAGAAGAGGGGAAAATTCAAAATAAATTCATATTGAAGTGAAAAATGGAAACACTTCATTTCAATTTTCAAAATTTTTTTTTTCCAGCTGAAACTGTTCAGTGAAATGGACATGATTTTTGCAAAGCATTTTGGTGTTGCCAAATTTGGGTTTTTGCCATGGAAAAAATCTTTTGTCTGAAAAGAGTAGCCCAACTCTAGTTGGGATTTAACTTGCTGTTCTGTGCATCATCATCAGACCACAGGAAGGAGGGCATTTAACACCCGAAGGAGAGCATTAGAACTTCAGCACACTTTACTGTACTTTTAATGCAGAAAATTCATTAAAACTGAAGATGCATTGTATCCAAAACAATTTAGATTGTCAAATAATGTTATTTTGTCTTGAATTATCCAATTAGGCTTCAAAGCCATTAATGCTTGTAAAGAACCACCTAATGGAATATTTAGTGGGGAACTGAGCTAACAGGGAGTGGTATACTCATGGAAACAATTATAGGGCTTAGTGACTGGAGACATTAGAAATATTTTCTTTTATTTCTCCAATTTCATGCAATCTCACAAATTCAGTGGTAGAATAAGAGTGTCTGGGCTGATATAAATGCTATTCAAGTAGGGAAACCACCAAGACAGTGTGGTGGTGTAATGGAGCAATGGGAGTACATTTCAGTCTGATGTTTTTCATGGATTTTAAAATATCTGAACACTAAAGTAGCATAATTACATTATAAAAAAATTCTAATATGAATGAAGCTTTAATGAACTGTCTAGTATTTACAGTAAAGCACGTTTTCTGTTTTGTGTCTGCCAATGTTATAAGGACAAAATTACTTATAGACTTTAAGGTCAGAAGGGACCATTATGATCATCTAGTCTGACCTCCTGTACAATGCAGGCCATACAATCTCACCCATCCACTCCTGTAGCAAACCTTTAGCCTATGTCTGAGTTATTAAAGTCTTCAAATTGTAGTTTGAAGACCTCAAGCTGCAGAGACTCCTCCAGCAAGTGATCCGTGCCCCGTGCCCCATGCTGCAGAGGAAGGCGAAAAACCTCCAGGGCCTTTGCCAATCTGCCCTAGAAAATTCCTTCCCGACTCCAAATATGGCGATCAGTTAAACCCTGAGCATGTGGGCAAGGCTCACCAGCCAGCATCCAGGAAAGAATTCTCTGTAGTAACTCAGATCCCACCCCATCACAGACCACTGGGCATACTTACCTGCTGATAATCAAATATCAATTGCCAAATGAATTGCCAAAATTAGGCTATTCCATCATACCATCCCCTCCATAAATGTATCAAGCTTAGTCTTAAAGCCAGATATGTCTTTTGCCCCCACTACTCCCCTTGGAAGGCTGTTCCAGAACTTCACTCCTCTGATGGTTAGAAATCTTTGTCTAATTTCAAGTCTAAACTTCCTATTGTCCAGTTTATATCCATTTGTTCTTGTGTCTACATTAGTACTAAGCTTAAATAATTCCTCTCCCTCCCTAATATTTATCCCTCTGATATGTTTATAAAGAACAATCATATCTCCCCCCCCGCAACCTTCTTTTGGTTAGGCTAAACAAGCCAAGCTCTTTGAGTCTCCTTTCATAAGATAGGTTTTCCATTCCTCGGATCATCCTAGTATCCCTCCTCTGTACCTGTTCCAGTTTGAATTCATCCTTCTTAAACATGGGAGACCAGAACTGCACACAGTACTGCAGATGAGGCCTCACCAGTGCCTTGTATAATGGTACTAACACCTCCTTATCTTTGCTGGAAATACCTCGCCTGATGCATCCTAAAACTGCATTAGCTTTTTTAACGGCCATATCACATTGGCGGCTCATAGTCATCTTATGATCAACCAATACTCCGAGGTCCTTCTCCTCCTCCATTACTTCTAACTGATGTGTTCCCAATTTATAACTAAAATTCTTGTTGTTAATCCCTAAATGCATGACCTTGCACTTTTCACTATTAAATTTCATCCTATTACTCTTACTCCAATTAACAAGGTCATCCAGATCTTCCTGTATGATATCCCGGTCCTTCTCTGTGTTAGCAATACCTCCCATCTTTGTGTCATCTGCAAACTTTATTAGCACATTCTCACTTTTTGTGCCAAGGTTAGTAATAAAAAGATTAAATAAGATTGGTCCCAAAAATGATCCCTTAGGATCCACTAGTAACCTCCTTCCAGCCTGACAGTTCACCTTTCAGTACGACCCGTTGTAGTCTCCCCTTTAACCAGTTCCTTATCCACTTTTCAATTTTCATATTGAACCCCATATTTTCCAATTTAACTAGTAATTCCCCATGAGGAACCGTATCAAATGCCTTACTGAAATCAAGGTAAATTAGATTCACTGCATTTCCTTTGTCTAAAAAATCTGTTACCTTCTCAAAGAAGGAGATCAGGTTGGTTTGGCACGATCTACCTTTTGTAAAACCATGTTGTATTTTGTCCCAATTACCATTGACCTCAATGTCCTTAACTACTTTCTCCTTCAAAATTTTTTCCAAGACCTTACATACTACAGATGTCAAACTACAGGCCTATAGTTACTAGGATCACTTTTTTCCCTTTCTTAAAATTAGGAACTATGTTAGCAATTCTCCAATCATATGGTACAACCCCTGAGTTTACAGATTCATTAAAAATTCTTGCTAATGGGCTTGCAATTTCATGTGCCAGTTCCTTTAACATTCTTGGATGAAGATTATCTGGGCCCTCCGATTTAGTCCCATTAAGCTGTTTGAGTTTGGCTTCTACCTCAGATGTGGTAATATCTACCTCCATATCCTCATTCCCATTTGTCATCCTGCCATTATCCCTAAGTGCCTCATTAGCCTCATTAAAGACTGAGGCAAAGTATTTGTTTAGATATTGGGCCATGCCTAGATTATCCTTAACCTCCATTCCATCCATAAGACTGACTTAAAGATACAGTATATGTAGCATAGTTGTGGCTATGTCGGTCCCAAGATATTAGAGACAAGGTGAGTACATTTATTTTTTTGTTTTGGGACCAATTTCTGTTGGTGTGAGAGACAAGCTTTCAAACCACAGAGAGCTCTTCAGGTCTGGAAAAGGTTCTCTTTACTGGAGCATCACCCCATTAATGGGACACTCTACCTTGAATGGTCTCCTAGAATATGCACTAACTGCTTAATGGTGAACAATCTGTTCCACCTTGCATTTAGCTGTGAAGCTTGGTGTACCTTTCCCAGACCTAAAGAGCTCTGTGTTGCTCCAAAGCTTCTCTCTGCACCAGAAGTTGGTGCAGTAAAAGATATTACCTCCCTCGCTTTGGCTATGTCTACGCTACGAACCTTACAGTGGCACGGCTGGACTGCTGCAGCTGCCTCGATCTAAGGTCTCCCATGTCGCTGCTCTATGCCAGTGGGAGAGATCTCTCCCACTGGCATAATTAAACCACCCCCAACGAGCAGCAGGAGAGAGTCTCTGTGCACATAGTGCTGTCCACGCTGGTGCTTTTGTTGGTGAAACTTAAGTCGCTCGGGGTGTGGTTTTTTTCACTCTCCTGACAAGTTTTGCCAACAAAATTGCTAGTGTAGACAAAGCCTTTGTCTCTGTAAAGAAATATGGAATTCAACTTTTCTGAGTCCACACACTCTCAGGAGGAGCAGGCAGGGCTTAAGTGATAATTTGGATTTTTAGATGCTTTTCCTGGCTCTACAAACCTATTTAGGGTGACCAGATGTCTCAATTTTATAGGGGACGGTCCCGATTTTGGGGTCTTTTACTTATGTAGGCTCCTATTACCTCCCCACCTCCTGTCATCCTAAACCTAATCCAAGTTAAAACATGAATTTAAAATCTAAACGTGTTGAAAAATGCCTATTTCTTAAAAGGGGAACATTTCCCCCAGCATTTTGTTTTCGAATAATAGTTCTTCTGACCAGATCCTACCACGTATACATGCACTCACCCTATCACAGTTTAGAACTGCTTTGTAAAAGCTTGCACTCCCATAAAACCAGATAAGTAAATAAGTAATTTTTTTTACAGTGGCTTTTTTGTTGTCATAAGGGTGAGCAGGTAAATATCTTTGTCTTGAGCCAGTTTAAGCCACACTTGCTGTGTAATGGTTCAGTTCTCTTGTAGATTAAGTCAGCTGACCAGAGATAAAATATTGCAGCATGGGTCAGTTCTGAAGTGATCTAGGGTAATTATCACTTTGCTTGAAGTACAGTAAAGATACTTGAAAATGTACTGTTGGTTAATTGTACAGACTTGAACTAGACCACTCTGGGAATCTGTCAATATTAAATTGTTCAAATTTTTCAAGTAGAAGCCATCTATTGTAGTAAGATAATTATGGAAACCACCTGAATTTTGTGATTGAGTTGTGTGTGCATGAACACAGTGCTGTGTAACCATTGCATTGTAATCATCAGATAGAACATGGGCTGCTATCACTTTACTAAAACAACAACAACGAGGAGTCCTTGTGGACTGCTGATACAGACTAACACAGCTACCACTCTGAAACCTATCACTTTACTAGGCACTTTATAATCTTGTGGAATTTTCCCCTAACCTCTAAAGGGAATTATACCTCTAAAAATGGGAAAATGAAGAGAGATCATAGCCTCAGCTGTCTGTTAGGAAAGAACAGCATTTAAGGGCACATCCAACCCCCTACCCCCTCTTCTGTGGATGCAGAGGTCCCCTTAGCAGCAGAAATGTTACAGGGTAAAGGGTTCTGAGGACTGTCCAGGGGTGTGTGTACCTTCATGTGACATGGAGCCTAGTTCCAAGAGGCCTGCTTGTACAGCAGTATGCAAGGGGCTTGTAAGGGCATAGAACAGGCAATCTATGGGAGATGGGGACAAAGGGTTAAACTAACCTTGGTCAATGTTCTGTAAGAAGAACTGTTTGTGAATACAGCCTTTCCTCTTCTGTTATATTTGACGCAGATTTCTAATGACAAACCCCTAAGAAGCGGGAGGAGAGTTTTGGACATGACCATATTGTACATGTGATGTGTGGGAATAGTATGAATACCTGGATCACTCATAGTGTCCTTTTAAAATTCAGAGGACAATGTTGTGCTTTCTTCAGTTAGGTTCCTCCATAAGGAGGATGATCTAAGGGAAAGAATGGTGCAGAATTAAAATGTTTGTTTTGTGTAATGACATGCAAAAATGTATGATGTTCGGTTTCCTTCCCTTTCACAACTCAAAAATTTGCTTTACACAAAGTGTAGTTAAAATGGGAGTTTCCACAATGAACATTTGAAAAAAGGGTATTTCTACATGTTTTCATTGTGAAGCTATCTTGCTTGGAAAATGAGCCTAGTTTCAGTTAAGATATTCATGTAACATGGAGGATTCTTTGCCTAAATGGCCTATTTGACATCATAGTGAAAAACATGAGCCATGGTCTTGCAATGGTTTCCACTCATGAAGCCCCCTGTGCTACATTAATGTCAAAGGGGTTCTGTCTGCGTAGCTAGTTTGTAAGGATTGGGGTCTAAGGCATGATACTTTTGTACTTGTACAATTTTACTGCAAAAATGTAACACTTACACCAAGGCTCAAGTGTGTGATCCTTACTCAGTCAAAACTCAAAACAAGAGGAAAAGATCTGCTGGATCAGGCCACAAATGGCTAATTATTGCAATATAGTAATGCATTTAAAGGCTGCAACTCTCCATGGATCTTGAACTGAGGCAACTGCAACAAAAACAAATGATCTTCACAAATATTAATTCAAACAGCTGCTCAAATATTAACATTGACCAGTACATATTTGTTTTAAATATTTAAAATGGCCCATGGAGCCAGACACCTGGAATCTACTCATTAAAAGGGAAATGATTCCAGAGAGAGGCTGATGACAGCCCTTGCTACTTTAATAAAACATTTGCAAAAGGCAGGGTGTACGTACAAAGCTTTTTAATATTGTACATTATGTAAAATTGCCCAGTTATGGGCTGCAAATTGCTGTGAGTCCCTCAATGAAAACACATGATTTCCAATGAGATATTACTGCAAAAAGAGAAGTTTAGGAATGGGAAAACAACTGTGAACTGAAACTTTTTTTGTGAATCTGAAATAACTTTGCAAAACTCCTTTAAATGTCAGGAAAAATCTTAACGGTTAATATTATGTAGGGACCCTGCCTTGGAAAGACAGAAGCACATTATAACTTTACACATGGGTTGTAATCTTTGCAGGACTAGAATATTGTCCAGCAGGTTAGACAAAATACAAGAGTTTTTAACAATGGTCACTTTATATGGGGGTAGGACTGTGTGAAATGTTTGCTGCAGAACCTGAAACCATGTAACATTTGAACATAAATTTGAGCTAATGGGAGCTGATTTATTGATTTTGAAACAATTTCAATCTTTGTGGTTTTGACTGAGTGTTGTTTTGAGTTTCAGATTATTAAAGCCAAATACACGTGGTTTGACCCCAGTGAAGAAAAACATTGCATGAATCCTTGTCAGTTAACCCCCCTGAGTTTTACGTAGTTCTGGTGAGAGGCAGAAATTGGAGATCAACTTGAAAAGTTTGGCTGTGAGGATCTATGTGACTTGCTGTAGAGAATAAACACCCAATGAAGCTGATGGAGACTGTGCGCAATGCAGTCAATGGCAAAGGACTGGCCCAATAGCTAGTCAATACTTTAGCTTTTCATTCCTTAATTTTCTGTAAATAAGTCTGAGTTTGTCCTCACTAGAACTAGTCATGAAAATCAGAGATAAGATAAAGAATACTCTTGTCACTTATTTCAGTTTAAACATAAAAACTAGCTCCATCTAGATAAGGTACAGTAGAAAGTTGGCAAACCTAGGAAATGATTTTTATCATAAGCGAGCAGTGGCTTGTTACATTGCTGCTAGCAATGAGCAAATCTCATACACTTCAAAGGTTTGCTTCAAACTATCTGTAGGTTACAGATGCTTATTCAGACACATTGTGTCTGTTATATTGAGCTAGAAATCTTATGTGGATGGGCTTTCTTATGAAATTTCTGTTATTCCGCTGGCAATAAGAACCTTTAAAGTGATATTTCAGCATTTTCATTTTAAGTTTGTATCAGAATTAGAAAAGAGAGAAGTGCCTAAAAGGGATATAACTGCTAAATTACATTTTTTTCAAAACTTTAAAAAAATTATGTTCGAGATGAGCAACAATTCAGTTTTATTCCAAGCAGGTCACTCATTTCAAATTAGGAAGAAGAAAGGTAAGGTACAGCGTTTTTAAGGGAGAGGGCTTTAAAATTAGCTATTCATTCATAGAGAAGCTTCCAAAATATTCATGAAATACACTCCCATAGCTCATTGAGAAACAACACTTTGTTCTATTTCTCATGCATATAGGTATCAGAGTGGGCTCAAGTTTTCATGAGTCTCTTGACCAATATTTTCACATCATTGTCCATTTTGCAAAGTAGAGATCGGTGTTCATGCTTAAAAAATGAAAGAAGAACTTTGGGAAAGTGCATGAATGGGAATATAACTTCTTTAAAGAGAAAAATACTTTCCTCAAGAATGTTTAAAAGACAGAATGCATTAGTTTATGGGCTAAGAGCATACTGGGTTACTGTGGAGAAAGAAGATTTAATCCACACATTCTCTTCATAAGCTAATGAATGCCCTATGGCTCAAATGCCATCTCTGATTGTATTTTCTATTTCTAGTTCACACATTGACCTTTATTTTGCAGCCAATAGGGCTGACATGGCACTGGCCCCATTTCCTTAGCTTGGTCAGTTGATAGCAGGGCTTTGTAATAATTTTTCATGAAGTTACGAATAATAATTAGGAGCAGATAAAGACACTTCTGTTCATCTAATCATGAGTGAGGAGAATGACCTCTTCTGTGAAAATGAGACAAGCTCAAACAACTAGTTTACTTACATGTCTAGAGTTATCCATCTAGAGCTGGTCAATAAATGCTATTTAATTTTATAGGTCACCGAGAATATTGTTGTATCAACAAAATGGCAGAAGAACGTTAAGCAATAGTTAGGGGGAGTAATGTTTCCAAAAGCTGTGTGGGAGCCAGGCAAATCTATTTCAACATCTGAGTTCATGGCACAATTAGATAATGTAAAGTTCTAGATTCGCAGATCTGATTTATTGGAGTGTGCTTCTCAATAAAGCAGTTTTAATTAATTGGCAGTGAAAAATATGCTGGCTTTGGCAAATTCCATCTTTGTCAAAGCCCCAGCAAGATTCATTAAATCCTGTCTAAGAGTGCAGGGATTGCCATTTTTTTTTCTTTTGGCTTCATACATGTTATTTGGTGGCTACACTTTTATCTTGTGATTACATGACTATCCATGCATTATTAGTATATGCATCTCCATTCAACAAGTTTTCATGCAAGAGCAATAGGACTGTTTAAGTAACTGCAAAGTTTATCTTGTACTTAGAGTATGAAGGGAATCCTTTGCTGATGAGGTTGCAATTATAGTGAAATTTGCTTACTGAATCATTTATCACCTTGCTAGCATGGCAAAAGGAATGAAATTTGGCAGTAAAATTGTGTCATCTTTTAAGCTGTTCAAATCTAGCACTGGTTATAATTGATGAAAAGTAATCGGATTAATGGGAATACCTTTTTGACTATGTCAGGAAAATACAACGCATACTTGCCAGTCTTGTTCAGGATACATAGATGTCGGGGGAGGGGAGGAAGTGCCTGTTAGGTTAGGATTGAAGGACTTTGCCAAATCTATGTTGGGAAACCTATAGAATACCTGCCTGGGCTTGGGTCACTGCAATTATCCCTATTCCACTAAACTAATTTCAATTACAGATTTGTGGAAGAAGGATAGGGGGAGCTAGCATGCATGACACAAGAGATGATTATGTGAACAGATATAGGACATTGTAAGAGAAACCTAATAAACTATTGAACGCCTGCCATTATAGGGCATGATTTGTTTTTTTGCCAGTAGATCACCATTTAGATAAGCTAGGTCCTGATTCTGCAAACACTTGCACATGTCCTTAACTTTGAGCATGTGAATACCTCCATTGAATTCAATAGGACTATTCATGTATCTCAGGTTTTAGACACATGTATAAATGTTTGTAGGGTTGGACCTTTGAATTGTAATAAATTTCACAAAACAAGAAACTCAGATATTCATCATTAACCTTTTTCTCTGTTTTGCAAGACACAGGTTGTTCAAGCACACCATTGGGTGATGGTAGATAGCGTGGATGCTACATTAAGGGTTCTGCAAAAGTTTTGTAAAGAAACCAGGTGAGCTTTATCTGGTTTGGGTTCTAACAGGTTCAGTAAAGCCTGGTCTACCTTAGATTAGAAAATTGGCATTGTAAGCACCTGCCATGCTCAACACACCTCATCCTGCAGCAGTGCACAGGTGTTGCATTTGCTCAGAGAAAGCCTCACTATGGTTCTATCTTGAGTTCAGCCATGTCTACACTAGCATGGCAATGTAGCTAAAGAGCTGATGTTGTAGCTGTACCATGGCAATTCGTCTGTCCAGCAAAGCCTCTGCAGTCCCCTCAGTGACCACGCTATAAGGTATAATGTCTTGATTACCTTCTTGTTCTGCACCACTGCAGTTTGTCATTTGTGTATGCACTTTCGTTTTATAAGGTGCAAATTAGACAATGTGAAGATTTTGCTTGTTTAGAAACTGAAAATATATCTTAATACAACAATAATGCAATTTAAGGTTGCAAAAGTCACACTGTTATATGTTGTAAAGTGCTTAAAATTGCATACAGTTTGTTCTTTAAAATAAAATTGGAATTGCAACAGTGGATTGCCACTCCCACAAATCTGAGTTTGGGGACAGGCACCCACAATGCATTGGTACTTCTAGTTATAGGTTACACTCAGTTTTTGCAGTCGTTAAATTAGTATCTCATACTATTTGTTAATTTTATATGGGACTAAATACTTCATTTGAAGCATTTCAAATAGCTGTAGATTTATGAATCAAAAGTCAGGATGTTAACAGAATATTGTGGATGGAAAAATAACTTGAAGTCACCAGACAATGTTTGTTGTTTAGGGATTTATAGTAATCCATAAAATGATAATCAGGTCTATAAATGATCCATGAAGATCATATAGGAAATCTGATAATTACATGGCTAATGACAGATTACTATTTCAGTTAGGGAAATCCATCTAGCAAGCAATCTCCCTTTTAAAATGAGTGAGAGACAGAAGCTTGGTCAGCTTCTAAGCTGAGGGCATAGTTTAATGAAAATCAATGGAGACATTTAAAAAGAATGCAGGAGGAGGGAGATTTAGAGCAGCAAGTCCAGACATTCCCCCTCTCCTGCACACATGGAGGAAAGAAACAAGGAAGAAAAGGAATTGAAAAGATATCTATGAACAGAACCGCTTTCTTAGCTCTCCTGGGTACTTTCTGTCTCTCTATCAACAGGAAACGTTAACCTGTAGCATCTACACTGGCCTGTTGCACACACATGCTGAAGTGTTCATTAGTCAACTGCAACCAGAATGGGTGGGGTGGGAAGGATTGAAAATACTTCCTCATAGAGACAGAGGAATTAAATCTTTCCTCCCCCTTCCCCTACCCTTATCCCTACCCTTACTCTCTCAACAGATTCTGTATTGGAGGCAAAGGGTAGTCTAAGTGAATAATCTCACTGACATTTATACTTTGTCTTTCCCTACTAATAGTGCTGTGTATGTGTAAAGTTACTTCATTGCTTCCCCCCCCCCTCTCAATTCCAGGGAGTTCTGACTACTCTGAGCCAACTGCTAATTCTTACAGTGGGTCTAGAGTTTTCTCAAAGTTCACAGCAAAAGAGAAACAACAGCAGCCAATGCCTCCTAACCAACCAGTCTTTGCGAACTATTGTGATATGCACAAAGTCATATTTCTCAGAGCGGTTGAAGCTAATGTGCGGATGATGATAACAGATGTGGGGGCTTGTTTACGTGCACAGCTTAAGGTTGTTCAGTCAGGTTTGCTTGCAGGAAACCACTCAGATGTGGCAATCTGCCTGACATGTTCTAAAACTTGCATGTGTGAGCTTTTTTTTAAAGAACTTCTTCAAGAACATCTCAATACCAAACTATTTTTGTTTTTGCAAAGTGAAGCATTTGACAGCAACATTCATGGATCTACCCTTCAATGCATCTCTAGCCTGCCTACCCTTACAGCCCTGTACAACAGCTCTCTGACCGTTCCTTTCCTTCTCAGTATTGTCTTTCTTTAACATTTGTTTCCCAGTGAGCCTGCCTCAGATTCCAGCCAGCCTGTCCCTCTGTCATACTTAGGGATAGGCATATTTATATATTGGGGGTCCTACTTTTCAGATGATATTTAGACATTAGTAACTGAATGGCAAAGTCCTCTTCCTGTCCCATCCCGTTAATCGGAGTTGGAACAGGTTTATTAGAGTTGACCTATAGAGCCAGATGTGGGTCAGTGACCCTGAAAATAAGAGATGTGAATAGCTTTCCACAAGAAGGAGTGGCCATGCCTGCAAAGGAGGCACTGGGACTCCAGAAGGAGCCAGGCTCATGCTTGGGGGTTTAAGTGGTGGTGGTCTTGGATTTGCTTTTTGGTGATCATCTGGACCTCAGAAGGGGGTGACTATATATTTTTTTAACTACAGTAGGTAGCTCTGCGTGAAGCTGGGTAGAGACTCCACCAGGTTACAACTCTCAGATACAAATATCTCAACTGGAGTATGATTATAATATGGCATAAGACCATGTTTCAGACGGGAAAATGGCAGGAAGAGGAGATCTCTAGCAGCCCTCGTGTAAAAGTGGGGTTTGAAAACTTTCTGCCATCCAGCAGACCATCTTCTAGCTTCAGCCCAGTGAGGAAGAGGTAGAAGAGGTTCCCCCCAGAAGCCTTTTCATGACCTTTGTGAACAGGGAAGGAATCTTCAGCAGTGTAACTTAAAGCAGAATTTCCCGTGGACGACTGGTTGCCCATGCATAGGATGGAGCCTGCTCGACTAACTTCAGAGTCTGTGAACACCAGTATCCTGGATGCCCTTACTCCCTAGAGTAGTTTGACACAGCTACTCCCTAAAAACAGGTAACTGGAAAAATAGGCTTAGGCCCTTGTTTCCAGGAATTAACAGTCCTCCATTCCCCACTGCCCCCCACTTGTGTGAAGACCTTATTTTGTTTAAATTTTGCGTCTCTAAGTTACAGAATGCTACTAAATGTTGTTGTACAGGGGCCCTCCTAAAAGTGGCATCATGGGATGACTTGTAAGTCTTAGTTTATGGGGGGGCAGCATTGCAGACTATACTGCTTCTGAATTGAAATAGATCTTATTTAGTGCTCCCTATATTTCTCAATCTGCAAAATTATAGAAGGGGAAAAAGAGAAAAGCTTACCACAGAAATAAGCAGGTGGGCTGGCGATGTAGTGCTTAAAGGTCTGTGTAGCAGTCTGCCTATTTTTATATGAGGGAAAGAATTTTAAAGTTAAAACAATACCCCTTTGAGGAGTGTTTTAGGTTATTGTCAAAAGGCAAGTAGATTCCACACTGTGGTGGAATAGAAAAGTATCCGGAAAATGTTTACCCTTAAAAGTAGGACTAAAGACCATATGACTTCAGCCCTGCTGTATAAAAGGAGCCAATCTCAGGCTGTTATTTCAGTTCTGACTGTTAATGGAAGCACAGGGATTCTTTAATAGTTCATAATACATATATTGACTTGTGGACCACTTCCCCTTCCAATTCATGACTGCATGAGCCTTCCACCCCCAGTCATGTATGCCTAATATCCTTGTAGCAATAATATGAAAGCAATTGCTCTATCTTGTAGGTGTTTTTAAATGTGATTTTTAGCTACTGGACATAAAAAGGGGGAACTATACATGTGACGTCCACTTTTCCATGGGTCACTAGTGGCCTGCAGACACAGTTTGAGAACCTAGGACAGAGACATGGAACGTGGAGCTCTGTTGCAGAGTCTGAAGAAGAGTAGCTGAATAGTGTTATTTGTTGTTCCTGTCTTTGTTTTCTACTAAAATATTTTTGTCTTCTGTGGGTCAGCCCACAATAGTACCTCACAAGCCGAGCAGTTTGCCTGGCCTAAGAAAATTATCTGTTTTCTTTTAAATAAATACAGCCTCTTGAGAGTTTCTCAGACTCAGAAATGAGCAGTACCTCAGTGTGTTAGGCTTTCCTGCTGCAGCAGACTTATGCCAACTGGGTATTCAAAGATTGGCAGTGTCCCTCAAAACTAGCATGTCCCAGCTGGTTGTACAGAAACTGGGGATTTGTTCCATATTCAATACAGCTGATCATCTAGAGGTGATGTAGTGCTTAAAGGTCAGTGTCTGTAGGAATTTCTTTGCTATTTAATGACCCAGATGATGGGATTTAGACTCCCAAGTGGTTAAATGCTTGAAACTGGGATTTAGGTTCTTAAGTCAGGCATTGCAACACTGAATGTAGCAAAGTCTAAATACCTTTACAAATCTGGGCCTGAGGTGGTTGATGGTCTTCTAGTAGCCAAGGCAATCGTCACATGGGAGGGATAGGTGGATGACAGAAAAGATGAGCCATTATGAAGGGAGGCTCCTGAACCTTAGCTTTATTGTCTGTAGGAACTGAACCAAATTATCACTGATATTAATAGGGTTCTACTGGTGTAATTTAGAGAAGAATTTGGGCAAATGACACCAATTGGGAGAAACAGCTGTAAGATCACCATATAATATAACAGCAATATTCTCCTTCTTCCCGTGTGAATGTCATATAAGTATAGTGCAAGCTGTTAAGAGCTTCCCTGACACAAAGTGGAAAAAATAAATCTTGTTGCATGGTTGTCAAAAAAGGTTGAGGGAATAGGGAATATACAAACCTTGAAGGAATATGAGCAGGAGGACGGATTGCAGGGAGTATTCTATACTTTGGCAAAGATTTTCAAAAGTGAGTGGTGTTTGGTTTTTTTTTTTTTTTTTTTTTTTTTAAGTTTTTTGGGTCTGCAATTTGAGGCATCTGAATGAAGACTGATATTCATCAAGTGCTTGACACCCACAAGCCGTTAAGTCACCTTAATAAATTAAATCCAGTCCATAAAACTAATATTTTCTTCACATTAAATTGCAAAGGATTGATGAGAAATGGGCACTGCAGTACATTGGCATTATAAATGTGCAGCCCTTTCAGTTAGATGCAAAAATTGAGGATTAGACTAGGTGAATAAGTGAATATATTAAAGCCCACTAGTTGGGTTTGTGGCAAGGTTCTAGCCATAATTGTTCAAGTAAATTTGGCCCTGCATTAAGTAAACATAATTATCACAGGCTGATTTTAGAAGCAAGGCAAGTTGATCATCCTTAGACAGTTTAAAGAAGGTGGATCATAAGGGGTAGATAAAGTGATCTTTGATCAAGCCTATGATCAGATGTGGAGCAAGAATCCTATGAAATGATGTGAGCCAAGTCTTCTATCCGACAGGAAGGAATATTTGTGTACAATAGGAAAAGGAGTCTTACTTGTGTTAGCAATTGTTAAGGTTGCTGAACCAACCCTTCACATGCAGCTGCTCCAGGGGAAATTATTCTCACTTTGGATGGGAGTAATTCCTGCCTAAATCAATTTTCTTGTGATATTATAGGGATGTATGAAGTAAATGAGTGATTAGTTTGAAGATTCAAATGGGCAGAAATGCAACTACTTAAATTTTGTATGTCATTTTTGTTAATTGTGGTTTCCTGTAGCATAAAACATACCTTGGATTGTGCAACAGTGTCACCCAGTGGAGATTGGATTTATGACAGTTGCTCAGTTTATAATTACTTTCTCCCTGTTTTTTCCCCCAAATGTACTCTGAATTTGTAACTATAGGCCTCAATTCAGGAAAGGATCCCTGTTCAGGGCAGCATTTAAGAACGTTTAAGCATTTTCCTGAATCAAGGCTGTAGTGACTCATTTATTGACATACAACTCTTATTTTCCAATTTGCAGAACAGTTTTGCATCTTGACCTAAATCAAATATCTGTTTACCAGAAATAAACGTTTTGAGACTCCTTTGATTTTAAAAAAAATTAGATTTGTGTAAACAAAAAAACTCTTCCAAAAGAGCTGAATTTAAACTTAGCTTATCTATTTGATTAAAGTCTATATTTAACAGTAGTTCAATCTAACCTCGCTTTGTCTGTAATCTCAATGTAGTACTTGGAAAGTTTCCATCCGTCTCCCTTAAAGAGGGTTAGGTAGCCAAAACAGTTCGTGCTATTGCTCAGTACTAATCAATTATCTAGCATTGGCCTTGTCCTGCTCTTGTTGAAATCAATAGAAAAACTCTATTTTTTTCAATATGAGCAGGTTGAATCTCATTATCCATGAATGTTCAGAAATGCTGTAGGGAGAATCCTTCCCTTCCCTATAGCCCCTTTGTGCCAGTGCAGCTGTAGAGCAGACATAGCTCCTGCTGAGCATCCAGGATGAGAGGTGCACCAGAGCATTCTGGTGAGTTGGAGACAGGAAGAGGTATGGTCAGGGCATCTTTATACCCCAGTGATTCCTCACTGCTGTTATATTTTAAAGCAATGAGATAGTGAGGGAGAGTGAGATGACGCAGTCTTCAAGCTGCTCTGACCTGTATCCTCATCCCAACCAGACTCCCATTTTTAATCTAAAAATCAGATTCTAGTTCAGGTTCATAGCATGTAGTTATATGAGCTGATGGTGAAACAAGGTTAACTTAGCTCATCAACAACTTCTGCTATTCTGCTATTTCATTTCACTCTGTTAACAGGTTTCGGACTCTTTATTTACCACATTTCATTCTGAGCACCAAATCCCTTTACATTGAGGGGTATGTAGAAATTATTTCATGTGTAAACTTGCTGACACCGATACAAGTGACTAGATATAAGAAAGAGCAATTGCTTTGCAATTGGCAAGGATGTTTGAAAGCATGGCTGATAAGTTTAGGCAAACTTATGCTGTCTACAGATGCAGCAAATTTTAATATGTGATAGGTGGTGGGAGAATATGTCTGGTTTACAGGGAGTAGCATTTAGGGTAGTTCTGAAAATGTAAGGCCATTTATTATATGCCATATGCTGCCTCTCTTACACTGAGTAATATTTTACTTTGCAAGTAGTCCCACTGGAATCAGCGAGCCTGCACTCACAGTAAGATACTACCAAGTAAGTAAGTAAGAATGGCAGAATTTGGCCTTATGTATTTTTGTTACCACACCAATATAGTGCTATTTATCAAAGGATGTTGAAGCACTGTATGTAGGAGAGTAAATATTATACCCAGTTTACAGCTTGAGTGCTGATGAGGGGGAGAGAAATCAAGCCAAGAGGGGATAAGAGAACCAGAACAAGCGAATGACAGACGCCAAGTCTACAAGGAATAGACTCAAAGTCTCCTGATCTAACCACAAGACAATATTGAACCCTAGATTTAAAAAAAAAAAAATCCAGGGGAAGAATAAAAGGAGTCGTGTGTTATACATAGTGTTATACAGCTCATAGCAAACCATGACTATTCCTAATGTGGGTGTGCAGGAGGATACTGGCCCTTTACTGTGCCCACGTTAGAGTTGCTCACATCACAGTCCCTGTACTTGGGAGAGAAACTGTAGCTGCATGTCAGATGCTCCCACCCAGGAGCAACTGAGTAGGGAGTGGATGAGACCATTTCCCCTTTTCCTCCTCCCTACCTCCCCACATAGTCTGACCAGCAGAGATAGCCGGAGAAGTTGCAGGGAGTATACTGCATCCTTCAATGGACTGTAATATATCACTTCTTCCCCTGCACTCTACCCTACAGTTGAGGAATCTCTCTGAGGAATTGTGCCTCAGAGAGGTTAGTGCCTACAGGGTTATATCAAAAAGCAGAGTCTCAGTCTTTACTTATGTTCGTTTCACCACAATAATTGTGCCATAGGTAAAGCTGATGTCATATGGGGTGAGGACCATTATCCTGAATGCTGATCACCCTTCATTTCATTTCCCTACACTCTAGACTTCTCTTTTCAACAGGGAAGAAAGCTCTTATCTCATTTTTAAGATATCCTATTGACTCCCTGTGTCTTTGATGTAAGGACTCCCTTTGTGTACAGTCTGTTAAAAATGGAGGACAGTCCATGTGTTTGTACACAAGTCTCTTATATAGTGTAGATCCCACACAGGAGGACCTAGGGCAGCTTGTCTGAGGGGCACCGGGAAGCGAAACTCCAGTTAAGTGGATGAAGTGACTTCCATCCTGACAAAGGGCAGGTAATTGAGGACACTTGCATAAGTATAATTGATTTTTCTCACAGAAAAAGACAACATATGGAAGATACTGATAATGGAGAAGAAAGTGATTTAGAGTCTACTGTAGCTGCTTTTCGATAGCGTAAAAGTTACAAAAGTCCAGAAATCCATTTCAGAAAGAAAACCAATCAGGATAGTTCAATAATCCTACCTTTGAAAACCATCCGAAACCCAGAGAAAGGGGTAGTGTGAGACTGGGAAGCATGTACCATTTAAAGATTCTGTAATTTAAGTGGATTAAGATTTTAAAGTTGAGTTAAAGAAAATCATACCCATGAAAAACTGAGTAATTTGTAAAAAGAATATGTTGGGCCAAATTTCAAAAGGAGAACATGAGTGCACCCACTGTTCAATTGCAAACCCAAGTTTGCAAGTGTGGTGCAGATAATGGCATTCACCAGGACACTTTTTTCCATGGGAGTGAGCTTTTTGTGGGTGTGAAAAAACAGAGCCAGATGATTCCTTCTTGATCAATGTATGCAGCCTTCTCCTCTTCTGCGTGTAAGGGATGTGTGTTTCTGAGGGTGAGGAAAAGACAAAGGATGTTTTAAACAGCAATAAGTGGTTAAAAGATGTTTCTGCTAAAAAAGGTAATGTGGAAAACCATCCACTGCTTTTTTGATGTCTGAATAGTGCCATTAGTGCAATTTGCAAGAGTTGCATAAGCTGTGCCAGAAAAAGTGAGGGGACACCTATCAAAATCTGGGATGGTTTAATGGCCAAATGCTGCAAATGCAAGGGAGGACCTAGTAATTCTGGGTCTGGCAGATGCCCAGTCAATAAAAATGCTGATGAGGAGCATAGCTTTGATGATATTTTGTATGTCATGTCAACCAAGTTTGTTCCACAGATCTTCAGGAAAAGAGTCACTGAGAAGAAAACAAAGTAAGAAATGAGTGCAAGGGATTCTGTGACTACCGTTGCTGTCTGTTTGTGTTGTGGTAGCACCCAGGAGCGACAGAGCTCCCTAAAGCTGGGGAGGGGGAGAAAGAGGGGGACCACTGGCACCTGAACTGTGGCCATGCTGCCCTTTCTCCTCAAGCTCCCATCCTTGTACTGCCTCTTCTCCCCCTGAGGAGCCATCCCTGGTTGCTCGTCTCCACCCCTTCCCTGGTTTCTCTCCCTTATGAACCATAACAAGTGGGAGGGTATAGCCTTCCCTTTTTAAAAGCAATGGGGCCGTGGCCTCCTGGCTCCTCCCCCCATTCCAGTGCCTCTGGTAATACCTAGGACCCCTAGCCATGGACCTCTGTGTACAGCACCTAGAACAATTAACAAAAAGGATGATCCATGCCTTCAGGGGCACATACACATTTTTGGGGGCCCATGAGCAAAATTTGACATTGCAATGTGCTACCCCTCCTCCCCAAAAAATATAGTAGCCCTGAGTAATCCTACATGCACTGTAACTTCCATCAGCATGTCGAGAATGATGTGGCTACAGAATAGATGTTCAGTGTTGCTACAGGGGAACCCAAATTTTACTCAATTAGGGCTTGATTCTGTGCCCATTGAAATCAATGGTAAAGCTCCCATCCACTTCATGGGGCAAGATCAGACCCTTAGGGTATGTCAACACTGCAGCTCAGAGCATGCCTCCCAGTCTGGGTAAAAAGAATAGCTTGAGCCTAGCTAGGGCAAGTGCCCTAAAAGTAGCAATGTGAATGTTCCCTCTTGGGTTCTCAAACCTATAGCGGGGTCAGGTAGGCTTGAAAGCCTGAGATTCCATCTGAGCTTCCACACCGCATGGGTCTCACTAGTGCAAATCTGTCTACCAGGGCTGGGAGACTTGCTCAGTGCAGACATTCCCATAAGGCCACATCAACATTTTTCCAAGTAGCAGGAAGGCCACAGATATTTTGCATGAAATGGAGCAGGCTGCATTAGCCTTTACCTTTTTAATATGGAGGTGCAGCTCAGAGCCAGTGGACCCTGGCACACCAGGTTGTTTAGACCAAGGTGGAACACTAAATGGCATGTAACTAATTATATTGGTGGGGCATAGATCTCCTTGCTAAAGATGAGGGCAGCTGAGGCCATGCATTTTGATGGCCTGTGAACTAGACTTTGGATGCCTTCATGCTAAGCAGAAAGAGATCAAACTAATGATGATTCGCAGTGGAATGTATAGCATTTACTTACTTCCACACAGTAAAGTTAAAAGAAATCTTCATATTGAAAATTAGCCAATGTAAGAGCAATGCTGGAGGAAATATAGTAAGTAAAATAATTCAACAACCTTTATTCCTTAGGAACCAACAAGTTCCATGACAGGAAAAATGTGGTTAAAAAAAAATCACTTTTCAAAAAGACAGGAGAATTATGCATATCGTTCTGCTCGCTTTTTAAATGTCTGCTTGCTCTGCAAGGCGATGGAAACATTCTCATTAGCTTCAGTGGGCTTTCGTTCAGACCCTGAAATATTCATTTCAAATCTTTAGTGTTTTTTATTAAATTTAATATTTATAGTTGAAACATCAGAGAGGAGTACAAGTTGTAGAGAGATCTGTTTACAGTGCTTTAGCTGGGTGAAATTCACCTTGGGTGAAGATAGGGCTTATATGAGATGGAGCAGTGCCAAGACTGGCCCGCTCCATGGGGTGAATTTCACCCTCTGATATTATCTCAGCCTTTATGTGCTGCACTTTGTCTGAGACACGCACATAGGCAGTAAGTGTTTTAGCTCCACCTGCTGGACCATTAAACAATGATACAAAATCACAAACAGCTGTAATGCTCTGAAAATAGAGTGTACTGTAGCTAGAGCTGGTTAGAAACATTCTGTCAAAACTTTTCAACAAAAGATTGGAAACATATTTTGAGAATTTTCATGACCATTTTTTCCACTTTTCATCAAGCTCTAATAGCTGATCAGATACCATTTTCATTGTAAAAACTTTTTGTTTAAAATGTTTAATTTAATTTTTATATTGTTTTCCTATGTTTTCAACCATTTCTAATATCACTTTTGTCTTTAATAAAATGTGATCACTCTCTACCTCCAGAACACAATAAAAAAACAGGTTCTGATCCTACAAGCTGCTCTGCATTCTGATATCCATACACCTGGGCAGAACTTTTTTTATTTCAAAGATGACCAAAGGTGGTGTAAGAGTCTGCTTACAAAGAAAAGCTTACAGGATCAAAGCCTCTCATTAAAAATGCTAAACATTAAACTAGGAATGGAAGAACTGGTTGAGCTAAATTAAGACTTGGCTTTAATCTTTGCCCAGGATGCAAATGGAACCCACATTCAAACATTTTGGAGGTTTGAAGGCATTTAAGATTTTGAAACATGTATGTTTTGGTTTCATATAGTTCTGTACTCTGCTGGACTCAGAGTCTGGAAGAAATGCCCCAAGCGAGGCTGGTCTTATGATATGATGATCTGGCCAGAAGGAAGAAATACAAAAATCTTTCAGTGAACCCTTGATTATGTGAGATTTCCAGCCCAGTTTTGCTGTCTCGAGAGATGAAAATACTTTGGATAAGGAGCCATATGTTTTTCATCTTATTTGAACTAAAATGTTGTTTGCCCATTCCCATTGAGTAATCATATTTAGCGCTTTCCAGCCATTAACTACCCAATCCTCACAACATGCCCTGTCGGGTAGGTAAGCAAGTATTATCCCCATTTTAAAAATGAGTAAACTGAGACTTGGATTAGTTAAATTATTTGCATAAAACCATGTAGCGAGTTACTGGTAGAATGGGGATTAGAATTTAAGGTTATCTCAACACCATGCTCAGTCTCGGATTCATGCTGCTGATCAGGTAAAATATGAAGGTAATGAGGTTTTAATTTCACTACTAATAGCATAAACAATATTGAAATTGCAAGATATTTCTACATGAAATATTTTTTAGCCAGAGGAGATCCTGAGCTGTTGTTTTGATCTCGATCTGAACTTCCCCAAAGTCTGAGTGGCTTCTGATTTGGTGTTCTGGCCTGTTGCCATCTTACCAAAATGACCTTAGTGAGTTGTTGTTGTCATCATAAAAAAGCAGTCATGTCCTATGTCATTATTACAACACAAAGAAACTTTTATAAAGTTACCCACTAGAAGTTCTATGGTTAAAGTACCGAGTGTTTCCACTATAAACCATTGTCTTAAGCCTGTACAACTTAGCTGTAAAAATTCTCTGCAGATGAAATCTGGCATGCACAGGCTCAGGCCTGAAGCTAACTTATTTAAATCGATTTGCTAAAATAATTGCAAGGCCATTTTAAAGGTATGACTGGAACAAATAGAATTTTATTAATTCTTGATGCCTAGTGGTGGTTTTATAGTTCAAAAATAAACTTTGCTTTAAAAATGGAATATTGGCAAGTTTTTGAGCCCATGATATGGGTTTTGTCACTTATATATATTTTTAAAATTTCATTTTGAACAATTGGTGCTCTATATACTCAGTAACTACTACTAAAAGAAAATATCAGATTGTTACTCTGCATCTGGTTACTGCACATGCACTCCATTAAAAAAAGTGTGTCTGACAACTAGAACAACTTTTTGATGGAACTCTGCCATGTCAGGGAGATATGCAGTTTAGAAGAATTTTCTGCCAAGGCCCAAATTAGGGGCATCATGTGTGATGAGTGAAAATGAGAGACACCAATTATGGTTCATGCAGGAAGCTTAGGATGCTGTGGAATTCCTTCCTTTCTCCTAACCTGAGTTTTATGATTCTCTGTTTCTGACATAAATAATTTTCAACAATAAAAGTGTCTGTGTGAGAGTGGGGGGAGAGAGACAAATTTGCATAGAATGTAAACAACCTTTAGACTAAAATTAGTGACTACCTTGAAATGAGAAACATTTGAGAGAGGTGTTTGGCAAATAGTTATGAATAAGTCATTCATTAATAGAAAACGGGAATGGTTCGTGGACAACTTACCTACAGGAAAACAGGCTGTGTAATGGCCTGCCCATACATGTGCATTTGCAGGATTGGAGCCCTAAATTTGCAGTGAGAAAAGCAGCAACCTCTGGTGTTTATACTTTGCATACACCTGCACTGCTTGTTCTAAAATACCTCCTGTGCTTCCTGCCACAACCCCTGTGGCATAATGCTCTGGGTTGAGGATGGATTTGTCAGCTTTTACTTAATTGTATATGTGTCTGTTGGTCTGTGTGAGGACTTTACTTTAATGTGGGGGTTTTGGGTACATGTAGGTGTACTACTATTTACTTACTCTATTTTTTCAAATTATCCAAGGATCCTCCCTAGCACAGTGAAAGATTTGAAGGTATGTGTTTGAATAAGTTCAGGCTTCTGATGGAGGACTTAATCTAAAGCTACAGAAAAAATGTGTCAGATATTTTCTTCTAGGGAAAAGGGAATATGAAAAGTCAGATTATTTGATGATGACTGCTTCTCTGATGGTGTCCTGAGTCCAGCTCTTGTTGGATAGGTTCGGGGTGGGGGGCGGGGGATGACTTCTCATTATTGTAATATATCAGAAGAGTCCTCTGTGAATTTTTTTTCTTACTGGAAATACATTGACAGGCACTTTTTGAGCATAAAATCCACAGTGTCACTCCAAAAGACTCAACAAAAAAATACAAAGTAATCAAATGTGTTGAAATAAGGCTCTTGTTTCTAAATGCCAGGCACCAGGTGTTTGATAATGTGTCCTCATGCAATCAAGTGCCTATGACATTATTTATTTAAAACTAGATGATCGGAACATGTTTTTCAGTGAACACATCTCATTTCCAAGAGTGCCATGCTATGCATAGACCTAGACCTCTTGTTTGTATATAGGAGTAGTTTTTGTCTCTGACTGTGATCCCCCAGGGTAAATAAAAATGAGGGCTACATGGAAACTGCTAATGTACAATCATTGTTTAAACCCAGGTTTCAGGTCCCAGCATCTTGTTCAGCATTATTATATCTTATGTGACAGTTTCTCTCATCTTACATTGCTCAGTCCATTTTTTTTCTTTTTGCAGCTTCATTTTAATGAAATGCAGACCCAGAGTATAAAATGTAAAGACTTATTCATTATTTAAAAGAAACAGGGCCATAATTTGTGGAATCTGTAATGCAGACATCAGAGATTGCTACAAATAAAATATATATTTATTTCTACAATTTTAAAAATAAACCAATGTATTAAGCCAGAAAACTCTAGGGCTAGATGAGATAGAAGCCTTTTGACTTGGGTTCAATCAGCACTCAAATAGTCTGGGAAATCTGAACCCCAAACTTCATCATATGCAGACAAAAATAGTGCTTCCCATTGCACAAGCCTCTGACCCTACAGCTGACCCACACGAGTTCCAGCTGATATACGTTGGTGCTGTTGTTTTAAAACAACTATCTTGGCTATCAGGGAGACATGAGGGAGGGGGGAGAACCAGACCACTGACAAAAAGCAGGAAGTACAGTACTGACAAAATACTGCCCGAGTACAAACTGGAAATCATTTAAAAATGTTGTCCTATCAGTACTGAGCCCTATGCAGAGCAGTCACTGGTCTTCAATAATTTTCCTTCCAACGTTATACATGCAACCTAAGAATCCAAAAAGACAGACACTTAATACCAGCTATAATAGCATAGTATTCAAGCAGGAAGAGGATGGATTCTGGGTGGTATGGATGTGGGCCCCATGGCACTGTCCCTCCCCTAGCCTTCCTTGGAACCCACAGCACCCATACTATGGATGTATTGAAGGGCTGGGTTTCTGCAAGGGGTGTAGCAAAGAGACACAGATGCCTTTCTCCTTGGCATTCTCTCCTCCTGTGGCACTGGATAATGCATTTTAAAGTAGTGTGGCCTGAAGCCACGTTAACTTTAGCCTTGAGCTTTAAGGGGTTGTACAGGCATAAAGTGCTTGGCCAATAGCAGCCTGGTTCCTGATTTGGTTTGCTGGGGCAAATCAGAGAAGCAGTACAGAGGAGAACACTCTGCAAGATCATGTGTTCTCTTCCTCATAGATTCTTGGGATCTGTGCAGCTGTATACCCTGTCTCTTACCCAAGCCCTTTATTCTTGAAGGGAAGAGTTGAATGAAACTGCTGACATGAGCCTTATGGGAGTTTGCTGGAGCTTCTCTTTCCTGTCTGCACAAGAGGGTACACTGGAGCCTAAAACAGTGAAATTTCTGCTAATCCCAGTGTTTTACAAGTAATCAAAGTGCTTTTATCCATGATCAGCCTAGTTCATCCCTAAATACCGAACACAAGGGAATATGAGTTGATTGCGATGATTAGTATATCTATGGTGTCTGAGGGTTAGGACTCAACCTGTTCTTTACCTCTTGGTCCCAATGAGCCCAACACTTTGATGCAGCACTTTTATGAAAATAACAGAAGGGGTCCAACAAAGCCCTCGCAATCAGAAATGAAACACAAGATTGTTTTTGTTTTCTTCCCTCACTATTACTGCAAGACCTGCTGCATTAGGGATAGCCATTTTTTGAATGAAACTAACTTTCATGCTGTGTGTTTAAAGGCAGCTTTCAGTCCTGTCCTGTGCAATAAGTCTAAGATCTTTCATTGATATACCATATGACAGTATTCCTCAGATAGTGGAGCAGATCTTCTTCTCTTTTCTTTTTCTTTTTTGGGTTGCGGGGAACACCCAAAAACCAAGACCATTCATTGGCTAAGCATAGTGAGGAATAAATATTCCTTAAATAATGCAGTCGCCTTCAGAGGGAAGAAAATTCAAAATTCCAGGCTGGTTTTGAGATCAATATGGGCTCAATCATCAGTTGCTAATTGAAACAAAATATGATTCATAGATTCATAGATTCTAGGACTGGAAGGGACCTCGAGGGGTCATTGAGTCCAGTCCCCTGCCCTCATGCCGGGACCAAATGCTATCTAGACCATCCCTGATAGACATTTATCTAACTTACTCTTGAATAAAGATTCCACAACCTCCATAGGCAATTTATTCCATTGTTTAACCACCCTGACAGTTAGGAACTTTTTCCTGATGTCCAACCTAAACCTCCCTTGTTGCATTTTAAGACCATTGCTTCTTGTTCTATCCTTAGAGGCTAAGGTGAACAAGTTTTCTCCTTCCTCCTGATGACACCCTTTTAGACACCTGAAAACTGCTATCATGATGACAGTTGCCAGCAATTTGAAATCCGCTCGGTTTAAATGCATTGATGCTGATCAGCCTAAATGAAATTCCACACCATCCCTTACTGTAAAAAGTATGGGTTAAGTACAATTAATTCCCAGGGCCTCTTTGTTCAGAGGTAGCAATGAAAATCACCGCACAAAGTTGGAGTTGGGGTGTTGCTGCACCCCCTGGCTTGAAGTGGTTTCTATTATACACAGAGTTTGATTCAATGGCTCTCAGCACCCCCACTATTAAAATTGTTCCAGAGCCCCTGTCAATGCAACTTTGTTTTATTACTAGATAGTTTTACCATGGTATTCCCTATATTTAAAATAAGGTAAACTAACGGAATAGCACAAACACTACGGTATAGGTTGCCCAGGATAGAAGGTGACTGGACTCGGTGATCCAGGAAGTTCCTTCTAGTCTATGTTCCTAGTGCTAATTTCTTGGAATGGCATTTGTAATCATTTTAATGGTAACAATTGTATTTAGCCTTTACTCTGTATCCTCTTGGGTTAATAACAGTGGATCAGATTTTTAGCTGGTGTAAATAAGCAGAGCTCCCTCAAAGTCAGTGGAGCTATGCCAGCTGACACCTGCTGGGGATCTGGACAGCATCTCAAACCGGCAACTGCTGAAATATGAAATAGTGCTATATGGAAGGTGGAATTATTTTTTGTCTCATTTCATAAATTTTAAGTGGAAATTGTAGGCAAAAATGTAGGCCTTTTGCATTTAAAAAGTGCAAGATGAGTTAAAAAAAATCCATAGACAGTGAAGATGAAGCATTATAGGATTATAATTATAGGATATAGTTCCATCTTGATGATCGGAGATTCATGCTCATAAATATCCATTCATCAAAATAAGGATATATTGTATGCCACTTTATTCTGTTTTGAACAGTTGCAATACAGTGGAAGGTCACTTAATGTTTCATACTGTAGTTTTGAAAAAGAAGTGTGGTCTGTTCCAAGAGTGTGGAGCTAATGATTCAGATATATTTTTCTTCTGCACAAAAGCAAATGTGGTAATTTCTTGCTTCCCCTCCTCCAACGATAATTTTTCAGTATGGTTTTGTTTGAGTTGTAATCCAGCTCTGTAGCTTTGAGCTATTCTGCCCTGATACTGAATGCATTGCCTTTTAGTTTCTCAACTACCATAGTGTTCATCTCATTACCTGTAGCTCCTAGCTATTCTGTTCTGGTTTCAAATTGCAGGTGCTAAACACTAATACATAACAAGTGTGGAAGAAAGGAAAAACCAAGTTAACCTCAACTCTGATATTTTTCCCCCCATTCCTCCCAATGTTGTACTGTGGGATGCAGTCTCCACTTTCAAACCCAAAATGTGGGACATCAACCCTGTGAAGGGTGGAACACAACTTGAGGCATTTTACCCTATCCCTTGTCTCTTTCCCCTTTATGCTTCTAATCCCACTGCCCTTCCTCTTGTCTCTTTTCACAGAAAGAGCAGCCTTTGGTCAAAGAACTTTTCCTTCCTCGACAGCACAGCTCCTCCAGTGAGGCAGTGCCTCTCCTCTGCTGAGTACAGGGAGGAAATTCTGTAAACTGCTGCTTCTCCCCAACAGAACCCAAGTGTGGGCTGCTAGCATATCCAGGGGAGCTGACTATGGGAGTCTATGGGAAAGTGGTTGTTACCCATTAAGGATCTTTCTCCGACTGAGAACCAGCATGGGGAAAGTGAATCACATTGGGAGGTCATTTTAGGGAATGGGGGAAAAACCAACATGGAAATTGAAGTGTAAGTAGAAATCAGTTTGGTGTCAGTGGAGTATAGACAGGGAGTGTCAGGTGATCTGTTCTCTGGAAAAGGCCTGTTGCAGTGCACTTGGAGGGCGGGGACAAACCAGAGGATGGTTATAGAGGTAGAAGAGCTCTCATTTTCCAGTATGGGTTATAGGGAAGATGAGATTATTTTGCTTCAGGATCTCGCTACAGAAGATACAAGAGGAGTCTTCAATGCTTTAAAGGTTAAGATTTCTATTTACATAATACTCCAAATCAGGAAATCATTAATGTCATTTTTCAGACATTCCATATTAGCCACCTCATTAAATGCCAGGATTTCACTGGAACCAGTCCAAATTGCTTTTACAGAACCCTGTGTTCATTTAATGTTTCTGAGAGATCAACGTGTATTGACGAGAGGACAAGGCCATAGGTTCTGGAATTAGGGTGCTGGGGATGCTGCTGCATCTCCTGGCTTGAAGTGGCTTCCATCATATGCAGGATTTACAGTTTGGTTCAGTGGCTCTCAGCACCCTCACTATAAAAATGATTCCTGTGCCACTGGACAAGGCTAAATTTTTCTCTCCTGTTGTGATAAATGGAAATCATTTCCATCCAGAAGACATCTGTGCATGAAATCAGTCACTGTCACACCAGTGAAATTTACATTATAAGGTTGTGCCTTTAAGAATTTAAGCTCCCCATGCTTTTCCAGTAATCAATAATGACATATCAGTAATGCATATAATAAAGTGCTTATCAAATAATGTTCCTCAAATGCAAAGTCTTTGCAAAATCTTGTTGCATTCATAGAATTCCTTTGTTTGTGTTTATGGCTTTGACCCATTCTTTTGTATTGCCAAGGTGATGAACGAATTTGACATTTATCTGATTACCTCACCAGAATTAAACAGAAAACAGGGCAGCTATCCAAAGTTCCTTTCAGTGTGAAAGCTAATTATATAAATGCTTTGAGCAGCAGTTTCTTTTTGGATGTTTAAGTGCTTTTATTAGATTGTTCTCTTGTCATTTTAAAATTTATTATTGGACACTTATAAATGGTGTTGCTTGCTGGAGTGTTTTTTTTTAAATGGTTGCCAAAACCGCATAAAGCAGATCTTGGGCTAAATTTGCTGGCATATTGCATCATTGGAAAAGAAAAAATAAAGATGACTAATCTGGCTTTTATGAGTCTAAAATACCAAGCCTATTGTTTTATGGGCCAGCCAGGATATATCCTTCTTATATTTTTTTCACTGTTAAATCAAGCCCCCTTTTCCAAATACAGCAACTCAGCAGATCAAAAGTATGAAAGCAAAAGTCAGTGGCAGACCGAGGGAAGGCCATTTGTCCTTTACATTTTGATACTGGCTTTTAGGTATAAACAGCAAGTACTGGGCAGAAGCTCTAATCGTTCAATTGTATATATCTTTTACACACTATGGGTTTATTCTCCATTTGTCTTGTACCTTGCATAGTCCTTTACTCCTGCACCAAGTCAGTATGAAACACAGGCTGATAGACAGCCAAGTCAAATAGGCAATCTGTCGTGGTTTTTTACTGCAAACCATCACTCTGCTGCCTAAGCGTTTTTCCTCATATAGTGGATAGCAGAAGTGAAGTCTCGAGTGGACTTCATGGAGTCACTAGCACTTTCCCTTTTATTTTTTTCTCCCAGATCACAGTTCACCACACAGACAAGTGGTAGTATTTTACACCTACCTTGCATGGGTGTAAATGACTATACAAGATGCGAGTCACTGGAGAAATGGACCTAAAGTATGTTGGAGGGAATGGGGTCTTACACTGCCTAGGAAAGTGTGCCCCTGTGAATGGGTTGGTGGTCTAATCCTCAAGTCTGCAATATTTACACTCAGTGGAATCACAGGTTCAATTTCTGTTACGGCTGAATCAGTATATGCTTCCAAGGAAGATCAGTTTAGTTACATGAAGTTTCCTGTACTGAGGGCAGGGGAGAGTTTCTGGTCAAGACACAGAGATACAAGCTGTTGTCTGGGCCATAGGGACATAAAATACTCCACATCATGATTTATAATAGTAGGAGATTTTTCCTGGTGTCCTAGATCTGCTTTCCTCCACCTCTACCGTGTGGTGGTTGCTGCTTTTTAGTGATACTTTACAAAATGTGTATGGATTGCAAAGACATGGGAAGGAAATGCAAAATACTGGTCAGGAAAATTGCTTAACCACTGTGTTCCTAGTCCCACATCTGATGCCACCTACTTGCTAAATGAATAGAAGGTCAATGTATAAGTAGCTAGGCTCTGGTGATTATGGTTCATCCTTCTGGATACGTGGACTTGTGAGCCCTTGAGCACAGAAAGTGTTGTGTCTCTGAGATCTGTGGCCATGGCTCAAAGTAAAGCATTACAATGGAAATAGGGAATTTACATATCCCCCATTCTACTCACTCTCAGAGTAAAGAGAGGCGGGGGAAAGAAAATAAGTCCTGTTAGAGCCCTGCTACTGTTGTGGGTAGGTGGAGTCCATCTACAGTTGCATGGCGCAAGGCGATGCCTTTTGAAGGCCTCACAGTATCAGGGGCAATGACAGATTCTGCTGGAGTTCCTGACAGCCACAGCTGATGGGAAGCCTGGCTGTTCAAAAAGGATGGAGGAGAATTGAAAAGTGGAACCATGAAAGACCTAGACTGATTATTTTGAAACTCTGATTATAGTGAGTTGGTTTGACATAAACACATGTGGGTTGTTTTATTCTGAATTCTATTTGGGGAAAATAGAAATTAATAGTTAATAATACTTCAGTGCATAGTATAGACACTCATTAATCCTTACAATGCCCTTCTGGTGTATATAGCCAAATTTTTCAAACCTGAGCATTTAAAGGTAGGCTCTAAATTGATATGTAGATATTCATGGTTCAAATGTTTGGCTATTTATTATTTAATCCAATTATTACAGGGAAGCCAACAACGAGAGGCTACAGTTCTGTCACAGCTTTCTGAGAGGTAGCCAGATCTTCTTGATAATATAGCTTTATAATCTCTACTTGCCTGTGAGTTCTGTCTCTTCATGAATGGAGATGTATGATAAATCATGCATGGTCCTGTCTCTCTCTCTCCCCTCTCTCTCCTTAGTGGTGAAAATAAACACTCTCTTATACTTGTGTTCACTGCATGCTCATGCATTGCATTTGTAAACATTTGCATACATTTACAGTATAAATTATGTAGCTAAATGTATTTTCTAAGCAGCAGTTACATTTGGATTGCTGTTGTATATTTAGTTCTATTTTAGCTCTTCTGAGTAAGTTTTCTAGATGATTTTCATATGGCTTTGCTGTTTAGACGTAACCTAAGATCTCGACATATTTCAGTATATGAATTTCTTTTTCAATGCAAAAGTTATTAGAATGAAACAGGAAACTAATCCTTTATTCATAAAGTATGCACAGCAGCTGGGAGGTTCACTCTCTCATTCAAGGTATTCATCCCTGGGCCTTTCTGCTGAGACTGTCAGCAAGGGTGCAAGTTAGTGCCATGTGCTGTGATGGCAGTTTTGGGGATGAGGATTCCTTTCTATTAACAACTGCACTGAAGTCTTTCCACATAGGTAGTTGAATAACAGTCAACAGGTCATGACCTTGGTCTGGTTTGAACCAGTGACTTTAAAGGTGAAAGTCTGTGTGTAACCTGTTACCAAACACTTGAGCCAGTCCCTGCTGCAGTATTTTTTGAATGTCTTGAAATATATACATAATTTTTTTCAACTGACTATTGTCATTAGCTTTTTTTTCATCCCAAACAAGGTGTGATACTGGAAGGCTTCAGGATGACAAAGTAGCTTGGGTTTTTTTTTGCTCATGAGGATGTCTAGCACACATTGGCTACTAAATCAGTTTGTGAGGACATAGTAATTTTTGACAGAGTTCTATTAATACACCTTGAAGCTAAATGAGTTCTGTGAATCCCCAGTTTCAAGCTGTAGAATTCTGCCATAACTAGAAGAAAATATCTTGCTCTAGGCAGATTAATATTGAAAGCTTGTCAAAAAAAATTAACATTGAAAAGTAATTCATCTCTTCCTGTCATTTTTTGAGTATCTAGTCTAAACACCATTTGTAATCAGTAGATCCAAAGAGATGTTGTTTCCTTTGTTGTATTTCCTGATGTTAATAGGGATCCAGTTGAATATTTATATTTCCCTTTAATAAGTACATCCCAATGACTGATATTCAAGATGGTAATTCCTGTTCCTAGGAATTTGATAGATCTTCTAGATTACAGAAATTGCCATGGCTTACCAAACAACTTAATTTATGTCCCACAGGGACATTTAATTAAGGTAACTTGGCATTGTATATTAATAAATAACTAAAATGGGAACAAGAGAAGCTTTAAACAAACCATTTAGAGACGAATGACTGAATATTAAAAATATGCAAGGTTTAAGGAAACATTGACTGGGTGGAGAGAATGAGACAGCTCCACAAGCCTAAATTGCTTGATTGATGAGTGCATTTGATAAGTCCATGTAGGTTTCCCAGAAGTCCAAGGTAGGTATGTTGCCTTGACTGCTTTACTACATATGGCAGTTGGACAACTGAGAATATGGCCAGTCCTCAGAATTTCAGCTTACGCTCAGGAAGTCATTCCTGGCATAGTTCGGCAGGGCTAGATTCTTCCTGACTAGGCAACAGGTTGCTCAATCTTTTCTCTGTCCTGATATCTCTGAAAAGTTGGGGTATTGAGAAGCATCGGAGACTAATCAGAAGAACAACACATCCAAAATCTAAGGCACCTCTCTATGCAGTCTTCAAGTACTGCCTAATAATTAAAGAGAGTGTGCCCTACCTGGCAACATTCCCAAAACTTCCCATGATGCTAGTGTGCCTCTTGCTTGTTTTTGATGTGAGTTTGTTGTATTTATCCACACATTTATAAAAATAGTCTCCTGTCCTTTGCTCTAGGACAGGGATCGACAACCTTTGTCATGAGGCTTGCCAGGGTAAGCACCCTGATGGGTCGGGCCAGTTTGTTTACCTGCTGTGTCCACAGGTTCAGCCGATTGTGGCTCCCACTGGCCACAGTTCACCACTCCAGGCCAATGAGGGCTGTGGGCAGGGCCAGCTCCAGGCACCAACATAGCAAGCAGGTGCTTGGGGGTGGCCAACGGAAAGGGGCAGCACATCCGGCTCTTCGGCTGCAAGTCAGCAGTGGGTCCCTCTGTCCCTGCCGCCGAAGTGCCACCGATTGTGGCTTTTATTTTTTTTCCCCGCTGCTTGGAGTGGCAAAAATGCTGGAGCCAGCCCTGGCTGTGGAAATCGGCTTGAGGTAAGGGATGTGCTGGCCGCTACTGCCCCCATTGGCCTGGAATGGTGGGAGCCACAATTGGCCAAACCTGCAGATGTGGCAGGTAAACAAACCGACCCCGCCCAACAGGGTGTTTTCCCTGGTGGGCTGTGTGCCAAAGGTTGCCGATCCCTGCTCTAGGAGCTCCACAACACATTTAAAATTTACTGATAAAAGGACTCCCCCAGGGACTCATTTTGTGTAGAATTTAATATATAATCATCACCTAGGAAGTGAAGACATAGTTAAGATCTTATGACCTTCCAGTAAAGTCCTCCCAATCTCTCACAAATAGGGATTGGGAGGATGGAAAGGAAGGGTTATACTTGTTTTCTTCCTTTCTTTTTTCCCCTTTTTTTTCCTTAGTGTTCCTGAATCTTCCTCTTGGAGGAAGGTCTGTAAAAGTGAGTTATAAAATCTGTCCAACTACTGTGAGCTGATAGAGAACAGAAACCATGTAAAGAAGCAAATGGAAAAAAAATTAGATTTTAGAGGAGCTTCCAAACAAAGCTTACCAAAGGGTAATATTTTTTTAACTGTCAGGCTGAATTCTACTGTCCATTATTGAGATTTGTGTGCAACTCTGAGATCGATGGAATTACTCTTGATTTACATGGATGTAACAGATAGCAGAATCTGGATCATTGTGTTCAATTTCTGTGTTCACAAATGTAAAACAGCCTTAATAAGCCCATCTGCCTACCTACATGGCAACATGGTGAATTATTCAGGAATATGTAGCACAGTCAGAAAACAAATTTTACTGGTCTACAAATACATTGATTATGACATTGTCCATAGGTCTTTCATTGCTCTTATCTGCTGGTTATCTGGGTAATAGGTATCAAATTTTTACAATATGACCTGTCACATTGTGTTGGCTGTTTTACATCATGTCGTGTTTTAGCACATCAGTGTGTAAAAGGGTGCACTATAACACAGAGTAAGTGTATACGTATGTGTGTATATTTATGCCTGCTAAAAGGAACATACTCTGAAGATATCAGTAATTCCAGATGTACAGGGGTATACAAATCTTTGCTTTGTTTTACTTTTCAAAACTTGTAAGGAACTAATAGCTATAGCTCTGGTTTGAGACAGTATGCGCCTATGCTATACTTGTGTTAGCTTCCCAGAAACTGCTGGTCTACAACAATCTTCTTATTTCTGTCATGGCTGGAGGCTGACAATTATAGGCCTTCGTCCTGTATTGGCTTTTTGGCATTGTCAATGAGCTCCTCAAGGTTCCCCATGTGGAGCTCATTGCAATATTGGGTAAGTTGAGTGAAATGACATGCACAAACAGGGACTTCAAAGAGACTGTGACATAATATCTGTTGACTTTAACAAACAAATTCTTATTTAGAGTGGGATTTTCCATGCTTCATCTGCCAAAACATTTTTGTTATGTTTGAGCAAAATCAGCTCAGTCAATTTGAGTTATAAAAGCTTCCTACCCCCTCTCCCCACTCCTGTGCATTCTGAGAATATTTTTTTTTATGTTGCACTCAGTTTTTAAAAAGGCTGAATCTGTTAACTTTTTGTTTGGTATATGTCATTGAGTCCTAAGATTCAAGCCAATTTTGAAAAGAAATCAATTCAGTGGTTTTGTAAGTAGTATACAATGCACACATGTAAATACTAATTTAGCTGTGAAAATATTTGTCTCCCTGGTTAACCTGTATCCAACTGTTCTCCTTCCTCCCACTCAAGGTTGACGGGATATTGTGCTTGGCTGATATTCTCACAGATAGGACCCATTCTGAAGCCACTCGTGCAGAAGCAGCAGCAGTAATAGCACAAATCACATCTCCACATCTCACTTTCACTCAGCATCTCAGCAGCTTTCTGGAGAATATGGAGGAAATTGTCACAGCACTTGTCAGTAAGTAGACAGGGTTTGTTTTAAGCCTTTTCTGTTAGATTTACTGGAAAAGGAAAAGAAGCTTACGATGAAAGACAGACTTTCCTCCATTAGCAATGTTCTCTAAGAAGTATTTACCTTTCTTGCCACTATAACGTTCCACAGTAGAAATCTATGTGGATTAGCTCAGTTGTTTTAAATCCTGAAATTCTTCAATAGTTCTAACATTCTTGACTTTTAGCCAAAGTTCAAATACAATTTATTTGTGAAAATAGTAGCCATTTAAGGCCTAAAAAGTGGCCCTGGCTATCATCTCACCTGCACTGGTGTAAATCAGGAGTAACAATACAGGAGTCAGTGGAGAGCTATCAGTGTAAAACTGGTGAAAGTGAGTGGAATATCAAGCCCATTATCTTTTCTACAACTGTATGAAACTTTATACAAAACATTACTGTATAACTTGTTCTTGTGCATTAAAAAGTGGCCTTTTCATTAGGATCTCAGTCCATGCTAAGGCAAGAGGTGGAATGTAGTGGTGACAAGTACAACATAATGATGAAGACCAAAATGCATCCTCCAGTCAACAATGATATGCTACTACACATGACTGAGGTTTGCCTTTATCTGGGGTTAATGATGACGTTCTTGTAAATGAAGAAGCTAGTATCATGGTCTGAGATGTCATTCATATCTGTATTTAGTCTTTGCTAGGTAGGGGAACCTTTAGTTTTTAATGCTGTTTTCTAGCCTCTTCTGGTGCAAGACTCTCTTCCGAATAAGTGCTTCTTCCACTCCCTCCATATTAAAGATATAAATACTTATTCATCTTTAACAATCCATAGTTACATACACTAACAGATAGAATCATCATCTAACTGCATATGCAAGACCTGCAGAATAGATACATAGGTCTCTGCTCTATCCCACCAACACCCAGTCTACTCCACCTCTAATTTACTCAATCCCAGCCTGAAATGAAGTTATAGGGCAACACCTGGGGATGCTCCAATCAGAACTGTAACAAATTCAACAAAATCCAAGATGCAAGTAAACAGTTCATCACAAACATTGGCCTGTTGAGCAGCGGAAGCTGAAAGACACCTGTCCCTGGGGTTGGAATAATATGCCAGATGGAAAGTTATCCTAGATCTCATATATGGCAATCATACTATCTTGTCCAATACAGTGAGTATGAAACCTGCTAGACCTTATTTGATACTTTATACTGTTCAGTGTACTGTTCCAGACTGGGCCTCAGCATTGTCTGAAGATTAGAAGCCCATAGCACGCTTGCCCTGGAACCCGTACATTGTGTGTAGGGGAGGGACAGGAAGGGAGCTGGGGATGCATGAGAGTGTGGGGACATATCTTCAAAGAGCAAGGTAATCCAGCTTTCTCAGCTGTCAATTTTTGCTTTATATTCCACTTGTTGGGCTAACTTGCTAGCCGCCAACCAGTGTTTAAGCCCAGCAATCGTGGCCAGCCAGGAATATGCCAAAATGAATCAGTATTCCTCTGGGCAGAGTCATTGAGGAGAAGGCTATTTCCTTGATTGCCTCCACCAAATCATCAGTTGATGATGCACCAAGCCTAAGCAATATAAGCTTTAGGAATACAATGACTCAAATTTGGGAAAGTCTTTTCACCATCCAGTCATCAATTTCCTTGTAATATTTATAGCTGAGTAATTGAATGACTCTCTCTTCATATTTTTAATTTATAAAGCGCACTGAAATCAAATTGCTGGGTGACTCAGACCTAGTTAAAGTAAATGTGTACAGGAATTAAAAGGCACTTAGGAGGTTATGATGATGATAACTATGTCTGCAGCATTTTTTAAGATGTCTGCAAAATTTAAAAATATACAGGATTGTCTTAGATTATAAAAAAAAGTTTTAGAAACAGTAAGATAAATTGCAGAATTTTATTCTCATGGATCCATTAGTTTTACCCATCTGCTGACTGCATCTCATTTTGTTTAGTAATATAACATTTATCTTAAGTTTCTCCATTGGATGTTATTTGAGTGTGATAGCCTAGGTCACTAATTAAGTGAATGCTCCCAGAGACTTGTAGTCTAGATTTATCTTGCCATCTATACCTGCTTCAGTCCAGTCTGCAAAAATGCAAGTGGAAATGTCTGATATTAATTTCAGACAAATATTTAACTCGTATACAAACCTTTTCATGCTGGAGGAATAAATGATTTATTTTAATTAAATTATTTTCTGCATTTGTAGAATTGTGCCAAGAGGCCTCAACTGGTGAAGTTTTCCTTCTGGCTTCAGCAGCACTTGCCAATATTACGTTTTTTGACACAATGGCTTGTGAGATGTTGCTTCACTTGAATGCAATGAAAATTCTTCTAGCAGCTTGTGCTGACAAGCAGATCGTGGACACTCCATATTCTCGAGATCAGGTGAGTGGTTTTTGATAAAAATGTTATGTTTACACATGCCTATAGCAGTTCTTATTATAAAATGGCTCAATAGTTTCAATTCTAATGTCAGTTCTGGATGTGTTCAAAACTTCATTTGGTCCCATATTTTCCATGGTTGGTTTCTGCCCAAACTTTTCTTTTTCCTCTGTCTGTGTAATTTGAACAATATTGAACAAAGTTATTTTGAACATGGCTTTATCAAAAATGGCTGAGGTTTTATATTTGAAAGCATGTATATAATCCTGACTGGGAAAAGGGGCCTTTGCTTAGTGTGAAAACCATGTGTTTTGATTTAAGAAAATTATGGTTATTAGAAAATTTAATGCACAATAGAAAATCTCCATAAGCCTATAGGCCATCATTTAAACATAAATGCAAAACAATCTGTGTGCAGCTCTTTAAGGCTCAAATCCTTCAAGCACTTTTGTGTACGCTTGACTTTCTGCATGCATGTAGTCCTAATTACTCACCTACATGAATTTAAGCATGCATGTAAGTGTTTGTAGGATTGGAAAGTAAGAGTTTGCTAGTTCTACAGGCTAAATAAGCATCTGATTCATATAATAGGACTTGATCCAAAGCTCAACTAAGTAGCAAGTAGCTTAAACAAGTGAAGTAGGTTTTTTTCCCTTTTTTCCTTAAAGAAATCTAAGGAGTTAAATGCAAAGAAATGTGTTAGGCATAATTAATCACAAAGAGCTTATATATGCGCATGAGTCACTGGCCTGCATTAGGGTTGTTCGAGAAGGGTACTGCTTAAGTGAGAGCTGTAGTATGAATTCAGCCTCAATAAGATAAAGTACTTTTTAGAGCTCCCAATTTTCAGAGATGCACTCACTATTACTCATGTTAAGGGAGTACAGAATTATATCCTGTTTTGAGCCTGTCAGCTCTGCTAGCCAGTGTGGTAGAGGATGAGGCTCTAACCTCATCAGCTGTCTACCTTTTGTGGGCAATCTAGATACAGCAATGGGGTCAGATCCTCAGCCTCTGTTAAGTCAGTCTCCTTCATGCCACTGCAGCAGCACAAAGGTGACTTCAACCTGGCTAAAGACAGCAGCTCAGAATTGGGATGACATAGCCAACCCTCTGCCCTCCAATGTTGTACTTGGGATGGGAGTGGCACAGCAGAAGGACAGTGTTCTCCAGTGACCTTGGCTCTGGAGAGGCTCCAAAGTAGACATCATCTGATGCAGTAAAACACGTGATCATTGAGGCTGCTCTAACTTGCACCTGTGGCCATTTTATCATCACCAGAAGGAACTGAGAATGGTGGTAGAAAGGTGGTGTAAAATGTAAAAAGCCATAGATGCACCTTCCCTACTCTGGTATGCCAAGCCCTGCTCTGGTGCCCCTGAAGATCTAGGCTGTGGTGTTTGGCTTTACTGTATGCCCATTATTTACTATATGTAATTTGTGTGCTCTCGCTCCTTCTTTCGTATCCTCTCTAATTATTTGTCCTATGTCTCCTCCTACCAGTGGGCACAATTCTGTTCCCTTTGAATTCCATGGTAAAGTCACTGTTGACTTTGGGAGCCAGACTGGCCATTTTCTTCATAGTAGCATACATTCTACTAAAGAACAGGATATTGAATTAAACTAGAGTGCCTAGAGAAATCACCTCCCTATATAAAATAACCTCCTTTTAGCAATAACTGAAAAGGAACTTTTGAGTGTAAATGGTGAACTTGTGTGGAATAGTAACACAAACATCCCTGGGTTTATTGTTGTAAAATATCTATGCTGTCCATTCACACTGCTGGCCAATACTTCCTAGAGGAAACCAACTTGAGCATCACTCCTCTTAATAATAAATAAGATTGTCTTCCATTTTAGAGGTGCATGGATAACTTCCAGGATGCTAGAGTATCTTTAGTTCATTTTATGCCATTAGAAAACACTTTGTTTAAAAGATGTAAGTGAAGGGCCCCAGATTTTTGCAGGTATAAACCTAGGTAACTCATATAGGTAAGAGGCCACCTACATATACCTTTGCATATTCAGTTTAAAGCATTAAAAAGCACAAAACAGGTCTCCACTCCTCCAAAAAAAAAAAAAGTATTTCTATTTTCTGTCTCATCATAAAGCTCCATAGATCAAAAAACAGCATTTTCCCACAACTATCAGGGGATGCCAAGAAGAAACCATTTCCTGAGGCCTAAAGGACTGGTTCACAGGTATCCAGTCAGAAGCTATGCAGAAGCTGATCCATCCCACCACTCACAACAAAATTCCCACTTTCTCTCATCCCAAAACTAGAAGCGGGGTAAAGCATTACATTAAGAAGGAGAGGGAAAACTACTGTACCTCTCCAGTAGGAACAAGAGAGTTTGTATGCATTAGCATCTACCTTTTCATTATGAACAGTTATAAAATTGGCATTGGTGTTAATACAGATACCGATGACTGTTTAGTAAGTATCACGTTTCTTCATGTTCAGGGACCTCAACCTCCTCCTGACAGAGAAAGCTGGTACTCTGCTGCATCATGTTGCCTTCATGAATCTTTAGCACTGTCCGATACAGGAAGGTGTAATTGAAACTTTTGTGGGTCAGGGACTCCTCTCATTCCGTACATGGGGAGAAAATTATAAAATAAAATCTGTTCCTTCTGAATTCCCACTTATCTTGTCTCCTCAGTGATGCTAGCATTCTCACCTTACCTGTGAAGTTGTGGAACTACAGTCAGTTTTTGGTCTTACGTTATCCAGAGGAACAAAGACTTAATGTGCAGTGAACCTCAATTTTAAAGCAGTTATGTTTGTATTCCTGGTTTAATACTTCAGTAAGCCATATTCCTCAAATATTTATGGGAAGGAGAGCCTTTGACTCAGTCCTGGAGACCTATAGTTAGTTAGCTGTTCCTCCTGTTTTCCGCATAATCCTGATTTTTTTCCCCATTTTTGCAGCTCCTTGCTGGAGACTTGCAGGCTTTGATGAAATCATAGCCTATCTTTCTCTAGTTTCTAGATAATTTTTTCTGTCTCCTCCACCACTCACTCAGGGCATTTATTAAGTTTTCCTGTTGTGTTGGCCTTAGGGATAACCCGCCCCCCCTGCAATTTTAAGGTCAAAAGTAGAGGAGAGGCAGATGTTACCTTATGATCAAGGCCTGTAGGATGAGGTTTTCAAAGGGGTCTAAGAGTTAAGTGCCTAGCTCCCAATGAAAGCCAGTAGGAGTTGAGTGCCTAACTCAATTAGGATCCCTTGAAAATCCCACCCTTTATTACTGCATCAGAAATTATTGTTTTATAATCAGAGCTTCTTGAATATCAGTTGGTTCATTCTTCCTGTGGACTCCTTATCTAGGTTCTGCTCAGTAACCTCATGTTGGTGGCTTACCAGCTTGTTCTCAAGCTGCTGACCAGATGGCCTTGTGTTGGAAGCCAGCATGGGTCTGGATATGTTTGCCTTAGAATTATTAAGAACAGGGGACTTGAGGTGGAGGAATTTGGGCAATGAAGCACTGTATTCCATATTGGGTGCCTTCCACTTCAGTTTGACATGACTATGTCAAAAATCATGCAGGGAGAACAAGATAAAATGGTGCAGGGGGAATGGAGGCCGTGAAGACTTTATCTCCATCCTAAGGCTTTGGTGCTGTTGGCAGAGAAAAGGTGGGGTCAGGAAACAAAGGTCTCCCCCTGCCATTGCTACCTCTTACTGAAATCCTAGCTGAGACGGGAGAAAAGATCCCTTGCCCTGATGCCTCACAACCACTAGTGCAGTGTCTCTGCTAGAGAAGGTCCAGGGGTAGGAAGCAAGAGCTCCTGCTCTACTTGAGACATCCATGTTTTAACATTTCGGGCTAAGTCACTTGGTCAGTGTCATGCAGCCAGCTAGTTAACATAGTAAGGAACAGAAACCAGGTCTCCTAACTCTCCCAGGCTCTCCCCCGTTCCTTTTATGATCAAAAGCAGGGAGGTGACCGATCCTTCTGACAAAATTAAAGTCTATGTTTAAGCATATGATCAGCCACGTTCTCTGTGAATGCCAATATCTTGTCATACACTGTGTAAGTACTTGGTAGTATGCACCTACCCTTGTACACTGCGGTGCTAAAAGTTATGTATCAAAGATCTCTTAAATACTTTCTGTTAATGAGACGCTATATAAAAATTACAGCTAGATCTGAACTTTCTTGCTTTTATGACTTTTGGTTTTTGATGTCCCATTTTCTACTCTTGCTTAGTACTTCACACAGCCTGTCTGTGGTTGGACTACTCTGGGTGAAGGAACTTTCAAATATGCTCTGTGACCAGATAATATAATACACTAAACATTCTGGCATGACACTGTCACTTATACTAGTGACAGGACTCACATTAAGAAAACGAATTCATATGCCTTGCTGCATAGTGAGTGGTGAGGTAACCTCTGGTGTCTATTAACAAGGAAAAAAGATAAGTTATGGTAATTTAAATTCCACAAAATACCTAGGAAATTAAACAAGAAGCCATGGTTGCCAATAATAGATATAAAAATAAGAGCAAGGCCACAAGTTGGGGAACTCTTAACAATGCCATTATATTACTTGTATCCTAATTAGTTTTCTATAAGAGACTATAATAACTTCCCCACAGGAGCTCCCCCCCTCTTTTTTAAAAACGCCCTCTGATCTCTGCACTTCCATGCCAAATTAGGTTATTTGAACATTGGAAAAGGAGGCAGATAACTATGTTTTGACACTCCATGAGAAACTTATGTAAGAATATAAATGTGTGTGAAAATCAGCTTTGGCAAGCATAGTGGAGTCAAAATAATGGAGACATAAACTCCCGGGGTCCTTTCTCAACCAAAATGATCATTATGTCCAGCCTTTGGTCCAGTACTTGGGAGTTAGAAGCATGCAAGACAGGCAGCATGTTGCAGTGGATAAGGCACCAGCCAGAATCAGAAGACCTGGGGCAAAATCCTGGCCCCATTGAAATCAATCACAAAACTTCCATTGACTTCACTAGGGCCAGAATTTCAGCCCTGGAATCTACTCCTGACTCTATTTATTTGATGTCACCTTGGGCTAATAATTTAACTTCTCTGTGCTTTTCTTTTGCCATCTGTAAAGTGGGGCAAACAGTATTTACTCATTGATGTATGGCATCTATGGATGGAAAATGCTATATCATTGTTGCAGTTTTTATTTATTATTACTGCTTGCTGACTCTGCCCTTGCCTTCCACCTTGTCAGCTGATGCAGAAAGTGCAGCTTCTTGTCTGCTGTAGAAACTGGAAATGATAAAGATAGGCTATGGGTTTTAGGGTAGTTTATAAATTTGTAAGACCGAAAACAAGGCAGACACAAATACGTAAGAGTGCTTCTTCCATCTGGTTCTCTTCAGTCTGGCAGGAAGCAATAAAAATAGATTTCATACAATATAATAGATCTCAAACTGCTGCAGAATTTTGATATTTCACGACACCTTTTCCCTCTAAATAAATATCACAACATATGGCTAGGTGGTGATCTCAGGCACTGCTGTCAGCAACGGGTGCTGCATAAACTCTGCAAATTCCCTAATCCCTCCCTGAGTCACAATTCCACTCCTGCATCTTTCTTGCTCCCGGTGGAGTAGTAATTTACTGCTGGTATAGACACCAATAAATTACTACTCTCACTCACTCAGCTACTCTGGCCAGCAATTGAGAGGCTTAGCTCTGCCCACGCTCCATTCCCCTGCCCACCTTCTCCAGGGAGGGAGTAAGCATTCACGCACCATGCTTACTTCTAGTCACTCAGACAAAAAGTCCAGGTAGCCTAGGTAGGCAAGTAAGGGGGATTTCTACACCTGTACACTGTCTTCTAGTCCTAGTTACAGGCTAGTCCTGTGTTTAATTCTTTAAAATATTGATATAGAGTGTGGAAAAATATGAGTAAATAGAAATATTCAGTGTCTCCTTTACTCCAGAGGTGAGATGTTTATTTTGTCTTAATCCCTCATGCTGAATCTTATGGTTCCCAGAAGAATTCCTCTTGCATCTCCCTGAGACCATCTGCCACAACATCTCCTGCCTCCAACTGCTGCTGTGACATTGCCTGTTACTAACCAGTAAGATAGTAGAAAGAAAATGATTGTCATACACACAGCTGGGTGCTGCTTCCAGACCTAAAAGAACAGGGAAGAAGGGAAAGGGATTCCCATCCTATGTTGTGTCCTGAATACCAAACATGCTGTGCTGGCTCATATAGTATTGAATCTTCTTCCTTCATATAGTACCAGAGGAAGTTCACTCTTGTTCTTTAGAGGTTTCTTAGGACACTTGACGCACCTCTTAGTTGTCTAAAAGGTCTTGCTCCATAAGTCTGATATCTGCTGTCAGCCTTTGATGGGGGGGAAAAAAAAGGTCTCCATATGCTGCCTCCAGGTAGGTTGACTTTGCTTTGATGTTTTTAATTTACATAAGGAAATAAAGAAATCTAATAAACTCCATATTGCTTCTTGCAAGTGGCCAGACATGCCTTTAACCCTGCAGACGGGTGTCTGGAACTTTGAAAACTCTTTCTGGCTTATCTTCATTTGATTCATTTAAGTGAAACAATATGCACACTCATAATGTGTAGCAGAAATTAATTTTACTTAGCGATGAACCAGCCTTAAATTAGTAATTAACTAAGAAGATTAGTGGTTCCATATTGATCTTCTTTGCCACTCAGTTTAATGATTTGGTCATTTTCATTTTGAGCTTGAATTTTTCTACTTATATCAGCAGTATCAGTAAAAATTTATGAAACATGGTGACCTTAGCAACAATAAAGATCATGCCTCTCATCTGTACAGGGCAAGACTCACAAAATGAGGATACTGATCATTGAAGAGCAGGTCATAACTGGGAGGATATCTTTTATTCCACTGGGCCCCAAAATGTACCTATATTGCCCTCTAATGCCTGTCCAGTCTCCCTCTATTTCTTCATCTTTCCCTTGCTAGCATCTTCACTGTTTCTGATAGCTAGAATTTCTTGGCAGCAGAACTGACCAGTAACTGCTGATAGTCGGGGGCAGAGAGAGGGTAGAGGCTTCAGCAGATGTTACTGAGCATGCTCAGTCTGTGTGAGCATGCTTAGTAAAAGCCAAGCAGCAGCTCTGTGGGGCACCTGACCGCGCGTGTCTCCCATATCACCTCTGCTAGGTAGCCTTTAGTCTCCGTTGTGGACTGAGTTTTCCCAAACAGTAAACAAACCTTCTGGTTATTTAATCCTTTTGACACACTTTGGGTTTACAATGAGGACATTCACTTTGCATTGCCTTTTTAGCCTGTAAATGAATTTTTAATCTGGTCCTAGCAATAACACAAATACTGTTTGGTACTTTCATTCACTATTAGTTAAACATGCTAATAAATCAACATTTGTAATTTAAAACAAGACACATTATCATAGTCTTTTGTGGTTATGGTCTCCTTGCAATATAATTTCTTCAAGCTGACACATCTCCATTCACAATATCTAATGAAAATTTCTTTAAAGACCTTTAATTAACTTTATAGTTTCCTCAAATTTCAATCAGTCTTTTCTTTACAGAAGATTGCTTTCCCAGAAGTGTTTTATTTCTGTAATGTACCACTGACTCTAAGAGAACATGACTTAACATCATTCCATATTTCAGTGTCAACCAGATCACAAAAAAAACCAAAAAGGGAGTTCATCTTTTACAAATTCAGTCAGAGTTTGTGGTTGGTTAGGCTATTCTTTTTTGGGGCTAAAAACGCCTCTGTTTTTCTTTACTGTCAGATGACATAATCTGTAATGTACAAATGCTGCCAATTAATATTAAAACAAAAAAATGTAGGTGAAATATCTGTCTAGCTGGTTCTTATCTTCTATCTGTGAGGTTCTTGTAAATTTAGATGGTTTCTATTAGATTTTATATATGCGCTGTGAGATATTGAGAGGTGAATTTTATAAATCCATAAGACTAACATGATGTGGCAACAACTGTAAAGATATGAAACATATATTTATTATTAAGCTATATAAGATTTAAAGAGAAGAGACTTCTCATAGAGTTTTAAAAATACATTGCAGACCTCCTAAGTCACTAATACATTTGTTTAGAGCCTGTTTTTTTCCGTGGTGCTAAGCACCCAGAATTCTTAGTGCTCAGCATCTCTGAAAATTAGCTTTTAGGCCTCAATTTAACAAAACATTAACTCACATAACTTTAAGCATGTGAGGAATCCCATTGGCGCCAATGGAACTATTCCCATACTTAAGTGCTTTGGCTCAGGACCTTTAAGGGAAATGCTTAAAGTTCTATTCTGAAAAGTCTCTCTGTAAAAGTGGCATGGTGGGTCTCCCTGATTCTGTGATTGTCATTGTGCTGTAGACAACACCATTATAATTTCATGATAACAAGTAAAATTTTGATTCCCCTGCACCAAGGCATAGCCCCATAGTATTAGAACTAAATGAGAATCTCATTCAGTAGTTGACAGCCTGTGACACGTACCTGAACAACTCTGATTTCATGTAGTGGAACAAATACTTGCTGATCAGTTTATCTATCAGTCTGATCTGTATTTCTAGGGTGCCCATCACCATTAGGTTTGTGTGAAGTAATAGTTAAATGATCCCTAAAGTTAATGACTGTATCCGTATTTTAAGATAATACCTTGGGCTGGAGGCTCACATAGTTTCCTGTTGCCTGCTACTGTAATTCTGAGCTTAAGTAAAGTGTTTCAGCTGTTGAAGCTGAGGTATGCATAGCAAATACAACAGGGGGAAATACATCAGAAGACACAGTATAAAGACTGCATTTTTGACCAAAGAGAGACTGTTAATAAATGCAAAGAACGATACAATATGAAAAGTAGTTAACGGCACATGTGGATTACTTGATATTCTTACCTCAATATTGTAACTATTTAAATTGGTTTTAAGGAAAAAAAAAAGCACCCAAAGGTCTTTATTCAATTTGTAGATTAATGGCTTCAAAATTTCATTTTGGAACATGAAGCTGCTTTTGATTTATAGGAGCATCAAAAAGAATCTTAAATCACAAAACCTATGTCTCTTTTTCTTTTTTCCTCTTTTTCTTTTCTTTTCTTTCTACTTCTAGAACTTAAAAATGGCTGTACTGATTTAAATCAAATTTGGCCTGAAATACTAAGTTGCTGCATGAAGTCAAGTTTCTTTCTGAACTGTGAGCCCTTCGGAAATAGTTTCCAATCAAAATTAGTGATAGATGGATGTAAAAAGCTTCAGAGGTTTGGATAATTTTCCAGCAGCTGGAATACTTATTCAGATTCTTCTTGTGCTTATCCCAGTCTGTTCCATTTGAAAAGCTGGAAATCATCTGAAAAGAGAGTCTCTAGAAATTTCCAGAAATTCCTAGTGTAGGTAGCATTGCTACAGCACGAAAATAGCCTCTCTCAGAGTATTTTAGTACTTGTGCTTCCAGCCCAAACCAGGCAATTCAGAGATGTTTGAAAATCCCAAAGCAGGGTAACCCATTGGCTTCAAACCTCAGACTTTTTTTTTTTTGTTCAATTATAGTTTGGCTTTATTCTTACCTTATCCACGCTGCTTTGCCCATCCTTAAATCTGACTATGTACTGTAACTGCTACTACTCGTTAAAATACCAATTACAGATAAGAAAGAAACAAATATGATTTGCATCATTTGTAGGTACAATGGTAATGAGAATCCTAGCATTTGGATACTTGAATACTTCTAAGGAATTGATGAAGTGTGAAGTTGGCTGAAATTTAGGAATTGAGGAGCTGGTCTTGGGCCCAATGGAGACGTGGCTGTAAACCACCTTTCCCTTTCCCTGATCCTGCTCTCTGGGTGCCACTTCACACTCCCCAGAGTAATTTAGAGCCTCATAGGGAATAGGAAGTATCATTGTAGGAGATTTGTCATAAATCCTCTCCCCACACCCCTACCCAATCTGTGATTTATTGTTGTGGCTAGTACTTTGTGGGCAATGTAGTGCAATTGTTACATGCTTATTGAAGAGTGTCAGATACCTGTTTATACTGGGTAGAGTGTTACTGGGAGCTAGATGGTTATTCTTGATATCAGCCCTCCACTGCTGTAAAGGTGATATGCTATAAAACCACAAGAATCCTGAGCAAAGATAAGTTCCTCTTGAAATCCTTGAGATACTTTTCAAATATCCAAAAACTGCTGCTGATTTTCTCTCTACCAGGAAGTATATAAATAATTCATTTTCCCTCCTGCTATTCTAAGGAAGATGAGTTGGTGTTCCCAATGGTGAGAGAATTTGATACAGAATAATGGTTCCTGAGCCAATGAGAGAGTGTATTAGTCTTTTTTTTCCTGTTCTTTTTAGTTATTGTGTTTTGCTCTAAAATCCATACTATACCAAGTGTACTCTTGGTGATCTATTAAAAATTCAGATAACATTTTCAGCTGCTGCAGCAATGATTGTGAAGATGTGTTTTTTTTGAATGTATATGTTGTGCCCATCACTAAAAATTTAACTTGTCTTTCCTCTCTCAATCCCCCCCACCCCCTTACTATAGATACAAGTGTCTTGGGTGCTAGATTACCAGAAGTTTATGCAAAACACAACCCAGTTATTTTGGTCTGGAAATGAATGTAGATTTGTCTGAGGACTTGTGTACATCTTCAGTCACCAAAGAATGACGTACTGGGAAGTGATACTGCAAGCTCTCTCACTCTGCTCCACCAATATGCCCCAGCCTTTATCTGGATGGCCCACAACTAGGAGTTGAGATGGTTTTCTTTCCCTGCACATTCATGGCCTCTTTGCAGAGAATGCTAAGAAGAGTGTCATTGCTTATTTTGTGGTAGAGGTTTTGTTAATGCAGCTGCCTTTTCATGAACTCAGCACACTCCACTGGATAGCCATTGGGTAGTAACAGCTTACAGTCACAACAGCACTGGAGTAGATTTTAACTGGCGACTCTGAGGTGAAATGGTCTATCTATTCCATTATCAGTCCTTTGATTCTTTAAGCAATTCAGTTCCTCCTATCAAGACAGTCCAAAAAAGGTTCAAAGAAATGTGGCTTCCTCTAGACATGGGAGTATTCGAAGGCCAATGAGCAAACAGTGTATTTTGTGGCCAGTGCCCTTCCCTGACACCTTATGGTTAAGGTTGATATGTTTATTGACAGCTTTCCTAGAGATATTATGTCTAGGAATTACACTGTAGTACTGGAAATCCTGATTGGCTTGAGCTGTGACTTTCCCAATGGTCCTTGTCATAAACTGATAGTTAAGAGTTAATGGAACAGAAGTACTTCATATCTCTTTTGCCTGTAAAGGGTTAACAAGATCAGTGAGCCAGGCTGTCACCTGACCAGAGGACCAATCAGGGGACAGGATACTTTCAAATCTTGAGGGAGGGAAGTTTTTGTGTGTGCTGTTAGATTTTGGTGGTTGTTCACTCTGGGGGCTCAGAGGGACCAGACATGCCACCAGGTTTCTCTCCAATCTCCCTGATACAGGTTCATATAGATTCAAAATAGTAAGTACTAGGTAGATAAAGCGAGTTAGGCTTATGTTTGTTTTCTTTATTTGCAAATGTATATTTGGCTGGAAGGAGTTCAAATTTGTATTTTGCTGAAAGGATTTTAATTTGTACTTGTATACTTAGACTGGGAGGGTATTCCCAGTGTCTATAGCTGAAAGACCCTGTAACATATTCCATCTTAATTTTACAAAGATAATATTTACTGTTTTTTCTTTCTTTAATTAAAAGCTTTTCTTGTTTAAGAATCTGATTTTTTTTTATTCTGGTGAGACCCCAGGGGACTGGGTCTGGATTCACCAGGGAATTGGTGGGGAGAAAGGAGGGAAGGGGGAGAGAGAGGTTATTTTCTCTCTGTGTTAGGATTACTCACTCTCTCAGGGAGAGAGAAGGAGGGGGGAAGGTGGATTTTCCTCTCTGTTTTAAGATTCAAGGAGTTTGAATCACAGTAATCTTCCAGGGTAACGCAGGGAGGGGAAGCCTGGGAGAGGCAACGGTGAGGGAAAGTGTTTACTTTCCTTGTGTTAAGATCCAGAGGGACTGGGTCTTGGGGGTCCCTGGGCAAGGTTTTGGGGGGACCAGAGTGTACCAAGCACTGGAATTCCTGGTTGGTGGCAGCGCTACAAGTACTAAGCTGGTAACTGAGCTTAGAGGAATTCATGCTGGTACCCCATCTTTTGGACTCTAAGGTTCAGAGTGGGGGTTTATACCATGACAGTCCTATAGATCTTGAGCATAGGCAGATAGTGAGAATGTGGTCTGTGTTCCGTTTTCATAGGTGTCCTATGACACAGAATTCATTGGTTGCTAAAGGATCCAGACAAATTTCAGATTTGCAGCAAAGGAGACTTAGGTTAAATATTAGAAAAAAACTTCCTAACTATAACAGTAGTTAAACTCTGGAATATGCTTCCTGGGGAAATTGTGGAATGCCCATCATTGGAGCTTTTTAAGAAAAGGCTGGATATGTCAGGGTTTATTTGATCCTATCTCAGTACAGGAGGCTGGACTTGATGACTTCTTGAGGTCTCTTCCAGCCTTACATTTCTATAAGTCTATGAAAAAGAGAGACATTTTCCTCAAAATGATGATAATTAGGCTGTGTCTACAGATAGAATTGTGTTTTCGCCAGGAGAGTCCATTTTTAGTCTCTCCATTGTATGAATCTTTCTGTGAGAGATAAGAGTTGTACTTATACTAAGCTGGTAATACCAATAAGTATATGCTATGTAAGAATAAGTACAAACACTCAGAGTAGTGTCTTCTCTCAGTTAATCTGTATTCTATGTTGCTTGTGAATGTAGTTTACATTACAAAAAGGTATGACTCATTTTTCCACTGAAAAATTCTGCTCACTTTGTGTGAAATAATCTGAATTCTTCTCATGCTGTCAGATGGTGCTTAGAGCACCACCATCCCTGTCTATCCTGCACCATTCTTGCATGTTCTCTTATGATAAGTCCTGTAAGTTTTCCTTCTCCAACTAGTGTCTTAATGAAGAGATTTTTTTCAGTTGACCCCTTTGTCATGTTCTTCCTGTTGCCCAATGGCATGACCTGCCATCCTCGGTGCTGTTGGACATGTGTTAAGCATGAAGCCAGATATTTCCATCTTCCTTTTCTGGAAAAGTACTGTATATTCAAAGAAAGCATACCTGTCTTGATTGAGCTGAAATACATCCCTCGCTCAAATAATTTCTTGTATAAAAAGATACACATTTTTACATATAAAAATACTTATTAGATAAAATAACTTGCAGACGAAATAATTGGCGTGTATTCAAATTGTGGTTAATTGAATTCATCTATCACTTAGAGAGCCACATGGGGTACTGACTCTACATAGAGGAAGTAATTTTTGTTAACAGGATATAATTTAGAATGAAAAAATATATACACGCTGCTTGAAACTCTGTTAATTATTAACATGGAATAAATACCTAGACATATATTGAGTTTCCATTTTTCTACCTGTCACTCTTTAGAGATTCATCAGCTTATTTTCATTCTAAGTAAGTGAATTTATTCAGAGAGATGACACTGTAACACTGCCTTGGAAAGTGGAAGGCCTTTATGTCAGAGTACAAAAATTAGTCACCTTTGTTACTATAATGGCAGAGTGAGATCAACATTAATGGTAATTTGTTCTCATGCGTGTTACATCTGTCAAGGAAGTTTGTTTGCGAACACAAATCCTACAACCAAAAGCTGTTAGCCAAATGTATCCTCCTTTCCTCCATTATTCCTCAAGCAGATCAACAGCATCAAGCTAGAATAAGGAAAAAAAAGACAAAAGAAAATCCTTTTAATGCAATTATTTATTTGTTTTGTAATTTACATATAATATTGGTTATTCACAATCCCTTTACACAGTAATGTCAACAACATATATGGTTCTTTGCATGCAGCAAGCTATGCAGGGAGTTATGTTAATGTTAAATAACAATATCTTTGCATGTGACCCTGAAGCACTGCATCAACAAAACCAGTATAGTGTAGTGGATTAGGAGCTAGCTGTTTGAGTTCTAATCCGACTTCTATCGATGAATTGTCATATGGCCAAAGACAAATTGCTTTGGACCTGATTTTGAGAAGCATTGAAGACCACAACTCCTATTGTGCTTGCTCATCAGTCCTTCCAATCAGGTCCCTAATTTCTGTCACATTCCAGGGTGCAATCATACCAGTGAGGGTTGTCAGCACCTATCCTGAATGCATGGGTGCTTCACAATGTTTTGCTGTTGTACCTCCCAATCTGGGCCTCTCACAAACAGGATGCAGGTCACATACGAGTGTGTGTGTATAGCTGCAGCCCTGGTCCAGTAGTTCTGACCCCAGCAGTCTGTCAGCAACACTTCAGTCACACTCTGGCTTCCACTAGCTTTGGTTGCTACTTGCAGGGTGACTTCATGCACTTCCAGTTCTCAAATTTCCCCCAAACATGTATCTGCATTGTACAGCCCTCCCCAGGCAATTCAGATATTAGAGGTCTGTTGTCCCTGTAAACAGTCAACATTCAACTGTTTGCTACTTTAACTGGAGTTACCCTAACAGTTTGGTTTAACTACAACACTAGATTAGTCTTGATTTTTTTTTTAAAGTTTTTAACTATATAGAGATTAAGTATGTGTAAGTATAAGGTATTAAAGTCAGAAGCGATTACAAGAGAAATAAGGATAAAACACTTTCTAGTAGCTAAAACTTTAAAAAGTTAGATTTGGCTCAAGGTAAAAAATCCTTATCACGTATTCCCACCAACATTGATGACACAAACTCTCATCAGAATCCCCATGCAAAGTCAAAGGGTTGCTTCCTTTGTGTTCTTAGGTGAGAGGGAGCGATAGCTTGGGGTATTTTTGCCCCTCAGTTTTATAGTCTAGTCACCTTTTGAAAGGCATTTTCTGAGGGCTACCCTAGATACAGTTAATTCCCGCTGTGAAGCTGGAGACATGGAGTCTTGTGACAAAAGAGGTTCCATGTTGTTGATTGCAAAAATGCAGATCTCTCTGTTCCTGCCTCTCTTCCTTGCCAAAGAATGGCCACTTGCTAGGTGATAGCTAATCAACTGACACCTGGAAGGAGGCATTAACTTTTCCTTTGTCTTTGAGAAATTGGTTTACTCACTTCCCAGACTTGTCTGGTAAACACACTGTAGTCATAATTTCAGTTTTTGTTCAGAACTCTTAATATGAATTTTGTACATACTTTCCACAAGAATATTAATCAGTGTTACCAGTTTTTAAATGATGCATCTTGAGGCATATTTTGCATAAATATTATTACAAGAAGGTGTAGGGTATGAATACCTGATTGAGAAGCACTGAAGACCCACAACTATTGTGGTTGCTCAGCAGCTCTGCCAATCAGGTCCTTAATTTGTTTCCTCAGCTGAAAAATGTGACTGTGGCACCAATTCAGGAAAACATTTAAGCATGTGTTTAAGTCCATCTCTGTTCAGGACAACACCTGAGTGCATGCTAAATCCTACTTATGTGTTGTCCTTGAATAGGTATACTTTCCAGAATCAGGGCCCAAAATACCAACCTCCCAAGAGGGTTCTGAGGATTAATCAGTGTTTCTATCATTGCTTTGAAGATTAAAACTAACTTCTAAATAATAGTATTGCTTGGATATACACTGAAGTTCTCAGTACTTACTAAATAGGAGTTGTGTCTGAATTTGAGTATGGAATTCAGGATTTGTACTTAAATGAAGACTGCGAGAGGCTCAATTGTTTGTAGCTGTTGAGTCCCTTTATGATGAATTAGCAGCGTAAAGGGACTTCCATAAAGCATGCAAATCTTGCCACCAAGGAAATCCTCTGTTGTATGAGTAATGGATCCACAACCTCCATCTGGCAACCCCCGGTACATGTTGGTGGCATGGCTGGGGGAAAGGAGACATACACTCCAGCTACTCTTGAATGTTATTAACAGCTGAGTGTAAGATAAGGCAACCTCAGAGCATGGAGAAGTGATAATAAAATGTTAGCACACAAGGATAGTTTTTTATTCTACTCTATTGTTCTGGTTATACTATCTTATTTAGTATATGAAATAGTGAGTATACAATTTCTAAATTGTAACATTATATTTTATGTTCTATTCTTTCATTAATGCAGGTTGTGACAATATTAGCAAACATGTCTGTGCTGGACCAGTGTGCTTCAGAAATAATCCAAGGAAATGGTATGTATTTGAGCTGAGTTAATGATGTATTTGTATGTATGGAATGCATGTGAGAAAAGGAGAGAGCTTGAGAGGTGACCTGTGTTAATCACAGGGCAACATGATCTATGGATGCAATCCAATGCAAATTAAGCCTGTTGTTTGCTATAATTCTTTGTGGAATCTGCATCTGCTGGCCAATACATGTTGATGAGGAACACAAAGTGAAGTCTCGGAATGGCCTTGTAATTGAAATACGCTGCCATTCTACAATGTAGAGGTATCTGAGCCTCTAGCTATTATCTTTGGAAAGTCATGGGAGACAGGAGGGATTCCAGAAGACTGGAAAAGGGCAAATATAGTGCCCATCTATAAAAAGGGAAATAAAAACAACCCAGGAAACTACAGACTAGTTAGTTTAACTTCTGTGCCAGAGAAGATAATGGAGCAAGTAATTAAAGAAATCATCTGCAAACACTTGGAAGGTGGTAAGGTGATAGGGAATAGCCAGCATGGATTTGTAAAGAACAAATCGTGTCAAACCAATCTGATAGCTTTCTTTGATAGGATAACGAGTCTTGTGGATAAGGGAGAAGCGGTGGATGTGGTATACCTAGACTTTAGAAAGGCATTTGATATGGTCTCGCATGATATCCTTATTGATAAACTAGGCAAATACAATTTAGATGGGGCTACTATAAGGTGGGTGCATAACTGGCTGGATAATCATACTCAGAGAGTAGTTATTAATGGCTCCCAATCCTGCTGGAAAGGTATAACAAGTGGGGTTCTGCAGGGGTCTGTTTTGGGACTGGCTCTGTTCAATATATTCATCAACAACTTAGATGTTGGCATAGAAAATACGCTTATTAAGTTTGCAGACGATACCAAAATGGGAGGGATTGCAACTGCTTTGGAGGACAGGATCAAAATTCAAAATGATCTGGACAAATTGGAGAAATGATCTGAGGTAAACCGGATGAAGTTCAATAAAGACAAATGCAAAGAGCTCCACTTAGGAAGGAACAATCAGTTTCACACATACAGAATGGGATGAGACTGTCTAGGAAGGAGTATGGCAGAAAGAGATCTAGGGGTCATAGTGGACCACAAGCTAAATGAGTTAACAGTGTGATACTGTTGCAAAAAAAGCAAACATGATTCTGGGATGCATTAACAAGTGTGTTGTAAACAAGACATGAGAAGTCATTCTTCCGCTTTACTCTGTGCTGGTTAGGCCTCAACTGGAGTATTGTGTCCAGTTCTGGGCACCGCATTTCAAGAAAGATGTGGAGAAATTGGAGAGGGTCCAGAGAAGAGCAACAAGAATGATTAAAGGTCTTTAGAACATGACTTATGAAGGAAGGCTGAAGGAATTGGGTTTGTTTAGTTTGAAAAAGAGAAGACTGAGAGGGGACCTGATAGCAGTTTTCAGGTATCTAAAAGGGTGTCATCAGGAGGAGGGAGAAAACTTGTTCACCTTAGCCTCTAATGATAGAACAAGAAGCAATGGGCTTAAACTGCAACAAGGGAGATTTAGGTTGGACATTAGGAAAAAGTTCCTAACTGTCAGGGTAGTTAAACACTGGAATAGATTGCCTAGGGAAGTTGTGGAATCTCCATCTCTGGAGATATTTAAGAGTAGGTTAGATAAATGTCTATTAGGGATGTTCTAGACAGTGTTTGGTCCTGCCATGAGGGCAGGGGACTGGACTCAATGACCTCTCGAGGTCCCTTCCAGTCCTACAGTCTATGAATCTATAAACGTGATTTAGAAGTCTTCAAATACATAGCCATCCTGCTGATTTAATATTTGTAGTTCACATCATTACCCGCAGATGTATGCTGAGGCAATTTGAAGCATTGTGATAGTGACATTTGTTTCCATAAATTAAGACTTAAAATGTTTGAGAAGACCTGTGATTCTCATAAATCAGATTACATCATCTATGTATTGAGCTTTGTACATTAGAATCCTGCATTGTTTCATCAAACTGTATAATGCTATAATAAGACATTACTGCTCCAAAATGTACAAACAGCAAAAGCAATGCTTTCCCATAGCCATTTAATTATATTTTTGGCAAAACTTAGTTATTTGGGAAGTGTGCATTTTAGATTTGAATCTGACCAACAGGGAGGAATTGATTGCAAATCTGAAGGTGGAAGGCAGTTTGAGTGAAAGTCATCATGAAATGATAGGATTTCATTATTCTAAAGAAAGCGCAGCAGAATAAGGACAATGGATTTCAAAAAAAGCAGACTAACAAACTGAGAACTGGTAGGTAAGGTCCCATGGAAAGAAAATTTAAGGGATAAAGATAGGTACCATATACTTAGTGGGGAAGGAAAGTTACTAAGTGATATCAAAAAGACTTACGGGGTTTTGCTTCAGTCTCCACTAAAAATTGTGACTAGATACTCCAGTGCAATTAATGTTAAGAAAAATGGGGAAGGAACGTAAGCCAAAATGAGGAAAGAACAAGGTTAAAGACTTTTTATATAAGTTGTATACATTCAAGTCAGGCCCTGATGAAATGAAGTGGTTAGGATACTTAAAGAACTAGCTGGAGCAGTCTCAAAAAAAAAACAACAAAAAACGAAAAACTAATGTTCCTGAAAACTCCTGGAGGATGGGTGAGGTCCCAGAGGACTGGAGAAAGGCAAAACTTAGGGCCTGCCTTTAAAAAGAGGAACAAAGAGGACCCAGGGAATTAGATCAGTCTGCCTAACTTTGATTCTTGGAAAGATACTAGAACAACTTATTAAACAATCAAGTTGTATGCGCCTAGAGGATTATAGTGTTGTAAGAAATAGCCAGCATAGATTTGTCAAGGACAAATCATTCCACACCAACTTAATTTCCTTCTATGACTGGTTTACTGGCCTAGAGATAGGGTGGATGCAGTAGATTTGATATCTCTTGATTTTAAGTAAGGCTTTTGACAGTCCCCATGACATTTTCTCATAAGCAAACTAAGGAAATGTGGTCTAGAGGAAATTACTATAAGATAGATGCACAACTGGTGGAAAGACTTCTCAAAAAGTAGTTAATGGTTTGCCGTCAAACTGGGAGGGATATCTATTGGGGTGCAACAGGGATCAATCTTGTGTCCAGTACTAGTCAATATTTTCATTAATGACTTGGATAATGGAATGGAGAATATGCTTATAAAAATTGTAGAAGACACCAAGCTGAGAGTGGTTGCAAATACTTTGGAAGACAGAATTAGAATTCAAAGCAACCTTGAAAATTGGAGAATTGGTCTGAATTTAACAAGAAGAAGTTTAACAAAGTGCTTCCATTAAAAAGGAAAAAAATCAAATGCCCAATTACAAGATGGGAATAGACTAGGCAGTATTACTGTTGAAAAGGATCTGGGGCATTGGTGGATCACAAATTGAATGAGTCGAAAATGTGTTGCAGTTGCAAAAAAGCTCATATCATTCTGAGGTGTATTGTATTTAAGACACAGAAGGTAATTGTCCTGCTAAGGCCTCTGCAGGAGTACTGTGTCCAGTTCTGGGAATTACACTTCAGGAAAGATGTGGGCAAATGGGCAGAGTCAATAAGTATGATGAATGGTTTAGAAAACCTGACAGATGAGGAAAGGTTTAAAAAACCAAGAACAAGGTATTATAGGAGACTGTAAGGGCAGGAGAACAGTCCTGTGGATAAGGGAATAGCAGATCTAACTGATTTTAGGGAGGCACCTGGTAGCAGCTCTATAATTACGATTATATGGTCTTAAAATGGGGCATAAATTCCTGTTGATCTCTAAAAGTAGATGGCTAGTCAGTGACGTTTCACACAGCTTTTTCTGTCCCATGAAGCTTTGTTTGGTTTTGCACAATATGTTTTTAATAGAAAGGGTTTGAATTTAAGTTGTGGCTGAAACATTTATTTAGCAGACCTACTTTTTCAGTGTTGACCAATACTCTTAAAATCATTTTTTGTTTACACAAAACTTTGTAGAAGTGGATTCTGAGGAGAAATGATGCAGTGGTCTGTTTACTAAATATAATTAGATTTAGGGTAATTTTTAGTCATTACTCATGTTATAGCTGAAAGTGTTAAGCACACAGACCTGACTGATGGAGGACTGGCACAAACTAACCTGGATTCAATAGGGTCCATGGACACATAAGAGGCTTAGGTTTTCATTTCCTTACTTTTGTGTGTTTGTGTCAGGTATGTGTGTGTGTGTGTGTGTGAGAGAGAGAGAGAGAGAGAGAGAGCGCATGAAGTAAAGCTGCCTTACAAGGAGATTTTCTTGTATTTGATTACACTATATATTAGGCAAAAGTCTGTGTAGGGTCATGCTGTGTGTAAGTTCATGTATTTTCAATTAGGCATTATAGAGGAGCGGACTCACCCCTGCGGTGCCTCCTGCTGGTGACTTCTGGGAATTAGCTTGTTCCAGCTCCGGAGCACTCTCTGCAGGCTGGTGATCCACCTGTCCTCTGGCCCCCATGTCCCTCCCTGGATCCCTGTGTCCTTTTTACCTGGGGTGCTGCCCCTTGGCAGTAACCCCTCAGTCTTAGAGTCTTCCCTCCCCAGGGAACCCCCACTCATTATTCCCACCTCACCTCAGTATAAGGCTACTGCCAGTCATTGTCTAGCCTCACGCTCTGGAGCAGACTGCAGTATCAACCTACTCATCACTGGCAAGGTTGGATTTGGACCTGCTGCTTTGGCCTACCCCTGGACTGCCCTCTGCAACCCCCAGTACTTGTTGGCCTTATGCTAGGCCACAGCCTGGGGCTTTCTAGGCTGGAGCTCCTCTAACTTTCCTCAGCCCTGCACCACTCAGGTACCCTGTCTCTAGCTCCCTGTAGCCAGGCCCTTCTCCTTCTACAGGCAGAGGGAGACTTGTAGAACTGATAAATGAAACTGTTTTTAATTGTTCACTTTATTAATGTAACTTCTGTTCACTATTCACTATACTTGCCTACACTGTAACTTCTGTTCCATATTGTAATTCAAACTCCATTTTAAAACACTCACTCCATTTTATAAAAGCTTCCTCCAACCTTCATTTCGGCAAACCCTGCTGTAATCTTATTAGTTTAGTTTACATGTGTGAATGAGGTATGCATGGGTGATAGAATCAACCTCCAGCCCCAGCCTGTCCTGATGAGATAAGTTCAAATACCAACGGCTGAAGACCTAGACAACAGCCCTAAACAAAGTAAGAAGCATCCACGCTAAAAAGAAAAGGACAACAGAACAACAGAGGGAAGATCAAAGCCAGGTCCCAGGCTGACAGTCACGCCTGCAATTGACGGGTGATCAAGCAAACCCAGAGGCGGCGTGACACAGCAAGACCTAGGAACTTTGAATCCAAACTAAACTCCTATAAAAAAGGAAGGGTGAGATGAGAAACTTTGGGTAACGTTCTGCTATCAACATCAAGGAGCATCGGTGCGCGCCCGACAGAGACCCGGCTCCTCCTCGTGCTCAGCTTTCCTGGCCAGTTAGCTGCCACGAGCTCCGATCCCAAGCTGCAAACTCAAACTGCAATCAGGACTGGTAACTATCCAGCAGCTGCAGAACATTTTGGGGTGTGTGTGTGTGTGTGTGTGTGTGTGTGTGTAAGCATTAAGGTATTTGCTAATAGTTACGGATTAATAATAAATGTGGTATCATTGTCTTGACCCCTAAAACGATCCTGTGTAAGTTTGTGGGACAACAGACTCTTGAGCTCCTGGCTCCCAGCCTCTTTATACAGGCCAGCTGTGGCCTAACTGAGGCGTGGCCCAGCTGCAGCCACTTCCCAATCAGCCCAGCTTAGCAGCTCCCAGCCACAACCTTCCCCCACGGCTGTTTTAAGCCCTTCAGGGCAGGAGCAGGATAACCACCCTGCTATAGGCATAATCTAAACAGTTTGTTGTTACAGATTCATCTTGATCTATAATACATCCACTATTCCAGTCTACTCCTTGTAGGATCAAATCCTACAAGGTGCTGAGTCCTCTGAGAAGTGATGAGCACTCTCCACTGCCACTGAAGACATTTGGTCTGATTCTCTTCTCACTCAGATTGGTGTAAATCAGGAGGAACTTTATGGAAGTCAGTGGAGTTACTCCGATGCCAAATGAGTGAGAGAGGAGAATCAAGCCCAGTTGGAGTGGAGGGCACCTTACAGGATAAGGTCCTTGCTGAATTGATGCTGCAGGTTTCAATAAATTGTGCAGCAGTTTGGGGATGTGCATGAACATCCACTATAGTCTAAATTGAGACCACACATGTTCACTTCATTTGTGCTGAATAAACCTTATTTGGACCCAGACGCAGAGCATTAAAATGTTTATGTATTAGCACATGGTGCCATCTAGCACTCCCTCTTAGCCAGTGAGAAGATGCACGTAAGTGATCATATTAGTCCTGGCACATGTCCATGTAAAACTTAGACTTAATTAACCAAAGTGTGTTTGTGGTACAATAAAGTCTGCATATTTCCCTCTTATTGGAAGCTCAGACCAAGGCAGCTGCCTCTAGGGTTGTGAAAAGGGATGAGATCCAACTTATGCATAATAGTTTCCTGTGTCTGTGTAATATGGTAACAATTAGCAGTTGGTTAGAAACCAGAGATACTGATGAGAGAAGAGTTTTTGGAATTGGAAGATCTTGGTTGGGCTCTCTTCTCAACTTTGGTTTCTAGCTCTGATTCTTTTGCTAATTGGAAGCAATTAATATTTTTGTTAATTATGTGAATGTTCTAACAAAAATATAAAAATAAAATACTACCATAATATTAAATTACAGATATATGTACAATAAATACATAGACAGAAGTGTACAGATGGTTGACATTTTAAATGAAATCCTGGCTCTATTAAACAAATGGGAGTTCAGTTGCAATGGCATTTAATTGGAGTGGAAAAGGGGCTTCATATCCCCTTTAACATGTTTTTGGCATAGTATCTATCTATCTATCTATCTACCCTTCTCTTCTGTTTTGGTACTGAAAGGGTAGGTTTTGTGAATGATATAATTTTAATAATCTGGCTGTTGCTCTCATCTCTTAATCATTATGTCCTGTTTTAAAAGGAATCATGATACCTGTAAGACTTATACTTAGGGTGTTTTGCCATAGATATACTGGCAGTGTGATATTTTTTGTTTTAGTTATAGATAACTATGTTACTAGTGCCCCAGTGGGTGCTCCCCTGTAATCTAGTTCATGAGAAGTCTAGGGGCTGCAAGGAATCTTTTTTTCCCTTCTTACTGTGTGGATGTGTCCAGAGAGCTGATGGATCATCAAAACTTCTAATTGAGTACAGTAGCTGCTTCATTACTGTTTTGATTGTATTATTGTTACAGATATTTACAGGGTGGCCATCAGTGTAGTATCAAGGCACACATTATACTAGCTACGCACAGGGGTGGCTTTATGTATTTTGTCGCCCCAAGCATAGCAGGCAGGCTGCCTTCGGCGGCACACCTGCGGGAGGTCCCTGGTCCCGCGGATTCGGCGGCATGCCTGCGGGAGGTCTGCCAAAGCTGCGGGACCAGCGGACCCTCCGCAGGCATGTCGCCGAAGGCAACCTGCCTGCTGCCCTCATGGCGACCAGCAGAATGCCCCCCATGGCTTGCTGCCCCCAAAGCACCAGGACAGAGGAATCTCGCTTAGCTGGTGGTATGATTTCTGTTGGTGGTGTGCATGGATAAGGCTATGAACCTGCTTCCTATGCACTAGCCAACGGAGTTACCTGGACATGGTACTGTGTGCACACCACCCTAGTAACAGAATATAGCATGAACTTGCAGCAATCGCAGTGCAACAGGGAACACTGTGCAGCCCAAAGCCTGCAAAATTGGGTAATGACTTAAAGTGACAACCTTGCCCTGTATGCGTGCATGTATACATATGCACATGTGTGCCCCAACTAGTCAAAAAGTGACTAGTAAATCTATGATCAACTTGAAACACCTTAAAGGAGCCTAATCTTTAGAGGAGAGCACAGAGGAGCTGCCTCCTAATCTGAGCATCTCCTCCCTGCACAAGACATTGGTTGAGATGTTGATAAGAGGTTTGTGTTTTGCCATCAGACCACCAAGCTAGAGGTGATGAGCCTATGACCTCACTACATCCTTTCCCATGGTATTAGGCCGGCAAACTGGAAATCCTGAGTCAGTATCCTCAGTGTCCTCTGCAATAACATTAGTCTAACAAGGTAAAGATACTGAACCAGACACCTCACAGCAGCCTATGCCATGACTACATTGGCAGAATTTAACATTTAATATCTATTTTAATTTTTTTTTTACTTTTGTTCTGGTTTTTTTTTTTTTTTTTTTTTTACAGTTGCAGGAAATTAAAGCAGAAGTGGGGTTCGGGTTAGGAGAGTACTGACGGAAGGGTTGTTGGGGGTTCCCAGCACTGACAGCAGGGCTGCAGAGCGTCTGACATCTGTTCCCTGCAGGCACAAGGCGTGGGGAAGACTTGTTCTGGTAGAGCAGAGATCCCCCGGCATTCCCAGCTGGTGAAAGAATGGAGCTGAGAGAGCAGGGATGCTGAGGAATGCCTGCAGTGCCACAGGGCAAGTGACACCCAGTCTCTGCAGGCTCATGGTGCAGGAGGGAAGTTGCACTCCCTTTGACTGTTACAGAGAGATTATTTTTTTAGTCCATTTCAGTGTGTCAGCTGAAACTGACGTTTACCAATATTTATCAATTTAAATTGAATCTTCCCAAAACTAGCCATGGCCACAGACCAGCAGATTAGATGTGCTGACCCAATAACTTCACAAAACCCTGAGCCTTCACAGAAACCTAACAAGCTAATGTTGCTGAGCCATAAGCACTGAGGCCTGGCAAAGTAAAGGTACTTAGCTAGTAATTTCACAAAGGCTTTGAGCTTAACATTGGTCAGTGGGTGAGCTAATAACATCATAGAGGCTTTTAACTTGACACTAGCCCAGCAAAATAGATTTGATTAGTGGACATTTAAAATAATGGTAAATATTGTTATGTTATAACAATTGGAAACCAAGGCACATATCTTGGAGTTTTTTTGGATGAAAAAACTGAAGCATAAAATTTTACTGAGAATGCAACAAGCCCCAAAGAGTCTAAAACATAAGATGAATATCTTCCTTCACATCCACCTCTTTGTCATTGAAGTCCATGGGAAACATACAAATGTATTTGAATTGAGAATGACGATTAAATTGAAACATTAAAAAGGTGTTTTCAAACATATGAGCTGGAAAGGAAGTTACATACATGTTAGTACATGTTACATGTTATATGTTACCTGAAAGATCTTCTAATGTACGTCAGGCCCCTGCATATAGGTTTATCTCAAATAAGAAGTTAAATGTAAGTAAGAACTAAAAGCCTTGCAGTGGATTTTGAGACAGATATGATAGGTCAGTCTAAAATCCAGACATCAGTCTGTACTAGAACAATCTGGAGAGAAGAGGGGGAAATGTGAATGTATTTGCTGGTTCCCTATGTTTTCTAGTTTTCTGTAGACAACATATGTTTTTGCGCAGATACGGATTGTGCCTATATTTTGCAGTTGTGCATCATTATTCAGGCAAAGCTTGCTTTGCTTTTAAACTTTCTTGTATAGAAGTTTTTGTTTTCTGGGAGAGATACTAACAGCAACTTTCACTTCTTTGTAGGAGTTCAGCTTTTAATGGAAATGCTCTTTGAAAGATCATCTTCTGGGAATTCAGCAGAAGTCACCGCTTGTGAGCGAGTTCAGCAGAAATCTGCAGTTACTCTGGCACGGCTGAGCCGAGATCCTGAAGTGGCACATGCAGCCATAAAACTCAGCTGTAAGAATTTAATGCTGACCTAGTGGGAGACCGTAAAATATGGAGAGAATGACTTCCTGCTGATACTAGGGCAGCAGAGGCTCTTGCTGGTTTAGCTAGGAGAGCTCTCTTATATCACTTGTTAATGGTTGCTCTCTACAGACCACAAGGTTCCCTGCAAAGTCTGTCCTGACAGTGGATATGGAGAATGTGCTAAGTGAATATGTGGCTAATTTTTCGGTGAAAACTGGGTGCAGCTTCCTCCTACACATAGCTAGGGATGGAGGGGATACAGAGCTTTTACAGTGACTAGCTGAGCTGTGACACTTGAAGATGCAGCATCTACTCTCTCCTCAACTTAAAACCTCACACACATGTGACTAGTAGGATCCTCCAGCAAAGAGACACAGCAGGGACCAGATTTTTCAAATTTAAAAATTGAGGGAAAAACATGTTTGTTTTGGAGGAGTTGGGGGATGATGGATAGGAAGGATTTTTTTTAGGTCAGCTCTATTCATTGTAAAAGAGCAGTAGAGGGTGAAAACAATATATTTGTTTATGCTTTGCCGTTATCTAACTGTGGCAATTTTAAATTGCACAGCTCATTCTAATGCATGTGTGGAGATTCCTTCTACACCTCTTGTAGAGCAGTTGGGAATGAATACAACTAAAGAATCCATCAGGCTGATTTTTGGTGTAAAATGGTGTGTTTTCGATAACAAACATTGTTTATCTCCATTCTTTTCTACACTTTTAGGTATTCCTCGCCTTATAGAACTCTGCAGATCACCCGCTGAAAGAAATAACAGTGATTCTGTTCTAGTGGCTTGTCTGGTAGGTGCACTTAAGCCATCCTTTATCTCTCCTGAAAAATGCAGAAACCCCCTTCGTTTCAATGGGATTTCAGTGTGTGTAAGTAACCCAAGTTTGTTGTAAATTACATGTCAGACTCATCCCCTTCCCATCTTGGGCCCAGTGCTGAGTACCTTAATTCCCATAAAAATCAAGATTTGCACACTATGATGGCGTGTATGATCACTTCAAGGCCTCCTGCTCGAGGCCCCACAGTCCACACCCCACCCCAGGAAAGGAAAAATGAAGGTGGGTTGTCTAGGGCTGTCTAGAAAGGCTGCAGAGAAGCTGTCAATCAGAGCCTAGCAGGCTCAAATAAAAGGAACTGTATGGCTTGCACAGGTCAGTTCCTGGCTGGGACCAGCAGGGTGAGGAAGGGAGCTCTGCTCTGGCCAGAGGAGCAGGATGGGCTGACTTACTGTCCCTAGGAATGAGAGGACCTGGAAGAGTTGGCTAGCAGATTTGTGTCATCGTCATCCTCAGTGAAGTTACAGTCATGACCTATTTCATGCCACTCTGGGAGTTGGTTGATTCTAACTGTACTTTAAAACTCATCCAATGGCTTCTAACTTCCTCCACTGACAGGTCACTGACAGTCAGGCATTGGAATAGGACATGATGCAAAAACAATGCTTTTTCCTGGCTCTGACTTCCTTTGGCTAGAGTTGAAACTTTCATCATAAGTGGAGCTGGTAGCTAAGCCTATAGTCAAGGTTGCCTGACACTTTCCATCATAAGACCTGTTTTCAGGTGTTTATAACTTAGCTAAAGTTTAACCATTTGGGAGGAGCCTGAAGGGTTGGAAAATTGATACTGATTGGGCAAAGAGACTGTAAGTGGGATGAGGCGTCCCAGGGGTTTGAGAGACAGGACTGGCACAAGGGCAGGCTGGAGAGGATGTGGACACAATGGATCAGGCTTGTGAGGAAGAGAGGCAGAAGGCTCTGTATGAACTAGAGTACATTCCTTTCCATCACCAGGAATTGAACCCAAGATTCCTGAGTCTGAACCTTCCTCTGCTGCTGACAATGTCCATTAAATCCACAAAATGTGTCTTGTCCCCCACTAGTCACTTGTATACATAAAGGATGACAACTTGCTACTGCTATTAGTGACTTTATTCGCTCAAGTGCCAGAAGTCTAGGCGGTGGATCTAAAGGATTGAACTCTGTTGCTGATGCCTCTAGGGGCCAGTATGATTCCACTTGATGTAATTTCTGTATTTTCAGTTTGCTTTTTTAAAAATCCAGAGAATCACACACAAAAAATATGCTTAAAGAACGTTTAAGGTTGCAAAGTTAAGTACTTAAAAGTTAGGAAATGCCAAAATTTAAAGTTGCATGTACAATCTTAAACAGCACCCTGGTGTGCAGGCATTATGATATGGTTTTTAATTACATGATCATGCACTATTTTTTCTACCCCTTTTGAGTGCTTGACTTGGCAACTTTAACTTTTCTTTAATATAGTTTTTGTGTATAATAGATATTGCTGGACCTCCTTACTGCCATTGATTCTGTAGGGTGCTGCTTACGACCTGTCAGGAGAAGGAGAAGCCAGCACTATGTTAGCTTCATTCATTCCTCTAAGATAGATCAGAATGAATCCTGACATACGTCTCCTCATATTGAATGTCACAGGGTTCAATACCATCAGTTCTCTTCTTCAGTAATTATGAAGCCAGAATGTGTACTGTCAAAGTGCAGAATAAGACTCTTGCCATGGGGGCAGAGCACCGTCAGTGAGTAAACATGACTATGGAATGCCTTAGAGGACAAGAGCAGACGGAGTTCCAACTAGACCATGTTCACATCTAAATGCAAGGACTGGTTCTTCAATAAGGCTTTGTCATGCTTCCTGGGTTACCCATGGTTGTGAGGCACCTTTCTATCACCTGACTTTAGTGTGAGGAAGCCTTGTCTATGCCTGCTGGGGGTCAGCTCCCCAGTCCCAATGGCCATTCTGCCTATTAGAGATAGGCACACTCCGACCCCTGAGCCTGCTGAGGGTTTCTCTGGAGTGCCCTGCCCCTGGTCCCATGGATACTCACAGTAGTCACAGTTTGCCTCAGCTCGCCACTCCACTTAACACACACCATTTAGATATGGTTATAGTGCAAACAAGTAGAAGTTTATTAACTAAGGATAGAGATTCAAGTGACAGCAAGGACAAATATTAAAATACAGTTACATATAAAACAAACCCTAATATGCATTCTAAAACCTAGAATTAAGTAGGCACTTTTTTCTCATGTAGAGAAATCTCTCCCAAAGTCCTTTGTGTCTTACAGCCAAATTGGCTGTGACCTCCATTCATAAGACAAACATGCTGTTAGCTTATACCTCAGTGAAAGATCCAGGGTGTATTTCTGCACATCCTGATACACCACAACAATCCATTGTATTTACTCATAAAGAGGATCCCCTCATGCTTTTTATTTCATCCTACCAGTTTCCTCTCTTGAAGATTTCACAATCTCTTGGTGAGCATTTGGCTCACTATGCAAACAGTAATCCAGTGTGAGACATACAATCAGAAGTGAGGTAAGCTGGCATGGTCCAGTATGGCATATCGGTAAGAAAGTGGCAACGGGTACACAGTTGATGTTAAAGCAATATACCGGCAGAGCCGCTGACATGGGGTGTGTGCCGGGGAAATGGGCAGCTATCCCGGGCCCCAGGCCCTTTAAATCACTGCAGGAGCCCTGGATGGCCTGGGCTAGGCAGTGCTGAAGGGCTGGCTGGGGGAGTCTGGCCCCAGTCCCGCCCTTTCTGCCTGAGGCCCTGCCCCTTCCAGGGCCCCAGAGCCGCCCACCTCACCTTGCCCAGGACCCCAGCCGATCTGCGCACCAGTAAGTCCTTTAAATTGCTTTCACCCCTGCATACAATGCCCAATATATACAAGACCAGAGAGAGAAGTGTGTGTTACCTTCTACTTGAAAGAAACCTGTCTGAGACATGTCAACTCCTGGTTATCAGCCTTAAGAACATAATATTCAGTACAGTCTCACAACTCCTTAAATATCTATACATATATTTCACAAAATTATTGATGCTCAGTGGGCTACTGGCCGTCAATAGGGAGGGGAAACAAAGGCATAGAAAGTGAAATGACTTGCCAAAGATCACACAACAGGTCATGCACTCAGTGTAATGCATTCAAAAGAACAGTTTCATAATCACATTGAGAGAGAGATTTAAGTGGATGAGTGGACAGTTCAGTCTAGTACATAGGCCATATGTTGACCCTGTGCACGGGGGTCAGTTTCAAGTATTGACCATTATCGGTAGGCACTGTATGTTATGGACTTAAAGTGAAGAATTTACTAATCCTTAATTGTGCTGTCATTGTTTCTGACAGGCAGCCTTACGAAGACTAGCAGTTATGAGTCCTGATGGCCTTGAGGATTCAGATTTCCAGCAGTTGGTAAAGCCTAGACTTGTGGATTCCTTTTTGCTCTGCACAAATATGGAAGAGAGCTTTGTATAAATGACTAAATATAGCCTCCGAAAGCAATCGAACTAACACACGCAGAATGATGTAGTTCTAAAAATATTATTTTTGTGATTAATTTATTTAAAAACTATTAAAGTCTTGTATGTAGAGGAAAAGAATCAGAAAAAGCAATCTTGTATCAGTGGTTTGAGCAAGTAATCCTTCCCCCTCGCTCTTTTTTTTCTGCAATACTTATGGACATGTCAACAGAAAAGAAAATTATTATTGTTATAACTGTTGTCATTTTAGATTTGGGATCAGATTTTCTTCTTGATTACACTGGTGCATCATGATAACTAGGGAGAATTTTGTCGCTTGATTTTAAATGTTCTGACATTTTATCACTATTTCTTTGTAATTACAGTACTGTTAAGTTGCCCAAAAGATTTATTAGCTTAATGCACTCATGTTACAAAAATTGATGCTTAAAAATGCAAAAATAAACTTGAATACAATAGAAACAGTACTATCTGGGCACAAAATTCTCAAGTCTCCATTGAGTTATGCTGATTTGCTGATACGTTGAAGATTTGGTCCTATTTTTTTAATAAACAGAACTGTGGAAATATCTGCACAGGATTAGATACTGAAGGTATGTAAGAAATCAAATAGCCACATTTTCAAGGCTGAATTCTGAGATTTTTTGAGAAGTGGTTTAGGCTGTCTAAAAATATGGTCCTTTACAGGATATATAGTTACAGGTAATTCTTTTCTATTTTTTAATTATATGAAATTAAAAAATCCTGGAAAATGCTAGTTTGTAAAAATATGTATAAAAATATACCTGATTCTGTACAAAATGTTTAGATATCTGCAAATAACTTAGCATGTCACACAAGGAAAATGGATTTGCATTCCATAGTTGTACATGAATTCCTGTAGTGCATAAGCCCCGGACATATTTTTAAGTGATTCAAGCCAATACTTGTTTGAAAGTATGTGTGCATATATTTTAAAAAACAGGTAAACAAATTATAACTCTGACTGAACCCTGAGTTATTCTGTTTACATAGAGAATTTTTTCAACCAAAATGTTTGAACTTTGAAATTTTTCATTCAGCAATGTCATGGGAGTCTTTTTGCTTCTATGTCTCTCTGTAACTCAGGAAGATTTGTGTTTGACATTTTGTAGTTGTTTGTGAATACTGCTCTGAATAACTTGTGGTAGGCAACTCTCTGGTGCTAGTATCCCCCCCTGCCCTCTCCCCCCTCAAAAAAAAGGTAAAGAGAAACCCTACCTAACCCTACTTCCTGAATTTACCTCACAGAAGTGTTATGAGGCTTAATCCATTACTATTTGTTTAGTGTTTCAATATTTGAATGAAAGGCACTGTGAAAGTGCTAAATTGTCATCTTCCCAGTTTTCATGAAAGATGCTTCCATCTTTTATCCTATGTATGACAAAGTCCAGCTCACTTCCAGATGTGTAGTAGTGTAGAAGAAGTTTCTTTGCTGACATCTTCTTGCTGATGTCTTAGGTCAACCATGCATTTATCCTGGATAAGGGTTAACATACCTTTTATAAATATTAGCACATGTGCAGTGACCGCTGCTTTAAGCAACCACTCAAAGTTCAGACAAAAATCAGATGCTTTACAGAGATGCTTTTCTTATATGAGTGGAGATTAATTCTACTTAGTATACCATGACTATTTTGAGGCAGCCCTTTAAGATGTGACCTTGCACTGTAAGGATTGGTCTTTCGTAAAGGTTTCATTGTATTATACCAATGACTCTGACACTTTCCTCACTAAAAGCAAATACATATTTGAACTGACACATTAAATGGTGAAATCATCACTGAGGATGTAAACCATTTAACTGAATAGCAACACATAGGGTAATAGAGTTTACTACAGGATCCTATTAAGATATTGTTATAATTTATCCTTATAATCCAAAATTGCATATAAAGGGCCATATTCTGCTCTGTTCCACCGATGTAAGCCTCACTTCTTTGGCTCTGGCTAATGCCAATTACTCTGTATTTGCATTCATGTAGCTAATAGTAGAATTTGTCCCATAACGTGTTCAAGTCAACAGCTGCATTCAAAAATGGATAGGTACAAACTGCATGCCATCATTCTACTGACAAACATGTAACATCCAAGAGAGGACAGAATTCACTAGTACATCTTATGCCTGTGTAATGCCAAAGAGATGTTTATATAAGCACCAAAAATAGCTATCAATAAAAATTAAGTAAATCCATTTCTTATGTGCACGAACACCACTTTGCGCTACTTTGTCAGTAGGTACAAGTGGAATTTAGTTTGCCAGAATCACATGAAATAGAACTGAGTGAATAACTAATTTTTTTTTTTTTGGTCATCTGTGTGGCAGTTCTGAAAAATTGATTTCAGGTTGACCCAAACCAAAAATTTTACAAAATTGAATTGAGTTAAAAAAATAAAATTTTGTTTCAGATTAAACAAAATTTTTTTTACCTAAAAGAAAATATTTGTTTTTAATTTGAGCTTTCTAAAATGTTTGTTTTTTCATGAAATTGAATTAAATGTCAAAGCAAACTTGTTTTGAATTGAAAAACTGAAACATTTAATTTCAAAGATGTCAATAAAAATATTATTTTTTCCAGATTTTTATGTGTGTGACTGGAATAATTTGGTGAGTTTAACACAAATTTGACTCTGGGAACCTGTATGTCTACACTGCTATTTTATAGCCCTGCAGTCTGAGCCCAGCAAGCCCGAGTCAGCTGACATGGGCCAGCTGTAGGTATTTTGTTGCAGTGTACTCCCAGTATCGCACAGGCTGAAGAGTGCTTTGGAGTACATCCAACTCTTTGGAAGCGCAACTAGTCAGTAAGAGCGTATAGAAGGAATACAAATACTTCAGCGCTGACTCAGGGAGAGCAGAAATAATAGTAAAGGTGCCATGGTGAACCAGGACATGTTTATAGTAGGGCATAGTACAAAGGGAGAAAATCCATAGAAAAGCACAGCCAAACAACCCTTTACACCAGCCACATATTGGATCACAAGTAATGTATTGATTCCCAATACAAACTTAGTCAACAGCCCTCAAGACTGTGTACAGCAGAAAACAGGGCAGGGTGGAGATGGAAAGAAGTGTGGGGGCGGGGCCTGGGGCAGAGCTGGGTTCAAGCACCCATGGGGCCTGGAGGAAGCTGGCGGCTGTGGTTTTTACTAAATTGTGTTCCATTTTTTTTGTTTTATTTTTTGGAAACCAAAACCCCAAACATTTGAAGACAAAACAAAATGAAAACTGTCATTTTCAATTGACCAGTTAGACACAATATTTTTTTGTTTTGTATTTTTAGCCGAAAAGAAACAAAATGGCATTTAAATTTTTAAATTAAACATTTTCATTTAGGACATTGATTCTAAAAAAACCCCTTTTGTTTTGCCTTTCCAATTTTAAATCAGAATTGTATGCAATGTAGTTGTAGCCCTGTTGGTCTTGTCTGTCTTACCAACACAAGTTGGTCCAGTAAAAGATATTATCTCACCCCTCTTGTTTCTTAAATAAGAATTGACAGTTTCCAATTAAAACATTTCAGTTTTAATGAAACCATAGTTCTTAACAGGAAAATTTTGTGCACGAAAATTGTTACCAGCTCTAAAATATATGTATTCAACCGCACTGAAGTCAAGGAGCTGCAGTGGGCTACACAGGGCAGAATTTAGCTCAGTTACTTTGGAATCTGACAGCTACGCTTGCGAAAAAAAATTTCTCTTCATTTCATTTCTCAGAACTGTTTTTTAAATTGTATGTTTTTGAAATGTTGGACAAATGGGCTGTGAACTGCAAGCTTCTTTGTAAGTTGTTTAACAGACCTTATGACTTTGGACTATGAACTGAATAGTTGTATTGAAAATTATATTTAGTTCAAGTATTTACAGATATTTTGGTTCAGACATTTATTCACAGAATAAAAATTTATACTTCAATGTATTGTGTGTCTATTACATTAAACATTATTTACAGTGAAGGTTACTGGTCTGACATTATTTGTTTCAAAAAATGACTTTAGGTACAAAGAACAAGATCTATATTTATAAATCCACCTATTGACCTATTCTGGGTTTTGCACAGCTAGTAGCTGATTCTAACTCCCCTTCACAACAGTAGAAAGTATAAAAAAGACTGTATATTATAAGCAAAAAATTAAACCACTGATGATGTGTTGGGTTTTTAACCAGAAACTCTAAATGTCTCCAGGAACTTAGAAAAGTTAAAGGAATGGATAAGCTAAGGCAGATGCTCAATAAGAGCATGTCCCATGGTCAGAAACCAACATACCAAAAGCCTAATCACCCACTACCTAAAGGCACAATTTGTGGCATATAGAAAAGACAGAAATTCTTCAGGACTTGGTTCAAAGGGGAACTCCATTGCCAGCTTGAAATCTTAGGGCAGGTCTATATGGTGTCTGTCTTTGACTTTCTTAGCAGATTGTCACTAACCAAGATGTAATGGATCAGCATGTTGCATGGAAATCCTTTTGAAGTCAAGTTATGAGAACAATACATCTATAGCAGAGGACTTGTATGATGGGATGTAACAGGCCTTCATAGCCCCCTGCTGCAGTCTTACTACACCCTGCCCCAGGAAAAGTGCAGTGAAGGTGGGTCCTCCATGCCTGCCTAGAAAGCACAGAAGCAGCCAATCAGAGCCCAGCAGGCTCAGATAAAAGGAGTTGCAGGGCTTTAGTAGGTCAGTTCCTACTGGTAATTTAGTGGTTTTTTCCCTTCATTGAAACTTTTCACTGGAAAATAAAAATTTCCCAACCCACTAGACTTAGGACAGATTGAAGTTTGTATTGGCAGCCATTGCTGAAAAATATTTTAACTATTGGAAAGCATCTTCTCTTGAGAAAGATCTCTACGTACTTTACAGACTATCCAGAACTGCTCTGAAATGCAGCCTGTCTTGGGGATGAAGTTAGCCAGGGCACATCAGTGTGTGTGCAGTGAGAGTGTTTCTTCAAGATAATCTTAGCATCTTTATTTTCTTTACTCTTTAGGGTTTCCATCTAATTAAAGACAGACTGAGGAGATGCTGGTAAAGGCATTCATCATCCCAAATAAAGGGAGAAAGAAGCTGAACAGTTGGCTGTAGTTGTGTATGTTCACTTGAGAACTGAAGGAATTCACTATCTGAGGTACATGCACATCATGTCATTATTAAGCAAATGTTGATCAAACCTGAAATACCTAAGGCAACCAATCAAACCCTGCAAACAGATTGTGTGAAAATTCAAATTTGTCTGTTTTATACTGTAAGGTCTCAAGAACAAGGGTTGGCTCTTGCTGTGTTTGGACAGTGCCTAGTACACTGAGACCCTAATGTTTGCGACCTCTCAGGGCTGATGTAGTAAAAGGAATGTTAACCATGTGAAAGAATCAGCATTTTCTTTGTCTCTTTAATATTACATGGTATAGTTCCTGAAAACATTCTTGCAACCTTCACCATATCTTGTGTTCATGTATGGTGAATGCTTACTAATTTTACATGGTTTTATCTTAGATTACTGCCTATTCTGTTGTGGTATATTTTCAATAGCAGTGTTCATGAAGTAAGAATAATTAAATGTAAAGTGTACTCCATAAATAAATTTGTTGTATGCTAGCTTATTAGGGAGCCATTTTTAATCAGACAGTACTTCTGTTACCTATCTCACAGAACTGGAAAGGACCCTGAAAGGTCATCAAGTCCAGCCCCTTGCCTTCACTAGCAGGACCAAGTACTGATTTTAACCCAGATCCCTAAGTGGCACCTCAAGGGTTGAACTCATAAGCCTGGGTTAAGCAGGCCAGTGCTTAAACCACTGAGCTATACCTCCCCCCAATACAGCACCTAAGGCTTTTATACAAAAACAGTTAATACTAGCCAAGACTCAATTGGAGGTGTGAACTTCTAAATGCATCAGATACCTTAATGCACACGAAAGAGGTTTGTACTCAGACTGGGACATCCTTTAAGTCAGATGTCCTAAAAAGACTCTTTCTATAGTAAGTTCCACAGCTCCTGTATTAGCTATATTATTTATTGAGAGAGAGAGACAGAGACAGATGCTTCTTATCTTGTTCCTTCACTTATTTCCCTTATATTTTCCCTTGATCCTCTTGCTGTGATGGTTTTGTAATGGGCTTGTTAAATTGTATCATTTGATGCCTTTTCTTTTTGCACATAAATACTCTTTTCCTTTTCTGGTAACAATTTTTGTAGAAACCTACTACATTCTGTACAGGTGATATGGCTTAGAGATTGCCCCTTATTAAATAGCTCCTGAAGCCCTACAAAGTCCCACTTAAGCTTTCAAAACACATTGGGACTAACCTGGTCCATAGGCTTGTGCTGGGCCAGGGCACAGGGATGAATTTTAATCCATGATTACATTATAGCACCTTTAAGGAGACTTAGTGGAAGCTAGAAAATCAGGATTACTGAATAATACTCCATAAATATCTTATTTTTATAACTAGTATGGCTCTCTTTCATTTCAACATATCTAATTGGAACAGACACATGTCTCACCAGATTTAGTTTGGTACATAAATGCCCTTTTTATTCCTTACCTGATTGTTCTTGCTGTTGTCAATCAGTAATTGTGAATTATCAGTGAAATGTTCAATGGTTCATAAACTCATGGTACATTAACTGTGCGTTACATATTAACTGTGAAGCCAGAACATTTGTACTGCAGTCATGGAGAGCTGAAGAAGAGACATGAAATGTTAATACACTATGAATTCTTGATGACTAAGGGAGGGGAGAGGAGTCACCAATGTAAAGGGAGTTAGAGTTCTTGCTGTATGAATGAAAAGCCCCTTTACCAATTTTTGGTGACTCAGTATTTTACTGTATATTTGTCAAGTAGTGAATATGAAGAGTTCCCCATTCAATGATGATCTGTTTAGATTGTAAACTCCTAGGGGAAGGACTGTTTTTGTTTGTTCAGTATTTAGTCAGGTCCTGGTGCTTCTAGGCACTACAATACTACTACTACTACTACTAATTTATGATAATAGGGGAAGAAAGATGGAGACCCTCATAATCCACTGAAGGTGGGAATGAGAGAAGAGTAATAGGTCCATGTAATAGGTCCAAGTCTAGCAGGATCCTAGAGCATGGAGTGTGGGGATCAGCCCTGATGCTGAGGCCTGTAGGATTATGTCAGAGAAAACTGATTGTTATGCAAATATTGTTACTAGAACTGGTACAAACAAAGTAGTTTTGCAAAATAAATTGAAATGTAAAAGTTGCTTTCCTTCTGAAGGGTTCTATATTGATTTTTGTGTTTGTTCTTACTGAAAAACTTTTGAGGAGTTTGTCACTTAATTCCACTCCCCTGCCAATCAAAAGTATTGGCATTATTGAAATTGTTCCTTCGCTTATTTCCCTCACATTATTAAAATTGTTGTTCAAATTCTAAGTTTATCAAAACTGAGTTTTGATAAGATTTTGGGGTCACTTTTTGGACAACTTGTTTTTTAAAGGCACAACATTTTTCACAAATTGAAAAAATTTCAACAATGCTGACAATTTTTCAAGATAAAATTGTTTTCAAAAAGAATTTTTTTTCGGAGAAACATTTTGTTTGGCATATTTCAACCAGCTCTACTTATTGCCATACAAAAGCTATTTTAATATAGCTGTAAATTATAACTTAGAATATTAAAATAAACTCAGATCATAACTCCTATTTAGTAATACTGAATATAAAACAGATAGGCATAGGAATAATCAAGAGATAAAAGTTTATTTAGAAAAAGCAGTTTAACATTATTTGATCATTAGCTTGCTTTATAATGTCTTGCAGCATACAAATGAATAGCATTGACTCTTCGCCTATTGGCATGAATGGATAAGTTATGTATTTTAACTGTAGTTCTGAGGCTACATTTTCAAATGTATTGTACTTATTTTTTGTGGATGAATTTCTATTTGCCTGGAACTAGAAAAAAGAAAATTGATGAAGGGAAATAAAACTTTTTGAAGTATAAAATATTACTGCTAATAAATTCAGCTACAGCAATCATCTCATTTTAGGGCCTAGTGATTTTTCATTAGAGGAAGAAACAAATCCATGACAACTATCCTCGTGGAGTCACACTTTCAGAGACCACTCCACTGTTCTGTGAATCTTGGAAGCCCCAGTGATGAGGTCAGCAGAGATTAAAAGATTTTTCTCTCACTTCAAATACTTGCCACACTGTAATTTGGCATTTTCTAATTAGTTATATTCCAAAACAGTTATTTGTGCTTTTTTATCCAGGGTCCAGACTCCAGGGTGTCAGTTATCAAGGCAAAATTCTTACATGCTTTTTGACTCATAATAATAAAGTTAACAGAAGTCCTGTCTTTTTAATTTAGAGCAGCCATGTAGTTGTGCTCTCTACAAACTGAAGGTCTGTTTTTATGCTGTGGCCAAGTGCCAGTGTATATATGGAATAAAAGCAAGTGGTTAAGTCTCACCTACAGAGATTTGTCTTTTTGAATAACCAATGAAGCATGCTTCACTTGGGATGATCTTTGGCTCTCAGTGTGTTTACTTGGTGACTGTCTTCCTTCAAGTGTCCTGTGGACTTTTTAAGTTTCTCCAAAAACTTCTTGAGAGCTGCCTTCTCCCTATCCACATCAGCACAGCGGAGAGCTGCAGCCCTCTGGATAATTTTGATTTTATCAACACTCCTCTTCTCTTCCCCACGATTTGCAACTCTTGCCCACTGAAGAGCCATTGTGTCTTCAATCTTTTTTAGAGGCATCTTCTTTACCTTTAGCTTAATCATGCTGGACTCTCTTAAAATCCACAAAACCACAATCAAGCGAGCCACAGAATTGATACTTTTCCTCTTTTAGGTACTGTGAGTTATTAACTTTCTTTGAACGTTATTGCAGCTTCTGTCTTGGAAGGCTTAAAGTTAATAATTAACCAATTTTCTCAGAGCAGATTGTTCTTATTGTTCCCCTGTTGTGCCATCCTTGTAGCTGATTTAATAAACCATCAGATAGGTTTTTACTTGAACTACTTTTAATTTAAAGCCTAACTTTCTGAAAATAATATGTAATTTGAAGAAATTGAAACTGAACAGATTTTTTTTTAAGAATTAAAAAGCACTAAAAGGAATCATATTAAGGCCATCTCCATGTCACATTTTTTATTTTAAGATTGTTCTTTTTTTGTAACGAATTTAGTGTAGCTATTATTCAACCTGATGTTAACTGTGACTGTCGTATTACGAATACCAGTGATAATATTGTTATGAGCTTAGTTCAGCCTTAGTATGGGTTGAGTTGAAACCTCATTGTAACTGATGTGTGACTGCACCTTTCACTTAGCATTGCTGTAAGAGACAGTTAAGGGGCGACCGACGCCTAAAACAAGGCATAATGGAGTCTACTCAGAAACTAGCCACATGTAGGTGGACGGTTCAGCTGGATATCGTTCTGGCCAGAAAGGTGGGTATGTCTGCATGTGTGTGGAAAAAGAGAAGCAGGGGCTGCAGACAAGATGCACAGAGACACTAAGAGCAGAGAAAGAAAATGAAGCAGCAGGTTGTAAAGCACAGTGCGACCTTGGGAGAAGCCTAAAAAAAGATGCTGAGTCAGAGGTGCTGGCTGAAAGAAGCTTGGGCCTCAGGAGCTAAGAAACTTCTCCTTTTGCTCCTGTGGTTGCAGAAGCAGGGCTTTGTATATTCCTTGTAAATGAACAAGATTGCATCAAACAAAAAATGCCTGGCACCACTATCAATTTCTACTTCGAACCACAACAACCCCAATACCCCAATTTTGAGTAGCTGCTCAAGTTTAAAAAGGGGTAACAATATATTAGTCTGTAAACCCTTTGTGATTTCAGAGAGAGATTAAGCCACACGGTGGTTTTAACCCCCTCCAGCGAAACAACCAAACAAAAACCTTCAAAAAATATTCTGGTTAGGAATGCACCAGAAACTCCGGACATTGGTTAAAATTATTCCAAGAGCCAATTTTTGATATGTTTTATAACATTGTGAGGTAGAGCTTTAGTACTCTGTGGACTGCTTTTAAAAATGCTTTTTGGGTGTCCAATCTGACACATCTTTAAAGAGGCCTGATGTTCACATACTGCGCACTCATCACTTCCTGAATTTCAAGCCTGCTTATGGTGTCAGGTTAGGCACCCAAGATCACTTGTCACTTTTGAAAATGTAGGCCTGTTAGTTTGATTTTGTTTAAGATGTCTTCAATGAGATGCTTCATTAAGGAAGTGGGAGAAAGTTTGTCAATAATTGAATGTTAAATAGGAATATTTTCAGAAAATTAAAGGGCAAAAAATGATTAAATATTCCTCCTGAAGAGCTATGAATCCAAACTCATCGTACTACTTAGATTGAAAGTAACTACAAACCAACTACGAACAAAGAAGAAACAGATCTCTTTCCTTGTCCAAATGGAGAAATGCAAAAAAGTAGTTTCCCTCCAATTAATGCTGTTTGTTTAAACTGGCTTTCTTAAATTCTCTCAATTTGCATAATCTAAAAACAGTTTTGTTTAGTTTTTTTGTTGTGTTTTTTTCCATCTAGTTCTCACCGCCATCCCTACTTTACCTTCTATGGTACCTATTTTAGTAAAAACTACAGGGTTGTGGATCCAAGCATTTTCCATCCACCATTTTCCAAAATAAAACACTTATTCTTGGAACAGCTCTGCTGTCATTCATCAAAATGCAAACCTGCTATTTTCTGACTCAAAGGCAAGACAAGAGCAACTACATGGGGATTTAACAGTGGTTTTGCACTTCTGAGCATATGGGTTGTTGTAATATCCTAAACTGCTACCTGCAGTTCAGCCTTATGAAAAAGGTCACATTTCAAATAGAAACAGTTTCTCCAGTAAAGGGAGATCTTTTTTAAAATGGTGTTTTTCTAGATATGAGAATGTCAGGTGAAACAGACTGCAAACTTGATAGTCTAACTTATGTTCAGAATTGGAACTGTTTGGCTGTCAATCAGCATTAAGGTGAGAAGGTCTGACATGACAGTTTTCTGAGTTGTATTAATAGGTTTTAATGCCGCATGTTACCGTGTCCTGACATACCTGCATTGTGTTCCTGGTTTGCTCAGCTGACAGGTTTCTATCAATCTATCCATCTTATTTAGCTTACCTGGTGCAGATTTATCATGAAACAGAGAACAAATTTTTTCTTACTAAGATATCCATGAGAGTATGCACATTCATGTCTATTCACTACTGATTGTTTGCATGCCTCAAACCTACTTTTACTGCAGACCTTAAAGACCTTAAAATGCATTCCTAATATGTATACAAAGATGCTATGTTCATTTTCAGTTAATGCTTTTCAGACTCAAACACTTTGCTGGATCAGGCTAGAGTACTGAGCCCCTTGCAGATCAAACCCTGTGTAACATGAGCAACAACCTACTTGCACAAATAAAGGGTTAGATCCTTAGCTGGTATAAATCACATTGATTCTTGGTGCTACAACAGCCTACACAAATTGAGGATCTGGTTAAAAACCTATAATGTATGGTAAAAGATTTAGAATACATAGTACTAAAATCTTTCCCAGGCAATATCACATGATATCCCATTAGTAGTTACAGTAAAACTGTCTTTTCAAAAATGTATTCCATAATGATCGTGGCAATTCTTGCTTTCAATTGGAAAATATAAAGAACACTTAGCCCACGTCCAGACTAACCCGCGGCATCGGCGGGTTAAAATCGATTGCTAGGGGATCGATATATCGCGTCTAGTCTGGACGCGATGCATCGATCCCCGAGTGCGCTTACATCGATTCCGGAACTCCATCAACCCGAACGGAGTTCTGGAATCGACACGGAGAGCCGCAGACATCTATGCCGCGCCGTCCAGACGGGTGAGTACCTCGATTTTAGAAATTCGACTTCAGCTACATTATTCACGTAGCTGAAGTTGCGTATCTAAAATCGATTTTAATACCCTAGTCTGGACGTGGCCTTACATTAGGAATGGGAATTAGCCTGAATAACACGCTAATTATTTACACTGCTATATTTGGAGTCTGTTAAGGTTGTTAGTAGCATTTTTCTTGGGTTTGGTAGCTATCATGGGGCCCTTTTTTCATCCTTTCTGAACCAAAGCATAAATGTAGACCATTTTTGAAAGTAAATGAAAGTAACAATTGTGATTTTATAAAGAACCACAAGAGGGGGGAGAATGAACATAAATGAAAGGGCTCGACTTGAAGGAACACGAGGATTTATAACAAAATGAACAACTGTTAGATTTAAAACAATATTGTACTGGAGTATGGTGTTACTACATCAAACAATATTTGTTTGTGGAATGAAGACATTCAAAGTAGTGGGGAGATCCCACTCCTTTGTGTGCTGTTTGTTCAGAATCATGCCTCTCTGAGGTCAATGGACAAACGACATTTCCTGTTTGCAAAATAACATGACAATCTATTAATCTCTTGCCTTACTGCCTTGATCTGAGAAAAATGTTAATTATTTGACAAAAATAGAGATCCATATGACCTGAATAATCACTGAAAAAACCTCACACTCTGCTTTGAAATTATTTTTTCCTGTTATGTAAAAGAGCTTTCTGCCTCTAATAATCTGGGGATTTCTTTCTGGTGTATTGATACCAGGAAAACTAAATAAGACTTCACTGAAGCTGACTTGGAGTATGACAGACAGTAAAATTCCTAGTCCTTTATACAATGGTTCTGACCTTTGTAAGAACCCCCTGACCCTGTATCTCTTCCACCTCACCTTAGGAATTGCCACTTCTCTGTTTTCCTGCCCACTCTCTCTTTGTTTCTGTCCCCATTACTTTTTCTCTTCATGCTTTATTTTACTTTTTATGCTTTCCATTTTTATTCACTTTCCCTCTTCATCTTGCTTTTTGTGCCCCTCCCCTGGGCCATTCTCCAGCCCTCTACTCAGAAGAAAGCTCAGTCCAGTTCAAGGGGTATCATTGGTGGCTCTGAGAGACCAGAACATGTGCACTCTCAGCTGGACTGAATATTGCAAAAACAGACACACAATGTTTTGGCCAGCCATTTGCTCCCTGAACTGCTAGCCCTGGATGTGTAGTGGCTCTTTTGACCAACTAGATTAGGGAGGAGAAGGGAAGGAAGGTGGATTTCAAGAAGCCATGCACTGCTTTCCCCATGCCACATTACATACCCAGGGTTATGCAGTTTTCTCTCCTCCCTCACTCCTGTGTACCACACATGGACCAGGAGTGAGCATGCCCCTGGGTTCGGAAGGTGAAGGACTGGCAGGATTGGCAGCAAAGTAGCTTGGAAGCCATGACATTGCATTCGGTGGTCACCATTCAGATTCTTACCACTGCTGCTTTGCACTTCATTATCACTGCCCTGATGGTCAGAGTATTCCCCATAGGGAATACCGTTGACATGTTGTTAGTTACAATTTTGCTCATCTTAATTTCAACCACTGTAGCTGACTGGCACAGGGGGAGACATACAGCAAGAAATTATGAAGAAGACAGAATACTGATTACCATTGCCATTTGACTAATGACAATGTGATTGTATGCACAAGCTCTAATGGTGTTTTAGTGGTTGCTAGAATGAATGCAATTAATGTAATTTTTTTGTCAGAGTCAAACATTATTATACTCAGAATGGTATGGGAGGACTTTATTCTTGGGCTATCATCATATGAATTTGAACAACTCTTTTCACTAGTACTGATTGTTCTTCCAGCATTTAAAAAATAGTGGATATGATTTCATTTACACTAAGTGTAGCTCCATTGATGTCAGTCAGATTATTCCTGATTTTCACCATGGTTCCACAGATTAAGTTTAGAAGGGGACAATTGCGATCATTTAGTTTAATCTGCATAATGCAGGCCAGAGCATTTCACTGATTGATTCCTGCAGGAAACCAATAATTTTTGGGTGAGCTAGAGCATATCTTCTAGAGAGACATCTGATCTTGATTTAAAGACTTCAAGTGAGATAGAATCCATCACATCCCTAAATTCCTGCAATGGTTAATTCCACACAGTGTTATTTCAAAAAAATGTGCCTCGTTTCTATTCTGAATTGGCTAACTTCAGCTTCCAGCTATGCAATCTTGTTATGCCTTTGCTAAATTATAGAGCCCTGTACTATCAGAAACCTTCTCCCTATGTACATACTTGTGGATTGTGATTAAGGCACCTCCTAACTTTCTATTGGACAAGTTTAAATAGATTGAGCTTCTGAAGTCTCTCATGTTATGGCTTTCTAAACCTCAAATCCTACTTAAACTCTTTCTTGTCCTTTATAATTTTGCAACATTTTTAAATACAGAAACCAAAACTGGAGACAGTATTCTAGTAATGGTCTTGTTAATGCTGCATATAGAGGTAATACTATCTCTCTGCTCTTGCTTATACATCCAAAGGTCTCATTAGCTTTCTTAGCCAAATGGCTTTGGGAACTCCTAGTAAGTTGGTTTTTCAACATAACTTCTAAGTCCCATTCAAACTCTCTACTTTCCAGGATACAACTCCCCATTCTGTATGTGTGAGTTACCTTCTCGTTGTTCCTACATTATGATTGTACTTTTGTCTGTGTTGAAACACATGGAGGAAAGCCAGGCCATATGTCAATAGAAAAGCTACCACTGACTTCAATGGGACTAGGATTTCACTCATGCTATTCAAATGAACCCAGCTCAACAAGTGATCCAGATCATTTTCTACAAATGCTGAGTTCTTATCACTCCACCAATTTTTCAATTAGCTTCAAACTTTACCAGCAAAAAGTTTCTTTTCTGCCAGGCCTATATGAAAAGAAAATCAGCCATTACAATTTTGTTACGAACTTGAACCTGAGGAATACGCATCACCTTAAATTTTGGAGTTAGAACCTAATGTGATAAGCAAAATTTTATTAATTTCCCATGACTATGAGGCATTCCTTCTTTGAAGATACAGCACACCTGCTCCATTACAGTGATGCAATGTGACAGCTGCTTGAAAGCTTGTTTCTCTCTCCAACAGAAATTGGTCCAATAAAAGATATTACCTCATCCACCTTGTGAATCTTGCTGTCATATTCAGTGTTCTATTTTCTATTTAAATTGAACATATCTGTTATACAATTTTTTTCTTTCACCTAATTTAGAATTTTGGTATTAAAACACCCTAAGTAATCTGAAATGTTAAATAATTAAATCTTAACTGAGTGCCTTAGTCACAATAGTCAACTGCATGGGGCTTTTACAATGAGGTAATTCTTGGTGACAGCTTTGCCTTTAGCTTGGAATCTAAAACTTCATTGTAAAGTCACCAGCAAAGGTGACCATGGCTATATATGTATGTTAGTGATCATATATATCTATATATCTCAACGCCCAACACAAGCTGAACCTATCAAGCCTGTATTCACTAACTTTTATTTCATTTCTAGTACAGATTGGAGTGCTCTTCCAAAATCAGATAGGAAACCTTGTGAATATGGCATGAGGAAGTAAGGTGTCTTTTGGACACCAGTGCTGTATACTTATATATTGATAATTTAAGCTGCAGTGTTGTCAATGCTTGTGACCTTTTTTGGTGAGTCTCACAATAGCTGGGGTTTTTCTCAAAGCCCCAGCTCCTGGGGTCATTTGAATATAAGGGCCTCATCTTTCATTTTAAACATCTTCTAGACTTCATGGTTGCAGAGAGAAACTATACAATAGTGAACATAAAAGGCCCCCCAAACTGGAAAGCAAATAAAAAGGATACAATATTTAGTATATTTTTTTAAAAGCTCATGATTTTCAAACATACTCATGATTTGTTGGGGCCTGACTCATGAGTTTTGAACACTTAGGTCTGGCAATATTGATGTTATGAAAGTATCTCAGGCCGAGTTCGTATTCTCAGCTTCCATGAGTGGAGGCATGCTTAGATGGATTCTATCCCCAGGAGAACACTGATGCAGGGAGTGGATGTTTCTTCAGCATTATTTTCTTCTTCCCCTAACCGGTGGAAACTCCTTTTCAGGAGCTCAATGGTGAATGAACTCAAGGGTAGAACTGAGGACAGAGAGGGTAGGAGCCATTCACTACAGAATTTCATTTCTCCCAGAGGTGGTGAATATTTTTGCCTGAAGCAGCATTAATTTGGGCACAGTAACTGCAGTCACCTCAGTGAGGAGATTTTTTCAAAAGCTTAGGATGGCAGCTGAAGGGCAGCATTACATCTGCAAAGATTCCTCCTAACTTCTCCCCATTGTGCGGAAACTCCCCATCATAGGGTCAACCTTATTGAACTTTCTTGCGCTTTACATTCTTCCCATGGGTATTTAGCAAGGGAGGGTTCAATTTAAATGCCTCTTAGAAGAATCCATTGTGTGATAATATATTGTGCACAATTGTGGGAGTAATTTCCAACATTGAGGAAAATATCGGAATAAGAGGTAGAATTAACGGTTTTTATCTCCACCACAGAATTTTACACTTGCTTCTCATTATAGCTTCACTCTATGGCTTGGGTACTTTGATTGACCAAATAGGAGTTGCCAGACTTTCTATATAATGCTAACTAAATAGAAGACACAAAGCATAAATAAGCCACGGGTGCATTTTACAATATATTTTTGCTATTGATTGACTCTTCATAATAGTTATTGGGCAAGGTGGTCAAAATGTAAAACTACTAATCAAAAAGTAAAATGCTGAAAGTGATTTTACAAAGTAATTGTTAATGTTGATCATAATAGTAATATTAATGTCTGGAGATGAACTGTATGATGAGCTATGGCTGTTCAAACTATTTACTACAATAAAGCTAACTGTAAAATGCCATACTGTATGATTACAGTTTAAAGAGACAGATCTTCAGAAGGTGTACATTTGGGCTGCTCCTTTGTAACAAGTGGAGCTACACCAAGTTACACCAACTGGCACTCTGGTCCTTTTTTATCCCAAAGAATTGCTTGACCTACCTGACTGGCATAAAGGTAATGTTAAATTTACATTTCTGCCATCTGTATAACAACATCTAGATACAGTGATGTGTTCCAAAGGAAATGTTTATGTTTTTGAAGTCTTCCTTTTTCTCTTTGTTTACTGTCAGCTATTGGTTAGCAAAATACACAGAATGAATAGCAAAGCTTATATTAAGTCTCTACCAATAAAATAGTTAGAAATAGAACAGCAATATTAGTTTATAAAGTGTACAGTGCTAGAACAGTGGCTTGGAATTCAGTGGCTTGGTTCTGGAAGGAGTAAGTTCTCATTACAGTGGTAACTGGTCTGCTACATTTGCTGAAATAGACAGTAGCGACCTGAGAACTTTCAAGTTCCACACGGGACCTCAAGAAACTTTGACTGCTTCCTTTTGTTGTCTTGATGTTTGGGAAAACCTTTAGGCAGGATGCTAGCAGCCTTAATCTATCTAATGTACATTTCCTAACTTTTTATCAAATGATAAACATGAGGTGCCCTGAGACTCCAACTCTAAGAAACAAAACTAGATAACCACAAATAGCATTTTTCATTTTCCCCAGTAAGAGCTGTAAAACCCTGAGTTAAATCTCTCCACCAAAATGCTTTTACGTGAACTTCACTTCCCTGTTCACTAGTTGTACTCAAATTAATTAAGAGCAGCACTCCGGTCCTCAACTGCAATTTCCAGGTTGTTCACTGAAGAGGTTGTGACCACTCTGAAGACTGGATGCTGTTGCTTTGCAATCCCTCAATGGAATGGGTACTCCAAATTGCTGTAGGGGGCTCCAAAGTCTGGGGCATTTGAGCTATAGCCTCTGAAAAGATTCTTGGTATGGAAGATGGAAATACTACACTGTTAAAATAACAGTGATGAATGGACTGTAGAGCTGGGATGAAGGTAGATGCATTTCACTTGGATTTTATTTACTCTTTTTTCCCCTAAAAGGGGGTGATGATTCTGGGGTGTGGGGAAGGACAAGGTGCAATGCATATTTCAGAGCATCTTTAAGTGGCAGTCAGAGCTGTCCCATGGGTAGGGTGAACCAGGGCGACTGCTATGGGGCTGGTGCAATTAATTGGCTGTGTGGTCAGTCTCGGAAGAGACAAATCCATCACTTCTGCCCCCATCCTGCCCTGTCCCCTAGGGATGGCCCTGGTGGCAGTTTTCACACTTAGGAAAAGTCTTCTTGCATTCTGTTCACTCTTTGCTTCTAATTACATTTTTTGACTTTTTAACTTGGTCCTATGTGTACTAAGAAATAACAGCAACAGGAATGCATTTAACACCATGCCTAGTGTCTTGGTAGCAGAACTTAGTACTCCACTGTGGGGAGTAGCAGGTCCAGCACCAACCCCAGAAGTTTTACTTCTTGGGCTGGCAGAGGGCGAGTGTAATGCATAGACAATGAGCTCATTCTGCAGGTGGAATGTTCAGCTGCATTGATCTTACGGCACACCCAGCCTGCTAAGATTTTAGAGAAACACCGGCTCTGACCTGAAAGGAAATTGTGCTGCCATTGCCTGTATTTTTGGTAGTTTAACTTTCAAATTTAATAACATTTTAAAAAAACCCACAACTTTACACAGGAAGGCTGACACAGCTACACAGACACAAAGTAATTTCCTAGAAATGGCAAATACAATAAGCAAAGCTCTCTAATCTCTCATTGTGTAATCATATTTTCAGGGACTCAGCCAGCCTCACTGGCTACATTGAGATCAATTCTAAACTGTTTATTATATATATTAGACATCCATTAATGAAGCATAAATTTCATTGATAATCCAAGTGCCAAAATCAGCTTGCTTGGTTGCATGTTTTATATCTGTATTGTTATCTTACGGATTTGTTCCATAACTGAAACAGTGAGATCCTGTAGATGTAATAAGTGGTGTGTATTTAGCAGAAAAGAATGGCACCATGATCATGTTAAAGTAGCATAAGTCTTCTGAATTGTAACTAGCTGAAATTCTAAAGTTGAGGGAGTTTTACAACGGCTGTTTAATAAAGGACACCGAAAAGATCATGCTAATGAAGCCAAGAATATATGAGCAAAACTAATTTAATTCATTCCCACAGCTAAGGGTTAAATGAAAGCAGGGAAATATGAAGTTAGGCCTCCACTTTAAAACAGTCCTTATTGGCTGAGGAAGACTGAATGGGAGTCCATTTAAGATCCCATCAATACTTCGTTTTGCTCAGTCATGGGGTCAATGCAGAGCAACAGTGAGGTGCTATGTTCCAGAGCCAACTATATTGCTTCTATACTGCTTCCAGCTTCTGCCAGCATAACAGTAGGTTTAAAACTTTTTCCCAACAATTACAGGTATTAAAAATGGTTCAAATAGCACAAGAGCCACCTATTACAGAACATTGTTACAAGCTTTGTTATTTCCTGAAGGTAGACAAAATGCTAGTCTACTTCGGAAGTGAAGTGTAGCTGCATCTTCTTTTTCAACATGAAAGTTTGGGTTTGATTGGATTTTAGAACTGCACAATCTGAAGAAAGAACAGATTCTGGCCATTTTTATAGCCTGCAAAAGTGCCTAAAGACGTGTTTCAAAGTAGTAACCAATATAAAAGAAACTCTTAATGGATCAGAAACAGCCTTGTTTCACTAATGTTTCCATAGCAGTACATGAGATTTCTGTATTCCTTGGCACTGGAAAATAACATAACTCTTTTTGAAAACACCAGAGCAAACTTCATCGGTGGCATAAATTGGAGCTATGCTGTTGGCTCCAAGCTGTTTTACGCTAATAAGTTTGACCACAGAAATGTATCTGTCATTTTAAACAAGAATCTGCCAGAATTTTATGTAAATATGTTTGACTCCTTTCAATTCAACTCAGTATGTAACAATAAATAAGGGACAAAGAGTCCTATGGCACCTTATAGACTAACAGAAGTATTGGAGCATAAGCTTTCATGGGTGAATACCCACTTTGTCAGATGCTTTGCTATGAACTAGCAGCATAATCTAGCCCTTATTTATTATCAGAGAGGTAGCCATGTTAGTCTGGATCTGTAAAAAGTGACAGAGTCCTGTGGCACCTTATAAACCTGGTCCGAAGTCCACTGAAGGCCACAGAAAGACTCCTGCTGATTTCAATGGGTTTGGAAGCAGGACCAAAAGGTACAGAAAAGGCTTTAAATTTTGGAATGAGATAGCTTTTTACACTCAGGTTTATTATTTCTATTTTGCTGCTAGTTACATATTGCAGGCTATTGGGTTTTTTTTAATTGTTTGGAGTATTTTAAAAGTACCAGATCCTGACTGCCATACCTGGACTCTGCAGTTGGCCTACTTTTGGGCTCAGATATTATCGGCTCAAGAGAAACTGGGTTGAGTCTTTTTGTTTAAATGTGGATTTGTTTAAAAATGTGAAGTAATATTTGTGGAATGTTTTTTCTCTGTTTATTCAGTTCTAAGGTGCTGCAACACATGCTGGCTTTTGTAGATGTAAAACAGAGGTCCTGATCATTGGTGGTCATTAAGGAACACATGGCATTTTTTTACATGAATACAGGTGTTAGTGAAGGTGGCCTGGCCCAATTCCAGCTCCGGTAATTAGATTTTTTGTGTTGTTGCCTACCTAAATTCCTTCTGCAGTTTCATTTGGCTACAGTTGTTGGGCCTGATTCAGTGTGGTCTTGTGGCCCCTTTGCGGCAGTCCCATGGAAAGGTCAGAGGGGAATGGAGGGGAAACATTATGCATACCCCAGCCCATTCTCTTACCCAAAACAGGCTGTGTACCCCAATCCCCAGCTATCTCCCACCGTCCTCTGTGTAAATCCCAACCTTGTGGAAGGAGGAAAAGGAAAACTACGACAGAGATGAGGATTCCCTCTGAACATAGATCAGTGGGGCACAAAGGGTCACAGGACAATTGTAACCACCTTTGGGAATATCACTAGTGCAGGGGGCCCCTACAGCAGGTGCAATGTCTTCTCTGCCATCTCCACAGCAACCTGTAGTCCTGGGTTGCATTCCAGGGTGGGGGAGGTGTTACAGTGGGGAAGGCAATATTTTTATGATCCAGTGATTCTGCACCCCTGCAGTGGCCCATGGGGATGACTGCAACAGGGTGCTAGTTAGCCTGTGTCAGGGGTCACTGTATTGTTTAGTCTTGGTGGGGTCTGCATTTCAGTGGTAGACAAAGTGACTTTTGTTTGTGCATGTTCATAAAGCACTGTAGGATTCTTCAGAATAAGATGTGCTGTATAAATATAAGTTGTTATAGTAACTCTATCTGGGAGTAAAGAAGAAATTCACAAGCTGGGGCAGAGTTCTGGCCAAGGAGTAAAATTCAGAATATTCTATCCCTTGACAGGCCATGTCTGATGTCATAATGGAAAATAGGACAGTCTACTTAAAAACTTAAAGCTTTAGTGAGTAACTGGCACTGTTCAGGGTAAGGAAAACAGTTCAGATAATGTAAGAGACTGATTCTTCACTCAAATTATGAATAGTGTCCAAACTGAAATCTGATAGTTATCATGGGCTGTCCTTGTGCCCTCAGCCAGGCACAATATAGCCCTAATTAATTAGTGTAGGTGAGCAGACTTGATTTTTCCCCAAGGATTTTATTGGCCCCTCAATGTCCGCATGTGGGTGGGATTGCTGTCTCTGTAGCATGTTCCGCACTCACCTTCTGTGGGGATTCAGCAGGGTCTGAGCTCTGGAGGGGGAAAGATATGATTCTTCATTGTTCTTTCTTCCAGACACACAGGGTTACCACACAAGTTAACGGAGCCCAGTGGGCATTAAAATGCACTGGTTTCCCCTTTTGTGCTGTGCGGTGCCAGTGTAAGCAATGTTTGGAGGAGCAATGGTTGGATGAGCAGCTGGAAATATGGCTTCTGTAAAAGCTGTGTTCCCCAGGGGCCAGCAGGAGCTAGTATAGGGCCAGGCAGTAGATTGGTGTTCTGGAGCCTCCTCGCAGATAGTCCTTGCCTCACGTAGATTCTAGGGACCTCTTAGGTTTAAACTGGCTCCTGACTTCTTCTGTCAGGATAGAGGCAAACCATGTCCCTCAATTCAGAGAAGAATGAGCAGGGAACTTCAGGAGTTTAATGGGTAGGAATCTCTGTGACTGGAAGTTTCCTCTTCCCTATGTGGGTTATTCTTGTATGAAGTAAATGAGGCCCCCAAATTAAAGTCTGTCCAGAAAACCAGGATTGACACCCTGCCAAGCAAAGTGATCAAAGGAGTTCAGGGCCTCTTCACACTTCAGCTAAAAGATAGTACCATCCACCCTACTCTGCTTACTTTGTGATCGTTAACAGAATTGCAGTGCAAAGTGGCAAGACGGGCAGAGTATGGAGGGCTATTTTAATTCATAAAACATATTTGCATACCCTGAATATGTCATGCCATTCAATGAATATCAGTGGGTCCCTCTTCAGATACATGTCTGTGGCACACCAAGGGTTACAGATACACATTAAAACCAGCTTCTGTTAGATATTAGCCAAACAAAATATTCTGACATGGGTTTTACTAAGCACATTTTGCCACGCGGCCAATGTTTTTCTGCCAAGCCATTCATTCAGGCCTTTGGTGTGAAAAAGATGTTTAATAGTCAATGGAGTACTATAGTGGGCAATAGTTTATAAATTTCCATGACTACTTCTATTCAGCCTAAATGACTGTTTATTGTGCGTCTTTACTGACCCGCCCCCCATCTCATTAACAGTGATTTGTCCCTACTCTTATTTTTAATGGAAAATATTCACCATGTCTTTTGCCTCGAGCACGAGAGGATTCCGTTCAAGAAAGGCAATGCAGATCAGCACAGAACAGAAGCTATCTTTTGCTAGATACAGTAACTGCACCATTCACTGCAGTAAGCTCAACCTGCAATACAAGACATATATTACAGAGCAAAAAACTATAAACCTTCCTTGTATTAAATAAAGCTGCCAATTTCCTCCTCTTTTCTGCTCTAGGTTTATTAAGAGTGACACAGTCAGTATTATCAGTAAAACATGCCTCATATAATTTTTTAAAATTTTTTTTACTTAATTATGAAATATTACTTTTATTTTCTTAATGGAATTCTATAGTATTTCAGGGAAATGTTACATAGTAAGATTAAATAAATTCTGTTAACAAAAAGCAGGCCCAATTTTAACTTGAGTATCCGCTGTTAGCTCTGCAATTCTAGGGTGACTCTATAGCCAAGAAAGGCATGAACTATAAAATAAGACTGTTTCCTCATTTACCTCCTGAATGAAAAAAGATGTTCATTGCTATTGCCAAAGCTTAATAAAGTCAATCAGAACAGTCCCATTGACTTGAATGAGATAAATGTCTCTTGGATAAAGACACTTTAGTAATATTGAATAATCAATGCACCAGATTCATTTCTGGTGTAATTCAATTGAACCTAATGGAATTACACCAAGGATTAATTTGGCCCAATAATATTTGGGTCTGCTCCTGTTCCACTGGCTTTAATCAATGGGACAGCTGATAGAAATGAGGGCTGCGGAATCTTTTTTTTATAAAGCATCCATTAATATGCAGCCCCTTCATGATTTTAAAATACAATAAATCAAATGACAATATAAAAACAGAGAAAATACAAAGAAGGTGGCATCAACAAAAAGGAAGCAACAGTCCTATTGGCAGAGCGGTGATGTGGAAAAGGAGACATTTAATAGTCAAAAGAGCACGATACTGGGTAATAGTTTGATTTTCCGTGACTACTTATATGCTGCTCAAACTACTCTTGATTGAACAAATTAGTTTTGAAAATTCATCCCATTCATTCATTTACTAATGATTTCCCCTGCCCTCATTTTTAATGGAAACCATCAACCAGATCTTTGTTCTGGAGGGGAATCTAGCCAAGTGAAAACTAAAAGGACACTACAGGTAAGTTACAGCTTTGAAAGACTTTCCATCATGGAGTTGAAGTGTACTTCTGCATTAAATATTCCAGGAAGATCTACGTAGTGGTTCAGTTCTCTTCAATACTACTATTTAACAAAAGCCAGTCAAGTTGGGCTTGGTTCATACCCACTGCTGCAGGAAGTATGTGTAACTTACCTGCACATGATGGGCTCACTGAAAACATCTCCCAGGGGAGGAAAAGTTAAATCACAGCCAAGGCTCCACAAGAGTCTCAGAAGAGGCTTCCTGGGAATGTGTTGAATCAGTTCATCCTTAGCTGTCCAACTCTGCCCGTCTTTGGGGCTGTGATAATATGTATTTCCTTCTCTCTGCTCCTGTTTTCATGGCGTTAAATAGAAGATACAGTTACAGATGTTGCAACCGCACAGAATATGATTTGGGGCCACTACTACATTTACAAATGTTTTTGGTGTGACTGTTCTACCCTATGGGGTAGGGTTACCAAAGGTCCTCCAGGAACTTGTGTGTGTGTGTGTGTGTGTGTGTGTGTGTGTGTGTGTGTGTGTGTGTGTGTGTAGTGGAGATTACGACAAGTCTCTGAAACTGTAAACAGCCACAGAGAGTTATTATCCCCCTGGTGAGGCTTGCCTATACTGGTTCAGATCAGGTTTTCCAGAGACCAACAGATAAAGAAAGGGCTTTGGGTATAGGAAGGTTGAATATAAATTGATACAGGGCCTTCTTTCTAATCCAAAAAATAAACATGATTTTTTTTTGTCTGAGGGGCCCCAATGCTGTGGACAGGTTGGAAGGATTTTGGCCTACTAGAGCCCTGTAAGACTGATTGTGTGACTTCCACTATATTTAATGTGTTTCTAAATGTTTGTTTTTATGTTTTCTTTCTAATGCCTTTACCTTAAGAATAAATGGGCTTGCTTAGGATGGCTGTGTTGTAACAGCTGGTAATGCATTGTTCATAGCACTCGAACAGATGCTGACAATTAGGCAGACTGGCTTGGAGGGGATATCACAGCATAAGCCAGGGAGCTGTGCACCCTTAAAAACTCTGGTCATAAGGGAGTGGGACACAGATCCCTGCCCAGAGGTAAGAGACAGCTGAAGGGGGCACTCCTGGAGTGGACCACAGAGTAGGGGAATACAAGTGCAGTTTCCTTGAAACTATGAAAGATATAAAAACAAGAAAGTGCTCCAAAATCATCCATAGACAACTAACAACCCAATCCTTCAAGGAAGTAATATTCCAGAACATCCCTAGACTAACTAAACAAACTGTTTTGTGGTGCATGGAATGTGTGCTAGGGTCAAAAGCTTCCTGACCTTTTAAAATTTCTATTCTTGCCACAAATATACTACTCCTAACAGGTAGCCGTTACAGGAATTAATTTTTCCTAAATTATGCTGCACACCAACATAAGAGATTGTGATTGAAGAGTTATTTGCATTGTTTTGAAGAAGTCATGTAACATGACATTGTCTTCCTCGGGAACTCAACTTTATGCCTGTTTTATCATTCTAATAATGAAGAATTCAGGGCTTAAGGGTCCTGAGGGTCCTTACTGATTTCTATGATTGCCATTGAGTCCAGTGGGAATCAGCAGGAATTAGGTGCCTAAATACCTTTGAGACTCTGGACCCCAGTGACTTCAATGGGCTTTGGATGGAACCCCATGTAAGTAATTCTGGGCAAGGTGTCTTTTATTTTTATTTTTGTATTTTGCCAAACTGACCATTTTCCAAACAGAAGGGCAAATGGGGCATCACTTTTTCTTTTCATGTCCCCAAAATATGCTTTCAAATATAGTATTTCCAGGAATAATATGTCACTGGGCAATGTTGCTTAGATGGCCCTGTGAACTCTTATCCAGAAGAATGACCTTCTGCAGTCAGTTCAACCAGGATTGGTTCTAAAAGACAGAAATTCCCATTGGGATTGCCTGCCTGTTAGTAGGTGAATTATTTATTGCACATGATAATAATGGACAGACACTTGCACTGATGGCAGATGTAACATTCTTGGCAGACCTCTTTAGTAATTATTTGCTTTTATAAATACGTGTTACTAAAAGCAGGCACAAAGACATTTATACAGAGCAACTGATTGTTTTTCCTAACAAGTGCACACAATGTATGTAAATTGGATTTTCAGACTTTCAAAATTTTTTGTTTTCCTTTATTATAAAACAAAGAGAGAAGGGCAGATCAAGCCATGTTGCTTTATAGATGCTAGTTTATTAAGCTATAATGTCAGTAGCTGTCGAAGGAGAATTAATGCTCACTTTTATGAGTTTCTTATGTCATATAGCTTAAAAACATTTGGTGTAAATATTCATCATATGGCTTAATTGGTTTGATATACTGTAGCAACATGAGTGTAGTCAGATGCTTGTTATGTAGGTCTTCATGTTGTTTCAAAGTCTTTATTATTATGACAGCAAAGTCTTGTTCATTAAAGTTTCACAATCCATTTTCATTAGGATGAAACTGATTCTGTAAATGAACAGTTGCTCTGGAAAATCAAACCCTTGCAGCTATCACAGGGGAGGTACAAAGTCTGTATTAATTATCAGGAATATGGTGTCGATCGAAGATGTTAATTGCCCTGATGGTTAGTTATTTGGGGAATTGCCATGCATTTCATGCAGGGATAATAAAAATGAATTTTTAAACAAAGAGATCTTAAAATAATATCTAATCTGTAGAGAATACCAACATCAAAGGCTTATCTCAAAGCTTTGAATTTTATCTTTGTGGTCCAAAATGTTAAAGATGAATTGAACAGTATTTCAGTTGGTTCAAGTTTGTGAGAGGAAAACAAAACAAGAGTTAATTAACTGTTATTACAAACCTTTTCAACTTTAATTTGACTTTCAAATATTAGCATTTATCTATGAACTATGCTTCTGGGTTTGACAAATTAGCTTTCACAGAACAAGTTTAATTAGGCTTCATTGTGCTTTTATGTCAATTTGCACAGCTCCAGACAATGAGTGGATTATCATATTAAAAGTCATATGTTTTAAGCATTCAACAAATTCTTTTAAAGGTTGACAAAGTTGCAAAGCTATTGCTAGTCAGATGTGGGAAAGATGCATCCTATTTAGGTGTATCTGATGCATTCTTTGCAGAGAACAACTAGCCCTGACATACAACCCTGCCTAGGTGCTGTCAGGTACCCACAGGCTATTTCAACCACCTAGCACCTCAAGAAAGTGTGGGTTTGGTGTTTACTACCAAAGCCTAGTACTTGCAAAAGCCAGGAAAGAGGGCTATGGGTGTGCACAAGCCAGGAAAGAGAGAGCTACCGGTGTGCACCACATAAACAGGTGGCATGTGACTGGGGGATCTGGGATAGTTCTCTATCTTGAATAAAATTATCTCACTATGAACTTTTATGTTTCTGTTATATTTAATTTCTTTACTAGTACATTACAGAGATTCAATATTTATATCTAAGATACTATAAAAGAGGATAAAAGAGGAGATTAAGGCTGCACAACAGGCTGCTTCGGTAGACCAATCCCAAGTAAGAGAGGTGAGTGTTATAAGGAAGTATATACACAGATTCTGAAGTTTTTATAAATGTTGCTATAACTCACAATTCAATATCTAACATCAATATATTCATCATTAAGTACAGGGATGTCAATACAGGACAGGCTGACCATGTACTTGCTTTTGGTAACTTATTTGAGGAGGGCAGCAAAATCAGGGTAGCCAGATTTGCACCTGAATGTTGGCCTCCTCTGATTACATCTGTCCCAGGTTCTATCTGCTCCCTGGAGCACACCAGATACTCCTCACTCTCCAGTCAAATCTTGCCACTGATCCTTTTCTATGGGATGTAGGCAGCTGGAACACAGCAGTATCATCAGAAGACATAGGGCCGAAAGGTGGTTTCACGGGAGACGTTCTTGACTATAGGAAGATGGAATGGAATATGGCTGGGGAAGGAGATGGAAACACATAGGTGTGGAGGAAAGAGATTTATGACTGGTGAAAGGGGGATATGGGACTTCCATGGAAAGAGTATGTTTGGTAAAGCACAGGTAGGGCTAGATAATCTTGTCCAGCTGAATCCTGCTTGGTGCAGAACTGGAGTGGGTGGAAAAAAAGACAGATTTAAGCAACACTTATGCTCCCTAAAATCTAGAGCATCCAGAGACTAGTTTAAATGAGATTATGCCTCAATGCTGCAGTAATTGATGGCTGTCTGCCAATGTTTTCAAGGGTTATTTGGGCCCCAGGGGATTGACATGGTAATGAGATGCTCTGGACAGGTCATCTTTATCCTGGACAAACTCCTGATATCCTCGGGGGAGCAGATCTGCTGGGTTTCTGGTTAGAAGCCAGGATGTATCCTAATGTCTTCTGGGTGGGAGTGTAACTGGGGGTTGTGGGGCAGCTGTGTAGGATAGGTGCAGAATGAGAGAGGGGTGAGTTTGAGAAGTGGAAAGAAAAAATGAGGAAGATAAGAGAATGAAGGGGAAGGAGTGGGGTGGACAGAGTCTGAACTTTAAGGAACAAGGAAGCAATTATTATGTACTGAAAAATGAAAGAAAGCAGAGATAGCAAACATAAAGCATAGGACACACTACTGTTAAAAAAGGACCCAGATTTTATACTGGAACATCATACAGTATAAACTTCCCAAAAGGACATACAAAGAGCATCTCAAACAATCATTAGTCTACCACCCTGATTCCTGGCCTCAGGAATATAGGAATTCAGTACCTTTCAGTGTAGCTACTTTACCTGGTTTCCACTGACCTGTCTAGATTGAGTTTGTTCTATTAAACATGCCTTTCCCAGCATTGATTTTTGGGTAGCTGAACCTTTAAATCTTGGAGAAACCAGCATCTGAAGCCCTATGTGGCCACTTACAAGAGGAATGAACAGGCTGTATCCCTCCCCCTCTCTTTCAGTTGATATGTATTGTTAATGTGTAATGTTTTTCTATTCACTTATTACTGAAAACGTGGAAAAATCTTGTATATGTCAAGTTTTATACAATAAAAGTAAAGAAAAAATAGAGTAAGGGGTAGGAGAGTAAAAGGAAAAATCAGAGGGAATTCAGAGCCCCATCTTGCTTTTTATTCACTCCACAAACTCTCATTCTCTTCAACGGGTGTTGTGTATGCTCAAGTAATGCAGGAGAGGCTCAGGGTAAGTAATTTTTTAAAGCACTGTTAATAGAAACATATAAAACAACTGTGTGTATTAGAGGTGGTTGAAAAATAGAAAAAACAATTTTAAAAAATTGGAAATATTAAAGTTTCTGTTTCATAAGATTCAAGATAGAAAAACTTTTGCAAACTTTTTTGTGGGGGGCAAAAAACCCAAAACCTTAGTTCCTCCCCTGTTTTCCTTTTTGCCACTGAGTGCAATAAAGTGAATAATGTCCAGGGATTCCCCTCACCCTCCCATTTTTAACTCTTTTCACTCTAAGTTTTCAACATTTCTTCAACTTTGGGTAAGTGACAGACTGGCAAATTTAGCATTTCCATTCTCTACCCTGTCACTTTTTCAAAGTTGAGGAAGTTTTGAAAAGTTAAGGGAAAAAGAAAGAGACGTCACCCCTTTCCCCCCCCCAGCCTAGTTATTCATTCTATTACATTCAGTGGTGAAAAAGGGGAAGAAAGGGAAAATTAAAATATCAAAATTTCATAACATTTTCAGTTTCCAATAAAATAAAAATATGTTATTAAACAATATTTTCCCCATGGAAAATAATCATTCTTGATGAATTCCTGTGTTGTCATGGGAAAGCTCATATATTGAAGGCCAGTATTTGGTCTACTCTCACATGCACTGTCTCTGAGTTCCTTTGACAATTTTTTTACTCTGTGCTTAGATACATTTATTTACTTCAGTGAGAGATTTTCTTAGTAAGAATTGATTAAAAATAAGTAAAAACCTCATGATTTGGTCTGTTTATACCAAATAAGGACTCAATAATGCAGAGATTTACATGAGTTTAATTTTATGCACTATGAGCAGCTCCACTGAATTCAATTCTCAGCAGATGCAAACTGTTACAGTTCCATTGACCATTATTCCAGGTGAGGATCTGCCTCATTAGGATTAATCACAGTGCGTAAAGTTAGGTATATGCGTAAGTCTTTGCAGGATTGGAACCTAAATCCAACCCTTCCACTGCCAAAGCCTCACATTTATTTATATATATATAAATAAATTTGCCATTACATTTCACTCCAAAGGTGTGGGAGTTTCATCTCAGTGATGGAAGACAACCCAGTACTGGTATATAGCATAAAAGGTAATATATAAAGTATGTGATAAATGGTGTAGTGTCACCTGTAGGTTAGTAGGTAAATTCATATCTGGAGATATTCAATTTGTCTGTACAAATTTTGCTATTACAGTATATGAAATTGTTTGAAGTGCTGTTCAGTTCTACTTTGAAAAATGATTGTGAAAATGCCATTGTGAGGGCTCTGTGTTTGTGTCTCAGGGCAAGATTTTCCAAAGGCAGTTAGATGCCTAAAAATGGAGATTAGACACCTTTCTGAAAATCCCATTTGGTGCTTATCAGTTGTGTCTAACTACTGTTGATTTCAATGGGACTCAGTTACTTAGGCACTTAAACACCTTCTACATCAGGGGTAGGCAACCTATTGAATGCATGCCAAAGGCAGCACATGAGCTGATTTTCAGTGGCACTCGCATTGCGCGGGTCTGGGCCGCCGGTTCAGCGGCTCTGCGTTTAAATTTAATTTTAAATGAAGCTTCTTAAACATTTTAAAAACCTTATTTACTTTACATACAACAATAGTTTAGCTATACATTATAGACTTATAGAAAGAGACCTTCTAAAAACGTTAAAATGTATTACTGGCACACGAAACCTTAAATTAGAGTGACTAAAAGAAGACTTGGCACAGCACTTCTGAAAGGTTGCCGACCCCTGCTCTACATTTTTAGGTGCCTAATTTCCTTTGAGAATCTGGCCCTTGGTGACTCCAGATCATTTTTTCCCAGTTTAAAAGTATAAAAATATAAGAATCCCGGGAACATCAAGCTGGGTTCTTTCCATCTTGCATATCACCCCATTAACACATGGCTTGCAGGCCAACTCTTGGGTGTCAGTTTCAGCACAAAATTAGGCTGCAGCATAAATCAGGCAGGTAACTGCTTCAAGATTTCTTAAAGGATTCTCTCTTTGTTGCCTGGAAGGTAGATCTTGCTTCTTCACTTAGCTATCTACATTCACTGATACTCTCCTTTTTGATTCAGTGTGGCTAAAAAAAAGGGTGGAAAATAAATATGAGTTTCTACTTATAGAATTATAAATCCACAAAAAATGTGGTAGTGAGGAACCTCAGACAAAGGAACAAAAATACAAAGCTGGTTCCAACCTGAAACCCTTCCATGGAACAACAAAAGCCAAAAATGTCGAAATTGAGGGGAGCAACTGGGTGTTCAGCACTTTTCAAAATTAGGCAGGTGCCCTAGTAAGAATATAGAAGTTGAATTTTTGGCTCTTATATTCTGAATATATTGGCCAAAGTTAATTTGTCAACAAACAGTTATAAGTTCAGCTAGGTGAAAATGTGATTATTAAGGCTGGCCAAATTGCTCATTGGTCGATAACTCTTCCATGCAGGGTAGGTAAATTAGAGACTCAAGCTAATCCTTTTGTTCATGAGTTGGGGAGTGTTTTTGCACTTCTTTTCTTGATAACAAAATGACCTTGGATAATTAGAAACCATAACCTATCTTGTAGACTCAGCAGTAGATAACCTCTGTAGTTACTTTCCAATCCAAAGCATGGCTGCAGGACCCCAGAAAATGTGACTCAAAGCCAAAATCCCAAACAAGCCCTTTCCTCCTGGCAGGGCCAACTCCAGGTCACAGCGCGCCAAGTGCGTGCTTGGGGCAGCATGCCGCGGGGGGTGCTCTGTCGGTTGCCGAGAGGGCAGCAGGCAGCTTCGGTGGACCTCCTGCAGTTGTGCTTGCGGAGGGTCCACTGGTCCCATGGCTCCCGTGGACCTCCCGCAGGCGTGCCTGTGGATGCTCCACCAGAGCCGCGGGACCAGCGGACCCTCCACAGGCACGCCTGCGGGAAGTCCATTGGAGCCGCGGGACTGGCGAGCGGCAGAGTGCCCCCTGCGGCGTGCCGCCGTGCTTGGGGCGGCAAAATGGCTAGAGCCAGCCCTGCCTCCTGGGAAGAATTATGGACTATTGCTGGAGGAAGAATGTAGTCTCTTCCTCTGAAGTAGTGGTGACTGAGAGTGTACTCATTCCATGGGGGAAAGAAAAATTCTACATTCTTTTTCAACAGCCCTTCCTGTCAGCCTCAAATTGCTGGGTAGATCCGTGTCTAGTTATCCTCAGCCAGGAAGAAAATTAGAAGAACTGGCCAGATATCAAAAATTCTACTCTGTGAAGACTTCTGAGGTTTAAAAACGAGATTTTGTTCTGATGCAGAGAAACTCAGTGAATCGAAAAAGTACATTTCAGGTCAAATGAATTATTTTTGCACAGTGGAACAGCTTCAACAGGAGAGTATGAAAGCAACCTCTATCCAAATATGCCATAGCCCAGTGGGTTAGGGTATTTTCTTGCAATGTGGGAGATTGTAAATGAGGTGGCGCCAGGGCTTGACCCTCTCCTGGGAGGAGGGGAGCCACGTCGGCCCACTCTGCTCCGGTTGGCCCGGGAAGTTAGCCCGGCAGTCCTTGCGGTACTTGTCCGTCCGACGGGCGAGGGCTCAGGCCCTCCGGCAGGGCTGAGCCATAACAACCGCGAGGCGCCGGTTCATACATCAGGACGGATAGCAACACAGAATCAGTAAGCTCAGGCCTGGGTCAGAGCTGAGCAACAATAATAGTTTAAGGCCCAACCCTTGGTCAGGGCGGGGCAGCAAAACACTGAGTCAATAGGCTCAGGCCTTGGTCAGGGCTGAGCAACAACAGCAGTTTTAAAGGTCCAGCCCTAGGTCAGGGCGGGCAGCAAACGCTGAGTCAGGAAGCTCGGGCCTTGGGTCAGGACCGAGCAACAATAGCAGTTTTTAAGGCCTAGCCCTTGGTCAGGGCGGGGCAGCAAACACTGAAGCAGTAAGCTCAGGCCTTGGGGCAGGACTGAGCAACAGTGGCAGTTTAAAGGCCCAGCCCTTCCTTGGTCAGAGCGGGCAGCAAATGCTGGGTCAGTAATAACAGTTGTTGGCCTCCTCAGGCCAGGGAGAGGGGGAGTCTGCCACCCTGAAGTGGGGTGGCAGGGGGGACGCAGGCCCTCCCACTCCACTGCGTCCCAGCCTGGGGCCCTAAGAGTGGCTGTCACTCCGCCGGTCAGTCAGTGGGGATCCTGGCCACAACACACTGACATAGGCTCCGGCAATTCCACAGCCTGACTGGGGTCGGCTGCCCCCGGGCTGCTTCCGTACTCCCCCTCAGGACCTACCTGGGTCCTAACGGCCTCAGCGGGGACCAGGAGCATAGGCTCATCACAACCAGGGCTGGGTGGTAGGTCCGGGAGCTCCTCGGGATATTCGGGCCACGGTAGCGTAGTGGCTCCTCCGGGTAGCCGCAGGCACAGGGAAGCTCCGGCAGCTCCTCCTGGTAGGGAGTGCGGGGAAGCTCAGGCAGCTACTCCTGGTAGCGAGCGCGGGGAAGGTCCGGGCGGCTCCTCTGGGTTGCTGGTGTCTCCCAGTTTCGAGCTCCCGGAGGGACGTCTGTTCTCTCTGGCCGCTGGGGCCTGACTGAGCTCTGAGGGCCGGCTTTTATAGTTCCGGGTCGCCTCCTGACCCTTTGAGGGGCGGGCTCAGAGCCCCATAGCTCCGCCCACTCTGGCCTCTGCCGGGGCCTTGACCCTCTCCAGGGAGGAGGGGAGCCACACTGGCCCACTACAGAGACCCATGTTCCAATCCCTTCTCCACATCTGCCAGAGAAGGGAATGGTACCCTAGTTCAGTCTCTAAATCATTGCAGCCAGGCTAAGGGAAGCTCCTGCTGCTTTTTGAATGGCCCCTGGCTCCTGAAAAACCTCTATGGCCAAAACTCTTTGGCAAATTCATGTCAATTGCCAAAAATTTTCAGTGCCTGAAAAATGTATTTAAATATTTTTTTACTATTGCTGAAAAAGAAATTGTCCACTTCTACACTGAGCACCAGTAAGCTATTGTTACCAGCCATGTGGTTTGCACATAGAGTGCCGCCTATTTGCTAAATCAGTTTGTGAAATCTCTAAATCATTGCAGCCCATCTATTCAAGCAGAGGTAGCATAATGTGCTTTCATGGTAATGTAAAATGCATTAGAAATGAATTGCATAATGCTTACCTCTCAAATTACAGAAAAGACAATGATGACCATATGTGCAAATGCAAATTATGTACAAAAATATCACAAATGAATCCCTGAGCTGTAACACTTGTTGTTCATTTCTATAAATATTAACATATCAGGATTTATTTTGATGTACCACTAAGATAAGTGCTAGAACTGACAATAATAATGTATAATTTATGTTCTTTATATTACCTTAACATCACTGCACTTACATTATTACATAAATTAATTTAATGTTTCTGACGTTCAGCAGATTATTTAAGTGTTTGTTCTTTTGTGTTCTGGTGGTTTTCTTCTGTTTTCTGAATTACAGAATATTATTATACTCTAATGTTTATTTTATGTTTTATACAATTCGTAAATTCACATTAAAGTTCTGAAAGTCTTTACTTAACATTCAGATAAAGAAATCCTTCTATCACCATTGTGTATGTGTTGAATTTGGGGCAGGGGGAGGAAGGAGAGGAAGGTTAAAGCTTTTGTGTATTAAACAACCTTAAAATGATGATGAACATTGAGAAAAACTAAGTGGTACAAAACCAAGGGTAAGGCCAAGTTACCTACCATGTTTAGGATATTTTTGGGAGAAGAATGGGAGATGGGGGAAGGGAGAGACACACATACAAACCTTCTCTAAAAGCTTGTCAGACTTAACTTTGAATCTCTTGGATTTTGTCAGTTTGGGACACACTTGGCATTATTTTGATCACATGGCAAGCTGGACACCTAGTGTAGGGTTCCATCTTATATTGATGCTATCATCAAAATAATCTTTTTCTATGCTGTTAGTGATAGTGACCACCTAGAAGGGGCACTTTATCTGTTTGTGATGATGCATATTAATGATCTAGCAAGTCATAAAATAAAATAAATAAGTAAAGATTTGCTGGCCAATAGCTGAAATCTACGAATGATGTTCATTTTCATTTTCTCTTCTCTCACTTCCTGAAAAAAATAGATTTGAAGCTTAGGGCATGTCAAATTTTTGGAGCCAAATAGTCTGATCCTGTTTACACTGGTATAAATCCATGAACATATTTTCCCAAATGAGAGAAATTACTTCCCTAAGCATCCATTTATACATGGAATTCAGCCTCTGTGGCATGGTGTGGTTTTGTGGACTCCTAGATATTTAACAGGAGATAGACAGAGTTTAGGTTTCTTTGGGAGAGATGAGACACTGAATCTTGTTTTATCCATTATATTGTTGATGTGATACTTAAACAAGTGTTTCTTTAAGAATATTACAAGCTCAGTGAGTAAGTTAGCTCTAAATTAAGATCTGGAATTGCATGGGTGAGATAGACAGAAACCATAAATCAATGAACCACAATTGGTGCATCAGAAATTATACCTAACTGGTGAACATAATAATGGGAAATGAGGAGATGGGCAATTCCATCAATCACTCCCTTTTGGGATCCTTAAACAAAAGAGACTTTTGGGGATGCAGGTATGGGAAGGTGGCTACTGAAATGCTGGTTAATCAAAGATGAGAAGGGGAAGGAGTAAGCTTCACTGTAATGGCTGCCAGTCCCACTACCTGCTAGACTCTGGACCAGTGGTGGGCAACCTGAAGCCCATCAGGGTAATCAACTGGCTGCCAGACCATTTGTTTACATTTGCACTGCCACCCGCAGCTCCCAGTGGCTGTGGTTTGCTGTTCCTGGCCAATGGGAGCTGTGAAAGTGGTGCAGACCTGACTGCTGCTTTCCACAGTTCCCATTGGCTGGGAACAGCGAACCGTGGCCACTGGGAGCTGCGGGAAGCCATGCAAACATAAGCAAATTGTCTGGTGGTCTGCCAGTGGATTACCCTGGTGGGCTATGTTGCCCACCGCTGCCCTGACCTTCATCTGAATCCTGAAAGATGTCCTGATCAAACCAGGCCAAGAGAGCGAGAGATAGATAACATCATCATCACCACTGGTTTTGCCTAATCCCAAACACTACTTGGGGTTTCAGACTTTGTCACCCTCCTACCTCATCCTCCAGTGTGTCCTTTTCCTTCCCCACATTATTTCTTCTCTTTCCTATCACTCTCCCTTTTCCTTCTGTCTACTAAGAGCCTGTATTAGCCAACCAAGACTGTATATTTTGCAACACTGCTTGTAAGCCTGAGACCAGAAAAGGCAGCCAAAACCAGAGCCCTAAACAGCCTGATGCTTGTACAAGTTTGCCAGGTCTTGAAGTAGCCAATAAGACATATGAGAGGTTTCCTTCCAAAATATCTCCCGCTAAAAGGAAAAGAAACAAGAGATATGGTAAATATGCAAGTCTTACTTACACATTTCAAATGCTTTAATCTCCCTTCTTCTATTTTGTATCTTAATAAAAGGTTAAAAAGATTTTTAATGGCCATAGTGTTTGCCACGGTACTAAGGCTGAGGTCTCTGTATATTAAACCCTGAAACTTCTTTAACACTGTTTAGAGTTGGACAGTATTGAGGTTATGTTAACACCATTAACTCTTTGGGCCCTTTATTCCATCTAAATTAATATCACACACCTGGCATGAGTACTGAATTCACTTGTTTTTTTTTAAGTCTTTTGGAGTGTCAGTATTATGGATAATGTTGGCTGAGATCCTCTGTGGATAAATGCCAGTCCTGTATAAACTGTCCCATGAGTAGAATCAAAAGAAATTGAAAGGATCATCAGAGATGATATTGTTCATTTTTATTGTAGAAAATTATGTTTTAATGGTGACAGATGCCTGCATTTGAAACTTATTCAATACATTTGTGTGCATCTCATAACATCTCTTTGTATAGACTATAGTTTTAAGAAAGCATGGAAGATATTAGTTATTGGGTGAGGTCTGTGAATGATTGGTAAGTTGGTAGATTAGCACCTGTGCATTTAATGTGAGAGCTATCATCCAAACAGATATACAACTGGATATAGAACCTCTTTGGAGGTATCCACCCTGCCACTCCCGCATGGCATGTCAAACAATATAGAACAAATGGGCAGGCCTGGAGTCCTATGCTCTTTATGTGGAATTTGTTCCTAGCGAAGCAGGGTGGGCTTTTTTTTTCATAACAGAGACTGGGAACTGTAGTTGCATAGTATGGTGATTACTACATAGAATTTATTTCACCCTAAATCACAGATCAGAGTGATAATTCTCTTTAAGATCCCATGTGAATATACACCTTTTTGAAAGGAGGCACTATGTAATGGTATTATGCCTACTGATATATGCAGTGTAATCTAATGTTGGTTCCATATGAAGCTAAATGGGTCTATTTTAGTATTCAATATTTTAACAGAGAATCCCAGAAAAATGCCTGGATTGGATGCTTGATATTGTGTTTTTAATCTTAATTTTCTATATAGACTTATTTCTAAATATTCCATTTTTATTAGAATCTGTCTGTAGAAGCAATAATGGGAAACATTCTTCAGTTCATCTGCAAATTTGACACCATCAGCTCAGAATTAAACAAACACTGTGAATGGCTTGCCAATTACAAAACCAGTTTCTCCTCCCTTGGTTTTCACACCTCAACTGCTAGAACAGGGCCTCATCCTCCCTGATTGAACTACCTCATTATCTCTAGCTTGCCTGCACACACACACACACACACACACACACACACACACACACACACACACACACACACACACACACACACACACACACACACACACACACACACACACACACACACACACACATATATATATATATATATATATATATATATACACACACCTGCCCCTGGAAATTTCCACTACATGCATCTGACGAAGTGGATATTCATCCATGAAAGCTCATGCTCCAAAACGTCTGTTAGTGCCACAGGATTCTTTGCTGCTTTTACAGATCCAGACTAACACGGCTACCCCTCTGATAATGGGAAACATGACATTCCTAGACTGTTTGTTTGATATAAATGAATCTCTGGCCCTTTAATTGGCCTTTCTTCATCATTGGCAGGAATAATATCCCTTTTCTTTCCTGAATGAGAGGGAAGTGGAATTGTTTTAAAAAATCAAAGCTCTGCTCGGCAGAAACTGAAGCAGAACTGCATCATTTGAGTTTTACTGATGAAATGGCACAAGGAAGGCAATTGTATTCTGTGGTATCTAAACACAAAAGCGGCATTCTGGAACTAAAGCAGAATAGCTTCTTATGCAGTAGAAGCAGCTCTCTTTGATTTCTGTTGTAGCAGCACAAACTGCCTCCCACAGAGAAAGGACAGAAGAGAAAAGGAGAGATCACAAGTTTAAAAAAGGCAACATGAGGTAGGAGAAGAAATGATAAAGTAAAGACATGGAAACAGAAAATCTGGGAATAGATGGTGCCAGATAGATACTCTGAGGAGCAGCTTCATGATATGCCACTTCTGTTACATTGCTGAAAGTTCTTCAGGGTGAGGCTATGTGTCTACAGTAGGAAATGGAATTAATGTGACAACAGTTATTAACTCTAGTGGCATCTGAATATTATTCAGGTGTAAGTGTACACAAGGGCAGCAGTGCACCACTTCATCTAACTGTGAAACTGTAATCTAAGCAAGAAGCCAAAGAGGGTGATGAGGGAATATAATGGATGCATGATATGCAGAACTGCTAGAGGAGGAGATTCAGCTTTATGTCCTGGACTCAATCACTTAACCTGTCTAACCCTGACCTAGGTCAATGCCCTTTTTACCTGACATGGATCAGTATCCACTGTCTCTAATGGTTACTCTTACAGGAAACTGCAAGGCAGGGAGAAGGTGCAGAAGTGCTGGAGGCAGCTGTGATGGGAGAAGTGACAAGGCAGAAGATAGGGAAAAGGCAGCCATGAGGGGAGAAAAGGAGGGAAGCAGCATGTGGTAAATTTAGGCTTTCTTGGGGAGAAGCTACAGTATGAGGTACATATACAGACACTTGTTGTGAACTAACTTTATTACCAGCAAACACAGGAAGATCAGTGCACAACATTCTGTAATTCATTACATATATAGAAACACCATTAGGAGGTACCCTATAGCTAATTTCAATATACTGCAGCAACCTTTGGAGGGGCCTATTGGGATTTATCTGGGAAAACTGTTCCTGGCAAAAAATTTGGCAATCATGAACCGAAACAGGTTTGGGCTGGGCCAGGTCTACACTGGGAAGGTCTTGATGGTATATGGTATTTGATGCACTCTTGCTGATACAGTTTACTTGATGAATTCCTTTTTCATGCTGTAGGATTATATGTACGAAATCAGCATGCAGGTAGAATGCCAAAAATTAAAATTCCAACTTTTTCCCAGAGACACTATTTCAATATTAATAGCTCTTCAACTTTGCCATACTGCTGTGCATGAAACGGCAACAGATGGCAAGACAGTTACTGCTGGTTTGGCATGCTGTAGTTTGGGGTATTGTATATCTGTATGGCTACACTGAAGTAACTGTGACATGTAAATACTGCAGTAGTCCTTGCCTGTATGTAAAGGAACTTCTGCACAATCACAGCTTCTGGTGGGTGTTTTATTTTTCTTGAGCAGTTAGTACAGCTTCTCCCTAGGGGCTTTTCTTCATTTCAACAGTAAGCTCTCAAGTTACTGCAGTCAAGCTAACCTAGCCTTTGCGGATCACTGATAAGAGCAAACTGATCCAGAGAAGCAACAGAAGCCTAACCTAGCTCCAGTGAGAGCAATCACACTTCTAAACAACATAGGAATTATATAGACTGATTTGATTAGCAGAGTGATTGGATTAGCTGCTGCTGAGTGGTAACTGAAGCTGTTGCATTCCCATTGTATTACAATAAGGAGTATCAAAATCATTCAAACTTCAACCCTCTTCGCACCCCACCCTGGATGGATCAGTTAGCTGGAGTTTAAACCACTACTTAATCTCAAGCTAAATATTTTTGTGTGAGGATGGGAGTCAAATTAGGGGTAACACTCAAATTATAACTTGAGCTAATAGTGTTGTGAAGACATACCCTTTGCCTGGCTCCACTGAATAACTACAGGTCTACTGAAACTCCATGGAAGGTGATGGTGCTGTTGTTGCAGAGAATTTTAATGTAGATGCGTAAAACTCAGCTTTATGATTCACAGCCAAATCTGGAATTTGATTTTTGTTGTTTGCATTTTATTGTCATGTGCTAGGACAATTCCCTAGATCAATAGAGTGAAAATAAATGCTGCTGTGGGAGGGAAATAATGTTATAGTCCTTATTCAGAAATACTCTGTTTCATGCCCTGACATGCCCACAGTCACACAATTATTGGTGGTAGTTTACGCAGCCCCATAAATGGACATAAACATTACATGATGACATAGGTCAGGGAGCAATTTCCTATATGGGTTGGTTATGCCAAAATTGGCCACCAAAACACTTCTCTCAGTTTTTTACCTCTTTTGAGGAGAGATTATGCTTAAAGTGATGCTCTCCAGTGATGGGCCTGGTATAAAAATCTGGCCAGAGGAGAACAGATGGTGAGAAACATTGGCATGTTTGATTGAGATTCTATCTATCATGTGGTCTTAGACCATCTCTTATAAAAGACTTTTTTTAAAAAAAAAATTACAGGCTATGTAATTTTCTATTAAAAAAATCAGAAAAATGAATCTGTTCAGAAATAGGTTGAAGTTCTGAAATCTTCCTGAAACATCTGGATTTTATTTTAGCATTCTACTTTGTGAGGGCATGTATAATCTGGCACTTCTCAAAGTATTCCCGTCAACAGGTGGTAATGTGATGAGGATCTTTGAATTTACTTCTCTCTATTTTGATAAAATAATCTTGCCATATACAGTACTCCCAAACTCTGATTACAGTAAATAAATTAGGACACATATTTTCTCTTCTCATTCTGGAGACACATCCCACATGTACATTGTGATTCCTGTCAGTAAGAAGTTTGTTCGGACAATTATATCTTCCTGTACTATTTTGTTTCATTGAGTAGGAGATGTGCTAAAACAAAGCTGGATCTCTTGCATTCTGATAACAGCACATACTGTTCCATGGTATGAAGAGTGGTGTGGTTTTTTTTTTCCCTGCTTGTGGTAAGTCCAATGAACCTGCCCTTAAGTTTAAAACAAATATTGATTTGGCAGCCTATTTTCAGATAACATTGAGAGTCCTAGTGTTCTAAGCTTATGGGAGAAGGCCAAGACTAATAATTGACTTTCTATTGGTTTTTGTGCATGGCACTACTGGTGGTGTACCCCTTTGAACTGGCATTAATAAAAGTGATCCCCTTCATTTTCTTCTGCTGCAGACTCATTAATTTATCTTGTTTTTTCATATTGCAGCTGCCACCACCAGTAAAGCAACTTAATGATGATGATGATGATGGTAGGAATACATCAAACACTTTGTTATGCTTTCTTTCTGTCCCTCTATTTCTTACCTAAGAACTTCCTGGATCTCTGATCAGACCAAACTGATCCTGTGAATCAATAAAAGCTAAGGTCCTTCTGAGCTAGATTGTGGCATTAAGGCTACATCTAAGCTTGGAGCTAGGGGCGTGATTTCCAGCTACCACATCAGTGTAGCCGTGATAGCGTTGTCAGCAGCAAGCTATGGCATAGGCTAACTACCCCAAGTATAAGCCTGCCTGGACTCCATTGGTAGTGTGGCTTTGTTACTATTTTTAGCATTCTAGCTTGATAAAAGCTAGTGTGAGTTTATCTATGTGAGTTGGGAATCACATCCCTAGCTCCAAGTGTTAAAATGGAAACTAGGACAGATTACAAAAGATGAATATAAGCAAACAACACAGGAATGCAGGGTCAAGATTAGAAAGGCAAAGGCACAAAATGAGCTCAAACTAGCTATGGGAATAAAGGGAAACAAGAAGACTTTTTATCAATACATTAGAAGCAAGAGGAAGACCAAGGACAGGGTAGGCCCACTGCTCAGTGAGGAGGGAGAAACAGTAACAGGAAACTTGGAAATGGCAGAGATGCTTAATGACTTTTGTTTCGATCTTCACTGAGAAGTCTGAAGGAATGCCTAACATAGTGAATGCTAATGGAAAGGGAGTAGGTTTAGAAGATAAAATAAAAAAAGGACAAGTTAAAAATCACTTAGAAAAGTTAGATGCCTACAAGTCACCAGAGCCTGATGAAATGCATCCTAGAATACTCAAGGAGCTAATAGAGGAGGTATCTGAGCCTCTAGCTATTATCTTTGGAAAATCATGGGAGATGGGAGAGATCCCAGAAGACTGGAAAAGGGCAAATATAGTGCCCATCTATAAAAAGGTAAATAAAATCAATCCAGGAAACTACAGACTAGTTAGTTTAACTTCTGTGCCAGGGAAGATAATGGAGCAAGTAATTAAGGAAATCATCTGCAAACACTTGGAAGGTGATAAGGTGATAGGGAATAGCCAGCATGGATTTGTAAAGAACAAATCATGTCAAACCAATCTGAGAGCTTTCTTTGATAGGATAACTAGTCTTGTGGATAAGGGAGAAGTGGTGGATGTGGTATACCTAGACTTTAGTAAGGCATTTGATACGGTCTCACATGATATTCTTATTGATAAATTAGGCAAATACAATTTAGATGGGGCTACTATAAGGTGGGTGCATAACTGGCTGGATAACCATACTCAGAGAGTAGTTATTAATGGCTCCCAATCCTGCTGGAAAGGTATAACTAGTGGGGTTCTGCAGGAGTCTGTTTTGGGACCGACTCTATTCAATATCTTCATCAATGACTTAGATGTTGGCATAGAAAGTACGCTTATTAAGTTTGCAGATGATACCAAACTGGGTGGGATTGCAACTGCTTTGGAGGACTGGGTCAAAATTCAAAACGATCTAGACAAATTGGAGAAATGATCTGAGGTAAACCGGATGAAGTTTAATAAAGACAAATGCAAAGTGCTCCACTTAGGAAGGAACAATCAGTTTCACACATACAGAACGGGAAGAGACTGTCTAGGAAGGAGTACGGAAGCAAGGGATCTAGGGGTTATAGTGGACCACAAGCTAAAGACGAGTCAACAGTGTGATGCTGTTGCAAAAAAACCAAACGTGATTCTGGGATGCATTAACAGGTGTGTTGTGAGCTAGATACGCGAAGTTATTCTTCCGCTCTATTCTGCACTGGTTAGGCCTCAGCTGAAGTATTGTGTGCAGTTCTGGGCACTGCATTTCAAGAAAGATGTGGAGAAATTGGAGAGGGTCCAGAGAAGAGCAACAAGAATGATTAAAGGTCTTGAGAACATGACCTGCGAAGGAAGGCTGAAAGAATTGGGTTTGTTTAGTTTGGAAAAGAGAAGATTGAGAGGGGACGTGATAGCAGTTTTCAGGTATCTAAAAGGGTGTCATCAGGAGGAGAGAGAAAACTTGTTCACCTTAGCCTCTAAGGCTAGAACAAGAAGCAAGGACTTAAACTGCAGCAAGGGAGGTTCAGGTTGGACATCAGGAAATATTTCCTAACTGTCAGGGTGGTTAAACAATGGAATAAACTGTCTAGATAGTTTGTGGAATCTCCATCTCTGGAGATATTTAAGAGCAGGTTAGATAAATGTCTATCAGGGATGGTCTAGACAGTATTTGGTCCTGCCATGAGGGCAGGGGACTGGACTCGATGACCTCTCGAGGTCCCTTCCAGTCCTAGAGTCTATGAATCTGTAAGTGTAGATGTAGCATTAGCTGCAGCTCTGAATAAGAAGCAGTGTACTGCTGCAGGGGAGGACTTAGGCAAAGATTGTTTTTTTCCCCATATGTTTCCTCTCTCTGAAGCTGGTCAGCTGTTTAGGGTAGGAAGGGGAATTGGGGCAGAATGGCTGCCCCTACTTTCTCTGCAACCAGTCTGAGAAGACATACTTTTGGAGATGCATGGAGATAGTGGTTTTAAGTCCCTGACTGCCCTGACCCTGGGGCTGTGTTTACAAAGGAGCGATTATGGCTCTTTTGGTCTCCCCTGTATACCATGTGCTTGGCATGTGATCAGTTTGGCTGTTTATAGTCAACAGCAGTGTCATTCTTTTAGCTCAAGATATGCACTTGGGACACAATATATCTGAACAGGGTCCTCTGCCAAAATCTACAGCTCCTGCACCAGCTGGTTAGTGCAAATAAAGCTCAGTTGCTACATGCTTGTGGACAGATTACACAAGTGGCACATGAACTTCCAGTGTGGGTTGATTCTGAAATTAGAGTGATTGATGTTGGAGATGTGTTTTTTGCCTTGTTTGCACAGCTCTTTTTAAACTCTGTGTAGGACAATGGTGCAAAGCCCAGATAGCCTGAATGCCAAATATGTTATTTCAGAAAGCTCAAAGGGCTGCAATCAATAATTTGGGAAGATTCTCAATTCTGTTCTGTTCCTTTACTTTGCCTGGGCAGTACAAAGGGAGCAGAAACCACCCACGGTTCCCCTTCTGGGATTCCTCCTTGGTGTGTGAAAGTCCCCAGTCGACATACAGCCTCTATAGCCAGCTCTTATGCTTCTGTCTGCAGTCCCTGGGAGAGATCATGTCTTGGAGTGAAGAGGGGCACGTCAAAGGGAGAATGGGCAAATGATGGGATAACACTACATTCCTGCTTATCTGCAGCTGACATATGGCCCTTTGGGGACCAAAGCAAAAGTTAGAGCAGCCCAAAAGCTGCTCTAACCTGGGCTGAAGCAGAGACTCAGGGAGAAGTGACTGGCTGGTTCTCAACTTCTCCTCTTTTCCCTTCTTCTAGGCTGCCCTGGTAGCTGTGTGGGGTGAGGAGGGCCATTCTGTGCCAGGCACTCCAAAAGCTTGGGGAAAACTAATCCAAGCTGATTTCCTGCTGTCAAGGTTCCTTCCCCACTCTGAACTTTAGGGTACAGATGTGGGGACCTGCATGGACACTTCTAAGCTTAATTACTGGCTTAGATCTGGTATCACTGCCACCATCCAGAATTTTCAGTGTCTGGATCACTCCCTGTCCCCCAAAAACTTTCCCCTCCCTGGGTAGCCTTGAGGGACTTCACCAATTCCCTGGTGAACACAGATCCAAACCCCTTGGGTCTTAAAATAAGGAGAAATTAACCATCCCCCATCCTTTCCCCCCACCAGTCCCTGGTGAGTCCAGATCCAATCCCCTTGGATCTAAAAACAAGGAAAAATCAATCAGGTATTAAGAAAAAAAGGCTTTTAATTAAAGAAAAGAAAGGTAAAAATCATGTCTGTAAAATCAGGATGGAAAATACTTTACAGGGTAATCAGATTCATATAGCCCAGGGGAATCCCCTCTAGCCTTAGATTCAAAGTTACAGCAAACAGAGGTAAAATCCTCTCAGCAAAAAGGAACATTTACAAGTTGAGAAAACAAAAATAAGACTAACATGCCTTGCTTGGCTGTTACTTACAAGTTTGAAACATGGTTCAGAAAGATTTGGAGAGCCTGGATTGATGTCTGGTCCCTCTTAGTCCCAATAGCGAACAACCCCCAAAACAAAGAGCACAAACAAAACACTTCCCCCTACCAAGATTTGAAAGTATCTTGTCCCCCTATTGGTCCTCTGGTCAGGTGTCAGCCAGTTTTACTGAGCTTCTTAGATTTTCCAGGTCCACAAAGAGTGGTGGTGCATGGGTGGACACTATTTGAGCGCCATAAAAGGAAGACTTTTGAGGCCTTTAAAAGCCACAAGCTGGACATCACTGTTTAAGGTTCTTAGATGGCTCTGGAGTGGGGAAGGTGGCTCCTTCCTATACCAGTCAAGAAGGGGTTAAAGAACTGCTTTGGTCCCATTTAGCTCCAACCAATGGCACCTGTGCAGCTGTCAGGCCTGGGGATGGGCCTTTAAAAGGAAAGAACTCAGTGCAGTTGGGACCAGCCCTCTGAAGCAAGCAGAGGCAGGGCTTCCAGACTGAGGTTCTGTGTTACTGCCATATGGCTTGAGAATGCCACCTACCAGCCTGAGCCCTCTGAGGAAGAAAATAGACCAGTCTGTTTTTTTTTCCTGTTGGACTAAGCCTTGGCCTTTAGCTGTACAGGATAGTGGGAGCCAAGACAGTCTGTGGGGCTGGAAAGTCTGCTTCCCACTCCTTCGCATAAGGAACAGGGCCTGACCTCTTGAGGGCTATGGAAGTATTTTTCCTTTTGTTTAGACTGCTTCATGCCCACTTCAGGAATGGGTGGACTCACTGAGAGGTACAGCCAAGGCTGTATCCCATATCGCAGGACCACCACAAGACTGCTGCCATCCAGAGATCAATGCATGAAGTAAGCGAGGTACCTGTTCTCCCCCTCACCTACCCCAAAAGGGCATGACCTCAAGACATAACCTTTGACAGGCCCCTAGCCTCTCAGTGTCTGAGCAGGATAAGAACAAAAACACTGTCATCTATCTCTTTCCCTTCCAGCAAAAGGCCTGGGGTTTTTGTTTGCAGCCAGCCCTCACTGAGCATGGGAGCATTTGTTGCTCATTCAGCTCTTCTAACACAAGGATACTTCTTCCTAAAGCACAAGTATAGGGTGGGGAGCAGAGTGCAGATCAGATGGATGCTCACATGTTCTGTCATTCATATGCGTGAAGAGGAATGATGATGTGGTTCTGTGGGAGCAGCACCTTTATACCATGGGATAATGATGGAAATGAGAGGTTCAAGGAAGGGAGGACACAGCTATATGGGAATCATGTTGGAGAGGAAGATGGAATAGTGGGGGAAAAGGGAAGAGTGAGGGAGCTGAGCCTGAGAACAAAGAAGGAGACAGAACAAGGAGCAAGATGGAAGTGAGCAAGTGAGCATGGAGTATGTAGATGATGATGAAAGGGAAAGGAGAAATAAGTGGGGGAATGAGACACTGTTAGAGAGGGAGTGAGAAAAGAAGAAAGCATTGATCCAGCCATTCGTTGCCTCTCAATTACCACAGGAAGACTCATGTGTTGACTATAATTGAGATGGGAGTAAAATCTGTTCTTGAAAACAAAATATGTAAATGTACAGGTTGCAAAGTTAGAAAGAGTTGCAATATTGACTCTTCTTCCTTGGTTCTACTTTAGCTCATCTTCTATCTACTACAACCCAAGCTCAGCTCAGTTAATTCAAACCCTAGCTAGCATGGAATAGAGCCTTTTAGTAGGCTTTTATGGTATACAGAGCTAGCTTGCCAAAACAAAAAGAAAGTTAGTTCTTAAATGGGGATGAGGGGACTTGTATTGATCCACAGGGAAGCTTAGATCCTCTTTTAATGAAAGTTTTGTATCAGACTCTCAGAGAGAGACAGAGAGAGGCCTTGGAGCAATTGCATAATTTCAAATATTAAGGGTGTAAATTTGATGAAGCCTCAAACCATGCACCAGGCTTAGTTTTTCTTATTTACAAAATGTACCTCATTGTACATTGAATTAAAAAGTTCTTTTTTATTTCTAACTTTTAAAATTCAGTTCACTTTCTGGTGCATCTTTAATTTATATTGCAATGCCCTTCAAAAGCTTGTTGGATCATAAATAGGGAACAAAACAGAAAGGTGAGGAATTGGCATTTGATTGCGTGGATGTTTTACTGAGGCCTTGTCTACACTACAAGTTGCAGCGCTGGTGAGGGGGTTACAGCACTGCAACTTAGGATGTGTAAAACACCTGCAGGGCATTACCAGCGCTGCAACTCCCTGTTTGCAGCGCTGGCCGTACACCCGGTCGTGCCTCGGGTGTAGAGGATCCAGCGCTGGTGATCCAGCGCTGGTCATCAGGTGTAGACACTCACCAGCGTTTTTGTTGACCTCCGTGGAATAAGCAGGTATCCCAGCATACCTGAGGAAGCCTCTCTGGTAATTAAGCAAACTCCACTGCCCTCCAAGCAGGTCTCCTTCCTTGCGGTGTGCTCTGGCGTTCCCTGACCCCCTCTCCAAGCAGGTCTCCTTCCCCACAGCGTGCAACAGCGCTGCAGCGTGGCCACATCTAACACCACTTGCAGCGCTGGTTGCTGTAAGTGTGACCGCTCTGCAGCGCTGGCCCTATACAGCTGTACTAATACAGCTGTAACAACCAGCGCTGCAAAATTGTAGATGTAGACATACCCTGAATCTCTGTCCCTTTAAAGGCCTGCCTGACCCACTACAGCCACAATCGTTCAGCGATTCCCCTGCTTTGGGATTAAAGATTCAGACCTACACTGCCAATTTTGAAGATAACGTTCCTCAGAATGGAGGATGAGCTGGGAGTGGGGCAAAAATAGGGCTTTAAAGTAGAAATTTGATTGGAACTTTAACAGGGGCCCTTCTACTGCTACCCCACAGTGAGAGCTGCCACAATGCAGCATCTTGGAATAAACCAGTGCTCTATATAGTCCAGTATATTTTCTTTGACGGTTGCTAAAGACACATCAATCTCAGAAGAAGATACCTTTAATTTGCAACATTGTACCATGCGAGGTAATGTCATCCTAAGTCTTTCTGAAGATCTTCCTTGCCTTGAAACATGATAACTTGTCGCCCTTAACATTTTTATCCTACTGCAGTTTACATGTTCTTATTAATGCAGAAATCTAATCTCTCTTTTTAACTTCTACCTTGGACTGTCCAAAAACCTATGCAATATCAGGGCATATATACATAAATATTCATATTAAACCATGACACATTTTAGGCAAAAAACAATGTAACCTAGAAACAACTTTGCTGTTACAGTTGTTAAGCGTAAACTATACCCACTTTACAAAAGTTGTTGGTTTTATTCTCATCACTGTAAAAAAATGAAAAATAAAGATACTGTCTTAGACCCTCATCCTGCAAACACTTATTCATGTGAGTAAATATACACACACAAAACAAATAATCCCATTCAACTCAGTGGCACTGCTCATGTGTGAAAATTTTCTCATGTTTGAAGAAGCAGTGCCTTACCATGATGCTTATATTCACATGTTAAACAATACTATGGTACTATTACAGTGCAGCATTTCACCATGCATGTTACATAAAATTAAAAATCTTATTTAAAACCTAGAGGTTTCAATGGATCTGTTTATATCAAAAAATATGACTACTACTAATAAATCCAACAGAGATAAGCAATCCTGTGGCAGTGAGGGTAAAGTTCAGTTAATGTCCAGAAAGCAGAATTCACTCCCCAGAGCCCTATGTCGTGGCCGCTAGCCCTGTGCCTGGTGCCCCATTTTCAGTCCCACACCCAGGGCTCTGCTCTTGGGGCGTTATCCCCGCATCTGGCCCCCTGCTCCTAGGGCTCTGCTCTGCTACTGGCTCCATGCCCGCCCTCAGCCTCAGCATCCCCACTATTAAAAGGGTTCCATTGCCACTGCTCACTCATATTTTTCCTTTCTTTCTCAAGAGCATTATTTTGCATTGAATCGCAATGTAGAGTTGGGCAATAAATAGTTGTACTACTTTACATGTGAAACATCCACACATCTCTGTTGACAATGGAATGTGAGAAACCCTGAAAAAGTTTTGTTGTAGCTTCATTACAATTAAACCTGCCTACTCTGCAATGCATCTGTAAAGGTTTCATATAGACCCACATATGAAAAGCATGCTGATTTCTAATAACCGAGCAGAGTTTGCACACAAATCAACTGATTCACAAACCCATCTGTTCAGATCAGCATGCTGTGTGCCATAAATCAGGGTTGCTCATGTAAAATGAAACGTTATGTTATCATACGCTGGAAGTTTGCTCTCTATGGCAATTCATATCTAATGCCAGTTCCCTAATCAACTAGATTTTCCCCATACTTTCAGAAGCCTGCAGGCAAAATGGAGGTGAACACCATGGGCATTACGGTCTTGATTATATGGTGTATTCATTTCCATAACCTGAATGTCTGACCATAGCCTCCGGGCATCAGTGTCATAGAAGCTGGTCTACGAACTCATGAATTTGTTACTTATATCTACAGCCACAATTTTTATGACCTGTAATACTACTTTTGTTAAAACTGCTTTAACAACTGCTTTTAGTAATTCATTCCCTTTGAATAGTACATATTGCTTTGTCTAGTAGGAGCTACAGGAACCTGTTAGGTCCCAGCTGTGCTTCCCAACTTCCCTCTTCATTCCTCAGCTCCTCTGTTTCATCTCATTAGCATCCCTATTGGGCACCAAAGGTGTGCGGGATTCACTGCAATCTTAGAAGGCCCCAAGGAATAAAGTGCCCACAGGGCACAATCTTAGATCTGGAACCACCAAGTGCTGTTAAAAAAATGCAGTTTTTCTTCACAGGAAATTTTGAGAAAAAATTAGTATTTTAGTTTTTGTCAAAATTTTCTGTGAAATATTTCTAGCTTTTCAATAAAAAAAATCCTCAAAGTTTTCTATTTCTGAAAATTATTTTGTGACAATTTTCAGTTAAAAAAAAGAAAAAACAATTTGGTTTCATTTTCTGCTTTTTGACAAAAATGTTGACAATTATTTTTTCCCCTCAAATTTCATTTTTGGTGAAAAATAATCATTTTTCATCAAAATTACTTTTTGATGTAAAAGTTTTGACTTGCTACAATAAACACACATTTTATAACATATGCAGTTGGAGGTTATTCCTGGCCTTTCTAAAAAACGTCCTCAGGGATGCTTGTTTATTATGGGGAATAGAAAAGCCCTGCGACTTTTATGAGCGAAGGGGGGAGCTGTAGAGCAGACGGAAGACAACTGCAGAAATCATAGGGTAGGCACAGAGTAAGCCAGTACTTTATGGGGCCTGTTTTCCAGCTTCCAAGAAGTCACCTTCTCAGCTCCTCTATGCTTTCCACCACCACTTTATCCCTAAAATGCCATATTTCATTCTTATTAAACTGGCACCTTCTAAAGTGCCCATGTGTGACGTCAGGAATGGTGCCCCCAGTGCAGATATAATGAACAGCTCATTTGGGCCATGCACAATTTATGAAATAAGTATTGGAGGTATTATTCCCCTTGGACCTTCTAAGATTTGTAGACTTAGAAATACTATATTTAATATATATTTCCTTTAAAAATACAAATAAAGTTTATTTTAATGTTGCTACATGACCTAGACTGATCTGACACCTGATTGTAATTCTGTAACCAGTTCAGCATGCACTTTTTGTTCAGAGCAAACAGGACACCCTACTTGTGGCCCTGTAAAAAGATTTGCTAGTTTTACTGCAGAGAGAGCTGGGAGGAAGGAAGATGTCCTAGAGTGCTTTTTCTAGTATGCTACCGGTGCACTGTGTGCGTGTCCTCTGGGCACTTTATCCCCCTGCTGAGGCACAATATAATGGCTACCCAGATTTTGTAATTTGCACTGATACGAATTTGGGCAGCATGGTAAGTGTGGATGCATAACATAGTTGATTCATAACTATGTTGTGAGTAAAGCTGTTTTGTGGGCACAGCTGTGTTGTAACTAGACCAGAAAAGAATCACGAACTGGTTACAAAAATACATTTATACATGTAGTTAGTCATTATATGAATGTACATCTCAGTGTGGTTACACAATGAATCTGGGCCATTATGGTCATTGTGATTAACCAGTATGGCATGGGCGTACTGTGAAGCATGTTAGATGTTTTCCAGTCCTGCAACAATTGATCCCATCACACATTATATTTTTCAACATTTGTCTTCAAAATAGCTTTGTTTCTTCTGAGCTGGGATACATCACAAGATCCTCAACCAAGGCACAACCTCTGTGGTTTGGTTTTGTTTCCATTTGAAGCATAATCCTTCTTTTGGCTAATACGATACCAGTCTTTGCAACCTGTATTTAGTCCATGCATTATGGGGCATTAAAAAGCATTTTAAACAAAATTTGGTGTGCATCCCAAACTTTAAATTCTTATTCATATCACCGTAGTGCATTGGAACCCATTATGCTAAGTGTTGTATATACAAATAAAACAGTTCCTGCTCTGAAGAAGTTATAATCCAGTATCACGAGCCAAACAAAGTGTGAGAGAAAGAAAGTATTATTCTTTTCCCCAGTTTACAGGTGGGGATTGGAGAAACAGAGAGATTACTTAACTTGTTCAAATTCAAACAGGGAACCTGTGGTAAAAACAGAAGCTGAATTTACATCTCCCTAATCCCAGTCTAGTGCCTTATCCACAAGATGAGCCTTCTGCTTTCAAAAGGAATGGTTACTGAATACCCAGTTATCAGTTTGCATAAAAGCTCTTTTTTAATGCATCACCGTTTCAATGTTACAGAATAAGATTTAGTGACTACTCATTTCATGCAAAAATCCCCAGGACATTGTAAATCCATAGTAAAGCATTGTTGAAGTGGGGGAAAAAAGTATGAAACTAAAAATAAAAAACATACAGTATATAATCCTAGCAATTTTATCTAAAAGGCAGTAAAAATAGACTCAATTAGATATTGTCAAAGCTTTTTCTCTGTGCAGCTGCCTAACAGAATATGACAATTTATCCACAATATAAAAGTTCAATACAACATATAGTGCATTGTGTCAGAATTGATTAACATTTTGCTACCTTAAAGAGTGTTGTAAAAAAAAAAAGCAAGCTTGTCATTTTTGTGTGTGTTCCTTTTGTTTCAGTGACATGTTTGGAATTGTATGCCTGCTAGAGTGTTGTGATTTAAATTTAAGCATCTTAACAGGGATTTAGTAAGAGAGTCTCTTTTTTGCAGATTTCCCTAAAATGAGTGCTACATGAAAAGTGAGACTCAATTATACACAAGTATAATTTAATTTTTTTTTTTTTTTAAAGCCCTTTCATGCAGCATTCCCTCAGGGAAATAGCACTTTTGTAGAGATTTCTTGGCTCTGCTTTACAACAATATAATTAATTATAATCTGAGGCATTCCATATAGCATATATGTTGTGTATATGTGCACGTGCACACATATATTAAGAGAGGGAAGAAGAGACACCTTTTATGAATAGTACCAAAATAGCTGCTGTATTTATTTTTTCTTTTTTTTTTTTAAAGAAAAATCAAGCCCTTTAGTCCTGGTCCTTCATTGGGATCTGCTACTGCAGGCCCTCGCATTCATGCAGTATCCTTGCAAAGTCTGTTGGATTCTATACAAGTGAAGGGGAGTCTAGGCTAGAAAGTCCCAATGCAGGACCAGAGCATTTGATTACAGATCTCAGCCATTTTAACATGTGTGAAGCTAAAATATTAGGCCTGATTCTACTTTCTAATGTGGGAAGTGCATTGCCACATGTCTTCAAAAATCAACTTCTATGTACAATGTGCTTTTTTTGGCACTATAGTGCTTTTCATGGGACTGTGGTTATGGTACATACTTTTAATATTATTTTTGGGTCTAGAGAACCATTTAATGTGAAGAAGGCAGGAACAGTCTACATCCCATACTACCCTTTTATGACTTTTGAATAAATATGATGCATTGGCTTTGGGCATGTTGTTATGCTTAACAATAATTATTATTATGGGCATGATCTACCCTCAGCCATATCATGCAGCAATTGTTTTCCTATCCCACTTTGGTTAAATAGGAAAGTTACAGGTAATAATAAGAGTTTCCTCAGTTCAGATTAAGAAAAGATTCTTCCCTTCCCATTCAAAGCCATTGGTGTGGGGAATTAAGCAGGGGTGTCTAGTGAATAGAATTCACTTCAGTCCCTGGGCAGTCTGTACTACAGGGCTGCACTGCAATCTGTCCCCAGATCTATAAAGTAGTTACAAGTTACCTGAATTCAATTTTCCCCAGCTGCTGACTAGCATGAAGTCTCCATCTGTGTGATATGTGAAGTTCTCTCTCTGTGGCTGCTCCACTTGTGAAGCCTGTCACTTCCTCCCATGCATAACTGAATCTTTGAGTTTAAGTGGAGCAGAAGGCCTTGTGCTGCGTAAATTTTGCCTTACCTGTATTGCTTCTGTTTGTTCATCACAAAAGTTGGTTTTAGAATGCTACTACCTCTTCCAGTTTTGCCAATTGAGGCAGAGGGGTTTCTTTTAAAAGTTAGTCTCCTCAAAGCAACCTTAGTGAGTACCATATTCTTATCATTAAATGTTGTGAGATGATGATGTAAAGCTTCAGCTGCTTTATGAGCAGAGAACATACGTGTGCATCTGCCTTCCATTGGACCCTTTATAATTTCATCTATAATGTATGTGTATATATATACACATAAGTGTGTGTGTGTGTGTGTGTGTGCTCTAATAACACTTTTCTGCCACATCACACCATTGTGTATTTTTGTATATGCAACTTACTTTTCAGAAAAGCTATTTAATGAATGTTTGAGAGTTGTTAAAATGTTACTGGGACTATTGTTTTGCCTGTAAAGACAGGTGCCTGAGAATTAGCATGAATCCAAAAATAGAGGGTTCAGGGGGTACAATAAAAATCAACAAAAAAACTACCTAAATTAGCTTTTTACACACAAGTCATGATTTAAAGCCTAATATCTCATGCAGTCCAGGACTAGAATTCTAATTTTTTTAGTAGTGATTGCTGGATCCCAGTGGGAAGCTGTTCTTTCCAATGCTATAAAGCTCCCATTTCTAATTCTAGAAGCTCCTGATAATGGACTTAATAGTTAGACTGCTTTAACGTTTTAAAGATGATTTTTGGAGGTGTTTTATATTTCTTCATTTTAATTTTTCCCCCTATGCATTCCTATACTGTTGGATTCATGGTCCTAAAGGAGCCACTGTCAACATATGTTATGATTCTGGGTCTGAGCCTACAAGATTACTTCAATGATATTTTGGAGGATACCGTGATATTATCTGCTCTCACAGCTTGGAAAGTGAGTAATTCTGTAGGATATGTCTAAAGGACAATGAAATACAGAATGGCATTGGTGGTTCAGTAGGTGGCGGTCTTTCCTGTGTGGTAGTAATCAAGTAGTCCACTAGCAGATTGTAGAAGGATGCCTTCTTTCAAATAAGACATAGAGCTAAGATTTTGACTTCCTGTGTAATTAGAGGATATATAGTCCTTTAATAAGAGTGAGAGTATTAAGCCCAGTGTCCCAAAGAAATTTGAACATAAGTAATTATATTTTTCTAATGAACGTTCCCATAATGCTTTCAGTGAATAATGATATTTATTTTTCATTTGGACACAGGCACTCTTAATACCTCTAAAGGCATTCTTGCTCCCCATCAGGGGAGGCTCTAGGTATTTTGATGCCACAAGCACGGCAGGCAGGCTGCCTTCGGTGGCTTGCCTGCGGCAGGTCCCCAGTCCCATGGATTCGGCAGCATGCCTGCAGGAGGTCTGCTGAAGCTGCGGGACCAGCGGACCCTCCACAGGCATGCCGCCAAAGGCAACCTACCTGCCGCCGTCGCGGCGACGGGCAGAGCACCCCACGTGGCTTGCCGCCCCAGGCATGCGCTTGGTGTGCTGGTGCCTGGAGCCACCCCTGCATGTCATATAGGGTTGTGCAGCATTGCTGTGCCTAGTTAAACAGTTGAAGAATTTCACTCCAGAGGTGGCTGCATTTGAGTAGTGAAGCAACCCTGCAGCTTGTATAGCTGTATCAGTTTGCTAAAACTCTTTGAGATCCTTCAAGATGAGATGCTAATACTGATGTAAGATAGTGTAAACATGCAAAATTATTATTTTAATAGTGCTCCAAAAATACAATACAAAACAAAATCAAACAAATAACATTGGTGAATGATGAATGAATGAAGTATGTAAGATAGCATCAATGCATATTTGACCTTCATTTAAAACTGAATTTTCAGTTTAAAGAGGGGAACTTTTCTTCTTGTTTGAAAAATTGAAATAGAAAAATGAATATTGAAATTTATTGGCCTGGGATTTTCAACACAGTTTAAATAACTAATTAAGAAAAAGTTGCAGGGAGGAAAAACATTAAAACTTGCAATAATTTATTTTTAATAAGTGTAAAACAGATTATTTTAATTAATACATTAACAAAATTAAAGGATAAATAAAATGTGTTAAATTGTCATTCAGAGAGGTCTGGAGTTGAAGTACGGAGATTAAAGCTTGTAAAAATGTAAATAAAAGGCTTAATGAATAATGAACACAGAAGAGAGTTGTATGGATACCCCATATTCTGTATGTTGCATTCCTGGTTTACCCCAGTCTTGTTGACCTATTTCAACCCTTTAGTGTTGGTGTTTAAAAATGAAGAGTTAGACAGATGTGGTTCTATGACCTCTGAGATATTAGTATTTTCTGTTTCCAAAGATCTGTAAATGCTTTAAAAATGTTTGTTGTAATGTGTCTGTAGACTTACCATGTAAGTCTATAAGCTGTATTTTTTTAACCTCTTCCTGACCAGATAGTCTTCTGCTGGCTAATAGCTTTAGGGAGCCAGGCTAGGTCCAACGCTTCTTTCTGGATAATCTTTTGCTACTTAATTTCAAATCTCTTCCCCTTGTTGGATGCCAGATTTCCATGGAAGTCCTCATAACCAAGTACTGTCAAAGTCACCCACTACATACTGTAGCCAGTTAGTTGGTTAGAGCTGTGAACTGTGGCTATCCATGCTGTTGGGTAAAATTCAGATCCAAATGCTTAAAATCATCTTGATTTTTATAGAAATGCTCTATGTACCCCACTAAAGCTGCTTGAATTAAGTTCCTTGTGCTGCAGTGTCTGTGGAAAAGCCAGTGCAGTGTAGTGGAGATATATCTCCTCTGCTGAAGTAAATAAATGTGGTATTATGTCTAGTAAAGAGTAAATTTTCCTTTTAGATGTACGCATATGCCTCCTGTTGACTTAGATCTAAAGATGTCTATGTGGCAGCCACATCATCACACCCATTGATTTTAATTTATGTGCATTCAAAGGCAGAATTTGGTGCTAGGACTGCATATTTGTCAGAGTTATGAGATCTGTGATTTTTGTTTTTTTAAAATAAACAAACAAATAAATTATTTGGAGATTGCCGGTTCAGCTCAGCATCTTAGGGCTGCTGAGGCAATGAGCTCACAAAGATCTGTGTCTTGGCATCAGCCCAGAAAGTTAGAGCTGAAAACCTCACAGAGACCTTTGGCTTCATATCAACCCAACATGCTAGTGGTTCAGTCAGCATTCACACAGGCAGCAGAATATGAAGTAGGAGCAGGAGATGGAGCTGTTCCCAGGCTGCGTAATTTTATAGGATTCCAAGACTTCCAACCAGCTGGTGGGCTACACTGGCACCTAATGGGGAAGAACTGTTGTCCAAGCTGGGAGTCCCATCTGCCTCCTTTCTTCAACATCAAGATTGTTCCCTTGCTAGCTTTCCCTCTGTGCGATGGAGATAAAGAAAATCTGCCACTTTCAGCTTTTCTTCCCCTAGCTGGCATGGCTCTGTCCATTCCCTCTGCCATCCTAGAGCTTCATAGAGCAGTGTCTGAGTGGGAAGGGTGGTTGGAACAACGTTGGGAGTTTTGCAATTCTATGAGGAATTTTTAAAGACTTGAGGATTTGGCCAGGGTGGACTTGAATGTACTCACTGCCTATCAGGGTTTGGCTCACAGTGAATTTGGACCTGGAATGACTATATAAATGCTACTGTTCTCTTAATTTGAACATCTGATTTTCATGTTTCTGGTCTCCATTCATGTTTATAACCCTTTATAACTAAAGTTTCTTCAAGTGAGAGACTAATACTGTTGTTACAGGCCTCATAAGACTACAGCTAAAAGGTACTGGAGATTCACCTGCAGTTCAATTAGTCATGTTGCTGTTTTTTGATCCCAGGTTCCCCCAGTAGAGTTAGATTGCTCAGAAACTGAAAAGGCACTGTGTAGGCCATTAATGTGCTACAATGGGACTTGTTTGGTACATTAGTGGGGATTGTGGTGTGCTGCTAAGGGATTTCCCAGGAACTGCTACTTAAAAATTACATGATGCTACACCAGCTCTGAGACTTGTAGATTTGCATTCACTCTGTAGCTTCATTAACAATTTTAACTGGGATATATTTAGCACTATTCAGAGTGTTATCATTATGTTGTTTTAGTCTTAGAAAACAATTCATCCTTGTGAAAATAGCATGTGAATTGTAATATTATATTTAAAGCTATGAGCTTTGTTGTTGGTTTTTCCCCTTTAAAATGAAAACTTTTTACAAGTATGATCTTGCAGTGTTGAAACCTACAATAGCGTGGTCATATACTGCCCCTTATCCAGTCTTCCATTGATTTCAATGCACCTCTGGAACTGGTCAGATTGCTGCCTTCAGAATACAGGAGAGAGGAAGGTTGGTTCAAGCAAGGGACAGAGAGTAAGGAGATCTGGATTCTGTTCTTGGCACTGGTTTAGATTTGCCATGTGATGTTGTGAAAGTCATTTGATCCCTTTGTGCCTCAGTTTTCCTGTCTTTAAAGTGGGTATACTAATACATTCTCATCTCCTGGCTGTCTTGTGAGGCTTAATTTGTTAAAATTATTTGCAAAAGTGCTTTGAAATCATTACATGGGAGCATCTATATCAATGAAAGTATTATTGTCAGGGCCACATATATTCTGCAACAGAATCCATTTCCCTGCTGCGTAACCTTGTTCTAGAATCTTAATGTTCATTTAAAAAAAATGGTTGCAAGAAAAACTTTTAAAATGTGAACTGGGTGTAAACTGTTGCCTTCCTGAGAGTCTGGAACAATAGCTCAGAGATGGATACACTGCCTCTATTTATTGCTGAGTTGTTGACTCTGAAGCCTAAAGATCACAATTGCAGTGTCAATCTTGTTAACTGTTTTACTGCTGGTAGTTCTAGCAGAAACATCCATCTAATATGCTTAAGTCACAGTTCCAATCTACCTTTCCCATGCTGATAATTGGTCCCCTGACTAGCTGTTAAAGCCTCATGCTTTCCACATGACAACTTTGTCCATTGTCAATACAAAATACAACATGAGAAAATAAAAATATGGGGGGCCTCTGATGGGGCATATGCCCCACACTGGCATATAAGGGGTTAATGGAGTCCTAGGGAGGCTGCACAGAAAGCAGCCAATTGGAGAGGAGCCAGTCAGGGCCTGACAGGCCCATACAAGAAAAGCTGCAGGTCAGAGCAGGTTCAGTTGCTCCCTGGAGCTGAAGGAGGGAGACCTGACTGCCTTGCAGTTGGAAGAAAGCCAGCACCTGGACAGAGCAGTGCTGCAAACAGGGACTAGGAGAGCTAGGGAAGAGCTCCTGGCTGGTGACTGGGAGTTGCAGGCTAAGGTTCTGAGGCAAGGGCGAAGAAGGTACTGGGGCTGCAGGGAAGTGGCCCAGGGAAATAGTTTGAAAGCTTAGAGAGGATGCAGCATGTGGCTGCCATCTACATGGTCCCCCTCCCCCACTCACCACTGAGGAAATGGCTGGACCATTGGACTGCAGTACTGTCCCTCGGAAGAGGGGAGCACAGAGTGTGGCACAGCCGGAGGGCTGAGTCCTGAAGAGGATGCCACGGTCCTTGCAGTGATATGGGTCCAGGAGCAGAAGTGATGGTGGGTGAGACACCACTGAGAGTCGATGTACCAACTTGTGGAGATGACCTACAAGACAATGCTAGCATGATGCACTAGCACGATAAGTCACACCCCATCATAGGGCCAAGCAACTAAATTTAAATCTAGTATGAAATATGTAACACAGGAGCAGTTGAACTAACTTTATTGTTTTCTTTCATATTTAATTTGGGAAAGTTGCCATTTTTTTAGTTTTAGTATAGCTTCTACATAATTTCCAGTCTACAGCCAGCAGAACCTCAATTCTTCTTTAAAGCCCCTCTTAGTTTCTTTGGCATTCCACTGGCATATATGCATTGGGGTGTTGATTATTATATGTGGCCCAATGTACCAGATACTCACACAAAGTTGCACCAGCTTTTACTTAAGCATCCAGTGTAGGGTGACCAGAGAGCAAGGGTGAAAAATCAGGATGAGGGGAGGAGGGGTAATTGGCACCTATATAAGACAAAGCCCCAAATATCGGGACTGTCCCTATAAAATCGGGACATTTGGTCACCCTAATCCAGTGGTTTACTAGGTGTGCCTCACTAATTTGCCCTTCCCCACTCTAGTTTCCTGTGCTTACATTTAGCAAATAATGACAAGCCTGATTCCCATTTCAATACTTGAATGCTGTGCCTTGTGAGTAGCATGGAGTGAGTACCAAATTATAAGATGGTGAAGGCCAACTTTATATAAACTGAGTGATAGGGAATAAATGCTGATAACTAGGGGATAAGAAAGGCTAGAATAGCACCCTGAAAATGATGTGTTTACACTGCACTTCCAAGCTGCTTTTACCAATAAAGGATAATTTTGGAGGCCAGAATGCCAGTAAGATTCTTAGGGGTATGGAGTGGATCTGTTATCCTGTTGTTCTTCAAAACATAAACTAACAGTAATGTTTCTATGTGCTTAATAATTGACTGCATGAATAAAGAAACTGAAATCGTTCTCCTGATCTGTGTGCCTTTCTGAGATCTTTGTGTTAGCTGTAACTTTTAGCTATATTACAAAACAGATGATTCTGAATTTCCCAAGAATTTACTAAGAGCTGTGGGAAAGGAACTGCTAGAAACACCAGCTCACCTGATTTTGGGATATGTAAGTTTCTACCCAAACTCATGGATATCATAGAAGTGTGGGACTGGAAGGGACCTTGAAAGGTCTTCTGGTCCAATCCTTTGCACTCAAGATAGGACAAAGTATTTTCTAGACCATCCCTGACCATAACCTGATCTTAAAATCCTTCAATTACAGAGATTCCACAATTTCCCTAGGCAATTTATTCCAGTGTTTAACTACATTAATGCCATCTTCATCTGGACCCATGGGAAGGAGGACCTTGAGGAATTCCACCAGGACTTCAACAAATTCTACTCCACCATCAAGCTCAGCCTGGACCAGTCCACACAAGAGATCCACTTCCTGGACACTACTGTGCAAATAAACAATGGTCACATAATTACTACCCTATACTGGAAACCTACTGACCTTTATACTTACCTACATGCCTCCAGCTTTCATCCAGACCACATCACACGATCCATTGTCTACAGCAGTGTTTCCCAAACTTGTTCTCCAGCTTGTGCAGGAAAAGTCCCTAGCAGGCCGGACCGGTTTGTTTACCTGCCGCATGTGTAGGTTCGGCCGATTGCAGTTCCCAGTGGCTGCGGTTCACTGCTCCAGGCCCATAGGAGCTGCTGGAAGCGGCAAGGGCCGAGGGACATACTGGCCGCTGCTTTCAGCAGCTCCCATTGGCCTGGAGCAGCAAACCACGGCCACTGGGAGCCGCGATCAGACACACCTGTGGATGCGGCAGGTAAACAAACCAGCCCAGCCAGCCAGGAACAAGTTTAGGAACCACTGATTTACAGTCAACCCCTAAGATACAACCACGTTTGTTCCAATCCCTCAGACAGAGACAAACACCTACAGGATCTATATCAAGCATTCTTGAAACTACAATACCCACCTGGAGAAGTGAAGAAACAGACTGACAGAGCCAAAAGGGTACCAGAAGTTACCTACTACAGGACAGGCCCAACAAAGAAACTAACAGAACGCCACTAGCCATCACCTACAGCCCCCAACTAAAACCTCTCCAGTGCATCCTCAAGGATCTACAACCTACCCTGAAGGACAATTCCTCACTCTCACAGACCTTGGGAGACAGGCTAGTTCTCACTTACAGACAGCCCCCAACCTGAAGCAAATACCAGCAACTACACACCACACAACCAAAATATTAACCCAGGAACCAATCATGCAACAAACTGTGTTGGCAACTCTGTCTGCACATCTATTCAAGTGACACGATCACATCAGCCACACTATCAGAGGCTCGTTCACCTGCACATCTACCAATGTAATATATGCCATCATGTGCCAGCAGTGCCCCTCTGCCCTGTATATTGGACAAACCGGACAGTCTCTATGCAAACGAATAAATGGACACAAATCAGACATCAAGAATTGTAACATTCAAAAACCAGTAGGAGAGCACTTCAGTCTTCCTGGACACTCAATAACAGACTTAAAAGTGGCCATTCTTCAACAAAAAAACTTCAAAAACAGACTTCAATGAGAAATTGCAGAACTTGAAATTAATTTGCAAACTCGTCACTATCAAATTAGGCCTCGTTGTTTTTACTGACAGGAAGTTTTTCTAAATGTACAATTTAAACCTCACTTGCTGCAATTTAAGCCCATTGCTTCTTAACAGTGAAAGTTCAGAGTACTGGGGCTGATGATATGTGTGATACCACTTGCATTGTTAGTGTGCAGTAGCAGGGCCTACCTGGGTATTCCTTAAGAGCTATATGCCAAGGATTCTACAACCTCCCTCCTAGCTCATTGTTGTGAAGGCACACCTGGGACATGTACCTACTCTATCCCTCAGTGGTGGGAGCAGAGATCCATCCTTGGTTCTTTCCAGTTAGGCAGTGGTAAAAAAAAGAAGTGAGTGAACTAACCTAACCTAAACTCCATATTCCCCAAATAAAAAGTGTCTAAGCTCAGTTAACCTGAATTTACTATAGACTATGCTTCTAGATCTTTCTGTCCTGCATGGGTTGTCCTTGCCTGAGGAACTGGTCTCTGATCTATATTTATGGCTTCTGTTTTGGGGCTTTATTAATTTCATTTTGGGGTTTGAGATTAGCCAAAATGAGTTTATCCCACTCTACTTTTGAATTTTATCTACTAATCTGTTCTCAGGAGTAAATATAGGAGTCAATGTATTGTATCTTGGCTCCATAGACATATATTATATTTGTGCTGCCCTGTCACAATAGGCTTGAACCATTTGTCATCTGGCTATATATCTTGATGACATCAGAAATGTGATAATTAATGTATTTTCTTACCCTTGGGGAAAACATAGCATTAAATGTTCCCTGTCATCCTTGGGGATTGGGATTGGGAGGATGTATATATGGACATATTTGGTAAAGCACGTTACTTTCTTTAATGAGTCTGCATGTAAATAACTGTACATTATTTAATAGTCAACTGATACATAATGTTACTATGATTTTTCTGAAAAAAACCCTATAGTTATGATAAAGCACATCCAGTTAACCAATTTTAAACATAGGTTTAGGAGAAATCAATTAGTTTACGAAGAAATGGGTAATTGTTTATTATCTCAGCAAAATAAAATACTGTTTATTCTTTTCGAAATAAATTCATATCTCCAGATCTGAGAGAACTGCAGTCTGCATTTCTAATCATTGCCATTGGGTGGTGCCAGGCAATCATTATATACAATATTAGACAACTGTTTTCTTTTGTACATATCAGAAATCAAATAAGCTTTAAAATCTGAGCTCTAATAATTTACAGTGCAAATAAACTAAGCAACTAGTGCATACAGTTAATGCAAGTTTTTTCACTTAAGATAAAGCAAGGGTCTTATTTCTGCTTATTTTTTATGTGAATACTTTGACCTGAAATGTTGTTTTGCCCAAAGGATAGTAATGTCTAGGCTTTGATCACATTGAGCTAATGTAGCTTAATTAATTGGGCTTTTTAACATCCCTGCTAATGTTAAGGCTTTTGTTCCTTAGGCTTGTAACAAACATGGGTGTTAGATGTTAAAGCTGACTGGAAACAAATGATACATTTCAAACTTTTAAATATGAATGAAGTAGGTATTTTTTAACATGAATAATTTACTGTTCAGTGCCCAATGAAAGGAATGAAATGTTAACATTTTAAAATCATAAATGTTTTCTGACTTCTTCTTCTCATATATTGTATTAGGTTAATAAAACATATATATTAGATTATATCCTGGAATTCATACTGCATCTAACTCAGTGTCTCAAACATTTGGTTTATAGTAACAGAAAAGTAAGTAAAGGATGCCCTTAAACATATTTGTTATAAAATAAAATTGCCTTAGCTTTGAATAAAAAGTAAAAAAAAATCACTGACTAGGAATTCAGGGGGTATGAGAGTCTGAGAAAAGCATTTAATCTTCAGAAGGGAATATCACAATGCCTTTTCTCTGTGTGTATGTGTGTACACACAAATACATCTCAAACACATCTTTTCCTATTATTTATATTAAAATGAGGTAAACAAACTATCATGTGATTTGTTTATAATTTACAATTTTCTAATAAAACAGTTCATATTAACTGAAACTCACTCTAAACACCATATATTAATGTATGAAATGGTTGCAAATAAAATATGGTCTGTGGCACACAACTGAATAGGTTTAAAAAAAATTGTCTAACTTACATGGGCTCATATAGCTCCTGGGTTGCTTGGCGCAAAACAGTAGCTGACAAATTCAATTTAATATTTTATATTATACAGGGTTTTTTTCATTATCCTTCTCTTAGACAGAAAACTTTTAAATAAAATCAGGTTTTTTTATCTTTTAAAAGTTCTAGCTGACAAGAAGCTTCATGTCAAATGAATTTAAAAGATGCAAGAACTGAATTGGAAGGCAGGAGAGAATAAACAACCACACCACAAACAATGTGATTCCTTTCTTATCCATACATTTTATCTTGTTCCTTTTCATCTGATTGCAGCAGAGCAAGACCAATTTTACATCTAAGACGATGCACTGTTTCCCACTTTGAGGTGAAAAGCTTCTAAAATGTTTGTAATAATTTAAATTGTAATTTCTCTGTCTAGACTTTCTTTTTCTTGACTAACCTTTCACTAAAAAGTGAACTTTTTTGTAGTACATAAATCAGTGGTACATGTGCATTTCTGGCTCTCGCAAGTTTTACTCTTGGAATGTTTTACAAAAACACTCCTAAACATTGAAATCCAGGAACTTCAAGAAAACAAGTCTTTAATTCAAATTTAAGAACGTTTTTTAAAAAAGTGAGTATAATTTTCAAGCAGAAATAAGAAGTGCTCATAAAGTGTCTTAATTCTAATTCTAATAATTAACATCACCAGTGATGAGCTTAGGTTCTTGTATGTGATGCTTTTTGTGAAGTCAAATTTGGTAGACTTTTTTCTGAAGTTCTGTTTTTCTTAATATATATTTTTGCCTTTATTTGTTGTGCCATTTTTAGAGGCTCACCTTAAAAAAAATGCAGTAGTCATTTGCAGCATTTATGGTGTTTAAATGTACATCGTTATGCTGGTTTGATTCTACTGACATCTTAACATTCTTAATAATCACTAGCCATTTATGTGTGCTGTGTAAAGGCATAATGTGCTTTTATATAAAACATAGTTATGAGGGCACATTATCTTGTGCGGCAGCAGTTAAAATGAAAATTGAACAACTGCAGACTTGCTATGTCAGTGTTTTAATAAATTTAACAGATTGATCCACAGTCCCTACCTGGCTTTGTGGGCTTATATATCAAAGAGTTTGAGAGCTGTATGCATAAGTCCCTTTGCGGAGTAGTGAGATCTATGCTTGAAACTCCTCACACTGATTTAGTAACTTATATCGAAATTCTTGTTATGCAGGCAAGATCTTACTAGGACATGGAATAAATTTAAACTTTTGAAACTAGCTCTTAGTGACATTAATAGTTAAATGGAGTTTACAACTGACCCTTACTTATGAATGGATAACTGGTAGCTTAGAGAGCTGCTGACCTGCAATCTATTTCTGCTAATTTACTAAACAGTCTGAGGACAGCCTAAAGATTTGGCAGTAATGGAGGATGATCATCTGAACAAGAGCTCCCAGAGTGACGCTGTGGCCAAAAGGGCTAATATGATCTTAATCTCAAGAAGTAGAAGAGCGGCATTTTACCTATGTGCTGGGAATTGGTGTGACTCCTGAGGGACTGCTGTGTCCAGTTCTGGTGTCCATATTTCAGGAAGGATTTAAAAAAATTGGGGAGGATTCAGAGAAGAGCCACAAGAATGATTAAAGAACTAGAAAACATGCCTTATGGTGATAGGCTCAAGGAGCTAAATCTGTTTAGCTTAACCAAGAGAAGGGTAAAGGTATGCCTGATTACATTCTATAAGAAACTGTATGGGGAGAAAGTATTTAATAATGGGCTCAGAGAAAGATATAACACAATCCAATGGTTTGAAGTTGAAGCTAGGCAAATTCAGATTAGAAATGAGGTGTAAATTTTAAACAGTGAGAATAATTTACCATTGGAACAATTTACTAAACGTCATGGTGGATTGTCCATCACTGACAATTTTTAAATCAAGTTTGGATGTTTTTCTGAAAGATCTGCTCTAGAAAATATTCTGGGGGAGTTCTATGGCTGTGTCATACAGGCAATCAAATGGTAATCCCAATGGTCCCTTCTGGCCTTGAAATCTATGAAGGAGAATTATCAGCTATTGCATGTTTTAATAATAACGTAGTTGCTGTACTTCAGTATCTTTAGTGCAAAAAACCCCCAAAACATGATCAGGAAAGTGTAAGTGTGGCTACTTCACATCACCTTATATTCTACTTGTCACAATAAGATGTATTTAATATCATACATAATTTATTATGAAACATTTAGTATTCTATACAAAAAAGTTTAAACAGTAACTACTGTAATGGGAGAATAAATTCAAAAATGTATGGGCCAGATCCTTAGCTGCTGTAAACCAACATATCACTGTTGATTTATTTGGCACTATATCATTTTACAGTAGCTGAAACTGGCCACCTGTAATGCACTTTTAAAACTGTTGTTGCAATGTTTATTTTAAAGCTGAGATAATCCATGACTCACATGTAACTTTTGGCTTCTGAATCTGTATTTATGATATCAAATTTGTCCTATCAACCTACTATAGCTTTTCTTTTTTTAAAACCAGTGTTCAGGGGCTTTGCCATTCCTCCTTCAGACTGTTCCAGTACTGCTGCACTTAAAGAGAGAAAAATTGCTTTTTAAACAAATTTAATTTTGAAAAATACCAAGGTGTGCAACAATAATCCGGGAGGTTCGGTGTCAAATTACCTTTCTTCATTAAGAAATAAAATAACCAGGAGGTCTAGCACATTATGTCACTGCCTAAATAACTCAGTAAGAGGGCCTATCAAAGAATAGTGGGAATTATCAGAGCAGCTTGCTCCTTGTTAGAATCATTTACCTCATGACCCTTTCATTTGCCTACTGCCACTTTAGTTTAAGAGTGACAACACTGTATAGCACTCTGCAATATTTTCCCCTTTCCCTTTCCCTTAGCACCAGATGCCTTTGTAAAGCAGTCTGGTGAAGCAGTGAGCAAAACCTTGTGGGATAAGTCTGACACTGGAAGTTAATGATTATCAGTCGAAACAAAACACTTGTTTACATGTTGTAGTCATTAGAGGTTCCAGTCAGTCATACCTCGGCTGGGATTCCTGCCAAATGTTTTGAGGGTTCTTTCACAAGCTGTGCAGTTTTGTAAATACAAAAGCACTCTTATTAAGCCTTTTTAGTATTAGACTGTGCAATTAAGATTACGGGTAATTAGATTCCTTTATTTGGAGTAGAATGGTCCAAGATACACACACACACACACAACTTTCTTAGCCACGGGACACCATCCGATCTGTATTTGTGTGTTCTGTTACAGATCAAGGACTAAGACAACTTTTTCATACTATGCACATTTTTTCTTTATTACAAATTGCAGTCAAAACTCACAGTTGTATGAATTTTTTTTTCTCACCTTAATGTCAGCACCTTCAACATAACCATAAAACTTTCTTTTCTGTTTAGTGTGTGTCAGTTTTCTGGAGACACTTTTCTTATATATTTTTTTCTTAGTACTGCTACATTTTCATTTCAGCCTTATTGTAACTAGGATTAGGGAAGTGATTTGACTATGAAAGAATTTAGAAAAGTTTCCAATTAAAATTATCTTTAGTTAAAATAACACTGGCATAAGTGTTGTCCAACTCCTTTGCTAGCAAGTGAATATTTCTTTTAACACCTGTGTATTAGTCCATACCTGTATAAGTTAGTGGTTGCTTTCTCATTTCAGTTTAGTGTAAAACAGCCACAACAGCTCAGATTTGACCAGATTTTGTAAACACTTTAATCATGTAAGGATGCATTTAATAAATAATCATGGAAGCCACTGAACCCGTTTCACATACTCTTCTGCCGTGACAGAGTTCTCTGAATTCAGCACAACGGTAAATTATTTAAGGTTTGGGAGGCCATATTTTGTAACTGTGAATTGTAAGACAACTGAATCATCCATACATATTTTATCTCTATTTTTTCTTTTCCAAAGAAGATATCAGTTTTAGTTGCTACTATGTAGGACTGCTCGCTTTGACATTTCCCGGTTGTCTGTAGTGCTAGGCAATAATTAAATATCAGGTGCATAAGCTGCTCTTTAATTTGACATGTGTGCTCCAGGCAATAAACACATGCAGTGCAATGTGGGAGTGTAATTGCTAAGGAATAAAATCTTGTACTAAGTGAGATCATTGTATCAGGTACTGTGTGACAGCTCATTTGATCATTATGCCCAGGCTAAAGAGGTTGCCTAATTAGTTTCCATTAAAACTCACCCTTTAATCAGGAATTATTCTTGCATAAAGAATGTCACTTGGTCCAGATGAATGAACAATGGTTCCCCCTTGAGATTCAACTATCTGTTACACTTGGGATGCCATATGTCTTTTCAAACAATTCAACTACAGCAGTAGTCTGTGAACCTGGATCTCATACCACTGAACTGTGCATGCAGTTTCTTAAAACCAGCTAGCATTCTAGAGAAAGCTGCAAGTGGTTTTCTGTAGATACTGTTTCAAACCATACAAAATGCCATTCAAACAATATGCTGGGTGTGCTGCAAACTTACTGTCTCTTACTCATGTTGTTTCTAAATACTGCAGTACATATTTTATAGTAGTGAAAAAAATTAATTGTGAATACTTTTATCTGGAGCCGGGCTTTGGTCATGCACCTAGAAATGTAGAGCTAATCTAATGCTTTCATGTTTACATTTTCAAAGCTATTTTCACAAGGAAAGAGCTATTCTAGCTCAATTATTTTCTAGCTCTTTCCTTGTGAAGGTAGCTTTGAAAATGTAAACTGATAACTGAGACTGAAGGGTTGGATGTGATCTTTTTCCCAACACATCACAAGTTATTCTGGATCTTTCGGTCTTCTGCAGTCACAAGACTTGGCTGCTTATTGGAGTCCATTCAACCCACAGAGAACAGGGCTCAATTCTTGGGAATACTCGAAGATCAATCACAGCTATGTTGCTATAGTTGCTGCAAGTGCCTGCCAGTCCAGCAGCTGGCTATCTGAAACTGAGCTGGTTCATCTGATGAGCAGAGATTATAACCTTTGGCCTCAAGGAGGGGCAGGTACATAACATGAGCAGAGCATGGTGTAGTGAAATAGGCCTGGGACTGAGAATAAAGGACTTGATATTCTAAACCCAACTCTAACATCAGCTTCATCAGGTGCCTTAGTCAAATCACTTAGCATTTCTGCCTTACAGTAATGGTTAATTATGTAACAATTGCAAAATGTTATTGGGCTACAATGATCTCATAGAAAAGGGAAATATGTTGTCATGCCATCCCCAGAGCAGCCTGTGAGAAAAAAATTGCATCTCCCAGGGTATCCCGCTACTCCAGCTGGAAGTGATTGTCCCTCCCTGGGCAGAGAGACTCAAGCTAGTAGGACAAGAGCTAGTGAATAACAAATAACAGTGTGGATATTGTGGCTCCTATGGAGATCCAGGGCTAGCCACCCAAGCTTGGACACTGGGGTCGGGTGTGCTTGAGAACTTGAGCTGCTGCCCCAGCCACAATGTGTCTGTTGCTATTTTTAGCATACTAGCTTGAGCCCCCTTAGCACGAGTGTGTCTGTTCATGCTGAGAGGCTCTGACTCACCTGCAGCATAGGCTTACCCCCAAAGTCAGAATCTCCTTCCTTGTCTCCCTGCTGCTCTGGAGAGGGAGTTATCAGCAAGTGTCTCTACCTGTTATAGCATATGCACCCCAACTTGATGGTCAGCTGTGCCACAGAGTGTGTTGGAGGTGGGGAGGGTGCGGAATTTGACTCAGGTTCCTTCCTGCCCACTTGTGCACACTGGGGACAGGAACACAGTATCTTTTTAGAGCCTGCTTCCCCCTGCGTGCAAGAAGTGGTGGTCTAGTGCAGTAGTTTAAGGAAGGAAGGGGGAGATTTACTCCCCTTCTCCCCTTGACCCAGTGCATAGAACGGTCCCCAGTTTGACTCTACATAAATGCTAATACTCACTAAAATGCACACACAACTCTCCAACTGACAAAGACTTTTGTGGTGACCAGGTTCTTATAAATATGGCAGCTGAAGAGCTGGGCTTGTCTTTTCCTGCTGCAGGAGGCTGGTGCTGGCCTAAAAATTCTTAGCCCCTTCCACTGTAGGGAACTGTACCTTTAAGGGGCCCATGTTATGTAACAGAAGCTCACATTGTGTAACTCTGGGGCAGTGGGAACTTATGCTGAATGTCCGAGTGATTCCTGAATCCTACATCCACCACATCTTTTTATATAAAATGATTTTTATAAATTTGGGGTATCCAAAATAATGGTCTTAATAGTCTTTCCCTTAATGGTTAGCCCTGTGCATATTGGTGTCATCATAGCAGACATCGGTTGTATACACTGGGATGAGAAGGAGTGAAAAACTTTTGCAAGCTAGCCCCAAAATGTTAAGGCAGGATTTATTATTAGTATTTCTATTGTTGTAGTGCCCAGAGTTGGCTAAGCACATTTCAACACAATGGAAGACAATGATTGCCTGTAAAATAAAGAGTAGGGGAAAGGGATACAACATACAGGAAAAAGTGACCAGTGTGATGAAAGACTCATGACTAATTAGTCACACTTCTTAAGTTAAAGATCACTGGTCCATCTAGTTAGTATCCTGTCTCAGATACTGGCAAGTACGAGATGTTCAGAGAAAGTTCAAGTATCTTTTTGGAATAATGTGCCCATACCAGAAGAGTCTTTCTAACCCCAGATGGTTAAAGGCTGTCTTGTGCGCTAAGGATGAGGTTTTATATCTTTGTTTTTTCCCTCTTAACTAGTTGTAACTATGGATGTTCACATTACCTCTATAAATATCTAAACCTTCTAAGCCCCACTTAGTTCATGGCTTCATTGAGTTCCAAAGCTTGGTTATGCTTTGTGTTTTTAACCCCTCACCCCACAGTCCCCCCAAAATGATCCATATAATTGCATTACATTATTGTAAAACTTTGTGATGATATCAAGATACCCCGATTTTCAACCTAATATCATAAATCAGTTTGGGTTCACTCTAAACTTGTCCTAGCTTCAATGAAAAGTTCGTGAACTGAGCAAACTTGGCTCAAATTTTGATGAAAAATTGGCCTGAAGACAGTTCACATTTTCACTGAAACCCTTGCAGTGATTCCACAAATAGTTTAAGTATGTTTAATGATCTTCACTGGCAAACTTCCTTAAAAACAAAAACCTGACCTGACAAAAACACATTTATTGTAAATAAATATATAGAATAATCAGTACACGTTATAGGTGAATATTTAGAGCTTTTGTGTTTGATCTAAACCAGTTTTCGAAATCCAAATCAAGACCTAAGATTTATATCTCAATTTTTCTCTTACAAATGTATACAATTATTTTTATTTATATTATAAAATAGGAACTGTATGTGTATTACCTTTTTGTTAATAATCTAAACAATCTTTAGTGTTTTATTGGGCATCCACTAGTATGGAATCAAAAACATTGTCCACCACAGAATTAACCCCTCTCATATGCAAAAAACAAATTAAAATGTATTCAGTATGAACTGAAAGCCATCAGAATTTCTCTGTGTAACATATTGGTACATCATAGTCCTTATCGATCTGAACACATCAACTATAATTCAGAAACCTTAATAAAATTGCTTAAAATGTTTTTGTTTTACAATGATTTTTCAAAATTTTCAGTAAGAATAATTTATTGGCCTCCTTTTAATTTTACTGTGTACAGTGAACGTTGCCAAGGAAAATAAACACTGTTTGTTTTGTTTCTGTAATGTTCTGTTCTATGTATATGGTCAAATAACTATGTACATATGAAATAACTCCACTGAGTTTACTGTAGTCTTCTTCAAATCTGGCATAATTCCATTGTCCACTTATTCCAAATTTACACTATTATAATTGGGAGGAAAAACTTGACCTAGTGGATATTTTGCCTCATTAAGAACTGTTGGATTATTCCAAGGTAATATAAAATATTTCTTCTAATATATATTTGGATTTTCTGTTAAACTGGATATATCGGTACAGTGGCTCAAAACTGTTCCTAAATCCAATGCAAAGAATTCAAAATTATAAAATATTCCCAATAATGTACCTGTACAAAATGGACAACCCCAAGCATTCAAAAATAGTGAGGCCCCAAAAATCACAAAGTTGGTTTAAAAATCATGGGATTGGCATAAAATCTTTTTTTAAAATTTACCTTCTGGTTAAACCTTTAGGCCTAGTCTACATGGGGAAATTGACTGGAATAGCTACTGCACAATAATTATTACACCAAATTATTCTGGAATAGTTCCTTTTATTCCAGAATAGCCCACACGGAGAGCTATTGCATAATAGTGTATTCTGCAGTAGATATTCTGGTCATTTTACCCATGTAGGTAAGGCTTTAGCATGCATTCTAGTCAGTTTTTTCCAAGACTTTCTCTATAACAGTGAAGACTAGAAACTTACCTAAAAAAATAATGAAGCTGAGATTCGCGTGCAATTTTTTTTATTCTAGCAGCTGAGGCTTTAACACTGACACCAAATATTGTGAGACTCATGACAAAATCATGAGATTTGGGAAGACAGCCTACAGTGTAAATTTTACAGCAAACAGGATTCAGAAATGTAACTTTTAATGTTAACAACAGTACAATTTGAAGTATGGTGAAAAAGTCTCTTATTTAATAAGTGCTGTGACTTATAATCTATTATTACTGACATATTAAAAGAATAAACTGCAAATTAATTTTTGTACCGAATTCATTATTTAAAAGGTTGTTGTTCATTCTCTAGCTTTTTAAAAGCCCAGCTTTCATGGGAAGTTGCATCTGAAGTTCAAAAATAGTATGTATTTACAGTTGATTTCATTTTGAAAGCTTTTCCTGTTCATTCTTTCCTATAGAATGTTGAACACATAATATTCACAGACTCTCATGATAATAGGCTCATTGGAACAGGGAAAGCATCTTTCTTGCTTGTTCCATTTGAGTTAATACATCTGCTTTGGGCTCTTGAGAAATCGGGTTGGTATCTGCAACCCCTTGTTAAAAGATGTCTAGATCCCATCCTTGGTGCCCCGTCAAAAATTATTATGAATTGATCCCTAAAAGCTTTTGAAGAAATTAGGTTTTACTAATGTCTTAAGTTTATTTTAAAATAAATGCAAGTGTCATGTACGATAGTTATTTCTTATGTATGGTAGAGCTGTCAACCGCTAAAATAGGACAGATCTACATGTTAGGTTAGATTGGGAAGTGAAGCAGAAGCACATAAGTTCTTCAGAAGGGATATGGAATATTTCCAGTGCTTTTCGTTACAAAAAAATCCACTAGTGTATGTCCTGGAAAGTAGAGTTTACAGCTTTTAATGGTAATGACTGGAAACATATTTTCAAGTAGACTCAAAACACTGCAAAAAGGAAGAGCTGTAGAGAATAAAGGGAGGATCAATATATGTGTGTTTTTTGGTTAACTACAGAATCTACTAAAGTGTTATGATTTTTCCAAATCAGAAGACATGAATGCTATAGAAGAAACCCTGATTATTTCTAACTGAATAAACAAAGTTACTTAAAACGATGACTATATTCTATTTAAAAAAAAACACGTCAATGTGCAATGTTCACTTTATTTCTTGTAGAATTTAAGAACTTCTTTGCCCTCATGATCCAAATACATAGTTTTCATCCTTGAACCAAAGCATGCTTAAATCTAGAGTTAATTCAAGAATTATATATTCACTATTGTGTATCAGTTTTAATATTAATATATATCTGCTAATGTCTGTCTCTTCAATTCCAGAATATTTTAGTATTTTTCAAATTTTGAAATGAAGATCTAGTCCGAAAACTAATGTATTCTTTTGCATCATATATGCTAGTCATATGCTTTAAAAGTCCTTCATTCAAGGTTACACTGGAGGTTAGGTGAAGCCAGCATAAATAGTTTTAATTTTTTATCATATTATATAATGTGAACAAGGGATAGTAAGTTTGCGTTTTGTGGAATTTTAAACCCATTCAGAAAAGCATATGTGGACCCAGAATGTTTAAGGTTCTTATTACATGTTTGATTTTGTCCTTTTTGGTAGGCGAGCAGGGGAAAGTGAAAGTTCAGTTTCTTTTCAGGTCTATCAGCTTCCTCACTACTAATCTTATTCTATCTCCTATGGCACTCCAGTCCTCTGTTCATATTATTTCAGCTACTCAAATATTATTTTATTCTTCTCTCTTTCTCACTATACCTCCATTACTTTCTGAACTGCATTTAACAATGTGTAGGATTGATGTTCTCCTGGCTACTGTATTCCATCCACTCCTTTTTTTCAGCTTTTCCACTGTCATTTAATTATATTATCTTATTCATGTTACTCTTATCCTCTCTCTCTGTTCCCACCATCTCCTATCATTGTCTCTCTTAGCTTAATATGATCTCTGGTCTTAATATACAAACTGATAGATATATTCTATTGTATTCTGATCATCCCTGTGCTATGCTTCCCAGTTATAAACTATTGCCTCGTCTCCTTCACACACTGTGGAGGCCTACTCTGACACCTCCTTCTACCCCTTCAGCCATCTGTTTCCTGTGTTGTCACTCCAGTTTCCTCTCAGCTTCAGCATTCTGGATTTACTCTCATTGCATTTGTTCCCTTTTCAGCTTCTTCAGCTGTTTAGAGACACTCCTCCTGCTATCTTGCTTCTTTCAAGATCTTGCTCTTCTTTCATTTTCTTTCCCCTATGCTGCACTGAACTTCTTATCTCTTCTTATATGATGCTACAATCACTCCCCCATGTCAGCCAATTTTCTCCCAATGAGCCCTTGTCCCCCGTTTACATTCTGCACAGGTATCTAGGATCATTGATGGGAGCAAGTTTTCTTTATCGTGAGTTCTCAATGCATTCAGAATTAAAATATTTCCCTTGATATAAGCTCCTGTGAGTGAAGAAACAACTCTTCTTATGTGGTGTCTCAGTGGGGTTCAATTGCTCATTCCAGCCTCCACCCTATTCCCCCTATCCCAGCTTGCAGCTGCAATCTTTCCCAGAGTCTTCTCGATCAACCATTGTGGTGGACTCCACCAGGACACTCTGGTCTAGGATTCAGTAGTATGCAAGAGCTCAAGAGTCAGCAACCCTGCTCGTGAAACAAATATACATTGAAGCCAAACAGCATTTATTGCTTCTGACCTATCTCTTGACAAGGTACAGGCAAGATCACTCAGTGCTTTGAGGCCATTATTCCAGCAGATGGTCTACCTGTGACACTTGTAGCTGAGATAAGAAATGGACATCAGATGGCTAGGAGGTCTGTAGCTGAATCCAGAGAGCATAGGAAAGAGAGATCAAGCCAATGAGATAAAACATGGCTGTTTTGGAGTAAGAATGCTACATAACTCTTTTCCAGACAGTCCTTTCACTCTATGTATGCTTAATTTTGTCTAAACTAGGAAAAATTAGCTAGTGGCACATGATATCATAGAAACATAAGTTTGAAGAATAACTATGCAGTTTGTAATGGATTTTCTGGGACTGTACTCCAGTAGGTGCTAGTATTCAGGAGGACAGAGTACAATACAATCGAATTTAGGCTTTTTTATAGCAACTGATATCATGTTGCCAATGTGGGGAGAGATAGTGTGAAACTTCCTATTTCCTGTGAGTTGAAAAGAGCAAATTTGTAATTCCTGTTCTGGCTGTTAGTTCTGTGAATGAAATGGTAGTTTAAGAGAATCATTTTTGTCATAGCTGGTCTAAAATTGCACCTTCCCTCCCAATCTTCCTAGACCAAACACTACTCATAACCAAGGAAAAAACCTCATAATTCTTTAAGATGCTGAGGAACACCAGCAAAACCAAAAATCTGCCAGGAAGAGAAACTCCAGCCCAGGCTAAAGAACAGAGAACTGGCAGCAGCATGGATGCTCTCATTCTGCAGATGCATGTATGGAATCATGCCCTGAACTTACAGAGCTCATCAAAGACATAATTTGCTTACAAGTGGAGATGTACTTATTCAGACAAGAAGTGGCTGGGAAGTTCAAAGGAGTGGAAAAATACTATCTGAAATGAGACAATTAAACCCCCTGGACCTGAATGGATGAAGTTAAGCAGTGCATGCAGTAAAATATTACAAAGATTACCTAGAGCCCAGAGTGCTACATGCAGTCTGCTGCAATTAGTCTCTGTTTAGTCCACAGCTCTTGCTTTCAGTATCTGAGGTTGGCCTCAGTTTGGAATGATGTGTATATAGTCCCAGAATGGGGCTCAGATCTTTTCTTTTCTCCACTTAGCTTCTTAAACACCATCATTTCTTTCTGTTGGTGTATCTGCTTTTCTAGTAATGAAGTTTATTTCCATGAATAAAGTCTTCATATGGTTTTGTAAGATTAAGATGGGGGTTTCAGGTTATTAGGTGTCTATCTAGCTGGAAGGAGTCCAACACCACTTTGCTGTACAAGAAGGGTGATTGTGAAGATCTGAAAGAACTATTGTCCAATATGCCTGCTCTTGCACGTCTACAATCTGTTCAAAATAATAACAAACCGACTCTCACAGACAGCAGGCAGGTTTTTGAAAGAATTTCAGCACAATGGACCATATTTTCACTTTAAACCAGCTATTGGAATGCTCAAGGGCATATAAATTCCCTTTATGCATGGCCTTCATCGATTATGAAAAAGCGTTTGACAGCATAGAGATCAATGCCGTCTTGACAGCTCTTGCAGAGGAGGGCATCGACAGAAACTACATCAAACTACTAAAGGAAGCAAATTCTTAGTGCACTACAGATATAACTCTGTTTGACCACTCCATTTGAGTGAAACAAGGAGATACTGAAACTCTTCACAGCCTGCCTTGAAATATTAATGAGATGGATGAATTGGAAGGGTGGAATTAACATCAATGGAGAGCAGTTAAACCACCTCAGATTCATGGACGATATTGTTTTGATTGCTGAAATACTATCAACTACAGAAAATGCTGCTAGAACTCAACACAAAAAGCAGCCAAGTTGGACTGAAAATGAACCGCTCCAAAACAACATTTATGTGGTGTGATGCCTTGCCAAAAGCCCAAATAACAGTCAAAGGAGAAAAAAACAGAAGTCATAGAGCAATAGGTCTGTTTGGGCCAAGAAATTAACATGTGCCACAATCAGGAAGGTGAACTCTTGCAAAGAAAGAAAGCTGGTTGGCACACATTCAGTTCTATCAGAGATGTCCTCCAAGGAAAAATCAATCTAGCAACACGTGCCAACCTCTTAAACTCAACATTGCTTCTGGCAATGTTGTATGGTTGTGAAACATGGACACTGATGAAGATAGAGAAGCAGCAACTGTCTGTCACAGAGAGGGCAACAGAAAGAAGAATTCTGGGATTTCAATTCATGACTAAGTTGCCAGTGAAGTGATCAGACAGAAGAGTGGAGTGCAGGATGTCGCTGAAAGCAAGTACAGTAAAATGCGATGGGCTGGGCATATACTAAGGCTCACTGACAATCGATGGACTGCAGCTTTCACCAAGTTGTACCCTCGGGAACTGAAACTATCATTGTCGACCTCCAAAGAGATGGGAAGATTTCATCATGAAAATACATGGCCACACATAGAGAAGGAAGGCTAGGATAAGAGATACATGGAAGATATATTGTGATTGGTGCAATCTACATGAAGGCCGAAGGGACTGATCAATCAAGGTGTCTATTGGAGGATGTCCCACAGTATTGCTGCCCCTCCCGCCCAATGGTGTCCTTAGCTGGAGGCCCAATTGAGCTGGGCGAGAGTGTAGGTTTTTTGAGGGGATAACTTCCAGCAGGGTTTTCAGATACCTAGATGAGAATTACTTTCTAAGCTGATGATTTCAGGTGTGGTTGAATTTAGTTAAATTCAAAGCTTTAAAAGGTGCTGAGCTATGCTAATGACTGTGAGAAAGTATAGTTTGCTGATGAGAAGCTGAGAGAGAGAGAGTGTGGAGACATAAGTCATCCTGTTTATGATTTTTATTTAATTGTGTTGTGTTATGCATGTTTGTGTGTTTATATAGATTTTACAGATAGCTGAACTACATGAACATAATGTGGTGAGAGACTGATGGTTAATATTACTTTGGTTGAACAAGAACCTAAAATTCCCGAGAGACATTGCTATCCTTGGTTACTTGTGAACATTCCTCCAGCAGTTCACACCCATCCACAAAGAATTTCCTTGTGTTTAAAAGAATATTCTTCTGTTTTAAAGAACCTTACAATCTAGTCTTTCTTTCTAATTCCCTTATGAATAGCTAGAACCATGTATTCTTCCAACAATTTTGAAGCAGAGGAACACTTTTCATTTTAATTTTTACTCTCTCCATTCTATTCGTAAGAGTTCTAACTTCTTATTTTTATATATGCATGTTATCACCCCGCCAAAGAAATTACTCCACTGCATTAGGGTAAAAGTCTCAGTAATACACATATTCTTGTCAATATAAAGCTTTCCTGAACCCATTTCTTATCTTTACTTCCCTGAGTGAGAGTGTTGCTTTTGTATATACAGCTGTGTTCTTCTCACCTGACAGTTTAAAAATAGCTCAGCAGATGTTTAATTTTTTTGTGATGTACAAAGTATTTCTATGCTTAAAACTTAAAATTAACTAAACAATGTGCCAAGGTATGTATTTTCATAATGTACTTCTGGGAACAGCATTATATGGCCCAATATGTTACTGATATGTAATTGGGTATAGCTTGTATATAACTATGCTGGTGTGGTCAGAGTTGAAGCTTTGCATTATAATATAGATATTAGGAATCTGATGTGCGCATTGCATTAATGTATGTGTTGGAGGTGCATGTATTTATAGAGGGATAGAGTCTGTCAGTGAAAGTGGGGAATGTGGTGAATGGGGGTTAAATTAGATGGACCCTGTAAGTTCCGTCCGTCTCCTGGATGACTTTTTACTGTATTTAAAACATATTTTGATATTATATAAATAATTACTTACTATTTCTTATTACATTATGTGAAGTACAGCAATACTAAGGCCCTGTCTATAGGAAATCGAGCACTTAGGAGTTGTCTCAATGGGTCAAACCATGCTTTAAAAAGCTTCTTAAACATGATTTCAACCCAGTGGTAGCCAAATCAGGATATAACATGCTCTAGTCAGACAGTGTGGATGGGGACAATACATGTTAGATCCCATTTTGGCCACATCTCTGCTTAAATCAGGTTGAAGGTCAATTATGAATTGTGGTTTGCCTTATATAGATAGTGAAGGAAAACGTTAAAATCCTGCACTAGAAGATGGACTGGCAAGACAAGTGGAGGAACCACCTCAGAATAATAGGAGTACATTAACTCACACCTCCCATAATAGGGAGTGGTCTGGTGGAGCACTGGGAACTCCTGGAGCCATTGAATCTGAGGAAGCACAATGTCTTCTGGCAGACAAGTGAGTGTGGCTGATCTTCCAACCTCTGACAGGAAGTTGTATGCTTCCTCCCTAGACCAGCCTGTAAGGAGAAGGCACAACAATCATTTCTTCTTCGAGTGATTGCTCACATCCATTCCAGTTAGGTGTGCGCGCCGTGCGTGCACGTTTGTCGGAAACTTTTTTACCCTAGCAACTCCAGTGGGCCGGCAGGTCGCCCCCTGGAGTGGCGCCGCCATGGCGCCCAATGTATATCCCTGCCGGCCCGCCCGCTCCTCAGTTCCTTCTTACCGCCGTGTCGGTCATTGGAACTGTGGAGCGCGGCATAGCTGTCCTCCACGTCCCTAGCTCTCCTAGTTATCTATCGTTTATCTATCGTTCATCTCTAGTCCATTATAGTTGTTAATTAGTTGGTTAAGTAGATAGTTAAGTTAAATAGTTGTTAAGTAGTTCTTCGCCGGGGGCTTAGCCCTTCCCGGCACCCGGCGCCAGGCTCATGCCTGTTTCGCCGGGCTTCAAACAGTGTGCGGCCTGCAAGAAGCCCATGCCTACCAGCGATCCCCACGAAGCGTGCCTGAAGTGCCTCGGGGAATCGCACAGATCCGACAAGTGCCGCATCTGTAAGGCTTTTAAGCCAAGGACAAAGAAGGAGAGGGATCAAAGGCTCCGGACTCTCCTCATGGAGGTGGCACTTGACCCGACGGCTTCGCAGGCCGTGATCTCGGCGCCGGCACCGGATCGCACCGGCACAGAGAAGACTCCCCCGGCACCGACCTCTCAGCACCGGAGTCAGAACCAAGGCCGTCGAAGTCCAATACTCCGGCCAGGCAGACCCGGCTAGAGCGCCCGGCCTCGACATCGGCCGCGGCGCCGCCGGCACCGTCGACTCCGGGCCCGGCGGGTCCGTCGAGTCTGGTACTGCCGAGCTCCCCCATGAGATCTGGGGTTGAGATAATGGTCCCATCCACACCGGAGACCTTCGGCTCGGGACCTCATAGCCCTGACTGAGCCCACTCGGCTGCCACCCCCTGGTACCTCGGTGCGGGTTGTTGTCCAGAGGCAAGCCCATGATGTCGGCACCGCCCAGAAACTCTCGTTCACGATCCAGGTCCCGACGTCTTGGGCGCTCCAGGTCCCGCCGCCGCTCGCAGTCCCGCACGCTCCCCTCAGCGGGTACCAGTCGCACTCGCGGCACCGGTCGACATCGAGACGATCGCGGTCAGGTTCCAGTACGCCGAGACCAGCACCGCGATTCCAGGAGCAGGTCCCGATGCTACTCGCTGCACCGGTCGACCTCCCGGCACTGAGTGGCTGGCAGGTCCGCTGTCTCGGTTGACCTCCCGGACCGAGCTGGTGGTAGGTCCCGGTCGACCTCCCGGCACCGAGACGGTGGAGTTCCCGGCACCGAAGCGGCGCCCCTTCGTACCGATCAGGATCCCGGCACGCCGTGACAGAACCCGGTCCCGATCCCGATCCCGGCACCGATAGACTCCCGGGCACCGGTCCCCGGCACCGAGACGATCCTCCGTGCCGACCCGCGCTAGACCCTTACCATCCTGGGGTCGGCCCCACCATGGCCCTCTAGACCGCGTCCGTATCCTCCCAAACGGACAGCGGGTATGCGCGGGGCACCGACCGGCAGGCGGCGCTGTTCGGTGATCCGCCGCTGCAGGACCAAGGCCCACAACAGTGGGATTCTGGACACCCTGGGCATACCATCAGGCCCAGGGCCCCCAGCAGCTCCCTGCTAGGCCGGCAACTGCGGAGCGTAGGGCTCCTGAAGCCTCGTTGTCTCGCCCCCCTCCCTCCCAGGAAGGGAGGAAGCGGTCCCAAGCAGCAAGACTCCGCTGTGGCTCCTGAGGCAGAGGCGAGGGCTGAGGAAGACCCTCAGTTAGACACTCTCATGCCTGGGGTCTCCTCATCCTCCTCCCCGGATGAGGCGGTGGCGGGTACCTCCTCCAACAGTCCCCCCCCCGCTGGATCTCAGGGCGCACCAAGACCTCCTCAGGCGATTGGCTCAAATCTGAGTCTGCAGGCAGAGGAGGTCTCGGAGATAGAGGATCCAATTGTAACCATCCTCTCTTCTGATGCTCCCCCCAGGGTCGGACCTGCCCTTCATACGGACCATCCAGGCCAACGCCAACACCATCTGGCAGTCTCCGGCCTCCATCCCTCCGACAGCGAAAGGCGTCGAGAGGAAGTACATGGCCCCTTCTAGGGGATACGAATATCTCCATGTACACCCGACTCCGTGTTCACTGGTGGTGCAATCATGTGAACGATAGGGAGCGTCATGGCCAGGAGGCTCCAGCCCCCAAATCCAGAGAAGCCAGGTGGATGGACCTCCTTGGCCGTTAAGGTGTATTCGGCTGGGGCGCTGCAGCTCAGGGTCTCCAACCAGCAAGCCCTGCTGAGCAGATATGCCTTTAATTCCTGGGTGGCAGTGGACAAATTACAGGAGCTGCTGCCACAAGATGCTGCCAAGAGTTTGCGGCCATCTTGGACGAAGGCAAGAAGGTCGCACGCACGTCCTTGCAAGCCTCCTTGGACGCTGCGGACTCGGCTGCCCGTACCCTCGCGTCAGGAGTTACGATGCGTCGCATCTCCTGGCTGCAGGTTTCCGGCCTTCCTCCGGAGCTCCAGCATACTATACCGGACCTTCCTTTCGAAGGCCAGGGCTTGTTCTCTGACACGACAGACCCCAGACTCAAGAGTCTGAAAGCAACCGAGTCATTATGCGGTCCCTCGGGATGCAACCCCCCGTGACGCAGCGTAGACCCTTCGGTCGCAGCAACAACAACAGCGCAGGCCGTTTTCCCAGTTCCGCCAGCGGCAGGACCTTAACAGGCGCCGCGGCAGGAACGGAAGGCGCAGGCATTCGGGGAACCAAGGGGGGCAGAACCAAGGCTCCTCAAAACCCCCGCTGGACTAAGCCTTCATTTTGAAGGTGCGCCCGAGGGCGCAGTAACAGTTTCCCCTATGGATCCTTCCCCCCCCGTTTTCCAACCGCCTTTCGTTTTTTCCTCCCGGCGTGGTCCCAAATAACATCGGACCGCTGGGTCTTAAGCACGGTGCAGACGGGATACCGCCTGCAGTTTGTTTCATTTCCTCCTTCCCGCCCTCCTTCCTCGTCCCTCTTCAGGGACCCCTCTCACGAGCAATTCCTTCGGCAGGAGGTGCAGACGCTCCTCAGCAAAGGAGCTATAGAGGCGGTTCCGGAAAGCGAGAAAGGCAAGGGGTTTTATTCCCGCTACTTTCTGATCCCCAAGGCCAAGGGGGGCCTCAGGCCTATCCTCGACCTGCGAGAGCTCAACAAATACCTGGTGAAGTTGAAGTTCCGCATGGTATCCCTGGGGACCATTATTCCATCCCTGGATCCGGGAGACTGGTACGCCGCCCTCGACATGCAGGACGCGTATTTCCACATTGCCATTTGGCCGCGCCACAGACGCTTCCTCCGCTTCGTGGTGGGGGCTCTTCATTATCAATTTGCAGTCCTCCCATTGGCCTGTCCACGGCCCCCGAGGGGTGTTTACAAAATGCATGGCAGTTGTCGTGGCGCATCTTCGACGCAACCGTGTCCACGTGTTCCCTTATCTGGACGATTGGTTGATTCGGGGCACATCGGAACAACAAGTCAACAGCCATGTCCGCGTGATCACCGGCATGTTTGCAAGTCTGGGCCTCTTGATAAACACAGACAAGTCCACCCTGAGGCCCACTCAGAAGGTGGAATTTATCGGGGCCGTCCTGGACGCCACTGTGGGCAGGGCCTTGCTGCCTCTGCAACGGTTCCAGACCATGGCGGCGATCGTTCAACGTTTGCGGTCAGCCCCATTGACGTCAGTGAGGACATGTCTAACCCTGTTAGGCCACATGGCGGCTTGCACCTTTGTGACCGATTATGCTCGGCTCCGCATGAGGCCTCTCCAGCTGTGGCTTATCAGTCATTACAGGCCAGCAAGGCAACCGTTAGACATGTTAGTCACAATCCCCCAGAAGGTCTTAGATTCTCTCGGCTGGTGGCTAGACCAGTCCGTATTATGTGCGGGTCTTCCCTTCCACCCCTCTCAGCCCTCGGTATCCCTGACGACGGATGCCTCAGATCTAGGCTGGGGGGCCCACCTAGGGACCCTGCGGACACACGGCCTGTGGTCTCAGGAGGAGGTGGGGCTACACATCAACATGCCGGGATCTTGAGAGCGGTCCGCCTTGCTTGTCAAGCGTTCTGTCAATCAGCTTCAGGGTGTCTGTTGTGCTGCCGTGTTCACGGACAACAACGACGACCATGTACTATCATCAACAAGCAGGGCGGCACCGGTCCTCCTCCCTGTGACACGAGGCGATACGACCTCTGGGAATTTTGCAGTAGCCCACTCCATTCACCTCAGGGCTTCTTCCTCCCTGGAGTACGGAACAGCTGGCGGATCGATTTGAGCAGATCTTCCTGTCACACGAGTTGTCCTTCACCCGGACGCGCTCTCTCCGATTTTTCCGGAGGTGGGGTTATCCCCGGGTGGACCTATTCGCGTCCAAGGGGAAAGGACTAGTGCCAAGCGTTCTGCTCCTTCAGGGCAGGGAGCCGCGGGTCGATAGCGGATGCCTTCCTCATCCAGTGGTCGACCCCACCTGTTACTATGCGTTTCCCCCCGTTCCCCTCTGTCCAACAGGTCCTCCTGAAGGTGCGCAGGGACAGGGCTCTCGTGATCATGGAGGCCCCGCATGGCCCAGGCAGCCCTGGTACCCCATGCTGCTGGGACTTGGCCGATAGCCGACCCAGTTCCCTGCCCTTCATCCGGACCCTGATTACCCAGGACCACGGGACCCTCTGTCACCCAGACCTGCAGTCGCTGCACCTGGCGGCGTGGCTCCTGCGTGGCTGCACTGGTTCCGAGCTGCGCTGCTCCACGCCTGTGAGGGAGGTGCTCTTGAGCAGCAGGAAAACGTCCCACAAGAGCCACATATTCGGCGAAATGGAACCGCTTCTCCTGTGGTGCGTAGAGAGAAATCTCCGCCCTATGGAAGTTTCGGTGACCGAAATCTTAGACTATGTTTGGTCCCTCAAAGGGCAAGGTCCTGGCCTTATAGTCCGTGCGAGTCCACTAGCCAGCTATCTCCACCTTCACCCGGGTGCGGACGGTTCGCTCCGTTTTTTCTCACCCGACGGTGTCGAGATTCCTTAAAGGGCTGGAAACGTTTATTCCTAACGTCGTCCCCCTGCTCCGACCTGGGATCTTAACCTGGTGTGTCCCGGCTCATGGGGCCCCCCCTTTCAGCCTTTAGCTACTTGCTCCCTGCTCTACCTCTCTTGGAAGACCTGCCTTTCTAGTAGCTATCACCTCAGCTAGACGGGTGTCGGAACTCCGAGCTCTTGTGGTAGACCCCCCATATACGGTCTTCCACAAAGACAAGGTGCAGCTGAGACCACACCCTGCATTTCTGCCCAAGGTGGTCCTCCGCCTTCCACGGTCAACCAAGAGATTTTCCTCCCGGTTTTTTTCCCCAAACACCCACTCCTAGGCCAGGGAGCAGCAGCTCCCACTCGCTGGATGTCCGTAGGGGCTCTCGCGTTCTACATAGAGAGGACCCAAACCCTTCCGAAAATCCCCCAGCTTTTCGTGGCGGTAGCGGGACCGTATGAAAGGGCTTCCTATCTCCTCCCAGAGGGTATCCTCTTGGGTTAAATCCTGTATCAGGACCTGTTATGACTTGGCCCATGTCCCCTACGGGCCGTGTGACTGCGCATTCTACCAGGGCGCAGGCGTCGTCGCTGGCTTTCCTCGCCCGTGTGCCCATCCAGGGAAATCTGTCGGGCAAGCGACCTGGTCATCGGTTCCACACATTGCTTTCCCACTACGCCCTGGTCCAGCAGTCAAGGGAGGATGCGGCCTTCGGAAACTGCAGTGCTCGTGCCGCGATTTCTCACTCCGACCCCACCGCCTAGGTATGGCTTGGGAGTCACCTAACTGGAATGGATGTGAGCAATCACTCGAAGAAGAAAAGACGGTTACTCACCCTTTGTAACTGTTGTTCTTCGTAGATGTGTTGCTCACATCCATTCCACACCCGCCCTCCTTCCCCCCTGTCGGAGTAGCCGGCAAGAAGGGAACTGAGGAGCAGGCAGGCCGGCAGGGAATATATTGGGCGCCATGGCGGCGCCACTCCAGGGGGCGACCTGCCGGCCCACTGGAGTTGCTAGGGTAAAAAGTTTCCGACAAACGTGCACGCGCGGCGCGCACACCCTAACTGGAATGGATGTGAGCAACACATCTCGAAGAACAACAGTTACAAGGTGAGTAACCGTCTTTTCTCACCCTTCCTGCTTACTTGAAGGGGCTGGCAAGTTGATTGCAGTGTGAGCCTTCTGAAGTCTTTCAATTCAAGAGTGTGCAAGAAGTGCTAATCCCATTAAAGGGAAAGGAAATGGGAAAGGAGCTAATCGTACCCTCTCTGTTACCTTGCCCTCTTTCTATCTCAGCCCCCATTTGTCTTCTTGTTGTTTTCCCCCATTCCTTTCTCTTCCAATGTGTTACCCCATATTTCTCTCCTTCTTGTCTGTTCCCACCAGTGTGATGGGAGAACATTTCTTTCATAACGTCTCTTCCTAAAGTCCTGAGAAAGAAGATGAGAACTGGAGTCAGAGCACCCTGTCACTATAGCAATAAGCTGACACGTCAGAGGTTGATGCTGTCATTGGCTGGGTGGGTGTCATTGATTGATTGCCCCTCTCTACTTCTGTTGCTTTTTGCCCCATTCTGCACTCGTATACCGGTGAACGTAAGGCAGTGAGACCAGAGAGAAGGGACTATGACATCTAACAGCCTTGCTCCTGCCACCACAGCAGCCCCTACTATTGGAGACTCCCCTCCCCTCTCAAAATAAAAGAAAATCAAGAGGAAGATAATCTAACTATCACTTCCCAAGACTGGCTTTAAAAGTGCAGCAGCCATCAATCCGGACAGTTGGGAGACATAGTCATACAATGAGTTATTGGGACTAGATCCAGGAATACAGCATTACTGTCTAATCATGAGCTGTAATAAGCACACTTCTCTGCTAAGAACTTTTGTAATTAAGCTTTAAAAGAGAGCGAGAACTTGAACCTCATCAGTGACCATAGCTGGTAACTACACAGAAACCTTTCAGTGTTAGCAGTTCAGGAATGCAGAGTTGATTCAGTGAGAGAACAGGAGTTAGTTCCGGCATTTAGTAAGCACCTCTTTGAACTGAAGTTCACTAATGAAGTATTTCAAATAGCTGGCATATTATTTGTCAAGATTGAACTTGCTATCAAGCATTGATATTGATGCATGTTAGCAATGATATAATTAGTAAAGCTAGTTCTAGGTTTTATGTAAGTCATCTCTTTCAGTGCTTAGGAGATCCTTTCCAGTATTATCAAAGCACACTTACAGTATCCTAAATGTTAAGATGTTCTAAAATGATTCACATTTCTTTGAACATAAAGTATTTTCTGCATGGATTTTAAACTGACTTGGAAGAAAATGTGTTTAAGTTTTACCCAATTCCTTCACTTTTGCTGCAGTCCAGATCAACAAATGTGCAACACTTTAAATAAAGGTATGAGGGTCATGAAAAATTGCTGTGGAAGTTAAATTCTCTTTGTTTAAAAAATAACCAAGAGCATATATCCTCCAGTAAATTTGCAAAACTCAGAACAATCTACTTAAAGTGGATAGAAACAAGCACAGGGGGAAAAACAGACAGCCTAAATATCTTATTTTATATTTTAATCTCCTGCCTTACAAATATCTCTATTCCTGACGGCTTGTCCTCTCAAATAAGATAACCGATTATAACAAATACCAAACAGAGGGTCACCTTTGAGGGTTCCTTTTCATTTGATTTTTAAAGGGAGAAGATATAGAGTTTGCAGACTTTTTCAAATGAATCTAGAGAGCCTGGCTGAACAGAGTAGGATATCTCCAGCTAAAAACTGGGATGTGGCTTTAATTTTAGGCAAGTCATTTTTGTGGGTGTATAAAAACTGGATTGCAGGGGGCTATTATCTGCATGCAAGTCTCATTGAATTCAGTGTATGATGTGTGCACATTTATATCTAAGAGTAGAACATGGCCGCCGAAGCTCTAAGTGGTTAACATACCACTAGCAAGATAAACAACACTATTCATTTCAGTAGCATGTGGTAAGGGAATAATTGTAATTTAACATACTGAACCTAGTAAGTTACCTTTCCAGTGTTCGCACAGTATGAAATTATAGTCCACGTAATTTAGGAAATATTAATTCTTTTCAGGCTACTGACGTGTGAGTGGTGTATTTGGGAATAACATTGTGCAGACTGGGGAAAAAATAAGTTTTACATCCTTGTGCTCTATAATCTGACTTCCTTTTCAATACTGTTCCTCAGAACTGCTGGTCGAGACTGGCTATTAGATGCAAGAGAACTGACCAATCAACTTCTTTGTGCATATATGTGAGGTGCAGGCAAGTTTTGTTTGTATTTTGTAAGTTTCCATGTAGGCAAAACATGAATGTTCCCAAGATAGTCTCTCTTCCCATTTCTTTCTTTGGATTTTTTCCTATTTCTGTATCTTCTTATTGAAAAAGATCAGTTTTGCACGGAGAATGTCATTAATAATGAAATGCAGTCTGTGTGCTTTTTAAAAGTCTATTTCTTGCTTATAAATAAATGGTAATTTGTTTTAAAGCGTCATTGCACACAGTGTTCAGCCAGTTCTCATGCATTCGATTATTTTAAATAAATGTACCATAAATGGAACAAGTTCTTTCTAATTTGCAAATGATATGCAACATTTTTCAAAAAAAAGAAAAAAGAGGAAAAACTGTAAAATTTATTCTTAACTACATCACATTAATGTGAAGCTGTTCAATGACCTGTAAAGATTAAAGAATTAGTGAATTGGTAAAATTATCAGAATGAAAAATCTGTATAATTTTGATTTCAATTTAAAAATCTGCTAAACAGTCTTTGGGCTTTAGAAAAGGATATTACTTTTTAATATCTGTTCCCCACAATGTCCTGATATCATTACAAATGGACTAAATAAAGGCAACAAATAGTATGTTTAAATTATAGTGTACAAACAGTCTGTTTAAGCCGATGATTTTTATCTTTCATTAAACAACTGAAGACATTTAATTAAGTGACCACTCTGCTAAGTGAGAGCAAAAATTAGTATACGTAAATGAAATTATGTGTGGGCAATGATGCATATTTAAAAATAGTCTTCAAATGAGGAGCCAAGAGAAAGAAAACAGTTAGGAAGAATGTTCTAAAAAACTGTTAGCTAATTAATTTTAAATGTCTGAAATACATCGGGTCTACTCATTGGCAGTAACTTGAACTAAAATTTTGACACAATTGCCTTTTCAAATACTGGGGCCATAGTATTGTAAATGAGTGGGAGAATGACTGCCATCAAAGCTCATCTTGACCAGAAAATCTGTTGATTGATATAAGTCACCGATAATGACATGCTGTCTACTATGCTGAAAATGATACGTTGAGGCATGGGTCATCATTGCTAGAGTTTGATTCAGAAATGCCTGTGGTGATGAGCTCATAAGCAAAAGCCAGACTCACTATGGCATGAGTCCATATTCTCTGCATGAAAAACAAATATGGGCTTAAGAAAGACTCCTTTGACACTTGGAGACTATTTATGCTCTGTAATCTCGTTCACCAAGTATATCCAGTTGAGGCACACAAAGTCAGCCTTAATATTGAGCAATTGAAGGAAGAAGCAAAAAATATAAGAGCGAGCATTCTGCCTTAGAGTGGAAACTGGAGTGAATTGAACCCCAATACTCCTGTAGAAAGTTTTGTTGCAGTCTATATGGCTACCTATATCCATTTTGGGGCATATATTTTTATAACACATTCTTTACAGATATTTGTCTTGAGGTTTCTTTTTTTAACCATCATTCCATTAAACGGGGGAGATTTAAAGATGTTTCTTTAAACTCTTGAACTTTTTAACATCGTTCTTACTGGCAGTTGATTGGACAGATTTGGTCTGATTCTCCATTCTTCACTCTGCTCTAGTATAAGTGACTACATAATTTATAGGACAATGGAGAATCAGGCCCATTGTATCTTACTTCTACAAGTTAATGGAAAAAGACATCTGAAATAGGTAGCAGCAGTGGCATGACGATCCCAAAGCTGAACTATTTCTAATTTAAGATGCAAAAGCAGTACTGCAATTAACATTGGACTGTTGTCCCCCGCACCCTCCCCAAAAAAGAAAGTAGTGGTGGTGTTTGGAAGGTGCATGGAGGAATTCTAAAGTCTGGTTGTATAGTAAAAGCTTCCAATGTTTGTTGCGCTAGTTTTTGTTTTTGTTTTCAGAGTCTTCTCTGCATTTGAAGCTACTGGTGTATAACAGGTACACTTATGAAATTGGTTTGTAGCTTCTGTGTTAGAAGTACATTGCATAATTGGTATACAGTAAGTAGGAGTTGTAAAGTTTTCATAGCATAGACCACATATACTCTTGACTCGGGCTCTAGGCAATATCACAAGAAAATAAGAGGGAGGTTGTCTTGTGGATGAATTCGCTTCTCAACTGCACCATATCTTATAGCCTCTCTGCAACTACTATAAACTGTGTTTACATGGAAAAGGTAATATAGGAAAATGTTAATATATTTCTACATTTATTGTAATTAACAGTGGTAAACAATGGAAAAAAGCCAGTATCTGGTGACCAGCCAGTTATCTGCAGTTAAACAGCAAGTGCTGCATAGAAACAGTTTAAGAACTGTTTTAAAAGCTGAAATCCTCATGTGTTCACATGACTCAGCAGTCTGGGTTCCAGGAATAAGGACCCACACATAGCCTGCTTGCATGCTAGCTAATCCCCAGGCAGTCTAGTGAACATAGCTAGGCTCCAACTGAAGCCAGCTAGCGGCTGAAGGGATCCTCAGCAACAAGACGCTGGCTGCTCAAAGCTTTCGTCCCTGGCTGGATAGCTCCTGTGCCTGCTTGTTCAATCATTGCTCTTTGCCCTGTCTCACTCTATCTCCCCTGGCTTTCATCCTTGGCTCTGGCATCTTGGCCTCTGATTCTGGGTTCTCATCCTGGTTTTGATTCCTGGCTGTCTACTCTAATCACTAGGTACAACTGCCCTGTCCTGGTCTTAAGAAGTGAAAAAGGGTGAAGTCCTGACTCCGCTGTAGTCAATGGCAAAACTCCCTTGGACTTATCTAGAGCCAGGATTTCACTGTAAATATCATGAGACTTGTGGTTAAAAATTGTGAGAATTAGCAATACTGTAATATAACATCTTGTCTTTGTGTATTACAGATACCTGGCCATAGCCTCCCTTTCAATGTTCTTCCAGAGGTGAGCATAGAAAGTAAGAAAACTGCAGTGTTCTACACTCTGATCATCACATCACCACTCCCCCCATAATGAAGCTATAACTAGGATGAAAGAGAGGAACAATACAGGGAGTCCCTTCCCAGCTGCTTGTATGTCATGTTCTAACAAATAGCAGTGAGAGTCTGGTAATGTCCAGTTCAGGTCCTAACTCCCTCATCACTACTGAAAAATTCTACTCTAGTATCACCATAGCATTTCGTTGGTGAGTTCACTTCAGTAATGGGAGGGCACTTGGGGAGTACAAAAGCCTAAGTCCCTGAGGCCACACCACAAAGAACAGGGCAGCCCACAGTTTTTTACTATTCTTGCTAATAAACACATGCAGCAGTAACTGCCATAACTTAATTACTGCAAAGCAGCTTGAAACCACTAACTTAACACTGCATAAACAAGATGTAAAAACAACCGCAGCAGGAATACTGTATCACCCCTCTTTCTTGGGCTTGGTCCCACTGAAGTCAATGGCATGAAATTAATGGGAGAAAGGTTGGGCCCTTTGCGCCCATACTGGGTTAGAACTTCAATGCCTTGTGCCCAGGAAACCCCATTTTCTTGTAGCTTCTTCAGTTTCATTTTCATGACGCTTCACAAAGGTTTCTCTTTCAAGTAAAATGCAGGAGTGAGTTTGTTTTTTAACCTTTATACATGAGGGACTCGATTGCACCTCCTCTAACTAGTGCCAGGGGCTGGTTTGGGCTCTGGTCAGCCCAGGGCTGTGACAGCTGCATGACGTTAGAACGACCTTGGTTCTCTTGCTCTGAGCTGAGCCAAAAGTGAGGATTAAGCCTTATTGGTTGGCATTTTCAAAAGTATCTAAAATAGTAGGCGCTCAACTCCCACTGACTTTTAAAAATCCCCTTCCTTGTCTTTTTAATGATGCACCCCTTTGTCCTGGCCAGACAGTAAGAAAGACAAGATGCAAAGGATGTGGTTTAATTAGGTTACAACTTTATTAACTCATCTGAGAATAAGCAATAAATCCTATATTGCAGGACCGTTGTTTCCACCTGTTTGAGGAGGGCTGCTGTCAGACTCACTCTCTAACCCTGCTCTGAATCCATTGCTGGGAGCCCCGCTGCTGTCCCTCATATGAGGATCAAGGACGATGAGGAAAAGGGTGTCTCCCACTGTACCTGACACTAGGAATCTCCAATTTCCCCTCCCTCGGCTTCCTGGGGGATGCCTTCTCTCTCCCAAGTGCATTTCCAACTCCTGTTCATGGGGAACTAGACCCGGATAGAATGATACCTGCCTGGACCCAGGGAAACACTACCATGCTGACAGCTTGAACCAAACCCTTACTACCTCATAAGGTCTGGATTTGCTCTGGGGAAGGTGGAAAAATGCACCCCCACTTTGCCTAATCTGGTGGTGAAGGAAAAATTTATCCCAGCTGCCCCAAATGGTCAGGGCTGGTGCAAGGAAGTTTCACGCCCTAGGCAAAATTTCACCTTGTCTCCCCCCTGCTAACCCTACCCTCTGTGGCAGCTAATTGAGCCCCCCACCTGGGGAGCCCGCCACCCCCCTCCACCAAGGAAGCCCCCCCCACAGTAGCTAACCCCCCGCAGCAGCTAACCCCACTGGGGAGCCCCCTCCCAGCAGCTACCCCACCTGAGGAGCCCACCCAACTCACCTTGGCTTCACCCTCCTCCACTGAGCATGCCGGCGTCTCTTTGATTCTCCTCCCCTCCCAGGCTTGCACCGCCAATTGGAGGAGACTTAGAGCGGGGGCTGTGTGCTCAGTGGAGGAGGCAGAGTGGAGGTGATCTGGCGTGGGGAGCGATTCCCCTGTGTGCCCCTCCCCCCATTCTTGTGGGTGGCCCTCCCGGCCCCCCCAGCTCACCTCCTCGCCTGAGCGGCCTTTTAGGTGCCCCCAACCATTAGGAGCCCTAGGCGGCTGCCTAGTTTGCCTAAGTGGTTGCACCGGCCCTGAAAAGGTGACTAGTGCAATGCCGCAGCAGATCATAAACCCCGATCTTACTTTGATCCCAAGGATGGATGCGACTGCTCTGATATGAAGGGGGGCTCTCACTGTCTCCTCTTAACCCAAAGGAAGGGACATCTGAGCCAGAGGTGGACCTGAAGAAGCTGAGGTGGCACATGGGCACCTGCGGGAGGGGGTGTATTTATATCCTGTTCCATGTGTGAGTCAGGCTGTGCAGTGTTCATTGTTAACAAGTAGAAAATAGGTTTTCTCCAGGTAGGGAAAACCTCATGAAACTTCACTGGTAAGGACAGATATATTAGCCTTTTATATTGTGAACATTTTACCTCTTTCATTTTTCCTTTTGAAATAGTGTTGAACAAAAGGCTCTTATAATTATGTGCAAGGTTTACAAGTATTGTATGTAGGATCAACTACTTGAGCTGATGAAGAATTGGCTTTGATACTGGAGACAGAGGGATACTTGTGAGATGAATCAGTTCTGGATAGAAGGAAGTGGAGAGAAGTGAAGTACCACAAGGATCAGCTTTAGGACTAATTTAATTCATTTTATATATTAATGACCAGAAGGGAGGAACATGTAGTAAGAGGATTAAAGCTGCCAGAGATACAAAAGTTGGGGGCAGTCAAAATAAAGAAACAAGGCAATGTAATTAAGAATGACTTGGATAGATTAGGAACATAGGTAGGGAAGCAGTTTACACAATTCAGTGTCTAGAAACATAAGGCTAGAGACAAAAATGGAAGAGGAATGGGTCACTGGGGTTGTTTAAATGGTTGTACAGAAAATGTTGAAAAGCAGAAATATTTGGGAGTTTTGACAGTTTGTATAACAGTATCAGAAAAATGCTTAGAAGCATTAGGAAGCCCACTCCCTTTCAACATTATAACCTAACCTAAACTGCTGCTTTTTAGCTGGCAGGGTGTGTTCCCTTTTTAGATTTCATTATTATTAATACTTAGCAGTAGCATTAATTGTGATAGCACTTAGAGGCCACAGACATGTTGTGCTAGTTGCTATAAAAGCGTATAAACAAAGAGTTTCCTGCCCTTTATAGTCTAAGTAATTTGTGTTTTTAATCATGTGACGGTATCGAAATAGATACTTCTTTAAATAGCTTGATGCACAAGATTAAAACAAACCCAATAGCTCACCAACCAATAAAATCAAACCAATAAAACACAATCTCCCCATACTCCTCACAGAATGAAAAATACACTCTTAAATATGTGTTATTTCAGATACATTTCAATTACCATATATGATTTTACCTAGCAATAAATATGATAGGAGATTAACATTCTGAACTCTTGGTACGGCTCCTCTTTTGTGTCTCCGTTCCACAGAAGTACTTTTATATACACAAGCAAAATTTCCAAACCAGGGTACAGGGAATGTAATCTATCACTGGGGCATGATCTCCTCAGAGTCCTCTTGCTGGAGTATCCATCCCCCACGTACATGGCATCAGCTGAAGATCTATTTGACTCTGTGTCTGGAGATCTTGCCAGAATTTGTCTCAGTAAGTTAGTGAATGTGAAAGCGAGTGAAGATACAAATATCAGTATAAGGAGTACCAATTAATGGTGGCCCCCTCCAGAGGTGATACCATAGCTATTGTGCTCATCTCACATTGATGTAATAATTCAATATTAAAAGTGAAAAGGGTACCCCTGACAAGTATCTTGACCTAGTGAATGGACCACAGAGGCAGCATAATTAATCCTTATCTATGTGAGTGAATAAACAAGGCTACAATCAGTGTAGCTTCTCTCAAACTTGTTTTTCTCCGTTCCTGTGAAGTAGTAACTTCTTTCAATCCAGTCAAAGGCTACAGCACGTCTGCTTTTGACCGGGCAAAATAGAACAATTTTGGAAATTAATGGAGGAGAATTCTCCCTTTGACAAAGCCAATTTGATCTTTTTGTAAAATGTTATGCACTTAGGTCTGAAGCCTAGAAGTGAGAATTCTTGCAAAAATGTTTACATTAGTATTTAACAGGACAATTGGTTTATATGAGAATCACTCTGCTGGGGTCTTGCCCCCTTTAGGGATTAGGGCAAAAGCTGCTAATTATGTGGATTCAGGAAGTCTACCAATATCCAGTGGTTTCTGATACATATTCATTAGAAGAGGCAAATATTTTTTAAGAGACCACCTAATAAAAGTCACTTAAAAAAACACCTGTACAGCTTCTGGTTGTTTTGGACTTCAGTATGTCTAAGGTTTTGCTGTATTTCAGCTATTGCTCAGAGAACTGGCTGGGAAAATGTTTTGGTTGTTTTCTTCTGCAGAAAATGTTGACTTTTCATTTGAAAATAAACAAGTTCTCCAGCCAAAACTTTCAGTTTTCAGTCAGAAAGTTTTCAATGAAAACTCAATTTTCCACAGAAAGGAGCCACTTTTTTGGGGGGGAAAAAAGTCAAAACCAATCATAAAACAATTTAGATGAAATTTTTTTGACCAGCCCTCATTTTGTGCAACTCCAAAGCTGGTCTTTGGAGCATGGTTCTTTGCCCTAGTTGGACTTGCAATGAGGAAATCTCAGGGAAGTGGGGGAGGGGTTTACAGGCTCTCTCTACAAGCCAAAATTGCAATAGATAGCTGCTCATTTGTGACATTTCAAATATGTAATTTCAGTAATGCATAATGTCAAGCTAGATGGGGATTTGTACGTCAATCTGAGACGGAAAATCAAGCCTTGGATTTTTGTAAATATTGAAATTTCAAGGACTTGAAAATCACATTGAAACTGACAAAACATTTAATGTGAAAGTCTAGGGAAAAAAAATCTAATTTTGCCCAATAGCCTTGGTTGCCAAGCACTACAGCGCATGTGAAAGATTAACAGGCCAGGTGTCCATGTCTTGAGCTAATTTTATACAAAGGGAAGAGCACTAACAACAGTAAAATGTGGAAGTGGGAAGATTTCATCTTATTCCCTGGAAGAAGTGAAGAAGACAGTACTGCTGTACGTTTTCTTCTAGGGGCAAAGAAGATGACAATAATTTTCAAAACTGTGCAAAACCAAATTTAATCAGGTACCCAAAAGACAGATGCTTCTTTATCCTTCTTCCCACTTTAACTTACATTTCAGTGGAAGTGATACTTATGCGCGTACAGAAGATCAAACAGTATAGTCTTGTGCAACTCTAGTGTAATCCCAAATTCAAAATTTAGGCACGTGGCACAAGTTAGATACAGATATAATCACAAAACATATATGCCATGTATTAGATGTGAGTGTGATGATCCATTTCAGCTACATGTCATATTAGTCAAGGGCTGTTTTGGGGTGATTCAAACCTTGAAGAAAAATATTTACTCTTTTTTATTTTTTCTTAGCTGCTCCTATTTTACTTGTTTTCCCTATAATCTCCTCCTTTGCAGTGACGGAGATACGAGTAGGATTAGAACCAACACAAAACACAGATTTTAATTTTGCTAATATTTTCCTACAATGCCTCAGTTTCTATCCCTTGATAACACTCCTACTGTGGGAAATAAGGTCACATAACCCACTGGTACTTGTTTCACAATATTTGCTGATGAGGAGCATTTTGCTATTCTCACATCTCTCTACCCATCCCCACCCTGCTCTGCCCCCTGCTAATAACAGCTAGGCCAAATTTCCCAGATTAATCTGATGTGCAAGGAACAGTGATGTAAACTTGAAAATTAAATGTACACAACAGCAGAGGTTTGAGAATGGAAGACATACATTGTATTTGGTTTGCTGTAAGACAGAAAGACTCATAAACAGATATATAGCCTTGCCCATAGCCACTGTATTCCACAAACCCTTTGAAATATTTCAGTTTCATGTCTGTGCTAATTAAAGAGCAGTGACCTTCTCATTAACACCAAGAGGGCTGATGATGATTGTTCCCCATTTTTCTTAATAGATGCAAGCTACATGCATGATCTTGGAATATCAAAGCAATTCTCCAAGATATTTATTAGAGTCAAAATTATGAAAACACATAGCAAACCTTTAGTTTGAATTACAAGTGTTAATATATGCAGAACCAAATGAATAGCTCAGCTTTCTTCCTCTCTTGTATCTTAAATTTTTCATTACAAATTTCCAGGGCTTCAAAGTAGCATCTCACAGTCGGTCCCCTTTTTTCTCTCTCGCATGACAAAGAGCTGTCAAAAATTGTTCCTGTGTTTGTTAGTATTTTTCTCTTTTTTATCTCATCTAAATGTCAAACAACTTAGCTTAAATAAAGCACAGCATTCTTCATCTGGAGAGTCTCAAAAGAAAAACAACACCACAGAAGGCGTCTAAAAAGGCCCTAATTAATGTTTCTCATTGATTTTGTTTTAGTGTGATGTATTTTATGAAAAAAATATGAATCCAGAAGGCACTCTCATTAAAATCATTAGCAGCTCAATGTTAGCTGAAAACAGCTCATTCTTTGGTGCACTGTAGTGCTTAAAAGCATGTTCACAAATACAGCTCCTTATTTATCATCAGAAGCTAGTGCTAGCTGAAAACTAACATTAGGTTTGTCAGGTACTATTGAACTATGATGAACACAATGCACAAAAGCTCTATCAAGGTGAATAATATGAATATAATGTAGCTGTATCATGCCTACCTTTTCAGGGTGTCTTTCATGCATATAAGCATAAAAATGTAACCTCCAGACACTAATTTCTAGGTTAGCCATTTGAACAATAGTAACAGTGAAAAGAAAATGAAAAAAAAATAATTTGGGTCTGGTGACTGAGTGGTGTGTTCAAATAGGCTCAGGAATATTTCAGCAATAAGACCCAACTGGTTTCTTTATTTAGGCAAGCATTTTAAAGTTAGGTGCCAAAACTAACAGAGACACGGCACTATCACAGAACAACGATCTCAGTTCTGATTTAGTACAACTATAAAGTGACCATTGTAACAGGATGTTTTTTAAAATTTGGGAGCACATTCTAAAGCCTCAAGTTAAATTAAACGGTTGGCAGTTTTCAAATAGATATAAAAAAGAGTCCTTTTTTTCCTGGTCTAATTATTTTTAATTTTATTTATATATCATCCGAAAAGTGCTAGTACTTTCCAGTGCAACTATGACATGGTCTACCTTGAAGCTCTCTGTGATTCGAACTGTTTGACAGGGCTACCCTTTATTTAAGACTGAAAGAAGTCTTTTGTGGAAAAAGCTATTTCTAACTCGGGAGAGCCTGGTTAAAGAAACTTGCTGTTCTCATCTAGAAGTGACCATCTTCAAAAATTATGTGTTACTTATTTGAAAGCCATTTGAATAAGTTGTACCAACTCAATGTAGTTCCAAAAAGATGATAAAGTGAGAGGGCTGTGGAGAGAGAATAGCTATTCTTGCAATGCTATCAAGCAAGGCTTTACGAATTGCTCACATTTTTTAAGATTGAAATAGTGGTGTTAAGTTGAAGAAGTTTGCCAAATTCTTTCTTGCACCTGAGACATGCTCTAGCCAGTGATGCTTAGACGCATAATGCTTACGTTAGTACCAATTATAAACAATTCTAAAACAATAAAAATAGGCCTCTTTTCTGCTATTTGCCTTTGTATTTTCAAAAACCTTTTATTAGCTGAAATAATAAATCTGGGAATAGTATTCCAGTTTCATGGTGTTATACTTGAAAAATAGGGTTAGTGTTTGGGGCATATAAATACTTTATATTAGTTTTAGCAATACAAATATTTGGGTTATTGTAATAAAAGAAATGTAGTGAAATTCCAGGATGACACATTCATTTATGTTCTGGTTCTTAAATACTAAATTTGTTAGTGCAAATCAAATAGTTAATGGACTTATACTAGTATATGGCATTCCCCCATTACAAAAGTCACACTTTTAGTATTATAGTTAACATTTATTTTGATGCGATCACCTTTAATAGCGTTATCAACAAAATGTTCATAGAAAAATAATTACACCACAAGTATGAAAATTTAGATCCAGATATGAACAGTAAACCTGTATTAATTTAAGACTCAAAATATGTTAATGCTTTGTAATATTTTTTCTTTATAGTGAACACAATAGTGAGGTCATTTCTAATAAAGGTGTTAATATTGAACCTTGGTAGTTTTACCTCTCAGGGCCATAGGATATTGATGGATGAAATATGGTACAGAGATTCTTAAAATGTTGTTTTATGGCAACCTCTATGCAGTGCTATAAAATATTTCCTGTGAATGATAAATAAACTCAAGAAGATTTGTCTTTGTAAAGAGCTGTACACTTTCACTTATGACCAATCTGACTTTAGTGATATTTTATTTATCGGTGCTACACCTGCCCAGATGTACCCCTTTTCCAGCTTCCTTGATGTTAGGGAAATTGCACCTACTTACAACAGAGCTGAATTTGGCCCAAGAAATAGTAGGACTATAAATCATTACGGTCATTCATTGACTTTGATATGAATTGCTGTTATAGAAAGTGCTCCATTAAAAAAAAAGTTATCTAATTGTCCAGTATCTCTGCAAATATTTTTTTTAGACTTTTTTAGATGCACTAGGAAACAGATATAGGTACTATATTGAGTTTGTTAAGAGACTATAAATAAGCAACACAAATTGGCTTTTAATTCTCTGTTGAAATATTGACTGAATTTATTCATGCTAATGAAGTTGTAGTGTATAATAGACATAGCAGTATCCGGAAAAGAGTAAAGGCAGGTCTGTTGATGAAGCTTCAGTATATTGTACATCCATGTGGCTTTCTCAGGCACAAAACCTGTGAGAGTAGTCTCAGCAATACAACCACATCCTGACTAGAAACCCTATTCTGTTTTCAGTCAAACAGGTGTGAAATTGGAGCAACGCCAATGAATTCAATAGAATTGCTCCATTTAGAGTGGATTCATACCCCAAATAAATGAGAGCAAAATTTTTAGCCTTAGTTGTGTTGCAGTGGTAAATAGAGGCAATTATCCAGTTGTTGAGCTCTGCATCCTGCTGACTATTCAGTAGAGATACATATGAGGAGAGTGAGCATCCATTTTTCTATGGCTGTGGACATAAATATGGGGAAAAAATCAATTTTGTAAGTTTACACAATCCCAACTTTTGACCATTGTTTTGAATGTTATTTAGTATGATCTATACTGAGATTGGGACTCCAAAGTGCTAAGCACTGTCCCGGCCAGTGGGAACTATGGGGACAGCACTTCGTTCAGGGGCAGCATACGAAGCCCCCTGGCTGCACCTACACATAGGAGCCAGAGTGGGGACATTGCTGCTTGCTTCCAGGAGCCACACAGAACAGGGCAAGCCCCAAACCCTGCCTCCCTGGTTGAAGCTCTGGAGCAAGGCAAGCCCTGGACCCTGCTCCTCTGGCAGCATTCAAGGACCAGATTAAAATATCTGGAGGGCCCAATGTGGTCCAGACTATAGAAGTGTCAGTCCCTGCACCAAAGAGCTTGAACTCTAAATAGAGAAGACAGACAAAGAGTAGAGAGGTGAAGTGAGTTGCATAAGGTCACATAACAGCTCAGTGGCAGATCCAGGTGTCCTGATTCTCGTGTTCTATCCACTAGACAACACTATCTCTCTGCCACGCTGCATCTCTTCAGAGTGTTTTTAACCTCTGATCTGTATGACTATAAGTTGCTACATAAGTGAAATGTTCATTGATGGTACAAGCTACTTCTTGCCATAGAACAAGCTTCAGAGACCTGGGTCTTGAGTGATAATTGTCTCAAATATTTTGCATGAGCCAAGAATTTACTGCCTGTGGGAAGTTGAATGGTTTTAAAATAAGAAGTTCCTTGTTACTTATGAGTGTCACCCATTAGATTTCTTCCACTGTGCAAAATTTATCAGCACGATGTATGTGGTTACTGTTAAAGAGCTATGTACTCTGACAGCAGCCAGAATATGTTTTTATCTCTTTCAACTTAAAGAGCTTTACTCTGCTATGCAATTATTAACCATTCTTCATAACTGATAGATAATGCATTTGCAGCTGTAATTTGCAACAGCTGTATGAGAAGTTGATTGATGGATGGAGATGAACCAGTGCAGCAAAGTTTGGCTCTAGCTCTAAACTGATCAAGTTAGGGGATGTTCTGATAGGAACTTTACAAAGAGGCTCACTTCTGAGACTAGTACACTGTATTAGCAGAACCAAATCATTTTTGGTTGAACTTTAGGAAAACATGTTCTCAGCTGCAAAAAGTCAGCATCACTGTAGACCTGTGACAATTCAGGAGTGCCAAAAAACTTCAATAAAAGGCAAGGAGAGCCACATATTAGCACCTCTCCTTCTGCCTATAGGATTGCTTCTGTATTATCTGGATCATATTTAACAGAGGATCAATTAATCCAGAAGCTGTTGCATGTGGGTGCCTCCCTTTCACTGGGGGATAAGTGCTTTAACCTTTGATCTGGATGTTGTCATTACTGTGATAGGCTACTCAGTTTTAATTATGTATTGTTAGTAATGTGAATTTAATATCTCTGGAAATAATATCTCATCAAAATCCATCTCACATAATAGAATCCGATTGTCTAAGGATGCTCATCTGGGCAGATGTTTTCCATTATGAACATCTTTCCTTGCAGTCCTAGAAATTTCCTGAGCTCTTACTAAAGTCTTCTCAAACCCCCCATCACTGTACCATTAAATAGGATTTCCTTTACTATAGAATAAGACAGAATATATGCCCATTTACTGTTCTTGTGTCCCTCTGTATTCTACTGAAAACAGCATCCCAGAATGTCTTGTGTTTCCATTCCTTTTCTTTATGGTTGAAACAGAACTTGCCCTGAAGATATGTCCTGTATTGTTCAGTAAATGCATTTGCTACAGACAGAAAATGAGGGGAATGTATTAAGCAACATACTTCAAACTCATGCTTTTAATTAGCTGGGGACAGGATTTAGCAAGTCACAGCTTTTATTTAAACAGTCCTGACATAACTCAGCTTTACAACATCAAATTTAAAACTTAAGTCCATATTAACAAAAACAGATGGCTTTCAAAAATTTCTCTTTAGAGTGTTAATGTTGGTTTAGATGATACACTGCATTTTGAGAATTTTGGGAAATAACTGCTGGTTGCAGGTCACATGATTGGGCTATGAACTAGTCTACTACATATCCATGCAAATGCTGTACATTATGATGTTTGACAATGTGTCATGCTTGACACTTTGAAGATTATCGGTGTTCAGAGCTGGTACTGCAGTGCTGATTTAGCTCTATATAATAGTTCATACTGTATGTACCCAGCACACAATATGATTCTTAACTTTCACTCTGCATAACAATACTTGGAATGGGAGACTTTTCCCTATAAATTTCAGATTAAAAAAATAATAATTTAAATCTACATACCAAGGAGTTCATTTTTAGCAGCATGTGCAGTTGAATAAACATTCAACTCTCCTTAGCATGAGTTGGAATTACATGTCTAAATTGCCACTCAATGGGCTGAATGCTTACCTCTGAATGTTTAAACTGGAGTGGCAACAGTTACAGCATAATGCCCTTTAAAGTCATAGGTTAGTGGCAGCCTTTCTCGCACAGGAAAAAAAAACCTGTTTTTAAATGCTTCACGTAGTTTTAAAATAGGGTTGTATCTAACATAACCTTATGGAGTCACATTTTCTGCCCACAAACTGCTTTGCTTATATCTACTTAACATATCTTCACACTTTCAAGCAAATATACAACCCATAGTTTCAACTTATCTTTAAGTGAGGAATTTTATGAAACGATGGGTCTTGCTCTTGAATTTTATTTGTGCTTTATTGGTCCTTATTTAAAAAAAATCCAAACTGTGATTTACTTTACCACTGAGACAATTTAAAAGGTGCTTTCTCTGTAGGGAGAGAGGTGCACATTTTGTGAGATGATTCAGGGAATGTGTAGAGTCTCCTTAAATAGTTTGTGGGTCCTCTAGTGATCCTCACTGTCTCTCACATTTCAGAAGCCACCAGAACCCAGTCTAAGCAGCAGTGCAATTGTAGCTAGGCCTTGCATATTATATATATTTTGTAAATAGTTTATTTGGACCCAATTGTGTGATTGTTTTAATACCTTCCAATTATGTTTCTGTGTAAGAGCAAAAGACACAACAGAATGGTATATCAGATCTACATTAACTAAATACTTTAGGCTAGATACCTAATGCCATGGTATTACATGGTGTAGAACTACAAAGAGAGAAAAACTATAATAAGGGATAACAGGGAGATAATTTTTGTTCTCAGAATTTAGTTCTAGTAATTACTAAACTTCTACATTCATAATAAACAGCATCATTGAATAGGCTTCTCTCTGTGTAGTATATGCCAATTATCATTAATATTGAAATTGGTAATGACAGCAATACTAGAATGGTCATATTTTTACGAATAAGGAATACCATTTCTCACTCAAACTGATGTAAAAATAAACCTTATGTGAATCCATCTCTAAAATATCAGACATTCCTGATTAAAGACTAAAGTAGTTTCCGTTTAGAGCTGTGTGAAGAATTCATAATGACTTGTTTGGTAAATTTTGTCTCTTTTTCTAGCCACAAATTGTCTGTAAACAGATGGCAAATTTCTCAAATTTATTTATTTGAAATTATTTACTGATTAATTTGACAGTGTAGTTCTTGAACATATAGGTCACATCAAGCCATATCATCAGTTTGTGTAAGCTGGCATAGCTCCATGCTGTGTTTCTGTTCTCTAATTTGATTGAACATAATTATTAGAATAATATTTTTGATGTGAAAACTCAAGATTACAAATTCAAAATTTGCTTTGTGCATATTTTGCAAAATGTGCTTGAAGTATACTGATTCTATAAACATCCCTGCCAATATATTATTCTATCAGCATATTCATCGAATGTGAACACCAAAAGGCAGAAACATTGAAGAAGCAAATGTATTGAAAAATATGAAAGAATGTTTGCAAAATTATTTTTACCTTGTTTTTGCAGCTCTATTTCCATTTGGGGCCCAATCTTCTTTGTGAGCAAGGCTTGCAGGACTGAACCCTTAATGATTATCAAAGCTGTAGAAAAGACATGGGAACATGCCCTATATGTTTCAATGAACGGTATTCAGGTCAGGTGATTTCTTGTTACCTTTAACTGTGAGTGCATACAGGAGCAGTGCCAGGGTGTTTGGCGCCCTAGGCGCAGGGCTGGCTCTAGCCACTTCGCAGCCCCAAGCACGGCGGCATGCTGAGGGAGCGCTCTGCCACTCGCCAGTCCCGCGGCTCCGGTGGACCTGCCGCAGGTGTGCCTGTGGATGCTCCACCCGAGCCACGGGACCAGCGGACCCTCCACAGGCACGCCTGCGGGAGGCCTACCGGAGCAGCCTTCCGCCCTCCCAAATCCTGGTGCCCTAGGTGACCGCTTAGGTCGCCTAAATGGAAGAGCCGGCCCTGCGTGTATAGACACATATATATTGTTGTTCAATAACTGGGTAGCTCCCAACTGTGTGTAAGTATTTGCCAAGCTATGTGGGAGATCTATTCAATGTTTCATTTAAAACTGTACCAATATTTTGCTTTTAACCAATTTTCAGTTCCATTATTTAGCAATATTCATAACTATATACAACATGCTTATTGGTGTGCAATTCTGTTTTGAAGAGTGTACAGCCTAAAACAGTGGTTCTCAAACTTCTAAGCACCAGGACCACCTCCCCGTTAGTGAGAAACCTTATCTCAGTTAGCAAGGTGGGAAAGGAAGATAGTTATGTCCCATTGACCAGAGCTGGTAAGGAATTTTTCAATTACACATTTTTCCATTGCAAAGTGATGATTTATCAAAACCAAGACTTTTCACAGAAACATATCAGTTTTGATTAAATTTTTGTTGAGAAAGTTTCTTAGATGCAGTATGAGGAGGAGAGAGAAACATTCACCCCATAATAGTTAATAGGCTGGTTGTTCCAGTCACTCACATGGGATATAGACTATTCTGGGTGGGTCTCTCTCAATCTCTCCAGTTTAGATCTGGTCCACTTTGTATAAATAATGAAATATTCAGCAGTGAGAGAGAAAGAGAAAGAGAGAGTGTGGCTAGGGCACTCAGGTGGGGTGTGGGAGGCACACAGGCAAAGCCTTAAACCTGGGTCTCCCATATGCCACTAACATGCTCTAACCCAATGGCCTAGTGGCTAACCTAGGGTGGCCTCTCATTTTTTGTGAAGAATTTTGAAAGTTCTCCTTTTTGTCTCCAGTGTAGAAAGAAACAAAACCCTAAAACCTCAACATTTTTAATAAATCAGAATATTTGTTTTCTGACCAGCCCTACCTCTAACATTTGATTGTGAACTTCTTATCTAAAAGATTGACACACTGGGAAATCCCAACATGGGGCTAATTGAGGATTACAGCATTTATTTTTTGAACACAACTGAATGTTCTGAGAATTTACAAATATTTACAACTTTAACTCCACCAAACAGTGACCTGATAGGAGGTGTGGGAAGAAAAACAGCAGTGTATTAAAAAATCTGTCTAATCTAATTTGGCACTATAACGTTATTTGTAAATATATAGTTGCTGCCATGGTGTCACTACAGACCAGAGTTAAGGTTATTGGATGCCTTCAGTGTGCATTTCCATACCTTAAACTTGAAAGAAATCCAAACAAATTACCTTTAACTCTGAATTTACTGTGTTTGTAACACTTGTTTTGGGGATAATTACAACATCACCCTGTTGTTTTGCTTTTGAGGTACTGATATTCACTTCAGTTTAATGTAGTTTTTTCTGGGAATATATCCTGTTACGTGTTCTGGTCCTAGTCATATTCATCAAGAGGATTATTCTTGTCAGTTTTGCAGACTCTCTTTCCTCCATTGCTTTTCTTTCTGCAGCACCAAACCAAACATGATGAAAATGCAAATATCCAAAAGCAAAGAACCAATTTGTGCAAAGAACCAGCATGAGCTGCAAAGGCAAATAGAGGATTCATACTGAATAATCTGTACCCGGGGAGATGCTATGGTTGAATCTAGGGAGTGGAAGGGACAAGGAGAGAATGAACTACCAACTTAAATCTTTGGAAGACAGGGTTGTTAAGAGAATAAAGAAGGTCTTGCATGAAGGACAGGAGGAAAGGAGATTCTGTAGGTATTTGTCATGTTCCATCAAATATTTAGACTCTGTGAAGCAATGACAGGCATTTTGACTCAGAAGGTATGTGGACATTGCAAATAACCGTTCTCTGTAACCTTATTGAGTTTGTTCAGATCCCAATTACAAGTTGTTTGCAACAGCCTTGCAGAACTCAATTAAAAACATTGAAAAACGGATATATCACCTGAATATAATGAGTTATTTTCATTACTGATTCTCTGTTAGAGTTATAACCCATACTCTCCTGCTCCCTCTTTAGGTGGTGGCTGTTGTTGTCTGTTGTATTGCGATAGCGCCTAGAGGCCCCAATCAGGGTTTGAGGCCCTAGTTTACATACATGTTGTAAAATTACTGTCCTTCCCTATGGAGGATACATATTTGTCATCCATTGATGTTATGTTTAATGGAGGTTAGAGACTTGTCAATTTTGCTTGGCTATTAAGCCCCATGGAAAACTATGATTAATTATATCTCCCATCTTTGTAAGAGGTAGGTATTATTATTATATATTAGATGAAGTGTTATTTATTTATTTTACTGACTCCTCTCTTGAGGATGAGAGTGTTCCCATCCGCATTCACTTTTAGGCTTTGTAACTTGAAATATTATTTTCTCTTTTAACAGGAAATATTTGTGTAATTGTATACATTTGCTTCTGTTGTTTATACCAATACAAATCTCCTTGTTCAGAAGATCAGTTGAAAATATCAGGCTGTAACATCAATCAATCCATGCTTCTGCATAATAAAAGATATCACCATCCATGTGAGAGGCAAAGATATGGCTGCTTGCATTCTGCAGAACATGTAAATAGCTTTAGTCAAATACGAGGAAGTATTTAATCATTCATCTACAATTTTGTTGTTCTTATTTTTAACAAGTGTACATGGTCATATGAAGTATCATATGAAAATTACTTTTCCCATTTGACTGTTTCATAGTGCTTCCTCTAAGCAACCTCTTGAGTCAGATGGGTGCAATGAGACTTCCCCCAGATCTCCTTATTTTGTAATTGTTATTTTATGATATCTTCATCAGATGCAATAAATTTATTTAGAATAGGAACATTTTTTAAAAGTGCCTAAGTCCCATTTTCAAAAGTAACTTAAGCATTTAGGGGCCTAAGTCCCATTGATTTTTCTTGATACTTAGGGCTGGTCTACACTGGGAATTTATGTCAGCATAGCCCCGTCTCTCAGGGGTTCTGAAATATCCACATCCCTAAAAGACTTAGCAAAGCCAGCCTAACTTCCTATAGACAGCACTAGGCAGATGGAAGAATTCTTCCATGGACCTAGCTCCCCTTTTGGGGGGGATTACTTTGCTGATGGGAGAACTCCCCCCGCCCCCCGACCAGCATAAGTAGTGCCTACACTGAAGCGCTTCAGTAGCGCAGCTCCAGCTGTGCCACTGTAGCTGTTTAAGTGTAGACATACCCATAAGTTGCTTCAGTGCCTAACTCTCTTTTAAAAATGTGACAAGCTCTTAAATCACTTTAAAGTTGTTTAAAACTCAACAGCTGGGATATAACGAAACACTAAGTGTTATTCTCTGCTTGAAGCTTCTTCAATAGCAGTCTTGACAACTTTCAAAAAGTTGAGACTATTCCATCTGTTCTTTTTCACCTTAAGTTGAGTTGTTTTTGCCAGTCACAGTTGGAAGCAAAGTAAAGTGACTGCTGTGATGTTACAGGAACCAAAAAACACAGATTAAGATATGAAAAAAGTAAACTAATGTGTTTAATCAAAAATAATTTCCCTTGAGATTATTCCTTACATGGGCAGTTCTCATTGCCAGTCCAAAGTATCTGGCCCACTAGCAAAGTAATGGTGATGAACAGGTCTTTATCTTGTTCAGTCCTTGACCTGTTTGCTATTAAGGCTCAAAAGGTCCTAATTGGTTGTGATTTTTGTTATGAGGAGAGCAGGCACTAGGAACTATGAGTCCAACAGTTTATTTCGTATAAGAAACAGCACATTATTTGGTTAGTTCCCCCCTGCTGACACTTCTAATCTGATTTGTTTTCAGGCTGCTAAACTAGTGCTGAAAAGTTGTATAACTCACTACAAATCATTCCCGAGTCAATAACTATGTCTATATGAAATAGGACCAAATTGTGGTACAGACTTCAATGTGTGTTTTGCATGAGTAAGGACTGCAGGATTTGGTCCTTAAGAAATACTTGACTATCCAGGAACAGGTCAAAATGTAATAACTAACTATGGGCTACCACTGTTGAAGAGCCTGTCCAGTACATCTCAGCTGTTGCTTACTTTTACACTTGGTTCTTCCAAAAAATCTATAGTTATTGCAGGAAGAACAGAAAACTATCAAATTGTAATTAAAAAGGTAAGATGGCATTTTATACTCATTATTCACAAAAACAAAATAGGTGAGCAGTTATTGATTAAAGGAAGGCATGCACAACATCAATTTATAAATTCTAGGGCACACAAGATGATGTTTGTTTTACTGCTTTTAATTATTTAACATGCAGTGACATTACTGTTTTGCCAACAGCAGCACAATAGATCCCTAATGAACAGAACCAAGTTACTAATAATTAAACCATCAGACAGAAGTAAAGGGTGCAGCATGTTATTAAATTAACATTTTTAAATAGTCATTCTCTTGTTTTCTAAAGAAAACAGATTTTTCCCTCAAACTAACTAGGTTTCAACCTATTGAAAATAATTTGATTTATTAATGACTGATATTTATATAAAATACCCCAAACAGTGAAAAAAGATTGAAGTTATTCATAGAGTTATGGTGAAAGTAGCTAAACTGACACAAATTCAAAAACATTTTGGTGTTGCCGAATCTGCATTTTTTTCTGGTAAAAGTTTTGGCTGAAATTTCCTCCCTAGCTCTAATTATCATTAAAACTATGTTTTAGTCATGTGTATTTTTAGTAAAAGTCATGGACAGGTCACAGGCAGTAAATAAAAATTCATGGTTTGTGACCTGTCCATGACTTTTACTATATAGCTTTTACTTATTATGCTTCAAACTCTAGACCTCTAAACAAATGACAATTGATTACTTACAAACTGCGTGGGGCCAAATTCATCACTGGCTATAACTCATTTGGTCCTATGTATTTATGTGATCATTCAAAGGGAAAAACGGGGGTACAACAAACAGTGAATTGGGTTTAAATGTTTCATAGAATTTTCAAGAGTAGGAGAAGGTGAAGATGGCAGGCTTGTGCCAGGGCCAGCTCCAGGTACCAGTGCAGCAAGCAAGTACCTGAGGCGGCCAACGGAAACGGCTGGCACGTCTAGCCTTTGGTGGCAATTTGGCGCCGGGTCCCTCAGTCTCTCTTGGACTTTGCTGCCGAAGTGCGGCTGATCGTGGCTTTTTTTCTTTTCTTTTTTTTTAATTTCTGCCACTTGGGATGGCAAAAACCCTGGAGCTGGCCCTGGCTTGTGCATAGCTCAGTGAAAACCTCTCCTTAACACTCAGCAGTAATTAAAAAAAGGAAAAATTAAGGTGCCTAAAGACCGGGCTGGAGAATAATACAGAAAATATATTTTTGTAGGAAGTCAACAACATTCATTCAGTTAGAATAATGTTTTCAGTACTAGGTGCCCTATCTTTAAAAGGATATAGAAGATAAAGGGAATTCAAGAGAGAAAACAATGATTAGCTGCATGGAAAGACAAAATTATGGAGGGAGATTATGATGTCTTGTGTGAAAACTCTGAGGCAGAGGAAAGGGAAAGAATTGAGTTTTCCTAGGCAGCATTCATCTACCTTAACCATGAGACCATCCCCTCTCTTCCTGTGAACTCCTGCCTCATTCACTACTTCTGCAAAAAAATTAGACAGGGATCCTACAGACAACAACCTCATTAACTGCACAAATTTGATTCATTCCTTGAACACTGTTCATCCTGTGCTGTGAAAGAGCCAGGAGTTCGATGGGGGAAATAACATCTTTTAACGAAAGACCGTGTCATAATTTAGAGCTGTGCTAATAAATATATTTAAAAACAAATTGTTTCAGGTTGAACAAATCATTTTGTTTGATGAGAAACAAAATGTTTCATTACATTTTTGAGCTTTTAAAAATGTTTTGAAGTTTTTAAAATAAAAAGGAAGGAAATTTCTAAACAAACTGAAACCTGAACATTTCATTTAGCAAATGTCAAAACAAAATTTTGGAATTTTGTTTTGTTTTGCATTGTATTTCAGAACAATTTAGCTAAACTGACACAAATTCAAAAACATTTTGGTGTTGCCGAATCTGCATTTTTTTCTGGTAAAAGTTTTGGCTGAAATTTCCTCCCCAGCTCTAATTATCATTAAAACTATGTTTTAGTCATGTGTATTTTTAGTAAAAGTCATGGACAGGTCACAGGCAGTAAACAAAAATTCATGGTTTGTGACCTGTCCATGACTTTTACTATATAGCCCTAATTAAAACTTGGGCAGGGGGTTATGGGTGCTCTAGGGGACGGTTCGGGGTGGGGGATGCAGGTGCTCTGAGGGAGAAATGGGCAGCAGTGCTTGGACCTGGGACCCTTTTCCTTCCCGCTGGTGCTGGGAAAGGGCTCGGGTGGCTCCCTACCCAGCTCTGCATGCCCCTGCAGCTCCTAGGGGGATGGGTGGCCAGGGGTGCTCCATATGTTGCTCCTGCCACAAGCACCGGCTCCACAGCTCCCACTGGTTGGGACCTACAGCAAATGGGAGCTGCAGGGGTGGGACCTGTGGGCACAAGCACTGTGTAGAGTCCCCTGGGCCCTCCACCTAGGAACTTCAGGACCACACTGAGTTGGGGAGCCTCCACCCCTAACCAAATTGCTGCTGCCGTTGGCCCAGGGCCTGCTTGGGTCAGGCAACCCTGAGCCAGCATTGGCCACTGCAGAAGTCACAGAGGTCATGGAAAGTCACTGAATCTGTGATTCCATGACAGACGTGCAGCCTTAATCATCATGTGCACATGCACAAAAGGGCTGAGATAAGGTTGCATGGCAAACCCTTAATCCTGGCATTTCCTAACATTTGATGCCTGATTTGCAACCTTCAATTATTTCAATAATATCTTTTATGTTTAATTTCCTTGGTTTTGAAAAAAGCAAACTGAAAAAACAGGAATTCCTTCATGTGTAATCATATTGACTCCCACGTCGTTCAGCTGCAGAAATAGAACCTGTAAATCCACTGTACAAACCTCCACTGCTTGAGCTAACAGAATAATTGATAGCCATTGTAGGTTGTCATCCTCTATGTGGGCCAGCCACTAAAGAAGGAAGAGCCATATTTTGCCAGTATGTTTCGTCAGTGTAATAGCAGAGTAATTTTGAGATTGAGGAATCCTGGCTTCTATCCCAGGTTCCAACCTGTACTCTAGTAGTCAGAGACCTTTCTGCCACTGTCCCCCACACACCTGTCCTAGTCTCATTTACTCTTCTCTCTTGCCCCCTCTTGAGACCTGCATCTCTGTTACAGTCCCCCCACCTTGGCTACATGTCACAGTTCTTTCCCCACATCCCAGGCTGCACCCTTGTCACCCTTCCCCAGCCTGGCGCTGTGCTGCATTCCAGTCAGGCTGTTTACTTGGGTACTAACATTGACAGCACCAGATAGTCTTGCTGTTCTCCTAGTTTCAGCACTACAGTTGTCCCCAGTGGCTGAGAGGAACAATTACAGTTACAAGACTCTTCAGTCCTGCAGCCCTGGGCTGGAATATGTTCAGGAGAGACAGAATCTTTGAAGACTGTAGCTGCCAGACTCTAACAGGTATCTACTGAGCATGTGTGAATTGAAGATTTCCAGAGCCTCATAATTTGGCCAAATTTCGGTGAATTTTCATGAGGATGGCAAAAGACTCATTTCTGACACCAGGGCTATCCCTTTGCCAATTTCAGGTCCCTGCTCCAAAGCACATAGGCAACAGAGTTTCTCACTAAAATAGTTGTAAAAATTATTTTAACATGGATAAACCAACATCTTTTCCCTTAACCTCAGCTGCTTTAACTAGACACTCAGAATGGAAAAATTCAGGCTAAATGGTAAAGTATTGCAAAGTTTTAACCTGTTAAAACATAGGCTTCTAATAGAAAGTTTCAAGCAACCTTAACTATAGGAGTTGCTATCTGAGCCACCTATGATAAATATTGTATAGGTAGAAAATATATCAGAATATTTTTATATTTAATGTCAATAGAGTCATGCAAAGAAAGAATTATCTGTTATATATCTACCTTCCTAGTATGATCCTTTCTTAGTTTCCACTCATGGCATCAACCTCTTGAGAAAAATGTGTTTTTAACAGGAAAAAAACCCCAACAACCTAATTTGACTTTCTTATTTTGAAATAACTCAGCAGTTGCTTTTTCTAGGTTGTGACATGTGAAGAGATTCTTCTAAATGAGAAATGAATGCAGCAATATTGTGAATTCTCATTTTTTTCATGCTCTGTTGTACTGGCTGTTCAATGCTGGCACTTCAGTAATTTGGATCACCTTAAATAAACCAGAGGGTTTAGTGTGAAATCCTTGATCCACAAATTCAGTGGAAAAATTCTTGTTGACTTTAGTAGGGCCAGAATTTCACCCTGAGTGGATAGAAAGTAATACTGTACATTTGTTTGCAATTGTCTTCAATATGCTAACCCATCCCCAGGGCAGGTAACACATTAACAATATTCTGAAGTTAAACGAAGAAAACCTAATTTTAGGATTTAGACAGAGAAATGAGAAATAACATTTAATGTTCCAAATGACAAGCAAAAGACTGTTTCAACACTGTTTTTGTTGTTGTCACCAGACAGAAGCCACAGATATTCATAGTTAATGCAGATACTTGGGCCAGTGTAGAAAACAAAGTCAATCAGTGTGCATTTTGAATATATAATACGCATTTTATTGATTTTTGTACTAACTTTAGCATTTTTTAAATGTACACTTTGGTCTTTGATTTATCTTGCTTTTTAAACAGTATTTTTTGAAGGTTGAGAAATGCACAGCACGTTATTCTCCAAGAGACTGTGCCTGTCATTCAAACATACTCAACATACTTGGGTCATGTGAATTTTAATAGAAGACTGGCACTGCATGCATGCATGTTACTGTGGACAAATCTAGACCCTTTTTAAAGTGTTTTCTAGTTAAGCAATTTTAAAGCCTCTTTGTGTTCATCTTACTTATGTGACTGACACCTTACTAGTCCCTAAATAAATACATACCATATGTACTCAATTCATAGCCCAATATTTTTGGTAAGAAGTGACGCATCAGAGAGCGGGGGTTGGCTTATAAATGGGTCTATATGCCAAATTTGATGATTTTAAACTCTATGGCATGGATTGGCAACATTTGGCATGCGGCTCACTGGGACAAGCACTCTGGCAAGCCAGGCCAGTTTGTTTACCTGCTGCGTCTGCAATTTCAGCCGATCATTGCTCCCATTGGCTGCCGTTCAATGCTCCAGGCCACTGGGGGCTGCGGGAAACGATGCGGGCTGAGGGATGCGCTGGCTGCCATTTCTCGCCACTCCCATTGGCCTGGAGAGGTGAACCATGCCCAGTGGGAGCCACAATCGGCTAAACCTGTGGACTCGGCAGGTAAACAAACTGGCCCGGCCAGCCAGGGTTCCTTACCATGACAAGCCGCGTGCCAAAGGTTGCGGATCCCTGCCTATGGAATCATTAAATTGAATATCTATACATTGTTGTGTTGTTTACCTGGAGCGTCTGTCAGCATGAAGCCCTTCAGCTCCCTGTGGCCACAAGTTCATCTTCGATTGGCTGGGAACAGCGACCGCGGCCACTGGGAGCTAAGGGGCTCCAGGCCTGCAGATGTTCCAGGTAAACAAAATGTCCCAACCCACCAGTGCTTACCCTGACAGGCTGAGAGCCAAAGTTTTCCAACCCTGAAGTATAGGATCGCTATGAAAGGGTCATACAGTTTTTGCTGTTTTTACTTATCCATCTTGGGGGGGTTGGCTATTAAACGAATGGGCTAATGAATGAGTATATATGTAGTTTGGTGTGCATAATGTGGCCAAAATAATCTCTAGATAAACTCCAGGGATAAATTTGTTCCTGAAACTTTGAATATGTGTATTATTTTTCAGAGAGAGAAACTGAATGAGCCTTCAATGCTATCAACCTGCCTAAAATCATTTTTAAGTTGAGGTATGTTCTATTGGACAGGTACTTCATTTCTCGGGCTGCTGACCTATCACATGTCCTAAAAGTTCTAAATTTACTTTAAAGAAAAGATGATCTTAATAGACCCTGTTTACCACTTCATTTGCCTCATATACTACATAAGGGCCAAATACCGACTTTTACTTTGGTGGTGCAGAACTGTCAGGGTCTCTACTGTTTGGCAGCAGCAGCCACACAGGGTTTTGGGAGAGTTCCAGGGAACTGTGACCTCCCTCCTTGCAAGGGTGGAGGGCTCCAGAGCTCAGGCGCCAGCCCAAGGCCACATTCTATTCCACACAGCAATTTTTAGCCTCCCAGCCAGAGCGCCAAGAGCCTGAGTCAGCTAACCCAGGATAGCTGCACTGTGCAAAAATTTCAAACTTGGGTTAGGCTACTGTCACAGGTGGCTGACCCGTTAGAAGAATCTTAAGGGGCAACCTCAGCCTTGCCTGTGATCTAGCATTAACCCTCAGCAGATTATGATATGGACCCATTACAATTAGTGATCCAGCTGTGTAAGGGTCATGGAGTGCTATATAGGCAGGGAAGAGATCTCAATTAGGAAAAATCCAGGAGAGAGGAGCTTCTCTCTCTAGCGAAAGCAGTTGGGAGAGAACTACAGAGAGCAGGGTCAGGATCATATAGGAAGGCCTGGAGGACAGGGATCTGTAACAAGCAGGGAGACTGCTCAGAGAAGCTGCCTGGAGTCCACAAGTAGGAGAGGGGCAGTGAGGAAACCACTGGGAAGAAGCACCACTGAAGAATTTCTTCCGGGCCTGGGAACAGGAGCAGAGCACAGATAACGTTGGCTGTATAAGCCCAAGAGGGGCAGAAACAATTATAGGTTTGGATTTGGCTCTTCAGTTGAACTTTTGTTACCCCAGAAAGAGACTGGCCTGTCATCCTGACCTTATTTTTAGGAGGGGTCAGTATGTTCTTGTTACCTTTGGCGGGGAGTGTTTGTACCATACTTGCTATTGGGGTGTTCTGGTACCATTCTTCTGGACTGTGTTTGCACGACTGTCCTGTGCCTATCCTTTGGAATGTGTGTGTTTTTGCAATACAAACCCTGTTCTTGCCAGGTTCTGTGAGCTTGCAAGCAGGCAGAGCCTGACTTCTGCTAACTTTGCTTATTTGCTTTATATCAGCAAAGGTTGACCACTACTTTAGTTTAGGCCTCAGGCCTCACACCTCACACCAGGCCTCTGATACAAGAGCTTATGTCTCAGGCTCTCTTCCTACTACAGCAGGAAGTCTGGAAATCCTGGGATCTCTAAATCTAGGGCAGTCTGCATGGTGGGCTATCCAGCTCTACTTGTAACATTGATTTAAGAGAAGACAACTGATTGACCATCTCAGATAACGCTGGTTAAAAAACATTTAACACGGTAAACATACATGGTGCTTTACAGAGGGCTAGAGTATGTCCTAATGCACAAGAAAGAGGCAAAAGACATCCCACCGCCAAACAGAATAATATGTCTTATACTCTTCTGTGCATCTGCAGTGCATAATTAGTCTCCATGCTCTTTGGAGCACAGGAACAGTTTTGTCCATATGTCTCATGGGGATCAAGACAATGCAAAGTATTTAGCACCTCCCTTTCTAGAGATTGAAGTCTCCCAAATCCTACAGACCTAGTTTATCCTTCTGAACTACACACCACTGGATAAGCCTGCAAAGGGAATCACTGAAAAATTCTACTGTAATATTTTTTTCATTATTCATTTATCAGGCACAGCAGATCTTACTTCACTTTTTTTTTCTGGCATTGTCAATATTGCAGATACAAAATCGAATACAATATATCTCTAGGATGGCTGTATAAACGCCACTGCTGCTAATCCACCAGCAGTATATTAGAAATGAGGGAAAAGTAGGGGGAGATAATTCATCTTGCAAATCTTCAACCGCCTTTAAAACTAAACTTAAATGAACCATTATGAGGATTTTTTAAATGTTCATGTAAATGTTTCTCTCCTATATTTGTACTTATGTTCCAGCTGCAAGTACCAGAAATCTACAAGAGTTTGTAGAGGAAAGACTTCAGACTAATTTTGCAGATGCATGAAATTTGGCTAACATCTAGGTTTTTGCATTTACCCAAACTGAACCTGAACACAGAACCCTTTGGAAGCTTGCTCATCTCTACAGAATATGCCATTTCTTTTAAACTGGGTAAGCAGTAAATACACAGCATAATTTAAATATTTTGTCTTTTCACAACTGTTCTTCCTTCCCTTCTCTTCCATATGGTTTTTGTTTTTTTCCATTGTGCTATGTGACAGGCACTATTTGCTTTACAAGTCGCATGTGCGGGGGGTTGGGTGGGAGCAAGTTCCTTCAGTACTATCTAATAAATCTCTTCTTAAACAGGATAGGTAATCTGATCAGTGCAGATTATTCTGGTAGCATCTGTTTGGGTCAGGTATACTGGTTCTGGGCCACCTCTAAATATAAATCCAAAGCTGGAAAAATCAGAGCTGAATATCTTTGTGTCATGTATAAGGAAGTTCAGAAAAAGTTCACATCTTATTTTTACCTTCAAGGATAGTGATTAGCCAGAAACTATGCTTTCAGAATCCACAAACATTCCATTTCTTTGCCAACATCAGAATAAAGCTCCAGAGTTCCAGCAAAAACCTCTCTTTTTGTCTGCTAATGTAATGGGTGCTTATTTTCTGCATCTCCATGTTACTTGGAAAAGCACAGGGTTTCATTGTAAATCCATTATGTCTCCCTTGGTCAGAAATTATAAATGACAACTAGTCCCAAGGTAAAGAAAATAAAGTATTATTTTGTAGAGTAAAAAGGGGTTAAATCACTTTTTATCATGACTGTCCTCCTGGTTATGACATATTCAATGTATTATTTAGCTTAAGTGCATGATTAAGAAAGAACTGGGTGTACTTCTGGGGAGCATTTTCACAGACACTATACTTATAGTACCTCACTCTGTAGTACAGAAGAAAGAAAAATGACATGTCCCTTTGTGAACATATCCTCTTAAAATTAGGTTATAGATTATACAGCGGTGTGGGATCCTCTATGAATTTCTGGGTCAGAGGTACTTTGTTTTTCTTTTAAACAGCAAAACTCTTGTATCTTTATTAAAAATGTATTTGCTGTCAATAATTAAATGCTTATTATTTGATCTTTAATGGGACCATGGTTCCCATATTAATGTAATAATGCAAAAGAAAAACTGCCTTTCAGTTGGAAAGAAGTACTTATTATTCTTTCTTTGTTCCGAATAAAGTGGTTTATCTTAAATTAAAAATTAAAAACAGATTTTTCTTTAATCTTAGAATTAAATTAGTGCTAATTAGTTCTATTTTCTGTACAACATTCAAATGCTAAAATCTTAGTAATTTCTTCAGAGTATTAATGGTGCCCTTTGGCTGTAATTAAGATTGTCTTCAATTAAAAGCGATATAGTTAACTCAGTTATATTAAGATTTATTGTTCTCAAATCACTGGGTTAAGAATACAAATCATGGATGTTTTTGGTATGGATAAGATTGCCAGGATGTATGATAGTCGCATGATATCTGTATTCTGAAATCAAAAATTGACATGATATATAACACAATACATTAGCAACGTTCCAGATTATGTGTACTATGCTATCAATCTAGCATTTCATTAAAAAATGGCATGTGAATAAAATATTGTTTATTGTAAAAGTCTGTTCTTAAAAATAAGGCAATTCTAGATTAACAGCCTAAAAATGTTTTAATTTACACCAAGTGTAAATTATGAGGCATCATAGAATAAGAGATTTGCTGCTTAATATTCACAGTTGAGATTTTCCTTTGTGAAAGGTTTAGGAACATTTGCCAGTCTGCAATAATTCATTTTTGTTTCATTAATTTTTTTTCTGGCACGGAATATGCATTATATGAAATAATAGTGAATTTCAGCTAAAAATAGATGCATTTCATTCTAAATTTTCAGTAGAACCAACATGAAAAACTGCTGGCTCCCCTACAACCATTTCAAGGTTCTTCACACATGCTCATAACTTGAAAGGCTTCTGATACTTCATGTAACATTTTTCCCACCTACCAAAGCTTAGTGCGGAGGAGGGGAAATGTCTTTCACATATCTGAGTTTGCAAACAAAATAGGTGCAAAACTTAAGCTAACATATCAATAGAACCAGGTTCGCCTGTTATCAGATTACCACCCGTATTGCAGTAAATGGACAGTGTGGTCCTGCCCCCATAGAAACCAGTGGCAATGGGTGATAAAGAAAAACCTAAAGTAGATATGCTATTTCCATGTTGACCTATCCCAGGAAGCACTGGAAACCTCCAGAGAGAACCTGATCCTCACAGATTCCAACCCACTTTCCAGTCTGAAGAGGTTTGGATTTGTTCAGATAATTTATCTACATTTTTGGGACGCTTTTCTGAACCAAAAGTGATGTCAGACTTCACCTGGTGCTAATCTGCAGCATATGCTGGTGATTTTCTATACTGTACTATAACAGTAAATGGTAGAGCTGGAAATATAGTGTAAGTGAAGTTTCTACAACATTTTGCCAAATCTGTAAATGAATTTGATTCAAACGCATTCCCAACCTTTTTTTAATTTGCTTGTTGCAAACATTTGTGCAAGTGAGCTTCTGTTTTGAGAGAAGCATGTTTCTTATGGTGCAAATACCCTTGTTTGGGCTGGAAATGCTCACACAGTCCTGTTAGATTGGCACTGAGGATATGAAACTGTGCCCTTCAGAAATAGCATTACACCTATACACACAAATATAATTGCTTTCTCTGAATGTGACAAAAGAAAATTGAAAGTAAAATATACTGTTAACAGAGAATAAATCTTCTAGGGGCTTCTCTTTCTAATTCAGTCACAAAAGAGCCCATGTATTTATAGACCTGGGGTTAACATACATAGCCAGAATATAACGCTCAGCCTGCTGGGAAAGGTTTAAATTTTCCTAGGCTTATTTGACTCCCTCAGAGATCATATAGTAAGAGGAAATAAAGTTCCAATGACTTATTCAGGGCCTTTTTTGATGTATAATAGTCACTGTCATCCAATCAGAGAACAGTCGAGATACCTTGTGACTAAGATGACCAATCATAGGGCTCTAATTTCAAATTGTGAGTGAAATCCAACCCCTGTGTAGAGAGCTCATACAATATGTCATACACTCAGACTTTCAGGCCAGGAGGGACCATCATGATCATCTAGCCTGTCCTCCTGCACATCTGAGGCCACAGAATCTCATCCACCCAATCCTGTAACAGACCCATAAACTCTGTCTGAATTACTGAAGTCCTCGCATCATGATTTAAAGACTTCGAGTTACAAAGTTTACACCAGTTTGAACCTGCAAATGATCTGTGCCCCATGCTGCAGAAGAAGGCAAAAACCTCTCACATCTCTGCCAGCCTGGTGGAAAATTCCATCCCAACTCCAAATATGGCGATAAATTAGATCCTGAGCAATGAGATCTTGTGGGCAAGACTCATCAGCCAGAAACCTGGGAAAGAATTCTCTGTAATAACGTAAAGACCTCGCCAGTTAGTGTACCACTACTGACTGTTAGAGATATTTTCTAGTAGCAGTCACAGATCGGCTATGTGCCATTTTAGGGAGTTGCATTATACCATACACTCCATATACTTCTCCAGCTCATTCCTGAAGCCAGTGAGATTTTTTGCCCCCACTTCTTCCCTGGGAGGGTTATTTCATAGCTTCGCTCCTCTGATGGTTAGTATGCTGCTTAAATCCCAGGTAAATCTTTTTCTGGTGACTCTATCATAGGCAGAAAATGGCTGAGAGGATGCCCCCAAGAATAAAAGATGGAGGTAAGTGGCACTTCACTAACACATTGTTCTCATGTTGGTCACCTGCACAGGGATGAATATATCCTTAATTAATAGTTATGGATTTTCCATAAAATATAGTCACAAAAGACCCAGACCTAGCTCATAAGATTAAGTATCATGAGGACAAGATGGAGAACGCACTAGCCTTGAACTCAAGATGATATGTCTAACAAAAGTTTTGGCTTAGTCATTATGTAGAAATAAAAATATCACCCTAGAAACCTTTCCATATCTAACCCTTTCCACTCTGAACAGTGATGGCTGGAGACATCTATCTGCTTACCTGATGTAATGTCCTGGGAGGTGTGCTGAGTACCTGAAGCCTTCATCTGAGATGTTACAGTAAGGTTGCTGAAGCTCATCTGTCCCTCTAATCACAACCCCATGCTGCTTATCCACATGGGAACCAATGATACAGCCATGTATGTCCTGTGGCAGATCATCAGTGATTAGGGCTCTGGAAGCAAGGGTGAAGAGTTGGGGGTGCAAATTTTGTTCTTGTCCATCCTCCCACTTGAGGGTAAGGGGACAGGCAGGGACACACCTATCCTGGAGATGAATGCATGGCTGTGCAGATGGAGTTGATAAGAGGGCTTTGGCTTCCTTGATCATGCAATGCTGTTCTAGGAAAAACAGGAAATGCTATTCTCTGCTTGGAAGAGAATGGGGTCTGCTTGATCAAGAAGGGGGAAGGGCATCTTTGCACATCGACTTGACAACCTAGTGAGGCAGGCTTTAAACAAGGTTCAAATGGAGCAAGTAACTAAATTCCATAGATAAGCATAAATAACTGACCTTAACAGAGTGCTCAATGTTGGAGGGGATGGACAATGACAACAGAGTCATAGAAGCAACACAAAGAAATAGGTGGAGGACTCTGCTCAGTGTCTTAGATGTCTATACATAAATGCAAGGAGTATGGGGAATAAATAGGAAGAACTATTGGAACATGGTAATGAAATTTACTGATGATAGAAAATTTGCAGACATTGTCAATAAAGAGGAGGACTGGAATATTATACAGGAAGATCAGGATGACCTGGAAGCTTGGACTGACAGAAATGGCATGAAATTCAGTAGTATAAATTGCAAGATCATGCACATAGGGTCTAACATTAAGAATTTCTACTACAAGCTTAGGGGCCTTTGAGTTGGAAACAACAGAGTGGGAGAGAGACCTGGGTGTTTAAGTCAATCACAGGATTGACGCAGCTGTGAAAAAGGCAAATGCAATCCTAGAATGTATTAGGTGAGGCATTACCAGTAGAGGTAAAGAAGCACTAATGCCATTGTACAAGGCACTGGTAAAACCTCATTTGGAATACTGTGTATGATTCCGGCCACTCATGTTCAAAAATGGTGAATTCAGATTGGAACAGGTACAGAGAAGAGCTTCTGGGATGATCAGAGGAATGGAGGGCCTGTCTTACAAGAGGAGACTGGAAGAGCTTCATTTGTTTAGTCTAGCAAAGAAAAGGCTGAGAAGGAAAAGGCTTGCTTCCTATAAATACACTGAAGGGGTAAATACCAGGGGGATACTTAATTCATTTTAAGAAATGGACACGTTTATTAGTGTGATTGTATGATGGGGTTGCTTTTCGATGGTAAGGGTCAGAGCTCAACAACCTTAAGGCTCACATCTGGTTTATGTCTCCTATTCCTAAGGCTTATACTTCAGAGTTTCAGCTGACCACCTGCAGAAGTCAGGAAAGGATTTTTTTTTTTAACCCCCAGTGTATTCTGGAAGGGTTTTTTATCTTCTTCCTCTTAAGCATCAAGTGATCACAGCTGGAAGTAGGACATTGCTTGGGATGTGTCAGGGCTCTGAGGCAGCACCAAACATTCACTCTCTGGTGATTGGCTGGCTGGTTCTTGTTCACATGCTCAGGATCTAACTGCTTGCCATATGTGGGCTCAGGAAGGAATTTTCCCCCACGTCAGATTGGCAGTGACCTTCTGGGTTTTTGTCTTCCTCTGCAGCATGCACGTGTGGGTCATTTGCCAGGATTATCTGGGTATATCTCACTCAGTCATGTTCCTCTCATTGCAGGGGCCTTGTGCACTGGTGCATCTTGCTCCTTCCTATTCTCTGCCTGTGGCACATAATAGTTTAGTATCCTGTGAGTTGTAATATTTTAGTCTTATTTTGGTTGTTGGGTTTAGTGTGTGGGTGCTGAGTGGTATTGGTGTTGGCCTGTAATATACCAGAGATCAGACTAAATGATCTAGTGGTCCCTTCTGCCCTTAAGCTCTATGATACCCAGAAAGATGCTGGAACAAAGTATTTAAACAATCAATTTGGAGACACCTAAGGGATAATAGGATGATTAGGAATAGCCAGCATTGATTTGTCAAGAAGAAATCAAGCCAAACCAACTTACATTCCTTATTTGACAGGATTACTGCTGGAAGTGGTGGCCAGTATGTCCCTCGGCTTGCGCTGCTTTCAGCAGCTCTCACTGGCCTGGAGCAGTGAACCGCGGCCACTGGGAGCCGTGATCGGCCAAACCTGCGGAAGCAGCAGGTAAGCAAACTGGCCCGGTCCACCAGGGGCTTTACCCGCACAAGTGGCGGAACAAGTTTGGGAACCACTGGCCTAGAGGGTAGGGGTAAGTGATGGGGCATTTACCACTTGCTAGTGCCAAAGAGAAGCCAATTAGCTATAGGCTGCACCTGGCAGGAGCTGAGATGCAGTGAAGCTTAATTGAGGATGAAGCTAACTTGGGCAGAAACAGGCGGGGTTCTATAAAGCCAGGGAGCTGGTGTTAGAGAGGAGGAAGATCTGTAGTGAGGAAACCTGCAGTCACACACTCTGATACAAGTGGAGAAGGGAAGAGCTGAGAAAGTTGTTGGATTGAGGGTCCCTGGATTGGAACGCAGTGTAAAGAGTGGGCCTAGGTTCTTCTACAAGCCACTTCAGGAGTGGTACATGAGAAGCCACCCTATCTGGGGCCTGCTGGGGGCAGTTTGGAAGGAAACTTTGATAAAACCTGGAAGTGGGGGAACTTCAATGGGACTTGGCTGGAGGGATAAGCCACAAAGAGGAAAGTGCTGCAGTTCCAGGAGCATGAGAGAGGTCGCAGATCAAGTGAGTGGACAACAGGCTGAACAACTACAGGAAGTGGCATCAGACCACTTGCTAAACTAATCACCAGATGTGCCATTAGGAAGCTCCAAAGTGGTAAGAAAATGCCCCTGTTATGGAGGAAGCAGTCAAAATGACATATCTTAATTTTAGTAAGGCTTTTGACACAGTCCCGCGTGACATTCTCATAAGCAAACTAGGGAAATATGCACCCATCTTATTGTAAATTTAATTACACCACAGCTGTTTGAAAGACAGCACTCAAAGAGTAATTGGGAGGGGTATCTGGTAGGGTCCTCAGGAGTCAGTCCTGGGTCCCAATACTAGTCAGTATTTTCATTAATGACTTGCATAATGGAGTGGAGAGTGTGCTTATAAAATTTGTAGATGACTCCAAGCTGGGAGATGTTGCTAGCACTTTGGAGGACAGGAATAAAATTCAAAATGATCTTGACAAATTGGATAATTGGTCTGAACTGAATCAGATGAAATTCAATAAAGATAAGTGCAAAGTATTTAGGAAGGAAAAATCAAATGCCCAACAACAAAATGAGGAATAACTGGCTAGGAAAGGTGAATACTGCTGAAAAAGGAGTTGGGAGTTGTAGTGGATCACAAACTGAATATGAGTCAACTATGTGATGCAGTTGTGAAAAAAAGCAAAAATAATTCTGGGATGTATTAACAGAGTGTTGTATGTACAACATGGGAAGTTATTGTCATGCTGTTCTTGATACTGCAGAATCCTCAGCTGGAGTATTGTATCCAATTGTGTGCACCACACTTTGGGAAAGATGTGGTCGAATTGGAAGAGAGTCCAGAGAAGAGCAACAAAAATGCTTAAAGGTTTAGAAAACCTGGCCTATGATGAAAGGTTAAAAAAAATCAGCATGTTTAGTCTTGAGAAAAGAAGTATAAGGGGGAATCTGATACGTCTTTGAATATGTTAAAGGCTATTTTAAATAGGAATGCAATCAATTGTTTTCCATGTCCACTGAATATAGGATAAGAAATAATGAGCTTAATCTGCAGCAAGAGAGACTTAGGTTACAGTATAAGGGTAGTTAAACTCTAGAATATGTTGCTAAGGGAAGCTGTGAAATCCCCATCATTGTAGTGTTTTCAGAACAGATTGGATGATCTAGGGGGAGGAAAAAGTTGGCAGATCTAATGCAAATCCTGTTTTTTCTATATTTGTAAAAGGTGAAAATTGTTTGCCACACTTTCCTTTTCCTGGAACCTCAGTATATTGTTTAAAACTTGCAGGAGCTTGTCCATCCCTGTGTCTCATGATTAGAACAAGGGGGCTGCAAGTCATGACTTCTGAGTTATAGTCCCAACTCTGCAACTGGCTGACTAACCTTGGCTAAGCAGCTTAACCTCTGTTCCTTAATTTGCTCATTTGTTAGCGGTAGAATTATCTGCCTCACAGAGGTCACTAACAAAATACTTTAAGATCCTTTAGTGAAAGGTTTTATAGAAATGTTAATGTCTTTTACCCAGCTTTATCTGTAGAGGGAGACAAGATGCTCACTGAGGATTGGATTCTGCCTCCACCTCCATTACTGTGAGGGTCCCTGGCAGCATAATGGATACGGTTCTGCTGTGTAAAGTTTGAGGCAGGGTATAAGAAGTCACCTGAAGACTGCAGATGGGGAGTGCAGAACTGGTTTGTGGCAGATACCCCTGCCTTTGGATATGTAGCTAGTTGCTGAGAGGTGTAGATTCTCTTTCCCAATACCACACACAGTTTCCCAACCCGGGTAGCTGGAGTATAAGGTGATAACAAGCTTTTGGTCTCACCTAGTTGGTGAGACAGATTCTGAAGCCAGTCACTCTTTGCATTTGCAGTTAAGCTAAGTGTAGCTAAGATTGGAATCTAGCTCATTTCTACTATCCTGATGGCAAAAGAACAAGGCCTGCAATTATAAAACAAGACCTGCAATTATAAATGTTCATAAAACTCCAGGATAGATGCACAAAACACCTGATGCCTGTATGTAAAAGCTGTCTGTCCATCAGCAAGGTGTGAACTTTGAATAGTTTGTAATGGAACATTGGACATGAACGTGCATATCTAGAACCAGTAACCCTGTGTCTTTACAGTGCAAACATGCAATGTGATATCTATTAGACAACAGCAATCACGTCCCTTGATGATGCTTATTGATGTTAATGGCCTGTTGTCTCTCCACTGACTTCAGTGGCTTTTGACTCAGCTTCTTATATAATGAGATTCGCTAGGCTCTGATGTATCATATGACACTTGCTAAGAAATCTTTGAAACCAGTTTTCCAGCTCAATCTAAAATGTGTTGTTTCAAAGCGTTGTTGTAAATCTCTTTTGCTTGCCTCCCATGTACAAATAATTATCTGAGTTCTCTATTGCCCGAATCTTTTCCATATTAACCTGAGACAAGTGCATGAAAAAACACGCATTACTGACAGCTCAAAAGCCAAGATACTGGAAGAGTACTTAGATGTATTAACAGTGTTGAACTCTTCCACGTACAAGAGACAGAAAGAGGAAGACAAACATATACAGCCTTTAGTTTCACTGATTATTTGTGATGAGACTGAGAAAAAGTATTTTTTTCCTCACAAATCTACAGGGTCCAAAATATAAAATTCAAAGTTCATTCAGTATAGAGAAAACGGGAGGGGTGAAAGAACCAAAGGACTCCAGATCTGGAGCTCTACTTTCAGTTAACAAAGCTGCACGTTAACTTCTCATATGATATTAAATAATGAAATTCATATTAAATTAAAGCAAGACCTTCTCCATCAGATTTTCAATGTAGCTTGAAATAAGAAATTAATCTGAAATGTTCATATATTCAAGTATTGCCAACCACTGACCATTCCAGCCTTCCAAAAATAACACACCTAAAATCTGGGGGTAGATACTTGGATGGTGTAAATTGTCATAGCTCTGTTCAGTGCCTGAGGATCTGCCCCTGAACTCCAGCACTTGGAAAGGCAGCTTGGAAGGTACAATGTAATATAAAGCACTCCAGTTTTATTTCCAGTGAAGAATTCTGCATATTAATGTTTTTGATATTTTAGGATTTAGTCTGAGAGTGAAACAATCATTTTTCTGACTATAGTTAGTGATGTGCAAGAAATTGTCGCAAAGATTTTGGGAATTTGATTGATGAAATGAAAGATAGTACTGACTTCAATTCACCAAGATTATTTTTTAATGAATACTACTTTAAAAGCGTATGCAAAATTAAGATTAGTCACAAAAATACATTTGGATATGGCATTTAAAGAATGATATACATAATGTATTGGAAATTAACATTTATAAGCCATAGATGTAAAATAATTCTTGTTGCAGGTTCTCTCAATTTATGAAAACTCCACAAGTAAAAATAATAACTGCAAGCAAGGGAACTGCCATTTATATATATTGTATTAGTATTGATTGCACTCCCAATATTGTCAAATCTTATAAATACAGGCGTAGTTCACATTCTTGTCTCACCCTTTCTCCTCTCTGTAGGCTTGAAGCAACTTCTACTGAAGTCTACAAAAATGTTCTCACTGACTTCAATGAGAGTTAGAGCAGGACCTATAGTTAGACATATTTGTGATAACTTTTGCCTTAAACATGTTTTATTACATATATTTTTAAGCATAAGAAGAAATTTGTATGAAAGCAGTTTCTGCTCCTGTTAATGGAATGGGAACTGAAAAAAGAGAAACATACTCACTTTTGTGATCTCTTAAAAAGGATCAGCCAGAAGATAGTTGAGGTGTTTGACTGGGAACATTCTAGACCCAATTCAGTAAAGAATCTCTGTTTAGGAAATCACTTAAGCTTGGGCTTAAGTGCTTTTTTGAATCAAGATCTAAGGCAGTAATGGATAATGATGAACATGCCATAGATATCACAATGTGCAAAATACACACAAGATTATTGGATTGCCATGATTTCTGGAGGGAAGTCTAACAAGTGTTCTCAGCCCTAGTGATATTCATGTTAAAAGTACAATCTGCCTCCATTGAAGGCAGCAGAGATATGCCAGTTTACACCAGCAGAGGACCTAGCTCATAATGTTTGGGTTCATTAATTTACTTCTGAGACTCAAATCTCTGTAGATTTCTCAAACTAATCTAAAAATTCAGTGTTGAATAAATAATATTGGGTTCCTTCTGCTGGGTAGATCGTAAAGATGCTATCACCTTCATACAGATTTGTTTCAATTGTCATAACACTTACTTTTGACAGACCTTTTGTAACTAACACAGTCTCTGCTACAACAAATCAATATTGTGGAATTATAGACTTGATCCTGCTCCAATTCAGGACAATGGGGAAAATGTCCACTAACTTGAATGATGCAGGGAGTAACCCCCACTCCATGGGACGCATAAAACAATGCCGTTCAGTGCTTGCCTTCAAAAGTTAACATATACCAACAATACCAGACATTTTCCACATACATTAAATATTGAGGAAGACTCTGGTACCAGATACCACTGTGTAGACACCTTTGGCAAATGCTGATATTTCTACATCTTTTCAAACATCTTGCTTGCCTTCAAAAGTTAACATATACCAACAATACCAGACATTTTCCAATACATTAAATATTGAGGAAGACTCTGGTACCAGATACCACTGTGTAGACACCTTTGGCAAATGCTGATATTTCTACATCTTTTCAAACGTCTTGCATATTTTCTATCTTTAACTTTTGAATATGAAAAACACATGCTAAGAAACATAGCGGCATTATCCTTTATCACTGGTGAATTCCTCCATGAACATTCTGTGTAGACATGCTCTCCATGCCTGATGTATGTAAACATAATGCTGTGACCCCACTTTTTACCATTCTAAGCACCATAATTATTTATTCATTGGTTATTTTATATTTTCCTTCCTCCTCTGTCTTTACCTATATTGGTAGATGATGAAAGAGTTTCCACTTTATTTATGTCTGAAACAATGGTTAGGTACTTGATTTGCATTTATTCCCTTAGTGTAGACTACTGAACTTCCTTACATGCAGAACATATTGTATACTGTGCACCTAAAACTCTGGCATTTTTATTTCCCCCTTGTTATTATCTGTTTAAGGTAAAACTTAAACAAAGCAAACAATATAACCTTACACTGCATTCAGAAGACTAAGAGAATATTTTATTGGTTGGCTATGATTTTTAAGGAACTTACAGCCAAATGCTGACTCTAGGAGCACTGGACAGACTGACAACTTCCTGCAATATCTTGAATGAGCTTAATTGAATTAAGTTAAAACTTATTAATTAGGTTTAATACGTTTTGGGTGGGGCAATGTATCTAAAAATACAGTGTATGTGTTGTTGTTTAATTTATATGTACCTCCTCTAGTAGCAGAGGAATGGTAATGTACTTCCTCTGTTATCAGCTCTTGGAAGCTGCCTCTGGAGAGGTCAGTGTATATTAGTTCAAACTGGATTCTCCAGGGACCAACAGAAAAAGAAAGGATTTTTGGTTAAATTGCCTGGTTTCAGATGGGCTTAGTGCCTTCTTCCTTATCCAGCAAATGACCTAAACCCTGATCCATGGAGGGCCCCAATCCTTAAGGTAGGGCTGGGCCTACTGATGCCCCGTCAGACTGAGTACTTGTTCTGAACTGAAGCGGTGATGAATTTGGAACCACAAGGAATCCCTTTGGGTGGGGATTTGAAGAACTGCTCCTGTCGTAATTCATGTTAGGGTTAGAATTAATGCTGGTAAGTGTGTTGGCATGTGTGTAGGTTCTTTTATAGTTTGAATATGTTTTCTCCATAATGCTTTTACCTTAAGAATAAAAGAAGCTTACATAGAAAGTGCTATGTGGGTAGCTAACAACCAAAGCAATTATACCCATTAACTGTTATCAAAGAGACAGCAAGCAGGGTGCTTGGGCAGCCTGTCTCTGCTGGGAATAACACAGTGAAGGCAAGTATCAGAGGGGTAGCCGTGTTAGTCTGGATCTGTAAAAGCAGCAAAGAATCCTGTGGCACCTTATAGACTAACAGACGTATGTTAGTCTATAAGGTGCCACAGGATTCTTTGCTGCTTTTACAGTGAAGGCAGGGAACTGTGCAGCCTGGAAATACCCTGTCAGAACAGTCAGACACAGGTCTTCACCTAGAAAATGCAATGGCTGGGAAGCTGGAATCCTGAGAGTGGGTTACTGGATCACTGAGGAGAAATACAAGGGTAGTTGCCCTGAACTGTGACAGACTGCACGATTGGGATGCCATCACCAAAACTATTTGGGGAAAACGCCTATCTCTACTTCATTAAAGGGGTTTTTATTATGTTCTCTTTTTTAAACAGAGTAATGTTTTACTCTTCCCCCTTTTATTTCCCTTCCCCTCACTTCTCTTTATGAGAATGGCCACGGGGATGTCCCACCTTCCGTCTGGTGATGACTTTTCCTTTTAAAATACATAACCAGCAGATAGTCTCTGGTTTTCTCTCCTCCATCTAATGTGAGTGACTTTCTGCACAAAACAGCTAGCCCCTAAAATATACATGAGACTCCTTTATTTTAATGGGATTACCTCACCCCCATCCAATGGTGGGTAATCCTATACTTATATCATAAGAGAAGAAAAGAAATAGCTTCCAATTCCCCATCTCCCAATAGCAAAAGACACCTTTGAGCATCTTATAGCCTAATCCTTCTTTTCACTTGATTAGGAAAACAGAAGGATGTAGATGATAATCTGAAGGAAAGTCCAGCCCTTTCAATCCTAATCTACTCTGGAAAAGAAGAGGGAAAGTTTTTCTTAACTAATTAACTGTTGATTAGAGACCTGGGGACAGGCTTTTTAAGCCTGGCCCTCCTTCTCATAGAAGCAGTATCAGTGATGGGTGTCTTCTCAGGACCAGATTTTTCTCATCCTCTACTGCAAGCAACAGATCTTTCCTGGAGGTCTGTAAGCCTCATTTGGAATTTATCCAAAGTTATCTTAAAAATAAGCTTTGCTGCAAATGAGGCTGTAAGAAAATCATTAAATTTAATTGCAATTTTCTGTTTCGATAGCCTTTTTTTTTTTTTTTTTGCAATGGGAACGAATATCCGTGTTAGCAGAAGTGCTCAGTGTAACTTGGTAAACATAGCTTTATCAGAGAACATAATGAAACGCTGCATCTGGTATAACCAAGCTGAGCAAAGAGGAAAATCTAATTTTATATCTTAAAGGAGCATACTCTAAAAATTTCTGAAGGAAAATGAGTGGGTGGGTGAGTGAATAACCTTAACTTCAAGAAACTCATGCATTATTAATTTAATTTTTATAACATTTGAACAAAAAAAAAACATGTTGAGACATTACTTTGTGTTTTCTTGTTATACTGCATTCGTAGTATCATCTCAGATTTAAGATAACATATTCTTCAGCCTAAATAAGATATTCTTGAAGCCTCAGGATTTTCATGCCTTCAAAGCTTCTGTTTCATTTCTAAATATTATAGATTTTTAAAACACAAGAGGCTTTCAGTTTGGTACCTCAAAGGCTATTCACCTTTTTAGGTAACCCCCAGGTTGGCTTTCATATTTGCTTATTACCCAAAATTCTTCACAAAGAACTTCAGCCTATTTACAATTAAAGGCTTTGATCATATTTACTGTAGGTACACAAAATTCATCTGCATGAATGTGACATGAGTTCAGTTTCTCTATTAAGTTTGTAGCGTACCCAATACCCAGAAACTACATAGATCTTTCTCAAACATAAACTATTAAACACAGCTCAGTCTTGACAAATCCAGTTGCCCATTGAATGGTACAAATCCAGTTGCACCATTGAAACTTGCAGTGCTGTGACTGAACTGGTACTGGTTGCAACAGTCCCATTCACGAGTGTAGACATGACACTAGTTTTACCCCAAGAAATACTGTTTGGAATGTCAAGATGGCTTTCCCAGGTTCTGCATATTATTTGAGCACTTGTGCCAAGTAGGACATGTTTTCCATATAGCAAATTACTGGAAGATTTGTTAAGACTTGAAAGTAGGTTTTGTTCTGCGGACAGAGCAAGTATGAAAAAAACCTACATTTATTTGTTTTGCCAATGTGATTCCTCCCACCAGTACACTTTCTAGAGTTTTGTTCAGTTGAGTTTTAAATGTCTCTTTCCCAGGAGAACTAGTACAAGATAACCTAAAGAGGGTTTGCAGACAGCTTTTTGCTTTCCCCTTCTCTTCAGTTGCTATTGGATATGAAAATTACCCAGTTACAGCATACTGCATATAAAAGTTTTTAGTCTGGATATGGGTAGCTTTTGAGATAATGACACTAATTCTTTTCTTGTTTACAAACACACATTATCAATGCTTATACGTGATTCCTGTCCTAAATCTTAGTAAATTGTGTGTTATTCCAAAGGCAATTCCCAAAGAGCCTTCATATCTTTTGTATTCTTAGTCAAATTGTTTCTGTCATCTTATGTTCACTCCACAGCCTGAATTACAGTTAGATGCAATATATGTTTAGATTCCGTTAATCAAGGAGAAGGAAATTGGCAGAATGCTCTGTCCTTAGGGAAACAGTGAATGGTAGCTAGAATGTCTGGAGCTATCTTGCCTAGTCACCACATTTGGAAATGATTTGAATTTGATAGGCAGTGTTAGTGTTACAAAATGCTGGGTCTGATTCCTCTCCAGTTTAAGGTATGTAAAACCCATGAAGGATTTGAGTGTGACTGATATATTTACAGTGAATAATCCCAAATAGTCCAGGTTTAAAATGTTGGTAAATTTGACAGATTTGGTCATTAAGTCTCATCTATATCCTATGTTCCAAAAGCTATTTTTTTTAAATTTATTTTTTACTCTGATAATTGATTTATATCTTGGGTATGCTGACGATGATCCAGTCACTTTCCTCTGTAATCAGCATAACTGTGTTTCAATATAGCCACTACCAGAAAGGCTAAACTGTGAGGGCTGTTCTGCAAACTTCTTAGTTTAAAATCTAAAATGATTCCTTTCCTTAAAATACTGATATATTTTAAAAATGTTTAATATAAAGTATATGTTAATATCTCTTGGATTTTTCATGTACATCTCCATCTTTTTCTAATCCTTCCAGTTGTCTAGTCTCTGTTTATATAATTTAGTGTACTTCGATTTTATCTACTTATTGTGTTACATTAAAAAGGCAGGATTAAGGTTGTACAGTTAAAATCACATGAATTCAGGAAATTCATATGATGTTTTGGCCACGGCATTGACTTGCTGTTGTGTATATGCATGTTTTGTGTTATATGTGCATTATATGGCACACAATATTATGCAACACATTAATCCAGAAAAACAGGGATAGAAATGCTATGTAAGTGCATTGTTCTGTTGTTGGAAACTTCTTTTCTGACTTGAGGTTAAAATTTTCAAAAGTAGCTTTGGGTATGTCTACACCACAGCAGGGTGCGAGCCTCCCAATCCAGGTAGACAGACTCTCACTAGCAGAGTTGGAGGTACACGCTGAAAACGGCAGAGTGGATGTTGCGGCCTGGGTGCTTAAGCCCATCTAACCTCCTTGGCTTGAAAGTCTGAGTTCCAGCTCAAGCAAAAATGTCTACGCTGCTATTTTGAGGGTGCTAGCTCAGCCCTGCTAGTGTGAGTCTGTCTACCTGGGATGGAATGCGTGCTTCCAGCTGCAGTGCAGACAAACCCTAAGTAAGTTAGGCTCCTAGAAAGCACATCATCTCAGTGAAATTACGCTATGTCTACTGAGGATACCCTAACGTATCTGAGGGCTCAGATCATGCAAAACCCTGACTCACATAAACAGAAAATGCTTCACACTGAGTTGTTCTATTGACTCTGATGCACTAGTGGTTTGTAGGACAATTCCCTTAGCCCCTTATGAATGCTTTTCTTTTTTCTTCCCTGAATTTCCCACAGATCTAGTTTGCTATTCACCAAAATAAACAACTCCTTGTCTGTGACTGAATTTTTAACAGGTACCCCCATTTCTTGTACATGTGATAGATTTTATTATTCATATGCACTGTCTATCTTTCTCATTTTTCTAAGACATTTTCTTGTACTTAATTTTGTTCATCTGACTTTGCCTGTTTATACTATGCACCAACTCACATCTAAAGGACTGGCAGAGAGTCCAGTCTTCTTAAAGTTTCTCTAATTTCTCATTTTTATTTGCAGATGTTGCTGGAGAATACTTTATAATTTGCTTTATATCACATTTATCTCCCCACAAAGTGTCCCTGATCATGCCTATCCTTATACTTCGTAATTGGATTCAATCTTCCAACTTGGAATCCTTCCAGAAGCAGATGCTGTTACTGATCTATGTTCTACTGTTCTTGCTAGGTAACTAGTCATTCATCCTATGAAAATCCTTTGACTAATGCTTCTCATTAGTCAATTTGGTAAACAAATTACTGGAGGGAGTTTAAAAGCTCTGGTTGAAAGTCTGAGCGGTAGCAAAGGATATCTTCTTTTCAAGTTCATCATTTCCCCTTGAAAATAGCATCCACTCCTCTATCAGGTTGTCATTTCAGGCAGCTAAAAGTTCTTATTATTCAGGGTTAATTGCCTTTGGCACAATAATCTTAGATTTCTCTTGAGAACTGTTGATAGCATGCTCTAACCTTCTAAAGTCAAATCAGACTTTTCCCTCCATGAGAAGTGTGACAATTTTTTAACATTCTTTTAAAAATAGGATTGATGGCATGGGGTCCTCTATTTCTCCTCCAAGTCGTTTTGTTTTTTCACCTCTCTTTAGAGTATAATCTTTCTGTCACTAAGTGGACCTGTTTCTCTTTGATATGTCAGTTAGAATTGTGCAATATATTGGTCTTACAAATGAAGCTAATCATTTTCAATCATTGCTTAGCTCTCCTGTATGTCTTAGGGTTACATTCTTCAAATGGAACCACCTTGGTAAAGAGTTGTTTAGTATGGGTCCATTTGCAGGATTTAGACCTTATTTTTTAACCTTAAGATGTAGCCTAGTTTCAAATAATGTTGCACAAACTCCTGTTAAATCTTAAACCCTTTTAACCCCAGCAGAATCGACATTATTAACTTAAAATAAAACAAGTAAAAAGAGAGAAATATATTTTTATGAAGGAAAAAAAGTCTGAAATTCTTGGGCGGGGTGGGGGGTGGTGAGGACTATATAATAGGTGGAAAGATTGGATGGAGTTTTTGCCTAAAGTTGATTGTTCTTTTTGTTAAAAATGTCTACATTCAAAATTTTTCAATCAGTTATAAATCAATAAAAATGAACTGTGGAAAAATGTTTTCTTGTCTTTCTATGAAACTCTACTCTAAGGATAGCTTCTGTGGTGTATGACTATATTTTATGTGCCTTCTAATAGTAGATAAGCTCTTTAAAATCAATCAGAATAAGAAATAGTTGAAAATACTACCTAGCTAGCTCCAGATAGTTAATACCTTTAATTAACTAGGAGTAGCATTGCTGGTAAAGATGGGAGGATACATCAGAACTTTTAATTTTCATTCCTGGAAACTTCTCCAGAAATGACGTCACTGCACCAGCCAATGAACATCATCATATGATCTAATATAATTTTGGAAATTCTGCTACTATAACAGGGGTTATATTTGAGAATAATGACATTTGAAGCTTTCTAGATGTTCTGATTAACCATGAGTTTGGCTAATCCCCTGTGTCCATGTGAAAGGGCCTTTAGATAGCTGAATAGTGCTGGGCATCTTCCATTGACACCCTTTTTATTACAAATTATTAAGCATATTTCCTGCGGGTTCCAAGTGATTTAGGAAGGGGGAAGATATCTAGTTTTCCCCTAAACAAAAGTCACTGTAGATATTCTGAATAATATCTGACTGAAAGAGTAGTAAATTTTAAAAACAATTATGGAAAGACTTCCAGATATTGGCCAGATTTTATTGTTTGGAGATGTCAGATTTCAGGAATATTAGGATAATTCCATGTTCTAACAAAACAATTATACACAATGGTCAGGAGAAGCATTTCTCTTATGGTCTGCAGTTCTGGAGCTATTTTTAAGAGTCTCATGTCATCAGACGTACGGTAGGAGTCTTTCCACTCTGAGGGGATGATCCCAGTATTTAAATAATGATTTACTGCCGCTTTTATTAGAACAATTATTGGTTATTTCAGACTTGAAATGGGCAGATTAAGCTCTGTGAACCTCACAGCTGAAACCTCACAACACTGGCAATTTTCAGTGATTAAAGTAATTTACTTTATCTATAAAATGTAAAGATATTTCATAATAGCCATACAGCAAGTACAGGGAGGTGCAGTTTTCCTGGAGATAATCAGACCTCTGGGGATAAAGGGTCCTGGCTGCACCTCATGCATTGCAACACCCAGAGGGCTTTATTATCTGATGATTACCACACACCCATTTCCATGTCTTTTTGCTTAATTAATCACAGTAACATTATTGCCCAACTTCAGACAACAAAAATGATGAGAGAGGCTCTAAAAGATTCAAAGACTGAGGAAAAACGAGATCCCATGGGAAAGGACCTGATAGTGAAACTGAGGTTACCAAATCACTGGATCTATTAAAAATGATGCTTACATTTTGTAAGTGCCCCTTTTAATATAAATATAATATTTTAATATTGTAAATGTGTAGATACAGTATAAAACATATACTTGTTTTGATCAGAGGAGAGGTGGTTATATTTTTAGGGTAAGAATCCTTGCTAAAATCTTGCAGCTATTACATCAAATGGCTACACACATTCCTTTTTTATTATTATTTTAAAACCTGCTTAACACTGTGTTGTCCCTCTTTCAGTCTATGTGCACAGTCTCAGATCTTTGTCGTCTCTCAGACAGAAAGCTATATTGCCCCAAATTCATGGGGGCAAGAAATAAGAGTCCGTAGTTATATTATCTGCAGGGGAGGTGAGGAGGAAGTCCATATACATAGACACAGGCTCCAGGGTGCTATTTAATTTCTGATTCTAGTGCAAAATTCATTACCAACTTGCCCTGTGGCATCAGGCAAAGTGTTTAATCTCACTGTGTCTCATTTTATCTGCCTGTAAAATAGGTAGAATAATGCCTCAATCACAAGGGGCTGCCTCAGTTATAAACCATTAGGACTAGATTGTGGTGCCCTTGCTTATAGTGAGTAGTAATTTTCTCTTCAAGTATTCCCATTGATTCTGTGGAACTACTTGTGGAATAAGATCTGACTCAGTGGGACTAAGGGTGTCACTTTCTTGCCTGAGATCTTTGTAACAACTCCAAACTCCTGAGATTAAAAGTATTATGGGGTCTGATCTGAATCCGTTCCATTCAGTGGCAAGCTTCCCAGCCATGTGAAATATTTCAGTGAAACCCCAACCTCTTGAGAGTTGATTTGGTTTCATGTTTCTTACAATTTTTTGTTTTTCAGATAGGACTTGGGTTTTTTTTTTTGCTTTTTGTTGGTTGTTTTTAAGTGGAAATATATCCCAGCTCTCAGCAAATGTAATCCAGTTTGTGGTTTTGCATTGAAATCTTTAGAAATTCATGGTAAGACCGTAGTGTAAAATGAGGTTTTGCCCAGAGTCACTTTCAGATTTGGGGTTCATTCAAATCTGAAATGTAAAACAAAATCTTGAGGGTCTGCAAATTCACATAAAACCAAACCAGAGAAAAATATCTGCATGGCTCCCTCTCCAACTAAACCAGCAAGTTTTGAACAGAACAATTACTGTACTCAGGGGGTCATGATGTAGCAGTGTGAACAGTAAAGTGGAAAATTATATGGGTAGAATCAATCGCCTCCCATTTAGCTTAAGTATTCCCACATTTAGTATTGGAGCACATATGCTCAGTCTAAATTAGAAAATAAACTAAGTTTGAAAACGGTTTGCAAATGGACAGAGCTCTCACCTATTCTCACTAAACCAAACATGGACACGGTTAGCTGGCCTGTGTAAACTGGGGCAAACAGTGTTCAGGTCTCAGCACTGTCTCCTGAATTGGATTTTGAACATGACTTGGCCCATCTTATGCATCTTACGCGCAAGTTTAGTTTAGGTTTGTGGTGGTAGGAAAGGCAATGGAAGTGTTTGACAACCATTTTCAAACACAGCTCATTTTCCAGTATATGCAGACAGTATGCAATTTAGCATGCAAATGCCAGACTGCTCTTTCACTGCACTAATATTTTCTATCAGCACTGGTGCACAGGTTTTGGCAACACAGAAAGAGGTTTGGGCATGCTTGCATGTGCCCCAAGATCTTTTTTTTTTAACACTGTGACTTTCTCTCATGCATTCTGTTAAAACTGCTGACAATAGTATTTGAAGAGTGCATCCAAACTGATTTCCTTTGAGAGTAATAAAATCCACCCTTCATCAGGACAATTCTTTTCAATATGTGAATCTGTGGGGGCTACTGTTCCTCTCTTCAAGGATTTTAGTTTTCTGACTTAAGCCTCTATGCTTTGCAATGCAGCAGAGCTCAGCAATATGAGCCAAAGATAAATCAAACACCAGGTATTTGATATCTAATTCAAGTGGAGATTATCCTTAACTTTCCTCTGTCTGCTTCATTTGTGCTTCCCTAGTCTCCAGCAAATAAGGAGAAAATCTCTCCACTACAAACATCTGATTCATTTTGCTGTGTTCTTGAATCTTGGAAAGCCATGTGAAGTGCTAATGGCTTTCTCAGATGAACATGGTTTGTACTGCTTCAGCTTTTTCTCAGAAACCCAGGCTTTTGTTTCAAAGTCTGTTCCACTGTTACAACAGATAGGAGCATGCATCTGATAGACAAGCCAAAATAAACCTCTGCCCCTGAAATATATGTCGGTGATATATCACTTCATAAAGCATCAGAGTATGTTGAAATGAAGTTGCAAACAGTATTCAAATCTAGGTACTGACTGTGTTAGGAAGGGGCCAAGGGTGAGGGAGCAGTAAGTAAGCTAAGCCCCCTGCAAATAAATCTTTATACCTATTTCTGCTGAAATTAGCTCTTAAAGGGTCCAGAAGAGAGGAAGAGCATTACTTTACATAATAATACTGGTATTCCAGAGCACCAAGGTATTGGAGGGATAGGAAATGTGAAAAGGTTCTTTGTGCTAAAGATGTCTGATAGCTAGTAGGCCTCAGGAAATGGGTAGTGCTTGGTGCCAGGGAAAAAGGGGAAAGATTAAACTAGGTAGTAGAGAAGTGTTGGCCCTGGGATTATAGACTCTTCAATTTTTACACTCCACCCATCACTGTGGTATTTGAGAACCTTTTGAAATGACTGCAGTTTCTGGATGCATTTGAGCTAAATGTTATATATCTGTATTAGAGCTGTGTTGACCCTGCATGATTTACTTTACAATAGTTTTAATGAACTGGGAGATGTACTTCAGTTGGCAAGAGATTAGAGAACAATGATTCCTGCCGTGTTTGCTCTGAAGGTGCAAATTCAAAACTCCAAAGGAACCTCCACTTTCCTCCCACCGCAGGTTCCTTTTTTATGCCCCATCTCTTCTCTGAACAAGCACAGGTTTCATCTGGTGGTGAACTGGCTGTATCATGATGAGTGGAACCAGAGTCACAGGGCCTATGCTCACTGGAGGGGCAGCTATTGTTGGGACACCAGGAAAACATGGAACGTATGCAGGCCAGCTAGAGCAAAGCACAGGGTTAATAAAGTGTCACTTATTCAATTTAACTTACATTCAGCCCCACTCTTTCTAATTAAATGTGATGGCAGTGTCAGATCTTTATGGTCGTGATGTGAGGAATTGATTTTGGTACATAACAGCATGCTGATAAACCTTTGTAACACCATTGGGTCATTACAGATGGCCACATGTGCCAGTGGGCATAAGCCAGCACCCAGAAGTGTTCCAGAAGAAGACTCACCCAAACTCTGGAAGGACTGCATAGAGTGAAAAAGAATTGCAGGATGATACCCTCATTGTGGGTGAAGGGAGTATGATATAGAAGCGTGACAAGACCATGACAAACAATGACAAGTTGTCTTTACAGCAATGCAGGGACAAGAAGAGAAAAACTCATGCCAGAAAAAAAATGTAAGTCAGATAGCACAAAGTGACATATATTGGACATCTGCTTACAGCAGGGGGTCAGAAAGCAGATTCCAGCAAAGATCAAGGCAGTCGGATACATGCTAGCTCCAGTGGATGTGAAACGAATGCAGCACATCATAGAAATGAAATTTCTTTTTCAAGTTCTGCCCATACCTGACTGTGGTAGTGGAACCAATATATCAGCTTGCCAACAGGATGTGGAGTGGCACTGGCAGATTCTCAAAAACAAGCATTTGATATGTTGAAACAAATAACATCTGTCTCTGTCCTGAAGTGCTAGTGGCCAGAGAGCAACTGACACTTGAGTCTTGTGCCTTGAAGAAAGGATTGGGTGGTGAGTTCCAGGTACCATGGGCTCATAGGCACCAGGAATATTCCTGATTCCCAGGCTCCATGGGCCCGGCTCCAGCACTGGTCTCTCCCTCAGCCCTGCCTTCTGACCCTGGGCACTCCCCCCCCCCACGTACCCTGGGCCATTTAAAATTATCCCGGGGCCCCCACTCACCTGTGGCATCACAGGGGAGCTGGGCAGCTTCCTGCCCTGCTCGCTTCATGTGGCTGCGGCCCCTGGGTGGGGTGGTTTGTGTCCAATCCCAAGCGCATCCTGCAGCCAATAGGGAAGCTGCGAGGCAGTGCCTGGGGGGTAGCAGCACACAGAGGCCCCACCCCCTCCCAGAGGCCCGCACCCCCACCCCTTTCCCACACACACCCCTCCAACCCCCAAACTCCCTCCCAGAGACTGCACTACTACCCCTTTCCCAACCCCTCTACCCTCAAACTCCATCCCAGAGCCTGCACCCAAACTCCATCCCAGAGCCCAATCTCTCACCTGTCCTGCACCTCAATTGCCTGCCCCAGCCCAGACCCTGCACCCAGATCTCTTTCCCCAACCCAAACTCCCTCCTAGAGCTTAGGCAGGTGGGGGGGCAGAGTCTTTGGGGGGCAGGCTCTGGGCATTTTGGGCACCACCAAATTTCTACAAACCTGCTGCCCCTGATTGGTGTAGCTGTCTTCCAGAAGCAAGCCAGTCACTTACTACCAGCAGAGCCCTGTCAAAGACTGAACAGGCATATACCCAAATAAAGAGAGAGAGAGAGAGAGAGAGAGAGAGAGAGAGAGCTTCTGGTTTTTGGAGTGGAGTAATTCCTTCTGTACACATGGCTACCAGGAATAGTGCAAGCAGAACACAAACTCCTAAATTTTCTTAGTGCTCCAAAGAGATTGCAGTGCATGTTGATGTTCCTCCAGTGCTATCAGCTACTGATACTGTCCAGGATCAGATACTGTCCAGGATGATTACTAGTGTTGATGCTCAGAGCAGGTCATATAAACCCAGCATGAGGGAGCTGGGGGAAGAGGATCAGGGCAGTCTGTTAAAGGATTTAATGTCCTGTCTCCCAGTTTCAGCAGCAAATCTGATAGAAATCAAAGAAATCTACTGAAAAGAAAATCCAATACAGTGGTCAAGAGATTGATATTAGCAGAGCGGCCAGAAGACAAAAGCCAACCACAGATAGGAGCAGAATCATATTTTCAATTAAAGATGAGGCTGAGTGTGCAGGATGGAATCATTTTAAGTTCAGAGAGCTGTCGGGCAAAAAATATGTCTCACATCTGGGGATTGACAGCTGTCTTAGACGGGCTTAGATGTATGTTAACTGGCCGGATATTAATATGCAATTCCGCTCTTTGATGGAAGGGTGTGGTGTCTGCCAGTCCCATGATAACTGCCAGCAGAAAGAGACTCTTGCCACATGAGATGCCCATCCAACCATGGGAAAGGTGGAAACAGATTTATGTACCTCCAGTGAAAAGCAGTACTTGATTACAGTGGACAACAATTCAACTTTTCAACAATTCAACTTTTTCCAGAGGTCAGTGCCCTGCCTGATACAAGAAGCAAGTCAGTGATTGGCAAATTGAAGACCCACTTTATGAGATATGACATTCCAGATACTGCCTTCTCTGGCAATGGACTCCAGTGTGCCTTGGAAGAAATCAAGGAATTTGCATGCAAATGGGAGATTGACCACAACACCTTCTCCACAGCATACTTACACATTAATAGTAAGGTGCAATCAGCTGTGAAAACAGCTCAGACTCATACACTAGACTGCTTCTTTTGGTTCAGACGCTTTGTTAGCATTTTTAGCACACAAGAATAGCCCACAAAAACAGTGCAGGCCCAGACAGGTCAAAGAATCAAAACCCTGCTGCCAATGAGAGGAGACCTGTTGTGGCCAGAATGATGAAGATATTGCCAAGGGAACATGGCCAACAATCATATAAAGCAGGCAATAGAGCACAATAGATCAGCCAAGGACTGCCTGGCCCTGCAAACAAATTCTCCTCTGAGTATCCAGCCATTAGACAGACATAAAGAGGACTGGGCTAAAGAAGTTGAGGGTGCAGTGGCACCAAAGTTACACAAGATGACTGTGCAAGAGGGACAAGTCATCTGAAGGAAAAAGAGGCATTTATGAGCCAGCAGACACAACACCCAAAGATACCTTACAGGGATACAGAGATCATCATGGAGTGGAGAGACAGAAAACCACCCTGAGGCCAACCCACAGGGAGAGAGGAGACTCCACAGAGAATTTGCTAGACATTGAGACAGAGAGAGGCGAAAGAGGCATAGTTTGCGGGTGTAGGCATCAATTTGTTTTAATGTTTGTAAAATAGGTAAGAGGTATCATGATCCGTGGAACTGGAGTCAGAGGGCCCATGTTCCTGGAGAGACCTATTGATGGGACAACCAGGAAAACAGGGAATGTTAGGAGTTGGACTGGAAGGAACACAGCCCATGGGCAGAGCAATGCACAAGGTTTAATAAAGTTCCACTTGTTCAGCTTAACCTGCATTCAGCTTCACTCTTTGCTAATGAAAACACTGGCATAGTTTTCTCATCTCTCCCATGCTTCAAGGGGGTGGAGTGCAGTCATCCATCCTCTGAGTCAGATCGGACCTCAGGATTTGAGGTGTTGCCAGAGAGGAAAACTCATTTGGTAGTCCACTGATCTGCCATTATCACGTGATTATAATGAAATGATATATTTGAAGATCTTCATATGGGTTCTTGTTCTTACATGATGCTGCTGCTTTGCACTTAGTCATGGAGGTCTCAGAGGGTTTTGCACAGGTGGATAAGCATTGTCATCTCCATCTTGCAGATGGGTGAAGTGACTTGCTCAAAATCACATGGTGTGTCAGTGGCTTTAGTGGGTGTGTCAGTGGCTGTGGAACAAGTCTTCCAAATCCCAGTCCTGCATTCAGTTGCTTAGACCATAGCAGACTTGAACACATCTGATGTTTAAAAAGCCCATCCCTAATTCAAACCAACTGGCTAGTAATTCTGTAAAACCAGAAGAGGCCTAGACCCATATCCTGCAAAAAATCTGCCTATGACATCTTCGACCCACCAAGTGAACTAAATATATTCATGCAGAACTCTACACATGTCTCAAGGCTTGAAGGCTTCAATTGCTGTAGACCAGGTCTTGGTCTCATGCTGAGACCATACTTTTGGATTTGTTCTTGCTGGAAGTAGATGTAAGATCAAACTTGGCCACACGTAGAAAGAGATGCAAGTTGTTCCTGTTTGCTCAGGTTTCAAGTAAATATGAAATCCTGGGCCAAGGTGATGCTCCTGCTACACAAAATATGAATCCTGTAGCCCATCTTTCTGCCTGTCAACCTCAGTCTATAGTTTGAAGAGCTCCCTTCCTGCTCCTTTCTAGAGTATAGTATGAATGGATGTTTGGTGTGGCAGGGAGCAGGGCTGGCTTTAAGCCGATTCCCCGAATCAGGCCCCTAGCCTTAAGTGTCTTTTTAATTTTTTTTTACTCACCCGGCTGCAGGGGGTAGGTGGGTCGCTCCGGGTCTTCGGTGGCATTTCGGCAGTGGGAAGGGGGTCCTCTTCGGGGCTTCGGTGGCATTTCAGCGGCGGGGGTCCTTGGTGCCACGAAAGACTTGGAGCGGACGCCCCACCGCTGAAGTGCCGCCAAAGCCCCTGACCGCTGCCAGGTATTCAAATCGGGACCCACCCTTCATAAAGCCGGCCCTGGCAGGGAGGTGAGGTTGGGTAGAGAGATGCATGAAACTGCCTGGTTTTGGAGGGATTGTAAGGGATAGTAAGTACTTTTCCCCATATATCGTTGAAGAGCAACGTTTTCAGTGATCCTCCTTTTAACAACATTGGCAGAACATAAACTGTGATTAGAACCCTCCATGAGTCCTGGCTTCTAGTCTGCTTTAATCAACAGACCCACACTTCCTCATTTAATCTGATATTTTAAAGCTTAGTATCAGAGGATAAGGTGAGGAGTTTGTAGCAATCATACTATTACTTTGCTCTTTCTGTTACAAAAGAAAAGAAAAAGCATGAAAGATATGCACATTTTTCATAATTATACTTTTAGATGGTTCCTTACATACCTGTCTTTTTAGCACTACAGGCACAAACTTGGGGACTAAAGGGATGTATACCTCAGATATGCTAATAAAAACATGTCTATGGTTTCTGGCAAAATAAAAGCTCTAGTACTTTGCTCTATGTGTAATATACACCTCTTAGGTGCTGTCACAATGCCTATTGAGACAAACATGGATAAAGCTGCTACAGTATAAAGATTAAGGCTATTTTATATTCTTTGATTTTCATTTTAATGTTCCTTGCAGTTAAATTAGTTCATCACTAATTTTTATCTAGTATTGGTATTTATGTCTGAGCTATTTACAGACAAAATATAAAAACCAAACTAAAATATCACACAGGATAATTCTGTAACTAAGTAGGACACAGTGTTATTGCTACAGAGCAGGTATAGTTCTCAGGCATTAATAGGGTTTGAAAATATTAAACTTGGTTTGCCAGTTTTTCTACCATGTCTTTACAATTAAAGATGAGAGTTGATGAAAGTCTAAAGTCAGTTCTTAATTAAGGGCAGATTGTGCCATCCTTATGATGAGTGGTATCCCTCAAGCAGTTCCATTAATTTTAATGGGACTACTTGAAGAATAAGGTACTACTCAATATAGTTATGGTGGAAGAATCCAGCCCTTGGTGAATGAGAAATATTTTTTCATAAAAAATCACAAATGTGAGCAAGGGCATACATTTTTTTCTTTTTACAAGCATTTTTTTCATGAGAAAAGCTACAATGAACTCTTGACTCTAGAATGTGTTCAGCAAGAGAGTATATTCATCTGTGATGCACTGTTACCCACCCAAAACAAGTAGGGGAGGTAGAGTTCAGATTTCTAACACTGGATATGGGTTTAGATTCCTAACACTCCCCCAAATTCAGGATGTTCACATCTGGGATTTTAGGTCCATCCTGAGTTCAGACCTCCTGGAATAATAGAGCTACAGTCTTTCCCCAAGTTAAATTCTCATTCTTTCTAAAATACTCACCACTACACATTTTCTTCTTAATCAGAAACTCATTCAGCATATTTCACCTGTGTGTCTAGGATCACCTTCTTTGTCACATTAAACACAGCTTAGATTAATTGTACTAAGTATCTTGACATTCTTTACCTTAATTGTGTTATCACTAAACCTCCTCATCCCAGAGAGGTTTACCTTCAGGTTTAAACATTCTGTGTATAGTACAGGATAAATGTGTAGCCATCAAGCCTTTTATTACACTTCATAAGCATTTTACCATAATTTCTCTAAACTTTAACTCTTTGGCAACTAGCTCCTGTTTGTCTGAGATTGTGAAAATGTGATGGCTTTCTAGGAACACAGCAAAAAAAAATCATTTTTGACAGGGTTTTAAGAGAAAAAAGAGAGATTGTCTAGGACATGAGTGAGGTGTGAAGGATGAGAGGTTCTTTTGTTGTTTTATCTGACTGAGTTAATTTGTTATCAGTATGTGTGTATTTAATGCTGCTAGGTTGTAACCATTGTTTTAATTGTTTGGGTTCCTAGAGCTCTTAGTATGTGTATTGTTAATTGTTTAAATCGAAACAAAAAGTACTATTTTCCAGATGGATATTTTGGGACTAGCTAATTTCTCCTAATCTTATCCCTTTCCCCAGCCTGTTCTCTCATTGTGAGCTACACCTGGTTCTGATCTCTTTCCTGAAGCTGGAAAGTAGCAGAGAGCATCTGGTGGAAGATAAGGGGAATTCTTGTTATGGAGTTCAGACTATTTCTAAGCACAGAGATCAGTCAGCAAGGGAGGAGAGGAAAGGAGTGAGGCTTGCTATCTCTTCTGGGGTACCTTCCTTCAACATTCATGAACGGTAGAGAAATGCCACATTTTGGAAAGGGGAGTAGGGAGAGAGGAGTTGTCAGGATGAACACACTTGTCTTGAGCACTTCAGGGTGGAATGCTGGGTGAATATCCTCTTTATCTCATACTGGTTGAGACCAATAGATTTTAATCACTTGTATGAAGTTACATTCCATATAGTTAATTTTAACCATAGTCACAACCATGTGGCTCACTTTTTTATACTGCATCCCAGTTTAGTGGTCTCTCTAATCCTCTCAAGGATCCTGATGTCTCTCCTCCCTTCATGGCTGACAATACAAGAATATGGTTTCTAAAGTAAGCACTCAGTCCTTTTTTGCCTGAGCCCTCCACTGGGTTTATAACTTCATAATCCTTCCTTTAAGGAATTGTAAGCCATTGTGAGATGCTTTAGTGATGTCCAGCTATATGGTGCTACATGAAAGAATGACAACCTCCCCTAAATAACCATTCCCTTTTTTTTATTTTAAGGGATTGTTGTGACCATCTGCTTCATCTTCCTGCATAACACAGGCCATAGCATTGTATATTCTGTACTCAGTCTTCAGTACAATCACCAAATTCTTTAAAAACAGAAGGTTAATATTGAGATGCTACATGGTCTTATTGATTGAGGAAGGGGTGGAAGTCAGGAACTCTGAGCTGTGATCCCAATTCTGCCACTGAATTGATATGTATCTTCAGTTTCCTGCCTCAGTTTTCCCATTTTTGAAGTCAGGGAGGACAATACCTACTATTCATTGATGTCATGAGGTTTAGTGCCAGACTGTGGCTTTTAAAGCCTCAGAGATCCATGGTTAGTCGGGACTGGCAGCAGTGGAGGCATTTTGCCTGCAGAGATCCAAAGCCACCAGAATGCCTTTGGTTGTGCTGGGGAGGGCATGCAGGAGTGGCTCCTGCTATACTCTGTAATAGGCTGCAGCATACACTACCTCAGTGTTAACCCCAGTCTGCCAACTGTTATGAAAATGCAGTGTTGTGACTGCAGGGAATCTAGCACAGTTGGTGATGCTAACACCCTTGTCTATTAGCGCCAACCTTTGAGCTCAGCAAGAGCAAGGTGTGGCCTTCTGATTGTCTCCTATGCAGGACTAAAAAGCTCCAGATTTTGGCCTTTAATTAGTTGTGGTTGGTACAGCATTTTAAAAGTATGAAGGGCTACATAGTGTCTAGCTGGATGTACAGGAGTATTGTAGCATCTTTATTATATAAAGTCATACTGAACCTACCAACAGAAGGAGTTAAACAAAACAGAACTGTCAAGATAAAATCAATGTATTCCTTCCAGTGTCTTTTCAACTAAAATATCAAACTGAATGTTTAGTGTATTTCTGTTAGTTTAACACAGATTTGTTATCTCTTATAAGTATTCTTATTTTCATTTTTACATTACTAGATTAAAATATTGAATGACTGAACTTTACAATCTAAAATTAATGACTTAATTTTAATAAAAATTAAGTAGAGGGCCATAATGTTAAAGAATGGACATTAAGGTTATGAGTAAAATAATATGTCAAATCCTTGGGATGTTTTATGGGCCATGTTGTCTTGGTTGTTAAGGGGAAAAACACGTGATCTGCTCAAGGTAAACAGCTTGAAAGCATTTTCACCTGAAACTGAATTTGTTTATGTGTAGGTGAAGTTGGGACCTGCCTGGGACTCTCTGGGCTCATAGCAGAGCCTCAGGCATTGCATTACATCAAAATATAATATTTCTGAAGCAAGTTATTCATTACTACTGTGGGAACATTAGGGTAAACATACACTGGTTGGGTTATTTTAATAAGCCAATTATCCAGACCATGAATTCACCGAATGTTGGGTTGCTTAGCTAAATTGAAGACTTGTGAAATCTTATGTTTTGCTCATCAAATAGAAATTCAGGATAAATAAGAAATTGCAGAAAACAGACTAAGGATTGTCTGTAAAGTAATATAATACTTACCCTGTAAGCAGATGTGCACTGGTGGAGCCTTATGCCTTAATAATCAAAGTGGTCCTGCACAGGTGCAGAGGGGTCAGTTTCCAGGGATGGGGCCATAGTGTTAACGAAGTTTCATTGAATTAATTCAAAGACCAAAGTAATCAGTCACAATACTCATTCCAATCGTGTTCTGATCTGTGGGAATGATTTGGCAACAATATGATACTATGGATCCTTAATACGGGTCCTTGTCAGTCTTGAGATATGTTATACAAAACAGAAGTCAATATAAGATCTAAATTATGGATAGACTTCCAGTCACAATTCCATAAAAGATAAAAAAGTCTGTTCCAATTCTGTAGACACTTATGTATGCCAGTAGTACCATTAAATTTTTACCTGTTGAAAAGTCAACTCAATTCAAAATTGCCTTCTCTGATAACAATAGTTCATAACCATGCCTTGTCCTTTCATGAATGTGTACACACATCACACACTAACCCTCAAATCATATGGAAAAAATGTAGATACATTATTTTTATACTATCTAATGTGGCAGTCAATCTGCTCAAGTGGTCATTTAGAAATGAAATTCACCTCTTTGGAGGAGCTTGTTGAAGGCCCTATGCGTCACATAAATTCCACTTTTTTTCTCTTTTTTTGAGAACTTAAGGGAGACTTATATGATGCACAGACCTCTTGTAGTCTCTGCAGAGATGTGAATTTCACCCTCAAGAAACTAGTCTGACTGACATACATACTGTAAAAAAAATAGTTGCACAATTTTTTAGTGGATCATTCTTTTGGCAGTATCCACCCATCCAGAAATATAGAATCATAATGTGAATTTTGGTAATGTGGATGGGATTATCAAGCAACTAAAATCTCAAAGAAAGTGCAGAACCAGTGAAAGAAGCTGTGTAGACATTAAAAAGCAAAACAGAAAAAGGAAAATGGCTTTTTATAGAACTAGAGCAGGTTTCCAGTTCTATGAAAGATGAACTATTCAAAGTATTTATGGAAAGGATTGTACATTTTAAAAATGCAGTTCACTATTGAAGACAGCAGGAAAAGTAACAACTAGCATTGCTAGAAGACTTATATTTTTCCAACCTCATTATCTTTCTTTAAATTTCTTGAAAACTCTCCTTTACTGTCATGCCTACAAAAAATTGACAAGTGAGGCCACTGCTAAGCCAAGACAGCTGTGTATCATGCTGATCAACGTTGTCTTGTGTCCTTTTACTGTCCCATCTGTCTTGATCTATCTGCTGTCTCTTGTCTTAGATTGGAAGCTCTTTGAGTCAGGGACTGTCTTTTTGTTCTGTGGCTGTACAGCACCTAGCATGTTGGAATCTTGGTCCATGACTAAAGCTTCTAGGCATTAGAGTAACTCAAGTAATTACTGCTAACAATAAAGTGACAATGTATAAGGGCTTATTAGAGAGGCTTAAAGTCCTTATGTACACACCCTAAAACTTTCTAGTTGAAATTTTTTTTATCTAAGATCCAAATGGAGGGCAAAAATTAATTTGTCTACTTCTAGCGAATGTGCAAAAAAATATGTCCACTGCCTGTGGTTTGGGTAACTTCTGATAAGAGGTCCTTAGAAACTGTGTGTTAGTTTTGAGATTAGGAACCAAGATTTCGGAGAGAGACTGTTGCTACAGGGGAAGTTTTATCATCTGTGTTGTCATAACACCTAGGAGCCATAGTCATGGAGTAGGACTTGATTGTGTGCTAGGCACTCTACAAACACAGAACAAGAAGACAGTCTTTATACCTGAGAGTTTCTAATCTTTAGTGTTCAAGTGCACAAAGAAAGCACAGTTGAAGGAACACCTCTTATCACTTATCACATTCAAGAATAGGGTCTAGTATGCAGACTAAAGAAAACAAGAAACAACAAAGAAGTAAATTCTGCTTCAGACCATTGTGTGTGTGTGTGTGTCTGTGTGTTTGTGCTTAGAAATGTAAAATGATGGTGCACATAAAGAAAAAAAGACAGCAACCTACACCACAGCTTTCAGATATTAATTATTTTGTTTAACTGTTTAAAACAAACACAAATAATATGCTTTTTGAGGAGACCAGAGCAATTAGTTATCTAATGTTGCAAAATAAAAGATAAATAAAAGCCCCTGCTGCTCATTTACTGAAAGGGAGAAAGACTTACCCATTACTACTTTTTAACAAACTTTGACCACACTCAGTCTAGGTAGCTCTGTACAAAAGATATACAGGACTGGAAAAGAATAACTGATTAAATTTTAACCAGCCGCTGGGCAGATAGTTTGCCTGAGGCACATTTGTCAGTTTCAAAGGGTCCTTTTATTAATTTTGCATTTTGTATTTTGTTAGTGGAAAGAGCTTACTCTGTTGGGACTGCCAAAAGCTATCGGCAGCGAATCTTACAGCAGCAAAGAGGAAGCTGTAGAGCATGCCAAGTAGATTTAGCACACTGAACACTTTAAATTACATTTGTTTTAACCATTATATATATATATAAGATAATATATATATATTAACTTCAGATGTAAGTTCTCTGAATAAAGCCTTAAAGTTAGTACATCTAGTTTATATAAGGCTTTCAGTTTGTCTATAAAAATAAGTCACTCTAGTCTCCGCCAAATATCTACCAATGTAATTTTAATCTTTTCCTTTTGTGATTGTTGGCACATTGTTTGTTGGTCTGTTTTCTTACTAGTGTTTGATCATACTTTTCTTATTGAAAAAGCAACAAAGACATTGTTAGGAGGATTACCAATTTCCATGTTAAGTCTGCTAGGGTCAAAATATTAATATGAAGGTAAAGTAGCATGAGAATATACCAACTTTTGTTTGGATGAGGCACTGAATCCCTTGCAGATGTGGAAAATGCTTCATGTTGTACATCTTTCAGACAATTTGTGAGCAGAAGTTAGAACTCGGGGGTTAAATGGAAAACACAAAACTCTCCTGTGATGCTGGAAATTTCACAAGTTCCACTCAGGCTGCTTCAAACAGCATTAAACACAAAGCAAAAAAGTACACCCCCAGGCTAGAGTTTGCAGAATGCTTACCTGCAGGAGAATGTAGCTAAATTTAGGTCTGAAGACAAAGCATGTGGGCTTACATTTAGAAAGCGACTAGCAAAATATACCTTTTTAGAATGCATATCATCCTCCCTTTTTATTTTTTTTTTGGTGTCATGGAATTTTTCAAATAGTTTTGTTTTGTTTGCTAGAATTCTTATGCCAAATCAATATATGATGGCGTTCAGACTGCATTATTTAATGTCTTCAACACCTATTTTTTTTGGAGGAGGCCTATGTTGGCTTACCTCACTGTTGTTGTTTATATAAAGGGGTCTATTCCTTTTCCCACTCAAGTAAACAGCAAAACTGACATCATGAGGGGATGGGACCTTTTACCTATTCCCACCTTTTTTAATACAGATTAATAAATATTCTCTGAGGAATTAATTATTCTTGGCAAGAGAAACTTATAAATTCAGGTTTCTAAATATATAATATACTAGAGTACAACAAATACAATTACAAAATATAGGCCCGACACCATGTACCATGGAATTAAATGGCAAAATTGCCATTGGCTTTATTTGGAGCAAGACTGTATTTTTACATTACTTTACAATACTTATTTTCTCAAAAAATAAAATAGCACTTATTGTATCTGTTGTTTTTGCATCAAACGTAGAAATCTGCAAGATAGCCTTTATACATGCAGTGCTTAGAAACTCTGAGGGTATGTCTACAATGCAATTAAAAACCCAGAGGTGACCAGCTGACTCTGGCTCACAGGGGTTGAGATGTTTAACTGGTGTATAGACATTTGAGCTTGGACTGGAGCCCAGGCTTTAGGTTCCTGTGAGGTGAAAGAGTCCCAGCCCAAACACCTACACCACAATGAAACAGCCTGTTAGCCAAGATCCATGAGTCCAAGTCAGCTGCCACAGGCCAGCCACAGGTGTCTACTTGCAATGTAGAGATACCCTCAGTAGCCTATGCATGTGCTGTATAACATACCAGATATCTAGAAAAAATGGCATCTAATGGTATGTCTACACTGTAAAGAAAAACCAGTAGTGCTGAGACTCAAAGCCTGAGTCCATTGACTCAGGCTAGGGGCTAAAAACAGCAGTGTAGATGTTCCCCCTTGGCTGGAGTCTGGGCTCCAAGACCCTCCCCCATACTGGGTTTCAGAGGCCAGACTCCAGCCCACTCTTGTCAACACTTTTTTTTAAACCCATAGCCTGAGTCCCGCAAGCCCAAGTCAACCGATCCAGGTTCTGACCCATGGGTTTTTCTTTGCAATGCAGATGTGCCCAATAGGACCTTATGGCTGGACAACATATATTCAAACAGTCCTGTAAAATGAATATTGCTGCTTTACCACCTTTCTCTCTATTTAAAAAAAACACCTGAAAAGTTGATGAGATTGATCACAAATAGTTTGCTGTTAGGATCTGATACTTAATGTTTGAAATTCACAATGTTTTGGTTAATTCTGGTCATATAAATCTCTGTATTGTTCCTGTTCCCTGACTTTCTTATTCAGAAGAGTTTCAAGAAGCCACTATGGGTAAATGAGTCACTCAGGGAGAATTATCAGTAGGGAAAGGAGGTGGCAGATAATTAGGTTAAATAAATTTAGAAAAATTCAAAGCTCTGTGTTCTGAACCACACAGGCCTTGTCTGAGGAAAGTTTGGCTACTCTAAGATGTACGGGGTGGCTGCATTGTTCAAGATTAATGTTCTCTCATTCACACACAATAGGAGTGTAGGTGTGTGTCCTACGTACAAAATGTGCAATGAGATTCCCTGTCTGCTCTTAAAATTTACCCTGTGCCAAGGCTCTGATGGAGTTTTTCCCTTTATGTTTAATATAATAAAATATACCACTTAAGCAACAGCCAGGTTACCTATGTTGTACATATCCGCTTTGGCAGAATACAATAATAATTGCAACAATCATCTATTAACAATTTCTCTTAATAAAAGTCCTGGAAATAATACATTGTAGTTGGATACCTTCTTTGTTGTCAAACAATTCATTCCAATCCTAGTCTAATGGCAAAATGGCAATAAAACAAGTACAAAATGTGACAGAGCATAGTGGATTTTTCAGTATTGGAGTTGCATTCTGTATAATTTACCATCATAAATCTCATGCTGGTGATTTAATCTAAACTATGTTTAAATTAAATCTTGAGGTTAAATTTTTGGAAAAGAAATAATTACTTTGCACATTAGCCAAAATAAAGAAACAAACCCTAATTCTCAGCACTGAATTCTCTTTGAAGTAGGGATGGAGAAGTCATCATGGCAAACCTAATAACGATTTGTGTGTTTGAAAGTATCTCTAAAACAATGAACCCAATCATTTTAAGGTACAGTTCTGTGACAGACATTGATTAGTCTATGATTGACTGGTGGATATAAGGAATATTATGGTTCTATCCAACCCCTAGAAGGTACTTATCCTCTTGGAGAGATGGTCAAAGTGACAAGCTAGGAAAATGATCTTTGCTGCAGCATTTTGCATGGATAAGTGGCTAAGATGAGATTTGTCAAGTCCAGAGAAGAGGATGATGTAATAGTTGAGACATGAGATGATGAGAACCTAGATGAGAGTTTTAGCAGTGTGGATGGATGGACAGGAAAAGCCATATCTTAGAGATGTGTACAGAAAGAACTGACAAGATTTAGACAGCCTGGGTGTGAGGATCTACAGAGAGGGTTGAGTTAAAGATGATGCCCAAGTTAGGGGGGCCTGAATGGGAGGTGATCTTGGCTATATTGACGGGGAAAAAAGGAGGGTTTGGGGGGAAAGATAAGGAATATTTTTTGGCTATGTTGAGCTTTAGCTGATAATTGGGTATACACAAAGAGATGTCAGAGAGACAGGCCAAGACTTCTAATTTGGACAGAAGAAAACAAGACTGGAGCAGAGACTCAGCAGGATAGAGATGATAGTTGAATTTGTGCTTGCAGATAAGATTATCCAAAGACAAGGTATAGAGGGAAATGAGAAGTTGACTATCTATTTAGCTTCAAAAGAGAAGATTAAGTACCTGCATGGGGAACAGAAATTCGATAATCAAGGGCCCTTCATGTAGTAGACAAATGTATAAAAAGATCCAATGGCTGGAAGTCAAAGCTAGATACATTCAGACTGGAAATGAGGCACAAATTTTTACACTGAAGGTAATTAACCAATGGAACAAATTAACAAGTTTTCTCCCTAAATGGAAATTTTAAAGTCAAGATTGGATGTTTTTCTAAAAGATATGCTCTAGTTCAACCACAGCTATTGGATTGGAAGCAAGAAATTAATACAGAGAAATCCTGTGGCCTGTATTATGCAGGAGGTCAGACTAAATGATCACAATGGTCCATTCTAGCCTTAAACATCTGTGGAACCCGACAGAAAGTTGGAGGGAGGATTAGGAGGATCCCCTGAACAGCGTGCTAATGAGCAGTTAGGTCATTAGAAACTTTAAAAGCTATTTCAGTGGCATGCAAAGGATGAAAGCTGGATTGGAGAGTAACTCTGGTCAGTGATTATATACAGTGAGTTCAATGAGCTTAGAAATTAAAGGAAGAAGAGAGGTGGATTGATAGAGAGAGAGAGGCTGATGAGGTCAAGGTGGGATTTTTTGTTTGTTTTGTTGTTGTTTCTGTTTTTAAGATGGGAGAGATGCAAGCATTCTTGTATTGTAAGAGAAAAAACCTTCTTCCTTAGTCTTTCATTCTCTTCTGGTAAGGGGGAAGATAAGAGTGGGAGATGGGGTGGCATGACTGAAGAAGTGGAGAGAAAAGGTGATGGTCAAAGAAGAGGAATTTAGCAACAGAAGATCAAAGAGAGAGCAGTGCCTGGTGAACCCCAAGTCAAATGAACAGCCCTTTTGGTAAGTGGAAGAGTTGAACCAGACCTGCAGATGGAATGAAGAAATGAAGTTGAGGATACTTGTGGCTAAGGGTTCAAATGGGCTATCAACATGTAAATGTCAAGTGGAAGATTGTGAAGCAATGAGGAGAGAGAGACAGGAGTTGAAATCAGAGAGGAAGGCTGTCAGGAAGTAGCAGGATGGGTAGTTGATGACAGCAACATGGAGTGAGAAGAGTCAGATGCAGTGCTGCTCAAAAGAGGAGACAGTGGAACAGGGAGGAGGATGGGTTGAGAGAAGCTAGAACAGGAGTGGATAAACCTAAAACCTTCACCCAATCTGATCCAGGGTGGGCAGTGTGAGAGAGGAAGATGCCTCTCTGTAAGAGAGAGCAGCTGCAGTGACAATATCTGATGAAGGATTCCAGGCCACTGAGAGGTCACTGGAGGGAGGGAGATATAAAGAGGTTATGAGGTCTGTGATCTTTTTAGTGATGGAGTGGGCATTGCTGAGATAGCAAGAGTAGGGGAAGATGGAGGGATAGTTGTGAGATGAAAAATGGTGGTAGAAGAGAAGCAGAAGTGGTGTTGAGGACGGGTGGAGGAGATGGAGAGTGTGGGATGAGGGAGGGCCAAGGTTTGTGATAGACGTGACCAGATTCTTAATATCAAAATTAAATATGAGCTTAGCTGCAAGTTTGAATTGGGTTTGAATTCCTCCACAATTCAGTAATGTTAGGGTCTGGAACATATATTGTGACTCATCTCTGTGCAAAAGGAAGTCTGAAAATCATAATTCAAAGTTAAAAAAAAAATCCTGAAATTGTCCCCAAGGTATACCCAGCCAGGGTTCTCAGCCTATAGTTGAGACTGGGAGTATGACAAACTGTGGCAGCATTTCAGAATTGAAATATTTTGGGTTTGGGATGAAATATTTTGGGTTTTTATTTTTTTAGGGAAATTTTTCCCTGGGGAAGAAAACACATTTTCTGATCAGCTGTTCTGAGTAGTTCTGATGTAACTGACATTCACTGTGCATAATGGGTCCTCATCTGTCCCCATCCAGATGATATTAATCTGCTTCAGCTCATATTATTCTTTAGTTCAACTTGCAGAGGCTCATTTGTCAGCTCTGAAGGTCCTAAATTCGATCCCCAATGATGACCTAAATGACAGTAGTTCCAAATATGGAACTTGTCAGTAATTAGAACTGCTGTGGGCCTCAGTCATGAGGGTTAGTTTTCTGTAATCCTGGGAAAGGATATAACCTGCTGTTCAGAGGGGATGAAGTTCTGTGCTGCACCACTCAGAGATGAAGTACAGAACTCATACAGCTCAGGCGAAGGGTGGGCTAAAATGACTTTAAGTTGTCGAGGCTGGAGTGTCTGGCATAATTTAGACAACCAGAATCTCTGCAATGCTGCAACCCCACCCTAACACACGACTCCCACTCTTAGCCCTGATACACCCCATACATCAAAGCTCATGACGGGGTCCTCAGAGGACAGGGTGCAGATGTCATCATCATCATCACCATCAGTTCCTGCTCTAGGGAGTTTCCCCCTTCCAGATCTGGGGCTTTTATGCTGCTACAGTCCTTTTACTTGATGTAAAGGGACCAGAGATGGGGTGAGAATTTTACATAGCTTCTGAGTCCTCTCTGTGGCTGATCTACAGAGGACATGATTTTGCTACTGCTTCCAGGTATGAGACTTAGTCTTTTAGCTCAAACTGTAAAGAATCACACATGAGGTCCGCAGGTGACACTTGATACATTTACTGAGGTGATTAGTCTCATCAATTAATTGCTGCAGTGAACATTACTCAGTGTGAATAAGGGTTGCAGATTGGGCCCATTGTGATTTATATTAGGATATTTACAGTGCATATGGCTGTTTTCCCTTAAGAAATGTAGAAGACTAATTCTTATTGGAATATTCAGTGTGTAGAATAGTGAGTGAAATCTTCATTTTAAGTAAGAGAAATGGGGGCCTATATCCCAGGGGAAAAAATATGGCCCTGGAATAACCCTCAGATTATAAAAATATTTTTACAATGCACAGTGATTAAGTTCCAGTTTTGAAAGTTAACTTCATTTCAAACCTCTCTGCAGACAAAGCAAAGAGCTAATCACATGAATTAGGAACACTGGAAAATTGACATCTGGATATACAAATCACAACTATCTTGACATAATGAGCTTGAAGTTTTTCATTGTCAATCCATGGCTTAGTTTATTTACCTTATGAGTCCCACAAGGAAAACAAAACTGAAATACCTATATTATAATATTTCTCACAATTGCTGCATTTTTTATCTTGGGAATTACATGATGTTTTATTTATGTATTTTTTTGCTACTTCCAACCTTATGTGAAACTTTCCATACAAGATAAATGTACATTTGATCCCTAAGTATTAAGGAAAGAGTAACTAATATGAATATGTTACAATAGTGGATAGCTATCCACATGTACTCTCTGTTTCCTGTTTTCCAATGATTTTTCATAGTTAATGGTTAGAATAAACTCAGGGTAAACAGGGGAGCTAATATTTCAAGAAGAATTAAAAAAAAAACTGAGTTGTTAATTTTTCTGTGAGGAGTGAAAGCTGGAAATAAGGAAAAGGTTAGTAACAGCAATACAAACCCAGTGGTATTGTGCTGACAGAAAGAACTGAATGAACTTAAACGTAGCACATTGATTTTAAGATGTCTGTGATTTATTGTGAAAATATATTCTTGTCCTGCACACGCCATTGGCAGACAAACTATGTTTGGTATTAATGTGATGCCTTTGTAAGGTCTTAGTTAACAGACTGATCAAAGAGAACTTCATCATGACTGCTGTACATTTGTTTTCATTTAGGACCCTAAATACCAAGAAATGCAAAGTAATTACTAGGAAATAAAGAGGAAGACAAACATACAAAGGGCCCAGTCTATCTCCTGTTATATCAGTCTGCCAGATTCTGATAGCCTTACTCATGATGAGTAACACTTTACTCTGCAGATACTCTCACTGGCTTTAAATTATGGAATAAGACACTATTTAACATGAGTAAGGGTATGAAGAGCTGGCCCAATGGGAGTAGGACTGGAAACACCGTAAGATGACCCAAAACTTTGTTTTAATCTTATGTCCAGAAGAGATATACATATATAATTTTAAACTAAAAGAAGTATGTGGAATAGAAAATCTCCTGCTGTATTTGTTCCTTTCTCCCAGTGGCAAATGTTGCGGTATATCATCTTTTGCTGTTGTGCTAATGTAGGGAAACTCATTGCCACCATGGTTGTGATGCCTGACCTGCAGTAATTGACAGTGCTAGATTTTAAAGTATGTTCTCCTGAATTCACTCAGCTGAATGCTCCATTCCTCAAATCCTGAGTGAATGAACTGGCTTATCTCCACAGTTAAAAGGCTATTGACCCCCATTTGGTCATTGCAGTGCTGGCAGGTCTGCTTAAAATCCACGCAGATTAGACTATTTGTTTGTTTGAAATTCCATGAACATCCATAAATGTTAAAGTACTCACATTTATTAGGGGCATAAGAGAAAGCAAAGTAAGCATTGTTTCACTTAATGCAAATCAAAAGTACCCAAGGGGGGAATTAATATATTCTATGGAGCTGTAAAAGTTATGTCACACAGCCAGATAGAGACAGAAAGGGCAATAAGTCAAGACTGAGCATGGCAGGCCAGAATGAGTGGGGCAGAATAATGGATATTATAAAAGAAACCATTGTGTGTATTTTTTTTTCTTAATAGAATTTTGCATCTTGTGTACTTGCTTGGTAACTATATTGTCTTTTCAAGACCCATTAGACAGGTTTACCATAGGTAGTGAGTATAGTATGTAAACACTGCAAAGTGTATGATGGTCCCCCTATCGTAAGACCATATTTACTGTCTCTCTGAACTTCTTTCCCAGTCCTACTTAAAAAAATACCCAATATTTTGGAATGATTAAATAAATGATATGTTCCTAGCAATAGAATACCGGTCAGCAAGAGATTAAAATGTGCAGGGGAAGGGGAGAGAGCTCATTTCCTTTTCCTGCCAAGATGACTGCAGCCTTAAATGGTAGGGCTGAAGGAAGCTTTGTTCCTCCAGAAAGTTCTCTGGATATGGTGAAGGAGGAGTCTGTTTGTTTGGAGACTGATGCAGAAGCTATTGTGCACAGACAGGTGCATCCTGTGGCACTATCAGCTGAATTCATATGCCTTATCGTGTAGTGCCTAGAGATCAGCTGCCAGACAAAGCTCTGGGTATGGAGGGGATGGATCTTTACTCTGGGAAATGATTTTCAGGGTGTCCCCTTCATTTCAAATTCTGCATGGGGTCATGAGGAAGGGCAGGAATACAGTGAAGTTTTGCCACAGTCGGGCTGTATTAGTAATGTAAAGGTAAAGGCCAGTTCAGTAGCCATGCCTGGAGCTTCCTCTTCCCCTGTAAGTGGAGAGGGTCCCTCTGAGGGAACTAATACTGGGGTCTCTTCTGTTGCAGGAACTCCGTTTATGTTAAGCAACTACACTCAGGGGAATTATTAAGAGTATCAGTCAACCAGAGGGAAAAGGGGCCCCAAAGAGGCATTTTTGAGAATCTGGAGCAGGGTCTTTTGTTTTTCTTGACCCTGAGGTTTTTAACAACACAAAGGGAAGCCCGAGTGCTGATGACGGAGCAGAGAGGCCTGTCAGAAACTGAGGAATAGTGACAGTAAGGAAGGACGTGAGGTGTCTGTAAGGATTTAAGGAAAGGAGACTGCAGTGGAATCTGTTGAAGTTACAGAATCCTAGCACTGGGCAGGTCCCCAGAGTCCACGAGGACATGTTGAGGATAGTTCAGGAATATTGCAGTGAACAAATACATGGACAAACCATTCCTTCTTTCTAGCAGCATCAGTTTTCGGATAGTATCGTGGGTTTTCCAACACTGGCAGATGCGGAATAGGACTTGTTTGCCTCCAACAGCAGAGATAGATGTTCATGAAGCTACCTTGTCACTGAAGAGGGAAATTCCCCAGGGAGAGATGGTTTTACAGTGGAATAGTACTTGTGGCACCTTAGAGACCCACAAGGTCTCCTCATTTTTTTTGCTGATGGCTAACACTAAAACCTTACAATGGAATGTTACCAGAGGTTTATGGATACCCTCTCTGTGGTGCTCTCATGCTTTCAATGATGTCTCGACTAAAGGCACATTGGGCTCTTCCTTTTATGATGAACTTTTTGTTTGTTTTGGAAAAAAAAAAGAAAAAGAGGAATTTAGAAGATGTTGGGAATTAGAGGCATTTTGCTCTTCTGATCACCAATTTTTAAAAAATTGGCTTCCATTCTAGACAAGAGATTGGGTAAAATAGCAGGGAAATTATTACATCCCAGTCAGCCTATTGCAGTTAAAGATTGCACAGTGGCAGACACTTTGTCATATTTGTGGGAGATGGGGAGAATGGCAAGGTTGTGTTTTGGTCTTGGACCAGGCCAATGTTTTTAACACAATGAACCTACCTTACTTATATTTGGTCCTGTCTCAATATGGTATTTCTCCACAGATTATAAATTGAAAGCAGCTCTTGTATGTTCATGCACTATATTTCCAATTTAGTAAATGGGTAGAGGAGAGAGGCTGTACAGATATGTTCTGGGGTAAAGCAAATTTGAGTTCAATGTTATATTGTTTGTCTTTGGGCTCTTTACTGTGGGCAATGTATGGTATCAGGGGATTTCAGCGCTTAAATCTGTGAATGAAGGAGAGAGAGGAATTTCAAAGACTCCCCCACCACACACAGATGATGTCACAGTGCTAGGAGGTAGTACTGAAGATAGGGGCATATTTTTGACACCTTACAGAATTGTTCAGCTGCAGCTGGAGCAGCGATTAATCTGAAGAAGAGCAAGGATTTGTGAATGGAGATTTTGGGGTGCTCTCTTGCTCTTCTATAGGAGTTGCAGTTTGTAATGAGCCGTCGTGGGGTTATAGATATTTTGGGACTCACTGGCAGTGCTTCAGAAGCTGAGTTGCACTGGGGTTTGCCTCCTGCCAGGTTCAGGTTATGAGGTGGAAGAGATGGACCCTGACTTTGACAGAATGGTGTATGTCAATTAAAACATTTGTTACCTTTTTGCGTTAATGTGGCATATGTGTATTCTCCACAAAAAAAATTATTGGTCACATTGACAGGGTTATTTTTTCAGATGCTCTGAACCAGAAATATAATCTAACAAAGAGAGGTATAGTTTACCTGCCAATCAAAAGAAAGGTATTTAGGGATGTTATGCTCTGAAAATTTTCTGTTTTTTTTTAAATTTCATAGGAATTTGGCAGAATGGTAGGAGGCATGGGGGCCTGTGATACTGGATAGATCTTTTAGTTTTCAGGGCAAAAAGTCTGTGGCAGGGAGGGTTTGGATGGTTTCTTGTAACTATGATTTGTCCTGACTGTGACTGTAATTTTTGGTTTATGTTTTGAAGTTTTTATTCCAATAAACATGAACAGAGAGAGAACAAAAATGAAGAAACTCAGGAGTTCTGATGTGTGATGGCATACCACCAGTCTGGGTATACTTTTAAGTGTAACTCTGTTGTCACCCTTAGTCTATTACTATTTTTTAGAGCTTAGCTAAAATAGTACATTGCAGTGGTGGTGGTGTTTGTATTTATATCTTGCTTTGCTTCGTTTTTCTACTTAATAACCAAAATAAGTTTGGAAAACTGTTTGTCCACATTACATGGCCTGTTAGCACTTTGTTTGCAATTCTGTGTTTGTTGGGGGGGTAGGGGAAATGTTCTAAGTAAGATGCATTAATGTCTTTTCAAGAAGCTTGTAGGATATTGGAATTACTGTCTTACACTAACTGTAAGTGTGTAAATGTGGATAGTCAAACTATTCAGTTCATTGATATCCAGTGAAATTGCTAGATATGTTTAATCTCTTTGAGGCGTTCCTTGACAAAGGAATCCTAAGGTGATTTTAACCAAACATCCTTAATTTTAATGTATGCCTCTTTAGGGTCTTTCAGAATGCTGTGCACCAACCAATGTCCTCTTTTTCACATATCTTTCAGAAAAACAAAGAGCAGCATATCCTGAGCAGGTTCCAGGTTCTTTAAATCACTCCTCTACCTGGCCTTAAAGCATTATTTATATTTCAGCTGATTAATTTATTACAGGAGAAGCCATTACAATTTCTTTGGCAGAAATTTCATAAGCAGTTGCCAGTGGTAATCCTTTAAAAAGTTTCCTGCTGTATCTGGCTGGATAAATCCAACGAAGCTCAGGTTTCACTGTTGTTCACGGTCTGACAACTCAAACCCAAGCTGCCTATTTCTGGGAAGGGTTTAGTTTACCTTTGAGTTCTTATTGATTATCCACTTCCACATGCTGCTAGCTTTCTGTTCCCTTTGCTTTAGAAATCAACCCCTGGAGAGCATAGCAGAATGATGATTATGTTGTGATTTAGGGCTGTCAAGCAATTAAAAAAATTAATCGCGATTAATCCCATAATCAATTACACTGTTAAACAATAATAGAATCCCATTTATTTAAATATTTTGGGATGTTTTCTACATTTTCAAATAGATTGATTTCAATTACAACATAGAATACAAAGTGTACACTGCTCACTCTATATTATTTTTATTTCAAATATTTGCAATGTAAAAAACAAAAGAAATAGCATTTTTCAATTCACCTAAATCAAGTACTGTAGTGCAATCTCTTTATCATGAAAGTTGAACTTACAAATGTAGACTTATGTACAAAAATAACTGCTTTCAAAAATAAAACAATGTAAAATTTTAGCATCTACAAGTCCACTCAGTCCTACTTCAGCCAATTGCTCAGACAAACACGGTTGATTACAATTTCAGGAGATAATGCTTCCCACTTCTTGTTTACAATGTCACCTGAAAGTGAGAACAGGAGTTCACGTGGCACTGTTGTAGCCAGCGTTGCAAGATATTTATGTGTCAGATGCGCTAAAATTCATATGTCCCTTCATGCTTCAATCACCTTTCTAGAGGACATGTGTCCATCCTGATGATGGGTTCTGCTTGATAATGATCCAAAGTAGAGCAGACTGACGCATGTTCATTTTCATCATCTGAGTCAGATGCCACCAGCAGAAGGTTGATTTTCTTTTTTGGTGGTTCGGGTTCTGTAGTTTCCTCATTGGAGTGCTGCTCTTTTAAGACTTCTGAAGGCACGTTCCACACCTCATCCTACTCAGATTGTGGATGGCACTTCAGATTCTTAAACTTTGGGTTGAGTGTTGTAGCTATTTTTAGAAATCTCACATTGCAAAGAAATCTTCTTTGCGTTTTGTGAAATCTGCTGGAAAAGTTTTCTTAAAATGAACATGTACTGGGTCATCATCTGAGACTGCTAAAACATGAAATATATTGGAGAATGCAGGTAAAACAGAGCAGGGGACATACAATTTTCCCCTGAGGAGTTCAGTCACAAATTTAATTAACACTTTTTTTTTTAATGAGCATCATCAGCATGGAAGCATGTCTTGTGGAATGGTGGCCGAAGCATGAAGGGGCGTACGAATGTTTAGCATGTCTGGCACGTAAATACCTTGCAAGGCTGACTACAGAAGTGCCATGTGAACACCTGTTCTCACTTTCTGGTGACATTATAAATAAGAAGCAGGCAGCATTATCTCCTGTAAATGTAAACAAGCTTGTTTGTTTTAGCAATTGGCTGAACAAGAAGTAGGACTGCGTAGACTTGTAGTCTCTAAAGTTTTACAATATTTTGTTTTTGAGTGCAGTTATGTAACGAAAAAAAATCTACATTTGTAAGTCATACTTTCACAGTAAAGAGATTGTATTACAGTACTTGTATGAGGTGAATTGAAAAATATTTCTTTTGTTGATAATTTTTTACAGTGCAAATATTTGTAATAAAAAATAATATAAAGTGAGCTGTGAACACTTTAATTTCTATTAAACACAGAATACAATGTATTTGGAAATGCAAACATCCAAAATATTTAATAAATTTAAATTGGTATTCTATTGTTTAACAGTGCAATTACTTGTGATTAATTTTGTCAAGTCAAGTTCACAATGCTCAGGTAAGGTTCAGCAAACACATACACACACATTGTCCTACCCTACTGCTCACCAGAAGCAGGCTATAGTGCACAATGTGTGGCTACTGAAAAGTGAACTTTTAAACAGTATTCATTATGTCCTAATTGACGGAACACATTGTCTGATTTTCTTTCAGTTTGCCAAATTCTGATGTGAGAGCCAAGTCAGCAAAGCATAAGCACATGCTTAAATCCATCCATATCCAGCAATGCAGTGAAGGACCTGCTTAACTTTAGGCATGTACTTAAGTCCCATTGACTTCAGTGCCCAAATATAACCACATGCTTAAGTGCTTTGCTGGATAAGGATGAACTACTGAATTTGGGCAATAATTAGAGCAGGGGTTGGGAACCTTTCAGAAGTGGTGTGCCAAGTTGTCATTTATTCACTTTAATTTAAGGTTTCGCATGCAGGTAATACATTTTAATGTTTTTTAGAAGGTCCCTCTCTGTAAGTCTATATATTATATAACTAAACTACTGTTGTATGTAAAGTAAACAAGGTTTTCAAAATGTTTGAGTAGCTTCATTTAAAATTAAACTAAAATGCTGATCACCAGCCTGCTCAGCCCGCTGCCGGCCTGTGGTTCCATTCACCTAGGCCGGTATTAGGCTGAGCGGGGCCTGCGGTCGGGACCCCAGCTGGCAAGGGGCCTGCAGCTGGGACTCTGGCTGGCAAGGGGCCATCAGTCAGAACCCCAGGCTGGCAGCAGGCTGTGCGGTGCCGGTGGCCGGGACCCTAGACCAGCTTCGGGCTGAGCAGCTCAGCCCGCTGCCGGTCTAGGGTCCCGGCTCTGCCCACATACAGTGGGTACCTATTTTCTCCCTGGTTGTGGCCCATTCTCTTCCTCTCTCTCTGCACTGAGCTGAGGGTGGAGGTACACTGAGCATAGGGCTGGGGATGAAGGAGCAGGCTGGGGGTTGGGGTGCAGGGTCTGGCCAGGAGCTAGAATGAGAGAGGGGGCTCAGGGTTAGGGCAGGAGGTTTGGGTGAGGATTGCTTACCTGGGCAGCTCCCATTTGGTGCGAGGGGTGCAGGTGGGAATGGGGGGGAGTGCAGGAACTCCAGTTTGGTGCTCAGGGTGCGGGGTCGGGATGTGGGGGGTGCAAGAGTCAGGGCATCGGGTGTGGGGGGGTCTGGGTATGTGTGGGGAGTGCAGAAGTCAGGGCAGGGGGTGTGATGGGGGGCTGGATATGTGTGGAGAGTGCAGGAGTCATGGCAGGGGGGGTGTGAGGAGGGTGCAGGAGTCAGGGCAGAGGGCTGGGTGTGTGTGAGGGGGTACAGGAGTCAAGGCGTGGGCTGGAGGGGGTTGGGTATGGGTGGGGGATGCCAGAGTCAGGGCTGGGGTCATGGAGGGGTGCAGGGGGCTGTGGTGTGAGGGGGGTGCAAGGGGTCAGAGTAGAGGGCTGGGGGCTGGGCTGGGATCAAGGGGGTGCTCTCAGCCCCCTGCCCTGAGCGGCTCATAGCAGGGGGCTGGAAGGATATGCCCTCCAGCAGCAGCCGGCAGGACCAAACTTGCTTCTGCCCCCATCAGAGAGCGGTAGGTAGGGGGTAGAGAAGAGCAGGCTGGGCTTGGCAGGATTTTTAATGGCACGCTGCTGCCTGACGGGTTCCCAATTTTGACTTGTATTTTAGCTAATCTGTTTTTTTTGCTTTTATTTTAAATTGTTTTTGTGCCACCCTGATTGTCTTGAACTTCTTTCAGAGCAGTGGAAGACAATAATTCAATAATTTCTGTTTTTAATTTCAAGAAATATGCTAAAATAGGACAGAAGAAAACAAGCTTTCCCTTCTGCCTTTGAAATGAAAGTAGCAAAAATCTAAGGACTCACTACTAGTGTTTTGATAACAAAGACTGAAGTCTTATTAATATCAACTTCTTGTGTAGGTACAATATCTGACCCAATTATTTGAAAAATTACTGTTATAGAGAACACAGTCTTCAGTACAGATGTTCCTATGCCAGCCTGTTTCTGAACATGGCTATTTATACATAGATTTCAAAAAAGCTAAATTGAATATTTCTGCTTACCTATAGCAGTTTCTAGGAAATGCCATCCGCAGGCTACTTGTCCACAGTCTGTTAAAGATGATACAAATCACCACAGTATGCCCCTCCATTAGCTTGAAGCATTTGCCCAGATGTCCTCTGGAAAGACTCAGGGCATCAGAAAATTAATGTAGAAAGACTGTACCTGTTGAAAAGTATTTTTTTCTTCTTCACTTAAAAGTCTTCATAGGTCAAAAGAAAATAGATTTAAATGCTCCCCAGTCAACCAAAGTACTTAAAGTCCTACACAATCAGTCCCCGGTGGGTGCCTTTTACACCCTCCTGAGTGCCTTTCTTCAATTGATCTAATATTGACTTCCCTTGAAAATTTTTCATGTCATTGTAGTCAGAAGTAGCAGAGTACATCTTCCATTAGTGCCGATTAGTGGTTAAAACTACAATTTAAAAAAATGTTCAAGAAATAGTAGTTTCTCATAGGAAACATAACTGCGTTGAGCACATTTTATCCCTCCATCCCTGCCAAGGTCACAAGGTGTGATTGCTGGATGCAATTGCTTGCTAAGGCACATAGCAGAATAGACAAATATCTAAAAATAAGTTCAAAGAAATAAAGAATCAGAAGAGAATATGAAATATTAATTGAGATTCTTACACAAATGGAATGAAAAATTTTAATCAATATAGAACACATATAATAAAGGCTCAAAATGTTTGCAAGGACATAATTTGTCACAAATATTCAGACAGATGTTGATGCAAAGATTCATATGTTTGTTTTACTCAGAGGCTGGGTGTAACATATCAAGTAATTAGCTAATGTAACCACATTTTTCATTTCTCAGTTCCTTTTTTCAGAAGTTCATTTGCTTTTGATGTGCAGTCACTATTACTATTATTATTTCTTTTGCCTTTTTGCCTAGACATTCCATTCAGGGGTCAGGGTCCCATTATGCTAGATGCTGTACAAATACGTAATAACACAGTGCCTACCCCAAATCTTACAAAATTACAATATGACGAGAGTTAAGAGATGAAGAAAATAAATATTCTAGGGAGAAGTGAGAATCAGTTGTAGCAACCTATATGGAACATGGAGGGAGGAACACAGGTTGCAGGAGAGAAGAATTTGGAGGAAGCACTGGGAATCAAGTCTTTTGTGTTCATATAGATAGAGTGCTTGCTGCAGCATCTCTGTATATGGATGTGACGTTGCACTCTATGATTTTATGAAAGTATGCTGATGAGTATGAATATAATGTAACTGGAATATGCTTCATGCAAAAGGTCTCTTGTACAATCTACTGAGTGTGGTCATCCTATTTGTATAAATGCATCACTCTTGTATCTGCAACTAGAAATATGAAGGATAACTCTGAGGGCCTATTGTAATTATGCAAAGTGTGGGCCATTAATGGTGGTTTGGAATCTTGACGGCTCCCATTAACCAGGACAATTGTCTATAGATGGCTCTGTTTTACCTGTAAGTCTTCCTGTATATGTGTGTGCTGACAAGTGGGTAATGAAGTCTTACAGTGGACTGGAATCTATCTTTATCCTGGTGCTTTTCCATTGAGAAGGGGGTGGGGGGAGTCCAGAAGGACAAAGTATTCCTGCCTTATGGAAAAGATATATAAGTGGGTGGAAGAGAACAAAGGGAAGCAGCCATCATGAGAAATCCCCTAGCTACCACCTAAGATGGAACAAGGGCTGTACCACAGAAAAGGATTGTGCTCAGATTAGGCAGGTGTCCAGTCTGTGAAAGAAACTTATTGGAACATCGCTGAGGGTGAGATTTTATCTGTATTCAGTTTTATTACTGTATTAGACTTAGATTTGCATGTTTTATTTTATTTTACTTGGTAATTCACTTTGTTCTGCTGTTACTAGTTGGAACTACTTGAATCCTACTTTCTGTTTTTAATAAAATCACTTTTTACTTAGAGTGTGTATTAATACCTGGGGGCGGCAAACAGCTGTGCATCTCTCTCTATCAATGTTATAGAGAGCGAGCAATTTATGAGTTTACCCTATCTAAGCTTTATACAGGATAAAACAGATTTATTTGGGGTTTAGACCCAAATGGGAGTTGGACATCTGAGTGTTAAAGACAGGAACACTTCTGTAAGCTGATTTAAGCTAAGTCTGCAGCTTTGGGGCAGGTAATTCAGACCCTGGGTCTGTGCTGGAGCAGATGGGACTGTCTGGCTCAGCAAGACAGGGTGCTGGGGTCTGAGCTGCAGGGCAAGCAGGGACAGAATTAGTCTAGGCACATCAGTTGGCAGTTCCCAAGGGCGTTTCTGTGATCCAACCTGTCACAATAGGTATCTCAAAAAAAAGCCCATTTATTTTTAGAAGCATGAAGTCCTTTCATTTTTATAACTCTGCATGGGATACTTGAAACAATAGTGACACAATTATGTTTTGCATAAAAGCAAGTCTTCACACAATCTCTTGCTAGCCATGGTTGAGTGTTTTGCAGCCTTCGCACAGAGGAGTCTTAAAGAGAGACTTGATAGAGGCATGTGGCTGTAGCTGTGGTCAAAAAGTGAATGTGTAAATGTCATAACTTTAGTCCCAGATTTGGACCTTAGCGTCCAAAATATGGGGGTTAGCATGAAAACCTCCAAGCTTAGTTACCAGCTTGGACTTGGTACTTGCTGCCACCACCCAAAAAATTAGAGTGTTTTGGGGCACTCTGGTCCCCCTGAAAAACCTTCCCTGGGGACCCCCAAGACCCAAATCCCTTGAGTCTCACAACAAAGGGAAATAATCCTTTTTCCCTTCCCCCCTCCAGGTGCTCCTGGAGAGATACACAGACACAAGCTCTGTGAAACCAAACAGAGTGACTCCCCCTCTCCGTTCCCAGTCCTGGAAACAAAAGCACTTTCCTCTTCACCCAGAGGGAATGCAAAATCAGGCTAGCAAATTCAACACACACAGTTCTCCCCCTGATTTCTTCCTCCCACCAATTCCCTGGTGAGTACAGACTCAATTTCCCTGAAATTTCCCAGTAAAAAAAAAACTTCAACAGGTTTTAAAAAGAAAGCTTTATATAAAAAAGAAAGAAAAATACATACAAATGGTCTCTCTGTATTAAGGTGACAAATACAGGGTTAATTGCTTAAAAGAAATATGAATAAACAGCCTTATTCAAAAAGAATACAAATCAAAGCACTCCAGCACTTATATTCATGCAAATACCAAAGAAAAGAAACCATATAACTTACTATCTGATCTCTTTGTCCTTACACTTAGAAACAGAAGATTAGAAAGCAGAAACTACTTCTCCAAAGCTCAGAGAAAGCAGGCAGACAGAAAACAAAGACCTCAGACACAAAATTCCCTCCACCCAAAGTTGAAAAAATCCAGTTTCCTGATTGGTCCTCTGGTCAGGTGCTTCAGGTGAAAGAGACATGAACCCTTAGCTATCTGTTTATGACACGCCCCCCAAATTGCAGACAGTGGGGAAGCTCACTGGCGGCGATTTCCTTCTAGAACTTTAAAATAAACAGATTACTACAACACATGCACTTTTACATATACTACTAAGTATATAACTAACAGACTTCTACATTTTAAGAACACTTTTTAACTACTGAATTCTGGGAAACTCTCACGGGAGAGAGCATCAGCAACTTTTTTAGAAGCTCCTGTGATGTGTTGAATTTCAAAATCAAAATCTTGGAGAGCTAAACTCCAACGAAGAAGTTTCTTGTTGTTCCCCTTGGCAGTATGAAGCCACTTTAGTGCAGCATGGTCAGTTTGTAGTTGGAACCCGCCGTCCCAAACATATGGGCGTAGCTTTCCAGGGCGTACACAATGGCATAGCATTCCTTTTCACTGACTGACCAGTGACTTTCCCTCTCAGACAGTTTCTTGCTGAGAAACACGACAGGATGGAAGTTGTGATCTGTTGCTTCCTGCATGAGCACTGCTCCTATACCACGTTCAGATGCATCCGTGGTTACTAGGAATGGTTTGTCAAAATCCGGGGCCCTGAGTACAGGGTCAGACATGAGCGTTGCCTTAAGTTGGGTAAAGGCCTTTTGACTTTGACTCATCAGTCCACTTAACTGCATTTGGCTGGGTCTTTTTGGTCAGGTCGGTCAATGGGGCAGCGATTTGGCTGTAGTGTGGTACAAATCACCTGTAGTATCCGGCCAAGCCTAAGAAGGATTGGACCTGCTTCTTGGACCATGGGACAGGCCACTTTTGGATAGCATCCACCTTGGCCTGTAGGGGGTTTATGGTTCCTCGACCCACCTGGTGTCCCAGGTAAGTCACTCTGTTTTGGCCTATTTGACACTTTTTGGCCTTAACAGTTAGTCCGGCCTGCCTGATGCGCTCAAAGACCTTTTCCAGGTGTAGTAGGTGTTCGGGCCAGGAGTCTGAAACAATGGCCACATCATCGAGGTAGGCAACTTCAAATTCTCCCAGTCCTGCTAGTAGACCATCTACCAGCCTCTGGAAGGTGGCGGGTGCATTTCGAAGGCCGAAAGGAAGGACATTGAATTCATACACCCCCGCATGGGTGACAAATGCTGACCTCTCCTTGGCAGGTTCATCTAGTGGTACTTGCCAGTACCCCTTGGTTAAGTCTATTGTAGAGATGAACTGGGCCCGTCCCAACTTTTCCAATAGCTCATCGGTATGTGGCATTGGATAGTTGTCCGGACGAGTTACCGCATTTAGCTTACGGTAGTCCATGCAAAAGCGTATTTCCCCATCTGGTTTGGGTACCAGAACCACTGGAGATGCCCATGCACTGGTAGATGAGCGGATTATACCCATCTGTAGCATGTGCTGGATCTCCCGTTCTATAGCAGCTTGGGCATGAGGAGACACCCGGTAGGGTGGGGTTCTAATGGGGTGAGCATTACCTGTGTCAATGGAGTGGTATGCCCGTTCAGTCCGTCCTGGGGTGGCTGAGAACAATGGGGCGAAGCTAGTGCACAGCTCCTTGATTTGTCGCCGCTGCAGACGTTCCAGGGTGATTGAGAGGTTCACCTCTTCCACGCCACCGTCTTTTTTCCCTTCGTAGTAGACACCATCAGGCCACTCAGCATCATCTCCCTGGACTGTAAACTGACAAACCTGTAAGTCTCTGGAATAGAAGGGCTTGAGAGAATTAACATGGTAAACTCTAGGTTTTAGTGAGGAATGGGGAAATGCTATGAGGTAGTTCACAGTTCCCAGGCGCTCTTGGACCATGAATGGCCCTTCCCATGATGCTTCCATCTTATGGGCCTGTTGCGCCTTCAAGACCATAACTTGGTCTCCTACCTTGAAGGAACGTTCTCTGGCATGTCTATCATACCAGGCCTTTTGCTCTTCCTGAGCATTCTTTAGGTTCTCTCTAGCAAGGGCTAAAGAATGTCGGAGGGTGCTTTGTAGGTTGCTTACAAAGTCCAGAATGTTAGTTCCTGGAGAAGGCGTAAACCCCTCTCATTGCTGCTTCACCAACTGTAATGGTCCCTTAACCTCGTGACCATACACAAGTTCAAATGGTGAAAACCCTAAACTGGGATGTGGTACAGCCCTGTAGGCAAACAGCAACTGCTGCAACACTAGGTCCCAATTATTGGAGAATTCGTTGAATGAATTTTCGTATCATGGCCCCCAAAGTTCCATTGAACCTTTCCACCAGGCCATTGGTTTGATGGTGGTACGGGGTGGCAACCAAGTGATTCACCCCATGAGTTTCCCACAGTTTTTCTATGGTCCCTGCCAGGAAATTAGACCCTGAATCTGTAAGGATGTCGGAGGGCCAACCTACCCTGGCAAAGATGTCTGTTAGGGCCACGCACACAGTGTTAGCCCTGGTGTTGCCTAGAGCTACTGCTTCCGGCCATCGGGTAGCAAAGTCCACTAAAGTCAGTATGTACTGCTTTCCTCTGGGTGTCTTTTTTTGGAAAGGACCCAGAATATCCACAGCTACTCGCTGAAATGGGACCTCAATTATGGGGAGTGGCTGGAGAGGGGCCTTGATCTGGTCTTGAGGCTTTCCCACTCTTTGGCACACCTCACAAGACCGGACATACTTGGCAACTTCCTTGCCCATCCCCTCCCAGTGGAAGGACTTCCCCAACCGGTCCTTGGTTCTGGTCACCCCAGCATGGCCACTGGGATGATCATGGGCTAAGCTTAAGAGCTTCCCCCGGTACTTAGTTGGAACCACCAACTGTTTTTGCGGCTGCCATTCTTCCCGGTGTCCACCAGAAAGAATTTCCTTGTATAAAAGTCCTTGGTCTATAATAAACCGGGATCGATTAGAAGAGCTGAGAGGCGGTGGGGTGCTCCGTGCCGCCGCCCAAGCTTTCTGAAGGCTGTCATCTGCTTCCTGCTCAGTCTGGAACTGTTCCCTTGAGGCTGGGGTCACCAGTTCTTCCTCAGACTGTGGACTTGGGCTTGGTCCCTCTGGAAGCAATGTAGGTGATGGGGTTGTTTCCGTTGCTGGTGAACCGCTCTCCGCTGGTGCACCTGAGGTTATTTCAGGCTCTGGCTGAGCCTTTTGGGTATGGCTGTCTGTTGCTTCTGCCAGTTTTGGCTCGCTGGTGCCCTCTGGCTTTGAGTTTGAAGATGTGGTTGCACTTGCTGGTGCTGGTTGCTGTTCCAGTTCCGGGCCTGGGACTGGAGGTGTTGTGGCTGTTTCAGTGGTTGGCATGGAATCCGTGTCTACTAACTCTGGTAACACAGATGGGGCGTCTGTGGATGGCTTAGGAACAGGAATGGGTCTGGAAGCTTGCCTGGTTTGGCTATGTGTAACCATTCCCACTCGCTTCGCCAGCTTCACCTGGTTGGCCAAGTCTTCTCCCAGTAGCATGGGGATAGGATAATTGTCATAGACTGCAAAAGTCCACATTCCTGACCAGCCTTTGTACTGGACAGGCAGTTGAGCTGTAGGCAAGTCTACAGCTTGTGACATGAAGGGGTAAATTGTAATTTTGGCCTTTGGGTTGATGAATTTGGGGTCAACAAAGGATTGGTGGATAGCTGACACTTGTGCCCCCGTGTCTCTCCACGCAGTAACCTTCTTTCCGCCCACTCTCAAATTTTCCCTTCGCTCCAAGGGTATTTGAGAGGCATCCAGGCCTGGGGATCTTTGGTGTGATGGTGGTGTAATGAATTGCACTCGCATGGTGTTCTTGGACAGTTGGCCTTGATATGTCCCAGTTCATTACACTTAAAGCATCTTCCATCTGATGGGTTCAGTGGGCCGAGGTGAGTTACTGGAGACTGGTGAGGTGGAAGAATAGGGCATCTGTGGCTTGACTTGGGTTGTATGTGGGGTCTTTGGCTGTCCTCGGTTGTAGGGTTTATGGTCAGTGTGCCCCTTGGGGTATTCGTTCCTCTTGACCTGTAGCTTTCTTGCTTTCTGCCACTTCCATCCATCTGGCTCCAATCTCTCCCCGCCTCAGCGAGATTTTTGGGTTTTCCATCTTGTATGTACCGTGTTATGTCCTCAGGAACACCATTCAAGAATTGCTCCATTTGTATGGGGAGGTGCAGTTCTTCCAAGGTTTTAACATTGTGTCCTGATATCCAGGCCTCATAATTTTTCGCAACGTAATAGGCGTGCTTGGGAAATGACACATCTGGTTTCCACTTTTGGGTTCTGAAGCGCCGACGGGCATGATCCGGGGTTATCCCCATTCTGTATCTGGCTTTGGTTTGAAAAAGTTTATAGTCATTCATTTGCTGCTTAGCATTTCAGCTCCCAACTCTGCTAAAGGTCCATTGAGTTGTGGCCTCAATTCTACCATGTACTGGTCTTCAGGGATGCGGTACCCAAGACAGGCTCTTTCAAAATTTTCCAAGAAGGCCTCGGTGTCATCACCTGCCTTGTAGGTGGGAAATTTTCTGTGATGTGGAACCATAATTGGCGAAGGGTTGTTAGGATTGGCTGGCACATGCAGCCCAGCTTGCGCTAAGTCCAGTTCATGTTTTCTCTGTTTTTCCTTTTCGTCATTTTCTTTTTGTTGTTTTTCCATTTCTCGGCGGTGGGCTGCCTCTTCCTCTTCTTGTTTCCTTCTGTGGGCCACCTCTTCTTCTGCTTGTCTCCTTCGGTGGGCCACCTCTTCTTCTTCTAGTTTTCTTTTGTGTGCTGCCTCTTTGGCTGCCTGTTCTCTTTGGTAGGCTGCCAGTTTGATGCTTTCTTCCTTTTCTTTCAGCTCCACCTCTATTTGTCTTTTTTCCAGTTGTCGCCTGTGTTCAGCTTCTTTGATTTGTTCTTCGGCTCTCATTTTTGTCTTGGTAGGCATGGTTTCTGTTTTCTTGTGTTGGGGTGCCCTCTGGTGTTTATCTTCAGAACTGCAGGTTCTCTGTTGCCTCCTGAAGTCTGCCTAGCAACAGTGCTTATTTCCTTTTCTTCCTCTAGCGTAAACTAGAAAAACCACTTTATTTGCATGTATATAGTGCTGGTATTTGACTCCTAATGGGAGTGCTATTGCATGACAAAAGACCTGTAACAGCTCCTTAATGGTTCTTGCTTAATATGCAAGCCACAAACTGCCAGAGAGAACAGAAAATAAATTCTCTCTGGTTTCTTTGAAAACCAAACCTTCTCTGCTAAAAAGTCCCTAGCAGAGAAAAGAAAAATATAATATTCCTACTGGCTTCTGGATTCTATCTCACCACTGCACACCATGTCATAACTTTAGTCCCAGATTTGGACCTTAGCGTCCAAAATATGGGGGTTAGCATGAAAACCTCCAAGCTTAGTTACCAGCTTGGACTTGGTACTTGCTGCCACCACCCAAAAAATTAGAGTGTTTTGGGGCACTCTGGTCCCCCTGAAAAACCTTCCCTGGGGACCCCAAGACCCAAATCCCTTGAGTCTCACAACAAAGGGAAATAATCTTTTTCCCTTCCCCCCTCCAGGTGCTCCTGGAGAGATACACAGACACAAGCTCTAGTGAATCCAAACAGAGTGACTCCCCCTCTCCGTTCCCAGTCCTGGAAACAAAAGCACTTTCCTCTTCACCCAGAGGGAATGCAAAATCAGGCTAGCAAATTCAACACACACAGTTCTCCCCCTGATTTCTTCCTCCCACCAATTCCCTGGTGAGTACAGACTCAATTTCCCTGAAATTTCCCAGTAAAAAAAAACTTCAACAGGTTTTAAAAAGAAAGCTTTATATAAAAAAGAAAGAAAAATACATACAAATGGTCTCTCTGTATTAAGGTGACAAATACAGGGTTAATTGCTTAAAAGAAATATGAATAAACAGCCTTATTCAAAAAGAATACAAATCAAAGCACTCCAGCACTTATATTCATGCAAATACCAAAGAAAAGAAACCATATAACTTACTATCTGATCTCTTTGTCCTTACACTTAGAAACAGAAGATTAGAAAGCAGAAACTACTTCTCCAAAGCTCAGAGAAAGCAGGCAGACAGAAAACAAAGACCTCAGACACAAAATTCCCTCCACCCAAAGTTGAAAAAATCCGGTTTCCTGATTGGTCCTCTGGTCAGGTGCTGAAGGTGAAAGAGACATTAACCCTTAGCTATCTGTTTATGACAGTAAACATGGCACTTTGTTACTCAGCAGCTCTGTACTCAGTGTATGTTGTTCAAAATGCATCTACTCATTCTAGTGACTGTGGGTGAAATCCTGGTCCTATTGAAGTCAATGGAAAAACTCCCAATGACTTCAACAGGGGCAGGAATTCACCCTGCATTTTACTTCTGTTATCAAGCCAGTACAACTATTAAATAGGAAGATGGATCCTTGCCTGATTTGCACATCATCCACAATATTGTCAGAATAGTTAACTAAGTTTCAGTTGGAGAATCATTATTAATAGAGATGATAAAATGGGGGGAAAATATAGATTGACTTTCAGATTCCCAGGTTGAATTTGTGCCCGATAGAATAAACAACCCACTTTTTTTTTACTTGTAAACTGAGCAAATTTGAGCTGGAAGTGAGAGAGAAACAAACATGGAAACTCATGATAATATTTTAAAGAGAATAACTTCACTTTAATTGAAGTTGGTTGATACATCAAGGAGAAAAAAAATTTCCTTTCTATGTATTCCACATACCTGACCCAGACTAAAATACTCAGCCTCATGACAGAAGAAAAAATGAGTTTATGGTCTTTATTTTCTTATTCTGACCTTTCTGATATCTTGGAATTTGGGCAGCTGGACAGGTGTATAAGAGTAGATATATGCCAAAATTATTACTTACTGTGAGAAGCAGCCCCTCCTAAGTTGATTTTGATGAGTTAGGAAACAAATTTGAAGTAAAGTATCCTATCAATTAATCTTACTTTGCTAGGCAGTAAAGATCTGTGAGCAGGTGACTTTCCTATTTAAAGCACAGTCCATATGTCCTATGTGGTGTCAAAAATCATCTCCCTCATGGGTTTTGTTTTAATTAAAAAACAAATGTAACAATAAGATGATAAAAAGTCTAGTCCAAGCCTGCTCCGGCTTGGCTGCTCAGCCCACAACACCTGAGGTTTTCTCAGACTCAAGAGCACAGTCAGGACAGTCCACGTCTAAAAACCGGCTTCATGCCTTCTTATTCCCTCTACTGGAATGGCTCTCTTGCCATGCTTTATATTGCTGACAGATTTTGCTGAGCAGAGCCAACTTTAGCCCCTTTCTCTGACACAGATATGAACACCTTTCTGCCCTGACTCAGTGTGGGATTTGTCAACCTCATTCCCTTCCTTTTCCAGTGTAAACATAAGGGACTAAATCCTTAAGTTCTTACTCTGATAAAACTCCCATTGATTTTCCCCAGCAGAGGAAAGTATGAGAAGGTGGAAATGATGGGAGAGGAAGATGATTATAGCAACAGGGTTTTGGATATAATGGGAAATGCAGAGGTAGGCTGAAAAGAAGAAGCTTGCAGTATCATGCAGTTTTCCAGGTGCACATACCTGTGTTAAGTTGTATTATATTTGTTGTAAGCACAAGGATAATTTTATGATGGTGCTAAAAGAATCTACCATTTAAAAGCATTTGTCTAGTCTAAAAAGAAATATGTGGGATAGCCTTCATTTGCCTCTTCAGTACTGCATCTTTAAAAAAAAACATGATTGCAATTGACACAATTTCAGAGTGTTGAATTTTTGTCATTTATTCTTAAATTAATCCCCCTTTAAATGATGCTTTCTGCTGATGTAAATTGAGGAATTCTTTAGTTAACACCATTAGCTGTTCATGGTATCTAAATCGCTTCTGCCATGAGCATCAATACTACAGTGCTGCTGTCTCCAAGCAGTTCTGCATCAGTGCTTCTAGATGGAACATGACAGATACAGTAATGTTCTCCATGTAAATTGCTCCTTACATATAGGCAACAAGCAAAATAACATGGAACATTCAATGCACTGTGACTGCAGAAATTACAACTGCATTCATCGTATGCTGGTTCAAATGCCCAAGCCTATTATAATATACAACAATCTTACTGAATTTTAAAGGAAGTGTTTTTAAGCAACAATGCACTGAGAGGCTCCTGTGGGGCTTTTAGAGAAGGGATCACATATACAATTTTAGTTGTGGACAATTTCTTCTTAGTTTTTCAGATGGCATGAGGTAAATCCAGTTAAATAACTTTGGATTATGAAATGGCTTTAGAACACTAGACAGAGTTGACACTCTTCATTGTCAGGTGTCCTACCCATGCCTATACTTAGGACTGGCTCTAGGCACCAGCAAAGCAAGCACGTGCTTGGGGTGGCACATTTCCAGGAGCAGCAGTCTGGCCATCCTTTCTTTTTCGGGACAGTTGCGCTCTTGGAGCTGCTCCACTTAGATGGGGCAAGGGCGCTGTGCCCCTGGCCGCAGTGGGAAGGGGAATCTCCAGCCCCCTGGATGCTGAGCTGCCAGGGCCCAGCCGCTACCTGGGGAGGAGAGGGCAAGTCCTGCCAGGAAGCTGGGGCTGCGCCGCCTCATCTGTGCTCTGACTACTGTGCTGCCTTGTGCCACCCCTTATATCGGGGCTTCTCCGCACAGTCAGGTGTGGGAGGGGGTAAAGCCCCTGCAGGCACTGGGAGAATGTGACATCACTCCCTCTACTTCCAGTGCTGCCTGGGAGCCCCAGCCCCACCTGAGCTCGGGGCAGCAAATTTTTTGCTTGGGGCAGCAAAAAACCTAGAGCCGGTCCTGCCTATACTACACAGAAAATATACTGGTTTAACCATTCTCCTTAATTTTACGCAAATTCCAGCTTTAAATAGCAGAAGGTAACTCAAGGAAATACATTTCAGATTGAGTATTTAATTGATTGTGATGTTATAGTCTCTCATCATTCTGCCTTATTTCTCCATCTAAAGCTTGATAATTGCTCAGAGTTACGCTGCCTATCCTGGCTTAAAGCCAAATCTTACTCCCATTGAAGTCAACGGATGAGAATTTTGCCCCTAGCATTTCAAAGAAGCGCATGACTAAGTCTGTTTTCTACTAATATGTAGTTAAGTGACATAGCAATGAAAAACTATAAAACATGGCATTCTACATTAAAATACATGCTTTGAACTTATTGTATATTCTTTTAGTGGCTGTATAATACATGGGAATCAAATACACTGTTAATAAATAGGATATTTTACTCCTTATTATGTGAATGTGTTATGCTGCTTTATTTCCTTGTATGGTTTGCTTTTTGTTACACATCAGACTTTATAGGGAAAATGGAACTGAAGCTGCCATTATGTTTTAAAAAAATCAAGACGCTCACTTATGAAACATAGAACATATAATTAACTTTATTGAGCAGAACAAAGCATTTTATAAAAACTCACTCAAACTGAATTAATATAAGGATACTTAGCATAATGTGTATAGTTTAAATTACAGTCTACTAATCATCAAGCAGTTGAGTGGTAAAGTTGTTAGACTTTCAATTTGCAAACAAGTAGTACAAGGAAAGGTCTATTTTTATTTTAGATTATTTGTTAGCATATCTAGTAGTATCATCTTATAGAATTATGATTGCCAGATCAATTATATATGTCTACCCAATGAACATGTAATGTACTACATAGGTACAACATGCCACATACTGCAATAACAAGTGTGGAGAAAGATCCAACTACTAGAAAACCCAAAATGCTCAGCTCAAATGTATTTATTTAATGTGTGTGGGCATAGGCATGCATACGGGATGTGCCGGGTGTGCCCAGGCATGCCCTAATGTCTCAAAAACAAGTAGCTTTGCGTTTTAATTTAATCACATGATACGCTTTTTTAGTTTTAAACTATAGATTGTTGTATTATACAATAAGTGCTGAATTGTGTAATATAGATGTTGTAGAAATGTATGGAATGCCCACATTCACTCACAACATGCGTCCCCACTACTGCAGCACTGCATTACCATTGGTCCTCCGCTCCCCATCCGACTACTAATCTAGAAATTTTTTTGACTTATATGAGCGACCGCATCAGGCGGGCCCAGCACAGTGACTACAGTTTTTATAATTTTTGTCACGTGTTCTCTACTGAAATAGCATAACAAGCCTGTGGCTTTACGTTTGAATTCAATCGTATGATACCCCCTTTTAAGATAAGAAAAGGAGCAGACAAACTGAATTAATGAATGTGCTGATAGTAGTGCAAATACCTCTGACTCCTCAGTTAAGAAATTACATGAAGATAATGCCACCACCAATTCCAGTGCGTGCAATAATCTGAGTAATGACCAACAGAAACAGACTTTGTCTCTTAGTTCAGGTCAGTGTAGTTCCTATTCAAAGCCATCAAACATTCCATCTGATGACCCGGTTTGTGATATTCCAAAAAATAGATTAGAACGCCAGTCTCGATTATTTAGAGGTCCTTATCAGCCTAGATTGAGCATGTTTCCTAGAAGTAAAATAGGGAATAAACAAAGAAGTTTTCAGTCTGATTGATATGAAAAGTATAGGTGGTTAGAATATAGCCCATCAAAGGAGGCAGCATTTTGCTTTTACTGCCATTTCTTCTCCTCTAATGATGCAGCAAACAAAGGTCACACTGATCCAGCATTTATTGGTAAGAGATTTGGAAACTGACATAGGGCTAACAAATTTTTTAAAAACTACCAACTGTCAAAATCTCATGTGTTGAGCTGTTCTTCATGGTCAAGTTTTAATGAAGGGAAACCTATTGATGTATTGTTGGATGAGGGCAAGCCGGCTTATCTGTCTAAACAAGAAGAAGAACAGTGCCGTAACCGAAGTGTAACGGAGCGACTGATTGACATTGTTCTGTGTTTGGCGAAAGATGAGAGACCATTCAGGGTCACAATGAAAAAGCTGACAGTTTTGAGAAAGGTTTATTTCTAAATCTTGTCAATATGCTCCAAAAATATGATCCTGTAATGGCAAAGCACGTGCAACAATCTCCTTGAAATGCTACCTTTGATTTTTTGGGTGTTATTCAGACTCTTTATGCCTTTATGGAAGAGAGTCCTGTGTGACATGCAGTAATGGAGAAGATTTCACAAGAAGTAGGATCCCAGTTGAAAACTTTGAAGTCACTATCAAACATAAGATGGGCATGCAGAGCAGAAGCAGTGGCTGCTGTAAAACAAAACTACTCCATCATTTTAAAAGCTTTACAAGAGATTATCGAAACAATTCGCCTTGCTGACGCTAAAATAAAAGCCAGGGGCCTTATCCATGAACTAAATTCATTCAAGTTCATCTTTGCCCTTCACATGATGCACCCTATTCTCCAGATGGTGGTAAAAGTGAGTAAGGCTCTTCAAGCTCCAGCTCTCAACTTACTTACTGCAATGACAGGCGTGAAAAGTTTGCGTAACTCTTTGGCTGCATTAAGAAGTGGCCTGGAATATTTTCAATCTGTGTGAAAATGTGTGTAGAGAATGATATATCGATTCCCCCAATTAAGAAGAGAAAAACTTCCACTCATATTGATGACGCGTTTGAGTCCCAGCATCACTTTGATAGAAAAGAGGAGCAGGAGAGAATAACTTCATTTTACCCACTCCTAGACTCAATGATTACCGGCATTGACCAGCAATTTGAACAGAAAACTTGTAAAATTGTACTGCAATGGGAAAACTGCTGAGCTTAGACATTGGCAGAGATGATATGAAAATCATTGCCAACAAATTTAAAGTGTCCTTGGATGAGTTGGAAGCTGAAGTCGGATTGCTTCGGGGTTATGATGGATCTGTTCCTAAAGGTAGCACTACAAACACCATCAGAGACTGGCTTGATTGGCTAAAGGAATTGGATCAGTCTTCCATGTTCCAGGCCTTTTACAAATCTATTCAATGCTTTGCAGTCTTACCTGTTACAAGCTGTTCATGTGAAAGAGCCTTTCGAAACTAGCACATGTAAAAAACAAACTAAAAGTACAATTTCCCAACAGCGCCTCAACTCACTCATGATTTTGTACATTTGAACAAGAATTGGCTTCATCAGTTAATTACAATGACGTGATTGAGGAATTTAAGTCCTTCACACCTGGTGAGTGATGTCTCATTGTCTAGGACAGAAAAATGAAGAAACCTTAATCTGTTTTGGTCAATTTGGATTACCTCATTATTTGGTTAAAGATAAAGATCATGAAAATTGACTGTATCTTTGTATACACCTGGTTATCACTACAGCAAAAATTTGGTATTTTGTGTCTCATTTTTTAAGTTTGTATTTTTTAAGTAAAATTTAGTTGTTAATTAAAAAAACCCTAAGTTTAGTTAAGTTTTAGTTTCTTTAGTTTGATGACTAAAAAATGTCTCTTATAATTGAGTATCAGAGGGTAGCCGTGTTAGTCTGGATCTGTAAAAGCAGCAAAGAATCCTGTGGCACCTTATAGCCTAACAGACATTTTGGAGCATGAGCTTTCGTGGGTGAAATGCGTGCATCTGAGGAAGTGGGTATTCACCCACGAAAGCTCATGCTCCAAAACGTCTGTTAGTCTATAAGGTGCCACAGGATTCTTTGCTGCTCTTATAATTGAGTATTCAATAAATGTTCACCTTTAGAAAAAAATTTCCTGGGTGCAAACTCTAATGAAATGTGCTGCTCACGCCTATGTGTGCAGGGTTTGGGAGGAAGGCAGAAATCAGTGCTTATCTCATTAATACAGAATGATCCAGCACTGTTTCCTATCATCTTCCCTCCTTTTCCAATTCCTTTTCTCTTCTCCTCTTTAAATGTTCTCTCTGGCTCCTTCTGTCCTGAAAAAACAACAACCCTTCATTTGTTTTTGTTTGCCTCTTATTATGATTCTATTTGTGTCTTCTCCTTTGCCTCCCTAATCAGGGAACATGCTTTTTTCGGCTACTTTGACCCTTTCCACTACATTAAAACTGCCTTCACCCAAGAATATTGTCTTCCTCTAGGTAGATTGAAGGTCACGTCTCTGTCCTTCCTCTTCTTCTTCTATCTCTGTCTCCATCTTGTCCGTCTCCTTTCATTTCCAAGACTCTGCTCTCTTGGTTCTCCTATTTTGCTTTCTGCTCTTTTACCAGATGTAGATCCTAAATGTAATCCCTTTCATTGGCTCCTAAATGCAATCATCTTCTTTCTCTTTTGGGGTCTCTTTCAGTCTGCAGTCATTTTCTCTTCCCCCTTACTCTGTCTCTTAATGATCTTGTTTGCTTACTCCTGGGCGAATTCTGCAGCAAAAAATTAAAAATTCTGCGCACAATATTTTCAAATTTTTTTAAATCTACATATTTTATTTGTCAAAATAACACAATATAATCACAGTTTCAATTATTTTTGGTCATTTATTTCAAAATACCGGTTGGCAGGTATGTCTATAACAATATAGACAACAAAAAAGATTCAAGAAATTATTTTTGACAATTAGGTTCCTTACTAGGCATACTAATACAGAACTCTGAGTAATAATTCATTTAAATATACAGAACCATTTCTCCACACCCCTCAGAAGCAGTGCAAAGGCTTGTGGGAGTCAGGGGTAAGGGGGAGGGAAGTAATTTCTGGGAAGGCGCCTGAGTGTGAACCTGGAAGGCTGTTGGGTATGGGTGGGAAAAGTATGAAACAAGTTTTTTGGGGGGAGGAGGGCAGGGAAGGATTGTTAGGGAGCTTCCCCATGCAACGCCTAGTATCTCCCATTCAGTCAGGCACATCTGCCTATCCCCATGTGTCCCTGCACCCCTATATGTCCTTGCACCCCTGTTCATGTGTCCTTCCACCTCCACTCAGACACCCACTCCCCCATCCCTATGTTGCCCTGCACTCTGACCCTGTCCCCATGTGTCTCTGTACCCCCACTCAGCCATCCCCCGGTCCCTATGTGGCCCTGAATCCCCCCATGTCCCTTTGCCTCCACTCCCATTCAGCCCCTGCCCCAGTCTGTCCCCCACTAGCCCTTATGAGCCCCAGTCTGACCCCCCCCCAGCAGCCCCCTACTGTTATCTCCCCATGGCTCCTAACTCTTGACCTGACCCAAGAGGCACTCTGAAGAAGGCAGGCGCTTTCTCTTACCTAGCTGGTGAGGAGCTGATGCTCTTTTCTAGCACCACAGAGCCCTCTGGTGGGGGAAAAGGCAGAACTGCAGCAACTTTCTGGCAGAAGCTTTTTCTGTGCAAAAAATTAAAAATATGCACGTGCAGTGGTGCAGATTTTCCCCAGAAGTATTTGCTTCCATAATTTCTCTGTTGCCTCTGAGTAAATTATTCCCAAATCTACAACAAACTTGTCTCCTCTCCAGTCTTGCATATCCAACTGCTTTGCAGTCATCTTCTCTTGGACATTCTTCTGCATTTGACAGTCTCTGCAAAAGTGAACTACTTATTTTTCCTCCTGATCCCTCACCAATATTCCCTTCACTATCTACACTAAGAACACTACTATCCTCTCTGTGTCCCAAGCTCACAACCTTGGTGATACATCGCTACCTCAATATAACGCCACCCGATATAACACAAATTTGGATATAACGCGGTAAAGCAGTGCTCCAGAGAGGGAGGGGAAGGTGGGACTGCACACTCCGGTGGATCAAAGCAAGTTCAATATAACATGGTTTCACCTATAATGCAGTAAGATTTTTTGGCTCCCAAGGACAGCGTTATATCAAGGTAGAGTGTATTTCTGAGTCTTCCCTCTCCTCTCCCGACCAATCCAGACTCTCTTAAATCCTGCCACTTTTTCCTTTTCAGCATTGCAAAAAACTTCCCTTCCCTCACCATTCCTGCTTCTATAAATTAGCCATGGCTGACATTGCAGCTTTAGAACAGACACACAATACAACAATTCTAAAAGTTTAGATATGACTTGTGGAGATCACATTTTAGTTTGTTTAAGGTCAGATGCTTAATACCTCAGAAATAAGGTTTGGAAGGATTATCTATCTCTTTTATAGTCGTAAGTGAGTACATCCACACTCAAGCTTTGATTCTATATATTCTTTGTTGTAAATTTGGAAAAATTTATTTATCACCTGAAGCAAATATTCTTTTTCTTCTTGATATGGTAGTTAAGGACCAAAACCTACAGTTCTAATACCCATTGATTTAGAGAGGAGCTTGACTAAGAACTAAAGATTACAGGATTTGGCCCTGTGTGTAAAAATAGTTATATATCTGGAAACCAGTATTAGTTCTTAGAGATTGTAACTGACTTTGATAATATATTGAAAAGATTTAATCAGGACCAAATGCAAGGAAAACTCCATCTTCACTACTGGTATGTGTCATATGGCATTCAAAAGCAGGGCAGTAGCAGGGGGCACATGTTCATGTATATGCTGACCACTGTTCTTGGATGTGGTAGATATTGTTGTAGTGATCTTCTAGTTCTTTATTAATGTAGTATGAACCAAGTGAATACTATTGTGTAACATCTGGAATGCCCAGGGTGTATTATTTAAAGTACAGTTCTATTCTTACGGTGATTTTACAAAAATTGAATAATGGGGTTTCATGTTAGTTGGGCATTTGGGATCACTCATTTCCATATCAGACTTGCTCATTTTTCAAGTAAAAAGATGCTTATTTGGGCTGTATATTTTTTTTTTAACTTTCAGTCCAGCAAACTCACCCTTGACTCAGATAGTCAAGCTGAGTTCTTTCTATCACACACATCATCCCCACTAACAGTGGATATGAAGGGTTATATGATTTTTTCAGCTACATCTCTTTAGCTCCATTGTTTTTAGCTCATGGCCTTAGTGACACCTTTGGAAACCTACCAAAGGCTAGTAATTGTAAATTATTAAAGGGGTATCATATCATTCCAGCTGGTGCTATTTTGCGTTTGTATTGAATCAGCATGTGAACACCATTAAAACTGCATATAATTGAGTAATTATACATAGTAAATAGCTGCTGACCAAACTTACAGCAACAATTTGCTGCACAAAGACAGATTCCAATGCCACAAGTACATAGAAACTGGTGGCTGTGAAATTCAGAAAAGAGTGCATTGAATACCAGAGGATTAGATTGAATTTGGCAGTTGTACCACTGAAAACATTTTCAGAAGTGATAAAATTTCTTAATTGTTTATATTTTTAGTCAGAATCTTTATGCTATATGGCAGTCAGATTTTACAGGAGGTAAGGTCGTGAGCTACAATTTTGTTTTGGGGTATTTTTTTTATTTTTATTTTTTGTTATGATATATAATCCTTTTTGTTTTTGCCACTGGCACCCATATAAAATATCAGAAAGTACAGCACAGGTTTTTGTAATCTGAAGTGTGGGATGAGTAGGAGTTAAAATGACGTTCACTTGAACAATTTTGCTACTTAAAACACCTGGGATAAATTAATTAATAAAACAGCCACACCTTTTTATCTAATTAGTGCTAATTAATATTACATACACTAAGGAAGTGTGGGTAAGGGAGAAGCAGCAAGCATTTTCATAAACTAGCAAGTGGATTTCTTCTGATTAATGCATTTCACAATCTGTGCTATTTTGGGGGTTACACTTCTGGACTGCTTGGTATCTGTTGTTTAGCTGAGGTTTTAAGTCCCTAAGGTAATAGGTACCATCACAGTAGTTTCGTTTTGCATCACCTTTGATTGAGGGCTCAATACCACTTAAAATATATTTTGAGTCTACTTTTCATCTGAATCCCAAAGACAGGAGATCTGCCCTATACTTTTGGCTTAGAATTTTTTGAAGTGCACTAGTTTTCTCTTCAAGGCACTTCATAGTCCCTTAAAGTTCCATGGCTCTATATATCTAAAATTTTGAATTCTCACATGAGTAATATCTAAATGATTTACATAAAAATGCAGAATACTTGTAACTTGCCCAATGCAAACTTTGAAAGAGCAGGTACACCAGAATTCATTGAGACCATAAGTCATGTAGCAACACAAGTAGCAATCTCTTGACACACTCTTATTTCATTCCAAGAAATATACATAACCAAATGGGAAAATAATGTGTAACATTTTTTCTTTCCCTCATAGAATCATCTTTTGAATGTAGAAAAGCTGCATGAAGTGTTACATTCTTGGTAGAACATCAACACATTCATTTTTTCTATTTCTCTCATTCTCAAAATCCCTTACAACTGAACCATTGTGCCTCATTTCCACATTGTGATATACTTCCTAATCCATCATATCAGGCACCCCAAGTCTGTCATGCCTGACACAAAGCATTAGACTAGGATGCACCTACCATATAGGTAGTTCATGTTGCAACAATCTCCTTAATGGGCAAGAGGAGGTTGTTCTTTGATAGATGGAGCAGTCCGTAGCGAATCAGAAGTTTCTTTTGCTGATTGCTCCTTTAATGAGATGTATCAAACAGCTAGATAAATTATCTGCTGTCTGAAGTGACTTATCATGCCAGAATATACAGTATATTGTGATGGGTTGTTTGTTTCACTTTTTGATTCTTCAGTATTCTGATGAATTATATGCAGCATTTCCTTTTTCACAGCCGCTGGAATAATCAAGTTGTGTCCCTTGAATAGCAGTCTACCATTTCCATTGACTTCCTCTCTTGTCAAAGATATAGGAGGTAAAAACACTGTTTAATTTCACAAGACATTCTTGTGTTTCCTCTGCAGCCTGTGCTTCCTTTGTCACAGCTTTTAACTTAAGGGAGACTTTCAACTTTCTCTGCTTCAGTCTAAGCTAATGAGGTCTCATTTATTTATTTTTTTAAATAATGAACTGTTGTTTTACACCACGGTGCTCTGAGCTTTAAACACTTTCTGTTCTGTAAAGTCATTTGGTCTAGGTCTAATATATGTATTTATATAAACTTGTGATTATTATATATTTATTATTGTTATTGTTATAAGTGTGTATATATGATAAAAAATAAATGCTTTGGTTCCATTTGGCAACTGTAAAAATATTTGGTTAAATTCTTTTGTTACCGCATTCAGTAACACTTGAGCCATTATAGCTTCCATAGGTCTCTGACCCTTTTTAGCTGCACCTTGCTGACTCTGAGCACAATGGTAAAATTGTTTATTTATAACCAGCTCTGTTTCAAGAATTCCAATCTTAATTTGAACAATTTTATGGAGCAAAGGGCTTCGATACATATGCAAAGGCTTCAAATCTTAAATAACACATCCAATTAATATTTAGAAACCTCAACCTGTGGTATAATATCTTTCATTACAGCACAACATTTCATAACTGATTTTATTTGTGATAACAAATATTGCACAGCTTTAGCTGGTGTGTTTCAATAAAATTCAATTATGTTTCAAATTACTGACTTTCCCTAAACTACTGGAATAGTTTCTACATTTAGCTACAAAGGTAAACCTATGTATCATCATTCCTTGAAAAAGTATGCAATATATATCTTTGGAATATATTTGCATCTGGAATGCTTCCACCTTGTTAGTATAATAGCCAAGTTTTCTAATGAGTATTTTGAACATACAAAGGTCAGCTGTCTTCTGATGATAAAATTTCCCAGAGTACCATGTGTGTATTGTACTCACCAGCAGTAAATTTTATTGTGCAAACATAGTAACATCTCTTGATGGTCTCTGAACTGTATATGAGCATTGCAGATAATCCTCCCTCCCCATTCCACCCTACACAATGGGAGGTTTCTGGCTGCAGAAACTATGGTAATATAACAAATTGGACTATCCTAAGGCTTTAAGTGCTTACATTTAGTATTCTATCATGAAAACCTTCATATTTACTTTTCTCATAAATATTATACTCCATTTATAAGTAGGATACATAATTCTAGTTTCCATGTAATATAGAAATATCATTGGTTTTGTAACTACACCATAGTTTGGATTTAAATCCTATTGTTTTTGTTTTGTTTTGGTTTTTTTAAAGGTGGCTAGATTCACAAGTAGGGTAGATGTATCTGTGATAACAATCATTCTTGTGAATCAGGGCTATCCATCAACATGCAAGTGAGACAGGTTTTTCTTTCACAGCCTATGTGCTCTTACCCATCTAAAACCGAGTTGCATTTTAATCTTTCTGCATGAAGGCAAAATTCAATCCCATGTTCTGCAGAGACATAGAGACCATGATGCAGAACTGGTGAGGGCAGGATGCCTGAGCCCAGACAAAGTTATGCAACATGGGTGTTTGCCTCATAGGTTCTCCTTGCTCCCAAATACAGAGAAAGGAAAGCACCTGTGCCAATGGATCATCAGCTATGAATATTCATAGGGGTCATTTCTGTGGAGAATTCTATCATAATCTAGGGTCAGGGCTTGGTGATTATCCATAGATATGGGCACATTAAAAGGCCTAAGATAGATATAGTACCCCCGCCACCATATATCAGTTGACCACAAATAAATCAGCAGTTCCTAATATACAGGTTCGTTTCAGGTAACAATCATAATTAACCCAGTGGGGTGGGCTTCTCCCTTCCTGTCCTCCCATCCTTAAGTATTCCTTAAGGAGCAAGCTAGGCATGATTTTGTCTCCAAGGCTTCCACAGAGATCCTATCATTATTCCCATACTGCAATAAATTTTGTGGATCTCATAAGCTTTAAGGAATAGGGTGTTTGCATTATTATAATTCATTGTATGATTTTTACCTCTAAGGGTATTAAGTGTTTCTTTTATATGATAACCCAGCAAAGGAGATTGAATTCTCTATCCCAGTGCATTGGGTCTGCTATAGATATAGTATGATACATTCATTTAAGCCATTCTAGTGGTACACATAGTATCTAATGTGAATTACTGTTATGATCCTTTCCCATTTTACTGAAAAACAAATTCAAACAACCCCGCACCAACTGACAAGCAAACTCAAAGTAAATACAAACAAAAAACAAACTGATTTCTATCTTCTGTGTCCACAGTGGAAACTGGATTATCTGAATTTATATGCTTTAAAAAAATGCAGTGCTCAGAAAAGGTGCTGGAGTGGTGAGGTGCCCTGCCTGTAGGTGCCATTCTAGGGATAAGAGGGTAGCTTAATTTGCTTTCTGACTTTGTCCTTTTCCTTTCTGTCCTGAGATTCCCAACAAAGGTGCCAATTAGGGTATTTGTGGTGGAGATTTTTCTTATGTGGTCACCAATTCAGGAGCTGAACTAACAAATCATTTCATTTTGGCCATTAGATACCTTTGAAATATAATTAATCTTCAGTCACTACTTGTATGAGCCACACTGGAAAAAGTGCACTTAGAAGTGAAAGACTCTCAACTTCTTTACTACCAATAACTACCTAGCCCAGTGGTTCCCAAACTTGTTCCTCTGCTTGTGCAGGAAAAGCCCCTGGCGGGCCAGGCAGGTTTGTTTACCTGCCACATCCACAGATTCAGCTGATTGTGGCTCCCAGTGGACATGGTTTTCTGCTCCAGGCCAATGGGAGCTGCTGGAAGTGGCAACCAGTATGTCCCTTGGCCCGCACCGCTTCCCGCAGGACCTGCAGCAGGTAGACAAACCGGCCCAGCCTGCCAGGGGCTTTCCCTGCACAAGCGGCGGAACAAGTTTGGGAACCACCGATCTAGCCCTTTATACTCTACAATGGACAACTTTATTTTCATTTTGCAATGAAATTTCTTCTCCACAAAGCCTTTAATCTGTGTATTATGACATGACACTTAACACCCAACCTTAGCTAGTAGAGTAATGAAGATGGATGTTGTATGAACACTCTATACTGATAGTATAATTCATGCTCTGAATATGAAAGTTCATACTTGAGAATATATTGTTCTGATCCAAAGCCCAGTGAAATAAATGAGAAGACTCTTATTGCATTCCATGAATTTTGGATCAGTCCCTAAATCTGTAGTCATTCAGTCTAAGTAATTTGTATGATCTTTATGCTTTGCAAAGGAACTATAAAATTATCTGCAGAAAAGTTTCATTATATGAGAGAGTCTGGAGTTACCCAAATATTGAAAAAAAAAACACTTCTGGAAAAGTAATTAGTTGCACGAAGCTGTAATTTCCAATATAATCTGTAAATATGTTTTTAATGAGGAAATCTTACTAAGCGATCTTTGATATATGAGCATCTTTGGCTGATAGATGATAGAAATTTTCAAAATTTGAGCCAGCCAAAAATATTTTATATTTGACTCAAACTCCATTCAGAAGGCAGCTAGCATTAAAATCTGGAAAATATAGTTTACAGCTGAAAATCAGAATACTTTTTATATATATTTAAAAAGAAAAAATAATTGCTAAATTATGCAAATATTGATCGGAAACAAACAAAAAAGGGTAGATTTTTATTTGTTACTTTTTGTTGATTCAGATATGTTAATCACAGGGAGTCTTAATTGTTCTAAAGGCTTTACTAATGTATTCAAGTAAAATGAACAAAATAATATCTAAATTTTAATGTGAGGTGCTCCACATATTAATGAAGTTTTGTTCTTAATTAGAAAGGAGTTAAATTGGTTTGAATACATTCACTGTTTGGGTTCTTGCCTACCTGTGATGGAAGAGAGTTTGCATCTAGTGCTGGTAAATGCTTTACCTCAGTCCATAGAAACTCATCCCTGAGTGTAGGACTCTTGCAAGATCTTCTTAATTACTTGTGGACATCCAAATGGACCACTTCCTCCTTTCCCTTGCATAGATATTGCAGAAGATTTTCTCATAGTGCCACTGCTGGAAGTGGAGCCACAATAGTTAAGTGCTTGGCTGTATGGCCCTTACCTTCATAACAGGTGACTCGTGCCAGTGACCTACCACAAGTTGGAAATGACAGTAGATGAGGAATGTTGTTAATGATTCCCACAGACCAGCCCCAGTAAGCCTCTCCTCATTGAAGCTCTTTTCCCTCCTTGTCTTTGTTGTGTTCCTTTACAGTATTTACTCAGGTCTACTTAGGGTTGCCAATGTTCTAACTGCACAAAACTAAACACCCTTGACCCGCCCCCTGCCCCAAAGCCCCATCCTGCCTCACCACTTATCTGAGCTCTGTCCCCACTCACTCCAACCCCCTCTCCCATGGCTTGCTCTCTCTCCGGCCCCACTCGTGCTTTTTCACTGGGCTGGGGCAAGGGGTTGGGATGTAGGAGGGGGTGAGGTTATTGGTTGGGGGGTGTCGTCTCTGGGGTGGGGACGGGGATGAGGGGTTTGGTGTCCAGGAGTGGATTCCAGGCTGGGGCCAAGGGATTCAGACTGTGGGAGGAGGTTATGAGCTGGGGCACGGGGGCTGGGGCACAGCAGGGGGTTTGGGGTATGGGCTCTGTGTGGGAATTTGGGTGCAGGAGGGGACTGGGGCAGGGGGTTGGGGTAGGGTGACCAAATGTCCTGATTTTATAGGGACTGTCACAATTTTTGGGTCTTTTTCTTATATATGCTTCTATTACCCCCTCACCCCATCCTGATTTTTCACACTTGCTGTCTGATCATCCTAGGTTGGGGTGTGAGAGGGATTTTGGGGTGTGGGCTCTGGGCAGTGCTCACCTCAGGTGGCTCCCTGCAAGTGATGACATGTCCCTCAGCTCCTGGGCATGAGCACTGCCAGGCGGCTCTGTGCGCTGCATCCACCCGCAAGCACTGCCCTTGCAGCACCCATTGGCCACAGTTCTCGGCCAATGCGAGCTGCGGAGCTGGTTCTCAGGGCAGGGTGAGGGCAGCACACATAGCCCCCATGGCCGCCTCTACGCGTAGGAGCTGAAGGACAAGTCACAGCTTCCAGAGAGCCACGTGCAGCCAGGTAGGGAGCCTGCCAGTCCTGCGCCAACTGGACTTTTAATGGCCCAGTCAGTGGTGCTGACCGGAGCCTCATGGGTCCCTTTTTGACCGGCCATTCCGATCAAAAACTGGACATCTGGCAACTGGTCTATTACAGACTGATGTACAGTCCCATGATAACCCCACCACCAGTCAGCAAGGTCCAATTCTCACTGCATTTAAATAGAATGGCCAGGGCCAGTGCAACCTATTAGGCGACCTAGGTGGTCCCTTAGGGCACTAGGATTTGGGGGGCAGCATTTTCTTTGGTGGCAATCACGGAGGCTGGATCTTCGGCCACCCTGGTGGCTGCCAGATCTCCGGCCACCCTGGTGGCCGCCAGCATTTAGGTGGAGGGAGCTAGGGCAGGGGAACACAGTGAGGGCTGCCTGCAGCAAGTAAGGGGAGGTGGCACACAGGGGAACTCCCCGCCCCAGCTCACACGTGCTCCACCTTCTCCCAGAGCACACTGTCGCTGCTTCACTTCTCCCACCTCCCAGGCTTGCAGCACCTAAGCTGATTGGTGCCGCAAGCCTGGGAGGCGGGAGAAGTGAAGCAGCGACGGCGTGCTCAGGGAGGAGGCAAAACAGGCGTGAGCTTGGGCAAGGAGATGCCGCACGGCTCCCCGGGCCAGGCGGGGGAGCTGCCATGGGGGGCGCCTCAGGGCGGAGAGGGGTGGGGAGCTGCTGCGGGGGAGGTGCCTCAGGATGAGGAGGGTGGGGTACTGCCGCAGGGCTCGGAGAGGGGGTGAGCAGAGGTGAGCTGGGGTGAGACGCTGCCGCACAGCTCCCTGGGGGAGGGGGAAGCTACCGCAGGGGGGGTGCCTCAGGAAGGGGGAGGCAGGGAGCTGCCGCAGGGGATAGGGGAGGGCTCAAGGTGGAAGTTTTGCCTACAGTGCGAAACGTCCTTGCACCGGCCCTGATAATGGCGTAGCTCTTTCTGTATTGTGATATCTTGTGACCTGATGTTCAGTGGTAATAAGATAATCACACTATGTGTTGATCTTCTGTGAGCATTAAGAATTGGTGTCCCATGAGAACTTGCCCAAATTTTGTCCATGTCTCAAATGAAGCGAATTCAAACTCTTCTCATATTCTCTAAACATTATATACTAGATTGTGCCCAGCCAAACAGAGATCACAGGAAATCTCCTAGGGCCAGTTCTAGGCACAGACATGCAAGACAATCATCCTGGGCATCTCCTTTCAAGGGATGGCTTAGAGTTGTGCTGCTCTCAGCTGTTACTGTTCATTTTGGTTTTTTGCTCCACTGGTTGGCCAGTTATGAGTTTTTTCTGTTGTTGCTCAGCCACTCCCGGGACGGAGGGGACACCATGAACACTAGGGCTGCTATTGCATTTGGATGCATATTTTAGGGGGGTTTATATTTCAGAACCTCACCAATTTTTACCTCTTCCATAAAGAAAAGAATCTTTGAGCTGGTAAAGGAAAAAATGAAATGTTAAGTAAGCCTATTAATTTTAATGGCAGCACCTTAAAGAAAAAAAACATTATTACCAGAAGGAGATGTTTAAAGCATATCTCAAAATGAGCTGGTATATCTAGTATCCCATCCACACATTACTATTGAGCAACAGATCATTTGAGGTTTTTTAAATCTGATTTAAATATGAAACAAAAAAGTCATCAAAATTTGAAGAGTTCTGTTTTTAAGTGGATCTAATTTTAACTTTTAAAAAAGAATTTGAAGGAAAAATACTTAAAATCTTTTGACCAGCTCTAATTGATATTTACAAGACTATAATTTTATTAATAATTATAATCTAGAAATTAATGGAGTCTTCTGTCCACTCAAGCTATATAGTGAACAAAGGTTGGTAACAAGACTACAATTCAGTCAATGCTGCCTCACTCATTAGCACTTAATGATCTATGTGTTGGTCCTTATTCTGAAAATCACTTATACACATGCTTAACTTTAATAACATACTTAAGTCAATCACTGTTCAGTGAAGCTCTTGAGCATGCACTTAAGTTTCATTGCACATACTTTAGTGCTTTGCTGAATTGGGATCTTTGTATGTAAATGTTTAGCCCAAATTTGCAAAATCCATTGGTTTTGAATCCCTCGCTTTTTAGTTGCACAGTTGGGGCTCTCTTGGGTTAGATTTTCAGAAGTGCTGAGTACCCACTATTGACTATGATTGGAGATGTGGGTAGTCGGGCTTCTTTAAATCTGGTCTGAGGAGCCTAAAGTTGGACATCCAAAAAATCAGCGGCTGTTTTTTGGAAATGTCTGTCTTTGTAATTGTTGTTACCTTAAAGCATGAAGCACTCAAATCCAATTTTCATTCATCTTTTTCTTTTTTTTGCATTTCAGCTGAAAACAGTGATGAACTTTTATACCTTTACCCCCAATTAAAACACAAAACAAAAACACCACCAACACCACATGTAAGAAACAAAGGTGTGGCAAAAACCCTCCTCATTTCTTTGCTTATAATTTTCTTGTTTTCTCTTATGTTTGTTTGAACAGCACCCATCAGTGTTGGTGTCTTTTAGGACTAATATTAATTTGTATTGTGATAGCACCTAAGAGCCTCTGTCGTGGACCAGGGCCCCATTATGCTAATTGCACTAGGTGTTGTACAAATACAAAACAAAAAGATGGTCCCTGCCTCAAAGAACTTGCAGTCTAAGGTCAATGGAGACTATCATAACATAATTGTCTACCGCTAGTAGTGCCAATAATAATAATAATAATAAGTTATAGATCATATTACATGAGGCTACACCCAGACATTCAGGAGTTTTACTTATGAATTTATTATACTATGAATTAAAAATAATAATTTGAAAGCCAAATAATGTGATAGATAATTTTTTTTTTAAAAAGGCAGGACAGAAAAGGGTGGAGTCCCAACAAAATAAAGTCATCACAGAAAATGAAACTTATTAAAGATATAATTTCAGTTGAGTAGCGACACTGTTTTGACAAAATTTCTCACTGGACCAAGATATGCTATTATGAAGCTTCTCAATAACATTTAATGTTTACTACTTTTGTTTTCAAGCATGTGTGGATTCTAGATAGAGTCGTTATTAGATAAATGTCACCATCTCAGTTTTATAAACATACAGGGGATTACAAAGTACTGTGTTTTCCAACTTCCATTACACAGGATTCTTTTGTACTCCTCAAACAAAGAGGTGACAGCTCCATGAAAATATTTTACAGTATTCAATAGACAAAAATGTTATAGAGTTGAGTATAACTAGAAAAATGTATAATGCATTGAAGCAGTGTTCTAGGCATTTATATTAGACTTTTAATAGAAAAATTAAAAAGTAATGCTGCTTTGCATTGCAGTTATTGTACATAGACAGTATGTGTTTATTTCTGGCAGATGACGGGTAGTTTCCATAGCAGCAGCATCTGTACCACTGAGCAACATTAAAATTGAATTTTATTTGCTTGTATTTTAAAGATTAAAAGAGTAAAATGGGAAAAGTCAATATATTATAGGAATTGGTCCTTCAAAAACTGCTTTTTCCCTCTAGAATTTCTAAGCTGTGATGGAAGAAGCAATTCTTACAGTTAATCCCCAGTACTTTCACCTCAAAAGTGGCTTACTTGATAGGTATGGTAGATTTTTAAACAGTTTAAAACTCATAAAATTAAAAGTTGAAAAACCACCCCCATGTTCAAGCTGCATGATCTCCTCTATTTGCCAGCAATCCTTTTACTCACGGCCAAGTGGACGTAATTAAGATTTGTATTGGTTTTCTAGGACTTTTTTTTTACTTATTTCTATTTTTATAATGCATTTATTTGTATTACTGTAGCACCTACAAACCCTAATCATGGACCAGGACCCCACTGTGCTAGATGCTGTACAAACCCAGAACAATGCTCGTGTTACTTAAAGAAGGGAGGCTTTCTTTTGGTGCATGTTGGGTATGTGTGCTGAAGGGTGAGTGTTGCTGTGTGCGCACAAAACTGTGTATTTTATATTTAAATCTGTTCATTATATTGAGTTCTAAAGCATAATGGTGGAGAGGAATTTTTGTTTGGCTTTTGTTTTCAGTTTTGGCTTATGGAAGGGGGGTATTTTTTTTAAGTAATTGCCTTATAAGACTATTAAAGGTAAACCTAAAATGACTTCTGAAATTCCTTTCTGATGAAAGATCTATAGAGTTGTACAAAATAGATAGTCAGATTTTATGTATTTTAAAAAAAAAGGAGATTGGGAAATATTTCCTAAGGTATGTAGGGATTGTCTATTGAAAAGAAGCCAAATAGTGAGGAGGATCAGTATATTAGGAAATACCAACAAATGGCATGTCAGCTATTGAACACTTTTAGAACATATTTCATTTTCATGTGTATGTCAAAGGGGAACAATTTGAGAGGTAAATCCCAAATGGCAAGTATTATTTCAGAGAAGGAATAATGATAAAAGCTAGGATTTTCTATGGGAGTTGGACATCTTTATACTTTATACTCCTTTGAAAATCCCAGCCTTTAGTGACTTTTCTGCTTTTTTCAGCGAAATAGACCAACCGAGGATAATAGCCTTTAAAAACTTGCCTGATAATATTTACAGATGAAAGAATGTACCAATTCTCCTGCCATAATTGATGTATAAAGGGAGTTCCTGTTGTTTCTTTGTCCCAGCAAAACTGAATGAACAAATACTGGGAATGTCTGGAACAGGAAAACAAGTATTCCAGAAGAATCATATTTACTGCCTTTCCTTCCTGCCCCTGGGATTAAATTTTCACATTACTCCAGTTTTATTTTCTTGAGTATTATAGTAGCAATTTACTTTGTATAAGGCTATCCATTCTCACAGGGAGTTAAGATGCTCATTTAAAATTAAATAACAGCTGTACTTTTCTGGTCTATGATGCTATTTGCCATAATTTGATTCAATATGGTGGCTTTAAACACAGCTGTTATTTGATAGTCTTCAGTTGCATTGAGGTCTATGGATTGGATACAGTTAAGATGACATCATCAGTTTACAAAGATATGTTCCTCTGCATTTTAGTCCCCTTATTTTGTTATTCCCTATTCGTTGTGCAAATAGCCTCAAAACCAGAAGTAATAGCAGATTGAAAGGAAACATTCTTGATTGGTACTCTGTACCCACTTCCTTACAAGCCACTACTCATACTGCCTAAAGCACCCTCAATCCAATATCAAATTTGGATTGAGTCCTAATTTTAATAAAACCATCCATTCAACCCAGTCAAATACCTTCTCCACATCTAATAAGAGTAACACTTGTGGAACCCTGTTTAAACAGAACAAGTGAAGAACACTAGCTACCCTGCATATGTTGTTATAAAGTTACAGCCCTTCAATTAAATGTTTGACCCCTATTGATGTATTTGTGAGAGCAACTTTTCCAGTATTGTAGCTATTTATTTAACAACAGGCTATAATATGCATGTATGAGATCAGGAGGGAAGCGGCTTTTACAGGCTTTCAGGTAACTCTGTTGAAATTTATACAATACCTAATAGTGATAAGAAAATTCTACATAATATTTGCAGGATTTTTTTTTATTGGGAGCTTAATTGTAATTGTATTGAGTAATTTCCTATGAACTACATTTTCAAAAAATGTTAATATGCTATATGTTTTCAGATTCTTCTGGGGTTTCCCATAATGTAGATCAGGTAATATAGCAAGTATCAAAAGATATTTACATTTATTTTGCAAGTTGCAAAACACCTTGGAATCAAACGTTTTGTTCCCAACTGACTAGAACAGAGTATGGAAGTTAATGATGCAGAATCAAAACACAAATAAGAGATTTCAGAAAATAACATTTTTTTCTTTGTGTGTCCCATCACACAGAGGACCGTCAGCATGGATTTGTACCTTAAAATGTGGAAATTTTGTGTCAGATCCTGCACCAAGATCTGCTCAGCACAAGAAGGGAAGAGGTGCTATCAAGAAACCAGTTATGGCTCCCTAGTTCTCAAATTTGCAGAGCAAAGTTACACTGAGGATTCTTTCCCATTCCCTCTCCATTCCTCCCTGACACTGTGCCAGCATTTGTTGGAACAAGTGACATAGGAGCCAACTCCACCAGCTTCACGACACTGAAACATACCCCCCCGGAGGAATTCCCAGTCTGGCATCTATGGATTCCTGTGCTTTTTCCCTGCTTAAGATGCACACAGGAGCATAAGATGGGGCAGATTTGCAGATAATTTTCCTAATGAGTTTCTGTGAAATATGTAGTGATGTTTCAAGCTATTTCCTATATTTTTATAAAACAGATCAACTTTCTGGGCCTCGTTGTTCACTGCCTTGCAATTTGATCAGGTATTTACATATTGTCAAAATTAGTATGACATTGTACCGTTTTTATTTGATATCATGTAACACTTGCTTTGCAGAGTTAATAAAACACTATACAAAGTGTTAGGCAATGCAGAATCAGATCTTCTGTTTTATTAGAATTGAATAAGACGTGTACCAGCTATACTGTTACATAAGGCATTTGAATTTGACTCAAATTGCAGGACCTATTTGATTTACACTTTCTTGAATAATTATTGATACTGTTTCTCTAACATCTGTACTACATATTTTTGATCGGTCAAGAAATAATAGCTAATACTTCATCCTATTCTAATATTTTGTGTTCTTCAGTTCTGTAATTATATAGACTGTAATAAGACAATTTTTGCTAGCTTTTTGAATAAATCATGGCTTATATTTTTTCTATTTCTTTTTTTGCAAATAACTGTAATTCTTTTGGGGATATTTTTGAATTTGCTTTTGTGAATACCCATCAGTGAAGTAAGCCATAAAGAATAATTCTTTGCACTTATATGGTACATTTTATCTGAATAGCTAAGGCAGTGGCTTATTTCTGTTTTTTTTTAGCGTGTCAGTTTTCATTGATTTTTGCACTTTGTGCTTTGCATTAATGACCTTATGCTTCAGAAATTATTAAGATGGGGGGAAAAAGACTATGATGAAAAGGGAGATCAGATCCAGAGAATTGTTTATGGGATAATGTTAAAGGACAAATTTTCAATGAGGCCTTTGAAAATGCACATGTAAGATTAACAGGTATACTTATTTGCAGCTTATTTGGGATATGTGGAGAAAATGAGAAATTCTTGAGAGATTCCAGGATATAATGCAGCTCCACAACATTTTCCCCATACCAGCTTAAATAAATGGAACCTAAACATTTAGGCCCTGACTCAGTTCATCAAGTTCTCCTAATGTCTCTCTTTCATCTATCTTGCTGTCCTGCGAATTTCTGAATTCCTTTCTGAATTTGATGAAGTTTGGGAGAGTGCACATATTAGATGGGCATAGTGATAATTTGGGGAAGAAAAAAGGGATAGATGATTTATTTATGGGAAAACAATTGATGATTTATTGGGAGGAAAACAAAAGAGAATTGATACACTCATCAGGAAGAGACATTAGTCAGGTGAATTATGATGGAGGGAGCTGCATATAAAGGTGACCCATTGTGTGTGCAGGGGGCGGGGGAGGGATGAGTGATGCTTTGACTGAGTGAGGAGAGTTGAGGAGTGAATGTACAATGTAGCAGGGGGTAGGGAGCAAGAGAGCATGAGAACATAAGCCCATGCATGGAATCTCTCAACAATTGTATAGCTGTCCGATGTATTATTGAGTGTAAGAAAGAATCCATGTGTGTTTTTTCGGCTGTGCGTGTACACATCCCCATCTAGAGACAACCTCTCCTGACCGACATACACTTATATATCTGTGTGGATGTGTATGTGAGAAAGGGAGTGTATGTGAGAGAGCGGGAAAAAGGAATGAGCATGGGTGTATATGTATGTATATCTTTTCAGGGGTGTATGCACTCATGTTGATGGAGTATGTATGTTGGCTGCATATATATTGTGGATGTTAATATTTAGAGTAAGGGTGGCCTAACAGATTTTTGCCTGGGCTGATGAGTTTTCTTGACAATTTTGCAAGGCTAATATACACTTTTTTAAATTCCTAGTGTAAAAATGGAGGTGTTTTAATAGAAAATATTATTTTAAAGTATGTTATAATGACTCCATACATATACCCTTCTGTATTATCTTTATATTCCCCCCTTCCCCATATTAATACAACACTTCCTTTTGGCAAACCAGGTGTAATCTTTAGCTGGTAACTAGTTTGGTCATAAAACACCGACTCAGATTTTGTGAGTAATTAGCAAGTTGGGTAAATCAGCAGAGGCAGGTGTGGTATATTTTCAGTACCAGGGAAGAAAAGCAGTTAGCTGGTGTTTTAATCCTCAGTCATTTCCAGTAATTAACTATATAACATTCTGGCTGGCTAATGCAATTAACATTGTCCCCTCCTTCACCCAGTCTTTTTTTTTTTTCAGGGAAATAATTACTCCCCCTTTTTTGAACTGTTCATACAATTACATTATTATTAAGCCTTTTGGAGAACACTAATCAAAAATATATACAAATATATATCATATTAAAGGCAGAAATGGAAAACAATGTTTCCATTATTAAAGCAATTAATTATTGTGATTAATGTATTCCCTGCTCCCTAAGCCCAATTCTATCATGCAGAGCCAGTCCACTGACATATTGTGGAATTATAATGCATATCTAATTAAAGGTGACCTGAAAAGGAAGGGTGTTTAGCCTTCTATCTCAGGACTAAGAAACTGTTAATCAGAAAGTGCTTGCTTTCCACACACACCCTCCGTTTTTTTTTATTTTGTGCTAATTTCAAATCCTCTCCCTGCATCAGTGAGCAGATGAGATCTTCAGCCAGCTTTCATCTTTTAGAAAAATGAATAGTGCAGAAAGAACATTATCAAATGAGCTGTTGAAGGAGTCAGTGAATATGTCATTGAGTGTGACTGCTTCCAGAATGAATTTAGATTTATCTCTGTTATCTCCCCTCTCCCGACTCACTCTCCACACTCTGTTTGCACTCAGTCCACATGTCAAGCAGGATGGATCATAATGAATCATGAGGGACAGTTACTTGTAGTGTAGTGACAGGTCCAATTGTGATACAACTTGTTCTGGAATTAAGTTTGTTAACATTATAAATTGTCTCATTTGACCAGAAGTTTAAACACCTAGAATCTTTTATGCATGCAATTTCTTAAAGTATTTCATTTCCATTAGGCAGCTGCTACTTTGCAGTATTCCACATATAAAATTGTTTCATCACATCAATAGTTGCACAAAACAACTGTGACAACAGGAAAGCTGTGTTTTTTTCCCTCATCTTCGAAACAAGTATTATTCAAATCAACAACTTCCAGAAATTGCATAACAGAAGACTTTACTTATATCCCATCTTTAAGCACAACTCCAAATGTTTTTAGTGGTGAAGATTTTTGGTACAAACTGAAGAGTTTTCAGACTGTCCTCTTCTGTTTCTATTGAAGTAGCTTAGTGACTTAGCGGCATCCTAAGTAGCAAACTAATGAATATTTTAATTTTTTTTTCAAATCAGTTAGTTATAGTTTTTCTAGCTGGGGTGCAAAGCTGTTGTCATAATAAAGAAAATTTCCTTTGAGTGATTGCAAATAGTGTGATTCCATCGCAATGCTTTACCCAGTAGGAAAATAGGGAAGACTAATTTTTCTTAATACATCATGTAAGTGTATAATCATAAATCATGTGGAATCAATGCACTTTAGATACACACATTGTGTCCTGTAAATCCTCTTAAGTATTTGATTGGTCACCTGCGAGATCATACTTGTGGTAATAGTTGGTTGACTAATCCTGTTTAGCAAACATGTCTTATGAACATCCCAATATATATTTTACAGTTAATTTATCCAAAGTAAAATACTGGTCAACGTGTTTGATCAAGTCCTCCCATGGGAAAATGAGAGGAAGTTTTTTTCAAGTTCTCCTTTTGCAGATTTCTTCCCAGGTGTGCTAGGAAGGGTTGGCTGCTGCACGCGTTCTCTCTCTCTCTTTCACACACACACACACACACACACACACACACACACACACACACACACACACACACACACACACACACACACACTGAATGGTTTGGGATGTGCCTGAGAGATCATCATATTCCTTCTCCCTGTACAAGAACCAATATATGTGAGGGCAGGAATGTTTGGTTCCAGGTGGATGGTTGACTACGCCAGATGTAACCAAATAAAGCTGCTTGTTCTTTATTTTAGTATTGAGTCTTAATGCATAAATGCATCTGAAGAAGTGGGTTTTTTACCCACAGAAGCTTATGCCCAAATAAATCTGTTAGTCTTTAAGTTGCCCCTGACAACTTGTTGTTAATGCACAAACTATAGGCTCTCAGTAACACACAGTCAGACATGATGGTAATCAGCTAAAATACATACATTCAGCATTAGGACAGAATTTGGGATCACTTTCTCCAAAATCATAGAGCTCTACCACATGATCTAAAGGAGACTCTCCATAAGCTTTAGTGTTAAAGGTCTAATTCTCTTTGTGGGCAAAACACACTATGTATCACATGAATAAAAATAGGTCTGACATTCTGTCTGGCTGATGGCAGTAGAACATCTGCAGGCCTTATCTACATGAGCCTTAGGTGAATGTGCAAGCTAGTGCAGGGTAGAGTCACACCCCAACTTGCTGTGAACTAAATGTTGATGTAGACAAGCGTTAGCTAGCAAGCTCACCTCAAATAAATAAGTATGAATCTTTGGACTAAAAAGACAGAAACATCAGCAATACCTTGCAATACTTTTAATGTCCATGAATCAAGAGGTTAAGAATCTATAAAATATTGATTTGAGGTTAGGAAAAGCAGAGCATTAAGAGTATATCAGGAGGGCAATGACAAGATACTTTTCCCCTTTGTCTGTGAATGCTTAAATGGCATTATCTTTTTTGAGGAAATTTAGTAAACTAATATTACACATCATTCTCCACCATAAAGTCCTGAAACATCTGATTCATGCAACACCACTCCAGTGTAGTATGATGGATTGGTTGCAGTACCGCTCATGCTATGTAAAATACACATAACAAAAACCATGTGAAATTCACCTGTGTTCAAGTTCCATAATTAACACAGGCTACCTTCAACAAAAAAAGATACATTAAGTTTCATAAACCCATGGGTGTAGATTTGAGAGAGCTGAGTCCAATTTACATCAAAAGCACAAAAAAGTGTGTGTTTTCTCTTGGCTTCAATGTGAAACCAAGTTAAACTCAGCTATTTTGACTGAGTTTTCCTTTAAGTTTAATAGTTGAGCTCAGAAATGAAGGTATTTTGCAACATGAACGTTCCTGGTACATTACAGAACTAAATAACAATTTCTTGACTCACATGTGCATGCCATTTTTAAAGCAACATTAAAAATTATTTTTAAGATTTCCTCTAACACCAAAATATCTCTGACTGGCAGCAGCTAACCTTAGTCATTAAGAACAACCTACTCCTCTGTGGGTTTTTTGGATTTCTCTTCGTTTAGCTCAGCATAAGTGTTACGATTGCAAATTTGTTCTGAAACTCTGAGCAGCTGAATGTTTCATTTCTGTCTTGAGTCTGCCTTGAGACTATAGTCTTTTCTTCCATAGTTTTTTCTTCCATTGTTTACTGAAATACAAATTATTTGGGACCAGATTTTCTGAGTATAAATCTGGCAATCCTTACTTAGTTTTGAGCAGGTGAAAGTCCTATTAACCTCAACTAGACTTTTGAATGATTATCTACCTCAGGATTTCCCATCTCCTCATATAAGACCTTAAGTAAAATCTTTATTACAATTTTAATAGAAATAAATAAAGCCTGTAGGTAATAAACCATTACAAACACAGATAACTCACAGAACTACAGTAAAGCATTTTGAATGGATCAGGAGGCACTTAAATAAGAATTAGATGTTGTGTGTATGAGCCCTGGAGTCACCAGCAGTATTTTCATTTTATCAGACAGTGCTACAATTGATTGTTTTGAAGGTGTCTTAGCTTTATGGTACAAATGAGAAATTTATGCAAACATTTTTGCTTAAAATTAAGAGACACAGGATATGAAAATTTGATAATGAAAAATGGTACATTTTTGTCGCTTGTAAAATATCTGACTCGCATAATTATTGATATGACACAAAATAGATAATAAAGATATTTCCAAGGTAAGTTATATCCTTGTTCCAACATAAAATCTAATTTTGTTAAATGTTCCAGCATTTTATTGCAGAAAACAATGACACGATACTGTAGGTCAAATCCCAGAACAGAATTTTATGATTTGTCATATTCCTTATTGCATTATGTTGATGTATTTTCCAAATAATGGAGTTAAACAAAGAAAACACTATAACTGCACCCTGCATCTGAAATCCCTCCCCCAGGAAAACAAACAATAAAATCTTGTGGTACTACTACTACTAGAAATAAATCATTTTGGTCCAAATACTTATCCCCTTATATTGAATAATGCTTCATTTCACTAATGTTTCCATTGAAGTCAATGTTCACAGTGTAATGTTTTATTCAATATGAGTACGGGCATCAGACCAGTTGGGTTTGTCTGTTATCCCTACTTATGATAATAATTACCTCATTCATTGAGTATTTACCTTGAAATCAATGGGGAAGTGATACTAGCCAAGCACCTTTGACCCTGATTATGCAAAAACTTATGAATAAGCACGAGTAGTTCTTTTGAATACAATGTGACTTTTAATACTTAAAGTTAGGCATATGTGTAAGTCTTTGCAGGATCAGGACCTAAAGTGCTATTCAATGTGAGTAAGAGTTACAGAATCAGGCCCTTGGCAAGTAACAGAAAAACAATAGAGTGGATTCTGATTTCAGTTACATCAACATAAAATCCTAATAACTCCAAATAAATCAGCAGTTACTCTAGATTTATACCATCATAACTGGAAATCAAAATCTGGCCCATTGTTTTAGCGGAGATATATCCAGTCAATATCAGTTTATTGCAGAGAGGGAGTGAGAAAGGAAACGAGAGAGAAAACAAGGATTTCGTTAGCAATGAATTCTATAGTATAAAAGATAAAAAGGAATATCCAATTAACATACCACTATAATTGCTTGCAGACATTCTTTTTTATTTAAAGATGAAATAGCTAAGAGTTCTCATCAAAACTAGGGTCACAGCCTACATATTAAATGAAAGAAATTGATTGGGCTTTATTACACCCTGACTACTGCAAATGTGCCTCAATCACTGATTGCTATAAATTTATTCTTATAAACTACTAATTGCCCAAGTCATAATGGTAACAATGGTATAATGAAATTATCTTGATCAAGCTGATGTGCAAATTTTGCTTGACAACATGAGCAGTGTGAGAAAAAAGGAAAGAAGACATGCATACAAATACATAATGTTTCATTAAAATTAAAACCAGTGTTAAAACAACTGTTCTCTGAAGTATACAAAGTTCTGTATTAGAAGGGTTTCCTTTAGAAAAAATCATTTAAGACGACAGGCATTTACATTTATAATAAAATGATGTTGCATTTTTTATTTGTCTTGAAAATTAATGACTTACTTAATCACATTTGATCAAAGGAGATAAGTTGATGCAGTCATGTGTTTCTGATTGCATTAAGCCTGATCTGGAGTGGCATGATGGATATTTAATAGTCTTCCTGTCCCTCTGTATCGTGTCACAATTTTTTGATATGCATGGATACTGTAAAAAACCTCACAACACACAACTGTACTTTTAATGGCACAGGACACCACAAACAAAGTTTAGAAAAAAGAAATTACTATTGGAATTCATGTGGCTGAGCTTTCAGAAGAATGAAATCAACAATTAAAATATTTTTGTTTTTAAAAATAACAGACCTGGCTTTCTATGCAGTCTGAACGATTTTTATCTTCTAAATCATATTCTACTTTTAACAAAAAAGTTTCTGTGCATGCAATAATACTTTTATTACAGGTTTCCAAAGCATTAGGCAGAGGAGAGATATGTTTAAGGAAGATATTGGTGCACTGCTTGTCTGAAATATAGGAAGTTTCTGGAAGCTGGAATTTGGAGAGTCTACAGGATCTGAAGAGATGGTGCTATTTTATACAGCTAATACTTATTTCTATAATGCTGTCATCAGAACCATTTCAAGGTACAACTCCTATGAGACATTACTTTTGATGGTACAAATTGTAGCTCCAACTGTTTCAGAAGTATTCTCACTGGAATTTTTCTTGAATTTTCTTGTCTCACTCTTTCTTACAAAAAACAATGCCATGAAAATTGTGGTCTTCCTTTCATCACTACCTATTGCTTTATTCTCTTCTGAAGACCAAGGCTAGATTCTATGCTGCGGTATAATCACTTTACATTGCTCTACTGACACAAAGTGACCCTAATGCTGGTAGCCAGCCCTGTAAAAAATTTGCTATAGTGCATGGAATCCTCTCATGGCATAGAAAGGATGTAGTGGCTCCTCTGCCCAGTACTGGCACATAAGCCAGAGAACAGGAACAATGATCAGGGCTTAATAATGCTTATATTGACTGCTATATTGGCCCCTTGGGCCATTCACTGAAAACATAATTCATAGATTTCTTTAGGAAACTGGAATAGAGATAGACAGCAAAGATTTTCTAGGTCTTGAGATTCATCTGATTTGATCCGCCTCGACTAATATCAGAATATCTCTTGGGACAATGAACATGCCATTTTTAGTATCTGGCAAACTTTCACAGGTGTATACTCATAGGTGTTTCTCTACAATAGTTAAACTTGTGCGGACATCTAGGGTGAAATCCTGGCTCCATTGATATGATTGAAATCAATGGGAGTTTTGTCAATGTGGCCAGGATTTCACTTGTAATATTTAAGGACTGTAAATATCAGTAAAATTCTTTTGTTTGATACTCTCATAAAAATATGTATTGTATGTGGTAATTTGTGGGTTCACTGAATAATTGTTCAAAAAGTTGTATATCATCATCTAAAACAGTGATGCTTAGAATGATCTAAAATATTTATGCTTCAGGGAAGGAACCTTGTCTTTTTTTTAAACTGTTTGTACAGTGCCTTATATGCTGTCATTTAAGCAGGACCGGCGCTAGTGTTTTTAGCGCCCTAGGCGCACAGACATTTCGCCACCCCGCGCGGTCCTGCAGCTCCGGAGCAGCGGAGCAGTGGACCGTCTGCAGGAATGCCTGCGGCAGCTCCACTGGAGGCCCTGGACGAGGGGACCCTCCGCAGGCACGACTGCGGCAGGTCCACCGGAGCCGCCTACCGACCTCCCCGGCAAAATGCCACCCCCAATAATCCTGGCGCCCTAGGCGATTGCCTAGGCCTCCTAAATGGAAGCACCGGCCCTGCATTTAAGCTACAAAATACTTCAGTGGAGTAACCAGATGTCGATCAACTACTAGCTCCCCTCCCAGGTGAGTGAAAGGGTATATTGACTATAACAAACTGTACGCATATCCTCCAAGTATTCATAGTAGCAAGGCTGTAATGGTTCTTCTAAAAGAATTATATCCTATGGACCATTGCCTATATGGCAAGTATAGAGTAAACATATTTTTATGGGTTTTATAATTTGATTGCAAACTATTCTATAAATTTAATTATTCATTAGTCTGAAAATTATGGTGCTACTTTTACACACAGTAAGAATATAGAAGATGTAATCAAAGCTTTAAAAACAAGCAAACTTTATAAAATTAAACCCAAATTAAATGTTGTGGAATGAAAACAGAAGCAAAATGCACTTTCAGTTTTCCTCACTCACTTCTAGTAATTGTGCATTAACTTAACTTGATATCTTTTTTGTTGAGGTTACAAGTTTGATTGATAAAGGTAATAGAGTTACTGTAATATACTTAGACTTCTTTAAGACATTTGACTTGGTATCGCATGACATTTTGATGAAAAAAACTAGAACAATATAAGACTAACAGAGCACACATTCAATGGATTAAAAATTGGCTAATGGATAGGTCTCAAAATGTAATTGTAAACGGGGAATTGTCACTGAGCAATTGTGTTTCCAGTGGGACCCCACAGGGATCAGTTCTTAGCCTATGCTATTTAACACTTTTATCAATGACCTGGCAAAAAACTATTGAATAATCAATGGTAAATTTTGCAGATGACACACAAATTGGGAGAGAAAAGGAATTAACGAAGATGACAGGTCACTGATTCAGAGCAATCTGGATAGCTTTATAAACTTGGTGCAAGCAAACAACGTGCATTTTAATACAGCTAAATGTAAATGTATACACCTATGAACAAAGAATGTAGGCCAAATTTATAGGATGAGGGATTATCCTGGGAAGCAGTGACTCTGAAACGGATTTGAGGGTCATAGTGAATAGTCATCTGCATATAAGCTCCCAGTATGACACTGATGACAAAAGGGTTAAAGCAATCCTTGAATACATAAAAAGGGGAATCTTGAGTAGGACCAGAGACATAATTTTATCTCTATATTTGGCAATGGTGTGACTTCTGCTGGAATATTATGTCCAGTTCTGGTGCCAACAATTCAAGAAGGTTGTTAATAAATTGGAGAGGGTTCAGAGAAGAGCCATGAGAATGATTAAAGGATTGTAAAACATGCCTTAGGGTGATAGACTCAGAGCTCAGTCTGTTTAACATAACAAAGAGAAGGCTAAGGGGTTGCTTGGTTACAGTCTATAAGTGTCTCTCGTTAGATGCCCTGCTTTGAACTTTCTAAAACAAAATACTTCATATTTGGAGGTCAGATTTATACTCTTCTCCCCCACCCCATGATGTTCTCTTCCCTGTTCTGTTGAGACCCTCAATACATCCCTAGTTCCTGTCACCATGCTGTGGTCAGTCTATTCTACACTGGGGACTTGTCTACACTACAAAATTAAGTTGACTTTATCTAATTCGACCTCGAGCCTCTGAATTAATGAAGTCGATTGTGCGTGGCCACACCATGGTCATTGTCCTGATGGAGTGCATCCTCACTAGCAGTGCCTGCATCAGTTCACAAAGCAGTGCATTGTGGGTAGCTACACCAAAGTGCAACTGGCCACAGTGTGTTTTGGGAAGTTTGAGCAATGCCTCATAGGGCCAAAACATTGGAGAATGGGAACATTGCATTGGCATCCCATCATGCACTGTGTTCAATGGCAAACAATCCAGTTGTTTTCTCACTTTAAAACCACTATGCATATGCCATGCCCAGAAGCATGAAGCCTGCTCAGTTGTGTATTCTTGCTGTGAGCATTTCCAACACCTTGTGCCTTCTCCTGCAATATTTCCAGAGCCGAAGAAGAGTCTGCTGTGTGGAACATAGCGATGTCCTGCAAGCAGCCCTGCTGTAAGCCATTGGTAAAAACAATTCACAGTTGCTTCTGGCAGTCGCAGAGCAGCTGCACTCTGTTGAACTCCATTTCTGGTCCCGTGGAACAAGCACTGATGGGTAGGAGCGCATCGTTTTGCAGGTGTGGGATGACAAGCAGTAGCTGCAGAATTTTTGAATGCGTAAGGCCACCTTCCAGGAACTTTGTGCAGAGCTTTTCCCTGCCCTGCAGTTCAGCAACGCAAAAATGAGAGCTGCTTTGACAGTGGAGAAGTGAGTAGCGATCACTGTTTGGGAGCTTGCAATGCCAGACAGTTACTGGTCAGTGGGGAATCAATTTGGAGTAGGTAAATCAACTGTGGGAGCTGCTGTGCTCGAAGTGTGCAGGGCCATTAATCGACTTCTGCTACAAAAAGTAGTGAGTCTGAGAAATGTGTAGGACATAGTGGATGATTTTGCTGCAATGGAGTTTCCCAATTGCGCATATCCCCATCTTGGCACCAGACCACCTTGCCAAAGGGTACATAAACTGAAAGGGATACTTTTCAATGGTGTTGCAAACACTGGTGGATCATAGAGGGAATTTCACTGACATCAGTGTAGGATGGTTGGGAAGTGTTCATGAAGTGCGCATCTTTAGGAACTCAGGTCTGTTAAAAAAGCTGCAATCTGGAACTTTCTTTCCCGACCACAAAATGAACATTGATGATGTTGAGATGCCTATAGTTATCCTGTGGGACCCAGCCTACCCCTTGCTCCCATGGCTCATAAAGCCATACACCAGCTGTCTGGACAGCAGTATGGAACGGTTCAACTATAGGCTCAGCAAGTGCAGAATGGTGGTTTAAATGACCAAAGGCACATTCAAAGGGCGTTGGAGAAGTTCACAAACAAGGTTGGACCTTAGTGAATAAAATATCCCTATGGTTATAGTTGCCAGCTGTGTGCTCTATAGTATCTGTGGGGAAAAAAAAGGGGGCAAAATTTTACACAAGGATGGGCAGTTGAGACAGACGGCATGGCAGCCATTTTTGAGCAGCCAGACAGCAGGGCAATAAGATGAGCACAGCGAGGGGTGCTGTGTATCCATGAGGCTAAAGCTGTTTCAATAGTGAGTCACAGTTATGTGAGGTGCTTGTCTGAACTGTGCTTTCCCAAACTTTCACCTGTCTTGTATTACTGTCCCTGTAAAGCCAACCCCCCACCCAAGTCCACGGCTTCTACTCAATAAAGAACATTTATTTCTTGAATCCATTTACTTAACAAACATAAGTAAAGAGGGAGAACAGAAAAAATGGTATCCTTGGAGAAAAGAAGTTGTAAAGTTGGAACGGGAGAAACATTTTCAGTTGTATAACATAATACCACATTCCAGATCATCAAAGATCTGTAAATTGGCACCTTCTGTTTCTTGTACCCTCTCCATGAGTTAAGTGAAAGGGATAATGGACTTTTTGCCCACACCTGAGAGAATGTTTGGGGGAGGGTGATTCTCTGCCAGATGATGCTGGCTGGCTGGCTGTCCATTAGGGTCTGCAGTGGGACTCTACCCTCCTGCTTCTGTTCCTACAGTTCAACCAGACACCTCGACATGTTTGCTTGGTCCCTCATAATCTGAAGCATCTCCTCCTGTGCTGTACGCTCTTGCTCATTGTTTATTACACTAAGTGCAAGCCATAACATAATCAGAATCCGTAACCACTCACTGAGCCATTTAGCTGTTCCAGCCATGGTGTGACCGCATTGGTCATAGGTGACCACACTTTTAATGAAGTTTATGGCAGGCTCATGGCGGGAGCAGAGGTAGGTAGTTGAACAATGGCCCTTCCCCATAGCACCACAGGAAGCTGTTTACAAACAGGGCAGGGGGTGGGCCCAGTCCCCTATCAGCCACTTAAACTACTTGCTGACCCATGCCGAGCACAATAAAGGCACATTAGTAGCTGCATGGATTATTGATCTGGCATGTGGGGGGGAGGTCTACATGTCCTTTTTTTTTCTTGTAAGAACACTTTTAATGAGAACTTCCTCCGTTTCCCCTAGGCAACCTTATGTTATATCAGTCTCCTGGGTGTAACAGACACAGAAAGGAAGGAGATGCTTCAAGCATTTGGGTATAGACCCGGTCCTTATGCAGCTATGCTGTGTACAACAACAATGCTAGCAGAATTAATTCAGGATTTGAGTGTGAAAGCATCCTACTATGGTGGAAGAAATAAGACTGCCCTGCCCAGAAATCTTCTGCAAATGATTGCAGAGTACTTCCATGAAAGTTTCCTAGAGATATCCATGGAGGATTCCTGGGCTATCCCAGTCCACATAAACAGTATTTTCCAGGGGCCCCCCTCTGCATAGCTGGAGAGTCCTCTTGTAAGCAAAGAACCATGGTATCTCGCTTTTTCTTCGCAGCAAACGTGCAATACCACCAAATGTGTGTGTGCACTAAAGTTTAACTAGACTTTGACTGTAACTGTATACTCACCAGAGGTGCCTTCCCTGGCATCATGGCTGGCCATTGTGATGTCCTGTGACTCACAGGGCTTCAGGGTTTAAGATATTTCCTGGCTCTCTGGGAGAATGGATCCACCACTCACCTGTCTCCTATTCTTCTCCTCCTCCTCCTCTTCCTCATCCAGCATATTGTCCTCCCTGTTGTCCCTAGACTCTCAGACCTGTGAGGTGTCCCTGTTGCTTGTGGGGGTGCTGATAGGGTCATCCCCAAGAATCACATGCAGCTCGTTGTAGAACAGGCATGTGTGGGGTTCAGCACCAGAACAACTGTTCGCCTCCATTACCTTCTGGTACGCTTGGCCAAGTTCATTTGTTTTCAGATGGCACTGCTGTGTGTCCCTCGTGTAGCCCTTCTCCCCCATTCTACAAGTGATCTTTGCATAGATGTCAGCATTTCTTCTGCTGGATCGGAGCTCTGCCTTGACAGACTCTTCTCCCCACTTAGCGATGAGATCCACCACCTCCTGTGCAGACCAGGCTGGAACGCATCTGGGGCGTGTAGTCTCCATGATCAGCTGTGCTCAAGCTAGCACGTTCCGAATGCTGATCAAACAGGAAATGGGAAATCAAAAATTCTCAGGGCTTTACCAGAGGATGGGCTGTTTCCTGTGTATCTGGCTACAGTGCAGCAGAGTTGAGCATGATCGCCAGAGCGATCACAGATGAGCATTGTCGGACACCACCTGGAGGCCAATTAAATCAAATTATACAAAGCTGTGTCTGCACTACCTTGCAGTCGACCCATGAAAATTGAATTAAGCACTGTGCCTCTCACAGAGGTGGATTACAGAAGTTACATTAAAGGTGACTTAGGTTGGGGTAAAGGACCCGGCAGTGTTGACACATACATTAACAAGTCGACTTAGGCAGCTTCCTTTTGACCTACCTTTTTAGTGTAGACCAGGCCTTAGTCTTTTACCCATCCAGTCCTTTCAAGGATATTTGTAAAAACATCTTAAAGCATACTTATGCTAAACACAGACTTTGAGGCACTTGTATGAGAGCAGAAAGGGACTGTAGCCATTCTGCCACATTTGTAAACCCAGATATTGCAATTGGGACCAAATATGTTACAGTCTATTACTCACCACATAGTAAGGCCCATGTCAGTATGAGAGCAGTATGGGACATTCAAGGGGCCTGTCGAGATCTGCTGAAATACTAAAACCCATATATTTTCAGCTGACACCCATTTGGAAGCACAAAGATAGTTTAATAAGAATATAATTCAACCCTATCTAGAACACTGCCTATGATGTTGTCAATATTAATCTATCCTTCTTGGACTTCAGAGGGCAGAAGAGCGTGGGGCTGATTTTCATTTCAAAATGGACTGTTCTCATCACACTTTCTCCCTGCCCTGCCTGGCCCATCCATCCATTTACCTATCTCTATCTCTCTATCTATCATGAAATGACAATCTTAACTTATTTTAAACTCTCCAAAGGTATATTCTTAACTTTTAATGTTGGAAACGCTTCATGATGACTAGTACTTTGGCTTAATGTGCTATGACTTTTGACAGCTGCTGCTGTAAGAAAAGCAAAGGAGGACTGCATTAATGTCAGTTTCTGTCAGATTCTGGTTGCCAAACTCTCACAGCAATGATGACAGTGAAACAAAGTAGAGTGAGAAAAGGAGCCAAAGCTGTGATTTTTAAATAAGGAAGAGTGGACATTTTCATTGAAGTTTTATGCTGTCTGAAGTTGTTCATTCTGTTCTACATATAGACCTCATTGTGATAAGTGGTCTTCTCCTCTAGCCTTTTAAATATTTTCTCTATGGGGTTTCTACCTGTTCTTGGGATTCCCCGAAGAAATACAAATGCTGTAAAACATTGGGTTGTTCAGATTATATTAATAGTAGAACATATGTAATTGTGGCACGTACTGTGGATGGGAAGATAATCTCTAATGTCTGAACTCAGGTACATTGAAAGCATTACAGCTGCAAGCTGATAGAAGGAGAGGCAATGAAATTATGAACTAACTCACTTTTCAAGCCAAAATTAAAGAAAGGGATAGATGTCAAAGTAAATAAATTATCCCCTCAGGAAGCTCAATTTATTGTTCTCTCTCACATGAAATTATATATATTCATTTATCCAAAGAATGTTTCAAGTCTTAATGGATACACTGAACAGAAAGGTTGTATACTTATTTCAGATTATAGGCAAGTCTGCAGCAAGTTATTTACTATTAAACTAGGAAATTTGCTGCAGACACCATTTAAAAACAGGATATTTACCATTCCTAGTTTCATTATTGCAATATTTCTGGTATATCCCATTCTAAGCAGTAGGAATGCTACAGCAAAGGTAAATGCCATTTTGCAATGGTCCATACTTCTAATCAGTATGGACCTGTTCAAAATACAGTAGTGTCTACACAGGGAATAGATGATTTGCCTAGCAAGTCAGTGGTAGAGCTAGAGAGAGAACAAAGATTTTCTTAGTCCACTGCTTTAATTACTTTCACACCTGTGATACATCATTAGCTCAATACTGATTTGGAGGGAAAAGAATGCAGCTACCTATGCATTGTTTTCAGGACTTACACTTGTACAATATCAGATTAAGCCCACAACAGCGTTTGGCTTTTTACCTGATTGTCTTTTAAAATCTAGATGTACCAGTCAGATATGTCCAGCTCTGTGCTTAGCTGACACAAGCCACGTGCTCTGACAACCACAGCAAGGGATGTTGTGATCATTGTCAGAGACGTGTTGTTATGTTTCAACCATAGGCGTGTGCAGTACATTTAATTAGTGTGTGCACCCAGGGAATTTTTTTGAATTTATTTTTAAAGACTAATATTTATTGAATACTCAGTCATAAAGGACATTATTTTTATTCATCAAAAAAACTAAAGAAACTAAAATTTAACTAAACTTAATTTTTTTTAAATTAACAACTAAACTTTACTTAAAAATACAAACTTAAAAAAGAGACACAAAAAAACAAATATTTGCTCTAGTGATAATTAGGCGTATACAAAAATACAGTCAATTTTCATGATCTTTATCTTTAACCAGATAATGAGCTAATCCAAATTGACAAAAACAGATTAAGGTTTCTTCATCTTCCTGTCCTAGAGAATGAGACATTGCTCACCAGCTGTGATGGACTTAAATTCCTCAATTACATCATTGTAATTAACTGACGAAGCCAATTCTTGTTCAATGTACAAAATTATGAGTGAGTCGAGGTGCTGTTGGGACATTGTACTTCTTAGGTCTGGTCTACAGTGGGGGGAGAGGGGGTGGTCAATGTAAGATACGCAATTTAAGCTATGAGAATCGTGTAGCTGAAGTCGACATATCTTATTTTGACTTACCTCCCATCCTCATGGCGTGGGATCAATGGCTGCTGCTCCCCCGTCGACTGTGCTACCGCTGCTCACCCTGGTGGAGTTCTGAAGTCAATGGGAGCACGTTCAGGGATCGATATTCGCATCTAGACAAGACGCGATATATCGATTCCCGATAGATCAGTCACCACCCGCTGATTCAGCAGGTAGTCTGGATGTACCCTTAGTTGGTTTTTTACATGTGCTAGTTTTGAAAAGGCTCTTTCACATGAACAGCTTGTAACAGGTAAGACTGCAAAGCATTGCATAGATTTGTAAAAGGCCTGGAAAATGGAAGACCGATCTGATTCCTTTAGCCAATCAAGCCATTCTCTGGTGGTGTTCGTAGTGCTAACTTTAGGAACAGATGCATCATAACCTCAAAGCAATCCAACTTCAGCTTCCAACTCATCCGAGGACACTTTAAATTTGTTGGCAATGATTCTCATATCATCTCTGCCAATGTCTAAGCTCAGCAGTTTTCCCATTGCAGTCACAATTTTACAAGTCTTCTGTTCAAATTGCTGGTCAATGCCAGTAATCATTGAGTCTAGGAGTAGGTAAAATGAAGTTATTATCTCCTGCTCCTCTTTTGTATCAAGGTGATGCTGGGACTTAAACATGTCATCAATATGAGTGGACGTTTTTGTTTTCTTAACTGGGGGAATCGATATATCATTCTCTACACACATTTTCACGCTGTCGTGTCTATTCTGGGCCACTTCTCATCAAAGCCAAAAAGTTACACAAGCTTTTCACGCCTGTCATTGCAGTAAGTAAGTTGAGATCTGGAGCTTGAAAACCTTACTCACTTTTACCACCGTCTGGAGAATAGGGTGCATCATGTGAAGGGCAAAGATGAACTTGAATGAATTTAGTTCATGGATAAGGCCCCTGGCTTTTATTTTAGCATCAGCAAGGTGAGTTGTTTTCATAAACTCTTGTAAAGCTTTTAAAATGATGGAGTAGTTTTGTTTTACAGCAGCCACTGCTTCTGCTCTGCATGCCCATCTTGTGTTTGACAGTGACTTCAAAGTCTTCAACTGGGATCCTACTTCTTGTGAAATCTTCTCCATTACTGCATGTCGCACAGGAATCTCCTCCATAAAGGCATAAAGAGTGTGAATAACACCCAAAAATCAAAGACAGTTCTCTTTGACTTGAAGTGCATGCATCTACTAGGATGAGTTTCAAACAATGTGCATAGCAGTGTGCATAGAGTATTTCTATGTTTCTTTCTTTACATTTCATTTGAACTTTCACAGTACATCCAGACATGGGAGATGCACCATCAAACAGACCGACATCACTGATGGCCAGTCAATTTTAAGAATGTCGAGGATGTCATTTAGCTGGTCAAAAATAGACTGAGCATCAACTGTTAATAGTCTCTGAACAGAAACAAAATGTTCAACTGGAAGATGTTTTTCATTGTTAAAATCCCGAACCACAAGGGACATCTGTTCATGGTGTCCACAGTCAGTAGTGTTGTCAGCAATTCTTGAGACCATTTTTCCATTTAGCGAAGACACAATCTTTTGTTGCACAACGTTGTGCGAGGCCACAATTAAATAATTTTGGATGTGATTACTCCGATAGGTAGCGTTTCAAGGAGATTGTTGCACATGCTTTGCCATTACAGGATCATATTTTTGGAGCATATTGACAAGATTTAGAAATAAACCTTTCTCAAAATTGTCAGCTTTTTCATTGTGACCCCTGAATGGTCTGACACCTTTAGCCAAACACAGAACAATGTCAATCAGTGGCTCCATTACACTTCGGTTATGGCACTGTTCTTCTTCTTGTTTAGACAGATAAGCCGGCTTGCCCTCATCCAACAATACATCAATAGGTTTCCCTTCATTAAAACTTGACCATGAAGAACAGCTCAACACATGAGATTTTGACGGTTGGTGGTTTATTAAAAATTTGTTAGCCCTATGTTAGTTTCCAAATCCCTTATCAATAAATGCTGGATCAGTGTGACCTTTGTTTGCTGCATCATTAGAGGAGAAGAAATGGCAGTAAAAGCAAAATGCTGCCTCCTTTGATGGGCTGTATTCTAACCACCTATACTTTTCATACCAATTGGACTGAAAACTTCTTGGTTTATTCCCTATTTTACTTCTAGGAAACATGCTCAATCTAGGCTGATAAGGACCTCTAAATAATCGAGACTGGCGTTCTAATCTATTTTTTGGAATATCACAAACCGGATCATCAGATGGAATGTTTGATGGCTTTGAATAGGAACTACACTGACCTGAACTAAGAGACAAAGTCTGTTTCTGTTGGTCATAACTCAGTTTATTGCATGCACTGGAACTGAGGTGTCCGAGGTATTTGTACTACTATCAGCACATTCATTAGTTCAGTTTGTCTGCTCCTTTTCTTATCTTAACAACGAACTGATCCATATTTTAAAATTAAAAGGGAGTATCATACAATTGAATTAAAACTTAAAGCCACAGGCTTGTTATGCTATTTCAGTAGAGTACACATGACAAAGATTACAAACACTGTAGACACTGCACTGTCTGATGCAGCCACTTACATAAGTCAAAGAATTTTCTAGAATAGTAGTTGGACGGGGAGGGGAGGACCAATGGTAATGTGGCACCACAGTAGTGAGGATGCATGCTGCAAGCAAACGTGGTCTTTCCATACATTTCTACAACATCTATATTATGCAATTTGGCGCTTATTGCATAATACAACAGTCCATACTTTGAAAGAGTATATCATGCGATTAAATTAAAACACAAAGCCACTTTTTTTGAGACATTAGGGTGCGCCTGGGCACACCTGGCACACTTCGTACACATGCCTATGATTTCAACTTCCAAAACCAAAGGGATGTCTTAAAATTTATATCAACTACAATTTTTATATGTTCAGGGAAGGGCAATGATTTTCTCAGTCTTTGCATAGGGAAGATAACAGAAAGAGTTGCTGGAAGTTTGGTTAGCTTTGAACCTGAGAAATCTGCATGCAAAAAGAGGAGGTGTTTTCTTTCTTGCTCTGCTGCGTGTAGCAGTGAAATAACACCAAGTGTGCAAACAGAACTACGTTCTTTCTGGGGATAGTGAATCTTCCCTTTTTAAAAAATTAAAGGCAATAAATTAAAAAATAATAATAAAATGAAATGCATTTTACAGACAGTATAGTTAGCCAGTTGAACTCATTGACATGATAAATCATTGAGGCATGCAGGAAGGGATTAGACATTTATATGCATAATAGGAACATCCACAAATATATTCAATAGGAACAGAGTATAAATATATATTAGAGATATAAAACCTCACGCTTTCAGGCATAAGCCAGTTACTAAATGACCAAAGATAAGAAAAAACTTCTACTATGGACAAGTTATTCCAAAAGAGTTCCTTATTTTTTTGCACCTTCCTCAAAGCATCTGATGCTGGCCACTGGCGGAAACAGGATACTGGGCTGTATGGACTACTGCTCTGATCCAGTATGACCATTCCCAGCTCACATGAAACCAAATTATAGTGAATTATTGACAGTTCGATGTAGTTTACTCAGGCTACATTCAAAAATAAAGTGATTTATATTTTAAAAAGCATTTTATACACTTGGAATTATTTTCAGTAATATGGAATGTGGGCCATATTCTGGTTTGGGTCACGTGTGGCTCCGGCTGAGCTCTGTTAAACCTTGCACATGATATCTAAAGCTATGAGATGGCCCTGTTTTTGTTTGTTTGTTTGTATGTTTTTTAAGGATCCTTTGACTGTTGTAAAAGATGAGAATTCAGGGTAATTCTTTTTGAATATTTATTACTTTTGATGATATTGGTTACAAGAGGGAGCTTCCCTGTAGTGAGAAAAGCGTGCGTGTGATGGTTTGATTTTGTTTCATTTAACTGAGTTTCCTTTAAAAAACACTATTAATTTTAAATTACAGCCCACATTTCCCTCCTCATACAACTCAGAAAAAAGTATTCAGACTGGGCTCAGAGACTGCAAACCCAAAGTTTAATTTTAAAGGTTTAAAAAGATACAGAATGCACAGAATTCCCTGAGTAGTATCCTTGTGCAAATCATTGTTAAAATGCACCATGGACAATGTCTTTTAGAAAGTAATGATATGCCTTGTAATTTGTTGTTTAAGCTGAGGTGGTGGTGCTTAGAGGTGTATACATAAACTGAGAGTGAGAGCCTTTCTGTAGGGTAAGGCAATCTACCTGCAATCTCTACTCTTGCCCCCAATCCAATTTTCAAAATGAGGATTCTGGAAACATCAGTTAGGGTTGCAGAGCCCAAGAAACACTCTTCTCTTGCCGGGGAAATTTTTGTTGTGCACCCATGGCAATCAACTGTCTGAAGTGAGTTTTAAAGTCTTGGACTGACTCTATCTTAGTGTACGTGTTAGAGTGGAGTCAAAAGCGTACAATAAAAGAAAAGTTGCAATTTTTTTTAGAAGTTCCTTGTAGATCAGAAAAGTAGGGGATGAGCTTGTGATTTAGGCACAGACCAGGCAGCCAAGGGACCTGGGTTCTAATCTTGCCTCCGCCACAACATTCCTGTATGACCTTGAGCAAATCAGGTCTGCATCACAGAAGTATCAGGAGGCTTTATTGTTTGTTAAATGCTTAAGATACTCCATTGGAAGGTGTTCTAAAAGTGCAAAGGCTGCCATACCTATTGCTTCAGAAGTCATTATTTTTGAGGGATGCATTGTCAACTGTCAGGACACTGCTCTCTTGTGTAAAATAGGCACATATTGTCCTAAACTAGGCGCATGCTGAAAGGTCGCCTTGTAATTAACTCTTCGACACAATTCATTGACATTAGGAAGGTATTCTTCAATTGTTTTGTGATGCAGAACAAATGCCTCATTAATCAGAAACATATCAGCCTGAGAACGAATACTAATAAAATCCCAGAGAGTAATGTGGGGACACAACTTATTATGTGCATCCATTCTTCATGTAAGTGCACAGTAGAAGTAGATAGACCTTTACAAGCATATGAAGAATGTAAAAAAAGCGAAACAAAACCTACTTAACAAATAAATCCACCCCCAAAACAAAATTAAAATCTGAAAGAAACAAAGATTGGCAGCAGAAAGATAGGGATGAGATGAAAAAACTATCTATAAAGGCACAAAACGGATGGAAAAGTGATTATTTTATTAAACATATACTTTCCGTTTCCATCATTGTGCACCTTGGTTTCTTCCTATAGAGGAAGAAATTTAGAAAAACAGTCCACACAAATTGAATGGCGTAAATACTTAAATCTCTGCTGATTTTATTGGAAATGTATCCACTGTGACAGGGTCAGGCCATATGGCTACGGGAGAGTGTTAGAAGGCAGATATATTAGTCCCAGATTAAGTAGATCCCTTTTCCCTGAGTAAGGTAACAGGGGCAGTTCCAGAACAAGCAGGAACTTGCTGGAACCAATTAAAGCAGGCTATTTAGGACACCTGGAGCCAATTAAGAAGAAACTGCTAGAATCAATTAGGACAGGCTGTCTAATCAGGGCACCTGAGTTAAAAATGACCTCACTTCAGTTTGTAGCATGCATGCGAGGAGCTGGGAGCAAGAGGCACTAGGAGCTGAGAGTGAGAAAGCATATTGCTGGAGGACTGAGGACTACAAGCATTATCAGACAGCAGGAGAAAGGTACTGTGGTGAGGATAAAGAAGGTGTTGGGAAGAGGCCATGGGGAAGTAGCCCAGGGAGTTGTAGCTGTTGCGCAGCTGTACTGTACCAGGAGGCACTCTAGACAGCTGCAGTCCACAGGGTCCTGGGCTGGAACCCAGAATAGAGGGCAGGCCTGGGTTCCCCCCAGACCTCCCAACTCCTGATCAGACACAGGAGGAATTGACCTGGACTGTGGGTTCTATCAAAGGAGAAGGTCTCTGGGCTGTTTGCTGACCCACATGGTGAATCTCTAAGGTGAACAAATCCACTAAAAAGCACAGGACCCACCAAGATAGAGGAGAAACTTTATCACACCACTCACTAATTTTCAACCTGGCCCACAGTCTTCTCCATTTGTTCTGATATCACACCTTCCATGTTGGTAGCTGGGAAAGAGGAGAAAAGACTGAGTTGTAGACAGCTCTTTACTTCCTCATTTTAATTAAGTGGGCTTTGAGAAACAATTTGAAAAAGTCAGTGTTTTGATTAGAGAAGTTACTCTGCATTTATATGGGAAAGAGAGCATAGAAATAAAAAGTAGTATCTCTGTAACTCTTTGGAATAGGTAATACAACCAAATAATGGCACAATTAAAAAGATATAAAGTTTTTTTAAAAATGAGTACATACATTCATCTCTCCACAGTCTTGAGTTAGTTATGGAAAGCTCTACTGTGGTTAGGATCATAAAACTACTGAAAACGCATGTATGTTTAAGTAAAATTAGTAAAGGTGATCAAAAATAATGCGTCTCAGTGTATGCCTTTAATGTGTGCAGGTGCTTCTGTGGAGAATACCCTATGCATGCTCACACTAGGGAGAATTGCTGGTGTGTAAAATTCCCCTCTCAGCTGTTCAGGGGAGAGACTTTGACACCAAATGCTCAAACTTTCAGCTAGGCTACAGGGTAGTTTGATGTGTGTAGTGAGAGGAGCTCCTTCAGTCTCTCCTGTTGAAGCCATTCCACTGTGGATGAATAATGAAAGAAGCATTAGATGCACACCTGAGAGTGAGAGAGGGGGACTTGACCTGCAAGGGCTCTTACATACCAGGTGAGTACCCTAACCACTGGGCTATGGGTTGTAAGGGACATCTGCCTCTTCCCCAGGCTGATCTAGTAAGTGTAGTCAGAGCTTGCCTACCAGATCTGGCCCTGCAGGTGAGTTAGATGGCGGAATGCCTATCTATCCTCAGTTCATGCATCACACTAGGTGTCAGGATGCCTTGAGTGGGGCCCCAGTGCACACGTGCAGAGGCAGATATATAGGTGCCTGGGGAACTTTTACTGCAAAAATGTAGGTGCCAAGCAAGTTTAGATATCCACAGGCTTCAGCAGCCTGTGGGAGGGTTGTGAATCTCAGTAGGGTCTAATTCTAGCATTTAGGTGCTTAAAGCGGTAGCTAATCACCTAAACCTTTTTATGTATCTAGCCCATAATCCCTATGAAAGGTTGATTAACATGTTTTTCATAGAGATTAAGGTTCTGTCAACTACCTCCCAGCATCATGAGTTTGCATATAAGTCAGTAAGTGTGCTAGCATTTAGAATGCTTGTTCTGTTTAGAAAGATTTCTATCAGCTTGAGAGAGGTTCTCTGTATTTAAAACAGGGAATACCGTTGCTACTGGTAACATCTTTCAAAATGGATGAAATTTTCTAGTGTCACCGTCATACTTTTGTGAAGTGTTTAGTTCGAGTGCACCTCTTTTTTGACATATGGGGTTAATTTTTTTTGGAAATACATTTACATCATTGAATGTGTATTAATGGTAAACCTGGATATTGTAAAAAAAAAAAAGTCGATTTATGGAGCAGTCCATTGGAAATCCTAATTTCTTATAACTCCAGCTAATTATCAGTGTGCTTCAGTGCAGAGAGCACTACACTGGGGCTGTGGGTTTCGGCTCTGTCACCTTCGACAAGTCACTTTACCACTTTGTGCTTCAGTTTCTCCATCTGTAAAATGAAGACCATATTTTCCTTCCTTAAGGATTCCTGAGATCTATGGATGGGAAATGCTATGTCGGAGGAAGTATTATTATTTTATTTATTAAAAATGAAATCCTTTATAAGGCAGTATTCACTCGGGCACCAGTACAAAGCAATAAGACCAGTGGTCATTAATGAATATGGCCCAGATCACTACAAATCACATTACTTTAATTTTTGAGTTGTTACTGTGATAGCCTGATGATAATTTTCTGTATATGTTCCTCTTGAAGTCTATCACCATTAAATAAACCGGTCATTCATGTATCTTGAAGTCTATCACCATTAAATAAACCGGTCATTCATGTATCTGAACTAACATTGCCAGGAACTTTATTTCCTTCACCATACTCCCTACCGTTTCAAGGAGCAGAATGAAATTACTGTTACTACCATCATCTTTACATTTTCTCTTGCAAAAGCAGTAGCAGAAACAACTTACATAGATTTGTGTGTGCACACACGCGTACGTTCACCACCTGCTTCAACAATGTAAATGTTCCATTTGATATTTCTTGTCACTTGAGTTTAAAGGATTTAGAAAACAAAATATTGGATGCAGCTGCTGGCTGTTGGTCAGTGTTTTTGTTTTAAAAAAAAAACCCTTAAATTTATATTAAAAAAATCTATTTGACTTGGAAGAAAATATATTATAAAGAAAGTGCCAATGGATTTCTCTGCAAATCTTCTGCGTAATGTATAGGCCAACTCCTGCATAATAATAATTGGTTGGAAGTAGAGCCAAGCCAAACTCCTAGGGTTTGGATTAGTTTATGAAAAAAAATCACTCTTAAACTAAAAAAAAAAGTTGCTGAAATTTAATAAATTATTTTTTAAAAAAAAGAGTCACCTAGAGGGGATTTTTTTTTCAGTCTTCAAAGTCTGTTTTAGATAGAACTGTGTTACATTCATATTCAGCCTCAAACACCCACTTGAAATGAGCCTACTGATCAAGATTTAAAGTGTGAGTAAACATGATTCAATGCTTGCAAAATTGGTTGTTCACTCTAGAAATACAGTAAACCTTCTTCCAATCTAACTGGCTTCCATTATTTTTTCTCCTCCTTTTCTAAACAAATAAAAAAAGCAAGAGATGTAAGAAAGCAAGAGTCTTAGGGATAGTTGTGATGTCTCTGGAAGGGTCATGTGTGGCGCTGAGGAAGGGCTAGTTGTAGGAGATGCCCCAAGGATGTTGAAGGAGCTCCTAGGAAGTTCAGGTTTTTAAACTGTAGTATCAAAATGAACGTGCAGTGGTTGATTCAAGAAAAGTGCAGTGTTCAGGTCTAAACAAGCAGAATTTGCGCAGGCCTCTTTTTAGAGCAGCTGATTCAGTTTAAACACTTTGACTAAATGCTTATATAACACCATCTTATAGGCTGGGTGATATATACTGAGATATCACATGAATGTTGTGTCTTCAGTTCTGTGTCACTGCTTCCCTGCGGTGGCATGAGGAGTGGATTTAGCCACCCGAGGGAAACTGTTCCCTTCCTAATCACCAGCTGATTTGGATGCATTAGTTTTAGGAGCAGGTGATTTGTATGTAAGAAGTTGTGGGTACTGAAGAAAAAAGTAGGTAAAACAAGGGGGGCTGTGAGAGTCTCACTCCTGCTGTTCTCATGTAGCTGTTTGGCAGGGAAGTTATCCAAAAACCCTCTGATGAAAGACGCAGGATGTCCAACATTCAGTTCAGAGGATTCCAGTCTTGTGAAGCCCCAATCCACAAGACAGAAAACAATGTGATATTCTTTCCAGCAAGTAGCATCTGAAGTAGGTGGATTAGAGGGAGCTAAGGAATTTTATAGCAGTTATTCCAGAGAGAAAAAATAGAGAACAGCAGCAAAAGAGAATAACAATTATCTAGAGATAAAAAGAGAAGTAGATAAAAAAAGATGCAGAGCAGAGAAGTTGGAAAGTAGTTTTTGCCACATTTTGAGAGAATTCAAAGGAAATAGGGAGAAATGAATAAAAAGAGAACATAGGACCCCTGAATGATATAACAAAAGCTACTTAAAATAGATCTGCAAAAAAAGAACAAAACTTAGGATGTGGTGATTTTATCAGTATATGCTATATCATATAATAAGAAACAAGGTGTCCATGTCATATGGTGGGCATCTTTTAGCACCATCACATTGTCATCTTTAGTAGTTCCAAAAGCGTCACCCTTTGTGACATATCTAAGCTTCAAGATAACTTATATTCAACAAATCAACACACATTTTTAAAATCAGAGACTGCAACTATGTTTTAGGAAATGGGTCTCCATTTGTGTGGTAGACTTAAGAAAAAGTTTGCAAATGTAAGCTCCAAAAATCTTCATGGGTTACTACTGCTCCCAAACTAATGTTTTCCAAGGGGAACTTCCATTGCATTCTGCGTCCTACATATTCATTGCATTGTGGTGAGAACTTTGCAAGCAGCCAGTTTTATTCTTTATACTTCACTCTTTCTCCCTCCACCCCCTTCATCTCTCTCTCTCTCTCTCTCTCTCTCAGCATTGACTATGGCCACCATGTGCTTCAATACTTTCAACACTCAATAAATTAGAGACAATAAAATGCTATGGAGAAAGCTTTTTTCCACCCATCCATTTGCCATTTTGTGTCCTTCACTGCCCTCATGTTCCTTTCTTTGCTTGCTTCTGTGCAGATTTTTCTGTCCGTGGTTTTTATTTCTATTTTTCAGCCTTTGACTCTTTAGTGTACAAATCTCACTAAGCTAAACCTCAGTAGGGCTGACTCTGCATTGTGTCATTTGTCAATTTTATTGATTGTTCTCTGACCAACAATACTGAAGACAGACTTGCCAAGTCAGCAACACAGCAATTGGCCTTTTCAGGATTATATATTAAGAACCTCCAAATTAGAAGCAAGATGCTTTCTGACTTCTCTGCTAAGGGATTTTCAAATAAATAAAAAAAACTATGCTCAACCCACTTTCTTCATTCAACTGCAATTTTTTTCTATTAATTCCTGCTCATTTTTCCTTAAAATAACTCTCTAGTGGAAAAGCAAATTGAGCTTTACATGTTTAAATAATTTTACATTTTATTCTCTTTCCTGTTAGAACTCTTCAGCCACATAAATCAAACAAGAAGAGCTCCACTTATATCCCTGCTCTAGTTTTCAGAGAGAGGTATGATAGTGTGTTTGCAAGCCAGGAGGGCAAATGGTTGTTGTAAGGTGGGGGCTGAAAGGAGTTTCCACACAAAGTAATAATTATGTTACTGACTAAGGATACATTTTTTAATGCATCCCAATTAAACTTTATAGCAAAGCATCCCGAAATGGTGAATCTTTTAGGGCTGCTGAATTCTGAGACCCAAAGTCTTTCCTAAATGAATGTGTGCTTGGTACCTTCATGGGGCTTGGGAGGAGGGATCTTTCCCCCTTCATCCTCAGGTAATGATATAGCCCTGTAGCTGCTTCATGAAAGTTATTTCAGCCATTGGCCCCAAAATACCTCCCTCCCAGAGGGAAGAGCCAAGGATCTGCATCTGGAAAATCCTATGACCCTGGCCCACACTCACCTCCTGAATATTACTGCATTGAGAGTCCTTGGCTCAATGGAGATCAATGGCTTAGAGATAGTACACAGACCCAGTGCATGCCCACCCCCAAAACTTCAGCCTTTTCCCATTGCAGTGGGGTACTACATCAGTTCTGTGCATAGGGGGACCTGGACAGCCAAGGAGGTGGGACTTAAGGCCCCAACTCTATAAACACTTATATATGTGCTTAATCTTAAGCACATGTGTGGTGGCACTGGAGGCAGTGGGACTAGTTTTGTGCTTGAATTTAAGAACATACAACAGATTGAAGGATCAGGGCCTAAACTGTCTTCACAGAGAATAATAATAGAAATATCCTTCAAGTTGAATATTTCAATTCTTACTAAATATCATGGGTAAACATGCCAAAGAAGTCTCCAAGAAAGACCCACAATATTCAGAAATGCAATTAGTTGTTTGCAAGGGATTTACCTATACTGAACCAGACTCTCAGAAACACAGTTCTGTAGATCTCTAATAATATATCTGCAATATTTGCATTCAAAGGCTACAGTTATGGGTGGGTGGCCAACTGACAGGCATAGTGAAGTTGGTGGTCATAGTCCAAGATTTGCATGTAGGCAGCTCATGATAACAATTATAATAGCTTCATGGAATGTTAGGACTTTAGGTGACAACCTTACTACCAGCCAACCTGAGAGAAGCACAGCACTTGTCGCAAGAAAACTGGCCAGATGTAGGGTTGACATTTCTGCACTCGGTAAAACTAGACCCACTAATAAAGGACAACTCTCAGAGATCGGTGCAGGGTACACATTATTCTGGCAAGATTGCTCATACTCAGAACCATGACAATCAGGTGTTGGCTTTGCCATTGCTTTCAAGCTTGAAAGGCATTAGTAAGTGATTGTCTTATGGTTCTACATGTGCCTTTGAAATATAACTGGTGTGTTACCATTGTCAGCACTTATGCTCCTCCCATGACAAATATCAACAATGAGAAAGAAAAGTGCCATAGTGACTTAGACAAACTCCTGGTGTCTACATCAGATAAATTAATTATTATGAGGACTTTAATGCAAGGGCTGTAAATAATGTGGTAATCAATTTGGTGGCCTGCCATTGTACAGCAAGGGACTGGGGAAAAGAATAGCATTGGGACTCTGATACTTAGTGAATGTGTCAAGCAGCAATTAGCAATCACAAAAATCCCTTTTCCACTTACCAGACAAAAACAAAATGTCATGGATGCACTCAAAATCCAAACACTGGCATCTTATTTGACTATCATCATCCAGCAGCGGGATCTACAGGTTGTACAAATCACTGCAGCCAGTTGGGGGGCAGACTGCTGGCCAGACCATCACATGATCCTCTCCAAACTGTTGTTATAATTCAACTAGTCATTGCAAGTCATGATCTAAACCAGTCAGATGGATCAATGTAAAACCATTACGAGGTGAAGCTACATGAGCAGAATTCCGTAGTAACACTACAGCAGCTTTGACACTGCTGGTTTGACTAGTAATGCTAATGTAAACAGACAACAGATGACTTTTCATGACATGGTATGTCCAGATGATCTCACCAGCTTGGGTACAGCAAAATGACATCAAGAGTAATTTGATGAGAATGATCCAAAAATTAGCTACTTACTAAAAATACATGAGCTGCAGCATCAAATTCTTGTTACCTATGTCCCCGTAGACACAGTTATAACACAGGATCCTGGAGTCATGACAGCCAATCTAACCTAAGAGATATGCAGGATCAACGGTGGAGTGTTAAGTAAATGAAATCCAGGGCTGTGCTGACTATCATGAGACTAAAGACTTTGATGCTGCTTTGAAAGACATGTGTGGTCCTACACATACTACTACAGTGCTTTTGAAGCATGTGGATGGCCTGATCACTGACAAAAGCGAAATCCTTCAATGGTAGCGACAGCATTTCAGTGATCTTTTGAACACACTGTCCAACATCACTGACAAGACACTAATAAGAACAGTGGATCAGCCAACATGTAATAACAACATGGATATAGACCTATCCCTTGACAAAGTCAACACTATCATCAGTGCCACAGAGAACAGCACAGCTCCCAGATCTGCAGAACTATTTAGGTATGGAGGTGAGATCCTGCTGAGATGACTGCATGAACTATTTCTCAATATCTGGAGTACTGAAGAAGTACCACAAGACTTCAGAGACCCCACTGTTGTCACCTATATACAAGAGGAAAGCTGAAAAGTGGTAACTATTGCAGTATCTTGTTACTCTGTTGCTGGAAGGATTCTAACTAGAGTACTCTTTGATCATCTGCTATGCAACATTGTTAATGGCATGCTATTGGACTTGCAATACAGTTTTAGGTCAATGCAAGGATTGGCAGACTTGATATTTGTAGCCTATCATATGCAGGAGAAATGCAGAGACTAGCAAAAGGACATTTACACTTTTTCTTAGCCCGCCTAAAGCATTTGACACCATCAGTAGACTTGGGCTCTGGCAATTATTATGTACGTTTGGTTGTACAGAAAAATTCACTAATTTTTGGAGGCCTTTTCATGGTGGAATGTTCAGAGATGGAGTTCTTTCTGACCCCATTTCCTGTTATTAATGGTATCAAATAGGACTGCAGCAATGCTTAATGATAGTATGAGACCTGAATACCATATTAGGGTACATTTCCAATTCTCTGGAAAATTATTTAATCTGAATAGACTGCAATCTTCCATAAAGGTCTTCAAGGCAATAGTTCATGAGCACTGTATGCCAATGACTGCTCTAGAGGCACTCTAAGATGTACAACAGATTTGCAGAGTCTACAGAAAAAATATGGGCTGATAATCAGTCTGAAAAAGACAGATGTCATGGTATCAACCTATGCCAGGAAAGTCCTACACAACACTAAATGTCACTATCAGCAAAACACAGCTGAATACTGTTACAGACTTCTGCAATCCTGGTAGAATATGTCAAATAATGTTACTATAGACAAGGAGCTGCAATGTCATAGCAACAAAGCCAGAGTCTATTATGCAGAATCTACCAGCAACATGGTATTAAGCTCCAAACCAAGTCTATAAAGTGATTATGCTGTCCAAACTGTTGTATGGATGTGAAATCTGGACCTGCTACAAACACCACATTAAGCTTCTAGATCAGTTCCATTCACAGATTTGTGTGCCATACTCTGCATCAACTGGCAGGATAAAATTACCAATAATCAGGTTTTGAAACATAGTCACTCCCCAGGGGCTGAAGTCATGCTTATCACTTCATAGTTACATTAGGCTGGTCATGTGTTGAGAATGGATGACACCAGAATCCAAAGCAGTTGCTGTATGGAGAACTGAAAATGGCAACCCATATACATGGTGGACAGAAGAAACTCTTCAAGGATACACTGAAGCATAACTTGAAAAAGTAATGTGAGCCTGTGATGAGGCATTTTTCCCCACACTAGTACTGCAAGGGTTAACACCACCCTTTGGCTGAGGAGGCCATGCACTCAGGTCTTCTGGGCATGCTCCAGCTGGAGACTAGGTATAAAAGATAGCAGCTCAGCTCATTCGGGGCTGACCACAGAAGAGGAAGGACGCACGCTACAGGGTCCATCCCAGGGACTGCTGAGGCCCCAGATGGCAGAAACCAAAGACATCAAGACTCAGATGAATGCCCAAGCTCATGCAGACACTCCAAGAGTGATGGAGCTGCTGAGAGCCACACAGGCCAGGGAGCCCAAGGACCACAGTAATGCCAGGACCACTGCACCAGGGACAAAGTAGGAAGTAGCTCAGGGGGAATTAGTCATTTTACTGGGTGGTATCAGTGTGTTTTGGATGGATTCCCCCACTGACCCAGTGCGAGCGCACTTGCCACTGCCAGGTACCCAGCTGCCACCCACCCCTAGTGGCGACCCACTTCCCTGACCAGTCATTGAGTCACACAGCCCTGCTGAATAGGACAGCCATACTGACTCTTGCCACTAGGCCATGCAGTCATGTTGACTCTGGCCCTTAGGCCAAACATCTCCGCTGAAGAGGGCATCCCTACTGACTCTGACCATTGGGCCATGCAGCCCTGAAGAGGAGGGCAGTTATACTGACTCTGGTCATTGGGTCAAGCAGCCCAGATGGAAAGGACAGCCTTAGGTGATTCAGGCCACTGGACCACACAGCCCTGAGAGAGGGCAGTCATATTAACTTTTGCCCCTATGCCATGCAATCCTGAGACAAGAGGTGATCATACAGAATCAGCTGTGGAAAAATAATAACCCCCACCATGCCCCAAAATGGGATGGGGAGCGCTTGCCCAACAACAGAGTAAGAACCCCGTCCCCCCCAATTAGTGTCTCTCTGAACTTTCCTAGTCAGGAAGCTGTTTCAGTTTTAGTCTGGACACACCACCATCCACACACATTTTTTTTTTGGTAAAGTATCTTATAGATGATCACAAAAGATTAAATGAAATTGGACCAGGAGAATTTGTCACAAAAACAAAATAAAAACCAGTAGTCTAAGAGGGTTGTTATTTGGTCATCAACAATGAGATGTTGCAGACTTGTACTTGTTCTTCATCCTGGGTTAGAAATGGCCTATTTTTGTCTAATTTTCAGAAGTACTGAAAAATCAGTGGGAGTTGTGGATGCTCAGCACCTCTGAAAATCATGCCCTTTTCCACTTTGAATCTAATTGTATTTAATAACAGCATACAAAGACTCAGGCCTATGTGCTCTGGATATTGTAAAAATGTTCTGGGATTTGTTAAACATGGGATTATTGTACAACAGTGCTGGTTACTTATAAGTAAGGAAAGCTTTTTAAAGATCCTACTGAGATACACATTATCTTTCTACACACAGAAAGGAAGGAAGCAGAGTATATACATGTTTTTTAAATTGATGAAAAACATAAGCTAAAGGACCAGGAATGACAGTTAATATAAGCACACATCTGGGAGGTAGCCACACAGCTTTTCAAAATTTTAGGAGCAATTTACTGGCATTTATTATCCCAGATGAATTACACGATATTTCTACTTGAAGAGTCTCAGGTTTTCATAGCTTTTTTTTTTTTTGTCTTAAGTATGGGTCCCTCGGCCAACATTCTTTTCTTTTAAATTACTGTGCTACTCAAGAAGTGTACTTGGGTTTAATAATGCCTAATAAATTTACTGTATTTGTTTATTGAGTTGGTAGCTGCACAAATATACTTTCACCATTATGGTTCTCTCACACTATACAGCCAAACTTGCAACTGTACAAAACTTGACGTTTAGGCCTTTGTTGAATGATAAACAGGCAGCCCCATCTTGGGATTCTGACTTAATATTGTACAGACTTTTGGACTGCAACTGGTAATGGGTAAAAAGCACTGAAGGAAATCGTCATACGCCTCAGCCATTATGTTCCTGTGTCTGATTTCTTCTGAAAAAGAAGGCTGGTATGTCATAAACAGATGGTTAAGCGTTAATGTCTCTTACCTGTAAAGGGTTAAGAAGCTCAGTAAATCTGTCTGATACTTGACCAGAGGAAGGTGGAGGAAAGTCTTCGTTTGTGCTTTGTGTTTTGTTCGTTGTTCGCTCTTGGGACTGAGAGGGACAAGACTTACACCCAGGCTTCCCAATCTTTCTGAATCAGTCTTTCATGTTTCAAAATAGTAAGTAATAGCCAGGCAAAGCGGATTAGTCTTATGTTTGTTTTCTTAACTTGTAAATGTGTCTTTTTGCTGGAAGGATTTTTTTCTCTGTTTGCTGTAACTTTGTATCTCAGGCTGGGGGTGGGGTCCCTCTAGTCTATATGAATCTGAGTACCCTGTAAAGCATTTTCCATCCTGATTTTACAGAGATAATTTTTACCTTTTCTTTCTTTAATTAAAAGCTTTCTTTTTAAGAACCTGATTGATTTTTCCTTGTTTTAGAATCCAAGAAATTGAGTCTAAACTCACCAGGGATTGGTGGGGGGAAGGAAGGGGGGATGGTTAATTCCTCTTTGTTTTAAGATCCAAGGAGTTTGGATCAATGTAAGCCTCTCAAGGCAACCCAGGGAGGGGAGAGTCTGGGGGGAAAAGGTGGGGGATGGTTAAATTCTCCTTGTTTTAAGACCCAAGGGGTTTGGGTCTTGGGTTCCCCAGGGAAGGTTTTGGGGGAACAGAAGTGTGCCAGACACAGACTTCTGGCTGGTGGCAGCATACCAGATTTAAGCTAGTAATTAAGCTTAAAAGTGATCATGCAGGTCCCCACTTCTTGAACCCTAAAGTTCAAAGTGGGGAAAAAATCTTGACATGGTACATCTCCAATTTGTATAAGTCTTCCCTTTAGCTCACCCAGTAGGACTGATTCCTAAAGCCATGAAAGTTTTGACAGGTGTAGCGTGCATGTCACACTCTCAAACACATGCTGTGATCCTAGCCATGGAATGTGGGCATTAGCTCAATCTGATCAGAATATCTGGCCTTGGTTTGGATAAACAAGAAAATAAGCAGCTTTTACAGTAGCTTATTAACTATTATATACCCAACATATCTCATCAAGTTTCAGACTCTTCCTGGATCTTACAATGATGCAAAGCAGCATAAGAAGAGGGAGATACTTATGAAATGATGCAAATAGTAGGTACTGCAGAGAAGTCAACACAATGATATTATGGCAACATAAGTATCTGGCACACAAGTTTTTGAGGGTCTTTTTTTTTTTTTCATCATTGCTCAACCTCTTGTCACAAAGACAGCAAATATCCTAAGTCATTTTCCACAATGGAGGCTTTTTCTACAAGTTCTGAGCGCTTTCTGGAGTGGATTAGAGCAAATTCTTCCTCCCTTCCTTCTGTAGTTTTAAAAAGTCTTCCATTCATTGTTTATTCATGTTTAAAAAGTAATGTTGTTCATTCCTCTAACAGCCTCTATTCCTCATTCACTGCTCATATTTAGGGTTGATGCAATTCTTGGAGGTTAGTATTGCAACTGTTACCTGTACCATGCCTGCCAAACGTGGCACATTCTTTAGCTCTTGCTTCCTCAATACAGTCCCTTGAATACCTGTAGGGAAAGAAGCAGGTTACCATTGGAATTAGTGCAGCTTTTTATCACAGGCTTATAGTGAGTAACATAGGAGGAGAGAACAGGAAAAACACCAACAGAGGGAGTAGCATGCTTCATTAATTCAGGTTTGGCTGGTGAACCATAAGAACCTGTGGAGCCCTTGAGAGTGAAACTCTCAGTAGAGGCTGTGGCCATTAACTTCCTCTTTGGTGATTTCCCCATGTTTCCATTGTGTTCAAGATTGAGAATTAGCTTTTTTCCCATATTAGTTGCCCATTGCAGCTGCCCTGAAGGATGAAACTTTGCTAAGATGTAGAAGCTGTATATGGTATGTCTAGTGCTTTTGTTGCTCCCCTGTCTTTGCTTTCTTTTGTGCTTTTAGTCTCTCTGCCACTGGGAACTGCTGCTGCTTCTGTTTGCTGTCATCTTTGGACACTTCTGTTCTTCCATGCATAGGCTGTCAGCTGCCTTTCCTTATTTTGAGTCACTCCACCTGAGACTGCCTACTAAAGTCTTGTGGAAGTCCCTGATGTCCCTCAGTGATGAGTAGCTCACAAAGTACCCCCATCATCCCACTGTGATTTTGCATAAGGCACAACATGAAGCTACCTCTTTCTGACCAGTGGACTATACAAAGCTTGACGTAATGAGATATTAAATGTAAAGAGAAGTGGAAATTACAGAATATAGAGTTAGTGACCGCAGCTTTTATTGAGGGACCATGCTCATAGGCTGGTGGTCAGAAATAGGTCAGACAGAGGGCCATCAGATCAGGGAAGGGAAAGAAAATGACACTGGACGCTAAGCACAAAAAACATGTTCATATTTCCATTTTCTGTGTTCAAGTTTCGCATCACATTTTCTGTGATCTAGAGGAGCATGCACAAGAGAACCTTTTAGCCCTTCTTGGGTCCAGCATCCCTCAAGATGAGGGAAGGACCTGACTCACCATTGTGTCACTCAAATTCTGTATCAGACTAAATCGATGATTGCAATCACAAAACTGGAAAAATGCAGTGGTGAGTTAGGGCCAGAGTCTCCAGTATTATGAAGGTAGGATTGCATTTCAGATCTGTTGAAGATAGCAAGGGATTTTTAGTGATTTAAAAAGAGTTACATCAAATGTTTTCATTTTATTAGAAGGTCATAATGCAAGTGTGATGTGCACAATCATCTCTCGTGAGTGCTTACTGTTGGGTAGGGCCAAACCTACACACACACACACTCTTTTTGCCATGCTATCTGCCATCTGTTGCCCTTATCAAGCAGGTCTTCAGTGTCTCCACCCTCTGGCCAAGTCACACACAGTCAACATGTGAACGAACAAACCTCTTCTGGGTGAAAGGTCCAATAAGGCCTGTCCCTGTGCCCTTGGTAATATCTTTAGCCTGGACTCTGGGCTCAGTCCTTAGCCCCTTCTGGGATAGCTTTAAGTCCCTATCTGCCCTGGTATACAGCAGTGCCCCCAGGGCTTTCTCCTTGGTGACCCTTTAAGTCCTGTCCTTCACTTGGGCCTCTAAACAAGCCTTGTCCCCTTCTTGGGGTTTAGGTCACCCTGCCAGTGGGGGGAGGGGACTTCCCACTACTCTCGTATTGAACCAGGGACCCTATAAATAGCAGCCATGTGCTGCTTCCTATAATAGTTGCTTCTACTATTCCCTAGGCCACTTTGCATATAGTCTCTTCCTCTTCACCCTCACCTCAGGACCAAAGTTCTTCCTCATGGAATGCCAGAACCCATCTTCTGTCTCTTCCTTGAACTCCAGCAAAGAGCATCTTCCTTGCACCTCTGGTCTTCGCCAGGAACTGAATAGCTCAAGCCTGAAGCTCCTTTTATCTGAGCCTGCTGCACTCTGATTGGCTGCTTCCCTGCAACCTTTCTAGGCTGGCCTGAGGGACCCACTTTTATTGCCCCTTTTCTGGGTCAGGGTGTGGTAGGACTGCAAGGCCTCCAGCAGGGGGACCTCAAAGGGGCTGGCACACCCAGTCACAGAAAGACTAGTATCTCCCATTGCCTTTAAAATGATTTTAAATGAAGGCAAAGAAAAGCTCCACAAACCCTGAAGCTCACAAAGATTAATATTTGTCTAAATGTGTGAATTGAGTTTAGGTTCTCAAAGCCACAGAATTTTGGCAGCTTTGTGTGTTTTAATCCCATCAGAGCAGAGTTCAACCCTAATGAAATAGACATGGGGTTGGGGGAAGGCATCAGATTTCATAGGTCACTTTTTTAATTATGAGCAGTAAGTGATTTTAAATATAAATACAATATGCCACGAGGAACATCACAGAGCTAGAATTGGTCAGTCTATATCTCAAACCCTAATTTTTCATGACAGCAAAAGAAATGCCAAATTCAAATAGAAGTGTATTTTAGGACTCAGCTTGAACCCAATACACCTAATAGAGTACACAAGGAATGCAGGATAGAGACCTTAATTTTATGAAAATAGTGCCTAAAGCATTACTTTCCTTATTTACTAGGTACAGCGTAGTACAGCAGCAATGAAATATTCTTTCTGAATTATCTGCAAGTGGGGAATGAAAGACTATCAATATTATTCTTAAACCAAAGTCATAAATCTCAGTAAGGATTTTCTGTTAATTTCTTAATACAAATGCATTGCGTCTCTCTTAAATAACTTTAAAATACTCTTTTAATAACACTGAGAGTTAACCAGAGTTTGAAATGCTGCTGATCTTAGACAAATTTAAATAAAAATGGCATTCAGCTGACACAAGTGTGAAGGAGCAGTTAACCCAGAACTATTGTGTGATATATTATATATTATTTGACATACTTTCATAAGAGCAAGCACAAGTACCTCATCCTTTAGACTGTGGTAATGTGCCTTATTGTTAAATTCAATAGGAAAAGCTATTCATACTGTAGTATGATTGAAAAGAAAATTGAATCCTTTTGAAGTTATAAATGTGTCTATTACTGCATGTGCACACAAATTTTCCATGAAAATTATGGTGAAAGTAGTGATTCTCCTAGAAAAATGCATTAGTGTTGACATGTTCAATTTGATCTGCATCAGAATATAAATACCCTTTAACCAAGGTAAAATTGTTTGGAATGTATATACTGTATCTACATAAGTCAGTTGTCTATCTGTCAATCTAAAAATATATCTTCATAGAGTCCAGTTACATCCTCTATTTCATTTCAATTGAAATATAAATTAAAAACAGTGTGTGACTTGTGTATTTCACTTTTTTCTTACAATATCGTATTTTAAAAATAAATAGTTTTAAATGTCATTTTAGTATAATAAATAGCTAAATTAAAAAAGTTTTGATTATACTACAAATTGTACATTAAAGGCTTGCTTTCCATACAGTTGCATGTTCTGTGTATGAAGCACTAGGTTTACCCATGATGGAGAAAGAGTCTACACTCCTTGGCATGGGCAATGAAGTTAAAAGGAGAGTACCTGATAACTAAAGCTGTGTCTTACTGAAACAACCAAGCGCTCTGCCGCTTGCTACGAAAGGAATCCATGGAGTCTTCTAGAATATAGCCAACTAAAATCACATGCTATGTCCTAAAATTTATCACTCAATGCGCAGTGTACATTGAGGTCTATTAGGTTACAAGGCTTAATGAAATAAGAACTAACCTTTCATAAGCAGACATTAAAAAAGTATGTATACTGCATCATAATTATATGGAAGAACCAGTGTTTTTAGAAAAGGGAAGTCTTTGATTCCTCCAACTTTGGTTAAAACCAGCTGGGAACTCAGTTGCTACAGTAATACTATATTGGCAGTACATATTCTTAGCACCCAGAGAAGAAAAAAAATACATATTGTTTTAAATTCAGGTGCAGTGGACAAAGGTTTCATTTTCATTGCACTTAGAATGAGCTTTTCTGTGCGTTAGTGATTTTAGCACCCAATCAAATCTTTTTTGTTGTTGTATTTCTAAGTGTGGTGCCAAAAGAGTCAACTTACTCTGTCCATTGCTTTTGCTTTTCTGAAGGAGAGGGAATTTTTTTGCTCTAAGGTTTTCCATAGGATTATTGGTGTTGCCTCTCATTCATTTTGATGTAGGGAATCTGCGTTGTTCTTCATTAATAAATAAACGTTTATTTTCAGTGGAAACTTGTATATCCATCTCTGTGGGGAATATGTGAAAATGTTCATCTCCTAACAGTGAGCTGTTAAACTGACATGATTTAGCATATGATCTAGGTGAACTTTGCAGTGATAGCAAGATGGGGGCATAGTACAAGAAAAACAAGGGGAAAAACTTGAGATCAGATGTTTCTAATAGTTCTGTGTAAGTAAGAGATAAGAAAAGAAATAATCTACAGTCTTATAGGGCACTCTTGAACCGTGAATCCCATTGTTCCAGTGGAAAGGTTATGATCATGAAGATTGTGGCAGTCCCTTTGATGACAGCCTGACCCCATGGAAGGCTTTGAACATAAAGATGTAAATATTGCATTCTACCTGGTATTCAATAGGGATCCAGAGAATAGAGAAGAACACTCTAGTGGTGAGGCCTCAGTGCCTGTGAGACTGAGTGGATGGGCTGTGTACTAAAACAATCAGTGTTTTGGGCAGCTGTGTTCTAAAACATTCATATATTTTTAAGTTCAGATATGTCATACCTAGACACAGTAAATTATAATCATTAATCATGGAGGATCCAAATGTGTTGGCTGGACTTGTTAAATCCAAACACCAATGGGAGAGGACCTTATCTATTTGTCAGCTGTGGATGGAAAGGTAAGGTTTTTTTTGTCTGTGGTTTATTTAGGAAATGCAGAAGTAATGAGAATCCCAGGTGATCATAGAGACTCCAGATAGCTTTAAAATGATCTGACAGCAGAACAATGTCTGTGGAAGGTGATGTTATGCGTGTAGTGGGGTCTTTAAATTCCTTCCCTCTGGAGTTGATCCAGCAGCATTGCCTCTGTTCTATAATGCTTGTTTGGAAGAGGTTCAGCATGTTGTCAGTTCAAAGGAACCCTTGGTGAGTTTTTCAGTTAATTTGTTCACATTAAGGATATTTGAACCATTCTCTTATGAATACTGTTATGAATAGTCTTGCTGCAATAAATTTTAAGGTGCAATTAATTTCCTTGTTTGGATAAAAGACAGTTTTGTTTGAAGCATATATATTTAGTATATAGGCTACATTCAGTTTCTTCTGATACTGTAGTAGGATTCATCTTCCACCTGATGATGATTGCCTGGAGGGGAGTGGCCACTTCTCTCTCTTCTCCTGCAGTTGGATTTAGTCTAAAAAGATTAGAAGGCTTTTTTTACACAGCTCATTTTGAATTTTTATGAACTGAATTGAATGGTTTTTGGTGACCTGTTTCTTGCAGGAAGGCAATTGAGAAACAGGTTTTTCAGATGGTTAAAGACTCAGACCTGGAAGTCTCATTTCACCGGAGGAATTCTATATGTACAGGAATTGCAACACTGGGCTCTGCTATCTTTTTTATTTTTGAAATGAGTTATTCAATCTACTAATATTTAGGGCTATACTATTAAAAAGTACTGTCAATTTTTCAGTGTCCTGTTGATTTCCCTTTAGCCACTAGGTGTCTATGGAATGTAATGGAATTAAATAGAAAAACCAGACCTATATACATGTGTGTGTGGTCTTTAAGACCAATGGAGAACATTGGAATAGAAGTAGGCTGGGGGAATGCCAACAGAGGAAACAGCAGTCTTTCAGAGCAATTTCCTAAAGTTCTCATCCAATCCAGAAGAGAATAGCCAACAAATAGAAGAAATAAACTCACCTTATGCAAACTAGTATATAGGAAACTGTACAGCGACCAGAAAGAATGAACTACACTTGCCACCAAAATACAGATTTTCCTGACAACAGTCAAACTGATTAATTGTTCTGAACACTTGAGCACAGTTCTTATTATGTAGGGCCATTTGAAAGAAAGGAGCTAAAGGAGGTGATTAAATTATTTAGAGGAAGCTAAATCTTAGGCTCTAATTTCCATTGGGCACATTGTTTTTACTAATTTATTTGTACTGCGGTAGTGCCTAATGGTTCCAGTTAGGATCAGAGCCCTGTTGTGTTGAGTAGCTCTTGTATACACATGTGCACACACACTGGGGTCTTGCCTCATAGACATAACAACAATCTGATCTGAAAGATGAGACAAGTGAGTGTAGCAATGAGAGGAAAGACAATAAGATCACACTCTTTTATAAATTAGCTCTGAGAACAAAGGATCTAAATCATTCAGATGTTTAAGTTTGGGAGAAAGAGAAGAAAGTGAGTTGGTCACTCTCAGCCCCCCCTCTCACTATGAACTAGAAGAAAAGGGATTTTCAAAGGCTCCAGAGCTATTTTAGGCCAAGTCTCATTAACTTTTAATGGGGCTTGTGCTCCTAATGGGGCTTGTGTCACCTTGGGTGTGATTTTGAAAAGTACCAATGTGTTAATCTAGCCCTGAATTACTATCATATTAGTTTTCCAACCTCTCAGTAGTAGCATACATTTCCAGTACCAGATGGCTAGTCTAGCTAAACAGAGATGGTGGATGCCCCAAATCTTTTTAAGATCACAGGTTTGACATTTCTTCTTTCTAATATGTTTAAAATGTTCAGATTATGTATTTATTCCTTTAATGAGAACATTATGTCTGAATGCCCTCAAAAAGTGAGAGTAACATTGTCATAAACAGATAGCTAAGGGTTAACATCTCTTTCACCTGGAAAGAAGTGATCTGAAACACCTGACCAGAGGACCAATCAGGAAACGGGACTTTTTCGGATCTGGGTGGAGGCAAGTTTGTGTGTGAGTCTTTTGTTCTTTGTCTTGTGGCTATCTCTCTCTCGGCTATGATAGGATCTCTGTTTCCTGCCTTTCTAATCTTCTGTTTCTCAGTTGTAAGTACAAAAGATCAGATAGTGATTTACATGGTATAGTTGCTGGAATGTTTTGAATAGTATTCTTTTTGAATAAGGCTGTTTATTCATATTTCTTTTAAGCAATTGATCCTGTATTTGTCACCTTAATACAGAGAGACCATTTTTATGTATTTTTCTTTCTTCTTATAAAGCTTTCTCTTTAAGATCTGTTGGAGTTTTTCTTTAGGGGGGAATCCAGGGAATTGAGTCTGTGCTCACCAGGGAATTGGTGGGAGGAAGAAGTCAGGGGGAAATCTGTGTGTGTTAGATTTACTAGCCTGACTTTGCATTCCCTCTGGGTGAGGGGGGAAGAGAGATTAGCTCTCGGTACTTCTGTTTTCCAAGGCTGGAAACGGGGAGGGTGGAATCCCTCTGTTTAAATTCACAGAGCTTGCTTCTTTGCATCTCTCCAGGAACACCTGGAGGGGGGAAGGGAAAAGGTTTATTTCCCTTTGTTGTGAGACTCAAGGGATTTGGGTCTTGGGGTCCCCAGGGAAGGTTTGGGGGGACAAGAGTGCCCCAAAACACTCTAATTTTTTGGGTGGTGGCAGCTTTACCAGGTCCAAGCTGGTAACTAAGCTTGGAGGTTTTCATGCTAACCCCCATATTTTGGACGCTAAGGTCCAAATCTGGGACTAGGTTATGATAAACATGACGGTAAGAAGTGATAGACAATACAATAGTTTTGTTACAGAAAGTGATCTTGTTATTACACATAACAAAGGAAACCTTAAATTGGCTTTTGCTATTGCGTTCTTTTACTCTTGGAGGGGTAATCTACTGTACCATTAGGATATTACTGATCTTAAAAAATGAAACGGGCCAGATCCTCAGCTGCTATAAACAAGGGTAGTTCCACTGAAGCCAATGAAGCTAAACCAGTTTGCACCAAGGATCTGACCATCCATGTTTGGGAAAAACATTAAAAATAAGGTATTAATATTGCAGAAATATTCCCATTCCCAGCTAATTCCTCCATTAGTGCTCAGCGGTTTCTGCACACAGTTGAAATCCTGTCTCTGGCCACCTAACACATTGTCCTACTCAGGATTTCCAAAGCAGAATGATATTTTGGGGATTTTGTCTGCCTCTGTTTGGTCAGCTGCCATGTGTCTATCTAGATTTTTATAAGATCACCCATCCCTGTGGTATTTGGGCACCCTCCATGAAAACTAAACATAAAAATGTCTGTCTCCCAGTCTGCCAGCAGAATCAAACTATAAAGTTACTGTTGGGAGTAAGACATATTGGTATCTATAGATATAAATATATAAAGTGAGAGAATGCTGATACATCTGAGCAATATACTGCAACTTTTTCTTCTAATTCTACCCCTCAATGACTTCCTTCCCTTAGCTGAGTCTGTGTCTTTCCCTTCTCTGTGTCAAATATGTTAGCATATCTTTGCTAAATTGTTCAGAATCCAAGTATGGGTGGATATATTTACACAGAGTGAATTATGGCTGGATGCGTTCCTATGTCAACATATGCCACGTTGATTTTTTGTAAAGTAGATCATTATTCTGTGTGGCATAAATAGTATTACCAGACTCATATGATTAAAGCTAGTGAGTCATTAATTAGCATCTAATTAAAAGAGACGAATAACATGCCCATGTACAGTAGCAAGTGTGTTGTTATCCTTGAAAAAGTGATTCAGATGTGTGTGAAGTATACAATGCAACCATTACCTCTTTTTTAAAATCTATTTTACTGAAAAACATTGAGCTACTTTTACAGAAATTGAACCCTGGCAAATTAGTCAGAGGAATGTGGGCAAAGAATATTTAATATATGCAAAAATATATAATGCAGTCATCTGCACACTCTCTAGGTTGATTTTTTATTATTGTGTGAATGGAGCAGTACATACAACTGATTTTGATTATTGTGTGAATTGAGCAATACACACAATTGATTTTATTATTAAGATACATGTACTAGAAACACAGTCCTTTTGTGTTCCAAGATATTTATAAAGTAACTTCACTGGAAAAAAGGAAACCACATAAGTAATGCAGAACTGCTCAAGCCTAGACTGTCTCTTTATTTTCCACTCTTCCCAGTCAATAGATCATTAACAGATCATAATAGGCCAAAAATGATGAAGGCAGTTCAAAAATTAAAATTTCATGTAGTTGGACCACAAAGCATAGAAACATTGTACTGGAGACAGGGATATAAGGAAAGATATAAAGTGCCAGTGAAATGTTTTAACCAGGCTAGATTTAGTAGTTCAGTCTGACAGGTTTTTCTGAACACAAATAAATCACAGTTTCACAGAATCATATGACACACACTCAGAGTTTCTTAATAAATCACTTGATTTTGTTCTTCTGTTTAAACATTTATTATTACTGTACTTTTAGGACTGCATAAATCAAGTAGCAAATCAGAAAGTTATTAGAAGTCACAATTTTCTGTTCTGTCATATAGACACAGTATTTTAAACTATTTTTGTCTTTTCTGTTTGCAGCCCTTACTTTACAACTTCATCAGAAAAATCTGTGCAAGCAGAATCATTTTTTTTCAAATGAAAACTTCAGAGAAGTTTTAATAGACTGTGATTTCTACTCATGTGTAATAGTTAAACACTGGAAAAAAAGTGTTTCTGGGAAAGAAAATGACACTGATTCAGAGCAAAATGCAATATATTTCACAAGTTTTCAAACATAGCCTGAAATATTGTGCCTGAAATTTTACAGGTGTAAACTACAAAATTTAAAGTTAGATTTAACTACTGGATTTGTAACTGGATTTAAGCCCATCATTAGGTTGTCAGAAGTTCAAACATTGGAAGTCCAAAATTAGATTATTTGAAAATTTTGCATTTTTTCCCTCCCAAATGAGTTTTTCTTGTCTTTCTTGCTCTGCCATAGTTTCTGGTGTCCTTTTTACCTTAAAAACCACTGGTAAAGTTTTCATGAAGCCTGTGATGATGACTACTACTAGTACTTTGTATTTCTATAGCATTTTTCATTGAAGTATCTCCAAGTGATTCTGGAGCATTAATTAATTATGCCTCATAAAACTCATGTCAGATATAGTAGGTACATTTATTAGACCTATGTCTTTCACATGGATAAATTAAAGCTAAGCTGCTAAGAGGTTAAGTGATCTTCCAGAGGCAACATAACAATGAGGTGCTGGCAGAGTCAGAAATAGAACACAGCAGTCATGACAGCTGGGGCCTGGTTCAAAACCCACTGGAGTTAATGAGAGTGGATCTATTTACATATGTCTGCTTTGGATCAGACTCCTAATCCCCATCTCCAGTCACTAGACAGTGTAGGTATCCCTTTAGCATAGATTCCTACACTGCCATTATGGCTATGATCTTTGTCAGATATTGGTGGGACAGAGTTGTCTAGCCAATTGTATAGTTATTATAGCAAGATTTGGAAACTTACTCTTCTTTGTGGTTCTGGTTAGTCTACTCTAAAGCCTGGAAATAGATCACTATTCTGACTTCACATTCAAGTTTTCTAGAATGTTAACCCATCACAGCAACACTTTGACTCTCTCATATTAAAAATATTATCAGTGGCCTGAATTAATTTTTTTCATTGAAGCTCAAATAGAAAGATTTGGCTGTTTAAATATGCAGACATTTTGCGGGGCTGAGTTGCACTGTGGTGTTTTGGTTCCATAACCAAACTAGTTACATTGATCTTGTAATAGGTCATCTGGTTTGGGCAAATCTAGCTTGAATGAGTGTTTAGAGCTTCATGGAAGTCATCCATTTCATTCTGGATAGTACCTGTGCCATATTGAATTTTAACAAACCAGAGACTTAAAGCAAGCCTTGAAAGGTGAAAAACCACATAAAACAAAACTGGCAAACTTGACACAGCTGTACTAGCGATCCGCACTTGGCAGTTCATGGAAATATTGTCTCTGAAAGCTCTGCCACTCTGTTTCCAAAGCAGATGTGTGTGTGTGTACACATATATATATAATATTATGTATTTCTCTTAAAATAGTGTTTTTGAGGATGGTACTTCGAGGAACATACTAAGTAACAAAGGGACAGAAAGGAATGCAGATTGTAAATATATATTTTTTCCAAATCTGTTTGGCCTATGCCTAAAACACAAAGGGCTAGATTCTATCATCCTTACTCACATTAAATAATACCTTACTCCACGAGCAGTCCCATTGGGACCCATTCTACCACTGAGACTATTCACGGAGTGAGGCACTAAACATGAGCAAGGGGAGCAGAATCTGGCCCGTAGCATGCTGGTACTACACAAGGAAGTTAACTTTCCCACAGTTATTCTCATGCACCAGTCTGGAACAATAAATCATGTATCAAAGGCCCTAGATCTGATCTCATTTACACTGGGGCCAGTCAACCATGCAGAGTTCTGCAGGGTGAGTTACACTAGGCAGAGGCCTGGTTAAAAAGCATGTAAGTGAGAATGTCATCAGACTCAAAGTGTCAATGGTAGCCCAAACTATGAGGTACATAAGTAAGAATGTAAAATGGTTTGTTTTCAATTGATTTAAAACAAAATTGTCTGATCCTAAGAGGTCAGGGCACCCATAGCTCCAGTTGAAGTCAATGATAGAAAGTAGACATTTTAGGCACACAGCTATACATTTCAAAATAGCAAGGAAAAATTGTCAAATGAGATGTCCATACTTGATCTAGGCCCAAAGGTGAATTTTCCCATTAAAGACGATGAAAGTTATGAGCACTCAGCAACTATAAGGGAATCTGTTGCCACCTCACAGGACATAGTCCCCCCACAAAGTCTTATACAAGAGTAACAATAAATTTTTTTGCCTCTCATTAGTAGGCAAGCTATTTATTGCAGTTCTGACTTTATATCAAACTAGTCCTAGCATTTCTGCCACACTAGGACAGAGGTCTACAGGTGTAATACCAACAATCAAAGATCTTATTATAGCTTGGTGGTGTAAAATTATTTTTCTTTCTTTGCAGCTGCATAGATTTCATTTGCATTTCTTCTGACGTGCTTTCATATCCATGAGCAGAAGTTCTCAGCCATCATTTTCATCTTTTGTTGTTGTATGTTACTATTCCGCCACTGTGGTAGAGTCCCTTTTTAATATTGCTTCTAACTACAGCATGTTCAGGCCTGTCTCAGCAGTTCAATCCTGAGTGTCAGGCATTCAATTAAATAGGATATTTTATTTTATTCACGGACTACATCATGTCTAGCTCAGAAACTATTTGACTGGATAAGAAACAAGACAAAAATTTCCCTTGAAAATGGCATAACATCTACAGCCAAATGTGAAAAGATCACAGGATTAGCTTTCCTTTAACACTATTATTTCCTTTCAAGAGAGTGTAAAGTTTTAAGAGATGAACTTTAATACTTTCTGTTACTTGAATAAGATTGGTTTTGCATGTGTGACATAGCAGCAGTCAGTCTGAACATCTAGTTTTCAGATAATCCCATTTGGATAGATGCATTTTTGCTGTTGGTTTGTTTGGGTTTTTTTTTATCCTTCGTTCAAGACAATTTTTAGTGCTTTGCGTGTGTGCATGCACACACACACACACACACACGTAATTAAATATTTTTTAACTTCCAAGCCGTAAAATTATTTTTGTCCTGCATATTTCAGCTCCTTGAATTTCTTCAGGCTGCTCACTGAAATTTTTGTCCATAAAATTCTTTTTATCTCTGATTTTTACACAGTATTTTATCCTGAATCAGTGACATTTAACATGTCATTAAATTACATTGTTGTCCAAATTATAGATAATGAATTGCTATGTTAATAACAAAAGAGCCTTTTAAAAAAAGCTGTTAGTTATAAAGTACATTTTTCAAAAGCACCTAAGTGACATAGGAGACGAAGTCCCATTGATTGTCAATGAAACTTAAAATCCTAAATGCCTAAGGCCCAAATCCTGAAAGGTATTTAGGTGCCTAACTCCTAGTGAAATCAATCACTAGATTGAAATCAATAGGAGTTAATACAATGTGAGAATCTAGGCCTAAATCTTTTTTGAAAATGGGACTTAGGCACCTAAGTCACTTAGGCACTTTTGAAATGTTTATGCTCATAGCCTTAGCCATTATCAACCAAATTTTATTGTACAATCTCTCACAAAACCTATGCTCTTTTCTTACAAAAAGGTATGCGCACACATGCTTAACTTATGCACTCTGAATCATTCCATTGACTTCAATGGGGTGACGCACAGCATCAAAAGTCTTTGCATAAATATAACGTTTTATGTAAATATAATGTGATGTTTGGCACTGTGATAGAGATGAAGAGCTGGAGAACTGTCTAGCAGTGGAAATCTCAGATGTTAATTAGTAGTGCTGTATTAATGCACATGAATGCATTTGCACATGTCTAGATTTATACCATCGTCACCATTAAAAATAATTTAATAACACATACTGTGGTATGTGATATAGTATGGTCATTTACTTTGAAAGCCATATTTATCCTATCCTATCTAGCACTATTGGGTGATAATCTTCATAAAAATTGACTTTTTGTAGTGATATCTGTCTGTCTAAATTTCATGACCCTTGACATCTAGCTAAAAACATTTTATTTCATAGATGTGATGTGATCAAAGGGTGCTAAGTTTCAGGTCTGTGAGGTCAGAATTAGAGCTGATTGAAAAATTAACACTCAACAGTTAATTCAGTAAATGGTCTCTGAGTCTCTTGTTTGTGAATTATTGCACTGAGGAATTTGTTCATTGTATACATTCAAATAATTTTGAATAAAGAGTTTTCAGCCTATAGATTGCTTGCAAAATGTTAGCTAATGGTATTGCTTAGAATATTTGTTATCTGCAGTTCAAAATCTGAGTTACTTTGATTGGGCTTGTAGGTCACAAGATATGTTTTCATTCTCTAACAGTATGATTGTAACTATTAGGTTAATGTTTCTGGTAAGAATGCTTGTAACTGTAAATTCTACAATATTTTAATAGAATCTGCTGTTTTGTCAAACATTCTTGCCTGCAATCTTGGGGTCCACTTATGGATCCAGTTACAGGAGCTAGTTCTGAAATTATAACAATATTGCACAAATGAAGAATTTCATATATACTATGAAATACAATGTTGAGAAACTACATTGGTTATTTTTATGTAAAAATAAATAACTACCAAGTGCCACTTTTTTAAACCTAATTAAAATGCATAATCATCACTAGCCACACCCAAAGCAGGAAATCAGATGAATCTGCATTACAATTAATTGCCATTCTACAGTAATATTTTTCAGCAACTTTTTTCATTGTTGTTTAATAATGAGAGGGTAGCAAACTGATGTAAAGATAGGAAATGCAGAATTAATAATTATATAAGTTCTTTGCCATTTCCTCATGTAAATCTTCTTGTAGCCATGCTAATCACTTCTAGATAGGGCTGGCTGAAAATACTACAGCAAAACAGTTTTGTGACAGGTTTTTGTTGTTGTTTTGTTTTTTTGACAAAGCAATCTTTTTCATAAAACATATCTGTTCTCTGCAAAAAATTCCAATTTTTCATCGTTAAAAAACAAAATCCCAAACCAGAAAGTTTTCAGTCAAACCCCAGTAACTTTTGCCCCAAAACAGAAAACTTCTGATTTGGAAATTTTACCCCAGTACTTCAGGAGTGTTGTAATTTGGGTGCCTCATGCCTTCAGTCTCCTTTATGGGCTTGGCTCCCCAGTCACACTGTGTCTCTCATGATTCACAATGGCAGTTCAATGAGAGAGGAGACCATGGATCATCGTAGGAGATGTAGTCCAGCCAGGGAGCCTGGACCATAAAGGAAAATGTGGGCATAAGGCAACTGAACTATAAATCCTATGGCACCAAGGCAGCATTTCCAAATCAAATTTTTCAGTTTTCATGTTTTAAATAAAGTTTTTTTTTGTTTGATTTTTGGCTGAAAATGTTTGATTACTGATTTTTCAGCAAAGAAAACTCACGCTTGAAATTTTCCATAGGAGAAAAAAATTCTCAGCTTCTAGACTTTGTACCACACACAGTGGTATAGAAAGAAAGGTTAGGAGAGCTGGATGTAACAGGTTCTGCCTCTTTCCAGCTCTGCTATCTCTGGAGAGGACTGCAGAAGAAAGAAGGCAGAGAACTGTGCTTCGACAATTTCTCTTTACCAGCAGCTGCCAGTGCTACTTGACCTGCTAGCAGGACAGTTTGAAACTAGAACTGGTTAGAAAATATGTAGGTTTGTCATAAACAGATAGCTAAGGGTTAATGTTCTTTTACCTGTAAAGGGTTAACACAGGGAACCAAACACCTGACCAGAGGACCAATCAGGAAACAAGACTTTTTCAAATCTGGTTGGAGGGAAGTTTTGGGTGTGAGTCCTTTGCTCTTGGTCTGTTCTTTTCTCGTCTGTGAGAGTGATCTTTCTATCTCCTGGCTTTCTAATCTTCTATTTCCAAGTTGTAAGTACAAGGATAGTAAGACAATAGGTTTATATTGGTTTTTTTGTATTTACATGTGTGTAGTTCCTGGAATGTGTTAAATTGTATTCTTTTTGGATAAGGCTCTTTATTCATTTTTTTCCTTTAAGCATTTGACCCTGTATATTGTCACCATAATATGTCCTTTTTTCTTTCTTTTTTATATAAAGCTTTCTTTTTAAGACCTGTTGGAGTTTTTCTTTAGTGGGGACTCCAGGGAATTGAGTCTGCAGCTCACCAGGGAATTGGTGGGAGGAAGAAGTCAGGGGGGAAATCTCTTTGTGTTAGATTTACTAAGCCTGACTTTGCATACCCTCTGGGTGAGGGGGGAGAGAGATTAGATCTCTCGGTACTTGTGTTTCCAGGACTGGAAGCAGGGAATCTCCTAGGGTCGTCCAGGGAGGGGAGCCTGGGAGGAAGTAACAAGGAAACAAGGGGAGGGGGTTATTTCCCTTTGTTGTAAGACTCAAGGCATCTGAGTCTGGGGGTCCCCCAGGGAAGGTTTTGGGGAGACCACAGTGAGCTAGGCACTGTATAATTCCTAGCTGGTGGCAGCGATACCAGGTCCAAGCTGGTAACTAAGCTTGGAGGTTTTCATGCTAACACCCATATTTTGGACGCTAAGGTCCAGATCTGGGAGGAAATGTTATGACATGGTTTTAGAAGTGGGATAGATAGAAGCCAGAAGCCAGTAGGAATATTATATTTTTCTTTTCTCTGCTAGGGGCTTTTAAGCGGAGAGGGTTTAGTTTTAAAAGGAACCAGAGAGAATTTTTTTTTCTGTTCTCTCCTGGCAGTAGCTTGCATATTAAGCAAGGAACCATTAAGCTGTGACAAAGGGTCTTTTGTATACAATAGCACTCCGATTGTGAGTCAAGTACCCAGCAAAACACACATGCAAATAAAGTTGTATTTCTGGTTTAATTTACATTTAAAAGATTAGATAGAGCAAGAAAAAAAGGCACTGTTGCTACGAAAACCCCAGGGGACAACAGAGAGCCTGCAGTTCAGACAATAAACATCAGAGGGCACCTCAACACAAGAAAAAGGAACCATGACTTCCAAGGAGAAAAGGGAGGCAGAGGCACAAATCAAAGAAGCAGACCACAGGCAACAACTGGAAAAAAGAGAAAAAGAGGTGGAGCTGAAAGAAAGGGAAGAAAACATCAAACTGGCAGCCTACAAAAGAGAACAAGCAGCCAAAGAGGCAGCCCACAAAAGAAAACAAGAAGAAGAAGAGGTGGCCCACAGAAGGAAACAAGAAGAAGAAGAGGTGGCCCACAGAAGGAAACAAGAAGAAGAGGCAGCCTACAGAAGACAGGTAGAACTCCAGAGGGAGACCCACCGATAGGCCTTGGAATTAGAACAGGCTAGGCAACAGAACACAGCCAATCCTAACAACCCTTCGCCAATACTCGTTCCACAGCACAGGAAATTTCCCACCTACAAGGCAGGTGATGACACCGAGGCCTTCTTAGAAAATTTTGAAAGAGCCTGTCTTGGGTACAGCATCCCTGAAGACCAGTACATGGTAGAATTGAGGCCAGAGCTCAGTGGACCTTTAGCAGAGGTGGCAGCTGAAATGCCAAAGGACCGAATGAACGATTATAAACTGTTTCAAAACAAGGCCAGATTAAGAATGGGGATAACCCCGGATCATGCCCGTCGGCGTTTCAGAACCCAAAAGTGGAAACCAGATGTGTCATTTCCCAAACACGCCTACTACGTTGGAAAGAATTATGAGGCCTGGATATCAGGAACCAATGTTAAATCTATAGATGAACTGCACCTCCTCATACAAATGGAACAGTTCTTGAATGGTGTTCCTGAGGACATAACACGGTATATACAAGATGGAAAACCCAAAAATCTCACCGAGGCGGGGGAGATTGGAGCCAGATGGATGGAAGTGGCAGAAAGCAAGAAAGCTACTGTCAAGGGGAACAAATACCCCAGAGGGCACACCGACAATAAACCCTACAATCGAGGGCAGCCAAAGACCGCACCTACAACCCAAGGAAAGCTACAGACACCCTATTCTTCCACCTCACCAGTCTCCAGTAACTCACCTCGACCCAGTGACCAGTCAGTTGGAAGATGCTTCAAGTGTAATGAACTGGGACATATAAAGGCCAACTGCCCAAAGACCGCCAACTGAGTGCAGTTCATTACACCACCATCACACCAAAGATCCCCAGGCCCAGATGCCTCTCAAATACCCTTAGAGCGAAGGGAAATTTTGAGAGTGGGCGGAAAGAAGGTTACCGCGTGGAGAGACACGGGGGGCACAAGTGTCAGCTATCCACCAATCCTTTGTAGACCCCAAATTCATCAACCCAAAGGACCAAGTGACAATTTACCCCTTCATGTCACAAGCTGTAGACTTGCCTACAGCTAAACTGCCTGTCCAGTACAAAGGCTGGTCAGGAATGTGGACTTTTGCTGTCTAGGACAATTATTCCATCCCCATGCTACTGGGGGAAGACTTGGCCAACCAGGTGAAGTGGGCCAAGAGAGTGGGAATGGTTACACGCAGCCAAACCAGGCAAGCTTCCAGACCCATTCCTGTTCCTGAGCCATCCACGGATAACCCGTCTGTGTTACCAGAGACCCAGATAGAGATTGTGGACCCAGATTCCATGCCAAACACTGAAACAGCCACAGTAACTCCAGTCCCAGGCCCGGAACTGGAACAGCAACCAGCACCAGCAAGTGCAACCACATCTTCAAACTCAACGCCAGAGGGCGCCAGCGAGCCAGAACTGGCAAAAGCAACAGACAGCCATACCCAAAAGGCTCAGCCAGAGCCTGAAATACCCTCAGGTGCACCAGCGGAGAGCGGTTCACCAGCAACGGAAACAACCTCATCACCTACATTGCTTCCAGAGGGACCAAGCCCAAGTCCACATTCTGAGGAAGAACTGGTGACCCCAGCCTCAAGGGAACAGTTCCAGACTGAGCAGGAAGCAGATGACAGCCTTCAGAAAGCTTGGGTAGCAGTACGGAGGCCACCGCCTCTCAGCTCTTCTCACCGATCCCGGTTTATTATAGACCAAGGACTTTAATACAAGGAGATTCTTTCTGGTGGACACCGGGAAGAATGGCAGCCGCAAAAACAGTTGGTGGTTCCAACTAAGTACCGGGGGAAGCTCTTAAGCTTAGCCCATGATCATCCCAGTGGCCATGCTGGGGTGAACAGAACCAAGGACCGGTTGGGGAAGTCCTTCCACTGGGAGGGGATGGGCAAGGACGTTGCCAAGTATGTCCGGTTTTGTGAGGTATGCCAAAGAGTGGGAAAGCCCCAAGACCAGGTCAAGGCCCCTCTCCAACCACTCCCCATAATTGAGGTCCCATTTCAGCGAGTAGCTGTGGATATTCTGGGCCCTTTCCCAAAAAAGACGCCCAGAGGAAAGCAGTACGTACTGACTTTCGTGGACTTTGCTACCCGATGGCCGGAAGCAGTAGCTCTAGGCAACACCAGGACTAACGCTGTGTGTCAGGCCCTAACAGAGATTTTTGTCAGGGTAGGTTGGCCCTCCGACATCCTTACAGATTCAGGATCTAATTTCCTGGCAGGGACCATGCAAAAACTGTGGGAAACTCAGGGGTACTGGCAAGTACCGCTAGACGAACCTGCTAAGGAAAGGTCAGCATTCGTCACCCATGCAGGGGTGTATGAATTTAATGTCCTTCCTTTCGAACTTCGAAATGCACCCGCCACCTTCCAGAGGCTGGTAGATGGTCTACTAGCAGAACTGGGCGAATATGCAGTTGCCTGCCTTGATGATGTGGCCATTTTTTCAGACTCCTGGCCCGAACACCTACTACACCTGGAAAAGGTCTTTGAGCGCATCAGGCAGGCCGGACTAACTGTTAAGGCCAAAAAGTGTCAAATGGGCCAAAACAGAGTGACTTACCTGGGACACCAGGTGGGTCGAGGAACCATAAACCCCCTACAGGCCAAGGTGGATGCTATCCAAAAGTGGCCTGTCCCAAAGTCAAAGAAACAGGTTCAATCCTTCTTAGGCTTGGCCGGGTATTACAGGGATTTGTAGCACACTACAGCCAAATCGCTGCCCCACTGACCGACCTGACCAAAAAGACCCAGCCAATTGCAGTTAAGTGGACTGATGAGTGTCAAAAGGCCTTTACCCAACTTAAGGCGACGCTCATGTCTGACCCTTTGCTCAGGGCCCCGGACTTTGACAAGCCATTCCTAGTAACTACGGATGCATCTGAGCGTGGTATAGGAGCAGCTCTCATGCAGGAAGCAACGGATCACAACTTCCATCCTGTCGTGTTTCTTAGCAAGAAACTGTCTGAGAGGGAAAGTCACTGGTCAGTCAGTGAAAAGGAATGCTACACCATTGTGTACGCCCTGGAAAAGCTACGCCCATATGTTTGGGGACGGCAGTTCCAGCTACAAACTGACCATGCTGCGCTAAAGTGGCTTCATACTGCCAAGGGGAAAAACAAGAAACTTCTTCGTTGGAGTTTAGCTCTCCAAGATTTTGATTTTGAAATTCAGCACATTTCAGGAGCTTCTAACAAAGTAGCTGATGCTCTCTCCCGTGAGAGTTTCCCAGAATCCAGTAGTTAAAAAGTGTTCTTAAATTGTACAAGTCTGTTAGTTATATACTTAGTGGTATATGTAAAGGTGCATGTGTTATATTAATCTGTTTATTTTAAAGTTCTAGGAGGAAATCGCCATCAGTGCGGTTCCCCACTGTCTGCAATTTGGGGGGCGTGTCATAAACAAATAGCTATGGGTTAATGTTCTTTAACCTGTAAAGGGTTAACACAGGGAACCAAACACCTGACCAGAGGACCAATCAGGAAACAAGACTTTTTCAAATCTGGGTGGAGGGAAGTTTTGGGTGTGAGTCCTTTGTTCTTGGTCTGTTCTTTTCTCATCTGTGAGAGTGATCTTTCTATTTCCTGGCTTTCTAATCTTCTATTTCCAAGTTGTAAGTACAAGGATAGTAAGACAGTAGGTTTATATTGGTTTTTTTATATTTACATGTGTGTAGTTCCTGGAATGTGTTAAATTGTATTCTTTTTGGATAAGGCTCTTTATTCATTTTTTTCCTTTAAGCATTTGACCCTGTATATTGTCACCGTAATATGTCCTTTTTTCTTTCTTTTTTATATAAAGCTTTCTTTTTAAGACCTGTTGGAGTTTTTCTTTAGTGGGGACTCCAGGGAATTGAGTCTGCAGCTCACCAGGGAATTGGTGGAAGGAAGAAGTCAGGGGGGAAATCTCTTTGTGTTAGATTTACTAAGCCTGACTTTGCATACCCTCTGGGTGAGGGGGGAGAGAGATTAGATCTCTCGGTACTTGTGTTTCCAGGACTGGAAGCAGGGAATCTCCTAGGGTCGTCCAGGGAGGGGAGCCTGGGAGGAAGTAACAAGGAAACAAGGGGAGGGGGTTTGTCATAACTTTAGTCCCAGATTTGGACCTTAGCGTCCAAAATATGGGTTTAGCATGAAAACCTCCAAGCTTAGTTACCAGCTTGGACCTGGTACTTTCTGCCACCACCCAAAAAATTAGAGTGTTTTGGGGCACTCTGGTCCCCCTGAAAAACCTTCCCTGGGATCCCAAGACCCAAATCCCTTGAGTCTCACAACAAAGGGAAATAATCCTTTTTCCCTTCCCCCCTCCAGGTGCTCCTGGAGAGATACACAGACACAAGCTCTGTGAATCTAAACAGAGGGACTCCCCCCTCCCCGTTTTCCAGTTCTGGAGAACAGAATTACCGAGAGTTAATCTCTCTTTCCCCCCCTCACCCAGAGGGAATGCAAAATCAGGCGAATAAATCTAACACACACAGATCTCCCTCTGACTCCTTCCTCCCACCAATTCCCTGGTGAGTACAGACTCAATTTTCCTGAAGTTTCTCAGTAAAGAAAACTCCAACAGGTCTTAAAAGAAAGCTTTATATAAAAGAAAGAAAATTACATACAAATGGTCTCTCTGTATTAAGGTGACAAATACAGGGTCGATTGCTTAAAAGAAATATGAATAAACAGCCTTATTCAAAAAGAATACAAATCAAAGCACTCCAGCACTATATTCATGTAAATACAAAAGAAACAAACTCTTTGGTACTCACAACTTGGAAACAGAAGATTAGAAAGCAGAAATACTTCTCCAAAGCTCAGAGAAAGCAGGCAAACAGAAAACAAAGACTCAGACACAAACTTCCCTCCACCCAGAGTTGAAAAAATCCGGTTTCCTGATTGGTCCTCTGGTCAGGTGCTTCAGGTGAAAGAGACATTAACCCTTAGCTATCTGTTTATGACACGCCCCCCAAATTGCAGACAGTGGGGAAGCTCACTGGCGGCGATTTCCTTCTAGAACTTGAAAATAAACAGATTAATACAACACATGCACCTTTACATATACCATTAAGTATATAACTAACAGACTTTTGCATGGTAAGAACACTTTTTAACTACTGGATTCTGGGAAACTCTCACGGGAGAGTGCATCAGCTACTTTGTTAGAAGCTCCTGAGATGTGCTGAATTTTAAAATCAAAATCTTGGAGAGCTAAACTCCAACGAAGAAGTTTCTTGTTGTTCCCTTTGGCAGTATGAAGCCACTTTAGTGCAGCATGGTCAGTTTGTAGTTGGAACTGCCGTCCCCAAACATATGGGCGTAGCTTTTCCAGGGCGTACACAATGGCATAGCATTCCTTTTCACTGACTGACCAGTGACTTTCCCTCTCAGACAGTTTTTTGCTGAGAAACACGACAGGATGGAAGTTGTGATCCGTTGCTTCCTGCATGAGAACTGCTCCTATACCACGCTCAGATGCATCCGTGGTTACTAGGAATGGCTTGTCAAAATCTGGGGCCCTGAGTACAGGGTCAGACATGAGGGTCGCCTTAAGTTGGGTAAAGGCCTTTTGACACTCATCAGTCCACTTAACTGCATTTGGCTGGGTCTTTTTGGTCAGGTCGGTCAGTGGGGCAGCGATTTGGCTGTAGTGTGGTACAAATCGCCTGTAGTATCCAGCCAAGCCTAAGAAGGATTGGACCTGCTTCTTGGACTGTGGGACAGGCCACTTTTGGATAGCATCCACCTTGGCCTGTAGGGGGTTTATGGTTTCTTGACCCACCTGGTGCCCCAGGTAAGTCACTCTGTTTTGGCCTATTTGACACTTTTTGGCCTTAACAGTTAGTCCGGCCTGCCTGATGCGCTCAAAGACCTTTTCCAGGTGTAGTAGGTGTTCGGGCCAGGAGTCTGAAAAAATGGCCACATCATCGAGGTAGGCAACTGCAAATTCTCCCAGTCCAGCTAGTAGACCATCTACCAGCCTCTGGAAGGTGGCGGGTGCATTTCGAAGGCCGAAAGGGAGGACATTGAATTCATACACCCCCGCATGGGTGACGAATGCTGACCTCTCCTTGGCAGGTTCATCTAGTGGTACTTGCCAGTACCCGTTGGTTAAGTCTATTGTAGAGATGAACTGGGCCTGTCCCAACTTCTCCAATAGCTCATCGGTGCGTGGCATTGGATAGTTGTCTGGACGAGTTACCGCATTTAGCTTACGGTAGTCCACGCAAAAGCGTATTTCCCCATCTGGTTTGGGTACCAGAACCACTGGAGATGCCCATGCACTGGTAGATGAGCGGATTATACCCATCTGTAGCATGTTCTGGATCTCCCGTTCTATAGCAGCTTGGGCATGAGGAGACACCCGGTAGGGTGGGGTTCTGATTGCGTGAGCATCACCTGTGTCAATGGAGTGGTATGCCCGTTCAGTCCGTCCTGGGGTGGCTGAGAACAATGGGGCGAAGCTAGTGCACAGCTCCTTGATTTGTTGCCGCTGCAGACGTTCCAGGGTGGTTGAGAGGTTCACCTCTTCCACGCCACCGTCTTTTTTTCCGTCATAGTAGACACCGTCAGGCCACTCAGCATTATCTCCCTGGACTGTAAACTGACAAACCTGTAAGTCTCTGGAATAGAAAGGCTTGAGAGAATTAACATGGTAAACTCTAGGTTTTAGTGAGGAATTGGGAAATGCTATGAGGTAGTTCACAGTTCCCAGGCGCTCTTGGACCATGAATGGCCCTTCCCATGATGCTTCCATCTTATGGGCCTGTTGCGCCTTCAAGACCATAACCTGGTCTCCCACCTTGAAGGAACATTCTCTGGCATGTCTGTCATACCAGGCCTTTTGCTCTTCCTGAGCATCCTTTAGGTTCTCTCTAGCAAGGGCTAAAGAGTGTCGGAGGGTGCTTTGTAGGTTGCTTACAAAGTCCAGAATGTTAGTTCCTGGAGAAGGCGTAAACCCCTCCCATTGCTGCTTCACCAACTGTAATGGTCCCTTACCCTCGTGACCATGCACAAGTTCAAATGGTGAAAACCCTAAACTGGGATGTGGTACAGCCCTGTAGGCAAACAGCAACTGCTGCAACACTAGGTCCCAATTATTGGAGAATTCATTGATGAATTTTCGTATCATGGCCCCCAAAGTTCCATTGAACCTTTCCACCAGGCCATTGGTTTGATGGTGGTACGAGGTGGCAACCAAGTGATTCACCCCATGCGTTTCCCACAGTTTTTCCATGGTCCCTGTCAGGAAATTAGACCCTGAATCTGTAAGGATGTCGGAGGGCCAACCTACCCTGGCAAAGATGTCTGTTAGGGCCAGGCACACAGTGTTAGCCCTGGTGTTGCCTAGAGCTACTGCTTCCGGCCATCGGGTAGCAAAGTCCACTAAAGTCAGTACGTACTGCTTTCCTCTGGGCGTCTTTTTTGGGAAAGGGCCCAGAATATCCACAGCTACTCACTGAAATGGGACCTCAATTATGGGGAGTGGCTGGAGAGGGGCCTTGATCTGGTCTTGAGGCTTTCCCACTCTTTGGCACACCTCACAAGACCGAACATACTTGGCAACGTCCTTGCCCATCCCCTCCCAGTGGAAGGACTTCCCCAACCGGTCCTTGGTTCTGTTCACTCCAGCATGGCCACTGGGATGATCATGGGCTAAGCTTAAGAGCTTCCCCTGGTACTTAGTTGGAACCACCAACTGTTTTTGCGGCTGCCATTCTTCCCGGTGTCCACCAGAAAGAATTTCCTTGTATAAAAGTCCTTGGTCTATAACAAATCGGGATCGATTAGAAGAGCTGAGAGGCGTTGGGGTGCTCCGTGCCGCCGCCCAAGCTTTCTGAAGGCTGTCATCTGCTTCCTGCTCAGTCTGGAACTGTTCCCTTGAGGCTGGGGTCACCAGTTCTTCCTCAGAATGTGGACTTGGGCTTGGTCCCTCTGGAAGCAATGTAGGTGATGAGGTTGTTTCCGTTGCTGGTGAACCGCTCTCCGCTGGTGCACCTGAGGGTATTTCAGGCTCTGGCTGAGCCTTTTGGGTATGGCTGTCTGTTGCTTTTGCCAGTTCTGGCTCGCTGGCGCCCTCTGGCGTTGAGTTTGAAGATGTGGTTGCACTTGCTGGTGCTGGTTGCTGTTCCAGTTCCGGGCCTGGGACTGGAGTTACTGTGGCTGTTTCAGTGTTTGGCATGGAATCTGGGTCCACAATCTCTATCTGGGTCTCTGGTAACACAGACGGGTTATCCGTGGATGGCTCAGGAACAGGAATGGGTCTGGAAGCTTGCCTGGTTTGGCTACGAGTAACCATTCCCACTCTCTTGGCCCGCTTCACCTGGTTGGCCAAGTCTTCCCCCAGTAGCATGGGGATAGGATAATTGTCATAGACTGCAAAAGTCCACATTCCTGACCAGCCTTTGTACTGGACAGGCAGTTCAGCTGTAGGCAAGTCTACAGCTTGTGACATGAAGGGGTAAATTGTCACTTGGGCCTTTGGATTGATGAATTTGGAGTCTACGAAGGATTGGTGGATAGCTGACACTTGTGCCCCCGTGTCTCTCCATGCAGTAACCTTCTTTCCGCCCACTCTCAAAATTTCCCTTCGCTCCAAGGGTATTTGAGAGGCATCTGGGCCTGGGGATCTTTGGTGTGATGGTGGTGTAATGAATTGCACTCGCATGGTGTTCTTTGGACAGTTGGCCTTGATATGTCCCAGTTCATTACACTTAAAGCATCTTCCATCTGATGGGTCACTGGGCCGAGGTGAGTTACTGGAGACTGGTGAGGTGGAAGAATAGGGTGTCTGTGGCTTTACCACCTCTGCCACCATGTCATAACTTTAGTCCCAGATTTGGACCTTAGCGTCCAAAATATGGGGGTTAGCATGAAAACCTCCAAGCTTAGTTACCAGCTTGGACCTGGTACTTGCTGGGAGGAAATGTTATGACAAGGTTGGTAGAGGGTTTGGGTTTGGTTTGGGTTTTTTTGTTGGGGTGTATGTGTAGAGAATATTTACTTTTCATTGAAACAATGAAAAACAATTTTGATGGAAAATTTTGGACTAACTCTACTTGAAACCTTATAAAGTTTCTCCTGCTGAGTGCACTTCATATTCTCTTGCCTGATGAGTCCTTATTATACCAGCAGTCTACTTGTTTGTTTGTTTGTTTGTTTGTTTATTAATTTGCAAAAGAGGAGAAGCTGCACTTCCACATGCTCCCACTTACTTTAGTTTCTGCTCAGCAAATCAAGTCACAAGCCTCTGTAAAATGATTAGCTCGACGCTAATTCCTTGCTGGGCTGATGTCAAAATACAAACCTGCTTGAGGTCATTCAGGATTGCTCAGTTGATTAAGATGGAAGTTTCTAAGGTTACTGTCTCAGAATCTTGCTCTGATGTAAAAGTAATAGAGATCTAAGTTTCCTGACTCAGCACTTTTAGTTTGATGTTCTGATGTCAAGAGAGAGGCTACTCCAAACTTACAGGCTCTAGTTTGCTGTTATCTTCTCTGTCTCACTGCAACAATGCCAAGGCACAAGCTTTTGTGATCTCATGGGATTAGCAGCCCTAGCTGATGTGAATGCACAAGTCTTTGTGAAGTTATTGGCTTAGTCTCTCTCCTTGTGAAATTCACTGTTCCCTGCATAAAGCTAGACTAATGGGGCCTTACCTAGAGAAATACACTGGTATGGTGACAGAATTTGCTCCCTCATCCAATGGACAGTTAGTGGAAATGTAACATAGCCCTGTGGGCGATGTGTATACTAGCATCTTCCCAAACATTTCCCATCACAGCACTACAGCTGATTCAGCTCTGCTAGAGGTAGAAATGGTGGGAAGCAGAAGTGTGACAAGGCTCCTCTGTTTTAATCGACATGTCTTTTTTTTTATAGCCTCCTTTGATGACATCGTGCTTTAACATGGTCATGGCTGCCAGCCACCTGTCTACACAAATGAACCTACCATTGTTACCATCAGTGGAGGGTCACCAGTGATTTTTAGAAAAACATTAGTGTGAACAAGGCCTCTGTGGTTACCATTTAACCTTACTGGCTGGAATAGGAGCAGCTGCTTTTCTGTGCTATCTATGAAGAGATTTCAGAGAAATATAGATTGTGTGATCCCACCCCCAAAACTCTCTTCTTCGCCAGCCTAATCAGAGTTGTCCTGGAGACCTAACTGTTTCAGTCAGGGAATGCAGAGGCCTTGCTCCATGTCCCAATGCTGGGCTGATACAGTAACAGTCCTGTGCTGACCACCTCTACCAGCATAAATTTCACTTTGAGTATTTGATTCCCAGTAGCATCATGACCCTCCCTTCTGATTGGCAGTTCTATTGTAATTTACACCATGTGACTTCTGGAATGAAGTTTCACAATAAATCTTCACATTTCAACCTCTTAAAAGAGATTGGTACCCAGCCAGATACAGCAAATCATACTTCTAGGTTTTATGAAAGGTTCATGGTCTAAAACTGTTTCAGACAGACTAATTTAATCTCCACCCGCAGAACTGAAAAATCTGATGAGTTTTACTTGCATTTCAGATTGTGCAAAGAAAGGACAATATAGATCCATTCTAGGATTCAGAGTTGGAAATGTTAAAACTAAAGCTGATAACAAACCCTTCTCTGTGTTTATTATAGGCTTTCACTGCCCAGGCTATATTGTATTTTTCAATATCAATAGGGAAGAATTCAAAAGGGAATTTTCCAGAACAAATAGGCTTCCCCAAAGGAAAGGATAACGCATTGTGGAGAGTTGAACTTACTCCTGCTGGTATTTTAATTAATATTGCCACCTGGATCTATCAACAGCAAGTCTGTCTGGTTCACACCAAGAGATAAAAACAATCTGCACCTTGTCAGCCTTGGCGCTCTGGGAGCAGTCACAGGTCTGCAGCCCCTAGTAATTACTCACCTGGGTCTTCACGCTGCCTTCATTTCCATTTTGATTGTTGACATTGCACGACACTGCCTCATTTGCGTAAAAAGGTGGGGAAAAAGTGAACAAAGTGTATCAGGCCTAGTAATTACACCACTATCACCTCTCACTCTGTCAGCTATGGGACCCTATCAGCAAAATGATAGTCGTCAGTCTCATGTTAACTGTTTCATTAAAAGACGGTGATTATGTTAAGATGAGTGAATGAGTTGGCACTAAGAATCAACACCTTCTGAGCAGCTGTGAAAACATTGAGAATGCATTTATGTACAAAGTGACTAAGTGGAATGAGAAGAAAAACTACAGGTTGGACACATTTTAAAAAAAAAGTGGAAAAAAATAACTAATTAGTTGTGTGTGTGTGTGTGTGTGTGTGTGTGTGCGCGCGCCTACAAATGCCGGAAAAGAAAATAATCCTGTACTTTCCTAGGGAACACACATACTGCCTAGTCAAATGGGATGAAAACAAGAAATTATTAATTCACTCAAGTGAAAAAGAATTCCTTTGTTGCATGTACATGCATTCCCATTTGCCGTATATTTCACATTTTTAAAAGTATTTGTATTATTATTTGGTAAGCACTGACAGTGTGTTTGCTTTTGGACAAGAGACAGAGAAAACCATTGTCTGTGCTCCAAGGAATTCCAGTTCTCAGTAAATGATCAGAAGAATGTTCAATGATAAAACATCTGTGTATTCTATGTTACACTTTATATTAAGGGTCTAGTTAGTAGTAGTTTATAAGGGATTAATAAGTGATTGATACATGGCATGAGCATAGTACCGACAAGTTTAGTATATGTTACAGAAGGGCAATGCTCATCAGTAGAAGGTGTTATCAATGTATAGTTAAAGCACCGTATTGATCTTTTGGCCTCTGTAACAATCTATAGCAGAGGCGGGCAAGCTACAGTCTGTGGCCACATCTGGCCCACAGGATTGTCGTGCCCAGCCCCTGAGCTCCTGGCCCGGGAGGCTAGCCCCAGCCCCTTCCCTGCTGTTCCCCCTCCCCCGCAGCCTCAGCTGGCTTGCTGCACTGCTGGCGCAATGCTCTGGGCGGTGGGGCTGTGAGCTCCTGGGGCAGCGCAGCTACAGAGCCCGGTCTGACCTGGTGCTCTGAGCTGCATTGTGGTGGCAGCAGTGGCGTGGCCAGGCTCCAGGAGCAGGGAGTGGGGGGGGTTGGATAGAGGGCAGGGGAATTCGGGGTGGTGATCATGGGATAGCGGTGTGAATAGGGGTCAGGACAGTTGGGGGGAATAGGCGGTTGAATGAGGGCAGAGGGTCCCAGGGGGATAGTTAGGGGACAGGGAGAAGGGGTGGCTGGATGGGGCAGGGGTCCCACCAGGAATGAGAGGAGGGGTTGGATGGGGCGGCGGAGGGCAGTCAGGGTTGAGGGTCCGGGGATGGCCAGGAGACAGGGAGCGGGTGTGTGGATGGGGCAGGCGTCCCAGAGAGGCTGTCAGGGAAGAGGGGTGGAGGGTTGGATGGGGCAGAAGTCCTGGGAGAGGGGGGCAGATAGAGGGTGGAGACTGGGCCACGACCCTCTCCCCTAATCGGCCCTCCATACAATTTTTGAAACCTGATGCAGCCTTCAGGCCAAAAAGTTTGCTCACCCTGATCTATAACAATTGAGTCACAATTTATTTAAACTATTAATAATTTATTAACCCTTTACATCATTATTTATGAAAGTGCCCTTAATATATGAGGTGACCTTTATTTCTTTAACGTAATGGATCTAAGGCCTTGTCTACACTACAGGGGTAAGTCAACCTAAGTTACAGTCGACATAGCTTGGATCAACTTACTGTGGTGTCTACCTCGCGCTACATCGATGGGAGATGCTCTCCCATCAACTTACCTTACTCCTCTCATTCTGGTGAAGTACCAGAGTAGATGGGAGAGCACTCTGCAGTTGATTTAGCAGGTCTTAATTCAGACCTGCTAAATCGACCCCTGTTGCATCGATTGCAGAAGTGTGGATCCCCAGTTAAGTGTAGACGTGCCTGAGAGAAAGCATTCATGCACCTTGCAGAAGAAGTTCTGGTGAAACACCTTTCAGAGTGTGTGAATGATTCAGACTTTCTTAACACTTGTCAATTTTGGTTTACAACCGATGGGAAAGAGATTTTAAAGCAGCACCAAGAGTTCTCCTGGCAATGGAAAAAGTTAAGTTGTGCATGCTAAAGATTATTTCCTGCCTTTGGTAGAATTGTTCATAAGGTGTTGTTAACTTGCCTCTGGACCCTAGTAGGAGTAGAAGTGATTTCAGATCAGTAACTTTGGGACTATTGCTTTTCTGTCTTTCTTTGTGTAGGACTCCATTTTGTCACTTCTCTTATTCAGCATAAATATGGGGGTTTGGGAGGGGTAGTGAGGAGGCCATGGGTTATGCTGTTTCTGGTATATTGTATGACCTTTTCATCTGAACCAAGTGTATAGTTGAGCAACTATCAGTGTCTGTTTGACGCTGTACCTGGATGAGGGCAAATTGGTGGAAGGCAGTTCAAGCTAAGTACAACTAGGACAACAAAGGCAGGTGTGGGAAGCAACCAGAAAATATTGTCAAGATTGAAGGTATGTGTCTACCAGTGGCCACTGGAACTCACAATCTGGGTGACTTGTTAAACTCTCAATTGCTGTTAGATGATCTAATAGAAGCAGTAACGAAGGTGCTTTTCCCATCTCTTTCTGGTCAGGAAGTTTTTACTATTTCTCTGATTTCAGACCTTGCTACTCTCTTCAGTACTCCTGTCACCTTAAGATTAAGTTACTGCAATGTACTTCTATGCCTTAAACCCATCCAGAAACTGAAGTGATGTGCAGTATGCTTGCTTGCTAAGTGAAGCATGTCTTTGTGAGTATAGTGCTCTTGGATTTGTTCTTAGGTGCCTATTGGCTTATGGTGAGGCTTCAGGTATTGTTTTTGATTTATAAAGTCAAAACAGGTTTGGGCCCCCCTAAAAGAGATACCTCATCTTTCCCTGAACCCATACTGCTCCATTAGAGATAAACATCAGGGGAGCTCATGTTAGAATTCTCTCAGTTTGTAAGAGAGGAAGTTACTGTCTGAGCATTCTGTGTGAAGGGTCTTTGTTTTGGAACCTTGCCCTGGATTAGTACAAATTTCCTGACCTTCAGGGTTTCCTGACAAGTCCATGTATTTAAGTGGATGTTTGCGAGTGGTACCAATATATGAGTGGTGGACTGAGATCTGATGGAAAGTGGTGGCTGTGTGATTTTGGGGGGTTTTGTGGGCTGAAGGACTTCTGAAGGGCCTTAGATGATGAAAGTTTTGTTTCTTACATTACTGCTCACTGGCTGTTTGGTGTGGTGGGGAGATGGGCAACTCCAGGTGCTGGTTTTGTTGCTTTTATAGATTGCATCGCATGCTTCAAAATGCCATATATTAGGAAGCACCAACATTTCTTCAAATCTTTTTGCCTATCGTGAATTATGATGATGATGGCTAAACCAGGAAATTAATGGTTTATCCATGATATCTTTTCCTTGCACTTGGTGCCAAAATAACTAGTTGAGTGTTACTCTGTCCTTAGGTGCTGTCAAACCAAGGAACTCAGAAAAATACCATAAATGGTATTTAAACAAAACCTTTCCAGAAAACATGGTTAATACCAAATAAATAAAGAGGAGCTTGGAGGCACTTCATCCTAAAATCCAATTTGAACTCTCAAAATAACATTTTTTTAACTAAATAGTCTACCAACAGATAATGGATATTTTTACTGTCAGCCATGGGAAGAGATAGGTAGCAGGTATTTCCTCTCCATACGTTGCCTCAGCCCAGTTTCTGTTGCAAATGAATAATATGGTTCTATATGTATTCATTTTAAAAGCATAATGTAAATATAATAACAGACCAAGTACAAAGGGATATTATATTTGCAGTAGTGTGAATGGGATACCGCTTATTCTAGCTAGACTTCCTGTTAACTTTCCTATTTTTAACTTTCTTCACCTTCAGCCATAAAGATACAGTTTAGTTTTTACAGTGTATGAAACATGTGCTAGGAACTTAGGACTCAGTGTTCCCCCTACTCTTTAGTCTCACCTCAAGTTTTTATGTGATCAGAATGAAATGGATTCTGGTTTAATGTTATAATTGTTGTAAAACTGCACCAGTTATATAGGAATGAAATCACTTCAACACAGTACTGAGGAAATCACTTTAAAAACAGAAAAATGACTTCTTATTTAATTTTGGTTTCACCCCGTTTAAAGTTAATGACTGTTTTCTCTTGTTTTGCCAGTCCCATTCTTGCTGCATTAGCAACAACATAACTGCTGCTTCGAGGATAGAAACATTTAATGTGAAAACCAGATAATGGCAGTAAAAGAACGACTCAATTTGAACCCACTAAATCATTAATTGTACTGTACCACAAAATGTTGGCTGTCCTTTGAACCAGCTTAAGACTGTGCAGAAATAGATGGAAATATAACTGTCTTTATGGAAGACCAAAACTCATTATTAAACAAAAACAAACCTACAAAAACAGGCAGAAGATTGATCTCATCTGGGGTTTGCTAATTACCATTCTCTGAAGGAAAATGTCCCACCTATCATAGCCCAGGCAATTAAAAACAGATTGTTATTTTGGTTGTTTTATCAATATTATGGTAGAGCTCAGAAGCTCCCGTTGAGATTACCCATTATTGCAGGTGATGTGCAGACACACAGTGAGAGGAAGTCCTTGCTACAAAGAACTTTTTACCTAAGTAAACAAAACAGATAAAGGGTGGGAGAAAGGAAATATTATTATGCCCATTTTACTGATGGGGAACTGAGGCACAGAGACCTTACGATTGTGGAAGAGCCAGGAATTTAACCAATATCTTCTCAGTCTTAACCACCAGATGATCCATGCTTTTTCAGATCTTGTATTCCTTGCACACCCCAAATTTCTGTTCATGCCAGCTGGAAGTTCATTTGTGCAAGGAACAGCAGGTTCCTTGATAAAATTTGTTTGGCCAGTTATGGGTATGTTTGTGAAAATTTGAATAGAAACAATTCATCATCATGTGGAACTACCATCCCCCAAGCCATGAGGGCATTTTTAGAGGGAAGCAATCATTTTGCATTTGAAACAAAAGGTTTGTTGACACAAAACTATTTCCTGGGAATGCTGCATTGAATAATAAACCTACTGTATAGTTTCTTGTTGTCTTATCTTTGTTTTGGCATGATTAAACTTTGATCAATCTCTTGTGCATTTTGCCATGCCTTTTGCCTGTAACACTGGTCTACAATTTTTGAGAAGTCTTCTGCTTCAGAGATAAAATGTGCTATTTATTATGTATTTTGATGTACTGAATTCAAATATGACAATTAAAAGAACTGATTGGCTACTGTTTCTAAGATATTTAAGTTTTTACATTTTATGTCTATGTGTATTGTGTAGATAGTAGAGTTTTAATCATAAATTGTAAACTTAGGTCTTTTCATGTGTTTATGGTTGCTTTACATGATAATATTTCACCTGTCCTGTTTATGTAACACTTTAAAAATCAGCAAAAGGGTTATATATAGTCTGGAGCCCAACAGCTCTGCCTAACTCTTGGGTAGTTCCAAATCTCTGACAAGGTCATTCAGTTCACCTTGTGTTATGAAGTGTGGTTCAGAGGAGGAGGATGGGAGAAAATGTGGGTCCTGTGACATTGATGGTTCAGGACCAAAAGTTTCATCCTCTTCCTCTTTCTCATCTGACTCAAGTGAGAATGATTCTGGTGCATTAGGAACCGGCAGTCCTTCTCCGTGGGATACTGGGCGTATAGCTGATGGAATGTTTGGATAACGCACAGTCCACTTTTTCTTCTTTGACACACCTTTCCCAACTGGAGGCACCATGCAGAAGTAACAATTGCTGGTATGATCTGTTGGCTCTCTCCAGATCATTGGCACTGCAAAAGGCATAGATTTCCTTTTCCTATTCAACCACTGGCGAAGATTTGTTGCACAAGTGTTGCAGCATATGTGTGGGGCCCACCTCTTGTCCTGATCTCCAATTTTGCAGCCAAAATAAAGGTGATAGGCTTTCTTAACCATAGTGGTTATACTGCGCTTTTGTGATGCAAAAGTCACTTCACCACAAACATAGCAGAAGTTATCTGCACTATTCACACAAGTACGAGGCATCTCTGCTCATGCTGGCTAAACAGAAATGTGTCCCTTTGCAAAATCAAACACTGACAAATAAGAGAGCAGGACACTGTATGATTTCTAGAGCTGATATAGGGCAATTTGTTCAGCAGAGTGATGTAAGCTTCATTATGATTGCATCATCCATGACTTCTAGGAATAACATGATGCAATTCATATCATGTATGATGCAATACCACCTTCAGATTGCATCATTCGTTGTTTTGCCTAAAAAGCAAGTACTGTCCAAACCCAGTCATAGATTTATTCAGAGATCCAGTCAAAGATGTATTTTAGTCATTTCTGGTTTAAATTGAGATCCCTTCCCTTTAGAACTCACTTATCCTCCGCCATTCCCAAGTCAAGGGTCGTATATACTGACCCAATAGCATATCTTGAAAACTAGAGCCAATCAACAAATTTGAGCATCATTTTCATTCTCAGTGACCCAGAATTAATAAAGCTGGACTACATTTATTTCATAAGCATTTTGACTGTAGAGCAGCGTAATCTATTATTAAACTGCTTATTTGAATTTTAGGGTAAAGACAGACTGTTATTCTTCTCTTTAGAAAACCTAAATGTGCAAAAACATTTTCATACCAGTCAAGTTACCCACCTGAGGAATGCACGCACGCACGCGCACACACACACACACACACACACGCCCCCCGAGGAGATCAGTTAATGTAAAAGAGTCACATTTTGGAAATGCAATATATATTGGAAACATGCTACTGGTTGATTTTATCCATGTTAATGAATACAGTTCTAGAAAATTATTAAAAGGTTACCTTTGTGTTTGCTTGTATGTTTCCACTACACACGTTGTTAATACTTCATAATGTAGAGGTCCTTGTTCAAATTTCAGATCATCCTGAATATCTAGGCAATTTCCCTCGGATGAAATAAACAACATTCAGTTCCTAAATCGTGCAGGAGTAAAAGTCTGATAATCAATAGAATGAGAATTCCCAAATTATACATATATTCACAAACAACAACACACACACTCTAAAATATCTAAGGAATGTAAAATAATGTATTTACTGTTTCTTTTTAATTGTTCATCTGGTATAACAGACAAGAGCACTAAATAATAAACATATTAAGATATTGCATGACACAGATGAAATTTCAGTTTTCACTACAACGATTAATTGTTTTCAGGACCTGTTGTCTAGCTTATCTTGTGTTTGTTTTGTGCATCTTTTTGCAAAGAGTGTGCTTGTATCGGGAAAGAAATAGCCAGATATATCTATATTTGAATGAACAGATCTTTAAATCTTGTTCAGTCCCATATAGCTTTTACCAGTGAACAAAATTTCTTCAAACATGATAACGAATCTTGTCTTCATTTACATTCAGGGTCCCAGTACTATATGCCTTTGAAAGCCAAAGCTCCAGTGATTTCCAGGAAAGCTACATTGAACTGTAAGTCCATGGCAAGTTTGAAGTTTTAAAACCAGCCTTTTCCTGGGTTATTCAGCAAGGCAGGGTCATAATCCTTTCAAAAGGAATGTGTCTTTTTTTCCTGGTGACATAGCAAAAATAGTTCAACTGATATTGTTGAGACTTTAATAGAAATTGATGAGACTAAATATGAGAAATTCAGCCTAATTGGAATTCTTCTGTAGAAAGTTTACGAGGGGATGAACTAGATGCTTAATGAAATGAGATTCAGTTTACAGTGAATGTGGTGTAATTCTGACAGACAAAACAAAGATGTCTTCAGATCAGATTTCTCAGGATCTGAGACAATGTTTGGCTCACAATCGTCTTAATTGTCTTGTGGAATTATGGTTACTTTGGTACTAAAATGACTCAGAATGATACATGTTTGAGAGGTATGTATTGACAGGCTAAAATACATTAGTAAATGTAAGACACTGAAATACTACGGTGATGGAGCCAACATAGATTGAAGTGTACTTTTTCACAGCTATAGTATGATGTATATTTGTTTCTTCAGTCTAGTCTACACTAGAAAAGATTTGCCAGCATGGTGAAATAAATTTTTCCAGCAAGAGCATTTTTATGCTGTTTCTATACTAGGGCTTTTCATGATCTAGAAATGTCATTAAAACAAAGCACACTCCTAACTGACATTACAATACCGGCAAAAGTTTCTTGGGTAGACCTGGCCTTCATTTGGGATCCTACATACAAGTCTTAATTTTCAGTGAAATCTGTGCTAGTCATGTTTAATCACTCTCTACATAAATATACAAACCATGTGGATGTGGTGCTGTGTGGGACAGTATGAATGGAATGTGCCACTTTCCAAGCACATACACATAAATGATTAAAGATCTTTCTAGGTTTGACACCAACCTGCATGCATTCTAACTCCATAGTAGTGACTGCTGAACAGAGTATATACCATGGTAGCCAATGATTAGATAAAGGGTCTAATTTTAAATAAGGACTCTGTTTTCATGCCTGCAATTAAGTGCTGATAGTTGATGTAATAGATGTCTAACAAGCTGATCATGTCTGCATATCAAATAGACTTCTAAATGACATCTATTGTCCCCACACATAATGGCAGGCATTAAGATCAGTTTATTAACAATTTGACCAAAATATGGGTACAGTCTGTAGAGTAAAATTTTGGACATTGAAAAATCTTTTATCACTACCAATGTTGGATACATAAGCAAAGCCAGTCAATTTGACAAGTCTGGATTTTTTCCTCCCCGTTTTGTAAATCTACAATGAAAATGAAATACCTTTGTAAACTGTTATATGTATGTCAATGCTAATTACTCTGTACTTCAAACAAATGTAATATGCAGTACTGTATAATTTTTCTCTTCTTGTTCGACACCAGATTTGGAATCAGCTGAAACATGTATGGCTGGCTACCATGGTACCAAGAAACTATACAGAGAATTAACAGAGAGTTAACAGTATACATCTCACTGATGTATGAGGGATTTGTATATATTCATTCCCATTAGCTTTAATGGGAATCAAACACAAACACCTCTCCCAACAATGTGGAAAAAAGAGTCCTTTTATTTTTAGATAGATCAGAGAAATCCAACAGAAATTAATTTGTAAATAAATACATTATATAGATAGTACATACCATAAACTGCATGTGTGTATTGCTATATGTACAGAACATATGTGTATGAATCTCTTTTAAATACATATTCCCATCTCTTCTATATTACCAAATCTCTCCTTTTGCTTAAGGTCTTGAGTCCAGCTCCATAAAGTCCACTTGAGCATTGTATGGAAAGGAAGAATCTCCCTTCTGTTAGCAGAATTCCTTTCATCCTGGTGCCTGTGAAGAATTGAGGTGAGGTGAAATGAAACAATTGCTTTACACTGTCACAATCCCATTGATCTGAAAACCAAAAATGCAACTGATGATCTGCAAGGATATTGTTCTTTCACTTACTAATAGTGATTTGCATGACCTTTGTTTCATTTTTCTAAAAAAATCCAAACCTAATCAAAACCGAAGTGACAATTGAACTTATATGCTGAAATTGTGTTAGAAAATACAGTTTCCTTGAAGTACACTATAGGCATGCATTCTGTTTTTATCCCCCTCCAGTCTTCTTAAATCACATTGTTATCTTAGTCTTTGAAATGTAAAAATGCTGGGACATCAAAGAGGTGTTGTGATGGTCAAAGAAATTTAGAAAGAGAGCATATAATGAATGCTTAACACAGGAGATTTACTTCATGCTTCATGAAGGTATCCATTGTAGCAACTTATAGCTGGAAAACAAGGCATAAAATTGTTTGTAGAAGATTCAGTACATTGAATATTAAATATTTGTGTGTTTTTTGTAAAATTATTCCTGTAATTTTAATTATTATGCAGGTAAATTCACATTTGTTCTTTAGCATGTTTAACAAAAAACAAAACAAAACAAATACGGACAAGAAAACTTTACAACAGTTGGAACAGAGTAAGTCTTAGCAAAAGAATTTAGGGTCACATCTTCAGGTGATATAGGGCAGCGGAGCCCCCTTGGCCTCAGTGAAGTTTTACACCAGCTGAGGATCTGATCCTTATTGTTAATTACCATTTTTATCTAAAAGTCAGTGACTTACCAGTTCATGTTTTTACTTTGTAGTAGAGATTGATATATACAGCACTGAAAGAATCCAGCCCATTTGGCTACTTGAAGGTGTAATAAAGATACTTATGGGTCTGAGTCTAGGAGACCCTCATTGACAACAGACCAAAGGTTCACTGTTCTGTAACGGCTACACCTGACACTTTACTGTCATAGTATTTATCTATAAAGAATGTTGTGTGAAATCTTAGATGAAAGTCAGGACCATGCTGGTCATTAATATTATTATGAAGCATATGTACTGATTCTATTTTAAAAGTTATGTCTATATTCAGAAAATATGTCCTTATAGTTTGTATTAATATGTTACTCCCGAGAGGAGATGAAACAATGGTTTTGCCAGATGAAGGGATGTATTTTTCCATTGTCTGTCTATGTTAATATATAGATTAAGCATTGTAAAGCCATTGTGTAAAACAAAACAAAAGCCCTATTTACATTCAGAAGTCAACAGGAAAAACAGGTCAGCAGGGGAATGTGAAAGAAACAGAAGAATAGAAGATACCTTGGAGCCAGTACCACAGGAACGGGACCTACCTGGGGGGAGAAAACAATGAGTTTTTAGGACTGTAAGAAGAAGCAAAAAGATATTCATTATCCTTCACTGAGGAAGCAAAAAGGACAGCGGTTTTTGCCTCCATGAAAGTTGGATCCTGGACATTTGGGTTAGTAACACTGGGAGATTGCTTTAGTAGAAAAATTGCTTTTGACAAGAATTTTAGCCCATTAGAGCTAAGTTTAGACTCTAAGGCATGGTGTACACTCAAAAGGTAAGTGGGCCCAGTGAAAAATCCACATCACTGAGTGACATAGTTGACCTGACCGAACCCTGGTGTAGACAGTGCTAGCTGGATGGAAGAATTCTTTTGTCAACTTACCTACAGTCTCTCGGGGAGGTGGATTAACTATGCCAATGGGATAAGCACTCCTGTCACTGTAGTGATGTCTACACAGAAGCTCTACAGTGGCTGCAGCTGTGCTGCTGTAGTATTTCACATGTAGACAAGCCCTAAAAAGCGTGTTATATTTTTGTTTCACAAGTAACCTGTTGTTTCTATCCTTGCTCACTATCTCTTAACTCTTGATCCTTATAAATAAACTTGTATTTGTTTTCACTATAGATTCCAATGTTGTATTGTTATAAAGGACCTGATCCTGAATTGTACCAGTCAAGCTGTGTGTACACTGTCTCTCTGGGGACAGCTTACCTGGTAACTACCGTGAGCATCCAGTGACAGGGGGGATGCTTCTGAGGAATTCGGGATTCACTAAGTGTTAACCTGAAAAGCAAAGTAAGAGCTGGCAAAGCTCTGAGGAAAGTGCTTGAGTGGCTGAACGGTTGTCAGTGTCAGGGACCTCACCCAAGAAAGACTCCCCCTCACTGGAGGCAGGAGCGTAACATGATAACTCAGTCCTAGACACCCCTAGAAAGTGTTACAGTAAGTGACTGGGTAACTTGACAATCTGTGACTCGTGAAAATATTTGTTGATAGTTCACAGTAGCTGAACATACAAGTTGCAGCTTTTTCTTGTTGCCTTTGTGGACCAGCACAATAAATATTCTAGAAAAGTATACAGCAAGGTACTGGGAAGATGAAAGGATATTACTTAAGGTCAAGCAGACTTTTTATTGCTTCACAATGGATCTGCACCCTAAACCATCCCTAAATCAAGCAGCTACCATGTGACATGTAGAAGTGGCAAACATACAGTATAACTGACTGTAAAGTGCATTGTATAGGCTATATCTTTCAGAGGCATAAAGCAGCATAAGGTCATCTTAACAGCATGAGTATTCATGTTGATAGGGGAATGTTGGGGTGGCACAGAGCTGCTGTAGCAATCCCTTGCTATGCCACTCCCCCACCCCCCAGCTGATGGCGCAGAGGGCATGGCCCAGGTATTTTTATTCCCCGACAATGATCAGCTGTTGGAATGGTGCCTTACAACCACGGGTAGCTGGCATAGATTAGAACAGTCCTAAGGGGGGTTTATTTTAGGCAAGGAACTGGCCCAATGACACATTTATGCCAAACAGCCCCTGGATCATAGTGTAGTAAAGATAGCTTTGTGCACACACCCTCCCACTCCTGAGCTTCATCAAATGAATCTCATCCACAGTTCAGGGTCTTGGCCTCAGGTCTTTAATCCAGAGCAAACTGGTTAATTACTAGGGAAATGTCACTTGGGAACAGCCTAATTTCTAGTTGTGGGGTTGCCACTTGAGGATGGAGGTGAGTACTATGATGTGGAGGAAGGAAAAGTATTTTGGTTTCTGGTAGTATCTGTTTGGAATACTAAGTGGGACTAATTCCCTCCTGACTTAACCCATCTTTCCCATACTAAGAACATATACTTCTCCAACCTGTGTTGCCAAAGTAATTCAGCTTTCTCCATCGGGCCAGAAACAAGAATGGGGAAGCATGTCATGCTCAGCACTCAGGCCAGTGGGCAGGAACCAGCATGGCTCCTGGAATGTGGGCTCTGTAAAGATATGCTGAACTGAAAACCAACTTGCTGAACATTCTTGTTTACCAGCTGTTAGGAGAAGTCACATCTCCCTCTCACACATTTAATAGGGTTTTGCATGTGGCGGAAAATATCCCTCTGCTATTTGCTATTGTCTTGTTTCTCTTCAGCATATGCAATCATAAATAGACTCTCTGATGTAGCCAATTTTTTTCCGGCTCCTGCTTCCTTTTCTTCAAGATCATAGAAACTACATGGAAACTTTTTAAAGATACCATAATAGAGGCTCAATTTAAATGTATATGCCAAATTAAAAAACATAGTAAGAGGACCAAAAAGTGCCACCATGGCTGAACAACAAAATAAAAGAAGCAGTTAGAGGCAAAAAGGTATCTTTTAAAAAGTAGATGTTAAATCCAATTGAGGAAAATAGAAAGAAGCATAATTCTGGCAAGTGAAGTATAAAAATATAATTAGAAAGGCCAAAAAAGAATCTGAAGAATAGCTAGCCAAAGACTCAAAAAGTAACAGCAAAAGAATTTTTAAATCCATCAGAGGCAGGAAGCCTTCTAAACAACCAGTGGGGCCACTGGATGATTGAGATGTTAAAGGAGCACTCAAGGAAGATAAGGCCATTGCAGAGAAACTAAATGAATTATTTGCATCATTCTTCATGGTTGAGGATGTGAGGGAGATTCCTAAACCTGAACCATTCTTTTTAGGTGATAAATCTGAGGAACTGTCCCAGATTGAGGTGTCATTAGAAGCGGTTTTGGAACAAATTGATAAATTAAACAGTAATAAGTCACCAGGACCAGATGGTATTCACCCAAGAGTTCAGAAGGAACTCAAATGTGAAATTGCAGAGTTACTATCTGTGGTATGTAAGCTATCATTTAAATCAGCTTCTGTACCAGATGACTGAAGGATAGCTAATGTGACACCAATTTTTAAAAAAGTCTGCAGAGCAGACATGCCAATCTCGAGAAAAAAACAGAGAAATTGGGCTTGTTTTTGGCTTAATTGGCTTGTGAATTGCTTGTTGCTTGTTTGGCTTGCAGCTTGTTGCTTCTTTTTTTTTATTGGTTCCTGGCAAGCAGGGGCAAAGGGGGGGCAAGCAGGATTGGGGGGGGAGAGTCAGGGGTGCACAGCGGGCCCACCATAGTCCCAGACTGCACGCCGGGGGGATTGAGTCACATAGAGTGTTGGGATTCTGATGGATTGGCTTCTTTTGGCCTTGTTTTGAAATAGGATTAGCTTGATTTTTAGCTTATTGTGAAAGTCGGAGTGCTTATTTACCATGTGAAAGTTGGCAACTGTGCTCCAGAGGCGATCCCGGCAATTACAGGCCCATAAGCCTAACTTCAGTACCAGGCAAATTGGTTAAAACTATAGAATTATACAGAATTATCAGACACATAGATGAACATGATTTGTTGGGGAAGAGTCAACACATTTTTGTAAAGGGAAAGCATACCTTGCCAATCTACTAGAATTCTTTGAGGGGGTCAACAAGCATGTGAACAAGGGTGAGCCAGTGGATATAGTATACTTATATTTTCAGAAAACCTTGGAAAAAGATCCTCACCAAAGGCTCTTAAGCAAAGTAGGCTGTCCTGGGATAAGAGGAAAAGTCCACTCAGAGATCAATAACTGGTTAAAAGATAGGAAACCAATGGTAGATATAAATAGTGAATTTTCAGAATGGAGAGGGGTAAATAGTGATATCCCCCAGAGGTCATTACTGGGACCAGAACTGTTCAACATATTCATAAATGATCCAGAAAGTGAGGTGGCAAATTTGCAGATGATACAAACTACTTGAGATAGTTAAGTCCAAAGCAGACTGTGAAGAGTTACAAAGGGATCTCACAAAACTGAATGACTGGGCAACACAATGGCAGATGAAATTCAGTGTTGATAAATGCAGAGTAATGCACGTTGGAAAACATAATTCCAACTACACATATAAAATGATGAGGTCTAAATTAGCTGATATCACTTAAGATAGAGATTTTGGAGACAATGTGGATAGTTCTCTGACAATATCCACTCAATGTGCAGCAGCAATCAAAAGAGCTAACAGAATGTTGGGAATCATTAGGAAAGGGACAGATAATAAGATATCATATTGTCTCTATATAAATCTCTGGTACTCCCACATTTTGAATACTGTGAACAGATCTGATCGCCCCATCTCAAAAAATTTATATTGGAATTGGAAATGGTACAAAAAAGGGCAACAAAAATGATTAGGTGTATGGAATAGCTTCCTATGAGGAAAGATTAATAAGCTGGGACTTTTAGCTTGGAAAGGGGTGATATTATAGAGGTTTATAAAATCATGACTGGTGTGGAGAAGGTAAATAAGGAAGTGTTATTTACTCCTTCTCATAACAAAAGAACTAGGGGGCACGAAATGAAATTAATAGACAGCAAGTTTAAAACAAACAAAAGGAAGTATTTAATCATACAATGTACAGTCAACCTGTGAAATTCTTTTCCAGAGAATATTGTGAAAGCCAAGACTATAACAGGGTTCAAAAAAGAACTAGATAGGTTCATGAATGGCTATTAACCAGATTGGCTGAGATGCAAAACCATACTCTGAAGTATCCCTAGCCTCTGTTTGTCAGAAGCTGGGAATGGGCAACAGGGGATGGATCTCTTGATGAGTAACTGTTCTGTTCATTCTCTGGCATTGGACACTGTGAGAATACAGGAAACTGGGCTAGATGGACCATTGTTCTGACCCAGTATAGCCGTTCTTATGTTTTTATCTCTCTAAAAATGCTAATCCAGAAGTGACTGGACTTCCAGATATCTAGGGCTAGGGGCGGGGGTGCACTAGTCTAGCAACTATAACTATTCTCACAGAGGAGGACAATAAGGGAAATATCTCTCTTCTTCCTTGCTCATATTGTGATGATTTCAAAGTGGAGAGGCAAACAAATTTCTGACTGTACTGAAAAATTAAAGAGACCCTGTTTCTCTTTTTTCCCTTCATCACCATAATCCTAGGAGCAGACTCATCGCTGCTATAGTATTTTTTACTTCAGTGGAGTGATATCAGGGCTGAATTTGGATACTAGTGCCTATTTGTCCACATAAAACTACCAGATGGTATAGTTGGAAGTCTGGGCTTAAGGTAAGGTTGGGATTGGACTATCAGTACCAGAGGTGCTTTGTAGATCAGGATAGAATTTGCCAGGAGAAAGGTGTATGGGTGAAGAGTGCCTGGCAGCTGCTTGCACTATGTTAAATTCTGACAGTTTCTTCTTGCTTTCATGAATTCCTTACATTGGGTTTGATTCTGATCTGACTTACTCCAGTGTAATTCTATTGACTTTAATACAGCTGTTCCTCATTTGCAATGGTGCCACGAGTATGCTCACTAACATTTTGTTCTGAATAAATCTATCACTACACCGAGAAACATAATTAAGAGGTGTACTGATCATGTCTGCACTACGTGTATGTTCACATAGTACCGACTAAACTCCCAAAGTCCCATTCTAGTTCATTGGATCTTACACTGCTGTGTAAATCCTGGGAAGATTCTTTGCAGACTTCTTCTTTGGTTATTTCAAATCCTGGACAGAAATCTAGAGAGATTCCAGGACTTTAACAACTGCTCTTTCTTTTTTCTTTCAAAAAAGAAGCATGACGTCAAATCACTAGCTGAGATCACTACAAACTATAACCAAGACAAAGGAAGTATTTGCCAGATTAAGGCAAGCAGATTTGGCCCTGTTACTTACAGCTTAGGTTGAATTTTCTCAAACAGTTACTATTAGCTACTTGCAGATTTGAGTTACATCACGTCACTTCAAATCATGAAGCCATTTATACATGTTATATCCTGGGGCCTGATTCTCAGATCTGTTACACTGGTTTCATGCTGGCAGCATTGATTTCATACAGATCAGTGATTTCATTGTAGTTACAGTGGGTAAAACTGGTGTAATGAAGTGGACAGCCAGGCCCCAGTTCTCATAATTTTAACTGAGAGTTTTGATTGGAAATGGAATACTGGCCTGAAACCTGGTCCAAGTTAGCCTTTGTTTTCCACTCATGATTTCATCATTTATTTCCCATTCAGATGTTCTGCATTAATTTCCACCTCCATTGGAAAGCAGCTATGAATTTGCTAAGAAAGCAGCTAAGAGACAGATGGGTTGAATGTTTTGTCGTCCTTGTGATTTAAATTTGTGTGTTTAAACTCTATACTATATGAGCAGATATTTGAATCAGCTACTGTACTTATAAACTATAATTTCCAAGACATTCTATAAAGCTCACTCTTTTCTTCCTGGCATCTGAACATCCCACATCCGTATTCAAATTGTTTTAAATGTCTCTCATTCTGATGACTGCTAAAGTCTGGTTAAATTATGTTCTGCAAGTTGGCAATACTGACTTTCTTGTTTATGCTTCCAAATGTACATTTGCTTAGGTGAGAAGTGTTTTTTTTTTCACCAGCATAATTAATCCTTTATTAGGTACTTCTTAAGGTCACAGGTATCTACATAGATTCCTGTGATTGCAGACTAGCTTTTAGAATACTTTTTGACTAGGTATTGTCCTGCACCATTTTTATTTTTCTTTCCTTGACATTTTTAGATGATTTTTGACAGATGATAAAATATATACATTCTAAAGATTAGAATGTCACTACCTTGTCTCTCCTCTAGTCAACCACAAAACAGCTGAAAGTGCATTAGAGGAAAAGGAAATTAAAAGGCAATGATATAAGATCTCTTTTCTATGCTATTTATTGAAAGATCAGGTGAATGTCAACCAGAAAATGCTTTTGCCTTTCTTGTTTGATTTTTGATCAAGTGATTTCCAGGCTGACATTCATGTCTCCATATTTAAATCTCTTTGCAAACTCAAAAATTGACTGTTTCCTATATGTCAATCCAGGTCAATTTGGAAATGAGGGCAATTTACCATTTTGTTTCAGTTTTCATTCTTCTGTTAGAAAGGATATTTTCTATGGTTTTATGAGGTTAGAAAACTTGCGTCCGAATTACTTCTTCAAAGTGCTCCATTTTTGCCTTTTGTTAGACAGCATCAGTATCATGAATAGATGTCTAGAGCAATAATAACAGAAGCAATAACCATTGCTATACTTACTAGTGTCATGGCAGAGGTCTGTAATCAGGGTAGAAAAAAAGAGAAGTGAATTGAACTTCTTGAAGATCAGTCCGTACACAGATTCTGATATGCCCAAGCCTTGAACTTTTTAAATAACTGTTGTTTTAGGCCAAAAGAGACCATCAGATCATTTAGTTTGACCTCCTAGATGTCACAAGCCCTTCAGTTTTGCCCAGTAACCCTGTATTGAGCTCAGAGGTATACACTTATTCACCTTAAAATGGCGCACACATTTCCTCTTTTTAATGGACAATCTATTCCTAGGGAAACAAATAAATATACAAATTCTTAATGTGTTTCTATTGAATTTCTGGAGCAAAATGGGCTCCCTCCAGAGAGCTAAAGAACACACACATGTTCCCATAGATAACTAATATAATCAAAGACCATTTAGCCTAGTGGAGACAACATTTGACATATACATAATATTTAAAAATATATATATTGAGTTCAAATCTTTTGGGTCATAGTTATATTCAAAATTCTTGTTTTCCCTCAGTGTCAAATAACCAGCTTTATTTTCATTTTCCTGTTTATAAGGAGAACAGAAATGGACAGAGATGCACACACTTTTAAGACAACTCTGGTGCCTTTTCTATATATCACATAATTACTTATGAATCAAGCCCTTGCTAATTTTTCTCCAACTGTTGTACACAGGAGGTTCTTGATTAATTAGCTTTAACTTTCAAGTTCCTGCTAAAATCCACTTTAATATGTCAGAAGTGCACAAATATGCAGTGTCAACCAGTGATTTCTAATTGGCAATTTATAGGCACTGATTTCTTCATATGTTCTGCTTCTGTAATAATTACAGCATCTCCCATGCCCATGTGGCTGCTGCTCACTGTCATGATGGTGAGTGTAGTAGAAAGACCAGACATACTCATCCTCTCACCAACCCTTGTTTTTCTCTCTGCTCTGCTGTTGTCTTTTTTCCAACATCCGGTTTGCTGTTGTCCAACTCACACTACAGCCTCAACTCTTACCATTGATCTCTGGCCTCTCCTTTTCAGATGTGACATCAGGAAAGACGATACAATAGAAACAGCTAGCTCATTTCATTTTCTTACAAGCCAAAAAAAGAAGAAGCAGAGAAGAGCAGTAGTTGCTGATTTTGCACTGAATTTATCTATGGTGCTTGCACTTAACTTTCAAGCCAGAAGAAACAGTTTTTCATTGGTTTGAAAGAGCTTCCATTTTACTGGGGAACCAGTAAAATCTCTGGTATTAGGAGAAACTTGTAAAGAGAGACGACTTTATCTATCCAGAAGGAGCTCCATCACTAAGATCTCTCTTGTTTAGGAATGCGAACAGTGCTAATTTGGAGATTAAATTAAAGGCACAGAATATATGATGTACACCATTTTCTCTCTTCATGCGCTTTCCCACCCCTGGATGTGTGCACATAACTTGATTCTGTCTCCTTTCCATTAAGGTGAAGGTGGTGCAATGGAACGAATCTGGCTATATCCGGCTTGTGGAGAATTCTTTTGGCTGGAAAAAAACACTTTTGTTGGCATAGAGTTGGCAGAGCCAGTTACTATTTTACCTCACTCTATTGGCCCCAGCATAAAGAGCAGGCTGAAAATGAGGTTGGGGCTTGATCAGAGTATACTATGCTCCAGAAATCCCCTAGCTACAGTCCCTTGTAGACTGTTACCAACTGGAAGAATTTAAAACAGCCTTGAGCTGCTGGAAACACCATCAGGGCTGATGCAGAATTGGCCAGAGAATCGAGTTGTTATTAGCAATCTGAAAGGGCTCCACCCCCATGCTGCATAGAGCAGCTTGAGGGATTAGGTGTGTTCTTTCTTGCTCTTTCTATGTGGAAGTTACCGCACAGATTTACTTTCACTAATATGTTTCAAGTTAGGAGCCTTTTATGCTATAAGTGAAAAATAAAATTAGGAGGCTAACACATCACGACTAAGAGAAGTGCTTGAGAAAATTGGCAAAAAATGTAAATTTACAGCCCTGTTAATTAGCAGGTGTTGGTGCAGTTGTGATGCAATATGAACTATCAGTGCAGCCAGAAATTTACCCCCTGCATATTGTTGTGATGCAGTAATAGATTGTGATGGAGAGGAATGGCTGCTAAATAATTTTTTTTGTTTCACATTTTTTTCATCTAGCATTATTTAGGCATGCTCTATGAAGAGAATCAGAATGAAGAGTTTCAAGGAAAGAGTGCTGGTAATGTGTGATGATATCAGTTTATTTGTCTTCTGTATGAAACACATACGTTTGTGTTTCCAGATGGAAGTTCTCCTGATGTCTGCAAAATGCATCAGATGAGAAAGTCAGATGGAGTACAAGAGGCCTAACATACCTGCCACTGTATATAGAATACTCCAAATCTAGATATAGGATTTGTACAAACTTCAATAATGCAATCAATCTAATATTAAATGTGTGTGTATATATGTATAGTCTATACTTCTATCGCTCCAGAGACACTTATCTCTGAAGACATTAAACATATAGTTTTGAGGCTTAGTACAGTGGTAAACTCAATTACCATTACTATACTTGAGAAGATATGTAATTAAAATCTATTATCCCCTCCCTCCTCTGGGAAAATGTGGGAGTAGGGGGGAAATGAGCTCCCTGTGCCAAATTATATCTCCCATCTTCCGGGGCTGGGTGAAGATTTGCGTCTCCAGTCTATTTTATATCACATTTCACACATTCTGACTTTTCTTCATTCACTCAGAAGACATCAGCGCACACTGGGTGGGGGAAGAGAGAAGATTGCTTCTGATCAATTCCTCTTTCATTTGCATTCAGATCCATATATTATAATGCTTGTTAATTTTATCCTCAGTTTCACTAATTTCAGCATATGGCTCAGTGGCTAAGATACTAAAAAGTAATTACTTCCTCTGTTCCCAAGGAGCAATGGAGAAAAGATAGATTTTTGGCCTACATGAACACATGAGGAAGTTTACATCTTTGCACTATTTTTTAAAGGATACTAACAGTTAGAGAAATGTCACTGCTTGTGGAACCAGAGAGGAGCCATTTAGTATATAGTGAATTGAAACACTTAAGGGCTGATTCTTTGCAGTCTTCATAACTCCATTGCAATCTGCAGCCTGGATTCTATACTTCTTTGTACCTTGTGTAATCATTGACACCTGTGCAAAGGGAGTACAAAATGTATGTAAGATTCACTCATTCTGATCTGGTACCATTTCTTGCCCACTTTGCACAGCTATAAATGACTACAAAAGGTGCAAGGCAGTGGAGGGCGAATCAGGCCCAGTGTTGGTATTAGCACAAGTGAGAGAAATAGGCCGTTTAGGTTTTAAATAGGATAAGCAGCAACAGTGTGCCAACAATGCCAGCACTAGGATTTAGGAAAGTGATTGGGTCCCATGGCTTGGTACAATATATGAAGTTTCCATATATTTAAAGGTCTAACTTACCACCTAAGAGAAGAAGTTAGGTGAGAGGAAGACTTGAACCACGTGTTGCGCTCTGACTACATTGGTCACAGGGAGTGTCATGAGACAAGGTGTCTATTTATTACAGATGAACAACATAAGATTTGTGTTGCTCTTGTCATTTTGTTGTATGCAGCATTCCTAGAAGCCTGCAATATTTTTTAGGAATGATGCTATTTTGCTTTTTTCTTAATAATGATTTCTGTCCACTAGTGACTCCTTCTGGACAGCAAGGCTGTGCTAACTGATCAGGAGAGAGTTTGCTGAAAATGGAATAATTGGGCCAAATGTCAGTTATACCCAGGTCCCTTTTACTCCACTCTGGAACTAAAAAGGGGCCTTAAAGATGATGGAAACAGCCCATGGAGAATTTGAGAATATTTCCTCTGCAGGAGGCTTCTCCAGCTGGTGTAGAACTGATGTAGAAGTTCCAGCACCTGGAGTATTGGAGTGGGGCTGGAACGCACACGACTATGGTTATGCCTTGTCTCCTAGGGCCCTGAGGCCACTCTAAATATGGACTAGGGGCCTAGTAGGGCCCCTTTACAGCCCCAGAATATGGGAAGCACGGAGATGGTTTAGAGCCACATATGCCCCCTTGACCCTTCATTCCATCCCCAAGTGCAAGGATAGAGTAACGGAGACCTGGGCATTTTGACACAAACAGACTTGAAATGTGTAGGAATATCACTTGTCTTCCTGATCTATTTTGAATCGAACTGTTGGATGGTACGGTTGTGTTTTCCTCTAGATTAAGTAGTCAATTTCAGGATTAAAAGTCTGGATCAGAACTACTTCAAAGTGCAATTTTACTTTTTATAAATCATGATTTTACTTCTCAACCAGATGCCAGTGACTATTCATATGTATTTCCTTTTTCTGACTAGACTTCTACCACAAAGTGAGACTGAGGATAGATTAAAACTAAAAGGTCAAAAGCAGTTTGTATTCCAGAAGAGAATACACAAGGCTATGAATTTAAAGGATAAAAGTAAATTAACAAATGTTAGCAATACTAAATGACAACAATATTCAATGAATGCTAGATTTCTCTTGGTATGTTAAAACAGTAAATATCTGCTGGTGCATTTTCAGATATTTTTGCTCACTATATTAACAATACTAACATTCTTCTGAGCAATCGGGTTTTAGTCACTGATAGAGTGTGAAGTAAGTTTCAGCTCATATTTCTGGCAATAAAATATCTAGCAGTGCCTGGAATACTTTATTGTAGACTATTGACATTGCTTTGTCGTTTTCCTTATTCATGACAGCTATTGCGATACACTTCATTACCTCATTTAAGCAGAGTTCAGCACAATTAATGAGTGATAACAGAAATTCCAGTGTGACATTAGCAAGCTTCACATAGAAGTGCTCTGTGCCTATGATTTCCTGTAGCTCAGGAAGAGAATAACATCAAATAACTCTGCTGTGTGGCTCTTAGCAATAAACTGTCTCTAGGCCCTACCATCCCCTGTGCACCCATATACAGCAGAGAGCCCTCGCCTTTTGATTGCTAGGCTTCACTTTTTTTTCCTTCTCCACTAATTTTAAATATTATTATTATTATTTGTATTACAGTTACACCTAGGGTATGTCTACACTGCAAAGATAACCAGCAGTAGGCCAGTGCCAGCCAACCCTCCCACCCCACAGGGTCCTAGAGCCCAGGCTCCAGCCTGAGCCTGGAAGTCTGCACAGCAATGAAGCAATCCCTCAGCCTGAGCCACGTAAGCCTAAGTTGGCTGGCATGGACCAGCCACAGGTATCTAGTTGCTATGTAGACATACCCTTAGAAGCCACAGCTATGGTCAGATCCCCCAAGTGCTGGGCACTTTACAAACACATAGTAAGCGACAGTACCTGCACCAAAGAGCAGAAAATACAGAAGAGTGGGAGGGGGAACAGGCACAAAAAGGTGAAGTAACTTGTCCAAGGTCCCACGGCAGCTCAGTGTCAGAGCATGGAATCTTCAGGTCTCCTGAATCTCAGTTTGGTGCCCTATTATTGGACTATACTGCCTCTTCATGCTTTCTCTGTGACCCCCTCACACACTCGTCACATATTTCTAAGGGAACTCTTTGCATGGTCCCAATTCTGTAGATCCTGAAAAGGTAGACAGGAAGTACTTGCTGGGCTACTTCATATTCTCCTTCCAAAAAGTCATGGATTACACTAGGGGAATGTAATGCTTGATGCTGTGTAATCATATGCTGCTTACATTGCTTTACACTGTAGGATTCCCCTGTGTAGCCATTCTGGGTGCAGCCATAATAGAGGAAGAAGCATAGAACTATGCTTCAATGAGTCAAGGGGGCCCAAGAAGGTTATTGCTATGTGTGGAGAAGGGGTCCTATATAAATCAGAAACAAAATGGGGAGGCAAAACACCCACAGCACGTTTGGTGAAATTATATATCCATAATGTTGTTTTTGATTTTAAGTAGAACCACTTTATTCCTTAGCCAATCCTGCATTGTGTTTAATGTGAAATGGTGCTGCATGTTCTCACAATTCTTTTGCAGTGCATATCTGTTCTTTTTAAAGGTATGAAGGGAACATTTTTAGAATGAGTAAGAAACATGTAATATACAACCAAGACATTGTGATACTTCCTTAGAGCATTAACGATAAGTACGTTTGTCCTTAGTGTCTGAGCAACTTGAATCAAGTAAAACCACTTATTCAGTCTTCTTCCCCCACCACACACTTCCTTACTCTGTAACCGGTCCTTTACATACAAAGCAACAGCCTCACAGTGCCTGTACATCTCCCTTTTACAATACTGAGATATGAGAATGGCACAAAATAAGAACAAATTATGTGCAACCTTATGTTTATTTCTAGTGCTGGATTAGGGTACTTAAGCTACTGATGTAGCTTTAAATTCTTGCTCTGCTCACTCCTTGTAGGATATTGTAATAAAGTGTCTTAGTTAATATGGGCAGCTCAGTATCTGATGCTTCTTTGGTGCTTTTGGGTGCATGCTGAAGGTTTTCGTTGGCTTCAAAATAAATAATGTGTGCACTGTAATGGATGGGATTTGCGCCCCTTCCCTAAACTGTAACACTACCTTAGTATTTCTATCATACATTTCTGATGTGACATTGGCCTCTTTGATTTGGGAGCGTACACAATGGGCCAGGTTGTAAGACTCTTCCTCAAGCTGTGTGGTATACTACTCCACAAGTTGTCCCATGGATACTACTCAGCCTGGTCTCAGAATCTGCCTCTATGTAAGTTTACTTTCTGTGTCTACTATTTTAGAGCTAGACTGTGAACCTCTGACATGCACTGGTGGGCAGGTACTCACATGAGTGATCCTATTGACTTCACTGGAACCATGCACGGGAGTAGCAGCTCAGTAATGTAAGTAAGGGGTTCAGAATCAAGCCCTAAATTGGTGTTATTCTTGTTTTCCGTACTTCGTCTCTGGCAATGTATGTAGGTAGGGAGAAGAATGGCTTTGGTCATGGAGGTCAGGGGAATCCATGTAGGGATTGATAAAGGTTTTCACACCAAATATTTTAACATTTTACTAACCATTTTGCTGTCTATCAATTCTCCACCTTCAATCTTCTTAAAACGCTACTTTAAAAACAGAAGCTTTTCAGCAAGTCTGAAATCTGAAAATTCAAATCCCAAACCACCAAAATAAGATTGATTGGGATGATTCGATGCTCTCAATGCTGGCAGCTCCAATATAAATAAGATTTGTTTAGGCTTTTCCTCTTGCAGTGTGGTTCTCAGCTGAGTTGTAGATACTGGCTGGCTATTATCCATTGCTCCATATGAAAATGGAGAAAAACTAAATCTTATAATGATCACACTGTGTTTAGGTATAAAGTGCTGAATTATGGAAAAGGGCAGCCCTCCTCTATTTATCTCCACTAAAACTAAGGCAATTCATATTAATCTTTTATTGAAACACACATATAATATTCTCTCTGTGTTACTTATGACAGATACTTTTAATAAAAAAAGGTTTGTGAATATTTTTTAACCATTTCAATGGTTTTTAACCATATTCCTTCTAGGCTCCTAAAAGATTTGCATCACATTTTCATGAATCCTGTAACTAATATCGCCAATTTCTCCCTGGTTCCTGGAATCTTTCCATCTGCCTTTTAAGTGGGTTTTTGTTATTCCTGTATGTAAAAAAAAAAAAAAAAGTCAGCTGGATCCTCAGCTACTTAGTAACAATTGCCCAATTTTCATCCTCACGTCCTTTTATTGCAAATTGCTTGAGCAGGTGGTTGCCATACAGCTCTCTTCCTTTTACAGAAGTATAATACATTTGATTGTTTTCAGTCTGGTTTTAGATCAGTCTGCTATTCAGGGATTGCTCTATCTAAGGTCTCCAATGATTTATTCCTTGCCAACTCCTTCCCCCCTGGTAGAATGCTCTCAGTGTCAGGTCTGATTGGTCTACCTGTCCACTTTTAACACAGGTGACCACTCTGTTCTTCTCCACGGCTTTTTTGTGGCCAGTGTTCAACTACTTTATTTTCAAATGGTATGAAAAAATGAAATTACAGGTGCTTGCTTCCAGTTTTGCACAGCCTGTTTTCCGTGCTATTTCTCCTTTAATGTGTCCCAGCTCCCCACGCCCCTCAACTTTTCCATTTACTCTCTCTCACTTCCCAGGTTCTCTCAGTTGTGAGCCTGAAAACTGCTGATCAAAAGGTTTGACTTTTCAGAACATATCACATCTGGATAAATTCTCATTCTGACTCTCCTATCCTTGTCCATGCTAAGCAGAAGTGTGGGTATTTTCTGGTAGAAACTTAGAATTTTTGCTTCTTAGATAACCAAGTGAAATTGCTTCAGTGCCAAGTAATAGGATTTTTGTATGTGAATTTCTGCTTGTGTAAGGTATTGAATTTATTGGCCAGGAAACTGAAATTTTTCATTTATCCACAGGGTAGGTCTACAGTGCAGGAAGCATCAATATAAACTTCCTCACTTTGCTCTACCAATGTATTTCAGTCATGACTGGAGGAAACCACCTCTGGGGATGAATGTTCTCCATGCCCGTTCAGTACTTGCCTTCTTTGCTGATGCTGCTACAGAAAGAGCAAGCTAAATATGTGGCTTTTGTGCTATGACCGTAATCCAGTTTCCATATGACAGAGACTGCTGAACTCATTGTACAGTCCACTAAACAGATGGAAACTGTTTTGATCACTATCCCCCTGGGCTGGATTCAAAATGGCAACCAAGAGAATATCCCATCACTTCCCCTGGGTCATCTAGTCCTTTACAGACACCTCTCAACGCTCCACCCCCATTTCTAGGGTTGTGAGTAAATATGTTTTACATGTTGGTAATACAGCTTATATAATGCAATTCATTTCCAGCCCCATATATTTATTTTGAATGTGAATTTTTCTTTGTTTTAAATCATATTCAGGAATTGATCAGAAGTGATGATCATAGCAGTGTTGCGACCTTAGCACTTCTAATGGGGAATATTGAAAATCAAACTACACTAGTGGGGTGCTGGCGAATTGGATGGCTAATCCCTCAGAAATAATTTTGGCTAAAATTCCCTCGAGTCCCTTGAATTATTTAGATTCTGAGCCAGGGCTGACTTTCTTCCCTGATGTGTTTAATCTTCACTTTATTGTAAGTACTCTACAGTCAAAAACTCTTAGCATTCACCTTCATGCTCTTCAGAAGGAGGGTGTGCAGCACTTTGTAAAAACAAGACCTTTTAAGGTGACTCAAAAAGGTCAGTTTTAAAAATCTTGCTCTCAGTCTCCAGGATTATCAATCTGCATTTTTTGTGAGCAGTAAATTCACAAAAAGAAGAACATCTTTTCCTTTCAACTTTCTCCATGTCGGTTTGGCAAACATGATTTTTTTACTCCCTATTTTGTATGGAAGTGAATTTATAAAATGTCTCCTTTAGTTTAATAATAATAGCTTCAGCTAACCTACTGTCTTGGATGACCCAGTGGGGGTATCAATACAGATGCCATAGCTGTTAAAGGAATAGGGCCACTAATAGGGCCAGGAGATTGACACAATAAGCAGTTCTGACATATTCCAGCCAGTAGAGGGCATTGATAGTCAAATACACAAGCCTAAAAGCTTTAGGAATAGTGTTAACTGTGGATGCAGATCCAGCATGGCAGTGAATAGCATATTTTTGTACAGTTGGGAACAAAATGACATTTGTGTTATTCATAATTTTGTTTTCATTTTTAACTTGTACACCTCTGTAGACCCTTGAGAAAAGTTCTTTGTGAATGAAATAGCTACATGCAGTAAGCCTCTATACTACAATAAAATGCACGGTTATGCAGTGTCCTTTATATTATCATAAAGCAATTTACAACAAGGGTCAGTGGCAAACCATAGAGAAATGTTTAAGGTGACATGGGAACAGATAAAATGACTCAGAGGCTAGGAAGGAGGGGAATAATAAAGGCCCAGGTACTGTACATAGGAGCAATGAAACCATGACACCATCTATGGAGAACTGTGGATGGGAGGTAAGAGAAGAAGCCACAAATGGAATGAGTGTGCAGGGAGTATAGGGCTCTGAGGTTCAGTGAAGGAGAAGCAATATGTAACCTGTCACTCAGTAGGTGAAAACAACTCATAGTACTTAAATGTACCTTCCCACCTCAATGAGCTATTCACAAGGTTCATGGGACTTTAATGCAGATGGAAAAAATTCTGAGAAAACATATTTCAGTGGACAATGGCTGGGTCCCTAACTGAAGAACTATGGTCACAACCCGAGGTAGTAGCAGAGTTAGAATCTTGGCTCCTAGTCTAACCACTAGACACCACTGCTTTGGAGGTACATCTCTCCAAAATTCCAAGTCCCACAATACCATCACAAGAGACAGCTTTGCTGAACTGCTGCTTCCAAGAATAACATAAAATTATGGTAACACTCACTAGTATCAAGTGCCTGTAGCTACAGGGGACTGTTGAGGGGTATGGGTCAGTGGGTGGTAGGTGCCAACAATTTAATCCATCTTAACTAAATCATCCTTTCTTTGAAACAAAACATACCCTGCTATAGATTCAAATGATATTAATAATCAATATACATTTTTTGTGACTTAAAGAGGTCTGAGGAAGTTTTGCCGTAAGAGAAGTGTTTAGTTGTGTAGTCTTTGTTTCCCTATGCAAGCAAGTGACTGTATCATCTAGCAACCTGAGTTGAATAGCCAGTCCTTTTGGTCTTTCAAAGGCTGTGAATACAGTAAGAGTACTCAACCCTTCTGAAGATATGCAAATACATGCATTTAAAAGATTTACATTCATCCTTCACAGGCCTCAGAAATATAAATATGAAATATCCAGAACCTTGTCACTTCAGTAATAATTAAGCTGATGGCCTATTATGTTCGATTGCAAATCAATATAGTATCTTTTGGTGCCACTTGAGTTCTTGAGGGTTGGCTTGAGGCCAGCACTAGTTATACAATTGAAATGCTGCAGCTGCATCTAAAACTTCTCTGCCATTTCCATTCAAAAAGAATAGACTGGTAACAATGGTGGCCAGCCTCTTCATAGTAATTGTGTGCAAGTACACATTTTGAAATAGAGTTTTTGTTCAGCAGGTGCTGTTATTTTAGTTTAATTTGAATTTTGAAATATGGAGGAGAGAAGGGGCCTAATCTTAACAGCATCTAACCTACAGCTGTTCAGAACAGGACAGCAAACAGCATATGTTGCTTAGATGAAAATCATAATTGCTCATTCTTCCTGGCATATTAGCAGACCAGTGCTGAGCCTCTGAAATTATCTAGCATTTTCAGGCTTTTTACTTTACAAAGTGATCTACAATGTATTGGAAGAACAATTCTAGAACATCTGACTGTAAGTTTTCCCACAAGAAACTACTTTGGAGTTTCATCACAAATTACAGTATGGGTCGTTCACGCAAGGCAGCATCAAGCAGCACTGGCCTTTAGATCTATCACTGTAACACCAATACAAAGTCTAGCTTATCTTCATCCATGTTGCTTCTGATATAAGTGTGATGGTTCATTGCTGAAGATGAGAAACTAATTTGTAAAGAATGATTTCTTTGACAAATTTTGCCTTTTTTCCTGTCTGCAGAAAGTCCGCAATGAGATCACAATTTTCTGGAGTGGGTGTGTTGTTCAAAATAGCAAGCTGAAGTTTTTCACCAACTTTATTTATCCTGTGGCTTGCTGTTTGGAATTTGAAAACTGAGATGTGGTGCTGATATATCTTTTTAATTTGCTTTTTGTGCATCTTTGAGCATGAGAGATCAATGTTAGGTTTCCATCAGCATATGCTAGTAAAAGCTTTCTATGCTTTCTCACAGAGAAGAAGTGTGGTCAGTGGCTAAGGCCAACATTTTCAAACCTGTGTGCCCAAAGCCAGGCTCGTAAATTCTTATTTATGCATCTAAATAAAAAGATCTGATTTTCAAAGGTGCTGATTAAGGCCCCCAGCCCTGAAACGAACATGCTGTGGTATTGGGAATTGGACCTTAAAGTGTGCTATCTCCCCAGATACATAGTCTGGAGGAGGGGGCTGTAGAAACCTATATTCTGTTATGTAGGGACAGTTGTAACTGTGTTATTGAATACAAATGGTGTCTTTCAGCGTCTCAGACCCAGTGTAAAAGTGCTAAAGAACATACTTTAAAGCTAGGTGAAATTTTTCAGCCAAAACTTTTTTCACAGAAAAATGCAGGTTCAGGTTGATGAAAACATTTCATGAATTCATATCAAATTTACCAAACTGCTTTTAGTTGATTTAAAAAAAAAAAACAGGAAAAAAAATCTAAATGTTTCGTTTTGACATTTTCTAAGCAAAATGATTTAATGTTTTTATTCCAATTGACTTTTTGTTTAGAAATTAATTTCATTTTCTTTAATTAAAAACAAAATAAACTAAGCATTATATTTTCTTCAACCTGAAACAAAATTGTTTTTAAATTTCAGTTCACTGAAACGTTTGAAAAATGTTCAATTTGAGTCAATCTGAAGCAATTAGTTCTCCCATTTTTTGGTACAGCCAGTGAATTGAATAATCAGTTATTTACACAATTCTAATCCTCCACAGAGTGAATGGTCTGGGACTATCCACAGGATGTAAAATTACATACAAATATAAGTCATTGCAGGATTAGAGCCTGCCAAGGCTGATTCCTCACTCTGGCATTTCAAGTGCAGAAGGTGGGGGCCTGCAAGGATTCTAAAAATGAATACTGGCCGCTCCAGGCTTGTATTAAACTCCCAAGGTTATAGCTTCTCTCTGACCTTGGATGGGTAGATGCTGCCACCACCCAAGCGCAAAAAACCTCTTGGGACTCAGGAAGGCGCACTGAGGAATTCCTCCTTGTGAGGTACCCTAAAGCCCTTTCACTCCCGTCTGGAGAAGAGCTGAGAAAAAAACAAAGGAAATCTGCTGTTGCCACCAGCTAATTAAACAACATATGCACTAATCTTTTAGAACACAAAAAAACCCCAATTCTGTTCTTAAAAAAGGTAAAATTTATTAAAACAAAAAGAAAGAAAATACATCTGGAACTTAGGCTATTGCTAGATTTAAAAAGAGCAAATATAATAATTAAATATCAAGAATGGTTTTCTTGAGGTCAGTCTTAATGGTTACTAGCAGGGCCAGTGCTTTCATTGAGGCAAACTAGGCAATCGCCTAGGACGCCAGGATTTTCGGGGGGCGGCATTTTGCCAGAGGGAGGGGAGGGCGGCAGGCAGCTCCTGTGGACCTGCCGCAGGCATGCCTGCGGATGGTCTGCTGGTCTCGCGTGGCTCCGGTGGACCTCCCGTAGGCACAGCTGCGGCAGCTCCATTGGAGCCGCGGACCAACGGACCCTCCACAGAAATGGCTGCGGCAGCTCCACTGGAGCCTTGGGAGCGGCGCGTGGGGCTGCGAAATGGCCGTGTGCCTAGGGCGCGAAAAACTGTAGCGCTGGTCCTGGTTACTAGCAAAACAAAAGCATTTGGGGATTAGCACAGAGGAGTCCACAGGCCAATAAGAAATAACCCTAAATGTGTCTTCCTAGATATTCCCTGATTTATGTACATATTTGGGGTTTCAGATAAGCAATTCCTAGGTATGATTTGATGATTTTTCATACCTGATTTAGTTTCTTACAGCATTGCTGCTCTGTGTCTCCTCTCTCCAGAGAACAACAGCAGACAGACAAAGGGAAAGTATTTTATCCCCAATTTTAAAAGGTTCTAGCCCTCCTACTGGCTCTTTTGGTCAGGTGCCCACTCCCTTACTTTTACCTATGGGATTTTTAACCCTTTACAGGTAAAGCAAGTAGAGAACAGCTACTGACAGGGATTTTGTATCTAACTATCTGGCTGGATGTCCATAAAAGGGACTTAACCCCCATGACCCTTCATTTATCACAGGGCCTATGTGAAATCACTGGAAGCTGCAGGTACTCAGTGTAGTTATGAAATTCAGGGCACTTTTATGTACAGGTCTGTCACATTTTACACACATTTAATGTGCGATTTCAGCTTTATGCAGCTGGCAAAAACAAAAAAAAAGAGAAAAATAACAATTTAAATACTGTTTCTGTAGTGTGAGTGATTCTGCCCGCTATTCAACTCAATGTAAGTTTGACTATATGCGGTTTTCTCTTTACACACTAACTGCGGAACAGAACCCCAGCATAAGATGAGACAGACCTGTATGTGCCTAATGTTCTGATCTTGAGCTCAACCTGGGTGGTCAGGTGTGCATGCCTCTAGATCATTTTAGAATCAGGATCTGAGCATGGATTTAAGAGCTTTTTGATCACCTAGGTTTAAAAAAATTTGGCCTAAGTGAATTCAGTCAAAAAGGTGAATGAATATTCATGAAGTATATACATATTTTGTATTATTTGCCCATTTATAGTCAGGGGGTTATGGAAAAATAGAGCATTTTTGGAGTTCTGTCAAATCCATCAAATGATTTCTACCCATGATTCCATTTAGATCAAATCCCGAAAAGGTGAGAGGCATGCATAAATACCGCTGCTGTGCTAGTCAGCCCCACTGAGGATGTTGTTTTTTAACTAATCTCTTGGGGGAAACAGAAAATAATACACTTGCAATTCAACACTCAAACAAAACCAGAAAATAAAGTTTATTCATGATATATTTCCCTGGAAACCCAGGGTTTATACTGTTAGCAATGTAAAAGGGAAAGCATTGAATTCATGTGACAGGCACCATTTGCCTTTGAGGAAATACATTCTGTAAAAAAAATCAAGATGCCTTTTTCTTAAAACTCTGCAAGAAACACACAAAGTTAAAATAGAGAATAAATAACAGTGGAAGATAGTTTAGACAGTCTGCATGTGTCTGTGTTCACTGGACCTTAAAAACTGAAGTGTTGGCTCTTCTGCTTGAACATCAGGGGCCAAACTGTGGCATTTAGATACTGATCAAAAGAGCCTAATGCAGAGGAGAGTCTTTGCTATACTTTATGCTGACTCAGCTGATGAGTTGGCCCATTCTTGGGACCAATGTGAGGGGCTGGCAGGGTCCTTGCCTTCCTCCTTTGAGGTGCAATGTGCCTCTGTGGATATGTGGGGAAGCCTTCCCTTAAGCACAGGTTCTGCAGCTTGAGCAGGTCTTTGTATGTGTTATGCAAGTGTGGAAGGCTCTTTGTTTCGTGTTTCCCACCCAGCCCCACCCTCCATCACATAAGGGCCTTTCACAATGTGACTGTAAAGAACTATAAACTATCTTGTTCAGGTTAAGTGGGAAAAAATGTTCCCTACCCACACTGTCATATGCAGCATGCTATATACTGGTATGTGAACACTCTTCACCTCAGAGGCAGTTGTGCTTCAGAGGGTATAAAGCACTGTGTGATCCTTCACGATGAAAACTGTTAAGTTTTTATATGAAATATTTTGGATTATAGGATCTTTTTTTCCTTGTCTTCTAAAAGGAATATGTTCTGTAGTTTTGAAGTGTACTGGCATGGGGCCAAATACCAGTTGGCTTCACTGCAAAGGTGCTTCCTTATTCTCCCAGCCCACTGAATATCCAGTACCTCTCTTATCGCTGCCCCTTGGTGCTGTAGTAACCCCTATGGAACTGGCTGAGAGGAAAGAACGTAGAATATTCCTGCTCCCCTCATTTTTGCTACATTCTGTGGGGCTATGGAATGGATCTTTCTGCTCTTCCACTCTGTTTCTCATGTTATAAAGGATGGAGGTCGGATGGGGAGTAGAATGACAAATTTTTGCCCTGGCAGGCCTATTCTCTCTTCCAGCTGGCAGCACCATTAAGTCAGCTGGGAGATCCATCTTTGGGCAGGCCACCATTCTTAAGTTCTCCACAAGTGACCATCCATCAGAAGATGAGATGATTTCCCTCCCCCACAACTTTCCTTTCTATTTATGGACTCAGGGAGGCACTGTATGTGCATGATACCTCTCCAGGTTCACCTCTGCAATTAAGAGGTGGAGTCACAGATTCTGTCCCTGGATATGGGACCTGGCTGTTATGTGGGTGTGAACCCCTCTAGATAAGAGAGGTGTTCTTGTGTGTGTTGCACAAGCAGGCTGTGCAGCTTCAGCCTGCATTTGTACTACAGAGGGATCAGAGCTAGTACTTGGCCCATTAAATGGATTTGATAGTGAACAAATACTTAAGATTTGCTTTGGTGCCATTTCCTGACTTTTACACTCCTGGAAATTACCGTTTAAATATAGATTATTGGAAATTAGAAAGGGAAGAACAACTAGGGATGAATGTTTGGTATGAGCATCATGGATTCCATAAATTTCATGGAGGTTCTATTCTTTTAAAATATATCCTCAATTTCTGACATGTTGAGATTGTTTGCTTCCAGGTGTGAGTGGGTGGGAAAACAACTGTACAAACTATTAGGAGCCTTAAGAGAATTGTCTTAGTGCTGCCCATCAGGCTATTATCATCTTACAATAGTTCCACACATTGAGAAGTCAGTGGGAGTTTTGTGTTCATGAAGGGACTTTAAGTTCTGAACTTGCACCTATTGAAGTCATTGGGAAATGAAACGAAGAAAAACAAAAATCCCATCTTTGTAAACAGAGGCACATAGGTTTATAGAGGTATAAGTGAGTGGTAACCTCACCCCAAACAACACAGTTCATTCACATAGTCAAAATAAAGTTGCCACTCCTGGCTTATTAACAAAACAATAATTTCAAAATATTCTTTTTCCAGCAGGATGAGCAATTTCCCAGAAGGTGGGGTGTTTCAAACAGGCTGTGTACTCCACCATGGTACAATTTCAGTTACAGGGGAACAACATCATTTTGTTCTTCATGAGACTATTTCTAACTCTCTGTGTCTGCTATGTTAGTGATTATATTGTTCATCTACCTTAGAAAATTATGGGTGCACTCTAACTGAGGTTTGTAAAGGGAACAACAGACTAGTCTGTGTGTTGGAGGGTGCAGGATACAAGAGCATCAAATATTTAGGTGACCTGAACTACCATTAAACTGATAGATGCTGCCATTTGAAATGGATCACTGCCTATAGTATGCCGTGTTTCTGGGATCAATGATATCTTAGCATAATTATATCACTACTGGATATGCTGCTTGTAAATGGTATGTTGGGCTACACTTTGTGTGTGTGTGTGTGTGTGTGTGTGTGTGTGTGTGTGTGTGTGTGTGTGTACACATGCTTTATAGGTAAGACTGGTAGTGCCACCCATTATTAGACTCCATTTTCAGTTGCTTATAACTTTGGCAGACTTTAACCATTTGCACTGACATTGTACATGCTACATGTTGCCCTCAGGCTGAATGTTTTGGGACAATTGCAGTTAAACTCATCGATCAATTTCTGCGAATAAGAAAGTATGTTGTTTTTTTCCATGTTCAAAATTGTTGGCAACCTTTTCTCTGAACAGCTCTAATGCCCTCATGCTTTGAAGAAGGGACTTGACATTTGGCTGGGAGGCAGCCTTCATGACAGAGATGTGTCTATTGCCGTCCCCATAAAAAAACCACCCAAATTTGTCCAAGTTGTAAACTTTTGAAAAATTGCAGTTCACACATGCTCACTTGAGACTTCTGCAGTTTTAGCAGCTAATATCTAAGATGACTCCAATTCTCAATCTTCTCACAGCTCATGGTCTCTGCTAGGCTACTTGGGCTTGGCTCCTCAGCTGCAGAAAATAACTAAGCGATTGTCTCTCCAAAGCCTCTGATACCACCAAAATGAGACACTCACAGTAAATTGTGCAGATATTTGATCTTCCATCTCCAGTATTACATGAGGAATGAAGTAGAAGTGATGTTTAAATTATCATTACCAGGCATCTGATTTAACTCCTCACTAAGATGAATGGGATAGGTCCTCACTATCTATTGTTATAGACTCTCTGAAGACCCATCTCTGCATTAGTTATACTCTGTTCACTTCTGCAGCCTTAACAGCTAGAGACTTACTTATTTTTTGTGAATCTGAGATTCAGGAGGTTGGGAGAGCTGCTAGCGTATTGTACCATCATGTCTCAGCTCAATCTGAGCCTTGTTTGGCTTGAAATATATATGACATTAAAGTTTGCACCTTTGTATTTTTAAAATGACCTTTGAATTGACATATATAGTACCTGGTTATATGACAGTTGTTGAAACAAACCCAATAAATATCTACTTTTTTACTAATGCAGCTCTTAGGAATGGGAGTTTATAAAGGAGTGAGAAATGGATGTTGAATTACATTTTAAATATGACCGAAGAGAAAAGGAACTAAATAAAATACAACAGACGGATATTATTTGAACAAAAGTAACATAGCCAATACTGAGTCTACTAAATATGAGGAGTGAGAGCTGAGCCTCAACTCTGGTTCTTTACAGCAGATAAAAGGGTTTGAGGGCAAAAAGGGACCCCAAAAGCCACAGGTCCAGTCAGGGGAAGATTTGCCCAAAGCAGCCATAGTGGAGACCGCCGCAAGGCTGCCCTCCACAGACCCCCTCACAAGCCCTGGCATACTCAGTGTGCCACCTGTGGGGCTGGATGGGTGAGGGCTGTGGGCAATGCGCAGAGCACTGCTGAGTCTCCATGCAGTGCTGCAGCCTGTTGGGGAGGCTTCCAACACTCAGACAGCCGCCAGGGCTATGTAATACCTGGGGCTTCTCCCAGCCGATGTAATAGCCCAGGATATGAAGGGGCCTCCAAGCTCCTGTAGCAGTGCAGGAGCTCTCAGGGTACATCTACACTGCAAAAAAAGAAAAGAAAAGAACAACCCACAGCAGCGAGTCTCGGAGCCTGGATCAAATGAAGCAGATTCTCAGGGCTTGTGCTAAGGGGCCAAAAAATAGAAGTGTAGATGTTCAGGCTCTGACTGGAGCCCAGGCTGTAAGCCTCCACCCCACCATTAGGTTTCAGAGCCCAGCTTCAGCTGAAGATCAAATGTCTACACTGCTATTTTTAGCCCCATAGTGTAAGCCCAAGTCAGCTGACCTGGACTTTGAGAATTGCTGCCTGGGTCTTTTTTTGCAATGTAGACACACCCTTAGAGGCATAGTACCAACTCTCACACAGGCTGATTGCTTTTCAGATTAAGATAACAAATTATGATAGTGATATTATAATTACTCTGACATGCTGTGTTCATCATTTCATCCTAGGTTCCTTTCTGTTCTCTGTATAATGTGTTATTTTTTAAAAAATATAGTGATTGGTCCAAATCCCAGATCTAAACACTCCAACAATATTGGTGATTTTAGAACCCAAAGCAGAATCTGGATCCATATTTCACAGCTGGATCCAACTAGTGTAAAGGATTGCACTGAAACTGTTTCCTAATGCTCCCAAACTTTGGGGAATCAAATTTTGTGACCCAGTGCTAGTAATATGTGACTAAAAGAGATGTCAGGCAAAACCTCTAAGGACAGTAGGATATGAGGGGATAAAAGCTGTAATTCCTTCTAGCCAGAAAATATATGGGATAGAACAGGATACTTCTCAAAGATTAGCCATATATTAGCTTTAAGTATAAAGACAGTTAATCCTTCTAGTAAAGGACAGTGGATGAATAACTTTCAGCCAACATTCTAGAAATAGAAGACTGAAGACAACCCTATAGCAGCCCCAGCATTGATACCATTGTGTGTGGATTTCAGTAGTTCTGTACAACAGGGCCAGTCTGTATGCTACAGCTTCCCTTTTCTCACTCAGTCATTCTCCCTCTCTCCTTCTCTAGCAGAAGTCTCCAGCTGGCCTGGGAAGTTTGTCACCTCTATCTGGTTATTAACAGTCCATTTGCTTAAGTACCTATCATAATTACCTTCTATGGGTCCTCTGAGATTCATTTAATTTAAGGAATTCTAGCAAAAGTTCTGGTCTGACTGATGACCAGACAGTCACATATGTGCCACCTGCTAGCAGTTCTTGAGCCAAAAAAGAGCTTGCGGAAGAGCTATCCCATACTATTCTGTTGTTTAAAAGCTGCATTTCCTGTCTATCTCTTCTCTTTCCCCCTTTTAAATAAATATCCTTTCAGTCCATTTCTTCTTTCTCTGTTAGCACTAGTGTGGGAGTCCAACACAAGCCATTGCGCCTTGTACAACCCACTTAAATCACTGGATTAAATGCATGGATTATAAACAAAGGCACAACTTGGCCTATTGTCTTAATTTGACCCAGAATAGTCTAGCAAGCACTATCAGTACATGTTCCTCAAAGACCTCTATTTAAACGAAATCATTATATTATTATTTTACTATGGAGCATACATTTTAAGGATGATGTGAGATATGCTCCATTTGGTGCCGTGTGATTTTACACCAGATTGCAGAAACTGTTTTCTCACAGGAAACGTTATCATCCCACGTTATTTTGGGATGATGTAACACCATTCTGCACTTTCACCTCTGACATTAGAAGCCTTTATTCTGCAGAGGGGCACAAAGGATTTATCCTTTAACATAATATGCTATGAAGATCCTTAGTATGTCACACGGCATTTGAATAAGTTGGTTTTGCTTCATAGAGGTTTGTAAGAATTCTCCTTTCAGTTTCAGTCTCTGAGAGGTCACATCTCCCATTTTATGATGAGTTTCAACCTGAAATCTCCAAGTGAAACTCAGTTGAAATGGTAACTTTCTCCTGGTTTCACATCAAAACCGTACAGCCATGAGTTTCATATAGTTTTTACTAAACCACAAATCAGCCCATGTTTGATCAAAACTGCCACCAGGTTAGCAAAAAATGCTTCCTTGAAATTGTAACCAGGGCCACCCAGAGGATTCCTGGGGCCTGGGGGTCTTCGGCAGTGGGGTGGCCTCCGCTTCAGCGGTAATTCAGTGGCGGTGGGTCCTTCTGCTCCGGGACCCGCAGCTGAAGTGCCCCGAAGACCCGCAGTGGGGAATCAGCACTGCCAAATTACCACTGAAGTGGGACCTGCTGCCAAAGTGCAGCCGGGTCTTCGGGGGTAATTCGGCGGCGGCGAGCCCCCGCCACGGGTCTTTGGGGCACTTCGGTGGCAGGTCCCGGAATGGAAGAACCTCCTGCCGCCGAATTACTGCTGAAGACTCGGCACTTCGGCAGCGGGTCCAGCTTCGGTGGCCGGAGCAGAAGGACCCCCCTCTGGCAAAGACTGGTAGCGGAAGAAGATGCACCTTAGAGGCTAACAAATTTATTTGAGCACAAGCTTTCGTGGGCTACAGCCCACCTCATTGGATGCCTAGAATGGAAGATAGTTTTCCAAAGTTCTGGAATGTTAAGCTCCTTGGTAGTTTGTTTGTTTGTTTGTTTGTCTGGCTCAGCTGATTATAGACAGGAATGAGATGTGAAATTAGGATTTACAAATCTAGAAGTGATCTGACCTAGGGTTTTAGTTTGGCCCTTTCTCTATCGAAAAATGGAAAACTTTCACATAGTTTTGAATTGCTTGAAAATGTTTTGCACTACTCTAAATTAATCAAGTACCCAATTTCTGGAAATCCAGATGACGTGCTTTTTAACAACATAGATTTCTATGTTAAAGAACAAATTTTGTGTGTGTGTACATGTATATGTGTACACACTGTACATTCACTAAAATAAAATCCTATTGACCCGATTCTCGTGAGGCCTCGGTAAAGGCCTGATCCACAAAGCCCACTGAAATCAATAGAAAGAGACTTGTTTACTTTAGTGGACTTTAAATCAGGCCCTAACTCCTCTGATTACCTCAAATCCTATATACGCTATTTTATTTTCTGTCCTAGGAAACAAAATTGTTGTGCTGTGTCAGTCTGAATGGACTCTCTTAAAAAAGTACTGCACACTCTTCGACTGATATTTTCAATATGTTACTAGATATTTACCTTCCAGATGTGACTATAATGACCCATTGTAGTCATTTAAAAACACCAAGAAAACTGTCATAATGCTTAAGTTTTTCATTTTGAAAAATATGCCAAATACCATCATTCAAAGTCACCTTAAAAGTATTGTACCAAAATGCAACTGCAGTAAATTTCAGCCTCTAATCAGCAAAGCCTTATCTCATCACTCATATCTTCAGTATAGCAGTAAAATAAATACAGCAGATGGAAAGCAGGTTTTGGACCAAGGGAGAAGGCAATAATACAACTGTCAGGATGGATGGGTGCTGTAAAAATGTTCTTTGACAGGACATTATATAATTTGCACTTCTTTTGTAAACCTTATCTTGATATTTCCAAAAATAGAAGTTTAAACTGGAAACTGACACAAATTAAGCTGGAGAGGTGTGAACAGCACTGCTATGGCAACATTAAATGCTGGGTATGTAAAGAGGCAGGTAAGACCCCTGTGGATCGTCAAATGCCAAATTAGATATTGTAATGAATGGTAATTGGTTAAATTATTAATCATTCTGTTGCTTAGCCCACAGTAACTAAATGGCCTTGCAGTTGCTATATAATTACCAGGTGACTGATGATCTGTTTTCTTTCTTTATAAGCTTATAGCAAAGGTGTAAAGTCTAATCTTGTCACAACACAGAAAGAATTGTAGAGCATCTTTACAAATCAAAGGTCCTCTAAAGTGCTGGTTTCCTTTACTGCCATTGATTCAAAGAGGACTTGAAGCTGCTCAGTACCTCACATGACTGGGCTCCAAGTCACTAGAAAAGAAAGCAGTGGTGAATTATAATACTGTGCAATAGAAAGTTGATCTTGTATTTCAGGCATTGGACTAAGACCTAGCATACGTCTACACACTCAGGAAAGTTAAAGCAAATCAACTAAGGGTGTGAAGTCAATGGGTTGTTCACTGTAATTTAACCCTCCTTGGAGTTACAGCAAAGTGATGCTACTTTATTCCTAAATGAGAGCATCCACATGGGGTTTAACACACTTTAACTTATTTACATTGACTTTACACCATTAGGTGATTCACCTTAACATTTCTGAGTATCTCCTGTAGACATGCCCTTCAGAGATCTAGATTGGCTTCTTGATTCTGCTGCATATTTCCTATGTGAACTGGATCTCTCTGTGCCTCAGTTCCCCATCTGTAAAGTGTACATAATAATACTTCCTTTCCCCCACCCTGGAAGGCATAGGGATTGTCTCTTTCTATGTATTTGTACAGCAAATATATTTTACTTGTATAATGAGGCCCCTATCTGAGTTGGGGTCCGTTAGGTGGTTCTGCAATAAAAATAAGAACATAACATAAGAATGGCCATACTGGGTCAGACCAATGGTCCATCTAGCCCAGAGTCCTGTCTTCTTACAGTAGCCAATGCCAGGTGATTCAGAGGGAATGAACAGAACAGGCAATCATCGAGTGATTCATCCCCTGTAGCCCATTCCCAATTTCTGGCAGTCAGAGACGAGGGACACCCAGAGTTTGAGGTTGCATCCCTGAGCATCTTGGCTAATAGCCATTGATGGACCTATCCACCATGAACTTCTCTAATTCTTTTTTTGAACCCTGTTATAGTTTTGGCTATCACAGCATCCCCTGGCAACAAGTTCTACAGATTGATTGCGTGCTCTGTGAAGAAGTACTTTCTTTGTTTTAAACCCGATGCCTGTTCATTTCATGCCTGTTCATTTCATGCCTGTTCACCCCTGGTTCTTGTGTTGAAGGAAGGAGTAAATAACAACTTCTTATTCACTTTCTTCACACCATTCGTGATTTTAGAGACCTCTATCATATCCTCCCTTAGTCATCTCTTTTCCAACCTGAACAATCCCAGTCTTTTTTCTCTCTTCTCATATGGAATCTGTTCCATATCCCTAATTATTTTTGTTGCCCTTCTCTGTACCTTTTACAGTTCTAATGTATCTTTTCTTGAGATGGTGTCACCAGAACTGCACTCAATATTCCAGGAGTGGGAGTACCCTGGATTTATATACTGGCATTATTATATTTTCTGTCTCATTATCTGTCCCTTTCCTAATTGTTCCTGCCATTCTGTTAGCTTTTTGGGCAGCTGCTCATTGAGCAGATGTTTCCAGAGAACTATCCACAATGACTCCATCATCTATTTATTGAGTGGTAACAGCTAATTTATATCCCATTATTTTGTATTTATAGTTGGGATTATGTTTTCCAGTGTGCAGTACTTTGCATTTATCAGTATTGATAATACTAATGCTAAATGCCTTATACTGCATTTACTCCTCTAATACCGGTTGATTGTAACATAGTACATCAGGTTTAATACTGGACATGGGATGAAAGGCTTGTATGAAATAAGAACTGACCCAAAACTGGACAATTAAGTGACTTGGGCATTGTCCTGAATCAGTGGTGAGGTGATGCAATCAAGTCCCAGATCTGTGTAGGCCTTTGTAAAACAGTCTCAAATGTGTGCTTTTTTTTTTTTAAAGGAAAAATTACATGAAAAGAGAAAAAAAAGACTATTGAAAAAATGTCCTGAATACGAGCAAATAAAAATATCCATGATTAGCTTTAAATGGAAAAAATTCAAAAATCTTTTTTGTTCTAAACCTGTTTCAGCCATTATACAAATATGCATGAAATAAAAACACCTAAACCAAAACTGTTAACACATACACTTAAGAGTTACTGCCAAAGAACACCAGTTGCAAGATTTCTGGCTTTTAATACTGCAAAGGTAATAATATCTGGCATTAAAAAGTAAGTCAAACCTACTATGCAAAGGCTGTGACTTCTAATAATTGCTTGGTGTACCCATACTTAAAAATGGTAACATATTTCCCTTACTCCTAGTCTCAAAAGGAAACATTCGGAGACTGATAATGTCCCTGTTTGATATGAAAAGAAATGGTTTGTTTTTTACATTACCTAAGAGATTTGAAGCATCAGTTTAACTAAGCAAAAACAATTGCATCAAGTGTTTATTTAAAACAGTGTCTCAAATGCTTCTTTTAGAAGCAAAGATATACTCTCTTTTGCCCTGGTTTAGCAAAGTATTGAAACACATAGGGCATGTCTACAGTTACCATGACACTGCAGTGATCGATGCATCGGGCGTTGATTTACCGGGTCTAGTGAAGATCCGCTAAATAGACTGCAGATTGCATTGACTCCGGTACTTCACAGGAATGAGGGCATGTAGCTGGAGTTGCGTAAATTACGTCGATTTACCCCCGTAGTGTAGATAAAGCCATAGTTCAGTCCATCATTATTCAGCAAAGCACTTATGCCTATATTAACAAACAGAAACTCAGAGCTATAGTACAATGTGTAAATTATTGATCTTCATTTCTGTTGGAAACAATTTTTAAAAGATGCAGCAAGAAGTATTGAACATATGTACTTCATTCTGGTACTTAACTGGTTATGTATATTTGTTTAACAGGATGAGGAACAAGTTCCTTACCCACCCTGCTAATTAAATATCGTTATAATCAAAATATTTCTAATGCCACAGGCACTTCTGTCATTATATCATCTGATGCCCTGTCAGTAGTGGAGGAAAATATCAAATGACTGAAGTAATCATATTTCAATATGAGAGAGCAGGATAAGGTCCACTCAAGATGTGTGATGTCTTAAAGAAAGAGAGAACCATTTGAATTAAGTTCTTAGTGTTCATTTTAACCTAGTTTTGAAAAGAGCTTACTCCAAATCAACAGAAAGCAACACCAGTCCCAATTTGAATTACTATATGTTGTCTGTTGTTAGAGGTATAGGATATCCAGGAGTTAAACATGACAATAACAAGATAAAATATATATAACAGAAACCTCTTGTCTTCAGCAGAAAAATACCACACCAAGACTAAATCAGGCTGATGCCTGATATTAACCAACATGAATATATCTGTTTTATAAATTAATGGGACTGAAGATCCATCACATTTCAAATTAAAATAATATTTTGCCATACATTTTCAGTTAGCTGGCAGTATTTGCATTTTGCAAATTTCTATTAAGAGATAGGACCTTGAAAAGTTCACTTTTGTTTGTTTATCTTTAAAAACCCAAAATGCATTCCTTTCTAAGGTGGTATCCCACTAGGAAATAACAAAAGATATGTATATTATATTTTATAACAGACAAACAAAGCATTTTTTTTAAATACTGAGTGTCTTTCTTTCCTGGCCATTAAAGTATGTTTTTTTGCTATGGAGACCATGAGGTCTTTTCTACATGTTTTACAGTTTAAAAAATATGCTAACTTTTCTTGATTGTCAATATTGTGCATTGCAGATTTTGGAAATCAAAAGATCTGCTTTTCCAGAATGATTCAATTGACATTTCCCCCCCATCTCTAGACTTTCAGAAAGTTGAGAGTATTGATTAAACATCTGGTGTTTTGGTAGATTTCCCATCTCTTTAAAAGAATAGCTCTCAAATGATTTGGAGACTCCAGTGACACAATAGAGGAACTTGCTGTTTCTCATTTTAGTTATAACTGAACAGATTTTTGAAAAAAAAAATTCTTACAGCCAAGTTGTATTTTATGTGTATTAAATAACTTCTCCCAATGGTATCTCTTTTCATATTAGACTGTCATGACATTAATCATCTGAATGAGACTAAAAGAGTAAGATTCTTCTTGAAAACATCACAATATGCTAATCTAAATTAAGATGTTAATGGTAACAGTTATTACTGTATTATATAACATAGAAACTCCCAGTTTTATATAATTTTTAATAATTTTTTAAATAAATATAAATGAGAGTATAGAGAGGACAGAGAGAGTACCTCTCTTATCCTCCTCTGTCAGCTGTTCCATTGCATGAGATGATAGCTCTTTTCCAAGAGGCACTGTTGGATTGCTTAGCCCTTCAAACCCTCTAATTGGCTGACTGTTGCTGGATGATTTACAAAAGGTGTAGTCAAGCAAAGTCATTTAGAAGTCTCTTGTAGGGGGGAATGGACTGTGTTACATACCAGGGGTGAAATCTTTTACTTGTTGAAGTCTTCCATTGACTTCAGTAGGGTCAGGATTTCACTCCAGGCATATAAAATTGTTTCAGTTTCTATCATTAGACTGTATCAATACTTTTAGGGGACTTAAAGGAACTTTCAGTGCTGTTGCTGCTGCAGCCATTAGAGTGCTTTACAAATGCCTCTGTTGCTGCAGTCATCTAGTTATGACACAATCAGTGAATCTAGGCCATATGGTTTGGATTTTAGGCAACATTCTGAGTTAGATAATGTACTCTAAGCAAAGAAAATAAGGGTAGTTAGAATCATCTAGCTGACTACCTTACTCTCACAGAATTGTTCCTTATAGCAGTGCATCTCAAAGCCAGTCTGCCGCTTGTGCAGGGAAAGCCCCCGGCAGTCTGGGCCAGTTTGTTTACTGCTGCGTCCACAGGTTCAGCTGATTGCAGCTACAACTGGCCATGGTTCGCCGCTCCAAGACAATGGGAGCTGCGGGAAGCAGTGTGGGCTGAGGGATGTGCTGGCTGCCCTTCCTGGACTGGCTTTGAGAAGCTCTGCCTTATAGGATTGTCAAGGTTTTTTCCCCACTTTGAACTTTAGCGTCCAAAAAGTGGGGACCTGAATCGACCCTTCTAAGCTCAATTCCTAGTTTAGATCTGATAATGCTGCCACCAGCCAAAAATATAATGTTTGGCACACTTCCTGTTCCCCCAAAACCTTCCCTGAGGAACCCAAGACCCAAACCCCTTGGGTCTTAAAACAAGGAGAAATAAACCATCCCCCCTCCTTTCCTGCCCCCCCAGACTTTCCCCTCCCTGGGTTGCCTTGGGAAGCTATACAGATCCAAACTCCTTGGATCTTAAAACAAAGAGGAATTAACCATTCCCTTCCTCCTTTTTCCCCCACCAATCCCTGGTGAGTTCAGACCCAATCCCCTTGGGTCTTAAAACAAGAAAAAAATTACTCAGGTTCTTAAAAAAGAAAGCTTTTAATAAAAGAAAGAAAAAGTAAAAATTATCTCTGTAAAAGCAGGATGGTAAATGCTTACAGGGTATTCAGTTTCATATAGACTAGAGGGACTTCCCTGCCCCCAGCCTGAGATTCAAAGTTACAACAAACAGAGGTAAAAATCCTTCCAGCAAAAGACACATTTACAAGTTAAGAAAACAAACATAAGACTAATCTGCCTGTCCTGGCTCGTACTTACTATTTTGAAACATGAGAGACTGATTCAGAAAGATTGGAGAAAACCTGGGTGTACCTCTGGTCCCTCTTCACCCCAAGAGCGAACAACGAACAAAACAAACAGCACAAACAAATACTTCCCTCCACCAAGATTTGAAAGTATCTTGTCCCCCCATTGATCCACTGGTCAGATGTCAGCCAGGTTCACTGAGCTTCTTAACCCTTTACAGGTAAAAGAGACATTAACCCTTAACCATCTGTTTATGATGAGGATAGATGTAAGACTCCACAGGTCTAGAACCTAGGCCTGCAGAGCTATTAGGTAGCTGGCAGCCTCAAGCTGCCACACAGTGGTAGCTGTAATGAGTTTGCTCTCCACTTCTCATGACCCACTGTGGACATAGGCCATGGGAAGTCCTGCCTCAAGAGTTTGACAAACAGCAGCCTCATGGCTCCTGATTGGCTCCCTACCCAATATAAACTCAAGGGGTGGTTCAGGACATGTCTAGGCAATATTGTGGTTTTCCTGTAGCTTATAGCTGCTCTTAGTTTCTGCTCCTGAGTTCCTGGCTTTGACCTAAGCTTGATTTGGACTTTGCCTCCTGACTTGAACCCAGAAACCTGTCTCAGACTCTGACACTTGGTATTGACCCTGCCCTGGAACTCCATGACTATGAACTCCCCTGTTACTCCTAGTCTCAGATTTGTCCCTGCTCTGACCCTTTGGCATGACTGCCTATGTTGGAATCCTGACAACAAGGAACATTATTTTTAGATCATATTCCATCTACCTAGGTTTCTATATCATGTTCATCACTCTAGTATCATATTCTTAAAAGGGGATGTGGACAGTCCTCCACTAGACAAAAATATGTATATTTTATGTATGCAGCCAATTAGCACATTTTCAGGGCCATAATTCCCTCAATTTAAAAGTGTACAAGTGTCTACATCACCACAACTTTCAGTAGCTGGTATCCTTGCTTGCAGTCTCAGTAAGCAAGCCCAGGACTGAATGGATCCCACTCAGTCTTAGCAGTTGTTTGTCTAGTTCAACTTGGTGCACATTGGCAGGGCAATGTGAGGAAGCATGCACTGCTGCTGCCTTACAGTGCTTTTTCTGCAGTTGTCTAGAGGACTGTAGTTTCCAGGGGTGTCAGACAGGGACCTCCCACTTGCCCTGAATGTGCTTTATTTCTGGAGCACTGAAGAGCACAGAAATAGCAGGAAGAAACAAAATGCAGAGGGCCAAGTCTTGCTCTGTTACATGTGTAACGATGTAGTTAATTGATATTGACACTACAGTAACTAAGAGCGGAGATTGGCACACAGTTAACAAATGAACATTCTATTTTTAAGGCAATAGAGCTAATAATTCCCCCAAATCTCTCCAAAAAATATCATCATTAATGGTCTGGATTTTCTGCTACGTCCCCCATTCTTAGAGCCTGGCTTCACAGCTGCTGCTTCTTCTATCTTCCTCTTCCCAGCATAATGAGATCCTTCCCACAGTAGCACACTCGTTAAGTACCTTTCCACATAGTTTAATTCTCCTTCTGTCTGGCCTCCTATTAATCTCTAGCTATACCTTCGAGCTGCATGTTACATTTGTCTTCCAGTCCAGTTTTTCTCTTCACTCCAGGCTCAGTTCCCAGCAAAACCCACCTCCTTCTACCTCACTTCCAGCATTTGGGCCAGAACTTGTAAAAAGAAAGGTGAGTCACATCAGGTTCAGAGATGCCATGGGTTGGCTGTCTTTAGGAGTGAGATTTACAGCTGCAAAGAGTGAGACTTTCTAGGTGACGTGTTAGGTCATTGCTAAAGACAGGGACTCTCATCTTTGGTCCTTGGTGGCATCCAGTAGTCTAAGACTTCAAATCCAACCAGGACTTAATAGTTTATTTTAAAATGTACACTGCTTAATATTGCATGTGAAACACTTAAATGTCCTAATTCATACCAAAATCTAGGGCATGTGAGAATTCTATATGCAATGCAAACCAGTGGATTCTAATAAAAACTATTTGCTGGTTGGAACAAAAACCTGGATGGATTGAAATCCCTGAGGATAAGAATTTGTCCAGGTGGTTTACATTTTGAACTATATTTTGCAGATCCTGCAAACTTTTGATCAAGTCCTGCTCATTTTTTGGGTTAACTCATTATTTTGACTGTCAACTATTCACACACACACACAAACCCCCTCATATAGCCTCCTATCTCCACTTGTGCACATATAGAACATGGGCCTGTAGTTTCCCTGGTTACCACAGTACACAAGCTTAGAAAGCAGCTTTCCAAGCTCTAAGCCCAGTGCCTGAAGCCCTGGTGAGATGTTCAGCACCTGAACAAAAATATTGTAAATCTTTATATATTTACTCAAAATGAGTCAGATAAGCTTAGTAATGTGTGTGAGGGTGAGACAGCATGCTAATGAGTGAGTCTCACACCTAGAGAATGAGACTTGACATGTCTGCAGGTATACCTCTCAGGGGCCTTGCTTCATCTCCCTCTGTTCCAGTGCAGTGCTAGCAACAGTAAGCTGTTCTGGTGTGTGCTCTAGTGCCTAGGGTCATGAGACCAAATCCATGCTGCAAAGCAGTTTAACTCACTGTCTTTTACTTTTTGCCTTTTTTTTTCAGTCTGACACTGTGTTGTGTCGTGATGAAGTAGCACGGAGAAGCATGTGTGATGACAACAAGGGTAAGTGCTTTATTATAAATGGCACTGAAGAGCCAGCACTACCTCCAGGAGCTGCAGAACAAATTGTATTAACTAGAGCTGGTCAAAAAAAAAAAAAAGTCTGTCACAAAATGCAGTTTCCTCACAATAAAAATGTTTCACAGAAAGATGTTCATTTGGACAATATTTTCACTGTGAAAAAGTTTAAATGAATTGTTTTGACTTCTTCATTTCAAAAAATGTTGAAATATTTCATTCTAATAAGGTACAAATGTTGTGGTGACTTTATCACTTTTATTTTGTTTTTAACTTAATATTATATTAAATATTATTTTTATATGTTTTTATAATGTTCTAACATTGCTGTAATGTTTCTGAAACAATTATTTTCAGAATTTCCATTTCAGGAGAAGTTTTAACTTTTTGACTTTTTGTTCTGATTTAAAACAAAAACTAATTTTGAAATGTTGGAATTTCACATGGAATAGAAATTCTGTCATCCACGCAGCTCTAGTATTAACTCATTAAATGCTTTCCAATATAAGATGTTCTTGGATTTGGAACTTGCTTCCCCTCTGTGTCTGCTGGGTTCTAGTTTTGGGGAGCTCTGATATTGGAAAACAGCCATATTTTGCCAGGATTATCTGGGAGTATGATGGTTTTGCAGGATAAGGGAGGTTGGAATGGAAGATCTCAGCTGAAAGATTTTGATGGGAGATTTGTTTCTTTGTAAGAACTATAGGTTTAGTCCTCATTTATTAAATGTGTATATATTTTATTGATTTCTCTGAGAGCACTAGAGTCACAATGAATACACTTAAATGATTACACATAAATGCTTTATACTTTGATTAAGCTGTGCATATTTCAAGAGTGCTGCCTGAATATAAAGTCAAAATTTAAACTATTTCGGAACAAAAATTGGTCGGATGTTAGATATTTGGGCAAGGGGAAAAGGTGTACTGCAGAAAAGAGTTAAGATGGGAACACTGAAATCTCCTTCATTACCCAAGCAGCAATTTAGGCACCCAACTCCCTTATTCTCCTTTGAAAATCAGCCATAGATTCCCTGTCCCTTATGACTACTAAAGAAGAGACACAGTAAAAGGGAACCTGTTATTTGAAATTTATTTACTAACTTTTAAAATGCTTGTTTTGGTTTAGACACTCCAGGCAATGACGCTCTAGCTATTTAGAAATATTTCTTATAAATTTTAAACTAAATTGCACTAAGTGCCAGCCTTCTCTGAAATATTACAGCCATTCAAATGTGGCCATTTCTTGTAGCATTAAAAATCTTAAGAATTGGATCAGTATATTCTAGGCTGGAGATTACTTTCCCCAAACTCCAGGTTTATGTTTATGTATGATTTATGTGCTGTATCTGAAACAAAAGTAAAAGCTGTGGCAAGTGTGGAACCCATATTAGCAAATAGATCACCAAGCAGCGCTCACAAACAGTGTATCTATTATAATAATGGGATGGGTGAGAAGAGAAGAGATTCAGCAGTAATACATTAATGCTAACGATAGGCACTCCTTTCCTGTTTCTTTAGGACCTGATACAAAGCCCAATGAAGTCTTTCCATTTTCTTCAGTGGATTTTGGATTAAACCTTTCTGGAACAAATTGCTGAAAAGCCAAGAGCAAACGTTCCAGAAGATCGAAAAATTGTATTCAGTTGACACCCCCGGTGCTTGATGTAGTCCAACTCAAACAATCTTCTTTTCAGGATCCTGAGTTAAGGAAAAGGTAAAAGGAAAACTCTGATGACTAGACTAGCAGAGAAAGTGAGAGTAGTAAGTCTAATACAGGCATTTAGATGAGTGTGGAGGATTATTACTGGCAGTGGACTTTTCTCTTGTTCTCTGAATCTCTCTCACTCCAAAAACTGAAGAGATCCTTCAGAAGTCTGGCTAGCTACCAAGTACACAATCAAACATCTGTGAACCAGATGTCTGTAGCATTACATCCAGCTGTGCTACTGCTGCTACATCTGCAGAAGCCCGCACATGTTCCTTTGGTCAGGGTATCTCAGGAACACAATCTGTAAGAATGAAAGCCTACTGTATAAGAAGGAACAACATGCATTTTACTTGCTTGTTTATTTTATTTTTGTTGCCAATTTACAATTCTTAACTGACTTTCCAGTAAGCTTGAACCCTGCATTCAGGTCAGGAACGGATACAAAGAAAGGCAGTAGTGTTAGACTTTTCTCCACGGAGACTTGGGTTCAGATTTTGATTAGGTCACAAAAGAAAGTGTGTTTGGTCTCCTCCTGATCCTTAGACCTTATCTGTGTCACAAAATCACCACATGACTAGACAGTTTAAACACTTGTTATACTGAGTGGAGCCCCAAGCGGGAATTCTGGGACTTCTACTGCAGCCGACTACAACTCCCAAGTAAACCAAAAGTTAGGACACCACTGGGAACCCAACCACCCATCAGGACTTAAGAGCTTCCTAAGGAAACAGTAGGAGCCAAAGGCGATTATAAAATTACTCCAGAAAAATAACCTCAGGCTTTCCTGCTCCTTGTGCATAGGCTTGCAAGGCCTTAAGATCTGGGCTGGTGGTGTCTTTGGGAGCTAAGCTTTGAAAAGTGTTCATGCTGGGTAGGAAAGCAGTATTTTGCCTGTGGAAAATATTGCCTTATGAGGTTGTGAAAATACTGATGCGGGGGAAGCTTTTTCTCTCTGGATCTGGTGGAATCATAACCATTTTTGCCAATGGTGCACAAGAACTCTGAGGAAAATATCACTTTATAGACATCACCCCTGTAAGCTTATGAAAGACCTGTTTGCCTTCAGTTACTCAGTAGATGCATAGCTTGCAAGCCACATCAGTTAGGAATTAAGGGCCATAAACATTAATGTGCCACTAATGATTCCTTTTGAGCAGGAAAGGAAGACAATTTGAGAATTACTGTTTGAGTTGCCAAAACACTGAGAGACTGAGCAAGCTAAAGAGTATTGTACCTGTCTGATATTAGCATAGGCTTCCTTGGCTAACACTCAGAAGCAAATTCATGACTAGGTTGTCTTGTTACATAAAAAATATGCCAGCTGTGTCCTTGCTTGCAAGATCCTCTTTTACTTCAAGCTGTACATTTCTTTTCAGGATTCTATTACAGTTGCCCAAGGTGCATGAAGACATGAACTGTATTTGTAACTCTTTAATCTCTTCTGCCATATGAAGACCTGAACTGTGATTCTATCAGGTGTCTCTCTGTCTTGAGAGATACAACACTAACACATTAGCAAAAAGGAAAGTAAAACTAACAGTTTTTGTTCAAGGAGCAGCAGTAGCAACGGTGGTTAGAAAGAGATGAATAAAAGTGGCTTTTTTTTTTTACGCTTGCAGTGCTCTTTGAGTGTTTTATGTAATGCTTTTTCAATTACATTTATAATTCTACCACACAAAACAGAGTGCTAATTTCATAGAACCAGATGCACAGGTACTTTTTTTGGTGATAACTGTGCATCTGTGAAAATTTAGTTGGCACATTTTTAATTTAAAAACTGCTTCTCATATTTTCCAAAGTATGGTTACCCCAATAATTCCCAAGCAAATGTTTGCATTTTTATTCATAAGAAAAAAGCATTGTTATTAAATAAAATCCTTTTCCTTGTCTGATGACACACTTATAAAGTTTGTGGATGATACCAACCTGGGAGGGGTTGCAAGTGCTTTGGAGCATAGGATTAAAATTCAAAACAAATTTTGATCTGGACAAACTGGAGAAATAGTCTGAATTAAATTGGTTGAAATTCAATAAGGACAAATGCAAAGTACTCCACTTAGGAAGGAGCAGTCAGTTGCACATATACAAAATGAGAAATGACTGCCTAGGAAGGAGTACTGCGGAAAGGGATCTGGGGGTTATAGTGGATCACAAGCTAAATATGAGTCAACAGTGTAACACTATTGCAAAAAAAAAAAAAAGCAAACATCATTCTGAGATGTATTAACAGGAGTATTGTAAGCAAGACACAAGAAGTAATTCTTCCACTCTACTCAATGCTGATTAGGCCTCAACTGGAGTATTGTGTCCAGTTCTGGGCACTACATTTCAGGAAAGATGTGGACATATCGGAGAAAGTCCACAAAGGAGCAACAAAAATGATTGAAGGTCTAGAAAACATGACCTATGAAGGAAGATTGAAAACATTGGGTTTGTTTAATCTGGAGAAGAGAAGACGGAGAGGGGATGTGATAACAGTTTTCAAGTACATAAAAGGTTGTTACAAGAAGGAGGGAGAAAAATTATTCTTCTTAATGTCTGAGGATAGGACAAGAAGCAATGGGCTTAAATTGCAGCAGGAAAAACTTCCTAACTGTTAGAGTGGTTAAGCACTGGAATAAATTGCCTAGGGAGGTTGTGAAATTTCCATTGTTGGGGATTTTTAAGAGCAGGTTGGACAAACACCTGTCAGCAGTGGCATATTATCGCCTAGGACAACAAGGCCTAGGCCTAGGGCAGCAAATTTGCTCACGCCTCTTCCCCAGCTCCACTCCTTCCCCAAATCCCCGGCCCGCCTCCTCCCCCAGGCGCGCCGTGATTCCTCCTTCCACTTCCCTCCCTGGCTTACCATGCGAAAGTGCTGGGAGGGAAGGAGAAGCAAGTAGTGGCGCACTCGGAGGAGACAGAGCAGAGGTGAGCTGGGGCCCACGGGCATGGAGAGTAACCCAGGGGTGGAGGGTCGGGAACGGCTCCCCGCCCCAGCTCACCTCTGCTCCACTTCTGCCATCCCCCGAGCATGCTGTAACTCCCCTTCTCCCCCGTTCCTCCCAGGCTTGCTGTGCGAAAGTGCTGGGAGAGAGGGAGGAGAAGTGAGTAGTGGCACACTCGGGGGATAGCGGAGGTGAGCTGGGGCCGGCAGGCACGGGGAGTAACTCTGGGGGCAAGGGAACCGCTCCCTGCCCCAGTTCACCTCCACTCCACCTCTGCCATCAACTGAGCGCACCACAACTACCCTTCTCCCCACTCCCTCCCAGGCTTGTTGCAGGGGAGCGGAGATGAGCTGGGCGGGGGGGGGGGATTTTTTGAGGGCCTAGGGGTGGCAAATTTGTTAATCCACCACTGCCTGTCAGGAATGGTTTGATAATACTTAGTCCTGCCTTGAATGCAGGGGACTGGACTAGATGACCTCTTGAAGTCCCTTCCAGTTCTATGATTCTATGATGTCAGTTTTCCACTGTAGGACTCTCTACCTTGCAGAAATTAAGAAAACTTGAAAACATTTCTGTTCACAGGAATGGGTTCAAGCCTTTGATCTTAGTAGAGCAAATGATACTGACATACTTGGAATCAAAGTTTGTTATATCTGTTACTGTTACAAAATGATTATATGGATATGTTATTCAAACACTGTTTTTATACATACAGAAAAATGCATTCAAGCTATTTTAATCAAAATCTTCTAAAATAATTTTATACTGTGAAAAAAATGCTACTGAGACTGATCATAGATACAGCATAAGGAAAAGTCAGCATAAATCCAAGACATTTTACTTCAACTTTTAGTGTCAGCTGATATCAGACCATTTATACAGCAGCACAAACTAATTATTGATTAAAACTCACATGAAATTCTCTGCAGCTTTGATTCATTGTTCTTTCAGTTTATTTCTAATCCTCCCACACCACCCCTCCTCATAGCATTAGCTGGGTTTCAGACATATCTTGCATATTTGCCTTTTCTGAGATTGCCAAGAACAGAAGATCCTTGTGGTAATAGCAGACATAAACAAGATAAAGCAAGTTTATTTTCTCTGACTTAAATCACAGGCTCTGTTATCTAGACTTCTGAAGACAGTTTGCATCCAGATAATAAAGGGAAGCAAGATGAAGCATTTTTGTTTCCTTTCCAGGTCTTTTAGTAGCAAATATTTCTCTATAGCAGAAATGCAGTCAAGTTTTTTACCTTACTAGTCACTTCACCTCCACAAATTCTGGTTGAGTTCGCCTAATAAGAAGCTCAAAGTGTAACAGGTAGTTGCTATTCTGAGGGGAAAACTTGTGGTGTCTTTCAGAGTGGCTGATCTTTTCCTTATCTTGACTCAAAGAAGAAAGTAGTTTTGAGCGTAGTTGTGCTCTTCTTAGGTAGCCCAACCATCTATTTTAGTTGATAGAACATGGATCGTCTGATTAGGTTTTATAATTGCTACTAAGAAACTCAGAGCTGGATTTACTTCCACAGTTCTGCTGTTAACAATAAAATGATGTTTGTAGGGAAAATTCATTGTTAAAATGGCTCTGCATCAATCCTTTCTCATTCATTGATCAGATTTGTGGTAAAAGAAGGGTATATGCATCTGTCTGAGAACAAAGCCAGTGAGTAAATACCTTGTTTAGAGGCAAGCGTCTATAATTATAAGTTGTGCTTCCATGGTACCTTTCATCTAAGAATTTCAAAGTGTACGTCAAACATAAGTCTCATAAAATCTGATGAGGTAAGTACTGTCCCTTGAACTGAGTTGCTTAAGATCAGCCAGCCACAGAGTGTCAAAGCCACGGATAGAATCCTCATCAAACAACTAGACAATACTTCTTCCTATGGTTATACTAAAATTACCTGAGTGAAATAGCATCCATAAATATCTGTATGGCTTGACCTCAGTGGGGTTTGGATCAGGTCTGTAATGCTGTTCTACAGTTTGTGATACTTATACCTACACAATTTTTAGTCAATAACATTGCTTGATTTGATGAAATTTTAGATAACTGAAAATGTTCAAAGAAGAGTATCTGTTGTTGTGTCCTTTTATTGGGTCATATTATTCCATTTCTTCAGTATTTTTTTAAAAAATTACAGGTAGATTTCGTTTAGCAATTTTTATTTTGATCAAAGATTTAGACTCGCTGCAAAAAGACAGTCTTCCATTGTTTACTCACTCCAAGAAAAATCATTAAAGCATATTGGGTGAAACTGACCACTGTGAAGAGAGACCACACATGGTCTATAAACCACTAAGGTCTGATTTAAACTATGCTAATAGGACTTCGGTGGCACTTAAATGGTTCCGATGCTCTGTGTAGGCCCACTGTACAAGGGTAAATTTCACTCACTGACTTTTTCATAAGAAATGTACCAACTTCAGATTATGTATGAGTGCTATGGATATGTCTCAGTATTTAGCCAATCTACTCTGCAAACTGTCCAGGAAGTTTCAGATCAGGTGTGTGCTCTCCGACAAAATGTCCGGATGACATCTAACATGGTGTAGAATGTTATCCTGAATCATGTGGCTTAATGATGGCCATTACCGCTGTATGTCAATAGGAAGCCTGATCTCAAAAAAAATCAGAAATTATGAGCAAGGAGGGTGGTTTTTTTTATCTAAGTATACAGGAAGGGTGAATTGTAATCTATGTCTATAAAACCAGTTTCATACCGGACATGGAATTTGTACTGCAGCAGGATTTCGGTGGCATTTTAGAGACAGTCCACTGTGAGGAGCCACAAACCATGGCACAGACTGGCGAGGACTGCAAAATGACTCAACTTCCTGGAGGTCTTCATGCCTTGAACATAGCTAAAAGAACACTGTGGCTTGGCTTGACTGGACTGCATACACCAAATAAATAAATAAATAAATAAATACCACAGGGGTTGCCGCCTTATTCCCCAGTATGGGCTACCAAAATCCCAGATTACAGGTGAGCAGCCTTGATGGAAATTCTGTTCTTTGTCCTGTGCAGATAGATGGTTGCAATAATCGAGGTTTGGCTTGGCTCCCTCCCTTCCCCAGCACAAATGAGATGGCACAGAGGGGGAAATGATCTACTGGTTAATACTATTGCTCCTGGAACAAGGGAATTACCAGGAAGGGAATTGTGACTCTTAGCATAGGACTGCAGATGAGAGTAAAGTTCTGAGTATGCTTAAGTTTTTTTCATGATTAAACCCTTAATACAAACTAGAGTCAAGTGACACCTTTGTGCCCTTTGTTTGGTTACAACAATGTAAAATTTGGAAATGCAGCTTTTAATTTTTTTTTTAATTAAAATTCTCATTGCTATTACAAGGCATAGAATTTTACCACTTTTCTATTCCACCACAGTGCAAATATTTCATTTTATGTTTGATTTTTTAGATGGCATTTGATTTGAAAAACTAAAAATACCTCACTGAAGAAATGTACTTCTCTTCTTACACGAAAGATGTTTGAGCTCAAGTTGTTTGGAAGTTGAATATCTTATTCCAATAGTGGCAGAGGGAGGGAGGAGAAAGACTTATTCTAAGATTACAGTGTTCCTACTAAGCTTCCAAATTACCATTCAGTTCCAGAATCTTTCCATATTGCTTTCAAGTTTTATCACTGTATTTTTCATATCAGTCATATCAGTCACAGTTGCCTTGTTGTTTTTCCACCCTGTGCCTTTGACATCTTTTTCAAGGAAAAACTAGTGGAATTGTGTGAAAGTTTTTCTTTATTGCTGACAACTGCTGTTCCTTTGATATGACAGGTGTCTAGGACCTGTACACTACTATGCTTTAATTCAGAATATATATTTGAAAATATGGAATTAATGTCCAGCACTGTCAGAAAGCAAGAGTGCAGAGGAGGATGTTACCAGTGAAAGAATAGAATGTGTGGCTGTGAAGAAATATGGAGCAAACAAGGATGAGATTGAAGGTTAAAAGAAATAAAAGGAAATAAAGGGCCTTTCACAGAGCATTAGCAAGAGAAAACAGTATACTTAAACATTTAGTGACAGTTACCATTGCAGTATTATTACTCTCTATTTTATTTTAAGAGTTAGTCTGACCTAATATCTTGGGACCCTTTTCCCCCCTGCTTATTCCTAGCTTTAATTTTCAATTAGTATTTTAAATGAGTTGAGTGACTTTAAAAAATGTTGCTTTCATACACCAGAGGTATATTCGAAATAAAATTTTTAACACCTGTAAATAGTTCAGATCAGTTCAGGTTAAAATAGTCAGAGTTAATGCAACTGCAAGATCTGAAGTTTCCTTTGATAGTACAAAAAGGGAACTGGGTTTTTTGTTTTGTCATTCTTGGGCCAAATTCTGGCCTCTCTGTAAGTGTGAGCCTCTCTGACTTCGCTTATTTCTCTGGGTTTGCCTATGTATAAATGAGGGGCAAATCCACTCATGCTATGCTGTAACGTTACAACTTGCCCTGAATAAGAGGTGGTGAGCAGCTTCATGATCGCAGAAGCAGACCACGGAACAAACTGTAATCCAAAGATGCAAATCCTTCCTTGCTATCCATTTGCTCTGGGAGGGAGGAGAGTACGGGTGGAGCCAGGGCTGCTCTGAATCCCCACCATGCTCTGCTTCCTCCCTGCCCACTGGTTGCAGAAGATTAGATTGTATTGGCCAAATAGCCCATGCCCCATCCTCTCCCCACACAATTGGAGTCAAAAATCTAAACTGCCCTTACTCAGCCAATCAAAGCACTAAAATATTTCTTCTTTAGGGGTCATCTACTCTTTGAAATGGACTGAGATGCTACTCCAGTATAATTATTGTGGAATTCATAGAGGTTAAGACCAGAAGGGGGCCATTAGACCATCTAGTTTGATCTTCTGTATATCACAGGCCATTACATTTCACCCTGCTACCTCTGTATTGCATCCAATAACTAATGTGGGAATTGTACTCAGAGCAGAACTTTGCCTAACAGATGAACCCCCTAGCCCGTGTTAAGGGTTTTTTTGCAAAACACCACAAATCCTTGTTATGAAAAGAAGGGGCTCAATACATCATTGCCCAGCACCTTGTGTAGTCACTGATAACTGTGCATGGTGTTGCCAATCTTGAGATTTTATATGGAGAGTTATGATATTTGTTATCAAAGCCCTAGTTGCTGGAGTCATGCCATTATGTTTTTGAAAAAGGACTATGTTAACATGAACTTTTAGTTTGCACCAGCAGGGCCTGCTTAGGGTAGTTAAAGTGCAACACTTAAGAATGCTCTATGGTTCGCTCCCTTGTAGTCTGGACTGTGCCATCATGTAGGCAAGTCCTGATTCTTGAGTGTATCTCTTTCCAGAAACTCATCTTATTATTTGAATTATCATAGCACCTCAGAGTCCCTGTCAAGGATCAGCACCCCATATTAGGACAGCTCTATCCCATATGGAGAGTGGAGGCAGTATCCACACTTCCAGCGCTTATCTGTATCTTTAATGATGACTCTGGACATTCAGGTTAGAGGACATGGAAAAAAATAGTTAGTTTTACTGTTAACTAGACCAAACTCTTCCGACAGAATCAATTACCTGTGTTCTTTCCTGTGTGTATCTGTATGTGGAGCCTAAGCAGCAAGAGATGGGTAGGGGCTGAACACTGTATTTATTACTATCACTTAGATTTGGGATTTGTGGTATTAGCAGGAAGCTGTGGGCAGAGCTGCATAATATGCCTTCTTTTTCCTGTACCAGAATATGAAATCTGAACCCCTACAAAATCTGGAGGAAGGGAAGATGCTTTGAACGCACATCCAAACGAGGATTCATGTATCAAAATTAGGCCAAGATCATCTCAGCACCCTGCTTGTTTTACTCAGGTTGGCACTGGAGATTTCCATCTGATGTTGGAGAAAAGTAAACCTGCTCCTATTCCCCCCTCCTGATCACCTGAGAGCAATGTTTAAAATAGTGGCTGTTCCAGTTTCTAGTCTCTGTTTCTTAGTGCTCCTGTTTCCTAAGGGACTGAGTGGATTGAGATTTATTTGTTTGCCATCCTTTAGGGGAAGAGGCTCTTGTACGTATCATGTATCTCGCAGTATAAAATATCTTATAGACTCATAGACTATCATGATGATCTCTTAAGGTCTGACCTCTTGTACATCACAGGCCCCAGAACCTCACCTGCCCACTCCTGCAATATGTCTATAAGTTCTGGCTGAGTCATTGAAGTCTTCAAATCTTGAAGATTTCAAGTTACAGAGAATCCAACATTTACTCTAGCTCAAACCACCAAGAGACCTATGCCACACCCTGCAAAGGAAGGAGAAAACACCCATGTCTCTTCCAGTCTGATCTGGGGGAAAATTCCTTCCCAACCCCTAAATATGGGGATCAGTTAGACCTCCATATCAGCAAGACCCAACAGCCAGACATCTGGGAAAGAATTCTTGGTAGTAACTCAGAGCCCTCCCCATCTAGTATCAGAGGGTAGCCGTGTTAGTCTGGATCTGTAAAAGCAGCAAAGAATCCTGTGGCACCTTATAGACTAACAGACGATTTGGAGCATGAGCTTTCGTGGGTGAATACCCACTTCCTCAGATGCATGTAATGGAAATATCCAGGGGCAGCTATATATATGTGTGCTAGCAAGCAAGCTAGCTGGTTCTGTAGTTTCTCCTCTCTTGGTTTTCACACCTCAACTGCTAGAACAGGGCCTCATCCTCCCTGATTGAACTGATCTCGTTATCTCTAGCTTGCTTGCTAGCATATATATACCTGCCCCTGGAAATTCCCACTACATGCATCTGAGGAAGTGGGTATTCACCCACGAAAGCTCATGCTCCAAAACGTCTGTTAGTCTATAAGCTCCTTAAGTCTCCTCCTCTTCTCTGCTCATCCTAGTAGCCCTTCTCTGCACCTGTTCCAGTTTGGATTTGTCTTTCTTAAACATGGGAGACCAGAACTGCACACTGCATTCCAGATGAAGTCTCACCAGGCCCTTGCACTTCCCTATCTATACTGGAAGTACCTCACCTGATTTACCCTAAGATTGCCCTACTCTTTGTCACAGCCACATCCTATTGGCAGCTCATAATCATCCTGTGATTGACCAATACACCCAGGTCTTTCTCTTTTTCTGTAGCTTCCAACTACCGTGTTCCCAGTTTATAGCAAAAATTCTTATTGTTAGTCCCTAAGTGCATGACTTTGCACTCTTATGTTTCATTCTATTTCTGTTAGTCCAGTGTTCAAGGGCATCCAAATTTTCTTGTATGATATTCCAGTCTTCCTCTGTATTGGCAATACCTCCCAACTTTGTGTCATCTGCAAATTTTATTAGCACATTCCTTGGTTTTGTGCCAAGGTCATTAATGGAAATGTTAAATAATATTGGTCTCAAGACCAATTCCTGAGGAACTCCATTAGTATCTTCTCTCCAACTAACAGTTCACCTTTCTGTTTCTGTTGTGTTGTTGGTCTGTTGTGTTTAATCAGTTCCTTACCTACCTTACCATTTTCTTATTTATTCTTATCGTCTCCAATTTAACTAATACTTTCCTTTATGAAACTGTACCAAATGGTTTACTGAACTCCAGGTAGATTAAATCTACCTTTCTTGCTTTAAAATAAAATATAAATTAAAGGAATCCACTAATATATTTCTCATTATTACAATTTCCTAGGTTTAGAAAAATTATCTAGACGACCAAATTATGGGTAATGTTTCTCTCCCTTTATTTCATTTTGCATCCTGTTTGTAACGTGATGAATATATTTAATTTCACTTTTTTCTCCACTCTTCTGGTTAGCTGATACCAGCTATCATAACAAATAGAGGTATATTGTGCTGTAACACACAGTAGTGTCAGATGGCAGAATGGGCAATATACTGTATCATTATTGCGGCCCTGATTCAGCTATAGAACATTATATTGAATGCAGTGTGACTACTGACATGCTTTTTATTAGGCATGTGTGTATGCAACTTTCTGACTTGGCTTCTAAATGCAGTCATTCTGAACTTCTCCCACAGATTTGAGAGAGATTTTTAGTGGCCACGTTAAGTGAATTGCATTCATAACCAGCTCTATGTAGTGCTGTGCATAATAACTGTTAGAGTTCACTGACTGGAAGTTCTTCATGTCTAATACATTAGTGTGATCCTGCTGTAATCTCATGAGTTTTATTTTAAATTGCGATACATGTTCCTCCTTGTCTTTGCGTCTTTTATTTTTGGCTATGCTGTAGCACTGTATGATCTGTTAAGATTAACATCATGCCCTTGTAATTCAACATTCTCACTATATGTATGTCATTTTCCTTTAACACATTTGGTAGAAGGGCAAGTTCTACTTTGTAGGGAGCATCACTTATTCTGAACTGGAAAAATTAATTTATTTGGTCAAACATTCTTGGATTTTCAGTCAAGAGCAGATATTTTGTAATTGGTAGATGAAGGAAAAAATTTGCTCTCCCAGTGATACATTTTACTATAATGTCTTCACTTCACAGAATTTTTAATTCTTTCCAATTCTATGTATTCTGAAAAAAGGACCATGTGCTGAAAAATACAAAATAAATATCTTAGAAATAAACACAGATCAGTCTTTAGTGTAGTCTTTTAAAATATTTGCACATCATTACTTCACAGATTAGCAGAGTGGTGGTTCAGTAGCTTGTATGAAATTGTTGAGGGTCTCAGTCCAGTTCTTAGTGGAGGTAAAAAGAAAAAAACACACTGCAATGAGAATCTTTTGTTAGTAGTCTCAGCCACAAAACCTCAATGGACTGAAAGGATCTACAAACTGTATTAAATTCCTTCATCCTAAAGAAAATGGTTGTTAATGCCATCAATCAACCTGAGACCCTGATACTGCACTGACATCCAAGCAGAATTCCATTCTCTTCTGTTCAGTTTCTTATATGACCCTCCTCACGATAGTCTCCAGACACCTCCCAGAATTGCATTGGGAGACATGATAGAATTTTTCACGTGGTTCTCTTTTTCTCTCTTCCACTCCCAAATGAAGCATTGTTTGTTTGTTTGAAATATAGTTTGATATAGCGTATGTACAACTGTGTTATGTGTTTAATATTAGCAAAAGCAAAGGCTTTGTAGAAGTGCTCATTTCATCACCTCTGCCAAGTAGGTAGATCAGTATTTTTATCCCATTTACCCATGGGAAAACTGAAATGATTTACTAAAGACTTGGTGAGTCAGTAGAGCCAAGATTAGAACTAAGCATCTTTTGTGTCTCATATTGCACTCATTCCCGTCAACCATATTACCTTTATAAAAGCCTTCAAAAATTCTCTCTTATCAGAACTAAGTCTTGCATGTGAAGTAGTGCAGGCTAGATGTAAACAACTGCAGCTTTTACTTCTATCAGACGAATATCTGAGTCAAAGCACTTATGGCTTTATTTCCTGTTAAAGAGCAGCTGGGTGAGCTAGCCTGGGATATTTGTCCCATATTTCTTGGTTTACTTCATGTGAAACCCATTTGAATGACAGGTTTCAGAGGGGTAACGTGTTAGTCTGTATCAGCCAAAATAATGAGGAGTCCTTGTGGCACCTTAGAGATTAACAAATGTATTTGGTCATAAGCTTTCATGGGCTAAAACCCACTTCATCAAATGCATGGAGTGAAAAATACAGTCAGAAGAAGCTTATGCCCAAATAAATGTGTTAGTCTCTAAGGTGCCAAGGACTCCTCGTTATTTTTCCATTTCAATGAGTGTTCAGAAGGATTTTAGTTTTATAGCTCCTCAGAGCTTACCCACTGTAGGAATGACATTTCTACTACAGATCACTGATCCTCTAGTATGGATTGCTCAGAAAACAAAATAATAGTTGTGGAATTCTTTTGGGTTGCTCTCCAGGCTTTTCCAATTGGATTGCCAATCCTTCCTGTGAGTTAGAATGTTGCTGTGCCCTTGGGTAGGCAGAACAAGCTCTGATCTATACTGTACCTGCTGGTATAATGCTGATCCAATCTGATGACTTTCTCCAGAGCCATTCTCTTCTCTCATGTTTTCTTTCTTGCGAACATTTGCTTTTTCACCTGCCCTGGACTGGCTGATGAACTAGTCTCCTTTCCCCCAGTACTTAGATATCTGTCTAGGTCTCCAGCAGTTCTAAATACACATTATTTTACGTTAGTTGCTGGAGAGAGCTTCATTGTTTCCTACTCAGTTACAGAATTGCTTGCCAAAAACTGTTTTAAGAGTGTCTCATTCTTTTTCAAGTGTAGTGTTTCTTACTCACTGTTTTAGACCTTTTTCTCCTCCTCTAGAAGTAGATTTGTAGTAGGTATTACCAGGTTTCACAAGTGACTGTAAACATGCTGGTCACTGAACTAGAACATCTTTTTTGATTCCTTGTCACAGAAACCTTGGAGCAGAGCTTCTTTCCTCTGGCCCACAGTTAGTACATCTTTTTGTCTCTGCCTTTTTCATTTCTTGCTTGCTCTTCTCTGCATATATTCTTTTCTTTGTTTTAACTATTGGTCTTAAGAAATCTCAGTGTTGCATGGTTATTTGTGGCTTGGCTTTCTCTCTCTGGTCTTGCATTTCATTCCAGCCACTAAACTAACTGGCAGCTCGCTTCTCACTCTGGGCTCTTAGATACTGCTGCAAGGCAGAAAAACCAGTTCTAGCCAGACTGTACTGTGAGGGATGAGCTGCACGTAATTACTTCTCCAGTCTGCTAGCAGAAATTTTACATTTTTTGTAACTGTATGTATTGTATTGACTGCTAAAGGCATTTCCAAACTTTATAAAGCACTTACACTATTTCCAAAATATTTCACAATACAGCATGAAAAATAATAGCTCCATTAAAAATATTTAGTATATCACAATGTTAAAGTGCCTACCTAAGTGACATGAGATGACATATATCTTACCATGGTAAATCATAATAAAAAAGGTTGACAAGTCCAACAACCATACTTGTCTAGAAATGAAAAGCACAAACACCTCCTATCCACACTTGACAGAGACTGTATGGATTTTTTTTTATTCACACTAAATATCATTGAGCCGCTAGTAGCCATAAATCTCACATGTGAAAACACAAGATAGCTGTTTTTTCCCATCAGCAAAGGCATTTTTGCATTTTTGTTTAATAACAACTTTGATCCCTCTACCATTGGCAATGGTCATTGAAAAATCTTGACATAAAGAAGGTATCTGCAAGATAAAGTTCTACAAGGGATGATTAGCAGCACTTAAGTTTTCTTTTTGTTGAAAGGAAGAATCCCTGATTGAACAGTGCATTGAATGATATGACAAGCAAGTACTTGATCCCTGTCCAGCTGGAAAGGAATTGTATTCATCAGCAGCTTTTTAGCTAAGGATGTCTTTATATTTTCACTCTTTGTTTGAGTCTCTCCAGATCCTCCCTTTACTTCATGTCAGCACTATATAGTAGGTATGCCAAGTGGTTTTGAAATTTAAATTACAGTCTCTTTTTCAGATGTTATTGGAAAGAACATGTAATTTATAACCACGTGTTAGGAGTACAGGATGTTCATGGTTCACTGCCAATTCTTCTTTTGTAAAGTTAATAAAACTTTCATAAAACACTTATACACTTGTATATTTCATAGTAAAGATTTTTTTTATCTCATAGGCTAATGTAAAGATTTATTAAAACCATTTTTTTGTTAAGAGGAGTGTCAATAGTTTGCAGCTGAGTGTAATTTTGTATTCCCACTAGATGACAGTCTGACTGAAAATGACTGTAACAGCTTTGTTGATTTAGCACTAAAAATAAAAGGATTCTTTCAAATGATATAAAGCTCTAATACCCTGAGCGTTCTGAAATACACTTGAGACCCTTAAGTAGAGTTGCAGGGAAATGTTCACCGGCAGTGTGGACACTAGTGAATAAACCTTAGCATGCTCACTGGCTGTGACCCATTGGGCTCTCACCTAAAAATGAATGTGAAGAATCTAGCCAGTGCATTAACAAAAGAATCCAATGTGTCTGAATATGGGAACCATTAAGGCTATGAATAATGTCATGGAATATTTAGTAGGGGCCTGAGCAATGCCCACTGAAGGCAGTAAGAGTCTTTCTAGTGATTTCAATGGCCTTGTGACATCGTTGTGACTTGATTTTTGTTCTACTGGTGACTATTGGCTTTTCTTTAGGGGTAACCAGAAAGGACTATTATCTGACAGTTGTGCAGAGGCATATGTGAAAAGAGCTGATGGTCTTAGTCCAATTGCTGGAGGAAGGCTGTTTGAATCACAAACAGAGAGTGACAATTGGTAGCTTTGCTGGAAGTCTTGGCAAAGAGGCTGAGGATTAAGTAGTCATGGAGCTGGAACTCTCTTCTCCCTCTAAGTGAGGGAAAGGCACATTGGCAAGACACTGTGGGGGTGTCTACATTGCTCCTGCTATACGATACCTATTCTGTAGATAAACACCTCCCAAGGTCTTCCTCTATCTATGATTGGCCATTACACAGACCAAGAGTAGGTCGAATAACTTAGAATACATCTGTGTGCCTTTCTAATTCTGGCTTAAGCACTTTGCATCCAAACTGTGGAGAATGCCAGATAATCTAGTGATGTAAGTCTGCATTATTTATGATGACCTGCATCAACCATTTACATCAGTGCAAAGTGATCAGACTGTGCACTGCTGTAAATGACACAGGTCAATGACGAACTGGCCTTCAGGATGGACAAGGCACTAGAGTTGATAAAAATTAGGAGCACTGTGCTTGTTAGTGCATTGTTAATTTTATAGGGCCAGAGTACTGTGCTCTCAGGTCCAGATCCTCAAAGGTATTTAGGCTTCTTAAACCATTGGGAATTAGGCACCTATGTACTTTTGAGGATTTGGACCTCTGTTCTTATGGTAACTGTACAACTGTCCATTCATCCTAAATCTAGCAGTTACTGCTTACTTTTATATTTTAAAAAACACACCATTTATGTTACATCTGTTCAAGATGTGTGTGTCACCGCCAGCTCATCCACAGAACATGACACATTGCAGTTGCCTTGCCTCTGCTTTGTTGGTTTTTGGTTTTTGTTTTGTTTTTTTCCTAAAACAAATCTCTCCCAGTCCACAGGTAACAAAGATGGGGAGGGGAAAGGGCTGCACTGGGTAATATTTTGCCCTAAATAGATGTTTATAAAAAGCAATTGGAGTTGGCAAAGCCAACATTGATTTGTGTATAAGAGTAAGATTGGGGGGAGAATTAAACATTAAGGAATGTTGATGTGTTGTATTTTTCCATTTTATCCCACATACATGATAAAACAGAAATGTAGATCCATAGAGAATAAATTAGTGTGCAAAGAAATAAGGCGAAGATAATTATACTAAGGGATTTAAATACAAACTGGTTGAAATTAGAATATATTCATAAGACAGCACTGAGTGACTGCTGCCTCCTGACCCAGATCATGGCAGACTGGTCACAAATGATTTTTAAATAAAATCAGTTTCTTAAAGCTTATTAAATTGGGTTTGTGTAATTCAGCAGCTTGTGAACTGAGAGAGTGTGTGAGAATTCTTCAGCTATTTCTTACATTACTATCTTTTGAAAACTACCTTCCATGGGGAAGATGGGACAGTCACTGTACTGCAAACTTGATTTCTCAGACTGCTTTGGTTAATACTGGTCATCTTGGGATGGAGGGAGGGGCTTCGCTTAGTCTTTAAATACAGGTATGTGAGGATTTTACCCACAAATAAAGTGATGGAGATTTCCATACCACATTTTAGGCCACTTTTTCTTACAACTCATAAATCCATAAGGATGGGGCCAATTGCTAGATTACAAGTCATGAGAAGACACCAAGAAAATATTTGAAGATGCCAAACATTGCACAGTCCAATATAGCTGCAACTAAAGCAACATCTCTATAGAAAATAAAGCCATTTGATGTCATTTGTTTTTCAAGAAGATCTGAACTGTGTTGAATGGTCTGTCTGCTAAAGGTAATTAAGGTTTTATTTTTGCTTTGATAAATATTGTGTCTGTTTATGTAAAGTGGGGGTACAATATGGCTGTTTGCATTCACAGCTTTCATTAGCCTCTTTGTAGTGCTCTGATTGATTTCTGGTCATTTGGAACTTGCTTTTAGTTTGATATCCATCCAGTAGAAGAACATAAAGGAACCGACTGTGCACCTCATAGATGTTTGTCTCCTCCAAAATGTCAGCCAGACTCCTGCATGCACATTTTGAGAGATAAACTCAAGAAGAGTATTGAAAAGTGAATCCGAGGGATCACAGTGTAATGTCTGCACGTTTAGATGGTCCTACACAGCCCTATATATGAGAGTGCTCTAAGTTATGCTACTTGAAGTCAGCAGCTGAAATGGCCGAGGACCTGGCAGAAAAACCTGGTCTTCCCTGCTCCCTACTGCCACTAGCCTGCCTCTTGCCCATCCCCCAAATACTGCTTACGCTGAGGGGGGAGCAGGTGGCAAAGAGATGGCAATGCTGGCCTTGTGCCATTTGAGGATTTCCATGTGATGAGCAAATTCTCAGATGCCCATTTAGTGTCATTTTCAGATGACTTTGTGCTGCCTTGGAACCCAGGATTGGAGCTCAGGATTGATCCCATTATATTGAAAATACATAGCTAACGCTGGAAGTTAGAATTTAGCAGTTAGAACTATGAGTTTGGGTTTTTTTTAAATCCACTTAATTTCATATCTCTTGAATCTGACTCATCGAGATACTTATGAATTCAAGAATCTGTATATATAAAGACTATAACAGGGAGCAAACATATTAGGCATAGAGGTGATCTTGTTCATGCTAGTTCAGACATATAAATAGTTACCAAAAGAATCTTAAGGTGTTTGGAATTTTTTTTTTGTTATAAAATATATGTTAGAAGATTAAAGCACACATGTTACATTCCTTCCTTCATGTCAAAATGAAATTGATAATTGCCAGTTTTTAACCAGCTCAAAAAAGGCTTTCACAGTTTTCCCTTTGCAGACGATTACTTATTGTAGCCTTTGATGTTGACATTATTTAATAGAGATCTTTCTTTTGTCTTTATGAATTGTTTCAACTTGTTCATTCTGTCTTCAATTTAACAAAGCTTTTGAAAAGGAAACTGTAAACAAATGATATAGGATAGCTTAGTATGAATGTGAATTGTATTTCTTAGCTAGATTTGCTTATGATGATGGTTTCATAATATATAAAACATATGGACCACCAGAAATTCAAATGTAATAGTTTTGGTTTTCTGATTTATTACGTGATGTAATTTATGTTTTATTCACATTTCCCATGTTCCTTTTTTTCCTCTTCCATTTTCATATTTTACTATCTGTGGCAATAGCAAGAATGTGAGCAAAATGTATTCCTCTAACAAGGTCATATCATTCATAGAAAACATCAAGAAATGCTGAAAGCAAGCTACCAAATGTCATGATTTAGTAGTTTACTAAGAGAACTGGAAATCTTACAATGGAAGAAGAACAGGAAACCCAGTGAGCTTTTCTCCGTGTTTTTATTGACAGTTGTATACCACAATATAGATACATTTGTAAATTCTTTCCCTAAATCGTATTGGGTGGTTATTCTGTTTATAGAACTCAGATACAACTCCTGTTAATATTTGTAGAAGTTAAACTCTTGTCTCAGGCCTGATTCTGCCTCCTGTACTCACCTGGAGTAGTACTGTAGCCCATGAATAGAAAATAATTGGAAGTACAGTGTCTATTAAAAAGCCGAAGGAGTTAGTAAAAATGATCAGTGCATAACTGTGCAGAAACAAATATACTTTGGATACCATTACACATGGATATTTACCACTTGAAATACCTAAGTTAACTGATATTTTGCATTCCAAGTACAGAATATCACATAAACCAAGATGAACTATCATGTTGAGATGAGCACTCATTTTTAATGGCACCCACTGTAAAACATTAATACATGATTGAAGATGGTTGGGATTTTTATCCTGCATTCCATTCCCTTACCTCTGAATATGATTTCACTCAACTGTTCACTTCAATATTTAAGTTGATGAACTGAAAATATGTGCTACTCAAATCTATCTGTAAATGTTCTGCTAATTAGCCTCTCAAATTCAGATCAGGTGTTCACTAGCACTAACTAATTTGCTGCCCCGCAAAAAGTACTAATGCTGAAATTGTCATCAGGGAAAATGGAGGGGAAAAACGTAGAGAAATGTTTGATCCTCCTTTCAGCCAACTTCTGCTATGTGGGTGAAAGGGAGATCAAACATAAGGAGACGTGTGTTCTATACTGTGTTATAGGAATCCAATACTCCAAGAATCATCTGTAAATTAAAATAGGAAATCTGCCAAAGAGACCATGGCTAAGGAGAGGCCATAAGTAATAACACATGCATAATAGATGTTTGCTTACCATCCTTGACTATTTGACTTCAACTGAAGTTGATATGAAATATCATCACTCAACTTCCATCTGCCTAGAGTGTTAGGCTTTTGCCTTCAATAGTTACGGAACTAGTAATATGGTACCACTCGGTGGGTTTATGAAGCCTACCATCTTTTCATGAGATCATTTATAACCATCATCATCCCTGGTATCTCCTCTTCTCCTATACTGTTGGTTGTGATTCAGTGCAGGAGACCATGGGTAAACAGATCATGTATGACTGGTTATATTTTCCATCCCACGGGATCCAAAAGACAGAGAGTTAACTCTTCATCTCTCTGATAACTCATACCCACTCAAATATAAAGGGACAAGGTTATGAGCTGGGTTGATAGGTACTTTTGTAGGCCTGGTCTGTGGTGCCATGGTACCACTATAACTATTGCAGTTAGTGGTGGGTTTTTTTTCCCTGAAATAATTAAAATGTACAACCTCCTAGTTTGAATGCTTTTATACCATTGGAATGAAGATTCTCATTCTCATATGGTATAAGCGCTTTTAAACCTACAGATAACTACATCCACACTAGGAATGTTGTACTGTAACTAAAGCAGTACAACTTTGTGTGCAGACAAGACCTTAGATCAGGGGTGGGCAAAATTTTTGGCCTGAGGGCTGCATCAGGTTTCCAAAATTGTATGGAGGGCTGGTTAGCAGACACAGTGCCTCCCCAAACAGCCAGGTATGGCCCTGCCCCACCCCCATCCAACCCCTCCTGTTTCTCAACCCCTGACAGCCCCCCCCAGGACTCTTGCCCAATCCAACCCCCACATCCTCTGACAGCCCCCAAACCCCCGCCCCTGACTGCCCGCCACCACGCCATCCAACCCCTCCTCTCATTCCTGACTGCCGCCCCGGGACCCCTGCCCCGTCCCTGGAACTCCTGCCCCAACTGCCCCCCACTGCCCCATCCAACCCCCCTCTCCTTCCTGACTGCCCCCCAGGACCCCTGTCCCCATTCAACCCCCCTGTTCTTCTTCCTCAGACTGCCCCAACCCCTGTCCACACACACACACTGACCACCACCCTGAACTCCTATGCCCTCTGTCCAACCCTCCCTGCCCTCTTACCATGCCTGGAGCACTGGTGGCCAGTGATGCTACAGTTGCTCTGCCCAGAGCACCAGGACAGGCAGCCATGCTGCCCGGCTGGAGCCAACCACACCACCACACAGCACAGAGCACCGGGTCAGGCCTCCTCCAAACACCTTCTTTATCCTCACCACAGGATCTTCCTCCTGGTGTCTGATAATGCTTGCACTCCTTAGTCCTCCAGCAGCACGCCCTCTCACTCTCAGCTCCTTGTGCCTCTTGCTCCCAGCTCCTCTCACACACTTCCTCTCCTCTGGCTCCCCCACTCCCTGACTGGAGTGAGCTCCTTTTTAAACCCAGGTTCCCTGATTAGCCTGCCTTGATTGGCTGCAGGTGTTCTAATGAGCTTGTCTGCCTGAATTGGTTCTAGCAGGTTCCTGACTACTCTACTGCATCCCCTGCTCTAGTCACTCAGGGAACAGAAGCCTGCTTCTCCTGTGGCCAGTAGTGGCTCTCCCTTCGACTGCTCTGCTTTAGAGGAAGGAGGGAGAGGGCTGCTGCTGCTGCTGTTCCTGCTGGGCACTAGGCCCTCGCTGCTGCTGCTGCTGCTGCTGCTGCTGCTGTTCCTGCTCCTGCTGCTCCTCTGGCTGGGCTAGACATCACCACCACCCACGCCTTTCTCTGCTATCTGTTTGCTAGCTGGCTAGTGGTTCCCCCCCACCTCAGTTACTGCTGTTCCTCCACCTACAGCCCCTTGAGAGGAGGCTGCTGGGTCTCTGCAGGGGTCCTCCACCTGCCCCTGGAGGAGGGGGGGCAGGGCCTGACGTGCTTACGTACTCAGGTCCATGTCTTCTGCCTCCAGGCCCTGCAGAGGCTCCTGTTTGGTGTGGGTAGTCCGGAGTGGAGCGTATTGGCGCACGCCTTCCTCCGCTGCTTCCGAGGGCTCCGATACGACCGGCAGCTCTTTTACCTCCATCTGAGAGGTCTTCCGCTAGACCTCTCCGAGCTGCCGGTCTTCTACCAAGACCTCCTCTGGACCTGGAAGCTCTTTTCAACGAGCAGGTACGTGGCGGCCACCGTGAGGGCTGACCTCCTCGCGGAGCCCCTGCTACGCAATCCCCAGCTTTTTGTGCAGGTGGCGGAGTCCCCCACGGTGCGCCAGAGGTTGGTCTTGGCAGGAGTCACCAGGGTCGGAGACCTCCTGGACTATGACCAGGGAGACTGGCTGGATCCCGTGACGCTCGCTCAGCGCATGGGGCTCTCCAGACCTCGTCCTCCCCAGCGCGTACTTCAGGAGGTGAAGGCCGCTTTATGCCTGCTGCTCGGGCTTACCTCGACCTGGTCCTGCGAGAGGGCACGCCCCTCCCACCCTCCACCCCGGGCCCCGTGGACATTTTTATTGGGCCCTTGCCCCGTGGACCCAATCGGCCCCCTCACCTTTTCACTGCCAGCCGGCTGCATGATCTGCAGCTGGTTCTGTTCCAGACCGCGCCACGGAAACATCTGTACACGCTCGTGCTCCATACTCTTCACTACCTCACCCTCATGTCCCGCCCCGATACCAAATGGCGGGATCTTCTGCCACCTCTCGAGGGTGAGAAACACCGGTGGGCCAGCTTGTACTCTGCCCTGGTCCTGAGGCCCGCGGGGGATATCGGTTGGCGGCTCCTTCACGGGGCCGTGAGCACGGGCGTGTACTTGGCGCGGTTCACCCCTGTCCCTAGCACCTGCCCTTTCTGTGATGAGAAGGAGACCTTGGCGCACATTTATTTGGAGTGTGCCAGGCTGCAGCCCCTGTTCCAGCTCCTCTTGAATATTTTCTTGCGTTTTTGGTTGCACTTTTCCCCTCACCTTTTTATCTACACGCTCCCCATCCGTGGCCCCACAAAGTCGCGGGATCTCCTTCTCAACCTCCTCTTGGCCCTGGCCAAACTGGCCATCTACAACACCAGGGAGAGGAGGTTGGCCGACGGGATTTCCTGCTACTGTAGGGCCTATTTCCATTCCTCCATCTGTTCACGCATCCGGGCAGAGTTCCTCTGGGCAGCGTCCACTGGCTCCCTTGACGCCTTCGAGGAGCAGTGGGCGTTGTCTGGGGTTCTCTGCTCGGTGTCCTCATCAGGTTCCCTTCGTTTAGCCCTGTGACCTCACTCCCGATCCTGTTTTTTCATTAGTTGTCCCCCATAATTACTTGGTGTCCCAGACCTGTTGGGTCCAACCCTTAGGCGGGGGGAGGTCCTTTAGAAATGGGCGGGCTTCGCTCGCCCACCCCCACTGGATGCCAATAGGACCGCTTTGCTGTAGAGGAAGGAGGGAGAGGGCTGCTGCTGCTGCTCCTGTTCCTGCTGGGCACTGGGCCCTCGCTGCTGCTGCTGCAGCTGCTGCTGTTCCTGCTCCCCTGGCTGGGCTAGACACCACCACCCACCCCTTTCTCTGCTGCCTGTTTGCTGGCTGGCTAGTGGTTCCCCCCCACCTCAGTTACTGCTGTTCCTCCACCTACAGCCCCTTCGGGGGAGCTGCTGGCCTGCTTTCCAGAGAGGAGGGGAGTGAGGGACCCCAGCTCTTGTTGCTGAGGACACCATCTGAGCGGGGTCCCTCCTGCCTGGACACCAGACCACCACCACCTGGAACTGCTCGGGCTACTGTGGCTGCTGCTAGGGAGTTGTTGGTGCCCGGAGGAGGAGAAGAAGAAGAAGAGGACCGCTCGCTGCGTGAAGACCACTGTGGAGGGGGCATTCCTGGACTGAGTATTTTTCGAACTGTGCTCTTGTGGTGGGGGTTTGGACTGTGTCTGTTGGGACACCGGGGGTGTGGCATGGAGCCTGCCCCCGGTCCATCTGTGTCCCCTTTCGCCCCCACCCCCATTGTTGCCCCCTCCACCACCCCCGCTGGCTGTTTTCCTTCTGCTTCGGCCTCCTGCCTTTGAGACTGAGCTGCTCGCCTGGCTCACCACGCCCACTTCCGTCATTTGGGCCTGCAGCAGCAGCAGCCAACCATTGACTTTTTGGCACAAGTGCCTGTGAGTGTACACCTCCCCCGCCCCCTGGGCTGACCCCATCCCCTTTGCCACATTTGTCTGCCCCACCCATTTCCCTCTGCGGCCCTGATAGTCCTGCCCCAGCCCTGCAGCTGTCCCCGTGGTCCCTCTACCGCATTCCCAGCTCGCCCTTTCCCCCCTGACCCTGTGCTCCCCCAGCCCTGATTGGTCCCCCCCCTCGTGCGCCCACGCCCCTTCCCAGGTGCTTGTGCCCTTCCCCATTTGGTTTCTCCTTGTTCACTGCACCCCCCCTCTGCCATTGTCCCCCCTTATCCCCTAGTGCAACTAGAGGAGCCGGAACTCCCCTCTGCATTGGTGCCCTGAAACCCTCCCACCCTTAGGTCCTTGGTTGCTCCCCACGCCCCTTTAGTCTTCCCTTTCTGACGCTCTCCTCCCCTGCCTGCAGCCTAGTGGGGAGGGGTGGCTGCCTCCTCTCCTTCCCCTCCCCTCGCTGTTTGTCCCCCTCCCCGCTCTCGTTATGGCGGGGGATGCGGTGGGGGAGACCCCTCGTGAAGCTCCCCCCACCCTTCCTCCACCTGCCCCTGTGACCCCTGCCCAAGCCTCTACCTCATCCGCCGCTGCAGATCCACCTACCACCGCCCCTTCTGCTCACCGACGGCGGCAAGTACCGGGGAGACCTCCGTTGCTGCCACTCCCTCGCCCCTTCTGATTCGGGGGGAGCCCCCCTAGCCGGTGGGAAGGGTCGGGGTGGGAAAAAGGGTAAAGGCCCAGCTAGAAAGGCCAGGCCCTCCATGGCGGAGACTGCCTCCGCTGCCGCGGCCCCACTACTGGCCGCAGCATCCCTCCCTGCTATTCCCTCCACCAGCACTGCAGGTGTCCCTCCCCCGGCCCCCAGGGCATACGCCCAGGTGGCGGTGGCCCCACCGCCTGCCGCTGCTCCTCTGACCGCTGCTTCCGCTACCATCTACAGTGGCCAGGGCCCCTTTCCCACTTTGACCAGGAAGCACGGCGTCCGTTGCCTCCTGGTGCCCGCCTCGCCCCACGTGGAGACCTACGTGCGGGCATTGGCGAGGGTGGTGGGGCCCACGGCCATCGTGGCAGCCTCCAAAATGTACGGGAAGGTGGTCTTCTTCCTGGCATCAGAGGCCGCTGCCCAGGAGGCAGTAGAGACAGGCCTGGCTGTGGGGGGCGTGTTCGTCCCCTTGGAGCCATTGGAAGACCCGGAGGTCCGCTTAATCCTGACCTCCGTTCCTCCCTTCCTGCCCAATGCTGCCCTGCTGCATGCCCTTTCTGCCCTGGGACGCCCTATATCCATCATCAGCCCTCTCCCCTTGGGCTGCAAGGACCCTGCCCTCCGTCATGTTCTCTCATACCGCCAGGAAGTGCAGCTTCAACTGCCACCGGCGGCACGTGGCGGAGAGGTGCTCGAGGGGTCCTTTCTAGTCCCCTACCAGGGTGCCCACTACCGGGCGCATTATTCAACAGGGGAGGCCCGGTGCTACCTCTGCCGGGTGATGGGGCACGTCCGGAGGGACTGCCCCAGGCCCAGCATGGAGGAGCGTCCGGGACCGCCGAGCCCCAGCAAGGCTCCGGCCCTGTCATCGCCAGTACCCCTGGCTGCCCGGTACCAGAAGCTGCCCCTCCTCCTCCTTCTCGGTCCACCACTGTGGAGGAGGGTGTGGCGGAGATACCGCCAGACATGGGAGAGGGCTCGTCCAAGGGGGAGTCCTCCCTCGCTTCTGCTGTTCCACCACTGCCTCCCCGAGTCCCTGAGCCATTGCCCTTGCCCCCCGACCCGAACCCTTTTAGCCAGCCCCCGGATGATGCCATGGAGGGCTGGTCCTTAGTGCAGGGGAAGCGGGTCAAGCGGAAGGCTCGAGTTTCCTTACTTCCTTCGGATTCGGAGGCCCCCCAGAAGAGCAGGAAGGGGGGCACCGATGACGAGTCTTCCTCCTTGCCCCCTGATGACTCCCGTTTTGTGGTGCCAGCTGGGGATGCCATGGCAGCACCGAAAGGTAACACCGCCCCTCCTTCGGGGTCCTTCCTGTGGAAGCACCCAAGGGAGCCTCTCTCACCCCCTTCCCACTCGACACCTCTGCGAGTGCCGCGGTGGGTATCGCCTCGGGTGTTGGCAGGGAGGGCCCTGGTGGCTGATGATCTCCCTTCCATCTATGAGGAGATCGAGGCCCTGGGTCTGACCCCGGTCACGCAGGGGGAGGACGACCCTCTGCTGGCGGGCCTCGATCTGGGCGACCTCAACTCGGCCCCCCTGTCCTCGAGTTCCCTTCCCCTAACCACTGCTTCTGCTCCCACCTCTGAGGGTCCCCTGGAATCTTCCATCAACCCGGCTGCGGGTGGCACCCTGTTGACAGCCCCCGAGCCCCTTGGGGCGACGGCCAGAGCTCTGCTGCCGAGACCCGGTTCCCAGGGGGTGTCCCTCTTGGGTGTGGAGGACCACCATCCTTCCTCAGCAGGGACCCCATTGACCAACATCTATCTCTGGATGCCGAGGCTGCCGCAAGTGCCACAGTGGCTGAGCCAGGCATTGTTAGGGGTCCCCTTCCCACTTTCCAGATCCCTGAGCCTGGCCAGGAGGAGCCACCATCCGGCGGCTCAAATATAGAGGCTCCAGATCCTGCCTCTATCTCCTTCCTGACTTCTCTCCCTGATCCCCTCCCTACTCCCATTAGCCCTGTCCTTGTCCCCCCCACCTCCTATGATGCCAGTGCCACCTCTGGGACTACCCCCCAAGGGGCTGCTGTTCTCCTTCCACCGCCCCTTCTTGAATCTGGGAGTGGGGCGGGTCGCATGACGTCGGCCCATCTGCTGCCACATCAGGGGTCTGCCCCCTGCCTGCCAGCCTCGGTGGGCCACGGGGCTGTGACGGGGGCCCCACTGGGGGACAGACATCGATCAGTGACCCTGCCCCCCCATGCACTGAAGGAGGAGCTGCGGGAGTTCCTTGAGGACGTCCATGGCTCCCGTAACAAAGTCCATCTTGCGCTCCAGCGGTGGGGGGATTTCCATCAGGTCCTCTGGGCCACGAGGGCCCTCCTGGGGGAGGGTAAGAGGACCGGGAAGCAGGCCGCTGCGGCCTACCGGCGGGTCTGCATCTTCCGTGACTCTTTACTCACCTACGGGGTAGGTCACAGATTGCTGCGCAGCCTGCCGGAGGCCATGGGCATGTCTGCCGGCAATGATCCCCCCCAGCCCTCCTCATGGCGCTGATCATCTTTGCCACTTTAAACACCCTGAGCTGTAGGATGGGTCTCCGCAGGAGCCAGGTGCTCTCCTTCCTCTGGGAGGTGGGGTACTCTGTGGTTTTCCTGCAGGAGACCCATACGGATCTGGCCGCTGAAGCTAGCTGGCGGCTGGAGTGGGGGCACGGGGCCTACTTTAGCCACTTCTCAGTCTGCGCGGCTGGAGTGGCGACCCTGTTCTCCCCCGACCTACGGCTCGAGGTGGTGGGGGTCGCCAAGGCTGTGCCAGGTCGCCTGCTGCACCTCCGGGTCCACATGGAGGGGCTTGTGGTTAATCTCGTCAACATTTACGCCTCGACATCGGGCCTGGAGAGGTTGCGTTTTTATCAGCAGGTGTCCGCCTTCCTTGGCTCCCTGGATCCTCGTGAGTGCCTGGTCCTGGGAGGGGACTTTAACCCCACCCTCCAGGAACAGGACCGCTCAGGGACCGAGCAGTGCCCGGCCGCCGCGGATGTCTTCCGGGAGATCGTTGAACACCACTCCCTGGTGGACGTCTGGCGCGACCACCACCCGGATGACGTCTCGACGTTCACCTTCATCAGGCTGGAGGCCCATCAGTCATGCCACTCCCGGCTGGACCGTATTTACCTGTCGCGTTTCCACTTTTCACGGGCCCATTCCTCCAGCGTTCGGCCGGCCCCCTTTTTGGATCACCACCTTGCCACCGTGAGGGCCTCTCTCTGCGCGGAGAGGCCGGGGCCAGGGCCAGCCTATTGGCACTTTAATAATAGCTTGCAGGAGGATGCGGGCTTCGTGGCGTCCTTCCTGGAGTTCTGGCTTGCCTGGCGAGGGCAGAGGCGCGCCTTTTCCTCGGCGCAGCGGTGATGGGATCTGGGGAAGGTGCGCGCCCGGCTCTTCTGCCATGACTACACTCGGGGCTCCAGCTGACGGAGGGATGCGGCGATAGGGCAGTTGGAGCGGGAGGTCTTGGAGCTCGAGAGGCAACTGGCTGCCAGCCCCGAGGATCCATCCCTCTGCAGAGCGTGCCGGGAGAAGTGGGAGGAGCTCCGGGCCCTTGAAGACCATCGGGCCCGGGGTGCTTTTGTTTGATCCCGCATCCAGCTCCTTCGGGAGATGGATCGCGGCTCCCGCTTCTTCTACTGGAGAAAAGGAGGGGGGCCGAAAAGCACATCACCTGCCTCCTGGCAGAGAATGGCACCCCCTTCACGGATCCGGCGGAGATGTGCGAGAGGGCCAGGGCCTTCTACATGACTCTTTTCTCCCCGGATCCGACCGATCCTAACACTTGCAGAGTGCTCTGGGACAGACTCCCGATGGTCAGCATGGGCAAGCGGGACCGGCTAGAGCTGCCTCTCACTCTGGCCGAGTTCTCGGAAGCCCTCCTTCGCATGCCCACCAATAAATCTCCGGCTTGGACGGGCTGACCGTGGAGTTCTACCTCATGTTCTGGGACGTCCTCGGTCCAGACCTGGTCACCATCAGGGCCGAGTCTTTGCAGAGCGGGGTCCTCCCTTTCTCATGCAGGCGAACCATGCTCGCCTTATTGCCGAAGAAGGGGGGCCTCCGCGACTTACGGAATTAGCGTCCCGTCTCGCTCCTCAGCACGGACTACAAAATCGTTGCGAAGGCCATCTCGATGCGGCTAGGGTCCGTGCTGGCGGACATGGTCCATCCAGACCAGACCTACACTGTCTTGGGCTGCACCATCTTTGATAACTTGTATCTGGTCCGGGACCTTCTGGAATTAGAGTGTAGGGCTGGTCTGTCATTCGCCCTCTTATCCCTGGATCAGGAGAAGGCGTTCGACAGGGTGGATCACAGGTACCTCCTGAGCACTCTGCGAGCGTTCGGCTTCGGACCCCAGTTTGTGGGTTTTCTTCAGGTGCTGTATGGTTCTGCGGAATGTCTGGTCAGGCTCAACTGGACCCTGACGGAGCCGGTCAGCTTTGGGTGGGGAGTGCGGCAGGGGTGCCCCCTCTCGGGCCAGCTGTATGCTCTGGGGATCGAACCCTTCCTCTGTCTCCTCCACAAGAGGTTGACTGGGTTGGTGCTTAGGGAGCCGGAGCTGCGGCTGGTCCTGTCGGCGTACGCTGACGATGTGCTCCTCGTGGTCCAGGACCTGGGCAACTTGGTGTGGGTGGAGGCTTGCCAGGTTGTGTACTCGGCGGCCTCCTCCGCCCGGGTCAACTGAGTCAAGAGCTCTGGCCTGGTGGTTGGGGACGGGTGGCAGGCGAGCTCCTTCCCACCCACGCTTCAGACCATCCGGTGGAGCACTGGTTCGCTGCTCTATCTCGGCGTTTACCTTTCTGCCATGCACCCGTCTCCGCCGGAGAACTGGCATGGTTTGGAGGGCAGGGTGACGGAGCGGCTCCGCAAATGGACAGGACTACTCCAGTGCCTCTCCCTTCGGGGGAGGGCACTGGTGCTTAATCAGCTGGTCCTGTCCATGCTCTAGAACTGGCTCAACACCCTGGTCCCGGCCCCGGATTTCCTGGCCAACCTCTGGACGGCGATTCTGGAGTTCTTTTGGCCAGGGACGCACTGGGTTTCTGCAGGGGTCCTCCACCTGCCCCTGGAGGAGGGGGGGCAGGGCCTGAAGTGCTTACGCACTCAGGTCCATGTCTTCTGCCTCCAGGCCCTACAGAGGCTCCTATATGGTGCATGTAGTCCGGCGTAAAGCTATTGGCTCATGCCTTCCTCCGCTGCTTCCGAGAGCTCTGATACGACCTGCAGCTCTCTTACCTCCATCCGAGAGGTCTTCCGCCAGACCTCTCCGGGCTGCCGGTCTTCTACCAAGACCTCCTCCGGACCTGGAAGCTCTTTTCAATTACTAGGTCCGTGGCGGACACCGTGGGGGCCGACCTCCTCGCGGAGCCCCTGCTACACAATCCCCAGCTTCGTGTGCAGGTGGCAGAGTCCCCCGCGGTGCGCCAGAGGCTAGTCTTGGCAGGAGTCACCAGGGTCGGAGACCTCCTGGACTACGACCGGGGAGACTGGCTGGATCCCCTGACGCTCACTCAGCACATGGGGCTCTCCAGACCTCTTACTCCCCGGCACGTACTTCAGGAGGTGAAGACCGCTTTACTGCCTGCTGCTCGGGCTTATCTTGACCGGGTCCTGCGAGAGGGCATGCCCCTCCCACCCTCCACACCAGGCCCCATGGACATTTTTATCGGGCCCCTGCCCCGTGGACCCAATCGGCCCTCTCACCCTTTCACTGCGAGCCGGCTGCACGATCTGCAGCCAGTTCTGTTCCAGGCCGCGCCACGGAAACATCTGTACATGCTCGTGCTCCACACCCTTCACTACCTCACCCTCGCTTCCCGCTCCGATACCAAATGGCAGGACCTCCTGCCACCTCTCGAGGGTGAGAATTCCCAGTGGGCCAGCTTGTACTCTGCCCTGGTCCCGAGGCCCACCGGGGATGTCAGTTGGCGGCTCCTTCACGGGGCCCTGAGCATGGGCATGTACCTGACGCAGTTCACCCCTGTCCCTAACACTTGCCCTTTCTATGGCGAGAAGGAGACCTTGGCGCACATTTATTTGGAGTGCACCAGGTTGCAGCCCCTGTTCCGGCTCCTCTTGAATATCTTATTGCATTTTTGGTTGCACTTTTCCCCTCACCTTTTTATCTACACGCTCCCCACAAAGTCGAGGGATCTCCTTATCATCCTCCTCTTAGCCCTGGCCAAACTAGCCATCTACAACACCAGGGAGAGGAGGTTGGCCGACAGGATTTCTTGCGACTGTAGGGCCTATTTCCGTTCCTCCATCTGTTCATGCATCCGGGCAGAGTTCCTCTGGGTGGCGTCCACTGGCTCCCTTGACGCCTTCGAGGAGCAGTGGGCGTTGTCCGGGGTTCTCTGCTCGGTGTCCCCATCAGGTTCCCTTCTTTTAGCCCTATGACCTCACTCCCGATCCTGTTTTTTTCATTAGTTGTCCCCCGTAATTACTTGGTATTCCAGACCTGTTGGTCCTCCCCTTAGGCTCCACCCCCCCGAATACCAATAGGACCAGACTCTTGTACCGCTGGCCTGGGTCCGTCACAATAGTCATCAGAATATTTCCATTACAGAACAAATCAAGGGAACAAAATTACATCTGGGTGGGTAGTATAACTAGAGCAGGGTGACAACAATGAAAGATAACACATAGCAATGTGCAGCTGACTGAATCCATGAATCCAGATGTTTCAATGTATGAGTTTTTCTTAAAAGTGTAAGAAAGTGTAATTTTTTGGTGGGAGTGAGGTGGGGCATTGGGGCTGCCAGTGGCTGGTGTTGGGTAGTATTGTGAAATAGAGGTGTAGTGAAGATTTCAAAAGGAATATAGTCCCAGGATATGTTAAGTTACAGTGTGGAGGAGTTCTATAAATTTTATTATAATGTGATGCGTTAGGTACTGTTAGGAATAGAACTGGAATGATTGATTTGTCTGATATTATGAAATGTGTTTGATAGGAGCATTTTGCAGGTTTCATAATGGGAGTGGATTTATTTTAAATTCAGATTATTACTCTTGGGACCCCTGCTTCCCTCTCCAAGTGTCCACAACCTACCTTCTCCCAGACTTCTGCCCTCTACATTTTCCCTGATATCCCACTCCCTTTCATGCTTACTCCTTCACAAGCGGCAGGTAAGTTCTTATTTATAATATTTGCAAATGTTATTTTATTTGTAAATGTTGTGTGAAAATGGCTTTGTAAATTTAGCTCCAGCCATAGCCATGGATAACGGGAAAAGGGGATGCTAGCTTCAGCATTATCTATGGAGCAGCAGCCACCAGTGCCCCTCCATAATAGAAGTGAAGAGTCCTGTGGCACCTTATAGACTAACAGATGTATTGGAGCATGAGCTTCGTGGGTGAATACCCACTTCATCGGATGCATGCCATAATAGATGTATTTATAGCCATTCATAAATGCACACTGCACCCACATTGGAAAATCCACATATTTGAAGTTTCTCAAGCAATAGGGCTAGACAGCATGGGGTAAATGACACTTCTGGAAGGATCATCTGCCCCATCAACAAATATGAAACAGGCTGTTACATGCTCAGTTTCATTCCTAACAGTCTGCGCTTACTAAAATTGGACCCTCCGGGCCATCATATTACACTATCGTATGGCATATTATAGTTACAAAAATGCAAAATATTTCCATTTCCAAGCAATGAGGGCAAACATTTTTCCATGATTTTTCCACTGGTTCCACATGATAGAATCAGGTCATAATCTGAACGATCTATTCAGCCATTCAGATGTAATTGTGTGTGTGTGTGTGTATCATTTCATAAAAGTTGCACACTAACAATGCCTTACTTTATTATGTAGGTCAGAATAAGCCACTGGTTGGTCTCTTGCTACTGTGCTTTGGTATATGGCAGTGTGAACCTTGGCATATGAAAATCTCATTGTGGTTTTTATATGATATGAAACTGGTTACTTAAACATCATTGACCAAGGAAAGGAGCAATTATCTGTGGCTTTGACTCAGTTCTGTTCAGCTATAACTATGTAATTAGGAGATAATTATGGCTATGGAATAATTTGATATAAGGATATATAAATATAAATTCTGGATGACTGTCACTACATCAAAAAATCTAATTACCTGTGGTTTTGTTAGCCTTTTATAAACAACTCTTTCTGTTCAGCAAGTTATATAGCTACCCCTCTATATTATCCAATGACTTGTTTATAGTCTGCTAATTATTTGTTAAAATTTTGGAGAGAGAGATTAGCAGATTTTTATCCTGCCATCTTGAAGACAATCTTGGGAATTTCAGTTCCCAGGTCAAGAGATTTCATGATTTCTGGATGTAGTCACTGAGGGGAAGGGCTCTCCATTGAAATTTTCTGCCATCTCAGATGCACTGGTGCTTGCACAAGGAAGTGTCAATTATACCTTCCTGGGCCAATAAGGTCCCAAGAGCTTCAAGGACTTACTTCCAAAGGATGACAGGTGATGCTTCATAAGTCAGCACATTCCTAGCTACCTTGGTGATATGCCATTGTCAGCTAGTGCTGCCTACTTTCTGGGTCTCTCTGACAGGTCTCTAGTGTAAGGGGACTGTGTTGATTGAATTGGCTACTGCGACATACTTTAGCAAAATGCCCAACCTTTCTGCAATAATTGCACTGAGCTACTTTTGCTGGACATCCTGTGTAGCTTGCAAGGTGTTGTGTGGATCCACAACGAAAGCATGCTTTTATTGTATTTTGAATTTGCTGATTCAGTGGCTTTTCATTAGTTTTCCTCCCACAATTGTTTGTCTGCAGCGATAGTGAACTTTTCTGCAAAGGAGTCACAGCCTGGACTGTGCCTCCTGTATCCCTGCTCATTATTTTGGCTTCAGCTGTAGCTGACTCAATCTGAGTAGCAATGATTATTGCTTTTTCTAGTGTAAGTTGTGGTTCTAGAAGTAAGTGTTCTCTTACATGAAGCATGGTTGTTTTTTCAATGAGCTGGTCTCTAATCATCTCATCTACCATATTCCCAAAGTCACAAGCTACAATCAGACTCCTCAAGGAAGCAATATACTGCATTATAGTCTTCCCTGGTTTCTGCTCACGCTGGCAAAATCTGTAGCGATTAGCTACTACGTTCACCTTTGGCACATAAAAGTTCTTTAATGCAGTGAGGGCAATCTCATATTTATCATCTGCAAGGGGAAAAGTGTAAAATATACACTGCCCTTCTGCTCCAAGGCAGTGGATTAGCAGAGCATGCTTTCTTACTTCAGGGCCGGTTTTGTTCAATATCTTCATTAATGATCTGGAGGATGGCATGGACTGCACTCTCAGCAAGTTTGCAGATGAAACTAAACTGGGAGGAGTGGTAGATACTCTGGAGGGTAGGGATAGGATACAGAGGAACCTAGACAAATTAGAGGATTGGGCCAAAAGAAACCTGATGAGGTTCAACAAGGACAAGTGGAGAGTCCTGCACTTAGGATGGAAGAATACTATTCCTGTTACAGACTAGGGACTGAATGACTGGGAAGCAGTTCTGCAGAAAAGGACCAAGGGGTTACAGTGGATGAAAAGCTGGATATGAGTCAACAGTGTGCCCTTGTTGCCAACAAGGCTAATGGCATTTTGGGCTGTATAAGTAGGGGCATTGCTAGCAGATCAAGGGACGTGATCATTCCCCTCTCTTCGACGTTGGTGAGGCCTCATCTGGAGTACTGTGTCCAGTTTTGGGCCCCACACTACAAGAAGGATGTGGAAAAATTGGAAAGAGTCCAGCAGGGGCTGGAGCACATGACCTATGAGGAGAGGCTGAGTGAACTGGGATAGTTTAGTCTGCAGAAGAGAAGAATGAGGGGGGATTTGATAGCTGCTTTCAACTATCTGAAAGCGGGTTCCAAAGAGGATTGATCTAGACTGTTCTCAGTGGTACCTGATGACAGAACAAGGAGTAATGGTTTCAAGTTGCAGTGGGGGAGGTTTAGGTTGGATATTAGGAAAAACTTTTTCACTAGGAGGGTGGTGAAGCACTGGAATGGGTTACCTAGGGAGGTGGTGGAATTTCCTTGCTTAGAGGTTTTTAAGGTCAGGCTTGACAAAGCCCTGGCTGGCATGATTTAGTTGGGAATTGGTCTTGCTTTGAACAGGGGGTTGGACTAGATGACCTCCTGAGGTCCCTTCCAACCCTGATATTCTATGATTCTATGAAATCTCTGTAGCACTGATTGCAAGCAGATAATTCTCAAACATATGGATCCTGGCAGTAAAAGCAATTGGAGGCTCACCTGGACTTTGCAGAAAAGGTGCAGGTGGGTTCAGAGGCAGAAGATCCATCCTCGTCACCAAAATGTTGTATTAACCAGGTAAGGTACTAACAAACTTCAACAGGACTTTATTTTTAAAGTGGAAACCTCTTTACCAAGCTGCTGCTGCAATGTCTGTAACTCTCACTCTGCCTCCTCAATTCCTCCCCCCTCCTTCCTGTTTCCTGTCCTTTCAGACTCCCAACAGCCAGTGCTCCCAATTCTAATAATTACAAGCAACATCTAAACACCGCACTGTGGTAGTTAACAATCACATGAATCTGTGAACTTTGAGTATTTTTGTATATACTGAGCCCTATTTTAATAATTACTGTAATTAGCATATAAACACAACTGGAATTAATTTTCTAATTAAACAAGTAGTTTGTTCTGGCTCATTGATGCTGCAGTGGCTTTTGAAAGTTGAAATAGAACTTTATCCCTGGCAATTTATCAGTTGAAGAGATGGTTTGGGTAATGCCACTAAGCTGTAGGATGACAAGAATCCACAGAAGTACAGGGTGGTGTAAGTTATTGCAGAGAAAGTCATTGCTCTTTTCACATTTTTATTTTAGATTTAGCCCTTCCAGGTCTACAACACCAGGCTGTTGGGATGGGGTGGAGTGGGTATGGATGCTTGCAAAATGTATAAAGTTCTGGTCTCACAAAGCTCTTCAGCATGTGAGTAGTCTCTTTGATTGGGACTACTTCAAATTGACTACTTATAAGACCCTGGCCAGTGTTCCTGATCCACAGAGGCAGCTCTGGAGAACTCTAGTTCAATCTCTTGTGTCAACCAAGATGGCAGCCATCACATAAGTGGGGGCTCACCTGGGGTTCAGATTTCTATGGACCTCAGATGCTTGGGGCAAACTTTCTCTGGCCAGAGGACATATGTAATCCACTGTTGAGCATGTACCATGTGTCCACCTCTGTCCATTCCACAGAGGATGTGAGTCTGTTACAGCATCTGGCTCTCTAGTTTCTGCTCCAGCTGTAAAAGAGTCATGCTTTTAGCTCTGAAGATCCTGGTTCATTCCCTTGTGTGTTGGCTGTTACATACTCATAAGTCTACAGTTACACCTATACTTTTCTGGATTGGGGCCCACATGAGCATAAATTACTCTTTGACTTTAAACTCCTTTCTCTGATGCATTGAAGAAATTTTCTTTCTGCAAAATATAGAAGCATATTCACTTGCAAAGATGATCTTTCACTAAAGCTCACAAGCCTTCATCTAAGAAAGAGGATTATTTTAGCTCCTTTACAAGCCAGTCAGAAAGTTTTTTACCAGTTTCACTTTGTATGAGAAAGTTTTATCACAATTCTACTTCTCTTCTCTCTTTTTTTATTTAGGAGGGCATGCCAGGATTTATGACTGAATAAGCCAAATATAGAACAGACTACTTACATAATATTGAATGTATGCTATAATGTCAGATGTGAGTTAATTTTAGCAAGAGTAATGGAAAGAACCAGACAAAGCAGATCATCGCTCAACCCTGGATGTGATTAAGCAAACAGGAAGGATTCTATCCCACTCCACCCATGTATTCGGTATAAATTTCCTAACAGACCTATAGCAGAGGAATATAAAACTGACTGCCAAATTAATATAGACAAATGTTGGGTGGTCCTATTTTGCACAACTCATTCAGTGCTTTCATACAGTAAGATTGGTTCTCATCCAAATGAAAGCATGAAAAATAAATTCTTCATCCCTTCATGGAATCTAAAAGATAAAATTCAATTAAAAATAATGCAGCCCATTAATGGAACATAACACTGAGATTAAAACTGGCAGAAATTGGGAAATTCTGAGTCATTGTAGATTTTCTAATGACAAGCCCTTAACTCTTCCCCTTTCTTAGGCAAGATTATTCCCCAAAACTTTATTTAAAAAATATGTTAATTCGTGACTGTAAAGAAATGCTTAAGCATTAGATTGTGACTCATCCTTACTTCACTTCCTCCATACTGGTGAGCAATAACTGACGTAAGCAGTCCCACTGAAGTTAATGGGACTGCTGAGGTTAATAACAGATCACCATTGTACATGAGGAGTCACAATCAGGCCCTGAAATGCTAAGGGATAGATTCTGACTCTCCTTACTCACATTGGGTCTGACCCAAAACCCATTTCATTCCCCCCTACCATACAGGATTTTACAAATCACAATGTTGATTGTTCTTTCAGTGCATGTTGTCTGTATAATGCAGAAATTGGATATGTTTGAATAAGTAAATATGAATTATATTTAGGAGTATTGTTGGAAAGAAAAATATTGTGGATCCATCTAACAAGAACATTAAATATCGTGTGAGAAACTGAAAACAGAAAACATGTTTAGTGATTCTCTGTGGGCAGGCTCAAGAAAAGAATAATCTGACCAGATGGATCAATCACTTTCCAAATTTCACTCAGTTCCATTTGCAATCCATGTTGCAGAGTCAGAGCCTTTTGTTAAGATTACAATAGTTATCTAGCCCAGCATTAATCCCAGTTACTATCCCATATGATGGACTTCTAGCCACAGTATTCAAAGTGACTTGGCCACGGAGCATTGATGGTGGGGTCAGAGCTCAGCTGCAAGCAGAATTAATTCACTAATCTGAATTAATTGACATTTCATTAGTAGTTAGTGAATGCAAGAAGTCTGAAGAAAAAACAGGTAATGATGAAGATATTAAAAAGAATCTGTCCTTCCTCCAACGCTGATGTGGTATCTCCATCAGTTTCTTTAAATATGGCAAAGAATCATTATGATTATTGAAAATTTGCTCCCATTTCACAATAAACCAGATTCTGGACAGCACTCTAATAAAGCAAAGATGTTTACAATTTCTTATCCCCTTCCCATTGGGGAAAGTAGTTCTTGTTCTGTCCCTTCTATCCTGCCCCACACCTCCATGGGTGAGTGAAAGGCAGCAGAGAAGGACTTTCCCTTTATTTTCATACTGGTGAACAGACCTACCCAACACAGTGCAGGGACTATGCTGTACTCCCTTCGAGTGTGGTGCACTATGGGTTGCCAGGGAGTCCCCAGAAGGATTCCTGGATGATTCAGACAATTCTTTCTATAGATTCCAGCTGCTGCAAAACCCCTCTGCTCCTTCTCTCATGCTTGAGAGTGCATTGGCCCCGTTCAGGATTCTTCTCCACAGTGTGTTCTCTAGTCTAGCCTAGTTGTAAACTTCTCAAGAGATTTCCACTACAAGCCAGTACACCAGTTGAGGTTTAACAGTCTTCTTATCTTACTGGGAACCACTTGTACATCAGGGCAAATTCCACTGAATGTAATTTCCTTTTAAAAATGAGGCCATCCTTTCTTTTGGGATACATAAAATTGTAAGGCTCACAAAGCTGTAGTTCTCAATGTCAAGGAATTTTTCTTATATTAAGACTTAATTTTCCCTTTACTTGTGTCATCCCATGGTTGCTAGTTATTCCATCTTATCCCCTCACGCCATCCTGTTCATATTTGGTACTCGTGCCCTTCAAATGTTGTAGACTGTTAACATGTCCCATATGTCTTTCTCTTGGTGATCATTTAGGAGTAGGTTTGGCCACACCACACTGAGTAGTACCTTACCCAGTGCAATCTTGTTTCAATCAATGAGAGTATTCATGGAGTAGGACAGAGAGAGAGAATAAGTAAGTTAACGTAAGATTACATAGAAAGTCTGTGGAAGACCCAGGAACTAAACTCAGATCTTTTGAATCCCAATGCAGTGTCTTAACCGCAGAAGTATCCATCCTTTCTGTCTCATCGTTATTTCTTGAACTGAAATGGTTACATCTGCTTACTTTCACAGTGATATTATTACAGAAAGTTATCCTATAGTATGTTGTATCTTAAATCTTGATCAGTTCTATGTTAATATAACTACTTCATGAAATTTATAATACTAATAATTTTTATGTTACATATTTTACACTGGTTATGCCCTCAAACTCTCAATCACTTAAAAATTTAGTGATTGAAATATTTCAAAAGTCTTTGATTCGGAAGTTATGTTGAAGACTATTCAAGTATAAATATGGTGGAGTGATTCAACGTTAGTGGAGCACTCCAAATGTTTAAGCATGTTTCAGATAATTATAAATCATTCTACTCTGTATATTCAAAACCCCATTAATTTCAGACAGCAGCCCTCTGAAAAATGTTGAGTGCTTCTGTTCAACTCTATCATTTAGACCACTTAGTTTGGTATTATTTGTGAACTTAACAGCATTTTATACTGCAAATCTTGAACAACACTAAATGGACCTAAGATCAAAAGAGAGACTCAAATAATGCATCTCATTTTGGTTTTCCTCTTCAGAAATTTTACTCTCCAAGCAAGAGGTTTGGCAGTGGGATTACTAGGGATGAAGAGGTAATTCCTATTACTAGTTTGTCTCCTAACAAATCCCACCAAAATACTGACCTGACTGCAGGTATGTCAGATATTGGATTTGAGATGATATCACTAGAATTACATCACTACCCTGGAACTTGTAACTTTGAGAGTAATGTCTATATGGGTGTGTGTTTGTCTCTATAATATATGTTGACCCGCTGATAATGACATTGATCACATAAATATTGCTCTCGGTTGAGGTATTTCCTGAAGTAACGTTGTTCAAAATAGCACGATACACCAGTTCCAAGACTAGGCGGGTAGACAAGTGTTGAGAAAAACCAGCATTATGAAATCTTTCCCTCCACTTCCAAAACTAAATAGATTCTCCTGGCAGGAGGGAACTTATTTGAGGGGCTACCTGGTGTGTACATACCACCTGTGCTGCACAGAAACCTGCATAGGGGCTCTCTCCCTAGCAGTGCACAGCTGAAAAGTGGAAGCAGTGCTGAATGGAGAGTTATTAGAGGCTATCCATGTCCTGTGCTCTTCTTCCCATAGACAGTGACACTTTGTGGCTACACAAGAATACTTCAGCTATTGGAGTATCTCTGGGGATACTCGATGGTCTGGAGGGAGGATTCCATTTCCTTCTGCTTTCTATCTGACAGCCCAGAGTACTTGGGCTGAGCGCCAGGTTCCTGGATTTAATCCTATATGCGAGGCTAAATTGAAAGCTACTAGTTTATCATTTTCCCAATTCAATTTACCCTACCCCCCAAAATTTGAAAAACAAAATTTCATCTGACCTTAATAGAATCCAAGTTCTTTGCTAAGGAAAGTTTATTTTTTCAATGATCTTCTTTGTGAATAGTTGTACTACATAACTTAAATCTTTTTGGGTTTCAAACTGTATATGATGACATTGGTTGGTTGTTTTGATATCCTTTCAATAATATTTTAGATATACCTTTTGAATGAAAGGATTCTGTTATGTTTTGACCCTTTTTGCCAAGATCCCTTGGGAAAGAAATGTGTGTCTGATAAATGTACTAAATTCCACATTTTGTGAAAAGATACCCATAGGAGTTGTCATGCATTGGCTGAGTATCCCAAGGGTTTATCTTGTTTGTTCGTCTGTTCTTAATATAAAGAATCAAAAGAAGAATAACCGAGTGCTTTTGTGCAATGACCAGGTAGGGCAAAAATTAGTAGAATTAGCCTAAGACCATACACATACAGTCTCTCTGAAATTCAATCCTAAATCACCCCCATTCTAGCATTACACAACTGTGTTGCTGAGTATTTGAAAAGCCAGAGGTCAATGAACGTCTGACAATTACTTCACCTGAGGATCTGCCCCATGCAGTCTTCATCAAGAAAAGCATGTGCAAAGCTTAGAATCTTTGCTATGGTCAAACAGTTGTGAAGCTACTGTATGTTTAGAAAAGCACTACTTGGAGTCCTAGGTGGCTGAATTAGGGGAAAATCCATCTGCCATCTTGAACATAGTGTGTGAGCTACTCCAGATATCATTACAAATGCCATGTCCTGTGCAGACTGTGGGAGGAGAGACAGAAGAGAAAGGCAAAGATCACAAAAAGACAACTTTGTCTCCTGAGAAGGATTAGGTTCTGTTGGTGCTGAACTTGTGGATTAGTTGTGGCTGGTACCCATATGAACCTAACTTTGCAGTAAGATGAGCCCTGTTTAATGTTTGTGGAGACCAAAACAAACACAGCTTTGCCTTAGCATAACTTGTTTTGGTTCAATGAGGTTGCAGTCTACAAGTCTAATTTTAGGTTATCCAGATGGAAAAGTTACATGTCACAAACCAGAGCAAGCAGTTCTGTTTGACCTCTCATATTGAAAGAGTGAGGGGAATGTGCCCATGGGGATATTTGAACCTAAATTTAAAAAGTGAAATGGCCTAGTCTTCCAATTCTTTTGTCCGATCCCAAAGTGCAAATAGAAATGAAGAAAAGCAATCTTTGTGTTGGGTAAGTTCAAGACAGAAGGCTACTCAGAGAAAACTGTGTGCGTGTGTGGAATGCTGGTAGATAAGACTAATTTGTAATGATGAATCAGCCAAGAAAGTGTGGTGATTAGTGATCTTGTTATCTTCAAGATGTCTTATTTTTGCATTATTGTTGCTAAAGAAGAAAAGTGACAGTAAGCAATTTAACTTTGATTTTTTTCTCCATTCTGTATTTAAGGGATCTGGAGAATAACAAAACTTTAATAAATAGCAGATAGATATAGATATATCTGAACAGATGAAAAAAAGAAAACTGAAATCACATAACAAAAGGATGAACGAAATAATGGATAAATGACTTTGTTTATATGCAGCAAAATAGAAGAAACCTTATATGGTCATTCATCAGCCCAGTAGGTTGTTTTTGATTAGCAACAATGTTGTCGGAACCTACTGCCAGTTATTTGATTAAGCAAAAATTAACTAAAAAGTCACCAACAATAGATGGGACCTAATGTATTTCCATTAAAACCATAGTGCATACATTCAGCAGAGGTCTTAGTAAAGGATTGATCATGTTTCATTGAAGTCAAAGAGAGTTCCATCATTGACTTCCGTGGGAGTAAGATCGAGCCCTAATTGTCCAGTGCCAGGGATTTTTTACTCTTTACTTAATTGTATTAAAATGCTGAACGCTTCACAGTGTGAAAGCAAAAATGATCAGACCTGCACACTGGGTATTCATATTAGTTGATAATACTTGAGAATTAATTAACTAAAGTGTCCTCTGTAGATTATCCCTACAATGTTGGTGCGTGGTTAGAAGTCAAAATTCTCCTTATACCGTAAATTAGGAAATGGCTTTAAAAGTCTGAACATAGATGGAGCTTTCTAATTGGCTATCAGTGATGTCATGGCCATGTCAATAACACCCTGTAAGTACAGGGATCTGACTCTCTTTTTTTCTCTTTAGTTTGATTTATAAATTCCATTTCATAATAACAAAAAGACACTGAAAGGAAAGTTTTCAGTGTTTTGCCTTGGAATACCACCCAAGGTATATAATAATCATCTGGAAATGCACTGCCTGTCATGTCTTATTCTTAGATATTGGCTTGAAAAAGCTGCCTTAGTAGATGGGATGATATAAATGCTCCATAGGAACGGACTTTGAAGGAAGGGGAAAATATAGCTACATGCTCAGCTTCCATAACAGCCCAATCCAGGCACAGTTCCAATTAAAGCTCAAACATATGGATACAGTGGAACAATAACCTCTATTTTTTAATGTTGATCACATCATCATGCACAAATAGTACTAACCCTGGGATAGGTTCGTGAATCTATAGTGCACATTACCCCAAATGTTGGACATGTTCAGTGCCCAGTTGTGCCTTGTCTTAATTTATGAATATGCTCTAGAGTTTTCCCAGAATCTTCCTCATTTTTCCTTTAGAAAGTAAGTTGAGTTGGGTGAAGGATCTAACTCAGCCTTCTATCTAGCTTAGATACTTATTTGGCTCCATTACTGCAGTATCTGAGCCTGTCACCATCTTTAATGTATTTATACTCACAACACCTTGGTACTATTATCCCCATTTTACAGATGGGTAATTGAGACACAGTGACTTTCCCAAGGTCACACAGGAAGTCTGTGGCAGAATAGGGACTTTTGAACCAAGGTGTCTCAAGTCTGAGGCTAGTACTCTAACCACCGGACAGTCCTGATTCTCAAGGAACTCGAAGCCGTCAAGTAATCAAAGCATGGCCTTAAGTGGCAGTGTTAACCTCTGAGGGCTGAAGTGTTGCAGTATTGGGGGAAAGGACAAAATGGAAGCATGTTGAGACAAAGGATGGAATAGAGAAGTGTCATCTTTGTGGTATCATTTTTCCCCCACCTCCTCTCTTGCGAAAGCTCCTCTCGTGATGCAGTTTGGAATCTGGAGTCCAGAAAGGGATGGACTGCTGAGATGCCAGGCTTCTGAGGGGATTGCCACTCTGTGGCACTATATACCACCAGCCCCACAGGAATTCAGTAGGCTTTGGAAAAATTCCAGTTGACTGGAATGGTACAGGATCAGGACCTTAATTCTGACCCTGCAGCATGAGTTTATCATAGAATCATAGAACTGGAAGGGACCTTGAGAAGTCATCTAGTCCAGTCCCCTGCACTCACGGCAGGACTAAGTATTATCTAGACCATGCCTTTACATGCTTTCTTCTTCAGTGAAGTGTGCAATCAGCATGGGAAAAAGTGAATGGGAGCCTGCTACATTTGCGTGGGGATGGGTGGATCAAACCACATTTTTTCCCAGTGGAAGAATGCAAAGGAAACTCCATAAGTGCAATGATTTTCCTGGGCCTTTATGTAATAGCCTGTGTAGTGGACAGTTTGATACTTTGTCCCTTAATCTATCTTCTTTCTACTTTTCCTTCTTTCTTCACCTGTCCACTCTTTTCCCTCATTCAAACCTCCTGCCACCTCACTTCATTTTGTTTTTTCTCCCTTCACATGTACAAATGCCCATAATCTTCCTCTTGCAGCCACACAGACCAGCTTCACAGTTAGCACTTTTTGAAGGAATTGAAGAGTAGGGAGCGCAGCATCCTGCCTCATCTACCTCTGCTTCTAACACAACCTGCCTTGAAACCAGGTCAGCATCCATGCGCCAGCAGAAGAGGCATTTTGTATGACTTTGGGCACACATGTCAAAGGCTTGCTGTCCCTGATCTGCAGTATTGGGACCAAAGTGATACTTTGTCACAGTTCCATTTTCCTCTTAGTATGACAAGTCTCCATGGGAGCCTACATGCATAATGTTCTAGTTTTTTCTCTATATTGCTGTGCTCTTTTCCATGTCTGTTGCTATCTAGTACATTGGAAATTCATTTTTTTTCCTGTTAAGATTCCATGTTACCCTTCACTCTGTGATCCCCTGTAGTGAACAGTGCATGAGTAGGATCTTTCTCCCATCTTTGGCTCATGAGTTCATCGCAAAGGATCATGATTCCAGAAGGACTTTTCTATTTATGTATTTCTTGCAAACCCCACAGGGAGAATATATGTATGGGCCATATGCACCTCTAGTGAACAATTCTAATAATAAATTCCCTTGCTCATTTGTCAGCTATGGTATTAGCAGGTTAATTAATACATGTATATTCAAATTACTAAAACAATATCTAAATGATGGAGAGAAACCTAGACATGCTTTGTAATTTTTTTTAAGATGCACTATTACTTCTTTCAAGCAAAGCTGGTGACATTCCAATGTTTTTTCTGATAAGCATATTAACCAAGACCAAAGACCATGGGAACAAAAAGAAAATGGCATTGTAGATTATGCAAGAAAGCTATTTGTTTTCATTCCTTTGCAAGATGAGTGGTATTGCAGGATGATATAGACCAGAACTCATTGTTAATGCATTTTTGCTCATAAGTTCTCAGAATGAAATGGGTCTCTGGAAATTTAGCTTTCAGACAAGGTCAAGGGCAACAAAGTGCTTCTGGCCACTGTCCTTCAGCCTAGCAGACTAGTCCATATTTTTCTCATATGCTAGCTGGGAATATGAAAAAAAAATTAGCTTCAGCACCACATTTAAATTTGCTCTAAGAAAGTGGATAATTGCAAGTTATATAACATTGGTTAAAAGGGATACAGTCAATTTGAAATCTAGTCCATTTCAGAAGCTGAGTTAAAAGAAGCTGCAGGTATTACATCTTCCCCTTAGTCCCTCTACTAAGTTTGTTGTTGTATATGCTGTTTCCTATATTTTTTTCTGAAGTTTTTCTCTTTCTGTTGCTGTGTGAAAGACCTGCCCCAAAAAGGAAAACCAACTCAGGCATGATCCTGCCACCCCATTGGTATAACAGAAGAGTTTTGCACCTAAAGTCAGAATTCAGCCACTTTGTTAAATATAAAGAATACAGCATATGTGTTCCAAAATTACAGTACTTGTTCTCCAAGTATAGAATATTTTTTGAGATCTTACAAGTAAATTGGTTAATTAGTTAAAATTAATTTTAAAATTAAGCATTTAAGAAATTTGGTTTCAAATCTTTTGTATCCTAACACTCTTAATAACAGAATATTGCAGACCATTGAAACGTCTATAGTTACTTATTGAAATCTTGTACATAGACGACAGTTGAAGAATGTTTTTTTAGGATACTTAGTAACTTTATTACTGTCATTCTTCATAAGTGGAAGTTTCTTCTTCAACTGATGCTGACAGATAATGTTCTACAGAGAATGCCATGAAGAATTGCCCTCTTTCAAAATGACTGCCATTTCCTTTACTTTCAATGGGACTAAGTCTACAGCACTACTTCGCAAAGATGACCATTTTCAATATGGCTTCTCAATAATACCAATGCAAATGAAGCCAATTGCCCTCAGGAAAGATGAGAGTCCCTAGCAGTTTATGTAGTCTTAACTCCAACCTGTAGTGACACCCTGAGGACAAGAAAAATGGGGGGTGGGGAATGCAATGTGTGTTTATATTAAGCTGCAGTTTTAATCAGGGGTTACAAACATAGTATGCATGAATCCTAACTGTATTGTTATTGCATAGTATCACTACTGGGTAGAATAAAATTGTTTGGGGGGGCTTTTAAAGTGTGTTTTTGTTTTTTTTAATTGAACCTTAACTCTGATTTTCATGGATTGATAATGCTTGTTGGGGGATGATTACAATATCTGTGTGATGTTTTAAACCATTAGTTACTGAGATGTACTCCACTTTAACATAGTTTTAATCTGAGAATTAAATATACTACCCCATGATTTGCAGCAGACCATACTGAACATTGAGGTCAGGTGTTGGCTAACTCAGTCATTCAAGACTCAAGAGAGATGTTGTAAAAATGTGAAGTGTAGAGAGGGCACTGGACTGTGAGTCAGAAGACCTGGGTAATATTAACAGCTGTGTGATCTTGGCAAGCCTTTTCTTGTCTCTGTGCCTGTTTTCCCTCTCACCTGTTGTCTGTCTTGTTTATTAAATTGTAAGCACTTTGTCCCAGTTTTTGAAAGGTATTTAGGTAAGTATCTAGGGGGCTAAATCTCATTTTCAAAAGAAATTTAGGCACATAGGGGCCAAAAGTGCATTGACAGTTGATGGGATTTAGTGTCCCAAGAGCTTTCAAAATGAGATAGGCTCCTAAATCAGTTAATCATCACAATACTGAGCACAGCAACACCTAAACATCTTTACAGATCTGAGACTTTGGGTCAGGGCAGTCTTTCGTTATGTGTTTGTGCATCGACTAATATTATGAAGCTCCTAACACAACTGGAACTCTAAGCACTACCATAATATAAGTAATTAAAAATAATTATAGACCCATACCCAGGCCATTATTTGCTTACAGTACTAATAGCAGCTGAATCCACACACAACTAGCATAGTAAGAAACTATGCCTTTATTTTCCCTTCCTCGATAGAGAAGAAAATGTAGGCCAGATGTGGCAAGCAGTATTTAGACTGTCTGATATGACTTGCACTTGCTATGAGTGTCTTGGCTACATAGATATTTATTATGGTTCTAGCGTATCAAGTAGGTTACCTAAAAAGGAGCTATCTCCATTGGCTTGGGAATGTGATCTTCTCTCATAAATTGTTTGAGGGAATCAGTAGAATTAAACAGGCTTTATGAAAACCAGCAAAGACCATATGGTCATGTGCTTCAGTTAAAAAAATAAGTCAATTTGTTAGACAGAAGTGGGAACGCTTTATATTAAATGCACACTAGTATCCAAATAAATCTTAGAGAGTTCAATGCTGGAATCAGGCTGGCATAGTATATTAACTTAATCACTGAAAAATGATGCCTGGTGCAGTCAATGTTTTCAAGGGGAGACTTTACAAAGTATGGGTGGATTCCTTCCAAAAAAGCATCCTTCTTACACAAGGAATATATATGTGAAAGACTACTTTTTCTTGTATGTCATTGGAATCCATCAGTTCTAAGCCAAACATTCCATACTGGCTTAGGGTATGTCTACACTATCCGCAGGATCGGCGGGTAGTGATCGATCTATCGGGGATTGATGTATTGCATGTAGTGTAGACATGATCAATCGATCCCCGATCGCTCTCCTGTCAACTGCTAAACTCCAGCTTGGTGAGAGGCAGAAATAAAGTCAATGGGGGAGCCGCAGAGCACCGCGAGGATGCGAAGTAAGTAATTTTAATTTGATCTAAAATACGTCGACTTCAGCTACGCTATTCTTGTACCTGAAGTTGCTTATCTTCGATCGATCTCTCCCTCCCCCTTAGTGTAGACCAGGCCTTAGAGTTAGATTGTTAGTTAGCATTTCTCCATGAAAGAGGCAAAGTAGGTGAGAAAATATATTTTATTGGACCAAATTCTGTTGGTGAAAGAGGCAAGGTTTCAAGCTACAAAGAGCTCTTCTTCAGAGTAGCTTGAAAGCTTGTCTCTCTCACCAGCAGAAGTTGGTTCAATAAAAGTTATTCCCTCACCCACCTTGTCTCTCTGACATTCTAGGATCAACACAGCTACAGCAACATTGCAATCACATATTTTTCCATAGCAGATTCATATAACATGCTTTCATGCATAAGCTGAGGACAATAGAGTGGGATTCCGTGTGATAAGACATCTTTTGCCAAAAGTAAAGTGCAGATATATTTTCCAGCATGTAAAGAGGAAGTTAATCAGATTTTCTTATTGTTTCCTTGTATTCAATATGGTGGATTGTATATTTTGAAGTATTTTGACTCTCTTGTAGTATAAACAAGTATTAAGTTTCCTATGGTATATTTTACGACATGATCAGTATGAAACAGTCATGGAGAACAATGCACAAAATTAAAGGTATTTATGTCAAGGAAGAGGGGACTAAACATTTAAAAGTGACTATTTTGAATGCTCAAGTTGGGGCTAGATTTTCAGGGGCTGGTTGCTCAGTGCTTTCTGAAAATTAGGTCCCTTTAAAGCCCTTCATATTTGGGCACCCAAATCACCAGTCAGCTTTGTAAAATCTATGCCAAAGTGTATTTCTTCAGCTATACCATCTTGGATTGTGGTTTTATTAGATCAAGCAGTTAAGCAGGTTCATGCATAATCATGTGTGTAACTGCTGCAGGAGTGAAGAACTGGGAATAGTGATCAGTTCTGAACAAATCCTACACCATGATGCTGAGAAAAGCTCTGCTGGATAAAAGAGAAATTATTTAAGGTCTTGACTAACTAGCTATTATTCCTGGTTGTTTGGCTGAATTTCAGAGTGGTATGTACATTTTGTACTGCCTAAATTCCCTGTAGTTTCTCTTTGGTAAGTACAATTATTTGCATCTTTACTGTAATTCTTGCTGTGTATGCTGCCATAAAATAGCTGCTGAATTCTACCCTTGAGGTGACTGCACTTTGGAGATTGTCAAGTGTTTCTGGCATGCAGCACTTGTAATGCGCTTTGTAATCCTGTGTGGTTGAAAGGTGCCATATAATTGTAAATTTTCATTTCCTTTCAATTACTAGCTGATTACATTTGATGAGCTCCAACATTGTTTCCTCCATGCAGATTACGAGTCAACACAGTCAATGAGCTGTAAAATTCTCTCACACACTGAAACAATAGACAATGATTAAAGAACAGCTAATCTGTTCATTACAAACGAATCCCACTGATCATTGGAAAGTGAGGGAATTGCATAGCTTCCTATTGCCCATAGATTTGCCAAGAATAGATTGATGGTTACAGGTAAATATGATCACTTCTTGTTGATATGGTTCCAAAAGGAAATTGCAAAAACTAACAAAAAACATGAATGAAGAAGCTAGAAAACATGTGTGTTTTGAGGAGGTATATTGTAATGTAGAACAAGGCACAAAGTGTCCATCGCAACATTTATGTAGGAAGGTCTAGCTGGAAGAAGAAGGGTACTGCCTCTCTAAATGGGTGGAGAAAAGGGGGAAAGTTTACAGGAATGCACAGGAAGGGCATTGGAAGCAAATGGGGCCAGGTCTGAGAAGTTGCTGCACTACCATTCCTGCTAACTGGAAGAGTGGGAACAGAGTGGCAGTATTTATACCCCATGCGGCCCTGGAAAGGCTCTCTTTTACCAGGATCATGCTGGCAGCACCCATGAACCTGGCAGCGGAACCAGGTCCCCTCTTGTTCTGCTGTAGGCATTATGCTAGTTGCTCTTTTCCTTGGGAGGCTGGGGAGGACTATTTTCCTCATTGCTGAGGTTGGATGGGTTTTTCCCCTTCCCCACAGCAGGAGTAGAGTGGAGTTAGGTTACAACAGTGCAATTTAGTACATAATACTTTTGGCAGCTGTCCAGTGCAGGTATTCAGTATGGAAAGGTTACGGTTAATGGATCTGAAGGAAAGCATCCCTTAAGAGAGCTGAGGAAGGAGGATTTGGGGATCTTACATTTCATACAATGGAGAGCCAACCTCCACCTTTTCCTAACTCTTTTTAAGGAAGCTGAGGAAGCTGGTTTGCAGCTCTTACATATGGAACAGTAGGAAGTTGATCCCCATCTCTTTATAGTCCCCTTTCACCTCATACAAGGGAAGAGTGGCAGGGTCCCAGAAGTCGAATATCTGGGACCTGGTTGGGGATTGTGTGGAAATGATTAAGGAAAAGATCATGACCCACACTGTCCAATTTGTTGCCAGGAGCTCCCTGAATAAAGTTGCAGCCTACCACATCCATTGTCTTTCTTCTAGTATGGTCAAACAATGTGATCTCTACCACAGATTACTTTTACTGTGTGTATGTTCGGTGGCATGGATACGTTTAATGTGAATATTTATAACTTACAATATTCATAGATGACAAAGATTATGCCCAAGTATATTATTGTGGTACCCAGACTTTGCCTGTATTGCAAGCGACCTGGTAAGTGTACATCAGTCAACCCACTTATGAGGCACACAGGCTGCTAGGCAGTCTGAGAGCCAGAAACCCAGAAAGAGCTGTGGTATTTGTCCAGCAGCCTAATTAAAGATCTACTTTTGGATTCATTACACACACAGTCCTATGTCTTCTCCACCACGAGAGAGCACAGCCGTGATATAACCTGCGGGGGAATGAGAAGATATTTACAGTGAGCAGCTGATTCTTGGTCAGCTAAACCCATTTCTTTTTCTTCCTGGGAATAAGGGTGCAAAGATGGTTTTGTAGTTCAGCCTGGGACTCTTTCAGAAGATCTGGGTTAAGTGCCCATCTTTGCCCCAGATTTCCTGTGTGATGTTAACTAAGCCACTTAATCTCTCTGTGTCATGGTTCTCCCCTTTCTTAAAGGGGGTGATCATTCCTTTTTCCTACTCCTTGTCTGTTTCAACTATTTAGATAGAAAACTGTTCAGGGTAGTCACTGTTTCTACAGTGACTAATGCCAGGGGGTGCTAATGTGTGTCAGCTCTTTTTGTTGTTACTGTAATATAAATACTAAAGCATCTGCAGAGTACTGCACTATTTTTGTCCACCAGTGCCTCTGAGGGATAAAGTCAGGCCATCTGTGTTTGTAGAAGAAAAAGTACAACAAATTGGTAAGATCATAAGTGTCCTGGTGGGTTATGGTGTTGCTAAGGTTATTATTTATTTTTCATTTAATAGGATTTTTAATGATCTAGTTTTCCAATTAACAGGCCAAGTATGAGTGATGGTTTCATGGTTCATGTCTTATTGAATCACCATCTCCAGTGCAGTAAAGGCAAAGGGCATACTCTGCTTTCAACTTGTTAAATGTGCGAAGGAGATGAAAATAGTGAAAAGCATACTATAATGGACATAATCTGTCAGAAGAAGGAGAGTCAATGTGTCATCATCCCCACTGCTTCCTATCTGGAGGAAGCCTATTCACAGGAACACTATTTTCAAGGGTGTGTGGTGGGACAGAGAAGGGGTACAGCTGGAGGACAACTGCTGTACTCAGCACCCCTACTCACAACTACTGTCCAGTAAAACTTAACAGATGTGTTTACTGGAATGGACAGTGAACTTTTCAGGATGAATTCCTGTAGGTTCCTGCTATTCATATTCAATCTCTTCCGATGGGGGCTGCAGTGAAGGCCTGGCAAAGGCAGAGACATTGGCAGCTTTACCCCAACACCCTGCCCCACGGTTGTGAGGGTGGATTACACCATCTCAGTCACACCACTCTCCACCCATATGAAGCCCAAATACCGATTATGTATATGGGATGAATGAATTTCACCCAAAGTGATTTACTGGTTCAGAACCTCAAGTGTGTAATCCATCACAGCAGCACTGGAGCAATGGCAGTTTACAGCAGCTAAGGATCTGGCACTTGTTTTGTTTTTTTCATTCAGCCAATTGATCTGTGTGACTGGATGATCTTGAATTAATTGGGCAAATAATAGGGAGATTGGGGAAAAGCTTTAGCACAAAGTTCTTCAGCAAACCATAAAACTCATTTCTATAACTGGGTACCTATCTAGAGGAAGCAAAGTGTTTCACTTTCCATTTTCACAAAAGGTTCAGGCCCCAATTTAGAAAAACACTCATACATGTATTTAAGTCCATTCCTGTTCAGCATAGCATGTAAACAGGTACTTAAGTACCTTAAATACCCATGAAGCTTATGCTTAAAGTTAAGCATGTGCTTAATGATCTCAATGAACTAACATTTTACATGAGATTTTTGAATAGTTTTGTTTTACGTTTTAACTTCAAAACCCTAGTTTTGAGGGTGGGTTAATGAAAATTAGCCACCACTCTACTTTCCCAGCTGCCAATGAATTTCCAAGAACTCAGACTTGGAGCTACTGCTGTGAAAGATGGTTAACCTGTAGTTTACTTCATAGACATCAGAGATGTAAAATGTCTGTTAAGTCATCTGTTCCATGCGCCTGCAAGTGCATGATTGCTATTCATGTACCTATATATTCTTTTTAGTAGTCAAGTTAAGTAACATGTACTAATTTTTGCTATGAACAGTCTAACACATCTAATTTCTGTAATTTCTACCTATGGTTTTCCTCTTAAAGGTAATTTGTTTCCTTTCAAGTAATTATGAACAGTACATTCTTATTCACATTAAGCCAATGAAAAGACTGATAACTAACTAGTTTGATTCCACTCTTATCAACATTTTATGGAAATTTGAAGAGAAAACATCACACTGAGGCCTTTAGAGTTACTTTTAAGTTGTTTTGAATAAATAACTGAGTCTCTTATTGCTGTTATGATTAGAACAGTTAGACAAAATCCACTGCAATGTGTGATGCATCCATTTTTATGCTAAGACCCACCAAGGTCCTGTCTGTTCCATATATTCTTATAGAGTTTAATGATATTTTTGCAGAGGTAAGTGAATAATAGTTTGGAGATCTGCTTAAAACCTTTATTATATCAGAATAGTACTATTTGAGCAAATACTTGAGCGGGATCTGGTGTTTGGTGAAATATATTTTAATTAGATGTACCAAACATTATTCATTCACCATCAATTCATTTAGCAGGTTCATTTTCTACTGCCTTTTCCATTTTGCATATTGGCAATGTATTGCTTTACCAAGTGCATTCCTTTTTTGGAAACACATTGAGGAACTATATGAGCTTTGAGTAAACAAGAACTTCTGAACCCCTTAGCCACGTAATACAGCCCCAATCTTGTTCAATGTTTTTCGTGTGGATGCAGGGCTCTGTTGCATCACAGCAACTGACCAGATCAAGGACTAAATTACTATGCAGAATTCTGTCTGTTTTGAAATGGTATGTAAAAAAAGCATTAACCAATAAAGTTGGTCAGGGATTTTTCAACAAAACATTTTTGTTGAAATCAAAACTTTTTGAGGAAACATCAGTTTTGATTAAAATTTTGTTGGGAAGGTTTCTACAGGTCACAGATGGACTTTCTGGTGAGGGTGCAGCCCAGACAAACAAATGGCTTCTGGTTAGGATACTCACAGATCCAGCCTCAAGTTCCTTCTCTACCTGAGTTCGAGTCACTCATTCTGTGGCCCAATGACTAGCTTATTGTTTATACAAGGTGGAACAGCTCTAACTGCAGAGACTGACTCTATAATGTCGTAGTTTGGGCACTCACCTGGAGCATAGGAGACTCAAGTTCAAGTCTCCACTCCAAGTGAGGCAGAGTAGGAACTTTAACATGGATCTTCCATACCCAGGGGAGTGCCCTCACTTACTGGCTACTCTCTGATGTGTTATTTCACAAAAGGGAATCAGTTTCCTTCTCCATCAGAAGGAAAAACAACTCTCAAAAACTTGACTTTTTTGTAAAGCACAAATGTTGTTTCTTGGCCAGCAAGTCGGTGGCAAATCTGGAAATGTAACCTAGACAGAGTCTGACTCTCAATCTTCTCACCTAACCACTAGACCAGACACTTTTCTATTGTAATAATTTGCATATACATATAGTATTTTCTATCAGAAGATGTCAACGCACCTTAGAAACATTGAAAAATTAGGTGCAAAACTCCTATTGAATTCAATAGAGTGGGATTTTACCATAGGAGACTGGCACATAGTTGTAGATCCCATACTGCAAACTCTTCCCTTCATGAGTATTCTCTCCTATTGGCTTCAGTGACGTGTATGTGACTTTCCCAAATTCAGACAGAGTGACTGTGGCAGAGCTGAGAGTCAAATGTAGATCTTCAGACACCCAATTCTGTATCTTAAAGCACGGCCATGCTTCTTTGCTTTAATATCATATATTTATTTAGATGTGTATTCTCATACTTCCTTCTTGTTTTAAAATTCTACTGCAACATAGTACTTTTTGTACCTGTGATGAAGAACAGGCTACAAGTTCAAACACTGGCCATCCTGAATGATGTTGTAGGTAAAAGGAAGGTAATTAGAATTAAAACACACACACACAGAGATGCATAAACATATTGTCCTTGTCAATAAATTACCAACTGGAATGACTAAACAAGAAAATACACCATATACCTATTTTCCTGTTCTATGATAAGCAATATGGTGGGAATAATTCTCTGGTATTCAAGCTACATTCTGTGTTAGTGGGATGGTAATGGGTCACACATGAGTGATTTCACAGAATAAAGAATAAGATTAGATTACTCACTCTTCTTAATAAAGTAACCGTATTTTAGATGAGAACGATTTGTCCATTAATCAAGATTATTTATGTGGTGCCAAGCAGCCTCCTCTTTTTAAATATACCACATTGAAAATACTGCAGCTTACACACAAACCTTCTGAGCAAGTGGGTGCATAAAGTGATCTCCTATGTAAGATCTCTTTATTTGTTACTAGAAATATTCCAGCATTGTTTGTTAACCTGAAGCCAAACCTGGCTTTATGTTTACCTCTTTTAACATAAAACAGGGCCTAAGATATTTCCCTTGAAAAATCTGTCAGTAAAAAAGAGGAGGGGAAAACATTCTGGAGCACAGTAGATGAATGATGTGGCTGAGACACTGACCTAGGGTTCAGAAAATCTGGGTTCTGACCCCGGCACTTTGTGTGATTTTGGGCAGGCTATGGCCAGATTGTGAATGCTTTAATCATATTGGTAGAGCAATTACACTTTGCATTCTTCTATAAATGGAATAAAAGGAATAATACCTCCTAATGTTATGAGGATAAAATAATTAATGTTTACAGGGTGAAGAGCATAACAGAAAAGCTTACAGAATGTTATATAAAATAATGAAGAGTAGAAGTACCATTTCTCTGCAAAAATAATGGTTGCATATTTATTGCCTTTCCATGACTCCCATAAAAAATGTGTTCAGATTACTAGTATAAACTGAAAAGACAAGGGCCAGATTCTCTTACTCCAGTCAGTTTCCACTAGGCACAACAAAGTTGGAGCAATCACAGATCTAATTAAAAGTCCCTGATTCTTTGCCCCAGCCATGGCCCTGTTGCACATTAGAGCAGCCTGGTTGCTGGTCTAACTTGCTTCAGTTGGCAACTGTCTCTAAGGCACCATCTGCTAACTGAGCATAGCTGAAATGTACTCCAGATACTTCTGCTTCCTGCACAATGGTGCACCTGCTGTGTACTCCCTATGCTAGGAATGTCCCTAGCAAGGAAGGCAGGGCTGGATTAGATCTCCTCTGCATCACAAGAGTAACCCAGAGAATCTGAGATGTGTTTTCTAATACGCATCTGCAAACTCAACCTGGGATCTGAAGTCAAGCTGTGTTTGTTTTGGCTCAGTTATCGTCACCAATAATACAGATTCTGCAACTGGAACATAGTGAACAAGTCTGTTGGTGATGCAGGAATCAAAATAGTCCAGCTCATTTCCTTTTAGCTATATTGGCTCTGCAAGTTAATCTGTTTATTCATGTCTGAATATTGGTGACATAATATGCTGGAAAAAAATCTGGTATCTGAAGTCAGTTCAGAGGTTGTTCATCAATGGAAATCCCAGCTCCTTCCATTTGGTCAAAATCGACCAAGGCTGGTTTCATAATAAATTCAGTGTATATGTTGAAAAGGTTTGGGGACAAAATACACACTTGTCTCCCCAGTGGAAAACCATTCACTATCGCCTTCTGCTATTCAGTCTATTGTTATCTTTGAAGAGCTAGGAGCTGTGAAAAATAGTAAAAATAGTATTAGTAAAATATTACAACTTATTTTAATTATTAAAATAAGCAGCAATGCCTGTGAGTACCCATGGGGAAGAGATCTGTTCATTACAACTTTTACTTAATAACTTTTTCAGACCATAACTGCATTTAATAATTGTAGATGAAATGCTGGCTTTACATTTAAAAAAAAGTTGACAGAATATTTTTTTCCACATAGAGAACCTGCTTGCTTACATAATTCTAAATGTATGTAATAGTCCTCTCCCAATCAAAGTTTTGGAGTAGTAACACAGCAGCAATGGTTTACATCATATGCCATAGGTACTATCAGTTCTTTATCTCAGGACATAATTGAGATGGTCTACAATTTAAAAAAGGGTGCAATCTCTGTAGACACTAAATTAACCTCTGCTAGTATTGACATCTGTCTGAAGATCTAGGTTTGCCAACAGCTTTGTCATCTCCCCTTAAAAGTTATTTGTTTGCAATGTAGCCAGTCCACCTCCTGTCTCTATTAAACTCATGGTAGATTGATGAGAGCTTAATTTCCCACTGGAAAGAGAGGTTTCACTATTATTCCTAATTTGGGTCAGATCTGTAAGTGACGTTCCCGCCAGACTGATGTTTCTAGAGGATTTCTTCAGGGATGGCCTTATCAGTCAACTCTTCACTTTTATTTACTTTAGCAGTTGCTTTAAAAAATTCATCCCAACATCTGACTAAAGTCAAGAGAGAGGAGTAAATGTATCTGCTCTATCTCATTAGTTAACAGAGACATACAATGATTTGATATCATTTTCTTTACGTCAGACACTCTGTTATAATTAAGCACAGACCATCATCAATTTTCTGCCAAAGCGACCTAAAAGGTTGAAAGGTCTTTTGTGTTTAATAAAATCCAATCCAATTAAGATGAACATTTTGGGCCAAATGTTCTGCTGTTGTAAATAGGCCTAGCAGCCATTGAAGTCAATGGAACTTCAGAAATTTACATCAGCAGAGAATTTGCCCCATTATGTGTATGCCATTTATATTTTAATGACAAAAGCTGCAACTCAGGACTTTCTCCTCAATTACTGCTTTAATGCCACTAGTGAGAGCCAAGGTACTTCTCATGTAACTCATTTAATAAATGAGTGACATTGCTGTCTTAAATGAAATAAAATATCCTGACTTTGACCAAAGTCACAAATATGTCCTGAGAATAGCAGACAGGGTATATTCCCACAGTGAGTTAGGTAGGCTGGCGCACTCATGGCTGAAACACACCATGAAAGAAACAGCCAATGTTATAAATTACAAGTCTTAAAATCATATTGTGGAGTGTCAAAGAGTGTTTGTTTGTGTAGGCCCTGAGTCAGCAAAGCATTTAAGCAAGTGCTTAAGTCTCATAAAAGTCAATGAAATTTAAATATATGTTTTCCTACATAAGGAAGCTTTGCTGAATTAGAGCCTTAATGTCTAGTGTAACAGGGTATCTGAGAGATGGGACAAAGATTTTCCAAAGTGATTAATAATGTGTTTGGTTCTCAATTTGAGATGCCTTAAAAGATGCTCAGAGAATGTGTGTTCAACACCCTTTAAGGTGTCACAAGTTGCTCACCCAGAATTTGAGCTACCTAAAATTACTTGTCACTTTCATATACACACACACACACATTTAATCTTTATTTAAAATTTACATACACACACACACACACACATTTAATCTTTATTTAAAATGTATACTTCTAGTTGTTTGGGAATTTATTATTAGCACTGCACCAGAAGCACAGCTGGCGGAAAGCAACATGTCTCTATTGACCATGGTTGTACACTGATATATACCAGCTGAGGATCTGGGTCTCCATTTTCAAATATCTATTTCTGGCATAATGAATGTGCATGATTTTTGGAAGGTGAATTTCTCCAGAGATTCTCACATTTGAGTGCAAACCAGTATTAGCACACACCTTGAGAAATTGTGTGTCTCTCTACCCAATATGTACATAAAAATACTTGCTTATGAGAGATCCAGACATGAGGGATGCATCTTATGAAGATGCATTGATTGTCTCCATCCTTGAAAATGTAGTCCATAACATAGACTGGAAAAAGTCAATAGCTTTAATGACTTGTTCTAATATTAAGCTTGAATGTTAGCTAGATAAGGACCAGCTGAATATATTTGTTTATACTGTATATACTTTTATTTATGTGGGGTATTTCTGTATTTATGATGACCATGACATGCGATGAAGGGAGCAAATTAAAGTAGGTGTCATAAAGCTAGTGTTGAAGAGAGAAGCTGCCCACACTGCAGAACAAAGTGTGTTGCTGCATCAGGTGAGTAGGTGAACAAAATGTGACTACCTGAAGAGAGGGACTCTGCCCGTGTCTATGGGAAAATGGGATTGGGTAGGTTGGGAAGCCTTCTATTTATGAGAAATTTTAAAACTCTTTGATCTCTAATATAAGAAAACCTAAGTGTTTTAAAAGCCTTGCTAAAGTTAACAAGCAAAAAATCATCATGATTTCAGTTATCAGGTCTGGTACTTTCCTCGCAAGCTTTTTTGTTAGTTTGTTTGTTTTTGGCAACCATTGCTGTGTTTTACTTGTAATAGCTACACAGGATTTAGGTGCTGTTTCTACTCCAGGAACTTTTCATCACTGACGGGGTGTCTTTCTTGAAGCCTCTCTTCAGAACACCTTCAGTGCAAATTTTTAAAGAATCTAAGTGACCTAGGAGCATAAGTTCCAATTTGAAAAGTGTCTTTTCACTGAGGGCCAGATTTTTAAAGATTATGTCAGTGCCTAAAGATGAATATAGACACTTAGTGGGATTCATGAAAGGGCTCAGATTTGGGCACCTAACTTTTATTGATTTTAACGGGAATTGGGCACCTAGCCACTTTTGAAAATTTTACTAAGTGCATATCTGCAGCTTTAGGCACTGAAATACCTTTAAAAGCCTGACCTTTAGGAGCCTAAGTCTCGTCAAATGTCAATATGGGACTTAGGCTCCAAGCTCAAGTTCACTTAGACACTTCTGAAATGTTACTCCTTGTCAACTACCAGTGTAGCTGTACTACTGTACTGCTGTTTGGAGCTGTGGTAGGAACTCTGGGATGCATGTTCAGAAGACGTTGCTAACACAAAGCAACATTATATGTGCATATGGGGGATAAAAGCAAGCCTGTTAAACATAAATGCGGCTGCACTGACTTGTGTTTACTTGACTTAGTTATTGTGAACATAGTTACATACAGTCATGGCGATGAGCATAGACTAGCCCTAAAGGTAGATAAGGGCAAGCCCTATTAAAGTAACCAAAGCTAAACCTTGATTAGCTAAAATGGTGCAAACCTGGTGTATCCATGTGTACACATAGGTGAGTACTCTGCATCTACAGCAGTTTCTGACCACCAGTAGCTAAGTTGGGGGTACCCCTGAATGTAAACTGGGTCTAAGCAATAAGGAGCATCCTACTGAACTCCCCAGTCTCAGATAAGAGAAACTGTCCCTTTTAATTTTGCAAAAGATCTTTTTGTGTGCAAATATTCTCTTTTCCCCAATATATTGCAATAAATATTATTGTGGTTGCTGGCTTTCCCACTAAAATACAGCAGCATTCTTCTATGGCATGTTGGTGAGATACACCAGGCATGACAGCTCTCAGAATTTGATTTAAAAGCAATTTTATTTTTAAAAATTAGTCATTCAAAGAGCAATGATTTTGATGTCATTGCTTTCTTCTTGAAATTTGGTGTCCATAGTGCAATCAGGATTTCAAGGGTGTCCAAGGCCAACTCTACTCATGTGAATCCAAACAACCCATTGTTAAATTTATACACTGGCGTACTTGACTGTCAAATCACTTTATCCTTCTCATTCCCCACAACCCCAATATCCCTGCACAGGAGAAGTCTGTAGTAGGTTGATTTATCGGACTACTGTTCTGCTTATAAAACTCTTTATCTGCTTATGTGCCTGTTCTTTCCCACTGGTCTTTCCTATCATGCTGTAGCTTTTATTAACCACTTAGAAATATGACTGATATACATGTGAATTTTAAGACTTTATCTGCTCATTTCCCTCTACCACTGGTGAGCATTATTTTAGATGAAAATGTTAAAGCTGCATGTTTTCACTTTCTCTTTGATTGTCAAACCATTCTAGCTTTTATGTGGCATTGTCTTTGCCTGCCGTGCCTAGGCCATCTCAAAAAAAAAAAAAAGGAATTGTTGGATGCATGTAATGTTTTCACCCTGGTAACAAGACTTAAGCAAGGAAAGTTGGCTCTGTCCTCACTTTCTTGAGAAACTGCTTATATTTGTGTCTTAAATTCTTGGGATTCAGTGCCAGCAGCTGAATGGCATTTTCCCTTGGGGCAGCATTTATCTTGGTTACTTGAGATTCTAAGTCTATCATCTGTGTTTTCTGTGGACAAAGTAAATAAATCAATCTTCCTGCTGCTCAGGGTGGGAAGTGCAGGCTGCATGTCTGTGGTATGGAGGGAGTGGAGCTATGGTGTGGGAAGTGGAGATGATACACACACCTGGGGGTATGCAGAACAGCCCTGCACTCCTCTGAATGCAGGGACTGGGACTGGGATAGATCCTTGCAAAGAAAATGTAAGAAGGGAAGGCTCCTAGCATGCTGCTCACAACAATCCATGTGCTTGTGCAGGAGTCATTCAGTGCATTTTAATCGATTTGCAGGGCACTTGGAGTTTGAGATAAGTTGCTGATGTTTAAATAAAAATAAATGAATAATTTGGTCCTAAATAGACACTTCCACAGAGTATGTCCCTCTTGCTTCTCTCATTTTCAGGTTGGCAACTTGTGACAGGCCCAACCATTCCAGTTCCAACATGCCTCATGCAACATGTGGATCTGGTTGAAAAATGAAAGTTTTTGTGAATTTAAAAATAAGTTGAAATTTTTTTTGAAACTTCTTGCAAAACTGTTGAAAATTTGCAACCAGCTCTCACAACACATATCTATTCACCTGACATTCATTATATTAAACATGTCCAAAGTTTACCTCGGCATAACGTGATTCAGAAAAGCAGATGACACAACCCCTTGAAAATGCGCACTTCACTTAGGCAGCCTCATAACCATTGGGGAGAGTTGTTGATCATTGTGTGGTAAAGGAACTGCACTTCCTTATCCCAAATATTACGTATTCCTTCCACATGGTAAAGCATATGACATGTAAGTCCTTGAAACAACTATATATGACACACTTAGTGTGCCTTGTATTCCAGTGTTACAAAGGAATACGTGTTTGAGAGTTATTTATAGACTTTTCTATGAGCTCATCACTTGAGCATTTCACAGTCATATGGTAATTTATTCTCACAGTGGGCTGGATCTTGCTCCTGTTTAATGTAATGGGAAAACTCTCATTGCTTTCACCAATGAAGGTTCAAACACAATATTCCTATGAGGTAGGGAATTTATTATCTTCAAGGGAAACTGAGGCAGAGAGATTAAGTGGCTGGATCCAGGCCACACTCAAAGTCTGTGTGTAAGGATCAGAACCCAGAGTTTCTTAGCCCCAGTCCATTACCTTAACTAGAACATTATCCTTCCTTTAAGAGCCAAGTTCTGTTTTTGCATCAGATCTAACATCCCATTTCCAGTACATCTCCTCAAACCTGCTGTCATAAACAGATAGCTAAGGGTTAATGTCTCTTTCACCTGAAGCACCTGACCAGAGGACCAATCAGGAAACCGGATTTTTTCAACTTTGGGTGGAGGGAATTTTGTGTCTGAGGTCTTTGTTTTCTGTCTGCCTGCTCTCTCTGAGCTTTGGAGAAGTAGTTTCTGCTTTCTAATCTTCTGTTTCTAAGTGTAAGGACAAAGAGATCAGATAGTAAGTTATATGGTTTCTTTTCTTTGGTATTTGCATGAATATAAGTGCTGGAGTGCTTTGATTTGTATTCTTTTTGAATAAGGCTGTTTATTCATATTTCTTTTAAGCAATTAACCCTGTATTTTGTCACCTTAATACAGAGAGACCATTTGTATGTATTTTTCTTTCTTTTTTATATAAAGCTTTCTTTTAAGACCTGGTGGAGTTTTTCTTTACTTCAGGGAAATTGAGTCTGCATTCACCAGGGAATTGGTGGGAGGAAGAAATCAGGGGGAGAGCTGTGTGTGTTGGATTTGCTAGCCTGATTTTACATTCCCTCTGGGTGAAGAGGAAAGTGCTTTTGTTTCCAGGACTGGGAACGGAGAGGGGGAGTCACTCTGTTTGGATTCCCAGAGCTTGTATCTGTGTATCTCTCCAGGAGCACCTGGAGGGGGGAAGGGAAAAAGGATTATTTCCCTTTGTTGTGAGACTCAAGGGATTTGGGTCTTGGGGGTCCCCAGGGAAGGTTTTCCAGGGGGACCAGAGTGCCCCAAAACACTCTAATTTTTTGGGTGGTGGCAGCAAGTACCAGGTCCAAGCTGGTAGCTAAGCTTGGAGGTTTTCATGCTAACCCCGATATTTTGGACGCTAAGGTCCAAATCTGGGACTAAAGGTATGATACCTGCATGAACAGGAAAGAGCTCATGAATCCTAATTCAGGCCAATAAATTTGCACAAGGTTTAATCATGGGGAAACCAGGTTCACTTACATCCTTTCAATTTCCAGAAGCAACAACTCCATACACACTGATGTTCAAAGAAAAAAAATAAATAAAAGTTTTAGTTATAAATGGACAAGGCAAAATCAAGTCTTATTTTAGTAGTGACATGGCATAGTTAATTACCAATCCCCAAAGCAGTTCCATCTGATATAATATATAAGGTGGAAAGCCCCAAGCTATAAGAATTATTGCTCCCACTGGAATGATTTCAAAATACAAGATAATATTAGTTTTCATTTCTGTTCCCATCCCTTCTGCCTAGTCACAAGAGCCAAACAATATATCATACACAAAACACTGAATAGATATTAAGGTTGTGACACAAATAGACAAAAGCAAGCATATGCACAGCTAAGTGGGAAACATACCATGTTTACCAGTACAATGGCAAAATAAGAGAGGTGCTTTTAGAAAGCAACTGTCGTGATTCCATTTTTCTTTTCCTTCAGTTCTTCTGAGTTTCTTATTTTCAAGGCTATAATGAAATCTTTGATCTGTAACAGGATCAACTCTTCTGGAGATAATCCAGTCCTAGTGTAACACTGGATGCCTATTAGTGTGGTTGGATTGGTTCTTTAAGGAGCAATCAGATCACTGAATAGTTCTGGAAACCTCCATAAATTCTAGATGTGTTGGACGCTCGCAATGTTAGCGTATGTGATTGGTCAGAGCATACCCCTGATCTGATCATGCCAGAAATCTATGGGAAGCCCAGATGTTCAGTTTAAGAAAATACGCTGTCCTGAAAACTAACACAAGCATTTTTTGACATTTTGGAGAAATAGTAAACAATATTCAGGCTAAAAATATATATTTTAAAACTTCATTAAGTCTGTAAAACGCGTCTACTTTAACATACACTGGTTTTTGTTCTTTTTCACATTAGCTAAGACAATGAAAGTAGATGATGATGCAGTTCCACTTTCTCACTCTCTTGCACTAACATGATGCTTCAGTGTTTAAGTTGCAAGAACATTTACATTTAAAATAAAAGGTTGTCACTGAAATGTTATCAACACCAATACAAATGTTTTAAATAAGTCCTTTATGAAAGGGATTTTTTAGTTTGTTTCAATAGTCATGTAATAACTACATTTCATATCTTGCTTTTAAAATATCCAAGGGCAGCACCAGTGCAGAGCAAGGCCCCAATCTTGCAAACACTTATGCATATGCTTAATTTTACCATTGTGTATAACCCCATCTTTACTACACACAGTAGTAAACTTAAGGATATACATAAGCATTTGCAGGACTTGGGCTTACGAGCAATGAACCATAATCATCCAAGACATAGGAGGAGATACTTTTTTTTTCTATTTTTTTTTCATAAAAGCATTGTAGCTTTGAAAAGTTTTAAATTTAAAAGTATAGCTTTATGAATTAAGACATGTCTATACTTATACAAAACCAGCACATGAGAAAATAGCACACTTAGTGGTGATTGGAGCCAGTCAAACAATGGAAATGAAACATTTTGTGAAAAAAATGTGAAAGTTAATAAATCATTTTCATTCCATGGATTTTGAGTTTTTTATTGTTATTACTATTTATTACTATTTTATTTATTCAAAACTTTTATTGGAAGTGTTTAATTTTGAAAGATTCTGTTTATGAAAATTTTATTTTTTTTCATTTATTGGTTTTTCAGCTTTCCTTCTGTACTACCCCCACACACACATACACCTCTTTTATTCCCCTCGTTTCTCCTTTATTTTCCTTTTTCTGTTTTTCCAGTGGAAAAAGTAGGGATGGGGGAAAGAACAATGGAAAAATATTATTTCTCTACTTCAAAGAAAAAACAATAAAAGCAAAACATTTCTGGGTAAATTTCCAATTTAGAAAAAAAATTGTTTTTAACCAAATGCCACTTGGTTCTGAAAATGTCAACTATCTGTACTTCATATCTTTAGGAAGCAGCAGTCTTTTTTAAATGTCTGGATAATGCACATTTGGCAATTATCACTAGAATGTTTGGTTAAATTATCACTTTGCTTTTCTGTGTTTCAGTCTTCCACTCTGTAAAATGGGAAAATTCTAATTCCCTACTACTCAAGGCTTTTATGAAGCTTTAAAAATAATGTCTGTGCTGTGAATCCATAAATGCCTATACATAAATTGACTGCTGCAGATGGATTAATAAGATTTATGTAAGAGAAGCAATACTGATTTAAAATGGTAGAGTGCAAAACTGCTTTGAAGAATTTCAGAATATACCTTTCATATTCAAGTGTAATTAATATTTGTACTAGAATTTATCTCAGCAGTCTGAACAGAAAGTAATTTCTTATCTGTGTTAACACTCAGTGAACATCATATTCACTTAATGGGAGCACAATGGGATCAGCTGTCTTGTCAAGTAAATCTATAGCATTAACACAGTGTTTTATCCTTCTTTCTCAGGCTTCATGCACATAAAATTTTAATATATACAGTTTTCAGCAGAATGTTCTTGTGTCCATCAGTTACAAATGCATGGTTTCATCCACAGAGCAGTGAAGTGCCTCAGTACCTTGAAGTTATTGTGCATGGTTGCTTTCTAAATCATTACAAAAGAGTATGAAAGTTAAAAGGTCTTCTACATAAATTCTGGCAATCAGCAGCTGGGTTGTGCTTCTGTAGATATTGTTGCTTATGCCATATTCTGTTTTTTTCTCTCGTTCCTACTCAAGAAAAAGGTCTCTTTTGGAAGCTATTTTTAATAAAAGAACTAAACAATAGTTTTGTATTCAGACAGTTTTATAATAGTTGAGATGGTCTCAGTGTACTTTGTTTCATCATTATTATTGCTCGCAAGGAGTTCTATAGAGAAGCAGCATTGCCTAGTGAAGAGAGCGCTTGACTGGGGGTCAGTGGACTTGGCTTCTGTTCTTGGTTTGCCACTGCCCTGCTGTATGATCACTAGTCAATCACTTCCCCTTTCTGTGTGTCTGTTTCCATTACCACCCTTTGCCAATTTAGATTGTGAGTGCTTTGTGCTTCTTACTATTACCTGTACTAGATGTTTTTACAGCCCTAGAACAATGGGCCACTGATCTCATTTGCAGGCCTTTAAGCACTAGTGAAATGCTACTAATAATATTGGAATTGTTTATTTTCCATTCCACTGAGGAATGTTCATATATATTTTAAAATGAAGTCATTCCATCCATGTGAGCAGGTTAGAAAAGATTCTGCAACAATAATGTATCTTGTAACAAAAGTATCTGAACCATGTACACATTACCTCCTATCAACCTGAACGAAGCAGTATATTGATGTCTTCTCCAGTGTACAAATTTTGAAAAATATAAGGAAAGAAGTAAACAGAGCAGCTACTTTTCTTGACATATCATTTCTATTTTGAATGTAACAAACAATGAACCATTTGAGTATTTAGGGTCAAATTCTAATCTCGAATTTATCATGCAAAACTGCAGAGGATGCAACAGCTAGTGATGATGAATTACAGACAGTGAATGACTGATTTCCTTTACAGAGGAGGCTATTGTGGTTGCACTAGTACTTTACAACCTTTAAGAGAAAAGAGGAAGTGTGCAGGAATCAGTGATTAACTGTTAAATAACTAAATGATCTTCAGTAATGTACCCTGTGATCATCTTGATAGGGTTTCTCATTTTCAGTTTGAGTCCTTTCGAAATGTAAGTAACAGGAAGTTGTGCAGTCAGTGGTATGCCTACAGTGTGCAATGGCCAGAGGAAGCACTGTTCTAGCGTGTAAAGAAGATATAATTAATTCCCACATAAATGAACCCCAATGAATTAGGTAATCTACATGTTATTGTAAAAAATGTAAAGATCAGTGGATGGGTTTTATGCAGAAGAAGTGGACCACAATGAAGGATCAGCAGGTGCCTCATTTGCTAAAGCAAAGATTTACCAGGAGTGCAGGAAAGGAAGACAGAGGGACTCATGTAGAATTGGTAGTAATTGTAGCTGAGGATGCGTCATAGCGAAAACAGAAAACCGGGATGGCCCATGAAGAAGTGGTGCTGATATCTGAGACAGCTGTTTTCCTGAGCAAAGTCCATTATAACACTCCATTTATTTCATGCCTATATTTAAGGAGATTCCTAGTGCCTCCCTTCAAGAAGAGACAGGAAATCTGGTGACAACTGAGGACTAATCTGCAAGCAGTAGTGCATTTGTAAGTGTAGGGCAAGAGTGAAATCTTTGATGAACAAAGCTTCTAATAGAAGGAGAGGCTTCCTGGGGTTGCAGTGGATATACAACATTAACATCAGATACCAAAAGGGTATTATTATTTTTATTTATTCATGTCTGGCTTTTGGTTGGTTTAGCTTCCTGATTCCGTATACAGTCCATGGGCTGAAATTCCCATTGACTTAAATGGGGCCCGGATTTCACTCAGAGTGTTCATCTCCTAAGGATTCGGGACAATTATATTTTTAAGAGCTCTAACAGGACTTAAGTTGTGCACAGGTCTTATGCAGGCCCTCTGAACAGGGCTGAATTTCACCCTTAATTAGCAATAGTAGTGCCTCCCTGAGCTGCCTCAGAACAGTTCCAGGTAATTAGCCCTGAAAAACTCAGACCATTGGCCGGCTTGGCGGGCTATTGGGGTGGGGATATGTCAAGGCTTCCTTTGGGAGCTCCAAAAGATTTGTGAGCTTGATCACAATGCACTACAAATCAATCTGAACACTCAGTGCACAGAACCTGTACTTTCTTGCCCTACTCACTTCCCTCTCATTTTCACCCTGGCATACAGGACTGTAATTAGAATTAACGCTATGAAGTGAAGCAAGCTTTCTGAACCTGTCTTGATCCTCTCTCTACAAAAAGATCAATTGGAAAATTAAATATATAGTGTCCTTTCTGATGAGACCAATGGTTTTCGCTGGACTATCTGATTATTTCTTTCAGTACAAACAGTATAAAATTCTTAATGAAATGCATTTATTTCAAGCCTACATACATTTTATCAATATTATAGATTTCAGTTTTCAGTATACATTAATTTTAATGTCAACTCTCCACTGTAATCCCGAATTTTGGACTGACTAGCACCGCATACCAGCAAATGTACGTTATTCTTATTCTAGGATGAATGGCTATAGCAAGCAGTGAGTTGGCTTCAGCTCTCTATTTGTTTCATCGGAGAAAAGCAACTTTTTTTTTTTTTTTTTTTTTGCAACATGCCATGTCCCTCAGGTATGTGTTTTAGTAAACACATATTCAAAGGCCAGGCAAGAATAACTACAGTTTTCACTACTGTTATTACATGTCAAGATCTTATTCTGTAGACAGCTCCTTTTTACAGCTGGCTGTGATAAATAGCGAAATCTAGATTTATCCTTCTTTAGCTGGGGGGAATTGCCTCACATCTGTGAAAAGATTATCACCTGATTAGAACATCTGAGATCAGAAACACTTTACATCAAGCTCTGGCCCCAACAAACTCTAACACTCTGGGCTACACTCACAGAGTATAAAGCCAGCATGCTCACATTGAAGAGCTGATAGGTTCTGAATACTTACATTTTAAGTGCCTAGTGAATAGATGACTGGAATTGTGGATTCTAGGGGAGGCAGGAGAGTGAGAGTGACTGATGAGCTTTTGTGTGTGAGAGAGTTTCTGTTCATTGGAGAATGAAAAGCAGATCCAAGAATCTTTAGAAATTTACTGATTTTCCTGAAGTAAGCTATATGCTTTATGCCTTTTTAATGACTCTGATTTTTTTTTCCAAGCAGCTACATTCAACTTAATGTTTACTTGCTACTTGAGGAAATATTAGTGGGAATAAATTGTTGCTAGGTTATCATGAAATGCATTCTGTCTCAGTACCACTGCAGTCAACAGTTTCATATGATAAATGCAAGTGTTTTACAAGGGAAAAAATGTTAATTGTATTATTAACATGGACAGTTGAGAGAAAGGATGTTATGTTCAAAACTGGCCCAACTGCAGTATGTGGTATCAAGCAGTGTTTACTTAAACTAGAAAGAAGTCTAGAGAAAACAATGGGATTCCAAATCCCACCTTTTTCTTTTTTCCAGTGGTGATGGGAGATGGGTGTCAGAGAGAGGGCTAGAATTCAGGTCCAGATCTGAGTTTTATAAACAGCTGTTATTGTTTTGATGTGATTAATCAAAATCCCCAATCCTCATTTTGCAGCCTTGTACTATGTGTAACTGAAATGGAATATCTCAATCAAAGTTCAAAGATGTTGACTTCGTCCTTTAAATAAACAATTATTTATAAATAAAGCACATTTCTCTACCCCGGCTTAGATCTTCTACTTTGAACAATGGCCAGAGTCATTTCACAATAACTTCTCAGTATGGAAATCTTTATACTCAGGTGAGGGCAATTATTAGCCTGTAGAAGTGTGGGTTTCACATAAACTGTACAGTTCTTGATAAATATTTCTCATTATCTTTGAAAAATAACTAGAAACTGATTATATGAATCCCTGTGCTCTGACTCACTATTGTCCTTGAAATTTTCCGTGCTCACAACTAGCATGGCTGTTTCAATAAAAAAGCATGAAGATCTATTGCTCCAGCTAAAGGACTGAATCGAATTCAGAGGTTAGTAGCAGAATAAACCTTTTCCATGGTCCTGTCACTAGGGGAGGAAAAATACCAAGATTGGTATTAATGTGGATTGCTTAAATGTTTGGTATCCTGCTCGAAGTACCAATCACTCAGATCAGAGAGTATAGGCACACGTTTTGGAAATATAATGTGGTTTATTACATTGGAAGATTGGGGAGACTTGGTCTCGTTAAACCATGTGAAAAGGAAATTGGTGAAGAGAAAAATAGGAGAATGTAGAGTGAGCGACAAGAGGAGCTACATGTTTGAAAAGTTGACAGCTTAGCAATAAAGCTAGCTGAAAATTTTCCATCAAAACTTTTTCTGATGAAAACTTCAATTTTCAATTAAACAAAGATGTTCTCAGAAAGTATCTATTTTCTCATAAAATGTTCCATCTTTCCTCTGAAAAATAAAAACCAAAATTTTGAAGATTTTTTTTCATTTTTTTATAAATTTTCCACTGGGGGGAGGATGGGGGGAAACCTTTCCAAGTAGCTCGACTCAGGAACTCAGCTTCTCGGTTGCCAGAAAGTGGTCTGGATTGGCCGTGCAGAGTGTCATCTCCGTATCCCCTACTCTTTTCAGAGAAGGCCTCCACACCAGCCCTGAATAGGTGAGTGTATAAAACAAGGTTGGGAATGGGGATTACATGGATTTCCTGTTTTACAAAACAAGTGTTATGGACAGGAATAGTGACCCAGAGGGTCCATATTACATCTTTGCAATCTGACCTACAGTGGTGAATTCCACTCTGCCAGTGAAGGTTGCTGTGTAAAGCCTAATTGAGCTTTGTCGCATGTTGCAGGTGGATCTAATTCAGATGTCAAAGCCATTGCAAACAATGATCAAAAAGTTAATGTAGTAAAACTCATTGTTTCTAATTTCTACTATTATGGTTGACACAGTCTTTGTTATTTTGTTCCTTAAAAGATTTTCCTTTTACTGTATCTGTACCCTGATCTTCAACTTAGTTAAAGTCTTTTGGGAACATGATCAATGAACATTTGACTCTGTACCTTATTTCTCATGTTACTTTCCATGGATTATAACTTAATGGCTGGCATACTTTGAATTCCTTATCATGTTGTTTACATCCAATAAGTGAGTCACCCTGGTTTTTTTTAAGTCAGCTTTTAAAAATACTGTGTTTGAACATCTGTCAAGGGATGGAGATTAGTTGAATAGACACAGGATGCCTGTATATTATATTCCCTGTTATCCTGTATACTGTAATTATCTTGATCCTCAAACAACTCTGCGACAGTTACAACCACTTTTGCAGACTTCTTGTTACTGCAAATTCAAAAAATTATTTTATTTGAATCTCAGTTAAACCGATATATTACAAGGTCCCCCGCCACTAAGTCTTTTTTAAAAACACACCTACCAGTAGATGATTAAAAAGCACTATAACAGACAGTTTCAAACTTTATTTAAAGGATAAACTCATAACAAATCATCTAATTTTGTGGCAGTATAGGACAATTGCTACCTAAATTTGTTTGAGGAAACTGAAAGCAAAATTGGGGAGAAATTCACATCTCAGATGGGAAAGCAATCAGATATCAAGCAATAATTCCTGTTACATATGCCAAGACAAAGTAAATAGACTTGGCACCCCTAGCAAATGTTGCAAGGCACCAGTGACACTGTTGCATGTTATTACAGCTTGAGGTTTGCAGTAGATTATATAGCTGCTAGTTCCCGTTCTTCATGGGAACCAACTTGAATCTGGAACCCCCAGCACAGACGGCAGAAGGTGTATGGGTGGCCCTATTGCACAGGCCTAGTCAATGGTAACAGCAAAAGCAATTCCTCAAACTAGTGACCACAAGGAAGAGGAATAATAGTCACAAAGGCCACTCCAGCTCTCAGGAGTACCTTTAGTAATGGCTTGCAATTTGGAGTGAGGATTCTTCTACTCTATTGCCCACATCCATAGAACCACTCCACCTGTCAGGCCTGTTTTGTTTTGTCTTGGCAGGAACTGACTTGCCACGGTGACAGGTGTTGTTCAAAAATCAGAAGAGAATGGTGCTGGGAGAACAAAATGCCTGATGTAGGAGTGCAAATAGTCCAAAGTCGGCAAGACAGGGCTGTTCTCAACTTTCATGAAGAGTGGACAGCCCTGGCAATTCTGCTTTGCTGCATGTCCTGCCTCACAGAGGACAAAATGGAGTAGGGTGACCAGATAGCAAGTGTGAAAAATCGTGACAGAAGGTGGGGGGTAATAGGCACCTATGTAAGAAAAAGCCCCAACTATCTGGACTGTCCATATAAAATCGGGACATCTGGTCATCCTCCAATGGAGTAGCAAATCATTCCCAAAAGACTAAGGCATCCACATACTCCTTTAGCATAGATCTTCATGGCAAGAGAACATCTCGCTCTTAATGATGTTTCGCATTGCCATGACTTGTAATTTATTACTGCACTATGAAAGGTTACTCTTTATTCAGTATTACTCCCTTGGTATGTCTACACTTAGGATGGCAGGAAGAATACATATCCTGCACACCCAGCTAGCACAGATATAAACAGCAGTGAAGATCATGAGGCCCTGCTAGTTCAGTAGAGTGGAGTGCCCTACATGCTTGAATCTAGGAAATGTATCCCCTGTGGGCTCTTTACGTACCCAAGCAATGCCTTAGTTGTCTACACTGCTATTTTTAGCAGTGTAGTGTCCTGGTGCCTCCCCACTGCCAGAGCCTTTCTCAGCAACTGTGAAAAACTCCAGCAGTGGGGAAAGGCTGGGGCAGGGAGAGCCAGCAGGAAGAGGCTCCAGCAGTGAAAACTGCTGCCTCTCCATAGCTGGAACCTTTCAATGCCTTGTGCAGCTACAAACCACAGTGAGTGTGGATGCACCCTGCCTTCCAGTATGGCATATTGCTGCACATATGCTACATGCCACCACAAGTGTTGCCATGATCTTTATGCAGCATTTTCATGATGTATCTAGTGTGAAAATACAATAAAAATAATTACACAAAATATTGTGCCTCAAGACTGTGAGGCAACCAACAACAGCAAGGAAATTCCAAGTTCATGTTGACCCCAGATCCTTAACATCTCCTCATGGGTCTGGGTCAAGACCTATAGGGCCTAGTGTTGTCACATACACGCACGCACGCACGCACGCACACACACACACACACAGAGAACATCTGCTGCTTTGTTCAGTGTCCAATGAGAGAACCTAAAGCCAGAGAGGTTAATGTTGAAATGGAGGCAGATCCTAATCTCTTTGAAGTCAAGAGCAAAACTTCCAATGACCCCAGTGGGACCAAGTGTTGGCCTCCTTGTCCTTGCTTTAGGGTTGCTACCTGTCCAGGTTTTCCCAGAAGAGTCCCTTTTTTGAGGTAGATGTCCTGGAAAATCTGTAAGGGTGCTCAGTACTCACTACCAGCTATCCAGTTTTATGGGCTCAAGATATTCCTGGATGTCCTAATTTTTTGTACCTCAGAGGTGGCAAATCTACCTTGCTTTTACCAGTTAGTAGAGCTTTAACATTGCTTACATCTGTGGAAGGAACAGTGTTGTTGTTTCTTTTATTTAATAAAAAATGTATATTCAAAACAATTCCTTTTCCCCAACATTCACACCTGCTTAGCACTTGGATCAGTGTACCACATGTTTAAAATACCATAATAATATAATAAGAACATAAGAATGACCATACCAGGTCAGGCCAAAGGTCCATCTAGCCCAGTATCTGTCTACCGACAGTGGCCAATGCCAGGTGCCCCAGAGGGAGTGAACCTAACAGGCAATGATCAAATGATCTCTCTCCTCTGACGAACAGAGGCTAGTGACACCATTCTTTACCCATCCTGGCTATTAGCCATTTATGGACTTAACCACCATGAATTTATCCAGTTCTCTTTTAAACACTGTCATAGTCCTAGCCTTTGCAATCTCCTCAGGCAAGGAGTTCCACAAGTTGCCTGTGCACTGCGTGAAGAAGAACGTCCTTTTATTTGTTTTAAAGCTGCTGCCTATTAATTTCATTTGGTGACCCCTAGTTCTTGTATTATGGGGAAAAGTAAATAACTTTTCTTTATCCACTTTCTCCGCATCACTCATGATTTTATATACCTCTATCATATCCCCCCTTAGTCTCCTCTTTTCCAAGCTGAAGAGTCCTAGCCTCTTTAATCTTCCCTCATATGGGACCCTCTCCAAACCCCTAATGATTTTAGTTGCCCTTTTCGGAACCTTTTCTAGTGCTAAAATATCTTTTTTGAGGTGAGGAGACCACATCTGTACACAGTATTCGAGATGTGGGCGTACCATGGATTTATATAAGGCAATAAGATATTCTCAGTCTTATTCTCTATCCCCTTTTTAATGATTCCTAACATCCTGTTTGCTTTTTTGACTGCCTCTGCACACTGCGTGGACATCTTCACTATCCACAATGACTCCAAGATCTTTTTCCTGACTCGTTGTAGCTAAATTAGCCCCCAACATATTGTATGTATAGTTGGGGTTATTTTTTCCAATGTGCCACTTTACATTTATCCACATTAAATTTCATTTGCCATTTTGTTGCCCAATCACTTAGTTTTGTGAGATCTGTTTCAAGTTCTTCACAATCTGCTCTGGTCTTAACTATCTTGAGTAGTTTAGTATCATCTGTAAACTTTGCCGCCTCACTGTTTACCTCTTGCTCCAGATCATTTATGAATAAATTGAATAGGATTGGTCCTAGGACTGACCCTTGGGGAACACCACTACTTACCCCTCTCCATTCTGAGAATTTACCATTAATTCCTACCCTTTGTTCCCTGTCTTTTAACCAGTTCTCAATCCATGAAAGGACCTTCCCTTTTATCCCATGACAGCTTAATTTATGTAAGAGCCTTTGGTGAGGGACCTTGTCAAAGGCTTTCTGGAAATCTAAGTACACTATGTCCACTGGATCCCTCTTGTCCACATGTTTGGACCCTTTCCCCTGCTTTCAAAACTTCCCCTGCTTTCAAACCTTCAAAATTAAGAATTCAGTCTGAGGACAATCTGCTACTAGGTTCAATGGCCATTAGTTTAAAATCCTGTATATAGCAAAAAAAGTCACTTATATTTACAGACTAATCTATAGATTATCTACATTTATGAAATATAAGATTATGAACAATAACTCTCTAAAAGATCCTTCAAAGACCTACTGTAGTCAACCATGCATGCCCATATTTAGAACTTTTGTGTGTGTGTGTCAAGTCAGAATTAAGGACCTCAGTCCACAGGCATGTCTCCCTATATCACAGACAGTTGTAAGTATGACAAAAGCAGTACAATACCGTGATAAAGATCCTGGTTTTGCACATCTCATGCATGTGCTGTAAGGGAGGGTATACTCTGGAAGTACACAAATAGCTTTCCTAACTTTGAAAGCGAAAATACTCATAAAGTTGCTGTGCAAAAGGATTAACCATTTTTCTAAAGTAAATACCCAGTATCATTTTTAAGAATTAGAAGTAAACTCTCAGGAAGCTCCTCTCCCCTCCAGCCTCTGCATTAGAAGTAATAGTCACACACATACCTAGCCCACATGTTCCTTGTGCAACCAGATAAACATAACATTAAAAGGTCCAAAATCTGCATACAGTTGTGTTAGAATTTGCACTTACAAATCCAGTTTTCCTAGTGTGCTGATATTTGACTTTTTTAAGTGTACATGGAGCTATAACTGCAAGAGGTGGGTACATTTCCATAGGTGTACACATGCAGAGACCTGGAATGGAAAATTTACTGCTTAGTGTCTTTTGAAGTGAAAAATAAATCCACAGTATGGCTGAATTTTTTTCATTTGAAAAACAAGCATTTTTAGCATTAGTGGAGCTCAAAAAAGCAACATTTGTAGACTTTGTGGCTTAATTTGGTCTCATCCCTTAAATGATGAGCCTCACACTATTTGTATTTTTCATATTTGTTAAGAAAATAAACAAATACAATATAATGCAGTGTGCTAAATTTCAGAACCAGAGCCCATTTTTATGGTTCAGCAAATGAAAGTAAGATTACAATTATAACAGTGGCAAAAGCAAGCACTGCTGTAATAATAATACACTTTCTGAATCACTCAACAATGTTGTTGTTAGTTTTTTGGAATATTTAATATAGACTGGAAATCAAGTTTATTCATCCCCGAACAAAAGTATTCTGTTTTGGCATTAAATCCTAGAAATCAATCCTATTGATTAGAATATAGGGATAAGCCATGGTATCAACCCTCTAATCTTGAAAGGGATGGTTTCATATTTGCAACTCCATTTTAAAGATCAAATGAATTAAACTTAGATTCACGCAGAGAGGGTGATCACTTCAAAGGGTTTTTTAATTGAAAAATAAACATACATTGAGTCTAATTTGTATAAATTATTGTATCTGATGATGTATGGGGAAAAATGACACCTGTTAAGATAAACCACTTAGCTTCTAGATCTCAGCAACCATTGCCTACACGTTTTTCTGTTCTTACCATCTCTCCCAGTTAAGGAATGAAAAGTGCATTATGTATCTATATGGCTGCATATATATATATATGCATATATAATGCACTAAGCATTTAAGATGACTTTATATTTACAATTCAACTTCAGAGAGTCCTTAAAAAGTAGGTCTATTTGCATTGCTTCTAATTGTGCAGTAGGTGGCAGTAGGTAGTGAAGAATATACAGTTTAAATCTATCCCATTTTTAGGGGAAGCTTTTGAAATAAATAAATAAATAAATAAATGGACAGGCATTTGCTGCCCGTGATTTATGAATTTATCAACTAGGAAGGAATTGTCAAACAGAATTTGTAAATTGTCATTACTAACAGAAGCTTTTGCAAAGTACTAGGAAAATAAATTAAATGGATAGTAAAGTAAAATGAAGACAAGTACAGTATATGTTTGTAATCACAATGTATTTAAGGACATGTATGGCAGCAAATGAAATCTAAAGTAATTCAGAAGAAGGCTCTGCCAGTTAGCTTCATAAATTATGCTAACGCAGTTTCTAAGTAGAAGCAGAAAACTTCCATGCTGAATTCCAGTCTTACCTGTTATTCACAGCACAATTATTATTTTTTTCAAACACACAATTATTTTATGAAACCACCTTGAAAATGTTAAACTATAAACAATGGGAGGAGAGGGCTCAGATACCATGATGATGGGTGTGATAGAAGAACATAAACGGCCTACAACAGAATAATAGTACAGGAAGAAAAGCTGATGTGATGCTGGAAGGTCTTTGGCAAAGGCCTGAGTATGTATTCCTTGCACATCCAAAGTTGGGAAGTTTTGCATGTATAAGGAATGCAGGATTGAATTTTAAAAAAATGCCAAAGAAAACTATTTTACAAGTAGTTCATTAATTCTTACATTATACTTGTCTTGAAAATCTGTTATATACTGATTTGTATAAAAGTGCTCACCTCCCACAATTGGTCCCAGATTTTCAAAGGAGCTCCGCTCTGATTTCTGTATGCAAAGCAGCTAGAATTTTGGAAAGTGCCCAGCGCCTGGCAGCTCCTGTCAAGAACACTTAATGAAGGTCACTAAACAGTAGCTGAACTCTTTTAAAAATACTACTAATTTAGGTGGGAGGAGCTGGATGCTGAGCTCTGCTGAGCATGCAACTATAGGGCCTGATTCTGTGGTTGTTATGCAAGTAAAACTCCCACTGAAGTCAAGGACTGCGAGTTCTATCAGTTATTTCGGTTCAGATTTTTCATACAAACTCTATCCTGAAATGCTTTACATAATGGAATATTAATAAATAAATCAAGTTAAATGATAAAAAAAATGGTCACAATGTTATAAGATTCAATTTATAAAGGTTAATCAGTAATTAATAGATGTAATATACATGTTATATGTATTATAGATGGTTTAGTTATAAGAACATGTGGGTGTTATAGATGGTTATAAGAACATCAGTGGAAGGCATTCTAGATGCTTATAAACCATAAGTGAAATTCTGGCTAGAGCTGGTAGGGAATTTTGTGATGAACATTATTTTTGTCAAAAAAAAATGCTAAATTGTTGAAACCCAAACTTTTCCCAGACAAACTTTTCATAGTTGGTTTTGACAAATTTCTTGATTTTATAAAAAGTTGGAAAGAAATTTTGAAATGGTTGAAACATTTCCTTTCTACATTTTTTAAATAAAAATTTTGTTTTCCTGTCCAAAATGACTTTTTGCTTAGAAATTTAAGCTTATAACATTGCAATTTTCTTTTTAATTAAAGTCAGTCAAAAGCAGAACAACATATTTTGAAATTTCAGAACAATACATTTTGATTGACCCAGACTGAATTCATTTTTGGGTTCATGACATTTTCAATATTTCTACATTTTATTATGATTTTAATATGGGGATTTTTTTTATATCTTGACAATTTTCAAAGGCCAGGATTTCACCCCCATGGTTAAAAGCAATTTAGTGACTTGTTGGACTCCATGAAAATTGACTAGCCATTTATTAATCATTTATTATCTCTTTATAAATTATTAATAAATAGAACCTTAATAACAAATACAGGGAATGATCCTGGAATCGGTAGCACTTTTGCCAGAGTAGGGGCTGCAAAATTGGACCCCAAAATAACAATATTTTCATTAAAAAAACCAATATTGTCCATCTAAGCTACAATACAATCTTTGTTTCTACTAAACAGCTGACAGATATGGGCCTGATTCATTATTGCATTACTCCGGTTTTATGCTGGCAGAACACTAAGGATCTCAGAGAAGTTATACCAGTGTAAAACTGAACTAGTATTGTGATGAATTTGACTCTATATATTTCCCCAACTTTTTGCTGTTCCTTTATCTTGGATAAAACACCATGTAACAAACACCATATTGTCTTTCTTGCTCCAACAAGAAATTGAGTAATAAACACCTCTGTAATAAATCTCCAATAACTCTAAACATATTTTTCAAAACATGTCAATGTTTGTATAAAATGATTCCTGTCCTTGTCTTTTCCTGTACTTGTTTACAGCTTTTCTTTTGCCTTTGGAAATATTGAATACTTGTTTTCTGATTAAATTTGTTTTTCTTCCTCTTCACTATAAGTAAAAAGACACCTTTCCATGAACCATATTTGTAGTTTCTATTTGATTTTACCCTTGACATTACTGTACTACAAATCTTAGAATGGACGTCCTTGCCCTGAGTAATTTTATTCATTTTTAAGCCACATTTTCAGACAACTAAAACATCTTGAAACCAGCGAACACTTTCACAGGTGATTCTAAAAAAGCCTCCAACATTTGGACATTAAAAAAAAAAAAAGAAATGTCTTCTTTCACCTTTAGCTCAGTACTGATTAGCCTAACCAGTGTAGATTAGGAGCCAAATTTTGTCCTGAGAGGTAATTCCACTGACTTCAAAGATAGACCCCCAAGGATGAATTTGACCTTGTGAGTTTTGCTTTTTCAAATTGGGCATCTGTTTCAACTTCCCAAAATAAGCATTTAAAGATCTGATCCAACTCTCATTGAGGTCTGTAGAAAGATTCCTACTGACTTCAATAGACATTGCATCAGGCCTTAAATCAGAAAACACAGTGCAAATATAACATCATCCAATGACAATACAAGTATGGTAAGTAACCTGACAGAAAAAGCAGTTCCATTGTATTGGTTATATATTCTTTCAGTGAAAATCTACTGAATTCAAACTGTATTAATATAATCATTCAAATATATGGGCTATTTGCCTGTCTCATGAATCCTGTAAAGCCACTGAAACTGACAGCCTATGTGTGACAATTTTATTGTACCCAAACCTACTGCAGGATATCACTGCATTCATCCTGGTCATTTCTAGGTGTGTGGTTTGGAAATGCTGCTATGGTGCCTTCTGGGAGCTGAAGTTCAGATGTTTCATGCCCCCATTCTCTCCATGAGTAGGGATCTTCCACCAGACTGCAGCTCCCATTAATCACCTTGGTGACTCAGCAAGAGGGGAGATGTAGTCTGGCAAGGCAGCCCAGCCTATAGAAGAGACTAGGGGCATGAGGCACCAAGTTACAACTCCCATTAAACACTGTAGTGATGTTTCCTAATAGAAATGTTCAGTTTTGGCCAATATGATTTGATTTTTGATTTTTCACCAAAAATTGAATTTTTCTTGTGGGAGAAAAAAAATCCAACCAACTCTAATCACTACAATATTTCACACTATCCTAACGTTCTGGTAGACACAAGAATGGCCACTCAAAAGACCACAGACTCTTTTTTTTTTTTTGTGGTGGTTCTGGAATCATCCTGTAAGAATGAGAGGTTCAATAGACTTCAGTGGGAATTGAGGGAAGGGCATTCAGTCAACCTCTCACAGGAAGAGGCTACTTGAGACCCCCCATTTCCTAAGTACCAGTCCAGTGCCTTAAATAGAAGATAATAAAATTGGCTAAGACTGTGCATTGCATAAAAAAGCAGTTCAAAGCAGCCTAATAAACTAGTAGAGACTTAGCTGTAGTTCAGAGGTTCAGTGGGCCTTATTGTACCATTGATTTTCAAGCAGAACTGCACAATGATTTCAGTAGTGACTTCTTAAAACTTGGTGGTATGACATGGCCTGGTATAACTTATTATTTTGTCTTTTAAAATATCTTCCAATGATCTTCCTGTATGAGACTATACAGTATTGTATATCAGCCAACTCTAACCTCATAACATGCCTTTAATAACTGCTAGAGGCAGCGTGTCTACTGTACTGCTTTCAATTTCTTGTTGCCACATCTTACATTTGCCAGCTAATGCCTCACAAAATGGATGAGGGAAGTGTTCACTCCAGGACTTCAGTAATTTTGTTTCTTTTTTTCTAACTTTGTCATTCGTTGCTTTCAGTGCAATTTCACTTTTGAAAAGATTTGTATTTGTAATTCTTTGAGAAATATTTTATAAATACTTTGACCAGAAATCCATAAACCACTTTTGTTCTGTATTCCAATTGAGAAGAATGTACCTCACACATCTGAGGATCTGTCAGAATTAACTGAGAATGCCTTAATCTAATCAAGTCCAGTTCATTAGGCAAGCATTTAAATTATTAATTTAAATCTAGGAAGTTCCACAGCATTTATGATAGTAACAAATACTAAAGCATCTTATTTTTAAAGCCTGATTCCTCATGTGCATAGAACTTGATGTGCTTCTATAGCTACTATTGTTGGACATAAATAGCTTTTTCTTTCCCAATGTCTCACCTTAGTGGAGCCTTTTAAAGTACTTTATTCAAAACAGGTTGTGAAATGAAAGTATGACTTGGATTTTAAATTAAACATATGGTGTCATATTCACCTTGTGTTGTCATTCCATTAGCCTGAGTGGAGTTACATCAGGGATGAATTTGGCACAGGAAATTTAATATTGTGGCATTTCATTCATTTTGCAGAACACTGTAATGATGCATAGTTATTTTGCATATATGTAGTAATTTAGTACTTTAGCCATTTCTGTTGATTTAGGGTTAAGAAAAATATTTTTTTCATATGTTGGGCCAAATCCACCCCTAGTTTATATTGGCTCCTGCCCACAGAATTCAGAGCCTAGGGCCTCCTACAGCAGTATATCCACTAGGGAAGGTTGTTGCAGTGCAAGATAAATGCAACCTCCCTTCTGGTGAGGGCAATAGGAGAGTCAGCACAGTCCCCAAAGTGGAAAGTAATGACTAGGGAGGGGCATGGCCATAGTGGTTGGTGAGGGAATGCACTCCATGCACATAGGTTGCTGCCTCTGCAGTCAAGGCTTCTGTGGATCTTCTTGTAGCAAATAAGCCCCCAATCCTGCAAGCAGCGTGAATGAAGTTTGAAGTCAATGGGGCTCTGCGTAAGTAAAAGGAGACCTCACACAGTGACAGAGCTTGCAATATTGGGTCCTATACTTACCCTTTCCTGCTGGAAACTCCCCAGGCAGAATGGTGGAGCCATAACAGCTGTAGCAAAGATGTGAATGCACACCAGTTCCCTTGAACTTAGTTGCCTAATTGAGATCCTTTAAATGCGAACACTAGTAAGTGTTGCTGAAAAGCAAAAACTTAGTTTAATGCAATGATAAGATTAAAATCAGGAATGGCAAAAATTAAAGTTCCTGTAGTAATATTAACTCAGCCACACTGCACATCACTTATATGTTCTAGAATATTTAACAACTTAAACAGATATTTTAGGAATAACATTGAGGGCCAGACTGTTAATTCCCTGGTCACAATGACTAATTCCTTATTCTGGAAATAGTCTCATTGAAGTCAAAGAGAACAACTGTGGAAGCAAGTTGTTGCTCAGTATGGGTAAGGGTATTGCACTCAGGCCATTACTAAGAAACTGGACTAGAAAAAACTACAAATATGCAGTCTGGCTATGGGCATATTGGGGCTCATCCTGTATGCCCATGCAAGGATGTGAGGAGGTGTGAGGTGTTCCTTGCACTGGCTGCCCATGTAATAGGTTGTTGTGTGGAGGGGAGCACACACTCTGCAGGGCTGCTATGTTCACCCCGATGCCTGTGGGTGAGAAGGGGTGTCAAGAGCGCAGGCCCTTGATCAGTAATTCAAAGAGACATGCTGTAGTAGGTATAGGGCTGGCATGAGGTACACACCCCCTCACCCATGGAGCAGGAGGAAACAGAGAGGCAGAATGTGACTAATTCCCAAGTCTGATACTTGGGCTCACAGGACCAGTTGTAAACAGACAGTCTTGCTGTATATAATCTTCAATTTTATTGTATGCATTCCCTGATATTTTTTTTTTAACCTGTGGAATCTTAACATTACGTTCAAGTGTAAATCTTTACACTCAGTTTTGCTCATCCACTAACTATCATGAGATAATGAGCAGTCCAATTTCTCTTCTATAAGTTAATTATTTTTTGCAAAAATATATATTTATTTAAAAATATATCTATTTTCCATCCTTTTAAAAAAATCTAAAACAGCAAGGAAAAATTATGGCATGGAGTGCTGTTAGAATCATTAATAATTCTGTGCGGCTTGTATTTTTCTCAGTAGGGATGATCTCTTTTGAATATTAAAAAAATATTTATTTAGTAATGAATATTTGACATCTCTTAAAACATAATTTATGTACAGTAAATTTGTTGCAAGATTTTGTTGCAAATGATTTGCAAAACTGGGTCTTTGTCATTTTATCTGTTGTTGGAAGGAATGTACAATGTAGCTGAAAGGAGGGAGGTCTGATTAATGAATAATGTGCATGAAGCAATAGAGTAAAATAAGGGGCAATTTGTAGCTGAGTTGCCCAAAGAACAGACCAAGGAATGGCTTTTGTCTCTGAGAGTCACAATTCCCTCCCTGGGTTCCCTTGTTTTGGGGAGACTTAGTAAGCTACTTACTGCCTTTAGACAGCACCAGTTTATTTCCTCCTTCACTGTGGTTCAGCTCCCCATGGCAGTGGGATAACAGAGTCAAGGTTCCACCCTTTTCCTACCCTATACACCTGAGGAGTGAGAAGAAGGAGTCAAAGCTTTGCAATGCCTGCTCTTCCCCATCTTCTGCCCAGTGATCAAAGTGTCATGTCCAGGGGAGAGAGGGAGTACTTTTACTGGCCAAGTGTGAATGGACTCTGTTTTTGTTTGGGGTTTTGTGAGTGTGGGTAGGGTTTTTTTTTGGTGGGCAATTCAGCAGAAGTGACTTTTCAGGAGTAATTTGAATGAGAGGAAGGTGGAGCCTTGACAAATAGGTTTTGGAAGGTCACTCCAAGCATTAGATGCAACATGGCAGACAGCACTGCACTTCATGTGACAGAAAGAGATCAAATTGATATCATGTTATATTCATAGAATATCATGGTTGGAAGGGACCTCAGGAGGTCATCTAGTCCAACCCCCTACTCAAAGCAGGACTGCTCTTCAACTTTTTTTTTTTTTTTGCCCCAGATCCCTAAATGGCCCCTTCAAGAATTGAACTTATAACCCTAGGTTTAGTAGGCCAATGCTCAAACCACTGAGCTATCCTTCTCCCCTAACAACACTGGCTGAGCAAAGTGTGCAGGAGGGAATGTGACAGGAGACTAGGTAGAAGCATATGGGCCAGCAGGTGAAATCAATGAAGCTATTCTGATTTACATCAGCTCAGGATCTAGCCCATAAGGAGGGTGATGTGTGAAATCAAATGGCAGTGACCTTCGTCCGTTCAGTGAAGCCATCAGGTGAGTCATATGGGAGAGTCATATGGATTTGCTAAATTCTAATTTTTTTCTTTTGTCTGCTTTTCACGATGCTTTATTTCTTTTGTCACAGTACTTCCTAAAAATATAGCACAATCATTTTTTGACCAAGGGAGCACTTTTAGGCTTGTAGACAAATGACTAATTTCATTTTTCTTTTGCAGTTAAGCACACACAAAAATAAAAATATAGAAATACAGAAAATGTGCAGAGGTTTTGTAATGTTTTATAAGCCTGGTTTAGATGATTCTATTATTGAAAATGAGGTGCAGGCTAGAAAGCTTTCTGTACATTCTGTTTTTATCTAGTCGTTTATTACTGGTATGATAATGCACTGGTTTAGATACCCCTTTAATATTTTTTAATCCTCTCTGATAAAATTTCTGCCAAAGAAATATAAATAATTAATGAGAAAAAGTGTAGATGATTTTGGGTAGGGACAGAATATCACAGAAGTGATACTGGGCATTTATTTTTATTTGCATGGGCCAAACTTGTCAGGCCTGGTTGACTAACGTTAGATTCCAAAGTCCGTATAAGTAATGGTGGCCTGACATTCAGAAGTGCTGAGCACTCACAAAACCCATTGGAAATCACTGGCAGCTGCTCTTGCTCAGCACCTTTGAAAAGCAATCCACTTTTATGTTGGTGCCTAAATATGCCTTTAAGTGCCCAGATTTGAACATTTTGGCCATAGACTTTTAAACATGTTGTTCCATAAAAGTTGTTCTGACACTTGCTAAGAGTTTAGGTAACTGGATTAGAGTCAGACATCTACTCTGACATATGTGAAGCAATTGTTCCTTTACCTGTTCAGAACTGAAATTTCCATGTCCCCCTTATTTTGTAGTATTTCTACAGCCGAGACAATTCTCAAGTGGGAACAAACCCAATTTTTTCAATCTTCCCTCATAAGTCATGTTTTCTAAACCTTTAATTACTCTTGTTGCTCTTCTCTGGACTTTCTCCAATTTGTCCATCTTTTTCATGAAATACTCCATTTGAGGCTTAGTCAGTGCGGAGTAGAACAGAAGAATTACTCCTCAGGTCTTTTTTACACCACTTCTGCTAATACATCCCAGAATGAGGTTTGCTCTCTTTTGCAACAGTGTTACACTATTGACTCATCTTTGGCTTGTGATTCACTATGACCCCTAGATCACTTTCCACAGTACTCCTTCCTAGGAAGTCATTTCCTATTTTGTACGTGTGCAACTAATTATTCCTTCCTAAGTGGAGTACTTTGCATTTGTCCTTATTGAATTTCATCCTATTTACTTCAGACTATTTATCCAGTTTGTTCGGATCATTTTGAATTTTAATCCTATCTTCCAAAGCACTTGCAACCTGTCCCAGCTTGGTATCATCTGCAAACTTTATAAATTATCTAAATCATTGTTGAAGATATGGAACACATCTGGACCCAGAACTTGATATACCCTTCCAGACTGACTGTGAACCACTAACAAGTACTCTCTGGGAATGGTTTTCCAGTCAGTTATGCACACACCTTAATAGTAGCTCCATCTAGGTTGTGTTTCCCTAGTTTGTTTATGAGAAGGTCATGCAAGACAATATGAAAAACCTTATTAAAGTCAAGATATACCACATCTACTGCTTCTTCCCCATCCACACGGCTTATTACAGTATCAAAGAAAGCTATTAGGTAGGTTGGACATTATTTGTTCTTGACAAATCTGTGCTTACTGTTACATATAACCTTATTTTCTTCTAGGTGTCTGCAAATTGATTGCTTAATTATTTGCTCCATTATCTTTCCAAATAATCTAGTTAAGCTGATTGGTCTGTAATTCCTGGATTGTCCTTATTCCTCTTTTTATAGATTAGCTCTATATTTGCCCTTTTCTAGTCCTCTGAAATCTTACCCATCTTCCATGATTTTTCAAAGATAATTGCTAATGGCTCATATATCTTCTCAGTCTCCGCTATGATTTGTGGAGTAATATTCTTATTTGTGAATATAGTTTGTGAATTCCTAAAGTTGTACAGATTTTATCATTAATGATTTTTCTCTCTAAATTTATACTGGAATTGGTATTCACAATTAATTGTTCTCTTTTAAAAAGATTCATTCATCCAATCAGGGAGCAGAAACATTACCAGATGATTTAGCTGACCAACCATATGGCATTATTAATAAACAGCACATAGGTGAAGCAGTCCATGATATAAAAATTATTATGAAAATAATTTATCCACACTATTCAGTGAATATTTATGAATGATGAAGACACTCAGAGAAAGATAAGAGACCAAATTTGTAACAAGCATCTCAACTAGCATTATGCTCCATCACACATAACCTTTTAAAGGGAATTTTTCAAAAGTATCTAGGATGCTTAGGAACACAAGCTCCATCGAAAATCACTGGGAACTCAGCTCCTACATTCCTGAATTATCTGAAAAACCAACCTTTAATATTATTCCTTTGTTTCAGTTCTTCAAAAAACAATACCAAGAATATAATTTCACAATCATCAACATATTTTTTTACAATTATATGGAAAACAATAAGTGGTTTGGGGCACTTGATTCCTTTAGAACTTCTCTACACAAAAAAGCTATTGCAAAATAATAGGGTGTGAATTTAAAGTGCAATAGCTATTCTAAAAATAGCTATGCTAAAAATAGATTGTAGCCACAGCAGCTTGAGTGGTGGGATGGGTTATTTGCCAAGTCCACACCTAGGGTTTCAGACAGGATCATATAGTGGCAGCTAGCATGTTGCATCGCTTGCATCAATGCGGCTACACTTCTATTTACACTAGCTCAATCAAAGCAAGCCCAGGTATGTTTTCCTGAGCAGGAAATTACACTTCCAACTCCATTGTTGACATACCCTTATGGGTACACAGAAAAATTTAAGAAACCTGAGGCGGTGAGTCTGCATCCAGGTCAACTGAGTCCAGGTCAGCAGTCACTACGGGGCTAAAAATAGCAGTGTGGATGTTACTGCTTGGGTTGGAGCTGTACATGTACCCTAAGAGTGCCATTTTGTCATTTACCTTAATCCACTTCCATATGAATTAAGCTAAATCACTCAAAGGCACTCTTAGTATGGTTTTAGAGTGTCTACATGGGGAGCTAGTGTGGAATAGCGATTGTGGAATTCCACAGTCACTGTTCTGGGCTATTTCCACTTGTAGACAAGCCCTTAGCCTCCTTTGAAAATCCCAGTCTAAATGTAACATTTTCCCTTAAACTGTTCAGTGCATACTACAGGGTAAGTCTATTTTCATAGTGCCTTTATTTGAAAACACTTTGCAAACATTAAATAGACCTCACAAAACTTGTATAAAGTGAATAGTTATTTCATAATATTACGCCAGTTTTACAGATTTGTAAATTGAGTCACAGGAACATTTAAATGGCCTTGCCCATGGTTACACAGCAAGTCACTGTCAATCCCAGGAGTAGGACTAAAGAATCATGGCTCCTAAACCTGTGTCCTAAACATTAGAGCACAATTTGTCTTCATAAGAAAGCACCATGTTTCCTGAAGGAATACTATGGACATTAATGTTCCTTCATGTCGCTATATTACTAAATGCTCATGATGTATTGAATAATGGAATACACCATTGTTTATAACGGATGACTAAACCACAAGATGTGTCCTGGGGTGGTCTTAATTTTTCACAGGGGACTTTACTGGGGAAAAAAAGAAAATCTATTTTTAAATTAATTTCTACAGTAAAGATCACCTCTAATTTAGTATACCAATATTTTCCTTATGTGGCGGCAAAGCCCTCAGTTCTGCTCAGGGAAAAAACCTTATGCTGAAAAGTAAAGAGTCCCAGTTGTTCACTTAATGAAAGCGGCATGCTCCACACTTTTTTTTTGAGTAATTTCTGTAGCAAACTCATGTGAGCCGCATGTCGTGCTTGTAGTAATCAAGTCCAAAGTTTGAAATTGACTCACTTGTTTTTCATAGTGACAGGCTAAGGAAAAGGTTTTTTTGACTTGATTCAAGCTGCTGCAAGGAAATGAAAAGGATGGTTTAAAAACCACAAACACTAGGATGAAAGATTACAGATACTGAACAAAAACTGTCCACAGTAAATTGTTGATTGGAGTATCTGTATTAGGTGATGTTTGTAGTCTCTACATGTAGAGCGATGGAAAATACAGATTATGTCAGTGAAAGTAGAACAACAATGGAGTCTGATGCTTTGTTTCCACTTTTCAAAGGCTTTTTTTTTTTTTTTTTTGATAAGGCCCAGGAAATTGTTAGCTACATGCTGGTGGGAACCTATGGAAAAGAATACACACTATATCAATGGTGCAGTTCTTATCCCAAGAGCTGTGTTGGTGGGTGTGGGAATAGCATGCTTTCAGTGTGTGCTGTTGCAATGAGATAGTATTGAGAAACCAGGGCAGCAAACAGTACAGATTCAGTCTGGGGAACTAGGGGCTTTATCCAGCAGTAATGTGTGTAAGGACAAACAATGTAGCACTATATTTGGTTTAACTACAAAGAACTGTAAAAGGATTTGATAGTAAGGGATTGGCAGAAAGCTGAATATGTCTGCAATAAAATAAGGATCTTTTAAAAAGGTATTTAAGTGATATACTTATGTCCTAAAAAGAAGGTATTCAAAATTATTCATTATCTCTAACAGACATCATTATTTTACAGAGTGTTCATTTAACACAGGAGGGGCACTATTTAATAAAAGCTTCAGGAAGTATGTAATATGCCACAGTAATTTGAGAATAAGATGCAAGCAATTGCATATGTGGAAAAGCAGATTTAATAATCAGTTAAATCTTAGTATGAATCATATTGACATTTTTGAGATCTACTGATCAAAATTGCTAAAAAAAGCTAGGTATTTTTTATTTTTATTCATTATTATTATTATTACTACTATGATTATTTTTTGTTATTTAGAAGTGAAATGAGAGCCCATAAGACCCTCAGAACTCTGTCCTATCCAGGGTTCATACATACTGTTTTGATACATAAATTACTGCAGGTTATGGCTGTAACTCCGCAAGATACTTAAGCACATCAATGATGCTACTCACATGCTTAAAGTTAAACACATGTTTAAGCACATGACTGAATTGGGGCCTGTATCAGTTAGGAACAGCAAGCTAGTATTGCTGCAAAAGAGGAAGACTGTCTTGCTGACAAAAAGAGTACTTCTATTATTATGCAGTTTGACCACCTAAGCCTATGTTTGAGTGGCACTTGTGCCCCAAGTGAAACTTACATTACTTCGAAAATATGCAGCATGCCACCCTACCACGCCTGGGCAAGGCTGTAGACCTGTGATCATGTATGCCAGTAAGAGTGCTGATGAGGGCAGGGATACAAGTCAGGAAATTTTAAGTGGATATCTCTTCTAACCTTCTGCATGAAGACAAATCATCATTCCTCTAGCATAAAACTGGATTGATTTTTAAAAAAATCATAAAGAGGAGAAGAACATGTAGGGCAAGTTGTGAATGAAAGTAATTATTAATGGCTGGCACTTGATAGGTGCTGGAGTGAAGTTTCTATATGTTTTGATTCACCAGGCTAAAACAGAATGAATAGGATGGTCATATATCTGATATAAGTCAAAAGAGTGTGGCATTCACTAATATTGGTGAAAATCAGCATTAGGCTAAGAGAAAATATTCAGCTAACTCCTTCCACACAGTGTGACTCTATTTCTGATCAGTGAAAACTTACAATATCAATTTGATCGTTTTGTGACCTGCATGTCTTTCACTAGGGAGTGAAGAGAGGTATCTAAATTAATTGCCATATTTTTAAATGGAAAGATGCCCTCAGGAATCCCTACTGTTGTATACTGAACTACAATTATGTGCTTAACATTTTGAAATTTAAGTGAATGGCTACCACTGTGTATATATTTTACATTAATATTGTAGAAAATGCAAGTTGCATTGTAAATCTATAGACAGTGCATTCAGTACGACTTATGTTCCCAAATAATATGACATTGATCCTAGGATAGCTTTTAGTGACCTTCAGCCAGCATGGCAGAAACTTTAACATTGCATCATTTGATAGGTAAGATATATTAAAGCAAGAAATAGAAATGAAGATAAAATGCCCACTATTTCTGCACATCAACTTTTAGGGAACAGGCACATGAATATAATAAAATTGTCCTACCTGCAATTGCACATCAAAATGAAAACAAAGGGATGTTAACTTTACTATGTTGTATCACACATGCATTCATGAAACGTATCTTATAAAGACATTCTAATATTCTAATATTTCCCAGTGTACATTATGATGCTGTAGTGTCCTTGAGGACATTTGCTGTTCATCTTCATACACTGGACAGGCTAATAAAATTCATGGTAAAAATGTTGGTATATTTTGTTTTATTCTCTTATTTTTGTTTTCATGGGCAAGGATTAGAGCAAGTAGAGTCGTCTTTGCAACATGTTTTCATCTATTTCAGTGTAATATTTTTCATTTTTTTAAAGTGGCCACACTTCAAAGATAATGCAAAATTGGAACTATGAATATCCCTGCTTTGTAGTGTATTGCAAGCTTCTTAAATAATTAAATTATGTGAGTTCAGAAAATGGAGTGTAATTAGTCATTAAGGAGAAAATTCTATTGCTTAGTAGGGTTTATACACTCCATGCAGAATATCTTTGAGCTTTATAGTGTTTGGGGTAATTTCTAATGCTGATGTGGTACAATCAACCGTTATGTACCTTGTAGCATAAGCACCGACTTGCTAATAAGTTATCTAACGTCAAATATTTAATTTTATTGCAATAAATTAGATCAATTGTTGAATACTGTATTTGAGCTTCTGCTTCTGTTTATTTAGTCAAAAGTTAGATTTAAGGTTATGGATAACAAAACATTATTCAGATTAATATTAAGGTTGTGACACCTAACAAAAATCAAGACATTTAAAATTGATGGGACTGGTTGGCTCATATGACACGCAGTCCCTTTACTTGTAAGTCAGTGATTCAAATTTAAACCAAGTCATTATTGACTGAAAGTTGTCATCATCTAATGGCCATCTAGATATAGAAACAAATGAGCTGAACTCCATCCAATTCCTATTACTCTGATTACCCATCTCAACAGCCACTTTCCCTTTTAGAACAAACTAGCTCTTACCTGGTTAGATTTCGCAGCCCAGAGGCCAAGGACTGACTGGAGTTACGAAGGCTACATAGCCCTCTCATCCTTGTCACTAGAGATCAAGACAGAGGCACATGGATGGTGCACTGTGAAGAAACTTGCACTACTGCTCCTGGACCCTTTGTTTGAGCTTCTAGTGCTCTCAGTCCAGCCTTTCACCAGCACTAAATTAAGCAGAGTACATGACGACATAGTTAACTTAAAGCACTTGAGTAGTCCCTTTTAAATCTGTGAGGCTACTCACACACTTAACTTATGCATGTGCTTAAGTACCCTGCAGAATCAGGCCAGATAGTGAATAGCTTGGTTTTTTAAGTAATCTTCAATGGAAGCTTGTAAAACAGGTATTATTTATCTATAAGACTATTTCTTTAAGTAAACCTGTTTAAATCACTATTAAATACACAATATACAATTCAGGTTGGCTGAATAAATACAGAGCGCAATCAATTTAAATGTGTGGCTAACCTGAGTAAATTTTAGCAGTTTGCTCTTTGAGTTCTACAAATCACTTACCTGAACATCTGTACAGTTCTCCAAAATGTCTCCTAAAGCCTACATTAACTCCTAGGATCCCACAAACCACACTGCAGAGGTCAAGAACATTTTAGACTGTGTCCTATGTTTAGATGTTTTTTGTTTGGCTTTAGAGTTTCAACATTTGTCACTCTTTCACCTGACTCAGTAGTGAGCCACTGACCTGCACAGTGTTAGGGGGCATATGCTTTTGCAAGGGCTTTGGCATGAGATGTAAAACCAGTTATGGTCATTAACCATCTTGTTGCGCTTCAGCAAGATCCAGGATGAGAAGCCTGGACTTGTGGCCTATATCAAGATTGGGGTTATTACTTTTATCTACTTTATCTCCTCTTTAAGTCACTGGTGAGTGGGAAATTCTGATATAGATTAGAAACTGGACACTTCTGTGGGTGTCAGCAGGTGGGGGAGAGCAGGGAATGTGCTGGTCTTTGTATTAAAGCAATGACAGCTTGTATTTAACAGTTACATTATTCCCTTGTTCGAATATTACAGTAACCAGAGCCTGTGGAAATCTGTGGTTTGCTGTTCTGTCCCTCCTGCCCAGAAAGCCCTGCCTTCCAAGATGGAAGGTGACCTTTTGCCTCTACAGCCACATCCTACATCCTTACAGAATAGTAGCCTGTCCACATTGAGGATGAGGGAAGAAAAAAGGTGCCCAATTTTTTCTCTTAATAACCCTCTCCTAGTGAGAATGAATAGTTTAGCCTGGAACAAATCATAGTAAAAAGTGGTTGGGATTAATGTTGCTACTTTTAAAAGATGACTGGTATCCAAATTTCAAACAAAATGTTAGGCTGCATTCAGAAAGAGAGAGAAAATAATGCTGAAAATGTCCTAATTCCAATTCAGTCATCTATATTGGCACACACTTACCATGGATACTCTGATTAGCTTCATTACATAATCCCAAATAGGATACCGCAGAGAGAGAAAAGATCCAGAAAACGGTAATGAAATCAATGAGTGGGAAAACTTCCATACAAGGAGAGATTTAAAAAAAATGACAGCTGAGGCCAATAAGAGGTGACGAATATGGGTAGACACATAAAATAATTTATGGTCTGGAGAAGGTCAACAGAATACTCCTATTTACCTTTTCCCTTTGTACAGCAACCAGGAGACAATCAATGAAAAGGCAACAAATGTAAAACTGATCAAAGAAAATGTTGTTTTACACAATGCAAAATTAACTTGGGGTCTTGAAGGGAGGGATTACATTGCTTGCATTGCTTAATAGAGTCCATCATTATTTTATTTTTGTTGTGACATCAAAAAAAATTTTTTTTTAATCGTGTAAGTAACATGTGCTGTGTGTCAGAGCGAGTGCTGCATAGTGATCAAAACAGTCTTGAGTAAGCAGTTCGAAGTTCTATTGGTAGAGTTCTCTTTGGTGAGTCACATAATTTCCCCCCGAGTTCAGTTTCCTCCTCTGTAAAATGAGGTACTTCCCCACCCACAAGGCTGTTACATGGTTTAATTAATGCTGCAAGGCCTATCTTTCTGCTCTGCCAGCTAAAGAAGTTGGGATCTGATGTGGATTTATCGGGGGTGGAGGTTTGCTGGGGTAAGTGCCACCTGTCAGACTCTGTTTGGGGTTGCAGTTTTTGCTGCAGGTTTTGTTTTGTTATATTGTTACTTTAAATAATGTCAAAAGTGCCCAGAGTAGCAGATGAGCTTCTTTTAATGTGTTGTTAAAAATAACTGTAATGAATTAATTAATGCTTGTAACTTTCCTAGATCCTGCAAAAGAAGGCACTGTAAAAGTGCATAGCAATATACGTATTTATTAATGATTACATATAAAATGAAAAATCTTTAAACACTTCAAAACAGAGAAATTAAGTTTATTTTTTCTTAGTGTTTGCAAAAACACACACATTGTAAAATGACTTGGTTTTTTAAAAATGTATGTTAAACTGGTAGCAAAAACACATATAGTTACTTTCACTGCTCAAGATATGCTCTGTTGATCATCCTTTAGTGCATTTTGAATGATAGTTGGTCTATAGGGACCAGTGAAGACCTCCAATTAATTATTACTGGAGAACATGAAATCATAAACAAAATTCCTTGTAATAAATTTTTAAAATGAGATTGCATGTTTTATTTACAGTACTGGTCCATTTTGGGCTTTAAATCTATGAACGAAAACAAACATGCTTTTTATCAAACTGAAATAAAAATATCAATAGTATTTCTTTCTTATCAAAGTAGGACATACAATATATGAAGTGGACTTCTAAAACTCTGTGGGGAGAAAAGCCGGGATCACTGAACTGGAAGAAGAGATTTACTTTTTCCTGTTTGTGGTAAGTGAACGATCAGAATATATAAACAATAGGGAAAACACCACATGCTTCAGAGCAATGAGATTACTTTGTAGCTCTTAAAGGTAACTAATACTGTGTGACTGTGTTTTAGAGGAAGTTTATTTTTAAAAAAAGCTATTCTAAAAAAAAAAATTACCAAATTCTTTAGTAGCAGAAATAGATTTCTCTTTTGGTACAATAGCAATAATGCATAAGACATCCTTCCTAGTGATGATTACTATTATTACAGTAATGATTACTACTATTACAGTAGTGTTCAGAGGCCACAACTGAGATCAGGGCCCCGTTGTGCTAGGTGCTGTCACATACATAGTAAGAGGCTATCCTTGCCCCAAAGAGTTTACAATCTAAATAGACAACAGAGACAAAGAATGGGAGAAAGGAAGTATTATTTTCACCATTTTACAGATGGGGAATCGGGGCACAGAAAGATTAAGTGATTTTCCCAAGGGAATCTGTGGCAGAGCCTGTAATTGAAGCCAGTTCTCCAAAGTTGCAGTCCAGTGCATTAACCGTAAGACCATCTTCCTTGAGTTGGTCTACAAAGCCATTAGCGTCTCCTTATTTAAACACTTCCTGAAGTTCTTCCATGACACCAACAGAATGCTAACTGACTAAATCCTCCACCTATTTGTTTTGTTTATCTAAATGAACATGTCAAAGTGGGGTGAAGAGCATTGAACATTAAGGTAGAGGAGCATATGGATGCTAGTACTGAATCTTGAAATTGGTGTGGGGTTAGGAAAAGGGGTTGAAGTGGGGAATTAGGAAGGGATAGATAATGTGTTTATCTTATTTTTTTTAAGGAACTAATAAAACAGGTGGCCATCCTCACCAGATCACTTTACTTGGGTCATATATCTCACCCTCCATCTATCTTTAGTGTGTGTCTTGATGTCAGTCAGAAGAGTGATTGCAGCTGGGATATGCCTACCCATGCCACCATTCATCTAGCTGACTTGGCTAAAAATCGCAGTGAAGATGCAACAGCATGGACTTCAGTGGGGGCTGGCAATATGAACAGGCACCCAGCATTCCGGCCAGCCTTGTACAGCCCATGCCACTGTGTCATCATTGCTATTTTTAGCTGTTCTAGCTAGATTAAAGCTAGCATGATATTGTCTACCTGAGCTGACACTGAATCACACCTCTGAGTAAAGTGTAGACTTACCTTTTGTCTTCTTGAATTGTAAACTCTTTGGGGCAGGGATTGTGACACCCTTTGTGTTTGGAACGTGACTAGCATATTACGGGGTCTACCTCAATTTATGGAACAAATAATAACAAATGGCATTACAGGGCTTCTTTCAACTAAATCTACAGAAATTCCCACAATTCCCCTCCCCTCACCGCATTACATCAATTCCTCCCCTCCTAAATCAATTCACCTACTTTCCCCTGCTTCACCAAACCTAATTATCCTCTTTTATCTCATCAGATCAATTCGCCTCTTTTCTTCCACTTCATTTAGTAACTTTATCCAGAGCCATCGTAAGTATTAGGCACTATAGACCTATCTAGGGCCTCTGCTGCTGGATCACATGATGACACCAGAATCTCAACTTTCATTAAAAAGAAAATATATTAGCCCTCCTGGTTGCAAAGGAGTGTTTGTAACAGGGTGTAACTAATATCTTCCTGAGTCTGCAGACAGCCTAAAACAGCCAGAAACATGAACAGCCCTCCTCATCTTTATTCAGAAACCTGCTGCTTGTGAAGAGTCTCATTGACACCACTTCAACAGAAAGCTTTAAGGGAGGTGGCCCTCCCTACCACCAGCTCGTCATGACTGTGCTGAGATGTTGTTAGTAAGGATTCACACACAAAGGATATGCCTGCACTGCCAAAAAAAGGCTGTGACAGTGAGTCTTAGAGCCTGGGGCTCACAAGGCTCCTGCAACACAGCTAAAAGAAACAGTGTAGCTTAAAGCTTAATCCTGCTCAGGCTATGAGACCCAGCCCCCTCTCTGGGTTTCAGAATCCGAGCTCCAGTCCTAGTGGGAATGTCTGCTCTGCTATTTTTAGCACCATAGCCGAAGCCACACAAACTCAAGTCTGTAGACCCAGACTCTGAGACACTGCCATTTAATTTTTTCTTTAGCAGACTAGATGTACCCACAGAGTCCTCTGCTAGAGTGAGCGGGGGTCTGAGTCATCTCTCCTCTGGGACGAGACCTCTGCCCACCGAAGGACAGAAAGCAGTGAGCCAAGGACACTGGTGGCCAGGCCTGCTCAAAGAGGAGCATTGGCAGGTCTCCCACAAGCCAAGCAGACAAAATTGTGTCCACTGCCTGTACCAATGCGATCCCCAAGGAGAGGTGGGGGCACAGCATGGAGGTGGGGCAAAGGGGGGCCCCTATGTGGGTTGTATCTAGGATCCCAGACTGCTTTAATCCAGCAGAGTTCAACCACCCCGTCCCATCAAATATATTTAACCTCTTTCGGCCCACTCCATCCAATCAATTCATCCCCTTCCCCTTCATTTCCTCTTTGCAGGCTTCTCAGTGTTGCTATGTAACAGTGGTGCCTGCTGCAATGGCTGCCTGCTGCCATGACTGCCTTCTCTTCATCACTAGCCCTCAGGCTTGGGGAAGAGTCACCATGTAGATATTCAGTCTTCCTCTCTGTCCCCCAGCCATGGGAGCAGCATTGCTGAGATCTTTACTGTCCTTAGCCCTGAGGGCCAGGGCTGCCAGGACATTCACCTTTCCCCAAACCCTGGCCTGGAAGAGCGGCATGTGGATCCTTGCCCACTCTCCAGGCCAGTAGGGCTCTTCCTCTTTGCTCCCAAAAGGGGGAGGAGTGGCAGCTGTAATGTGGGCTCCCCTCACTCTTCCTGCTATGGGACTGGCGTGGGGGAAAAGATTATTCCTACTCACAGTTCCTGCTGTGAAGCTGCACCAGCTTGGCTTTCTCTTCACACCCCCATAATTAATTAAATGGCTTGCAGAAGAAGTGGTGGCTGATTCTGGCTGCAGGCAGGGTAACTTTGGGTTCCGTGTGGTGGTTTGGGCCTGTGTTATGCAGGAGATCAGACTAAACGATCTAATGATCCCTTCTGGCCTTACAGTCTGTGTGGTTGTTGTCCTCTCTCACAATAATCATATCAGGCCATGAAGTTCAAGAACAAATTCAGCAACTCATACAGTGTCCAATCTAAAAATCTTCCAATTTCCTTACAATATTACATTCAAAAGTTTGGATAGGCTAAATATTACACCAAGATTATCAGGCTCACATATAACGATGAGGATACAGCTGTTGCAAAACGCACAAGATGGAACATTCACCAGGAAAGACACAGATAATTTGAAAATAATCTAACTGAATACCTTGGCTTCGGAAAGATCTTTCTCATACAGGATCTGAAAGATGCAACAGAGAAGTTTGAATCAAAAAAATCTCCTGGGTAGTACCTCATCAATAACAATATGATAAAGCACTTTTTCTCTATGAGGACTGAGCCTTTCACAGCTACTTTCACAGTGAACTTTTCTGAGATTTTGTTCAAGTTTAGTCAGGCCTCTTCATCTCCAGGGTTCTGTTCAAATTCAAATCAAACTTGATTCCTTTCCTTCATATGATTTTTATGCCAGCATCATTCCAATATGAAATCCATTTCTTCCTCTTGCCTCTTGGGATGCTCTTCTTTGCTGATTTCAGCACTACAGATTCAAAAATCTTCAGATCTTTCTCAAGGTTGGTTCATAGGTGTTTGAGAAATACTATGTCTGTGAAATAGGACCAGTCAACCTAGTAAAAGTTTCACTTCCTATTTATCTCACTATCTTCCTATTCCAACAAGTGAGTACAGGTTGAGGACTACTTCCAACATCCTCCAAAACATTCCATGTGCAGTTTATGGACATGCTGCTACTCACCAGAGTTACATTTAATGCTGACTATGTTCCATATGATCTTGGCATATACAAACCTATGAATGACTGGACCAGTTTGTTCCTTCTTCTGGAGTTCCTGCTCTGCTCCTTTCCACAATGTATAGCCCAAAGATGGTGGAGGTGACTAACTCCTGAATAATTGGATATCTATTATTCTTCCAAAAACTCTGGGTGCTGTTGGAGACAGTGTGGAGCTGCACCACCCCAGAGGAAGCACTGGGAAACCAATTGCCTCTGGGCACACAAAGGTAGTGATCTCACGACTGCACCTCTTTATGGGGTGCCACTTACTACTCCCTGAGCAGCTGAACAGCTCTCTGCCTCTTCCCATGCCTCCTATTGCACACCCAAACAAACATCAGGTAAAATCTGGCACTAAAATGGTCAAACTCTTCATGTGCATCCATCCATTGATAGTTTGTTCTGATGTGTCCTCTTGACATTAGTCTCAGTTACTACACCAATTTTGCCATTCTTAGATTATTATGCATCTCCTGTCTTCCTTGATCTGATACAAGAGAATAACAAAAACATTGAGAGAACTGAGTGGCTCTGAGAATTTCAGGGTAATGGCTAAGTAGACCACCAGTAAGGACTTTAATTTTGTGTTTATATCTTAGTTATCAGAGGGTGAGAAGGAGGCAGACTTTGAATCGGTTAGGCTACTGCACAGCTAATGTTCACACTTGATCTCGTCACCATTTCCCTCCTCTCCAACTCTTTTACTATTTCCTACTATTTGCTATACCAACTGTTGTGTCATGTCTTAACTCAAATTGTAAGCTCTTTGGGGCAAGGTCTGTGTACTTACCTAGTGCAATAGGGCCCAGATCCTGCCAGGGTCTCAAGGTCGCTAGTATAATACATATCATTAATAATAACTGCATACTATGCAATATTACTGTACCTTATGGAGCTCTGCAAGAGAATTTGATGGGCATTTCTTGATCCACTGGGATAATCTTAATTTATCCATGGTTTTATGTGGTTCCTGAATGCTTTAAGAAGTAATGGATTGCTCTGGTCATTTTCTTTCCTTCTATATTAAGTGGATCTTTTCTTCATCTGTTTCCGTAACTCTCCAATCCTTACAGTGAAAATGCTAAAAAAATCCTTTGTTTACAAAAATGCATGGCAGAATGACAGGCTGCATCAAAGGTACTGCTGTATAGGTCCAACCAGAGATAGGAACACTATGATTGGTTCATCCTTCTATCAAAGGTGATACCCATGGGCATTTCTGCAGATCAAAGGGCCTTGTGTTCATAAATTTGGTTTACTGGCAGTCCCTGTTCAGATTATGAATTGTCACTTTTGTTGCTACTGCTGCAGGTCAAAAATGAGAGAAAGCCATGAGAATGGGGAGTTCTTATGGTGCTAACATCAGAGCAATATCCCCAAAAACCAGAAAAATGCCCCAAAGACCTCCAGAGTGAAAAAGCATATTGTCTTTAAAAAACATGCCCAGCACTAAGAATAGTATCGGAAAGGAAAACTGAATGGGCCCACATAGTAAAAGGTTGAGTACAGGAGCAGCTGAGGCCAACACATATTTCAGTATTTCTTTTAGACAACTAACAATATTCTTGTGTAAAGTTATTGTGCTTTTGACAGAATTATTCAGTCACTGCCGGTTTTTATTCTTTTAGCCATGCGTACTGTCATAAACAGATAGCTAAGGGTTAATGTCTCTTTCACCTGGAAAGGAGTAACCTGAAACACCTGACCAGAGGACCAATCAGGAAACAAGACTTTTTCAAATCTGGGTGGAGGGAAGTTTGTGTGTGAGTTCTTTGTTCTGGTCTTCTGCCTGTCTCTCTCTCAGCTATGAGAGGATTTCTGTTTCCTGCTTTCTAATCTTCTGTTTCCAAGTTGTGAATACAGAGATCATAAAACAATAGGGGTTATTGTTTTTTTCTTTTGTATTTACATGGTATAGTTGCTGGAATGTTTTGAATTGTATTCTTTTTGAATAAGGCTGTTTATTCATATTTCTTTTAAGCAATTGACCCTGTATTTGTCACCTTAATACAGAGAGACCATTTTTATGTATTTTTCTTTCTTTTACATAAAGCTTTCTTTTAAGACCTGTTGGAGTTTTTCTTTGGGGGGGGGGAACTCCAGGGAATTGAGTCTGTACTCACCAGGGAATTGGTGGGAGGAAGGAGTCAGGGGGAAAAATCTGTGTGTGTTAGATTTACTAGCCTGACTTTGCATACCCTCTGGGTGAAGAGGGAAGTACTTCTGTTTCCAGGACTGGAAATAGAGAGGATGGAATCCCTCTGTTTAGATTCACGGAGCTTGCTTCTGTGTATCTCTCCAGGAACACCTGGAGGGGGGAAGGGAAAAGGTTTATTTCCCTTTGTTGTGAGACTCAAGGGATTTGGGTCTTGGGGTCCCCAGGGAAGATTTGGGGGGGGGACCAGAGTGCCCCAAAACACTCTAATTTTTTGGGTGGTGGCAGCTTTACCAGGTCCAAGCTGGTAACTAAACTTGGAGGTTTTCATGCTAACCCCCATATTTTGGACGCTAAGGTCCAAATCTGGGAATAGTTTATGACACGTACTGATTACTCCACTCCTGCCTACCTTAGGGTTTTTATACATTTCCCTATGGTATTTGGTACTGGCCATTGTTAGAAATAAGATACTGGACTGATGGACTTTTGGTATAATCCAGTATGGCAAATCCTATTATCTGTGTTCAGATTATTTTTAGTCCCTGGCACATACAGAGGCTATGTGGGACCACACACCCTGGCACCCTCTCAGGAGCTGACCAGCTCTGCAGACAGGTGAGGAGGGAAAGGGTGAGGTCATGGCCTGATCCTTCCTTTTGGGGATGATTTGTGATGGGTGAAACAGTCATTGGGCTTGCTCAGTCCTTGCATGAAAAAAGGATTGGCCCCTGGCATGGTCTTCCCTCTCCCTAAAGTTGCACCTGGGCAAACAACCAAGGACAATTTAACCCAGTTTGAAAACTGACCAGAAAAGTTGACAACATTCCCAGTTGAATCCATAATTTGAAACAAGCAAGTTTGTCAGTGCTCTTTTCCACATTCTGGAACAGACAGAGTCTCATCCTTGTGTCTCTGGTGCCTTTGAAACCATCCACCACCAGTTTTCTTGAGATCCTTCCTTCTTTGGCTCCCAAGACACTCTCCTTTCTTGGTTCTCTTCCTGTTTTGCTGATGGCTTATGCAGAGTTATAATATAAGAGCTGGAAGGGACCCTGAAAGGTCATTAAGTCCAGCCCCCTGCCTTCACTAGCAGGACCAAGTACTGATTTTGCCCCAGACTCCTAAGTTGCCCCCCTTGAGGATTGAACTTACAATGCTGGGCTTAGCAGGCCAATGCTCAAACCACGGAGCTAGCCCTCCCCCTCTTCAGTTACCTTCAATGGTGGTGGTGGTTCTTCCTCCTGCCTCCCCCTCTCTCTAGGTCTTCCCTAGAAATATGTCCATGATCTCTTCTATTTTTGCTTCTATACTTACCTCATAAAATGATAAGACCTGCCATACTGTATCAGACTATGTCCATCTTGCCTTCCTATCCTGTCCCTGATAGGAGCCCATATCATAGCTTATGGAGGAGTCTACAGATCAGGGCAATTATGGAGTGATCCACCCCATCTTCCACTCTAGGCTTGAGGTTGAGAGTCACCCTGAGCGTATAGTTGCAGCCCTGACCGTCTTGGCTAATAGCAATTGAAGGATTATCCTCCTTGAACTTAGTCTTTTTTTTAAAAACCCATTATACTTTTGGCCATCACAACATCCCCTGACAATGAGTTCCATAGGTTAGTTATGTGTTGACTATGGGTGATCTCAGCTGTTCCCAGATTCTCTGTTTATCTCCTGTCTGATGTCCACTGCCAAATCCACCTCTCCACCATGACCTGTCCCCTTTTGCACAGACTCTCATCTCTTCCTGTCTGTCTGATATTTCTTTGTGGATATCCCGTCCCTTCATTAAAACAAAATTGGCCAAAAACAAACTTAGTATTCATCTTTCTAAGCCTTCTCCTCTCCTTACATTCTCTGTCACAGAGGATAGTTTCACTATCTTCCCAGACACTCAAGCCCCAAAGGAATTATCTCTCTGTTCTTTCCCAAGAATCCCCCTGGAAAACCAAGATGCATCCTCATACTCAGAGCTGAGCCTAAAGACAGAGTCTAGTTTTAAGTCTTTATTGGTAATAATTACAAAATAGTTAATACCTGCAAGCACACTAGTTACTGAATAGCTGCACAAAGGTCAATAGGAGAAAGGTCAGAAGTGAGCCTTTCAGATCCTATCTCTGTGGCTCATGAACTTCGGGACAAACTTACAAAAGCAGGATGTAGTGACAGTGTCCTAAAAACCCATATTTGCAAGCCAGTAAACACAAGTGGCAATTTGCATGCATGCCTCTGAGTCTTCCTGGAGTGACTCAGACCAGGCTGAAGCTTACACATTGCCTGGCACGCTCTACTGGTCATTTGAAAAGTTGACACATAAAAGAGACCATGCCATATGTGCTAGCCACCTGAGGGGCTGGCCACACCTCTAGCTAGCACCAAAGACCCCCTTGATGTCATAGCGTTCTTGCCAGCTGGGATCTCTTCACTCTCCTGATTGCTAGGTACAGAGCTTGATCTGATGCATGTTTGGAAGGAAAGGGCTCCCTCCACTACCATCTCCAGCATACCTGCACAGGAGTGGTTTTGTCCCTTAAGTATCATAGGTGGGATTTTGAAAAGCACTTGGCCTACCTCTTGGACATTTTACAAGTGAGTGCAGTGGGAGCAGAGTTAGGCCAAGGCTAAGTGATTTTGAAAATCTCACACTAAGGAATCATGCACCCCTTTATCATTCAATTTGAAATTATTACTGAAATTTCTTTTCAAAATTTTTGCTGGGGAAAAAATGTTAACTATCAGATTATGACTTTCAAAAATACATTTTAAAAAGTCATGCTTCTTGGGGGAAGGGAGAAATAAAATGAAAGAAGAAAATCCTTTATTATAAACAGTTGTTTTATAAAAGTAAACAAATAAAGAATTCTTGAAGTGCTCAGCCATCACCGTTTGAAGGTCTGTGGCAACATCTGAAAGACAAAAAGGGAAATAATTGATTAGTGGATTTTGTTTGATCTGTTCAGGGATCAAAGGGACAAAAACTGTCTGCAGGGATGAAAGGGGGGAGAAATGCTTTCTGTACTGAGTTAGTTATCTAGTTATTCATATGCTCTTATTGTGTGTTAAAGTTGCATGTGCCTGACCCTCTGTCAGCCTGAGGGAAAAAAACAGAAGTTGTAAATACAGTGTACAGTCATTTTGAAAGGTCCTTATTAATCAGAGCTGAAGAATTTCATTTTAAAGTGTGTGGATAAGAGTATCCTGGGACTATTTTTCTGCCTGTCCTCAACAGAGCTGACACACAGTTGCCTGTATTCATAATTGTGGGCTCAGCTCAGGCCATATAGGCCCCAATCCTACAAAAACATGCACATGCTTGACTTTCAGCATGTGAGTAGACTCTAGGTCTTAGCCATCATACCCTGCTGAAATGATCAGACATCTTACAGTGTCCACTAAATACTGTGGGTGTAAAACTGTATCTTCATTTACTTATACATTATAAGCACTTAACAAAAAAACAAAAAAGGTTTTGAAAATCTGGCCCATTGTGTGAATATTTTAGTATGATATATTTATAAAATAATTAAACTGCAAACACTCATAACTATATCATGCCATTTCCATGTATGATATTTTGGCTGTTGATTGCTTTTTGGTCATGTTACAGTATTATGTGTACACTGTAGTAAGTTATATATTATATCTCTGCTGTAATGTAGATATCATGGTACACTAGACTGTACATTATATGATTAAGCACATTACACTGACTACACAGGAAAACAGACATAAATCATATCATTTTTCAGCCTTTAACATGTCTTTTCCTTCCACTTGCCATAATCGAATTGGTACCAGGTATGTGGGGTTATCCTTAGAGCAGAAGGGGTATTATCTGTCTCCTATTGCTACTTTTAAAATGCCGTCTTCCAAGTCCACTTTGTCCTTAGCAGTAACAGCTCCTTTATCTCTCCCCTTCAAGTCCAGGTCCCTGAATACTAATCCAGCTAATTGATATAAATCCACATATAGGACATTAGTATTATTGTAGGTAGCAAAATTATGGTATATCTTATATTTTATATTAGGGCTATCCACAGAGGCTAATATCTTGGTTTGTTTTGTGGAGGTTGGGAATTCAGCTACTTGAGAGGCTTCATTCTGGGGGGAAAAACTATATAAGGCCTGAGGTCGGTAGGCCTTTCAGTCAGTTATCCAGAAGATAAAAATGTGGGGGACTTATTTGGTTATTTAAGCAAAACAAGCTTCTAATGTTGTCTTGTTGCCTAGTAGCTCAGCCAAGCTAAGCCATGGATGAAAAAAATGTAAATTCTGGGTGGAGACCCATGGCTTCATCCTCTGTTCCCTCCTCATGTCTTTCCAAACCTGCAAGATCTAGGATCTAACCAAGACCAGCATGTGTCCCTGGTCACTGTCAAGGAGGAAGTTCGTTATAAATCCCTACAGATACTGGGAGAGACTTCAAGAGAAACAACTTTATTTAAACAAGTGTTTGAGGAGATTAAGAGCACTTCCTGAAAGAGTTTGGGCAGGCAAAGGGTGGAAGACCCATAATGAAAGGGTTGTTTCCCCCTCATTCATTCGGTGTGAAGGGACTTCATGCTCTCCTAGGCAGGCTGGAGCACTGCACTGTTTGTGTGAGTGGGGTGGGAGGCTGAAGGTAGGGAATCAAAATGTATGTTGAATAAAAATCAGGTACAATATTTGCCTTCTGAAAATGTAGCAGGAATTGTTTTGTTTTGTTTTTTCTTATGAAGGAGGAGTTGCATTGGAATTCCAGCTCAGAGAACTGTCCTCCTCTACATACTGCATTATAAGCAGTACTATTAATTACCTAATAGTAATATTTTTAGCATTAGAGATGTATAGTAGTTAATAACGTTAACTGAGGGCCTGCACCTACTCCCATTAAAGTTAGTTGCAAAATTCCAATTGACTTAAATGAGAGCAGGCTCAGGCCCTGAACTAGAAGATTTAAGTGCAGTACTTATAGACATTATGAAAACTCCTCTTTATGCTCACCATGTCAACTCATAGCCATTTTCATGATTTTGTCACATGTCCATTTACTTACTAAACTAAACTAAACTGAGACCAAATGGATAGTTCACCTCTTAAGTAGCCGTGAGAGCTGGTAAAAAATATATATTTCAAAATATTTCTCTTTATCCTTTCCCGTTTTTTTAAAATCTGTCTTTTTTTGCAGTGTATTTCTCTAACCCAAGAGAAAACATTTACTGGCCAGAATATTTCCTGGTACCAACAGCCTGTTCCCATGGAAGTCAAAAGAAGTTTTACCGGATTGGGCCAATATGTATATAAGAAAGCTTTTAGATGTACACATATCTCCAGTGTTTTGTTTGAGCTACTCAAGTAGCTAGTATATAAATCAAATAGCTTAGTTTTCTGCATCACTTTTTGATTTCCAGAAAATCATTCTAGTCCTTCAGTTTAGTGAATTAATTTTCAAATAACAGCTTTGTACTATAACTACTGAACCCAACTCTACACTGAATTCTTTAAGGATTCATTCAAGTACTCAGCAGTCTTAGGGATGCATTCCCTTCATCTCACATTGCCAGTATCACTTTATTCCTAGAATAATTTAGACACCATTTGTATTACATGATTTCCATACATAACATACACAAATGGCATGCTCTGCTTTCTCCCCTTTCCCATTTCTCAGTTGTTGTTTCCTTATTTCACCTTTCCTATAGAAAACTCCTTCTGACAGGCCTTCAATGCACCTCTCAAGACTGGGATGCTATCTCTCTATTGACTTTCAAATCTGGGCCATTTTTTCCCTGTAATAGTCTTTGTAGTTCCAAATTCACCAATTTCCCTTTCAGTTCTGATACAGATACTCATTCCAACATAGTTGACTTCACTGTCCCCAGCAAAGTTGTGCAACATATTTAACAAACATGACACACACAATAATTGTTCTTTTAAAAACTTAACTTATTTTAAAGATATTACTTTCTTTCTACAAGGAGTGATTACTCTGTAACATCCTGCATGACTGTACCATTCTCAGCAATATCACTGTTTATCCAGAACTGTTCATATATTTAGTCATATGATGAAATAAAATTGGCCAGAAACAGATCCCAGAGGGAAGTTAGGCAGAGGCCAGCATCGCTGAGTTTCTTGTAAAGTGTAAGGCCAAGAATGAAACTTTAAAGAACACTTAGTTTTACATTAACAACCTTTCAACTCCACCACCACTTTTTTTTATATAGCCTGGCTTCAGTCCTATCACAAAGGCTATTTACCGTTGTTGTTACTAGTGGCCTTGACTTGACGCTTTAATTAGGTAAATACAGGGTTGAACTTTCATAATCATCATTATGACAAATGCAAAGTGCTCCACTTAGGAAGGAACAATCAGTTTCACACATACAGAATGGGAAGAGACTGTCTAGGAAGGAGTATGGCAGAAAGAGATCTAGGGGTCATAGTGGACCACAAGCTAAATATGAGTCAACAGTGTGATATTATTGCAAAAAAAACAAACGTGATTCTGGGATGCATTAACAGGTGTGTCCTAAACAAGACACGAGAAGTTATTCTTCTGCTCTACTCTGCTCTGGTTAGGCCTCAGCTGGAGTATTGTGTCCAGTTCTGGGCACCGCATTTCAAGAAAGATGTGGAGAAATTGGAGAGGGTCCAGAGAAGAGCAACAAGAATGATTAAAGGTCTTGAGAGCATGACCTATGAAGGATGGCTGAAAGAATTGGGTTTATTTAGTTTGAAAAAGAGAAGACTGAGAGGGGACATGATAGCAGTTTTCAGGCATCTAAAAGGGTGTCATCAGGAGGAGGGAGAAAACTTGTTCACCTTAGCCTCTAAGGATAGAACAAAAAGCAATGGGCTTAAACTGCAGCAAGGGAGATTTAGGTTGGACATTAGGAAAAAGTTCCTAACTGTCAGGGTAGTTAAACACTGGAATAAATTGCCTAGGGAGGTTGTGGAATCTCCATCTCTGGAGATATTTAAGAGTAGGTTAGATAAATGTCTATCAGGGATGGTCTAGACAGTTTTTGGTCCTGCCATGAGGGCAGGGGACTGGACTCGATGACCTCTCGAGGTCCCTTCCAGTCCTAGAGTCTATGAATCTATGAATCATGACTAATGTTTTACAGTTGCCTTTCTCAGTATATTTCAATAAAACCAATTCACCAATCACAATTTGGTACCCTTGTCGGCAGTTAAAGCAGAGACCAAAGACTGAAAGGGCAAAGAAAGAGCTACCTTCTCATTCCCAAAGGTAGTTCCTGGCAGCATGTTGGCTTGGTGATTTGGAGAATTTGTGCTACACCCACCTATACCTTATTGCCTATCCTGTGGATATTTAAAGAGCATCAGCGTACAGGTCAGTCAACTGGGCACTAGTCACAGACAGTGGTACATTTTAAATAGTTAGAGTATCCATATTGATAAGATAAAGCATGAGAAAACAAATGCATATAAAGCCTCCAGGTTTATTTTGCTCCCAAAAAAATTATAAAACATTTACAAACACCAGCCCGCTCATACTTCTACTGTAGGTCAGAGGAGATGCTACCTATACCACGTTGCCAGTCCTTTTCCACTAAATATACAAGTCACTGGGAACACACTGTTTGTACAGCTTTAGTTTACAGTTTCTCAAAATGGATTGAGCTCATAAAGAAGACCAAAAAAATGCTCTAATTTAGTCTCAATTTATAACAATGCCAAGTGGAGTCCTCTCCTTTAGACCTTCATTCTTGTTTATCTCTAGTTCCTGAACCAGAGGAATCATTCTTCCCCTGTGATCAAAGTTTTGGGGCTTTGTGGAAATGTTTGTTTATTCCTTCTGAGACAAATCCTCACTCATTCGGTTGTCAGCCAAAAAACTACTCTTGACGCTTATTCTGCATAGGAACTGCCTGAACAGCTGTTTGATGCAGACTGCCAGATCTCCTCATAAAACTCACTGGTTGATGGAAGTCAGAGGAACTTCTAAGCTCTCTTGTGCCAGAACACACTCAACATATCTCAAGAGATCTTTCCCTATTTTCCTTTCTCAAAAGGCTTCATACAGATAAGTAGATGAAATTCAGGGTTTTTGCCTGTGTGGTCAAAAGGTCAGGTTAATCCCCCTCTCAGTGTAAGCAGGCTTTGCCAAATTTTCTCTGTTTAGTGAATCTCATAACAGTTAAAGCTTCTTGTGCAGTGCTGGCAGCTTGTGAGCAAGATTCTCAGATGGCTTAGCTCTGAGGCTTCTCTGGCACTATGCTGATTTACACTGCAAATCTCATTTCTCACCTGAAATTTTGGAGGAAGGACAAGCATGACTCAGGTTCTGATGCAGGGTGAAGGAAGATTCTCTTATTCTATCCCTGAATTATTCTTAATCTTAAGGGAAAACATTTTACAACACTCATCACTCTTCCCTTCCTTATTTTTTTCCATCAGAATTCTATTTTAGTGAGAAATATCCAGTCACTTCTACGCTGTAGCAACATCATCGGAAGCAAGAGTTCAGACAGAACTGAGTGGGAAGGGGTGAGTTCTGTATGTATCTATCTAATCATACACCTAAGCATTGAATCTATCTTACATCTTACCCTTTAATCTTTATACTCTAACTAAAGAACAATAGATAATACTTTAATATCTAACCCTTCTCGTGAGGTGGTCTCATGGCTAGAGCATAGGACTGAGAATCAAGGCACCTAGGCTCTAGTCCTAGCTTTGCTACTGACTTCTTGTGTAATGTTGCACAAATCATTTAATTTCTCCACAATTCAGGTTCTCTGACTGTGAAATAAGGGTAACGTTACAACCCACTCCTTCCCCACACTTGCCTTTGTACAGCATTTTTGAGATCTGTGGATGCAAAGTGCTACATAAGTATTATTAAATATTAATGTCAAAGCACATCACAAATATTAAATAATTCTCATATCATCCCTATGGAGTAGGTAAACATTTTGAGCTCAATTTCACAAACAATAATAAAACATAGCTCGTATATAGCATTTTTCATCAGTAAATCTCAAAGCACTTTGAACAGAAGGTCAGTATCATTATCCCCATTTTACAGGTGGGAAAATTGAGATACAGAGAAGGTAATCAACTTGTCAAGGTCACACTTCAAGTCTTTGATAGTTCCATGTCTAGGACATAGGATTCCCAGTTTGCCCCTGTAACCTACAGATCTTGCTTCCTCCCTAGGGTTGGGAACTTCTTCCCAGAGTAGTAAGGTTCTCTCTTGCTTTCTCCCCATCCCCAGTCTTTCCTGGCTCCTCATATTTATTTCTATGGGAATTTTGTGATTTGTAACTGTAACGTAGCCAAGAGTTTTTGAGCCTTCCATCCACAGGGTCAGAGGCTCCCTATCAGAGTAATGTAACCTTCTGGAACCACAAGTGATTTATGTTTATATTTCTTGTTAGTTCCAGGATTATATTAAGTCCATGGTGAATACAAAAAGAAAAGGAGTCATAGGTAAAAGTGTTCTTTTGGAATTTAATATTGCCACATGACACAGGAAAAACAACTGGCCCCTACTTAAAGTTGTGAGTAAAACCTCCTTGCCAATTGTCCATGGATATTAGCCTAATCCCAGATATTCAAAGAGGTGTTAGCATGTACCCTGGGGATTTGATGAAAACAGGACTATATTGTCCCCCCATCCCTCCTCAGCCAAAAAAAATGCCGTTACCTATGCTATGGTATGTACATCCAGGAACCACTGAATTAAGTGTGAGTTGACTGAAAAGTGGGTTCCGGTAGTTTTGTTCTCCAGGCCACTGCAGTGTAATTAGATTTTTCTCTCTGGCAGAGAGAAAGATATGACCCAGATCCAGCCCTGAATCCTCTCATTGTACAGAGTACCAATAGGGATAGACTGCCTCTTTCTAGATAAATAATTGTTTTCTGTAAGGGAAAGAGGGTTTGGAACCATTTTATGGAGAAAAAGTCAGCTCTTCATAGTTCAGGTTAAAGCTCAGTTTCCGTTACAAGCCTGGCTTTGTCTCCCTTCCCTCTTAAAATGCTGAATAATAGATGCAAAATTGGTATGTGAGGGCTGGGGGCTGAGGTAGACATTTTCTGTAAGATGTTAAGTAAATCAGATAAGGGGTTAATCAGTTATGAGATGTTAAAAAGATAGATTTTCAGGGTCCAAAATGTCTTTTAATACAATGTAGCATGAAAATGAAATGTAGGAAGAAAATAAAACATAGTTTACTGGAATCATCTAGCTGATATCTAGTCCACAGGACAAAATTTGAGTTGATTAAACTCTGCTATAAAATTGTTAGTAACATAAACAAGTACTTTATTGACTTTATACTCTGTGAAGGGCTAATATATTCTATTTGGATAATAGCATATTGTATTGATTATACAGATCTGTGGACTATGCAGAGGAATAAGACACAAACTCCTCTGTACTCTACTTAAGGCCAGATATGGAATACCCTATGTGAAGCAGAAGTTCATTATTCAAATCTGAACTGAAGTTATTTGTCACTGGATCAAAAATAAAAGTAGCTACTTTGCACTCTTGACCCAACAGCAGTAGCTTACTGGATAAATTGTTTATTCACTGAAAATATTTATACAAGGGTGGGTGTATGGTAGGGGAGAACTGAAACCTTGTGATAGAATAAGGGTAACGCACATTCTTTATCTGAAATATTTGCCAAGCAAGAAAGAGTCAGATTTACTTCATCCTCTCAAGTGGTCTACAGTTCTCCTTCTCTACCTTCTCCTTCATTCTTCCTTTTTCCTCTAATAAGAAGGTAAAATTCATACACCATGTTGGGATACTTTTACAAGGGGGAGGGGATTATCCCTCTTTAGCCATCTGAGACTAGTATTAATGCCATCAGCATACTCCAATCTCAGAAGTTCCACACAGTAAAATATACTGTTTTCTTTAAAATGTACATATATTTTACTCCAGATTGCCAAACTCCACCCGAAACGTTTTTTATTCAATCTTCAGACAAACATGTAATTTTTCAAACATCACAATGAGCTCCTTATTTCTGAACCCTGTAGAAATCTCAGTAGGATACACAGGAATTTCCCCTTAATTAGAGCTTCTATAGAAATGTCAAAGGGAAACACAGTTACCTTAAAGCATAACAGAAAATTAACAATTTGTTTAACTATCATATTTCTCAGAAACAGCTTCTTTTTGATGTTGGGAGGCCACGTAAATCAGGCCACATCATCAGGAAAAGGGAGCAGCTTTGGTGCCACTTTCAGATAGAGTCAAATGGACATATGTAAACAAGCTTCTTGCATCTTTATTTTTTCCTGTGCTTAGCATGAAGCTGTAACTTTTGGGAAGTGGCAACAGTGATACTTAGTGCACATTAAATGCTAGTGTATATTAAACTGCATGCTTAGACTTCTAATAGAAATGCTTTTCAAGAAATACACCGGAAATAATTATACCGAGATGTGTATTTAAGAGAAATAATTTAGTACAAAATGAAAACAACATACAACATCTTGATACACAGAAGCCCCAAATGGGTAATTTTAACTTTGTTATTGAAAGTTCAACTGGGATGTTTGAGTAGGGAAAGAAGTCAAAGAGGTTCCAAAATGAGGTGGTTATTGCTGTAATGGTGTCTGTCTTGTTTAAACTCCACTACAAAGACACAGTTTGTGTTGTATTTCCATCTGAGCCAGATTATGACACCTTTACACATATTGAGTAGTACCTTTCTTCACAAGTAGCCAATTGACTTCAGTGGGGGTACTCAGGGTACTATTCAGTGTGAATAATGGGGTTGCAATCTATCTCTATGTCTCTATTAGCCTTTCCCCCTGGAAATTTCCCTCAGTGGCTACCACTGATGCAACTCCATGGGTAGTAGCAATGGAGGGGACATCTAGCAAAGATAAGGCTACAGATGTCCCCACGCACATTAGCTACTGTTTTGTCTACAGCTGTGCATGTTAAATCCTAGCACTTTGCCTACACGTTTGCGCCCACTGATGGAGCTGCATGGTGGGAAATGTTGAGGGTAGAGATACATAATGTAGACAAGGCTTATGAGTCCAAAGTCAGACTTGGTGTAATAAAGAAAGGCTCTCTTTAGCTGTAACTGGGTAATGGTTTAAATCGGTCAATGAGATGTTACATTTCATCTGACAAAGTGAGAGAATCTTCCTGAGACCAACCATCAATAATACTGATAAGAATTAGTTGTACTGATTCTTCTAAATGGAACTTAGAAACATAGATAAAAATAACCATTTTAGGTCTTTACTATGAAAGAAGACATCATAGAAGTGCAAAATAATTTAACATTCACAGCAGACTGCCCTTCAGACACATGTGGTTATTGCTGTAGGTGCTTGCATTGGACTCCCTGCCCTGTGGCAAGCTTCTTGGTTAAAACCTGATAACTAGAACTGGTAACGTGGGGTGAATTTAATTTCAGCAAACTTGACACAACAGAAGACATTCAAAGCCATGCCCTTTTGTGGTTGAGCTCATTTCCTATTTCTGGTTTTTCATCATAGGCCTTAGTCCTCTTCTTCTCTGGTGACAAATCTAGATATCTCTTAAATTGTTTTATATCCTTGATTATATTCCTCATTCCAGGTAGCTTGTGACTGATGTTTATTCTCCTTTACATGAAATCATCTTGATTTAAATCTGTAAAATTATAGGAATCCCGTACCTCACTTAAAAAAAAACCCGTTTCCAGCTACCTCCTGAATAAAAAATCCAACAAAGTATCTGCCATTGCAGATCTACCTGTGGCACACAGCCTTTGCCAGGTTCCAAAATTCACCAGGAACTGAAAATGTGTTCTTCTTCCAGTTTAAAACACATTTTTAAAAATACTTTATAATCCCCAAATATCAGTCTAATGTGTATGCAGGCTTTAAAATGGCAAATAAATACACTATACAACAAAATAAACACAACATGCCTGATTCTCACTTATTCTACACCACTCTGACAAAATAAAGAGACCTTAAAGTATGAGTCAATTACATTTGCATCTATTTTGAGGCCCCTTTACCCTACATAACGGTATAATGGGAGTTTAACATGAGAATCAGGCTCTAGAGAGTTTCCTCTGCCTGCCTGCCATTCTCTGAGATCAGGATCCTGCATTTCCCCTGATTGTCAGAGGACATCTGACCATCAAGCGTGGGGAAATGCACCTGTTTTCCCACATCCTCAGTTTTCCTATATTTTTGACCTTAACATTCAGCATATGCTTGAGGAATCAGCCCCTGTCTAGCTGAAAGGAGGCAGCCTTTTGGCATGGAGTTCTATTTTTCTTTCAGTGCCCTCCTCCCGTGCCTTTCTCTTTCCTCCCTTCCTCTAGGCCCTGATCCTGCAACAACTTGCTCATTGATGCCTCAAGCCACAGTGTATCTACCAGCATTCCCTATAGGCACAGCAATCTGCCTGTGCTCTAGAAGTTGCAGGCCTGGGGGGGGGTGTCTTAATATTTGTAAAGTATTTTAGATCCTTGGATAAAAGATGCTGTATTAGTGCAAACTGTTTCCATTTTACCCTTTCTTATTTCACTCCAATCCTGCAGGGTTTACCAGCCTTTGGTGGTGTGCTCTGGAGTGGTAGTGATATGGAACAAAACAACTTCTATTGCCAATGTGCTCAAGAAAGACAGAGTGATTTCTCAGATTTGATAAGAATAAGAGCTTCACAAAGCACAGTTTCAAGTATTTTGCATGATGCCCTTGTAGTTTTTCTTGTTTCTTTCTATGATGAAAGATATTTTTCCGTATGTCACTTTTAGTTGTTGTAATTACCCCTCACTTGACTAAAGCACAGATGATGGTAATGACAATGCAGAAATTAACAAAGACCCAATTTTTAGAATATCCTCAGAAAGAGGGGAAAAGTCAAATACCATTCAAATTTCAGGATTCAGAACTGTGCATAATGTAGGATGCATTCATTTTATTTCTGACCTCATTGGTAAAGATCAAAATAATAAAAGCCAGGTAAAGGTCAATTGCTTTACTTTTTCCTTCACACCCATCTCTACGTAAGCAAATTGTATACATATCTGCTTATATAAACGCAAGGTGTTTGTACGTGTACAATAACATGACCCACATAGTAACAGGAAAACCTGGAAATAACCTATAACTGGAGACTCTGATGACAGTAGACATGACTGAATGTTGAAATCCTCAGATTTTCATTATATATAAAACACACATGGGGGAAATCTAGCTAGGACTATAGAAAATTATCTCAATTATTGCTATATTTTGCTTCAGACATTCAGGGCCCAATTTTCAAACTACGCTTCCATTTTTTTACACCTTTAATACATTCATCTTTTTTCTGGCAGTTCATTGAGGGTGAAAAATTGTGGGCACAGTTCACTATGAACAAAAATTGCGCCCACAAAAATGAAGCTTTGAAAATCAGGCTTCTATAGCCATTGATTACCATAAAGCGCAATGTGATATAATAGGTGAGTGCAGACCATGGTTATAAACAAAAGCCTATATTATATCCATTAAATAGGCTTGATTATTTAGAGGCATTTACCCTGTTGGTTGTTTTACACAGGTTATTTACACTGTTGTTTAAATTGCTTGCAAAGCAGTCAGATTTCCATACACAAGTAGTCTAACAGAAATATTATGCAGCCAGCAGTCTGCCAGTTGTCTGTTGACAGGAACAAAGAGTAAGCCACTTACTACTGTTTTTATACAATGAATCATTTTTGTAAAAATGGAGCAATCTAATGAAAATACAAATATATTGCTTTCCCAGATTCAAACAGAAAACCAGGCACTTCATATACTCTATAAATAAGCCTTGTTTGCCATAGTGTATCAGCTAACAAGCAAGTTCAGTTTTACATGCAAATTTCAAATAAAATTCTTCAAATGAAAACAGGTAGTTTCATTTTGCCTCCATAAACAGACATTTTCAAAATATTTAGACATCTGTATATAATACCTTTTAAACTGTTTGTTCTAAAGCATAAATAGGCATCCCAGTGTTTGAATTACTGCCTGATATGTTTCTCATTTAGGGAGAAAACATAAAAAATAATTGGAATAACTAGAGCCAGGAACAATGCTTACACAGCATGTCAGCATCTTTTATTGTGTCTTAAAGTAAATGCCACAATTGTTGCATTACTAATCCTCTATTACTAAACTTTTTAACTCTTTAAAGAATGAAGCCAAAACAAGTGGTATACATAGGGGGTAAAATCCAGCCTGGTGCAAGGGGTACACAGTGTATCTGCAGAATTGTGGGCAGATTGGCTATCCAGAAATGTTAGCCTCATTGAATTCAAGGTCTCTGTGCCAGACTCAGATAAGGCATAGGATTGCTAACCTAAGAGAAGGATTCCTAATCCATATATAGCACTGCATTCTTACCACAATGCTCACTATCCTGCCTTGGTCTCTCCCTATTAGCAAATCTATATCATAGGCTTGACTTACAATTTCCTCTTTTATAGCATTATAGAAATTGTCACTATCTCAGGGTAGCTGGCCTCTGTGGATAGATTGAGCCTTATCCAGCTAATTGAAGAGGACTGGGCTACACCTGGGCCTACAAAGGGCTGAGAGGAAAGACCTGAGACAGGCTGAGCCCTGGGGAGGGAAAGCCACAGTGGAGTGGAGCTAGCTCCTGTGGTGGGCCCCTGGAGCAAGGGGCCAGGGAAGCAGCTCTGTGGCCACTGCTCCAACAAGCAAGCAGAAGTGGCCGAGGCTGGAAGGCTGCCAGGAGCTGGAGTGCCAGTGAGGGGTGGCCCTGAAGTCTGGGGTCCTGGCTGAGTTAAGACTGTATTCTTGTTTGTTTGTTAACCTCTGTTATGAAAATAAACCCTCTTGACTGAGACCAGGTGTGGTAGTGCATGCTCTGGAGCCAGGGAAAAACGATGGCCTTGGTGGCAGTCACTAATGCTATTAGCAGATTTTTTTTTTAATATTCAATAAACAGTTGTCCAACGACAATGTGTGATGAATGTCTAAAAATACGAAAGACAGATCATGTCATTTTAAGCATAAATACTTACCTGCTAGAAAATCCTTAAAAGTGCCTAATAATGCAAGGCAGGTGTACACCACGTAGGCAGGTGAAAATGGGATGGTGTGATGACAGTGCTGAATCAGGTAGACACTTAGAGATCAAGCCACTGAAGTTAATGGAGAATCTTTCCGTTGACTTCGTTGGGAGCTGGACGAGGGCATGATAATATGGTAATTGCAGACCTCAACCATTTTATACATTTACGCAAGGCCATAATCAACTTAAGTATCACATTTCTGTCTTAAAATTTTGCCTATTGCAATTACAAGCAATAGTTTTCTCTCTTTTTCAGTTTGATTTTGTGCATTTAACAATGCTTTGTGTGTAGTCAGTTCCCACCATACTGTAAGTTTCCCTTGTTGTTTATGAGAGTCTTTCATGCAGCACCTGGGAAGAGACAAACATTGAAAAAAATAGAAAATTTGATTGCAAACCCACAGAAATTGGAACAGGGACTCAAAAATAGTCACATTAGCTGAAACTGCTATTGACTCAGTGCTAAAAACTGGCTGGACTGTAAGTTGACTGTCTCTTTAAAATATAGCAGAACTATCCAACAGTGCATGTTAATTATAGGAGCCTTTTACAAACAGTTTGCTCTAACATTATCATGAGAGATGAAGTTATGGCCCTACTGATTCAATGGCAAAACTCCCATTGAATTAAAGAGAGTCATGATTTCACTAAGTATCTGCAATGTTGCATCTTTGTCTTCTTTAGTAACAGAAGGATTAGTTTTGAGGTCTAATCCTCGAGACCCAAGTTCAGTATCGCACTTAAACAGAAGTCCATCCCTATTCAGCAAAGCACTTAAACATTTGTTTAAAGTTAATCACATGCTTAAGTGCTTTTCTGAATCAAGGTATATGTAAGGAATAACTACACTACCTTGAACATATTTACATCCTGGGATGTTTCTGTTGAGACTTTCATTCTTTTAACCCTCATCAATATTTGTGGGGCAATGTTATACCGTGCAAGCACACATGTTGTGATAACTCATGGACAAGTAGCCCTTCAGCTATGCTGTTTTAGAACATTGTCACCTAGGCACATATATGCAAATAAGTGAAAAAAAAATTTGGCATGAAAAAATATTTTTCTGTATCAAAAAAATATGTAGGGTACAAATGTAGCCCACATGTATTGCACTATCTTGTATTTTTAGTCATTATATGTACACATTTACATCTATTAAGAGTATCTTGTATTGTAATAGTTAGCATATGCTAATTGATAATGCATTGTAGGGACAGTGGTTGCTGCATACAGTCACCCTAAAATAGGAGCTATTCCAAGGAGGTTGGTCCCTTCAAATCCGGGCTTGTTAGGTATCCTCAACACAGAGTGGACAGGAGCTGGCTGTCTTTGGCTAACAGTCTTGAAGGGATTTTCTATCTAGGTATTGTGCTCCAAATGCTGTAGACTCAGGAGACTTATGGGATGATTTTCTGTGTTGTGCACTTCGTGATGGCAAACAAATGGGTGTGATATTCTGCTTCTGACCTTATTAAAATGATTTGCAACTCAGAGTGAATCATGTGATGATGACATATTGGATGATAGTGACTTTCTGCCAGATTGAGTTAAGAGTTGCTCTAAGAACGAAAACCATGTTTCCATTGACTATTCCTCAAGCTCATCTTCAGACAGTGAGGTATAAGACTGGAAGAAATATAGTTGTGGTTAACCTTTTCACCAGTATTCAGCTTGCTGAAGATCTATTCAACAAAATTTTTACCTGGTTGGAACATTCTGATGAAACAAGTTAGATATACCCAGTAAGATGCATCCACATCGCAGCAGAGAAATTTGTCATCAGGGTTTGGTTTCCTGGGCCACTCACCCTGGTTTCCTCCAAAAAAGGGCAAGTTGGTAATAATATTATTGACAATGCATCATGATAAGATTGTAGAAGGAAACAAAAAGAAACCCTCCGTAATTCTTCACTACAACACCACTAAAAGTTATGTCAATAATGTGGAACATCTTGCAAGAATGTATTCCTGCAGGCATAAGATAAATAGGTGATTCTTTTCTTCCATATGCTTAATGTTGCTGGCATTGCAAGTTGCATCATTTGGGTCAGCAATAGTCCTGCTTGCACCACACTCAACCAAGACAAAGAAGGCACTTGTTCCTCATCAATCTAAAAGAATTACTTGTAGATGCACATATAAAGAGAGAAATCCTTGATACCCATTATCTCACTGTGCCCACCAAAGCAGCATTCTCATAACTTGACTACCATCAAAAACCAGCCACCACAGGTGTACCTGGAAAACTTGGCAGTGAACACCGCCATATTTGACCAAGGTCAGCTGGCCAAAAGAGCCACAAGCAATGTGGAGAATGCAGTGAATTTCTATACGCTGACCAGTCCACAATAATGCTAATGTGTGGAAACTGCATATAGGCTCAGACTGAATAGACTCCTACTTTTTTCAAGTTGCTTGTTAAATAAAGATTTTTCACCTAAAATGTTAAGGAGTTGTTCTTGGTTTCTGAATGCATTTGTGAGACAAAAGTCTCACACAACACAGTTGATGTAACTCTTTTCTTGACACTGTAAATGAAGGTTAAAATAGGTAAATTGATAACAAGCAACTACTGGAAAACTGAGGACCAATCTGCTTGGAGAGGAGTTAAATCACAGCACTTTTTGTAAGAATAGGGTTTTGCTCTGATCTTCTTAACAAAAGTCTGTCTGCATGTCTGTCTGTCTGTCTCTCTTTTGTTCACTGTGTTATGTATTAGTTGACTGGCATTCTTCACCACAGAAGCTAATGTAATGTATAGAGCCAAATCATGTAATATACGATCTATATGGGCTATTCAATGGAATTTATTCCTGCATATCAGATTTAAGATATTCATCCTTAGTAGACCAGACTCTTTTATGAAGAATAATACTACATAAAAAGCATTTTTTATAATCAATCATTTTTTGGTGAACATCAGGTCTTTTGCAATTTTCCTTCATTTACCAAATGCATAAATAAATTAGGTTTTAATATCCATTTAACTATGAGCTAAAATGTTTCCTGATAACAGCAGTGACATGGAAATATTACTAGTAATGAAACATATTTTACCATGATTACTATATCTGTTCTATATTTTGTTGTTCAAATATCTCTGCAACTCTTCCTTAGTTTACCTAGGACCATTCAGTTAAGTTCTTCACATGCACAGTTAATTAGTAACTCTTGACATGGTATTTTGTGATTCTTGTGCTTCTGCTACTAAACAGAGATCTGATACTAACATTTTAATAGACATCTCAGTCACTGCCTTTTGCCCTAGTTAACAATGGAACACAGTGTGGGAGCAATGCACTTCATGCAAGTTAACAGTAATTATTTGATCATAGTGGAGTTATCGCATATCAGCTATGTGTGGGATAAAACAGCATTCTTGGCTCTATTTTTCCATGATCAGATCTCTTATAGAAGTGTAGTTTTTGGAATATTATCACAGAATGGCTATTAGCATGGTCTCTCTTGGGCTGTCTCACAGTGTCTGTTTTGCTAGGGAATCAGAGCCTGTCCAGTATGATTTTCTTCTATTACACACATGAGCTACAGCTCTCACATGTTTTGGTGGCACAGCAGTGCTGAGGCTCATTTGATGATGATAATTGATTATTCAAAATGTTATGTGATCCCTCCTTTTATCTTCTTTAAAGCCCATTATGGCACTACACAAATAATTGAAAATAAATCAGCATATTTTCATGGTAACTGCCAATGAACTACGAAGAAACAAACCAATAAATTGTATTAGTTACAAGGATAAATACATAAGTGCACGTAATGTGTACAAAATATCCAGGGATGAATGACCATGGGCATTGTGCTAGGAGGAATACTGTCCTGTGTTCAGGTTAGACCCATAGATTTTGAGGCCAGAAGGGGCCATCATGATCTAGTCTGAGCTCCTGCACATTGTAGGCCACAGAACCACGTTTACCCTTTCCTGTAACAGGGCCATAATTCTGGCTAGGTACTGAAGTCCTCAAATCTTGATTTAAGATTTGAAGACCACTTCAAGTTACAGAGAATCCACCATTTACTCTAGTTCAAATAAGCAAGTGACCTGTGCCGCATGCTGCAGAAGGAGGTGAAAAAAACCCAGGGTCTCTGCCAATCTGACCTGCGGAAAAATTCCTTCCTGACACCAAATATTGTGATCAGTTAGACCCTGAGATGGACAATTGGGAAAAAAATTATCTATAATAACTCATAGACCTTCCAATCTAGTGTCCCAGTTTCAGTCATGAGAGATATTTTCTAAAAGCAGTCGTGGATAGGCAGTCTCATCATACTATCCCATCCATAGACTTATCAAGCTCAGGCTTGAAACAAATTAGGTTTTTTACCCCTACTACTCCTGTTGGAAGGATCTTCCAGAACGTCACTCCTTTGAAGATAGAAACTTTCATCTAATTTCTAGCCTAAACTTACAGATGACTAGTTCATATCCATTTGTTCTCTATATTTTATTACTCACAAATATGGATCAAAGCTACCTCAGTGGGGTTCAGGATTGATGGACAGGATTCCCAGACCTGTCAACCTAATGACCATATGCTCCTCTGGCCATGTTCAATCCATCTGCATCCCAGAAGCTTCAGGATGGTGGAAAGCAAGGGGAGTATGTGTGACTGGTAGGTTCCATTATGTAGAATTATGAACACAGTCATGTGACTCCCAGGATGCACTACACAGCTTAGTAAGAGGGGAGATCATCCTGGGAGATGCAGTCCAGCTGAGAGGCCCGACCACTAGGAAAGAGAGAGGCATGAAGCACTCAAACTTCAGCTCCCATGTGGCACTGTTGCACTTTAGGCTGATGCTGTTTAATACAGAACTAACCCAGAATGAAACATTTCACTTCAATTTTATAGATGGAACAATAAAAAAAATCAGCAAAACTGAATTTTTTTCATGGAACATTCCAATTATACAGAAACTTCATTGTCCATTGAAAAATCATTATGACAGAAGATTCCCAACCAGCTCTGTTAAAGACCATATTTAATGATGTTCAAACCCCAAAATGAACACTACAAAAAGACAAATATCAAGCCAGACAAAAATAGGGAAGATTTAGAGGGCTGTTGAAAGGCCAAAATAAAAAAATAAATACATTAAGGTTGGGGGTTGCGGGAGCTCATCCCTAAAAATTTGAAATGCCAAGCCACCTTGCTGCATGTTATAAGGTTTCAAAGTAATTCCTGTTTTCAGTGCATCTCCACCCAACACACATTCTTGCTTTCCTGTACAGGGTATTGTGCAAACAAATTGATGTGTGCCCAGTGAGGATCTCCGTACATTAATATTTTCTAAACTGAATGCCAATTTTTTAAAATTCTTACATCACTGGTATTACATGTATTTTTCCTACTGGGATCTCCCAGCACAGAGCCATGCTGCACAGGCTAGGGGAAATAAAAGTGTGAGAAGTACCTGGTTGGGCAGGGTTAAACACAGTACAGTATCCCTTTCCTGTGGAGAGGAAAGGGGCCTGTGGAAATTCATTCCACTAGGAGGGTAGGAACAGTACCCCAGAGACAGAAGAGGCAGATAAGGACCCTGGAGGAGCTGTTCATTGTCACAGATAGAAGGAACCAGGAGCAGTTTGAGTCTTACAGGAAGATTGGGCTCTTCATCAGGAAGAGAGACTGATGAACCAGTTCATGAAGCAGGAGGCATGCCATAGGGAATGGGAGTATTCCCTAACAGAGGGTCTGATAGAACTGGTGGCCAAATAAGTTCATGGCCCACTTGCTTCCCTGGCCACTGCACTTGTTCATCAAACACCACTATCTCCTCCTCCTCCTTTGGTTGCTACCCAGCGTGCTATTGAAGCAGAGAGCCCAACATCCTAGGAATGACCAGGAAAAGCCTGCAGGACTCCCAGGACCACAACCTTCAGCAGCACCCAAAACCCCTGGCAGAGAGACCTCCTTGAGTGTCTAAGAGGGGAACAGTATATCTAAAGGAGTTGCTGAACCCCACCAAGTGCCTGCCCCCAACCCAGCACAGGCATCATCCCCATTTGTCTCCAAGAATTATTTCCCCTCATTGTCAGGTGGAAGACAAGGAGACAGGTTCAGAGATATTAACATTTGGCCATTGTTCGTGGATTCAGTCCCAGTATGTTTGTTTACATTTATTTTTTAAAATATTTTACTTACTTGTTCCATATTTACTTTTAATAAATATTATAGTTTCCTTGACTTGTGTGTGGATCCTCCTTCCTAAGTATGATGAACCTAAGATGTTTTCAGGTTTGGGGTTGGGCCCCACAATTCATGTGCATTGGAGTGGGGTAACTATCAAGTGCCATCATACTGCAAACATGTTTCTGTCTGACCCACCTTTCCACTGTTTCCCATGTTTGTATTCATGAATCTGCCTCAATCGCCCACTAAGAATTGTAGAATAAGTGAATAATAAAGTTTTTGGCTCACATGCTCACTTACCCCTTTCGGTGGGCATAGTATTTGGATATGACACACTTAGGAAATCCCAGCCTCTCAAATCCAGCTGTTATTTGTGGAACTTTTCTTATGGCAATCATCCCTGGGTAGATCACAGTATTCGTTGATGGGGTTGTGGTTGCACAGGTTTGTGAGACAGTGATATTTCCAACCCCACAGTGATTTGTAACAAACCTTGTCTAGAGTGACCCACTTCCAGAGGGCAATAGCAACCCACTTCTGCACTTGTATGACTTCCCTGACTTGAGTGTTCTGGCATAACAGTGCCAGTGGGGATGTAGGTATATGCATGTACACAGTATTATACCCATGTCCAGTACAATGTATGTGGCTAATTAAGACAGGTATAGGGAATACGTGCCAGCATGTATGCAGTCCAGTAACCAAATATGCATACTAGTGCAGACATAGACATGGAACGATGCTTCATTACTGTGCCGAAATATGGTGCTAACTTTTCACAGAACCAACAAAATAGTAAATGCAGAACTATCCACTGAAAGACAGTTAAAACATTTTCACAGTATACAACATTTACTTAGTCTGCTAATTTTGTAGTCTTGTTTTTAAAAGTCCTTTAAAGTTTCATTCAAAGATGTGGGATTCAAATAACATACAGAGAAGCTGATTGGTGAACTTAAATAATATAAAGTCACATGGACATCTACACATACTCATGCGTGCGTGCACACACATGGAATTCTGCCTCTATCTAAATCAGTGGGAGTTTTGCTATTGACTTCAGTGGAGCCTTGCAGTCCATGGGAATGGGAAAGCACTCAGCATCTCTTGAAGGCATTCAGGATCTTGCAAGATGTGGCATATAGTGAATACATATCTAGTATATTATCTGTTCTAAAATGTTTATAATAATGTTACTGCTTTTCAGGGAAATACATTTTAGTCATGATCAGGATATCCCTTTTTGAATGATCATTAAAATTAATTCTTTTGTAACCCCACAAAACTAATGTAAATAACCTGCCAGAAGAAAAGAGAGTGTATGTGAACCATTTGAGCTTTTGCAATAGAACTTAAACATCTATCTGATCAGCATTTCCATTAAAGTAACTGGTGCTTATTTACTCTGATACATATATCAGCATTTCAGCCGGAGTCTATAGGAAAGAATCTCATTTACAGCTGCCTGAGAAATACTTAATTTACTTTTTAATGAAGTTCATTACTTAAGACTTTACATGGTACGATATTGCTGGGAGCTGGAGCCTGACCCTACTTTGCCTTTTCTTTCTTCACATATTTGCTTTTATTATGCCAGTTTTACTTAAGCAACACTGAAATATGAAGATTTTTCTCATCTTTTTTTTTGAAAGGAGCTTATCAGTTGTAAGGCATAGATTTTAAATGTGAGATTTGATGTAACAACCCCAGTGCCTTTTTTTTTTATTTGGTGCATTAAGTTCAATTACATATTCAAAGTATCTGTTCATGGCTTTGTCTAGAAACTAAAATAGCGAAGGTGAGTTTTTTTCAGACACTTTTATTGATGTTTCAGACTTTTTAGGAATTTGACTCAAGTCCAGCACTATCCTTTTTGTCAATTGCAGTAATTAAATGTATAGCTGTGGTTGGTGCTCTCATTCCTCTGTAGATGTTTCAAATGCAAACTGATTAAGAAAAGCAATCAGTCTTGTCAAGAAAAAGTTGCCTTGTGATACAACAGCTGGAAGAATGTTTGGTCTATTTTGTTCTTGACTGAATAAAATTCAGCACTGGCACAGAACTACAATGAGAAAATCTCTCTCCTGGAAAAATATGTTAAGTCCAACATTGACATTTACCGACCAATGTAACGCAAAGCGAATTACAACAATCTTTGTGATAGCTGTTGTGCTTTATGTAAAATCAGCTCCATAATTTCCTTATGTTTAAGGTGCTAGAAAAACATAAAAAACGGATTTTAGCAGAACCACCACATATGATTCCCGATTAAAGAATACATTTGGCCATTAAAGCTTTTAACAAGATTTTTGTGAGCTGTTCATTGAGTTCAGTTAATATGATAAGATAGCTGATTTTTTAAAAAATTTCAAAGCAGATGGAAGAGCTGTGTGAGTCTGGAGATATTCTCTTTCCACTTAAAGCTTTCCAAGCAAACTCAAAGCCTAGCCAGTTTGCCTCCAAAGTCCCCAGTTGGGAAAATAAGATCTTCTTTTAAAAAAGTGTCCTGGCATTATAGCCAGACAGTTATTTTTTACACTTAGAAAACATAATCAAACTTCATTTAAATCTTTCATGAAGATAAAAGGAACACAAGGGGAAGTGAAGTAACAACCAGTAAGAAAAAAACAAAACCAAGGTGGCAACCTAACCATAGAATAGTGGCACTGTTATAGTCACCAAAGCCTGAAACACTACAGAACGATTTACTGCAGTTACTGTTGCTATTGTTGCTGGCAAATGTTTTTGGGCTTGACATTTATTCTCTCATATTTTTCCATGCCAGACCTTTCCAATCCTTTTCCATCCCTTGTTGTTATTCCTCCAGACTTCTGAAAATGACCATATTTCTGGCTTTTGTATTTTATAAAGCATTTTATATTAAAACGAGATATAGTTTTTAAAAATAGTTTGATTTTACACATAACAAGGGTCAGGTTCCAATAGTCTTACTCATGTTGAGTAGTATCTTACTCCACAAGTAATAGCCCATTGGAAGTCAGTGTGACTGCTCATGATATTAACTGGAGTAAGGGTATCAAAATCTGGCCGTGAATGAATGAAACTGGAATAGAGAGAGACTGAAACATGCAAGAGCTTAAACTGCAAAGAAAAAAATTGAAGATGAGCTAGTCGTAGAACTTTCCACCTCAATCCCCTACCTCAAAGTTAGGTGGTTCAGATGAAAATGGAGCATGGACTACAGCCACCCCTGAGTCTGGTTTTGAAAAACACAAAATCCAAGTCAAAACATTTTGCAAAATCAAAACACAACTTCCTCAGCTCATTTCTACAAACAGATAAATATGAAATACAAACAAATGTACCAGCATGCCTAACTTAAAGAGGAGAATACATACAACTATTAATTTGTAAAAAGTCAGAGAGCCAGTGTCATAAACAGATAGTTAAGGGTTAATGTCTCTTTTACCTGTAAAGGGTTAAGAAGCTCAGTGAACCTGGCTGACACCTGACCAGAGGACCAATCGGGGGACAAGATACTTTCAAATCTCTGTGGAGGGAAGTCTTTGTTTGTGCTGTTTGTTTTGTTCTTTGTTCGCTCTTGGGGCTAAGAGGGACCAGACGTGCACCCCAGGTTTCCCTAATCTTTCTGAAAGTCTCTCATGTTCAAAATAGTAAGTACTATCTAGAAAAGGCAGATTAGTCTTATGTTTGTTTTTTTAACTTGTTAATGTGTATTTTGCTGGAAGTATTTTTACCTCTGTTTGCTGTAACTTGAATTTCAGGCTGGGGTGGAGGGAAGTCCCTCTAGTCTATATGAAACTGAATACCCTGTAAACATTTTCCATCCTGATTTTACAGAGATAATTTTTACTTTTTCTTTCTTTAATTAAAAGCTTTCTTTTTTAAAGACCTGATTGATTTTTTTCCTTGTTTAAGACCCAAGGGGATTGGGTCTGAACTCACCAGAGACTGGTGGGGGAAAAGAAAGGGAGGGAAGGTTAATTCCTCTCTGTTTGAAGATCAAAGGAGTTCAGATCAGTGTAGCCTCTCAGGGTAACCCAGGGAGGGGAAAGTCTTGGAGAGGGAAAGGAGGGGGGATGGTTTATTTCTCCTTTTTTTAAGTCCCCAAGGGGTTTGGGTCTTGGGTTCCCCTGGCAAGGTTTTGAGGGAACAGAAAGTGTGCCAAACACTATATTTTGGCTGGTGGCAGTGCTATCAGATCTAAGCTAGGAATTAAGCTTAGGAGGGTACATGCAGGTCCCCACTTTTTGGACGCTAAAGTTCAAAGTGGGAAAAATACCTTGACAGCCAGTGATATAGCAAACAGGAGTGAATGCAATTTTAAAGACAAGACATAATGTAATATATTCAAAAAGTTGGTAATTGAAAATGGCACGGGTTTTTGTTGTTGTTATTGTTTGTTGTTTGTAGAATGGGAGTTTTTCTATTAATATACTACCATCCAATATACTACTATCCATACGAGTAGTGCTTTTCCATGTGCTAATATGCTAGTGTTGTTTTTGTTACTGTCAGAGCTGCAGCAACCGCATCTCAACTTGCACTAGTGATTCAATATTTTAGGGGAGTTAAAATAATAATTGTCCACATCTTGACATGAGAAAACAGAGAGCTTTCGGCCCATCTCCCTAGAATTTGCAGTGACATCAACAGAGAAGGACGTAGAAGCAGCAGTTTTTTGGACATCAAATGTGTCAGCATCAGAGGGAGCAGCAGCATGAGCAAACTGTACTGATGGTACTTCTTTCTTGTTTTGCCATGGCTGTCTGAACTCCTCTGGGCCATTTCTGCATACAGTGGTTGCCATTAAAAGGCCAACATGTGCCAACAGTTTTCACACAATGGTGTCTGAGTTACCGCAGTTATTTTCTAGCCTAACTATCGGGCAGGTGTTTTTCAATATTTACATACACATCTTATTGGTTAACTTTCAAGATCAGTGTCTGATTTAGCATTATTCATTATTAAACTGTATTTTTAAGGTAAAAACAATGTATATCAGCATCCACTTCACAATTAAAAGCACCCATTAATACTTTCTTAGTTATGAAGTGGCATTTAAATTATCTTACAGTAAGCACATGTTTATATATAAACAGTAAGATCTAGTTTCAAATGGTTACTGTACATTAAATCTTAGGTGACTGTTAAAATCATATTTATTAAGCTATGACAACTGCATATCTAAGATACTGTCTTATTTAGTTATTAAATGTTAAATATTTCATCACTTTATTATTATATAATGTACATACTATTACAATTGTCTTAAGTCTATATTTGATCTTTAAGACTTTATGTAGGACACAGGGTAAAACTGTCTAACTGATTTTAATTACTTAGGAACCTAAGGGCCACACTTTAAAAGGTATTTAGGTGCCTAAAGACACAGATAGGTGCCTACTATGAATCTCAAAAATGCCTGACTCCCATTGTAATCAATCATTTTTGAAAATCCCAGTTTCAAAAGTGATTTAGGCATTTAGGAGCCTAAGTCTTATTAATTCTCAAGCATTATCGTCAGCTTCTTCTTTAACAGATAGATTCGAAATGTCATTCAATGGTGTTGCATAGGCTGCAAAAGAGAATTAAGCCTGTTAATGTTGTGCATTTTGCTGTTGCATGTGGTAAAATATCCAGGATAAAAATCTTGGCCACATTGAAGTCAGTGGGAGTTTTGCCATTAGTATGCAAGCATTGAACAACTCAACATTTTAAAATAACATTTTGAAAATAGGAAGGATAATAATTCCATAATGCTATCATTCAAGTGAAAAATTCCTAAGGGCCGTATTCCATTAATGAGATTTTACCCCTACTGCAAGTCCTAAGTGCCTAAGTCTTGCCACAGGTACAGCATGAATTGGTAAAGAACTAAAAGCAGGAGCTCCCCAGGTATATGAATGATTTGCTTGTCACAAATTTGTTACTGCAATAATCCAGAATGTATTCAGATGACATAGATGACTACAAAACTAGTTGGCTGACAGTCTAACCTGAAGCTCTCAAGAAAGCTTCTGTGGAAATATGTGCTTTGTATTGCTAGTCTATATAACTCTGATATAATGAACTTACTTCGTGTAGACTGTACTAGGATTGATACAAATATATTTGCAGTAACCAAGATTTCTCAGCTGTGTGTGTGTGTCTGTGTATTCATTGTGACCCCCACAAATGAGGGCTGAAGAAGCAATGCATGAGAAATGAGGATGATTCTTGGGGATCTCTGACTGTGATTAATAGGATTTCAGGAATATTTGTGACACCTCCTTAGTCTATAACTATATCTCTTTTCTTCTGGAATGTGCCGCTATTTGTTATCTGCATAAAATGTTGGCTCAGTTTACTGGTTAAATATGGCAAATAAAAAAAATTAAAAAGTTAAAAATACCACACTGACAAACTTTTGCAGGCCTGTTTTTGATTTATGGTTTGTCAAATAATTATTAGATTAATGTGGTAGCGGGTGGGTTACAAGTAAATTCTTTATGCAACCGATGGACTCCCTTTTTTAGCCACTTCCAATTTCTAAATCTTCTGGCAGAGGCTAACTGCAAGGCTGCACTTATGAATATAAAGAGTGTTTTTGTATTATTCAATGCCCCTCCAAACTCACCTATTAGAAAATCAGAAAGAGAAAGGGGCTACAATAAGCCTTAGGCTTAGTGTTCAAGTCTTTCCCCAATGAAAGTCTTTCAGTTTCTTTAAAAAAATAAAACAGAGACAGAAATAAAACAAAAGCAGATCTGTAGAGCTGCAGCACATCTCAAAAACCTCACTTCATTGCTTTATTAAAGTTCTGAACAGGTTCAATACAAAGGGTTTCCTTGCCCTTTCTCAGATGAATAAGCCTTTCACAATCTGTTTAGTAAGTGGAAAGGGGGAAGGGTAGTTAATGTACAACAACAGCAGCAACAACAATGCAAGAAAGATTCTATTCATAAGGAGGGGGGGAAGAGACTTTAGGGATTGATGAGCTTTTAGGTCAGAATTCAAGAGAATGCTCTAACCAGGTCTAGACGTACCTTGTAGCTTGAAAGCTTTTTTGAGTCTCCAGTGAACTGATGTAGTATGAGACCTAAAAGTTACTTGCAGTTAATGCAATTACAGAGAGCCTTAAAATGAGAGTTGGTAACACATTTTAATACTTATTGTATTTTTCTCTTCATCTAGTTTAATTTTGCTATGTCTAAGATAATTCCACGAAGAATAGCATACACATATTCAGTCCAGCCTAGAAAAAAATGTTAGGGGAATAGTACCTGGCTGACCTTTTTCTTACCTGCTTTAAAGACTCAAAAATCTGACGCAAATATCACATTTGCACTAACCAAATCAACACTAAATGCTCTGTGAAGTGGATTAAATGTGTTTTTGTAGCTGAATACAGCTTTCTTTGAGTTCTTCTTTGGGGCACGTTGCCTTTGGCTACACTGAGCATAAGTTTTACATTTGCCAGAGTATTTTGTGATTCTGAAGTTCCTTGTGAAGACAGTATCTAGTCTGTCTGTTTCTAAGCAAACAGAAAATAAAAAGTCAGCACACAGTTCTTTAAACAGGAATTTGACCCACTACCACCTCAGAAGCAGAGAATTGGCAGCTAAGGTATCATTTTTTTGAAATTTCAGAATATGAATATGAGAGTTCAACAAGATAATAATATTGACTATTTTACTTCCTCAAATACTGTGGAAACACTAATTAACTAATCTTACAACACTTCTATAAAATACAGTTCCACCCTGGAAAAGAACTTTAGGAAAATAGCATTGTGGGATTCCACATTTATTGTGTCTTGCTGATTCCTGTTGTGTTGCATGGGCAGAAGCATACACAAAGTGACCAGAAGGCAATTGTGAAAAATCAGGACAGGGAGTGGAGGGTAATAGGCATCTATATAAGACAAAGCCTTGAATATCAGGACTGTCCCTATAAAATCAGGACATCTGGTCATGCTAGGCATACAACATTCCTGGCTAGGGTAAAATAGGAACAAGTATATCAAGGTACATTACTCACAGGGGAAGTGACTCCCTGCCTAACTCATCCCTGTCCAGGACTTCAGAACTTCCTGTACTTGCACAGAGTCAGAGAGAGAGGCACAAAGGAAATTCGTAGGAAGGGTAGGCAATATACCAATGTACATTCACTTCAATTTCTGAATTGAATCAAACTGGCTCTTTTAATTTTTTTTTTTTAATAACCGTGAGACCCGCAAACTTACCCTTCTCTTAGACATACACTCCTGTGCAATATGCATCTGTGTGTTCTGTGGGATCTGGGACTGTCAAGAATGGTGTTTCTAAGCCAACTTTGTAGAAACAGATTAATCATGAGAATTTGCAATCATGTTGTTCGAACTGTATAGCAGGTAGCATAGTAACAGGCTATACATGGAAGTTTGATTGCTGCCAATGTGCTACTTATGCTGCACTGCTTGGACACCAAGGAAAACCTATCTGCTATTTGTATGAGATGACCTGGACATGGTTTAAAAAAACACCATTCATTGTCAATTTCTTTACATGGTTCTCTGGCCTAGGCTGCACAGTGCTAATGGCAGGCACAATGCAATATGACATAACACTATTGTTTTGGTCTAAAAGAAGCTTTAAAGCATATCATCTTCACATCGTCTTTCTGCTATCAGTTCTAATAACCTAATAACACTCCCAAACTATATCTCCTACCAGTGTAGATACTAATATGTCCAAACTACCTACAAACTTTCTATCTCTGTTTGGCCTCAAAAAAAATTATTATATATTTCATTACTCTGGCACTTTTCAGTTAGAAATCCACAACCCTAATGTTAACTTTTTATAACACCATAGATGCTGCTGGTATAATTACACAGAAGGCCTCTCATTTCACAGCTTAACCATAATCAAATTATCTGTAACAATTGACTGGGTACTGTGATTTTCATTATAAAGCTCTTACCTTTGTGATAAGTACATGCTTTTTTTTGTTTAATTTCAATCCTGTATTATAAACATATCTGTGATTATTATCATCATGAATTATATTTATATTGTTTTCTCCTGCATCAAGGAACATAACGTTGTCTTATCATTCTTTGACATCATATTCAGAAACACTGTGCTCCCTAGCCTAACAGGAAGGATGCTAAACTATATTGAAATGTAGAGAATTGAGAAATGTAGAGAATGTACAGAGGTGGGAGGATTTATTACAGAAAATTTTAAACCAGTGCAAATTTTGTGGATTCAGAACCTTTGTTGGATGGACAATATTTTTGAGGTTAAAATTTCATTAAAAATGTAATTTATTAGGGAAGAGATTTAGACAGTTCAAGAAATGAGTGGTAATTTAGTTCCATCTGACCCTAGACCTAGCTTAACCTTCCTTTTCATTCTTACCCAAAGTCAATGGGACTGTTAGTAGAGTAAGGTACTATTCAATGACTGGCATACATTGTGTTTTAAGGATCTGCGCGTGTAAATTTTGCATTCACTTTCTGCAAACTTGCTTTGTAGTAAAATTCAATCATTTGAATGATCACAGAAAGTGACCTTCAAAGGAATGGTGATCATAACCAACAGTGAATTAATTTAAAAATTCACATGAAACATTTTGGAAAATTTTTACATTATTTACCCAGTGCTAAAAGGTTCTAATTTTACTATATCTAATTCACAGAGGAGTTTCACGATACTAGAGAGGATATGACACGGTGCCGTTTGAGAAGACCTGAAGTAAACTAGTTAATTATCATAGTATAATCCATTTTAATACGTTGTGTTGTGTTTTCTTGTGGCTGCCTCTGTTGAGTGTTAGGTCAAGTCCAGACAACTTTTCTCAGCGCTGTCCCTGTACATTGTCCATGTCCGGATGCATGTTTATTTAGCATTTTGTTAAGGACTCAATCCTACAAGCTACTGAAAGAGTCTTGGGAGTCAAACCACCAGCACTCAACATTTCCTCGGAGACAGTGCAGGGAGGATTCTGCATAATACAGAGAAATGAACATGATGCTCGGCAATGGTAGAACACCACTGTCCTTGCCCTAAACTGAGCACTGGTGAGTTAGTGATTCAAAGGGCATGACAGGAGGCAACATAGGATTTTGAGAAGGCACAGAGATTTAGGTATAGTTCAGTAAATGCAGATGGTGTTCCCAGCATTCGCAGCTGCTCTTGCTGTAAACCAGAAGCAGTGTACTCAAGGACGTTTAAGAGCTGCACTTGAAATAGAGAACAAGAGGAGCCATGAGGACCACACACTGATACAGGAATGTGCCCGATGAGTATAAGAAAATGGCATTTCTCAGTCAGCTGCTCAGTGCCTCATGACCTGAAATACTGTAATTTTCAAATGAAAGCTTGGTAAGCATCTTTTACCACCTAGCGCATTTATTTTTAGTCCATATTATTTCATGTTGTTATTTACAGGCACTATTTTCACACCACTTTTTTTAAGGTGACACTAGCATTTCCATCCTTTGAGTGTGTCTCACACATGTGCATCACTCCCAGTGACAGGAAGAGCAGTATTTATAACTCTGTTATAAAAATGTTTCTCTAGGCTAAAAATTGGAAAACAAATGGTCAAACCAGGAACATATTTTTCAAAAATGTTAAACATGTCTGGCCATTTACATGAAAAGAGCTTAAAAATATGTTATGAGTCTTTTGACTTTTTCCCTCCTTTCTTTTTCTGAATTCCACAACTCTTAATGCTTCTGTTTGTTAAAATGAAACCTATCATAGGACTGATTCTGCATTGTCTTGCATGTGCTGTAGTCATTTATATGTGCACAAAGCGAGTGCAAAATGGATGTGAAGTGTTGCCAGAGCAGGATAATACAAAATTTGAAAATAGATATATTCACAAAATAGAAGACAAGGGAGAATCAGACCACTCATCTCAACTTTGGACTTTTCTTGAGGTCATTTTGTTTGGGGAGTTAAATGCTTAGCCTCAAATATGTAAATAAAATTTACCAGTCAATATAGAAATTCAACTAGCTTACCCTTTACCATAACAATTAATAATAATAATAAAAAATAATGATTTATTACTTGCCAATAGAAAAAAGGAGCAATGACCTGTCATGGGCAAGCAGAATTTTGGAAGACTGTGGTTGAGTTATTTCCAAAATTTAAGGAGCGTCCTTTATACAAAACCCATTGTAAGCAAGAACTCTTTTATAATGATTTTTATGCTATTAACTTAGCATGTATGCAAGACAGCCTAACTGACATGATAGACTTTAGTAATAGAAAAATGCTCTAACTCCAAATGTAAACTGACAGTACCAAACAATAATCATGCAATTATAAAACAGACAAAAATAGGAAACTAAATTAATAAGTGAACAGAGAATCCAGAGCAAAGTGAATTAACCTTTGCTGTTTTATTCTATGTTCTACTAGAATCTTCAAAACAGTATTTTTGGCAGTATTCAGTGGGCAACAGTGGCTGTTATTAAGCATGACAATGTAATTTTCCTTTAAGAAACCACACTTTCTTATTTCTTGACAGAGTACCATCGAGGTCCCTAATAAAATGATTTTAATCAAACTTTTGCGATTATTTTCAGAATGTGATGGCAAAGTTCCCATGCTTGCTGTGGGGGAAATCTTGCCCCCATAAAAGTCTTCACATGGCGTTTTGCTATTCACTTCAATGCAATGTGGATTTCACCTAATATTTTGATCCTGAAATAATTAAGGGATGTATCTTTGCAACACTGACGTAGTGCTAAAGGGAGGGCAACACTGAAGTGTTCAGTGAATTGTTTGCCACATGGCTATTCTAAAGACTGTGTTGTCAACAGATGTAGCAAACAGATTTGACATTTAAATTAAACATAAAAGGCCAGATCCTGAGCCCTGTTAGTCTGTTTATGGCACACCCAGCAGACCTAACCTTGGCCTAACTCACCAGTTGAGGATTACCCTAGTTTCCTTACTCAAGTGAAACTCCCATTGAGTTCACATTCAGAGGGAGCAGTTGCAAAGCAATGGGAGACCACTCCAGTCTGGCAAAAAGATATTATAGCTGCTGCCCCATTTCAAGACTTTGTTGTTGCTATCACTATCTTATTGCTCTAGGTTGACCCTCTAAACCAGCCAAATCACATAGTGAGGAATTTCCAAGGGCAGCAACATCTTTGTAATTTCTGAAGATGAAAGCAGAATTCTTGCCCAGATCCAAAATTTCCTGACCTGACTTGACCTGACCTGCTGTGTGTCTGTGTATAAGTTATAAATCTGTGTGGGACTCTCTGTGTTGCACTTTCCCTCCCTAGCTTCATTCCATAAGCCAAAGATGGCTGCCATGGTACTGCTATGAAATTTTAAATGTGTCAAACTTTTGAATTACCTATGGATTTTTCAAGCCAATCTGTGAAACATTTTGGGATCTTGAAATTTCACAGATACTTAACTTCTAAGGGGTTAGAAAAGAAAAAAATATAAAAAAACTGTCAAAAAACTAATACATGACTTCATGAAAGATTTTTCAGCCATTTTGCCAAGCTCTAAGTATTAGATCTGGTTAGAAAATGGATTTTTTTCATGAAAATTTTTGACAAAAACCAAAATTATTGTAATTTAAATTTCCCAAAGAAAATTTCAACTTTTTCATCAAAAATCTGAAAACTTCTTGCTTTTCATTTTCTGATGAAAAATCAAACTTTTTTTGAGGAAAGCAGACAGTTTCTGTGAAATTTTTCATTTTGCCAAAATCCCAGGTTTTTTCCAGAAAGCACTAGGAGCAGAAAATTTTGTATGAGGCCCACTATATGCCTAAATGAAATACTTTTGGGGAAGAAGTTAGCAGAATAAAACAAGAAGTGTCCTGTTCATTACATCAGCAACTGATTTTTCTAGGCACTCATGCTTGTTCCATTAAGTTGAGCAATGGAAATGATGGATCTGCTGACTCAAGCGGGTTAATGTTGACAATGAACAATTATTATTTTTGACAAGAATACCAAAGGGTTTCAGGATGACTGTTCTAACTGAAAGCAGATTATGAGTTGAGTTTTATTACTAACTGTCAAGCATTGCTGTCAGGCATATAAAAGTGTGATATAAAGGAAGATCATTTTATTATAGGAGACAAAGCAGATATTGAATGATGACTTTTTTTTGTGGTAGCTTTTTCAGTTACCCACAGGAAGAAAGAGGCAGAGCCACCAGCTTCTTAAAAAGGGAGATGAGAGGAGAAAACATCCGGAAGAGGACATTTCCCTCCAGATAGAAAACAGTGACAGCAAAAAGCACAATGTGATCTTAATGAAGTCAGGATTTGTGTTTGGCTGTGCTTGACTTCAGTGTCTTTTCTTGTTGATATAGTGGGATTGTACGAGGGGTTATGGGACCCTCTCATTAGCCTCCCAGGGAGTAGTTCTCAGGGTCTGAGATAATCACAAATGCAAGTGATGTTTTCAACTGGGCTTTAGTTGGGCTGGCTTTCCAATGATCTGTCAGTACATGTTGTGAAACAAACTTACCTTCATGTTAGAGCTGTTGGTCTCTGTTAGATCTATCTAAAGGACCACAATACTGCAGATAGAGATGGAAAATACGTATGAGAATAGAGCATTGAATCTGTGCTGCACATCCTTTATGCTACTTTCTGGTCAACTGTGTTAACAGCTCGACAGGTTCCAGCCTCCACTGAAAATAGTGTCATAGAATCATAGGGTTAGAACGAACCACAAGGATCACCTAGTCTAACCCCCTGCCAACATGCAGGATTTGTTCTGTCTAAACCATTCAAGACAGATGGCTACTCAGCCTCCTTTTGAAAACCTCCAGAGAATGAGCTTCCACAACCTCCTTAGGCAGTCCATTCCATTGTCCTACTGTTCTTACAGTTAGGAAGTTTTTCCTGAGATTTAATCTAAATCTCCTATGCTGCAGTTTGAACACATTGCCTCTTGTCCTGCCCTCTGTAGGTGGAGAGAACAAACTAGTCTCCATTATTTTTAGGGCAGCCTTTCAAGTATTTGAGGACCGCTATCATGTCCCCTGTTAATCTTCTTTTCCAAATGAAATATACCCAGTTCCTTCAGCCTTTTTCATATGGCTTGCATTCCATCTGTTTGAATATCTTCGTTGCTCGCCTCTCTATCATTTCCAGTTTCTCTACATCCTTTCTATTAATTGGTGACTAAAATTGGGTGTCCTTTCCTTTGTAGCAGGGACCAGCTTCCTCTCTGGTGTCTCTTAAAGGCATCATAATCTATGTAATAAGGAATTCATCACATTTGTAGATTAACCAAAGAGCAGTTCTGATCTTAAATCCCAGATCTAAAGGCCCGGGAAGTTTGAGTCTAGACCCTAACTTCACTGCTGACCTCTCCCTGAATAATGGTCAGAAGCAGAATGCTGGAGCAGAACAATCCTAAATTTAACTGAAGTTAAGATTCAGATCTGAACTTTGCTACTTGCCCATCCTATCTGTACACAATAGAGAAGACAGCTATGTCCTTAACTGAATGAATGTGGAGAAAGTAAATAATTCTGAAGGCAAAAAAATGCAGCATGGCATGGAGGAGCCAAAGGTTGGTTCTGCAGAGATATTCAGGATCTTACTGTATCTTTCATGTTATACTTGCTGCTAACACTTCTTGATTCAGTTCCAATACCTTGCCAGGGAACATGATCTTGTTGTCCTGAAAAGGTTTTTCTCCATTGATAAAATAATTTATAACCCTGTTTCTATCGTATGCAAAACCAAAATATATGGGTTCAAATTCAATGCTGACGTATGGTGGCAAAATGGCCTTTTAAGATATTGGGTATGGCAACCTCTTATGCAAGGGGTGAATTTGACCCATTAGATGCCTTGATATTTAGGCTGAGTCCACAGAAGGGTGAATCTTCTCACTATTTTTACTCATACTCACAGGTAGAGCCAATCCCAACAACAATATGCTGAACCTGTCTAGCAGAAAATATACCTTTGCCAAAATAAATTTCCAAACATATCTATTAAATATTTTTAATGTGACCTGATATGGTACTCCCCATTCTCCATCCTCCCCGAATACCCAAAACATTTTTTAAAATACAATTTTCAGGTTGTTATATTTTAACAAGTTTCCATTTTTTTTCTTTTTCTTTCATCCCTGTTTGTTGAATTCTAATGCATACAAGTATCTCCAAAACAGCCTTCCAGGATTCCACATTTTTCCCTTAACAGCCCCATCATGAGCTCCAATTTCATCATGCAGGTCTAATTTGCTGAGGTCCAGAAAATTATCCACTGTTAAAGCAGCAATTCTGCCATCTTTTGGAATGGTTTAATATTGCCAAAATACATAGAAAAAAATCTACCCTGGAGCTTTTCCTCTGTAGCTTCTTTAAGTCCACTGCAGTCAACAGGTTGCCATTTGTCAATACATTTGCAGACATTGGTCTCAGCTCCTTCCAGATGTAAAAACACCAGTCAAGAGAAAATATGCCTTTGACTGGGCAGTCCTGTGGAACGCTTCAGTTGGGCCTACACTTTGAAAGCAAGGGGTAAAATCCTGGTAGTTACCCCAATTGACTTTGTGGGGCCATGATTTCATCTAAGGTCACCAAATAAAAAGGAAAGCAAATAAAATGACTTGCTAGCCCTGCAAGCAGACACAAGGAAGGTAGGCAAAGTTTTTAGAAATTTGCAGCTCAGCAGAGCATAGTGGAAGAGTTCAAATGCACATTAGCTTCAGGCTACTATCTTATTTCCCTCACAAACAAGGCTTTTTAAACAAGGCCTGATTTTATTAAAAAATTAAATGAGGTGTCAGAAGAGAAGATAACAGAAAAAAAATAGCAGGAATGGACAGAAGAGAAAATAAAGGGAGGGAAAAGGAAAGGTGCATTAGAGCAAAGATGGAAAGAATTTTGAAAGTTTTATGTCCTTTTTTTAGTCCTTCCTTCACCTCACACTATCTTCTTTGCACTTCTTTCAAGTGACATTTCTTCTTCTTTGTTCCTTTTGCATCACACTACCCCAGAACTCAGCTGAGCCACCAGGCAAAGCACTTATACTAGACCTGGCTATTTTGGCTGGTAAAGTATTGGCAGATATATTGCATGGAAATGTCTTGCAACGTATCAACCATCTGTTACACCCTCCTTGTTTTGGAGGGCCAGTTTTCCGTACATTTATGTATTTAATTTTAAGGATATGTAAAGAACTCATTCATGGAATTGCTGACATTTCTGACATTTTACAATTATGCATAGAGAAATTATGCATAGAGAAAATGAATAGCCAAAATAAACAAAGGAAAGGAAGATGGTGTATAAAAGGTACGTTTGTACTGAATTTGTGCCTTTGCAAAAATGTCAAAATTATAATACTGTGAGCTGAAGGTGTCTGTCTGATGCCAGCCTTCCTGTTAATTTTTCTGGAGAAAATCACTGCACTTTCATAGAATGTTTTTTTTTCTTTAAATTGCATGCTCAGTAAAACTTCCATTTGTCTATCTCAATTCATAAAAGATCTGCTTAAAGTTTACATGCTGTTGTAGCTCTTGGAGAAGTATAAGCTTGGAGAGAAATAGCACTATACTCTTTGCCCAAAGTTACTGAGATTACAGATGAGCAGGAGTCAAGAATTCTTTAGCGTGCACACATCTTCCTGCTCTTTTTGGTCAGTGATCATTTGCTAATCAGTGCGTTTTTAATTGTAGGCTGAATTTTGCCTCTATTTCGCTCTGGCAAATGATGGTCAGCTCTGTCCTCTGTCTTGATCTCGGTCCATGATTGCCACATGATGGTGTATTGCCTAATGTAAAATGTGCAATGTGAATACTTTTGCAACAATCAGAAGTTGTGTTAAAATGCAATACTGGCAGAAGAGGCAAAAGTTTTCTGAAAGGAATAAATGGATTCTGAGCAGTAAATTTAAAGCTTTGCATTCCTTCTCATTTCAGAACTCACCCATGCATCTGGTTATTCTTTGAGAGATACAGGGATTTTGGATTATGACACAGAAGATGGTCAGATATTGTTGCTTCTTGCTAGTTGGCACTGGAGTTGTTTGTCACAGGCCCGAAGGACACATATGACAACCTGTTTGGGAGATCCTATTGAACAATATATTTTAAATGTTGCTGATGAGTTTTTCCAAAAGATCAAAATTAATGCATGTAGGAGGAAGACAGGGTAGCAGAGAGGCAGCAGGAGGTTCATAGACTTCACACAGATGGTTCTGCCTTCCTGCTGATCCCCAGAATCTGTGGGTGGACGTTCTGCCTCATTCCATGGAGTGGTGGGGTTACCTCCTTTAATGAAAAAATGTGAGCGAAAGTTCTCAAGGAAAAATTTTATAGTCTTTCTTTACCCACTATCAAAGATTTTACCTCATAAGGAAGTGATGATAAGGCGGTGACCCTTAATAAAGACATCAGCTTTTGATGATGATAATGTCCACTTCCTCCCTCTCAGCTCATATATGTGTGTGGGTACACACACAAACTTTCTGAGGGAGCTCATGGTATATAGGGGAAATTATGGGACTAATTAAACAAAGAATATTATATACTACAACAGACTGAATACATCTTTGTATTTAATACAGTTTTTTGGGGGGGTGGGTGTTTTTTTTTTTACCACCAACTTGCTGCAATTAGGAGGTTGTTGGAGAGATATCAACTGAGATTTGGGAACTGCTTTCTGAAGATGTTTTGAATTAACAACTAATTGGCAGCTTTCTTTGATAACTATTTTACTGTTGGGTTCAGCTAGATGAAAATCAACCACAAAGGGAACTCAATTTTGTTTGTCATTAATTTTAACTCTGTTTCACAGATGATTTACATATATGACATTTTCCCAATTTTCTTTTTGTACCACTCTTGAACTCCAGCTAACAGCAGTTGGACTGATGTAGTGTCATTTTCTATTTATTTATGTTACTTAAAATATCCTGTGTTACATTAAGATACATTTGTACAAAAGGGTGAATAAAGCAGTAAGAAGACCAAAATGGGAGTTCTTGCAATTTATGACAGACTAGGAAATGAGTTGACCCGAGCACTACATTTATTTCATCACTTTCATCCCAAGTTATGCTTGAGCATTGTGATCAAAAGAAAGCAGACATACACTATGGGAATGTGGCTGTACTTTGGGGAAGATGTTGTACATGCACCACATAAACTAAAAAGAATAAATTTGGTGCTGAATCTGCAAACCCTTGTTCACCTGAATTGTGCCATTGCCTAGGACTGTCGCCTGTAAATAAGGGACTGCAGGATCAAGCCTATGAATGTGAGTTAGGACTGGCAGGATGGAACTCTCAGGGGCAGCAGAGAGGACATCTCGCTAACGATAATGTAAAGAGACCTGGGCATACGGCACCTGATTCAAAACCCATTGAAAGACTCCCATTGACTTCAATGAGCTTTGGACCAAGCCCACAGGAGGTAAGAGAAAACAGCTTTTTTGGCGAGTTTAGACTCTTACAGGGGGGGCACATTTTATATTTGTCTAGAATTAATTAAAGCAATGATTAGCATAGACAAAAGCAGGTGTGTATGGGGTCAGTCACTGTAGTAAAATGAACGTTCAGATATTTTGGGGGGGGATTTGAGTTCTTGTGGCCAACCGTTCAGCTGAATATTCAGACTGAGTATTCAGAACTGGTTTCTTCCTTTCAGGCTGCAGATGAATTGCAGTTCTATTTAGCAGAGAAGAGCAGGTTAGCATCTTGATGGAGAACACCATTTGTGCACTGTTGTAGGGAACCTGGTCGGTTGTGATTCAATTTAGGAGTACAATAGAATTCACTTATGTGGTACCTTGATAAACAATACAGCCAGTGACATCTACTTCAAATACTTACTAACCCTGCAATCACAGGGGTGGTCCACTTCTCTGGGCCCTTCGGTGGAACCATATAGCTGAACTTACCACTTGTGTGGAAAAATTGACAGGAGAACTGATATAGTGCACTGCATTTCGCTCTTCAGTGAATACATGGCACATCTAGGATATTTATGTGACCTGTTGGGTGCTGTCTGCAAGCCAGTTTATAATTGCGATTTGGTGTCATTAACTTCCTACTTTACAAGCCATTGATTCACTTTAGATTGCTTCCCTGCTGTATTTTGGTTGTTTAAATTGTAGTTCTACTCCAAAAAGTACCAATGTAAAAATGTAATCTTCTCACTTAACAGGTGTGCCTCACAAATATATTCAGAGTCACAGGCGTTGCTGACTGGAGTGATTCAGATATGTTTTTAGTTCTTTTTGGCTATGATTGCACAGCTAAGAGAATGAGCTGGGTTCTGTTACTTCATGTTTCATCAGCGGAATTGCACACTAATATCCAATCAGTAACACTTTTGCAGTGGAGTTGTACAAATGACACTGAAGGCATAATTTGGATCACAGAACACTTTTTCTCTGGTGAGGATGTGCAAGAAGGAAGAATCCAGCTTAACGCAGATCCCAGTTGAATCTGCAGTTCGGGCAGTTAGATAATAAATATTTTAAGTTGAAAACTGAGCAGATATGTTTTAGAAGTTACTGATAGGTAATAATAATGGATTACTCCAATGCCATGTTCACAGCCACTTTTCAGAGATAAACTGTTAATTAAATCATAATCTTCTATTATATATATTTTAATACATTTCAAACTTTTGTAAATAGATATTTTAAGTCATTCATTAAAGTGAATGTTTCCTGGGGAGGGGGGTGTCATAAACAGATAGCTAAGGGTTAATGTCTCTTTCACCTATAAAAGGGTTAACCAAACAGTAACCTGAAACACCTGACCAGAGGACCAATCAGGAAACAAGACTTTTTCAAATCTGGGTGGAGGGAAGTTTTGGGTGTGAGTCCTTTGTTCTTGGTCTGTTCTTTTCTCGGCTCTGAGAGTGACCACAGGAATCTCCAGGCTTTCTAATCTTCTGTTTCCAAGTTGTAAGTACAAGGATAGTAAGACAATAGGTTTATATTGTTTTTTTGTATTTACATGTGTGTAGTTGCTGGAGTGTATTTTTTTTGGATAAGGCTGTTTATTCATTTTTCTTTTAAGCAATTGACCCTGTATATTGTCACCTTAATACAGAGATCATTTTATGTCCTTTTTCTTTCTTTTTATATAAGACCTGTTGGAGTTTTTTCTTTAGTGGGGACTCCAGGGAATTGAGTCTGCAGCTCACCAGGGAAATGGTGGGAGGAAGAAGTTAGGGGGAAACTCTCTTTGTGTTAGATTTACTAAACCTGACTTTGCATACCCTGTGGGTGAGGGGAGAGGGAGATTTGATCTCTCAGTATTTGTGTTTCAAGGACTTGAAGCAGGGAATCGCCTAGGGTCGTCCAGGGAGGGGAGCTGGGAGGAAGTAACAAGGAAACAAGGGGAGGAGATTATTTCCCTTTGTTGTAAGACTCAAGGCATCTGAGTCTGGGGGTCCCCCAGGGAAGGTTTTGGGGAGACCACAGTGAGCTAGGCACTGTATAATTCCTAGCTGGTGGCAACGATATCAGATCTAAGCTGGTAATTAAGCTTGGAGATTTTCATGCTAACACCCATATTTTGGACGCTAAGGTCCAGATCTGGGAAAAAATGTTATGACAGGGGGGAATGCCTTTGATAATTGGGGCGATTATGTAAATTGTTTGCAGTGAAACTTGGAGTTAAGAAAAGCTCATCTGGTTTTGAGTTGTCATATAAACTCAAACTTAGGACCTCATTTGTTGAAAATATTGCCAGTGTTACATATATATAACTGTTTATTTAATGTACCAATCATAGAAGTATCTAAGTGTCATGTGCATAGTTAAGAAAAGCAATATTTTGTCTCAAAGGATCATACATACAATATTCCTGTTGTTTTCATCACTTTCTGAGGGGATTGTCACAGTTCATGGCAGCTGCACCACAATTCCCTTCCTGTGGTGCCTCAAGGGTGCCCACTCTAGGCTCCTGGCTCCTCAGCTGTCACCTCTGTTGGGTGGAGACACGCGTCTCTCTGGGTTTTTTCCAGGCTGCATGTTTCACTGCCTGTACTGTTATATGCCCAGCAAGCCAGAGTGCCTAACAAGGGCAGCATCTGTGCTTTGCTTTCTCTGCAAAGGCTCTAAACAGCTGTCACTGCCAGCAGTCACAAGCTCTTTATAAGCAAGCACATTTGTTCTTAAGGTAAAAGCATTACAAACCAACAAAAATGAATAAAGGTTCCTCTACAGGAGGAAGGGATAGTGCAGGGGTTTGAGCATTGGCCTGATAAACCCAGGGTTGTAAGTTCAATCCTTGAGGGGGGCCATTTAGGGTACTGTGATAAATATTCTGGGGATTGATCCTGCTTTGAGTAGGGGGTTGGAATAGATGGTCTCCTGAGGTCCTTTCTAGCCCTGATATTCTATGATTCTACATGCATGGTAAAAGCTTATGAGAGATCATCCATCAGTCTTATGGAGCCTCAGTAGGCCAAAGTCCTTCCATGAAGGATTGCCCCTTCCTATTCCACCTTAGATAGATTTCCTGGATCAAAAAAAAAAAGGTCCCAAGTATATTTAATCTCAGGCTATTTATTCAAAAGTCCTTTCTTTGTCCAGGTTCAACTAGTATAGAACCTCTCCAGGTGGTGGTACTTCTCTGGAGATGTTACAACCTATGTGAATTTCCCTTATCACCCCCCCCCCGCTGTCTCTCCTCCCCCCCTCACACACACCCTATTCTTATTTCCTAGGGGAACCGTGGTCACCCTCCTCCCTGGAATTAATGCAATCCCTGGTGTACAATGATACGTAAACATAATACAGTAAGATCTCTCAAACATATTACAGGAAATTGCTCTATTTGTCATTTGTTCCTAGGCAAAGACCATGATGGCTAGTCTGTAGTTGTCATTACTGAGGGAGAGTTGCAAACAGAGGTGCATGGCATTGTTCTCCCAGTTGACAAAAAATATGGGATCATCCTGACTTGTGATGATAGGGAGTTCCAGAGCTGAAGAAACACCATGCAAACACCCAGCTCCCAAGAGTTTACCTTGTGGGCTGTCACCTACACCATCCCTGTTAATCACACTGCCATGGAGAAAAAAGAGGCCTCTTGGATCACCAGTCTACTGTGAGTGATAAAGATTTTCACTAGAACATTGAAATAGATTTCAAAGGGGATAAGGCTAGAGGTGTGAAGCTAATAGAGAGCAAAGGCCTCTTTTAAAGAGCACCGTGACTAGCTATGATAAGAAATAACACATAATAATAGCTATAAAGAACAAAAGGCACTTCTGAATAATAATTCTGTCAAATGTTTAAAAGATTAAGATTTAGGGCAACATTCTGAACCTCATGCCCATATTGTCAATCTGAACAGGGTTAATCAGGCCATTACTTTATAATTAAACTTCTTTAATTGTTTAAAGAAAAGCTTGGATTCTGGAGCCCAGTTCAGGGAAAACTGTAAATTTCTGGCATGCACGGGGCCATGCATGCAACTTTCAGTTCCACATTCTCACAGTACTACCCATAGGCTGAAACTTGAACAAGAAGGAATGGATTAAGTGCTGTGGAACTCCAAAGTTGAGATTGCTCAGAGAAGAGGAGCAAGCGCTCATCATGACCTTTGGGAGCCTGACTGTGAGGAATGAGCAATGCCGTCACACTGTGACTGTCTAGGTTTTGTCACTAAAATGATCATTTCCACACCACTAACACAATATCTTTTATGAAGCTTGACTAAGAGGGTCTAGTGTGGAAATGATCATTTTAGTGACAAAACCTAGATAGGTTTTTGGGGTGTTGGCAGAGGTCAATGTCTACTGGGTTCAGCTTGCTATCATATTTGTTTCCACCAGGGTGTGCCAATTAAGCAGACTGTATTCTGTTGCAAAAGGATACAAAATAGCAGTTGAGCAGAGTGTGTCAGAATGTAGTGAAACCAGAGCTTTTTTTCCAATCCATTTATCAAAGCACATTTTAAGGCAGGTAAATAATAATAATTCTTAAGCAAAAAAAGAGTATTTTTATAAATAAAGGATTTTTTAAATAAAAAAAATCAGTGCAGATGTGCTGGATTTTTGCCTCCTCTTGTTTTAATCCATGACTGATTCATCAGCTGGAATTTAAAGACTCAAAATTCCTTATAGTAATTGATTCTCGGGGGCTATTAGCTTAAATGTAAATGCTTAACATAGATATTGTGTAGGTGAGTGTTAGAGAAAAGACACCTAATTTGTCAGCAATACAAGACAGTCTGTTCATACAGTAGGTTAGAAAAGCGAAGAATGTTAGAAATCAAAGATTCACAAAAGCCTCCCAGAGTTGGCTGGGAGTGGAGTCTCCCATTTTGAGTAATTATAAGAAACACACTGTGTAAGAGCCTGTGCTGGATCGAAATATCAGAGCTGCTCCTTTAGTTCAACAGGCAGAGCACTTACCTGTGATGCTATTTTCAGAAGGGTCTACATGAGTTAGGCACCTAATTCCTCATGCTTTTCAGTTCCCTTAGGTACTTTTGAAAATCCCTCCACCAATTTCTAGTCTCACAATCAACTTCTGCCTATGAACAGATATACTGGAGATTCCATCAAGGCTGGCCGATTAAAAGATTAACCTGCTCTTTTTTTTCCTATCAGAAAAGATAATTTGCACCAAAGGTCACCCATCAGTCTTATAGGGCCTCTGCAGGGCAAAATCCTTCCAACCTTTTCTTTCTGCAGATGATCACAGTGATCCTTTTTTCAATTATATTTCTTAAGGAAATAAATAAAAACATGAAAGAAAAATATACCAATCAGGAGGGCCTCACTCATAAGCAACCCTACAATAATAAACCAGTGTGCCTACCTGAATGATGGGGGCGGGGGACAAATTGACATAAAAATAAGATTTCAGTTTCCATCTTCGAGAGATTTATTTCCAGCACATCAAAGACCAAGGAGATTTTTTAAGTTCTGAAAAGCAAAAACCATAGGGGGTATCCCTTTAATTGGCCCCAAATGCCTGTTTGTGGAAGAAGGTGTATAACAGCCTCTCCTGGTGAATATGAATGATCCTCTGACACATTGTGGATTATTAGATAGGAGGTGCTGCTTGATAAAAATTGTTTAAAAATGTTTTAAAATTGTTCTGATTAAAGTGAAACAAACAAAACATCACCGCTGCATGTGATAATTCACGTAAGGTACATTAAGCATTAGCACTGTTGTAGTTTTCACAAGTGATTGTGAAAAGGCCTGTTATTGTATTTGGTGAATAGTGTTCAAGCTTATGAGAGCTTTTTTAATTCAACTGATTTATTTCCATTTTTGTTCTTTAAATACATACTGAAACAGTTCACTGGCTGCTGCATTATATTTTTTCCATTCAAGCACAGTTGTTTCCCCACTTCCTGCCCACTATCATTTTTTTTAAATTGTGGCTGCTACGCAAGTGTCTACTACTGATTTATTTACTAACTTAAGACCTGAGCCTGCAGTCATCCCACAAGGCAATTGTGGCTTTAACCCATGGAAACATGAAGGGTGAAAGGACAACACAGCAGGTAGAGCCCATGGAAGGTTTCTGGATGACTCATCCACAGTATTGCCAATTTCAAATGTTCAAAAACTCATGAGTCAGTCTTTCCCAAAATAATGAGATTGGATTAAACATATGAGATATTAAAACTAATAAAATTAGGGTTCTCTATCTGCTTTGCGCTCTTAGAATTCATGTTTTCAAGCTGTTCTCTGCCTGAGAAATTTTTTTTTAAATGAAACTTGAGATTCTTACACAATCACATGCCTCCAGAGACCAGTACTTTTAGGCAAACACTACATATTTTGAGGGTCATGATAAAATCATTAGAGTTGGTAACCCTGTATCCAGATTTCTTCTTAGTGTTCTGGGGAGTGTAAACTGGAGATCTTTTAAAAGTATGGAGTAAGTGTTTTCTCCTTGCTGCTGAGTCCTGGCTCCATCACCGCCCTCCATCCAATGGCTAGGTCCACCACCAGCCTGGAGCAGCCCACATTAGTGTGATTGTGACTAGCCTTTTCACAAGAGGTAGGAGGGGAAAAGGCCATTATAAATCATTTCTTCAACTTACACACTAATTCAAAGTCATCCATGATAAAGACCTCCAGCCCTCTTGATTTCAGGATGCATTTGCTTGAGTAAGGACTGCAGGATCAAACTCATACTTAGGACCTCAGTCACTAGAGGTTACTGGGACGTGTCAGTTCCCCAGCAGTTAACACATTCTTGCCTGCTGTCATTTAATGGAAATGTGAGAAGCCAAAGGAAGCTGGGGTTCTAAATTTCTTTCAGATCCTTTCAAAAAAAAAAAAAAAAAAGGCCAGATGTTTCACAAAACATTTTAAGAACTTTATTTAAAAAAAAAATTCTTTTTAAATGGAATTTACACCAAATACAATTAAACATGTTTTTCTAACTAAACACACTAGTTTATAGCTTGTGGCAGGAAAAATAAATACTTAAAAATAAAAACAAGCTGAGACTTAGAGCTAATCCCTGATGAGTTGGCTTGAGTTGGATCTGCTGCTGGAGCTTCACTCACTCTCTCCTTCTGCAATCTCAGAGCTTTCTCTGCTGCCAGATCCACTGTTTCAGAATCACCTTGACCTAGAGGGACTAATAGGGTGATTTAGTCTTTATACTCCATTCATTACTTGGCTTCTTTTTAGACACCACTACCAAGAGTCTAACTTATGTTGGATTTCTGCACTCTGCAGGACAATTTATGTTACATTGGCTCCCAGAAGAGTAATCAAATAATAGCAATTTTTGGATACAATTGACCAGAGTGAGATTTCATCCATAGTCTAAAGGGTAATGTCTCTGAAGCCCACTTCCAAGTGTCTCTCCATCCTCAAGTGTCTCTCCCTCCTCAAGTGTCTCTCCCCACAGGCAGTCAGTATCTTGAGGACAATACTAAGGGAATCCTGACCAAAAGAATTGCAGGAGAACTTGAAAGAGATGACTAATCTCTTGTTTCCTGGTGTGGTCACTGCTCCACTTCTGAGAAGTATATCCCAAAGTTCCACTTTGAAGTTGTCACAAACAGATAAGTAAGAGTTAATAGAACAAAAGTGCTTCATATCTCTTTTGCCTGGAAAGGGTTAACAAGAACAGTGAGCCTGGCTGTCACCTGACCAGAGAACCAATCAGAGGACAGGATACTTTCAAATCTTGAAGGAGGGAAGTTTGTGTGTGTGCTGTTAGAATTTGGTTGTTGTTCTCTCTGGGTTCTGAGAGTGACCAGATGTGCAACCAGGTTTCTCTCCAATCTCCCTGATACAGGTTCTTATAGATTCAAAATAGTAAGTACTAGGTAGATGAGGCGAGTTAGGCTTGTGTTTGTTTTCTTTATTTGCAAATGTGTATTTGGCTGGGAGGAGTTCAAATTTGTATTTTGCTGAAAGGATTTTAATTTGTACTTGTATACCTAGGCTGGGAGGGTATTCCCAGTGTCTATAGCTGAAAGACCCTGTACCTATTCCATTTTAAATGTACAAAGATAATTTTTACTGTTTTTTTCTCTTTAATTAAAAGCTTTTCTTGTTTAAGAACCTGATTGTTTTTTATTCTGGTGAGACCCCAGGGGACTGGGTCTGGATTCACCAGGGAATTGGTGGGGAGAAAGGAGGGAAGGGGGAGAGAGGTTAATTTCTCTCTGTTAGGATTACTTTCTCTCTCAGGGAGAGTCTGGGAGGGAGAGAGAGAAGGACGGGGGAAGGTGATTTTTCCTCTCTGTTTAAAGATTCAAGGAGTTTGAATCACAGTAATCTTCCAGGGTAACCCAGGGAGGGGAAGCCTGGGAGAGGCAATGGTGAGGGAAAGGGTTCACTTTCCTCATGTTAAGATCCAGAGGGTCTGGGTCTTGGGGGGGTCCCTGGGCAAGGTTTTGGGGGGACCAGAGTGTACCAGGCACTGGAATTCCTGGTTGGTGGCAGCGCTACAGGTTCTAAGCTGGTAATTGAGCTTAGAGGAATTCATGCTGGTACCCCATCTTTTGGACGTTAAGGTTCAGAGTAGGGAATTATACCATGACAGAAGTCTCAATCCCACTTCCCCTCTGTTCATTCTCAAATCCAATATCCATCATACACACTCTTGGACATGAACTAAGATGGTGGAAGCCCATGTGTAGATTATAAAAATGGAATCTTTAATGCAGGGGTTCCTCGTAGCATGACAGAGCCATCCCCTACACAAGGACATTGGGTGACAATTGTGACTTGTATCATTTTATATACAGGAAGCCCAGAGTTGTTTTTTTACATTTCATTATGAGCTTCTTCAGAGACAGTCTTAAACAGTGCAGAAAAGAAGTCGTATAAAACAAGATGTACAAAGCAATCTAACCTTCCTTTGCACTCAAAGGTCCTTTTCTTTTTTATTCTATTTTATTCTATTTTATTCTTAAACCAAAGATAGTTTTACTTTTCTTGTTCTCACATAAACATGTTGCATACTAAGTAGACTTAGCTGTGGATCTTAATGTGCATCATGATAATAATGAACAAGTACAGTGGAAAGTTTCTGATGAAGTCAGTGTGTTATTGTGTTGGCTTGAGTCAAATTACAAACATCAGCTGATCCTAAATTACTAGTATAAGGTTGGATTCAGATGTCTGCAGCTCTGCATTATGCCACAAGTATCATTTATCTCAGTTAGACAGTACAAAAACTGTCTGCGTTTATCATAAAGCTTATAGTGGAAACAAGTTCAAGTACATCTGAAGGTTCAAATATGCTCCTTCTTTATAAGGTTCTTTACCATAACACTTTCATGGAAAACTGCTGTATTTTACCTTAGTTCCAAACTGTATTGTATTGCCCTCATTGTAACGACCTTCTTTATACTTGGCTCATAAGATGGTGATATGAAGACGATGCACTACAGATACATGTAGTTTTACATTTCAGCTTCCTTGTCAATAATTTTTTAGCTTATTTGCATTCGTGTTGTCTCTCTGTACAAGCATCTCTAGTACAAAGCTGACGCTTTCTTTTATTGGATTCTATTGTGCTGTCATGCCTGGTTTACAACATAATAATCTCATGGACACTTACAATTATGAACATCTTATGAGTATTCACAAACACATTAAAGATGTTCAGGTAGCAAATTAGCTGCGCATCTCAACAATCTGCACTTACAGTAAATATCTTGCTTTTAGAGAAGTAGATATCCTCTAAAAGTCAGTAGTTGTTTTGGAAGCACTCTGTCACATTTATGAAGAACTGCGTCACGTTTATGGCACAAAGTGTCATGACAAGTTGTTTAAAGTGCCTGTTAGCTTCTCTCACAAATTGAACAAAAATGTACACCAGAAGATAAGCTAATATAATAATGTTAGGTGTTCAGAGGCTGCCTTTTTTTTTCTTTTACACAAGACTTGAGCTGTAGCTTTCAACTTTCCTCCCTTGCCCTGTTTCATTGCAGCAGTTCAGTTCATTAGAAAAGGACCCATTTTAATTTTGCACTACGAAAAGTTATAAAGACATTTTAAAAAATAAATAACTTTTAACAGCTTTAAAAAAAAAGCATGCAGCTATTCTAACATAGGAGATCCTGATTAGTTCTTTTTTAATACAACCCACAAAGAGGTAAAAGAATTTGTATTATTTTTAACTATCCATTCAAATTTAATACAATTCCAACTATGTATTCGTGTTATTTCTTTGAGCACCTTCAAAATGCCACCAGGTATCTGAGTAACTTGAACTAATAATGGTCTATGTCAGGTGCCGAAAGAAATAAACCGAAAATGACTTTTTGAGTCTTCTTATCGTGTAGTCATGTTTCACAGCTTGGAAGAAAACAGAAATGCAGAAATATAAGAAGTGAGAAAAGGAGCAAAGTGAAAATATAAACATTTTTGCTAAAGATTTTTGTCTGTCAGCTCTTTCTCATACTTATTCTGGTTCTGCCAAAGGATCTATGATGTGTTCTATACAAAGAGTAACGGAAACTCACATACAATAGGGCAGCATTTCCCAAAGGTGGGCCACTTCTCCCTGGGTTGTGTGAAAAGGCTTCTCAATTGGAATTTCAGCATTACTTTTGTTTAAAAATCAGTCTCTAAATGTTATGGTTGCAAAGAAAACCTTGCAAGTGTGACCCATCTGTAACCAATGCAGAAGTGGCTGCCTGAGTTTGCAGACAGCTTGATAAAGCTCTGAGGTGTGAACTGTTCCAGTCATTCAAAGGCATTAGCTCTGAAACCAATGATACTACTTTCATTATCAGCAATATTGACTATTTCACTGCTCAGCAAAACATGTAAGAAATGAGAAAAAGTTACTTTTGGATGAATGTCTACACAACCTACTCTGAGTGACCATTCATTTAGAGTGGTCTTTTAAGAACTTGTGGCAGGATTTCTAAGGTTGACTTCAATGTCCTAAAGAGCAGCTCGGTTTTCTAAAGTTTGGAAAATGCTGCTCAAGGGCCTCTCCTGCACAGCTGCTAGGCCATGAACCATTCCCAGGCTACAAAGAGAGCCTGCTCCCTGTAGTGATGGGACACCACACACCCTAGAAGACTCCATGTACTATTGCTTTGAGCATTACGTGATCTAGCTGGTACATGGTATGAGTCCCCAATACGAGTCATGGATTCTTCCTGACTAATTCACATAAGCTTTACTTTCTCTGAGTAGCTCTGTATTGCCTAGTATTGAAGATGGTATTTTTGGTTGGTTGGTAGCCTTTTTCATGACCTTTCCACTGGCTCACTGTCCAGCCAGCATCTGCAAATTTTTAAGTCTTGGGCACCTTGAGATGACCTCACATAATTTCTTCCAGTAAGGACACATGGAGCTGTGAATCCTGAGCACTCATGTGTTTTCAGCTGGCATTTGCTAATGAGAGAACCAATGACTAATTTAGGGAGCAATCCCAAAAGATAATTTCCAGCAAGTCTTACTTAAGTAAATTAATAAACAAAATCAGCTTTGCTCCCTCTTCCCCTGAAGGAGAAACAATAAAGAAAGATGTGTTCTGTAGGAAGACTTCCAGGTCTAGCTTCTGAGTAACAAAGACTGCAACAAAAACAATTGGAGTTTAAATGATGCTTTATTCATGCTTTCTCCTCTGCCCTCTCTACTACCCTGCTTCTGTGCCCTCTGTGCATTTTATTGACAGGCACCTGTCTGCCTATTAACACCTCGTTAAAGCACACACCTGCTGTGGTTTTACTTAATCCCAGTCCACTGCAGCCATTAACCCTCTACATTTCATTATAAGGCACTCATCACAATAGCAGCACTGAGGAGGGCTCATTAACTGGTCGCACTGCCACGGAAAATTGGTTTTCGAGGGGTGTCTCCTTTCAGTTCAAATTCCTTCTTTAAAAAATTACTTTGTATTATATATTTTCCTAGAAAAAAATACATGACTGCACATGCATTAAATCCAGCTGAAACAGCACAATGTCAGACATAACAGATTAATACAGAGCCATGCAACACCTATTTACAAATGGGAAGAAGGTCAGCCTTGCAATGAAACCCCAGAATTAGGGTTCAGGAGACATGGATTCTATTCTGGGATGTGCCAGAGATTTGCAGGGAGACGTGGGCAAGTTGAATAATCTAGCTCTGCCTCAGTTTCCTTCTCTAAAAAATCAATGTAAGTGCTCAGACTGTAATTAGTACTATAACACGCATGCATAATAATAAGGGATAATGTACAGAGGAAAGTGTTAGATTTTACAGTAATAACTATAGTGAAATAGAGATGAGAAGGAGCAAGGTTCATCAATACCATCACAACAGGAAATTGGCATGGGCATCTGATAATATTAATAAAGGGTTCAGACTGTTCTCTACGGATGGACTGAGTAAGGAGGGAAATAGACTTCTAGGATGGAGGCTCGCCAAACTGATTAAGAGAGCTTTAAACTAGGAATTTGGGGGAGATGGTTGGGAGATGTCCAGGAGATCTCCACGCCGGTATTTAACCTTGAGAGGGAAGTAAACAAAGTAAGAGGGGATACAGTCATGGACAGAAGAACTGGCATAAGGAGGAAGGGTAGCGTAGATAGCAGACTAACAGGTGATGCTGGTGGTAGAATGTCTGTGCCTAACAGGGTAAAGAATGTCAGTGAAGCCAAACAGCAAAAATTAAGATGTCTGTACACTATTGCGAGGAGCCTAGGGAACAAAATGGAGGAACTAGAGCTACTGGTGCAGGGAGTGAAACCAGATATTATAGGGATAACAGAAACATGGTGGAATAGTAATCATGACTGGAGTACAGGTATTGAAGGCTATGTGCTGTTTAGGAAAGATAGAAATAAAGGCAAATGTGGAGGAGTAGCATTGTACATCAATGAGGAGGTTAACGGTAATGAAATAAGAAGTGATGGAATGGACAAGACAGAGTCTGTCTGGGCAAAAATCACACTGGGAAAGAAAGCTACTAGAGCCTCCCCTGAGATAGTGCTTGGGGTGTGCTACAGACCGCCGGGATCTGATTTGGATATGGATAGGGACCTCTTTAATGTTTTTAATGAAGTAAACACTAATGGGAAATGTGTGATCATGGGAGACTTTAACTTCCCAGATATAGACTGGAAGACAAGTGCTAGCAAGAATAATAGGGCTCAGATTTTTCTCAATGTGATAGCAGATGGATTTCTTCACCACGTAGTTGAAGAACCAACAAGAGGGGATGCCATTTTAGATTTGGTTTTGCTGAGTAGTGAGGACCTCATAGAAGAAACGGTTGTAGGGGACAACCTTGGTTCGAGTGATCATGAGCTAATTCAGTTCAAACTAGATGGAAAGATAAACAAAAATAGATCTGGGACTAGGGTTTTTGACTTCTTGAGGGCTAACTTTAAAGAATTAAGGAAATTAGTTAGGGAAGTGGATTGGACTGAAGAACTTGTGGATCTAAATACGGAGGAGGCCTGGAATTACTTTAAGTCGCAGCTGCAGAAACTATCGGAAGCCTGCATCCCAAGAAAGGAGAAAAAAACCACAGGCAGGAGTTGTAGACCAAGCTGGATGAGCAAGCATCTCAGAGAGGTGATTAAGAAAAAGCAGAAAGCCTACAAGGAGTGGAAGAAGGGTGGGATTAGCAAGGAAAGCTACCTTAGTGAGGTCAGAACACGTAGGGATAAAGTGAGAAAGGCTAAAAGCCAAGTAGAGTTGGACCTTGCAAAGGGAATTAAAACCAATAGTAAAAGGTTCTACAGCCATATAAATAAGAAGAAAACGAAGAAAGAAGAAGTGGGACCGCTAGACACTGAGGATGGAAAGGAGGTTAAGGATAACCTAGGCATGGCCCAATATCTAAATAAGTACTTTGCCTCAGTCTTTAATAAGGCTAATGAGGAGCTTAGGGATAATGGAAGGATGACAAACGGGATTGAGGATATGGAGGTGGATATTACCACATCTGAGGTAGAAGCCAAACTTGAACAGCTTAATGGGACAAAATCGGAGGGCCCAGACAATCTTCATCCAAGAATATTAAAGGAACTGGAGCATGACATTGCAAGCCCATTAGAGAGAATTTTTAATGAATCAGTAAACTCAGGTGTTCTACCGTACGACTGAAGAATTGCTAACATAGTTCCTATCTTTAAGAAAGGGGAAAAACGGGATCCGAGTAACTATAGGTCTGTTAGTTTGACATCTGTAGTATGCAAGGTCTTGGAAAAAATTTTGAAGGAGAAAGTAGTTAAGGACATTGAGGTGAATGGTAATTGGGACAAATTACAACATGGTTTTACTAAAGGTAGATCGTGCCAAACCAACCTGATCTCCTTTGAGAAGGTGACAGATTATTTAGACAAAGGAAATGCAGTAAGGCATTTGACACGGTTCCACATGGGGAATTATTAGTCAAATTGGAAAAGATGGGAATCAATATGAAAATTGAAAGGTGGATAAGGAACTGGTTAAAGGGGTCGTACTGAAGGGTGAACTGTCAGGCTGGAAGGAGGTTACTAGTGGAGTTCCTCAAGGATCGGTTTTGGGACCAATCTTATTTAACCTTTTTATTACTGACTTTGGCACAAAAAGCGGGAATGTGCTAATAAAGTTTGCGGATGACACAAAGCTGGGGGGTATTGCTAACACAGAGAAGGACCGGGATATCATACAGGAAGAACTGGATGACCTTGTAAACTGGAGTAATAGTAATAGGATGAAATTTAATAGTGAAAAGTGCAAGGTCATGCACTTAGGGATGAATAATAAGAATTTTAGATATACATTGGGGACATATCAGTTGGAAGCAACAGAGGAGGAGAAGGACCTTGGAGTATTGGTTGATCACAGGATGACTATGAGCAGCCAATGTGATATGGCCATTAAAAAAGCTAATGCGGTGTTAGGATGCATCAGGCGAGGTATTTCCAGCAAAGATAAGGAGGTGTTAGTACCGTTATATAAGGCACTGGTGAGACCTCACCTGGAATACTGTGTGCAGTTCTGGTCTCCCATATTTAAGAAGGATGAATTCAAACTGGAACAGGTTCAGAGATGGGCTACTAGGATGATCCGAGGAATGGAAAACTTGTCATATGAAAGGAGACTCAAAGAGCTTGACTTGTTTAGTCTAGCCAAAAGAAGGCTGAGGGGGGATATGCTTGTTCTTTATAAATATATCAGAGGGATTAATATTAGGGAGGGAGAGGAATTATTTAAGCTTAGTACCAATGTAGACACAAGAACTAGTGGGTATAAACTGGACACTAGGAAGTTTAGACTTGAAATTAGACAAAGGTTTCTAACCATTAGAGGAGTGAAGTTTTGGAACAGCCTTCCAAGGGGAGTAGTGGGGGCAAAAGACATATCTGGCTTTAAGACTAAGCTTGATAAGTTTATGGAAGGGATGGTATGATGGGATAGCTTAATTTTGGCAATTGATCTTTGATTACCAGCAGATAAATATGCCCATTGGTCGGTGATGGGATGTTGGATGGGAGCTGAGTTACTGCAGAGAATTCTTTCCTGAGTGCTGGCTGGTGAGTCTTGCCCATATGCTCTGGGTTTAGCTGATCGCCATATTTGGGGTCAGGAAGGAATTTTCCTCCGGGGCAGTTTGGCAGGGGCCCTGGAGGTTTTTCGCCTTCCTCTGCAGCGTGGGGCATGGGTCACTTGCTGGTGGATTCTCTGCAGCTTGAGGTCTTCAAACCTCAATTTGAAGACTTCAATAACTCGAACATAGGTTAGGGGTTTGTTATAGATGTGGATGGGTAGGGTTCTGTGGCCTGCTTTGTGCAGGAGGTCAGACTAGATGATCACATTGGTCCCTTCTGACCCTAAAGTCTATGAGTCTATGAGATGCCAAATTGTTGTTGCAACTCTTGAGCAGTTTCATCTCACCGTGATCTTTCCAAAAATAATTATATCTTGATATTATTTGATTTGGAGGAAGAGTTGGGAAGAGCATAGAAACTTGCTCATGTACTCTAATCCACCATTTGATCATCATTCCCCACATCTGCCTCTCAGGTGAATAGGAGCCCTCAGCTTGCTTCAGATTAGGAATGCATCTCTTTGGTATGTGGCTACATAAAACCTCTAATGATCTTTTTTTAGACAAATTTTCAAGAAGGAACACAATAGAGGACAGAGTCAGCTGCATCCATAAATATGATCAGTGATTTGCTGCAAACTAGATTAAATAGCCACATCAGTCCACAAATCAGCTCTGCAATTTTCTTATTCTTATTCTTGCAGATGGGTAATTTGCTGTATAATTGTTTTTCATTGCCCCTTTTTCATGGAATATTGCTTTCTTTGGTCAAGTCACAGAAGACACTAGTGTTGCTCTTGCACATTTCACAATGTTCACGTCATGCAGAGATATCCTGTTGAATATGTGCAACAGGAGTGACTGTCTGAGATGCTCAGAAGACCCAGGATTTTAATCATTAACATTAGTAGTGCTTGCTCCTAAGTTTAGCCTCCAGGCTAGGTACACTTTTTGTTTTTAAGACCCTAACCTTGCCTTAACAAAAGAAAAAGGTGTATTTTGGACACATTAGCTAATCTGTTAATGCTTGTTGGAATTCTAGTATGGACAAGACAGCTATAGTACTTTTAACATGTATTAATTGCTTGAGGTAAACCTTAGTGGAGAGCCTGCATTTTACCTTGACCATCCAGTGTGTGTTAAAACTATGACTGCGTTGTCTATATTAAAATGTAACCTGTTATTTAATATATGTTAAGATACATCCTTCTACTTTGTTTAGACATGGCCAATATGTCTTGATGCCATGATTCCCTCTTGACAGTGTTCTAACACCAAAACCCCTCATCATCCACTATCCTTCGCAAGACTGATACTTGTGTGGCAAATGAGCCTGTGTAGAAAAAAAAAGCGTCTCTGATGACTTATTGGTGGTGTTCCTTTCTCTCTGCCTGCTAATCTAGGAGTATATCTGATAATCCCTGAAAAGACCATATATATTCATATGCAGCGTAAAGTGCAGCTAATGAAGTGTTTATATAAAGAGTAAAAAGCCATTCCTCATTCTGAGTAGAAAAGACAGTGGACTGGATTCAATAAGGAAAATTTACCACATAAACATAGGTCAGCTGCTCTTTAGTCTGGTGATCATGGTCTAGATAAACACAAACCTGGAGATGGGGGTTTTCCTTTAAACAAAAAGAGGATAAAGCTCACGAGAAAGGTCTTCAGCACATCAGGTTAATCCATTCTAACTTGCATCTGAAAGAGAAGAAAATGGAGGAAATTAGCTGAGATACCACATTTATTAACTATTCTGAGTACAGGGAATACGCTGCAGTTCCTCACCTAGGGACTCACCTAATGGCCATTGAAGTCAATGGAAAGATTCCCATTGATTTCAATGGACTGTGGACAGAGCTCTCAGAGTGGCAACAGAAGCTATATGCCATTGTGTAGTAATTCTTGCTAAACATTAACTTTTAAGAGCAATCATGTCTACATACCTTTCCCATGCTTTAGTATTATTATGTTAACATTTAGATTACTGCAGCACCTAAGGGTCACAAACAGATTGTGCCTCATAGGCACTGTACAACTATATAATAAAGGACAGTCCCTGCCCCTAAAGAGCGTAAACATAGTGCCTGACTCTCCATGCCGCTGCTTCTTTGGTGTCACTCTTACGGTGTAAAGATGTCACGCAGGAAGCAGAATTACCCCAAGGGAAACCACCAGTAGAACGGTCTCCTTCCCAGCCTTCAAAGTATCGAGAGAGATGTAGGGAGGACGTGTGGGTAGACCACATTGCCCACTAGTTGTTCTCTTTTACCGTGACTACTAGGAGGCAATGGGCAGATTAAGTGCAATTTAGAGCCTTGAGGCTGCTCTCATTTACACTGGGTGTGAGAAAGGTATATTAATGCCAGATTAAACAAGATCCTGAGAACTCTCATCTCCCGCTGAATTCAGTAGAAGTCAATGACATACACAGGATCAGGCTTTTAAAACATGCTAGTCCTGTAAAATTGCTAATTGTAACCAAATATACTTTACATTTTTGGAGCAGGGAAAACGATGGCTCTGTTTAAATTGGGAATTTTTTATTTAGAATCATAGACTTTAAGGTCGGAAGGGACCTTTATGATCATCTAGTCTGACCTCCTGCACAACGCAGGCCACAGAATCTCACCCACCCACTCCTGTATTTGTTCAATAATCCCATAAATTTCTATTTTCACATTTTGTCATCGTGAGACTTCAAGATAATTCTGTGCGTGGACATTAAACATATTTAACTCATGAATCTATTAAAATGAGTCCATCCATGTATTTTCACATACTGTAGTTAAAGTTCCATAGAATATCCATGATTTAGCAGAGCATGGCTTTAAAAGAAAACGTGCTCATACTCAAGGGAAAATAAAGAGTTAATAATTTAGGAATTGTTATTCTTTTCTACATATTTCCATAAAAATTGTCCCAGTGAAAAAAGCTAATAGACCAATAGCAATGAAGACACTTACATATGCAAATATGTTCCAGTGAAAGAGTTAAAGTGCTTTATAATATAAATTTGCTTTCAGTGCCAATATAATTAGATTGTAACAAGCAAACCCCTGCAACATAACAGTGAAAATTTGAAAATTTGATTCTGCCTGGCAAACAACCAAGTCCCTGCGTGTGCACAAACCTGACATTAATAAGCTACAAGAGATTACATGATTTAGAAAAGAAGCACTTGGTGTTACAAAATCAAATAATAGATCTCTAGGCTATAATTAGGAGAATTGGGATTCAACAATGAAGTCATAATAATGTAATTTAGCTGTAAGTAACAGAGCCATGGAGTCACATTAGGAGGTGTGATCACATCTTTCAGCAAAGCTCTGCTGTGCAGACTTATTGCTGCTCAGTTTAGTCTAGTTCACAGCAACCTGTTGGCACAAAGCTTAGGCTGACAGCCTCTTGTTCTCTGGGGGCAGTATGGCAAAGTGCCACCCATGCATTTTATTTCAATCTTGTGAGTTTTAAGTCAAAACAATAAAATTATATATACTCAGTACAGGGTTGCCTGTGAATATTTGTATAAATTACTGCACAGCGGGGCTTTAGGGGTTGTTTAAGAACAAATATGAAAAAAACAAAAGCAAAAATCAACCGTTAAGGCAGTGTGTTAGGCTTCTACTAGGCTTACAGACATCTAGTTCTTTAATTTGGGTATTTTTTGTTTTGTTTTCTGTTTTTTAAGAGATTTTCTTCTGTGAAGGAATCAGACAAAACAGCTCCAGATTATGAGCCCTTTACAAACTGTGGGCGTGATTCTCCATTTCCCCTGTACTTTTTGCAATCATTTACCCCATGTTATCCGCCCACTGTGCACTGGCATAAATGATGACACAAGGTACAGGACACCAGAAGATCAGGCCCACATACCAATCATATCGCCCAACCCTGAAACCCCAGCACCATCTGCACACACCTTTAGAGTGTTTCACACCACACAGCAACATGATTCCATAATTTAGAACAGATGTGAAGACTAGCCTATCCAGCTGAAATGCAGGGGAAGTTTAACTAGGTAGTGTGCATTACCCAAATTGCCATTTGGCCCATATGCAAAACTTAACATCCCAACTATTGCCAAAATAGAAATTCAGGCTACCCAGACTTGTGCCATGAACAGTTACTTCGATATGGCACTACATCTTTTTGAGTCTGATGGCACAAGTCTCCCGCTCTCCATCCATACGCTGCAAAGCAAATCCTATTAGCGTTCTTTGGGCCTGTTACTAACTTGAGGCTATTTGGTAAATTTTAGCCAGCTCTGGGGTCAGACACTAATTTTGCATCCAGATTAATCCAAACCACTGTGAATGTTGGGCAAAGATTTTGTTGTCGGAGCTCATTTCTCCATCTGATTTCAAAAGCTGCTGCCTCTGAGTCCAATAACACTTCCATCTTTTCCGCAAAATTCACAAACTTCTGCCTTCTGATCCCACTCAAAGTTCTTATGTAAAACTTTCAGTGCAAAGTCTTTTTTTTACCAGATACAAATTGTTCATTTCACCTGTAGTTCTTGTTAACTCTGTTTTATTTTTAATTGCTTGTCATCCAATTGCCATTCATTTTATTAGTGCTTTAGGGTTTTGTCAGCTTTTGTTTTGATGACATTTTGATTTGTTTCAAACTGGCCCTTCGTTTCATTTTCTTTTCCCATCATTTTGATTTATGGTCCTTGCCTCCTAATTCTTTTATGTTTTAAATTATCTGTTTGTTTTATTTCCTGTATTTCCATAGTACTTACTTTTCATGACCTTTTTGTTGCTGCAGCTGCTGTTGATTCTGGACTCTTGACTTTTTCTCCTGTTCACCAGCCAGGAGGCACAAAGTGAAAGTAAAACAAGTCCCTGAGAAGATAGGGGTCCAGTCACAAAATCCATTCCAATGTGTAAATTAATTATTTCTTTTTATTATTCTTTAATGACATAAAGTCAATGAAGTGTCTTTGCATGGAAGTTAAAGTGATTTTTTAAAGAAGAAACATACTGTAGTAACTCTGTATTGGGAGTTATTGTGGGTCTTTTAAAGACTACATGTGAGTGACTTGATTTAGAGTTGTCTAATCCACTAGTGATCCTTCTAAGGTTAAAGAAGTTTATTGCTGATGGAATATGGGAATAATAAATCTCAGAGCTGTTTCTGGAGGCTCTTTGACATAGAGAACAGAGACAATTATTAGTGGATCACCTTGAAGCAGATGTTAAATCTTTTCTCATATGTCTAAAAATGAATAATTTTGCATCAAGTGAAGTTTCTCACATCAAGACGCTGAACAACATTCAGACTTTCATTATGGATACCCTATAGCCTTGGCATCTGATATCTCATTATCACCTCTGTATTGTTCTAGTTTCCTAATGAATTCATGGATTGTAAATCTTTTAGGAACATATAGGGACAGTCTCTTATATAGTATGTTAATAAATGATAACCTATACCATAGCTGTGCTCATATCTTCTCATTTGAGACCCAAATTTACCTTTGGTTCACAAAAGCTGGTATTAGCTCCGGGTTTGCCTGCTAAAATTCCTGACACCCAGAAGCAATGGATCATGAAACTGATGACATACTTCTTACTGGAGAAATTAACCTTGCGTCAGTTAACATTACTCTGACTATTGTTTGTACATTGCCAGGATATAAGAGAGTTGTGTATCAAATCAACACTTTTTATTAAACCAAACCTTGAAATTTCCATGTGAATTTGCAACAAACTGTTGAAGGCTGCAGCAGCACATTAATCATACACTGCTGAGGTGCTCCCTTCCAGAAAATAAATTTAGTCATTGCTTCTTGCAGTGGCAGATGTGTGTGTGTACCATTCCAATAAAAAAATGCACAAGCAGCTCAATACAAACAGCTTCCTCTCCATCTTGTTTGCAAGATATGCACATCCCACAGAACAAAACTTGAACACTGTTCAAACAGAAAAGTGTATAATTTAGCCAAAGGGCAGCAGTAACTAGTGCCAAAAAGTTACATGGTTTTACATAATTCTCAATGCGGAAAGATGTGCTGCATTCCAATACTGTACACATATTTTAGCGTATCAAACCGAACATTTCCCTCATGTATTCAGGCTTTTAAATAAATTTTATTTTTGGTGTCCCCAATGTTAAAATAATCTGGTTTTCTTCCTTCCTTAACATAAGATGTCACAAACCAAAATAATATGAAGACACATTTTCCTTTCCTTCTTCATGTTCCACTTATAAGAATGGTTTGAGGAAGTTCTCTGACAGCTGCAGAAGAAGAGTCTGCAGCCAACCTGCTGATTTCACCCATGTGGGATTGGTTTGTTCCATGTGGTGTTCTCCCATGGATACTATGTGCCGGATGTCAGATACTGCTAAATGACACATTTTTAAAATAAGTTTATCCACTAGATAATGCCTTAGCTGTAACCATCCATGCTGAGTTACATTTTCAGGGACAGTTGCTCAGGTGGTGTAAATCGGTGTAGCCCCCATTGACATCAGTGCAGCTACGCTGATTTACATCAGCTGAGGCTCTGGCTTTCATGGTTCATCATGGAGATAGAGCTGCTTGATTAATGGTTAGATGACCAGACATAGAGCACGGTAGTCTTCGTTCTATCTCAAGTTCTGCCACAGACTTGGCAAACCTCAGTCACTGTTCCCCAGTAGTTATGTCCTTCTGTACACATGGCATTTATCTGCCTCACTGTCTTGGTAAGAGACAGAATGTTTGTAAAGCTCTAAAACTGTAATCCCCGAGTCCAAATGCAATGCACATTTCTGTAGCCTGGCCTTCTCTAACATAAATTTATAGCATGTACATAAAGAAAAGAACACCCACCACCACTCTACCAAAAGAAAACATTACCTTGCCCACATACTTCTCCCGGGGGGAGAAAAAATAAGAGCGTGAACAAACCACACATGACAGATGTTAGTCACGTCATTGAATGGACTACTGGAAGATAGATGCTATGGTGATGAGGAAGGTATAAAACCCTATATGGAACTGAATAACTGTACATGGAAATTTTTGTTACATTGTGAATAGGACTCACAAGCCTTAATCCCTGTGTATCATATTGCAAAGCCAGCAGAATGGCCACAAGAACATACAGTAATTATTGGAGTTTTGCAGGATTGGAAAGGGGCATAGGAATCTATTCACACAGCTCTAGCAAATAACCTTTTGTTGGCTTTTGTAGATCAGGCTTGTTTCATTGACATTGCCAGTGTGCACTCTCAGGGCCAAATCCAAAACCTATTGAAGTCAGAAGGATTCTTTTTATTGGGCTTTGGATAAGGCCTTTATTCAGCACTATGCCAATCACACACAGCCTGTCTGACTTGTGGCCTCGTGTGTTTTGTTGCCACTGGCTAGTTTGTGTCTGCATTGCTGCTATGCCTTAAATCCTGATCCCGTTTCAGTGCTGGAATGTTTCATGGCTAGTGCTACCACTCTGATGCTAGTACTGCTTGATTGGTTCTTTCTTGCACTGTACCACCGGATGCTGTCTTGCCCTTGTTAATCCTCAGCATGCCTGAATTCTGAACCTGCCCTCGGCTGTTTCGTTTTACAGTTGCTGCCTTATGCTGTTCTCCTGCCGTGCCATGTACAATATTACTGGAGTGTGAGTGCTTATATCTCACTCTCTCCAGGGTCCATGACTCACTCTTACATGATTTTCACAATTTGTCTCTATTTCATTATCATATAGGTGACACTGTTACTGGAGGCTAAATGCTCAGATTCTGAGTGCTATTGCTGCTCATATCATATTTTTCTTTTTATTCAAATCAGCCTACTAGAAGAGGTAACTGCTGTTTGGCTGGGCTCATATCCACCATGTCTTTTTGTCCAACATTCAGTTTATAAACTAATCACATTACCTGTCCTCTTCATCAGCTGAACAACGGGTACAGTGCACGTTGGGTGACATATACATTTGACTAATTAAAACAAATGACGTGATTGTAGATTAATAGCCAGATCCTTCCACCCTTACTCATATTTCATAGTATCTTACTCCACAAGCAACACACTGAAGAAAACTGGATTGCTTATAGCAAATGAAATGAGTAAAGGTGGAAGAAACTGCCCTGGCGTGGTGGGGTGAGGGACGGGCAGAGGGAGATTTTCAGAAATGCTCAGCATCTTTTCATGCACCTACATAGGGGGCAGGTTTCTTAAAAGCACTCAATACCAAATAGCTCCTACTGTGACACTTTTGGCTTGATTTTCAGGAGAATGCAGCATAACTGGCTACCTGGGAGCAGAGCTCTTTGGAAAATCCCACTCCAGTTGAGAGTGTATTACTCAGCTGCTGAGCTCTTTTGAAAAATCTGGGCCTTAGTGACCCAGGAAAAAGAGAGGCACGCTTTACCATTCTTCAACTTAGCCTTGAGTCTCCAACTTTTTAGTTTGTTTAGTTTAGTTTCCTGCTCCATACCTAATTTCTGAACTGAGTGGGGAGCAACACGTCACACAGCCAGTGAAACTGGTGAAATCTACCTTTCTGCTGAGTTCAGAAACAGATGAGATGTTTTACAAAACAAAGCCCTGAAGAGCATCGAGATGTACACTGTGTAACAGAGAAGTACTTGACATGCCCTCAGGCACTCTCTGTGCAGACAGTGCCATGGCTAGAAATTGCTAAACACATAACTAAGACCACATAGGGGTTCAAGACAAAAAGTCAGTGTAGTGGGAAGTTCTGATGACCAGCTTGCCTACTGGTCAGCTCATAGGTTTATGGTTTCTGCCAGTCTAGTCCTTCCAGAGGGGGCCCCAGATGCAGCCTCAGTCATTCCCACATGCCCCCATTATTCCTCCAAAGTCTAGTCAATACAGAGAGCAGGGAATGGGGCAAGGCAGAGAGATCCCAGGCTAGGGCCCTAGGGAGTCATCAAAGGTGTCCAGCCCAGTTACTGAGCTACCCCAAATTCTGTTTCCCTCCAGATCACTTCCTACCACTCTGGAGTGCCTCAATTTGGGGTGGAGGTCAATGGCTTAACAGACTCTCCTCAGTCTCTTAGTGTATGTCTGCCCAGCAATTAAACCCCTAAAGCTGGGGCTGAGGTTGCAGGGCTGTAAAATTGTAATGTAGATGTTCGGGATCAAGCTGGATCCTGAGCTCTGGGATCTCATGAGGGTTCCAGAGCCCAGGCTCCAGCCTGAGCCAGAATGTCTACACTGCAATTTTACAGCCCCACAGCCCAAGCCCCAGTCAGCTGACACAGACCAGCCATAGGTGTTTAATTGGAATGCAGGCATACTCTTTGTGTCCTATTCAGTCAGTCACCCTAAAGAGGTGGGGGAAAGTGGGGAATCCAACTTCCTGCTGCTAGAGCAGCTTCACACAGATGCTGGGACTCCTGGCACAGCTCTCTGCATCAGCCTGGCTTCCTGGTGCCATATGCAGTACATTCCCCCTTCTCCTGAGCTACCAGTGTTCTTTTAAACTGTTCTTCCACTAAAACCAGTGAAGCTGTTATGTGGCTGGGCCTTCCTAGGCCAGTATTGTTCTAGTCCCTCCCACGGTTCAGTGTGGGAGCCTGTAAACTATGTCACACGTACTTTAACCTCAGGAGTAACAAGCAGCCTTCTGGGCAGCATTCTTTGCGGCCAGCATCTGGGTTTGTGATGCCCTCTTACTTTGCAAAAGCCAAAAGTTTATTCAGTCTCATTGTGTGAGGCCTTGTGGTACAAGTGCATATAAGATGGGTCATATGTTTCCTGCGCACACTTAGCCTGGGGCATAAGTCTATTAATGTAGCAGATTGAAACTATCCTGAACCAGACTTTATAAATTCCTGGCTATAGAGCAAGGCAGGCATAAATCAGAGCCACGTGTGTCAGCTTTTAAGAATATTTGTGTATTATGAGAGAGACTTTTCAGTTGGGTAATTCTAATGTCACTCCTATAGGGCATCTTCCATTTCTAGACACCGTGAATGGAGAAGCATGAGTTCTTATTCTACACTAGTGAGGAGGCTGCTAAAGCACACATTTTTGAGTTTTCCGGGAAAAGATTCCCCATAACTTTTGGCTATAGACTCAGCTGAGTTGGGGAACCCTAGTGAAGCTCTTCCTGCACAACCACAGCAATAATAATGGTGACAGTTCACTGTGACATCAGTTGTCCCTAACAGTGGGTGGACAGGATTGCCTCATTCCAACCCCCTGCTAAGGAAACCATATTTCCCAGCGGGAAAGCAGGACACCACACAGGGCTAGCCCAAGCTTCCTCCCTCCCACCATCTCAGGTGGGATTGGCTCCAGCCGCTTGCCCAACCCCTCTTCCCCCTGCAGGGCTGACGTCACTGCTTGCCTGAGCCCTGCCTGCCGCCCACATGAGGCTGGGAGTGGCATCACTGCTGGCTCGAGCCCTGAGCCCTGCCTCCCACCTTTTGCAGAGCTAGCATCACCACTTGACACTCCCCAGCCCTCCACATATTCCTCCATACTCCACTTTTTTACCAAGTGCCCACTTTTGCCAAAAAAGTCAGGCGGGCCGGGACAGGTTTAAAAAAGGGACGGTCCCAGCCAAAATGGGACGTATGGTCACCTACCCCTGCATGTGCATACACACACACACACACACACTCTCTCTCTCTCTCTCTCTCTCTCTCCCCCTCACTCAATCTGGCTCTAAAGAAAGATAAGCTTATGAAGTTTCAGGAGGAAACCCATGTGTTCAGTCCTGTCCATTTCCCTCCTATTGTGAATAGTCCTTGTCTAGATCCAAATTTAATGTATTTTTATTTAGTGCTTTAGAAACAGCTTATCACTACCCAACATGCCTCTGCTCATCTTTTGATCCCCTGGGCTGAATATGTGACTTGGTCTGATGGATTGACATATTTTTTAAATAAAAAATCTTGACGAAGCTATGGCCTAAAAATGGACTGTCACTGACCCAAAGAAAAGTGATCTGGGCCCAAGGAGAGCTGTTATACTTAGGGGACACAAGAAGAAGCTGTGTGTGTGTGTGTGTGTGTGTGTGTGTGTGTGTGTGTGTGTGTGTGTGTGTGTGTGTGTGTGTGTGCGCGCGCTAATTTGGAACACATGAAAAAGTGTAGGTGTCAGTAAAGCTAACTACAGTATTTAACTGCTGATCTTCTTAATAGACAGATCCAACTAGGGCATCCCCAATATACCCTGCACCATTCCAAAGACATAAGGTGGCACATTTTATATAGCAGATAATTAGTACATAGCCTCACTGGGACCACAGATTGAAACCACAGCACGAAGTCCTTTCGAGAGTCTCATGGATCTAGAAGAACTACTGAGAATTACTATGGAGAATTAGTTCCCCTGAAATTCCTCCTCTAGCCTCAAAGACCAACCACAGCATATTACCATCTCTTTTAAAGCTCCTGCCCATCTTCAGGATTAATCAGCCTTGTGCACATTTGGTTTACGCAGTGATTATTATTTGTTATTTTTTCAAGTGCCCAAAAGCATCCCAGGTTTCTCACATGGGACAACATGGTGGCTACTGAGTCCTTTACTGCTGCATAAACACAACTCAGAATCTGGTCCTAAAGGCCTAAGGGCAACTCCCACTAGTCAGTCAAAAGACTCCATTGATTTCAATGGGAGTGGATCAAGCCCTAAATGCCCAAATCCTCATTCTTGGTCTCTCATATCTCCGACAGCCTGTGTGCTACAAAATAAACACACCTACTGTAATCCAGTTATATAGTCCAAAGTAAACCTCTAAACACAAAGTACCTAGTGCATATGGTAAATCTCAGTATGTATTCACTACTCTACCCCACTCTTTTTCAGAATGGTAATTACTTCCATTTTCAAAATACTAGTAAAACTGTCATATGACAAACTGAGCTACTATACCATTAGGCAAAAGTAATTTTATGTATAAATTATTTAAATTTAATCTCTGATTATCTCTCCATCAGCACAATGTTTTCTGCACAGGATAATTCTTTTCTTTTTTAGGGAATTGCAGCATGATAAATAAATGAATAAAGACTCATAGCAGTGTATTTCACCACTTTTGCTGTGAAGCAGTCCTATCAGAAAACTTGGAAATCACAATATTCCCAGTGGCCCTACTGTTCAGCATTAAAAATAACTAAAGACACTAGTTGTATTTTTTTCAAAACATGAAATGCATTTTATGCAACAATGCCTCAGATGAGATACAAAATCATTCAACAGAGCTTACGAGTATTCAACATAAGCTCTTTTCATAGCGTTGCTTCCATGAGGAGGACTTATCACAGATGCTTCAATATTTTGTAAACTCGGTTTTCTGATTTAAATTCATGAAAGGTAGCTTGCTTGCATAAAGCAAAGATGCAAAAATAAAGTTTAAACATCTATAAACTACAACTATCATTTAGCTGAAGTGACACACTGCATGACTACAAAATTTGCTGTAATACAGTAATTGAGAAGAAAATTCACCCTGCTGTAATGATGGAAAAGGTAGAAGTATTTATCTGAGCATTTAAATATGTATTGGAGTGATTTTCAGAGGTGCTAATCATCCACAAAGCCTATTGGAAACTATGGGAGCTAGAGGTACACAGCAGCTCTGAAAATCAGATTATGTATACAAAGCAATAGCAATCACAGTGGAAATGGACACAAATGCCTCTCTCTCACAGCCAGCCAAATTATCTGTCCCTGGGTTTTTGTGGGGGAAGGTCATAAGAGTCCCTTCCTCGCCTATGGCTGATCCTGAAAATACAGAAGCTTGTGCCTCTCATGCGAGACCAGGGCTGGCGTCGCTGCTCACCTGAGCCCCTGCCTGAGCTCTGCCTACAGCCCTGCGCTGCTTGCCCCTCCTGCACATTCCTCCGCACTCCCCTTTTTTGACAAAAGTGGACATTTGCTCTTGCCAACTCAGCAAGTTGACAAGAGCAAACAGGACAAATGCCCACTTTTGCACACACAAAAAAAAGTCAAGATGGGTGGGACAGTGGGTACAGATGGTCAACCGACCCAGAAGATAATAGTGCAGTGGAGGACATAGTGCACCTATTTAAAAAAAATGCAGCAAGTGGTGCTGCTTTATGCACTTTCCCCAGGATCCCCTTTGGCAGTGTGTTTGCTTTTTCCCTGGGCAGTTGTCATGCCTCCTGACACCACCCTCCCCACTCAGATGACATCTCTTCTGTGCCCTCCCTACTACAACAGTGTGCAGAATCCAAACCCATCAAGCTGCTGAAAATTAAGTCATCTACAGTTAATACTTCCCTGGTTCAGTCTGAACAAAGAAAACCATAATTCATCACCAACATGTGCCCCCTAAACCGCACCCCTTTCTTTTCTTAAATATATATTAATTCTGGAGCAAATATCTGTGTTCATGTAAAATCCCATGTGGTCACATAGGAAAACATAGTCCTCTTTTATCCTAAAACTAGTAGATGGCTGTAGTGCACAGCTAAGTGAGTAATTCACAACAAATAACTTATTGGATGACTTTTTTATTTCCTGTTCATGAATTGTTTGTGAACGGACTACAAAATGCTTCAGTTTATTTGTCATTGTTCAGCAAACAAACCTTGGTCTGCAGAGCATTATTTAAGTCATTCAGTGAGGGACCAGATACAATACCATATGATTTAACTCAGCAGCAACACACAAATTTTGACTGTACAAGACAAAATTCACTTTCAAGGCCCAGTTATGTAACTCACACTGAGTAGTACCTTAATACACAGGTAGTGTCATTACTATCAGTGAGATTGGGGGAGATGGTTGGGAGATGTTCGGGAGATCTCCACGCCGGAATATAACCTGGAGAGGGAAGTAAACAAAGTGAGAGGGGATACCCTTGCGGTCCCAAGAATTGATCCAAGGAGGAATAGTGGAGTAGAAACCAGAGTAATGGGTGATGCTGGTGGTAGAAGGTCTGTGCACGACGGGGGAAAGAATGTCACTGACGCCAAACGCCGAAAACTAAAAGGTCTGTACACTAATGCGAGAAGCCTAGGTAACAAGATGGAGGAACTGGAGTTACTGGTGCAGGAAGTGAAACCGGATATTATAGGGATAACCGAAACCTGGTGGAATAGTACTCATGACTGGAGCACGGGTATTGAAGGCTATGTGCTGTTTAGAAAAGATAGGAAGAAAGGCAAAGGTGGTGGAGTAGCCTTGTACATCAATGATGAAATTAACTGTAGCGAAATAAGAAGCGATGGAATGGATAAGACAGAGTCTGTCTGGGCAAAAATCACACTGGGTAAAAAAGCAACTAGAGCTTCCCCTGAGATAGTGCTTGGGGTGTGCTATAGACTGCCGGGATCTGATTGGGATATGGATAGAGACCTCTTTAATGTCTTTAATGAAGTAAACACAAAGGGGAAATGTGTGATTATGGGGGACTTCAACTTCCCGGATATAGACTGGAGGACGAGTGCTTGCAAGAATAATAGGGGTCAGATATCCTGGATGTGATAGCGGATGGATTTCTTCATCAAGTAGTTGAAGTACCTACGAGAGGGGATGCCATTTTAGATTTGGTGTTGGTGAGCAGTGAGGACCTCGTAGAAGAAATAGTGGTAGGGGACAACCTTGGTTCGAGTGATCATGAGCTGATTCAGTTCAAACTAGATGGAAGGATAAACAAATGTAGATCTGGGATTAGGGTTTTCGACTTCTCGAGGGCTAATTTTAAAGAGTTAAGGAAATTAGTTAGGGAAGTGGATTGGACGGAGGAATTAGTGGATTTAAATGCAGAGGAGGCCTGGAATTACTTTAAGTCGCAGCTGCGGAGACTGTCAGAAGCCTGCATCCCAAGAAAGGGGAAAAAAACCATGGGCAGGAGTTGTAGGCCAAACTGGATGAGCAAGCAACTCAGAGAGGGGATTAGACAAAAGCAGAAAGCTTACACGGAGTGGAAGAAAGGCAGGATCAGTAAGGAAAGCTACCTTGGTGAGGTCAGAACATGTAGGGATAAAGTGAGGAAGGCTAAAAGCCGCATTGAACTGGACCTTGCAAAGGGAATCAAAACCAATAGTAAAAGGTTCTACAGCCACATAAATAAGAAGAAAACAAAGAAAGAAGAAGTGGGGCCGCTATACACTGAGGATGGAATGGAGGTTAAGGATAACCTAGGCATGGCCCAACATCTAAACAAGTACTTTGCCTCAGTTTTTAATAAGACTAGTGAGGAATCTAGCGATGATGGAGGGATGATAAACGGGAATGTGGATATGGAAGTGGATATTACCGCAACTGAGGTAGAGGCCGTACTTGAACAGCTCAATGGGACGAAGTCGGAGGGCCCGGACAATCTCCATCCGAGGATATTAAAGGAACTGGCGCGTGAAATTGCGAGCCCGTTAGCGAGAATTTTTAAGCAATCGATAAACTCGGGGGTTGTGCCGTATGACTGGAGGATTGCTAATGTAGTTCCTATTTTTAAGAAAGGGAATAAAAGTGATCCAGGTAATTATAGGCCTGTTAGCTTGACGTCTGTAGTATGTAAGGTCTTGGAAAAAATTTTAAGGGAGAAAGTAGTTAAGGACATAGAGGTCAATGGTAATTGGGACGAATTGCAACACGGATTTACTAAAGGTAGATCGTGTCAAACCAATCTGATCTCCTTCTTTGAGAAGGTGACGGATTACTTAGATAAAGGAAATGCGGTAGATATAATTTACCTAGATTTCAGTAAGGCGTTCGACACGGTTCCGCATGGGGAACTGTTAGTTAAATTGGAAAAGATGGGGATGAATATGAAAGTTGTAAGGTGGATAAGGAACTGGTTAAAGGGGAGACTCCAGCGGGTCGTATTGAAAGGTGAACTGTCAGGCTGGAAGGAGGTCACTAGTGGAGTCCCTCAAGGATCGGTTTTGGGACCGATCTTATTTAATCTTTTTATTACTGACCTTGGCACAAAGAGCGGGAATGTGCTAATAAAGTTTGCGGATGACACAAAGCTGGGGGGTGTTGCTAACATGGAGAAGGACAGGGATACTATTCAGCAAGATCTGAACCACCTTGTAAACTGGAGTAATAGAAATAGGATGAAATACAATAGTGAAAAGTGCAAGGTCATGCACTTAGGAATTAATAATAAGAATTTTGGATATACGTTGGGGGCGCATCAGTTGGAAGCGACGGAGGAGGAGAAGGACCTTGGGGTACTGGTTGATAGCAGGATGACTATGAGTCGCTAATGTGATACGGCTGTTAAAAAAGCAAATGCGATTTTGGGATGCATCAGGCGGGGTATTTCCTGCAAGGATAAGGAGGTGTTAGTACCGCTATATAAGGCGTTGGTGAGACCCCATCTGGAATACTGTGTGCAGTTCTGGTGTCCCATGTTCAAGAAGGATGAATTCAAACTGGAACAGGTTCAGAGACGGGCTACAAGGATGATCCGAGGAATGGAAAAACTGCCTTATGAAAGGAGACTCAAAGAGCTTGGCTTGTTTAGCCTGGCCAAAAGAAGGCTGCGGGGGGATATGTTTGCTCTATATAAATATATCAGGGGGGTTAACGTTAGGGAGGGAGAGGAATTATTTAAATTTAGTACTAATGTGGGCACGAGGACGAATGGGTATAAATTGGATATTAGGAAGTTTAGACTTGAAATTAGACGAAGGTTTCTAACCATTAGGGGAGTGAAGTTCTGGAACAGCCTTCCGAGGGAAGTAGTAGGGGCAAAAGACTTTTCTGGCTTTAAGACAAAGCTTGATAAGTATATGGAGGGGATGTTATGATAGGATTGTTAATTTGGGCAATTGATCTTGGATTACCACCAGATAGGTCTGCTCAATGGTCTGCGGGGAGATGTTGGATGGGATGGGAACTGAGTTACTGCAGAGAATTCCTTCTTGGGTGCTGGCTGGTGAGTCTTGCCCACATGCTCAGGGTTTAGCTGACCGCCATATTTGGGGTTGGGAAGGAATTTTCCTCCAGGGTGGATTGGCAGGGGCCCTGGAGGTTTTTCGCCTTCCCCTGCAGCGTGGGGCACGGGTCGCTTGCTGGTGGATTCTCTGCAGCTTGAGGTCTTCAAACCAATTTTGAGGATTTCAATAACTCGGTCCTGGGTTAGGGGTTGTTATAAAATTGGATGAGTGGGGTTCTGTGGCCTGCCTTGTGCAGGAGGTCAGACTAGATGATCATATTGGTCCCTTCTGACCTATGAGTCTATGAGTCTATGAGATAGTATGTGTAGTAAGAATAGTACAAATCAGTGACTATTCAAACTAAAAAATCAGTTTGGGAAGGATCTGCATTAGTAAAGCACTTGAACATTCATAGAATGCAGTGTGAGAAGATTGCAAAGAAGACAGAATCAGGTTTTGCTTTTGAAGCTGAACACATATTCATGGATATATTTCTTTCTATTATTCACACAAATTACCTACAGGTTGAGTTTCCTCAAGTTCCCTCTGCCCATAACCTGACCTCACCTAGAGGGTCATTGACTCTAAGAATTAGTTTGGTTCTGTCTGTACTCCAGCTCTTTTGTGAGTCTTTCTTAAGGAGGGACGCCTTTGTCAATTTAAACTTATTTCTTTTAGGAGATCAATCTAGACTTGAATCCTGGTGCCTGAGGTTCTGTATAAAGAGGATTTGGGTTATTTTCCCCAATATTAGGCCATTGGACACACATATACTGGTGGTTCCCTTGACAGGACTTTCATTTATAAGATTTCTGTTGAAAGTTCAAAAAGACAAAGAGAGTGTGATGGACAAAAGGAATAACATTCTATGGGATTCAGAACCAGCCTGCTGTGTTTGTGTTGTGCTCAGTCACCTGTTAAGATGCTTTCATTGAACACGGGTCTGTTCTGTAGAGGACATGCTTGCTCCTTATTATGTCTATGAAATCATTCTAGTAATGGAACTCTTTTTTCTTACCATTCTTTTCCTCCTCCACTAGAATATGCTGCATCATTGTTGTGAGGTTGGTCAGGACTACTAGGCTGCTGGCACTGATGTCATGTTTATTTTTAGAATGAGACAGAAATTGTGTTTTTTTTTAAAGATACAAAGAATGACAGACTCTGCAAACAAATAGGTCCACATTCACAAAGGATATCACACTAAGAGAGCAGTGGGAGTTAGGTGCCAAAGTACTTTTATGAATCTGGACCATAGAGTCAGATTTATGGGCCTATCAACTTTAGTTATGTGACACTAAGCTTTTGTCCACACTGATCTGATGGCATACTGCAGGTCTCTTACGATTCTGTATTTTTGTTAGGTATGAGGTACCAGACTGATAGCCCCATAGACCAAACATTTACCAAGATGACCCACCAACTGTATTTTGTCTTTTTTGCAACATATATTTATATATATATGCACCCTCTACTGCAGTACCACAACCCTAATCCTGGCTTGATATGGAGTGGAAGCCCAGGGGTGGGGGGAGCTGTGGGGTTGGCAGCTTCCATGTTACAGGGCTGGGCCCAGATCCCCACTCCAGGTTGTGTGACCTGGCACATAGGGTTACAGCACCACTCAAATTAGGTCAGACACGCATCTCTCATGACAGAGGGGCAGCTGAGCCTAACTGGAGTGAATGGTGTTGCTGCGACCTGGCTCACAGGGTTATGGCACCATTTAAGTTTGACCAAATTGAAGGGGTGGCTGTGTGCCAGGTGACAACACCCAGAATGATGAGCTGGGCCCAGACCTGCAGCACAGCAGCTGCCACTGCAGGGTGAGTGTAGGGCAGGCTCACTCTCCAATACATAGCTCTGGCACCTCCCTCTGCACTGGGCTGGGAGAAGCGTGTTTGCCAGGGCCCTGCAACTTACTGATGGATAAGGACCCACTGCTTGGGAAACACTGCTTTCTTTTCACTATTTAACTACAGAACAGCCACAGCAGAGCAAGCAGTGGTACAAGTGCTTCAATCCTGTCCTCGACAGATGACCTTGAGGGATGAAACTGTAGTTCATGATAGCCCTGCTTTTGTGGACCATAAAGCAATGCCCTTTGGATTTAAAAGCATGCACTTCTACTACTTCAGCTAGAGGATCGGCTTAGTTCAGAGTCAGTAGCAGATTGATAAACCACTTTATGTGGTCTAGCCATTAGGGAGGGACAAAGATGAATATTGGGTTCATGTGGATTATACAGTCTTTGGCCTCACTATTGACACTTTAACTTCCTCTGAGATGTTTGTGTTGTTAGGTGAGTACTTGGAGCTGAATTGGGGTCAAAAGCTACTGAAAAAGGCATCATCTTTTGGTTGCACCCCCACTCCAGCCATATTCAAGTCAGCAACATAGGCATGAAAGACTGCATAACCTATTGGTAATTCTGAACCATCCTGTCTTCCGCTTATTTATATTGATTAAAATATTCTAATCAAGTCTCTAAGTCATGTACAAAATAAGTAATTAGCAAAATATTCACAGTATTGGCCAGAAAAATGATTGTCCCACCCATCAGCTCCAGACACCCTCTTGAAACTCTTTATCTACAAGGAATGCAATGATAATAGATTTCTATGTGTGGTCCCACGAGCCATCTGCCTGTGAGCTATATCACAGAAGTGATAGATGAGCATATTCAAAGCACTGAGAGTATCAAGTTTTATAGCTATGATATCCAAGAATGTCTGATTTTAAGAGTATCTTCTCTACTTTTCAAAAGAGGACTCCATAGAAAAGAAGGCAAACAAGACATCAACATTTCCCAAACTAATGTTTTCAAGTTTTAAAAGTGAACATTAATGAACAGCTGCGATGTGTGCAAGACAGCAGGGCATCTGTCTGACAGTAATGAACAGCGCTTCCAATAATATTTATTTCCTGCACTGCATATAGCCATTGATAGCTAATACAGTAATGGTGGGCCAGTGGAATAAATTAAAAACTAAAGATATACATCTTTCAGTCTCCCTTTCCTTCTGCCACTTATTTTGTACTGCATGAATGAGATATTACTTTCCTGTTTCTATGAGATGTTGGTTCACTAGGGCAGAGTGAGCAGACTTCATTTCACTGAAAGTAATGGAGTGAGATTATCCAGAATTATTTCCAGGGGGCTGAATTCATGCATCCCTTCTGTTATGAGAATATAAGTAAACAGCTAAATACCTTTACTGAAAGCTGAGAATCTTAATACAAGTCACCTCTTCATATTTTCTTGATCATTTTGTTTTTAAGACATGCTCAATTAACTCATCCAGCATTTGGTCCAGTCAGAAACAGTTGATTTAAGTGAGATAAACTGGGCATCTGTTTGGAAAAAAATGATTATCCAAAATATGCCTTTCATCATTATAAAATGAACTGTGCTCTCTCCACATTTAAAAACATATGTCACTAAACAGCATATTTTCCTTTGAAAGCTGAAAGAGTAAAAAATAATAAAATTGAGACTGAACCAAGAAAGAACTGAGATGAAACTAAGTAACCAGCGTGTTACTAGTTTAATGTACTGGAACCTGAACTTGACACTTTTCAGAAGATTACCACCTTTGTCAAGATGGAATATAAATTGTATTGAATTAGAGCAATTTAAACCCAATAAAAACCCCAAACACTGCAGCAGTGACTGGAACATGTGTGTGTGTGGGGGGAGGTTGTACTTGTGCTAATAAAATACAGGTTGAACCTCTCTGGTCTGATACCCTCGGGATCTGACCAGTGCTGAACCAGAGAATTTTACGAATAATGGGAGGGCAATGCAGAGTGCCAGTGGGTCTCCACAGGCATGGAAAGTAGTGGTGCAGGGGGTATTGCAGCACCCCCAGACTTCACACCCAGCATGGTCCCCTACCTGGGGGCCCTGCTGCCACTGGGGTCCTGGCCACCAGCCCCCTGCCCGGGGCTCTGATGGTGGCCCCAGGTCCCAGCCACCAGTCCTTCACCCAAGAGCCCAGCTGCCAGCCCCAGGTCCTCCCTCTCCCTCCCAGAGCTTGAACGCTATGAATCAGCTGTTTGCATCGTTCTGGAAGCACTGGGAGGGAGGAGGAGAAGTTGGTAAGTGTGGGGTAGCTGGCACTTGAGAGGTGCGGGGGGAAAGGAACAGAGGGGGAAGCTTGGCACTGCAGCCATTAATTTTTTCCTGTAGGTGCTTCAGTCCCAGAACACCCATGGAGTCGGTGCCTATGCTGGACCACGGATGTTGCCAGACCAAGGAGTGCCAGATTAGAGAATTTCAACCTGTTTTTTTTAATAAAGTATATGTGTAAAAAGTAGAAATCTGTTTAATAATTAAGAGGTAATGTTTATAGCACAGGAGAATACAGGCAATAAATAGCTTTTGCAGGTGATGAAACACTGAAGAGCTGATATAGCAATCGATAACCTCTGAAGCTGTTTGTTGCAAGTGTACTGCAATGTTGTGGACATCATTGCTATATTGCCAGAAAAAGAGGTAAGAAGAAACAACCAATCATAATACTAGGAAGGAAACAATAGGGGAGTTACGGTTTTTTTGGCCTCAAATGGAGTTTGAAAGTTCTAAGCTGCTATCTTCTCAGGTTGATGTCACAGCTGATTAATCTGTCAATCAAAGTACTGTTATAGGTAAACATTTTCCACTGGCCTCACACAGGCCACCACCTGTATGGGCACATAGACTGGCCTATAATATGTAGGTGCAGACACCTGTATGTGCTGTGAACTTGTGCTGAACTTTTTCAAGTGCACTTGTAGGTGCTGATAGCCATAAAGCTCAACTTTGCAAGCGCATAAGTGGAAGCCAGGGGCTGACTATCTAGCCCAAAACAGTGAACTGTACTTTGAGGGCATGCACTGTGTCTGAATCTGAATACTTATAGCACCAAAAAGAACCCATTGCCTGTTGTGAAAAGATATTTTATTTTTCAGAATAGCTAAATTCTTCACTCATAGAATAAAATATATCCTCATATATACGTGTGTGTTATGCATCCATGAGGACTGCACAGAACTCCATTGAAGCTCATGTGCTATCCAAATTGCCCATTTGCAAGTAATAAAGGAAAATTTGTGAATAACCTGTGGTAACATATGAATAGTTCTTCTAATTCGAGTAACACAGATGCAGCATGTGCCAATTTAGAAACTACATAAAGCCAAAAAGCTTTCAGAATCAATTCAACTCTTTTATGAAGTCATGGAAATGTTAGCTTTAGATGTAGCATAGCAATGTACTGTGTATAAAGAGGAATGGGAGCTAACCAATCTATCAGGAAAGAAGCCATGAAGAAAGTTTCCTAACGTTCCTCACACAATCCAGATTCAGAAATGCTAAGGGAAGAAAGAAAGAAAGGAAGGATATAATAATGGACTTACATTCAACCAAATAAAATCATTTAGATATGACTGAAGAGATATAGTGAGCAAAAAATGCCCTTGGGTTCACAGTCTGTTTATCCACTGCATATTATACCTTTTCATCACAATTACCTAAATATTTGTATTTCTGTAATGTATGGAATTCATTACATAGTTTTGCAATGAAATTATCACACTGTGGCTGGGACATCTGCACCCTGTCATATATCATTCTATTCATTTCTAGTTAATTTAATCCTAATATCTGCCTACATGACAAGACAGATGTTCAGCTATACTGTAGCCTCCGTAGTTTTCTGCCTCAAAGAAACTTTAAGCCATTGAAAGAAATGACATCTTTCAAACAGACATTTTATGGTTTTGAAAAGTACATATGTGAGCATTTTGTTTTTGTTTAGATAGCTTGTACCATAAAATAGCCATTTTTTAAGATTAACTCCTAAAATTAATTGATCTGAACATCCTCCATCTCATTTACACCGAATCTTTTCTTTAAAAGCATATGCTGCATTTGGGAACATATCAACTATTGTAATGAAATTAACCCAGAACTCTCCTGTTTTGTGAATAGCCTAGAGAATACCTTCCATTCAGCGGTAATACTAGTGAAGCTTGTACTTAAACTATTTCCATGCTTATGTTATACTGCACAACCTTTTTTTGATAAAAAGCTTGTATGGAAAAATAGCATGCCTGGACAAAACTGGATTGCTGATTTTCTTCCCTAGCAATCAAGAGGTGATAATTTCCTATATGATTAGCAGTTGTCCTTAGGATTGGCATGTCAAATGAATGAATGTGCAAATCAATAACAGATTTTTCTATTTGTACCCAAAAGGTATATATTAGCAGCAACAACCTCACATCATCTCATTCAGTCTGTTATTAATTGTATATATGGTACCTAGCAAGATACCAATGTAGAAAAAATTGTAGTGCTTACAAATCTAGGACATCAGTAAGACACTTCATCTCATTTCCTTCCACTACAATCATAGATTTTTCCAGTGTTGGGCACATGGTGTAGCCTGGTCTGTAGCCCTGGGAAGACCTTTCACGGCACACAGTTTGTCCAGAAGCCAGCAGACCAACAGATATTCTATGGTTTGTGTTTTACCGCAGTCACATAGTCCCACTTCTACATATTGACTTTTGAGCTGACAAATCTTGTTTGGAATTTAAACACTACCAGGTTGACCAATCCTTCTCCATGCCTGCAGGAAGGTGTTCATCAATATCTATATGCATGTTGATGTTCTTATCAAGTATTTCAAGCTGCATGCACCACATTTTCAGATGCGTAGCCAGCGGTGATTTTTTAAGTGGTTCCATTGCAGGAAGATTTTCATCTATTTGCAGGGGCTAATTGCTATGGTGTGTTCATGTAGTGGATGCCTCGAATCTTCAGCCTATTGTAAGCATTCCATTTTGCTTGTGATCGCCTTCCTGACATCTGGTGGAGTGATTCTAGGAAGCACATAAAAGCTGTTCATATTCACTGATTATAGACATCCTGTGATGTAGTGGCAGCTATCTTTCAGCACAGAGTCTAGCTGAACTTTCCCACACTGGCCATGAGTATTGGGGCATTGAATGGCAAACTGCAAGTGCAGTGGCTCTTAGTGCATCCCCCATTTTGAATCTGCAAACTTCCTGAGTATGTTGTTCCGTGTGCTAACTTTGCCTGTTGTCTTCTTCATGTGCCTTGAAGAAGAACGTGTAGTCCAGCATCACTCCAAGGTAAACAGGATTCCAGCAGCTGACAAGTGAAACCCCATGCCAAATGATGTTGAGTTGTCTACTGGTGTCATGATTCCAAAGACAGAAGAGACTCATTTGCATTTTGTCTGTGTTGGTACACAACTGGTTCTCAGTATAATAGACTGAGGGTCCAGACAGTGCCAATGTTAGCATAACTTCAATCTGGGCAAGATCCTTGACTTGGGCAGCAATGTATAGGTCATGAGTATAGATGAAACTTCTTGTGCCCAGATAGATCTATTAATCACGTGTGCAGATGTTGAAAAGTATTGGGGAAAATACGCTTCCTTGTGGTAGGCTGTTTTTCTGTTGTAGACATGAGCTCTGCTTTGCACATAGTTCAACATAAAAACATTGATTCTCTAATAGAGATTGTATCAGTCGTACTAGGTGGTGATCTTTTGTCATGTTGTATATTTTAGTGTCATATGTTGCTGAGAGGTCGATAGACACAGCACCTGTTATCATACCCTTTTCAAAGCCATCTTTGAGGTACTGAGTGATGCTCAGCAGTTGACTGGTGCACAACTTGCCTGTAGGGTGACCAGACAGCAAGTGTGAAAAATCGGAACAGGGGTGGGAGCTAATAGGAGCCTATATAAGAAAAAGACCCAAAAATCGGGACTGTCCCTATAAAATCAGGACATTTGGTCACCCTACTTGCGTAGGTGGAATCCTACTTCCTCTGGGGTTAGGTACTTTTGAATAAGTGGTTAGGCAGATTTGGATGAGACATTCATACAGTTTGTGAGAAGTGACACAGCAGTGATACAGGATGCTTATTTATCATCACCCTTGTCACACTTGTCTTCAAGGAAGGCATCCCAGTATGTAAAATAAGACTTGTGTGATGGACACAGAGAGTAGTTTTCATTTCTACTAATAGCTCTGTGCTGTGGGCCTCATTGTGCAACACATACATGTAACTAATTGCACTGAAGTCATATGAGTGACTTTGAAGGATAGGGCTCTATAACTGAATGGACCAAATTTTCCTCTAAGTAACATTATGAAATGCCATGTGACTAGGACAATATGTGAGATTGTACAGGTTCAAATTTTTGTTGTGTGGGATTTCTAGAAATATGGACTTTGTCTATTCTGGAGAGACGACATGAATCATTCTAAATTATATTCTTGATATTATATTAAAAATCATTAGGTCACAAAATAAATCTTATGGTAACATTTTGGAATCTAATGGACAATAGTTTGCACATCTAACCTAGCACACCATTTGGCATAATTCAATAACTGGTCAATCTTTATTGCGGAAAAGTCCAGGATCTGAGCAGTAAGGATGTTGCAGGTCAGTATTATATTACATTGCATGAGCTGTGCTGCAAAATTTACATGTTTTCAGCGCAGTCTGAGGATTCTAGCTGGTGCTACTAATCTCTAACTCTCATGCTCAAACAAAATTCCACCAGAATACATTAGTAGCAATTAAATAAATAACATCCTATGCAAAAGGTATCGCATTTAAGTGCACTTACCGAACAGTTTGGGTATGTGGGCATTCACCAACACACACTCTCCCTAGTGCTTTATTATAGTGTTAACTATTTTCCAAGGTCTTGAAAGTAAATACAGTATTAAATTCCATGACTGCATGTACTGTAGGCTTCCAGATAAACCCCAAGCAAATTATATTCCAGCTGCTGAGCTGGATAACAGCTACAGATTACATAATAGACACCTAAACAGAGACAAAAATAAATTTATTTTGAATATTAATTAACTGAAAACAACAACAGCTTTTCCAGTATCTGGATGACACCATCTATAAGGGGAAATTGTCCAGTCATTTCTAAGCACCTTTGGGATCTGCAGGTTTGGGGAGGAACAGATCTGAAATCACTTCTGGGACCCAGCTTCCCATGGGTTAGCACATTGTAACTTGCCAAGCCACTAGACTGGCTTTTCATAGTGTTTTCAGACTGGAGCCTCTACAGTATTCCTACTCAGATAAAATGCTTAAGAATATTAATAGCATTGTAGTTTGTCAGAAATAAGGCAACCTTCTAACTGTCTTCCTCTTTGCTGGGACACATTCCTTGCAATTAAACCCTTTTCCATTTGTTTTCCACATTTCCAGAGTTTGAACTTTTATGGGGCCTTTTATTGCCCCATTCTTCCACTCCCAGTATTTTCTTAGTTTCTCTTTACTCATGGTATCATGTGCTGTTCAGTGATTGAGGTGCCTGCAAGAGCTCTGATTTTTCAGTGTTCAGTTTCACTGCCTTTGCACAACAAGAGCTTTCACTACCCCTCCCAGACTCTCCATCTGGGAATCTCAACCCTTAAAGGCACAGTCCCTAATACCACAGCTGGTACATACATATGGGCTTTGAATTGGTCAGCAATTCAAAAGGACAAAAATCCTGAATATAGGTAAATTATTGGTATCTTTGCAGTGAATAATCTTGCATACAGTTCCCTACCATGGTCTCCATCTGAAAGCTCATCATTTCCCAACAGTTACCGACTAGTTCTGAGTATTTCCATACACTTAGAATAGGAACTAACCGTGGTATCTCTTGACAAATGTTGGGTCTGATTTTTCATTCCTTGCTTATCCAAAACTCTGATTTAAGGCAATGGGAGTTTTGACGATGCAAGAAATGCAGGAATTGGCCTTTGACTTTATAACAGTGATGGCTATAGGTAATGTATCAAAAGTAGAGCTTCAACAGCAGTTTTATTGTCAAGCAATAATCACCAATCTCAGTTTTTGATTATATCTCCCCACTTGAAAAACATAAGGGGATGACTATAACAGGAACTAAATTAAATTCCAATCCAGAATGGCTGAACACTGGCATTACGCCGAATACATCTGAGAGGTTTTAGATTTCTAATATGGAATGGATTTATGTTGGCAGTAGACCTAACACTCTTGAGAGATATAAAACAGTAGCCTAGGCCCTGGGACCTTTTGTGGTGCTGGAGGATTATTTGTTTATTTAAATGTATTTGTCCAGACTATATATTTTAAACCATTAAAGAATTGAAAGTTCCTGTCTAAGGCTACCTCTTAGGACTCCCCAAAAGAATCCATGAGGACAGTTGAGCTATTTCATGACAACATGTAACAAGACTGCTGAATTAGAAACATGTGTTGAAAAAACAGTGTGACAGAGACTTGGTTACATCAAGTATCTAGTGAATTAGTGTTTAGTGAATTAGGATAATGGGTTTATAGAAAAGACAGGAAAATTAAAAAGAGATAACACAGCGAAGTCTGCACAGGGTCCTTCAAGTAAGAAAGGTAGCAGTTCATTCAGTCAGGTGGTCTGACTTGCAAATTACAGCCTACATACTGAATAATGTGAGGGCTTTGTTTTTTTTTCTACTCAGTTCAGGAATTTTTAAAGGTTATGCTAATATTGGGATTTTTTTGTAGGAGTGGTTTATGTGTGTTGATGTATTATTTGGAGGGCAAAAGTGGCACCTGGTATTGAGTCTGTTTAAATAAAGCAGGCATCACAATTATTGAGGTCCAGCTGAATTGGACGTTGTAATAATTCTGAGCTTTAAGCACGTTTTAGGATCTGAACAGCTGTTTAGCCAGGGCCCAAGAGCCTTTATAAGGCATGTTGGAAAAGTGCTGCTTTAGTTTTAGATGGCAGTTGTCTCTGCTTAAATTATTTCTTGCAGACAGTTCAGTGTTTTGCCTTCAGTACTGTCTAAGATGAAAAAAGTTTGCAGTGTTTCAAAGTTACAAAGTGAGTTAAAAAGATTTGTATTCCTTAAACAGAAGAAATGAAATTGCATTTGTTCCTGTGCCTGTTTCAGAAGAAGTTTGAAATATATTTAGATTTGCAGCTGTTTATAGGAGTTGCTTTTATATAGAGACTGAAAAGGGAAAGTTTGGTTTCAAGGGACACAAGCAAATATATGAATTGCTCTAGTCATCTTCAATTAATTTCTATACAGAGAGCACTGAACTCCTAAAGTTAACTCTGGATGAAGTACTAAGAGAAACAAATCAGTGTGGTCATTAAAAAAAGGCAAGATTTGCAATCATGTTTTTCAGAGTTCACCTGGGTCTTTTCTTTTTAAACAACTTTATCATATAATTGTGTTTTTCCTGAAATCTGTGTTGTTTTATTCTTTCATGCATGCTTTAGACTTTGTGTACCGTGCCTGGGCTAGGAACCTGGAAGGATAAACTCCTCAATCCCATTCCTAACCTGTAATTGATTCATTGCGTGATTTGAGCAAGACACTTAGGTCCAGATCTCCAAAAGCTTTAGGTACCTAACTTCCATTAATTTCAGTGGAAGTTAGGTGCTTAAATGCCTTTGAACATCTGGACCTTAGCTTCTATTTAACTCCGTTTACCCATCGGGTGGCACTGATATTTCTTACCTGCTTTGCACAGGTGATGAGATTAAATTAAACATTGTTTATAATGTAGTTAGATATCATCATAAGCAAGGTATTAAGGGCCTGATTTTCAATGGTATGTAAACACTTAAAGATGCAGATAGGTACCTAGTGGGATTTTCAAAAACACCGAGGTGTCTAACTCCCACAATGGGAGTCAGCTGCCTAAGTATTTTGAAAATCCCTCTGGGTGCCTATCTGCATCTTTAGGTGCCTAAATGCCTTTGAAAATCTGGCCCTAAGTGCATATAATATATTTTAAGAAAATACACAAACAACTAAAAGGACAATGTCAAAATGGCATGTCTGTTCCAAATATACTATCAAGTTTCTGGAGTTTCACTGGCATAAACACAGAGTGAAACAGAGACATGAATTTGACCAGTGATATTTAAAGTTCTTATTCAACCTTCTTAATTCTGTTGTTTCATCACTGAATAATTAAAAACAAAAACTCATCATTTAGTGTAAATCCCACAGGATAAGCAAATCTGGGTGCAACCACTCCATTTAGATTTTTAACTGTTCAATGGAAAAATGATCGCAGATGTAAAGTGTGGGGCACATTTTCTACTATAATATGCAACTATGAAAGGTCCTATGTAATTTGACAGTGTTCATTCAAATGTCTATATGTTAGAGCCCTGCACAATAGCCTTTGGGCCTTTTTTGTTAAGGTGCTAGAAAGTTTAATCTAACTGAAGTCAATGGGAACTGAGGGCCCAAATCCATTGACAATTATAAATAAATTAAATCCAGCAAATTTACAACTAAAGCCATGAGAAATCTTTGTCATGAACCTCACTGGGTTTCAAGCTTTGTTCTCTGAAATGCAACCCAGGGATTCTTGAACCTGAGACCAGATTCAAGTGAACCTGTGCTGATAGATGGTCTTGATATGAAAATATCTGAAGCACATGGTTATGCATGTTTCCATGCAAAGCCAGCTGTAATTTAGATTGCAAGTTCCTCACCATGGAGAGTTTGTCTATGTAAGAGTTTGTAAAGCACATAGCACTATGCAGCCCCAATACAGATCTGTTATGACATTTCTTCCCAGATCTGGACCTTAGCATCCAAAATATGGGTGTTAGCATGAAAACCTCCAAGCTTAGTTACCAGCTTGGACCTGGTATCGCTGCCGCCAGCCAGGAATTATACAGTGCCTAGCTCACTGTGGTCTCCCCAAAACCTTCCCAGGGGACCCCAAGACCCAGATTCCTTAAGTACCACCACAATGGGAAATAACCAACTTCTCTTCTCCCTCTTCCCCTCCAGGGGTTCCCTCCCTGGGTTCCTGGAGAGATATACAGATTCAAGCTCCGAGAATCTAAACAAAGGGATTCCATCCTCCCTGCTTCAAGTCCTTGAAACACAAGTACCGAGAGATCTAACCTCTCTCCCCCCTCACCCAGAGGGTATGCAAAGTCAGGCTTAGTAAATCTAACACAAAGAGATTTTCCCCCTCCCGTCGTTTCTTAGCCTTAACCAAAAAGAATACAATTTAACACATTCCAGCAACTACACACATGTAAATACAAAAAAAAAAATATAAACCTATTGTCTTACTATCCTTGTACTTACATTTGAAAACAGAAGATTATAAGCTTGAAGATAGATAGATCACTCTCAGAGTGGAGAGGGCACAGACCCAAGACAAAGAACAAAAGACTCACACCCAAAACTTCCCTCCACCCAGATTTGAAAAAGTCTTGTTTCCTGATTGGTCCTCTGGTCAGGTGTTTGGTTCCCTGTGTTAACCCTTTACAGGTAAAAGAACATTAACCCTTAGCTATCTATTTATGACAGCAGGCCAACCACAGAGGGCATGCTGCACTTTCCAAAGGAGTGGTGCAGCTGACAAGCTCTGCCTGCAAACTAGGAGCTCCAGGAAATATTGTACTCAAGTTGGGCTTGTATTTTAATGGCATAATCTAGCTCTGAAAGTGAACGTGAAACTATATATTATTCTATCCCTCTCAACTCCTCTCCGCAAGGCCAAAGTATGAACGAGGGCTGCCACAAAACTTCCCATCAAATTCTGAATGTGCAAACTTTCAAAAATGCAAAATTTTGAGCTATGGTAAGTGGAGTTAACAAACTAATCAATGGGAAAGAACCAGACCTCAGCATTTCATCTCCTAAACTCATGGAGTTTAAATGACTACCCACATAATGACAGTGCCTCTAAAACCTGAAGTTTCCATACCAGCAACACAAACCATTCTTTCTCTGTCTTTATATTTAAGTCATTAGGGAACTTTGAATGCATCAATTTGTTGCTTTGATAGCACAGTGTAGCTGTTAAATTTATTTGGTTTACACTTGGTTATTAAAGTCAGCTGGCTCTCTTTTCCTGTCCTTTGAGGGAGCTCATGGTGTAATGGGCAAAATGTCAGTAATAATTAAGAAATATAGTGGTACAAACCCCAAAAGAAGAAATATATTTTCATAAATAACTCCCAGTGGAAACCGTAAAAAATGATACACTTGGTCTCAAAATGCTTAGGGCCCTCTCTAAATAGATCATATTGCTATATTTTTTTTAAATGTGCATGACTCAAGGTGCACATTCTGCCTGCAACTTATAAAAAAGATAGCAGCGGCAGATAGGGAAGTATAATGTGCAGTGAATTTAGGTGCCCAACAAAAGACTTACCACTGAGTCAACAATCTTACTCCTTGTCTAACTACACTGTAATACAACGAATGTCACATTTTTTTTCCTAATAGGCCAAAGCATCATTTTGTTTTGCTTGCCTTGGAAGTATTGCCTTCCTCACTGCTTTCCCTTTGCATTTCCATTTCTTTGGACCCCTTGGTTTATATAATTTTTTCTTTTGCCTCGGGCTTTTATTATAACTTATTTCAAAATAGTTTTCTTCTGCCCCAATCTTCTCAGTGGGCATACTTCATACATCAAGATTCTTAACAAATAGTATCATGAATGAAATAGCCAATCACCTTTTGGCATATCAACTACAGGTCCAATAGTTATAACAATATCTTGTGTGTCATCTGATTTGAAGATATTGCCATTTATTAGCTGGAATGAGTGAATCTGTTTTGCTTACCTTCAAACCAACTCACCATCATGTGTTGAAGGTTGACTGAAACCCAAACACTACTGGGTACAAGTTTCTCTTAGGAGACAAAGAAAAAGAGGAGCAGAGGAAAGTGGAGAGATCCAGTAAAAACTGAAGTAAAAAGCAGAATAGCAAATGTGTAAAAAGGCACAAAGATGGGAAGAAGAGAGAATTTCTAAGAAAAATTTAATACATTAAATATTCCATATCAATATATGACACTCACCTTTTGCCAGACAGCTTTTGCTTCTGCAGGGTGATATTCTCCCCTGGATATGTAGCACAAGCTTCCTTTAACTAGCAAAAAAGTTTTGATAACACTAAGCGTCTTGGAAAAAAGGCATTGAAATCACAGGAAAAAAGTTTCAGTTTGAACTAATTATATAATATTTGGAAACTTGAAAAGTAGTTTGTGAGGATGTAACAACCTCAAACTCCAAGAAGTTAGTCCATTTATCATTATTATACATTACCATAGGAATAACTAACCATTTTACACATGACCTTGCCTTCAAACCTTAAGTAAACACTATTTTATCCTACAGTAATGGCCCAATGTACGACAGCACACCATAGTCTTACTACAGTATTACATGATAAAGTATATGCCTCACAAGAGATTCAGATGAAATCTTTTCATTGAATAATACTTTGCACTTTGGCAGCACTTTCTATACATCTTAAAGCAGTTTAGCAGCATAATTTAAACCTCACAAGCCCAATTTTTTAGATTGGGATACTAAAGTAAAAGAAGTTTAAGTGACTTACCCAAGGTTACATAAGAAATCCATAGCAACCTGGAATCAGAAAGCAGATCTTTTGAAGCTCAGTCTCATGCTCAAGCCACAAGACCACACGTCTTCTCTAGAAACAAATAGTTAATTTAGTGGACTGAGGATGTTTTTGTTCTGATAACAAAGCTCTGAGTGTACAAGAAGTACAATAAAACAACACAAACTAGCAACACAAACTAGCTAACTTGCTGTTTATGGCACTTATTATAATACACATCATTAAAGTAGAACAGGCAACACAAAGGTTGAAAGACACAGATTCAGGAACAAACTTGGTGTCCTTCAGGCAACGAAGGTCAGAGCACATAATGGAGTAGTCACACTGAACCTCCTCGGGGAGATGCATTTGATACACCACATTTTGGTGCTATTTGCTTGTCCGTCATGGAGTTATACTAAATACTGTGGTGAAGCTGCCTTTTGCCCAGCTTCCAAATGGGAGATAAAATACTGATGGCTGCAATCACAAGGATGACTGCAGAAATCATCTATTCCATGCAGTGTCCCTCTTATTAACAAAGAGTGTAAGTTACCTGGCACTTAGGAGCCTCATCTGAAACTAACCATAATTTAAAAAAATCTTCCCCAAGAGACGTTCTATGCTATTAGAAAGTGTCCTAGTAAAAATCCTGGAACAGAGCCCCCACATTAAGCATGTAGATAGGTGAATAAAAACAGACCAGCATATACTAGCAATTTTGGAAAATACATTAGAAAACACATTACTAGTTCCACCTATCAATAACTCCTTAAAATATAGTTGATCTCAGTAGTGTCATGTACAGATATAATGGAAAAATTTCATGTCATGATCAATTTTGCTCCCTAGCCTCAGTTTTTGATTAATAACAAATTAAACGCATTACATTATTTTTGTTTGGCTGCTTTTTGCTAACGGCAACATTTTGTATTTTGATCTAATGGTGGGTTTCAGCTTAGATATTTTGCATTCCCTACATGTGCACCAATTTTTTAAAAAGTAACTAGTGATTTGATTACCTAGCTTTTTGGATGCCCAGTCAGAAACATATTTTAAAAATCAGACCCCTTTAAGGTGTTTCCAGTTCGGCACCCAAAATTTAAGGTATCCATAATTACTAGTTAATTTTGAAAATCTTGGCCAATGTGTCACTAGAAGGTCTGTCCAGGGAGGAAGAACAGAACTGAAGCTGATATCTATTGTGAAACTTTGAGATCTGAGAACAGATTTCCTATATATGGTGTTAGATTGGTGTCAGCATGGCCCCATATGTTATGCCTATGATAAACTGCACTGTTCTTATTGGGATTGTGAATCATTCCCATAAGTGACAAAAGTGATATAGAGCAGAGACTACAGTACATCTCATAGAGGCATGGTATCAGTGGTGGATTAACGCATGGACCCACAGGGCTCATGTGCAGGGAAGCTGGCCAATTTGGGGGCACCTGCAGGAATGCCTGAACCCATGTAGAAGTGCGGGAGGGCCACCAGCACTGGATCTGTGATCCCTCCTCTGCTTCTCCTCTTCCCCCAAAGCCTCGCCCCTGCTCCTCCTCTTCCTCCTGAGCCCCCACCCCCTGGCCAGGCCAGAAACCAGAGCTAGGCCATAGTAAGAGCCACCCAGGGAACCCGGGCTGCTGTGGGGAAAACTGGACTCTCTACTTGCCCTATGTGGTGCGCCTTAGGGTTGGGGTCATTGGCGAGGTCTGCTCCAGCCAGGGCAGATGGAGGGTCCAGCTCTCCCCACAGCAGCCCGGGTTCCCTGGGTGGGTCATACTATGGCCCTGCTCTGGTTTCTGGCCTGGCCACGGGGAAGGGCCTCAGGAGGAAGAGGAGGAGCAGAGGCAGGGCCTTGGGGGAAGAGAAGGAGCAGGGGCCCCATGGCAAAGAGTTTTAAGGCCCACATCAGCCTCACCCCCACTGGAAAGAGGCTGGTGCTGTTAGCAGGGGCTGTGCCACAAAGCACAACCTCTGCCGCCACTGGTCCGCATGTGCCTGAAGCTACTAGACTCATGTTAAAAGGTGGGCTGGCATGGCTCTTCTGCATTTAAAATTAAACGGGGCATGGCGCCCTGGTTCTCCCAGTCTGACGCCCCTGGACCTCCTGGTGTGGAGGTGCCCAAATGTTCTTTGTGCCCAGGGCCCCAGTAAATCTTAATCCACCTCTGCGTGATATTGCATATTCAAACACACTTTTAAAATATATCACTTGAAAACTACTATACATGGGATTCTTAAGACAAATTGACCTAATGATCATGAAGAAGTCAATGCGAGTTTTGCCCAAGTCAGGACTGCAGGATTTAGCCCACACTATTAAAAAGTAAAAAAATCTTCTTGTGATCTCATTTGCACTTGTGTTAACCAGACATAACCCCATGGAACTGAAAGGAGTTGCACCAGTATAAAGCTGGTGTAACTGAAAAAAAGTATCTAGCTCTAACTTTTTTGACTTACTGTCTGTGGCCTGCCTTTGGAGCACATATTAACCCTACCCAAACTGGCACTGAGAACTGGGAAAAACAACACTGAAATTTAGTGATCTGTCAGAACTTTACAGGTGGTTGTCTGCCTCTTCTGGCCCCTTATAGAAAAATGCTGACAATATCAGGGCCATCAGAGCAGGGATTTAAAAATTGGCTGTATGTGTAAGGAGAGCACAAATGATAGCAAGAACCATTTAATTCTTCCGCACTTCAGTGAAAACAGACTATCCTCACACAGATCCCACCAGGGGATGAAAGTTGTTTTGACCAACTCTCCCCCCTAGTCCTCCCATTCCTACTTTAGAGCTATATTATTCTACAGAGGTGGAATAGGCATAAAACTGTGCTGAGGATGTTACTAGCCCTGACCAGGATGTAAGCACAAGTGTAGCATCATTCCTGTTGGCTGACCAGACCTTCTTCTGCCCTATTCCCTTCAGACACTTAAAGAAGGAGGGTTAAACTTAGGGAGAAATGTTCTTAGGAAAGAAGTCCGAGCTGGATTTATAGGTACATTTAGTGGTATAAGCAACAGAGGAAAATCCTAGTCTCTGTGCACAGTCCAAGCAAACTGGCTGTGCACAAGGTCACTGCATGGAGTTGAGGGAAAGAAATCATTCTTTCATCAGCTCATGGAGCAGCAGCAGAGCATCAGGACAGCAGTGTCCCATCAAAGCTGAGGTGGTCCTTTTTGTATGGAGAGGGAATGGCTGGTGGATCCATGGATCCCCTTGATCCATCCTCTCTGTGCTCCGTCGCCCCCGACTCCTTCCCTCCCCCTCCCCAATATTTCTTGCATTTTTACAAGGAGGAAGATCCTACAGAACTGTCCTCCAGGACATTCAATTGCTGCAGACCCCTTCACAAGCCCTTAAATCCCACCCCTTCCTCCATTCTACACAGTGGAATTACACTGGTTTCCCTGCCTCAGGGGCTTTCCAGGCCCTCAGAGGACTAGAATTTCATCTCAGTTTGCGCTAACAACTATTTGACACTATGATTGTTGACTCATCCCTTCACCTTTCTTAGGTACATAAACTGAGCACCATACAATTTACAGCAGGTTGGTTTTTCAGCTAAACTCTTAAAGAGCAAGGCAAAGATACTATAGTGCTCTTTGTAAGAACAGGGCTTTTCCTGGAGGATTTAGCTAAAATTTTCCCCAGCCTCTTGTGTTTTGTGGCCCTGATTCAGCAAAATACTTAAGCATATGCTTAACTTCAAACATGTATTTAAGCCATTGACTTTATGATCTTTAGGAGGACATAAACGTGTTAAAGTTGAGCACCTGTGGAATAGGGATGGATTTAGGCAGATGCTTAGAAATGTTTTACTGAATAGGTCTTCAGTAGGACTTAAGCATCTACTAAAGCTAAGCACATGCTTATATGGTTTACTGAATCGGAGCCTGTGCTGTGCGTCAGTTGTGCACCGTGACTCATCCCAGAAGTGATTGTGTTTTAGCAATGGTGGATGTATATCTCAGACTGTAGTACATGAAGTTCAGGAAGCGCACTGGGAATAAACAGAATGAAAGCCACAGTGTCAATATAAATTATTATGATCATTTAAAAAAAACACCTTCACCACACTACTCTAAGCTGGATATTACAAAACAAATATTGTAATGATACAGTATTTCTTAAAGAAATAAGTTGACATTTTAGTTTAAAAGATAAAGTCACTGTATTAGATTAAGGACAGATACATGCTACCTACACCTTAGCCTGGAGTCTCAGTTGATGAGTATTGAAAAAAAATATTTATCAGGTCTAGGTTGTTTTTCAAGTGCTCAGAGAAACTGAGACATGAAAACGGAATTTTTAGCCAGTAACTCATACATTTAGATTCCTGGTTTTTAGGTTTTGGAAAAAATGCACCTAGTTGTTTTCTTATTACAGTACTGCTGGTTTTGTTCACCGGTCCATGTTTTTCTTGGAATGTAGTGAAGTGGAATGTTTTAAATTATGGGGTTTTACTTTTTGCCATCCACTGTCTACTAAATAAGTCCATCATCTAATTCTAAAATTGTGAAGCAGCAAAGATACACTTGTAGCCAACAAGCCATGCATTTTTATTCCAGGAAAGTGCACTTCTGTTCTAAATTTACTGCAAAAGCTACAGAGACAAAAGAAAGACTCATTGCCAAATTGCTTCTTTATACTGATACTCTAGGGCTTTTCAAATACCCTAGCTAAATACTGTAGATTACTGAGAAGTTTTACTTTAGAACTATAATCGATAGTATCAGTTGCTAAGCAGTAAATTGAAACTGTGGAACAAATGAAGGCATTAGATACTTTCACAAATATTAATCAAAGTTATATTTTAGACTTCAATTATAAACATTTTTTGAAATGAGTCATAAATTAGATTAAAGGGTTATAGCTATAATCCCTGCCACTGCAACCCACTGCATATTTTACCCCCCACACAACTATCACCATTGTCTGCTTCCTGGATCTGCTGTACAGATCATTTACTGATAGCTACTTTAACAGTGTATTGCCCCAAGAGGGTTGGATTTGGAGTTTAGTTTGAATAAGCATTTTAGTATTGGAATTATAATCTGAAATTTATTTGAAGCTCTAAAGCCTTTTCCCACAAGATTCTTTATCTTCAACAAAGGAAGTCTGTAGTTAAGACACTGGCGAGGGCAAAGGAAATGTGGGTACAGTTTCAAACTCTGTTGCACATATGGGCACAACCCAATCTCTTTGTACGTCAGTTCCTCATGTCTAAAATGGGGATAATACTACTAGGCTTTTTTTCTCCTACCCTTTTTCTATTTTCTCTATTTAGATTGTAAGCTATGTGAGGCAGGGACTGCCCCTTACTATGTATTGTGACAAAGTTCCTCCTCTCCCTTGGTGGGTCCTGCACTTAATGGCAGATTTGCTCACCTCAGTGATCTTTCCCACAGTCTGGATCAACTTCTCCTGTGTCTGATCAGGAGTTGGGAGGTTTGGGGGGAACCCGGGCCCGACCTCTACTCCGAGTTCCAGCCCAGGGCCCTGTGGATTGCAGCTGTCTATACTGCCTCTTGTAACAACTGCATGACAGCTACAACTCCCTGGGCTACTTCCCCATGGCCTCCTCCAAACACCTTCTTTATCCTCACCACAGGACCTTCCTCCTGGTGTCTGATAACGCTTGTACTCCTTAGTCCTCCAGCAGCACACCCTCTCACTCTTAGCTCCTTGTGCCTCTTGCTCCCAGCTCCTCATATGCACTTTCACTCCTCTGGCTCCTCCTCGCCTGACTGGAGTGAGCTCCTTTTTAAACCCACGTGCCCTGATTAGCCTGCCTTGATTGGCTGCAAGTGATCTAATCAGCCTGTCTGCCTTAGTTGGTTCTAGCAGGTTCCTTATTACTCTAGTGCAGCCCCTGCTCTGGTCACTCAGGGAACAGAAAGCTACTCATCCAGTGACCAGTATATTTGCCCTCTACCAGACTCCTGTATCCCACTGGTCTGGGTCTGTCACATATCCCTCCCCCCTGCTCAACACCAAGGGGTTTGGCAGCTTGGGAAGCCAGACAGTGCACACTTGACAAGCCATGGGCATTGCTGTGACGGCTCCCTGCTCTGTGTTGCACATGGAACCGGAAAGATTGGAGGGATAAGAACCACCTGGTCACCCTTGTGTTCTTCTCCTTGTTCCACTGCATCCATTGAAGAGGGGCATGGTCAGTCACGAGGACAAATCTGCGCCCGAGCAAGTAGTAGCGCAATGCTTCCATGGCCCATTTTACGGCGAGGCACTCTCTGTCCACCACTGCATATTTTTGTTCCCTCAGAAGGAGTTTCCTACTGAGGTAGAGAATTGGGTGTTCCTCCTCCCCCACCATCTGTGATAGAACGGTCCCCAACCCTACTTCTGATGTATCTGTCTGCAGGATAAATTCCTTGGTGAAATCAGGGGTTATCAGTACGGGGTTACTGCAGAGGGCAGTCCGTAGGTCTGTGAATGCTTCCTCTGCTGCGTCAGACCATCTCACCAGATCAGGTCCATGGGCTTTTATTAGGTCTGTCAGGGGGCTTGCCCTTGTGGCAAAGTGGGGGATAAATCATCGGTAATACCCCACTACACCTAGGAATGCCCAGACTTGTTTCTTGCAACGTGGTTGGGGCCAATTTTGGATGGCCTCCAACTTGTTCACTTGGGGTTTTACCAGACCTTTTCCCACAATGTAGCCAAGATATTTGGCCTCTGTAAACCCTACAGCGTACTTAGCAGGGTTTGCTGTAAGGCCAGCTCGCCTGAAGGTATCAAAGACTGCCTCCACCTTCTCTAGGTGAGTTTTCCAGTCTGGGGTATGAATAACCACATCGTCCAAGTAGGCAGCAGCATAACTGTTATGCGGGCATAATAGCTTGTCCATGAGGTGCTGGAAAGTAGATGGGGCCCCATGTAGTCCAAAAGGGAGGACAGTATATTGAAAAAGACCCTCTGGTGTAGAGAATGCAGTCTTTCCCTTTGCGTCTTCCGCAAGGGGAATCTGCCAGTACCTCTTTGTCAAGTCTAGAGTAGTCAAATACCGGGCATTACCCAGATGGTCCACTAACTCATCTATGCAAGGTATGGGGTATGCGTTAAACTGGGATACTTTGTTTAGTCGCTGGAAGTCGTTGCAAAACCTTGTGGTGCCATCAGGTTTGGGCACCAGCACGATTGGGCTGGACCACTGACTGCGGGATTCTTCGATAATCCCCAACTCCAACATTTTTTTTTACTTCTGCTTTTATTTCCTCCCTTTTGGCCACTGGCACCCGATAGGGCCTCATTGTTATTCTGGCCCAAGGGTTCCTGACGATGTGGTGATATGTCTCGGTTGTTCAACCTGGTTTTGTCGAGAAAACATCTTGGTTCCGGAAGATCATCTCAGACACCTCATTATTCTGGTCTGGTGTTAAATCGGGAGACACTCTCACCTGTTTGGAAGGCTTGTTTTCCCGGGTTAGGTCTTTTTGGACAGTTATGCGTGCCACTTGTGCATGCCATGGTTTCAGAAGGTTGATGTGATAAATCTGTTCTTGTTTTCGGCGTCCTGGCAGCCGCATCTTGTAGCTTACTTTCCCCACGGGTTCAACCACCTCATAGGGTCCCTGCCATTGGGCTAGAAGCTTGCTTTCTGCCATGGGTACCAACACCATCACCCTATCCCCTGGCTGGAACGGTCGGACTTTTGCCTGGCGATTGTAATGGGTTCTCTGGGCCTCTTGTGCCTTTTCCAAATGTTGCCATACAATAGGGGTGACCTGGGCTATCCGGTCTCGCATCTGTATTACGTGTTCTATTATATTTCTCCCCTCATTGGGTTCCTCTTCCCAGATCTCTTTGGCGATATCTAGTATGCCACGGGGGTGACACCCGTATAATAACTCGAAGGAGGAAAACCCAGTTGAGGCCTGAGGTACCTCCCCGATAGTGAACATAAGATAGGGTAGTAGGGTGTCCCAATCCTTCCCGTCCCGACTTACCACCTTCCGTATCATAGCCTTGAGGGTTCGGTTAAAACTTTCTACCAACTCATCAGTCTGCGGATGGTAGACTGAAGTTCGCAGGGTGTGTATATGGAGCAGTGTACAGAGGTCCTTCATTAGCTTTGACGTAAATGGGGTTCCTTTGTCTGTTAATATCTCCTTTGGTAGCCCCACTCGGGCAAAGATCCCCATCAGATCTTTAGCTATTGTTTTAGAGGCTGTGTTCTGCAGGGGGATGGCTTCTGGGTAGCGAGTAGCATAGTCCAAAATAACAAGTATATATTGGTGCCCCGAGCCATCTTCTCCAGGGGTCCCACTAGGTCCATGGCTATTCACTCAAAGGGGACTTCTATGATGGGAAAGGGTACTATAGGTGCCCTCAGGTGGGGACGGGGACTGTGCAGCTGACACTCCGGGCAGGACGCACAGTACCTCCGCACTTCTTCATGTACTCTGGGCCAGAAGAACCATCGTAGGACTCATGCCAGGGTCTTCTCTACCCTCAGATGTCCCCCCAAAAGATGACTATGAGCAAGACTTAATACAGCATTCTGGTATTTTTGAGGTACTAGGATCTACTGTACCTTCTGCTCCTGTACTGGTGCAACCTGGTACAAGAGATTCTTCTTCATGATGAAGTAGGGTCCTGGTCCCTGGGTTTTCCCTTCCCTTCCAAGTCACCTCCTTCCTAATGTTGTCGTACCTTGGGTCTTCAGCCTGGTCCTGCCCAAAATTTCCTCTCCTGGGGCTAATCTGCCCAAGATCTAGGGGCCCGGTCTCTGTTGCCTCTACTGGTTCTGAAGCATTAGGGTGGGGGTCAGACTCGGGTGCTTCTTGCTCCTGGGTGGCCTCCTTTTCAGCTGCTCAGGTCCGCCTACCTATGAGAGCGACCCTCTGGCTTTGAGTTAGTATTTGGGCTCCCAAGGTCTTAGCTGTCCTCCTTTCCCTTTTTGACTTTCTACCCTGTCTGGGAATGGAAAATAAATCTGGGGATATTTCAGAGAAGACTGGAGGTTGACAGTCTCCTGTGGATGCCTCATTGACTTCAGGGTTCCCCTTTTCCTCCAATCCTCCTAATGGAAGTAAGTTTCCAAACCCTGGGAAGTCCCTCCCTATGAGCACCGGGTATGGGACTTTAGGCACTACACCTGCTGCTACCTCAGTAGTGTTCCCCTGAATCTCAAGTTTTACTGGGATGGTAGGTTAATAACCAACTGTTCCATGGATGCATGTTATCCCTGAACGCTTAGCCAGCAGCAGATGACTATACTTGACGAGCTTCCCCGAGACAAGCATGATAGCACTTCCCGAATCAACCAGTGCCGTGGTCTCTACCCCATTTAGCTTCACTGGTCTGGTGTACATATGTGGGGTTATTGAGACCCCCACAAGGTGGATTAGGGAGCATGGGTCTGCCCAGTTCCCCAGGTTACACTGCATCAGCTCCTCAGCATTGGGACACTGTGCAGCTATATGTCCCCACTCCCCGCAGGCATAACATCTGTATGGAGCCCTAGGCATTCCCCAGTCTCTTGGTTTGGGCAATCTAAAATCGTGATCCTCTTCTCCCTCGGTGCTCCCACTCTTTGTGGCTTCTGGTTGGCCTTCAGCCCCTCTCTTTTTCCACCTGGGCCCTCCTGGTGACCCAGTCACCCGAGCTCTAGGGCTTGGTGGTGCTAGTTTAACCCGGGGTGCCTCTTCCTTAACTGGTCGGGTCAGCTCCCTCGCCGTCCTTCGCCTCTCTACCAGTGCAACAACCTCATCATAGTTGGAGGGTTCGTTCTGGCTTACCAAGGCACGAAGGTCTGGTGGTAGTCCCTTCATGTATCTGTCGATGACCAGAACCTCTAGTATTTCTTCCAGGACTCCATTCGCAACCACTTTCGTGTGAGATGGATGAGGTCATACAATTGGGACCGCGGGGTTTTGTTTTCCTGGTACCTCCACTCGTGATACCACTGGGCCCCCACCGCGGTCGTTACCCCAGATCTGGCCAGGATCTCTGCTTTCAGCTGGGGGTAGTCTGCTGCAGCCTCTTCAGGCAGATCATAGTAAGCCTTCTGGGCCTCCCCACGCAGGAATGGGTCAAGGATGCCAAACCACTGATCTCGAGGCCAGGCTTTCCGTAGGGCTGTCCTCTCAAAGGCCAGAAGGTATGCCTCTACATCATCCTCCCATGTCATTTTCTGCAGCCAATGGCTGGCCCATATGATCTGGGTCCCATCATGGCTGCGGTTCAGCTCTGTAAGGGTCTTTACCTGGTTTACCAGTTCCCGCAACATAGCCCGGTCTTGAGAAGCCTGGTCCATCAGCAGGCGATTAGTCTCTTGCTGCAGCTGCACTGCCTCCTGTTGGGCAGCTGCCGGGACACGGGTAGCCTCCTGCTGGGCCGCTGTAGCTGGCATGTGTGGATTTGCTTTCTAATCATAGGAAAATCAACCTAGCAAACTTCTTTCCTACTCCGAGTCCTTTTAAACATTGCAAACTAAAATATTAGTGGGGGCTATCCTGGTAGCAGTAGATTGGCACTTGTTTTAAGCAGTAGTAGCAGGCCTTGTTTTAAGAAGCTGTTGAATCTGCTCTACACCATCCTCTCTGCCTCCCCCACAGGCAACAACTTTTGACCAGTACTGAAATAACAACATTCCCCAGCGTTAGTTTCATGTTTCTATTATACACTTATCAGGCTGTATACTGTATTGCCAAACCCCAGCATTCAAAAATCATGACTCAGGCCCCCCAGACTCATGAGATTGTTTTAAAAATCACGAACTTTTACAAAATAATATATTGTAGGGAGGTTTAAAAAGACGGTTACTCACCTTTGTAACTGTTGTTCTTCGAGATGTGTTGCTCATATCCATTCCAGTTAGGTGTGTGCGCCGCGCGTGCACATTCGTCGGAAAACTTTTACCCTAGCAACTCAGTGCATCGGCAGGTCGCCCCCTAGAGTGGCGCCATCATGACGCTTGATATATACCCCTGCCGGCCCACCCGCTCCTCAGTTCCTTCTTGCCGGCTACTCCGACAGTGGGGAAGGACGGCGGGTGTGGAATGGATATGAGCAACACATCTCGAAGAACAACAGTTACAAAGGTGAGTAACCGTCTTTTCTTCTTCGAGTGATTGCTCATATCCATTCCAGTTAGGTGAATCCCAAGCCTTACGTAGGCGGTGGGGTCGAAGTGAAATGTGGCAGAATGAAAACTGCTGAGCCAGAGGCTACAGCATCTCTTGACCGTTGAACCAGGGCATACTGCGAAGCAAAGGTATGGACCGAGGACCAATGGAGCTGCGCGACAGATCTCGTGGGTAGGAACACGAGCCAGCAAGGCGGCAGAAGAAGCCTGAGCCCTGGTAGAATGCACGGTGATGTGGCTTGGGGAAATATGAGCCAAATCATAACAAGTGCGGATGTCCGCCATCACCCAAGATGAGATCCTCTGAGAGGAAAACAAGCAAGCCCTCCCTTTGGCCCGCTACCGTGACAGAGCTGGGGCACCTTACGAAATGGTTCTGTCAGCGCAATATAAATGCGAGCACTCCACAGATGTTCAAGGAGTGCAATGGTTGTGCCCATTGCGTTGGGCTGTGGGTAACATGAAAGGCCGAAACCACCTTAGGGAGGAAAGCCAGGTGCGGTCATAACTGCACCTTGTCTTTGTGAAACCTAGTGTACGGCGGAACCACCATAAGAGCTCTGAGCTCGGAGACCCGTCTGGCCGATGTAACAGCTACGAGGAAAGTTGTCGTCCAAGACAGGTATAGCAGAGGGCCAGTCGTGAACGGCTCGACTGGGGGAGACATAAGTCTGGTTAAAACTAGGCTGAGGTCCCAGGTTGGGGCTGGGCGGCGCACCCGAGGGTGCAAGCGCTCCAAGCCCTTGAGGGACCTCGAACCCATAGAGCGTGAGAACACAGAACGTCCACCTTAGCCTGGCTGGAAGGTAGAGATGGCTGCTGAGTGTATCCTCAGCGATGATACCGCCAGGTCCTGCCGCTGAAGGCCAGAGGCAGGCCAAATAGAGGGGATCGAGATGTCAGCAGGAGCAAGATCGAGCGTATTGCAGCTGTAGAAGAAACGCTTCCACCTGGCCCGGTACGTTGACCAGGTGGAAGGCTTCCTGTCACCCCGGCTCAGTTACGCAGCAGCCACACCGTGAGGCGAAGAGGCTGCAGGTCCGAGTGACGAAGCCTGTCGTTGCCCTGAGTGATGAGGTCTGGGTGGGGTGGCAGGGTAATTGGGTCTGTTATTGACAGGCCGAGCAACGTGGTATATCAGTGCTGCCTGGACCACTCTGGAGTGATCATGATGATGCGCGCTCTGCCCCTGCGGAGTTTGAGCAGGACCTAATGAACCAGTGGGAACAGTGGGAAGGCATAATGGAGTTGGCCTTTCCACGGCACCAGGAATGCGTCCAAGATCGATCCCGAGGACAGACCTTGGAAGGAGCAGAACATCTGGCATTTTCTGCTCTCGCGGTGAGCGAACAGGTCTATGTGAGGAAACAACTCCACTTCTGGAAAGCAGAACGCCTCACATGGGGCAGAGTGATCACTCGTAAGACAGGAAAGACCTGCTGAGTCAAAGCGCCAAGACGTTCCGAACGCCTGGGAGAAAGGACGTCACCAGCTCCATCGAGTGGGCCATGCAAAAGTCCCGGAAATGGATGGCCTCCTGACAAAAGGGGGGAGGACCATGTCCCTCCCTGGATATTCATGAAGCACATGGCCGTTGTGTTGGCTGTAAACACCGAGATACAACGGCCTCGCAGCTGCCGCTGGAACCCCCGGCACGCCAGGCGGACTACTCTCATTTTTGGGGCATTGATGTGGAATGCCAGCTCCCGAGAAGACCAAAGGCCTTAAGCTCGGATGTGACCATGAGCACTCGAGCAGAGAGATGACGCGTCCGTCGTCAGGGGCAGTGAGGGCTGGGGCGGATGAAACCACATCCCTGCCCACACCAGGGAGGGAGTTAGCCACCACTCTAGGGAGCCTAAGGTGCTCGAGGGAACGGTGACTACTATGACCATCGGCTCCCTGTCCGGGTGGTACGCCGAGGTGAGCCGGACTTGGAGAGGACGGAGGCGGAGCTTGGCGTGTTTGGTTACAAACTTGCGGGCAACCATGGACCCAGGAGACTGAGACAAGTACGAGCCGAGGTCGTTGGGAAAGCCTGCAGACCTCAGATGATTGTTGCAAAAACCGCAGTTGTGATAAGCAGGCTCCGGCTAGGTAGGAGACCAGGATAGCCCCTAGGAAGTCCAACCTCTGCGTGGGAACCAGAGTGAATCGCTCTATAGTAATCATCAGGCCTTGACCCGTGAATAAGACCGTGACGATGCCCACGCGCTGAGTGGTTTGTGTCTCAGAGTCTCCTCGGATAAGCGAATCGTCCAGATACGGAAAAACGCATATCCGACATCAGCGAAGGTAGGCGGCGACTATGGCCATAAACCAGAAGTACTGACAGTTGGCTAGAAAGCGGAGGTATCTCCTGTGCGGAGGGAAGATGGCGTTGCGAAAGTACGTGTCCTTCACATCCAGGGCGGCATAGTAGCCCCCAGGAGGCAAGGATGGAATAATGGTTCCCAGGGATACCGTGCGGAACTTCAACCTTATCCTAAACCGGTTGAGTCCGTGCAGGACTAGGAAGGTCTGAGACCTGCGTTCGAGTGGGGGACTAGGGCATAACGGGAGTAAAACCCCTTGCCCCTTTCGTCCGCTGAAGGGGGACAGGGCTGGAACAAATTAGAGGTGGTACCTATGCTCCACCGTGCGCAGGACCCAGCGATCTGAAATTAACTGGGGCCACGCCAGGAGAAAGCGGGATTGGGATCCCGGCCTGTGACTGGTACACCGCCCTCAGGCGCACCTTGGAAGGTTCGTCTGTGGTCCCAGTGGTAATTGCAGGGACCTTGACCTTGGCTCTTTAGGGGTCCTGACGTTCGTCTGCGACCACCTTGGCCTCGCCGTTTGCCAAAGTCCTGTCTCTGGCTAGGCACAGAGTATGGCGGCTGGGGACAGAAAAGGCCTGCGTTTGGTCGCTGGCATATGCATGCTGAGAGAGCTCATTAGGACCCTATTGTCCATCAGGCTTCGCAGCCTGGGGCTGTCTTTGCCGCGAAGAGGCCTGTACCAACAAAGGGTAAATCCTGAATGGCATACTGCAGCTCCGGCCGGAGGTTTGAAACCTGAAGCCATGAGATGCACCTCATGGCGACACCAAAGGCCAGAGTCCTGGCTGCAGAGTCTGCTGCGTCCAACGAGGCCTGGAGGGACACTCTGGGTACCTTTTTTTTCCCCCGTCCTCCAAGACGGCAGCGAACTCTTGGCGGGATTTTTGAGGGAGAAACTCCATAAACTAAACTACCTTCACCCAGGTGCTATAATTATCGCAGCTAAGCAAGGCTTGTTGCTTTGCTACCCAGAGCTGCAGGGCCTCTGCAGAGTACACCTGGCAGCCAAGCAGGTTCATTCGCCAAGCCTCTTTCAGTTTTGGGGCTGGCGCCCGCTGGCCATCATATCAGAATCGTGGTCCTGAGCATAAGATCTGCGCATGTGGGATGACACGGATGCGTGTCCGGATGACCATGGAGGTACTAAAAGAAGGCACAGGCAGAGTCTCTGACTCTATCGGACCTTGCCCAACTCGGCACCGGGGACCGGCACCGGGAGGCGTACCGGTACCTGGAACGAGATCCAGACCCGCAACCAGAACGGTGCCGGGAGGTCGACCGAGATCTCGAGGCTCGGGGAGAGGCTACAGGAGTCAAGGTACCTGTCGTGGTGCCGAGAGTCGGAACGGTGCCGATAGCGGTTCGGCGAACGGGATACCGACCGGTGCAGCGAGTGCGACCAGTATCGATGAGGAAAACAGCACCGGGACTGTAAGTGGTGTCGGGCGTGCCGACAGGACCTGGAGTGTCTGCGGGACCGTGATCATGAACGGTGCCGCTCTGCTGTGCTGACAGAGGACGGTCACATGAAGAGACTGTATTACCCGCACCGGCGGTGCCGGGGTCAGGCAGCATCGACTCTGTCATGGCAATGAGATCCCTCGCCTTTGGTAATGTCTCCGGAGTGGAGGGAACAGCAGGCTCAGCCACAGTGCATACTGGGGAGCTGTCAGGCACCGGATTCGACGGCCCTCGTGGGACCGGGATCGACGGTACCGAGGTCGTCAGAGCTTCGGTAGGTGTCGGTGCCGGGCGATCCGAGTTAGATGAGCTGTCTGGCTGCGGTGCCGTCGGCACGGAAGCAGCAGGAGCAATAAGCTCAACCATGGTGCATGCCGGGGAGCCGTCAGGCACCGGATTCGACGGCCCTTGTGGGACTGGAATTGACGGTGCCGACGTTGTCGGTGCCTCAGAGGTGTCGGTGCCGGGCGATCCGACTTAGACAAGCTCTCTGGCTGCGGTGCAGTTGGCACGGAAGCAGCAGGAGCAGTAGCTCAACCACGGCGCGTGCTGGGGAGCCGTCAGGCACCGGATTCTACGGCCCTTGTGGGACCAGGATTGACGGTGCCGACATCGTCGGTGCCTCAGCAGGTGTCGGTGCCGGGCGATCCGACTTAGACGAGCTCTCTGGCTGCGGTGCAGTTGGCATGGAAGCAGCAGGAGCAATAAGCTCAACCATGGTGCATGCCGGGGAGCCGTCAGGCACCGGATTCGACGGCCCTTGTGGGACTGGAATCGACGGTGCCGACGTTGTCGGTGCCTCAGAGGTGTCGGTGCCGGGCGATCCGACTTAGACAAGCTCTCTGGCTGCGGTGCAGTTGGCACAGAAGCAGCAGGAGCAGTAGCTCAACCACGGCGCGTGCTGGGGAGCCGTCAGGCACCGGATTCTACGGCCCTTGTGGGACCGGGATTGACGGTGCCGACGTCGTCGGTGCCTCAGCAGGTGTCGGTGCCGGGCGATCCGACTTAGACGAGCTCTCTGGCTGCGGTGCAGTTGGCACGGAAGCAGCAGGAGCAGTAAGCTCTACCACGGCGCGTGCCGGGGAGCTGTCAGGCACCGGATTCAATGGTCCTGGGGGACTGGAATCGACGGTGCCGATGTCGTCGGTGCCTCTGCAGGTGTCGGTGCCGGGCGATCCGACTTAGACGAGCTCTCTGGCTGCGATGCAGGTGGCACGGAAGCAGCAGGAGCAGGGGGCTCAACCACGGCACGTGCCGGGGAGCCGTCAGGCACCAGCAGGAATCGTAGGCTTTCTCGACCTCGGAGGAAGGGAGCGGTGCCGAGTCGACTTCGGTGCCGGCGACGGCCGGTGCCGAAAGGCCGTGGCAGTACCGGCGGGGTCCGGTGCTGAGGAGGCGCTTCTGCCAGCCACTTGATCATCACTCGGCGCCCAAGGTGGAGGGGTAAGTGAAAGTCCCGCTCCTTTTTGTTCTCGGCTTAAAAGCCTTGCAAATGGGGCACTTAGCTGTCAAGTGTCATTCCCTGAGGCACTTCAAACAGGAGTCGTGTGGAACTCCCTTCGGCATCGGCTTCTGGCAGGCCAAGCCCATTTTAAAACCCGGTGAGCGGTGCATGGGCTCCGGCACCAGGTTCATGGAAGGGGCTACTTCCTGAACCCCGCTAACAATTACTAAACTAACTATGTTAGCAAAGAAAAACATATAACTATACAAATATATATATAAAAGGATTATAACTGCATAACTATATACGAGAACTACGAGTAGCTAGGGAAGTGGAGGTCAGCTAAGCCGCGCTCCACTGTTCCAATGACCAACACGGGCGGTAAGAAGGAACTGAGGAGCGGGTGGGCCGGCAGGGGTATATATCAAGCGCCATGATGGCGCCACTCTAGGGGGCGACCTGCCGGCCCACTGAGTTGCTAGGGTAAAAGTTTTCCGACGAATGTGCACGCGCGGCGCACACACCTAACTGGAATGGATATGAGCAATCACTCGAAGAAGAATTTTAGTTATTTAGCCTTTAGAGAAAAGCTGCTTCTCTGCAAATTGTGTGTGATCATTCCAGGATCAAAATTCAAACTGAAATGCAATGCAAAAAGGGGGATCCTCACCACTGGAGGCTCAGAGGGGAACTCCTTTGGTCCTCTCCTAATCGCTGGACTGGAGAAGCTGCCATCCCAACCTCCTCCACACTCCTCAATTATGAATCCCCTCCCTGTCTCCCTTTCTAGCCACTCAGTCTCCTCCCAGACTCACATTCCCCTTCCATTTCCCCTCTGTCATCCCTATTCCCCTGAACTTTCCTCAGTCTCCTCCTGCTGCTCTTCAGTCAGCCTGCTACACTCCAAATTCCCCTGACACCCCTCAGCCTCCCTCCTGCATCTCCCTTTCCCCAGCACCCTGCTCAGTCATGCTTGGCCCCCCAACATTCTTATTAATTGTTTCTGGCTGTCTCTAGTTTAGCACATTTCCCTGTCCAGCCCACTAAAAAATTGAATTCAGGATGTACACTTCTTCCCTGAAAGCAGCCTGGTTTCAGCCTCTGAAAATGGTGAGAAGTGGCAGACATCTTTACTGGATGCAGCCCTATTTCCACATGCAAAGTCTGTAGAGAATGACAGCCATCTTGGCTTAGGGCAGGGTGGCTTCAGCCTCATTAAAAGTAATGGGTGATGGCAGAATTTTGAAAAAGGGTAATGTTAAAAGTTTTGAAGCTAGGAATTTGAGATCATGTGAGACAAAAAAAATCTTATGACATTTGTGATCAAATCAGAAGAGTTGACAACATTGTATATAAAGAAAACCAATCATAATCCTATTCTGCTGAAAGGCACATTTCAGATGTGTCCAGGTAATTAATTGCTGAAAGATGGCTAGGACTGCAAAATGGCCTAACTTCCTACATCTATAACTTTTCTTTTTCTCTTTTAACTTTCTTCCATAGTCTTTGGTAGATCTAGTACACATTGTATTGCTTCTGTACATATTATAACATTTCCTAGTCATCTTATGGTTGTGGGAAGATATTAGCAACATTATATACAGCTCAGACTGTATAGTAGCATTTCTGAATAATTATCTGGTTTAGCAGACTATATCCTTTTAACATAGATCTTATCTCTTATAATAAATACATCTTTGTTTCTCATGAGAGAGAGTTTTTGGGGGTCACGCTTTTTTTGTGTTCACATCTTGTGACAGCATTTATTATAGTGGTACTTTGAATAGTATCTAAAAATATGGAAATCTAAACTGGATAGTAGCTCCTTTTCAATTATGCTTCAGCAGATGATATTCTTCTGGAAGCAAATTATGGAATGAAAATGCACATGGATAGGCAACAGCCAAAGCTTTTGATCCTACATGATGAACCATGCTTGTAGATGACTGCACCTCTGCTGAGCCCTACTGACTTCAATAAGCATATTGGTTCCCAGTGCAGGATTAGAGCCCATAGAAGAAAAGGTGTAAAGTTCAGGGTGATTGGTTGTACTCACAATACCAGCATGAGCATCTCTTAAGATTCCTTTATGTGTGTATATATATTTATGTGTGTTTGTGTATGTGTATAATATATAAAATGTGTGTGTGTATTATACACATACACATATATATGTATATATATACACACACACACATATATATTTTATATATACACACACACACACTTCTGGTATTTTTTTTCAGTTCTCGGTAAAATGTTTGCTTTTTAGTTAATGAAGGAATTTTATTTTACTAAAAATCTATTTCTTTAACTGAAAATGGCTTTTTTTATTTTTCAGTTCCATTTGTTAATGAAAATCCAAAAAAAAAAGTCACTGGAAATTTTTTTTAAAAAAGATTTTTTTCCCTAAATTTTTGTGAAAAATAATTGGTATTTTTTGGACAGCTCTAGTCACAAAGAAGTTTGCCCTAATATACATGAAGGCCTAGGGATCACCTCCTAAAAGAGTATATTTACAAATCACAGTCAATTCTGCCCCAAATCAAAAGAATTCAAAATCTTAACTGCAACAGTCCAAGTCTGTTGATGAATAGTCTTTCTGGACGCAAATCCCTGGAAATAGCCATCATTCAACCTTGCTTGGGTTATTTGCCAGTTTTGCTGCCACTGACACACTCCCATTGTCCTTTCTTTCCCATACACATCTTGCACATTTTTGCACTAGTTGGGCAGCTCCCCTTTGCCACACTTCTGCCTCAGTGTACTCCCTGTTTCACAGTCAGCTCAGATATTATCTGCATCTTACCTGAAAGTTCACTGTTTGAAATCCCAGCTACTAGATTGTCTCTTATGCATTCTACCTTACTGAAACCAGTGTCACAATGCTCTGCTCATTCATTTAGACATTATAGAAAGGCTTCCATGCTTTTTTCAGGCCTCTGTGCCCTTTGCTAAAAGCACTCCCATCCACATAATAAATTCCGTTTGGTAATGAAATACAAGTACTCATGTACCAATGAAAGAAATTGACACAGGAATACTTTTAGCTTCACTCCCCATTGCATAACTTAATGAAGTGCCCTATACTTTGCCACTGATTGTGTTAAGTTTTGTTGTGGCTCCAAATCCGGTGAAGTGCTCCTTCTACTGGGGCCATTTGACAGATTTATCAAACCTGAAGTCCTGTGGAGAGCTGAATTTCAATATTTTCTTCTTATTTCTGATGGTTCAAAATGAGGCCAATTCTGATACCATGTCAGGAGACACTAGTAAAGAGTCACAGAAAGGGTCATGTTATTCTGACATTGAATAAGGTTATTTCTTCATTGTCAAGCTTCTGCCTAGAACCTTCCCCAGCCCCCTCCAGCCAGGGTTCCTACTAGAGAATAAAATAAATAGCACATAAGCCCTTACTCTGATCAGTGGAAAATGCATTCTCCCTTTGGTGAGTTATCACACTCCTCCCTTCCCCTGCTCCCCTCCTCTCCACTCCCACCCCCCAACTGAAATAGCTGACCTATTTAAAAATTTTAAAAAAATTATTCAGTCTCTCCTAAGCTGAGATCTTTTCCTGGCAAGATGAAGGGTGAAGTCAATTTTTATAGCCAAGTTACCAAACAAACTAAAAATATATGAGTTTATAACGGAAAACCTGACCCAACCTTAAATATAATGGAGCAAACGTGCTGCTATAATAATTCTTTTAAGCACACTGAAACTAAGCAGTGTTAATTATTAATCAAAAGTGAAGCACCCATTTGAAACACTTTTCAGAGGGATGTATGCATGTAATTTCCTGCCATCATGTATTATTGTATTTCAATACCGCCATTCAATGACTGCAACACTTATAGTAGTGTAACTTTGAGGACATTATTCAGAGACCATACATACAACACACAATATAAAAACTCAGCAAAGTGAGCTAATCAGTTGTGCTGTCTTCCTTTGTTTGTGAGTGCACTCTCCTCCTGATGTCTATGGATTTTTTTCCCACCCCCCCAAGAATTCCATATTAACATGAGTGGCTGTGTTTTCTTTTGAGCATTTAAGTGACTTGATTTAGAAAATGAACACCAAAGTCAATGACAGTCTGAAGACACTGTACTGAAGAGCAGCTAAAGAATACAGCTTTTAAAACACACACTGGGACAAAGTCATGGCTGGTGTAAATCCATTGATTTCAATGAAGTTACACTAACGATTAACTTGGTCCATTTTGTTTCCAATGGTTTTCCCCCCTCTAATGGAGCACTCTTAAATAATGGATTCCATACATTTATTATATTTCCCTCTTTCAGGCTACATGTATTTACCTGAAAAAATCACCATGATAAGTGATTGCTCTTTTCTAAGTTATCTAGGTAGAGTGGGTGAAAAATCCATGCATCATGTGAAAACCTTAGTTAATGAAAACTATAACCCAGACTCTAAAATGTCCACAGGTGTGATACACAATCAAAGCAGTAAAATTACAGTCCTAAATTTGTCTCATGTCATATTGTTTTATTTTCTTATTTTGATCTTTGTCTTCAGTATGGAATAAAGTACCATTTTCTGTTCTCATTACAACTATAAGGTTACCACAAGAATGAATCCATGGTACGCTCCTTTCAGTCCTGATTATAGCCTTTGACATGAGAATGAGTTTTTACAGAACTGAATGCTGGCAAGGTTCTGATTCTCATTGAATATTCGCATTAATCCATTCTTAGGACAAAGATTATAATGAGAAAGTACAGATATTAATTATTTTATTTCTCATGGCAATGTTGGGGTTATAACAAGAATGGAAATAGCTCCTTTTTTTCGTTCTTACGTTCTCAAGATTTTTACAAGGATAGAAAAATATTCAGAATTAATTGAGTCTTGTAATAAAACTGTAATAAGATGGTAAAACCTCCCACATTAATTCCTTCTTGTGACAGGTATAAAGGCCCAATCCTGTGAACTCCCGTAAGTGTGAATAGAAGCATAGGACACAGCTTCTTGCAGAATAGGGCCCTGAGGTTTTATCAGCTGTCAAAAACACAAAATGAATTGTCACGGAAAATTTTAGTGCTAAAAATAAATAGAAAACACTATAGTTTAAAGATTATAGCCAGGTGAAACTGTCATAAAACATGTCAGATGCCATATTATGGCAAAATTTTTATGCGTGTTTGCATTTCTATTTGTTTGAAAAGGACTTTTCCTTCATACAATGCTCTTTCTGGGCCCAGCAGCCATAAATGTATTTCATCTCAGCGTGACTTTCACATTTGGTTCACATTTTAGTTTGTCAGCTGTCAGCGAGCATTTAGAGTGCTTCTGGTCACAGGAGTAACTCTGGTCTCTAAATGGAGGGGATGCATTATGGAATCTAAGAGTTCAGGGTTAACTTTAAAGATGGCGAGACCTGCCACAATCAGTTTTGGGTTCAATCCAGAATAAAGTGTATGTGGCTTTCAGGGATAAGCCCACTCTTGAAGGTATATAGGCTGGGCTCAAAGCAACTCTCAGCCTTTTGTGCAATGGGGAAAGAAAGAAAAAATATCTTCCATAGGAGGACAGCTCCAGACCTTTTCTATTCCACAACTTCCTCTACAGAATATGGTCCTCTTCTCTCCTTGCCAAACATCTGTTACCTCCCCTTAGGGGAGGAGGGGATGGAGAACAAGGGGCTTCCTACTTGGGCCTCTGCTTTTTATTTTAAAGACTCATAACATTGTTTCAACGTGGAGGCTGCCGGAGGAGTCTAGTCCCCATTCCTTCATCACTGGTGTGGGGGAGGTTGTAAGAGTCAAGAACACCTCCTTCCTCCCCAATAATTTTTTGTGGAAAAATCTGCAAATAGGAACCCCCTTCCCACCTTGTTTGAGTTGTGAACTCTGAACATTAGAGGAGATTATTGTTTAAAGCCTGCTTAGAAAAACATGACACACACAATGTGCTTGTTTCCCAGTTTTACAACACTAGGCATCTTTCTGTTTATGCCAGACAGAATGAGGTCTACAGTAGCTAGACTCAAAATAATGCACTTTGTTAATTTCAGTGTCTACCATTACTGATGGGAAGTGAGAAAATATCACAACATGTAATATGTATTCAGTGGCATAATGTGATGATGCACATGACAAATGCAACACATTGCCAATGTGATAATCATATTCCAGGCAAATATCTGCTTAGCCTTTTACTGATCCCATGGGCAAAACTCCTATTGCCTTCACTAGTATATATGTGTGTGCGGGACTGGCGCTAGTGTTTTTAGCGCCCTAGGCGCACGGCCATTTTGCCGCCCCGCGCGCTAGTCCCACAGCTCCGGTGGACCTGCCGCAGTCGTGCCTGCGGGAGGTCCACCAGAGCCGCGGGAGCAGCAGACCGTTCGCAGGAATGCCTGCAGCAGCTCCACTAGAGCCGCGGGACCAGGGGACCTTCCACAGGCACGACTGCGGCGGGTCCACCGGAGCCGCCTGCCACCCTCCCCGGCAAAATGCCACCCCCCCCCAATAATCCTGGAACCCTAGGCGATTGCCTAGGCCGCCTAAATGGAAGCGCCGGCCCTGTGTGTGTGAAGGACACAATACAAGGTCCAGGGCTGGCTAAACCAATAAAAAATACATATTCCTATATAGCTGCAAAATACTAATATTTAATGATAAATGCCAGTCCGCACATATCCAGCTAGCAGTTAGAACTGAGAGATATGGTATAGAATTACAAGCTGCTTTCCCTAGAATGCCTATGTTAAATTCAATCCTTGATTCTCCTTCAGACATTGATTTAGTCATATTGCTACAGAATCCCTCACACTTTCCTATTTGTGAACCACACAGTGTTCATGCAAATATTGTGCAGTTAGTTTATTTGAGTTGTGCAATAAGGTGTTTCTAGTGCAAATAGAAACATGACATACTTTGTAAAACCCTTTAGAGATGAAGAGTGCCTTAGAAGTGCTAAGTATTTGTATTCTGTCTGTACTCAGAACCCCTCCCTCCTCTAAAAATAAGTGCCAAGCAATGATGTAATGAGTCACATACCTGAATAAGATACAAGTAGGTAACCCTTTCTGCAGACTTCAGGTGACAGTCTCTTTATTCCCAGAGTCATGTAATCTCCCTGGCATTAGGTTGGTGTTTATTATAATTTTTTTTTGTTTTGTTTTTGTTTTGTTTTGTTTTGTTTTTGTGAAGCTGCTGGTTTCATCACTATTTATCTTGGGAAAGGAACACACCAGCTATCGGATGGTGAATTCTAACATCTAAGCCTAAACTCTGGTAAAGACAGCATGCCAGAAAAGTAAATGAAGTAGACATTGCAAAGAAACTACAAAATTAGAATTTTTTTTAAAAGCTTTCCAAGATCCTGACCCCCCTTCAATGTTTTCCCATTCGAGATGCGGAAACAAATCAGAAAAAATTCATTTTGAAATTTTTTAAAGTCATTTTACTTACATTTTCTCAGTTGCACCATCAGACTTCAGTGAAGACTCTGATCTTACATTAAGTGATCAGGTAGGTGCCCATGGCCACACAAAATACCAGCACAGTTTTCAATTCAGGCTTAGGACCTAAGTAACAAGCTTCAGGAAATAAGTTGGTCTTATAGTGAAGGCACTGGATGAGTGTCAAGAGATTTGAGTTCCATTCCTGGCTCTGGCACAGACTTACTTTGTGACTTTGGGTAAGTCACATAGGCATCCATTCAGCTAAGCCAGGGCTTAACATTGTTTATGTTAAGCATGGGTTTATGTACAGTGACAAGAAATAGAAAATCATGTGTTTAAATGCTTTGCTCAGTTAGGCCATAATTCTCTGGGCCTGTCCAATGGCCATAGAACTCAAAGGAAGTCTCTCCTTTAATTTCAGAGAGCACTGATTTGGCCCTCTGTGCCTCAATTCCCCATCTGTAAAATGGGGACAATACCAATTTTTCTTTCTTAATTTTTGTCTGTCTTGACTATTAGGACTGTAAATTTCACAGGACAGAGATTTTTTCTCGCTAGGGTATGTGCAGCACCTACCACAGTGCAGTCCTCTTCTTCAAGGCACCTTAAGAATATATTACACTATATTTGCAGTATTTCAAATTCCTCATCATCAGTAATCACAGTGGAAACCTGGTTCTAAGAATTTCTGTCATCCAGTCACCAAACAGAAGTCTACCATGTGGCCCACATGATCAAAAGAGCTCAAATGTCCACATTTCAGTGTTGAATACTTGCAATGAATTGCTCACAAACAAGCAACAGAACAAGAATTATTTACAGAGATTTCTTCATTGTGAATACATTCAAGAAAATTGCATTTCAAGACCAACAAAAGTGACAGGATTAATAGAATAAATTACTTGTGATGAACAACTCGCACTGCTTGCATCCACTCCAGACATTTTTCACAGTCTCTCCAGTTCTAAACACTGACTATGGTCAGTGAGCCAAGTTCATCCCTGGAGTTACTCCATTGACTACAGTATTAAGCAACTTCTGTGGAGATACACCAACGACGAATTTAGTTCCAGGATCTTTTCATATCCTCTATACTTAGTAAAAGTATCATGTGAAAGCATTAAGCAACGTGCTTTCTCACAGTATTCTAGAACTAACTAGGATGGACCAGAAGAAGGCAAAGAAAGTCATTGAGGAGGATACAAAGGAGAAGTTGGGACAGGTAAAAGCTTAGAAAAAGTAGCAAGAATAGAAGATGAGAAATTTTTTTGTTTAGAAGAAAAGTGGTGTTTTAAATAAAAATTTCAAACTGGAAATTAAAATTTAAAGAATGTAAGTGCCTCAGAGAATCAGGCTCTAAAGTAGTCCCTTAATGGGACTCCGGCGCAGTCTTTATTTTTTAATGTGAAGAAGGAAAGAATTTGTCATTAAAGTTTAAAAATAATCAAAATAAAAATCTTTTTTGTCCTTGTGGGCTGGCACTGTTATTAAATATGATTGTGTTCACTTAGTGGCTGGCTATGAACCAGGAGTCATTTCTTGTGTGTGACAGAAGTCAGATCCAAATCCAAATTTAAGCAACATTTAGCCTTTTTTGATGTCTATAATTTTTGGATCAGTTATGCTGGACTGTAGATCTGAGCAATCTGCTCTCTTAGCTGCACTTCATAATTACAGCATTCACGCCAGTAATTTGTGTACTAGCTGCTGTGGACTTGCTGGTTCTGGAATTTGATATAACAATAGTATTTGAAGTAACTGAATTAAAATAAGGGCAACTGGAAAAGCCCGTGCTCTGGGTAGCATAACAAACCCAGTTAACCCATAATACTAAACAGTTTTGTGTTAGGAGTTGCCTACAAGGTGAGTTAGGGCGCGACAAGCCAGGGTATAAATTTACAGCACACTAGCTTGCCACAGACCAGCGGGCAGTGGGGACCCTGCCATGGCACACTAAGAGCTCCATAGTGCAGTGTGACATACTGCTGTTGACTAGTCCTTAGATTGTCACACTCTCTGCAAAGGCCTGAGGCAATACCTGAATCAATGTACACTCTTTCCATCACCATCCTCGTATGGGGCTTCTCTGGCCCCTAAAGGATCCCCTATATGAGTAATGAGGTAGGCGGCCATTTCCCTTCCTTGCACTCTTCCTGGGATTTAATCTGGGTCAGAATAAATACAATGGGAGAAAGTATTATAATATAGAGACAATATGTCCAACCATAAGGGAGAAGTGAAGTCAAGTGGGGGTCTGCCAGGAGAAGGACCTTAGGAATTAGCCCTTAAAGATGGCGACCTAGCCCTCCAGCACCCAAGTGGTTATTTAGTGGATGCCTCATAAAATAGTTCTACAAGTCCTGTAACCATTCCTATGACAGTAATTATTAATAAGTGAAAATAAAACATTGGCCAGAGTGCTTAATCCCTACACAAGTTTTAATATGCTGCTTTGATGAGTATCGGTATTTTCCAACAACAAAATTGTGCATTGCTCTCATTATATGTAGAATTATTCTCACAACATTGCTACTTAGTTTGATGAGGAAAAGTTGTCTGAAAATTAAATCTGTGAGTAAATGCGCTGTGGTCTACACAGTTCATAGCTCTCATAAATTTAGCACACAGGAATTTATTTCAGCAGCTACAGCTTTCAGTAGTTCATCAGTTTTGTTTTGCATAAATGTAATTTACCTTTCAACCACCAACATCTTACAGTACAGGTCTTGTATTTAAACAAAACTTGTACTGTAATGGTACTCACATCATGCTTCTGAGGGGGGAAAAAACCTGATATTTATTCCAAACTTTTCCAAGCAGTTAAACTGAAATGTAAATGTATGTTTCTGTACATTTTTAAAGCAATGTTAACATTTTGGTAGTACAAGGCTAGTAAAATTATGCCTGTGATCATACAACTGCTATTATTTATTAATATAATGATGGATAATCTATTTTTTTTTAACCCCAGGCAAAGGAAAGGACATTGAAACACTGTGGCATTGTATTTCATGATCTCAGGTCTAAAAGGAAAAGACATTTTGTGGCCTAATATGAAGTAAATCATTCAAATTCAAAGATCGTTTGAGACGGGAGAGATTCCAGAAGACTGGAAAAGGGCAAATATAGTGCCCATCTATAAAAAGGGAATAAAAACAACCCAGGAAACTACAGACCAGTTAGTTTAACTTCTGTGCCAGGGAAGATAATGGAGCAAGTAATTAAAGAAATCATCTGCAAACACTTGGAAGGTGGTAAGGTGATAGGGAATAGCCAGCATGGATTTGTAAAGAACAAATTGTGTCAAACCAATCTGATAGGATAACGAGTCTTGTGGATAAGGGAGAAGCGGTGGATGTGGTATACCTAGACTTTAGTAAGACATTTGATACGGTCTCGCATGATATTCTTATTGATAAACTAGGCAAATACAATTTAGATGGGGCTACTATAAGACGGCTGCATAACTGGCTGGATAACCATACTCAGAGAGTAGTTATTAATGGTTCCCAATCCTGCTGGAAAGGTATAACAAGTGGGGTTCCGCAGGGGTCTGTTTTGGGACCGGCTCTGTTCAATATCTTCATCAACGACTTAGACGTTGCCATAGAAAGTATGCTTATTAAGTTTGCAGATGATACCAAACTGGGAGGGATTGCAACTGCTTTGCAGTACAGGGTCATAATTCAAAATGATCTGGACAAATTGGAGAAATGGTCTGAGGTAAACCGGATGAAGTTTAATAAAGACAAATGCAAAGTGCTCCACTGAGGAAGGAACAATCAGTTTCACACATACAGAATGGGAAAGGACTGTCTAGGAAGGAGTATGGCAGAAAGGGATCTAGGGGTTATAGTGGACTATAAGATAAAGCTGAGTCAACAGTGTGATGCTATTGCAAAAAAAGCAAACGTGATTCTGGGATGCATTAACAGGTGTGTTGCGAGCAAGACACGAGAAGTCCTTCTTCCGCTCTACTCTGCTCTGGTTAGGCCTCAACTGGAATATTGTGTCCAGTTCTGGGCACCACATTTCAAGAAAGATGTGGAGAAATTGGAGAGGGTTCAGAGAAGAGCAACAAGAATGATTAAAGGTCTTGAGAACATGACCTACGAAGAAAGGCTGAAAGAATTGGGTTTGTTTAGTTTGGAAAAGAGAAGACTGAGAGGGGACATGATAGCAGTTTTCAGGTATCTAAAAGGGTGTCATCAGGAGGAGGGAGAAAATTTGTTCACCTTAGCCTCTAAGGATAGAACAAGAAGCAATGGGCTTAAACTGCAGCAAGGGAGAATTAGGTTGGACATTAGGAAAAAGTTCCTAACTGTCAGGGTAGTTAAACACTGGAATAAATTGCCTAGGGAGGTTGTGGAATCTCCATCTCTGGAGATATTTAAGAGTAGGTTAGATAAATGTCTATGAGGGATGATCTAGACAGTATTTGGTCCTGCCATGAGGGCAGGGGACTGGACTTGATGACCTCTCGAGGTTCCTTCCAGTCCTAGAGTCCATGAATCTATGAAACTTTTTGTCAGCTAGAGATAGCCAGAAAGGGGGAAAAAATGATTTCAGTTTACACAAATGCAGAGGACTGGATCTCAGTTTGATTATATCAACAGGTTTTCAAAAGGGTAGACACACCAATGGGAATTTTGCTTACTTTGGTATGTAGAATTTGGACAGATTTCTGCCAATAGTATTTAAGTCTTTTTGTTATAAAATATAGAATCCAATCCAGATCCCATTAAAGTCAAAAGGATTTTTGGCATTGACTTCAGTGAAAGTAGCCTAGGGTTCAGCAGAGATGAGGGAGAAGCCATCCTACTGTATGTATACAGTACAATGATTCCAGCCCAAATACTATATGAGTTTCAGGGGTATGTTTCTTGATGCATTTTGCTTTCCTGACATCTTTCTGTTTATAATAATTGATTTATACTATAGTCGATATTACACCTTTCTATTTATTATAATTGATTTACTTTGCTCTGTTGTTTATACCAATCATGGAATGCTGTCAATATTGAGTGAGTAATATAACTTTGTATGGTATTTTACAAGAGGAGAACTATTCAGGTAAATTGATTGGAATGGGAGCTAAAGCCCTGTGTTGTGATTTCTAGCAGCATTACTAGGCTTGTCAGAAAACCTGTAGTTCTAAATGAATTCCAGCCAGCCCCATGGATTCTTAAAATTTTAGCAAAATAGGAAGCCGAAATGTTGACAGCTTTATTAGCACATATAATTCAAAACAAGCTGTGAAATGTTTTTTAATACTTCAAGGCTATCTTTTAATGTCAACTTAATTCCCTGTAAGCTATTATTAGGCTTCCTAAAGAATCAAACTTCAATGCTAGTGGGTAGCTGGAATGATATTTTTGCACTAATGAAGTGGGTATCTGTTAGCTGGTTTAAAAGTTATTTCTCTAGTTCACATGCCAGTAATGCATGCCCATTCCCAGTATCTTCTTAAGATGCTTAGCTATGACAGTGATCATGGTCATTTAAGTATCAAGGTAGGTAGGTGTGGAAATAGAAAGACAGACAAGATTGCATCATTGGGGCTTTACATAAAATATGTGCAGCTAATCCTTGTTGCGTTGTTGCGATTCTCTTTATACAGAATTATCTTCTACATTTATATCTCCCAAGAATTTCATTTTGAAATTTTTTGCAAATACCATGTATTACCCTCCCATATTATCTCTATTACACACGAATCCGTTGATTTTTTTAAAAAATAAAATAGCTCACAAATGTGATCACAATAGGAACAATAGGTTAATGTGAAAAAATAATATGAAAAATATGTTATTGTGACAACAACTACACTTAGCAAGTTAAAAATATCCCTGTTTCATCACAGACTGGTAGGAAAATCTGTCAACTGTCTTGCACTTACCAAAAGTATCCTTTTACAGAACCTGGACTTATAGCTAAGATAAGAGTCTTATAAAGGAGAAAATATATGGACATTTTTCCTTTTACAGCATTAAAAGGAAATTAAGTTGCCATAATGCCAGTATAGAAGTAATCACAGAAAAAATAATTCTTTAAGGGAGTAAAACACCTTGACAAGCAAAAGGCATAAACCTGTTACAAACCTTAGCCAAATGCAAGGCACAGGTCTTTAAAGAAAGCACTATACCTGCTATCTTGCAGAACAGTGCAGTGAGGCTCGGTCAATAGGTTGATGTGGGCAGAACAGTTAGCTGCACCTGTTCCCTAACTAACCTTTCAGCCAAAGTTTCATTGGTGAGAGGAGGCTGTTTCAACTAATATTGTTTGGAGACTACTAGCCACTGACTTCTTCGCTCTCATTGTAAATACCCTATGATTTCTGCAACAGTGCTAGAATTCATTAATATAACGTGATTAAATATTATACATTTTACAGGCTGCTGAGTCATAATGTAACATATTGCTCAATGCATGAAAATGTGACAAAATGTGGTTTTACTATGTTGGCAAAACATACTGAATAATTAAGGAACACCAGACAGTTGCTGCAGAAGGAAGATATTAATTACAGATTTGTCAATAAATTTGTTCATCTACAGATTGCAGAACTGGTGCCAAACATTTTTTTCTTTTAATAGAAATAGAATTTTGCTTTTTTATCATAAAATAGAATTGTATTTGATGCCTATAAGCTCTTGTAAGTAAGCAATATTTGTTACAGACGCCCAAGAGCAAAAACTGTTTTTAGAACATTTCGTACCACAGCCAATGAAAGTCCTCCCTCAGTTTTTCTGAGGGGGTTAGATAATATCAGGGGTGTGAAAGCTGTAGCTTGGCAGAGAGGCACCAATCTTAAAAAGACATAATTTGACCAAAAATGGAGCAGCTTGTGAACTCAGCAACACAGACTACAAAGAGCACATCATCCCCATGCTGCACTGGCTCTCTATGCCATCCCCTTTGGGCAAAGGAGCCATAAAGCTGATATACTCAACCACTGAGGATTTAGCTGATCCTGTCTGCCCTCCGTGTAGGTCCCAGAATAGGGATCATATCCAAGGCATGGGAAGATCACTGCTATATTCCAGCAGCCTCCAGCCCTCATATCAGCCTCTGGGGCATATTGACAGCCAGTTGCAAATTCTGATTTGTGCCAGAGCCAACCTGACCCTCAGCCATCCCCTGAATCAGCACAGAAGGAAGCATAAAGGTGGCACAAATTCCTCTTTTCTCAAATCCTTTCAGCCTTGCATTGACTGGAACACAGCCAGTCTCAAGCATCAGGTCCTATACAAGCCACAGAGCCATGTGCAAACATGGTGTATTAACTAGAGTTGACCTAAATTTTTCATAAAAACACTTTTCTGATGGAAAACTCGAGTTTTACTGGAATAAAATTTTCAGAGAAAGAACCTGTGTCATGGTATAATTCCCCACTCTGAACCTTAGCGTCCAAAAGATGGGGTACCAGCATGAATTCCTCTAAGCTCAAGTACCAGCTTAGTACTTGTAGCGCTGCCACCAACCAGGAATTCCACTGCCTGGTACACTCTGGTCCCCCCAAAACCTTGCCCAGGGACCCCCAAGACCCAATCCCTCTGGATCTTAACACAAGGAGAGTAAACCCTTTCCCTCACCGTTGCCTTTCCCAGGCTTCCCCTCCCTGGGTTACCCTGGAAGATTACTGTGATTCAAACTCCTTGAATCTTAAAACAGAGAGAAAAATTCACCTTCCCCCCTCCTTCTCTCTCCCCCTCCCAGACTCTCCCTGAGAGAGAAAGTAATCCTAACACAGAGAGAAATTAGCCTCTCTCTCCCGCTTCCCTCCTTTCTCCCCACCAATTCCCTGGCGAATCCAGACCCCGTCCCCTGGGGTCTCACACCAGAATAAAAAAAAATCAGGTTCTTAAACAAGAAACTTTTAATTAAAGATAGAAAAACAGTAAAAATTCTTTGTAAATTTAAAATGGAATAGGTACAGGGTCTTTCAGCTATAGACACTGGGAATACCCTCCCAGCCTAAGTATTCAAGTACAAATTAAAATCCTTTCAGCAAAATATAAATTTAAACTCCTTCCAGCCAAATACACATTTGCAAATAAAGAAAACAAACACAAGCCTAACTCGCCTCATCTACCTAGTACTTACTATTTTGAATCTATAAAAACCTGTATCAGGGAGATTGGAGAGAAACCTGGTTGCACATCTGGTTCCTCTGAGCCCCCAGAGTGAACAACAACCAAAAAACTAACAGCACACACAAAACTTCCCTCCCTCAAGATTTGAAAGTATCCTGTCCCCTGACCTCTTCTCTGGTCAGGTGACAGCCAGGCTCACTGTTCTTGTTAACCCTTTCCAGGCAAAAGAGATATGAAGCACTTTTGTTCTATTAACTCTTACTTATCTGTTTATGACAACCTGCTTTTCTCAAAAACCCTTGGTTTTTTTCATCAAAAAATGAAAACTGGAATAGCAAAAATGTTTCAATTTTTGGCTGATAATTTTTCATTTGCCAGCAGTTTCTGGCTTTTATATGAAATCACAAAATTTTCTGCTGATAATTTCTAAAAAGAAAAACACTTAATTGTCATCAAAATTGTCCATAGATTAAAAACGCCACATTTTCCAACTAGCACTGGGATTGACTCTTTCTTCACTGTTTCTCTAAACCATAAAAGTCTCATTTATATCACAAGTCTCTGTTAATTTTGTAATAATGGATCTTTGTAGGGGCTATAAATGTCCAAGTACAGAGAAAAATAGCAGGATTTTGCACTAATAGTTCACATACAAAATGCATTGATGAAAAGCAATGTGTTTTAAACTGTGGGCATAGAGTTTGACATTCTACTTGTGTATGTGCCACCTTCATAATTCAAAATGGACTGAAAGCTGAAATGGTGTCTGTACGTTTATGAGGCCCAGTTTCAGTGGAAACACCATCATAGCAATGACGGGCCTGCAAGGTGGGACTAGTCTGGGCTACCAAGAAGCCCTGTGTGATGGCTTTCCACAGTCATGTAGAAGAGCAAAACTAGGGCCATGAGGTTTTGCACAACAATGGCAGCAGTTTACATCATGTTTGAATGGATGTAATGACCACACAAGGTGCAAAGTAATAGCGAACCAAAATCAGTATGATTCCATTCACAGGGAACAATGTGCCATATCGGTCACTCCTTCAACAGCTTGCAGAACCCAAAAGTAACCAACTGCTTTAAAGTCCTTGAATTATATGTTTGAGGTGACAGGATTCCTTCAATTCATCCTACTGTGCTTCAGAACAATTCCATGGAGCAAAGCCCTGCATGCAAGCTTTGCTGCAGTTCTCAGTGTGAGTGAGAGAGAGAGAGAGAGAGAACAAAAGGCCTACCAGGTCAGACCAGTGGTCCCTCTAGCCCAGTATTCTGTCTTCTGACAGTAGCCAGTGCCCAATACTTCAAAGGGAATGAATGGAACAGGGCAATTATTGAGTGATCCATTGCCTGTCATTCACTCCCAGCATCTGGCAGTCAAAGGTTTAGGGTCATACAGAGCATGGAGTTGCATGCCTGATCATCTTAGCTAATAACCATAGATGGACCTATCCTCCATGAACATATCTAATTATTTTTGAATCCAGTTATACTTTTGGCCTTCACAACATCCCCCTGGCAATATGTTCCACAGGGTGACTGTGTGTTGTGTGAAGAAATACTTCCTTTTGTTTATTTTAAACCTGCTGCCTACTAGTTTCATTGGGTGACCCCAGGTTCTTGTGTTATGAGAAGGGGTAAATAACACTTCCTTATTCATTTTCTCCACACCATTCAAGGTTTTATAGCCTGCTATCATATCCCCCCTTAGTCATCTCTTTTCCAAGCTGACTAGACCTAGTCTTTTAAATCTCTCCTCATATGGAACCTGTTCTATAATCTTCATAATTGTTGAGAATACAAAGCACAAACTGATTCCATGCACATTTGACCTAAAATCTGGCTACCAGCATAGTTAATTCTTTAGTGAATCCTTATAGCTTTCTTATGGAATTACAGTTTTGTAATCAGGAATTTACATGGTTTATTCCTAAATAATTTCTGTGAAATACAGTAATAGTATGGACTATTTCAGGCTTCCTTATCTTCCTGAGCAAGAATAAACATTGACCATCATTAGTGAAAGGCCTGGAACTTACTCCATGAAAATGTTTTAAAACATAAAGAATTTCTTTATATTTTTCTAGCAAACTAAGTTATAAATAAAATCCATCCAGCTTTTTGTTTCTTTGTTTGTTTAACTGTTCAGTAAAAACAGAGGCTGAAAAAGGTATCAGATTCTACTTCATTTCTTACAGTTTAGACACAAGACCACAAATTTAAACAATTATGGTTGCATTTAGAAAACATGCATACGGGCAAGCACACTTACTAAATCTACATGTAAGATCAGAATCTGGCTCATTATTTATTCTTTTGATGTTTTTCACTTTTTTTCTTTTAACACAATACAAATTGTAACAACATTGTGTGTGTATTAACTCACATAAATACTATTCTTAAAGTTATTGGAGGAATATAGCACATAAAGTAATTGCCTTAAAGGCATTTTTATTGTGCAACTTAAAAGGATTACCTCTCTTTAAAAACGTGATATTACAAATGAAGCTTATTTGTTTAAATGTTTATTTAAAAATTAACTTATTTATGTGTGTGAATACAATATAAGGGAGCTAAAATCTGGCAAATAAATCCTAGTGTATTCTGAGAAGCGGAAATTATCCGTTCATCTATAATGATTAACAGTTAAAATCTACTCTCTACTGTTCCCCATGTTTCAGAATGAACAGAAGCTTTTGTTTTCCTGAAAAGAAGAAAAAGCTACATCTCTCTTTGTAGTGAATGCATTAGAAAAGAATGGGGGAAGAGGGCTTCCACTCTGTCATCACAAAGCCAGAGAAGTTTGGATTAAATGCACCCATGACATACCAAAGGGTAAGTAAAATGCATGAGCTATGTTTATGAGAATGTCAGCAATAACAGGAATATAAAAAAAAAAGACGATTGATTAAAATATATTTTGCTAAGATATGTATGAACTTGTGTGGGGAGCTGTAAATCTGGATTAAAATGTGTAATAAGTAGTTGCACTGGGTCACAAGCGCATAAACTTTAAATTGCCTTTTAAAAGATTGTCACATAAGAAAGATATTAAGGGCCTGATCTAAGTCTTTACATTGCCTTGAATGGGAACTGGGACAGGCTCTAAATTAATGAGATCATGATAAAAAAGACGGTTACTCACCTTCGTAACTGTTGTTCTTCGAGATGTGTTGCTCATATCCATTCCTGGTATGGCGCCTGATATATACCCCCTGCCGGCCCATCCGCTCCTCAGTTCCTTCTTGCCAGCTACTCCGACAGTGGGGAAGGAGGGCGGGTGTGGAATGGATATGAGCAACACATCTCGAAGAACAACAGTTACAAAGGTGAGTAACTGTCTTTTCTTCTTCGAGTGCTTGCTCATATCCATTCCAATTAGGTGATTCCCAAGCCTTACCTAGGCAGTGGAGTCGGAGCGAGACGTTGCGGAATGTAAAACCACTGCGCCGAAGGCGGCATCATCTCTAACCTGCTGGACCAGTGCATAGTGTGATGCAAAGGTGTGGACGGAAGACCAGGTGGCCGCGCAGCAGATTTCCTGTATGGGAACATGTGCCAAAAATGCGGCAGATGATGCTTGAGCCAGAGTAGAATGGGCGGTAAGAGGGCCCGTCGGAACATGGGCCTAGTTGTAGCAGGTCCGAATGCAGGACATCACCCAAGATGCAATACATTGGGAGGAGATCGCCATGCCCTTCATACGTTCCGTCGCTGCCACAAATAGTTGAGGGGAGCGGCGGAAGGGTTTGGTCCACTCGATGTAGAAGGTGAGGGCCCTTCTGACGTCTAAAGAATGGAGCTGTTGCTCTCGTCTTGAGGAGTGTGGCTTCGGGCAAAAGACTGGCAGGAGGATATCCTGGTTAACATGGAAGGTGGAGACGACCTTAGGGAGGAATGCCAGGTGTGGTCGCAGCTGCACCTTGTCCTTATGGAAGACAATGTATGGAGGGTCCACAGTCAGTGCCCAAAGCTCCAAGACTCGTCTAGCTGAGGTGATAGCGACTAGGAAAGCTACTTTCCAGGACAGGTACAGCAGCGAGCATGTAGCCAAAGGTTCGAAAGGGGGCCCCATGAGCCTGGCTAAGACCAGGTTCAGGTCCCAGGTAGGAGTAGGCCGTTTAACCTGTGGGTATAGTCGCTCCAGGCCCTTGAGAAATCTTGACACCATTGGGTGGGAAAAAAACTGACTTGCCAGCCTCGCCCGGATGGAAGGTGGATATAGCCGCCAGATGTACTCGTAGAGAGGAGATCGCCAATCCCTGCTGCTTGAGAGACCACACGTAGTCCAGAATAGTGGGGACTAATATGGAATGTGGAGAATGGCCGTGCTGGATGCACCAGTGGCAGAAGCGCTTCCATTTCACAAGGTAGGTGGAGCGCGTGGAAGGCTTCCTGCTACCCAGCAACACTTGCTGTACTGCGGTGGAACAGCGCAACTCTGATTGGCTTAACCAGCCAGGAGCCATGCAGTCAGATGGAGGGACTGCAGGTCCGGATGGTGCATCCTGCCGAAGTCTTGTGTGATCAGATCCGGCCAAAGAGGCAGGGGAATTGGGTCTGCCAGGGACAGGCCGAGCAGCATGGTGTACCAGGGCTGCCTCGGCCAAGCCGGAGCGATCAGGATGAGGCGGGCTCTGACTCTTTGGAGCTTGAGCAGCACTCGGTGGACGAGAGGAAAGGGTGGAAAGGCGTAACAGAGACGTCCCGTCCACGGGATCAGGAACGCGTCCGACAGGGAGCCCAGGGAGCGACCCTGAAGAGAGCAGAACACCTGGCATTTCCTGTTCACTCTGGACGCGAACAGGTCTATGTGGGGAAATCCCCACCTCCGGAAAATTGAATAAAGGACGTCCGGACGGATGGATCATTCGTGTGATAGAAAGAATCTGCTCAGGTGATCCGCGAGGGTGTTCCGCACTCCCGAGAGAAAGGAGGCCACTAGATGTATGGAGTGGGCTATACAATAGTCCCACAGGCGTATTGCTTCCTGACACAGTGGGGAGGATTGGGTCCCACCCTGCTTGTTGATGTAATACATGGCCGTTGTGTTGTCCGTGAACACTGCAACACAACAGCCGTGTAACTGGCTCTGAAACGCTTGGCATGCCAATCGGACCGCTTGCAGCTCGCGCACATTGATGTGGAGCATCAGTTCCCGTGGCGACCAGAGGCCTTGTGTGCGCAGGAGCCCCAGGTGGGCACCCCAGCCCAGCGAGGACGCGTCCGTTGTCAGGGACATGGAGGGCTGGGGGGGGTGAAACGGCAGGCCCTCACACACTTGGGATGACATCGTCCACCAGCCGAGGGAGCCTAGAACATCCGGTGGGATCATCAGGATTGTGTCTATGGCGTCCCTGCCTGGCTGATAGACTGACGCGAGCCAGGTCTGCAGTGGGCGCATGCGCAGTCTTGCATGCCTCGTGACGAAGGTGCATGCCACCATGTGCCCCAGAAGAGCAAGGCACCTACGTGGTTGGAAGGGATTGCAGGCTTTTGACCAGGGAGACTATGGCTTGGAACCGGTGCAGGGGTAAACTGGCTGTCACCAGATTGGAGTCCAGCATTGCCCCGATAAACTCTATCCTCTGTCTAGGCACCAGAGTGGACTTTTCTGAGTTGATGGTCAAGCCTAGACTCACAAACAGCTCCCTGATGATGGCGACGTGGCCGAGCACCTGCACCTCCGAAGTGCCTCGGATGAGCCAGTCGTCGAGGTAAGGGAAGATATGCATTTGACGACGGCGTAGGGAGGCAGCGACGACCACCATACATTTGGTGAAGACCAGAGGGGCCGAGGAGAGGCCAAAGGGAAGGACAGTAAACTGGTAGTGATCCTGATTTACCACAAAGAGCAGATACCTCCTGTGTGGAGGATAAATTGCAATGTGGAAATATGCGTCCTTCATGTCAAGAGCGGCGTACCAATCTCCGGGATCCAGGGAAGGAATGATGGTTCCTAAGGATACCATGCGGAACTTGAATTTTTTGATGAATTTGTTCAGTCCTCGCAGGTCCAGGATGGGTCGGAGGCTCCCTTTTGACTTGGGGACTAAGAAATACCGGGAATAAAACCCTTTGCCCTGTAACTCCTCCGGTACCTCCTCTATAGCTCCGATTAAGAGGAGCTTGCAAACCTCCTGGATGATAAGTTGCTCGTGAGAGGGGTCCCTGAAGAGGGATGGGGGGGATGAGAGAGGGGTGGAGAAATAAACTGAAGACGGTATCCAAACTCCACCGTTCGTAGGACCCAACGGTCCGAGGTCAGTTGGGACCATGCTGGCAGGAAGGGGAGGCGGTTGAGAAAATGAAGAGGATCCAGGGAGGGGATTGGTATACTGCTCTCAGGCGCACCCTCAAAAGTTTGCTTTGGGTCCCTGCAGTGGTTTGGCGGACCCAGAATTGTTACCCCCTTGAGGTCCCGACTGACGTCTGCGGTTCGGGTGGCCTCGTCTCCGGGTAAAATCCTGTCTGGGTCGAGGCGGGGGGTAAGGGCGCTGAGGTTGTGGGCGGAAGGGCCATCTCTGAGTCTGGGGTGTGTGCATTCCCAGTGAACGCATGATAACCCAGTTATCCTTCAGACTCTGTAGTCTGGGATCTGTCTTCTCTGAGAAAAGACCCTGCCTGTCGAATGGCAGGTCTTGGATTGTATACTGCAACTCGGGTGGTAGTCCGGAAGCTTGTAGCCACGATATGCGAAGCATGGCTACACCAGATGCCAGCGTTCTGGCTGCCGAATCTGCGGTATCTAAGGATGCTTGCAGTGTGGTCCTGGCGACTCTCTTCCCCTCTTCCAGGAGGGCTGAAAATTCCTGGCGTGAGTCCTGGGGGACTAATTCAGTGAACTTGCCGACAGCCTCCCAGGTGTTGTAGCTGTATCAGCTCAAGAGGGCTTGCTGGTTCGCCACACAGAGCTGAAGGCCTCCCGCAGAGTAAATCTTGCGGCCCAGCAAATCCATGCGTCTGGCTTCTCTGGATTTTGGCGCAGGATCTTGCTGGCCGTGGCGCTCCCATTCGTTGACTGATTGTACCACCAACGAGCAGGGGGCAGGGTGTACGTAGAGGTACTCATACCCCTTGGACGGCACCATATATTTTCTTTCCACTCCATGGGCTGTGGGTGGGATGGAGGCCGGGGACTGCCATATGGTGTCTGCCTTGGCCTGGATGGATTTGTTGAAGGGGAGGGCTACCCTGGTCGGTGCTTCTGCAGAGAGTATGCTGACCACCGGGTCCTCCACTTCAGGAACTTCCTCTACAGGAAGGTTTATATTTTGGGCAACATGCCGCAGAAGGTCCTGATGTGCCCGGAGATCAATCGGCGGGGGCCCCAATGATGATGTGCCCGCTACCGCCTCATCCAGGGAAGAGGAAGAAGACAACCCAGGGAGGAGTGGTTCTTGTACGGAAGCCTCGTCCTGAGGGACCTCCTTCTCTGGGACATCCTGCTGTGCCAGGGGATGCACAGGGTCTTCCTCCGTACCCGAGGGGGGAGGCCGGTTGACTGTGGCCTCTGGTGCACGGTGCTTCGAATGGCTGGAGCGCGCTGGGCCCAATGGCTTGCCCTGGGCTTGGTGGTAGGCCCAAGGCGTCCAAAAGGACCATTGCGGTGGTCCATGGTCCAGGTGGGCCTGTGCATCAGAACCCCCGTAGGAGGCGCTGTCCGCATGTGGAGAGGCGGACGAGTGACGTGAAGGCCACGGAGGAGCTGACGATGACTGTGCCAGGCCTCTGCGCCCATAGATCTCACCTCTGTGCGGTGCCAGTGAGTGGTACCAGGAGTCGTGGCGGTATCTTGATCGGGACCGGGACCTGCTACCAGCTCAGTGCCAGGAGGTCGACCAGTACCGTGTGCCATCGTGCCAGGAACGGCTGCGGTAGGAGAGTCGGTGCCGCGATCTGGACCGGTGCTGAGAGTAGCACGACGGCGACCGGGATCTCGAGCGGTGCTGCGAGTACGACCGGTGCCGCGGGGAACGGTACCGGGACTGCGAGCGGCGCCGGGATCTTGAGCGACGACGAGGGCGAGAGTAGTCTCTAGATCTGGAGCGGGACTGACGGTGCCCGGTAGTGCCCGGCGAACGCAGTCGCACCATGGTGGGCTTGCCCATCGACTGAATAACCCGCACCAGCGGTGCCTGGGGTTGGGGCAATTCGGGCTCTGTAAGAGCGATGAGGTCGCGTGCCACGGAGGTATCCAGTGTGGAGGGCGCGACGAGCTCAACCGCAGGTCATGCTGGGGAGCTGAGAGGCACCGGACTCAACGGCTCCTGAGGAGCTGGAATCGACGGTGCGGAGATACTCGGTGCCACGGCAGATGACGGTGCCGGGCAGTCCGGTTTGGAAGTACGCTCCAACTGCGGTGCAGTTGTAGGTGCCGCAGGAGCCTTGTGGTTCTTGCTCCTTTGGGAGAGGGAGTGGTGCCGGCTGGGGTGTTGGGCCGGTGAAGGGTGGGGAAGCGAAGCCCTTGTCGGTGCCGGGCGGTCTGGAGCGGAAGAAAAGCTTGGTCCCGGTGCCGGAGTCGGTGCCGATGATCGGGGAGTCAGCGCTGCCTCCATCAAGAGCTGCTTTAAGCGACTGTCCTGCTCTTTCTTTGTCCGGGGTTTAAACGCCTTGCAGATCCGGCACTTGTCCGCAAGGTGGGACTCGCCTAGGCACCTCAGACAGGAGTCATGCGGATCTCCTGTGGGCATCGGCCAATGACAGGTCGCACAAGGTTTGAAACCCAGTGAACCAGGCATGGGCCCCGGTACCGGGGGAGGAGAAGGGGTGAACCCCCGATCCTCTATAACTATATACAGAACTATAAATTACTAATTTTAAACACTAACTAGAACTACAATAAAAGAACTATATACACGCTACTACATGGGAGTGAAACGCTAGAGAGGTGGAGAACAGCTAGCCGTGCTCCACAGTTCCAACGACTGACACGGGCGGTAAGAAGGAACTGAGGAGCAGATGGGCCGGCAGGGGTATATATCAGGCGCCATACCGGCGCCACTCCAGGGGGCGACCTGCCAGCCCACCGAGTGTTGCTAGGGTAAAAAGCCTCCGACGAACGTGCACGCGGCACGCGCACACATCTAATTGGAATGGATATGAGCAAGCACTCAAAGAAGAACACCATCATTTCAATAAAGAAAATGATCTTGATATCACCTATTCCGGGCAGCAAGATCACTGCTTTACAGAGTTCCTGATGATGCATGGATCTAATGTCAGTGTTTCAGAACCTGCCACTCAGCTCAACTATGTTCTACAAAACTAAACTTGCCCAGAGGACTACAGAGAATTTTCAAATATAAGAGAAAAAAAACAAAAACAAAATTCAGTCGCTTCTGAAAGAGTCAGAAAGCATGAGAGCAAGCCTGCATCCCCAAGTGAAGAAAAAGCTGTTGTGGGAGTCACTTGGCACCAATGAAGAAGGCGGCTTTTCCTTTTTCTTTTGTTTTAACTGATTCATTTCACATTTTTATTTAGGCTTCACACTTTTCCTGGGGCCTCTGGGCTCCTGTCCAGGCCAAGATACTCCATGATTGACTTTGATTTTCTGAGGTAAATGATCTGTTGCTTTCGGACTAGTGAAAGGAGGGTTGGGGAGGGAGGTGGCTCAGTATGGCCTCGATTTGGCTTCTGCCTCCCTGACATTGTACACACTAATGCAATGTGAAGTAGGACGTCTAAATAGCCTGTCAAACTTTTTTGATGTTAGTGAACCCACAGATGGGATTCATTTCCACACTGTTCGAAAAACGTAAACGATACAAGGACATTAAAGAGCATTAAACTACTTGATGACATTTTGGTCACATTAATGAAAAGTGGCATTTATAAACTAAGGAAAAAAAATAAGGGGAAGAGAAGGGAAGCAAGAAGTGGGAGAGGAATTAAAATCAATCAAAACCCCAAAGGGACTTGGGCAGTCTCTGGACATTATCAAAGAAATTAGGACTTTAAAATGAAATAAACCCCAAAATGAACTTTGTATGTGTGCGTATGTTTGAAAAGGCCCCTGGTGGGCCAGCGAGTCCTAAGGAAACAGATGAACTGCTCAGTTAGGGGCACATGGTGATACATTTACTCATGTTGAACAGTATCTTCCTCCAGAAGGAATCCCATTGAAGTCAGTGAATAAGGTATTCGAATCCACCCCTCAGTATCAGTCCCTGCTCAGCTAGGGGCCTGATCCTGGCCCTATCAAAATCTATGGAAAGACTCCCAAATGGCGTCAGTGGGCAGTTCGGTATTGGTTCTACCATACAAGCCAAAAGAGGTGATAACTCAGAGCAACAAAATATCATGTGCAGCAAAGTTTTCAGGCCCAGTCATGCTGCATTTACAACCGTTAGGATTATTCACGAGTAAAACTGCAGGACTGGCCCCTGCCTTTGTAACTACCAGGTAGGGACAGACATTTGCTGGGTTGCCTACTAGGGCAGCAGAGGCCCCAGAGCTGGCTGTGCCAGGACCCCAGTTTTGTGGGGAAGAAGTAGACAGGAGACAAGCTGTTCTGGATACACTACTGCCACTAGCAGCAGCAGCATATTTTTTCCAGCATTTCTGGTTACATTAATTGTTAATGACAAAGGCAACCTTCACTCTGTGTGGTTTCCTGCCTATATTTGGATCCTTTACAAGGCCTCTCTTTCCCCTCTCCCCTCCCCCGGTCCCTGATAGGAAATGCAATCTGAAATGTGCGAAAAAACAGTGTGCATATTGTCGTTTAATTGGCCCCTCACTCGGGCGCATCGGGCCTCAGTGCGTGTGCTGTAGGGTGTCTGCTCCACAACAGGAAAGAATAAACCCAGACTCAAATCATAGGAAATTCATCAAATATGCTTCTTAGAGTTCTGTCTTTCAAGGTCTGTTTCCCTGCCATATGATCTCTATAAACCAAATTACTGCTGGCCTGAGTACAAGACTGAAGGCGCCTGGGGCTAACATATAATGAATGCCAAATGCATGTGACAATAGACTGATCATGGAGAAGAATGGAAATTTTTTAAGTAGTTCTTTTATTTCATTTATAAAAAGCAAACTGACTACACTTAATATATTTAAAAGGAGCCAATCATTTCCCTTCAGTTCCAGACCTGTGTAACAAACCTTTTATATCAACCCCATTAAATTGGTAGGACATAAGATCCTTTGGAATGAGACTGAATAGAGTATAAACTAAAAATAAAATAACATAACAAATACAAAGCTCATTTTAGGTTGGGAGGAATAGATACATTACTGAATTAGTCCTATTTTTCCTGATGTAAGTTTTTGTAAAAAGATTGTTCCCTTTACTAAATGCAAAAAGAGGCTATATGCCTTCTGCTGGAATTCATCATCTCAGAACTGCGGGATTGTAAGAAAGAAAGAAAGAAAACATCTTAAAGGCTAGATAGATTGATGTGTGATGAATGATTTTGTTAATGTGTGCAGTAAACAATCAACCTGTATTTTTTTTTACCGTGTTTATTTTAAATAACCTAACAACTTCAGGCATCGCTATTGCAGGATCATAGGAAATGTAAAATCTCCCAAAGAAAAAAATTACACTCTCAACTATATGCAGAAAGGTAATTAATATTGCTTTTTAGGTTTTAGAAAATATTGCACTTAGAACTGCAAGTCAACAGCAGACCATCTATAACCTATAACTGCTTCCATATTCACAGACATCAGCAATCTTACAGTTACAAAAAAGTAATAATACATATATATTAATGGATCATAGTTTGTCCTTTGGGGAGTATAGTTTTTAAAAGACCAAAGCAGCAATAGTAGTTACTTTAAAATCTCTAACTGCTGTAATTGTTTTATATGAATTACAGTGCTAGTATTAATTAATGATTAATGTTTTGTATATATAAGTATTTGATTAATACAGCCAAAGAAAAAAAATAGCCTGCTTTTTAAGTTGACATTAAAAAAAATGTTGCTGTTTGAAGGTTTGGAACCGGTTAAATACAAGATTATTTTAACCACGTTTCAGTGAGGACATGAAATATAGCCCATGAGGTCATGCAATTCAGCAGAAGGATTATTTTTCCCCTCTCCATAGTTTTTTTTTTTTGTTATAAAGAAACAAAGCAAAATTTCAGGAATACCTCTTTTGACATATTTTAATTAAAATATCCTTTAGGGATACACAGTTGTACCCATCATGAACCCTGTTGAAAGCACCTGTAGAAGTGCTAAATTACAACCATCCTGCTCTAGTTGAAAAATGGTGGGTGTCCTGGGTGCACTAGGAATACACAGAGCCTCAATCATTGATCCTGCAAGTTGTTCCATGAGGATAGACCCCTGCACCTGTGTGGGAAATTTGCAGGATTGGGGCTGTAATTTGAAAAACTAGGAATGGTACTGAGTTTATTATAACATAGCAAAGCAGCTTGACAGTGCTTTGGGTAAGTGTATGGCAGCATTTGTTATGTGGGCCAGATTGCATGCTTATGTCTGTGTAAATAAAGAATAACAACTTCACCGAAGTCAATGGAATTAACTTGTAAAAAGCTGATGTGAGACAGATCAGAATCAGGGCCAGAATCATTATTTGCAGAGGGTTTTTAGACACTGTTATGCACGACGCTCTGGGCTAAAGTCTGGCCTGTGAGTTAGCACAGGAAAATGTTTAATTTTTCCTAAAAATACTATGTCTCTATTTTCAAGTTACACAAGTGTGAAAATCAATTTAAGTTCAGTTTCAGGCACTTGCTCACTCTCACGTAACTAACTGGGGAAAAAAAATCATTAAACCCAGAAATGCATTAGTTTGTATAGAATTTTTGTCAAATATTTAATTTTGGAGGATGATTTTTCTAAATATACAGCATACAGCATGGCTGTCAAAATATGGATTTACATGAAAGGCTAGTAGTAGCTATAACACTCTTTTGGGTCAAAAAATCACTTGTTTCATATGACAGTTTAACATCAACAAATAATACTTTTGTTTAAAAAAACACTAGATATTTAGTTATGGTATATGATGTAATATTTTATGATGGACAGTTATATGCAAGCTGGTTTGAGTTTATACTCCTATCAGCCTACTATTTGTACAGCTTTGTGTCTTTTTCCCCAAAGTGCTTGTCTAGTCTATTTGGAAATGTTAATGGTGAACACTTCTGTTGCTGTCTCTGGTAATATGTTCTATGCATTAATTACCCTCTGTATAAAGACATTTCTCTTAAACTCCTTAGTGCCTGACCACTTCATAGCTTCAGTTTCTGAGGTCTTGTTTTTAGCCTGTTATCCTTGTGAACAGATTTGTGTAGACATTGACCCTAGTCTCCCAGCTTTAGAACAGTTCAAGATTCAAGCTATTTCTGCATCTGACCACTATCTTTAGTGCAATGAACCTAAGCCCATACCTATGAAGGTTGAAGATGCTGAAGTCTGGAGTTTTTATGCAACTGATCCAGCAAACATAAGTGGCATATTAAATGAACATGCATTTCATTATTCTCTTAAATATCCAGATAACAGAATGTACTACTGTCAAGGATGAAGCATGGAGCCTTCCGGTTGTTCCATATCCTGGACTGGATGGAAGACTGTAATAAGGTTGCAAGGATGCCACCCACCCTGTTTAATGAATGGGAGACTTGATTGGATCTGCAAGGTGCTGGAAGATCAGTATGAAAGGGTGAGTCAATGCTGGGGTAAGCCTCCCATCCCCATGCGCATTTTGCTACCCATTGGCCAGCCAGAGGAAATGGAAGCCAATTAGCTCCCTGCTCCCCACCATCATTAATTTAAACCCTTGCCAAAATATTGACTGGATCTACCTTTATGTACATTTGTTGACTCCCTCAAAGAATTCTAATAGATTGGTGAGGCATGACTTCCTCTTACAAAATACATGTTGCCTCTTCCTGCTTCTAATGTACTTAACAACATTTACTATTGTTTTTGCATCTTTAGCAAATTTCTTCTCCTATTCTTCTTGGCTGCCTTATTATACTTTTACATTTTACTTGCCAGAGTTTGTGCTCCTTCCTATTTTCCTCATTCAGAGCTGACTTCCAAATTTAAAGAAATGCCTGTAAATCTTACTCTCCACTTTGCTTTATCATACACTAAAATGGGTTTCATTCCCTTGCTCTGCCACAGACTTCCTGTGTGACTTGGGGCTACATACGCAAAGAGGTCTGACACTCAGCACTGCAATGCCTAACTTTAGGTGCCCTGCCTAAAGTAGTTGGACTGAAAAGAGAGACTGTGTGAATGATTCTATAGCCCAATGGTCAGGGAGAGGGAGAGTCCAGGGTTTGGTCCCAGTTGCATAGAATATTTAAGTATTCCAGACAAACTGGAACAGTTTCCACAGGAGAGAATACCCTATTGTCCTGGGTTTAGAGGAGTCAGGTAGGAGACCTGAGTTCAAGTTACTACTCAGACTCAGGCAGAGTGGGGATTTCAACCAATGACTCCCACATCCTGGATGAATGTGCTAACTCCTGGGCTATGATGGGAAAAGCAGCACAAACCATTTTTTTCCAAGAAAGGGCTGATCTGGCTTAGCCATTAACTCCAGGAGTGGGTTCACGGCTGTAAATCCAAAGCAAAGAATGGCACCTCCAGCCCAGAGTTAGGTATCTATGTCTCTGAGTATTTCCTCAGTTTTTCCTACTGGCTACCTTAGGCAGCTACCTGCTCAGTTTGCTGGCTTTTGTGGATCCCATTCTCCCGTGCCTAGTCTCCTCACACATTGTATAGGGAGCCTGGGCACCTATCTCAGTAGCGAATTCCACTAGGTAGCAGGGTGCCTAGAGTTAGGTGTCATAATGCTGAATCTAAGGCCCCTTTGTGGACCTGGCCCCTAGCCAAGAAGAGTTGGCCAGTTGCTCAGGAAACCAACATGGGCATCATCAGACTACAGCTTGCGGTACCTTGGGATTGCAGCTCACGTAGACATATCCAAGCTAGATTTGCGCTAGCTCGCTCGAATAGCAGTGAAGCCATGGCACCATGGGCAGCAGTGAAGCCATGGCACCATGGGCAGCAGCAGGCCTGCCCAGGACACTGGGTATATTACTCAAGCAGCTGGCCCGTGCTGCCACAACTTCACTTAGGGTGACCAGACAGCAAATGTGAAAAATCAGGATGGAGTTGGGGGGTAATAGGAGCCTATATAAGAAAAAGACTCAAAAATCAGGACTGTCCCTATAAAATCGGGACGTCTGGTCACCCTAACTTCACTGTTACTATTATTGGAGCTAGCTAGAGCAAATCATGCTCAGGTATGTCTACATGTGCTGCAGTTGCATGTCCGATTACATTGTAGACAGATCCTGTATTTTTAAATTCTTGCAGAAAGATTTCCCCAGCAGCAATGAAATGGAGACAGAAGGGCATCACACTCTTGTATTCATCATTCCTTTCATGCCAGAAACACAAAAGTAAACTATTTTGAGAAAGGAAGAAAATGAAATGGAGGACTTGTGCAGGAAAAATTCTCTATATTCTCTTTAATATTATCTGTTATGTAGTAAGGTTGAGGCCCTAACTGAGATTGGAGTGCCATTGTGATAGGTGCTTTACAGATATCTAGTAAGGGGCAGTCTCTGCCCTACAGAGCTTTTGGTCTACACTGGCAAAACAAACAAAGCATTTAAAAGCATTGTAAGAAAACAAATTTAAAAAATCAAACCAACAACAATATAGGGCCAAGTTTGTGTGCACAAATACAATATTCACAGATATAGAAAAGCTCATTATGGAAAGATATCTTTCCTGAATAGTGCATTAATTAACTTGGCTTTTACACATTTAAAAAAATTGATATTCGTGTAAAACCCACACTACCTCACCAGAATAAATCTAAAAGACAAATGTAGAATATAATACACACCACACACCCTTTCCATCCTGTATTATTTCTTGCATATTAATCAAATCTTCCTGCTCTCAAAGCTAAAGATGAAGAAGCCTATATTGCTTTAACAGCATCAGGGCTTACAAAAAAAAATGCTCAGAAAATTTGTTCATCATTCAAAGAGTAAGCGCTGTAAGTCTGGGGTGTGTACATACACAACATAGAAGTCGAACCCTGCTTTAAATGCAAAATTGGAATATAGTTGCAACCAAAGCCTCAAAAATATATTGACTAATCATACAGTATTACTAGTAAAAGTCAAAAGAGAAGATTGCTGGTACATTTATTAATTTACAGTCAGTGCCCTTGAACAACATTCAACATTTAACTACAGTCACGAGCATGATAAATGAGATATTGTAGTTATTTCCTATCATAAGTGTATGGGAAACTGTGTGGTCTTTCAGGTACTATTTTTCACTAGGTGAGAAAAGTTAGCAAATGTTGACATTTGAATGACAACCACTGAAACAACAACTACTGTTTAAGAACATTACAGAAATCCATGAAGCAAATATTAAAAAAAAAAAAAAAAGGAATAGCCTCCTTGCTATGTGAAGTTAAAGGGTTACACAAAGAACCTACTGAGAGTCAACAAATACTGCAAGACAGCCAAAGAACACAGTCAGTTGAACATGTGTGTGTCTTGTTTATCCAAGCTTTTTCAGGGAATGTTTTTCATAAAAGAAGTGCAGTACTGTTTAAACATATAAATACAATTAGGAAGGCTCAGTCACTGTGTTTCTGGGGGTATGTCTTGGCTGCAGTATGATCAGGAATTTAAGCTGCTACTGAAGGAGGAATCATTCCTGTCCTGAGGCAAATTAGATTTAGATCTCCTACTAGAATTGATGACTTCATTTTAGCCAGCTTTTTATTTCTGTCTCCTGTACACAAAGGGACACATGTAAACTGCTGTGTTTGGAGCTGGCATTCTCAGCTCTTTTACACATTATGAGTGAAAGTATAAATATCAGTTTATAAGATATGAGTGTAACCATAGTGCTCATAGTTGTAAGGCTAGCAAATGGAAATACTGTAGTAGTCAAGGTTAAATGGTTGTGTAGTGTAGTTGTAGCCGTGTTGGTCCTAGAATATTAGAGAGACAAGGTATGTGAGGTAATATCTTTTAATGGACCACTTCTGTTGATAAGAGAAACAAGCTTACTCAAGAGTGTAAGCTCAAAAGCTTGTCTTTCTCACCAACAGAAGTTAGTGCAATAAAATATATTATCTCACTCACCTTGTCTCGCTAAGGTTAAATGGTGTCTCAGAATAAAAAAAAAAGTCTCCTAAGAAAATTGATGCTACCTACAATAGAATTCATGTTATGTGACTGATCTTCAATCAAAGAAAATGTAGCAAAAACAATAGTCATACAAGATATCACTATTTACCTTGCAAGCTCTTTAGAGCAAGGACTGATTTTTCATTGTGTGTGGGCACACTCCTCAGAACTACCGGGATGTCCCGATTTTACAGGGACAGTCCCAATATTCAGGTCTTTTTTTATATTGGCGCCTATTACCCCCCAGCCCCTGTCCCAATTTTTCATACTTTCCATCTGGTCATCCTACTCAGAACAGTGGGGCCCCGGTCCCTTCTGGGGCCTATAGATGCTACTGTAATGCAAATAAAAAGTTAAATTATTACAATAACAACAATATTTAGAGAGAAAGTAGGCTTTTCTCAGTACATCTCCTCCTTTTAATATCCACAAAACCTTTTTTCCATATAAATATTTGCCTAATCACTTTTAAAACTCTTGATATGAGTTTCTGCTGTTACCTATCATATACCTCTTCAAAGCATATATTAAATATACTGGGTGAAATCCTGGCCCAATTGAATTCAATGGGAGTTTTGCCATCAATTTCAATGAGGCCAGGATTCCATCCTTGGTTCTTAAATTCACTCAAACACTGTAGACTTTTGTTGTGCATGATCCAGTTTCATTCAAACCATTGAAGAGCTTTGGGAAGGGGCAGGATCAGTTCCCAGGTGAATTCTGAGACTTGATGGAGTATTCGTCAATCAGTTGTCAAAGTTTGCACCATGGGCGACTGGATCATTGGAATTCTTCACCTAGAAAATGTCTTTTGTTTTTAAGTATAAACCAAAGTCTTTGGGCCAAATTTGGCTTCCAATGAACTTTGTAAATTCAAAGTAACTTTATTTACAATAGTGTAACCAAAAGCAGGACTACAGCCTTTGGCTTTACTCTTATCTTTGGGCTTTTGTTTGAAGGATGCTTGCACAGATTGGAGTGCTGAAAACTGGAGTCAGACACCTCTCTATTTACATCCTTAATCCCGCAAATGACCTGTACAAAAAATAAATGAAACACTCTGTAAAGAAGACTATATAAATCCATTAAATTTACTGGTGTGTTTAAAACATATATGCACACAGTATGCACTGGCCCCTCTTTATAAGAGCAGACCTTCAAGATATGGCTGCTCGCATGTCTGAAAATAGCTGGGCCATTTTCAAACTTTCCTCTTCTGAATTTGAGAATCACAGCCTTAAAGATGTCCCACCACAGTTTGTCAGGTCCCGGGGAAAGACTAGCTATGTTATGCAGTGGGCAAATCAGTTAGTGATTTCATAGACCCTTCCCATTCAGTAGTGTCATATGTATAGCTGGAGGAGACCACCCACATGGTCCAGTGTTGTGGTCTGGTTGCTCTGTTGGAAAAAAAAAAAAAGAGTATAAAGTCAGCTTTTTGGCTTCTGCCAATTCATCCAGATGATTTCAATTTGTTTAGATTCCATTTGAATGGTCAGCATTACTTTGACAAAGCTGTGCCAATAGGCAACTCTGTCTCTTCCGCAGCCTTTAAGCACTTCAGTACATTTTGGGAGTAGGCAGAGGTATAGCTATCTGTTTTACAATCCATTACCCAGATGGCTTCCTAACCGTAGGTCCATTAGGCAACTCCCAAATATGCAAGTGTTTATTTTGTGGCTTTTACACAATAAACACTTTCCTGATCTGGGAATTCAACTGACTGAGTAAAGGAAAGATTATGACAATAACCCTACCTTAGAGGGCCATACATTGAGTTCATTTTTAAGTGGAATCCAGACTACTGCAAATTACAGTAACACATTGCAGTGAACTTGTAATCAGTAAGTGTCGAAAAATTGATCCTACAGTTTTTATAGTCATCTCCAACTGTGTGTGCAGGGTAATATTACCAGGGAGGTCGTTTTCTTTTTTAACCAGTGTTTGGCAACTGTGACTTTGAGCATGAAAAGACCTCAAGACTATGAGATTATCTACTGATCACAAAAAAGACTTAAACATTTAAAATGTGATGCAGTTTTATTATGCAGTAAAAGAGAGGAAATAGTCTTGGCACTTATTATGATGTTCCTGGTGTTCAGTAAGTTAACCATCAGCATGAGTCCAACCTCATATTGGCAAGAATCTCATGTTCTCAGAGTTTCCATCTACTAGCTGCCATTTCATTAGGGGGATGGTGTGTGAAGAACAAAAGGGGTTCTCTTTCCAGACATTCAGACTGTTGTATAGATTGTTAAATCATCAGAGAAATTAAGTATTTTGAGGCAATTCGGGACTCACACAATGCACCACATGACATATAAGACTTATTTCACAGTGAAGTACTGTAAGTACTTGGAAAAGCAAATAGAATTGCTGATGTAACTGATTAACTCATTACTTTCAGCAAAAATTCTGATTTTTGGAAACAGATGCAGATAAGCACCCAGTACTAGTTCCCAGTTTCCTATTCACAGTGGGCAGCTAATGACTTTGGATTTGCCATACAATTTTCTGCCCTCTCTTCCATCAAAACATTCAGGAATTACTTATAGAGAGGGAGTTCTTTTCACAATGAAATACAATCCACAACATAAATGTCTGGACCAAGAGAAAGACCATTTCATGGCATTTCAGTTCCAATGGTCAAGGGGGAAAAGCTATTAGTTAATGGCTTCCCAACTGGTAGGCACACACATTGTTTCCTGATTTTTAATAAATTTATGGGCTTCCTCAGCCAACCTAGAATTTTTTTTCTTTTTACAGAACTGCTAAATGCTCGAAACATTTTATAGACCTAACGGTGAATTGATCATCTAAGGAAGTTAATAAAAGTCTGATGCATAATATGAATAGGGTTTTTTCCATTAATGTTCCTTCATTGAATAGCATTCATGTACCCGTACCACCTCAGACTATTCGCTTGTCAGCCTTATAAGATAAGGTCAGGCCTGGTCAGTAATTGGATGGAAGACCTCTAAGGAAAACCTGGCTGCTGCAGGTATCAGTGCAGATGACAGAGAAGAGGGCTCTCCTCCTTCTAACAGTAGTGATCCGCAGTCTTAGCATAGTGCTAAGAGGCAATGTGGGGATAGTGGTTCGGAATAAAATTGGAAACTGAGGCTCCTGACCACATATGATCTTTAATTCTCCAGTGGCATTTTCCCTGATTGTGTGGATCTTGGGAATCCATTGGTTTCAGGGGCTGGACTCCTATCACTTCCAGGAGATGAGGGAAGAAGATCAAACCATGCACATCTACACAACATGGAAAAAAATCATAGGAAACTTCTCAGGTACAAAGTTAGAATTTTCTGTCCCCATCATGAGACTAGAAGACAATAAGACTTTAGGTAATAAACCCTCACAGTTGTAGGAAGCATTATTATCCCCCTTTTACAGATGGAGGAACTGAGATAGCTATGTTAAGCAATTTACCCAAGGCCATAGACAGATCTTGTCAGATCAGGTAACAGAACTCAGGAGCTCCAAGCACCCATTAGCTGTGCTTAGACCATTCCCTCTAAGGGCTAGATCCTGCAAGGTGCTGGGCACTTTAGAGTTCCATTGACTTCAGTGGGAGTGGAGGGTGCTCTGCATCTCTCAGGAGTCATTTGCAGGATCTTGTCCCATGCGAATATAAAACAGTTCAGTGAAAACGACAAAAGAGTCAGCTGTTTATTTCTGACAACAGGCAACTTCAGTTCATTTCTGTAGCAAAGAAAGGTTTGCTCAATCAGTTATACATGGTAAGTACACTCTGGGAAATAAAAACTGTCCTTGGTTTTATTCCACCCCAGTGTACATCTGAGGATGCTTATTTTTATTTACTTTTTAATGAAATTTAAACATACAGTATCAAAATTCCATGATACTTGTAAATTCAATCTAAAATTTAGTCTTCTGAATGCTTGCCATGTATGTAACTGTTTTACCTGTTCCAAAGGAGCAAAGACCATGCAAAATCTGGAGGAGCTGACCAAAAAAATTACATAGGAATTCCTGTCTCCAAATCTGAAAAATAAGTTTGAGAAATATTTTTACACAAGTTAAAGTTTACAGTGCACCACTATAGGTTCAGGAATAGTTTGGGAAATGAGCTGGCAACTAAGAATTGCATCCATAGGGACAGAGGGCTCCCTCTCTGCCCACTTTGACCCTCCTCTGCCATCTTTGGTAGCCCCCCCGAACTACTTTTTGTCAACAGACAGCTGGGGGTCACTGGACTCCTCCACCTGTTTGCTCTTCCTCCCCTGAAGGCAGAAATGTCTGTGTTTCCAGATGTACAAGCAGCAATAGTTTTAGCACACAGACCAACAGGATTAATCTAATTGCAGTTGCCAGTAAATATCACACTAATTATTTAAGCAAGAAAAGAAAGAAAGAAATATAGCTTAAGATAAGTTTAGTATAGTATGTGATCTTAATCTAACAAAGAACTGTGCCCTGACTTCAGCAGCCAGGTGAAGCTGCTAAATCAGTGACCTCAAAGAGACTGGTGCCTTGATATCACCCAAGCAATCTTCTTCCTCCTTTGATAAAAGTAAAGTTAGAATTTCTTCTGCTCTCCCTTTCCTTTGCTTGGGTGAGTTCCCCTCTCCCCCATCACCTCACTGGTTGGTAAAATGAGGATTTATCAAGCAGGAGAATCTGAAGTAGGAGTAGCAGGAAAGAGCAGGTGGTTGGCTGGGGAGTGGAAGCCCAGCAGATAGTGCTTCACTAGAACTTGAGAGAGGAATTGTACAGGAAAACTCAATTAAGAACCATTCTCAGAAAAGAGAAGGGATAATGACTGAATAAAGAATGCTTGAAAAAAAGGGGAGGGGGAGATAGGAATCATGGGCAAATGCAGAATTTAGAAGATGATATTCAGATATATAAATTTTTACCCACAATAATCTTAGTCTATTCTGCATACAGAACATGTCACAGTGAAATGTGCATACTAAGCTAGTTTCTCTTCAATTTTATATGCGACTGTTCATGGCTTTGTTAGCAATACTGTATATTTGAAATTGACTGAACAAACTGTATGAGATTTTTTGCCGGATAAAAGTCATATGCCTTGAATGAGGATTAATTAGATAACACATAAGCCCTGCAGGGAAAATATGTTATACAGGCTACTCGTCACAAGTGGGGATTCATATCAAATCCCCCAGGAAGTCATGCACGGCAGTATTTGTTTTTATTTCATTTTACATTTAGTGGCAGTTAATATTGTTCTTCCACTTTGCTGTTGTTAAATAAATAGACATTACAGCATGATAGATTTTTCAGACTCTGTAACAATGTTGTGTGCTGGCCATGGGATAGCATTATGGACTATAATTATTGTCCAGTAGGTTTCATGAAATTGTGTATTGCATAAACACAAATTCATCCTGTAGAACTGCTTCTCTGATATCATGTATAAACTGTTTGCAAATATATTTCAGTATTGACTTGCTGCTGCTGCCACCACCATCACCCAGTTCTAGCTTAAAGAGTGGTGTTCTAATCCTCAGATGTTCTTCAGTCTTGTCTTGCTTTCCTTTAACCTGAAGATTTGCCCTATCTATTCACATTCTCCTCCACTCTAGAATACTGCTCAGTATACACCATGTCTGTCCAACTGCTGACTACTTTTCTGATGCTTTATCCTGTCAGACCCCTTTCTGCACTTTTTCAGGGCCTGATTCTCCTCTCACCTCCCTTTCCCTTTTTCACAAGTATAACTCCTTTGACTTCTGTACAGTAACTCCTGGTTTACATTAGTGTGAGAGGAGAAGAGTGCTCTACAAAACAACCCCAGTAATAATATAACATTTTTCTTCTTCACCAGGTCCTTGTAGCAATCCTCAAACACAGGAACATAGGAATTGCCATATTAGACCAGACCAGTGGTCCTTCTAATCTATTATCCTGCTTTTGGCAGTGGCCAGAATCAGATGCTTCTGAGGAAGATCCAAGACAATCCGCAGTAGATAGTATTAGGGTAACCTACCCTCAAAAACAAATTCCTTCTTAGTTTCCATTAGCTAGAGTCTGGCTTTTGGCTACTCCATAAGCATAAGCATGAATCTGTGATTACCCTTTGTCATAGATCGGGTGGAGCTTCCCCTGCTGGACACCCAGATTGCTGAGAGGGGATCCAAATGCTAAATCCCATGTGACCTTAGTTTGTGAGAGCTGGACTGAGTTTAGGCACTGTGCATGGCTTTGGGCTCCTAGGCATGAGCTTCAGGCACACACCCTGTGTCTAAGAGAGTCTCACATCTCTTGTCAGTGAGGACTCCAGGGTCCAATTGCCTAGCCCCAGAAACTAGTACCATCTCCCACAAGCCTCCACAGCAGTTCTTGCACTTTCCCCTGAACCCCAACAAAAGTGCGAGCCTGCTAGTTTACAGTTTACTTCTTCGCAGGTATGCAATTGTGAAAGCAAACACACAAGGAGATAGGCTTTGCACAGGATTCTACAACGACATTACTCTTTACTTAGGAAATAAAGCACAAAGCAGTGTGAGCATTTAAGGGTCAAAAACTTACCCCTGAACACAGCACCCCTCACTCTAGCTCACCTTCCTCTTGGTAAGGTGCTCAGGTAGGCAGGGATCCCTCTGCTCCTCAGGATGCTGCAGTAGCTCCCCCTCAGCTTGAGCTGGTGAAAATGGCCAAAGACCTAGAGCAGGTCCCTGCACTTTTATAAACTTTCAGTCACCCCGTCATGTGACCTACTGGAGAGACCAGGTGGGTGACCTAATATCTTTTATTGGACCAACTTCTGTTGATGAAAGAGTCCATCATGATGCTCTTAATAAAGACATTGTCTTTATGGCTTATTATAGCAATCTGTAACCAACTATGCTCCCTTTTTGTTTGAGGACTACAGGGGTGTTAAAGGACCACTTCACCTTGAATGGTCCCTTAGAATATGTGTTAACTACTTATGCTAAACTGCCTGATCCATCAGATGTGACACTGAGCACCTTTCCAGACCTCAAGAAGAGCTCTGTGTAGCTCAAAAGCTTCCTTCTTGCCAACAGAAGTTGGTCCAATAAAAGCTATTACCTACCTTGTCTCTTTAATATTCTGAGGCCATGTCTACATCTAAAATTTTGCAGCGCTGGTTGTTACAGCTGTATTAGTACAGCTGTATAGGGCCAGCGCTGCAGAGTGGCCACACTTACAGCAACCAGCGCTGCAAGTGGTGTTAGATGTGGCCACACTGCAGCGCTGTTGGGCGGCTTCAAGGGGGGTTCCGGGAACGCAAGAGCAAACCGGGAAAGGAGACCAGCTTCGCCGCGGTTTGCTCTCGCGTTCCCGGAGCCACCCTGCAAACCGCAGGGAAGGAGACCTGCTTGCTCGGGGTTCCGGGAACGAGAGAGCAAACCGCGGCGAAGCTGGTCTCCTTTCCCGGTTTGCTCTCTCGTTCCCCGAACCGCCGAGCAAGCGGTTCTCCTTCCCTGCGGTTTGCAGGGTGGCTCCGGGAACTAGAGAGCAAACCGCGGCAAAGCTGGTCTCCTTTCCCGGTTTGCTCTCTCGTTCCCCGAACCGCCGAGCAAGCGGTTCTCCTTACCTGCTTGCTCGGGGTTCCGGGAACGAGAGAGCAAACCGGGAAAGGAGACCAGCTTGATTACCAGAGGCTTCCTCCTTCCACGGAGGTCAAGAAAAGCGCTGGTAAGTGTTTACATTGGATTACCTGCGCTGGATCACCAGCGCTGGATCCTCTACACCCGAGACAAAATGGGAGTACGGCCAGCGCTGCAAACAGGGAGTTGCAGCGCTGGTGATGCCCTGCAGATGTGTACACCTTCAAAGTTGCAGCGCTGTAACTCCCTCACCAGCGCTGCAACTTTCTGATGTAGACAAGCCCTGAGACTGACATGGCTACAACAATACTGCATGTGAACTACTGATCAGCCTCAACAGGTGACCTCTCCCCTGTTTAATCAGTTCTCCTCAGTAGGCACCTGCCTTTTATCTAAGGTACTTCTATTTGACTAGAGGACCATCAAGATTTAATGACCCTCTATTGTTACCCTTCGGCCATTACCCCTTGGAATTCCAGTCCAACATGGAGGTAAAAGAACAGCTGAGAACATAAACTGTTCTCACATTTAAAAAGATAGTTTGCAATCTGACCCAGATACACATAAAAAGCCTAAATATCAAACAGAATTCATATGCTATTTATATATAGATTCTCCAAATCGACACCCACCTCCACCACAGTGTGATTTCATTATTAAATACATTCAGATAAATAGAATATAATTTAATAATGTAAGCGTGGTCCAGGACACTGTAGTTGTAAAATAAAGTGAAGAACTGATTGCTATTTTGCAGAGTCCTCTGCAGAAGAGGCAAGCAATTAGATTACCACTGGTATCTTTCTAGCGCTTATACTATATTTTGATTTGGTAACCCCTTTCTAAATGGTGGGTTATCCAATCATAATCAACAGAACACTTAGAATAGGGATTGACTAATCATTGCATGTGGGAAGTCTCTTCCTGAGCCAGCAGTGATTGGATTAGTGACAACTGTTTTTTCTTCTAATCAATACCAGTATGTTAATTGGGTCTTCATTCAGATCATCTAGGCCTCAAATGTGTGGGTCTCTATTTGATTTATTAATCTTGGATTTTTTAAAATATTCATATGCAGCAGTTCATCTTAAAATAGGAGAAAATTTGATATATGACATTTTTATACCACCGGCGTTTCTATGTATATGTATCCCTTTTTTAACCTTGTCACATTTTTCAAACTTTTTGTGAGCCTAAATAAACTGTGCTTCTTCTGCCTGACTACTGAGATGTTCCTAGACTTAGTTATTGATTCCTGGGATGGGGACTGTACTTTTTTGCATAGTTTGTGCTTTAGAATTCTCAAGAGGGAGAACCAAGGAGAGATGCTATCATCATATCACTCAAGAACCCTTCTGAAGCAGATGTAAACCATAAGTGTTACTGTGCCAACACTGCACAACAGACCCAGACCATTGCCAGGACTAGGGATGACTGTGGGTTACACCTTGAAAAAAATTAATAACAACCCAATTTTTGGAAGCCCGGGTGCTCTAGTATTAGAGTGGGTTTGGGAGCCTGGAGTGTATTTCCATCTAGGTTGAACAACTTATTCACTGTGATGCTAGGCAAGTCACTTGGTCCTGTGTCTTTGTTAGCTCAACAAGTAAAATAGTTGGTCCTCAGTGCAAACAAGACTCCACTGCAGTAATACCTGAACTGAGCTTTCTTGGATAAATACATTACAGCCCCTGAACAAAAAGTCAGTAAAACATTTTCAGACGAATACAAGGACCAGATCCGCATCTGGAATAAACTGAAGACAATGTAGCTATTCTGATTTACACCAGCTGAGGATGTGTTTCTATCTGTTCCAAATTTCGGAAGCGATGATGTCTTTGCAAAGACAGTGACACAATAAATCTAAAATAATATTAGGGCCAGACTCTGTCATCTATACATAATAAAATGTCTCCTGTATATTTTAAGCACGGTGTCAACCTAAGTTTAAAATCAGTTTATTAAAATGTGAATTTACAGTATCTTAAGGAGAAAAAAACAGACAGAAAACCTTATTGTTGGAGTCTGGAAGTACGTTGTTGATTTGTAAAATCAGGGTAATAGAATTTAGTAATGGAAAATATACTGGGAACCCTTTAAAAGTTTCCTTTTACTGCTAGGTATTAATTGTACCAGCAGTAGTCTTTATTCAGTACAGTCACTGCCTGCAAATACTGATATTACCTTACCTAATGATAAAATATTGAAAGGAACATTTATAAGGTCACCTTTTATAGGTTATCTAGTTCATCCCCAAGCCAGTACAGGATGTGTCCCTATGGTTTATTTACTAGTGCTTTTTGCACTCTTGTTTTAGATGCCTCAATTGATATTGTTTAATTGAATTTGGTAGGTTTTGGGAGGGGGTAGGGGGAAATGCTACGCTGCTTCAAGCAGTGAATCGCATCTAAACTATTAAATATTGGTTGGTACCAACCAACATTGATGGAAATTCAGCATTACATGAAGGTGACCCGTAAATAAAGACAGTTTTAATTTGGTCTCAGTGATTTTCCACAGTTGGGTTTTACAGCATCAACTCAGTGAACAAGACATTGTAACAACATCTATTCATTAACAGAACTATAAGATAGGGAAAAATATCTATACATCTCTGAAATATCTGTTTTGATCCTATAAGACAGGCAACAGTATTCAAGCTCTGAAATTGTTTATAAAGTAATCAGCATTAATTTGTTCTGTTCAGATTTTAATTATATACCATAGGCCTTCCTGACAGGACACTACCACTACTATAGCTGTCAAATGGAAATTAATTTGCTAGTAGATGACCACATACTTCATGAATTATACATGAAACTTTCTCTCATTGTGACTGTTGCTAAAAAACTCTTTCATCATCCCTCCATTTAAAAAGAATGACAATTGTTTTTAAATAAGTCTGATTAGCAGTAAGTAGATGATGAAGTGTTGAGAATGATTTCTAAAATATTATTCACAGCCCATTTTTTATTGACATGTTTTGCTACAATTTGGGTCACATGGCCCTTTTCTTAGTGTTAAGCAGAATTCTGTCTGACTGATGGGTAGTCCACTGCATTTACTTTCAAATACAAAATTGATAGCTAGATTTACATTTCTTCTTTATAAGACTCAGCCTTTGCAAGCAAGCCTTAGATTTCAGACATAATTCTGTTATTCAAATGGGAGAAGAGTTTGATAGCTATGCTAATCACTTTTATCTGAGAAAACATAACTAATAGCTTGGTTACATTTGCCTACATTTATGAGCATAATTTTAGCACATAATTTTATTGCGCTATAAAACATAATACTGCATTAGTCCGCTCTTTAAAAAAAAAAAGATACCTTAGAGTGATTTGCACTTAAGCTTTCACACTACATTTAAATGACAGTATCATTTTAAAATTTTGACCTTTTTGAATTAATGAAAAAGAGTTTCATGTAACAATTATCCATATAAGGCCATTTCCTACAGACATAATATTTGGTGAAAATGTTTAAGATATTCATGGCAGCACTGATTGCCTACGATTGTTGTGAGTCAGTTATTCTTATGTCTATATTGGATAGAATTAAGATAATTTTTTCTTATATTGCACGAAAGGGATCTCTTCAAACTCTGTATACATTAACAAATTACTTGGAAGAAACTAGGAATGCTCTACATACACTAATTTTTCATAGAAGACCTGTAGTCAGTAAAAATAATCATGTCTTCAGTGCTGGCAGAGAAATAGAAATAAAGCTTTATGGTGCAAGAGGGTCAGTTATTTCTATCCATAATTTGAAGAGTCTTGTGTGTGACTATGGAGATAATATGCTAAAAAGAAATCACTCTGAAGTAAAGTGTGTAACATTTCCTCTTGGGAAAGGTCATAGATAGTGATATTAGAATTATTTCCCCAGGAAGATATCTATGTCAGTAGCTACAAGAGTACACTAGTGACACGTAAGACGTCTAACACTCACAAAACTTTGTACCTACATAGAGCCTGTCATCTGAATATCTCCAGATGCATTCATGATTTTTATCCTAATCATCCTCTGCTGTAGGTAAGTATTGTGATCCCCATCTTGCAGATGGGAAAGCTGAGATATGCAAAAGTTAGATGATTTGCTCAATGTCACATAGAGTCTGTGACAGAGCCTGAAACAGAATTCAGGTTTCATGCTCTGTCACTGGTTAGGCAATGACCTCTTCTCAAGGGAGTTCCACTGGGCCAGCTGTGGATCTTCTTAATTGTCTGCAAGGTAGGATGCAGATTCTTTTCCAGAATAACTGCTTTTTTCCCCCTGGCTTGCATTTTTTCATACTCTCAATGCCACAAACATTTACACACACCCTTAACTTTACCCATATAAATAGTTCTGTGTTCTTCATGTGTGTAAAGGTAAGCATCTATATAATTGTTTGCACAATAAGGGTTAACCTCATCTAAAATAATCGAGATCTTAAATTGAATCATGTCCTGTTTGTTTAATGACAGCAAATGAAATCACATTGCTAAGGTGTGTGCTATTGGTACTTTGGATTTGACATCATTTTTTCCCCACTTATTTGATTTCACAGGATCTTAATGTTTGTGATAGAACTAATATGGTATATTGCATTAACTAACAATGCTAACATGGCTCCATTGTATAGCTATTTCATTACATTTGCAGCCTTTGTCATACTGGTGACTTGAGAAGCATGCCTGCTTGGGTTTTCCTGCATTGTACTGCTGCAAGATACACTAACACTGAAGTCACTGAGGAAGCTTTGGACATGGCATTTTAGATTGGGATAGTGCCTTCACCCAAACTGAATCACTGTGATTAAAACAAAGAATACAAATATCTAAGTATCTTCTTTCACAGTGTGAGCAAATGTAAATTGTTTTGAAAATAGCAGAATGCAAATTGATCTGTTAATTCATTTCAGTATACAGTGTTGACAGGTCTTGTGATTTTATAGCGAATCTCATGCTATTAGTGTGTTTCTTAGCACCCCAGCTCTGAGTAATCTAATTTCATGAGAATCTCAACTTTCATGTTTTTAAAAATCAATTTTCTAGTCCTCACGATTGTGGAGGGAAGCTTGAAAATAGGACCCAAGAAAAAATGAAAGGTCAGACACCAGAAGGCAAATTAAAAGAACCCAACATTTATTATTTTTCTTCAAATCTGAGTTTTTAACGCATGATTGTGGGGACCTGATTCTATTTTCAAATGCTTGGGGTTGACAATACTAAATGCAGTTCCAATTTTCCCAGAGGAATTACTGTTAAAGAGCATGGAGGTGATGAGTGTTGTGCATAAAAGCTCAAAGTAACAAGTGCTGAACAGGACAGAGTGTCCCAGAAAACCTGTGAGCATTAAGAAAAGGGAATACTAAAGAAGGCCTGTGTCCTCCTGCACCAGGTTAGAGCAGCCTGAGCTACTCTACATGACACCAGTTGAAAACAACCTTAAGGGTCTGAAATCACAGCCATGGATCAATGTGATAAAAGAACTTCCCCTACTCCTCCTTTTCCCTGCTACACCAGCACAGGGACTGAGAAAATAGTGAAAGAACCCCTACATTGCTTTACACTAGGCTGATCATCCCTAACCCAATTAACCTGGCTTTACAGGAAGATTACGCTTGTAATAAAGCACAAAGTGACTTCTCTACCCCAGAGAATCTGGATCTCCAGGGCAACAACTTTTCAGTATCAGAGGGGTAGCCATGCTAGTCTGGATCTGTAAAAGCAGCAGAGAGTCCCGTGGCACCTTATAGACTAACAGACATTTTGGAGCATGAGCTTTCGTGGGTGAAGTGGGTGTTCACCCACGAAAGCTCATGCTCCAAAACGTCTGTTAGTCTATGAGGTGCCACAAGACTCTTTGTTGCTTTAACTTTTCAGTAGAAAGGCTGAAGTTTCCCTTCACTCATACTGGGGTAAATCAGGAATAATTCCAATGAAGTCATTGGAATTACATGAATGTAAAATTGGTGTGAAAAGTCAGTCAGGCACTATAATTGTACTTGCACATGCTTGCTCTCATTCATTATACATATTACTTGGTATTTGCTTGCAACTAAGCAATTGCAGTGTTTGGAAATCAGCAGTAGCCTTTTCTTCTACAGTCTGATTCTGGTAGTTGTGGTTAATGAGCTCATGTATAAGAGCATTGTTAAATCTTCCACAGATACAGAACATACACCCAGAAAGCTACTGCCCAGAGGAGGTCAAAGGGCACAGCTGTTGCACTCCTATACTGGATTCCCAAAAATCCTTCCCCAAAAAACTCCCATTGACTCTAATAGGTTTCAGATCAGCCCAAAGTCAGAGCTTTTACATACATATAAAGTAAAGGATTGGATGTGTTTGAAGCAGTAGATTAAGGAGATTTGCTGCCCCCATCACACATCCCCTTTTGAATTCTTGGAACGGAATTGAACACATAACTCAGAATATGGATGCTGCCTACTGTGTAAAAATATTCAAAGCTAAGACTGACATTTTAGCCTTAATTAACACAGTTGTATGTGTGGAGGCAGAGGAAGGAAAGCCTGAAATGAGGACGGAGTGTCAACCTTAAATTTGAATTAATCTGCTTTCATTAATTTAAGCAAGCTCTCCTCCAAAGGCCAAAATCAATGGAGTTGCACCCATTAAATTTGGCCCTTAATGTTATTAAAGATAGTCTTTAAAATGTTATTTTTTGGGGAGGGGGCTGTTTGATTAATATTTTTAAAGGAGACAATCATTCACCAAGAAATTTCAAACATTCCTACCAAAACAAGATAATCCATACCTACCATCAGAACCATGCTAAACCACTATTTACTCCGTAAAATACCCTTACACTTAGGATTTTCTAAATTCATATTTAGGACAAAAGTTTCAACCTTGGTGACTAAAATTAGGCTCCTAAATCCATATTTATATCCTTAAATAAGAGTGGTCTGATTTGCAGAGATGCAACTCCCATTGACTTCTGCGGTGCTCAGCACCTACGAAAATCCGGCCATTTTTATGTAGTTGTCTAAATATAGTTTTAAGTCATTTAACTTTAGGCCCATAAGGTTGAAAGTGCTGTCATGAGCAGACAGCATAACACTAAAACCAATGGAAGTTGAGGGACTGCAGCATCTTGCAGGCTTGAACCTTAAAACATGGATTCTAAATAGAGCGTGCTTTTTTTGTGGCCATTCTATTGAGCAGTGCCTCTTAATAATTTTCCTTATGTGTTTAATTTTTATATAAAAATACCAACAGTCACTGCCATACTTGATGATGCATTAATGACTGTCTTATTTCTGGGCCCGATCCAATGCCTTTTGGAAAGCCTGACTAACTTCAATGGGCTTTGGATCAGGCTCTCTAAAACCACTTTGGGATGTGGACCTGCACCAAAATAATGGTTTGATGAAATCTGGGTCACGATCATCATCATAAATACAAATAACGATAATTAATACTTTGCACGTCTACAGATTTTAACTTGAGGATCTCAAAGCTCTTTATAAATACTGGTGGATAAAACTTCACAAACAGCACCTTAATAAGGTAAGAAAATATCAGTATCCCATTGTCCTCATAGGAAAACTGAGTGATGATGAACTAAGTGACCTGTTCAACATTACATAGGAAATACATGGCAGATTTTGGAATAAATTGATAAATACAAGTAAGATCTCCTAACTCCCAACCCTGTGCTACAGACAAAAATAATCTTTTGTTGCTCTGATCAACAGCAATCATTTTTAAATTTCTGAATAGTTTCATAACTTGGTAATTTTTTCATTACATTCTTATAATTTAAAAAATAATAATAATATTCCTCACAGATTATAAAAATAAGGAAATAAATTCTCTGTCACCCACATTCCCACCTGGACTGAATTTTACAACTGTGATACAAGCCCTTTAAAACTCCAGAGTTTAAAATGGAAACACTGTTAACCCTTAACCATAGTGGCATGATTGTATATAATATAGGAAGAGTAATAGCCAACTAGGTAGCTGTTCACTTAGCAGCTAGTAGTTCATTCATTTTTATAAGAACAAAGTTGATGTCCATATGATGAAGCTTCCAGTCAGGGAAAATCGAGTAGCAACTGGAGTATAATAAGAATGTATGAGAATTAGAGAAAAAGGAAATTGGGAAGCCATTTTGTCCATGGCAGCCCATCTAATTATTTCCTAAATGGGAAAATGCTTTTGCCTTACCTGGTTGGATATCTGCACATTCAACATGAAAAATATTTCCTGACATCTGTTCTGAATTTTCATTTTAATTTCAAGGTATGCTTCTTTGTCCTGTCATTTTTGTTAGCCTGAAAACAATATAAAATGACAGATTCTAAACTAGTTACATTTTAAAAATTGTTTTACTTTTAAAAAAAAGAGTTTCAATAACATACTGTTGCCTCTGCCTTAGTAAAGTGATGTTTTCTAATTGCAGTCACATCACAAAATTCAGTACCACAGAACAGACTTGCACGCATTTTTCTAGCCAGTATATTCTGCATTGGAAGACTTGAAAACAGAAAGTTCAGCTCCCAGAATGAAAACTGGGCTAATTACCTTTCTCTTTCTTTGGGGCAAACTAATTCCAAAATGCATTTTATTTGTCTGTGTGCCTGTCTTCATTTCTAAAGTGCCTGTTATTATTATTTATTATTTCTCTTGTGGAAGAGCCTAAGGATCTTTGCTATCACTGTATAAACAAACAACACCCACAATTCTTTCCTGGTGTGCTCACAAGTGCCCTGCGGTATCTTAGCTTGATATTTAATGTACATTCTCGGTAGCACTTAGGGATTGATAGCAATTATTATTATAAACCAGGTGGATCTTTACACACTGGTCATTCCTGTGGCAAGAAAGCTAGGTTTTCAGAGTCTCCAATCAGGCTGTTCTGAAGAACAGAGCAGAGTCACTAATCAGACAAAATCACGCCATAATGAGAGCAAGGCTCAGATATCTAGATTATCTTCCCAAACAGGGAAAGGTAGTCAGGCTGGCAGTCCATGCTAATAAATAGACACTGGAACTCAATTCAGCAGACCACATTACCAAACAGAAACTGGGCTTAGATCAGCAAGCTTTCTTATTAAACAGACTGGGACTCAGGACGGCTGGCTATAATACCTCACCAGAAACTGAGCTTCAGTCTTTATTTGATGAGGTAGCCTTTTGTCCTGAGCCTGAGATAAGCATTCACCTCTGAGAGAGACTGGGGTTCACCTCAGCAGACTTTTTTGCTATCATAAGTTGTTAAATAAACTTAACATGAGATCTGATGACTAATATCAATTTCACATGTCTTCAAATTACCTACTTGGTCACAAGCTAGTCATTAAAACATTTATACCATTCTCTGATGTGAAATAAGCATATAAAACATATGCTACTTACTAATCTCACTAGTCAAATCCATATAAACATCTTTAGGCCTGATTTAATGAAAAATAAGTTTCACACACAGCATATAAATTATCTTTAGCCTAGTAGCACACACCATCATTATTTTGCTTCCCACAAATGAAATATGGGTATTGGGAAGGTCTACTTTAATCCCCACTAAGAAAACTGATGTAATGTTTGTAACTGGAATTTGCATCTGACTTACTGGCATAACAATCGTCTTCATTGTGCTGTTCTGAAACATTGAAAACCAAGTAAAAGCATATCTGAGAGTTGGTTCACATTCCTCCTTTTATCCTCCACTTGCCTCTTCTCCTATTGTAAATCTTTGGGTCCCAATCCTGCAATAAGATCAAGGCAGGCCAGTCTCTAAGTCTGCATGGGAAGTCAGTGATGCTCTGTGTAGGTACACAGATCTGTGCACAGAGTGCTCATTGCTCACAGAGCCTTCCATGAGTTTTTTTTTCCTCCTCTAATAGAGTTTGCTCAGAGTTTTCCAATATGGTCTAGGAGTGAGGCTGCTAGTTTTCACTCAGTTTAACTCCAATTATGGGCAAAATTAATTGAATCATAAATTTAGGTATACAGAAAAAATCCCGTCCCCATCCAATATTGCATCATTGGCAGGGTGCATTATGGGCTTGTTCCTGCATTAATGCATTAATGCAGTCAATGGGAGTTTTATCGTTGACTTCAGGTAGTGGTCACAGCTGGGGGCAGAATACTACATCCGATGTACCTATGGCTGGATCTAATGTGGAACATCTGTATTTTTCTAAATATAATATTAAATAACTAAAGATATTTTAAGAGGAAATATTGGAAAAATAAGTATAAAAGAGGAGCCTTTGGCAAGTGTTTTAGCAGCAGGCTGGTAATACTTGAAAGCAGGTAGGCAAAAGTGGCATGGAGTCAGTCATCTACTTGGAATCAATTTCCAACAATGGAAAAAGAACAGAATCTACCTGATTCTAAAGTAGGTGGGCATTGCCTAAGCCGTCTGAACAGAGGAGCTCCTGCTGAGATTCACTATGGCTCCTGATTGTTAAACAAGAGAATGGTCACCAGAAAGACATGAAATGTTGTAAAGTTGAATAAACAGAGTGAAGAGCATGTAGCTGTGACCTGTCTCTGGACAGGTTTTAAATTAACATCTCCTTGTATGGGTTTGATCCAATCCCACTGGAGTCAATGGGAGACTTTCCAAAGACTTCAGTGGATTTTAGATCAGTCCCTATAAGTTTAAACAATTATTATGCATATCTTACTTTTTTTAATAACCCAGGAAATGCTTTTCTTTCCCCCTTCATTTTTGTTTGTTTGTTTGTTTGTTTTTGTTTTTTGGAATGTCCTTCTAGTGGTTCATTCAGGAAGGACCCATTTCTTTGTAGAGGGAAAGTCTGGGGGAAACAGTTTCATTGATTGTGAAACCCACCAACTATTTGGTGCATACTACACTTTTGTCATGAATTTACACATTTTCAGATTGAAGTCCCCAGAGAGCAGGAATAAAAGGTGTCTAAGTTGCTGCTGAGTTGAGGCCTTAGCTATAAAAGTGAAAAATCTAGTTCGTAGGTAACAATAGTAAGCTAATGCAAATGGTCATTGACTTCATTATGGAAATCTTTGGCAACAACTTTTCCAGACTCATGTTAAGCCTTAAGAGAGAAATGTTTCAATACAGAACCACTTAATCATTTATATGAATGAAAATGAGTGCAAACAGATTGTTGAGATGGCTTTAAGATCACCTCTTTTTTCTTGTATAGAATACCCACTATAATTACATTTTGCCTGTCAGTTCATAAATTTTGCTTATTACAAAATGGGCATTATTGATTGCTTTTTAAAAGTACTAAAACTAAGCTCAGAGCAGTAGATCTCTCAGCAAATTCAAAACATACTATCATCGAAACTAATCACTGGCAAAAGGACTGTGGAAAAACTGTCCAATTTATTGTAAGCCCAGTGCAAAAAATTGAAACTACCATGAGTTTTAGTTTAGCAACTTGGCTTTGAGTTTAGCATGTTGTAAGCCACAATGAAAAAAAGATAAACTTATCTGGCAAAGCCAGACACTTTTAAAGCCAACATCCTGTAATTGTTTCCTCATTGGGCCTGGCAGCTTAAACAAAGATTTTTAAAAAAATGCCTATGACAATACTGTAAAATTTTCAGAAAGAAAGAAAGAAAGAAAACTAACTTATATTTTCCTGAGCTGTCCTAAATGAATTTTCTAAACTGACTATAACAGCAGCTCATTGCTTTGTACTTTTCAGGTAGGATTCAACAAAACAAAATCAAAGAAACTCATTAGTCTTATGGCAAAAGCCTGAATTTAAAAATTGCTTGACTTGAATTACAGTGCCAGCGGCAGACACACTAACACAGTCAACCATATCAGTATTGAAGAGCCAAAGTGGATGGCAGACAACACGTGAGGCCTCAGCCTCTTTGAGATCAGTTGATTAAACAGTGCCAGCTGAGATTTATACACATTGGGAATATCCTTATTTACTCTCAGTAAGAAATGAAAGTGATCAGAAAGGATTTAGAGCTGGTATTCTCATTAAAATAAAGACAGAGGCTGACATCTACAAATAGTCAATCTTGGCTAAATAGTGTTTCTCGGGCAGGGGAGGGGCAATCTGATAACAGTTGAAAAAATAACAATTTTTGCAGTTGCATTGAAATGAAACAATAAAAATAGTGAAATGCATTCATACTCTTACTTCTCTTTGTGCTGCTTTGTTGCCAGTCATGAACTACAACTGAAAGAAAACAGGAGGTAGCTACTGCTCTGGCCAGGAAACAATGCCCTATTCAAAGGTAGTATCTGTTCTTAATATCAAGACACAAATTTAACTATCCACTGGTAGAGGGAAAAAACATTTATGTCATTGTCAAGCCAGGAAAGCAATTATGTACTAACTTAAAAAGTTAACAAAATGGAATACATAAAAAATATTTTTAAAGTGGAAATAATTTAAGAACCTTCTAAATATCTTAACAGTGCACTTGGCTACACTTGGATTTAGGAAGTAATATTTTACATGAAGCAGTAGATTTTTTTTACAGCTTGAAATCCAAAAGCAGGGCTGTATTCCATCAAGAAATCACAACAGCAAACTTAGTGCCACTGTGGAAGTAGAGAATGCAAATCCTGCAGTATTTAGAAAGAAGCCAGATAATAAGACCATTATTAAACAGGTATGGTCAGGGCAGCTGTGTTCAGAGAACTTATTGTATTCACTAAGCCAGGACAAGGTAGACATGATTACAGAGCTAGTTTAATCAGAATGTGCAAAAAAGACCTTTGGTCACTAAGATTTAGAGACACCAGAACAAATTCTGTGTAATCACCTGTGAAACCCATTATAAATTTAGGGGGTTATGCAAATGTGACTGCAGAAAAAATCTGACCCCAGAACAAAGAGCCTTTCACAGCATCAGCCAGATAAAAAGTAGTATGGACAAATCCTGGCTCATAATCTAGTTATCAAGTTGTGACGCATGTGAAAGAGACATTGCTAAAGATCATATGCAACATTTCCATTTCATGAATCTTAAAATATATAAGGAAGCATAGATAAGAGTAGTGGACTAACATTCAGGCAAGTTGGGCAAATTTTCTATTCCTGGTTTGGCCACTGACCTGCTGAGTGATCTTAGGCAAGTCACTTCACCTCTTTTTGTATCAGTTTCCCCATCCAGAAAATGTGGATAATGATACTTCTTTGCAAAGCACTTCTGCCAGACGCTGGGAATGGGCGACAGGGGATGGATCACTTGGTGATTACCTGTTCTGTTCATTCCCTCTGCGGCACCTGGCATTGGCCACTGTCAAAAGACAAGATACTAGGCTAGATGGACCTTTGGTCTGACCCAGTATGGCCCTTATTACATTCTTATGTAAAGACAAAGATGAAAAGAGCTATAGAAGAGCTAGATATTATTAATGTAATATAATGAGGATGCAGTTTTATTATTTAAGCTCTTCTAAGTTACCCAAGAAAATCAGTCACATCTGGACATGTAGCCATAAGCAACTGTATACATAGAGATGCCTTTTCAAATACTTTACCCAAATTTCAGCATAATGAGCCAGGCTCATTGGTGCACTCCAACTACTTTGTGCCCCTCCAGTGATGCAAAGAGACATAAAATTGGCAACACTGGGACCTGACTTGGTGGCCATGGCAACTTGGCTGCCTTGTTGGTAAAAATAGAGATAAAAAATATCTTAAAATAAAACATTTTGTCCTAGAGTATGTGATTCTGTGAGTGTATTGAAAATGCAGCCAGGCCATCCTGCTTGTTGGAAGCTGATGCCCAAGTGAAAAGGAATCACTCTCCTCCACAATGAGGGAATCTGTCTAGGTTTGTGGAAAGGCACTGGTTTTATTATCTCACAAGGGTTTAGGCTAAGTACCTATAAATTAGAGTTGAACAAATAATTTGTGGCAGATAATGTCATCAATGGGTTCAATTCGTTGGTTCAGCCAAACTCTGCTTGGTAGAGGACTTGGGATGAGGAGGCAAAAGTGGCTTTACACCACCTTTACACTCTTCTCCAGTCCGAGAGCTGGCCAAGGGGCTATTCTGGTGGCCGGGTATTGCTGGAGTACACAAGCACTCCAACTATGCCCCCAACACTGCCCCTAAGCTGGGAAGAGGTCAGGAAGAGGAGATGTTAAACTGTGAGGGTTCTGGTTTCCACAGAAGAAAATGAATAATGCTTTAAATAATAATATGGTATTTAGAATGTAGTATTCTATATAATCAAAGCACTATGCCAACATTAACTCATTAACTCATCTTTGTGATCCCTCTGAGAGATAAATATTATCATCCCTGTTCTACAGATGGGGAAAGTGAGACAGAAAAATGAAGTGACTTTCCCAAGGCTACGCAGCAAGTCACAGGCAGAGCCAGGATTAAAAAGCAGAATCTCTTAGCAGTCGACCCTCTGTTCCTTCTTCCAGTTCACACTGCCCATTTCTCTGCTGCCCCTCTGCACCCAGACACACCCTTGGGTAGCTGTCTAATCCAGGTTGAATAAACGTAGTTTATTTCTCTTTTTAAAGAATATCCAGGAGTAGAGCATGTTTTCCACAGAGCACATCAGCATATCCTCAGAGTGACTTACATTCATTTTTTAAATGTGTTTGTATGTTTTTTTCTTTCTCCCCATAAAATGATCACAAGCACTTCAGTGAGTATGTGTGATTCAATATTTGAATTCTGAGCCATATTGGTGAATTATAATTGGCCACATAAGTCACATGGTATATCTTGTCACTGACTCAATGAGCATAGTAATACTCATATCAAGAGGCACGTTTGAAAAACCTGTAGGAGCTTTGAATCTCTCAGGGAAAGGCAGCAGTTTTAGGGAGAGGGAACAGAGAAAAGGAACTAGGGAATCTTAGAAAATGTTTAAACCTCTTCTTTCCTAGGCCTAACAGGCCTTGCCCAAACAACTATTACCGAAAAAATGGCATGAGTGTAAGATTTATTACAGAGTTTAATTTTTGTTTGTCACATAGACACAAAGTATCTGTGTGTGCACTCCTAGTGGTGAAGACTTCTCAGTTGTTTAAGTGTTTCTGTGCTAGGATTCTGGCAAAGGGATTTAGAAAAGATGTTTCTACTCCCCCATATAAAAAACATCCAGCATGTAGTTATCATCAGGGTCAATAACATAATGCAACCCTGTGCATGAACAGTCCTAGATGTGAAGGATGCTCTCAGAGCTTCACCTAGTGCATTTAATTGCCTCTATGCCATGGTTCTGGCAAGGGGATACGGGAACCATTATCCTAATGTCTCAGATAGTGTCACCTTCCATAGAAAATACATCACTTCCAGTGCAAGTACTTGTGCACCCTTCTAAAACTGAACCCAAACTAAACCTTTTTAAAGATTCTGAAATGTAAAAGGGGTTTTGATTACTATTTTTAACGAGATGTGCTGAAAATAAATGCAGGAAAGGCTATTTGCATTGGAGAAATTGGAAGCAAAATATTCTGGAAAGCTGTAAAGAGGGTAAGCCTGTTTTTAATCAGGCTTCTAGCCAGATCTGGCAGACTCAGGAAACGTCAGGTAAGCATCCAAAACAATGGGTTGCCTATCTGAACCAAGCCCAGACTCTGAACTCTTTGAGATGCATTCATCACTATATAGTCACTTCATAGTCAGAACTATTTCTGAGAAATCCCTATAAAACAGAGAGATATTATTGATGATGAGGAATCCTATGAAAACCTAGATAAATGAGCAAACAGTATGCTCAGAGTACCATCTACATGATATGTGACATTAGACAATGGCATTTACTTATCTATACTATTTAATGGCACAGATATATATATATATACACAAAAGGGTGTAGAAGATTTAAATTCTTCTCTTTTTCTCAGATCCCTTTATTTTCCCTAGTGTGCACCCTTATTTCTTTTATGTCTTTATAAATAAGCTTGTCAGATCAATTCAAAAGAACTGTCTTGAGTCAACAATTTACTCACCAAAATTGCATGAGCTACAGAATGTACTCTGATGAGTTCTAATTTCAGGGTTATTTCATTATTTTCTTCCTCTTCCTTAAAGCACTTTTTTAAAATGAAAAGAAAAAAAATATATAAATATATAGAATAATGGAGATAAGAGATTTTTCAGCCTACTCATGAGTGATCTTTGACAATTCCAGTCTTTGGAGCTATCACCAACACTCCAGTTATAGCTATTGTGGCTCAGTACTTATGGTGCCAGAAACTCATCTGGCGTAAAGCTTAGTTCCAATGGAGCTACACTGAGTTACATCTTCAGAGTGTCAGGTCCCATGGACTCTGTAATCAGTAAAGTCAATGGTGCTTTGCTGCTTTATACCAGCAGAAAAGAGCTGGTCCCAGAAATTCATAATGCACTCATTGCCAATTTATTGTGGAAATTTATCGGGTCCCATCGGTTAAAATTACAGTGGAGTTTTCACCTAACAAACCTTGTACACAAACAAGTGACAGAACATGACAGAACACATGAATGAAATCAAAAATATCAGAGAAGAGACTGAGGCTATGTAAAAACAAAGCTCATTCCAATTGTATTGACATCCAAATGTTGCCATTCCTATTTTACACTGTACTGTGAACAGGCTTGGATGTTTGTTATAGATGAATGGAGCTGATTATCACTGATTACAGATGTGCTAATTAACTCAGTTTTGTTTGTTCAAAAACTCTATTAATAATCAATTCTGAAAGATTCAGGCAGCCATGTGCAGCGTGACATAGCTTTTAATCACCATCACAAGAAAATGTAGCAGGTCTTTCATGGAAAGGGGGCCAAAAAAACCAATGCAACAAATCACTGGCAGAAAATCAATGCACCTAAAATAGGCCACATTTTTAACTAAGTTTTCAAATTACCTTAGCCATCCCAGCAGTTCAGACAATGAGGCTGTAGAACCTAACCCATGAAGCAAAGTTTTAAACTGCATTGTGCAATTTTGACAAAGATCTTTTACACATGAGTCAGGTAGACTGCACCTGTAATTCATAGGGAAAAATTAAAGACTTACCCAGATGTATGCTGACCTGCTTTGAGTGAACACGCAGTTGCCTTCGAGAATCAATCATGGGTCTGGGGAACACCATTTTTATCCCTAGAAGGACTGATAACATATTCATAGTTGGAGTTATACAGGGAATGATTACTTTGCTGTTATACAATAGTTAAGGTTGTGCCAGCATTTCCTTTCTGAACCTCTATATTTTAGGGATTTATAAGGTGGTCATAAACATTCCCTCTAACCTGAAACTAAGCCATAAACTGAGATTTTACCAGTGACGACAGAGAGAGAGAAAGAGAAAGCTTGACATGTGAGTTTAAAAGGGAAAAATAAGTTTGTCATGTTGAGAAACTTGTTTAGTTTCTGAAAAATGAAAAATTGTTTCAACATTAAGAAAAAGAAAAATAAAGAAGAAAGAAACTTGGCAAGGCGTTAGTCCATGTTCTGCTCTACTGTCTGGAAGTATTTCCAAAGAGTCAGTAAAGCTACTGAGGTTTGTACAATTGCAGTAATTTTTCCACCACAAAATTTCCATAAGGACTTCAGCCCCCAGAGAAACCATGATTATTATTACTGGGTCAATAATCAAATTATTTTTAAAACTGCCTAGGTAGAAATGATGCATCAGAGATTATTATTTCCTCACTGAGTTGTACTTAGGTATTATTGTACCTTGGGTACCAAATTTAACACCACAACCCTGGTATAACTTTATTGACCTTAATGGATTTATATCAGTATGAATGAGCAGAGAATCAGGCTTTATGAATTCAATCCAACCTATTTACGTATCTTTGTATTCTCTTGGCAACCACACAGCAGAAGCAAAGAGTGAAGATAACTTCATACAAAATCCTCTGACCATCTTGAATACCTACAACTCCACATCTTCATCCCAGCTGTCTTTAATCAAAGTTTCAAGGGCTCCTATCAACTTCAGTGTGCACTGAAAAATACAGTCATGCCATCAAAAAGTAAAAATTGATGAGCAGGCCAAATGGAGCAGAGAAACCTGATTCTGCACCAAGGAAAGTGCTGCTATGCCTTTGCCAATAATGCTAGTAAAGTGGAGTGTGCAGCTAAGCATCTCATTAGCATGAGGATTTCCATTAAGTCCATGGCTCCTCAGCCTTGCATGCTGGACTCATACCATGCTTCTTATTTCTATTCACATTTGAGAATAAGGGAGATATCGTGCAAGGACTGAGACTTACTGCCCTAGTGCAGGGGGCTGCACATAGAGCATGATACAAAGCCCATTGATGTCAATGGGACTGTTCACATGCTTAAAATTAACTGTATGGTCAAGGGCTTTTTCACTAGAGGCCCTGTTTCATGTGCAAATATGTGTGCATCACTGCATAGCTACAGTTGCACAATTATTTACATAACTGCACATGCAATTACAGCAATTGCTCACTCAAGTAGATAGCTAGCTGGCTGAATGCCCAGGTACACACACTATTGAAATAATGTGGTGCAAAAATTTAGGTGCAGGATTGCTTTGATGCGTGAACACGCCAATGGTCAGGACTGGAATTTTACATCTCCTTTGAACAGTGTCTCTGGCACATTGCTGAAGTTCAGTAGACCCTCAGTACAAGCTAAGAGTGCAGAGTATTCTATGCTGAATCTTGAGAGGGACCAAGGACGCTGGGTTTTGGTTTTGCAAAACCAAAAACCAGAGCTAGTTTGGATCTGAGTTGAGTTTTATCTGACTGCCACAGTCCAGGAGAAGCGGTGAGGGGGGGTCAGATAAAAACTTTTGGTTTTATCTTTTCTCTATAATGGTGGTTTATTGCAAATCCCTAACAATCATGTTTGGGCTTTGTGAAAACTAAAGCAGGTGAGTTTGATCCAGGTTACATCTATACCCTCATACTTCAGGAGGGTTTGGCTCATATCTAACCGAATTAATTAGGAGAAGGTCTTGTGGGCAGCCAATTCATAATATTTGTATTTGGATTCCCAGCTAGTCCACATCTTGAATGAATATGAATACTAGCCTCTGATTACAGTACTAGAATTTGTGGCTAATAATATGAAAATTTGTCTGACTCAAACAATCTTCAGGAATTATTGCCATAGGTAAGGCATAACTGATAACTAACTAAAGAGCTCAATATGCTCAGAATTCTAAAGTCATTTCATGATTCCAAATTCACAGTCTGCTCCTGCATTCTTCATGTACTTTAAATTCCCTTTGACTTGTCAGAGTTTTGGGTGTGCTAGAAATACAAGATTTGGCCCTGTAATAAAGACAGGGAAAATAAATGGGGTGGGAGCAGAAAAAACATAAAATCAAGGCAGAATGAGTGTGTATTCCATTCTAAATGGCATTTTAATAATAGGCCCATGCATGTATTTGTATACATTATTGCAATTTCTAAATTTGTCATTGAATAGTAAAGTAAATAATTGTATAACATGTTGAGGCATAAGACAGAACTACTCTGGGACATCCTACCATCATGGTTTCTGTGCTTCCTCCCTCCCCCCCTCCCATTTGAAGGTTTTTTAAATAGTGCATTGTATTTTAAATATATTCTGTGTTCTTTACTACAAACTGTGCTCTTTTTTCAGTTACAAACTCAAGGACAAGTACAATAGCCAAAAAGGATTTAACATGAATTCATAAGAACATATTTTACCCATAAAGAATGCATTCACACTTTTGGGGAATGAATTACAAGAAAATCCCCCATAACTGAAGCATTTAATGCATTTGAACCGATAAGGAATGCTAAAAAACACTGGAACATTGTGTAATGTTTAAAGGGGCATTTGGAAGTTTTTAAATCAAGCGTCATTTAAAACAGATTGAAATTACGGATTGTTTTTTTATTACACAGTCTCAAAGAGTAACTTCCATAAATAGACAAGAATAAACTACATTCAGACTATCTGTTAGAATACTTCTTAGCAAAGACAAATGAAAACTCAGATTGCTGACATCCCTTTGAAGGACGATTTTCTTTTTTTCTTTTTGTCCCAGCCCTTGTTTTATTTATTCAGCTCTGCACACTTTTTTATTTTTAATTATCCTAAGGAAATGAAGGAGGGGGGGCAAAGATCTTTGTTTTCCAACTGAGACAGTGAAATATGTTCCAAAGCTGCTTTTGTTTTTAATTTACAGAAGCCCTTGTGTCTAATCTACTAAGCCAACAAATAATCTGTTTGCCAGGTTTTTTTTATGAGAGTCATGAAAAGTACACACAGTTGCTGACTTTATTCTTTTTTTGGATGCACATTCATTCTCTGTTGTAAACTTGAAAGGATCCTTTTGGAGAACTTATGACAATGGGTATATTTTTAGCTGAGTATTTTGTTTCCCAGGAATTTTTTTAACTAGTTACTTGGGTAGCTCAATCATCTCTTCCTAAGTGTCATCAAAAGTGTCATGCTAGCCTAATCTAAATGGTAAGAAAGCAAGTCTGCGTGCCTACTGATGAAATGAGATATATTGTTTAAAAGTGCAGTGGAAGGGAGCCAGAAATGTGTTCCCATCCAAACTAAGATCTATAGCAGACAATGACCACTCTTGACCAGATGCAGCCCTGCACAGGAAAACCTGCCCAATGGCTGGGTTACTCCATGAATGTGTATTTATGGAGTTTCCATTTTATTGCTCCCTTTGAGAATGGAGTTTTCACCTCCATTTCACAGAACTGGCAGGAGGTGAGACCCACCAAAATCTTGGATGTGCTGAGATCCACAGAGAAATCCTGTGACTCATGAGATAGACAAAGAGCAGGGACCGTAACACAGAGATATAGTGTCTTCACACTGCTTTCTCTGCAGAGACGTGCTATTAAAGGCTGTTCAAGAAGATGCATGTATGTGTATGTGTGTGGGTGTGGGTATATCTATATAATTACACACATACACATATGAGATTCACTGCTGGGGGAAGGAGGAAGAGTGGGGATCCTGGGCCAGCATTATTCACTGCAAAGAAATCTCCACTGGGATGATACCACATTTCATCTCCCTCCCTCATCCCTAATATTCCAACCTAGCACAATGGAATCTCAGGGGCTTCTGAAAGTCTTGGGGAAGGAGGTGAGCATGATGCTGAGCTGCTAATCGCTCTTCCATCCCTCTCCAAAGCTGGTTTGTCAGGGCTTTGCTCCCACCTTAGTGAGATGCAGAATACAACTCTGTGCATCTATGTCCAGAGATGTACATCTTGCTAGTTTGCTCTTTCCCTCTCTGAAATAATGTAGAGGTAGAGCCACGGTGGAGATAACAACAAAACAACACAACTGTTATGGTTCTTTTTGTCATAGCCCATTTACTGACTTTCTTATGTAATACATTTAATGTATACTTAAAGAAATGAACAAGGACTTCTAGAGGAGAGAAACCGGGGAAGAAATTAAAGAGAACTGCGGCCTGTCTCCTAAATGTTCCAAGACATACATCTTTCATCTTGCAAAGGTGCACTCTCCCCTTTTCCCATCTATCCCCAGTCCCACAGAGCCAGAATATGTTGACTTTCCAAGCACACTGAGTAGTCATGGGAGAGGGGCTAATGCACACAGAGGATGGGATTTGTGAATGGGAGAAAAGTAGAGGTTGGGGTGGGAGTTTTAATCTATGTTGGGTTTGGTGACTACTGATCAGTAAGATGTGTTGTGGGAGGGAGAACGGTGGCTGCTGCTTGGTTTGACCTCTTCTTGTTTGTAAATTTAGGCCCAGGTTGCTCAAATGGCCACTGCAGATGGCTGCTCTTCGGTGGGGAGTTTAAATCTGTTTCAATTAAAATAAATAATTTCCCACCATTTCCCACCTGCTGCATTCAGGAGTGCTGTGGCTCCAAAAACATTTCTGGTGTGTCATGAGTCATGCCAAGCATAGAACACTTAAACCCAAAACAGTTAGGACCAGACAATTCTGTATTTCATCTTAAATACATTTTAAAATATATACCACTAAATAAGAGTTAACAGCTAAATGTGGTGATTCTCCAGCTACATATCCAAAATCAGTACGTATGTCAGACCTGACTAAATTGCTCCTACCTCTTGTTTCCTTTCAACACACACATCTTTAAGACTTCTGTCTGCCTCTGTTACCCACAATACCTTATTCTTCAAGTAATGCCACTGAAATCACTGGGGTTGTTCATGAAGTAAGATGCTACCTATTGGGAGTAAGTGTGGCAGAATTTAGCTTTTGCGGGTTAAATTAAAAACTTACTAGTATAGGTCTTTCCTTCCATATTATCTTTTTCCTCTTCTTTTTAGTATCCTCTTACTGTTTCCCCTTTGCAGAGTTGTGGCAGATTTTGAGGCCTTGCAGGTCAATTTGCTGTTGGAGGAGAGCTTAATGATACAGAGTCAGAGTATTTTCTTAGCGGAATTTATTTACAAAGAAGCAGCTCTCCTGTGCCTCTGTCTCTTCTGGACTCTCCTGGAATCTCACAGATTAAACACATTAGCCCAGGTTAGGACCCTAAACCCTTATGAGGATGTGAGCTACTATTCCTTGTTCCTCCTTCAACCCCTGGGTTTTTAATCTTGGAAACCCCTAGCCCAAAGCTACTCCCTACCACCACATGACCTCAAAAGGCAAGACTGGTCATTAACCATGCTTTTGTGAAGTTGCTGTGCAATGCAAAGGAACATCAGATAAGGTTGGACTGCCCATGCGAAGGGGGATTTACCCCACACCATCCCCTTAATGATTTGGGGGGGGGGGTGAGAGTGTTTATACTTGGCATTGACAATTGTTCTATGATGACTGAGGATGTTTATATTTTCCTGAGATCTCCCTAGGCTGCTTTCTACATTCATTGGGTTGCAGTAAAATTAACAGAAAGAACAAGTTACTGATCACAATGCATTGGTTTTCAGACATGCTGCGAGTTTGCTATTGCATACCATCACTAGCGAGGCATTTGCCAGTTTTCAGTGGCTCCCAGAACTCGCTTATACTAAAGACAGTTTAAGAAAGTAAAACAACCCCACTGTCAGGCTGCTACTGCTTTCATTTTTTTTTTCATCTCATGACTTTACATACCCCTTGAGGCACATATATTCCAATGCGAGAACCACTCAGATATAGTTTACATTACTCCACTGAACAGTATAAAGATTCAAGAAAGCATCAAACAAGGTGACAAGATTCTCACCAAAAATCATTTTGTAACCAGTTGGAGATGTTCTGGCAACAAACTCAGAGGAAGAATACCATCCTCTGGTAGCCAGTCGTGGAAAAGGTGACAGTATAGCAGGAGGGGAAAGGAAAGACTGCATTTGGGATGTTTTATAAATCCTCAGCTTTGTCTATACTTAGCTTGTTAGATGATTTATGAGCACTAGTCTCTATAGCCAGTGTAACTGTTCACTTCAATTCTGCACGTTCCTTGATGGGTTGGTTACAATTTCACAGATGCTATCATCACACTTTAACTGTAATAATAATGTGTTTGAATTGTGCTGCGCCACATACCATTACTACATGGGATGCTGTCAGCCAGCTCCTCTGTACCGAGATATCCAATGCAGCGGTAGATGAATAGTGCAATTGGCTAAAATCAAAGATAGGAACTTGTTAGAACATCTCTTACCTGGTAGTTGCTTTGAAGGGAATGACTATTACTAAGACCCTTGAAGGGGTGGTTGGAGGGAGTGAGGGAAGAGGAAGAAGTGCCTAAGGAAGAGAAAAAGAAGTTTCTACCCCTATCTTTTGCAACCTAATCCTGGAACATTATTATCCTTTATTATTTCTTAGGTGCCTCCAAGAAACAAGCACAAAATAGGGCCAGATCCTCAGCAGGTGTAAATGAGTGACCCTCCACTCAAGTCAATGGAACTATGTCAGTTTATACCAGCTAAAGATCTGACCCATGGTCCCGGCCCAAAACAGATAATAAAACTGAGGGGCATGGTGGGCACCCTGTATAAGGGCTGCCTAAATATACTCAATTTAAGAGAGGCTTTTGTTCAGTTTCTAACATCCAGCAAAAAAGGCCATAGACTCCAAGCTGAGGTTGCAAGATAATACACTGAGTGCAGTTGTCATAAACAGATAGCTAAGGGTTAATGTCTCTTTCACCTGGAAAGGAGTAACCTGAAACACCTGACCAGAGGACCAATCAGGAAACAAGACTTTTTCAAATCTGGGTGGAGGGAAGTTTTGGGTGTGAGTTCTTTGTTCTTTGTCTTGTGTCTGACCCTCTCGGCTATGAGAGTGATTTTTCTATCTCCAGCTTTCTAATCTTCTGTTTCCAAGTTGTAAGTACAAAGATAGGAAGACCATAGGTTTATATTGTTTTCTTTTGTATTTACATGTGTGTAGTTGCTGGAATGTGTTAAATTGTATTCTTTTTGGATAAGGCTGTTTATTCATTTTTCTTTTAAGCAATTGACCCTGTATTTGTCACCTTAATACAGAGAGACCATTTTTATGTCCTTTTCTTTCTTTTTATATAAAGCTTTCTTTTTAAGACCTGTTGGAGTTTTTCTTTAGTGGGGACTCCAGGGAATTGAGTCTGCAGCTCACCAGGGAATTGGTGGGAGAAAGACGTCAGGGGGAAAATCTCTTTGTGTTAGATTTACTAAGCCTGACTTTGCATACCCTCTAGGTGAAGCGGGGGGGGGGGGGATTAGACCTCTCGGTACTTCTGTTTCCAGGACTGGAAATAGGGAGCGTGGAGTCCCTCTGTTTAGATTCACGGAGCTTGCTTCTGTGTATCTCTCCAGGAACCCAGGGAGGGAACACCTGGAAGGGAGAAGGGGGGGAAATGGTTTATTCCCCTTTGTTGTAAGACTCAAGGAATTTAGGTCTTGGGGTCCCCAGGGAAGGTTGTTGAGGGGACTAGAGTGCCCCAAATCACTCTAATTTTTTGGGTGGTGGCAGCTTTACCAGGTCCAAGCTGGTAACTAAGCTTGGAGGTTTTCATGCTAACACCCATATTTTGGATGCTAAGGTCTAGATCTGGGAGAAATGTTATGACAGCAGTGCCGTGGAAAGTGGTGGAGGCAGGGGAAATAGAAAATTTTATGACTTCAAACCAAAGGCAATTCTATTTTACCTTTATTTTATTATAATGTGGGAGCACCTATGGGGCCCCTATCCTGGATAAAGGCCCCACTGCACTAGGCAGAGTGTTTCATTTCCACAGCTTTCCTCGACACTTTTTCTATTTAGTGTTTAAGCAAGCAAGCCCAGCTTCTATTATTCTTGGCTTTCAGTGAAGTCCTAAAGGCGACTTTAGGACAAGAGACTGGACAGTAAGGATAAGCCGTAGAGACGAGGTGTCACATAGTGACATTCAAACAGTATCTAACATTATAGCAAGCCAAGTAAATTGTATCGTGTGTGAACACTTTTTTCCCAATGTGAGAGTTCCATTTCAAAAGGGTAATTATCTGAGATTAGGTACCTAATGCAAATTGCCCCTCCCTGATGCCACCAGAATGGTTTTGGGCTCAGCTTTGCCTGCCTACTAAAAAAAAATCAAGGGATATGGATACCCTACTAATACTGTGCCCTGTGACAACAATCCCCAGAAGGAGTGGGAGGGGATTAGAGAGGAGAAATGAGGCCTGTCATGAACGGAGAAGTTCTAACTACTGCATCTAACTAAAGGAGAAGTTCTAACTACTGCATCTAGCTACACAGAGGAGTACATCACACATGCAAATGTTTCAGCCTCTGAAGGAGAACAATCAAAGAGGAAGCTGACATCCTGAGGCAGATTAGATTGGAGAGGACACAGGCCCCTTTCGAAACCACTGACATGCAAACACTTTTAAAGTTGTTTTCAGATACATTTTAGAGCTTTGTTGATTTTGTTTGTTATGAGTAATTTTTAGGCAGTTCTATTGTTTCATTAAAAGAAAAAATATTTGAAGTTAATGTTAAAATTTATCTCAGACTAGTGTTTGAAACTCTTTGATTTCTAATGGTATTTGAATGAACCTGAATATCTCCATCTTAGGCTCTCATTATGAGAATTGACTCCTGGTGGGGAACAGAGGGCTGTATAATTAACACAGCAGCCCCCCACTGAGAAATACAACAGCAACATTCAATGAAGAGATAGCGAACCAGTACTCCTCCTTCTTTTTAGAGATTTTAAAAACACACTTAGTGAAAACTCATCTCTCCTGAAGACACACAGAAATTCCATTTAGGGAGATTCCCATGAGGCAATCTTTTCTATTGCCAGGGATGTGTAATCTATAAGCAGTTTTATTCTATTGCCTTATCCATAGGGGAGGGTCCTACCAGGTGAGATTGTTATGGGATGGGTGAAACAGTAGTAGTAATCCTACCAGGTGAGCAGATGTTGGGATGGGTAAAATAGCAGTAGTAAAAGAAAACTGCTGTGACCAAGTATCATAGATCCTGACAGATTCTCAACAGCCTCAACTTCCACTGAAATGCATTAAACTATATCTGAATTCCTAATAGTGAAGTGCTATGTTACCCAGTTAATTTTGTTTTAATTCTTTCTATGGTGTGAAAGCTATTCATGATTTGTGGCAGAACTTCAAGTAGAAAGATAGCCTGATTTTATTGTATTTATATGATAAGAAAAAAATCACTTTCTCATGGGAGCTGAAGGCACAAGAATGGTGCAACAATACTGGAGACTGAAGTCCTCTAGCCACAGAAGAGGTACAACACGGGCAGTGGCAGGGCCTGGTGCCTTGACCTGAGAGACCATTTCTAGGGTGCCCCCCTTCCACACTTTCAACTCTTGGTCTCTCCCTGGAGACTGGAAATACATGAGGTCAATTACAGTCAGTTGTGGCTGTGGAGACACTGCTGCACTAGCTTAATCAATAGATGTTTTGTCTACTAGCCTACTCTCACACGCACAGTTACTGACAGTTCTGCTGTCCCAAGTGACAGTTGATTCTGTCAGTATCAAAGAGTTGGTCCTGGATGAGATGGTGATATTTGTGAGACGTACACATGTCCCCTAGGAAGTGGACTGAGAGGAACATATTATGTTTGGAGAGGAACATGGCATATGTTGCAGCTATAATGCAGCAACATAAATATCAGGGTTGGTATGAAAAGGGAGCCTAAATGTAGATTAATAATAATTTATTAAACTGAACAAAACAAGTACATACAAGCAGCACAACTGCTGGTCTTTTACAAAGATTTAAATTCTCTAATCATTTCATTATCTTTGTAATTAGGAACACTAAGGATTTGTTTAACCTTAAGAAAACTATATACAGGTTAGCTGTAACTCCAGCTAAAGTCAACGGAAAGTTTCTCTAGTATTTAATTCAATAGAAGTTGGGTCAAGCCCTCTGATTAACCCAACCCCTGGGATGTGAAGTGGATGTAAAATGCTACCAGCTCAGAACAGAAGTGTTGTACGCCCACTTGTAGGGTTACCAGATAGCAACTGTGAAAAATGGGACTGTCCCTTTAAAAACGGAACATCTGGTCACCCTACCCACTTGTGAAAATGACTTTGCAATAGGCAGGGCAACAAAGAAATCAGGCCTCATGTTTTTAAACTAAGTTGTCATTGGCAATAGCATCTGGAATTATTGCATTAGTTAGTTTAGTACTAGGATCTGCTGCAATCAAATCTCTGCATAGATAGCACTCACCGACATCCAAGAGGGAAGGTGAGGGTTTCTGCTAGGAACCATGTTAGAAGCAGCAGAAGACACAGTGATCTTTGTTTCCTTTGACAACTTTGACTGCTGTGCTTCTGGGACATATTTCCCCTTTAAACAGTGGTAACTAATCATAAATGGTTAACACAGCTAAATCCCACCTATAATTTGGAAATCTATGCCTACTTAAAAAATAAATTGAGTCTTTTAAAAATCTATTCAGTACTTAGCAACATTTAATATTTATATAATATGTTGCATCTTCAAAACGCTTAAAAATATCAAAGCCCAAATTCTACTCTCAATTACACTATGAAGCCAATTGAATTACTCCAGTGTACCTGTGGAACAGCCCTATTATCGCTGTGTTAAAGCTAGGGAAACTGAGCCACAGAGAAATCACATGACTTATGCAAGGACATACAGTGAGTTATTGGAACCAGCAGCAGACAGTGTGAGAAGATACTGTCTAGCAAAGCCTTTGGGCCCTGAGCTTGTGTTGTGCTGCCCATTGAAGTAGATGAGGGTTAATGGTGGATGGGGAAGATGTGAAGAGGGGATTAAATGTCCTACATCTATGACTCACTCTGAGCACCAGTTGCCCTTGCCACTAAATGAGGCAGCTGTGTCTAGTGGAAGATTACTGATGAGACACCTACCAAATTTCTCAGACGGATGATTTTCCAAATTCCCCCCCCCATGCACACACAGCAGGTTTCTTACACTACAGAGACGGGAAATCGGCCACAACTGGGAACCAAAGGTGTCATGTATACCATGGAGATTAAAGACCAGCTATTCAAAGAGGCATTAACCTGGATGGACTGGTCAAATTCTCCCTAATGCTGTTTTCTTCTGGGAACCCCAGGAAGAAAAGAAGAACTTGTTTGATAGTCACATTTCAAAGAGAACCTTTCTGTGAATATTTTCAATCAGAAAATGATATAACAAACGCAAAGGCACACATATGTGCATGCACACACAGCATATACTTATGTATATCTAGAACTATCTATAAACAGCAAAGGAGGTCCTTTCATTTTGCCTTTTGTGCTGTTCACTCCAGGAATCCATCCTTGATCTTGACACATCTGCTAGTTTATAATGAATACTTTTCCAGCTTTTATGGTTGGCATCAAGAAAGCACCTGGGAGTAAGATTTTTCACTGTGGATCTGTGGGTTGTTGTTTTTTTAAAGAGTGTACTTTGGTCTTTGCCTTATAATAAACATTTATTTTTATTGTAATGAAACATTTTATTGATTCGGGCAGTAACAAAACAAAAAAGAAAAAAGCAAAAAAGTAAACAAAAGCATGTCTGCCGTACTGCTGCTGTGGAAAGTAATGTAAGTGAATGTATTTGAAAAGCATCATCTAGTAACACAAAACATAGCACTGGGAGTTAAGAGAGCTAGGGTCTCTTCTTGGCTATGTCACTAACTTGCTATCCGTGACCTTGAGTAGTGTCTCGCTCTTCCAATATATAAAATGGGGATGGTATTAACTCCTTACAGGAGCTCTGTCAGAGTTCTGTTTACCTAAAGTACTTATACAACCAGGGCCGTCCCTAGCGGGGCTGTGGGACCTGGAGCAAATCAGTCTGTATGGAGGCTCCCTTAACATTTTTATACAGGTGAAATCTGGTTACAGTGAACTTCAAGGGCAGCTGCTGGCTGCAGCTTAAATATTGATAGCACCCAGCTGTATAATTATAATGTTATTATATTATATTGTAGTTCTTTTTTATAATTATAATGAAGTTCATATATTTAAAAAATAACTCACTGATCACGCTGCTTACATTCTGAAATCCTCCTTCCTGGGCTTTCTTGCAGCAAACTCACTTCCCAGCTGCATATGGTCTTGCTACTCTCAGTGGATTTTTTAAAATGTAATTACACATTCGCAACACTGAGAGCTCATGTCTTGGGAACTGGGTGGCTCTTGGAGGACTTATGTGGCCCCCAGTGCTGGAACCCCAGGACCCTCCAGCATGGTGGATGGACTCTAAAAGCTGTTTTCTCTGGGAACTGCGGCGGGAGGGAGGTGGAAAAGCAGATGGATGGAGGACCCCAGTAGTAGTGGAGACAGCAGAGTTGTGGGACCCCAAGTTCTAGTACTGCGGGGAGGGGGACCCCAAGGCTGAAGAGCTGAAAGGCAAGGAGGACCCTCAGGCAGGGGGTAATAAGGGCTAGCCCTGGCCTGGAGGTGGCATTGGAGGACCCCACCCAGTGTTGGGAGAGGGGAGAGAGGGCAGTGGAAGGGGGCGGTGTGGGGCAATGGACGAGGGAGACTACTGGCTGATACTCACCTGTACCAGGGGCCCCCCTATGTGCTGGTGGAGGGTCCCTCTGGAAAAGGGAAGGGTCCTTCTGAGGTGGAAAGGCAGAGTCAGGGTCAGCCTGCCCTAGCACTTGTGGTTAGGTGCACTAGGACCCTGTGGCAGCAGGCAACACCAGGAGCCGGCAGAGCACAGTGGAGCAGACTGGGGCCAAGTTGCTCGTTGCTGCTGCCACAGAGACTGAGCCTGGGCCCAGGCCAGTTTGTGTGGGGCACAGGCCTGACTCCTGATGCTGGTGCCAGGCCCTCCACTACCCCCCAGGATGCCCTGCCCCCTCCCTGCCCCTACATCCCCTTGAAGTTCAGGGTTCCTGTCATAAACAGATAGCTAAGGGTTAATGTCTCTTTCACCTGAAACACCTGACCAGAGAACCAATCAGGAAACTGGATTTTTTCAACTTTGGGTGGAGGGAAGTGTGTCTCGGAGTCTTTTGTCTGTCTGCCTGTTTCCTCTGAGCTTTGGAGAAGTAGTTCTATTTTCTAGTCTTCTGTTTTCTAAGTGTAAGGACAAAGAGATCAGATAGTAAGTTCTATGGTTTCTTTTCTTTGGTATTTGCATGAATGTAAGTGCTGAAGTGCTTTGATTTGTATTCTTTTTGAATAAGGCTGTTTATTCAATATTCTTTTAAGCAATTGACCCTGTGTTGTATCATCTTAATACAGAGAGAGCATTTGTATTTTTTCTTTCTTTTTTATATAAAGTTTTCTTTTAAGACCTGTTGGAGTTTTTCTTTACTTCAGGGAAATTAAGTCTGTACTCACCAGGGAATTGGTGGGAGGAAGAAATCAGGGGAAAGCTGTGTGTTGGATTGCTAGCCTGATTTTGCATTTCCTCTGGGTGAAGAGGAAAGTGCTTTTGTTCCAGGATTGGGAACGGAGAGGGGGACTCACTCTGCGTAGTTTCACAGAGCTTGTGTCTGTGTATCTCTCCAGGAGCACCTGGAGGTGGGAAGGGAATCAGAATTATTTCCCTTTGTTGTGAGACTCAAGGGATTTGGGTCTTGTGGTCCCCAGGGAAGGTTTTTCAGGGGGACCAGAGTGCCCCAAAACACTCTAATTTTTTGGGTGGTGGCAGCAGTACCAGGTCCAAGCTGGTAACTAAGCTTGGAGGTTTTCATGCTAACCCCCAAATTTTGGACGCTAAAGTCCAGAATCTGGGAATAAGGTTATGTCAGTTCCCCAAAGTGCAGGGCCTGGGGCAGTTGTCCCAGTCTCCTCTATGAACAGAATGGCTCTGTATACAACCCACTTCACTGTAGAATCTGAGCATCTCATGCATTAACATATTAATCCTCACAATCCTCTGTAGGGAAGTGCTATTATCCCCATTTTACAGGTAGAAACTGTGGTTAAGTGACTTGACCAAGGTCACACAGGGATTCTGTGACAGAGTTCTGAGATCCTCAGGTGGGCGGTAATATAATATATTTGAAACTGATGTAGAGAATGGCATAAGCCAGTCAGAGATCTAAACAAAACATGATGGATATCACCATACCATCATAAAGAACCAAGGCCACTACCATCTCCAGTCAAATCACACCTAGGCACTAAATAAACTCAGTTACTTTGGCCCAGATCTTCAGAGGATTTAGGCACCTAGCTCCCACTGAAATCAACATCATTGTGGCATTCCTTCCTCCATTCTTCATGTGTATTGCATCTATTTAGCACTGGAGGGCTCTTCAAGGCAGCGACCTTGTCTCCATACCGGACCATAAACTGCTTACCACATTATTGAAACCATTATAAATATCAAATATTCTTATCAGTTAAAGGAAAGTAGAAGTAAAGCTATTTTAAAATGGTTAAAAAAATTTACACAATATTTTTGATCAGTTGTATAAGCTGCTTGGGAAAATAAAACCTAACAATTCTTTTTGAAATGTCAAATAGCTCTAATTATGTCAGGAACATTTGCTCCCCAGTCACTGGCCTCTGCTATTTACATTTAATGTTAAAGAAGAATCTGCTAATTCTTGATAGTATTTACATTTAAAAGGCTTGATTCTCTACTGCCTTGCACCTTCTATAGTCATTTATCCCTGTGATAACTGAACACAACGTAGATGTAAAATATTGATGTTTTGAGCTTGGCAGCTTTCTTTGCACAAGTATAAATAACTGCACAAAGTGAGAGATGCTGGAGATGCTGGAGAATCAAGCCCATAAGCCTGTACTTAAACTAGCCAGTACTTAAAATGCGGTAGTTAGAGGCCTGCACTTAGAAAGCACATACCTTCTGTTCCTATTGCACATGTGTGCAGTTAAGCTGTAACTGTGGTGTCTGTATATACATGGCCACAGATGGGTCCATTACACCATCTGAGTGTAGGGAGGTGCCGTGTTTCGGGAAATACAGGCTGCCTCCAGGGATGCCAGGCATTTCAGTCCAGCCCATCTCTGAACTTTTCAGTGAAGCCTTTTTTCCAATCAATTCCTCGGCTTCAAATGCATCTTAAAACCAGCAGACATGAAAAGGTAAATAAAGAGGAGCTTCTACTTCTGTCTCTTTATGAATACTTATGAAAATATGCAGATCAAAGCTTCTTCCCCTACAAGTAAATTTTAAGTCTCCTGTAGGACTCAAAGGCAAAGTGTTAAAACTCATTTTATATTTCAGTTAGCATAAAGCACATGTTCAAGAATGACTAAGCAATGATTTTGCAACGATCGTCCCTAGTTTTTGAGGCTGGGTGAACTGCTTCAGAAATAGCACAAATCAGCCCAAACAGTACTGTTCTCCCGTCACCACAACACTGGAAAGGGTCAGACAAGTCTGAAGAAAGAACCATTTCAAGTCCTCTCAGCCTCTCCCCTAACAAGCAGTCTAGCTACCTTATGCACTTGAAAATTGTTTCAAAAGAGAACTGACCCTAGATCAAGACTAATCCACTTAGTTGCTCTGATAAACTGTACCTAAGATCTTCCTCCTGAAATGAACTGCCCATGGCATCAGCCAACCTTCTTTTCCCCCTCAAAGCTACATTATCCCATGATCATGTTGACGGCTGTTCCAGTCCCACCATATTCTTCCATCTGACGCATGTGGGTTTAGTTTAAGCCTCCTAGGCACAGCTGTTTTCTTTTGCACACAATGCAGAGGAGAAGGGTATTCTTGTGGCTAAGGCACTGAACTGTGACTCACGAGATCTTGATTCAGTTCCCAGCTATACTACAGACTCCAGGTGACTTTCTTTCTGTCACCCTTTGTCTCATCCATTTAGACTAAGTTCTTTATGGCTGAGACTAACTCTTACTGTGCATTTGTACCATGCCTAACGTGAGGGGGTCCAGATTTCAGGAATATTACAGATTTGAAGTTCTTAGTGTGTGACAGAGAGAAGTCTAGCGGCTGAGTGGCTTTGTCCAGGGAGACATACTCTTTGTGGAGAGCACTGACAGATAGATAAAAGTAGGTATATCAGTGGTTTTCAAATTTTTTTTCTCACGATCCAATTGAGGTAAATTGTTGATGTCTGCCACCCAACGGAGCTGGGGATGAGGGGTTTGGGGTGCGGGGGTGAGGGCTGCAAGGTGGGGCCAGGAATGATGGTTCATGTTGTGGGAGAGGGCTCTGGGCTGGGGCAGGGAGTTGGGGTGCAGGAGGGAGTCAGGGCTCTGAGCCGGGGGTGCTAGCTCTGGAGTGGGGTAGGGTCGGGGCCGGGGATGAGGGTTTGAGGTGCAGGAGGGGGATCCAGGTTTGGGTGGGCTCTGGGCTGGGGCAGGGGGTGGAGTGCAGGAGGGGGGCAGGGCTCTGGGCTGGGAGTGACGGTTCTGAGGTAGGGCAAGGGATGAGGGGTTTGGGGTGCAGGAAGGGGTTCTGGGTTTGGGGGGTCTCAGGGCTGAAGCAGGGGATTGGGGTGCGAGCTTACCTCAGCCACCTCCCGGTCAGCGGCACAGCAGGGAGTGCTAAGGCAGGTTTCCTGTCTGTCCTGGCACGGTCGACCATGCTGTGCCCTGGAAGCAGCCAGCAGTAGGTCCTGCTCCTAGGAGTAGGCACGCAAATGGCTCCGTGCGGCTCTCATCCTCATGCACCGTCCGCACAGCTTCCATTGACGGAGTCAGTGCTCAGGGCTGGGGCAGTGCACAGAGCCCCGTGGCCCCCCTGCCTAGGAGCCGGACCTGCTGCTGGCCGCTTCTGGGGCACAGTGCTTTGTCAGAACAGGTAGGGACTAGCCTGCCTTAGCCAATGGGATGTTTAATGGCCTGGTCGGTGGTGCTGACCAGAGCCACCATGACCCAGTGCCTTTCATTCCACGACCCAGTACTGGGTTTAAAAAACACTGAGCTCGATGAAGCGACTTAAAAGAACATTTTGGGGTGGTAAGAGGTGCTCAGAGGCAGCAGGAAAAAGGGGATGAAGACTGGTCTGTTACGGGTTATGCCTCTTAGGAAGCCACCTGATTTGCTGAGATACCCCTGAGTCTACCTGTTCTGCCAGCATGGGCCCCCTTTAATCTGTTTTGCTAAGCCAGGCTATTAAAGCCTCCTCTAACACACACACACACACTCACACACCACAGGGTCACACCCAGTTTCAGATCAGCTCTGGGAAGACTCAGTTTAAGGGACTTGCTTCAGCACTCAGTTGTCCACCTCCCTTAGAATGCAGACCCAAAATTATATTATGAAATCTGTCTCCTCCCTTATTGTGTGGGAACGTTTTCCCCACTCCCCCCCCCCAACCTCATTAGAAATTATAGAAACTGGGTTTATAAAATAAACAAAACAAATTTTATCACCTACAAAAGGCAGATTTTAAGTGGCAAAAGGGGTAGCAAGCAGAACAAAGCAGATTACTAAGCAAATGAAACCAAACATGCAAACTAAGCTAATTTCACTAAGGAAATTGGTTACAAATAGTATTTCTCACCCTAGATATCATTGAATGCAGGTTATAGAAAATCTTGAAAGGCTGCTGCACTGGTCTCCCTCTTGAGACCCCAGGTATTATTACTCACAAGCTATTACTCACCCTTCCAGCTTGGGTTCAACCCTTCTCCTCTCAGTTCAGTTTTTGCTTCCAGATCTTTTTTCAGTGTCTCTTTGGGTGAGGAGGCAGAGAGAGAACAATGATGATGTCACTCTCCTGCCTTATACAGCTCTTGTGTAAGGCAGAAACCCTTTGTCTTCCAGTGGAAAACCAATGGCATTCCAAAAGGGGAGGAGGGGTATCCAGTATCAAGTGACTTGGACCCCGGTCTCTGCAGGGCTGTGGCAGCCATTGCTCTTAGGCTGTCTCCAGCATCCACAGGAAGATTAAGCTCTTTTACAGTCCATTGTCTCTGCTAATGGTTCATTAGCCCTGGCTGGCTTTTCTATTGTTGTACCTGAAGGGCTGGTTGGGGTTGACAACCAAAGTAACATATTTGAAATACAAAAACATAGTTAATATTCCTAACTTCAGATACAGAAATGATACAGGCATGCAAATTGGATAATCACATTCAGTAATACATAACCTTTCCAATGATACCTTACAAGACCCATCTTGCACAAAGTACATCTCAGTTATGTCATATTCATATCATATGCATATTTTCATAAGGAATATGGAGTGGAATGTCCCAGTAAGTTATGCTCAGAGGCAGCAGGAGGAAGAAGGGGATGAAGGGAGAGGAATTAACTGGATACTTTTATTTGTTGGGTAGGGATAGCCACATCACCAAGTACGTAGGTTATTGATTCAATAGTAGCATTTCTAATGAATAGTAAAAGGCTAGTAGTAGTGGTTAAGAATGAACACTGAGTTGGAGGAGGAGTAACAAAGTGGACTGAGCCAAAAATTATCATTTACTTTCCCCCTTTGATTTGTGTAGCAGGGTGGACCTCTGCTCCTGCCCTGAAGGGGTTAAAAACAGCCCTGGGAAGCGGCTGGGGCTGGAGAAAGCAGCCTTTAGGCTGGGCTGATTGAAGAAGTGGCTGCAGCTGGGGCCATGCCCCGAACTGAGCCACAAGGCCTAATAAGAAAGCCAGGAAAGCTAAGGGCAGGCAGTCTCTCTCTGACTGGGGAGGGAGACAGGCCTGGCTGCTTGGGAACTCATCCAGGGGGACCTAGAGGAAGGCAGGGCTGGGAAAAGGCCTTAAGAGCTGAGAAGCCATAGGCCAGCAACTCCCCAGGCTGCAGAGCTGGTTCTAGGCCTCTGAGGTACTGGGCTTGCAGAGGGGCAGCTAGAGAGTGGGTAAAGGCAGCCAGTTCAAACCCCTTGTTGCCTATGATGATTGGCTGATACACTGCAGTCTGCCCCAGGGCATGGGGGCTAAACAGAGACTGGCAGTAGCCATGACTGAGGTGAAGAGGGGATAGTGGGGAGAGGGTTCCCCTGGGAGTGGGGAGACCCAGTTAAAGCAGCACTGGGGTCCAGAGAGGGACATGGGGGGCCAGCAGCGGACAGGTGGATCACCAGCCTGCAGAGGGCACTCCGGGCTGGAATATGAGCTAATTCCCTGAAGTCACCAGCAGGAGGTGCCACAGGGGTGAGTCTGACATGTCTACATATGGTAGAGAATGCAGGCATAGTGGTCCACCCCTGATACAAGGGGTCAGGGCAAGGACTGTGGAGCTATTGCCTGGATGTTGAGGTGGAGAGACAAGAAGGGATGATGGATCCTGTGTATGCAGGGGTTTACTACTCAGAGACCTCAGGTGTGGTCCCTAGTTGGGTACAGGGGCTCAGTGCCCCAGTAGAAGGGGGATGATGACCTACAGGGACTGCTGGAGGTGCTATGGGCCCTCCAAGAGCAGGTGAACCAGCTGATGAAGGAGGAGCAGGAAGAGGTCTTGTGGACACTCCTTGGGCGGGAGTTTAGAAGACACCGTGGGGGGCATGGGCTGCAGACTACCAGGGCCAGGAGGCCCATGGCAAGGGCTTGCTACACCTGCGGTCAGAGAGGACACGTGAGACAGGACTGTCCCTACGGGTCTGGAGGTGGGAGACCTCACCCCAAATGGGGACAGCAGCAAACCTCTCAAGAGATCCGCTGGGTAAGGGGACTCAGGCGGCTGCAGGCATGTTGGGCCTGTGGGCAGAGAGGACACCGCGAGCGGGAGTGCCCTGCCCCAAGGAACAAGACCCAGGGCAACCCAGGGAGGGTTGGCCCGATGAGGGATGAAGGAAAGATGCCGAGGCCTGGTGCAGCACAGAGGTGGGATGCCTGCTGGGGCTGCCAGGTACCCGGGCATATTAGGAGGCACTGCCCCCTCAGAGGAACTGAGGAGAGGCCAGAGGAGGTGCCTGTGAGGCCAGAAGGGCTAAAGCTGCTGGAAGTGGCAACTGGAATTATGAGACCCCTGCAGGAGGCAGGAACCCAGACTGGCCGGGGTTTGTTGCCAATGAGGAGATCCCGCAGGAGGCTGGGACCCAGACTATCGCCCCACCTGTCAGGGAGAGAGAGACCCAGACGAGGTGGGCCCAGCAAGTGACGGGGGCCCCGAGCGGACATATCTGAGAAACAAAATGGATCCAGGTGGTTGTGGGACAGACCACCAAGGGGACCCAGACCCTGAGGGAAGAGGGCCTTGGGGACTCAAATTTAAGGGCACGGCTGGAGGAAGCAGAGCGGGCCCTCCATGAGTCTGAAGCGAGTGCGATGGACCTCACTAAAGAGCATGCAGCTGTCGTCAAGGAGGACGTCCACTTGCGGAAGTGTTTAGAAGAACCGGAAAGGAAGCGAGTGGCACTGCAGGCACATGGGCGGCCGGTCCAGGGGAAGAAGCCTCCCTATCCCTAGGGGTGGGGGTTTTGAGGGGGGAGGTGTGTAGCAGGGTGGACCTCTGCTCCTGCCCTGAAGGGGTTAAAAACAGCCCTGGGAAAGGGCTGGGGCTGGAGAAAGCAGCCTTTAGGCTGGGCTGATTGAAGAAGTGGCTGCAGCTGGGGCCACACACCAAACTGAGCCACAGGGCCTAATAAGAAGGTGTCATGGTATAATTCCCCACTCTGAACCTTAGTGTCCAAAAGATGGGGTACCAGCACGAATTCCTCTAAGCTCAATTACCAACTTAGTACTTGTAGTGCTGCCACCAACCAGAGTGCCTGGTACACTCTGGTTCCCCCAAAAACCTTGCCCGGGGACCCCCAAGACCCAGTCCCTCTGGATCTTAACACAAGGAAAGTAAATGCTTTCCCTCACCGTTGCCTTTCCCAGGCTTCCCCTCCCTGGGTTACCCTGGATGATTACTGTGATTCAAACTCCTTGAATCTTAAAACAGGGAGGAAAATTCACCTTCCCCCCTCTTTCTCTCTCCCTCTCCCTGAGAGAGAAAGTAATCCTAACACAGAGAGAGAAAATTAACCTCTCTCTCCCCCTTCCCTCCTTTCTCCCCACCAATTCCCTGGTGGATCCAGACCCAGTCTCCTGGGGTCTCACCAGAATAAAAAAACAATCAGGTTCTTAAACAAGAAAAGTTTTTAAAGAGGGAAAAACAGTACAAATTATCTTTGTAAATTTAAGATGGAATATGTTACAGGGTCTTTCAGCTATAGACACTGGGAATACCCTCCCAGCCTAAGTACACAAGTACAAATTTGAACTCCTTCCAGCTAAATACACATTTGCAAATAAAGAAAACAAACATAAGCCTAACTCACCTTATCTACATAGTACTCACTATTGTGGACATATAAGAGACTGTATCAAAGTGATTGGAGAGGAACCTGGTTGCACATCTGGTCCCTTTGAGCCCCCAGAGAGAACAACCACCAAACACTAACAGCACACACAAAAGCTTCCCTCCCTCAAGATGTGAAAGTATCCTGTCCCCTGACTGGTCCTCTGGTCAGGTGACAGCCAGGCTCACTGAACTTGTTAACCCTTTACAGGCAAAAGAGACATGAAGTACTCCTGTTCTATTAACCCTTAACTATCTGTTTATAACAGAAGGCCAGGGAAGCCAAGGGCAGGCAGTCTCTCTCTCTGACTGGGGAGGGAGACAGGCCTGGCTGCTTGGGAACTCACCTGGGGGGACCTAGAGGAAGGCAGGGCTGGGGAAAGGCCTTAGGAGCTGGGAAGCCCTAGGACAGCAACTCCCCAGGCTGCAGAGCTGGTGCTAGGCCTCCAAGGTACTAGGCTTGCAGAGGGACAGCCAGAGAGTGGGTAAAGGCAGCCAGTTCAAACCCCTTGTTGCCTGTGATGATCGGCTGATACACTGTAGTCTGCCCCAGGGCATGGGGGCTAAACAGAGACTGGCAGTAGCCACGACTGAGGTGAAGAGGGGATAGTGGGGAGAGGGTTCCCCTGGGAGGGGGCAAACCCAGTTAAAGCGGCATCGGGGTCCAGAGAGGGACATGGGGGCCAGCAGCGGACAGGTGGATCACTGGCCTGCAGAGGGCGCTTCGGGCTGGAATATGAGCTAATTCCCTGAAGTCACCAGCAGGAGGCGCCGCAGGGGTGAGTCCGACATGTCTATAATTATATAAAGAGGCTAGAGATAAAATGGTCGTGGAAGTCAGCCAGGGAGAGATACAGAACATAGAAGAATGGAGGGTCTTGCAAAGAACAGAGCATTTAAAGAGTCACTTGCTTCCCTCGGCAACAATGGCTTAAAAGAAACAGCTCATCCCTAGTGAGTAAGATGCAAGGTTAAAAAAAATGAAACATTAGGTGGAATGAATACTAAAATGAAAGTAAAACAGACGGTTCAAGTGGATTTTGGTAAGAATTGGCATCTCACAACAGTTTGTCAGACCCTTAGGTAACCCATGGCTATTGTTTTGGAACAGAATGGAATCATTTTCTTATTATGCCACCTTATTAATGTCAATGATAAAGGAAAGTGCTAACTAGGAATTTCAGAAACTACAAAACACAGAATGTGCTCAGAATTTGAAGGTATACAAGTCACTTCTCTCACCTGTGGATATATATTTTATTCAAAGAGAAAGATGCTCTTGTGGCTAAGCCATTACACTAGGACTCAGGGGTGCTAGGTTAATTTCCTACCTCTGCTTCAGCCTCCATGCATGACCTTAGAAAAATCACTTAATTGTTCTGTCGCTCAGTTCCCCCATCTGTGAAACACTTCAGTTACTCTGTACTTTCTCTATCTTGTCTATTGAGATTGTAAACTCTTGGGGGCAGGGACTGGCTCTTACTTTGTGTTTGTACCATGCCTAATGCAATTAGGGCCCTTATCTCAGTGTGGCATCTAGGAGCTATGATAATACATATGTTGTTGGCAGTGTTGTATCTATATTGGTTCCAGGATAAGAGAGACAAGGTGGGCAAAATCATATATTTTATTGGGCCATCTGTTGGTGGAAGGAGACAAGATTTCAAGGTTCACAGAGCTCTTCTTCAGGTCTGCCTTGAAAGCCTGTCTCTTCCACCAACAGGAGTTGATGCAGTAAAAATATTACCTCACCCACCTTGTCTCTATACCAGATATAATAAGGCATTTGATGAACACCTTTCAGAGTATACATGTATGCCTGTCTCGAAGTCCTTTAGAATTTATTCTAGTAGGTGCTACATGAAGATTTGTGGCCCTGGACAACAGATTAGCTTTGGCATGTACGGGGTTGAGAAAAATATCTATTGATAGCTCTTTTTCCACTGTAGAAAACATAAATCTGTCCCTTCTCAATAAATAATAATGTAAAAGCTTTTAAGAAATCCCAGTCTTTAAACTTTACCACCACAGCACTAAACTGGCTACAAAAAAAGTTTCCATAAATCGGAATTAATAAGGAACCACCCCTTTACTTTATATGGGAGCAAGAGCCACCTTCTCTAAGGGAGAAATGTACATCAGTCTAGAAACCCTGTTAATAACGTTAGAGTCTTGAACTTTAATGTATTAATGAATCGACATGCGCCCATGCTGTAATCATGAATTTCAGTGTTGCCTTTGATGCTTCATTGGGCACAAAGCTCTTACAAAATGTTTGAAGTTTCTGGCTGTGTAATAATGATTTATAATTCTCTTGAACCAAAGCAAAATTTGCTAGTAAAAATCATTTTTGAAATAAAAAATAAATTGTGACTGGAGGGTCTGGATTTGTTTCAAAAAGCGATCACCCACAAGCAGCAAATTATTTAAAAAGCCACCGGTTCCAGTGTTTTGAGATAGAGAGCGTACAACTCAGAATTTCAAAGTACTGTTAATTAAGATCAGTTTATTAAAATGTCAATCTTTTTAACCAAAATTTCTTCACAATGAATAGTAGCTGCAAGTTCCCTTATGTTCAACATTTCATGGAGCGAGTATTTTTGCTTGTGCTGTATGTCTACATTAGCTCTTCTCCTCACAGCCTTTCTTTCCTTTGTCAGTGTTTACCTGCAGAACAAATGGCTTTTCCACATCTATTGGACTGTTCTTCCTACTGCTCTATCAGCAAGTTCTCTGTGGAATGTTCAAACTGCTAAGCATATGGTTGAACAGATCCAAAAGTCCCATAAGACTTGCTATTCTTGTACAGGCTGATCCATGGCCTGTACAAGTCAATGGAAAGACTCCTACTGACTTCAGGGAAACCTGGATCAGGCCGCTGGTGTCTCGGCCATAACTTTGAATGGGTTTTATGGCCATGAGTGCTTTCATTCTGATTGTTTCTAAAAAAAAGCTGCAGGCAGGGGAGGCAAGGACCTGGACAGACTGCTTCCTTATCAGTTTCAAAGCAGTTATTTTACAAAAATATTAACCAGCATAAAAGATCTGCCAAGAAAATGGATACAGTACAGCTGAAGCCCATCCCTGTGTATTCTTCTCAGGAACTTGGTGCCTGAAGAGGGGAAACAACTTAAATAAAACCTAGTAAATGATACTTTTCTCCCCCTCCTTTGGACCAGGAGTTATTAGAGCTCCATGGTACCAAGGCCATTTCATACTCATATATTGTACCACGTTTTCCCTTTCTGCAGCCCCCTTATTGCCAGCCATAACAAAAGAAAAACAAAAAACAAAAAAAAAAATCCTGAGGCCTCAGGTTTCCTGAGGTTCTTCCATTTTTTTACACCAAAAAAGGATTTCTATTTTGCTACATACTCTTATATCTTCACTGTATATGTACATGTATGCCTGTGAAAGTTGACACAAAGTGAGAGAGACCTTTTCAGGGAAACTACCGACAGTGTGTGTTTGGGTTCAAGGAATAAGTTAACCACCGGCATACACAGGCATCACTCCATTGAACTGGAACTTGCTTTCTACCAGTGATGAATCTTAACACAGAGGCCAGATCCTTTCCTGCAATATACCCACTTTGTTCTGTCACAGGTTATGGTTGGGCTTAGAGAGCCATTACAAGCCAGTGTACGTTAGAGCAGCTCTGATGCTGCTCTAAATTATATGAGGGTAGCAAGTCAGCAATCCTAAAATTCAAGGGAGCTCAGAGGTAGCACTAATGTTAAAGCAGATTAAAACAGGAGGGGGAGCTCTCTCTGCATCATTCAAGGTGATGGGATAGTGGTCACAGGGAGGATTGCTTACCCAAGGTAAGCAACTCTTTCCCTCCCCTCCTACACCATATACACTTTAGCCTATGTGTAGCATACATCCTCCTTAGGCATCACCCATACCCACCCTGGGCACAGCTTTGTTAAACTTAGCTATGATTTCAGCAAAGCAGCTTGTTGAAGGGAACAGTTAGATCTGTGTCTCCCTCTTTAATTTTTTTTAAAAGGGCACAACTAGACTAACAAAGACAAATACAGATAAAGGAAAAAACTCAAGCTTTTGAAATCACATCATAGCTCTTGATATTAGGGCCTTGCTGTCACAGACAATGAAGATATTTCTGCCTCTTACACAGAGTAGTTCTCTATTTCTTATACAGTTCAGGGTTTTATGTACGAAAAATACATTTCCCTGGGATCACTCTCACCTGGCTCAAAAGAAGCTAGTTAGCTATGAAGCTAAAGGGGGGACATGAGAATTAAGAAACTGGAAAAAATGCAGAGGGCGGTGAGTGGGCAGTACCTGATAAGCCAACATGAATTGTGCACATATGTGAATTGATCTACAGAATGATGCTGCTGTGAAGTTTCATAAGGTGATTGATTATAATCATAAAAATGATTATGCTAACAGGCATGTGTTTCCTAGAACATGCTAAGCTGATGTGGAAGCATAGCAGCCTATGTCCCTGGCAAACACTATACATCTTACAAACATATTTACTGTAGCCAACACAAACAGAAGCCCACTTTCGTTTCTGTCTGATTTCCCTTGTGTTTTCACTACAGGACTGAGATGCAGAACAGGATCACATTCTGTGATATTCTGCACATCTTCCTTCAAGACCTCCACTGCCACAGCACAAGCTGCATAGGCCCCGATCCTGCATGGTAAGTCAGATGGGGCAACTGCTGCAGTCATGCAAAGTTAATGGAGCTCCATGCAAGCACAGCAGTCCACATGTACCCATCAAAATGTAGGATCATGTCCTCAGGGTGAAATCCTGGTCTCACTGAAATCAATGGGAGTTTTGACATTGACTTCAATGAAGCTAGGATTTTCATCCGAAGAGTTCAGTGAGTGTCACAAATCAACAAGGTGCCCCTTTGTGCCATATTAAGCACTTGAATCCAAGTCAGCTGGAAAAGGATGTTAAAAAAATAAAGAGTCACAGGTCAACAGACAGCACTCTATACACCACATCTATTTACTCTAGTAATTTAGAGTCTGATCCAGAGCCCTTTGAAGTCAGTGGAAAACTCCCATAAGTCAATGGGATCAAGCCCTTATGTATGGAACATAGTATCCTAATAAACTAGGTTTCTGATCAGTTAGTGTTAGAATCGAATACTCACAACTGGTGGATGGTGTGAAAACCTCCCACTTTTAGTGAAATAAGGTAACCCTTTTTTAGAGCTCAATGGGAACAGCCACATTAGTCATACATATCTATCCTACCACAGATTTGAAGAACGGAAGTATCCTGGTATTGCTACAATTATTGCTTTCAAACAAGTTGCTGTGAGTTATAAAATATTCCTCAAAGAATTTTTAACTGGTTTAAAAAAAAAACTTTTGGTTTAAAGTAATATTCTCAAAAAACCATGAAGATAATTTTAATCAAACATCCCACAGGAATTCAGCACTGGACTGAGAATGCATATGAAAAAATGTTGTGCCATCGGGTAATTCCCCTCCCCCCAATAATTACAAACGAGAGAAAACCAGAAGCGTAGAATGGAAGTGTCTCCTGAACAACATCTGTCGTATCAGTTGGGCGCAGGGCCATACTGAATTATGCTAAACTCACTTTTTAAACTTTTGGGTTATTTTTCTTCTCTCTTCAATTTACTTCTTGAATTATGTTATGAAAAGCTGTGGACGTGTGTGTGGATGCAAGGACTCAAGGCATTAAAAAGCTACACTTGAACACACTAAGTTTCTGGGCTGCACACCGCCCATAGTAGTCCCAGCTGGAGTGCAAGACTGTTGCTGAAAACTAGCTTATTTTTCTTAAATGGGAACAAAGTATTAATTCTTCATATTCTTAATGGAAGAGAGATATTTTGTGAAACTACTGATGCACAGGTACCAATTTCTGCCTCAGACCCTGAACTCCAGCAGCTATGTCCCATTAAGCAATGCTTTACAATCCAGTGAAATGACCACTTGGGCTACAGAATTGTATTTTAACTGATCAATGGTAATTTAGGTTTCAACAGTTCTCCCTCTACCAGCACATTAATGTGCTCCCAGCCACACCCATGCAGACACACACACAGTCTAACATGGGGTAAAGGAGCAGATGTTTAGCATTGTCAATAGCAAGGAGGTATGAAAAACTGAACACGATTTGTCCAGAATTACAAGAGGAAAGTGTGTCTTAAAGTCACAGTTTCTAATTGTCAACATGGTTGACCAAGAGAAAAAAAAATGACAAAGCCAGAATAGATGAAGACCAGGTACCCTAAACATAAGAATGTCTGTACAGGGTGAGGCCAAAGGTCCATCTAGACCAGTATCCTGTCTTCCAACAATGGCCAATGCCAGGTGCCCCAGAGGGAATGAACAGAACAGGTAATCATCGAGTGATTCATCCCCTGTTGCCCATTCCCAGCTTCTGGCAAACAGAGGCCAGGGACACTATCCCTGTGCATCCTGGCTAATAGCCATTGATGGACCTTTCCTCCATGAATTTATCTAGTTCTTTTTTGAACCCTGTTATACCATTGCATAGCTATCATTAAAAATTCAACAAGCCATGTTCCTGCAGCAACCCCCATAATTGCACAGGGGACATCATGGCACTGCAGTCATTGATGAGCAGCAAATTTCTAAATCTTCAACAACAAAAAGGGGATGAGGAGGAAAGAATTGTGAAAGTGTCTGCAAAAAAAACATTGTAACCAGCTCTACAAAGATTGAGTGTTAAATGGAGCCTACTGCACATATAAACAAATCTGAACTTTAAGAATTAAATGCCTCCAAATCATTTTTTCTTCTGAAACATCAGTCCCTTGGGGATATGGTTTCTAAAAGGAATAGGAACACAGGAATTGCCATACTAGATCAGCCTGGATGTCCATCTTGTCCGGTATCCTGTCTCCAAAAGGGTTTGGAAGAAAGTGTAAAAACCGAGGTGTAAGGGAATAATCTGCCCCCATATTAGGTCTCCTAATCCCTAAACAGTTAGATATGGTCTTAAATCCTGAGGCATGAAGTTTAAAAGCCCTGCCAAATTTTTGTTAGCAATTTCTATATAAATATTCTTATTATCCATATAATGTTCTTTTCCTTTTTGTGTCTTGCTAACTTCTTAACCTCAACAACTTCTTATGGTAATGAGTTCCACAGTCTACTTGCATGTTAATTACAAGTAAAGCAATGTGTTTTATCAGTTTTGTATTTGCCACCTTTCAATTTCATTGATTGTCCCATTTTTCTTGTGTTATGAGACAAGGAGAGCAGAAAAACCCAAACTACCTTTTCTATAGGTTCTGCCTGGGATGCTGTCATGGGATGCTCTACTCACCGCTGGGAAGTGCACCTTTCTGGCAGTTCTGGGGTTTAGTTCCGCCTGATTCAGCACCCCCTTTCTTTTCCTCCACCATTACAGCTATCAACCTTCTCATGGAGTTGCACTACAGCTGCTTCATGACTCAGCCCTCCAGTCAGGTCACTCTGTGATTTCCCCTCCCAGGGGAGTCCTTCCAAGTCCCCAAGCAGCATCAGAGAGTTCTCATACCCACTGCCCCAAATACATCACTCCTGCAGTGACTCAGCTAGTCTTTCCACTCACTGCCCAAAGAAAGACCGCACAGCAATGGATGGTAGGAGAACCCAGGTCTCCCCTTTACTCTGGGTTCCAGTCCAGGGCCCAATTGCAAGCAGTTAAGGTCTGGAACTTCACCTCGCTGCTTTCTTCCCTAGACTACTTCCTATTCCTAGACAGTCCCCTTTCTCTGAGGTGTACTAGGTAAACCCTTCCTCATGAGTTCCTATGTCCCCTTCCTTATCCATTGTCTCTGGGAGAGAGACTACAGGCTTCTTCCTGTTGCCAACGTCCTGGCTTTATAGAACCCCAGTCTACAGGCAATCTTCCTTCTAATTAGTGCCTCCTGTCCCTCTTGTAGTGCCTACATCTCCCCTGTTAGCTGCTTAATTGGCTGATTGGGCCCACCTGGTCTAATTCAACTCTTTCAGGGCCAGTGTGAGGAGTACACCCCATTACAGATGCATAGAATCCAGGATGAGGCATTTAAAAAACAACCCACCGACCCCCACTTTAGATGTTGTCAGTTCAAACAGAATGAATGAAATCAAACCTCTTACAGTCTATATTTTGTTGAATACCCGTTCTTTGGAAGCTAACTTAGGAAAGTTGAGCTGACTGACAAACAAGTGTCTCCACAAGACATAAGCAGACTACATATCAAAGGACATTAAAAAGCCAAAATTTGGCTGTTTAAAATTATTTTTTTAAATTATATTTTCTCTTTATTCACTCTGAAATAATTTTTAAATAAGTTATTTTTGTCAGATTAACTCTTAGCATTTTTATGCTCTCCAAAAACAGGACATTTTGTATCACATGTTGATGTCATAGTAAGAAACAAATGGCTCTTCTGCTTCTTGTCTGACTCTTTATTACTATTTCACTATGGGTAACATGTATTGCTCAATGTACTGAAAATTCCTAAGATTTAATCAAATTCATCCATGGCTTGTATATATTGAGTCGTTTTCCTAAGAGAAGCCTCTGTTAGCTACCACTGCTTGGCATATGTTTGTTGCTAAAAAGGCGACAGATTATGTCATTTTTACCATTACTGCCATGTATCTTGTGCTTACTTTTTCAAGTATCCTTGCAGAAATCCAAAATTTCAGACCTCTTGCTAAATGCCTTTTGCCCAAAGAGAAATTACTTTTACCTATTCTTTCTTTCTCTTATCTAAAAGCCCTTGGTATTTGGATATAGATCTCAGTTATGGAGGGAAAACACTTCTCCTCCAAATCCCCGCTTATATGAATAAATATTATATCCATATTATACTCATAAAAACGGGGTTCTTCTGTATGTTTTCCCTGTGGAAAGAGAATCTTCTTATCCATTTAGGGCCTGATCCAAAGCCAACTAGATAGAAAGTCTCTCATTGGCAGCAATGGGTTTTGGATCAGGCTCCACATTTCTTTGATGAATGTCTGGAGAAGCTAAAATGAGTAACTAATGCGTTCATGCTTTACTGAATACAAAAAAAAATGATTATTTAATCTGGCCTTAATTAATCTAAATTTACCTAGCCAAAACGGGAATTGTCACCATTAATTTCCCACTGCAAATAACAATTATGCAACGACTTTCAGTTCAGCCCATCTTTTCAGGGAGGATGGAAACTGTCTGTGCACAGATGTGTGTACATATTTAAACCAAGTTGAATATTAACGTGAACATATGTTTGTTCTTATCTGAGCATCCATTGTTACATCATGGATAAAGAGTGCAGCATGGGCTCCCACTGTGGATGCAGCAGGTCCTGCGTACAGTGGAGCAGCCATGGCTCTGTGGTAACTGAAGTGGGTTGTTGGGAGGGTGTTTAAACACCTTGCTGTGGATCCGTGTTCCGTTACGCTTCTCTCTAAAGCAGTATGGAGGAGGACTTGATGCAGGGCCAGACAAGCTGGGGGAAAGTAACTGGATTCAACCCCTCACTCCCTCATATATGGGGTATACAGTGGCCCCAGGTGCTCCTAGAGAATATGGGCAGTAGAAGCATTGTTTAGCCACCTTCCACCGAGCTGCTGAGTTATGGAGGGAAGGAGTCATTCCCCCGCCCCATTCCTCTTAGGTTCCTCTATACAGAGCCTGCTTACATAGATATTGGAGAGAGGAGGCAGAATTTAGCACAATGTGAACAAAATTTGAAAATCTAGGGCTTGATCTTCCCCTCACTGAAGAAGTCAGTGGTACTTTTGCCCAGTGAAAGTTCAGTCCTCTAGACCTTTCTTGAATCCAACACAGCAGCTCATCAGCCCAAATCTTTCAGAGTAAAAGAGAGCAGCTCAGATTGGCAAAGAGCCTCCCCTATTTACTTTCAGAAGTTCATCAGGCAAACACATTTACAAACATCAGCTTCTCATTGCAACTAAAATAAGAACGATCTGTAATTATTTGCCCAGATATTACTTGTGGAGACAACCAGCCAAGAAAAAGTAAAGAAGAAGCCAAAAGTCCCAAATGGCTAGACAAAAGAGAAGGATGAAACATAAAAACCATTGTAGCAAATGTTAAATCTCAGCTTTTATATTTCTCCATGTTAAACCATCGAAAATAAATGTCAAAGTCTGAAAAAAGTAAGCAGACTACATTTCAGTGTCTATAAGCTCAGCTTCCATGGCAAGTTTCAAGTACAAAATAACATTCAATTGTTCATTGTTCCATAGATTTTCATGTAACATAATACATTTCCCCTTGGATATTTGTCCAAGGTCCTATATTGTAATAAATCCTTTCTTTATAATGACTTATTTAGAAAATGGTTTCTTTTAAATAGTAATGGACAGGCACAATTATCACACAAGAGAGTTTAATGGTTTCCATTTCACTAGCCTTATTTTAAATACTTGATTACTGCATTGTCTTTCTTGTGAAACAATCAAAAACCTAATTAATATGTACCTCTTGCCACCACGGCATTGGTCAGGCAGGCATTAGCAAGAAAATAAAACAAAGCATTAGACTGATGGCATATTGTTTAGAAAGGCAAAACATCAAGGTGTAAAGGATTTGTTTCAATATTCCAGTCTTGCCAGATTTTGACATAAGCAAGATTTTTGAGACAAGATTGTATGTACTGCTAAAAGAAATGAATTTTATGAACTACAGCAAAGAATCATAGATACCATGGCTAAAAGAAGAGCAGATACTGGATCCAAATCTCCTCTCAACTGGTTTTACAGTTTTAACTTCTTCAGTGTAGTGAGAGAAGAATCAGGCCCACTGTATAGAAATCTGCAGGTATGGGAAATTCTGTTAATGCAGCAAACCCATAGCTGTATCCATGACAGATGGGCCATGGCTAGAATCATTTATCTGATCACCCACCAAACTTAGAGGAGTTGGATAAAATGGGATTTGAACTCAGGTCACCCCCATTCAAAAGCAAAAGCCAACCTAAAAGGTTTTGCAAAACCACAATTATGCCGTCTAGCAGAGATGGGCCCAAACACCCCTGAATCTTGAGAAATTCTTAGTCAAAATTCTTTTTTTTTTGCAGTTGTATTTTATCTCTTTAATGAGCTGAACCAGAGTCCCAGATACAAAACACTCCAAGTACTGGAGAGCCCAGAACTGAACTTTATGCCTTCAGCCCATCTCTACTTAAAATGCTCTTAGGTTTCAATAAACACAATCCAGTGAATCTCCAATTACTTCAAAGGGGTGGCAGTGGCATAAAACCAGGGGTGCTGGAACAATTTTTATAGTGGGGGTGTTGATGATGGAAACCATGGTATTTGTTATTACTACTTCAAGCCAGGTGGCATGGCAGTACTCCGAGCACTCCCAGTTCCATCACCACTGCATAGAACTGAAGTAGCATAGTGGTAACGCAGGCTCCTGTTTCCAAATTCTAGTCCAGCTTTTCTTATTCACCAGGACCCCAACAATCTGACATTAGACCTTCTGATAAGCTACAGATGATTAAACAAAGATCAAAACTGCTTTTCATGAAACTGGGCTAAGCAAAAATCTGAAATCTAGCTCTGATGGAACGTGGCCTTTGTATAGAACAATATCTGAACTATGTTCTCAGTACAACAAAAGGGACACTTGGGAGAGCTTTTCTCATTACAGAATCCACCTATGATTTTATGGGCTAGAACCTCAGCTGATATGACTTCAATGGAGCTATGCTGATTCATGCTAGCTGAGGAGCTGGCCCTTAATTTTTACAGCTTTCATACTGAAAGAACAGGAAATCTTATGGTTAAGAAAACAGACTTGGAACTGTGTGATCTATCTCCAAGAGCCACCTCTCTCCCAGACTCACCTTGGCTACATTGTTCGAGAGGACAAGATTAAGGGACTAGCCTAGGACTTGGAAGACCTGGTCCCTATTCTGCTCCAAATTTCCTGAGTGAGTCCTTGGGCAAGTTACTTAGCCTCTCTGTGCCTCAGCTCCCCATATGTAAAATCGGAACAATAGCATACCCTTACCAAACAAAGGTATTGTGAGCTCAGTCCTTCAATATTTTATAGTCCTTTGTGACTTTAAGGTAGAAAGTATTGCCACTATATAAGTGCAAAGTACTATTATATTACTACCTATTTAACAACTGGTTGAAACCCACTTAACCCATTGGCACTAGCCAAACATATCCCATTAAGTGAAATGTTGCTTATGCAATATTGTTTTAATTAAGCAGTACTCTAAGCAGCAGTGAATGCCATTTGCACTATCATTAGGGTAAATTTGGTTCCCTGGGCAACATACCAGGAATGCAGGTGTCCTGATTACATGGATCCCGATTAAAAGGAGTATGGCATATTTCTTCAAAAATGGAAATCAAGCACATTGTGAAAAATCACCACCATTCCTTATGGAGAGGAGAGTAAACTGAATTATCAAGATTTTCACATCTACACTGAATTATGGCATAGTTGTACGATTGCAATCTTCATCCTTTTGAATCCATCCCCACAATACTGTCACACTCATGTGTTAAAATTTAGGTTCCAATCTTAACAGGAGCTCTGCACAGACCCTTGTCCCTATGTGGATGCCCACTGAAGTCAGGAGGCTACTTGTGTAGATGTGTGGGACTGGAGCCATGAAGCCAACTAGCTCCACATGGGTGCACTGCATACCCACACAAGGCACATTGCAGGATCCAGGTTTTAGATTGGAATAAGTTGCTTTTCAGCAAGAACCGTGTCTATCTAGGTCTTCTGTGAAGTTGCCAGCATACCTAGGGAGACGAAATAATAATGGGATACACTGTATCTCACATACTTGAAGTACCTGCACTACAGATCAATTCTGATAGCATACTCTTATTCCTATTCCACATCTCAATTACTAATGTGGCCAAATAGAGTGTATTAGCTTAATATATAACCAGAAAAATCAAAGGATTTATACAAATGTTCTACTCTTTTGCCTGTTTAAAAAAGGCTATCATACACTGAATATACTTCAATATACTGTGAGGGTAATTAGCCATTGAAACAAATCACCAAGGGGCTTGGTAGATTCTCCATCTCTGGCAATTTTAAAATCAAGATTGGATGTTTTTCTGAAAGATATGTGATCTAGGATTATTCTGGGGAAGTTCTATGGCCTGTACTGTCAAGGAGGTCAGACTAGACGATCACAGTGGTCTCTTCTGGCCTTGGAATCTATCGGTATGTCTACCCTGCAGCTGGGAGGTGTGATTCCCAGCACAGGCAAACAGGCTCATGGCAGCTCAGCTCAGCTTGAGCTAGGTCACTACAAATAGCAACATGGCAGTACGTGTGGCTAGGGTTAGCTGCCCGAGTCAAAGCCCCTCTGGCCCCCAGGGTCCAGACTTGGGCAGCTAGCCTGAACTAGTGCCAGTGCCGCAACATCTTAAGCTGCTATTTTTAGCATGATAGTTAAAGCTTAGTTGGTGCGAGTCTGCCTATCCTCAATGGAAATCAGCTGCTATACAGACATACCATATTTGAGTTAAGTACAGAATTTGTGCACAGGAAGATCTAAGTAGCAATAGCAGATACAAACCAGAACCAAGTATCCTAGGGAATTGTCCTTGTTAGTGAATAGTTTATGGAATTAAGAGACAGCTGGTGAGCCTTGCCTTGGGGTTAACAACTTGATATCTATTCCAGTTTCCTCTTTTTGTCAATCCAATACATGGGTTACATAATATAACACACTTGCTTTCTTCTGTTAGGTTTTAGAATTTAGGTTAGTACCAGTAATATGAGCTGCACTGTTTAAACAATATAGATGTCATACATTAAAATATTAGTTTTACTCATTGTCTCAACACAAACTTTTAAACAGAACATTTTCAGCCCTGCGATTTCAGCCGTCTACTCAAAGAGGCCATTTTAATTAAAACTATATGTGGCCTGTGCCATCAAGTTTATTGATGCCATCTTCTATTGATAATGAAAACCAGAGGCCAGTTCATGATGTGGAAGCTGTAGCTGAGAGTGAGGATAATATCTCTAAAATATGGTTGCACAATGAGCATAAAATGTTTATCTGAAAATCAATCCACAATTAGAAACCATCTGAAATCTGTTACAACAAGGAAAAATGATAACATGGACGAAATGACGCTGCGTTAAGGAGATGAAATGCAATATGCAAGTTAGAATTCAAGTACTTGAATGAACTACTTATTTAAGAACCAGAGCTGGCTCAGGGTTTTTGCCACCCCAAGCAGTAAAAAAAAAATAAATAAATAAAAAAGGCCTTGATCGTAATCAGCTTCAGTCTTCGGCGGCAAGTCCTTCGCTCCGAGAGAGAGTGAGGGACCTGCCGCGGAAGAGCTGGACTTGCCGCCCCTCTCCATTGGCTGCTCCATGCACTTGCTTGCTGGGCTGGTGCCTGGAGCCGGCCTTGATAAGAACTGATCCCAAAGGCCTTTGAATTGAATACATTATATTGACTTCCATGGATTTTGGACCATGCCCACATTCTTTTCATTGTGATGAAGACAGACATGTAAGATGGCTTATTTGACTTTAACTGAACACTGTTAGAACTGTACCAAATGTTTGTAACAAAGCACAAAACCACATGAAACTCATCTAGTTTCAAGCTTTGTGACAAGCTAGCAATTTCAAGATTTGTTCAAATTCAACAAACTCGTGAGCAAACCCAAGCCCAGTTTTCAGTGAATCTGGCCTGATTTTATGGTTTCAGCACAAAACCATGGGTCTGACCTTCATTTTGAGTTCTAAGGATTGTTAGAATCCGTGCAAATCAAAACTGAAGTGAATATTGAGACACCAGATGGTGCTATTACAGAGGGTCTAAGAAGTTTTGATAAACTTAATATATTGACAGTTAAATCTGGGAAGAAATGCTGCCTTTTTAGCTGTGGTGCAATTCTCTTTATAAACTATTACCATATTTAACTGTAGGGTCCAGTATTGCCAAGCCCAAGACACGCAAAATCATGAGTCAGGCTATACAAAATCATGAGAATGGCTTAGAAATTATTAAATTTTAAAAATAATACATTTGGGGTTCTCTTTATTTCATTTATTGGTTTGGGAACCTTCAGGTTACATTCAGGTCATGTTTTCAGGCTTTTTTCTGCAACCAGGAGGAAGACAAACTTCCTTTAAAAAATGAAAGCTCAGCTTCTTAGCTCCAGGACCCAGGACTTTAAGGAAAACAATAAATATCACAAGAGTTTGTAAGAATGAGAGTCGGCCCTCTCTCTCTGAATCTCTCTGACTGAATTGTTCCTTAGATACAGCTGCTGCTTTACATGTTAAACCCATGAAAGCCAACCAGAATATAGGATGGAACTTATAGTTATGCAGAAGATTATTATTAAAAAGTTATCCTGCTGTAGTTCCTATCAGCCAACCACGCTTGGTCCCCATTGTGCCAGGTGCTGTACAAACATATTCTAAAGACAGGTGGATTCAAATCACAAATCTGTCGCAGCCTTCCTATGCGACCTCAAGGAAGTTACTTACTCTCTCTGTAACTCAGTTCCCTATCTGTAAAATGGGGATAATACTTCCTTCCTTCCACCCTTTCTCCTGCCTGTTTAGACTGTAAACTTGTCAGGGAAAGGGTTGTCTCTTTCTACGTGTACAGATAGCACCTAGTACAATGGAGCCCAGATTATAGGCGGGGCTTCCAGGCACCACCACAATACAAACAATAACCAAAAAATAACATGTGCTGTGGAGACTGGCAAAATGGTCAGCTGCTGCTGCTCAAATGCCTAAATAAGTAAATAAATGCCAGAATTTAAGGGAATATCTGCCAAAATATTTACAGATATATGCCTGTCCTCTTGACCTATTTGCACATTAAACATATACGCACGGTTTCTTCCCCCTTATATCACAGACAGCATAATCTGAAATCATCCGAGATAATATTGAAAGAAGAGAAGCAACCAGTCACAATCCAGCAAAACCATACCCCTACATCAGGGGAAATAATTTATATGGAGCACCCTTCCCCAGGAGAATTGTTCCATTATTCCTTTTTTCAGAACTATTGCATTACAGAGTTGGAGCCCCACTGTCACACAAAGGCCCCTGGCAACAATGCAGCCACTCAGCAAACACTCAGTCCTGGCTTTCTGAGACAGAAACAAAAGAAAAAGAAAAAAGTCACACACAAAAGAATGCCACTTGGCACTAGAGGGTCCATCTCTTCCACTACTAAACACCAATGGCTTTTGTATTTGTGCTTATCGGCAGGAAATCCTGACTCCCTTGCCAAAGAGCCCATCACATTGTGATTGTGGGGGAGGAGGCCCTATTCCCATAACAACTCTCTGACTACTTTCAAAAACTACTCTGACTAATATTCAAAGCAGCTCAGTTAGTACGGGCCACATGGTGTGAACACAGTACCCAAATCTAAACCCCATTTTCACATCAGCTGTGAGGACTTCCAAAATCTGTTATTTCCATGGCCTTACATTTTCAGAAGTGCTGCCCAGCTGTAGTTCCCATTAACTTCAATAAACGCCACTGATGCTCATCACTGCTGAAAATTAACCATTAATAGGTGTTTTTTATCCTATAGCAGCTTGTGACTGCTAACAGTTTTTCTGTCCTGTTAATGTATTTATATACACTAATGGATTGCTGTAGCCCACCAGGTGACACAAATGATTCCCACAAGCTGAAAAACTCATATTAGCAAACCTCCAACTATTGTCTGTTTGCCCTGTTCCCCAATAGGTTACAACACTGGGTAGTGCTGCCTGGACCCACTACCAGGGAATACTATTGCAATGGCTTGCAAGGTTTATATAGCCGAGTTATTCAAATTCTTTGCCATGAAGGTTCTCATTCTGTAAAAGAGACAGAAAAACATGATTCTTCAAATGATGAGGCAGAATGAGGGCCTGATCCTAACTGAGCTTAGCTCCATTAGAGTCAATGGAGCGACACTCATTTGCACAAGGTGAACATATGTCTCTAAGGTCTCATGTTCTCTCAAATAAATTGGGTCAGGGAGGGATTGTGGCTGGAGCATCACCATGCTTAGGCCATCCCTAGATTGTGAAGATCAAGTTGCCCTCTCTCCTAGGATGTGGTCAGGGCTGGCAAAGGTGCATTATGAGCCTCAAGAAGCCATAAATCATGCCCCTCTTTCCTCTTTGCACAAAGCAGATCTCAGCACAGACTAGAACCTGGTCCCTGTTTTTTGGATATTGCAGAGGACGCACACCCCCAAACGTGAGCCGCTTCTTTCCAGTCATAGCCTGGTATGCAACGCTGGTGATTAAACCGCACCTCATATTCCTGGAGCCTCAGCCTCTCCTAGCTGATCTGAACACTGTGCTTATTTACGTTTTTACTTTTATTGCATTCAAAATGAACAAAAAGAAGAACAGTTACTAGAGAATCAAAGAGATTACTAAATGTTGAATAGGAAAACTGCCTTCATATCTGTGGTCAGCTGAGCTGTATACACTATCCCAGGTATTGTGTTTTGCAATATCATGCTGCATGTTTCAGTACATCAATTCATATAGTATATACTTTGCTGATCGATTTGCATACCATATTGACCTCAAGAGCTGTATAATGTGATTTGTGGCACTTCTGCATAATTTTCTGATTACGTTACTTATTTAACCTATTAACCTTTACTCCTTTAATTAAAGAGCCTATGTAAATGTTGAGACATAATTAAGTCACACAAGTTACTGAGTTGTGAAGTTTATTTATTCTTTAATGCTTTACACTGACAGAGTGAGGTGCACGGTGGTCACTTTCATATGTTGCAGTTTAAATGTGCGAAATATTCCACGAATCTTAGTGTAATACAAAGAGCAGCTATAAATAAAATCCCCATTGGAATTTTTTAGCCAATTTTTTTAAATACAGAAATTTCTGAGTCTAACGGAGAAACTCCAAGGGCCAATAAGTTAATTACAATATTTTCTTATTTTTCCTATGTACAATTAAACCAGTTAAGTTTGTATTATTCTTTATCTTGTGGAATCTGTGAGGGCCCCAATCATGGCCCAGGGCCCCATTGTGTTCGATGCTGCACATACACATAGCAAAAAGACAGTCTCTGTCATGAAGATCTTGTAGCACATGGCTCTGAATGGCCATAAAGATGTTTTAATTACAGTGAACCTCTCTAATTTGCACTAATGATCAAGAGGCCTATGGTGGAGTACTAATTTGTGCAAATTACAATGCCAGCAAAGAAACGCAGTTAAAAATAAACCAAGGACACTGCATCACACAATGTAATTTGTTCATTTGTTTTGAGAAATTGCAGTTTGGATTTAATTATTTACAATACATTGTAACTCCTACTGCTGTACTATGAAATCTTAGCAATAGGAGACCTGGACACTACAGCTGAGAAGTGTGGCAAGAATCGTTCTGTGTGCATGGAAAACATCATGTTTGCAGCTTAGAGAATTAGTGATTTGGTTGGCTGGGATCAGCTGTGTATGAGAGCCATGACTACATTGCCTTCCTCACACTACGCACACACCCACACACACACCCCGTCAGCAGCAGGGAGGAGCTGGGATAAGAGGCAATGGATGGGGAGCTCTTCCCGTGGGTGATTACCAGGGCCGCCCGGGGGGGAGGGCAAGAGGGGCAATTTGCCCCGGGTTCCGCAGGGGCCCCCATGAGAGTTTTTCGGGGCCCCTGGAGTGGGGTCCTTCACTCGCTCGGGGAGGCCAGAAAACTCTTGCGGGGCCGGGCCCCAGAGCTTCTTCCGCTCCTGGTCTTCGCTGGCGGGGGAGTCCTTCCGCTCCGGGGCAGAAGGACCCTCCCGCCATCGCATTACCGCCGAAGCAGGACCTGCCGCCGAAGTGCAACCAGGTCTTCGGCGGTAATTTGGCGGCAGGGGGCCCTTCCATTCAGGGACCCGCCGCCGAAGTGCCCCGAAGGCCCGCGGCGGGGGCCCCCCGCCACCGAATTACCGCCGAAGAGCGGGCTGCACTTCGGCGGCGGGTCCCGCTTCGGCGGTAATTCGGCAGCGGAGCTCCCCCGCTGTGGGTCTTCAGGGCACTTCAGCGGTGGGTCCCAGAACGGAAGGGCCCTGCACCGCCGAACAGGGCCGGCTCTAGACATTTCGCCACACGGGGGCCCCCTGCCGCTTGCCGGTCCCACGGCTCCGGTGGACCCCCCGCAGGCACGCCTGCGGGAGGTCCACTGGAGCCGCCTGCCGCCGATGGCCCCAGGCCCCCAGAATCCTCTGGGTGGCCCTGGTGATTACTGTATAGCCTGAGGTTCAAACTACACCAGTGACTTAGGATGAAATGCAATGGATCTATGCCATAAAACAGAATGTATATGAACATGTAACACAAAAGAGGAGTCTCACAGCCCAAACCTGCAAGCAGGCATGCGGGCAGACAGTATAGTATAGTCACCACTCATCGCAGAAAACACTCCAATCACCATAAATGCAAACCCCAACTTCTCTACACATTGATTGGTCTTCTCCTTTCTCCAGTAGCACTTAGCACTGGAGAGATCTCCCAGACAATATGCTTTTGGCCCATTTTCTATTCTCTCCCTTGGTTCCCAAAGCATTCTTGATCATTGAGAATTTTGCTTCTCTCATGTCATTTGTTCTCATGTCGATTACAGTATGCAGGAGTTCCTAAGCATTTTTTAGAATAGCCAGCACTCATATAGTGCCATTTTTCTCTATGAAAACACAGATGGCAAAATCCACCCTCAGTTACTCCTAAGTAACTGCTGCTGATTGGGGTTGGGGAGGGAGAGGTGAATGAAGTGATAATTTGCCCAGAGAGTAAATTCTCTCCCATAATTCATGATTCTCATTAACTTTTTGCAACTTGTATCAAGGAAAAAACATTACCCTTGAGTTAAGTCCAGAAAAGGATCAAAGATTTAACAGGTGGATGATTCACGACATGGATCCACAGGCCATTTCCCTCCACAAAGAGCCAGTGCAGGAGTCATGGGAACTGTCAAAGCTCTTGTTACCAACTCTGCCTCTCTTCTCCAGGCCTTCTCTTAGTCCTTCTGCTTCATGCAGGCCTCTTCCTGACAACTTTTAGCCTCACTGCTTCACATTACTACCATTCAGCCTACTCCATCTTGCTTCACATAATATTAATAAAGGGCAATAATATTAACAGATCAGGAACCTCATAAGGTTTGGTTCTGTCACTTATTTGCAATCCATGGTATCTTATGGGGCTCAAAAATAATCTGGAACACATTTCTACGAACGTTGGCAAACACCTTACCATTATTTAGAAGCATCCTCTGAGAATAATCCTAGATAATTGCATAATTTGTCTACTGAGGCTGATTTTGATTCCTTTTCCCTTCACCTCTGTACTAACAAATATCAAAACAAAGGACAGTATTCCTTCCATGGCCAAGAGTGGAATGCTTGGTGGTGGTCTTTCACTTGTCATGGTTATAAACAAAAAAAGCACGCGACTCAACTATCAAAGTATGTAAAAACTCTACATTTAAAATATTCAGCTTGCTCAACAAATAATGCATCTTGATTACTAAAGTGTATTAAATTTCACCTACTTAACTTTGCAGCTTGATTAGTGAAGTATGCAGCTTAATCAGCACAGCATGCAGCTCACATGACTATGTGCACCACCTAAAACTTCACCTACTATAGTATCCAACAGAATCAGCAACATATGCATCTGAGAAAGCAAAATATGCAACACAGAAGGTTCATCAGAGTACTCACTGCTTAATCTGTAAAGTCTGCAAAACATCAATTAAAATATGCAGCTCAGTCAATAAAGCATCCAAGCTTTTTTGTAAAGTATATGATTCAGCCCACAAAGTTTACAAAATTTCAGTGTGTAGAATAGTGAACCCAGTCTAGAAAACAGTCAGCTTATATTAGCCCAGAACACAGCAGCTCATATACTCAGGAACACTAATCACTAGGACCATATCATCCTAGTGCTCCCATCCCCAAAGACTATTGGGTCAAATTCAAGTCTCAATTCTCATCATTAAGGTCTTCAATGGCATTGGCTCAAGCTATTAAAGAGAGCACCTTATCTATCTCTCCAAAAACAGATCTTGTCACCCCAATGAAATCAATGAGACTACTTGAAGAGTAGGGTACTACTCAACATGAGCATAGGGTATCAGAATTTGACCTTGTATTAATTGATTTTCTAAGAAAAGAACCAAACATAAGTATTCACCAGCCTAATTTAGCTCATCTTTACCCATAACAACTACACATGGGTCAAGCTACGAATTTGTATTTGGATGCAGATTTTCTCTACCCCAACATTCATGAATGTTCAAATCTGTGGCTTCACTTTTTGGCTCATTACAAAGACAGAAAGCATTTGTAGAATTGACCTGGTTTGGATTTCAACTATTCCCAAAGTTCAGTGTTGTGCAGATCTAGGGTTTGGGTTTGGACCACTCTAATTTCTAAGGCTAGGTCTACACTACAAGCTAGGGTAGTAATTCCCCTGCTTGCTTGAATGTCCTTGTGCTAGCTATCATCATTTCTAGTGGATAGACAGTCACCAGGGCTAAGCCGTGCCACCACTGCCACTCCCAATGCTACTGTGGCTACACCACTATTTATGCTCGTGCTACCTCTCCTAGGGCCAGCATGAAAACATGTACGTGAGCAGAGGAATTACACCTCTAGCTCATAGTGTAGACATATTTTAAGAGTGAAAAGGGAAAACACTTTGATAGCTCTAGGAACATCCGGCACATGAGATAAGCAAGGATTTTTAATTAATCTACCTATTTTGGGGTAGTACCATAAAACAGGAGAATGGCTACTGTGGTAGCTATATTTCAGAAAGGGGAAAAACTGATCTGAGCAATTACAGACCTGTTAATCTGACCTCAGTAGTATCCAATGCTTCAGAACAAAATGTGAATGAAAGAATAATTAAATTCATGGAGATAAACAGTAGAGGCTACACATAAAATGGAATGCAACATGAGTTTACCAAGAGTAGATTATGCCAGACTATGCTGATTTTCTTCTTGAAGGCTGGAGTAACAGAAATGAGATGAAATTCAATAGTACAAAGTTCAAAGTCTTGCACTTAGGTTCTAATCATAAAAATATCTGCTAGCAGATGGGGTCTCATCAGTTGAAAATGACAGAGAAAGAGAGAGAGATGGATGTGTTGGTCAAGCAGGGGATGACTATGAGCTATCAATGTGATGTGGCTGGAAAAAAGGCAAATGTGACCCTAGGTTGTATCAGAAGAGATTTAATACCATTGTACAAGGCACTGGTAAGACCTCATTTGGATTACTGTGTGTAATTCTGGTCACGCATCTTCAAGAACAATGAATTCAAACTAGAACAGGTGCAGAGAAGAGCTACTAGGCTGATAAGAGGCATGCAGGACCTATCTTATGAATGGAGATTGAAAAGAGCTTGGCTTGTTTAACCCAGCAAAAAGAAGGCTGAAAGGGGATATGATTATTCTTTATAAATACATCCAGGGGTAAATACGAGAGAGGAACAAGACCTATTTAAGCTAAAGGACAATGTTGGCTCAAGAACAAATGGATATGAACTGGTCAGGAACAAATTCATCTGGAAACTAGAAGGTTTCTAATGATCAGAGGGGTGAAGGTTCTGAAACAGCCTCCCAGTAGGAGTTGTGGGGGCAAACAACTTAATTAGTTTTAAGGGAGAGCTGGATAAATTTTTGAGTGTGATTTCATGATGGGGTTACTTGTGATTTTAGGGGGCAGGGCTCATCAAGGGGCAGGACTCACTTGAACTTTGTATGTTATAGTCCAAAAAGCTGATGTTTCAGAGCGTCAGACAGCCACCTGCAGGGGTCAGAAAGGAATTTCACACACCCCCTCCTACAAGCCATTCAGGGTGTGGCTGGGGGTTGGTCTCCTTCCTCTGAAGCATCAGAGATGGCCACAGCTTGAGATGAGTAGGGTGGACCAGTGCTCTGAGGTGGCACCAAGCATTTTCTTTCTCAGGTGCTTGGCCAGCTGGTTCTTGCTCACATGCTCACGGTATAACGGATTGCCCTAAGTGAAGTGAGGAAGAAATTTCCCCCCAGGTCAGGTTGGCAGTGATCTTGGGAGCTTTTTGCCTTCCTTTGCAGGATGTGGGTGCGGATCATGCCAAAATTATCTGGGTATATCTCCTTTACTCATTTCCTTGCTATTGCAGTCTTCCATCCTAATCTATCCCCATGGCAAATAACAGTCTAGTATACTGTGGACTGTAATATTTTGGCCTAATTTCAGTTGCTGGGTTTCCTATTCAGCTGCTGCATGGTATTGGTGGCCCTGTGATATACAGGAAATCAGACTAGATGATCACGATGGTCCCTTCTGTCCTTAACCTATGAACCTATGAAACTACAATTGCAATTTCTCATAGCTGTACCTTGCATTGTTTGATTCTATGCAAATATTTTTACGGGGAAAGGTCAGTCTGATCTCTACACATAAGCCCCAAATGTGGTGGATATGTTCATCATATGAACTAACAGTGTTATGGGCCAAATCCAAAACCCACTGAAGTCAATGAGAAGATTGTCCATTGATTTGAAGGGACCTTGTTTAAGGTGCTTAAAAAATAAGTGGTATTTATCAACAACATACACATCTACCAGCATACTTACTTGCACTGTGCCTTCTCTCATGAAAATAGATCTGTATCACAAATTCATAGATGGTCAGCTGTTCCTTAATTGGACGTCAGTGCCATTCCCAACAAATCTACCATTATTTACAGTCAGAGTCTATGAATTAGATGCATCACAGTACTGAGGAAATCTGTGATAAACAACTACAACAGTTGACAGAACAAATAAAACACAGAGGTTGCCACCTATGTGTCCTTTGCCAACAAACCAAGAAATCCTTTGAACTGCCCAGAAGAGTTCTTATTAAGAAGAAAAATATTAACAAAACTGTGCCAGCAATGAAGTTTGGTTGGCAGGTTTCATCTGGCAGCTTCTAAATACATCAAATTAATCAAAAAGCTCTAATCTTTTATTCTTATTTCAGATAAGACCAGAACAAAACTTCCATTGATGGCTTACCTGCCACACCCTAATTAACAAAATAACTCTGTCAGAGCAGAATAAGGGTCCAATTCGGGCAGGTGCTGAGCATCCTCTCCACTCCCTCTGAAGTCAATCAGAGCTGAGGGCCTGGAGCGCATCACGGGAGGTGATCAATGACTTTGGAGGATCAACTCTTTAGAACCTAAAGGTAACCTTTTCAAACTACGTGCTTAGTGCTACGCTTTGTCAGTGGTGCCAAGCACCTGAGGTTCTCATGGATCCTCTGTACATTTGAAAGGATTCTTTTTTAACAAAGTCCTAAAATGGTTCACAAAACAGACAGGCTTGTGTTTAAAGTGGTCCACGCAATGCAGCAAGTCAGAACCTCAGCTGGTATAAATCAATATGAAACTTCAATTGCAATAAATTCTGAAGCTTAGTGAGCAGAGCCCGAGCTCCAGTCCAAGCCGCAACTTCAGAGCGCTGTCTACACAGCTATTTTTAGAGCAGCAGCGCAAGCCCCACTAACCTGAGTTTGTTGAATCCTGGCTGGGATGCTCACTCCACAATGCTGTGTAGACATACCCTAATGTTCGTTAGATACTCCCACTCTGGCAGTCACACACTCACTCAAACATCTGAGCAAATCTTTCTGCCAATCTTTGGAGATTGCAAATAGTAACAACTTGTATGTTTCCAAAGCATGTTCTATTTTTAAGCCGCTAAGTAACCCTCTTAGTTTGAAAATGATGTTCAGAGTGGTGTCATATTTTTAGCATGTATGTTGAATTAAAGTCCTTTTTTATTGAACAGCCTAATTGGAGTAGCAGCATTAGAATAAACAGTGTTGATTTTCTGAGTATTCCACTGAACACTGGTGCCTGGTAGGCTAAAGGCTAGGTTATAAAATTTTCAGTATATGAATTCAAACTGGAAAAGATGCAAAAAATATTTAAATAGAAATTATTAAAATAGAAATTATTTAACACTAGATTACTGAGTGGATTGAGGAAACATGCTATGTGAATATAATAGAATTCAATGAATGCAACAAAACTGTCCACACAAACCCTAATCCAGCAACCCCTAATCCATTTACTTCAATGGGATGATTCAGATGTTTGAAGTTAGTCTGTGCTTCAGTGTCTTCCTGGACTGGGGCTTTAGGAGATGCAAATAACGTTCTGGGGAAACTTTTCCACATAATTTACTTGTATTTTACTGTTTCTCTTTTAAACAGCAGATGTGGAGACTGAGCTACCTTCTGACCCCTAAAACTAGGCTCTCCAAATCTGGGCGCTGGTACACGGAAGGAAAAAGAAGTCTTCACTGCTGTTGCTGGTGATTGTGGATAGAGACTTTCTCAAACGTATTCAATTTAGCATCTTTCATGAAAACAAAACTCTCTCTCACTCTCTCTCACACACTGTTTCTGATCATAGATAATTTTCCAAGTATCCATAGTATCCAAGTAACTATAGCAATATTTCCCTCCAGTAAGAAAAGATGGGATGTTCTGCATCCAGCATAAAAGGATGTCCTTTCTAGCCACAGAGCAGCTCAAGGGCAAGGTCTCCCAAGGAGTCTGCAGCACTAAATCACCCATCTAGAAAGAAAAAGGCTCATTTCAAGATTGGAAATTCTGAAGAGGAAGAAATAAGTCAGTTGATGTAATTCCAAAAACGACTGTTTACAGAACATGCCTACAGGAGTGGACCCACATACAACAATATTTAGAATACCTCAAGTTGATGTCTCTACTGGCAGGAATGACAAACACAATGCATAGCCTCAGACTAAATCTGATCAATATTTTATAACAAAAACATTTGAAAGAAGTAAGTTCTATCTAGGTACTTATGCAATCCTCATTGCTGTAATGTCTGAGTATCTCACAGTCATTAATGGATTTCACCTTCAAGGCATCCCTGTGAGGTTGGAAAGTACTACCCTATTTTACAGATGGGGACCAGAGGCATGAGGGTGGACTAAAGCAGTGTTTCCCAAACTTGGGACGCTGCTTGTTTAGGGGAAGCCCCTGGCGGGCCGGGCCAGTTTGTTTACCTGCCACGTCTGCAGGTCCAGCCAGTCATGGCTCCCACTGCCATTCGCTGCTCCAGGCCAATGGGAGCTGCTGGAAGCAGCGGCCAGCAGGTCCCTCAGCCTGCGCCACTTCCAGCAGCTCCCATTGGCCTGGAGCAGTGAACCGTGGCCAGTGGGAGCTGCAGTTGGCAGGACCTGCGGACACAGCAGGTAAACAAACCAGCCTGGCCCACCAAGGGCTTTCCCTAAACAAGCAGCTTCCCAAGTTTGGGAAACACTGGACTAAGGGATTTGACCAAGTTTACAAGGGAATTCTGTTGCAGTTGCTAAATTTAGTTGTCCTGAGTCCCAAGTCCAATGCCTAAGTCACAAAACCATCCTTCCTCCTATTATTGCCCCTATTTTTTCCTCCTCAGTTGCACACTCCTGAACACTCTTCCCAGACCAAAGTCAATTTTCATGGCCTGACATTGGGCTTGATCTTGTTCCCAATGAAGTTTGCCATTGACTTCTGAAAGAGTCAGATTGTTCCCTTTATCTTCTCCCATATAGACAGCAAGTTGGGTGTATTATTCACAAAGGGCTGGATCCGTGAAGTGCAGTCAGTGAAGTGACTGCAAAGATGCCCATTATCTTTAGTGGGTCTTGGCTCAGGCCCATCAAGAGATGGGGCTAAGCTATGAAATGTGCAAGTGCATTCAGTGTTTTGGTTTGAGTCCATCTCTCTAATACAGGGATACTCAGACTGAGGCTTGACAGCTGCAAGTGGCTCTTTAATGCGTCTCCTGCAGCTCTTTGCAGCACATGATATTAAAACACGGTATGATTTAATTATTAACCAATCTACTTCCTATCACACAGAGGCTTTCCTTTCTATCTCAAGAATTAAGTGCGGTACCACAGAATCCACCATGCGGTGTCTGTTATCAAATGTTGACTTTTCAATGGCGACGGCTGTAGACACATCTAGTTTGTGTATTTAAACATCACAGTTTTATTTTCATTTCATGCAAGAACCATTTAACTTAGGTAAATGTTTTATATCAACAGAGTAAAAATAGCTAATTCTGGGCACAAAGGACATACACATCAGCCAAATCCTGAATTCTGAAGTGCTTTTAACCTTGAATTTTCCTTATAAGCCAGGTCTTTTCAAATAGACAACACATTTAAGCCAGTTTCCCCAAGCATTCTGAAAAACATTCTCTATGTATTTGAACGACCATAATCATTTGACAATCAGAGGAGTCTGATTGTATGTGAGACACAATGCAAGCAGGCAAACACACGTGACAAATGCAGTTCACTTTACAGAAAGGAACAAGAATCAGATAAATATCAGCAGGAAGCAAAAGGCATCATCCCCATCTGATTCATTAGATTTTTGGCACTCCAATTAAGTTCTGACAAGCTAGTGTTCCAGGCACAGTAAAATATTGCTGTTCCACCAGGCTCGCTCCAATGTTTAGTCATAAGATCCATACAATAATAACAGAACAGTGGCCTATCTTGACCAACAGCACATTAGTTATTATCTGCAGCACAAACACCTACCACTTTGTACTAACATTTTGGCAGTTAATCTAAACATAGCACTTAAAGCTACATCATAATTTTGAGATCTAACTGGGTCATTTTCCTTCCAGCTGGCACTAGTAAAAAGTATTTTATAACAAAAAAGTAAATGAAACTTTATGAGTTTTATTATTATTATTATTATCATTATTATTTAATGGCAGCAGCACAAGTATGATTCAAGCCCACAAGACACATTTTTCAAGGCCTGTTTGCGGTGATGCTCGCTGGGTGAATTACAATAAGATTTATTGTGCAGTGGTATATGTCTAATTTTCCATCTACTGCTGGGAGCTTCAGTTGGCGGCAACTAACAGAGACACCCATTATGCACAGCCTGGTTCAAACTGTGGTTTAGTGCAAACTCTCAGGGACAGGAACTTACTGCACATGCTGGCATGAGGACAGGGAGAGAGCTGATGAAAACAACAAAAAAGACTTTTCAAATGGCTTCCCAAATATTTGGTATCCTATCCCTTCTCCAAAACTGTTTTTGTGGTGAGAAATGGGTGGGGATTCAAAGTCGCAACAGATTTTCCTGTCAAAATTGGGCCTTATTCAATCGCCATGCAACAAGGCAGTTAATGACCTCTTATTACTGGAGCTGGATTCCCTGCTGACAGTGCTCAAAATGAACTGGAGCTCACTGGAACTGAGTTCACAACATTTTTCCCCCTCCCTTTTTTTTGTTTTACTCCAAACACAAACCTCTTAAAAACAAAACAACACACCCTATGCAGGGGGTGTAATTTTCTTTAAACATTTCACTGACTCACTCTGGTGGTGTTCTAATGACCCAGCCACCCCAGACTAATTAGATGTGAAATAGTCCACACCCAATTGAGAGATGGAGGGAAAGTAATGGAGAGAAGTGAGGGGGGAACCATAATAGATGTAATAAGGAAAAGAAAAGGGAGGCTATAAAGTTCAGGAGACAGGATGGAGGAGTATAAAGAGGGTATATGGAAAAAAAGCTTTGAAGAGGGAAAAGGCTGGGAAGAGGGGAGAACCTGTAAATAAGAAAAATAAACAAAGGATGGAAAATCCAAAATGAATAATAAGATGGGACGTGCAGCAGAATAGTCAGTGATTTCTTTTTTTTTTCAGAGCAGAGCCTGGAGCTGTCCCGTTGAGCTGCAAGACTCAGTCCTGCCCCACGACATCATTTTAACACCCTGTGCTCTGCTGAGCAGTGCATCCCAGAGATGTAGTTGGTAATGAGTCCAGTTACCATCTTCATTGCTCTTAGGGAGCACAGGACTGGCTACATGACGCCCTGCTCTGGCATAGCAGGAACATTATGGGAACTGATATTTACAAACTATTCAGCACCAATTGGCATGACCAGAAGGGCATTTTACATTAATAATCAACATCAGACCAGAAATGAACAAATATATCACTGTCTACAAACAATTCCGCTTGCGACAGTTGTTGGCATATGGCTGTATATTTTTACTTACCATATATGAATGTTTTATTTTATTTAGGCACAGAGCAGTCACCTAGGAATAGGTTGTTGTTCTACATTACATTCCACATCAGGATCCCATAAGAATTTTTACCCTAATTGAACTTACTTCAAATGCCAGGTTTTTCTATAGGTTATTATTGATGCACTTCCCTAACTACCCACCAAATTGAAGTCTCAAAATTATTCTTCCAGATGCATCAAATTCTCTCCAGCCCCCTTCCCCTTTTACCCCCCACTGTGCATCCAGACAGTAGGCCCTAAATATAAGGCAAAAGACAATACTATTCTTGGGCTATTGTATATACACACCCCAAAGTGACAGCATTCATTTTTGTGTCTGGTTGCTCAGTTATATTTTTACTCTGTATTAAGGATGGAAACCCAATGCCCATAAATGCATTCACACTACATTATGATTTTTGAAAGGTTTGGCAGTAGAGAGGAGAGGAGAGTGGTTGGGTGCGGTATTACAATGCGTAATGTGGTATTTCATTCTCTCTGGAGAGCCGTAATTTTATGCACGTTGAAAAAAGCATTAAGGAAACTAATGTACAGAACATACGGAACCAATTTTCATCGTTTTAAAAAAACACCTTTGGGGTGTGAGCATGAAAAATTTCAGTCCAAATGGAATTGTTCAACAAACTCAGAAGGGAGAAATAGGCAGGGGGTTACAAACAATCTTTAATTTTCATCCGCCTCTATTACCCCATATCTTCTAATCATGACTCCATTCATTAGCACTATATAACTGTATGTCATTGTAACCATAAATCCTATGTATAGGCATCAGGGGATGAGACGTTCTTTATAAAACACTAACAGCACAGTCATCGGGTCATTTGGTGCAGAGGATATAGCAAAATATTATACTGCTTAACCAAAAATCCATGGAGGGACATGCAGAGATCAGGGTCCAAGGAGGCAAATAGTTATAGCACACTATGGGCCAGTTGCTTCAGAGGAAGACAAGCTCTGCCTACACTCCTCAGCTCTAAGCTACTACAGCCTGATCTCAAATAAGGCAATCAATTCAACTATATGCATGACAGCAAGAATTGCCTCATTCAGAGATCAGCACATCGTTGTAATGTACTATATTGTGTTATGTGCCTCTAGATCCAGGAATAGCAAGAAGAGTTTCTGTAGGTGATATTTAAAAGAAAACATGCACTTATGCTTTCAGAGATCTTTAGGACAACGTGTACACTCTATTGACCTAGGTCTGAAAATGGCACTTCATACAGTATAGTGCCAGACTGCCTCCATAGGGTTTAGATCAGAAAACTAGTGCTAAGTATTATTATTATTAGTGTACATCCTTTGTTCTGATGCTGTCAGCAGAAGTGGATTTCTTGACCCAACTGCAAAGGGATCATCAGCACCAAACAATGTAGAAAAACATTACCAATTACTATCCCTTCAGAGCTGAGAGTCAGCTCTGCAGGTGTTTCAATTCCTTTTTCAGTGAAGGTTATTGGTGACCATGGCTGTGTTCTCCAGCTTCCACCTGTGCATTTCTATGAAGAACCTCACATTCAGGATGAGAACAGGACATACCGTTCTTACAATGCACTACTCTGCTATCAGCACAAAATGGCAACCCCAAGTATGGCCAGGGAAGAAGTAAAGCTAACAACTCATTATGTTACCTATTTGTTTTACAAACCTCACATCAAGAGTCTTTGAATTTTACCGCTAGCCACCATATTCCGCTAGGTCTTTCCATCACCTCCTGTCTGAGATGAATTTAACTAGGTGGTTTCTCTGTTTTCCCTCCACCTGAGGAAGCGTTCTTTACCAAGCCTAATTCTCTCTCTTAATCACTGTGGTAAGGCAACATGGGTCTTTAAACATGTCCTTTCCCACAGCAGCCAAGGACATGAACTGGGATCTGGCCAGGCAGCGGGTAGGAGACTGTCCACTTCAATGTTTTATGGATTCACCATACACAAACAGATTTTGTGAGTATGTTGGACTCCAAAGTTAGGTTTTCAAGAATATGGGATAGATATTTCGTTCCTGTTCCATCCCACATATGTTGCTCTTGTGATGCAAGAGGTCTGAAAAGCTACCCTAAGAGGGCAGGTAAGGATCCCCTTGATACGGTCAAATCCTCAGCTGGTATAGAGCTGACACAGCCAGTTTTACACTCTGCCTCCCTCCCAACCACTGTAAGAGGTGTGTCAGAGGCAGGAGGGGACATGGCTGGGGCACACTGCTCTAGCAACCCCTAGCTGCAAAACAGCTCCTAGGGGGCCAGGATCAGGTTTTTAAGATACATCCTCCACCTCACATTTCAAGTCTGGCACAAAGTACACCTTGGAGCCCAATATCTGGGCCTATATTTTCCAGTTATAGAATAGCAGAGATCCAACCTGTCCAGTAATAGCTATTGTCACATTGCAATCCAGCAAGATTCAGACATAAGTGCAAACAGTCTGCAGGTTTCCCCGAGTTTACAATAAATATTCACAAATCAATTACTTTCACATATAACAGTGCATGCACAATTTATAGACTCAGAAATTCTAAAGAGGGAGATTATTAAAGGCACTCCACCCACCTCCCATTGAAACTGCCCTTTGTGTCTTTGAAAACCTCCCCTTATATTACTGAAAGTAACTAACCTTGTGCATGTGATACAGTTTGTGTTGTCTCTGACCATAGCAACACTGAATGGTTCTACAGGAACAAACTTGCAAAAATGCTATTTCCCTCACATCTGACATTGCAGGGATACTTCCTTGGGTTAGTTTACCTCTAAATTAGTCTTAAATGTTTTAAAACTTGAGAGTTAAAAGAATTTTATATTATAACAATTATATTTTTGCTAAGAAAGCTAGAAACACATGCTGTTGCATTACTCAACAATATACTCTGTTAACCCAATTGCTTCTTTCTTTATAACAAGCTGCTCAGAGAAAGAACTGCGGTAACAAGTACATAAATAAAACAGAATATGGTAAACACCAGGCATTTCAATTTCTATTATAATACAGTAGTACCTAACACATTAAATTAGACTAAGCCCTTGGGAGCTCACCTGGAAACCAGTTAGATTCAGGAACATGAGAGTGAACGTCCAGGGAGAGTTCGTACTGGAATCTTCTGGTATTAAAGGTGCAGACTCTCTCTCCACTACATAGTGAAAGTATAAGTAGTTTCCCCTTCATGAAATCCAGTATCTTTTGGGGGGAACTGATTAGCATCTTTTTAAATGGGGTTTAGATTTAAACCTCTAATTCTGATCACGGAAGCATTCTGAAGAGTTAGGGTCTCTCATATGCACAGAAGCATATGGCATCTTTAAAGCAGTACCAATCACAGTCTTCCTTTGGCCGTTGTGAGTTGCTGATGTGTTCTGGACAGTTCCTTCTTCCCCAGCTCCCCACTCATGGTTAGCAGTCCTTGGCTGGAGAAATCTAAGGATTCTAACAAGTCAATGCTCCCCTTGCTGCTCTGGTGTTGCTGTTACCCAGCCCTAGTGATTTCAGCTTCATTGCCGGATAGGGAGGCCCTCTGAAAGTGCCACTACTGCTCTGAGTCATCCTTTGCCATCAAGCTGCCTCATCGATGCTCTGTCCACTATTGAGCAGGCTCAGCTCAGCCGTGAGGGAGGGGTCAGTGGTATCTAGAATCCTTGACAGCGTTCTCACCACCACAGAGGCACACCCCATAGCAGGTGAGTATCTCTTCCCCAGCTCTTCCCTTTCAGCTCTCTCATAGCCAACTGTGCCTGATATCAGTCTCAGTTACAGTGACCTCAGGCATCTTCAGTGTCAGTATCTCGTCCTTGTATTTGTCACCAAGATAATTGCATTTAATTGCTCCCAAATGGAAAATTAAACTGAATTTTAACCCAAATACCCTAAACCATCACATAAAACCAGTGGAAATGAGGCCTGGCCCATACAGTCAACTCTCCTTGCTCTTCAGCAGATGCTGGCAGAGAGCTCCCTCACCAGTAGAGACCCTGCCCATCTACAGTTCATGAGCAGCTCTGGGCCACTCTTCCCTCATTTCACCAACAGGTGCTAGCACTAAGTTCCCCTGTGTTAGGCTTCAGGCCTTACATAAATATATAATCGTAAGTACTGAACTGTGCAGTTACGGGCACCACAACTCTTTCTGGCTGCTTTGCTAGGCCTCTGTGACATCATGGGCTTATGAGCACCTACCAGTCCAATATCAAGGGGGAGGTCTTTGTGACAACAGTGGCTCAACCGAGGTCGTGACAGAGCATACGTCAAAATTACTGACTCAGTTCTAACTTGCTGGTGTGAAGCCAAGGAAAAGGATCCTGCAAGGCCCCTGGCTCTGTACCCTCCAGCTAACGTATGGGCCCTGTGTGCGCTCACTGGCTCAACACCTACAGCCTGCTGGTCATGTTTTTCAAAGGCTTTCACCCTTTCCCCAGCTATGCTGCTTTGCAGAATAATGAAAAAGAAAGATTCCTGTCCCTGCACTATTAGAAGGTAAGGACTGGCTAAACCCATTCAGATGATCAAAGTGTTTTCTATTACATCTCTCAGCAATACTTCTATCTCTGATTAAGCAGATTTTAGGTATATCCTTTTTTTCTTAAAGCAAGCAGACACCAACAAAAAAACCCCCGACTAATGGCAATTTATTTTATGGCCCAGAAGAATGTGCAAAAAAAGATCTAATTTCTAGCAATTTGTTACACTATATTGTGGAAGAAGGGGAAAAAATACAGAGCCAACCCATTATAGAAGCCCTGATTATTTCCTTGATAAGTTTTGCTTTGGCTTTCCAGCTGGGGATGGAATAACCAAAGTAAAGCCACACTCTAGAGCTGAGTATTTATTTTGAAACAACATCAAATATTTCCAGGGTATTTTAAAAGAATTGCACATACAGTGGGATTTGGGCACCTAACTCCCTGAGGCTTCTGTGAACAAGATTTAAATGTGGATTTTTCATTGTTAATTTCATAGCAGAAATCCATTTACAACTTCATGCTCTGGTCCTCCAGTGGGCATCATAGAGATCCCAGAATGCACCCAGAGACAATCATTAGGATTCCATGTTAGTCCAAGAGCCTACCAATGAGGAGTTTGGCAGGATTAGGGCTTTGGGCTACATTTTTTGTTGCTTCATTTTTCAAATAGTTTGCATTGTAAAATATTCTTTTTTTCCCTAAAATATGGTCAAAAAACCAAAAAGGGTGGGGGAAGCATCCTACAGAAATGGAAGCACAGAGACATAGATTAAACACTATAGCTGAGATTTTTAAGGTATTTAGACACACGTCTACTATTTAAATTAATGGAAGATGCATGCAGGACCCCCTGACTGCTCTGAAACTCTCAACCCATTAACCTAAAAAGCATCTCACCACTTACAGATTTACAAACAAATAAAAGAAATGAAGAACCTTGCTCCCATTGAAGTTAACAGGAGATCAGAACAGGATTGTGCAGTATTTTGAAAATCTACAGTCTATTAATTATATCAGAACCAGAAAAGAAAAGTGCTTTCTCTTTCTACACCTTCACGTGGTTCATAGCCAGTGCAACAATTTTTATCATTTCTTCCAGAAAATGAGTGTTTTTCCATTAAAGAGATGAGAGCCACTCTGTATTCACAAGTGGCACTTTTCCACGTTCTTAATACAACCCTCTTGGCTACAATTAAAGCAGCAGATAAATAGCAGATCAAATTAAGGGCTGATCCTGTTGTACTTACGCATATAAACCTCCCACTGAATGCAGAATTAAGCCATTGGAGGTAAAAAGAGGAGAGATGGAAGTTATGATTTGTGAGACCAAAAGATACATTGATAAAGTATTAAAAGCAAGTATATCAGACAAGAGGTCTGTAGAGAGGCGGTGTGGCTCCCCTCCCTCTCAGGGAGGGTCGAGCCCCGTCAGTCATCCAAGGAGGCAGGGCCGCTGAGCGGAAGTCCCGCCCCTCAGAGGGTCAGGCAGCGACCCGGAAGAATAAAAGCCGGGCCCCAGCCTTCAGTTGCAGGTCTGCCACCGGCAGGAGCAGACGTGTCTGCCGACGCCTGTAACTGGGAGACTGCCCAAGCCAGAGGCCGAGACCAGGAGCTGCCAGAGCTGCCTCGCCCCTACTACGACGATAAGCCGCCGGAGCATTCTCGAGGCCACTACGACGAGGAGCTGCCAGAGCTGCCTCACCCCTACTATGGCCCCGAGGAGCCCCCAGACCAGGCTTGGCCCGCATTCCCCAAAACATTACCGGACCTGCTGCCCAGCCCGGACTGGGAGGAACCGATGGTCCTGGACGTCCCCGGAACGGAGGCCCCGGACCAGGTAGGAGTAGAGGGGGAGCTAGGAAGTAGCCTGGGGGCACCTGACTCCAGTCAGGCTGCAGAGCTAACTTTGCCAATGTCAATGTGTTTCGGTCAGGACCCCCACTGACCACCGGCAGCGGTGATAGCCGCTACCAGGGCCCCGGGCTGGAACGCAGAGGAGTGGGTGGGCCTGCGTTCCCCCCGCCACCCATATCCGGGTGGCAGACTCCCCCTCTCCCCGGCCTAAGGCCAGAGCTGATTGTACTGTGTTTGGTGCCCTGCCCGAACGAAGGGCTGGGCCCCCTTTTGACTTTGCCACTGCTCTGCCCTGCTCCAAAGGGCCAGAGCTCATTGTACTGTGTTTGGTGCCCCGCCCGAACCAAGGGCTGGGCCCCCTTTTGATTTTGCCACTGCTCTGCCCTGCCCCAAAGGGCCAGAGCTGAATGTAACTGCAGGGATGACAGTGAGGCCAGTGGGGCTCCCCTCCCCCTCAGGGAGGGTTGAGCCCCAGCGGACCCCGTCTACAAGGTCGCTTTTGTATTTATTGGTACTGAATTTCTGCACCTTTAGCTTACTGCAAGACTCCTACTACAGCAGACCTAAATATGTTTTGCAAAGAGTTTTTTGGGGGGGAAAGGTTTCTTTTAGTGGAGGAGTGAAATTATTATAATTATTATTATTCCCTTAATATTTTCTCCCTTTTTCCAGTGGAAAGAAAAAGTTTGAAAACATATGGGGGAACGAGGATATTATCCCACAATTTCAGAATTGTTGAAATTTTTCATTTCCAAATTTCATCCAAAAATTAAAAAAAGATTTTTTTCCATGAAAAATCTTTCTGTGACGGAAACCCCCTTTTTCAGCAAAAAAACATTTCAACCAGTTCTAATTTTTATATTGCCTCAGCTACTTGCTAGCATCTGATGTGTGTGTGGATAGTTTAGTCCGTATCTGAACAGAATTGCAAACACCTGATTGTAGTAAATCATAACAGTAGGGGAGAAAAATTGGCAGGCTGTTCTTAGGAGGTCATCAGCTTTCTTTTTTTAAATCAGAGAAGAACTCAGCTTTATGAATTCTCTCATAAGTCCCATAACACGTATTGAGGATCTCAGGGCATGATTATGTGAATGCCAGTTGTGTCAATGGGAGCTGAATTTGCCCAGAGCTTCACAGGATCAAGCTGTTAGTTTGAAAAGCCTGAGACAGTGTTTTGACCTGATTATGCAAACCCTTCCTGGTCCCTTGCAGCAGCAACTAGTGCCCCTGGAGGATTGCAAAACCCTCCTTTCATCCATAAAACCTCTCAGCAGAAAGCAAAGCCCACCCCCTCCACTGGGGAGCTGATCCTCACAGAGCCCCATCTAACAGCAGGTCTCTGCTGGACCCTCACACTACCACCAGGCTGCAGGCCCGACAGAACTCCTGCCTTCCAGGCACACTTCTGTGGATACTGCTGCTCTTCAAAGGACAGTGCCAGCAACTCCTCTTGCCTTATGGCCTCCCACACATCCTCCTGGTGGAGCTCTTCGCTGAGACTGCTCAAACTCTTTGTGAAAGGGCTCAGAAGGCATCTGGAGAGCATTCTCTGAGCTCAGCCTTGTTTCATGCATTTAATGGAGAAAGGACCCAGCCCCTATAGGCCCAGGATGCATGCAAAATATTAGAGGTTGCCAACTCCTGCCATCCTAAACTGCACTCAGAGACCTAGATGGCACCTACCACCTTGTCTTTCACTCCACCCACAACAGGACTGCCCTAAGAAAAAAGGCATTTAGAAGGAAGAGATACTATTTAATTTGTAGAGTTTACCCCCATTAACTCCTTGCCCTTTGTCACACAACCAGTCCCCTTGTCTTTAGTGGAATCACTTGTGATTAAGAATTTGCTGGGATGGGCTGTCAAGGTTTTTTCCCCACTTTGAACTTTAGAGTTCAAGAAGTGGGGACCTGCATGATTACTTTTAAGCTTAATTACTAGCTTAAATTTGGTATGCTGCCACCAGCCAGAAGTTAGCATCTGGCACGCTTTCTGTTCCCCCCAAACCTTCCCTGGGGAACCCAGACCCAAACCCCTTGGGTCTTAAAACAAGGAGAAATTAACCATCCCCCTCCTTTTCCCCCCAGACTCTGCCCTCCCTGGGTTGCCTTGAGAGGCTTACACAGACCCAAACTCCTTGGATCTTAAAACAAAGAGGAATTAACCATCTCTCCTCCTTTCCCCCCATCAATCCCTGGTGAGTTCACACTCAATCCCTTGGATTTTAAAACAAGGAAAAATCAATCAGGTTCTTAAAAAGAAAGCTTTTAACTGAAGAAAGAAAAGGTAAAAATTATCTCTGTAAAATCAGGATGGAAAATGCTTTACAGGGTACTCAGATTCATGTAGACTAGAGGGACACCCCCCCGCCCCCGCCAGCCTGAGATTCAAAGTTACAGGAAATAGAGGTAAAAATTCTTCCAGCAAAAAGACCATTTACAAGTTAAGGAAACAAACATAAGACTAATCCGCCTTGCCTGGCTATTACTTACTATTTTGAGACATGAAAGACTAATTTAGAAAGATTAGGAAAGCCTGGATGTACGTCTGGTCCCTCTTAGCCCAAGAGCGAACAACGAACAAAACAAACAGCACAAACAAAGACTTCCCTCCACCAAGATTTGAAAGTATCTTGTCCCCACATTGGTCCTCTGGTCAGGTGTCAGCCAGGTTCACTGAGCTTCTTAACCCTTTACAGGTAAAAGAGACATTAACCCTTAACTATCTGTTTATGACAGGCTCTTAGATATTTTTTTCCTAACTCTCTACTAAACACTTTTCCATTCCTCACTGGAGATGATGAGCTGAAGCTCAAGTTAAAATTCTTATGAAAATCTTAGTATCAAAAGTTGCAGTAGGCAAAAGCCAGGTTAGGGTAATCTTTACTTTTATAAATGAAGTACTCTCATATGATATCTGACTGCTCACACATTGTGATTATAATGGTCATTTAATTAGACCAGTAAAATGGATTTAAATTTCCTATACCCAATCTGAGGTCTGTCAGAAAATACTTTTGCTTCCAACTGCAGTATGAAAGCCATAACACGTTACACGCCACACCATTTCTTGGAAACCTCCACCTAATTCTGCATGGATAATGCAAAACCTTCATAGAGTTTTTCCATACAGTGTGCGTCAGTTCGAGACATACAGTTCTAACAGTAACACACAGGGAAAAGGGACTTTGTAAATACTTTAGCCACTAGATGTTTTCCCTGAGATTAAAATAAACTGAGAGTTCAACATGCCACAGAATAAACTCTGTTTAATCAAAGCAGTTCTAGAAACTGTCAAAACATCCTTAAAAGTTGGTAGGTAACAGAGAAATATATTTGTTTCCATCTTTTCTCTAGGTCAGATATTTTACAGCATTTTATTTTCTCTCTGCATTTTCAAGACAGTTCAGCACTTACTCTAGGCACCAGATTTTCAAATGTGCTGAATGAAGCTGGCTGAAAAATGGAAGACTAGTGAATATTTTTGTGAAATATTTGTTCCTTTTTTTCCAGCTGAAAATTCCAAAATTTAACATTTTTTCAACCAGATCTATGTTGATTGGCAGGATGAATTTTGATGAATTTTTTTTTACAAAATATTGAACTTTTTGTCCATATACATATCAATATCTATATGAGAGAGAGAGAGAGAGACACAGAATATCACCTCTAGCGCTATGAATATTTGAAGATCTGGCTCTAATTTAGGTGCTCAAATGGATACAGAGCTCTTTTGAAATATCTGGCACAAATTGCGGGTAACGAGCCCTTGAAACCCTTGCAAAACATATGAGAGAGAGGGAGATGGAACGAGGGAGAGAGAGTACTCACAAGCTGGTAGGGACCGTAAAGAACTTATTTTCAGTGTTCCACAAAATAACAATAACTCTTGAAAACTGGAAATATGAGTTACCCACATAGCCATCCTTAAGCAGCAGGGCTTAAGGAATTTGTTCATTCCAGCCCCTGAGCTTCATGGTACATTTAAAGCATTATTCCAAAAATGTAGTCATTTTTTTTCTGGTAAATACTGAAGGGAATTATTAGTAAGGGTGAATGATTATCAGCAGCACACTGCATTGGAGCATAATCATTGGTATAATGATACTATTTTATTTGTGGCATCAGAAATTGGGTCTATTATAGGTATTACCTAAACATACCAGAAGGTGACATAGCGTGGCAAACTGGAGTTGCACTGGCATCCTACAGACTTGCAGTGAGTGACATTAAACCTTTATGTTCACCATCTCAGGTATCTGCAGTAACTGTGGCATTTTTCATTACCGCAGAATGAAAAACTATGAGTGCTTCATAGTACTCACTGTGTCTGGGTCCATGTGACATACTAACAATATTGTGACTGTAGAATGGCAGATGACATTTCAAAGAGCAATGTCCTACTATATTGTAATAAGAAACTAGCAACAACTAATAAAAAAGAACATTCTATTTTCTGGCTGACAAACTATCTGAGCTTTTCCCTGCTAGGACCTAAACTAACTTCTATTGACTACAATGAAGTCTCTCCATTGACCATAATAAAGGTTGGAGGAGACCCAAAATTTATGAGAATTTAATTATTTTGGTCACACTTCATATTAAGAGTACATTTTATGAGTCTATGAGTCTATAAAGGGTTGTATGATTAATAGACATATAGGACTCTACAGCAGTGGATTAACCATTTATTAAGACATCTGCTAATTGTAATCATCTATTAACACTTTACTATCTATTTATACATGCATCCATGATCTGAAGTGTGACTATTTTAATGAAAATAATCATCATCATAAAGCAGTGAAATAGAACTACATTAGGCAATATCTGTAACTACTTGTTCTCCTGAAAAGAAGCCCTCTGGTACTATCAGGTCATTAACTGCTCTCTCCAGTCTGAATGGAAGAGGATATCTGTTCATATAGAATCAGATTTTGTCACTGTGAGAAACCATGGAGTCAGCTTAGGATGTGCCCCTCACCCACACCTCTTCACCTAGATCCAGACTGTTGCAAATAGAAAAACTTCCCAGTCTATAAAATGATGAGCTCGTCCTCTGGAAGTAGATGGTGTTGTACGGAAAGTTTTCCAAAACCCTTTTTTTCTCCCTGTTCAAGTTTCTTTTCTTTTTTGCATCTCCAGGACTTATCCTTTGCTTTTACCACAGCTGCAGCTATTCTGGTGGAATTAACTGAAGTCTTGCATCAAGTGTGGATTTCCTGATGTCTGAGATATTTCATTGTGATTGGGTAATTTGATCATTAAGGTCTTCACACTCCAGTTTTTCTTAATTAACTCTATTGAATTTTAACCACATCTTGCAGTCTACAGTAGTAGGAAGAATACAGTGTCCCAAATATTTTAGACCATTTGACAGGAATTGAAATTCAAATGCATGTAGGCTGAGTGTGTTGATTCTCTGCTTTCAATCAAATAGGTGTGCTAATTGCAATACACCTCAGCAAGACCCTTAAAAAAGAGACCAGACCACAAGTTACACTGCCAAGAAACCACCAGTTACTTCTTTATTCTCCCTTTGCCAAAATCTTACATTACCTTCCTGAGGACACACATGGCTCCTAGTACACAGACTGCTCCTCTTCATATCATGTATAATTATCTTCCTCTTAACAACTACCTGTTGAATTATTATACCATAAATTTTAGCATTTCTGGAACCGCCTCCCCTTCCCAAAATGTGCTCCAAAGAACCACAATTTAGAATCAGTGATAATACAATTGTGGTTACCACTTGTTAGAGATAGCACCTTCCCAGTATCACTATTAATCTGTACATGTCACAAGATTTAGTATTATGGATTGTGTTGCTAGATGTTTGATTTAGCTAGACGTAAATGAGACAAATATGAAAATCATGCTCCATATTTCACAATCCCCAAACCCTTTTAGAGAATGAGAATGCCAAATTCATTACTCCACCTTCACTTCAAAAAAATACTAACAAGAACTGAGACCCACATTGTCAAGGTTTTTCCCCCACTTTGAACTTTCGGGTACAAAAAGTGGGGACCTGCATGAACACTTTTAAGCTTAATTACTAGCTTAAATCTTGTACGCTGCCACCAGCCAGAAGTTAGTGTCTGGCACACTTTCTGTTCCCCCAAAACCTTCCCTGGGGAACCCAGACCCAAACCCCTTGGGTCATAAAACAAGGAGAAATTAACCATCCCCCTCCTTTTCCCCCAGACTTTACCCTCCCTGGATTGCCTTGAGAGGCTTTACACCAATCCAAACTCCTTGGATCATAAAACAAAGAGGAATTAACCATCCGTCCTCTTTCCCCCCCACAAATCCCTGGTGAGTTCAGACTCAATCTCTTGGATTTTAGAACAAGGAAAAAATCAATCAGGTTCCTAAAAAGAAAGGTTTTAATTAAAGAAAGAAAAGAAAAAAAGTAAAAGTTATCTCTGTAAAATCAGGATGGAAAATGCTTTGCAGGGTACTCAGATTCATATAGACTAGAGGGACCTCGCCCCCAGCCTGAGATTCAAAGTTACAGCAAACAGAGGTAAAAATCCTTCCAGCAAAAAGACACATTTACAAGTTAAGGAAACAAACATAAGACTAATCAGCCTTGCCTGGCTATTACTTACAATTTTGAAACATGAAAGACTGTTTAGAAAGATTGGGAAAGCCTGGCTGTACGTCTGGTCCCTCTTAGCCCAAGAGCAAACAACGAACAAAACAGAAAGCACAAACAAAGACTTCCCTCCACCAAGATTTGAAAGTATCTTGTCCCCCTATTGGTTCTCTGGTCAGGTGTCAGCCAGGTTCACTGAGCTTCTTAACCCTTTACAGGTAAAAGAGACATTAACCTTTAACTATCTGTTTGACACCCCCCCCCAAAATCTCAGACAGTGTGGAACCACACTCGTGGTGATTTCTTCCTAGAACTTTAGAATAAACAGATTAATAAAACACATGCACCTTGACATATACCACTAATTATGCAAAACTACATGACTTTTCACATTTCAAGGACAATTTTTAACCAATTGATGCTGGGAAACTTTCAAGGGAGAGTGCATCAGCTACTTTGTTAGGAGCTCCTGAAATGTGTTGAATTTCAAAATCAAAATCTTGGAGAGCTAAACTCCATCGAACCAGTTTTTTGTTGTTTCCCTTGGCAGTATGAAGCCACTTTAGCGCAACATGGTCGGTTTGTAGCTGGAAACACCGTCCCCAAAGTGTGGGCGTAGCTTTTCCAGGGCATACACAATGGCCTAGCATTCTTTTTCACTGATTGACCAGTGGCTTTCCCTCTCAGACAGTTTCTTGCTGAGAAACACGACAGGATGGAAGTTTTGATCCAGTCCTTCCTGCATTAAAACTGCTCCTACACCACGCTCAGATGCATCTGTGGTTACTAGGAATGGTTTGTCAAAGTCTAGGGCCCTTAGCACAGGGTCAGACATGAGTGTCGCTTTAAGCTGGGTAAACTTAACTGCATTCGGCTGGGTCTTTTTGGTCAGGTCTGTTAGTGGGGCAGCGATTTGGTTGTAGTGTGGTACAAATCACCTGTAATACCCAGCCAAGCCTAAGAAGGATTGAACCTGTTTCTTTGACTTAGGGACGGGCCACTTTTGGATAGCATCCACCTTGGCCTGTGGGGGTTTATTGTTCCTTGACCCACCTGGTGTTCCAGGTAAGTCACTCTGTTTTGGCCTATTTGACTCTTTTTAGCCTTAACAGTTAGTCCTGCCTGCCTGATGCGCTCAAAGACTTTTTCCAGGTGTTCCAGGTGTTCTGCCCATGAATCAGAAAAAATGGCCACATCATCGAGGTAAGCAACTGCATATTCTCCCAGTCCTGCTAGGAGACCATCTACTAGTCTTTGGAAGGTGGCGGGTGCATTTCGCAGCCCGAAAGGAAGCACATTAATTTCATACACCCCTGCATTGGTGATGAAGGCTGACCTTTCTTTGGCGGGTTCATCTAGCGATACTTGCCAGTACCCCTTGATTAAGTCTATTGTAGAGATGAACTGGGCACGTCCCAATTTCTCCAGTAGGTGAGTGGCATTGGATAGTTGTCGGGACGAGTTACAGCATTTAGCTTACGGTAGTCCACGCAAAAGTGTATCTCCCCATCTAGTTTGGGTACCAGAACCACTGGAGATGCCCATGCACTGGTAGAGGGGCGGATTATGCCCATCTGTAGCATGTTTTGGATCTCCCATTCTATGGCAGCTTGGGCATGAGGAGACACCCGGTAGGGTGGGATTCTAACTGAGTGAGCATTACCTGTGTCAATGGAGTGATATGCCCGTTCAGTCCATCCTGGGGTGGCTGAGAACAATGAGGAGAATCTAGTGCACAGCTTCTTGATTGGTTGCTGCTGCAGACGTTCCAAGGTTGTGGAGAGGTTCACCTCTTCCACGCCACCGTCATTTTTTCATTCATAGTAGACACCTTCAGGCCACTCAGCGTCATCTCCTCCCTGGGCTGTAAACTGGCAAACCTATAAGTCTCTGGAATAAAAGGGCTTGAGAGAATTAACATGGTACACTTTACACTTTAAGGTTGAGGTGGGGAATGCTATGAGATAGTTAACAGCTCCCAGACGCTCTTGGACCATGAATGGCCCTTCCCATGATGCTTCCATCTTATGGGCCTGTTGCGCCTTCAAGACCATAACCTGGTCTCCTACTTTGAAGGAACGTTCTCTGGCATGTTTGTCATACCAGGCCTTTTGCTCTTCCTGAGCATTCTTTAGGTTTCCTTTAGCAAGAGCTAAAGAGTGTTGGAGAGTGCTTTGTAGGTTGCTTACAAAGTCTAGAATGCTAGTTCCTGGAGAAGGCGTAAACCCCTCCCATTGCTGCTTCACTAACTGTAATGGCCCCTTAACCTCGTGGCCATACACAAGTTTGAATGGTGAAAACCCTAAACTGGGAGTGGTACAGCCCTGTAGGCAAAAAGCAACTGCTGCAACACTAGGTCCCAATCATTGGAGTGTTCATTTATGAATTTACATATCATGGCCCCCAAAGTTCCATTAAACCTCTCCACTAGGCCATTGGTTTGATGGTGGTAAGGGGTGGCAACCAAGTGATTCACCCCATGAGCTTCCCACAGATTTTTCATGGTCCCTGCCAGGAAATTAGTTCCCGCATCTGTAAGGATGTCGGAGGGCCAACCTACCCTGGCAAAAATGTCTGCTAAGGCCTGGCACACAGTCTTAGCCCTGGTGTTGCTTAGAGCTACTGCTTCTGGCCATCGGGTAGCAAAATCCACAAAAGTCAGTCTGTACTGCTTTCCTCTGGGGGTCTTTTTTGGGAAAGGACCCAGAATATCCACAGCTACTTGCTGAAATGGGACCTCAATTATGGGGAGTGGCTGGAGAGGGGCTTTGACCTGGTCTTGGGGCTTTCCCACTCTTTGGCACACCTCACAAGACCGGACATAATTAGCAATGTACTTGCCCATCCACTCCCAGTGGAAGGACTTCCCCAACCTGTCTTTGGTTCTGTTCACCCCAGAATGGCCACTGGGATGAGCATGGGCTAAGCTTAAGAGCTTCCCCCGGTACTTAGTTGGAACTACCAACTGTTTTTTGAGGATGCTAGTCTTCCTGGTGTCCACCAGAAAGAGTCTCCTTGTATAAAAGTCCTTGTTCTACAACAAATCGGGATCAGTTAGAAGAGCTGAGAGGCGGTGGGGTGCTCTGTGCCGCCGCCCAGGCTTTCTGAAGACTGTCATCAGCTTCCTGCTCAGTCTGGAACTGTTCACTTGAGGCTGGAGACACCAGTTCCTCCTTAGACTGTGGACTTGGGCTTGGTCCTTCTGGAAGCGACGTACGTGATGGGGTTGTTTTCGTTGATGGTGAACTGCTTTCCGCTGGTGCACTATGCGATATTTCAGGCTCTGGCTGAGCCTCTTGGGTAGGGTTGTCTGCTGCTTCTGCCAGTTCAGGCCCGCTGGCGCCCTCTGGCGTTGGGGTTAGAGATGGGTTTGCAAGTGCTGGCATCAGTGCTGGCAACGGTTCTGGTGCTGGTTGCTTTTCCAGTTCTGGTTCTGGGACTGATGCACTGTGGCTGTTGCAGTCATTGGCAGGGGATCCGGGTCCACTACCTCTGTCTGGGTCTCTGGTAACACAGACGGGGCCCTTGTGGACGGTTCAGGAACAGGGATGGGTCTGGAAGCTTGCCTGGCTTGGCTGTGCGTAACCATTCCCACCCTCTTGGTCCACTTTACCTGGTTGGCCAAGTCTTCCCTCAGTAGCATGGGGATGGGATAATTGTCATAGACTGCAAAAGTCCACATTCCTGACCAGCCCTTGTACTGGACAGGCAGTTCAGCTGTAGGTAAGTTTACAGATTTTGACATGAATGGGGAAATTGTCACTTGTGCCTCTGGGTTGATGAATTTGGGGTCCACTAAGGATTGGTGGATAGCTGACATTTGTGCCCCCGTGTCTCTCCACCTGATAACCTTCTTTCCGCCCACTCTCAAGGTTTCCCTTCGCTTCAAGGGTATTTGAGAGGCATCTGGGCCTGGGGATCTTTGGTGTGATGGTGGTGTAATGAACTGCACTCAGTTGGGGTTTTGGGGGCAGTTGGCCTTTATATGTCCCAGTTCATTACATTTAAAACATCGCCCAGCTGACTGGTCACTGGGCCGAGGTGGGTTGCTGGAGACTGGTGAGGTGGGACAATAGGGTGTCTGGGGCTTTCCTTGGGTTGTAGGTGGGGTCTTGGGTTGCCCCAGGTGATAGGGTTTATTTTCGGTTTGCCCCCTGTGATATTTGCTCCCCTTGCTAGTAGCTTTTTTCTTTTCTGCCACTTCCACCCATCTGGCTCCAATCTCCCCCGCCTCGATTACAGTTTTGGATTTCCCATCTAAGATGTACCTTTCTATTTCCTCAGGAACACCCTCTAAGAACTGCTCCATTTGCATTAGGAGGGACAGCTCTTCCAGAGAGTTAACATTTGCTCCTGATATTCAGGCATTCCAATTCTTTCCAATCTGGTAGGCATGTCGGGTAAATGACACATCTGGTTTCCACCGTAGGGCTCTGAACCGCCGACGGGCATGCTCAGGTGTTAGCCCTATTCTGATTCTGGCCTTGGTTTGAAAAAGTTCATAATCTTTCATGTGTTCCTTAGGCATTTCAGCCGCCACCTCTGCTAAGGGTCCACTGAGCTGTGGCCTCAGCTCTATCATGTACTGGTCTGTAGAGATGTTGTAACATGGCAGGTCCTTTCAAAATTTTCTAAGAAGGCCTCAGTATCATCACCTGCCTTGTAGGTGGGGAATTTCCTGGGACAGGGAATGGTAACTGGAGAAGGGTGGTTAGGGTTGGCTTTTCCCATCCTGCTTAGCCTTTTCTAATTCCAGGGCCTCCCTCTGGAGCTCCAGAACCCTCTGGTGGTCAGCCTCTTTGGCTTTTTCTTCTCTTTCTCTTGTCTCCTGCGGTCAGCCTCTTTGACTTTTTCTTCTGCGTCCAGCCTAGCCATTTCCTGTTTAACTGTTTTCTTGGCACTCATTTTTCTGCTTTCTTGTGCTGGCCGCACCCCCCTGCAGCTTACTGACTGGGATGCTTCAGCTCAGGCTGCTTGGTTAACAGAGATTTTCTAATTAGCTGTACCCGAGAGGTAGAAAGAAAGAAAACAATTCAACTTGTAAATGCCTTTTGCTGGCTGTTTGCTGGCTCACAGCTTGAAGCCTCCTCTTAACAAAGACCCTTGTTAAAAAAAGACGGTTACTCACCTTTGTAACTGTTGTTCTTCGAGATGTGTTGCTCACATCCATTCCAGTTAGGTGTGCGCGCCGCGCGTGCACGTTCGTCGGAAACTTTTTACCCTAGCAACTCCAGTGGGCCGGCAGGTCGCCCCCTGGAGTGGCGCCGCCATGGCGCCCAATATATATCCCTGCCGGCCCGCCCGCTCCTCAGTTCCTTCTTGCCGGCGACTCCGACAGTGGGGAAGGAGGGCGGGTGTGGAATGGATGTGAGCAACACATCTCGAAGAACAACAGTTACAAAGGTGAGTAACCGTCTTTTCTTCTTCGAGTGATTGCTCACATCCATTCCAGTTAGGTGACTCCCAAGCCATACCTAGGCGGTGGGGTCGGAGTGAGAAGTCGCGGCATGGAGCACTGCAGTTCCGAAGGCCGCATCCTCTCTCGACTGCTGGACCAGGGCGTAGTGGGAAGCAAAGGTGTGGACCGATGACCAGGTCGCTGCCCGACAGATTTCCTGGATGGGCACACGGGCCAGGAAAGCCAGCGACGACGCCTGCGCCCTGGTAGAATGCGCAGTCACACGGCCCGTAGGGACATGGGCCAAGTCATAACAGGTCCTGATACAGGACGTAACCCACGAGGATAACCTCTGGGAGGAGATAGGAAGCCCTTTCATACGGTCCGCTACCGCCACGAAAAGCTGGGGGGATTTGCGGAAGGGTTTGGTCCTCTCTATGTAGAACGCGAGAGCTCTACGGACATCCAGCGAGTGGAGCTGCTGCTCCCTGCCTGAGGAGTGAGGTTTTGGGAAAAAAACCGGGAGGAAAATCTCTTGGTTGACGTGGAAGGCTGAGACCACCTTGGGTAGAAAGGCAGGGTGTGGTCTAAGCTGCACCTTGTCTTTGTGGAAGACCGTGTATGGGGGGTCCACCACAAGGGCTCGGAGTTCCGACACCCGTCTAGCTGAGGTGATAGCTACTAGAAAGGCAGCCTTCCAAGAGAGGTAAAGCAGGGAGCAAGTAGCTAACGGCTCAAAGGGGGGCCCCATGAGCCGGGACAACACCAGGTTAAGATCCCAGGTTGGAGCAGGGGGACGGACGTTAGGGAATAACCGTTCCAGCCCCTTAAGGAATCTCGACACCGTCGGGTGAGAAAAAACGGAGCGACCGTCCGCACCCGGGTGAAAGGTGGAGATAGCTGCCAGATGGACTCGCAACGACGATAAGGCCAGACCATGTTCTTTGAGGGACCAAACATAATCTAAGATTTCGGATACCGAAACTTCCATAGGGCGGAGATTTCTCTCTACGCACCAACAGGAGAAGCGTTTCCATTTTGCCGAATATGTGGCTCTTGTGGATGGTTTCCTGCTGCTCAAGAGCACCTCTCTCACAGGCGTGGAGCAGCGCAGCTCGGAACCAGTTAGCCACGCAGGAGCCACGCCGCTAGGTGCAGCGACTGCAGGTCTGGGTGACAGAGGGACCCGTGGTCCTGGGTAATCAGGTCCGGATGAAGGGGCAGGGGAACTGGGTCGGCTACGGCCAAGTCTAGCAGCATGGTGTACCAGTGCTGTCTGGGCCATGCCGGGGCCACCATGATAACACGAGCCCTGTCTCTGCGCACCTTCAGGAGGACCTTGTGAACCAGAGGGAACGGAGGAAACGCATAGTACAGGTGGGTCGACCACTGGATGAGGAAGGCATCCGCTATCGACCCCGGCTCCCTGCCCTGAAAGGAGCAGAACGCTTGGCACTTCCTGTTCCCCTTGGACGCAAAGAGGTCCACCCGGGGATAACCCCACCTCCGGAAAATGGAGAGAGCGACGTCCGGTCGAAGGGACCACTCGTGTGACAGGAAGGATCTGCTCAATCGATCCGCCAGCGTGTTCCGTACTCCGGGAAGGAAGGAAGCCTTGAGGTGAATGGAGTGGGCTACGCAAAAGTCCCAGAGTCGTATCGCCTCGAGGCACAGGGAGGAGGACCTGGTGCCGCCCTGCTTGTTGATATAATACATGGTCGTCGTGTTGTCCGTGAACACGGCTACACAACGACCCTGAAGCTGATGACAAAACGTTTGGCAAGCAAGGCGGACCGCTCTCAACTCCCTCATGTTGATATGTAGCCCCACCTCCTCCTGGGACCATAGGCCCTGCGTCCGCAGGGTCCCTAGGTGGGCCCCCCAGCCTAGATCTGAGGCATCCGTTGTCAGGGATACCGAGGGCTGAGACGGGTGAAAGGGAAGACTCGCACACAATACGGACTGGTCCCCCCACCAGCCGAGGGAATCTAAGACCTTATGGGGGACTGTGAGTAACATGTCTAGCGGTTGCCTTGGTCTGTAATGACTGATAAGCCACAGCTGGAGAGGCCTCATGCGGAGCCGAGCGTAGTCGGTCACAAAGGTGCACGCCGCCATGTGGCCTAACAGGGTTAGACATGTCCTCACTGACGTCAACGGGGCTGACCGCAAGCGTTGAACGATCGCCGCCATGGTCTGGAACCGCTGCCGAGGCAGCGAGGCCCTGCCCACAGTGGCGTCCAGGATGGCCCCGATAAATTCCACCTTCTGAGTGGGCCTCAGGGTGGACTTGTCTGTGTTTATCAAGAGGCCCAGACTCGCAAACATGCCGGTGATCACGCGGACATGGCTGTACACCTGCTGTTCCGACGTGCCCCGAATCAACCAGTCGTCCAGATAAGGGAACACGTGGACACGGTTGCGCCGAAGATGCGCCACGACAACTGCCATGCATTTTGTAAACACCCTCGGGGCCGTGGACAGGTCAAACGGGAGGACCGCAAATTGATAATGACGAGCCCCCACAACGAAGCGGAGGAAGCGTCTGTGGCGTGGCCAAATGGCAACGTGGAAATACGCGTCCTGCATGTCGAGGGCGGCGTACCAGTCTCCCGGATCCAGGGATGGAATGATGGTCCCCAGGGATACCATGCGGAACTTCAACTTCACGAGGTATTTGTTGAGTTCTCGCAGGTCGAGGATAGGCCTGAGGCCCCCCTTGGCCTTGGGGATCAGAAAATAGCGGGAATAAAACCCCTTGCCTTTCTCGTTTTCGGGAACCGCCTCTATAGCTCCTTTGCTGAGGAGCGTCTGCACCTCCTGCCGAAGGAATTGCTCGTGAGAGGGGTCCCTGAAGAGGGACGAGGAAGGAGGGCGGGAAGGAGGGAACGAAACAAACTGCAGGCGGTACCCCGTCTGCACCACGCTCAAGACCCAGCGGTCCGATGTTATTTGGGACCACGCCGGGAGGAAAAACGAAAGGCGGTTGGAAAACGGAGGGGAAGGATCCGTAGGGGAAACTGTTACTGCGCCCTCGAGCGCACCTTCAAAATGAAGGCTTAGGACCAGGCGGGGGTTTTGAGGAGCCTTGGTTCTGCCCCCCTTGGTTCCCCGACTGCCTGCGCCTCCCGTTCCTGCCGCGGCGCCTGTAAGGGTCCTGCCGCTGGCGGAACTGGGACAACGGCCGACGGTGCTGCTGTTGTTGCGGCCTAAAGGGTCTACGCTGTGTCACGGGGGTGTGCATCCCGAGGGACCGCGCAATGACCCGGTTGTCCTTTAAACTCTTAAGTCTGGGGTCTGTCTTATCGGAAAACAGGCCCTGGCCTTCGAAAGGAAGGTCCTGTATCGTGTGCTGGAGCTCTGGCGGAAGGCCGGAAACCTGCAGCCAGGAGATGCGACGCATCGTAACTCCTGACGCGAGGGTACGGGCAGCCGAGTCCGCAGCGTCCAAGGAGGCTTGCAAGGCCGTGCGCGCGACCTTCTTGCCTTCGTCCAAGATGGCCGTGAACTCTTGGCGAGCATCCTGTGGCAGCAGCTCCTTAAATTTGTCCACTGCCACCCAGGAGTTAAAGGCGTATCTGCTCAGCAGGGCCTGTTGGTTAGAGACCCTGAGCTGCAGCGCCCCAGCCGAATACACCTTACGGCCAAGGAGGTCCATCCGCCTGGCTTCTCTGGATTTGGGGGCCGGAGCCTCCTGGCCGTGACGCTCCCTATCGTTCACCGATTGCACTACCAGTGAACCGGGAGTCGGGTGAACATGTAAATATTCGTACCCCTTAGAAGGGGCCATGTACTTCCTCTCGACTCCTTTCGCTGTCGGAGGGATGGAGGCCGGGGACTGCCAGATAGTATTGGCATTGGCCTGAATGGTCCGTATAAACGGCAGGGCGACCCTGGTGGGAGCATCGGAAGAGAGGATGGTGACAATTGGGTCCTCTATCTCCGAGACCTCCTCTGCCTGCAGACTCAGGTTTTGAGCCAATCGCCTGAGGAGGTCCTGGTGCGCCCTGAGATCCAGCGGGGGGGGACTGTTGGAGGAGGTACCCGCCACCGCCTCATCCGGGGAGGAGGATGATGAGACCCCAGGCACAATAGTGTCCAACTGAGGGTCTTCCTCAGCCCTCGCCTCTGTCTCCGGAGCCGCAGCGGAGTCCTGCTGTTTGGACCCTTCGTCCCCTTCCGGGGAGGGAGGGGGGCGAGACAAAGAGGCTTCAGGGGCCCTACGCTCCGCAGTCGCCGGCCTAGCAGGGAGCTGCTGGGGGCCCTGGGCCTGATGGTACGCCCAGGGTGTCCAGAATCCCCACTGTGGGGGGCCTTGGTCCTGCAGCGGCGGATCAGCAAACAGCGCCGCCTGCCGGTCGGTGCCCAGCGCATAGCCGCTGTCCGTCTGGGAGGACACGGACGGCTGCCTGGAGGGCCACGGCGGGGCCGCCCCTGGATGGTACGGGTCTGCGCGTGCCGGCACGGAGGATCGTCTCGGTGCCGGGGACCGGTGCCGGGAGTCATAACGGTGCCGGGATCGGGACCGGGATCTGTCACGGTGCCGGGCGCTGCTTCGGGACCGGGATCTGTCACGGTGCCGGGCGCTGCTTCGGGACCGGGATCTGTCACGGTGCCGGGCGCTGCTTCGGGACCGGGATCTGTCACGGTGCCGGGCGCTGCTTCGGGACCGGGATCTGTCACGGTGCCGGGCGCTGCTTCGGGACCGGGATCTGTCACGGTGCCGGGCGCCGCTTCGGTGCCGGGACCTACTACCAGCTCGGTGCCGGGAGATCGACCGGGACCGGGACCTGCCACCAGCTCGGTGCCGGGAGGTCGACCGGGACCTGCCACCAGCTCGGTGCCGGGAGGTCGACCGGTGCGGCGAGTAGCGTCGGGACCTGCTCCTGGAGTCGCGGTGCCGGTGTCGCGTGGAGCCTGACCGCGACCGTCTCGATGCCGACCGGTGCCGCGAGTGCGACCGGTACCGCTGAGGGGAGCGGTGCCGGGACTGCGAGCGGCGTCAGGATCTGGAGCGCCCAAGACGTCGGGGCCTGGATGGCGAACGACTGTCCGTGGGCGGTGCCGACATCATGGGCTTGCCTCTGGACGTGACCCGCACCGGAGGAACCGGGGGTGGCAGCCGAGTAGGCTCCGTCAGGGCAATAAGGTCCCGAGCCGAGGCGAAGGTCTCCGGTGTGGATGGGACCATTATCTCAACCCCAGATCTCATGGGGGAGCTCGGCGGCACCGGACTCAACAGACCCGCCGGGCCCGGAGTCAACGGTGCTGACGGTGCCGGCGGCGCCACGGCCGATGTCGAGGCCGGGCGTTCAAGCCGGGTCTGCCTGGCCGGAGTATTAGACTTCGACGGCCTAGGCTCTGATTCCGGTGCCGGAGAAGGTCGGTGCCGAGGAGTCTTCTCGGTGCCGGAGCGATCCGGTGCCGGTGCCGAAACCACGGTCTGCGAAGTCGACGGGTCAAGTGCCGCCTCCATTAGGAGAGTTCGGAGCCTCTGATCCCTCTCCTTTTTTGTCCTCGGCTTAAAAGCCTTACAGATGCGGCACTTGTCAGATCTGTGCGATTCCCCGAGGCACTTCAGGCACGCTTCGTGGGGATCGCTGGTAGGCATGGGCTTCTTGCAGGCCGCACACTGCTTGAAGCCTGGCGAAACAGGCATGAGCCTGGCGCCCGGTGCCGGGAAGGGCTAAGCCCCCCGGCCAGGAACTACTTAACAGCTATTTACTAAACTATCTACTTAACAATACTAATTAACAACTATCTATAGAACTAGAGATAAGCGATAAACAAGCGATAGAAACTAGGAGAGCTAGGGACGTGGAGGACAGCTATGCCGCGCTCCACAGTTCCAACGACCGACACGGCGGTAAGAAGGAACTGAGGAGCGGGCGGGCCGGCAGGGATATATATTGGGCGCCATGGCGGCGCCACTCCAGGGGGCGACCTGCCGGCCCACTGGAGTTGCTAGGGTAAAAAGTTTCCGACGAACGTGCACGCGCGGCGCGCACACCTAACTGGAATGGATGTGAGCAATCACTCGAAGAAGAACTTAACACTTCTGCCCTCAGGCTGCTTTCCAAGCAGCTAGAAAGGAGAGAAAAAAAAATCCTATTGGCTTTTGGTTCCTAAAAATCCCAACCGCTGCTCATCATGTCAAGGTTTTTCCCCCACTTTGAACTTTAAGGTACAAAAAGTGGGGACCTGCATGAACACTTTTAAGCTTAATTACTAGCTTAAATCTTGTACGCTGCCACCAGCCAGAAGTTAGCTTCTAGCACACTTTCTGTTCCCCCAAAACCTTCCCTGGGGAACCCAGACCCAAACCCCTTGGGTCTTAAAACAAGGAGAAATTAACCATCCCCCTCCTTTTCCCCCTAGACTTTACCCTCCCTGGGTTGCCTTGAGAGGCTTTACACCAATCCAAATTCCTTGGCTCTTAAAACAAGGAGGAATTAACTTTCCCCCCACAAATCCCTGGTGAGTTCAGACTCAATCCCTTGGATTTTAGAACAAGGAAAAATCAATCAGGTTCTTTAAATGAAAGCTTTTAATTAAAGAAAGAAAAAAAGTAAAAGTTATCTCTGTAAAATCAGGATGGAAAATGCTTTACAGGGTACTCAGATTCATATAGGCTAGAGGGAACCCCCCCTCCCCCCGCCAGCCTGAGATTCAAAGTTACAGCAAACAGAGGTAAAAATCCTTCCAGCAAAAAGACACATTTACAAATTAAGAAAACAAACATAAGACTAATCCGCCTTGCCTGGCTATTACTTACAATTTTGAAACATGAAAGACTGCTTTAGAAAGATTGGGAAAGCCTGGGTGTACGTCTGGTCCCTCTTAGCCCCAAGAGTGAACAACGAACAAAACAAAAAGTGCAAACAAAGACTTCCCTCCATCATGATTTGAAAGTATCTTGTCCCCCTATTGGTCCTCTGGTCAGGTGTCAGCCAGGTTCACTGAGCTTCTTAACCCTTTACAGGTTAAGAGACATTAACCCTTAACTATCTGTTTATGACACACATCCTCAAATGTATTGATTTCAATAGGAGTTAGATACCTAAATACCTTTAAGGATCTGGGTCTGAATAAGTAGTTAACCTGATACTAAGGTGTTAGAATAACTGCATGTGAGAGCTACTGTTTTATTAGCATCAGACATGCATCTAAGACTATTATTTTGCTATGGTAACTACAAGTGAGCTTGGCATTGGGCACAACATTTTTAAAGCCTAGTGTCTACAATTATATTCCTTAACTCATGTTAAGACCCCTAAATCTAAGCAGCTTGATTGTCACAGGTGCCGAGAACCCACAAAAGCCATTGAAGTTAATGAGGTAAAGGCGCTTGGCAGTTTTGTAAATTAGGCCACTGATATATTTAGCTGTTTAAATATGGGTTTAGAAGCCTAATGTTAAGTGCCAAGTCCAGGAAATTTTGCCCTAAATACTTTTCCAAACCTGAGTCCAGCCACCATCTGCGAAAACCAGCTGTTCCCCACTTCCAGGAGAATCTCCCCAGTCTGTCTCTATCCAGCCCAGTAGGCTGGACCCAATCACATGCCACCGTCTTTGCAATATCCTGCAGGATGACCTGTCTGCCAGCACCCGCAGGAGCCAGGCACTATTCATCGCCTCAAGAGTTGGCACCGCCCTGGCCATACTGGCCACAAGAGCTTTTCAGCAGGTCACTGCACAGACACTCGTCAGCAGCCTAGGATTGCCAGGGTGCTGGACTAATTTCTGGAGGTCATCACTGGACAAGTAACAAGAGTACGTTGATTTCCCCACCGACCCAGCCACCCAGTGGGAAAAATATGGTGGAATTGTACTGGCTGGCAGCCTTCTTATGCACTTTGGGAGTGGTTAATGGAGCATACATCTGCATCTGGAAACCATAGCATGACCCTGCTCCTGTGCCTATACAAGCCACCATTGAACACGTGTGATGAACATGCCAAATTAATGTCCACGGATGCTGTGGCATGATACCCAGAGCCTGCCATGATGCCTACATATGGTTACAAGCTGGACTCAGAGGGTTGGTTTACATTGGCATATCCCATAGTCCAGTGGTGGGAGTGAGCTCTAAAGAGGTATTGTAGACCCATATTCCAATCCTTCCTTCCCCCTCTAGTAGGGAGAGGGTACTGGATCTGGACTCTACCACATCTCCAGTGAAAGCGTTAACCCCAGGCCTACCGCCACCTCCTTCCCTCCCATTTTTGTGTGGTGTGAGTCAGGTGCCTAACTCATTCTCACAAGAGATGACTTAGATGCCGAAGCTATCCAGCTCAAGGAGAGAGGTTCTTGTTTGTGGGTCACTAGCAGAGCTAGGCACTTCACTGCAGCCCACATTTAGATGCCTTTGTCAGAGAGAAAAGTGGAGATTAACCCCTCTTGTCAGCATCTGCCATTGGCTGGCCTCTAGCATGCTGGATTTAGTAGATCACATTTTTAGGCACCTCCATTCATCTTTTGGATGCCTAATGCTCCCAACTCAGCTAGGGTGAATTGCAGTGTTGCTCCATAAGTTACTAAGCACCTGAAAGTTAGATGCTGTGATGCTCCATGTGGAGAAGTCTAAGTCCCTTTGTGGATCCCACAGTATGTGTCTAACTTAAGGTATTTCACTTACACAATTTAAATTAGACACATGATTAAATATCTTGCTGAACTGGGGCCAGAATTAGGTTTTTGGTGCAAATACACATTCAGATTTCACTGTCCATGATTATTCCTCTGACCTTCACTAAAAATCAGCTGTTTGCAGGAATATTCTTGCCAATAAGTTATTTGCTAAACTATTTGCAGACAGTACACGCTCAATGGGTCATAAACACAGTTGAAGGGAATTCAAGAGTTTTTGTAAATTGATAGACTATTTGAGGGAAAATGTTTGAAGCGCTTATGAGAACCTGTTGCGCTCCATAGCAAAAGTGAGTGATCCTTCCCTGATGAACTGCAACACTGCACAAGTGGCTAAGTAGGCTTTAATATGAGCATAGAAGCTTTTAGAGGCTACCGTGTCAAAGTGAATTAAAGTGTCACTAAATGGTTCTTAATACAACTGACCAAAATGATTTCTTCAGGGCAATTATGTTTTACTGTGTCAATCATCCAATAGGCATTAATATAAAGTAGAATAGCTCTGAAAGAATTTGTTATGGACTATCATGTCAAGAACCTAACTGCTAACCTACTGTGGCCTTGATATGATAGACTATTAGAACTATTAAGGGCCAGAGTCCAATTAATCCACAGCTTTAACAGGCCTATACTGCAGTGGGTCTCCATACAATTAAGCAATAATGGATGACAGGAAGGACACTTCCTGGTAGCTAATGACCAATTGCAATAGTTGAAGACCTTAACCCATCTGGTAATTAAGTGTTGGGAAAGACACAACCTGGGAGCTCATGGTTGCTATTATCAACCATATATTTAAAAATAAATCAATTACTCTTTCTTTTTTCTTCTGGGCCAGCTGCTACTGTTTGGCTTTTATGCTAGTAATTAACTCCTGAAAAAATACCAGCACAGCAACCAATGAGAAAGCAGAACTTCATAAAGCACATTCCAGTTTAGAAAAATATTAACAGTAATAAACCACAATGACATCAAACTAGTCATTGTGCATGTTGAATGAAATCTGTATGCTAAAGATGCAGCTTGGGTTCTGCTCTCAGAACAGTGTGTTCTAGTGGCATGAAACCACAACTGGGCATGAGGAGCTTCTAAATTCTAATCTTGCTTGTTCCCCTCACTTGTTGTCATTTGCTGTTTTCAGAGAAGTTGCTCAACTTCTCTGTGCCTCAGTTTCCCAATTGCTAAACCAGGAGTAATAATACGTACCCGTCTCACAGGGGAGTTGTGAGGCTAAACAGATATTTGGCAATCACTTTGCTATTTCATCTCAAAAATTCCACATGCATGCAGAGTATTTTTATTATTAATCTCATTAAGACTTAAGCTTATATCCTATACATTTAGGATTTGAAATACCATATCATAAGCAAGCCAGAGCACTAACGATGAACAGAAAGGCTGTCAACTGTGTCCTCCATATAATGAAATCTGATGGCACAAGGCAAGATTGTTCAGGGTTGGTCACCACCACGCATCGCAAGCACATTTTGCTGCTCCCACAAGAAGGGACAGTGTGCTCACTGAGCTGCTGTCAGCTAATAATTGCAGCTGGTTTCAGTAGACACACTAGCTGCCTTTGCTCGACAGTCCTATCTTCCAGAAGCTCAGTCTTCTGGGGACATGGCTCCCTCCATGATGTATTAGTTGGGTGTAACTCCTAGCACACTCTTGTGTTTCAAGGAAGTTGTTTGCCTGGTTGCTGGTGTCAGGAGCAGTGGTTCCTCACATCCTGTTCCTCATCCCCTTGTACTCTTAATGGACACTCATGCAATTACTATGTGTCTTTGTGATCATTTTTCTCAGCTATAAACATGAAAAGACTCATAGCTAACTACTAAATGTTTGAAAGTTCAAAATAAAAGCTAACTTTGCACCGTGGGCCCTTCAACTGGTATAAATTGGCTTCAATGGATCTGAAACCTCATCTCAGACCTACTCGGTGTGCTCAAAACCTAGACATGGTAACAAGAGCATAGGCCTCAGCTCTGGGTTTCCCTCACTTTAAGCTGGACCCGTCACTTTCCTATCTTTGTTTTCTGATGCAGTCTGGTGATTTCCATGTCATACTGAATTGCAGTGCAGTTCCAATAGCTAAAGGGACATTGTGCTCCTTTTCTTCCTTGATGGGGGTTTAGTCTTGCAGTTGCAGTGGAATAACTCTTCCATTATTTACTAAGGACCAAATCTTAGTATCACTCAAGTCAATTTTTTGGGTCATTTACTTCATTGGCATCCACATTTGACCCTAAATGTTTAATCATAGAGCTTTCATAACTTGATGTATCCTTTTAATAGGCTTGTGTGTTATGTTGTCTCCAGGGATGGAAGGATTCATTTCTTCTTGGACATCTGGAGATGTTTGGCTTGTGCAATAACAGAAACAGGCCTAAAATCTGATGTAATGCACAGCCATCAGTCTCTATTACATTATACTTACTACAGAGTACTTCAATGTAATTTATTCTTTTCCTAGGAGAACTGTGACTAAGTAATTACTAACCTCAAAGCCAATCATAATATAGAAAAGAGAGCAGTTCCCAGACAAAGCAATATGGGCATACAGTTTTTCATGTTGTTGAGTTTGGCTATAGTTAGTTAAGGTGTTTTATGTTGGGATGGGGAAAAAATAAAGGAGGCAAAGAGGGGACACATAATGGAAGAGGCATAGAAAAAGCCACACGCATGTGTCATAAAACAAAATTTATCTTTAATTTGTAAGTGTCAACAGCAGTACAAAAGATGGAGTGATGGTGAATAGATTAAGGGTAGAGAGGACAGTCTTGAGGTAAATGAGCATAAATAGGCAGTCTTATAGACACTCCCCTGAGGGGTCTATACCCCTATCATGGCATATACGGTATTACCCAAAGATGACATGTTTAACATATCAGGAAAGCACCTTGTGCAAAAAAAAAAAAAAAATCCCCCCACAATCCCAAACATGTAGGTAAGGTGCCAACATACACCAAAATATACTGTCTAAGGACTGTGTCTTTCAGTTGTGTCTTTTCCATTAATTACTGAGGCAGAGGAGGAGAAGACTCTTAAATGTACCACTGAAAGATTATTTAATATTTAATTTACCTCACGTCAATACTGCACAACAAAATCCAAGTCGTCTGTTTATGCAATGAAGCACAGCTACAAATAAGGATTCTCTTTTTTTTAATTGAGAGCAGATTTTGTTTTAAATCAATATCCTTAGCAAACTTTTTTTCGTTTTTACTGTATCAAGAGGAGAGTGTGAGTAAGATGTGATGGCAACCTTTAAGTTCATTTAAAAACTTTACACTGGACTGTACAAGATTTTTTTTGATAAATTATTTACATTTTCAGACTTTAAAACATATTCAAAGCAGCAATAGACACTAGTTTTTCCTCTAAACGCCCAAATATTTACCAGCCATGGGCCCAGGGTAGGTACCTGCATTGTATATAGAATTTCTACAAAGAAAACCTGCCAGTTAAAATTTGCTAGTGGGTGTACAAACAGCAGCTCTAGCATTTTAAGAGCCACACCCACAGTGTTGCTATAGGAACCAAAGCATAGTACCTTGACAAGAGAGTCTCAGTTGTCCCAACAGCTCTACACAAACTTTACAATTGGAAACAGCAGCTAGCATGTCAGTCCAGCATGTCAGTGAATTGTGCTGATTAAATTAACATAGAGTACAATCTCACAATATACATCACAAACAAATTACAATGTCAGGAAATAAGAGTTACAGTAAGATAAGTTATGTAGTAACAGCTTATAAGCTTGCCTTAATGTAATAAAAAAATTTTTACATGGCAAATACAATAATGAGTGAACATAAATGCTAAACATCCTACTCTGTTACAAGCTGAAGAAGGAAAAAAAATGGTGCTTTCGAGAAAACAAAACACAAATGACAAAGGAAGACAAACGGAGAATGCACACTAGCAGGTCTGCAATGTGCAGCATACAAACAGTTAAATATTTGCACATTCCCCATACTCTAAGAGCACCAAGGACCTCACTTGTGTTTTTTAAGAAAGCGGAAATTACAAAGCAAGCAATGTCACTAAGTTGCTTTATAGCTTTCATATTGCCATAAATACCAATTTGATACGTTTTCCTTTAGCCCCTCCCCCATCCCTTTGCACCCAATGTGTGAACTCTCAGAATACTTCTTTGTCAGCTTTTTAAAATGCATCTGGTACATAAAAGGGATGTGGAGTCAAATGAAATATGTTTCCATATACCTATCTTTTAATGCTTCTTTTGTTCTGTAGTAGGATCAGGGAATTACAATATATCAAAAATGTAATATCTGAGAAAAATCACAGACTATAATGGGTTTATATAAAAAAGGTGTTTGGATGAAGAAGTTATTTAAGGAGCAAGAGTAAGTATTTTGTAAAAGATCAAATGAGGTTATATAATATTTTTTTAAATGAACACGCTTAAGTGCCAACTTGAGACTTGAACAAGCATGCAAATGCCTGGGGTCTGAGACCGTTTGTCAACTTCTCATTAAAAATATAAGAATATTATTTATATCATACTTTCTACTGGCTGAATTTCTAGTGCAGTTGTTGGCAGTGTAACCCTGGGTCAGCAAATGATTTAAGCACATGCTTAACTTTGAACAACTTAGTGGTGTTGCATTCATTTCAATGGAACTACTCACATGCTTAAAGTTAAGCAGATACTTGTGTTTTGCTGGGGGCCTTGCAATATTTCTTACTAAAAATGATTTTGATAAAGTTTAAGAAATTTCATGTCTTTGACAACACAAAAATAGTAATCCATAGGGACGATGCAGGGACCATGCTTGAATTTAGTATTAGGGCATGGTTCTGTTTACACTCTAAACAATCATTATTTTCAACCGACTGCTGTACTCTTTTCACAGGGCATAGTACTTTCTGTACATAACTCTACTGAAATAATAGTGTAGTCACTCATTTTGGAGTTCCCATTCTGTACCAATCCCATCTTTTACCCTTGCCCTACCTCTTGATGAGCCTAAACACACCAATTTAGGAGAACTTTCTGATCCCATGCATTCTCAGCAGCTGGTTTCACAAGCTAGATGGTGATACATGAACGTGTAAATGGATCAGAATTGGGCCCTTCCAAGAGGGTTGCTTCCCTATGTAAACATGTACCTTGAAAATCAGAGGTTCTATTCCATTAAGACTAATTTCTGTTTCGTCAAACACCAAGTGAAGTCAACAATTTACCGCTAGCTGGCACCAGACAGCTTCAGGAGTGTTCTTCTCTTGAAAATAAGTTTTTTATAAGTTTCCAAAAAGAAAATATATTGCATCTGTTAACTAAATAGGGAACTATACTGTAAAACTGTTTCAGTTCACAGTAAAAATAGCTTTACTATATTTTTGCATTACCTGAATGGCATGATTATTTTAAACTCAGAATTATTCTGCGGTACTTAAACTCAATGCTTAGAAAACAATTCCACATGGCCTCTGTGCCAATATTTCTTCCTGTTTTTAACTCCTGATATGACGATATCATGACATAATGAACACAGCAATCAACAGTTTAACAGTATTAAATCTAATTAGCTTTGCAAGGGCTCGCTTAATGATGATAATCTTCTTGAGGCATGTGTTGTTGCCTCCAAAATGCCATTATCTGCTTTCAAATAGGAATGAAACTGTTTCATCAGTTTTGCTCAGATTCACAAAGCAAATTGAGTTTCCTACCAGCTATACTGGAAATTTGATATGTATAAACTTTCTATAAGAAAAAAGAAAAAAAGTATTCTGTTTGTGGAATATGCAATTAAAATTCAAAGAGAGCACAAGTGAGGCATCTTGCTGTCCCAGCTACAGATCCACAATACTGCTCTCACACTGCAGGTGTAAATTCAGCATCTACATGAGGTACAGTGACTTGTCAGCATTTAATATGGACCAACATACACTGATACAGAACCAAAGTAAATACATAACTTATGCTTCACTAAGTATCCATGAACAAAAAATAAAATTCTATTTCCTATGTTATATTTACACAATGTTTAAAAAAATCTAAAATGAGATGGTAAATTCATTAAAAACTTTGTTTTGAGCTCCAATTAAAAAATCATAATTTTTCCTTATGATTGTCCTTCCTTGATTTCCACTGACATTTTAGAGCCAATGTCGGCTAATAAATACAATAAAATGCTTATATTCGCAATTTAGATTCAGTTACTTCCCTCCCACTTCTCCAACCAATAAATGCAGGTTTTACAATCTGGTGATTCCTGAATAGCCAATCATTTTCAAGAATGTGGCTTTAAGTGACAGAACATGAACATTGAGGCAGGGCGGGAGCTAAAACAAAGTGTTCATACATACATGTATTTTGCATAAATAAATGAAATAAGACATAAAAATGACTCAAATCCGGCAACTGTGAGGCAGGCCCACACGAGTCGAAACAGATGACTTTTGTTCATATAGTTTTCGTACAACAGTTTCACATTAGTCAGAAGTGATAAAAAATACCATTTATATCCAGTGCTTATAACACTTACGAAACAACATCTGTGAGTGTGTGTGTTTTTTGTACTACAAGCAAAATCAAGTTTCAGTCCTAAAGAACAGTCCTTTGTTCTCCACCAGCCTGCAGAATATTATTTTGGCATGGTCATAAAATTAAAAAAAATTAACCTACTAATCTAAATGTTTGCCTTTGTGCAAAAATAATTACATAAAAAAAATGCTAGCAGTACAGCATTCTACCTATGCAACAGCACCAGAAAGAAAAGAGAAAGAGAAAAGAAATGAGGGGGGGGAAGGAGAGCTATTTAGAAATAGTGAAATCTGTAAGACATTAATAAATAGTTGTTCTTTAGGAAATAATAGAGTACTCTCCCACCTAATCCAAGCTAGATGTATTAAAAACAGTTCAAATCTCCAGGAAATATTAAGAACAAAAAAACACTTTCTATCAGTACCTTAGCCAGCTTAAAGAGGGCGCTCACCAGCTAATGACACAGCATATGCCTTTAAAGTCTTGGCTAGACCAGTTTATTGCTATTAGACATGGACTTAGAACACACTTAATAAATAGTAAAAATATAGCATTTTGTTCCAAATTACAAAATGGTCAGAGAAATTTGACCACTGTGTTTCTGTGTCATTATCCTTATAAATCGTCCTGTAAACTGAACAATCTTCTTTGTTTTTGCACATTTAGATGTGATTCCTACAGTGGTGAAACCGGTTATCACTACTCAAATAGCTGCAGTTGTGAGAGAAATGATAGCTCACAGCACAGCGACTCGTCATTAGATCTTACAGGAAGCTTTACAAGATTGTGTGGTGGGCATGAAGATAACTTGTATTAACACTGTACCTATTTAGTCATATGGGGCCTGATCCAATGCTCATTAAAATCAATGGGAGCTGGATCAGGTCCATATATGTTTATTTGCATGTATCTGATTCTGCAAGGTGTTGTTTCGCGGAGGTGCTGAACACCTTAAACTCGCAGTAAAGTCAGTGGGAGTTGAGGACGCTCAGCTCAAGTGCAGGATCAGACCCCCAGTACTATTATGGACACTGAGTTATTTGTGAGTATCAAGAGTGGAATGGGAGTGAAAAAAAGAAAAATTCTCCCTTTTTATATTCTCTTTGTCTCTGAACATTCAATAACTACTCAACCTAGGAGTGTTCCCTCTCTTTCCCCCCATATATTTTCCAGAAGATTTCTTTGTCTTTGATATTGTTTCTAATAATACAATAATAATATTTTGCATTTTATAGCAGGTTTCATCCAAATATCCCAAATCACCTTATAATCATGTATAAAGTTTCTTAATACCCCTATGATATAAAGAAACATCATTATCCTCATTTTACAGATAGAGAAATTGAGGCACAGAGACATTAAGGCCCTAATCCTGCAAACACATATGTAGTTAGACTCATACATGTGAGTAAAATTAAATACTTACGTAAGTGTTCATAGAACTGTGGCTTAAATGACTTGCCCAAAGTCACTCAACGAGTCAATGGCTGAGCCAGCAAAGGAACTCAGGAGTTCCAGCTCCCATTCCCATGCAACTAATATTTGTGTGAGTTTTCCCTCAAGGAATTTCACAAATAAATCACTGCATAAATACACTGAAGATACCAGAAAGCTCCTGCAGGTCACCATTGGAATGGGGATGTACAGAACATTGATTCACTACTTGATTCTACAGGCCTTACAAAGCCATCCATGCAGACTCTGAAGAGATATTGAATGCACCTGTCTCCATTGATTGTTCATCTGTATATTATATAAGTATAGATGTGTATCATGACACACAGAAATATATAGGAGTATATGTACTGTATGTACATATTAAAAGTATCCATTCTATACTGCATTGCATGCAGTATAGTGGTTCCAGATGTTCTTTGGATGTATAGTGTTATGGAAATAATTGGATTTTCCATTCACAAATTCCACTTTCATTTTGGAAAGCAGGTGCATTTTTTATTTTCAGGCACCTGCACATTTTGGGGGAAGAAAGTGAAAGGGCTCTTTAAGACAATCATAAGGAATTATAAATGTAATGCCACCAACAGTACATTTTAAAATAAATATTAAGTATTTGCACCCTTGACATTCTGGAATGAATAAATTATTTAAGAGAAAATGTGTTAAGACTGAATGCAAGGGTTAAAAGCAAAGGGATAAAGAATGTAGTCAGAGGTGGCCTCACACTGCTAAGACAGGCCTGTCCATAGCTGGTGATCGCGCTTTTGTGCTTAATATTTTGCGCTAATAGTATATCAAGAGGCAAAAGCAATTGGGCACATGCACTGTGGCAATCTTATTCACTACTTAAGAATATCCTGTCTCCAGATTCCTGAGTACTTTACCATTTTCTGGAAAAAAAATTATGTTTTACATATATTTTTTTAAGATGCCAAAGGATTGTCTAAGACTTTACAGTGTCTCTCTTAAGACTTTTTTAAAATGTTAAGATTCAAAAGTTATGAAAAGTTTGGCACATCAGAAGTTCAGCTATACATGTGGAAAAAGTGGAATTCAGAGTTTGTTTAAAAGATGAGCTCTGACACACAGATGCGTACACTTGTGGACTTGTTCTGTGTCACAATATGAAATCTGCAGTTTTTGTTTTCTAAAATAATCCAGAATAAAAACACATTCACAACCTGTAGGCTGACACAGCATACCTGAGTGAGAATGTATAACCCCCATCTAAAACAAAAACTTAAACTTCTATCAGCATCCAAATAGGGGAGAAAAAAAAAAAGACAAGAGACAAAAGGTAAGACTTGTAAGACAGCTATTGATTCATATAAGTTTTCAAGTCCCAATGTCTGATATTTAATATATGTCTTCACCTAAATTAAAAAAAAAACAGGTTCATGAAAATTAGGGGAACAATCTGTCTCACACGTTAAGAAACATTTAAGACCATTCTGCTGATGTAACTGTAGGAGCCACACATGCATGCAGGCTCTTTAAGAACTTTTTGTTCAACAAAAAAACAAAAAATCAAAAGAGTCAGAGTACTTTAATTCTGCAAACACTCCTCAGTTGGCACTGACAGCCTCATGGGCTTCATTTTCACTGCTATAGTCTGATTTGGGATCATCCTCATAGTCCTCATACATTTCCATCTCATCCTCTCCATTTATTATTTCATTTCCAGCAAGGCTTCCACTGTCTGTCTTCATACCATAAGTGCTCTGAATGACAGGGATGCTGGGCTCTGGACTGGCAGAGGTACTAGAGCAATCAGATGTCATCTGAGGTGATGGTGCGGTAGTTGCCATACTAATAGCACCAGGATAGACAACACCTGTTCCTGTGGTGATTGGAATCTGAGGCTGCTGTCTGCAAGGAAACACAAGAGTGGAACACGATTACCTTTACTTTAGATCTGGAGTGGAACCCTACTGTGCATACCAAACAAAAGTAAAGTACATGGTTTCTACAGAACATATTGGTGTACTCCTTTGAGTTTCAGATTCTGATCCTGCAAGGTGCAGAGTGCCCTTTGCTCCTGTCAAGTGCAACTGGAGATAAAGCTGCTCAGCAACTCGCAGTTTCACATCTTTGATGCATTCAGCTATTGGGTGGTTTAACATAAAATAGACTGCAAAATGTCACTAAATGTTCTAGTAGATACGACTTTGTCAAAGCTGGCTTCTGCAGCTTCAAACCGGCCATTCAAATGTCTCTGTGTAGTCCCAGCCTTGCAGCCATACATAGGAGAGTTGGTCAAATAATTTATTGTGAATAATATTCACTGTGCTGAGCACCCAGAGGAGACCATGAGTTCCAGTGTAAGTTCTTCAACTGACTACGGTGAATAGTACTACACCCTTCACAGACCTTATTACTGAGTAATAAAGTAATTGAGACTTAACTTAAAGTCAATGAGACTTAGGTTCCTAAGTACTTATGTTACAATGGGCCTTAGGCTCCTCAGGCACTTAAGCACTTTAGATATTTTACCCATAGTCCTTAAATTCATGATCACTTAGTATTTGTTCTTCAGAACCTCTGTCTCACTCAGTGCACAGGATAGACAGTCAATGAAGATTGCTAAGTTTCAGCCTGCTGCTTACTATCAATCCTTGTGTCTGTCCTTATTCGCTTGCCTGTCCTGATCAGTGATTAAGAGAAAGAGTGCAAAAACTGTCATTTGTGCATTAATCTCATTCACTCATTGACATGAGACTACAATCATACTAAATATCACACCACTGAGCTACCAGGAAATCAAACTACTCCAGGTTCAGGAACCATGGGAGCCTGTGAAATCATAACATTCCATATAGAACATATCCCTATGGGATTTTGTTCTGAAAGTGACTCCAGCCCCTCCCCTACTCAATCTTTACCTAATCTAAGCTTGAATATCCGAAAAGAACAGAGAAGAAAAAAGATTTTGCTGAGAGATTGAGAGGCAGTGAAGCTAGAGACATCTTGATTTGGTTAAATTATAATATATGAGCAGAGAATTTTCATTTCTTAAGGCTTTGCACAACATGCTTTTGTGACAGAAAAATACACATGGATACAAAATGTGTCTCTTTCCCTCATTCCACTTCATTCCCTCTCCATAATCGTTCAGACAAAAGAAACATTCACCTAAAAGTTTGTTTGCCAAAAGCAAATAAATAAGTGGATCCACAAATGGTTGCAGCAACATTCTTTTTAGAAGTCACAAAGATGTCCATGTGTAATTTTCTCACACTATTCCCCCAGTTCTAATGCCAACATTAATCTTTCTTCCTGGTATTTCTTTTAATATCATTAATAAATTGACAAAAAAACCTTTTGAAGAACTCCACAGTATTAACTCTGAAAGCTCTTCTGAGAAAAGCAGTGTTTTTATACAGCAACATCAATGGGTCTTACCCTTCCAATATATAAACTGTTTAGAAACCAGTATTTTTAATGTGTGTTATGTGTGTTGCAGTAGTGCCTACAGGTCCCAATCAGGACTGGTTTCCCACAATTCTGTGTGCTAGATTTCTTTTCAAGAGAGCACAAAGCGAAGAAATTGCAGAGGGCATTTGTGCATGACCCTTGACTGTCTAATCCCTAGAAGAAACATTTTTTTTTCATAAGTGGGCAACTAGTTACTAATGGCCAAGATATGAGAACTGATGGTGAAAACAGTGCTCTTAGCTCAAGTGAAGAGACTGCCGTGGACACGTTCAGAATGTTCTGTGCTATCCCTTTCTTTGCAGTGTTAGAGAAAGATTAGCATTTTTCCTTCTACGATAAGGGGAAAAAATCAGAAGGAGCCACGGAGTGGCATAACAAGAAAGGCAGTGTAAAAGTGCAACATGTAAGTAATCTGGTACACTGCTGGGCTTATTTTTTAAGTTATTTATTAAAGGTTAGCAACTCTCTCTCACATGTCTGCATTTCAATGAGAGGGGAAGTATTTTTGCAATAGCATTACATCTCTTCAACACTTTTTAAGGTAAGAAAGAGTGCAGGTTACCTGGGGATAGTGAGGATGAATCTGCAGTGTTGGTATTTTACTCTAGGCATCATCTCTCATGCATGCCAAATTGTAGCATGACAATAAGTAGTATAACAGATCTGCAAAACTGATCTGTGTAACTGGAAAGTAGGTCACACCTTTAGGGCTTAATGAATCACTCTCAAGAATGCATTTCACTATTCTTCCTCTAGTGAAGTATAGAAAAAGCACACGTGGTGAATATGCTTACTGACTGGAGTAGGTCAAAACCAATGGATTGTCTGAAGACCTGTATTTAATCAGAAATTGGGGGTGGGGTGGGGTTGGGTTTGAGTTGTATTGCCACATAGACCATCCTGTGCAATAAAAGATATAAAATAATTCTAGCAAAATCCTGGATCCATTAAAGTCAATGGGAGCTTTGCCATTGACTTCGATGGAATCACAATTTCTCCCTTAAAACTTTCTAAGATTTCAAAATAAAGGATGGATAGTTACCGGATATTAATTATTTCAGGTGAAGTAAAAAAACAAAAATTAAAAAAAAAGAGCTCTGTCCAGAATTAAATGTGAAGGTCTGATTCCACAAAACCCTTAAGCATGTGCTTAACTTTAAGTACAAGTTTAAGTCCCATTGACTTCAACAAAACTTAAATAAATGCTTTAAATGAAGGATGTGCTTAAGTCCTTTGCTGAATTGGGACCTAAATGCCCATTTAGCTAATCAAACATGTAAACTATTTTTTCCCTTTTGTGTAATTCTCTTGGTACTTCCTTTTACATTGGTGCATTCTGAGATGGTGTCATTCTGACATCACAGGTTACATGGCTTGCACTTGATGCCAGAAATGACTAAGATTATTCAGAGGAGAAAAAGAAGTAAAAAGGGGTTCATTTAAACTTTCATCCTTCATGCTCTGAAATGAAATGGGGTATCTAGCATATATTTCAGGTCTTAACTTAATTTTACATTTTTACATATTTGCAGTTTACCTTAAAAACATTTGTATTTAAAGGCATTTTTGTTGTCGTATTAAATTCTAGATCCTCTAGTCTCGCCAAGCTGTGCTAAGCAGAGTACCATAGGCAAACATATTTTTATATCACCTCTATGCCTCCCTGATTCTGCTTCACCCCCTGGTTTAAGTTCTTAATTGCACCCGGCTCCAGTGCCCATCAAAGGGAAGCTGGAGATCTTCCAGAGTACAACAGTGCTCATGCCTTAGAGGTTACGAGAAGTGGCTACACCAGCTCTATACCACTGGAGGACTCTCGGATGCCAGGGAAATCATCAGAGGGCAAATTAAGCCAGTTCTGTAGACCCTTTGCTCTGCCAGTGTTGCTAACGGGCTGTTTTGAGGCCAAGGATCTGGCCCAATATAATTAGACAAGTACAATAAAGAGTAGGCAACATGAAATTTCTCATATAAACTGACCTGCTGGCAATTTAGTGGTATTAACATTATTAGGATTTTCCTGGAGCACATTCCATTTTTGACTTTTGCAAAACTAACTAAACATTTAAATTGGCAAATTACCATTGTTTGCTGATCCCTTCAGAACTATTTTCTGACAGCTCTTTAAATGACTGAAACGAAATTGGTTGCATTAAGGAAAATGCTTATGTGCTACACACCCTGAAACTTACTTCCCTGTAAGGAATAAAATAACAGTAAATCTCACAAAAGCACCCATTGTGTACTTACTTTTAGCTCTTGCTATACTGGTATACTATTACATGCTTATTCAAAACGGTAGGCTACCAATATTCAGAATACACACATATACAGTAGTTACAAACACTGTAAAGGCTTTATTTATAAACATCTCGTAGAGGCAAGATTCAAGAAAATTAACATTCACATCATTTTGCAGACTAATGTATAGAATACATACTTCCATGTAAAGGGTATCAGACTATGACAATGACTCAGAATTGAATTATTTTTGTAAGAAAAGGTAACAAAATATGCTGCTCTAAGTTGACATCTCTGAAGTTTATGGCTTCCACATGAACAACATTTACTTAAGGATTATGAAAAATGAATTATTGAAGATAAATTGTAAATTACTTGAAGCTGCTTAAATGCTTAGCTTTCGCAGAGAGTTGAAAAGTTCTTATTCAAAGCTTCCCGTAAACAAATGTATCATTACAACTAAAATATTATAAAATATTACCTGGCTGATTACAGGTTGAATTTCCACTTGTTATTTTTTAAATTAAATTGTATATGTTAGTCCATTAAGTTTGAATTATCCTGCATGATAGTATTTCTCATTTGGAGCAAAATTCACTAATATAGTTCCATCACAAGGTATAGACACTACTTAAGTCCCACTTAAGTCTTTAACATACTGCTTAATTTGTATGTAAATGATGCATAGACCTTGTGCTGGTCTATTGCATAGGGATGAATATCACCTCGACGGTACAATCTCACCCTCTGGAGAAATCTCTTATTGAACTTCCCAGGGATTTGTCTAAGTAAGTGGTGCAGGATCTGGCCGTTAGTTTATTTTTTTGTTCAAAATACTGCTATTTCACATAACAGTTTCTTAGGAAGCATTCACTTAAATTACCGCTGTGTGTCTTACTCTTGATTACTACAGTATGCCACTTACTATATGCTGTCAGAACCAACACATGCACTTCTGCATTTCAGAAGCAAGAGTAACAAAAAGTTAGTCATCATAGTAGAAATGGAGACAATTTTGCATTTGAGGGGAATCTGAGTAAGGGCCACTCATACACATGACACAAACATTTCCACAGTAACTAAATACTCAGTCGGGGGAGTTGACAGGGCTGAGAATGGCGCTCAGATACTATAGTGCTAATGGTGGTATAAGAACTTGAACTCAATAGAGAAAAGCAGAAGGAGACGACGAAAACACCAACACCTAAACAACACAAATATGTGACTGTATGAAATGCCATGAAGTTTTAATTCCCATGAATTAAATAGGTCTTTCTACCCCCACATCTCCATAGATCCTCTATTTATTTCTGCATACAGTGACTATAGTTTTGCATTCATTATAACCGATTAAACATATGATATGTAATTTAATCCATGTGTTTAAATAAATAGATTCAAAAGAACAGAATTTCTAACTCAAGAACGTTACTGAGAAATCCAAACAGACATCACTTGTTTTCATGTATAGAACCTCAGGGGACTACAACCGCAACAGAAACCTGGTGAGATGCTGTAAATGTCCAAACTTGGAGGAAAGGGAATAGGCACTTTACAAATACATGAATGCCCACAAATACACCACTGAACATGGAAATTCGGAGCACTTAGATCCAGTAAAAAAAATTTACAGTGGGCAAAAACAACACTCAGGAAAAGGACCAACAGAACCCCTCATGAGAAGAAACTAGAATTATAAAACCTGAGTTTCGTTTTTTCTCACAGAAAAACAAAACAAAACAAACAACCCTGTGGGGTTTGAGGATTTTATTTGGGTCTTCTCATTTTATTTTGTTTTTTCTGTTTCTATTCCATTCTGAAGAATTTAGGTAAACAAAAAATACATTTGAAAGATTTCTGATCTTAGAAACTTTAGGCTCTGATTTCACTCTGAAATAGAGCTAGTTGGGAATTTTTTGACAAATCTTTTTTCCATCAAAAATGCCAATTTGTTTAACCTGAGACGATTTGTGAAACAGGGCATTTCACTGAATCTCCTGACTTAACAAGTTTTTGAAAAAAGTCTACATTGTTGCAATGAAGTATTTTGCTATTTTTAAATAAAAAAATGTTTTTTTCTGGTTCAAAATGACGTTTTGTTTGTAAATTTAAGCTAATTCAACTGAAGAAAAAAAGATTAAAAAATCTAAAAGGTCTCAATCAAAGCAACACATTTCAATCAACCCAAACCAAACAGTTCTTTGATTTTTTGGTTCACAAAAATTTGAGATTTAAACTTTTTGTCCTGTTTTGGGTTGATAACAATTTTCAGAGTCTTGAACATATTTGCAGGATGGGAAACTATTTCCCAACAAACTCTGCTCTGAAGATTGGCCTATAATTTGAATATAAATCTGCATTTGTGAACAAGGTTGTATACTGTTTGTTACATTAAAATGGTGCTAAACTATGGCATATTTAAGGGGTTTGGGCCCACAGTGTTGCTTAGTTGAAACTTCATAATAGGCTGGACTTTGACAAAGCAAATAAGTAGGTGAAAGCAGGGTAAGCCTAACTAGTTAGTTGACTGGAGACTCTATTGTTGTGGCACAGTATTTTACTTTAATTGGAAACTTTTTGTTTTGGACAATATATAAAGTTTTTATATTTAAGGATAAATATTCTTACCACATGAATCATATAGCATGAGTTTTGTGTTTCATTTCAGATTTTTTTTCTCCAGTTTCTCACTTGGTGTTTTCAGTGGTTTTGGTTTGTTTGTTTGTTTGTTTTTCTGGGGAAAAAACAGTGGGATTTTTTTTGCTGTGAAAGGTCAAACAACCACAAAAGAAACCCTGTAAAAACAAATTCAGAAGAACCACACACATTCTAGGTCTCCTCAGCTCCCAAATTTAAATACAGATGGAACAAAGACATGAATCCTTTGTCACCTTTGACTAATCCATGTAATGCGTTTTCATATTCTCTCATGTTTCCAACCAAGGGCCGATTCCCTCTAACACTAAGTTTCCTTTATACATCTTTAGCTTTATAAAGGGATCTTAAAGTGGTTGTAAATTACATTCAAATCTTATCAATATAAATGTAATTTACACTCACTTTAAGGCCTCTTTTTTCTACCAGATGAGTGTTAAGAGGTCATAGTGTAAATTAGAAGAATCAGGACTCATGTATTTAGAAAAATGATTAAATTCTCATGTTGCCTCTCATAATTCTTTGTGATATATCACAAGGAGACATTAAGGTTAACTTGAGTCATTGGGTTCATGGGGAATAGTTTTTAGTGTTTTGAAAAACAGTCATTGTGTCATTCACTTTTCTACGGAATAATTCTTAGTCCTGACCTCCTTATTGTAACTGCTCCTCTGATCCCTACAATGCTGAGGCTTAATTTGCTTTGAATTAGCAACCGATTCTTCCATTATCATTTCTCTCACTGTCATGCCATTGTTCTCCCATTCCTTTATTTAATTTAACCACATTGCTGCTCTTGGATCTTGAAAATGTATTGTATTGATATGATTTGACTGTTAATCTGCCTTGGAAGAGGTGGGCTAGAATTTCACTCCTTTGAGCTGAAGATCATTTGTGATATGCTATGTCAATTCAGATGTGAATCTGTACAATTTCTCTGACAGCTTATTAGTAAACCACTAATAGTGCAGAGTAAGCCAACAGCATCACATTACAGACTCGAAAGTTATATTATCTCATCATATTTCAAAATACGAAAATACTTATAGATTTAACAAAAAGTCTACATTGTTGCAGGCTGTACCAATAAATAATTGACTGCAACAGGGAGTTCCACATCCCAAAAATCAGGGCACATAACTGATGTCAAGGTCAATTATCTGGTAGTAAAGCACACAATAAAAGGAGATTATTATGATTAGAGAAATAAGCAGAACATTGTGAATTTGGAAGGGCTGGCAGGGGAGATAGCTTTTAGGCTCTTTTTAAACTACCCGAAACATCGTACCCTGGCACAGAGCATCACAAATTAATTCAAAAGCGAATGGAAGAGATAAATCACTTCTGATGCAATTGTTTCAGTGGGCTTTCTATCCTGAATCTGGAGAACTGTCATAGCATTGCATCCTGTTCAAAATTCTAGATGTCATTTAACAGTATTACCTTCCCCTGTATTTATAACAAAAAGTATGATTAAAACTGTAGTGGGATTTTTTTTTTTTAGTGCCATACATTCTGAACTGGAAACCTGGCTGATCTATCCCTGTACTTTAAGTCCTTTCTCACAACACATTTCTTCAAGGAATATTGTATACCACAATAATACATAACAAAAAAAATACTAGGTGCCTTCAAGACATGCGCATCATTCACCCAGGCTTTTGCATAATCTTACTATCTTCTCCCTAGTCCTCCCCTCCCTAAATCTCTTATTTTCTTCACCTTTGTCCTCCCTAACACTCCTTTTCTACTTTTTCCTGTTGTTCCAGTTTTAATCCTGGGACTAATCCTGGAAACCATCGCTACTGAGGGCAGGGCTTGCTACTAACCCACATATGGCCTGATTAAAAATGCTCTGAGGCCAATGAACGGAGTCCTATTGTTTTCAAAGAGTTCTAGAATCAGGCCCATTGTTAATCAAAGAGTACAGTATGTGGCTGGTAATTCTATGTTCAATAGTAAATCCTAGGTGTGTTAGCAAGATTTTGCAGATTGCCCCCTTAACTCGTAAACTCTTCAGGTAAGGAGAACTGTCCATTTGTTTGAAAAAACATCATGGTACTACATTGAAAAAAACAGCAACAGCAATAATAATACTTACCCCACAGTAAAAAACTGCCTCATCTCCTGTCTTCGAGACCTCATCAGTTGTTTATATTCTCCAATACGCAGTTTCTTGCCATCAACAATACAGGTGCGTTTTGGTCGAGGTTTGTATTTGTAGTTAGGGTACTTCTCTAAATGGATTTTACTTAGCCGGGCCTGTTCTTCATAATAAGGTTGTTTCTCTTGATTAGACATGGATTTCCAGCGAGAGCCTATATATAAAAACATGATGCTCAAGCAAGGCAGAGTGAGTTCTAGTTATAGGCATTGAGAAACACACCTTTTTTATTTTTTTGGCCACCTTGTATAACAAGTTCACCAGCATTTAAAAAAACTGTCTTTGGCCAAGATTTTCAAAAGTGATTAGCTATTTTGGGCACCCAATTTGAGACACCTCAAAGGGGCATGATTTCCAGAGAGTGCAGATCACCCACTTTCTGAAAATCCAGCTCCTTTAAATTGTTTCCAGTCAGACACCTAACAATTGAGTCATTTAAAATCAATAGTTGCATTTGAAAATATGGATCTTATGTCCATAACAATTTTTTTCAATTATTCTTTACAATAATGACCTTTTGACTTGAGAATAATTCTGTGAGCTATTTATTAAAATGCACATCACTAGAGTCAGGTTGGGTCTACTGTCATTTTGTTGATCTTAAAAGCTTATCACATTGGTAATGTATGTGTGCTTCTCCAAGAGTTCTTAAGAACATATCTTATAAATTTCTAATAATGGATATTAATACTGTACTACTTAGCAAGGAAAACTTATGAAAAGCTCACTTATTCACAGAATTACAAAACTCCTTACTAATAAGATGTCTTTAATTTAGTTGCACTTTGATACAACCTTGGCATACTACTAGCACTCTACAATATTTTAAATCCTATTATGCATATTTTTGTCTGGCCAGATGAAATGAATGTATTGAACTACACTTAGAAAGTTATTTTTTTAAAGGAAAACACATTTGCAGTCGTATACACCACTTTAAGTATTGTAAACATTCATTGAAAGCTGAGCCAATAAAAGTAGTAAAAAATTCTAATACAGTTTATACAGGAAGAGGAAAAACTATTCAACTCCCTTGTATTGTTTATAAAGAATGATCTAAACACTTGGAGAGAGGGTAGGTTTTGGGGGGTTGTTTTGGGTAAGCAATGCAGAAAGTAGCTTTTTGGTGTCTTTCAGCTGGATAAAACTATTATAGCTGCGGTAAACGTGGGTGGAAGCTATTCTTTTACCAAGATTTTTCATACATCAACAAATGGAAAAGTTGTATAAATATTATCCATAGCCAGCAATGTTCTGTGTCAGGTCTAATAATTCAGACTCTTTTCTCATTGTCCTGGAAAAGTTGCACAGCTATTATATGGAGATAGACTTATTTATGACAGGTTAATTCTATGGCTAACACACACATGATTGCTGGCACTTTTGATATATTTATGCTGAAAGTTTACATTTTAATGAATACAGTTACTATATTCCTAATATTTTTTTCACCGAATGCACACAAATAATATAGATTCCCCATGGCTGCCAACATTGAAACAGTGCAGGGTTTATACAAAACTGAAAGGCTATTCATATAACTTAGTTAAAATGGCAGACAAAAATATGAGAACTTCTAAGTGAGATACTAAAAGTTTTAGGACAGAGTAACATTTATTTCTAGAATGTCTTTTTGCCTCTGACAGAAATAACAAATGCACGAGAAACAGCTTTGTTAAAAATGCATTTCAACTGAAAAGTTTACAATAAAATGATTACAGATGAAACTTGATTTTTACTGTTATTTATTATGAGTTACATTTAGAATCCATCTTTCACTTCAAAGACTCAGAGAACAAATATATGTTTTAACATTTCACCACTCATTCTCACGTATGTTTCTAATTCTCCAGAGAGGTCATTGACTCACAATGTCTAAAAAAAATCAGCCAATTTATTTGCACAGTGGCAAAACTCATGTATTGGTGTATGCCCATATCACATGTGTATACACATTAAATATTACTTCTGAATGGTTAATATTAAGTAATATTTTAATTGTGTAATGCAAGTGTTTCCTCCTATTTTTTCTTCTAACATCGATATATGTTTCATTAAAACATTACCTTATTTTTTAAAGAAAATATGCATTGAATATATGCTCTTTCAGGTGTTATGAAACTTGCTGACCAATAATTCATTTCTGACTTTTAATTCTCTGACATGAATTTTTATCTTGGATTTGTATTAAATTAAACATAGTTCCAAAATTATTAATGTTACCATAAGAAGCACAGTTTCCATTTGCATGAATTGTGGCCTCTTGAGTTCAAATTATTTCTGATGTGATCATGCAATGGGTCACTTTACCCACGAGCCATTGTTACAGGAAACTGGCAATAGGGACAGCCCTAGCTGAATGAAGGAGAAGACATAGAGGGACACTGGGCTGTCCCTCCCTTTCAGAGTCTCTGCCATTCATTAGCTAATAGGGGAAGAAAAGGAGCTGATTGGTCCCTCACCCTACCCTAGCCTGAGCCAAGTGGAGCCTCTTTTTGCTACATTCTCAGCAGCCCCACCCTCTCTACCCAATAGCCTCGGAGCTGTGTTTTGTGGATACAGCAGATCTGACCAATCAGCTGTTTTGGGGTTAGGAAAGAAATTTTTTCTTCCTGTTGGCACCTGGGAAGTTTTTCGCTTTCCTCACAGCACCCTGGAGGCACGGATTTAACAATTGATGATAGTACTCTGAAAGGATGTTAGTTCTTCACAGTTTGTGTGTGGTTTCCAGTGTGGTTAAAAGGAATGGTTCCCAGAAGTAAAGACCTGAGATTTTTATTGACGGGCCTTGTGCTCGTGGGATAGTGGAAAATCTTATGGCCTTCATGGGCCAAGGTCCTCCCCCAAACTCCCCTGCTTTTTAGTATCCCCGGTGGTGGTAAGACTCAGAAGAGCATGTTGAGTTATAGGCCAAGATAGTTATATGGAGTATCCATGTAACCTGTATTGGAACCACTTAAAATGCTGGTGAGAGTATGGGTGACAGGATGGGTAGTGCCCCTGTATTAAGTTTAATAAATTGTGGCCTGTTTCTAAATATCCATCCCTGCATTTGTCCTCATTCGCTGCCACATCTACATCAGTCACAATATATTTATTGTCTTGTACTTACCTAGGATTTTGCTAATATTGGAATTGTGCATGTCAGGAAAAGCTTGGAGAATTTTTCTGCGTTCATCCTTTGCCCAAACCATGAAAGCGTTCATTGGTCGCTTGATATGCGGTTCACTACTGGCTCGGCCCCGTGCGTCCCTGTAGACTCGAGCTTCAGCCACAGTGGCACCTCCTGTTGGCCAACAATAATACTGCTGTAGTTTAGCTGCAGAGCCATTCATTGCTTTACTTCCTGTAATATCAAGGCAGGAAGAAACAAGATGGATGCAAAGCATTATTATTTTGATTACAAAACAACTTCCTATGCTTTGTTCATTTTAGCTTCACTTTTTTTCTCTCTCTCCCCAACTCCCCCTTCTTGATTCCAGATCTATAAGAGGAGATAAAATAGACATAATTTCATAATTCCAATGTAACCTTCCAAAGGCAATCTTAACAAGATCCATAATTCCTGTATTAGCCAACAAATTGTTTGTATCGATAATTATATTTTTCTTCTGTCAAGGTACCAAAGACTAGATCAAGTTCCAGTTCTGGGTTCTACTACTCCGTGTACATTTTGTATGCTCCGTGGGTGTATGTGTATAAAACTTACACGTGACGATCAACTGTGATGTAGAACTGGTCACACAAGTACTTCACAATGACTCTGCTGCTTGTGCAGTGGAACATATCCAAACATTTCGTAATAAATTATACAGTGTATTCTTAATCTGTGGGTACATGTTGCACATTATATAGGTCTGATTCTGCTGGGGGCTGAGCATCCTCAGTTCATATTTATTTCAATGACAGCATCTTGCAGGATCAAGCCACGCATCTGTAATATGGTAGTTTGTAGTCAATGGGTATGCATGCTAATACCAGAGCAACAGGTTGGTGTGACTAGTACATTGGGTTCCCCTTGACAATGACACTTTAGTGAATCCTGATGGCCTGCCATTCCCCACCTCCAATTCAGCTGTGCATGCTCTAACTTGTGATGGATCTTGGGCTGCATCTAAGCTCAGTTTTCTTGACAACAAGCAGTCTAAGCTTTACTGTACATTAGAGTGCACACAACTGAACATCAGGTAGTAGGAAATGCCTGATATAGCTGAGATGTGATGTCCTTGTCCTGAAACTTTTGGAATAATAATTGTAAATTACACTTTTAAGGCTGGAACATAGCTGTGAACACAGAGGAAGAAAAGGCTGTACAGGAAAAAAGTGACAATTTTATTGTAGGCTTCCACACTCATGTTATCCAGTGCTTTGATAAAAAACAAAAAGGTGATTATGTCAAAACATGACAATAAATTAGCACAATAAAATGCCTCATTATTTTTCTGTAGCAGTGTAAAGGTAATTTATATCAACCAAAAATGTAAGGTCAGATACTTAGCTTCTGCAAAGCGTCATTGTTCTATTGTCTTCAATGACTGGCTTATAGTTTTTAATAATGTAGAATCCTAATTTTGCTAATTTACTGGGAAAACACCATACTTTATATACACAACAATTTAATTCCATGTAGGCAATTCATTTACATGAAAAAAGTCTTAGAACAGAGGATGCATAACTAATACACTACCTTTTTGCCACCATGCCCACAGTACATTAATTTCATTTAAAAGGCACTGACCATACAGGATAAATTGATTTCACTTTATATGGCGTTGACAGCCATGTTTATTGTGCAGTGAAATGTAGTGTAGTTTCAAGCGGACAATATCCATCAACACAGGGCAATACGCTGACTGCTGGGCCAGATGAAGACATACATTACCCTGGAAGCAAAACACTCATTCGGATACGACAGTGTCTTCTCCTGAGGATCACTGTGGAAATTTATGATGCCCTCAATGCCATTACTTTACAACTATTCAGCAATTTATATACTTACATGTGTGCACATAAAAGAAGACAGGTTTGCAGCAAATGTCAGATGCAAAAATATTTTAATATTATTCTGAGTTAACTACTGTGCCACAGGTGTTCAGCATTTACAGATGGTTACAATTGCTGCTCTCTGTCTCTTTTGCAATAGAGTGTAGTGGTTTTGGTGAGTGAAGATAAAGATGTGCTTTTAGGACTTAATCCAAAGGCAACTGGAGTCAACAGGAGCCTTTTCCCTGTCTTCAAATGGGCTCTTGATCAGACTCTTGCACGTCATCTCATATAGAATATATCTTTATTTTAAAATTAGGATATTTTTAATTGGGGTTTCCTATGCTACTGTGGTTTAGCGACTTAATTCTAATAAGTAGGACTAACACAAACAACAGAAAAATGTATATATAATTATATGTATAATTATTCAAGTTTTTTAAAATACCAACATTTGCAACAACTATGCAATGATAATGCAGCGTTATGAAGCTAGTTGACAAATGAAAAAATATGAAAAATTATTCTATACAAAATTGTCAAAATTTGCAACAAGCTATTCAATCAGCTCTACTGATAGAAAAGGAAAAGAGGGGAAAAAATAGCTCTACCCAGCTGATTGATAAGGCAATTTCCTTAATTTACTGAATTCAGTTTAAGTACAGTATCTCTGGGTCCATTGTACTAAACACAAAGTTCACGCATTATTGTGGGCCGGGATTTGATGTAACTGCTGTAGAGTGGAGATGTGATAGAAGGCCAATAGTGAACAATGTGTCAGACAAGAATAGACTTTTGGGACAATGCGTGTGGTAGATATATAGTGGATGGGTAAATGCAAATCCCCCACCTCTCGTTATGCTAAAAACTAGCCTTTTGAAGCTTTGCTCTTAGAAGTGGACTTTTTATCTGCTGATCACCTGTTATACAATGCCATGATCAAAGATACAAGCTATATAAAGGAAAGCCTAAGGACTTGTCTACTCTTGAAATGCTGCAGCAGCACAGATGTAGAGTTTCAGTGTAGACACTACAGCAGGAGGGGCTCGCTTGTTGACATAGTTAGTCCATCTCTTCACCTCCCCAATTTAACTTCTGAGTGTAGATCTGGCCTGAACTATTCATGGTTTTTCTGGTTTTGAATCTGAGGCACTTATGAACTTGTAACCACATGGAATGCCCAGTTGTGGATTTTGAAAGATTAACACCTAACAGAACCTGAGATTAGGGTCACCTCTGATAAATATTTGTGTGTGTGTGTAGGTTCTTTTATTGTTTTTAATGTGTTTTTCTTTAATGCTTTCATCTTAAGAATAAATGTACTTACATATAAAAAGCTGTGTAGTAACTAGTGACTACTGTCAATTACAATTGTTAAAAGTCTGAAGAGAAAACAAGGCACAGAAACTGGCTTGTTTAGGCAGTTTGGCTTGCTGGGAATATATATTGTTGACAGAGAACTATGCAGCCTGGAAAAAAACCCAGTCAGGATGGAGAGAGATATGGGTTTCTACTTAAGAAAGGGGACTGCTGAGGATCTAGGAACCTAAAAGTGGGTGCCCTTGGTGGACCATGGAGGGTAAATATAAGTGTAGTTGCCCTGAACTGTGACATATATAATGATTTTACACCTTCTACCTTCATGAACACGCTCCTTGTTATAGTCCAATTCAGCAAAGTGCTTAAGCACGTCCCTAACAAAGCGCATAAATGGTCCTTGGAACTACTCACATGCCTAAGTATTTAGCTGGATCAGTGTCAGTGAGCTTCCTTCCCACCTTCCTGCCAGCTTCCCTCAAGCCTGGCACAGACTGAAGAGACTACAAGTGGCCCGAATTTATGGGAGGATTTAATCATGAAGGAGTGGCCACAAACCTTCCAAGAATTTCTGTTTACCTGAAATGGGGAAAAGGAAGGTCTATCTATCCTTGGTCAAAATGCTGCTCTCACACATCCCACCACCACTATACAAATAAATGGATTTGTCACAGAAGATCTAAGAAAGGTTGCAGGATGTGTGTGTGAAATCTTCTCTCAACCTACTGGTATGATGGAGATGGTTGCTTAACAGTTTCACTGCCACTACAGCCCATGACTGTAAGCCAGGCCCTCCCCCATCATCAGATTTTAGGCCTGTAGATCCACACAGTGGTGGATCTACTGGCCCATCCCTGGATTGCCTCACAAGCTCCTTCCCTGCTGCTCCCTTGCAGTAGTTCTGAAGTGAAGTTTCTCTGTTCTCATGAGACAGGTGACACTGCTTCCCGACTTCACATTCCCTGCCATATTTCCAGTGATATTTCTCCACTCCAACAGCATAAGCAGAAGGGAGCATCTGGCTCCTTACGTCTGTAATTACAGTATAATGATCAATAATTAAATAAAGGAGGAAACTACTATAGTCTAAAACAACTGCATGCAAAACATGCTCATATAACACCATAGGGGGATCAGGAAAATCACCTTTAGCTTTGAGCACTGTATACAAATGAAAAGAGTTACTTTGGAGAGGTACAATGCATCATAGAGTCTCTAAAAGTAAAACACTGAATTTCCTTGTTATGGTCAGTTTTTGTGCCTGCAGGAATAACCAAGATAATAACACCACACAAATTTCAAAACTGATTTTTAAAAAGAAAAACTTAGTATTTAAAATACAATGGTCTTGATTTACATAACTGCCACACCATGCCAGTTACAAGCGACTGTGTTTATCTACAGTTGGCATGGTTAGGAAACAGCTCTATAAATTTTTGATTGCACCAATATGTACAGTTGGCCAATGGGTTTGTCTTTAGGTCTTTCTAATAAAGTTTTGGCCTGATCCTCTGGTTCTGATGCAGGAAAAAGTCCAATATACTTCAATATGACTTTTGTAGGACTAAATTCTTTATTTGGAGAAATTATAATTTGGAATAGGAAGATGAAACTACAATCCTCGTAATCTACTTTAATTTAATTTTTTAGGGAACAATCTTTAATTACAGTAGTAGTAAACTGCAAACATTCCAAAAAGGACATGAAGCTTGTGATGCATCTCCTTTGAGCAAGTCCATACCCGAAGGATTGGAAAAGGCAGCCAAAAAAAGTTGAGCTTTTCTCTGCTTGATCTTTGAGTGAATATGAGGCCCAAGGGCTCTCACAAAAGAATCTGCGCAAAATGAGCTTCCAAAAATAATTAACAATCACTCAATCTGTCTGTCCAGTGTCCCACAAGTGCAGGAGTATGTTCAACATACTGTACATTACAGAAAATGCTTCTGTTTGCAAAAGGTATTATAACTGGAGAGCAAAAATTCTTAATGTTCACTGAGGCTATAACTAAGGCTTTAATAATATAAAAGACACAGATGTAAAATGTGGTCTTGCAGGTTGAAACCCAGAACAACAACAACATTTCAAACTGCAAGTCAGCTCTAAACAACTTCAGCCTGTCAATCAAATATCAAAAATCTCTTTCACCCACAGACAGAATTTCAAGAAGTTTTACAAACCACATTCTTGTTTTGTGCTGATAGTTACAATAATGAGTGATCCAGAAAACAAGAGAGAGACTATTCTGGAATTTGAAGAGCAAAGGATATGGAAGACTGTAAAGTGGTAGGGATTTTAGTTCTGGTTCATAGGGACAATTTACTCATCATTATCTAATAAAATCCCTCTGCAAAATAATATGTATAAAATACATTACTAACTGGGGGAAAGTTAAAACAATTGTGAGTCTGTGGTGACTAATGGGCCATTCACCAGTGTACTGTTCATAATATAGTCATAGAATGGCAGTTTGACTTCCAGAATGAGGACTTTGGTTGTGATTCAAAATTTTTACATAAACAAGATTTGGCTGCCCTATTGGCTTAGTTGGCAGGGAAATCTTCTCCTCAGCCCAGCAGAGGCTGGGGCTATACTAGAAGTGACACTTTCAGCTTCTGAGGGTGTAGGCCTGTTCAGCTTCTGTTGGGCTGAGCCATGGATGAGATAATACAAAACACACAGCAGATTGGACAACGGTGATCACTATTTGTACTGCACCGTGTTTAACTCCTCCAGAGGAGTTAAATTCAGGATTAGTGTAGGAAGACTATACATGGTCAAAGGATGGTAAAAAATGAAGGGAAAGCTAAAATACTATGGGCCTGATCTGGCCAAGCACTTAAAACTTTAAAAAAATCTTCTACAACCAGATGAGGCAAAGTGTTTTTCTAGGGGGCTAGATAAAGGAGAAGGAGGGTGCTTTCAGTGGATAGGGCTGGGAAGAAGTTTAGTCAGCATCTGGACAGAGGAGAGGGTGGGGAAAAGTATTGCCATGTGAGTGGGACGCTGGGGAAACTGTACTGTAACTTTTGACATATTGTTTGTTTGTTGTTTGCCTGTATCTGTTTGTCTGTCTTTACTTTTAGACTGTAAGCTCTCTAGAGCAGGGATGGTCTTCTGTGGCTGAAATCATGGCTCTGTTGAAGTTAATAACAAAACTCCAATTGACTTCAACATCTCTCTGATCCTTTATAGCTTCCAGGTGCTGCCCTGCCCTGCCCACTTTTGGGGCAAATAGGAGACTCTGGTGGCCACATCATAAAATACTTCATGCCAATATGAACTACTAGCGTTGCTATTGCTGGTTACAGGAGTGACACTGACAACTGAATAGGCATTGAAACTGGAATTGTACACTTGTTCTCAGAGATGGATCCCTTCAGAATATGGGTAAGGATAAAATAGGATAGAGTGAAAAAAATGACTTTGCAACTCTCTGTTCTGCATGTCCTCTGTGGAGAGAGGATGGCAGCCTCCAGTACAGCTTGTCCGATATTTTTACAAGCATTACATACAAAAACACATCTGAAATTAATGGATGGCCAAAAGCTTTAGAGAGAGTTGAAAAATACAACAAATACCTTTTCATTGAATGAATATTTTTAGATACAAATTCATACAGCTGATTCTGCAAAATGTGACAAAATTTTCTGCTTGATAGCAGAATATAAAGACTGATCCAAGTTAGGTCCTAGGTTTATAGACATGTTTCTTATCCCTTCTCTGCCTTTTTACCTCTTTATTTTCTTTATATCCCAATCCACACGTAGATGACACTTTACTACCAGCCAGGAAGGTAGAGTACATGGGCACTTAAAGAGCCACTGTCAAATCCTACTTCCATCAATTGTGTGGTGTGAGACGCTCTGCAATGCTAACAACAGAACAGAGAAATCACTAGCCCAAGGAGTGTGGGGTCTGTAGTCACTCTGAGGCACAGGTATCCTGCATGGCAGTGTCTGGTCACCAGGCTGCCTTCACTCCAAACACTAAACAAATATTATTCAGCTGGGATTCTAAGATCCAACATTTCTCATGAAGAGTACTTGGAGCCTGGAAGGGAAAAGAACCTGAGGAAAGTATGACTGATTTATTAAATTAATTGTAACATTTTAACAGGATCTAAAATATTTCACCTCCGAAGACACATAAACATGCTAAGTAAATGCTAAGAATTAAAAATATACTGTAGCAGAGGCTAAAACCCCTCTCTTATATTAATGCAACACTCAGTTATTATATTCTTAGCAAGTGTTACTGCAGATAATGCTTCTATTTTCCCTATTAGAGACTCCATTCTCTTTAAACATCAACAAGAAGAACCAAAACGGAATTCCCTAAGGTCAGCTCTGAGGAAACATAAACCTCTAATTCAATAACTCCGCTACTGCACTGAAAAAGGCCTTATTATTGCAACATCCATATGGAGTCAATTGGACATTAATGACTAATCAATCCCTCCCTCTTCTATTCTACTTATAGTGTCACAAACCGTGTTTAGATTAGCCCATTTCCTGCTTAGGATCGCTCAAGATGTCTTTTGTTCTTTCAGGGCTGGCCTGATGGAGGCAGCTTAAACAAACACACGACCCAAGTGGCGCAGGAGTTATAAACTGCCATATGTGAATGAACAAAGGGGCCATACTAAAGCCTTTTGTGGTATTTGTTAATGTTTTTCATCTGAGCTTAAAAAGACCTAATGACTTTGTGGTGAGCTGATGCATGTGGCTCGTGGCTTTGCAAAATGAAGGAAATTCTAAGCCAGTTATATATCAGCATATATTTTCCAAAGTCCCTTGTTTTCAGCTTTGGTGACAGTGAGTTTCCTTTTTATTACATTTGCTTTACATATGCAAACAAAATGTTTTATCTTAATTAAAACAGAGCATTGATGCACTTGAACACCTACAGAAGTTACATGCTTTTTTCTCCATTAAAAAAATGAAAAGTGAAATATTTTTTGTGTGTAAAATAAAATCAAGTCTTCTAAGTTTTATCAGTTGTAGCAGTTCACTCAGCAGTGTAAGTGCTGATTTGTGACTTGAATTTAAAGTCAAACAATATTTTTAAATAGGCTATTATCACCTCCACAAATAGCAACCAGTTTTGTCCAAATCCACAAAGTTCAAATGAATCAAAACCCTTAAATGCAGCTATTTTCTTGATGGTTTACACAAAAAGTTTAGATTACTTGACCACATTTTATGGCAAAACTAACTCTTATTGAAATGTGGCATGGTACACACTCGAAAACAATGAAATCATCTATTAAATAATACAGAACTGTGTTAAATTACTGTACAGAGTCTGATTTAAGCCCACAACGGTAAAGTTATTTCTAAGTGCCATAGCACAAATGGAATGAAAAATGAGTCTTTGGGGACCTGAGAAACTTCTAGGTACAAAGAAGGACACTGAAGTAGCCTTGATTTTATATTTCTGGAAAATAAATTAATTAACTGTAATAAAAAGTCTTTGCATTCACATAGCAATTTTCATTGGAGGAACTCAAAATGCTATACAAACTGATGCAAAAGCCCCCTCTTGAAGTAGGTATCATTAAACCCATTTTACTGAGGGACAAAGTCAGAGTTGCAGGTTATACCATTTGCCCAGTGCCAGTGAATAAAGTGGAATTCTCAGTCATCAGGTCTACACATTATATACATTGCCTCCCTATTGATATTATTTTTTGCATTTTATGTTTATTTTGAAATTAAAGTATTAACTGTCACAGATTAGATATGCAGGGAGAAGCAGTTTATAATGCCTGTTATTATTACTATTATTAAAAGGTATACACATTCCTCTGATATTGTAGTTTCTGGAACAATTATGATGACAACTAAGTGGCATTATTGTTATTATACCAATCAGTTTCAAAGCCAAAACAATACTAATTCACATGAAAGGGATATTTTATTTGATATCAGATTAGATCTTTAAGAGCCAATATAGCATCAGTGGAACTGAAACTAACATGATTTCAAACACCTCCTGACATGATGATACCTATATGATTTATAAAGCATGATATTGATTTTTAAAACACAGGGACATATTTTACAGTCTTTACTCAGACATGATATCAAACAAAGTTTTGCCAAAACTAGATCCACCAGATTTGGACCGGTTCATATCTTGGCCATTATTTATTTTATTTTGTTTTATTTTAAGATGGAGAACAAAGAATGACAATTTACTCTAGAGAATAATGGAAGCACAACTTCAAATTTGACATATACTTTTGTTTTAGGTAGAGATGAAGAAAATAAGGGTCTGAAGACTGAGGCCACATCCAGACTAGGAATTAAAATCGATTTTAGATACGCAACTTCAGCTACGAGAATAACGTAGCTGAAGTCGAATTTCTAAAATTGAGGTACTCACCAGTCTGGACGGCACCGCATCGATGTCCGCGGCTCTCCGTGTCGATTCCGGAACTCCGTTCGGATTGATGGAGTTCCGGAATCGATGTAAGCGCGCTCGGGGATCGATACACCGCGTCCAGACTAGATGCGATATATCGATCCCCGAGCAATCGATTTTAACCCGCCGATGCCGCGGGTTAGTCTGGACGAGGGCTGATAATAAGCAACTTTTCTTGCCTCTGTACAACAAAGATATGACTTCAAACAATTAAACAACAGCCTGGTTTATAAGAAGATATTCTGTGTTGACTTACTGGGAAAGAAGTTGTATGCAGCGCAGTTGTAGCCATGTCAGTCCCAGATATTAGAGAGACAAGCTGGGTGAGGTAATATCTTTTATTGGACCAACTTCTGTCAGTGAGAGAGACAAGCTTTCGAGCTGCACAGAAATTTGCAGTACAAACTGCCTAAAGTCATGTCCAGTGTGGAATAACTGTCGGTATCTAAGAAACTCTGAAATGCAGAGCATTCTGCCAAAAGATGTTAACATCTATTTTGGAATCATTACATTAATGGCTCATTTATAGCATTCAATCCACAAATTGATCTGACACTTCCTAGCATACATCATAATTCAGTGTATCAATATCAGTAATTCTCTTCTATCCAGTGTTTGCTGTTCTTACGTATTCTGTCACATCTATAATTAGACTGCAAGAACCTAGAAGCAGAATGTGTGTGTGTCTCATTTCTTTTTTGCCTAGCACATTTAGGGGGTAGTAATAATAATTATAATAATCAATAGTATAATAGATAAATAATAAATGACGATGAAGGAGAAACAACAGCTGTAGTATGAGGGTATGAGCTCAAAGTTAACACATATTAGAAAATATCTGGAAAACTCATAGGAATAATTTTTCAAATGGGCTGCACCTACATGTGGGTGAAAACAGGAAAATGCTCTTACAATTTGGGTAACTGCATGCAAAAATACCCATTTACCATTCCCTGATTTGTGTTAAAAAATATGGGATTTTGCAGTATAATCGGTGCCCATACAAATATTGCAAGCTCAAGTTTGCATGAGCATTTGAAATGTAACCTTTGATCTGTAGTTAGATGCTATATTTAAAATGTAATAATTTAATATTTTCAGGAACTAAGAATGATACTCAAGTACTCTGAACACACATTCTTGTCTAACTGCTTAGAACATTAAATTTAAAGAAACAAAGAAAATTCTGTACTCTGGAAGCAAAATTTCACCTTGGATGTGCAGATGGGGCTAGATGCTCAGTGCAACTCAGTGGTGGAGAAGGAAACGGCTATAAACCAGCTTTCCATTTCTAAGATCTTAACACTGCTGGAGAACAAAATGACCTATACTATAATTTAGAGCAGTATAAAGGCTATGCAAGCTGGAGTGGCTCTATTTGGACAATTCCGGTGGCCAAAGATTAGCCAGATTGCACAGTTCTTCATCCCATCCCTACCCTCTTACCTATGCTCAAAGGGGCAGAGAGAGGTAGTATAAAGGTGGCTTTAAACCACCCGAAATTTCCCCTTTGCTGGAGGAATTCTCAGCTACCTGTGCGAGACAGCTTTGAGCTCCTTTTGCATCACTGGAACAGCACAAAGAAGATTTAGGCAGGGCTCGGCATCTGGCCATAGGATTTCTACTGACATGAGTGGCAGCTCCTTCCAAGAGTAATTTGGCCTTCAGTGTGTGAAAATAAATGTTTTAAACCCTGGAACTACTATACTTAATTTTTCACTCATATAACTTAAAAATAGGCTGAGCAGACTCACTGCCTTCAACATTTGTGACAATTTTCTCATGGGCTGAGACTTTCTGTGCAAAGCCTCAGCCTCGAGTTATTTTTTACAGCCTTGTTCTAAATTCCTGAAAATAATGGTTTACTATATAATGGAAATTGTGACAAGCCCTTAACTATAACTGCGCTAATGGGCACCTCCATATAATACTCAGAGCATTGTAACCGTGGCTGTACAATATTAGCAATTCTACTATAATCATTTTTAACAGAAAGGTGCTATTACAAAAGAATCATTTACTGTAGCACAGAAACAGCAAATGAGAAATACTTATGCTTAGCAGTAGGAAAAAATACAAGACAACAGCTGAAAATCCAAAGGTAATACTTGTGTAGAACTGCCAGAGTTATAATTTGGAAAGTGAGAACCATCCTGTATATTAAATATTAGTGTCTGGAGAGGACTAGTTTTCAATACAGTGGGAAGTCAGTCCACACCCTGCATCTCAGATTATTCATCACTTGAGGTGGGAGTTCCCCCCCATAAAACTGTACGTGGGGTTTGGCAGCAACCTCATCCATAAAGCAGCTGCCCTCAGGAAAGCAATGGGACAGTCTTTTAAGACTGAGGGCCCAATTCTCATGTCATTTGCAGGCATTTACACTAGTGGAACTCCACTGACTTTCACGGAGTGCTTCCCGATTTACACTGCAGTACACAAAATCAGACTCAGAATCTAGGTCTCGGTCACCTTGATGCTTTCCCCTAAATTCCCAACATTATTAGTTAATCCTGGTCAATTAGGCCCATCATTCAAATTTTAGATATAATCTGGAAAATGTCTAAGTGCTACAAATTATTGGAGGCCTCCTCTTAATATCAGGCCCCATAACTCAGACAGTAAGAAATTATTTCATCTTGAATTAATAAAGGCACATTTGGGGGAATATTGTTTATCAAAGACAGATACAGATACTACAGGGGACAAAGCATCTAAGGTTTGAGCTTTCTGTATTCTCTCTGGAAACACTTCTTTGTCTTCAGACAGCTTTCACCATTTCCTGATTTTAATCTTTCCTTTCTCAACTGCCATAGCAACTATTACAAATATTTATGTGCAATAAATACTGGCATGGAGAGGCATTCTTTCCACAGTATTTATGAGGCACTGTCACAAAAGTAGATGCTGCTTTGTCATGCATGTAGTACCTGCTGTTTACACCTCAGCCTAGTAGAGTGTTAAAGATGTTACCTCACAGTTTTGGATTGTGTTGGCAGGCTGCCAAGATTGATCTGCTTACATTAAAAAAAAATCTGTTTCCCTTACCTCTCCATGACAGATCCAAGTTGACCTTTAGTGGAGTTAAAAAAAGATTTTTTTCACTTGTGGATTTTTGCTGCCCACCTTTTTGCAGGAACGGTTGCTTTATTACAGGAAGGTTGCAGTGGGCATCATCAGCATTAAAAGCATGTTGGAACTTTAGGGATACAGCCAATGTGTCTCTTTAAGAAGTTTATCTGATCTTTATTTAAGAGGTGTGCACTTTACATATCATGACCATAAAGTCTGAAATGTAAAACCAGGACACCTGTCTCTGTGTGTATTTGTATGGGTTGTGGAGGGAGTGAACAGTGGGGTTCTGAAAACTGGGGAGCAAGCTGGTAGCTGGAGATACAAAAGGTGCCTCACAGGCATATTAGCTATTCTTCACTCCCATACCTGTACTAACTACTGCTGCTGCAACCATTTACCTGATCCCTGGTTTCTTGGGGACTATACCTGCACCAAATCCAAACATGGTACATTTCGTTCTTCTCCAGCCACTTACTCACTGACTTTGTCACCCTACTCTGCACTGACTGTGTCCCACAATCAGTAACAATAGCACTGACCCCAAGTCAAACACCAAATCAGAAGTACTAAGCTATCATGGTTTGGGACACAGTGCAAGAATCTAGATAGAAGACATACAGATTAGATAGTCACTGGTGGAAAAGGACCTACTCCATTGAGGGTGGAATTTTCAAAGGAGTCTAAAAGAGTTAGACACTCAATTACCTCAATGGGGTCTCAGTTCCTAACTCCTTAAGGCCCCTTTGAAAATTCCATCCTGAATGAACAGACCTTGCAGTGTCTAGCTGCAGCATGCTTGTGTCATAAGATAAAAATGGTACTTTTCTTTGCTTTAATGCAAAGAACATTTGCATTCATCGCAGAAAGTAGGCTTCCATGAATAATGTGATACTCTACAATATGTTCTCTCCAATAATATAACCAGTCTTCTAGAACATAGACTCATAGACTCTAGGACTGGAAGGGACCTCGAGAGGTCATTGAGTCCAGTCCCCTGCCCTCATGGCAGGACCAAATACTGTCTAGACCATCCCTAATAGACATTTATCTAACCTACTCTTAAATATCTCCAGAGATGGAGATTCCACAACTTCCCTAGGCAATCTATTCCAGTGTTTAACTACCCTGACAGTTAGGAACTTTTTCCTAATGTCCAACCTAAATCTCCCTTGCTGCAGTTTAAGCCCATTGTTTCTTGTTCTATCATTGGAGGCTAAGGTGAACAAGTTTTCTCCCTCCTCCTGATGACACCCTTTTAGATACCTGAAAACTGCTATCATGTCCCCTCTCAGTCTTCTCTTTTCCAAACTAAACAAACCCAATTCTTTCAGCCTTCCTTCATAGGTCATATTCTCAAGACCTTTAATCATTCTTGTTGCTCTTCTCTGGACCCTCTCCAATTTCTCCACATCTTTCTTGAAATGCGGTGCCCAGAACTGGACACAATACTCCAGTTGAGGCCTAACCAGCGCAGAGTAAAGCGGAAGAATGACTTCTCGTGTCTTGTTTACAACACACCTGTTAATGCATCCCAGAATCACATTTGCTTTTTTTGCAACAGTATCACACTGTTGACTCATATTAAGCTTGTGGTCTACCATGACCCCTAGATCTCTTTCTGCCATACTCCTTCCTAGACAGTCTCTTCCCATTCTGTATGTGTGAAACTGATTGTTCCTTCCTAAGTGGAGCACTTTGCATTTATCTTTATTGAACTTCATCCTGTTTACCTCAGACCATTTCTCCAATTTGTCCAGATCATTTTGAATTTTGACCCTGTCCTCCAAAGCAGTTGCAATCCCTCCCAGTTTGGTATCGTCCGCAAACTTAATAAGCGTACTTTCTATGCCAACATCTAAATCGTTGATGAAGATATTGAACAGAGCCGGTCCCAAAACAGACCCCTGCGCAACCCCACTTGTTATACCTTTCCAGCAGGATTGGGAGCCATTAATAACTACTCTCTGAGTACGGTTATCCAGCCAGTTATGCACCCACCTTATAGTAACCCCATCTAAATTGTACTTTCCTAGTTTATCTATAAGAATATCATGCGAGACCGTATCAAATGCCTTACTAAAGTCTAGGTATATCACATCCACCGCTTCTCCCTTATCCACAAGGCTCCTTATCCTATCAAAGAATGTTATCAGATTAGTTTGACACGATTTGTTCTTTACAAATCCATGCTGGCTATTCCCTATCACCTTACCACCTTCCATATCTGTTCTTCAGTTCTATCTATTTAACCACTTCTATTTGACCATTATTATTTTTACAGAGCTCAGTACTGAAGAGCATGCTATATTATGCACCAAGACTCTCTAGTTTCAGCAGTAATCCAGTGATGAATTCTGCAGCAAATTAGAAGCTGGATATTCTATGGAAGCACAAGATGCACAGAAAGACCTTTTAGGAAAGTAGATCTTTTTAAACGAGTGTATTATATTTAACTATGCTATAATTTTAAAACCCAAGTGATTGTTTTTTCCATATATTTTAGGATGCTTCCTAATTTCCATTCAGGATTCAATATTGGTGTGTCATAAAAACTGGGGACTGGGGAGTGAGAGTGTGGGGAAAGAGGAAGAAGGGGTTCCAATCACCTTCTGGTGGATGGGGGCCTCTGATCCCCTCTTTCTGGCTGCCAGGAGGAATGTGGAGAACCTAAAGGGAAGGGGACAAGCCGGTCAAGGCGTGTTCAGAAGGGATGTGGTAGTGAGGGGAATGTTGACAACTCTTGGTAAGTTGTTTCCAGGCTGATCATTTGCTTCCTGAAGGCTGAGTATCCGTGTGAGAAGTCTAGCTAGCTGGCATGTTCCTTCTCATGGCTATAGAGCATGTTCACTGAGCACATCTAGAATTCCCTGTAAAGAAGAAGAGGCAGATAAACACTAACTGCCCAGAATCAGCAAAGTTGTCACAAAAAAAGGATTTCTGTGGTGAAGAGGAAGGTTTTGCACAAACTTCCCCAACTGGCAAATTTTGAGGCCACGCATGTAACTCTCACATCTCTGATTATATGGTACAAATAGATACAGGATGTGACAGTTTTCGTAATTGTTCTTTGCACCAGTGTAGTACTCTTCATGCAAAAGTCACCAAAATATTAAGTAATTTAGCTTCACAGTACTGCTATGGGACGTTTATGTATAATTATTCTCATTTCACAGATGGGAAAACAAGACACAGAGACATTACATCACCTGTTCAACATCAGACAATGAGTCAGTGGCAGAACCAATAACACAATCCATAAATTGTTACTCTGAGTCCATACTCGAATCATAAAAACTACACTCTCTTTAACAGAAGGAATTCTTTTGCATGAATGAGGATCACATCTCCAAAGGGACTTGAAAGAATGACCTTCAAAATCAAAAGGAACAACTTTTGTACCTGAGCTAAAGTAGAACCATTCACTGTTGACAGAAGTACTTATATCTTTTCTGCAGGCCTCCATCCACTAGAGGGCAAGACCCTAGTGTATTTTCTGCAAATTAACAAAGCACTTGACCACAAGCCTGCAAATAGAAGGAGCTGTTCCAGTAATGAGTATACTTGGCGTACATACTACATTAGCAGGCACATGTACCAAAACATTGATAAGAGGACTTGAGCCAAGAGAAGATTCTCAAAACCTAACAACCTGTATTCACAGAATAGGGAACCAATTTTTACAAAAACACAGAATCATCAAAAAGTAGAGCTGGATGGGACCTTGAGAGGTCATCTAAGCCAACCCCCTGCAGTGAGGCAGACCCAAGTATACCTAGACCGTCCCTGACAGGCATTTGTCTAACTTGTTCTTAAAAACCTCCAATAATGGGGATTCCACAGTGTCCTTTGAAAGATTATTTCAGTACTTAACTATCATTATAGCTGGAACATTTTCCCTAATATTAGTCTAAATCTCTCTTGCTGCAGATTAAGCCCATTAATTCTTGTTTTACCTTCGGTGGACATGGAGAACAATTGATCATGATCCTCTTTATAACAGCCCTTAACATATTTGAAGACTGTTATTTTGTTGCTCTCCTTTGGATTCTCACTAATTTAGCCATACTTTTCCTAAAGAGTAGCACCCCAAAATTGGACACAGTATTTCAGCAGAGGCCTTACCAGTTCTTTGCAGAGCAGAACAATTACCTCTCTTGTGTTACATATGACACTCCTGTTAATACACTCCAGAATTATATTAGCCTTTTTTGCAATGACATCACACTGTTGGCTCATATGGCATCTGTGATCCACTATAAACCCCAGATCTTTTTTCACAATACTAGTCCCTACTTAGTTATTCCCCATTTTGTATTTTTCCTTCTTAAGTGAAGTACTTTGCGCTTGTGTCTATTGAATTTCATCTTGTTGATTTCAGACCAAACCTCCAATTTGTCAAGGTCACTTTTTATGCCCTCCAAAGTGCCAGCAACCCCTCCCAGCTGGGTGTCATCTGTAAATTTTATAAGCATGTTGATGTTGATGATGCTAATCACCTTGATTTCAAGGACGATGTTGACAATCACAGTTTGTATAGACCAATTTGGAGAGAACAACTATTACTGCACTAGCCACAGAGCCATTTGCCTAGCTGTGTTGATAGAGCTGCACATTGTTTCTGTGTCTGGCGCTGTGCCTCCAGCTGCTCAACACGATTCTTCTCATGATTCCCTTACAGTGTAGGGCCATGCAATATGATCACTCACCAGCTGCTCAAAGGTCAGAAATGTTAGTTTTGAGCAGATTTTGATTCATGGTGCCTTTGAAGCATTTCATCTGTCCTCCACGCTTATGATTGCTGGAGCTTAATTCAGAATATAAGACTTGTTTTGATAAACGGGTCTCAGGCATACAAATTACATGGCCAGTCCATCTCAACTGGGTGCAGATCAAATGAATCTTGATGCAGACCGAACTTCTGTACTGTAAACCCAGTCCTGCCATTTGATGCCCAGCAACTGTTGTAGGTGTTGCAAACGGAAACTGTCAAGTTTTTAAATGTGTCATTGATAACAGGGTCCATGTTTTGCACCCATAAAGCCGTGAGGACAACAGCATTATGGATTTTGGTTTTTGCCTGTAGGCAGATTTTATTTTGCTTCCAGTTCAGTTAAGTATACTCCCCACTCCATTATCCATGTCATTAATGAAAATGCTGAAAAGTACCGGACCTAGAACAGACTCCTGAGACTTCCCACTAGATACACCTCCCAGTCTGACAGTGAACAACCGATAAGAGCTCTGTTGAGTACGGTCTTTCAACATTCATGCACCCACCTTATAGTAATTTCATCTAGACCATATTTCCTTAGTTTGCTTATGAAAATAGCATGTGGGACTGGGTCAAAAGCTTTACTAAAATCAAGATATGTCACATCAACTGGTTCTCCCATATCCACTAGGCCAGTGAACCTATTCAAGGAAGAAATTAGGTTGGTTTGGCATAACTTGTTTGTGACACATGCATGTTGGCTATTACTTATTACACTTTTACACTCTAGGAGCTTGCAAATTGATTGATTGTTACATGTTAAAACAGGGTTCAAATATGGCGGCTGCTGACTCATATTCTAACACAGTTTGTCCAGCTGTTGTGGGTGGGGGAAAAACTGTGTTAGAGTCATACTCAAAAACAGCTGTCAGCTTTGTCTGACCTCAAACAGAGTTTGGTCCTGTCCATATTGGCTAGTTGTAATTCAGTACTGCTAATCCCCATTGTTCAAAAATCATGAGTCAGCCCCCCAAAACATGCTACTGGGTTAGAAATCATGAGATTTTAATTTAAAAGTGGCTCATTTTATTTTTCTTCTGATTTTTGAGCCTTTAGGTGGCACTCAAATCACTTTTTAAAGATTTTCCTACCAACTATGAGGGCTAGAAACTTCTCTTTTATCTTTTTTTTTTAAATGAAAGCTAGGATTTACAGATAATAATATGATTCCAGGAGCTTTAAAGAAACCAAATAATTCAAAAGTTGGCAACACCATGTTTGAATTCTGTATGAACATCATTTTCAAACATAGTTCTCATTTCAATGTAGACAATACATAAAGCAATAGCTCTATCACGTCATTAATTATTAATAGTGCTAACTTCTATAGCCATTTGCCAGGCTTTCAGCCAGAAGAGGGCAAAACCATTACAACGGTGGCAAATTTTAAACAACAGTTTTGTACATTAGGTCACCTCTGAAAGGTATGTTTGTTCTGTGGGAAGCACAGTTAATTTCTACTACCATTTACTGAGAGGGTACAACACCATTAAATCTTAAATTTAAGTCTGCAAAGCTCTCCCATAATTTGTAATCTCAAGCCAGACAACTGTAATGAACTTCAATACTTATAATACAATCACTGCCTCTAAAAGAAGACAATTATAACTTCTTGAGTTTCTGGTCAATGAACCAAGTATTGTGGGCACTCCTAGAATTCAAAGAAAATATGACACTTGGCTTTTACATGCCAGGTTGATGCCATATTGGAAGCACTGTATATTGCTACAGGTATAAACAGTAGCGAGAAAACGTTGTCTGAAATTATTACACTGGCACAGAGCAGAGCACTATGGATAAAATGTTTCCTATAATAAAAGTTTTTCCTTGAGCTTAAAACACGATTGTTTTGAAGCACAAGGGGACTATATTTGGAGTTCTTAGCTAAGAAATTTGTCTTTGAAAGGTCTATGATTAAAAAGTCAGCATTTTAAAAACCTACTGACATTTGATAACTTCAAAGTTTTAAAATTCTGTCGATGTGAGTAATGGCTTGAAAGGATTTTACTCATTTTCTGAATGTGAAACTAATCAACAATAACCCCAGTCCATAAAATAATTAAAGGCTCACTTCTACTAACTGTTTAAAAATAAATATAATATTAAAAAACTGGTAAAGTGATGAAATATAGTTCTTTAATGCAGTCTTCAAAATGCTACCCACCCCCACACTGAGTGGGGGAAATCGATGGGGCTGGTAACATAAGGGGGCAGCCTCAGCAGCAAGGGAGGGAGACACTCGCTAAGAGGCTCCAGGTACTTACTCCCCACCTCTTGGAGTCTCTGGCACCCATCGGCCAGCTGGGGAGGAGTACTGATTATCAGCATTCCACAGCTCCAGGATATAAGCTGGAGCACATGGGCAGTGGGTGGAGCTCCACTTCAGGGAGGCTAGCCCTGGCTCCGCCCCTTCTTCCCCCTCCACTGCCAATGCCCCGAGACACCCTCCTCCGTGGCCAGGGCCCTGAGACCCCCTGGCCCTCCTCCACAACTGAAGCCCCAAGACCCCCTGCCTCCCACCCCCAAGGCCACAGGAGCCCCAAGCCAACCAGATCCCTGACCCCTCAGCCAGCCGGAGCCCTGACACACATACCTCAACCTGCTTGGAGTAGCCCCAGGCTGGCTGAAGCCCCTGCAGCCACACCTCCCCTCCACAGACCCAAAGCTGCCCTGCAAAAATTTAAAAGCTCTTCTCTTCTTCTCTCTTCTGGAAGAAGAACCTAAGCTTTTGGTATGTTCCATGCAGATTCTAGGGCGGCTGAGGAGGCAGTATGTGTTAGTCAGTATCCCAGGTTCATCAGTAATCTCCCTGCAGTCCAGAGAGATTACAAATGAACCTAGGAAACTGAATAGCACATACTGCATCCTCAGCCATCCCCGAATCTCCTAACCCACAACTGGGGACCCACTGCAGCGGTTGCACTAGGGGAGGCAGAGTCTTCCCTGGCCTATTATACCTGTCGCCCATACTGGAGCAGGGGCCATGTAGAGATTCTTGCAGCTCTGTTCCAGCAGCCCCACCCTACCCATCCTGAGCGAGAATGGGAATTGAGCTTGACAGATGTTGCATGTCTATCCGACCACCTGCTTAGTAGAGGACCAGGAAGTTTTTCACCTTCCTCACAGCACCTTCAAGCCACAGTAGGTTAAGTATGAATGTGCTCAGGACCTAGCTGAGATACTTGGCTCGGCTTTTAATCTGTCGCGACTTGTGACTCATTTCCAGTGCAATGATAGGATAGAAGACAGCCAGGGTTGGTGGGCCTTGGGCTCATGGGATAGGGTGAGACTGTGAAGTCCCCAACCTTCTGCACCCTTTGTCCTTCTCAGAGGAGGAGAGGTAGTAGGACTCATTGCAAGCTGAGTCCCCAGAGGGTGGGCTGAAGAGCGCCTACCCTGAGTTCCAGTTTATTTGGTAGGAGCCCTGTAATCCCTGCTCTGAAACCACTTATATGCCTGGCATGGGAAAGTATGGGTGATGGGTGAGTATTGCCCCTCCCTTGTGTTAAAGTTTAATAAAAGTTGTGCCCTGCAACTTAAAATTTATCCAAGTGTCTGCCCTCATTTCACCGTGATGGCCGAGCAATGCTTTTTATCACCTTCCAGATAAGAAAACACCTGGAATTTAAGGACTACGTTTCCAAACATGGGCACCCAAAATGTGTCAGCAAAACTCACACTGCATTCTCAAATGGGCTTTTGTACACTACAAATGGGTAGCTGTGCATCCAAGTACCCATTCATATATACAGCTGTGGAATGTGAGTGCAATAAAATTGCAGTGCAATTTTGCAGGCATTACTTAGACACTGACTTTTGAAAATTTGGCCCTAAAAGCACATTTTTGCTGGCTTTTGTGTTTGCTTTAGTGGCTAAGCAATTATCTGTACAAAGCAGTCTATGCACAAACAAAGTACACCTCTACCCCAATATAACGTGACCCTATATAACACGAATTCAGATATAACACAGTAAAGCAGTGCTCCAGAGTGGGTGGGGCTGCAAACTCCAGTGGATCAAAGCAAATTCATAAGAACATAAGAACAGCCGTATCGGGTCAGACCAAAGGTCCATCTAGCCCAGTATCTGTCTACCAACAGTGGCCAATGCCAGGTGCCCCAGAGGGAGTGAACCTAACAGGCAATGATCAAGTGATCTCTCTCCTGCCATCCATCTCCATCCTCCGACAAACAGAGGCTAGGGACACCATTCCTTACCCATCCTGGCTAATAGCCATTTATGGACTTAACCACCATGAATTTATCCAGTTCTCTTTTAAACGCTGTTATACTCCTAGCCTTCACAACCTCCTCAGGCAAGGAGTTCCACAAGTTGACTGTGTGCTGCGTGAAGAACTTCCTTTTATTTGTTTTAAACCTGCAGCCTATTAATTTCATTTGATGACCCCTAGTTCTTGTATTATGGGAATAAGTAAATAACTTTTTCTTATCCACTTTCTCCACATCACTCATGATTTTATATACCTCTATCATATCCCCCCTTAGTCTCCTCTTTTCCAAGCTGAAGAGTCCTAGCCTTTTTAATCTTTCCTGATATGGGACCCTCTCCAAACCCCTAATTATTTTAGTTGCCCTTTTCGGAACCTTTTCTAGTGCTAAAATATCTTTTTTGAGGCGAGAGACCACATCTGTACACAGTATTCAAGATGTGGGCGTACCATGGATTTATATAAGAGGAATAAGATACTCTCAGTCTTATTCTCTATCCCCTTTTTAATGATTCCTAACATCCTGTTTGCCTTTTTGACTGCCTCTGCACACTGCGTGGACATCTTCAGAGAACTGTCCATGATGACTCCAAGATCTTTTTCCTGACTCTTCGCAGCTAAATTAGCCCCCATTATATTTTATGTATAGTTGGGGTTATTTTTTCCAATGTGCACTACTTTACATTTATCCACATTAAATTTCATTTGCCATTTTGTTGCCCAATCACTTAGTTTTGTGAGATCTGTTTCAAGTTCTTCACAGTCTGCTTAACTATCTTGAGCAGTTTAGTATCATCTGCAAACTTTGCCACTTCACTGTATACCCCTTGCTCCAGATCATTAATGAATAAATTGAATAGGATTGGTCCTAGGACTGACCCTTGGGGAACACCACTACTTACCCCTCTCCATTCTGAGAATTTACTATTAATTCCTACCCTTTGTTCCCTGTCTTTTAACCAGTTCTCAATCCACGAAAGGACCTTCCCTTTTATCCCATGACAGCTTAATTTACGTAAGAGCCTTTGGTGAGGGACCTTGTCAAGGGCTTTCTGGAAATCTAAGTACACTATGTCCACTGGATCCCCCTTGTCCACATGTTTGTTGACCCCTTCAAAGAACTCTAATAGATTAGTAAGACACGATTTCCCTTTACTGAAACCATGTTGACTATTGCTCAACAGTTTATGTTTTTCTATGTGTCTGACAATTTTATTCTTAACTATTGTTTTGACTAATTTGCCCGGTACAGATGTTAGACTTACCGGTCTGTAAATTGCTGGGATCACCTCTAGAGTCCTTTCTAAATATTGGTGTTACATTAGCTAACTTCCAGTCATTGGGTACCGAAGCCAATTTAAAGGACAGGTTACAAATCTTAGTTAACAGTTCCGCAACTTCACATTTGAGTTCTTTCAGAACTATTGGGTGAATGCCATCTGGTCCCGGTGACTTTTTAATGGTGAGTTTATCAATTAATTCCAAAACCTCCTTTAGTGACACTTCAATCTGTGACAATTCCTCAGATTTGTCACCTACAAAAACCAGCTCAGGTTTGGGAATCTCCCTAACATCCTCAGCCGTGAAGACTGAAGCAAATAAACCATTTAGTTTCTCTGCAATGATTTTATCATCGTCCTTTTGTATCTTGATCATCAAGGGGCCCCACTGGTTGTTTAGCAGGCTTCCTGCTTCTGATGTACTTAAACATTTTGTTATGACCTTAGTTCGACATAACGCGGTTTCACCTATAACACAGTAAGATTTTTTGGCTCCTGAGGATAGCGATATATTGGGGTAGAGGTGTAGTTGTTTTTCAAAACTTTTGTTGCTCTGACTCTGTATTCCACATTAAGGATTATTTGCATACAGTAACATAATTAGCATGGATAATCTCCTTGGTTTAAATGGGAATTAACTAGAAAATGTGGCACTGGAATATTCCAATTGACTTTGTGTTGGAACTGGAGCTGGAACTGCTTTAAAGCCAGTCCTGAAGGAATGTTAGGTTCATTTTCCATTCCTGCACACTCTGTGCCAATCTCATCAATCCTAAGGAAGGATAGGCCAATCAGAAGGGAAGTTAGATGGGATACACAACTGCTTCTCCCCACTTGACAGAGGGGGCAGGAGTCATGCAGAGACTGTGAGGTACTGGAGCTTTCAGAGTTCATGGCTGTCCCTGTAATGTTATCTGAAAGCACCTTTCTGAATTCAAGGAGACCCTGTACAGACCTTCCTTTCTTGGCCTTTGGATTTAGTTAGCATCAGGGGAAAAGTATGACTGCTGCATAGTCACTCTATTAGGATTCCAGCTTTATGCTCTGGATGCAGAATCAGCCTGGGTCAGGGAGCTTCAGTTGCCTCTCCATAGAGGAGAGGGGTCAAGATTTGCCCCTTAATATGTAATTTTATTACTACTACTTATGTATGTAGGTCATACCATATAATACACAGTATGCACTACCAGTATTGTACAGATGGTACCGACTGCACCGATAGCAACCCAAAATATATCACCAAATCAAAAACGAAAGGGATAAAAAAGAACAGGAAAAAAACTAATACAATACAAAAGGAAGGTATTAAACATACCAGATCTTAAAAGGCTAACTCTGGCTATTACAAAATTGTGACATTCCATGAGATAGTGACCTTGGCAACATAATAAAAAAGAACCAATATCACTTCTTACAAAAGGCCAAGGATTAACTATAGGTTTGTAGAGTTCCTTAGCAACTCAAATCTAAAGTGGACACACGTGTAAGTACAGGTTGATATTGGCACATATAAAAATTTTGTGACATGCTGAAAAACTGGAAAGATCTGTACAAGCCTCAATTATAATTAGGAAGAAGTGTAAATAGTCTTGGAGACTAACAAAGCTAGTTGTACAGTACAGAACTTCAGAGGTCATAGTTTAATTGTTGGCATTTCAACCATAGTATTTTCAATGAGCCACTCTTAGACTTGCCATGCTGGGAGAGTCATCCCTTAGATAACTTGCCAAGGATAAAGGACAAAACTTGAGAGATATTTTAATGTCTTTTATGCACAGCTCTGCCATATCTGCTATAACTTCAACCTTCTCTACAGCCGGAAGGGGAAATAAGCAGCTCACTCTTGAACTCCTGGCCAGCTCTTTTTTTACAGAACAGCAGAAGGATTCATCCAACACTCCCTTTCCAGAGACATTTATCTGCTGTTAGTGCTAAGCCTGGTAACCTGAATCCTTTCATGAATTCAGATTCCCCACATGGCAACACACCATGTCACAACTGCCCCACTAACTCTAAATGGAGGAGGGGTTACACGTCCTTAAGTTGGCACAAAAGTTACATATGTAAAGACTTCGTTCTTGTATTATCTAGTAACAGGATAGGCTGTCAGTGCCTGGGTGTGTCTCAAGACACTAGCTTAAGCACGCTAAGGAGAGGAAGGTTGATATGGGGAAATGAACAAAACCAGGGAAATACTAGAGAGAAGTCCTGTCAGAAAAACTAGTTACAGTACATCATCTGCATTTACACAGAGTGAAATTAGGAGGCACTGACTTGATACAGTTCAAGAAATATGAACATGTAATGGATGAAATGGAGTTCTGAATTAATAGTTAAGATTCAATGCTCCCAGATATAAGGAGGCAAGCTATAAGATTTATATTTCTTAATTTTGTAGAAAAATATTCAGTGTTCATAAAGTACAGTGTAAAACATTTATAACTATAATGCAGTGATGTTATACAGTCAAAAACAGGACTGGAGTTATTTGACTAGAGAACAAATTGATTTATTAATATTTTCATGGATTAAAAATGACAAGATTTGTTCATAATGATGAGTGGTATCATTTCATTTATTTATGAGTAGAGCTGATTATGAATTCTCTGTTGAAATATTTTTCACTGAAAAATATGATTTCAGAAAAATCAACATTTTTAGCAGGAAAATGCTGATTTTGAAAAAAAAAACCAACAATTTTCCATTGGGAAAATTTAAATAAAATATTTCATGTCAGTGTGACATTCATCACCATCTGTCAGAGCAACCACAATGTCTCATAGGATTTGTAGTCTGAGTTTTTCATGCCCCCATTCTCCTTTATGCACTTGGTATCCTGTTTGGATTACATTTTCCATGATGCACTGTGGCTCCCCTCTGGATGAACTGCCATGGTGCATCATGGGACTCCCATGACAGCAGATCATCAGGAAAATTCAGTGTAACTAGGGATCCCAGCCCACAGAGAATCATGTTGGATGAGTCATCTTAATTTCAACTCCCATGAGACACTGCGGCAGCCCAAGTGGATGTAGGCTACTGTTGAAATATTTTGCATCTGAATAAAAATTTTGCTGAACTTTTGTTCCATGAATAGTTTTGATATTGCAGCTTGTCACCCTTCAGGAGAAACACAAATGTCAAAACAGCAGTATTTCCTCTGAGATAGAAATTCTCCATTTATGAGTATATGGACAATCATAGAGTATTTTTGAAAATGCATGTGATTCCTGAGAGCTTTATTAATTGTAGCATGAATAATAATTTATCTAAAAAGCATTTCTGTAACTAATTTATAGATTATTCTCCATTCATTATTCTCCTGTTCAGAAAGATTCAGAGAGCAGAAACAATTCCATGTAACTTAGGCGACCAAGCACAAGCAACAAACAGTAATTGAAGGAAGTAGCTAATAAACAACCTATAATACAGTCTGGACACATTAGCACAGCTGTGAAATCCAGTTTCAGCAGTCGAAAACCCAGGCTTACAATGCAGTGTGGATGCTCAAGCACAGTCTTCGAAACACCAAGTCGACAGATCTGGGTCCCACAAGCCCAAGTGTAGTGTGCAATGCAGACATATCTTAAATGGTGTTTCAGGATGGCTCAGAGTATACACTGTAAGGTATCACCATTTCTGTTTTGTTTTTTTCCTGTCCTTTGCTATATATATGTTACTATCTGATAAAAACGTGCAAAACATTTTAAATTTGTGCCCAGGAATTTAGCTGCACACCACTCATTAAAGATACTGGTAGGCACTTAGCTATGTGTCCATTTCATGTCAGATTGTGGGAATTAAGGAAGCAGTGTTCGGTGTAGTCATAACAGCAACTCACCCTCTGCATCTTCTGGCCTTGTAAGGTCAATAACTCCTGGGCCCAGTTTTCCATCTTCACTGGGTTTCCCTGTTAACTGTGGGCCTAAATTCTCAAAGCGTGTTCTTTCCTGGAAAAGACAAGAGATACTATTAATGCTCCCTATATCTTAGTCCTATGCCTATGTCTATGTTTATGTACAGACATATGCCTTTTCTTTTCTTTTCCTGAGTGAATTAAATGAGCAGGTTTTAATTAAAAGTGTAGTTTAGAACATAAAGTTGAGGGCTTCATTTTCATAGGTTCTGAGCAACCAGAGTTCTCATCAATGTCAGTTGGAATTATGAGTATTCAGCACTTCTGAAAATCAGGCCCTAAGGTTTCAATGCGAAAATATACATAGAAGCTTCCAAATTAGGCTGAACTGCACCTTTATAATGTATAAATGATGGTACATTCAACTGCAGAAAACTTTTGGCAAGAAGCAGTGCTGATCTATGCTGCACACTTTGTCTTTCCACTAAACGTTGTGACTTAAACTGGAAAAAAAAATCGATATTTGAGAGACACTAAAATTTAGAACTTGAAAGAAAAGTTCCTATTAAAACATGCTGCTAATTTAATGGAAAAAGCACTTTTTTTCCACTAAGAGATCCAAGTTTGCATCATACCCCTGAGAAAACACAAGTCTGAATTTTATGCAAGAGGCTTTCAAAGACAAGTATTCAAAGAAGGAATAGTAGATGACAGAACTGATACTATTATTTTGTCTAGGAATTTCAACTGAACCTCAATGGGAATTGAAAAAGAGAGGGGACGGTGCTTGCTCCTAGAAAAACACAAAGCCTTTGAGAGCTGGAGACCTGCACAGGAAAGCTGGACCTGGAACTGTAAAATGAAAACTAAGGGAGGCATTTTATGTGTTAACCTAATCTTCAATCAAAGAACTACAGGGAAAAAGCACTACAATCGACAGTGCAATATTCCTTCACAATGTGAGTCTCTGTAGTACTCTATATCAGTAGCTAAGTGTTCAATGGTTATCATTAATTTAGTGTTCTCATTTGAAGGAACACAACATGTTTTCCCCCTTGCCTTGTTGTTATTTCTTCAGACTAAACTTGGTATTATGTTGTACTTGTGAATGAATGAAACCTTGTTGTTCATTACTATGAAACAATATTAAATGTCACGTCAGCTTGAATTTACAGACATGAAATACCAGCTTTCAGCTCTGCGAACAGTTTCTGCATGTTATACTTAATGCATTATGCAGAAGTAGAGTGCTGATTGCTGTTCAGTCTGTTGTTCAATGACCTAGTTCTGTACTGAGCATTTTAGACATAAGAAGAAAACATCATGAGTTTTCTCTCCTGCACAATGTTTAGAAACTTAGAAATGTTCTTAAAGACCAAACATACAATTACTTGATGGCTGTTGTGCCTCATTTGTTCATTCTCAGTTCATTTGTGCTGTCTAATCTGATTATTTTTTGAATATCATTATATTTCTATAATTAATTCCCATCAGCCAAATTGTTCAGGAAGCCTTTTGATTCTTCAGATCATGGAATATATTTAAATCTACATGGGAAGAAAACACAACACAAAACCGATTCGCTGGGTTTACCACCACAACATGCAGCTGAGGAGTTTCAGGTACTAATTGCATTTTTAAAAGTTTCTTAAAATCTTCCATCCATTTTACAAGTTAGCTTTGCATTTTCGTAATGGAGTAACATTCTCCATGCTACTGAGTTGGTTTTGTAGTGTAGCTTTCCTATATAATGTATCTATTGATGAGGGAACACAGAGAGGAAATGTGACTTAGACAGGCAAACTAACACTACAAGGCCAACATTATTCTCAAAAATGTTCTATAATCTAACAATAATCCTGTACCATCAGGATGGAATCTGCTTTGCTGGTAGATAGGAATGAATTTTTTTTAAGTGTTCCTTGGTCCATTGTTGAGGGGCTAGTTTAGACTTTCACAATTTGCGCTCAAAATAAAGCAAAAATCAGTACTAAGAAAAGCAGCCTTTAGCACACACCATTTCTCTTTCCAAATATTTGAATTAAAGCCTGCAGTAGTCTTGGAAGAACAACCGTTAAGTGTGGTTTAGAAGAAGGAGAAATATCTTTTTACTATTAAAATCAACAGAACCTGCTATATATCAATATGCACATTTGACGTATCTTTCTAGTCATTCATTCTCTTTGATTTTTTACCAGAAAATATTCTCTATTAAAGAAAAGGAAAAAAACTTTCTGAAAGAATATCAATATTTTGATATAGAAGGAGAAAAGGGGAAATTACATGATAAGGGCAGAAACAGCAAGACAAGAAAGCGTACACAATAATAATACCTTTTCTTCTAAAAGAACTGAAGTCCACTTATGACTCAGTAATAACCTCTGATTTTCAATTCATAGAAAAATATACCACAGCTATTATTTCTCAATATATACATTGGAATGCCTTTTTAGTCTAATTTTTTTTCAATGAAAAATATTCTTCACAGTGATGCTTATAATATCAATATTTGGATGAGGTATTAGTAAAACTTATATGAAACGTTTTTATGAACTTAGTATTTAAAGGGACACTCAACCTGTTTAGGTCCCAACCTTTTCCTTTCTTTAGGGCTTATCCTAGTAGGCTTCACGTCAACCAGCTAACATATGGTGAAACCACAACTTACCTTGTTTACACTATGATTTTAAAATGTGTTAGTTATCACATTTAAAAAAACACACGCTTTCTCCTAGTGCAAACAAGTCCTAAAGGAAAATAAATTCTACATAGCCTATAGCCACATAAACAAATATCTACATGTACATATTGTAAAATATTTTTAAAGTGTGGGGTACACACACGCGCACATGTATATATATATGTAATGAGTATGTGTATTTGTTAATGAGTATGTATATAAGCACATACCCATTAACAAACAAATACACATACCCATTATATCCACAAACACACACGTATGTGCAGCTGGAAATATATACGCCTGCACAAGCTATATATATTTTTGCTTCTTAGCCACACAGAGCTAATTTGTTTTATGTTTTTAGTTAAGGTGCATCTTCCGGGGATAGGGTGTGGTTTTTACCTCCTTTTCAAAAGGTAATTTTGGAAATCTAAACAGATGGACAATATCCTTTAATACTGTCTGCATATCATCTGCTGTACATTCATACAAAGTTGTTCACTTTAAATTGTGTAATTTCAAGAAAGCGCTTAGGACATGATCCTGTAAATCTTTACTCATGGGAGTAGGCCCACAGAAGTCAAAAAAACTAAAAATGTGCACGATCAGGGACTTTTGCCGAAACTGAAATCTCTCTCAAGCACAGTTTGGGCCCTCTGTGTTTTTGTGTATGTTAAAAATACAGTAAAAATTAATCCCTACTTTAAAATTAGTAGAAGGAAAAATTCTTCTTGCAACAGCCAAATCTTCATTTTCATTCAGTGACATGATTATGCACTTATTTATGCATTGTCAGTCACAAACATGCAAAAAATATAAAAGTTATTAAAAAAAATTAAAGTCTGTTCTACTGTGTTGTAGGGCTGTTGGTTCTCTAAGTGCTTTGAAATTATGATGTATGAGGTAGATGTTGCATATTAAATAAAGATATTTAAATGATAAAGCCCCTTTAGTGAGAGCTGATGAATGTTAAACGTTACGAGCCACAAGACTGTGGCATCCATCATATTCACACTCAATGATGGAACTGGCCCAGTGATGACAGATAGACTGCTAGATTATTATCCCTTATTTCCAGAGTCACCGAGCAAGCCAACCAACCCCTTAGGCATTATTTTTAACTTTGCATTAAATTAGCAACTTTTCCCTCATTTCTGTGGCAGGGATTATCAATTTTTCCTGCGTGTGCGGAAGGTAAAGGGATGGTTTAGTCAACCGAGAAGTGATGGAAGCAAGGCCCTTCCTACAAAGAAGCTGCAAACTTCAAATTACTAGAAACAAATATAAAATTGTGATCTTCTGGAAGAACAGCAATGAAACAGTAAGCACACAATAATGGCTTTTCTCTGCACTTAGATAAAAGCTGAATTTTTGATGTGCACAGTATATTTTCATAAAATTTTATATACTATGTTTTATACACTTATTGGCTATTCCATAATAATGTGTGTGCTAACAGTAAAATTGCTCTTAAATTTATGTGTGTTATTTATACGTTCCCACGTAACAATGCTTTTTGTTGTAAAAAATATTCTGTTTATTAATGTAACTTTACAACCACTGCATCCAAGATCCGTGGTAAATTAATGACATTTTTATTATTTTATAGTGTCATTAAATTTTTACTGATCATTCCATCAAACAGAAGCAATAAAGGTCATAATGTAAACTGGGACACTTAGATCAGGGGAACAGGAAGGCATTCCATATAGTCTGAAGTAAATGACTTGCTATAAATGATATTTATACCATCTTTAAGCTTGTGAGAATACTTGGACAAGTTTGGCAAAACTGTTTCAGTAGTGCAGTAGATTGTGTACTTAAATAACAGTTTACTTGCCAGCAAGACAAGGTTTTTTCAAACCAGATGGGAGATGACTGATTGCATCCATCTCTTGAAAAACAATATACGAAATGTAATAATACACTGGATACCCCTCCCTTCTGGATTAACAAGACGGATCAGACTATACCCATGCCTCAAATTATTTCAGCATGCTAGCTTTTTCCACATCTGAAATGTGTGTTCAGACGAAACTGGAAAATGGCATACCAGCTGATCCTTGTGTGAAAGGGGTTTGTTCTATTTTTTTTCCAAACAAATACATTTTATTTAAGTAGAAATGGCTGGACAATGATGTAATACTCTTTGTTTCAATAGTTTAACTTGGCAGCAGTTACCAACATTTATTTAAAGAGCCAAGTTCTAGAGTCTGAATTAATATGGGTCATTCACAGAAGCCACAGAGCTTATGCCTGAGGGGCTATTATATATCTGAGGACAGTATTTTAGTTGCAATTTTAGTTCGCTATAAATAATTATCACACCTTTACATACAAAATACATTACAATTAGGTTATTCCACACTGAATGTCTCAGCTAATTCTTTAGTGGCTTATTTGTTATTTGTGGTCTACTCTGTTTATATACCGTGGAATGTAAAAAACAGCAAAAAGCACCTGTGTTCAAAACATCAAAGGGGAAATTTTCAGCAAAACTTATATGGATTCATTCACACTATTCCTATTGATGTTAATAGGAATTGTGAGAATAAATCCCCCAGACACCTCAGCAAAATCTTATAGTTTCCTAAGAATGTGACTTATACTGACAACAACAAAGCAATTCAGAGCTCAGACTGACACTTTGTCCTTCCAACCCGCCATTCCATTGTGCATGAATCAGGAAACATTGTTCTGGGAGAACTCACAAGTCCTCCTTTCATCCTGAAAAGGTCAAGGAACAAATTCTCCCAGACTTTCCCCCAAGTTCCTCCTACTTTTTTATAGCTAGGACTGGAAAGTGAAATCACCCTCTGCTTAGAATCGTTTGCAATATTTTGGCACAGCAGGAATCATTACAAATTGACTTTCAGTCTTATCTCTAAATTTTGTATTTTTGGGAGGGGGTTAGAACTATCCTATCCTATCAGTTTGTAGTCAGAAAAATAAAAATCCCTGAAAAATGTAGTACAGTAGATGTAGAACTCCCAAAAAACTTGGTGGCATTAGTTCACAGGGATCCATATGAACCTTTCCCCTGTTTTAATTCATATGGTTTTGCTTTGATTTCCAGTTGTGAACAAACTCCAAGCAGGACTTACCCAAACCCATCAATTTTGGCCAAATTATAGGTGGAAACACTGAAAAATCATAGAATTTCTCACGGTTTCTCAATAGGAACCACAAATCTGTCCCAGGTTCACAAACTTTTGGCAATGTTTGTCTCAAGTTTGATATTTTCTCATGAATATTTTGCATGTCTAAAATTACAAGGTATCATATCACTCTGTGGCAAGACGTATTTAAAGATTTAGAGTGTGTATATGTGTGTGCACATGCATGAGAGAAAAGCTGAGAAAAAATTACAGCAAAACTGTAATAATAGTTATTTTTCAGCATTTTAATAACTGGGCCATTTTGCTACAAGTTTCAGTATACTTGATGTACAGGTTGGATGAATGAACTCCAAATGTCTGTGACTTGAAGTTGATCCGACAAGACAAAATACCAAATCCCAGTAACTTTAACAATATGAAGCTAATGCTCCCAGTGGTCAGACTAAAAGGGCAATATATTATATCTTCACTTGAAATCTTACTTTAGTTTTCTCAAGATTTCCAGGATGTCCATAAGGCACTCAGATACTATGATAATGAAGGTGGTATAAGAATTTATATAGAATAGAAAAGAATCCCTGCCTCAGCCTACAAGCGCCTATTGCAATATAGGATATATCTACATGAAGATAAACAAACCACAGCCGGCCTGGGTCAGCTGACTCAGGCTTGCAGGGCTGAAAAATTGCTGTGTAGATGTTTGGACTCAGGCAGGAGCCCAAGCTCTGGAATAGTGCAAGGGTGCAGCCTGAACCCAAGCGTCTACACAGTAATTTTTAGCCCCGCAGCCCGAACTCACCAAGCCTAAGTCAGCTGACCTAGGCCTGCCACGGCTGGGCTGCAATGCTTTTATCTCCATTTAAATGTTCCCATAGTGCTCCTGATGTACCATGCTGAACTGCACTGGGAGCATGTATCCTACTCAGAAGAAAGGGAGAACATTAAGTCCCGTTTTTAAAATATATTGTTTTGTGTTAAAATACTGTCGAAAAAACAAGCAATGCATTTGAAAGAAGGACTTATACTAATCCTGCTTAACCAGCTGGCTTCCATTATTCTGAATGTGACAACATGACACATACTGGGGCATCACAGGGGAGTAGGATTCTAGGGTTATTAACCCTCATGATTTTATTGCAAGTCTCATGATATTTGGGTTTCTTAAAGCCCCAGCTCCTGGAGTCAGGTGAACATGTGCAAATATCACTTTTTTATATAATGAAAGCTAAATTCTAGCCTTTGTGGCTGTGGAAAAAAACTTGGAAACATGAACATTATAGGTTCAAAAACCAGAAGACAAATATCAACAATTCACTGTCCTATTTTTTTAAATTGATTTTTAAGCAAATTGCATGATTTTAGAAGGTCTGACTCATGATTTTCAAGTGCCCTGTGGATGAGAATACTAGAAAGCCTCCATCATTGTTGGGGTGGATGTCATGAAATCTGAGTGAAGAAGTATGAAAGGAGTGTTAAGGTGAGGTCCCTGTATACTGGGCATTATTAGTGGCACTCAACACATATTTTTGAATTACTGGGTTTTATTGCTTTTCAGGTTGCCTTTAAAAATAACACAGAATATAGTTAATTCTCTAAAAACTCAGATAGACAAATATTTCCTAGACAGGATTTTATGAGTTAATCCTTCCCCTCCTACCTATTAAACACTGACAGATTCTTAACTATTGCAGCACTTGCAGACACTCCTAAAATATGGATCTACCTCAGTTAGATTACTTTCAACAGGATTACTGCACTTACGGAACCCCCTAACCAAATGCTTTATATTTTTTTTCATATGGTTTTAATAAGGTTTTAACCAATTGCAAGGTTATTTATAAGTTTGCAACTCCCCAGTAGTTAGAGTTATGAAGCGTTCAGACTTAAGCATATCCAGTTGTGTGGTAACCCAACTACTGCTTTTATGCGGTTTCCAACTTTTTATTCATGCACAAAGGCATGATGCATGGCAGTATCCAAACACTTTCTGATTAACTCTTTGTTTCAGCAACACATTCACACAGCATTGTACTGTAAAATTATATAGTTCAACTGAAACGTGACAGGATTTTTATTAAAAACAATGAACTGTTGAATTCTGCCTAGAAAACTGATTAGTCCCAGAGAACAAAGGAATAATCAATTAAATTAACAGCTGGTAAATATAAAAAAAAAAGAATTACCACTTCACACACCGTATAATAAAGCTGTAGAATTCACTGGAGGTCAGAAGGAGCCCAAAGCCTGACCTGTCACTGGTTTTTAAAGGGACTAAATAATTTTATGACCATTAATAACATTTGTAATAACATAAGGTAAAATAGAGATTACTGAATCTCCCGTTCCAAGGTGCAAGTTATTCACTTGCAGGGGTCAAGTAGACATTCCCGCCTTCTCCTTGCTGCTCTCCCCTCACAACACAACATCAGTGGATCATTGGCTCAGTGCATTATGGGAGGGAGGCTAATTTGCTTCGTATTGGTCACTGCTAGAAGCACAATACTGGATTTAATGGACCAATGATAAATTATGTAAGCAGCCCTATGTAACTTGTAAGAGCAAAGAATATGAATGCACCAATTTAGAAAACCCATTTTCTTTTAGTCCTACACATACATGTGCTATCATATTATTTTAAACAAAATATGATACTGAGCATACATTCTTCAGGAAATAATTGGGTTGTTCTACTTCTTTTTTACTTTGTTTCCTATACTAATGGGTATGAATCTGTGTGTGAGGGCAACTCAGTTGCTACATGTCCAACATAGCCATGTACCAAGTCCTACATGGCCCACCAGCAGAGTACAAACCCAGGACCTTCAGCATGGCATACAAACCTTTACCACTTCAGCTACTGGAGTAAATTAACTCACAGCAGCAGAAAACCCATTTTCCTCTAGTGAACTAGAGTTCCAGGCATGGCATAAGGGGGTTTGCGGGGTCTATAGCCACCCCAAAATTTGCCTTACACCACCACTCCCATATCAGCTGCTGCTCTTCAGCTACCCAGCACTGAAGGCAGAGTGGAGAGAGTGGCAGCTACTGGCTGGGTTCCCAGCTCCAGCAGCAGTGGAGAAGTAAGCCCAGGCAGGGGCTGGGGAGCCTGAGAGCAGCCCCTGGCCCATGTCCCCACCTGCCAGGGCATACCACCCACTCGGACTGACCCACTGTGGCACAGACTCCTGGGCCCCACCTTTCACAGCTGCTGCTCCCCCAGGGATCTGCCTGCCCCGGAGTCAGATCTCCACACCCAGGCAGCTCTTACCAGTTGTGAGCAGCCAGTGCCTTACGCTTCCTGGTTCCAGCTTCCAGCTCTGACTTGGCCATTGGGGGGTGGGGGCACGGAGCGGGGTAGGGTCTTGTGATGAGGGGGGTGCAGCTCCCTCACTGGAAAGAGGCTCGCACCACTCCATAGAGTTCACAGAATAAGCTTTGCTGAATTGGGCAATAAGACTATTACCCTGCACATATGTCGATAACTGAAAATTTTAGTAATTCTTAGAGTTAGAGTTCAGCAGAACTCAAGAGACTTTGATTTCCATTACTATGTTCAAACAACTGGACTCGACTTCTCTCTCAAGCAAAGCACTGGGTGAGTATTTCAGGCTGAATATTTAAAGAGGATAACACATCTTTAGCAAGTAGCCACATTAATATAACAAAGAGTAAAACTATTCTAGTTTCTGCTAAGAAAAACAATTTTGCTGGGAGAGAAAAAAGGAGTCATTGATTTCAGTTTTGCTGTGGCATAGTGCAGACCGCAACTGCACAAAGCAAAATTAGCTGCCTTCCACAGGAGTTTGGAAATGGACAGATTTACATAAATTTAGATTGTACATACATGCCAGTAGCCACACATCTTAAGAACTAGCATGATGTAATCTTATAAACTGTACATTTACAAAATATATGTAAAATTTAACATTTTATACCTGCATTCAGACATTCAGACTTGATTTTCTTACAGTTACTTTAATTCTGCTATTGTGAGTGTCTGTGTTATGATAGGGTCTTTCATTATGTAATACAACATCAGACGGAAAGCTATAATAAAAATGGCCTCCAGGATGCAATAACCACTAGACAATGTATGAAAAATACACTTTTCCTACATTTGGAATTCCGACTTTGACAATAATTACAATGGTTGAAAAACAGGACTTGGCAAATTGATTTTGAAAACAAAAAAACGGGGTCTAAGCCATAGCAAAAAGCCCAAACAGAATTGAACCCGAACTTAAAAATATATATCATTAAAAGTGTTAGTGTAATTCTGCATGTTTATTATACAAAAAAAAAGGGAATAAAAGTATTGCTAAATTAAAAGTCTCAGTATATTTGCATTAAAGTAAACAATGATGTAGCATGGTTGCAGAAAGGAACTCAGGTCTATTTAATGTTATCTCAGACAGAACTGAACCTGAACTTTTAAAATAAAGACATATTTCATTGTAAATTGTCTGCTATGTGCAGTTTGCATATTGACCAAGTAGGTAGAGGGTTTGTTTCTATTAATTTTGGGTAATTTTTTCTGAGTTTGTAATTTTTATTATCTAATTTTTCAAGCATTTATTTTGCATTTGCTGCAGCATTTTACTCTGTTTATTCTCAAGCGTCCTATGTTATGTTGAGAGAAAAAACACACATCACTAAAGAATCACTATGGATGACAATGGAACAATGATAGTAACATCATTATGCCGTGTCTTACCTCTTGTATCCCCATAACTGCCGTGTTTGCTTCTGATGATCTCAACCTCAAGAAAGTGTGCTGCTTACTGTTTGTGTCAGGAAGGCTAGATTACTGTGTGCAAGGTTAGCACATCAAGTATGATATACATAATGCCTGTGCAATAGACGTACCCTTCAACTAGATCCCTTCTTTAATTTCAATTCAACAAGAAAAGAACTCTCAGGTTGCAGACACCTACTGCCTCTTATAGGCTCTGATCCTGCAAGGTACTGAGCACTCTGGCCCTGATCCAGCAAAGCACTTAAGCACATGAGTAGTCTTACTGAAGTCTGTGGGACTACTTACATGCTTAACATTAAGCATGTGCTGAAGTGCTTTGCCGAATAAGGGCCACAACGCTCAACACATTGCAAGATCAATCTCATACTGTACCTCAGAACAAAAAGATTATGTTAAAAAGAGGTAATTCTGTTTATCTGTGGTTAATAAAGATAATTTTTTTCTATTTTTTGTTATTCATCCTGCCCTTCAAGATGAAGTCAGGTGAGGGTCTCTAACAACTTTAAGCCAAATAGTTTGGAGCCCTTCCTGTATAAATAGGAATTAGTTTTCTTTCAGGATAGAACAGCACAAGACTAAAGACATGAGTGCCTTCATTGAAGGCAGTGAGACTACTGACAGTATGTAAAGGTAAGAATGATTAATGAGTAATTTGGACGAGGCAGGGCCTAAATTGCTTGTAAATCACATTTCTAAAATCTCTACCTGGGGAGAAAATTGCTAAGAGCACATTAATGATTAGTATAAATTTATCAACCCAAAAAATAGGCAAACAATCATTCCCCCAAAAAGGACAAAGATGATGCTTTCCTTTCAAACATCTGACTTAGTTTCCATTTTTCTGGATTATACTCTCATAGGTCCTGCATCCCCTTACACGTTTGTCTACAGACCTATATTCTGAAGTCCAATTTCATCACAACATGCAAGGGTTGTATAATATAAAAAGTACTGCTCTCCACTTAAAACACTAACATGACTTATACATAAACTAAACCGACAGCCCGAAAGGAGAAAAGATTCACACAAACTTAAAGACATGCATAGCCTGATCCAAAACTAACTACAGCAATGGGAGTCTTTCTATTGACTTCAGTGGGCTTTGGATCTGGCCCTAAATAAACTGAACAGCAAATAAATCCTTAATCTGAATTAACTTGTTCATTATATAATTATTTTTAAAAGAAATATTTACATTATGAAATACTATATCAAATTATGCTCTGTAGAGGCAAAATTCACCTTCATGACGGGGACCAGTACAAGGGCTATGCACCTTAAGTCCCACTTAAGACCGATAATGAGGGCTTAGGTGGGACTTGAGTGCTGGCCTTCAGCACAGGGATGTATTGCACCCTACGCACATATCTGTACTTTTGATTTCAAAATGATCACACACACATGTGATTCACTGCACAGAAATAAAATGCCTCATCTGCGGGGAAGGCATTTGCTACTCTGTCAGGGGGTAGGAGGCAGAATATGCATGGAGAAGGCACTCTGTTGTCTCAGGGGATGATGCCTTCTCTACTCCCTTCTACACTTACCAGCCATACTTAGCTGGAATTTGTGCTAGTTCCATTCTTTCCATGTTTCGTAGCAGAGGGAATGATTGTCCTGTGGTTGTAATAAGGCAGTGGTTCTCAAACTTTTTTACTGGTGTCCCCTTTCAAATAGCAAGCCGTTGAGTGCAACTCCCTTTATAAATTAAAAACACTTTTTTATATATTTAACACCATTATAAATGCTAAAGACAAAGCGAGGTTGGGGTGGAGGATGACAGCTCGTGACTCCCCATGTAATAACCTCACGACGCCCTGAGGGATCCCAACCCCCAGTTTGAGAACCCCTGTAATAAGAGATATTTCTTTTTTTGCTTTTGAATATAATGAGAATACCTAGCTCTTCATGAGTAGTCCTCAAAGTGCTTTACAAAGCAGGTCAGTATCATTAACCCCATTTTCCAGATGGATAACTGAGGCACAGACTCAAGAAGGTACCAGTCTTAGATCATTCTGCAACCCAGTGGTAGAGCTGAGAATTGAAACTAGGTCTCCTGAGTCCTTGTCAAGTACCCCATCAACTACACCACACTGCCTCTCATATAAATATATTTAGTGTTTTTTTCAATCATGGAGCATTCAAGCCTTTGCAGCCATCAAATGAATATGTTTAAAGAAAACAACACAAACAAAAGCAAATATAACATTAAAATTATCTGGGAACTACTGTTTTGATGGCACTCTCGGACAAAGGCATCTCCTGCTATGGCCATATGCACATTTATACAAACTGAAAAATCTATTAGCCAATACCACTAGCTGGCAACTACTTATGTCTGAAACGGGAACATAATCAGTTTTCACTGGTTAAGTCCAATCTGTGCCAAGTTTTATATTATGACTAAGAGCTTGGCCAAAGGCAGTGGCAAGTAGCAGAAAATTGCTTACAGTGTTACATGCCAGATTACTTGAATGATTTGCATCAGATTTGCAGGAGGGTTTGGGGTATTAAAACTTAAAATTTGGAACAGTCTTGAAATGTGGATTTTTGTTATTTGCAACATGACAGAGGTGTGGGTTATGATACAACATGGACTGACTAAATGAAACAATTTTTAATATAAACAGCATGAAACATTTAGGAAAAGTTCAGTTTGAAATGCTAGTTTTTTTCATTTGAACCTTTGGAGAGCCAACTGATTTAGATTAAATGCTCACCCCTGCACTTCCAGTCATGTTGCCATTGTACTAAATACAGCTATACAGTTTGTATTCCAGATGAACTGATCTTACTATAAGCCTTTAGTATGATTCTTACCCCAAGATAAATCAATATTTAATATCCCTTGCAACAGCCCCGTAGATTATTTTAAACCTTGCCTCCATCCCATTTAGTTACCTTTAAAAATTCTTTATGCCAACCTTCACAGATGACTTCTGCAAAACTAGTCTATAAAAAGCAGACTGAAAATAATTAATTCAGACAAAGAAGGTTTTTTCTTCTTTTTAATCTTCATGAATTGTGCTGATCTCTAAATCCAGCTCCTTTAGCTAATTCTTACTTCTCAGCCAGGGCTGGCTCTAAGTTTTTTGCCTCCCCAAGCGGCAAAGCAAAGGAAAAAAAAACAAGTGGCCGCAGCAGTGCTGCCGAAGAAGAAATGAAAAAGCTGCCGCTGAAAAAAACAGAAAAAGCTGCTACTATTGAAGGTGGGGGAGTCAGAGTGCTACCCCAAGAACAGACACAGTGCCGCCCCTTCAGATTTGCCGCCCCGGGCACCTGTTTCCTTAGCTGGTGCTTACAGCTGGCCCTGTTCTCAGCTAATTTGAGGAACACTTAAATACTTCCTCTACACCTGAAATATATTTTAAATATAAAGATAGATAGATGATAGACAGACAGACCCTGTACTATAGAGAGATAGAAAGAGAGAAGGAAGATCCTGTGTACTAGAGAGGGCCGGGAGAGTAGGGGGGCTCACATGACCATCCCCAGCCATATGTGCTATGAGGTACGCCTGGTGAGAGGACTTTTGCTGGTGGGAGCTGAAAGAATGGGCCCAACAGTGTTTCCACACTGGTTACCTCAGACCAAGATTTGCAATTCTCCCTCACATAGGGTAGAAGGCCCCAGGCAGCTCCTTCCCATCTCCTAACCACACAGGCTATAGAAGTAATTAGAAGCAGCAAGGCAACTCAGCCCCAGGTCTCCAAACATGCTATAACTTCACCTCCATTTTGAGCTCTGGAATGGCCTCATCAAGAACCATAATTCAAGAACCATCAAGTCATGCACATTGCCAGCCTGCCAAACCAGGTGATCTTGGTATTGTTACTCTCCTCCTCCATTTCTATTGTTTGTTATGCTTATTTCTTTGTGTCTTGTCTTAAATGTGATGGCAAGGGGAGGAACCACATCTACCTTTGCACTGCTCAGAGACCAGCACAACAAGGCCCTGATCCTAATTGGGGTCTTTAGTTACTACCACAATATCAGTGTTAAACAGTAATAACAAGCCTGATTTACTTGTAATGCAGTTTTCACTTCCTTTTCATTTCCTTCCTCACGTCCCCCCCATCTGCTACCCCACACAAACAAAAACAACAAGATATAAATTGTGCTTCTATATAGAAAAACATTTGGCATACAGCTTAATTGTGCCCTCAGACTGAGGCAGATTTAAAGCCGGTGAGAATGCCATGATATATGGAGCATACGTACAGAAGAGCAAAAACATTGTTTAAAAATCTCTTTGCATCATGTAAGTTTTTAATGCAAATTCTACCTTGGAAATTGAGAGCTATGTTATTAATTAATGGAGATCAAACATGCAACAGCAATGTGATGAGATTTATGTTGTTTCTGAAACAACAACATTTAGAAAAGTCCCAGCAAAAACACAGCAAGGTGAGCAGCAGAGGAGAGAGACAGTGAAAAAAAGCACAGTATATTCCTAGATTGCAATACAGTGTCAGCTCAATGTATTCTAGGAACAGAAAAACATTCCAGCTTGTCACAATGAGGTCAATATTACAGTAAGGTAAAGAGTTCCATTTTAATGTTACATAAGAATGGCCATACTGAGTCAGAACAATGGTCCATCTAGCCCAGTATCCTGTATTCTGACAGTGGCCAGTGCCAGACGATTTAAAGAACAGTGCAGTGAACAGAGCAGGACAATTTCAAGTGATCCATCTCCTGTCGTTCTGTCCCAGCTTCTGGCAGTTGGAGATGTAGGGGCACCCAAAGCATGGAATTGAATCCCTGATCATCTTGGCTAATAACCACTGATGTATCTAATAGCCTTTGATAGACCTAGACCATTGTACATCTATAAAAATTGCAAGCTGTGCGAGTCAGATGCCACGGTAGTTCCTAATGTTACGAGGGTGGCATTCTCACAGTAATAGGAGAATGAGGCACTAACACAGGCTCTGATTCAGGAAAGCCCATAAACATGTGCTCAGGCCCCTCCCCTATACAAGTTTCCCTATTAAAGAAAGGCACGTGCTTAAGTGCTGTCCTGAATAGGAATACAGAGGTATTTTAAATGAGATTCTGCAGATTCCAATAAGACACTTCCAGGTAGCTGTAGAAAGGCGATGTGGACAGAGACAAAGGGAAATGGTTTGATAAACTGAGCAAATGACCCATATGCCTCAAACTCCTTTTCCCTTTGAAACTAATGCACCTTGTTATTTTAAATTCCTCATCCTGCAAACCATCTTTTTTATGTACCCAATATTTGGTATATATTGATCAGCTATTGCAATAAAAATTCTATGAGGCATGGTATGACATTTTTTGGTGGGAAGTGGCTTTCGTCCCCTACTCTATCTATTGTAGATAAACCATTATGAATAAAATAAGAGCTTTTGTGTTTTAAGGAAGTATTTGCCTGAGCAGTTTCTTTCAGAAATGAAAATTGTATTAAATGTAACTGGTCTCCATTTCCCTAGAAAGTAAAATAAAAAGCAGAAAAGGAAATAAAACTGTTAGGACAATATATTGCCTGTATTTGTAGGTTTGGGTTTTTTGAGCGGATGGGAGGTACTTCATTAATGGGGGGAACTCACAGGTACTTCATTAATAAGATGTTTAGCAGCAATGATGTAGTGTGATCTGGTTGCTTCTATCAAAGAATAAAACATGGGATATATGCAAAGAATGACATGCAGGCAATCCCTTGATAAAGGAGAATCCCTTGGGAGGAGGAATGTATCAAGCCAGCCTAATCTTATACATGAACATCCAAAAAGACTGATTGGCATCAGGCTAGGAACAGAATTGTGGCAAGGAGCTGGCAACTGAATCTATTTTGGCAACCTGCTAAACTCTTGACAGAACAGAAATTTATACAGTATATGATGTGTCGGTGACTCACTGTGTCTACAGTTCTAATGCATATCCTTCCAGTGATGGCATCTATCCGCACTGGCATCTGAAATACAGCAAACAGTGTTCCTGCACTTTAGAAATAAAAGGGAATAAGCATGTAAATGTATGCTGCACTAAACAACAATTTATAAAAAAGAAAAGTAGGATGTGGATAATAGTGGCTGCCTCAGGGAGGTGGTTGTGATAATGCAAATGAGCAATAGGGTTCATACCCAGCTCAAGAAGTCCTCTGGGAAATGATGGTGAAAAAAAAGAATGCACAGCCTCATGGTCAATATAGGGTTAATCTTAGACACAAGTGCCTACCCTCCTTCACCGCTGTTTATTAAATCACTTTGGGATTGGAGAAGGGGGAAGGAAGAGGAGAATTTTCCAAATTGCCATCTCAATGCTTCCCCCTCAGTCAATGAAGATCAGCAACTGAAGATCAGGAATTTGAAATGTTTTGCCAGTCTTTCTTCTAGAAGCATTTGCAACACGTTAAGGGCCATGGGTCTAACAATAAAATTTGGGTTGTCTGCAGATTTTCAGGATGTAGGCTGCGCAATTTCAGGTTGGACAGTTTTTTGATAATGCCTAAATAGTGCTACAGAAACAGATGATGTTTGAAAATGATTTTAACATAAATAATCTGACATTGAAGATTATTTATCTTCCTGATACACATTTCCATTGTGATGGGCTTGTTAATGGAGCTAATGTCATATGACTAGAGATAGACTAACTATTTTTCCAACAAACTTGCCCCTTTATATGTTTGCAAACTACCAGTAAACATACTTTGATTATTACACACGTATTGTTAAGTTATATTTGTTCAAACACTCAAAGGAAACATTCCAGCCTATGAGTTATTCATGAGTTATTCACTTCCACTCTTTCTTTGACTAGTCATATTGTTCATATTGAGTAACTGGCCACCTAATTCATTTCACAACATGCAGGAAGATTCAGTGACAATTTAACATGCTGAAATATTTATTTCTTTATTTAAACCAAAATATCTAAACTAGCATAGACCTGGGGCCATGCCCAGAAATAGGCTACAACAATGGAGAATGTGATTTCAATTAATCTCACTATAAATACACCTTGAGAATTTAGTGGAATCTTGAATTTAGGAAGTAGTTAGGTATCAGACGGGGTAATCCAAACTCAGCCCTGTTGTACTTAATCCATTGCAGTCAATGGAATTACTCTAGGAATGAATTTGATCCAATGTGTTTACCTAAAGGAATGTATGGGGAGGGCATGGAGATGAATGGTAGTATGAATTGCCAGTGGATTTCTGTGGTTGGACATAAATGTGAAAGAATTTGTATATGTATTCTAAAGCTCTTAGATGAGCTAGTGAGAGAGGGAAAAGTTTTACCTTATAAAATATGGATAAGCAAAACAAAACCTGGAGCAGGTTTGGATATATGTCTGGAAACTCTCTTGAACAGCTTTATAAACAGGCTGCACGTGAAAATATATGATGATTATACTGTTATGATCAAGGCAATGGCACTAGCCACAACGGCTGAACAATGTACCACACCTTCCTTTGGGAAAAACTGCCCGTGCTGATTTAACTAAATATGCAGATTTTTCAATATTCACTTTGATCAAACTCTGCCCCTTTTGGATTTATTTCTGCTCTGAGATTTAAGAGACATAGTATACATAGAAGAATGTTTTGTATCCCTTCCAAAGGAAACACCCCATGTGAGTGGAAGACCTGTGTACTTGTGCTGGAAAGCAGATATCAGAAAGGGGCAAAAAAAAAATTGAACTATTATTAATGAGGTTTTAAACCTGGTAGCCCTTCAAGTAGGTCTGGCATCAAAAATAAAAAGAATGTCTTGGTTATGTTCAGCCACCATCCCAACATACCATAATGGCAAATAATTTCAAATACTATATTCAAATGCACAAACAAGCAATTAAAGGCAAAAAACCAAGTTTGCTTAATTTCTGAATATAATAATTTGTATTTGAATGTAGATTTGTGCAAACTGGTAGCTGCTAAAAACTTCACAATTTTACTTAAGATTAATACTGTACAGGTTCATATACTGTTTCTTACATAATATAGTGTTATATCATGCAGGCTCTGTGCACTGTGCATTCTTGTCTTACATACATACACTATTTTAATTGTTATAATGATTTGACATATCTTTGCTGACCTAGACTTTCCATAAGTTACATTCTCTTCCCTCTAAGGAATATATTTAATAATTTAGCCAATGGCCAAGTACTATATATTTTCTTTTAAACCAATCTTCTTTAGGTGTAATTTTGGGAATTAGGCAATGAACTACAAATCTAATTGATCAGAGCAGAAATGCACACCACCAACTTTCTAAAGACCAATTCAGGGAATGAGGCAATTAACCACAAGACTAACTTAGATGCTAAGGGATGCACAACAAATCCTTCCATAGGTGCAATTCAGAGAATGTGGTACTTAAGTACAAAGTTAACAGCTGCAAATTTTGGTGATCTACATATGTGTCATGTAATTTTCCCTATTTTTTTCATGTTGTAATACTCAAATGGTGTAAGTCTATTTTACTGTGTTTCATATAAATGATTTTCATGCACCCTGCCTATCATATTCAAAATAGCATACATGAAGTTACACAAGTGTATCTGAGGTTTAGGGGGGGAAATGTATGTTAAGTATATATTGTATTATTTGAGCACGAACAATGAAAGACTGTGTCACAATGACATGCACTTAGGGGCAAACTTAAGGTTCCACATGCAGCTTCAGCATTGCCTTTCCTGATTTTGGTGCACTTTTTTGGAGCCACCCTTGATAAAAGTTCAGTATCTACAGCCTTCTGCACCCATCTACTGTTGCGCAGCTGGCTAAAGCAAAGAGGATGAAACTGTGCTCCCACAACACTCCTCCACCTTTGGAGAGGCTAATGCCAGCAACAGGAATGGCCTTACACAACCTTGAGAGCCAGAACTCTGAATGTCCTTGTGTATGTGTCCACACCTTGCACTACTTCCCACACTGGATACACACACACAGAGGTGAAGTAAAATCTTTCCCTAAACACAAATGCATATCCTGACTGTGTTTCTTATAATGTAAATTCCTATAACATTCCATACATTGGTGTAGATTCAAGCACATTTTTGCTGAAAGTCAGACTTGTTTTCCGTGATGGAAATGTGTCCTTTAAGACTCTGAGATCACCTTTCTGCAAGATGCTCCATTTCTAATTTCTGCAGGAAAAAGTTCTAATTGCATCAGATAAATTCACCACCGCACTTCTGCGTGTGTGAGTAACAATGTAATCATTTAGCTATTCAAAGACAAATCTAATTCCTGAATAGGCCTTAAGAAAGAAAAAAAAACCCGCTGTGGCCTATTGTTATCCTAGGAATAGCCTGATTTAGAAAACCACTGCAAGTGAACATGATAATCAAATGCATATAACAGCAACCATCCCAGTTCACCAATACCCTGTGCACATCAGAAGAATGACAAGACACCTGCGTGGTATAATATGCTGCATGGGAAACTAAATCTAAAACATGCACCCACTCTGCTGAACAATGTGATCACAACGCTCCTTTCACTTATTGTTGTAGAGTAATACTGATCTCATGACTAATCTGATCCTGTCATGCAACAATGAATATCTCAATCAATTGCATATATAAAATAAAGTTCCTCAAGCTGCAATGCTAAGTATATGAAGTCCAGCATGTTTTTCAGTTCAAATAAAAGGGGGCAGTATTACATCAGATATTTCTTAAATGTATTAAGGAAGGATGCAAATCTACTGTATTTTACAGAAAAATGTATTACTGCCTCTTGGACACATACTACTTTAGTGCCCAGGGATAAAATGTTCAAAAGCATTTTCAATGGGACTTAAGTGTCTAGTCATTCGAGCGCTTCTGAAAATTTTTACCTTGGGTCACTATTTTGCTTCCTGAATTACTAAGGAAATATATTGTGAATTTATGCACATTTTTTCAAGTAGATAGGATAAAACCCTGACACTTAAAATTGAAAATGAAAATATTGCAGTTGCAAATACTATTTTATAACAACTTACAGTAGGGCCAAGATTTCTAACACTGGGTGTCTCAAGTCAGGCTCCTAAACTGATATTCATAAACCTGAAAAAGGGGAGTGAATTTCAAAAGTGCTGAGCACAGAATAGCTTCAGTTGGAGATACTGGGTGCCCAGGCCACTTATATTCAGGTGCCTGAATATAGACTTAGAAGCTGGACATTATGCACTCGCTTTTAAAAATCCTGCTTTATAGTTATTATTTGGAGTCATAAACAGCTTAATAAAATGGCCAAATCCACAAAAAATTTCAAGGCCCATTGTGGCAATATAGTGAAGATGACTGCTGGATTTTCATTTTTAACTTCCTCTTCATTCAGAGCTAGCTACCTCAGCCATAATCATTTAACTGAGATAAAAATACAGCATGATAAACAATGTGTGTGTGGTGCTTTCTAGGGCCCAAAAATCCCGTATAGAGGAGTAGGACTTCTGCTACTTGCTGGGCTTCTTTGTGAAAAACGCTCCTTACCTACTAAGCACCAGGCTTACCAAAGGATATAATATTCCACCATCCTTCAAGGACACACAGCCCACCACAGCTGTCCCTGTGGCTACAGCAAATTCCTTAAGTCTTTACAATGGAGTATGTGGCTTCTCTCTCTTCCAGAGAAGTTTCAAAGAGGGAATTTTGTTTAACCTTTTATCAGCCTACTTAGACAACAAGGTCCTTGGAGCATCTGCCTGTACAGCACCTGGCACAATGGGATTCTGATCCGTCATGGCGCCCTCTAAGCACTACCACAATAAAAACAATTTCGTAAATACCAAAAACTGATCATTTTTGCTAGATATTACTATTGGTTTGTTAGCCTGGCTATAAAGTATATATCTGGGAAGCACTAATACAGTTAAGATTTAACAAGAGGGAGCAGAGAGGTCTGTAATTGTTCGTACACATAACCTTTGTTGCCTCTTCAGTGGCCCAAAATATGAATATCGGTCTTTTATTTACAATTAAAGATTCTTCTAACAGAAATTACCACAAAAAGGAGAGAAAACTTTATTAAGAAGTTTTTGTTAAAATCCCAAAGCAAAATAGAATAGGTGAATTCTTGCAGAGCTGAACTAAGTATTTAAGATTTATGATGGTTCATGAAAGTTTATAATATGACTGTTTCCTTAGACTATTATTCCTATGTCTCATGTTTGGAAATTAGGGACAGTCATAACTAATTCTAGTAAAAGATGAGACACTGATTGCCTGCAGCTTGGTCTGAAAAAAAATATTGTTCTGATTGAGTTCTCCTAATCAATTACTACTCACTGAGTTCAGAGAATAACTGGTAACAAAGAAAGCTTGATGCTGGCCTTTGAACCCCATAGTGCTTGAACAGAAAAGATATAGGAACTCACTCTGCCATTACAATTATTATGGCTATAAAACAAAACTGATCAAACAATTAATTGATAATATGGTGGTGTACTTTGGGTATTTATAGAGCCCTGCGCGGATACAAAATGTGTATCTGCATCCGATCCGCAAAACTGATCTGCAGATATCTGCAGATTTGCAGGGCTTTAGATATAAAATTTGGATCTGTATCCATCTGCAATCTGCAAAATGGTCCATGGATATATAAAGCAGATATCCATGAATTTGCAGGGCTCTAGGTATTTAGGGAAAATAATAAGGTGATAGAGTTTTTCTCATTTAGAAAAAAAATGACTATGCGTGAATGCTAATGCTTTTCTACAAAACCTTCTGAAGTGTTTCTATCAGGAAAACTTGGTGTACATGTGCAGTGGCCACATGTAAATGATGGAGCGTAACAACTCCAGAGGAGCTGTTACACTCTATTGTGTCAATAATCCATATATTTAACAGTCCCTAAATACTCTGCATTACAGCAGACCGTAACACTTTCAAAGGGGCCGTTATGGCTTATCAAGTCAAATCTGAGTGCCTAAATATGGGTTTGACCAATAGACTGTAAACAACTCCAAGGGTAAATAATGCATATTTTAAAACAAGTGCAGACTATATTTTGCATACAAGCCATTATGTCTACATTAGGATAAATGAAGTGGGTTTAATCTTTTTTTCATTTGAAATAGGGGTCACATAAAAACATTTATAGGTCTCCACAGTTGTCTAAGGATTTACGGACTGCTTTTCAGAGGGGCTGAGCATTTGCTGCTCCTATTGAAGTTCATGGAAGGAGTGAGCAAATCATGTCATAAATTTTTGGGCCTAATTTTGGATTCCAACTGCACATATGCTTATGCTGAAACCCTACAAAGTGGTGGGGAGGGGACATATGGCATAGACATATTATGCAAGATTCTGGTTCCTCTAAAAGCTTGATGAAATCACATCATAGGTTTTCTGTAAGAATATAGAAGATAGCTTCCTGTGGCAGGGTGTAGAAGATATGATGTGTATATTTACCATGTATGTTCTGCGGCCTGCACCCATATACCTCTATCCAGTGCAGATAACTCATGCTTCTGCTTGTAAACTGGCCAAACTTGAATTTGGCCTCTTAAATATAAACAAAACAGACAATACAGCATCTTTTGGGGTCATTCAGAATATTGTCAGATTGAACCATTAGTCAACATTTGGTCAACTATCCTGGGTTTAAATACTAAACTAAATAGGACTAATACCAATAATGCATGTTTTGTTATAGTACCTTAATTGACAAATTTCTTTTAAAGATGAACATGACTTGCCTAGAAAAGAGCCATTCCTCTCAAACAGAGCCAACCTTCTGTATCACTTCTGCTGTGACTCCAGCCACACAAAGGATGCTATGTGAGGCCATTTCTGAACTCTTCCGGATCCCTCCATTTTCCCAGCAGTTTCCTGAACTGGGTCAGCTCCCCTTCCACTTCTCCCATAAAAGCACTAATGCTGTTTTGTCTTCCTTTCATGATGTTGGTCTACAGTTGAACAGCATCAGGTAAGGTCAAGAAATTTGGCTTTGCTTAATAACCAGTTTATGCTTTAAGCTCTATAAATCTCTATGCACATAGAATGGTGTCAATTTAAAATTGTAGCTGACCCACAACTCTGAAGAGAATCATAAAAATGTATCATTCCAACTCACTGTCATCAATTTATTTTGCTCTTTCTGATGACCAAGCCCCTGTAAGCACTTTAAAGCTTTCTGGTTTGTTTTTTTAAATGGGAATGGGGCAATTTTCAAATATACATTTATAACCAATACAAAAGCATTTAAGAGCCTTAAAATGACATTTTCAAAAAGGCATCAACCCAGGCTTTGAAGTTTTGTGCATAATGTTGTAGGCATAATAGTTCTGCACAACAAACTGTTACCAGTTCTCTGAACTCAAGGACCAGTAACTGACCAGAACTCAATCACTTTTTTTCAGCCCAAGGTGCAGGCAATTAGCTTGTAGTCTTTTTCCGAGGTTAGTCTCTTGTTAATCATTCACATGAGCAACATCTAACTATCTGGAGGTTATTTTTTAAAATGTGGCTCTAAAAGACAGACATGAGGAACTGATCCTTTTAGAAGAAGCAAATTCGAAAAGGTAGCTATGATTTCAAGGCTCTGCTGGGATCATGAAAAATCTGCACTCTGTGCCACAGATAAAGAATAGTTTTTAACATAAAAGATTAAGTAAAAAGAAATTATCATTCAAACAGAAATAATGAAAAGGGAGTGCTTATAAATACTCAGAGTAGAAAAACACAGCTTTCTGTAATGATATTTGAACAAAAGTATGGTTTTTGTTTTAAATGTATTGTAAAGATCTAGTTTACATTTTATACAAAGTATGTACACTTCTTCCATACGATTTACTACTCTTAAAAATGCAATTTTTTTCATAATTTTGGAGGGCAGAGGGTGGAGAGACACCATAATTTTAAAGGACCAATTTGTATCCCATTGTATTTGAATATCTGCACTACTTTATAGTTAGGCCAAGGGACTAACAACATATCAGAGGCGTGGCAGTAATATCCCAGTACAATCCTTGTCTTGTCTTATTGCTTCACTCTGTGGCTTATGCTATAATAAATAAAAAAAACAGGAGGAAAGTGAGTTTTCACAATAAATCTCCTTCCTGTAATTTTGTTGTCAGAGCCTTAAACAGCACAGTTAACTCTGAAATGTCTCTGTTTAAAAATGGCATTGTGGGTTCCAGGGTTATACTCTTTCCGTGATTTTCACATCCGCTCTGATCAGTTTAGAAGCATAGAGATGATTTTTCTAATGGGCACTCATGCAAGCTCAGCCTGGGTTTTTTCACCCTATGCATCATGAACAATAAAGATTCTGCAATTTAAACTTAGTAAATAATGTTGTTGACAATACACATGAAGGAAGAGATTCCAGCTGATTCTCCCAAAGTTTATTGGCTCTGCTAAGAGACGTAAGAGGAAATAAAAGTTAGTTTAGTAAATACAGGAAGCTGGTAAGATTCTGAAATCACCAAGGAGCAGACTTGGTAGTGTAAGTAAGTGCCTTTTATACACACTCATTTTACAAAGTAGAAAAAATTTTTACGAATCACTTTACTCTTCCTTTTTGTGTTTTAAATATTTTCAAATATTGATCCAATGACACTCATGGGATTCATTTGTAAAGTACATTTCAATTTTAAAAACAAAGCATAGCAAGTGAGACTTTTTGTGTGTCCAATCTTACAGTTTGGACTCAATTAGGATTCCAATTGGCTTTAATTAGAATTTTGCCAGAATAAGGACTGCTGGATTAGTTATTTAATTTCCCTGTCACCGACTTTCTTTCATAGCATTAATCTTGTATTAAATGAGTTTTAAAATGCTGTCATTTAAACCAAACCTAATAGAAATAAATATTTATTAGGCTCTGAATTTATTTTGCAAACCATTGCTAATCCTATGGGGAAAGAGGTTAAAGAAATCCCTTTAGCAGGCACTGACCCTTTCCCTTGCTGTTCTGGGCAATGCAGAGATCTTATTAAGTTAAAATATAAAATGTAGATTAAAAGACATCTTGTCTTCCACAGTGCTGTTTACAATGTTTCATTCCCTTTCTGCTACGGTCCCCTGGTTCACTGATGGATCTCTTGTGTGTTTAGATAAGACTATCATATAAGCAAAATATTACGGAGGCTTTATATATAGTTACTGTTGTGTTGAAATTTACATTTAAAAAGGTATTAAATCTCTTTTTTAGATATGAACAGTATAGTATAACTTCCCCATGCACACAACACTGACACTCTAAATATTGTATGAATATTTTGAGAATTTCCAGGTAAATTTTATACTTCATTTATGAGTTAGAACCATTAAAATCTACCTTTCTTAAAAAAAATTTAAAAAATAAAAAAAAATTATCCAGCAAAGAAATTCCAAAATTTAAAACATGGGCTGCTTTTAAAATGTATTAAGGTGTTAACTTTGTGTAAATTAATAATTGAGTCATGACTGTTTCTGTTTATGCCACAATGTTTCCTATAGAATATTTTCCCATTTGTTGCTAAATGAAATTTACAGCCAATATTGTGGCATACAACCAATTTTGTGTCAATTACTTTCGGTGGGAAATAGCTTATGTGATGTATTTTTGAAGGATAAGTCACTCTTGGGAAGACAACTGAGAAAGCATTCTTCATCAAAAGGGCTGTCCTACAGTTCAGCCAATTACATGATTCAGTGGTTCGCCAGTTCAGCTATATAAGAGCGACCCACTCCCGAAGCAGATCTCTGGGACCTTGGCAAGTCCATAGAGCAGGACGGTTCTCCTGAAGATTTCCTAAATTCTGGAAAACTTTTCTTTTGTGCACCTCCTAAAGCGAATAGGACGGGGGCATCCCTCCTGACCCTTCTGCAGATCTTGTGAAGCCTCTTTGCTAATATGCCTGACTGAATGCTATTGTACTTAATGCAATTCCCTGCTGCTTTGTCCATCCTTTTGTACTGCATCCTCCAGTTTGCTACTTGTAAACTATAAGCACATTTGTATATGTTATACTATCACAATACTCAACTACACCGACACACTAAAACCCTCTCTAACACAGTCATTTTAACCAACACTATCATCTTCAATACACAACTCAATCTAATAGCCACTCATAATCTTAATTCCAGCCAGTTAATTTGTTATTCTAACTAGTTAATTTGTTATGTACAGATTCAAAAGGTAAGAATCTATGATATCAGATTAAAAATATACACAGGAAATGGTGCATATGCATCTATTTCAGTAATATTTATGCATACCTTTTCATTCCTGCAGTTGTTTAGACCCATGCTATTCATAGAGGGCAGTTTCACATCGACACCATGAGGCGGCTGCTGCTGCTGCTCCCTCTGGATCTGCTCTCTCATCTTTCGAGCCTCCTGTATGGCTTTCATGACCGTGTCCTGGTCCCCAAATAGGGCTGGTGAGTTAAGACTGGAAAGGATATCTACAAATACAGAACACACCTAATTAAGACAACCATTCAGATTAGATTCTCAGCTATGCAGTCAGCTTTCATCCTGTCAGAGTGGCACCTGATTAATCTCTGTAGTAGCAGTAGTAATGATAATCTTGTCTTTAGACCAGTGGCTTTCAACATTTTTTCATTTGCAGACCTTAAAATATTTTGAATGGAGGTGCTTTTGGAAATCTTAGGCACAGTCTGCAGCTGCCTGAAAACAACTGCATTAGATGGTTGAATTAACATGCGGTACTTACGTATAAGAGTGGCCCTTCTTTGTGCCATTACAAATGTGACTACTTAGTACACAACACAGCCCGGCAAACAAGCACCAACCTCAATGAGACAACTCATAAGCTTGAAGTTAAGCAAGTGCTTAATATTTTGCTGGATCTGGACCCAAATGAGAAATCTTTGAAATGATAAGAGCAAAAAACGAACAGGAAGTAAGCTTGCTCAGTTGGCTATAGAAATATATCTGTTTCTTTGTTAAGGAATAAATGTCACTTCCCATACTGCGCTTTGAAATCCAGAAATTGTATACAGCAGTTAGTGTGTGGTGGTAGGCAAGTTATCACATTAACAGGAGCTCAAAGCTGTAAATTACTGAGACAAAATATTTCTTTTCTTTCTGTTACATGTAGTAGAGCTTGAAAAAAAATCTTCAAGCATTAAACAAACTATCATTCCTCTGTAAAAGGCATTTTATTGTAGTAAAAGTTAGTACTGTGGATAAGGCTTTCTAATTTTAGACCAAAAGACAGCAATTATTCAGTGACTAGTAGTTTCAGGCTGCTGTGGTGAAGCTTTAACTTGATCCACCTGTTGTTGCTACATGTGAATGTACATTATGCAATACAGAGATATGTGTATGTGTGTATACACACAGGCACACACACACACGCACACACTACAGCTAGAAATTCTTGGGGAAACCTGCATAACAAGCAAAAATGTCTGTCCTTTATTTAAACTCTTCAAGTTTGCTAGGCTTATGAACTTAATTACACTATATATCTATATATATATATAGATATATATAAAGTATATAAATGAGACAATGTTAGAATTCTTCCTCAGAAGAAAATTCTTATTGACGTGAATTCCATTTACGTCAATGAGAATTTTGTCTAAGTAAAGAGTGCAAGATTTTACCCACCAGCAAGCTGATTTAAAAAAATTAAAAGGTTAGCATCTGACTTTACCTTGAGTAAAAAATACTTGATTTAGCACTGTAGCTTACACAAGGTTTTAGGGATTACTCCATACTGGCTTTTAGCATAACTGAGGCGCTCCTCCCTAAAACAGTGCCACAAGAGAACTCAATCCATATTCCATCTGAGGAAAATTTTCAAAAGCTCCTAAGTCACTTGTAGTATGTCTAGCCTGCAAAAACAAACCAACCAGCCAATCTGCAGCAGCAAATCTCAGTGCCCAGGTCTACAGACTTGGGCTTGTGGGACTCATGCTAAGGCACTAAAAACAGTCATGTAGATGTTCTGGCTCAGACTGGAGTTTCGACTTTGAATGCAGGGATTGGGGTGTGCTTCAGACCCTGAGCTCCAGTCCAAGCTGGAATGTGTATGCAGCCATGTTTGGCATCGTAGTACGCCCCACATGCCTGATTCTGTAGACCCGAGCTCTGAGACTTGCTCTTGCAAGGTTTGGGGTTCTTTTCCCCCGTGTACACATACCCACAGGTGCCAAAGTCCCATTGGTTTTAAAAATTTGGGACACAGGCTCCTAAATCTGCTGGTAGAAATTGAACATTTTACCACATCTCATCGTAGCCCCTCTTCTACTTTTAGACTGGGGAAGAAAGCATACAAAGTTTTTGTAGCTTAACTTTTAATTGAAAATATCCTCATCCTCTGTCACTTTTGTTGTCTGCCTGTCTCTAAAAATGCCATTAGTAGTCTGGCTTCAAACCTACCTGCTGTTCTGTAGTGTTAGATACAACAATAATAGGGCCACTTAGAAATAACACGACAGAAAGACCAAATGTCATCTAAGAAGCTGCAGAAACCATATTTCAGGAAACATTCCCCAGAGGATTGTGAAGTTATCTGGAACACATCATAACTTTTACAAATTTATTATTTACAAGTTTTTACATGTATTTTATAAGTATATCTGAGGTACGGATTGTGAACAACCAGTTTGTCATAAATATTCAGTCCACAGTTAAATTATGAGAATTCTGTTTCCTTGACTGGATGATCTAACCTTTATGAACTACTTTCACTCCCCCAAACATTTTTCATTTATGAATCTTGCATATGGGTCAAAAATTCCCCATCCACAAACATTTGAATGTACAAAACCTGGAAATATGAACATTTGTGAGCAATGAATAATAAAGAGATTTGAACTGTCTGAACAGAAACCTCCCTTTTTTTCTACCATCAAAAAAAAATTCAGCATATTGGTGCAAGGATACTGCCTATCTAGGACAACACTGGTTTATGGGTTGCTGAAACTTTAAATGATAGAAGATTATATTTCGTTAGAAGCACTATTCTGAGTAAGACTAAAAGGCATATTCAGGCAAGGGAAAGCAAGTCAAGCTATCTACTTGCCTGAGCATCTAGAACAGTTTACTGCAAACACACATGGGTCCAATCCTTGAAGGTGCTCGGCACTCTGGCCCTAATCCTGCAAAGCACTTTAAGAACATAAGAAATTTTAATTTAAAACACCTGAGTAATCCCATTGGATTGAGCTCATGTATGGACCACCACATTTTTAAATCCAAGTAAGACACTCAAACAGGCTCTTGTATTCATTCATATGCTCATTTGTTGCCTAAACCGGAAGCCAAGTTTAAAAACTGAGCCTTGTACTTATACACACAATTAATTTTGGGAGGGGAGAATCTTCATTATTCATATAAAATTGATGTAATTACATATCCTTCTTGTACAGTATGCTTACAGTATTCCTGTAGGGATTTATTATATATGACTACTGCATGTAGTGAAAATTCTTAGCAATAAGAGTGATTCAACAACTTTCCTTGCAGATGTTTTCCTTGTTTTAACAAGAAAATGTAGCCTTGAGTGTCCACTTAATTGTGTCCCTCCTTTTAAAAGCACTCATCATTCTCAAGGTGAGAATCTCACTCAGAAACCGCACCTCTTGGGAAAAGACTTCCCTTTTTGATATCAGCAGTTATTTCCTTTCCACTTGTGGGTTTACCTAAAGAGGATCCTCGTCCCAATGTCCCTCCAATAGGGCTCGGGATGCCACTTTTATTTGGCACATTCACTGGACTGGTTTTATTAGCTGGGAAGAGGCTCTGCGTCGGTGACGTCGGGGATTTGACAGGTTCAGCTGTTTTGGGTCGGGCTGAGAGATTCAGTGGCTGCGCTGCTTCATCCTACAAGAGTTTAATGTAAATAATTATTAGAAAAAGACAAATGAAACACATTATCACTTAGTAAGACACAGTCATTTTACACCTCCGAGACAATGCCACATTCTCCTGCAATAATAACAAAAGAAGCTAATTATCTGCCTCCTTGAAGATTGAACGAAAGGAAACCTCATTAATTTCTCTGTGTTATGCTTCTATTTACATTAACTGTGTGGCTGGATCATCCTTTTTGCCAAATTAAAATTTGAATTAGCTCACATTACAGCTTAATTTCCTAATGTGTTTTCAGAGATCTAAATTAACCTAGGGCATTTACAAAGAATTATTTAAAATTTCTAGCAGCTCAGTAGTGCTTTCGAGCTGGTTCTGTCTGAAAAGTTCCTGGAACTATATATAAGCTATGTAGTTTATTTTTTCATGTACTAGAAATTAAACAATTATCACTGATTAAGGGAAATAGTAAGAGCCCTCTTTTATATTTTTGGCCCATACACTGATAACACTGCCACTGCTGCACACCTTTCACATATCTTTTTTTGGGTGCATGGGATATTAATCTATGCTCTCTTCCTATCATTAAAAAGTAAGTTTTGCAGTGAATATAAATGCACTGCAATCATCTATGCACACTATTCAGAACATAAAATATATAACTGTCACATGTCATTTTTTGCCATATTTTATGTAGAATTAAATATTACATTTCATGTACATGAAACACAACATAGTGGTCAGACGATGCTTTTGTAATCATTTCTACCAAGTTCAAACACTATTGGGTCTATATCTTTAATGTGCAGTATGCAAGCAACATGAAGATGGGGAAAATGTCTAAATGTGGTATAGACATACATAGCTCTGTAGCCAGATAACTGTGGAAGACATTCACACGCTTTGACATACATTTTATATCAGTGATATGGGAGAATGAGTCAATTTTAACCAATGTCTAACTTTGGGAAGAGAGAGAATCTAAGTAACTCATTTCTTTGATTGAGATCCACCAATCACATGGCCATCCTCTCCCCCATTCTTAGGGCATGCCCCCTTTGCTTAGCTTGTTAAGCAGCCAGCAAGTCAGAGCATCTAAAAACAGAATACTGATTTTCTGTAATTAAAATGAAAGAGCCAGATAAAGAGCTCTCTCATTTAAAATACACGCAAAGCTAAAATATGCTGGATGTAAGGCTACATAGTCTATATTTTAGAAGACAGCACTGAATACTGTGAAGTTTAGGAATCTACGACAGAATACAATAATACACTGTTTTATCTCCTTTTCCCCATTCTTCTTACTAGCAAGAAGCGATTCAGCAAAGTACATCTACTCATATATAACACATTCAATATGCCAGCATAACAAATGGGTGCTTATTTATAACACCTTAACATCTCCAAAGTTAATATGATTTCTGTAAAATCTGCAGGATATATTTTCTCCCCTATATTAGTTGCTAATTTCAAACACAGTCCCTGACTTTGCAATGCAGGCAGAAACACATACCCGTGGAGAGCCCGACTGAAGCCAGTGGATCTCTGCAGGAATGTAAGGGGTTGCCTATGCAGATCCAACTGCAGGGTAAGGGCCTTAGTAGGTTCATATGCTTTGTGGCCATGATACAGCAAGCTATGTAACCCTGCAGAGCCCTGGTGACTTCAACAGGGTTTTATGTGGACCCAGGGCTCATCCTGGGCTAAGCTGCTTGCAGAATGTAGGATTATGACCATACACACACAAAAGCCTATACTGGTCAAATAACTTTGTGACCAGTAGTAACTATCCTGTGACAAATAAAAATTCATTGCTTTTGAACGCCTCAAGAACCTTTTTGTTTGTTCCTCCATATCGGACTTCATCCTTGATATGAAATAGCTGTAAGGTGGGAAAGCTTTCTGCACACTGATGTGAAATCCCAACATTATTTTTTTGAAAACTTTGACTCCTATAAAATAACTATATTAGCTCTATTAAATACCAGTGCATGTATATTGTACCAACAGACAGCTAACCACAAAGAAAAAATGTATGTTTTTTTAAGAAATGTATGACAATTAAATCTGCTGTGTACTTTGTGGGTAACAGAATTCTCAAAGAGAGCACTCTAGTACTACTTTATTGGAGTGTTTTTATATGATTAATTATTTTTATTTTATGATAACCTGTCATGCTTCTCTACATGAAAAACTTGTAACTGATCTCTAATATTTTCAATACAATAGTGTGCTTAATAAAATAAGTATACAAAGATTTTTATTAACATATACTGCAGTCCATTCAAGTAGAATTATGTAGGGAAACCCCCAAGAATTTGCATGTGGTCAAGTCAGTAATAGAATTCAGCTGGCCAATGAAGCTGGAATGGTATTGGCTTTAGTTCAAGCAGATATGTGTTTAAATTTAACCAGGGAAAATTTTGCTCATCCAGTAACAGTTTGGTTTGGTGTAGATCCATTTGGCTCATTCACTTATAAAATTACTTTTTCACATTAATGTATTCAATAGCATATACTCAATCCCCTAAATCACTGGTGTTTGGTATCACTATACTATAGCAACTTTGCTTAAACATTTTGCCTCTACTTTTGGCTGCTACTGCATCAACCTCTAGAAACTCAACGTATGTGGTAAATCTCACTAACAGCTCTGAAGCACAGAACTGCATTCTGAGAGGTAAAATATTAGACTAATATGTATCCACAGTTAAGTAAAGTGAATGCTTTGCTAAACAAATGCTGGATCTGTCCATAATGGAATAGTTTTTTATTTATTAGTACTCTCAACATAGCACAAAAGTGTAGGGGAAATTTATCAGCCCAGGCAGAAATATCTACTCGCCCACACTTTATCATGATGATTGATGATAATGAATTTTTACTCACCTGTCAAAAAAATAAAATAAAATAAAATTCTCACTCCAAATGAGTAGAATCTTCCCAGCATGATTTGAGACACAATTGTGGGTCTATAGGATATTTTTTGTTATTCTCAAAGAATGTTGTTGTTTTTTCTTGTGGAAAACCAGTGTGTGCCTTCCATAGCTCAGTTTAATGTCTTTATATTTGTCGTGCTAGCTGTTCAAATCAATAGCATGTCCAAACATTTCCCCACAAACTAAGAGTTTTGTAGTTTGAAGCAATTTGTTTCCAACCTGTCTGGCATCGTGAAATCCAATACAACCACAACAAAACATGGCAATAAAGGCAACTTGGTACCACCCACAGGTACCAGCTGCAGCACAAAGTTGGAGGGGTGCATCATGTTCATTTCAAGCTGCTGCCAAGTGCCACGTTGTAGCTGCCTTGTTCCAAGCAACTGAAAATAAGCAGGCACAAGCATTCAGCAATGGTGCAAACCTGACAAGGAGCAGCCTCGTCATCGGCAGCTGTGTGAAATCAACAAGAGGCAAATCAATCTGCAGTGACACAGTTTTTCTCCCTGGAGCCCTGATTTACATTTTATTTTTATGTGAGGCTTTTTCCAAAGTTGTGTAAAAGGCGCAGCCTGGGATTTGTGAAATAATTAGAAGGGCTACGGTCCCTCTGGCCCTCACAATGTAAGTTAGCACCAGCTTTCTGAGGCATAGTTGCATTTTGTGTTTTATTTGAAATCACGTAATAAAATAGATGCTATTTATACACATTATCAAATTAAAAACTGAATTCCTGAAGATACTGAATTTTAGGGATGAATTTTCAGTACTAGATATAGAGATGAAGGGGAATGCCTAATATTCTTGTTTCCAAGGAGTGAACACCTGCTCTTCCATTCTCCATGCTGACAGCATACCACTGAAGAGGAGTATTTCATTTGGGAATGAGCTTTCATATGGTTGGACTTCCTACTGTTAAAATAAATATGTGGACAGTGTCGCGCTGCTAATCACACCACCTCTTTCAAACACTAAATTATTTTTCCATCGAAAAATACCTTCACTTGAGTTATAGGGCTGGTCCCTCGCTTTTCGTTTTTCATCCCGGTGGGTGAGAGTGCCCCTGTCACGTTCGGTGCCTGGGGAGTAGAAGGCATCTTGGCTCCAGGAGAAACCTGCATGCTGGCCAGCTGAGCTGCATAGAGTTGCTGCAAGACAAGAAACAAGTATAGAATATTGCCTGCAATGGTCCTAAGACAGACATTTGATAAACATACATAATTCTATCGCCCTGCTGCTGCTTCTCTTTTTCAGCACTTTCTTGTTTGAGGTTTTCCTGCTTGATACTTTAAAAAAATGAATAGATTTGCAAAATTCTCACCCAGGGCAAGTAACTATTTGTATTAGACAAACACATAATATATATTAGTTATTAATCCATTGTCAACAATTATCATGGTAAAGGGCAGACAGATAAATATTGTGCCCAGGTAAGTAAACAATCATGACAATGTTGTAAGCCTGTTTACTAACAAAATAAATATACCAACCCCCATGAAAAATATGAAACAGTTAAGTGTTTACATAGCTGCATAGCAACTCTGCATCAACAGCAGAATTGTATTGGGAATTGAAGTTGGGATTAGTGTGCTACTGAAAAGCACTGCCATGTTTTCTCTTGATATTGTTTAATGGTAGAGTGGGCAATAGGCTATATTTCCAGCCTGATGCAGTCTAACTCCCATTAACACCAATGAGAAGTAGTGGTGTAAATCCCTGCTCATAAAGATGAGGACACAAATACACACTTAAATATTATCATAGAATTTACACACAACTTCCTCCACTTTTCAGAAGTTTAAGTGAAAAAGATGGGCATTAAAGTCAAACATTCCTGGCATTATAAAGTGTTTACTGAACCAAAAACAAACAGGTTTTAGTTTCCTTCTAATGACCACCTTTAATCCCTCACCTTGAATTAGCAGGAGCAATAATCCTTCTACCATAAACAGGGAGGATCCTAATCCCTCTTCCACACATAAATCTGTATAAACTTTGCCTTATTAGTGAAAAAAACCAGGTGGTTTGTGTGTAATTTCCAACATTACTATCATTCAGATGGACAAATAAAAAAAATTACAGTAATCAAAAGCAGACCTTTCAGCACATGTAATTAAATGAAAGCTTAATAAAGAATAATTTGCAAGAGCCAGATGTGCTTATGTCATAATTGTTGCTTTCTTTGGAACAATTTTTCTAATATAACAAGCCTCTAAAGAAATGAAAGTTACACAATACTATGCGCTCAATGACTCAATGGCTAGACAAATGCATAGAGAAGGGTCAGAGTCAGAACTCTGGGTGCTTAATGAAAAATGGACTTTTTTGTTCGTTTGTTTCCCTAAGCTTCCACTACATCCCATCCCTTAAAAATGCCAGGCACAGTCTCCACATGGACAAGAGAGGAGCCTTCTGAAATCAGATATATTTAAATATTTAGGTTGAAGTACTGAATTTTTTCCTCTGCTAGCACTCTAATTTCCCAGTTTTCTGTCCCGCACTGAATAATGAAAATGAAGAATTGTATATAGTAGTAAATGTTCTGCTCTACTGCTGGGATCTTATCAGTTCCCCCTTGGCAATGGCATATAAACTAACATCATGTTCTTAGGGTCATTCTTTGTTAGTTTAATAGACTACATTACTGTTTGATGGTAAAAAGGCAAATTTTCAAACTTCTTGAAGCCTGAACATTTTCAGCTCAGGATAAATTAGATACTGTATAGTGGAACTGATGACAGAACAAACAAAAATACATCTTTAGGAACAAGCTGATTGTGACAGGGATGTTTGAAGTTTATGCTTTTCTCTGTCTACTACGTACATTGTGCAGAACAACAGAGTTGTCCATACTGTGAGTTAGCCACAAGAGCATTCATAACTACAATGGCAATACAGACAGCATGCTTCAGAGCCAAAAGATGGCTCATCCAGATTCTGCTTAAAGTAGCTTAGAAGTTCTACATTGGGTATTGCAATTTCAAGGTCTGGGAAGGAATTTTCCTCCAGTTGCCCACTGACTTTAACACCAAAGGTTTGGGGGAGAGGGTTGCCTTCCTCTTGAGCATGTTGCGAGGGTGAGAAGGCTGGATGAAAGTTACTCTCCTCACATCAACAGAGACTTTCATACAGGGTGAAGGCAGCAAGGTGAACAATGATATTGCAGCACTTTCAGTTTGTAGCCCAGTAGACAATCATTGATAGAGATGTATTTGTTGCATCTTAAGGGCAGGGCAGAAGTCCTTGCAGTAGAAGTCTTGGTCTAATATCTCAAGTCTCTGCAGTATACAGAAGCAAGCCTGATTTTCTAGTGAGCAGAGGACTAATTTGTAATTTGTAGTTTAGCAGCTGCTCAACGGGGACTGGACACTGAATTACCCCAAGTCTTCAAGGATGAGCAAAGATAGTAACAAGGACTATGGGCCACTGGGTGAGTGTATGGGAAATTGCTTGAGTGGAGGTATGCTAATGTTAAAAGTTTAATAAAGTTGCCTTTATAATGTGACACTGTATTGAGAGTTTTATGGTGCTAAGTCATATGTCTGGAATTGTTTTGCCTGTCAGTGTTATAAACTTGTCCTAAGCATAACAAAAATAAAAATACACCGTATATACGAACTTTTTGGTATGGTACATGCAAATTCAAGTTTTTCCAGAAATAGAGGCAGAGGCAGAACAAAAATTCACCCTGGTGCCTGCAAAATTGTCATTTAGGCAGAAAAGTTGGGTAACTACACATAAATACCTGCATGTCTGAGGGATTAGGCAATCTGAATTAATATATGCAAATAAAAGATCTGTTGGTGCAAATCTTTTCGCAAACATAATTGTACATTCACCTTTGAAAATATGGCCTTAAATGGCAATCTAGGAGAGTACATAGAGTAGATCGGGCAATGCAGATTTTATAAGCAACTTCAAGAAAAATATTGTGACGGGAAAATGAATGTAGGCTGTTAGATTTTTATGTTCTGGAGTAAAAGTTTCTATAGAAATCTTTCCATTGAAATGCTAACTTGTTAGCTATTGACTAATGACTATAAAAATTTATTAACCTACCCCAAAATCATGAATTTTAAGATGTATTAGTCAGCCACCGCAGTAACTAATGAGTCACAGCAATTCTTTTCAGTCCTGTTACTTATAAATTTAAAGCAGCTCTAAATATTACTGCATCCTTTTTACGTTGGCACATAAAATGATAGTTATTTACGTAGCTGGAGTGAGAATATTATAAGAGCAGCTTAAACATTGAAACATATCCTCTTTTCAACCTCTCTCTATTACTTCCAGAACTTAACAGTTTAAAAACTGCCAATTTACAAAATAAGACTCTTGATTACACGTTCTACTAGTTGGTTCAAATTCATCAAGTACTCAAGACCCAGTTTGTATCGTACATTTAATAGCCCAGATTCAGACCAAAGTCAAGATATTAAAAAACAGGTACCTATAGTTAGGTTCCTAAAATCCTAATAGGCACTTAAATGAAGGTGAGCCCAGTTTTCAAAAGTGCTGAGCACCCAGCAGCAACTTTTGAAGTCAGTGGGAGCTGCTGGGTGCTTAGCACTTTTGACAATCAGAATTTTTATAAACTGGTTAAGGCTCCAAAATCCATATTCAGGTGTCTGAGCTACAACCAGGAAGCAGTAACAATACCAACCCTGCTTTGGAATGAACCCCCACAGGATTTTCCACTACCAACTTACAGTAAGTGAAATTGGCCTATATTTCAAAGCATTAAAACTGAGTTACATAATACAATGGTGCTTACTCCCTGCTTTACTAAACAGAAACTACCTAGAGCATTGAATATTTCTATTTTAATTTCATTAATATTGTGAAAAACATCATGCATATCCAAACATTTCCAGCAATAAATCAATAGGATGATAATACTGAGCCCTTCTGCAGTGCATTTCATCCAAGGATCCTGAAGGATTTTAAAAGCTAAGCCACCAGCTAAGCCTCACAACCCTTTTGTGAAATATATAAACAACAGGCAAATATCACTATGCCCACCAACAAAATGCAGACATGTCTGGGTGGAACATGAGGTGCTTAGGCTTACACAGTTCCTTCACTAGTATTAGGCTCTAATGACTGGCCATACAAGGACTCTCTTATTAATGCAGGTTCCCCTATAGTCCTCATCACTTTTCATCTTGCGCTTATGCACACAACACCCTTCACTGGCACTGTGCTGTGTGAATATGGGCAAATCACATAACCTTTCTGTGTCTCAGATTTCTCCCATCTTTAAAGCTAGAATGATGATACCTACCTCATATTGTAGTACTTTGAGGCTAAATGAATGCAAAGAGCTTTGAGAGTCACAGATTGCCTCAAATGCAGGAGTTGAACAACTTCTCTTCATTCAAATACCTTCTTGAAACATACATCATTCACAAGGCCTTTCAATGACATCACACTTAAGACTATGTGTGTGTAAAAACATATTCTGTCTGCCTATCAAAACTCTGTTACTCACACACACCAGATAAGTGAAACAACAAAGAACTGTCAAAGTAGTGTTGTTGTCATCATCATCATGATCATCATTTAGAGGTGAATAAAATGGGATGGCCCTTGAACCAAGTATACGTGAAATTTACGTTGACGGTTCTTTGTTGTTTCACTTATCTGGTGTGTGTGAGTAACAGAGTTTTGATAGGCAGACAGAATATGTTTTTACACACACATAGTCTTAAGTGTGATGTCATTGAAAGGCCTCGTGAATGATGTATGTTTCAAGAAGGTATTCGAATGAAGAGAAGTTGTTCAACTCCTGCATTTGAGGCAGGATGTTGCTTCAGGCATAACAGAGCAGGGTGGAAATAAGCACAAATGAGAGAGTGAGAAGCGATGGAGAGCGCAATTAAACTTATCTGGAGCCAAACTATGGGTTTGAGAGGAAAAGTCAGAGGAAATGAGATTAGACATACAAGCTGGAGCAAATTTGTGTAGAACCTTAAATGTCCAGACTAGAAGCTTTAAGTTTAATGCTGATGATGAAGAGGGACCAGGTGATGCCACGGTCCAAGTGCTGGAAAAAAAAATTATTTTTGTGACAGAATTTCAAAGATACTGAAGCAAAGCAAGGTAAGATGCAGGGAGGCCAGATGAAGACAGTCACAGTGCCCAAGGTGAGAGAGAGAATCAAAACACAAACGAGTGTTGTGAAGGTCAGATGGAATGGAAAAGATGGATTTGAGAAATATTCGGAGCCAGTGGGATTCAGCTGGATGCGTGGGAAAGAAGGAAGAAGTGTTTCTAAAAACATGTTGGCTTCTACTCTCTTGTACAAGAAGATTCACAAAATCTTCCTCTGTATTTGTACAGTGCAATGTCTCCTAAGATGTGGGAAGTATTTTGGGGTCTGAACACAAATAAGACATTCTAAGCTTGCTGCTTAGCTTTAATGTCTTCTCTTAATAAAACCGTAAATCCTATTATATATCCACAAGGAATATGTTTGAAACAGTTTAAAACAATAAAGCTATTGAGACTCAATTGAGGAACCTTATTTGTCAGAGTTCTAAATAAACTGTGCAATGTTGTAATATCTTATTTACAGAGATGAAAGCTCAGCCTTTGAGACAATGAGTAATTCGGTTTCAGAAGGAAAAAATTCTATAGGGATGACTGCAAATGCATTATGGCACTTGATGTGGTTGTTTTTTCTTATATAGTGCATTTAGCTGGCAATGTTATGGAGCTATAACTCCAGAATTTTAATCCAGGATGTACACTATACCTTCATAATATAACTCTCTAATCACAAAAACAGAACTTACAAAGCCTATCTAAAACAGCAGCTTCTTCAATACAATACCAGTGCACTGTTCAGCAAAAAAAATTAAAATAAAAAAAATAAAATCTCTGACGGACTCATTTTTCTATTATTATTTATTCTTGCTGTGGTTGTTCCAGGTACTAGGTGTTGTACAGACACAATGAAAGACAGAATCCCTGCTCCAAAGAGTATTCTTTCTATTGGAAGGAAAAATTGTGTTGTGCTTTAATCATTGGATTAGGTCAATTTCCCAGTTCAACCACCGACTTCCTGTGTGACCTTGGGCAATTCACTTAAGGCAAACTTTTCAAAAGCATCTAAGTGACTTAGAAGCCAAAGTCTGATTTTCAAAAGTGTCTTGGGCACTTAGGACTCTAAATCCCAACTGAAAAAGGTCACTCATCATCCCTCTCAGTAAAATAGGGATAATTCTGTAAAATAGAAATAATAATACTTCCTTTCTCCTATCTTTGTCTGCCTTTTTAATTTAGATTGGTAGGGTCTTTGGGTCAGGAATGTCTCTTACTTTGAGTACGGACAGCGCCTTGCACAATGGAGCACTGACCTCAGCTGGGACCTCTCAGCGCTACAGTAACACTATAATTAATGAGAAATGGGAATGAGGTTAGCTATATAAACAAAGACTATCACAAGGTTATTTTACTTGTTTGTTTTTAACAAGCTGCCTTTGTCTAGAGAGATTTGCATAGTGTTTCTTCCCCAAATAAACTAAAATACAGAGTCCTTAGAGTCAAAGGTGAGTTAAAGGAAAATGGCATCCAGAGACACAAGCCAGCCCAAGAAACTCATTAGCGCATAACCATGCGACAAACCCAGAGGCAACTCTAAAGCTCCTATGCTACTGCCTGTGGAGTCTGCCAGGGAATCAGATGCTGTCGTTAGAAAAATATCTTCCACAGCTCTGCATCTGGGCCTGTGACTTCCTTCCATAGAAAAGGAGGAGGAAAGGTGCATGTACAATTGTTTAAATTGATTACTTGATTAAGAAATCTCAGCCTGGAAAAAGCAAAGCATTTTTGTGTGAAAACATCCCCTAAAAAGAAACAGAGAAATATGTTTTATTTTAAAAGTACGTTTTATTTCATTTTATAGTCCATTTGCACAGATGTTACCTGTTAGAACTGTAGATACTATAAATGTGTGTGTTTATATAAGAAGTTGAATATAGTTGTACAGGTGTAAGTAAGAGCAGAATGTGGCCCACACTATTTGTACTCGTATAAATGCACAAGGGATGTAAATGAACAACATTTCAGTTCATTAACATATTATTTATTATATTTAGCTCAGAAAATCCCACTGAAACCTAAAAATTTGGCTGTGGCTTCACTGAAATACAATTTTAAAATATAAATACCAACAAGTATAGGATTTCAATTTAACTCATATGCTTATTATATATAGTAACCAATGAGTATTTGACTTTAATTAGATGTATAACTGAAGTGGCACTGATTGCAGCACATACATAGAAAAGTGGAGTTGCAATTATGAAAAAGTTTTTCAAGGATAAATGTTAAAACAATAGCCAAGAGCATACTTCAAAGGTTGAATTTGTCTACAGCATATCAGTTTCATATATCACAGCCATATGCTTCCTTTAAAAATATTTCCTTGATTTTGTTTGTTTTGCTGTTTTTGTGGGGAATTAACCCTACCTACAGCGTGGACTGAGAGATTGGATCATTCTGGTTTTACAGATCCAGCACTGCACAAAGAGTTTGCATGGTGTAGGTGTATAACTTACTGCTATCCCACTTCTCACAGTACTGTGCCAAACACCTTTGAAAAAAGGCCTTTAGGTGAAACACAAGCCGATAGCCAATGAGTTATTGTGACTAATGTCATCATAACAAAGGCTGTTGCATTGATTATTAATGAGTTTTCTGGCTAATGTCCTTGCAAATTTATTACAGCCTGCCATTTGCAAACAAACTAACTGCCTCTGTGAGAATACAAATGATACATTTCATGTTCATGGATGGAGTCTGAGGACTTCTTTTTTCCCCTCTGTTTCCATTTATGCACCTTCTCTGAACACAACAGTTTACTGAAGTCTCACTTGGAAAAACTGCCATCTATTGGATTAAGAGGTTACTGAATACTAGTTATTCATATTGATGCACTTTTCTTTCTTTTCTGTAGCTATCAACAGGGTTGGGTGCATTTTAATCTTTGTGACAGCTACTCAGCATATGGCACAGGAACACTCTCCTATGGTTCTCAATGTTATTCAGTGTATGGCTTCTTAGGAGAACATGTACATCTGATTTACTATTTCCATCAAGCTGCAATGCAACATGTACTTAGACCTCAGTACCAGTCCACTAGCTTCTTTTACCGACTACATTCCCTTTACATTGTGAACAAAAATTACCCTCATAGCTTATAAACCCCTGCGGTGGACAATGGTCAACCTGTATTAAATTAAAACAAAAAGTGTAAATATTTTAGATATTGTAGTTTCTGTTGTCCCAATACTGCAGTCAATGGCCTCTGAGGTAAAATAACAGCTTTACTTTGTTAAAAGGACCTGACTTTAAGTGGACCATGGAATATTTATGTCTCTTTGTAGTCCTTTGAAGGAGTTATCTTATGTTTTTATGCCTATCACCGGTCAAAGGTTCAAATCAGCACTTCTTTCTGTCACTCCTTATATATTTTACTATAATTTACAGCTCAGCAAGAGGACTCATAAAACAAAAGTGTCTATTTTACTTCAGCAACTAATTCTAGCTAATCAAAGCTTTCCAGCAAAACAACTCAGCATGAAACTCTGCATGGAAAATATGCAGAGAACAAAGCATTTTGTCAAATAACACATCTCATGATGTAAACACATAAGTCTCTTATAGGAAATTTTATCACTTCCGCATTATCGGCACACAAAAGGAGCATTCTTGTCGCAGACCTGGTGCAACTGTGGAGCCATCGTCATTGGAAACAAGAGCCTGATTAGGTTCCCACACAGATATGAATAGACTTTCCTTTTTTAGTGTAATGCTGCCTTTCTTATTTCTTAAACAGACTGGTAATTGTGACCAGAAAGACACTGAATTGTGTTTGGACGACATTTGTTTCTTCTTTTTTTTTTTTTAGCTACCCAGTGACACCAATTATTCCATATGGTTGTCCTCTTCTGGAAAGTCTGAGTTAATCCACAGCTGTGAAGATGAAGAAGGACTCAGCAGGCTCAAACTCTGTTGGATCTCTTGTCTGCTAATAAAGTCCACAGTCTGCTGGACAGATGTTTAAGAGGATCTGTTAAATAAGTCAGAGACAAAGATCCTGACCTCTACTGGGGAAAATTTTATTATTCCGGAAAGGGGCATCATTGCAAAGCATTAATAATTAGCTGCACCCTATCTGTTCTTTATGGTTTTTGATTTCTTGCCTCAGCTTTTGGAAGAAATAGACTATTGCTACTTGTTCAGAGAACAGTAATATAATGGGGCTTGATGCAAATATTAGTGGACTAGATTATCACATTGCCAGGCATTCTGAATAAATGATATAATTCTTTGTCTTTGATTCATTCTTAAATACTGTGATTCATATATTTTGTATCATTGCAATATATATGTATGGTTTTATTTGTCACAGTATGTATTTCTGCTGAAAGAGCCTTAATTAATAAAGCCAGCTACAGCGCATCAATTTTAAAGTTTAGTGTAATGGGAAATGTAAACTAAAGATCAAATTAGTATTTGACTAATTTTTCTTTAAATGGTATTAACATTCCTTGTATTTAAATTAAGGCAGTTACAGCAAATATAGTTCTGTCCAAAAGCTACAGCTGCTGTGATGGAATATAATGTGGAGTGAAACACTAGTCGGCATTCTGCAATAATATCGATTTATTTAAGTACCAATTAACTTCTGACTGTCTGTCCCTGTGCTCATCACCATGGCATGGCAGAGCATAGGCATCAAAGCCCAAAGCCCACTCTGCTTACACTGGTGTAAATTTGGAGTAACTCCACTGAATTCAAATGTAATTGCAGCAGTGTAACTGAGAGCTGAATTTGCCTCCAGGCATACATGCATTAAGGTGCTCTTAAGATCATTTCCATTTTGTTTGGTTTTCTACTACACATCTTATTCTTTTGACCTCTTCCTGCTTTGAAGGAATGCTGCAGAAACTGCCCTACATACATAAGTGCAGAGAGCTCTCATTTGAGCATCATTTCTGGGACTTATACTCCTTAAGTACCAAATGACTTTGGACTGATTAAATTATGACAATTAAATACAATCTCTTAGAAACTGCCTGTTCACAACCAGTTTACGGTAAAACTGAGAGCAAAGCCAAGAAAGCATGCTTAGTGCTCATATAAACTATCAGTAGCTGCCAGTGGCTAAGATGATCAAAACAACTAGGCACCTGGCAGTTGCCTCCTTAATACTGTATTTGTTTCCCCTTAGAGAAGTAAAACAGTTGGTTTATTAGCTTTACTGCACCTCAACAAATTTCCAGGGCATGTCACCCCATCACCTTATAAGACTGCATGATATATTTAATGAAACAGCATCAAAATTGCAAAACAAAGGTTTACTTCCTGCAAAATACAAATTTAAATGTATACTTAAAATTTAAAACAGCCAAAGTTCAAACAGCACAATTAGTGCTCTCCTACCACTCAAGAGTATAAATAATGTTGATTCTACTGAAAGAGAATAACTATTCAAGTCACAAGCGCCCAAGTCTGTGATATTTAAATCAGATTTCCCTTTTCTTCTGATGTGACTGAGTCAAAGATCTAACCTTATGAAATGTAGGTACGCCCCTAAAGTCCCCAGAAGAAAAAACTACATTTCTGCCATGTCAGGAAAGAACAAAGGGCAGGCCAAAAGCTGACCAGGGGAACAAAATAACAGCTAGGAAAAAAGCCTTTCTGCTCTGAATATGGAGCTCTCAGACTCTGAGGAGCAATTCCCTTGTGAAGCCACTGATGGGAGGGTGAAGTAAAAAAACCTCACTGACTTGTGGCTGTGTCTCACCTCATTTCACTCATTTTTTTTTTCAAACAGACTGAATGTTGCTCTGCCGAGAATATGATGCTAAGCCACTTTTCCTGTAGAGTTTTTAAACTGGGCCTCTGAGAAAGGGTTTGATACAATTCAATGACTGAAGTAATACCTTTGTCCATCTGAGCATTAAATGGCCCATTGAAATACAGCTTAGTTGGAAAGAATTTCAGTAAATGGTACTTTCTAATTTATTTTTTCCCTCTCCCAACAGATTACAGCCTGGCTCTGAAAATGCAGCTCAACCACTTTTCATTGCCCCTCAGGTCAAGCCTTTAGCCAGTATTAATTAATATGACCCCCTTACAATACTAGAGGTTAAATGAGAGCAACAAATTGTTCTTCAATACATTACCTGATGCGCTACAAAAAGTTGTACTCTGTTTATGGGCCCTGCTTTAAATAGTCTTAACATTGAAAATGATATAAGAAGAAAGACCATAAGAATGCTATTTTCTCTGGCAGCTACTAATCACAGAACATTAAACACACCTATTTCCATGCCATACACCACGCCTATTGTGTTTAAATAACACACATCAAATAGGAAAGTGCTGCAGCAGACAGTTTAGGTTGTAGGAGCACATACAGCACAAATCTTCAACTTGATAAACTGAAACTATAACGAATCAATGCATAAGTCAGACAGCTTCCATATCTAATATTCTTCCCTGCAGCTATTAGAAGTTTACATTTTTGTCTCTGGAAGGCATGAACATTATTTCATGTCATCCATCATATTTTGTTGTCTGTTACATACAATTTGACTATACCATGGAATTGGAAAGTAGCTGAAACTGTCTTTTTCATCCTAATGATATTAAATGAGAAAAGCAGGTTTTTCTGGAAGCTATTTGTTTACTGCTTTGTACAAAGTTGACTAAAGGATCCATAGCTATTTGAATATTACATTATTTGAAAGAAAGCTTTTTAACACATGGTAATTAGTCCTGTCTCTGTGAGCATGTCTACTGTAAATACTCCTCCTTGACTATCCTTTTGTCCCAAGATTCCTTGGAAGAAAGCAACCAAGCGATAATTCAGCATTATTGCTGCTTCACTGCACTAATCACTTAAAGAGCAGCTAAGACCCTATGCTCACTGCCACAAGGCTCCTACAGCATCCTGGCCTAAGGCAGGCTTTGTGACCCAGCAGCATCCAGATGTCAAGAGGAATATCCAGGTCCTAATGCAGCATGCCGTTCCTTTCCAGTATGGTCTAAACATCTGTTTCATCTGCTGCCATACAACCTGCTGAATACACTGAGCCTGCAGTCGGAACTAGGGAATAGAAATAGAGTGGAACTGAAATACTGAAATTGCCCAGCTCCACGTGAGTTTCACTAAAATACCTGCAGGTAACATAAAATGCTTGGTACCCAAAAATCTGAGTTTGACCATTCACGATACCAACTGTAATCCTAGGAAAAAATCCTAGTCAAATAGTAAATGGGGGGGAACACGATACAGTGAGCAAGCCTTTTGCATACTGTAAATTCCACAGTGATCACCGCTTTTTCTCATAGTGAGCAAATTTCACCATGTCATAACTCTTTAGTTAACTTGCCTTGTTAGTTTTCCCTTCTTTGATGGTGTGAACGGGGGTGAGCCAAAGGCATACGCAGTATGTAAATTGTTTGTGAAGGTTATGATTCCTGCTCTGTATTCAAAATACATAAAAGCTAAGGTTAACACATGCTTCTATTAGGTATTTATGATTCCTTGCAGATAATGACTCGAAAGTTTTAAAAATCACTTAGCATCTTTTTATCTAAAAGATAATAATTAAAATAGAAAGATTAACATAGCACATGACAAAAGGAGTGAGCATTTTGGTGATCTGTCTCAACTCTTCTACTAACTCAGGGAGTTGCACAAAATGACTGCACCACAACTAAGGTGGGGCATAGTTTGTCTGAAGAGGACAGCCCTGCTTTATGGTGGGGGGGAGAGGGAGGAGGACAGAAACTGCTGTAAAAATGATGCTTGGTGGTCAGCTTTGCAGCAGTGACTCATCTCCCTCTCCCCCCTATCTCCCCACACACACACACCAGGAATGTGAGGTCAAAAGGGCATAAAGGAATTAAACCTGGGTGGGGAAAGTCTCTTTGTTCCACACAGCGAGTAAGCCAGCACCCATCCTCCCTCCTCTAGTGGAGGCGAATTGCAGGATGGGTTAGGACCTGCTGTGGGCATTACACTAGTCGCTCCTTTTAAAGGGGGGCTGTGAAGGAATTTTTCATGCACTACTTGAATTGGCTTCAGTGGAGTGTGATTTTTTCAACTTCCCCACAGCAGGTGTGAGGGAGGACCTTTTACGGTGAGAAGAAAAGGTGGTAAACTACATGTCGCAACTTATTTTGTAAGGTTGGGTGGATGTCCAGCGAAGGTACTCCTTAGGAAAGGCAGCCAGTGACCAGATAAATGGCCTGGTAAAGGACTTAAAAGGAGGTACTGGATAAAGGAACAGAATGGGGGAGGGGCTTAGGGACTCCTCTGATTGGTACGGCAAGGAGCCAACCTCCCCACCCAATCCCCCCATTCTCATAGCCCACCTTAACCCTCTTATGAGGGTGGTGGATGGTAAGGTCCAAGCCATGGGTGAACTGAGGGACCTAGATGGAAACAAAGGGGGGCTAGTGGAAGGCATGGAGAACTGATTTGAATAAGCATGGATTTGCCTGCACTGTACACTTTATCTGCCGAGTAGTCCCAGACATCTATATAATAAAGTTGTGGCCCGATTAAAATCCATAACAAGTGTCTCCTGTCTATCTTTCAGTGTACCCAGACAATGGCAGTAAAGTCCTTCCTAAGCACAATTACAATGCAGATTCACAGTCAGCTCACAGCTCTCGTAGACTATTATTTATGTTGCACAGGGATAAACAAGATGACTTATTTCTGATTTCAGTGACCCTATCAGATAGCACAATATATCACAAAATTTGGGATGCAGCAGTCAATCTCTAAGTCCTGCAAAATCTTACATAGTAGCTCTGGCACTAGTGCATACAACCATTATACATTTGGTACAGTAATGTCTAAATAAAGCAAAAATTCTCATACTATCGAACCGAGTGGTCTACAGAGCAGCTTCTGTCTCAGTACTGAGACAGAATGCTAGCAGGCAGTTGTAGCTTATTCCAGGACTTTTAGGATTTCCAGAGACTTGTTTTGTTAACCAATTAATCTGAAAAGTTGAAAACTAATTTCTACACCTTCCATGGCTGCTCCATGGATGCCTTTGTTAGATTTGTTTGTTTTTAGTGTCAGTTCAACATGAGCAAAATTGTGGACAACTCCAAAGCTGGAGGGGTAGCAGACACATAGAAGAGCAGAATGAAAGTGCCCTGGAGAAATTACAGCAGTGGCAGCTGCAAGCTATGAGGTGGGATTTGTGATATGCAATAATTCTACATCAAAGGAAAGGAACCATGGATGTACAGTAAGCTGCCAAATTGATGGTAGGTATGAAGCTTTGTATTTAATAATTTAATGGATTTTCATACTTTTGCCTGTAAAGCAAAATGTACATAGGATCGGCTGGTTCAGGGAATTGTTAATAGTTACTAGTTTGACTCTAGCTCATGTAAGTAATTGGTATCTAAAAAATGGTATCGTCTGATGGCTATACGGTGGCCTATGTGAAATGAATTAGAAGGGACCTGAGAACTGCATTACTTTCCTAACCAAAAAGGTGAAGTTATCAAGTCAGGAGTAAGACACGTGCCTGTTATGGGGAAGGTTGTGTAACTGCTGCCTGTTTTGTGACTATTTCTAGACCTGCCAACCTGGCACAAAAATCAGAAAGAAAACAAAAAAAGTACAGTAACAGACAAAAGCAATAGAAAGCTGTATATATAAAAACTGAATAGTACAAATATCTTCTGTATATATACATGTGAGGCTCTGAATCAGGTCTGGGAGAAAGGGGTGGAATACCTAGCTGGCCTCTCAGAAGGAGTAGACAGCACACACAACTATTGCTTACATCAATATTTCCTACAACTGCGTAGAAAAAAAAAGTACTCATTTATTTACTAATGATGCTGAAAGGCAAAACTGATATAATTAAACTTCTCTAGGCTCCCATGAGAAAACAAGAAGCCACTAGTCCTACAAGTGGATGAGAATCAGGGAAGAGAAAGAGTCCCAGTTAAATTACCTCACTTTTAAGCCCATGTGGTGGTGTCTCCATCTTGTGAGAAGACTCTGAAAGTCACAATTAAGAGGCATGTTTTCAAAGTGCAATTTGAAGGTTTAAACTATATAACTTATCTACTATCGAAGAGCCACAGAGAGTTCACACTCTAGTTCACAGCCATGGCATTATTTTCACTAGCAAAACTGGAAGATGACAACTAGGGATATAATAAATATACACTGGCTCTACTGATCAGGAGAAGCTTTATCACTCAGCTGGGGCACATCTGGGAAAAAAGTCATTCAGGTGCATCTCTAGCATCCCATTCAATTAACATATCATTAAAAATGGTTTTGTCCCCTCTCAGCATGCTGTGTTACCTGATAAGTCAATATATTTTCAACATAGATTTAAATGCAAAAAACAGTGAAATGTCTTCTTTGTGAACCATAAAACAGCCCTAGTTAAAAGCTATTTTTAAACTTTTAAAATAATTACATTATGGGCCATTTGCAGATCATGCATAAAAAATCTCCTACTGTATATTTAGAACTTACATACACTTTCAAACAAATTATTTGTTTTAAATGTTTTTAAAAATTAAGAGCAAAATGGGCCTCTAAAATTACCCCTGCAATTGTGTGTGTATAAATTCCACATTTGCATCAAAATCAAAAGTAACTGTAAACCCAGTTATGCATGTTGTGTATGAAAATGTATCTTAGACATGCAAATAAAGAATTTACAAAGGCAGACTTTGTGGGGCCTGTTTGAAAATGTGGTCTGAAATGTTCCTCTGTGTGTTCTCTTCAGCATTACTCTTCTTTTTTACCCAAATTTTTCTTTCTACGAGCATAGGAATTCACACACCAGCTCAGACCACTGGTCCACCTAGTCTAGTAACTTTCCTCTGACAGTGGCCAGTCAGAGGACAATGCAAAACATCTGGTAGTGGATAATTATGGAATAATCTGTCCACAGAGGAAATTTCATCCTAACTCAATTAGTTACTAGTTGGTTTACTCCCTGAAGCATGTATCCAATTTTTATTCTATCTAACTGAAGATGTTCTCATTATCTACATGTCTTATCTTTTTGTAATCCTCTCAAGCACTGATATCTTGACTCAATGATATCTTGTGGCAATGAGTTACAAAGGCTAATATTATACTGTGAAAAAGTATTCCCTTTATCCATTTTTAATTTGTTGTCTTTTGATTTCACTAATGTCTCCTTTTTCTCATGTTACGGAAAAGCTCAAACGGAAGATCCCAATTTTACCTTTACTACACCATTATTCATACACCTTTCTGACATCTCTATCTAATGTAACAGTCCAACTCTGTTCAGTTTCTCCTCATACTGCAGTCTCTCTGTGTCATTTTGGTCATCCATCTATAAACGCTTTCTATTTCTTCTATATCTCTTTTGATAAGGCCTGGTCTACACTACGAGTTCAGGTTGAATTTAGCAGCATTACCTCGATTTAACCCTGGACCCATCCACACACTAAAGCCCCTATTTTCTACTTAAAGGGCTCTTTAAATCGATTTCTTAACTCCACCTCGAATGAGGGGATTAGCACTGAAATCAGCCTTGCCAGGTCGAATTTGGGATAGTCTGGACACAATTTGACGGTACTGGCCTCCGGGACCTATCCCAGAATGCTCCATTGTGGCCACTCTGGACAGCGCTCTCAACTCTGCACTGGCCAGGTAGACAGGAAAAGGCCCGCGAACTTTTGAATTTCATTTCCTGTTTGGCCAGCTTGTTTGCAGAGCTCATCAGCATGAAGTGCACATTGCCGGGGCACACTGTCTGGCCCGTACTTTGTGAGAAGTCTATTACCATGTCCCTCTCATCACCGCGCTGCTGTTGCCTCCTCACCGGTGTGGGGACTTATTCTCCCTACACTGATCTAGGTGGATGGGGTGTGGCGCTGGACCGGGGTTGTGTCCGGGCTCTTCGCGTGAAGCTGCCGCCTCCTCGCTGCCCCCTTGCTTCCCCCCGGGGCCAGACTCTCTGCTGCCGCCATCCGGGAGAGGAGGCGAGTGGCTCGGGCCGCGGCCCCCGCTCCTCGCTCCCTCTCATACACTCGGGCACCGGGCGCTGCTGGGGCCCCGGCCAGGCAGCGCAGGGAACCCAGGCGGCCGGGCTCAGCGCCGCTCCCACTCTGGTGTCAGGCATGTGTGGGTCTCTGCGCAGGGCACTCCGCAGGCAGAGGTAGGCGGCAGCTGCCACGCGTGAGTGCCCGTTGCCTCCTCGGCCGGAGCCCTGTGGCTGTGGCGGGGGGCGATGGGGGGGCCGGTCCGGGCTGCAGCTCGCGCCTCGGATCCGCTTGTTTTCTGTGTCTCACACAGAGCGATTGGTTCGGGAGAAGAGAGGGGAAGAGGCTGTAGATCGTTCTTTGTGTGGTCGGGGATTGCGTCGTTGCGGTTGGCCAATCAGGGGTGATTAGAGGCATGGTAAGCGCGTGATTTTTCTTTTTGTCCAATTAGATTGCTAGCATGTATGATGTTAGCCCGCATGATTGGTTCTTATGTAACCAGACTTAATTATATAAGGGGGTAGTAGAAAAGAATAAAGGGATTCCTGACTTGTTTGCAGCTGTGTTGACTGTGTGAATTTTCTTCGCTCCGCATGAGATACCACACACCAGGGCCGGCGCTTCCATTTAGGCGGCCTAGGCAATCGCGTAGGGTGCCAGGATTATTGGGGGGCAGCATTTTGCTGGTGGGGGGGCAGCAGGCGGCTTCGGTGGACCTGCCACAGGCATTCCTGCAGACAGTCTGCTGCTCCTGCAGCTCCAGTGGACCTGCCGCAAGCACTTCTGTGGACGGTCTGCTGCTCCCGCGGCTCCAGTGGACCTCCCGCAGACACGCCTGCGGCAGCTCCACTGGAGCCGTGGACCAGCGGACCCTCCGTAGGAATGCCTGCAGCAGGACCACCGGAGCCACAGGAGCAGTGCGCAGGTCGGCGAAATGGCTGTGCACCTAGGGCGCTAAAAACACTAGCGCCGGTTCTGCTCTTCACCTGGTTTTGCGTGAAACAATTGTCTGCCGTTGTCCTGACAGAGGCAGGAGCAACCCATGACATGGCTTACAGGGAATTAAAATCAACAAAAGGGGTGGCTTTGCATCAAGGAGAAACACAAACAACTGTCACACAGAATGGCCCCCTCAAGGATTGAACTCAAAACCCTGGATTTAGCAGACCGTTGATTTCACAAAACAAATCGGGTCAATTTCTTGTTTTGATCCATCTATATTTTACATATTGGGCTGGCAGCAGACAGTGCAGTACGACTGCAAGCCATCATCATTTCGTGGGTGCTTGGCAGAAGATGCTGCATTATGATTGATAGCCATCATCATCTCCTGGCTGTTCACCAGAAGACGGTGCAGTAGGACTGCGAGCCATCATCATCTCCTGGGTGCTCGGTAGAAGATGGGAGTGACCTGGCTGAGTCACTCCCATGTCTGCCCAGGCGCCCCTGACCAACCTCACCGAGGTCGGCTAAAAGAGCACCCAGGAATATGATGACGATGGCTACCAATCGTAATGCACAGTCTGCTGCCAAAAGGCAATGAACTGCTGCTGTGTAGCAATGCAGTCCCACATCTGCCAGCACCCAGGATATGTACAGTGACAGTGAGCTGAGCAGGCTCCATGCTTGCAGTGGTATGGCATCTGCTCAGGTAACCCAGGAAAAAAGGCGCAAAACGATTGTCTGCCGTTGCTTTCATGGGGGGGAGAGGGGAGCCTGATCACATGTGCCCAGAACCACCCACAACACTATTTTTTTGTCCCATCAGGCATTGGGATCTCAACCCAGAATCCCAACGGGCAGTGGAGACTGTAGGAACTGTGGGATAGCTACTCACAGCTACCCACAGTGCAACGCTCCGGAAGTTGACACTAGCGTTGGTACTGTGGAAGCAGTCCGCTGACTTACAGCACTTAGAGCATTTTGTGTGAGGACACGCACAATCAACTGTATAAAAACATTTTCTAAAAAAAAGACTTCCATAAATTCGACTTAATTTCGTAGTGTAGACATATCCTAACTAGAACTGCATACTGTATCACAGATGAAAACATACCATTGATTCACATAGTGGTATTATGATGCTTCCAGTATTATTTTTATCCTATTCTTTAAAGTTTTTAACAACTTGTTTGCTTTTTTGACCACTGCTGCACAGGTAGCAGAGGTTTTCATTATGTAGCCCGACCTTTTCCTGAGTAGTTATAGTTAATTTAGAACTCAGCAAATTGTTCACAATTATACTTTTCAATGAGCACCACCTTACATTTTTCAACAGTGAATTTCATCTACCATTATATTACCAGTTCAGCTTAGCTTTGTAAGATCCCTCTGAAGTTCTTCAGTTTTCTCTGGCCTTTACGAATCTGAATAATTGTCGGTTACCTGAATATTTTGCCCCCTCACTGTTCACTACCAATTCCAATCATTAATAAAAATTGTAACAAAATTCTAAATATGGTATATTAAACAAAACAGATCTGAGGCTGGGACCTCAGGAAACCTCAAAATTAAGCTTTTTTCCCTGTTTAAAATTGATCATTTATTTTGATTCTATTTTCTATTCTCTCTCAGTTAGCTATCCTCCTTTATTGCTCCCAGAAAATTCTGCAGTTCTACCAATTCATGGTCAAGGTCCCTACTTCTAATATTCTGAATAATATTGTGTTACTTGTTTTTATGTCTGGCTATTTATTGTACAAATTCCATGTTAACCCTCCTAATAGGGAAGCATTTTTTAAACTTTTTATTAAGGCAAAGTTACAATAAAACACTAACATACTATGCTGCAATTACTTATTCAGGACCAGGTTAATATTTAAAGAACCTGGCTAAAGATTCTGGTTTGCTGGCTGTGGACCCCTCCTCTGCTGAGCGTGCCAAAAAAGAGTGACAATTTCTAAATATATGTCCTATTTGTGCTGCTTCTCTTGTCTATGTATTTGGTGGGCAAGCTTTTCTGTTCTAAGGGCTGTCTACATTTTACCATGCCAGAATTTCAGACGAGGGGGAGGTCACATTTTTTCCAATAACTTGCAGTACAAAGTCTAGCACTTAACAATAAGGAGAAAATTAATGTGTTCTGTTTAAAATGCAGATGCTTTACTGGAAAATTAAGCAAGCAGGTCAGGGGATCTCTAGTAAGCCGACATTTTATCATAAAATGAATCTCTTTAATAATTTCCACCCAAAAGAGTCTAATTTCTGGACACAACCATCACATGTGCAAGTATATACCCCTTTCCCCAATCTGAGAATATGGCAGAGATGAGGGGAAGCAGCTAAGCAAATAAGCAGCTAAGCTGGAGCGTCCTAGTGGCAAGTGCCCAGGGCAGGTAATCATTCAGTAGGAGTCTGGTTCCCTGATAAACCAGAATTGGAAGCAGGTTAGGAGATGGCACCTGCTAAATTAGATATGGAATGGGGTTGAGGCTCCTAAGGACTGGTAGAGGGAGGATACAATCCCCTCTTCCTTTCCCTCTTAGCCCTCAGGGAGGGCAGTGGGGGTCTCAGCAATGCTACTGAGACCTAGCCAACAGAGTAGGGGGCTGATGGCAGTCCTCCCCCACACTGAATGGATTACAAATGAGGGATGGGCTGCACTGGATGAGTTATTATTAGATTGTTCCCAGATGTGTTACTTTATAAAGTTGTGGCCTACATAAACCACATTTCTGATGTCTTGTCGTCCTTTCATCCTGAAGTGTACAGGACAAATCATTTAGCTTCTCTACAATACCTTTACCCTCCTTTAGTGATCCCTTTACTCCCAGGAAGTCCAGTAGCCCTACCAATTCAATCTCAAGTTTTCTGCTTCTAATAGTCTTAAATAATTTCTTTTTATTTGTCTTTATGTCTGCCTATTTGTAATTCAAATTCATGTTAGCCCTCCTAATTTCCATATTCCATAGCACCTGTAAGCACAGTCTACGCTCCATTCTATTTATTTCACTGGGATTGGGGTTTCTGTTTAGCGAAGGATTCCTTTTTGTCTTGAATAACTCTTTGAACGTTGCCACTTAGCTATGCTCATTTTTTCCTTGACTTACTGCACACTTCTTTGTTTTGAGTTATATGCATACCTTCTGTGAATCGAATATGGAATGCTTATGTAGCCTTCATGCTGAGTCTATGAATGGACAGATGATTCCAAAACTTCTTGTGAGACATAAACTCAAGAGTTAGTATAGTTAATATGGTTATCTAATTTTTCAGCCATGCGGATTCTAAAAACATTACTGGCCAAACAAATACACCACATCTTAGACAATCAGAGTGGGAGGAACAAAAATATTCACATCTCATCATCTTAAGGGGCTTTCCCCAGTGACCCTACTAACTGATTTCTAGAATATTTTTGTCTCCTTTTAGCTATGAATTGCCTTTGAGTTTTTGTCTAAACTGGGTTACTTGTAGGGACTGCTTCCTTAGTTTATTCAAAGACCACCCAAAGAAAACAAATGATGATAACTTTCCAGTCTATGAAACTAAGAATTTTTTTCTCTTTTTCCATTTTTTAAAAATTTCTGCCTCTTCTAGATATCACCATCCTTATAACTTTTACTTCAAAGGGAAACTGAGTTATTCATATTACTACTACTCTAACAATTAGCCAGCAAGGGGATGGAGCTATGGCAGTGGAATGTCCGTACACGCACAGTGCCCTACTGTATTTACTATCTCCATAAAGGACTGCATTTGTTGCATTCTTCTCCATACTTACGGATCTATAAGTACATTAAAAATGATAAACGTTCGGATATGTGAACAACCTTGTACTGAAAATCCTTTTCTGCTTGTAACCTATAGTTCACATTAAAAAGTCTGCTGTAAGGCTGTCAGAAACGTAATGAACTTCCAGAAATACACTTCCTAGCCAATTCCCAAAAGGCATATACCATATACATTTCTAAAAAGCGTGGAGGGATGCAACTGCCAGCTCTGAGTGGGCTTCATAGCTAGCACGCTCCCCAAAGACACATCACAATTAAAATAAAGTTTTTTAAAATGTGCCAACCCTCTAATGAAATATCACAGCACTGGTCTACAGGGTACTATTGGTCAATGTAGCAGTAGCTTATTTGCTTCTTCTGACTGACTTTGGAGTGGATACACACTGCAGACATATGTCTTAATAGCCACTGAAAAATAGCTTTTACAAGTACTTTTGCTTGTGTTCAGAGGAAGCCAGTTGTTAGGCTGCATAAACTTTCTGTTCAGATTGGAAACACTCAATCTTCAATGTTCACATGGGTTTAAATTTTCATTCAACCTATTCACATTAAAAGAAGAGCTGCAGTAGACAGTCTGATATCCAAACTCCATACATATGCACTTGCTGATGATGAGTGAATTTAAATATTTATCATTTAGTCTCTTCATACTGTGCCACATCTCAGTCTCCCCTTCTACTCTCTTCTTCATAAAAAGATGAAATCTACACTGCCAAGGTGCAAAGAAATTCAAACTCACCAAAGTTGGAGATTTAAGCTGGAGATCAAAAAGAATGAGAAAAAACATAGGGAGCAAGGTCAAGGGATTAAGTATCCAGCCCAAAAGAACCCTAATCTGTGCCAGGAAAAGTGAAACAGCAACCCATTGACATCATTTTCATTGATACCCTTTCATTACCATTGATATAATTAAACTTGATAACAGAGAGATTACACACACACGTGTGCGAATTGAGAAAGAAGAAGAGAACGTGTATAAATATTCCTTTAATTTTAATTAAACTCTCCTAAATGTTGCAAGCTTGACAAGATTTTAATTTTATTTTTGTATTAAAGAGCATGCTTGCTCTCTCAAAGCTGTATTAAAACCTCTTTCTTTCTTTTTGAGCTTCTTTCACCCCACAATTTCTATGAAATAAAACACAACAAAAATATTTAAATTACTATTTCCACATACCTGAATTTGCACATGCCATTCCCTTAATTTAGGCCACTACTCATAGTATCATAATAAGAAGCATTCTGTTAAAATATGCCCACCCAGAGCTCAGTAGTCTTTGAGTGCTAGATAAAATCATTCTATGAGGCTAATGAAGACAGAAACTCTGCCTGTAACAATATTAAGTTTGTTTTCTCTAGTGATTCGAAGAGGTGAGCAATCTGTCAGTAATACATTGAGTGAAATTACTTGTCTTGTAGGAATTCCTGCTGACAGTCACTCACTCACCATGCTGACCCAAACACCTACCTGCTGACAAACAAATTACAGTGTCTACCTTTGAAAAGGTAACTAGCTGATTTTAATTTTGATTGGTCTCACTGAATTTCTTTCGTGTTTACCCAATTCCCATTCTTCGTTGGGTTAAAAAAGAAAGGAAAATCCAATGGCTTTTGCATTTGAAAAAATTATTATTGACTACATCCGAGAATGTTATGTCAGATAAAACTGTTACAGTGTGTCTAACCAACATTAAGAGTGGCAGCCCTGCCAGTGACTGACTGGGTGAGTGAACATATTACTGAGACAGTATTGTAGGAATTAATTTTCTTCAATAAAGTGATTTTTAAGGCTCATATATTTCACAATCTAAACATATGTCACTGTTTCATAAACAAAATAAATGGATTAAAATAATACATTACCGATATGCTGACACATGGAGATATTTTAATTAGAAATATTTATGCTGTGTGATATTTAACTGCTATATTTGCTGAAGAGGAGCATGCATCATTTAATAAGACGACATAAGGCAGGTATATCACTTTACATGATGTGGTAACAGAGTGGGACCAAATCACCTTCAGTCAATGCTAAGACTATCTGACCACATTAGCCTCAATAAAAAATTGCTTTAAGGTTACAACATATAGAGGAAACTCCATACAGAGAGGCAGTCCTCTAAAACAACTTTTTCATTGAAATAATAAGTCACTAAGACTCTAGTTCAAGAGAATAATATTTCTTCATAAACAGTCACATTTAACGTCTTAGTTATTTAAAGGCCATATTTACATGACTGTTGCATTACATTGGCCTCTTTCCTGCACATTCTTCTTGACTTACTTTAAGGACCAGCACTAAAATAGCTGAGGAAAGCAAATGTCAACTGTGTTCTGAAATTTATATGTGTGAGAGAATTGGTATAAGTAGAAATGTAATATATTGTTTACTGTACTGAGTGCCCTCTGTTCTCCAGAGGTCAAAAGCACTGTAACCTCAGAGTTACAGTTTCTGATTGTTCCCAGGGTTAAATACATTATCAAAATTAATGGTTCAAACCCCTCAACCTTCAGATATATGAGTATTCATGGCTCCATCTGCTGAACTGTTCAACTAAAAATAGCATTCTTTGGCCTTCACTCTACTAATATTGTGCCCCTGAGGCACACTGTGCAATGCTTCAGCAGTGCATTGGATCTGCACCCAGCGGTGTAACAAAAGGTCATTTACTTTGTCTGCAATTAGGAAGAATAGAAATGGACAAACGTATATTTGGTTACAATTTTAAAACTCTGTCTCTTTACTTGATTATAATACTTCAGGCTTCCAGAACACAGCTGCAACCATAGTTAAGACTTGCCAAGGCTCATTAATGTTATGTGATAAACTTTGAAGGACAAATTACACAACTAGATCAGGAGAAAAAGTTATGAACCATAGGTTTTATGGAGATCACTTTGTTTAGGAATAATTCTAGCTAACATAATTGTAATGCTTCATTACTATCAACAGTTTATCAGAAATTGTTGACAGAGTTGCGACATTTCCTTCTTTACCATATAAACTGCTTTGTAGAAATACCCAAAAATGAAAGCAGATTTTTAAACAATAAAGAACATGCTGTAACATTTTTCCTCTTTTGGAGGGACTCTGCACAAGATTTAATGCAGTCAGGTCTGCTGGGACAGCTGAGCTGTGTGCCAACTAAGCTGATACGAGGTTTCCTAGTAATAGGACTGTCAGGACCGCTGTGAAAGCTTGAGAAAAGCTGCCTGATGAGCAAATTCACTCTTTTAAATCAGGTTCACCATGAACATGAGCCTCCAGGAGATTTGATTAAAATGAGTGCAAACTTTTAAAAAGTAGGAGGAAAAAATCAAGGCGACAAGAAAGAAGAGAGATTACAGAGAAGGATATAAAAAGGAGCAGTGAGGGGGAAATGATTTGCAAGTTTCATCGCTCTCACCAATTAGAGCAACAGGCATGTGTTGTACAGATACATCAGCATGGTACACAACCACTATGCATACATACCACATGTGTGTGTGGTACTGTATTTGCAAACTACCCAGCAGAAGGCAGATTTGGGTGGATTCACTCACATATGCTTGAAGCTGAAAGGGTGAACAGAAACACCTTGAAATGGTGCCACACAGATTGCCATGAACACATCAGTCCAGCGCTCTACTCGCCATACTGACTCCCCACTGAATACACTTCAGTCCCGGGTCTCAGTCATGATATTCAGAACCCACCATAGCTACATCTACACCTGAGTTGTAAAGAGTTTTTTATTTTTGATTTTATTTTACAATGAGATAGCTAAGGGCAAGGTGTAGCTTTAGTTCAGGTAGCTGTTCAAGGTGAACTTTTTTTGCTAGTGTATACCAGGATTCTGGGATTGATCCTAGTTACCTAAGAGATCTCTGGTGCCCCTGAAGGTTGGTCACCTGTAGTGGTATGTAGGGTTCAGACCTGTATGCCCAGCTAGCACAGGTATAACTAGTGGTGTAGATGGTGAGACACTGGGCTTGTCTTCATTACAGTTTTTTAACAGGATAAGCCACAAATGTCTGTAATCTGGAACAAGTATATGAGGAGGGTCTGCACTAGCCTTTACAAATATTTTAATAAGCTTGAATTAATTGGCAATCAATGAATCCACTGTTACAACACAGACCTTCTGTGTGAAGTAGCTGCTATTATTATGTGATGTGGCTGGAGAGTTCAAAAGTTCACACTTATAGAGATGAAGTGTTCAGAATGCTGGTCAGAACAGAGAGTTACCTGCTGTATCTAGGAGCAGACTCTAGTTTATAAATGTAAAATAAAAAATAAAAGCACTTGTTTCACACAAACTCTCTTGCACTAAACACAGAATCACAGAAATGAAGGACTGCAAGGGACCTTATAGTCCATGCCCCTGTGCTGAGGAAGGACCATGTATATACCTGGACGAAGGACCATGTATATACCTGGACCAACCCTGACAGCTGTTCTTAAAACACTCCAATGATGGGGATTCCACAATCTCCCTTGGTAACCTTACTCCAGTACTTAACTAGCCTTATACACCTCTACTCTGATATAATGCCACCCGATATAACACAAATTCAGATATAATGCGGTAAAGCAGTGCTCCAGGGGGAGCGGGGTTGCACACTCTGGCAGATCAAAGCAAGTTCGATATAATGCAGTTTCACCTATAACACGGTAAGATTTTTGGCTCCCAAGAACAGCATTATATTGAGGTAGAAGTGTAGTTAGAAAGCTTTACCTAATATCTAACTTAAATCTCCCTCGTAGCAGATTAAGGTGGTTACTTCTCATCCTTCCTTCAGTAGACATGGAGAACAATTGATCACTGTGCTGTTTATATGAATCCTTAACATGTTTGAAGACTAATATCTGTTGACCCTTCAGTATTCTTTTCTCAAGACTAAACATACCCAGTTTTTTTAACCTTTCCTCATAGCTCAGGTTTTCTAAACCTTTTATCATTTTTGTTGCTTTCCTCTGAACTCTCTCCAACTTGTCCACATCTTTTTTAAAGTAAGGCACCCAAAACTGACAAAATATTCCAGCTGAGGCCTCACCAGTGCCAAGCAGAGCAGGACAATTAAATCCTGTGTCTTACATAATGACACTCCTGTTAATACAACCCAGAATGATATCATTTTACTCAGCTGCATTACATTATTGACTCATATTGAATATGTGATCCACTATATCCCCCTATCCTTTTCTGCAATACTACTGCCTAGCCAGTTATTCTACAATAAAGACAAGGACTGCATTAGGAAGGAAAAATCAAATGCAGTCCTTGTCTTTATTGAATGCCACCTTGTTGATTTCAGACCAATTCTCCAATTTATTAAGGGCCTTTTGAATTCTAATCCTGCCCTCCAAAGTGCTAGCAACCCCTCTCAGCTTGGTGTCATCTGCTAATTTTATAAACATTCTCTTCATTTTCAAAGTCATTTGTGAAAATATTGAATAGTATCAAGCCAGGACTCTGTGTGACACTACTAGATACATCCTCCCAGTCTGACAGTGAACCGTTGATAACAACTCTTTGAAGGCAGTTTATCAAACAGCTGTACACCCACTTTATAGTGGTTTCATCTACACCACATTTCCCAAGTTTGCGTATGAGAATGTCATGTGGAACTGTGCCCAAAACTGTCTTAAGATCAAGATAAATCATGTCTACCACTTCCTCCCTATCCATTTGGGTTGGTTTGGCATGATTTGTTCTTGACAAATCCATATTGGCTATCATTTATCAAACTATCATACTCTTAGGTGATTGTTTAATAAATTGTTCCAGTATCTTTCCAGGTATCCAAGTTAGGCTGACTTGTCTGTAATTCCCTGGCTTCTCTTTGTTCCTGTTTTTTAAAGGAAGTTTTACATTTGGCTATCTCCAGTCCTCTTGGATCTCACTATACTCTACAGGCCCAGGTGTTGTTGACGTATAGCAGGAAATACCAGTCAAATGTCACCTGCAGATTTCTATTGGCCAGGGGAATACCTTTATAGGGAGAGCTTTCAACCTACTTAGGGCTAGTCACAGATGAGAAGACAATGGGACTGAAGATCTAGCTCCCCCTCCCCCCCTTTTTTTTCAATTAAAGAAATGGTACAACGGAAGAAGGTTAAGTAAAATGGCTATTTGTCTATTGATCTTGCAATACCTTGCTATTCTACCGTATCCTTATTCTACAAATAAACCCAAGTCTAACATAAGCAAAACTGAGTTTTCACAGGTTTACTTGCAAATAGTTATGTACATCTGCCATCCTTTCCTCTCATGTTGCTCGCTTTCTGCACATTTTAACTCTGACAGCCTTTGACTGCTGCTCCGTTATTTATGACATTATTGTAGCTTTTCTTGTTAAATTAAACATCGATCACCATGAAAAACTGGCTAATAATTTGGTGTGCAAATCATTTTCACATAACATTTAGTTCCATATATGGTGAAAACAAATAAACGACCTAGCCAGGGACCAAACCCAGAAGCCACTGCCCCTGGCATCTGAGTAGCTTAATGCATGGAAAGGTTGAGATTACATAAATACAGAAACCGAGAGTTGGCAATTTATGAAACAGTTGTCACCATACTGTTTGAGAGAAAAAGCAACTGAAAGAAAAAGTAAAAAAACAACAAACTGTATTTTTCTGATATACACAATGCCCCAGCTATAGCTCCTGTAGTGCACTTAGAGGGAGAGAGTCAAAGGAAAATAAAGTTGGAAATGATCTCTGAACATATCTCCTGACAACTGGTCATATAATTAAAAAAAAATTATTCAGTCAGTTGACATAAAACACACAGTACAAAGTCATAATGTTGTCTTTCTTTCAGAGCATGCTGTTATATTTTCAGTATGGTAAGTATATAAGGTGTTAATCCTCCTGGGCTATGCTTAAAAAATTGTTTAACATTCAGACTATTATTTAGCATACAGCTGGTTAGTGGTTAGCAGTTTTCCTCTAAAGTGTTGGCTTCTGTCCCACATTTTTTTGTTCTGGCACATACCTGGAGCTGTAAAGGGCTGAGTCCAGAAGCAGCAGCAGCTGCCATTGTTGATGGAATGAACTGCACAGGGTAGTTATCACCTGTGGAGGAGAACAATGCATACAGGTTTAGACAATGAGCAGAGAATAGCAGCAGGCAAGTGCAAACATGGACCTAGCATTGCCTGTGCTCCACAACACTGCTCTAAGCTCAGCAACACTCCTCTAAGCTCAAACATCTGCAAAAACAAAAGGTTTAGCTGGGCACAGACTTGCAGTGCTACCTTGGAACTTTTTGTTACCAGATAGCTGGTAGGCAAACTGGCAAAACATAAATGTGATGCTCATGATTTTTATTAAAGTACTAAATGTGCAATTTAAGCATGTACACTCTATTACAAATCATAAAACATAACAGTGCTTAGGATACAGTTAAGTAACTTTCAAAAATACTGATTGAAAGATATAATATGGTCTAGATCTTGGAGCTGGGGCCCAATCCTGAAACATGCTGAGGACCCTCTTAAGATAATGGGAGATGCAGTTGTTCAGAACCTCTAAGGATCAGGCCTTATGATTTTTGTGTTCTGTTCCCTGCTCTGTCATTGACTCATTGCGTAACAAGTTCTGGAACTTCTCTGGGACTTAAGTTTTCTCATCTCTAAAATGAGGATGGCAATACTTCCTCATCTCAAAGGGCTGCCGTGAGGATTAACCTATATTGGAAAAGTGCTTTGAGATGCCCATATGAAAGGTATTTTAATCATAGCAGATTTTTTATTGAAAAGATTATATGAAAACTTCACAGCATGTGAACAGCACAAAAACTTAATTTCTACATAACATTTTAGATCTCAACACAGGGAGGTGCTGATTACCCTCAGTTTCTGAGAGCTTAAGGAACTCAGCATCCTTAGATAACTGTGCATTTCAATTATGATTAATATGCTGAAAAATAAGATATGTTGTCTATCTGCAATGAGCACTACAACTTTGCTTATCATAACATTCTACAGGCACTCCCACTTCCAAGCCACTGCAATGATCCCTGTCATATAGTAACATTAACATGCTTAGTCAATGTAAAGGATGAAGAAACACTGGCAAAGAAAATAGTTTAGCAGTGGAACTGTGGAACCTGTAATATAAAAATTAATACAGTGATGGATAAACTACACTATAACCATGATTTAATAGAGTATCATTTTGGCTCTGGCTCCTTATTTAAAGTCAGTGTTATGTACTATCTCTAGGCTATATTTTAATAGGCTGCTCCTCTTAACATTTTTTATATTTATAATAGATTGTTTTCAACTTTTTTTTTATATTGAAAGTAGAATATAATAATGAAGACACAATGCAAAGGGATCCAGAATAACATAGTGAGGAAATTCCAGGGGCCGTTTTTTTCCCAAATATACATTAATACCTGAAGCTGTAACAAAGTCATTGGATTCGTTGGAATTATTTACCACCTGAAGTGCTACTATACTCAGCCAGCTCAGTGTAAATGTTAAGTTGCTTTCACTTATTAACAAATTGTGAGTTTCTAATCCACAAGGTCTCTTTGCATCATATCCATAATACCTCATCAGACCATTGAGCACAGTATGTGCTTGTACACAGTCCAGTAACAATTGGCTTCTGATTGCATATGGAGCTCTGCTACAATGCATTCACTAACACTGTATTGTGCTGGTATCCTATGGAGTAATGTTCAAAATATCTGATCTTATTTTTCCCCCTTCCATGAGGTTGATTTTAGTTTGCAGTGTTTTTTTTTAAACAACAACTAAATTATTTTCTGATAGTACAAGACTGTCTCTTTATGTTTAAATAATTCTGCTTATCTCCTAGATATCTAAACTAAATTATCTGAATAAAGAATATCCTAATCTAAGTTAAATAATGTTTCTTTGGTAAATATCTTACCAGATTTTTAAAAAATCACAAATATGTTGAATTAATGATGCTTTAAATGGGGGGAGGGGAATAACCATTCAAGCTATCAGCATGGACTGCCTTGCAGAACATTTTGGAGGCATTCTTTCTTTAAATATCATGAATTATTCATTTCCGTTCCACACAGTACTCTCTCTCCCCCTCCTCCCACTTTTTAAGTTCAATACCAGTTGCTTTATTTGTACAAAAACATTTTCCATGTCAAACATATTTTTAAAAAAATCAAACTCTAAAAGAATTCCCTGCAGCACTCCTTTTTCACAGCTGTCATGCTTTTATGGTTTGAAATAGCTAGAATACACACACACAATATTAGTTTCTCTACCACACCCTGGCTTACAAACAGTTTTTCCCTTTTCTTAATGAAAAAATATGAATTGATATTTATGTTTTTGTTTTTGTTTTTAAAGTTCTGACTCTTTTTTGGGGTCAAATTTGAGCATTTTAAAGTAATCCATGCATGGTTAAATCCTAGTATATTGTAGTATCATTATTCTGAGAACAAAACTGAATACCTCCAGAGCTAGGGAATGCTTTGCTGACACCCAGAACAAAGATACTTCCCCTCCCCCATGGCTCAAGGAAAGTGAGCACTCAGGGCATGGACTGGTTTTAACTTTTAATTAAAGAAGATACATATTTCCCCCCTCTAATTTTCTCCATGCAAGAATGGATCAAGAAGCTTCTCAGTAGCTGTCTTGGCAAGAAATCAGTCAACATGTTGTAGCAATTTTTTTCAAATTTGTTTCTGGAGTTGGAATGCTTGCGTGAGGACCCATTCTTTTTAAATTTGTAGAAAGGAAGACACATCATGTTGAAACAGGTCTGCTTGAGGTACTGGTGTATACTGGCCTTTGATAATGAGGGAGTGAGAAGAATGCCTGAAGAAGAAAATCTGAACCACCCTTCTCATTTTACAAACTGCTCTCTTCAATCTTCCTGCTTTGTTGATTGTCTGTTTATGTTTGGCTGCTATTGTTTATATATAAATTGGTGTTTACAAGCCTTACAAAACTTTATAAGACTTTTGTTTCACTTGTAAGATTGGGCAACATTTCTAACTGAATAAAGGCAGCACACAGTTGTACCACATTGTTCTGCATCTAGAACAACTAAATATCTCTTATATAGTTTGTCTTGGATTCAGCAATTAAGCTCATTTGATCTTATTCACAAGAGGCGAGGACTTGCTTTTCAGATCAAGGTTTGGTGGCCTATGAGGCAGGAAACCCGGAATGGACAAAATTCATTTTCTCCTCAATTTTGCCACTTCTCTTTGTTTTTAACACATTTTGAAAGACATATGGCTCCACTCCATCTTGCAAGGTATGCCAGATATTTACTCATTTTGGTCAATTTACTTGAAATTCTACAGACACCTAAGATGGGGTTGGAAACTGATATTTGTGCATATTCCAATGGTAATAAAGAGTCTGAGGAGAGTTTGCAGCTACCTCTACTTCATTCCATCACAGTGTTCCTATGTTGCATCAAGGTTACAAAGCTGATGCCTGGTCCTGCAGTCTTTGCATAAGATGGGAGTTTTGTTTATTTATGGACATTAGAATTAGTCAAACTTTTAATAAAGACAATAGGCTTGGAGAGTCTAATCCATACAATGACAATAGTTGTGCTACTGTATGGGACAGATATCACCAAGGCAGTGTCATATTGCAATCTTGACCCCTCAGTAAATGCAGTTGCAATGACAAGCATTTGCCTGTGGTAAAAAAGTGGAACTCACAGGTGAAACTGTTCATCTGACTACTACTGGTACTACAGTTAAGTTAGGTCTTAGTCTGAGCAACATATGTACTGGTATAGTGATTCCTGAGGCTACTGATTCATGGTTCCAAACAGGAGAAGCCAATAGGAACTGTTTGAAGAATTTTAATGGAGTCTTACGGAATTTCCGCTAGGAACAAGACTCTCATAGGTTAGTTTTAAGCACCTCTGTCATTCAGAGATGTCCAGCCATTTCACTAAGTAGAAGTGTGCAATGATTGGATGCCGACAATAAGAGTGGCTCACTGAGAATACACACACTGCTTTAACATTTCAAACTACCATTAACATTTTATGAAAGGCTGTCTCCAACAACTGGAAACAGAAACAAAGAGTATCAACCAAAGATGTCAAGATGCCAGTCATTTAGATTAGCTAGGCATGTAATTTGAGGAAGTTATTACGGGTTTTCAACAAACATTAAAAGTTGTGAGAACTGTCTGAAGTTCAGTCTACTAACTATTAGTTTGAATCTCCCTTCACTTTTATCGGCTTTACACCAATGTATTTCCACTGATTTCCAGAGTTATTCTCGATTTGCCCCAGTGTAACAGAAGAGAATCAGCCCAAAGATATTTTTGCTACTCGCAGCGACCAAGAATAATAATCCCTATTTTTACATTTCTCTGTATGGCAAACATAATGAACAGCAAAGTACTCCCGTTAGGCAGATAGAAGTCATTTCTCAATATTTCTAATCAAAATTTGTATAAACTTTATGCATGTGGTATGAGTAATTGCTTTGAAATACACGATAGCACATTAGTCAAACAAATACAAGATCAGGTTTCACAATCTACATCCCTTGATTTAGATAAACCCTAAACTACCCAAAGTTCCTAACTTTACTAGTCTCTCTCATTGCATCTCGTATATCTGAAAAAGAACTGTTGCAACACACTTTTGTCAGAAGTCTCTCTCTAGCAGAAATTATCCCTGGTCTTCTAAGCTACATAGATTGCAAAAAGTGGTAACGCAGACAGCTAATGTATTCCCAAAGCAGGTCAGCTCCCACTCAGACATGAACAGAAAGAAGGAGCATAGCTGCTTACAGAATGGCCTGACTCTGTTTACAGTTAATCCATATCCTTGGTCTTTCCTTATCCTCCTTTCCCACTCTCTCATAAGGGTCATGAAGCCTGCAGGAGGTAATACCTTGACTCAGTGCAAGGGGAAGAACTCTCCTACACAGTGCCCAAATCAATGGATAGGAAATAATTCATGCCACAGGATAGGGTATTGCAAGGGTCTCAGTGACCATGTTCAATGATGCTCCAACCTGATAACATTCCTATAAGCCTGAATACACATGGCAGTCAAGCTAAATCAAATCTCTTATTCTGTGCTGGGAGGAAGGGGGAGTATTGGATGGCTGTAGAAGTCCAGCACCTACATTGCTGATCAATTCCAAGCAGCAAGTACAGTGCTTACCATTAAAAGGTCAGCATTTGCCAATCTGCTGATAGCACAGTTCTTTCGCTGTAATTAGAATGCAAAATAACCAGTGCAAAATAACTGTGTAGAGTCTCTTGGCAAATATTGGCTTTCTAACAGCTGCCACTCTAAGCATCCCACTGGAATATGGTGCAACCTCCATAGCCATGTACTCTGGGAAGCTCATCAAGCGCCTGCAGGTCAGTTGTCACAACAATTTCAGTTGCACAGCGCCCCCAAGTTTTAATTAATCCTGTATACAGTATAAATACTGAAAGAAATATGTATGAAAAATTAATTAGGTGATCTATGCAGCTCTGATTTCTCAATTAGTACTTACCATGCCGGAAAATTACCTTATACCACTTAAAGATACATATAAGAGCATGGGACTTCATTTTTTCCCCTATGTACTTATTACTTGTGATGAGTGTTTGCCAACAGTGGCCTGGTTCATCTCCTGGAGCTCCAGTGTTTGGAGAGAAGGGCCATGCACCCTTCTACCGTGACTCCTGGCTGCATGCAGAAGGGAATTCTTTTCCCAGCAGATTTTGGTAGGAACTGTAGCCTGTACATTTTGCAGGGTCTCCCCCCCACCATCCAAAAGCAAGGCTTCACAAGGGGAACGACGTAGAGCTCTGCTCTCTCCATTGGGTTTTTCCATGAAAGGGCATGATCTGGCCCAGTCTTTTATAAGAATAGCTTCTTTTTTTTTTTTTTTGGTTAGGATAGTACAGAATTTTGAGCCAAATTCACAAAAGACCTCACCCTTCCTTAAGCAACTAAACAAAGTAGCCAGATTTTCAAAAGCACTCCGCACTCAGTAGCTCCTGTTATTACAAGTGGAAGCAGCTGGGAGCTGAAAACTTTTGAAAATCTGTCCCTTTGTGTTTCCCAAATGAAAAGGAGAGCTAGCACTATAAACATATTGGCTTTGCCAAAATGAAAAAAAGGTAGAAATTAAAAAGTAAGTGAACAAGCAACTGAGAAGAAAAAATGTAATGTTTAAAGGGTTGTCTGTTTCTTTTCTTAATCTTCCTTTAAAAATATAAGTGAGTTTGGTGCTCAAATTAGACTTATAGTCCTGGAGATGAAAGTTTTCTATTTACTCATGGAAGATGTAAAGCACAAATAGCAGCAGCGCAAATTCCCACAAAGTCCCTCAGTGCTGACCTAGAGGAACAACCTCTAAGATAGTGAAGTGTAGTTTTGTCTCCATTTTCATTATTGATTGAACCTCTCTACTGAGATTGTCAAAAAAGCCGGGGGGAAGGGAGAACGCTAATCAATAGCAATTGTGATTTTTTTTTTTTTTAATGATGAGAGCTGTCCAACAGAAACTGAACTAACACAGCCAGCTACTTTGGCAATATGTGCTACAGAACTTCATAAATACATTAACATATAAACATGTTCATTTCACACAAGCCACTGAACAGTGTCAGATCATAGTGACTTCTGGTTTCTACCAAGCTGAGCTGGATTCAAACCAGTAACCTAGTAGTGAATAGTTTCATATCCCATTAGCAATGTCCTGAGACACGCAGGCCTCCATTTTAGTCAGTTACTTGAATATTTTAATATTTGTTATACATATTTTTTTCTTCGTTCATAAGAGTAATAAAATGGTCTGAAGCCATATCACCTCGTGTTGTGAGTTGAGAGGACAAAAGGAAAGCAGTGAGGCCTTGAGGGAGTTCTAAAGAAACCTATATGCTGCAGGAAAAGGTATTGGTGACAAATAGGTGGCATTCTTCCTTTTGAGTCAGTACTGAACCAATTCACTTATATAGCCTGAAAAGACACTAGTGGAGGTGTCCCCAGGTCCCGATCATTAGTGGCCATTAAATCCTCAATTCAGGAAAGCCTCTCTAATCAGGAAAAATAAAATCAATCAGATTAAAGCACGTGCTTTGGTGCTTTTCTGAATGAGGGCATATAAGAGTAAGGGTGTTAACCCTGGTTTCCTGGACAAATTCCAAGTTTGATCATTATACTCTGCCTCTCTATGCACACATCAGACTTCAGCTGGAAAAGATATTCTCCATTTTCTGCCCCAAACTGTTGTGAAATGTTGCTGAGTGCAGTTAGTTACATGCCAGCAATGGCTGAATTTCAGAGGTGGGTGAACTCTTCTCCCTGCATAGGTTGTGCATCAATTTGCTAAGTTTGTAAAGTGCCTTGGGGTTTTTCAGGCCGAAAAAAGTGAGAAATAGAAGAAAGATAATTATCAGAAAGATACTTTTTGTTTCCAAAGAGAAATGATCCTCCTCCATCCAGAATAAAGACACAAAATGAAATGGGACAAATGGAAATGCCTGCTGAAATCCAATTTGGCAAACGTTTAAGTAAATTTGCTTGAAGAGATTTTAGGCTCAATCTTACTTTTATTTAATAGGTTGTTCACATCTTATATTTCATGAAGCTTTTACTTTGGACTTGATCCTGCTCCTGCTGAAGTCAACTGCAAAAATCCCATTGACTTTACTCGGAGCTGGAACAATCCTTTACTTTGAAATTTCACATTTAAAATCCAAAGAAAGTGTTATACTCAGATTTTGTGGTTAATATTCATCAGGTTAATATGTTAAAGAGAGCTTTGCAGGGAATATTATTAATGAGCAAAATAAGGTTGCTGTTTCTGGGCTGAGGTCACTTACAAAGAATGTACAAATGAAAATAAGGTTGACTTTTATTTACTTAACTATCTTCTTACATTGAATTCCTTTGGCAACATGTCTTTAAACATTTAAAACCCTGTTTACAAGAAGGCTCTGAAAGTAGTTTCAAACCATTATATCCCTAATTGAGTTCCCCAGGAGTCCAGTAAACTCAGAGGAATAAAGAAAGAAATCATAACATTTGCTAAATCATCTCAAAACATATTTCACTGCAAAGTTATGTGACCTATTATAAGTCTGAATGATAACTGGGATTGAACTACTGAAACCTTTATTATTCAGATTGAAATCAAACAGAAAGTTGCCTGTTAGAAGCATGCTAATTAAATTATACCTGCCTTTTGCTTTTATTGCTAATTAAGGGTAAGCATTTTTGCATAAAAGACATGTATGTGTACATGCTGCAGATAAGATGTGCAATAAAAGAACTATTAAGAATCAGGGTACACCAAACGCAAATTGGTAGGCAAGTGGGTCAATAAATTCAGAGCAGTTGATTTTGTGGGCTTCAGAAGTGAAATTAATATGAGGCTCAGTTACCAATCTTCCAATTATCCCCTATAAACTCGGAAGATATTTTCAGCTAGACTTACAAAACTTCACATTGTTTTTAAGCAGCCAGTCCTTTTGTGTAACATCATCTGTATCAGACAGATCACAAGAGAAGTCTCAGGAAATATCTGAACATGTTAAATAGCTTCATATCCCTGTCAACTTACCGGGCTTATAAGTTATTCCTGGGGGGAACAGGAATCCCTGCTGGGCTGCAGCAGCTGCTGCCAATGTCCGCTGGTCGTGTGGAAAAATTGGGATCATGAGCGGAGGCATGTGACCCTGAACCTGCTAAACAAAAGAGAGCCTCTGATCAGAAAAAGCACAAATTTATCTTGACAGGTATTTCTCCAGCACTGATAGTGTTCTTATGGTCACACAGCCCCACAGAACCTTCTCCTTAATGTAATCCTCACCAATTTCACATTATCACATCAAAGCCCCCCTTAACATTGTTTTCCCTCAGTGTCAAAGGTGTAACAGTCTCCGTGAACTGTACTTTATCCCGCTTCTTGCTGATTTTTTTAAATTATTCCTTGTGTTTACATTTCATTGCACAAAAAGAAATCAATATTTTCATATACTATAGATTCATATTGAGAAAAGAAACAAGTGGCTTACATTTGTATTAGTCTATCACATTTTTATTTCTGTTTGGGAGCTTAGATATCATAGTGACAAACACTTTAAAGGCAGCCTAATATCTAAAGAGCTATTTTAATGTTCATATTTTAACATATTTAGGGGAGGTAATTTTATTTCAGAGATCTTACACTATTGTATTGCTAGTATATATGCCAACAATTCAGGTATGTTATTTCAAAACCTCACCACAGTATGTTAGTCGCCTAGACAACACCCCATCTCTTAAGATTTAAAGCTATAACATCTTGGCTCCCAATTAAACTAATATCCTTCACCATACACACCTCGCTGTAACATATAAATTGCTTGTCTGTCTAAGCAGTTTTACATCTTTATGCACTATCATGTAGCTCAGTAATTATGGAATTGTATTCAGAGAGCATTTCAGAATAAATCCTACTATATCAAATTTCATTTGACCTTAATAAATGTATCAAAGAGCACAAACATGCAAAAGCAGAAAATTCTTCACCTTATATCAGCATTTGTATTCCACATATAGAAAATGAGAGACGTGACATTAACATGTCTGTTCAATTCACATTTTAATTTTCTGGTTTATTTATGCTATACATATATCAGAGACTCTGGATGGGATAACATGGAGTTTTTGTCTATCCCTCAAACCCCAACAGTATTGAAGGCTTTGATTACAGCATTTTTCTGATTAGTAAAAGAGTAAACACGTAATGGTTTAAATATCAAAACCAGGAAGTGCAGAACAGCGTTATTTTTCCAGTCAGAAAGAATTTTTGCCCTCTGATCCTGCCATAAATGGGTGGCATTAAATACTATTAAAAAGTTAAACTAAACTTCTAGTGATTTCTTTTTCTTTTAATTCTTAAAAACTTTTTTTTGGTCAAATCCCATATGTTGACCTATGACATTGTTTAAACAGTGCCAAATTTTCTTGTCATATTCCTTTCCGTTCACAACCACTGATGCAGTGCAGAAATGCTACTGTGTGTCTATGAGGGTTAATTTACCAACAACTCTTCTCTGGGAAAAGCCCTAAGATGTAGGTTAATAAAGGTCACTCAAAAAATAAACACTTTACAGTATTTTTCTGAATCCATTTCTCAGGAAAATCAACTTATAATAAAAAGGTCTTTGTGCAATTACTGCCATGGCACTGGGGCGTGAAAGAAACCAGCTTTGAGCAGCTATTTCTTTCATTTTAGCTGAGGTAAGCCTGGTTGTGAATGTTAGCTATGAGCTTAACTTGGTTAAATTGGAGTTGATCTCCCTGTGCCCAGTACCAGCCTTTAACTTCTGATTTAATGGTGCTAATTTTGTGTATGATGCTAGTGCATACTGGCTCAGAATGTATGCAACAAGTGAAAACAATATCAGTGGCTGATGGAGAATGCAGCTACAGCATCTGGAAATAATTTAACACAACGTGCTTTACAATCACTTACAGTACTTTCCAAGTAGATACTAATCAAAATGATACAGGCTCTGTGATAGCTCCCTCCTGGTCAGAAAATCTCCCCCGGGTATTGCAACACTGTAAGGTACCCACAAACTCCTCTCCACCAGGAGGCTTCAGGGTGCCAGCCCAGGCACAAAAGAAGACAGCATTCACTAGGGTGGGGAATGAGGTTAGAGCATGCATTGATTCAGCACATTCACTAGGCAGCCTCTGTCGGTGGGGCTCTTACAGACCCTGGGGGGGGGTGAGGTTCAGATGGGGGAGGGGGGTAGATTTAAGCTTCTCTCCTCTAGTGGAGAGCAAATTTTCTTCCTGAGATGGATTGGGTTCCAAATATTTTTGAGATGCCCCAAATGAAAAGGACTAGATAACTATAAATTATTATCAATGTATGCTCTGGCTATCCTTTATAATCATTACTTTAAAATATTCCTTGAATACTGGCCAGATCATAGCCTGTGTCAATCAGCATAGCTCCATTAACTTTAATGGTTTACATCAAGATTGTTAGTCTCATGTGGACTGAAAACTTTTTACTAAATGGCAAAAATATCCCATATTTTACTTAGGACACATATCAAATACTATTTCTAAGAAAACTCTATGGTCTTCCCTTTCATTTACAAACTGTGCTCCTGCCTGTTTTCTAGACATCCTGAGACTTCTTAACTCTTTTGTACCTAAATCTAACAATGCTGGTTACACAAACATTCAGTGATGGTTTCACCAAGAATTACTTTACAAATAGTTGTCATTATGCTTAGCACACATCAACTGTAAAGCACAGATGAATATTAAAGATATACTGGAAACACTGTGATGACTGATCAATTAGTTTTTATAGAACTAAGGAGTAAGCCAAAAAAAAATACACTATATACTCCTAGTGCCTCTCAAGTTTGTTTGTTTGTTTGTTTTTGGGTGGGGAGAGAGGGTGGGATCATGTACTTCATAAAATTAGCTACATTCCTAAACATTTTAAGGGCTAGACTGTTCTTCAGGTTTTTCTAAAAACCAAGACAGCAGCAGATGCATGAAAAACAAACTCTGGCTCTTCCCATTCAGAAAAAATGTGTATTGTTGTATCGACACTTTCCTCTTTTGTCTCTTCTGTGCTAAGTTGTTGATGATGCCATTTTTTGCCATCTGCCCTAGAGCTTCATTAAAGATACATGAATGGACTAACTGGCCTGATATCTTGTGAGGAACAGGTGCTATTGTTTGTCCCCAAAGACTTGCACTAAAGATCTGACTCAAAATACTTGAGAAAGAGCATCTGCAGCAGTCAGTCAGAGAGTAACTTGGCAGGGATCTTGCTATGTGCTAATATTCAAACAGAGTGACACTCAGGGGGACTAATTTTCTCTTTCATGAAGATTATTTAACTTTTTTGTGATGGGCAATAAATGTTTGTATCTGAACAATTCTGTTTAATGTCTTTCACTGAGCTGTATAAGTGAATCGGATGGGTCCTGAAAGCAATTCTTTTCAATATTTTGATCAACAGAAAAAAAACATGGATATACTTCCGTTTTCAAAGTAACCTTAAATAAGATAATTTCTAAGGAACAATAAAACAAGAAATCTGTCTATACTGACTTGTTTCTCTATGACAATTTTAAGTCTGTATTTGGATGTAATAAATGGAGTACATTTTATTAAATATCCGAAGCCACCAAGTTATAGAAATATTAGGCAGTACCATAATATGGATTTAATGTATCACACAACTCTTATAATTCTTGGGAATAGCTAACAATATTAACTAGTGTGAGGTCAGGAAACAACCTTGGATGGAAACAACCTTGATTTGCTCAAGAATCAATGGTGGATTTTGTTCTCCCTAGAAGACTAAGGGCTGGTGAGTAACATGATAAAGAGGGCCATGTTTTGTATTGTCCCATGGAGTGATAGGAATATCAGTCACAGTAGAAGCTGGCTATTACAATCCTCTCAGCTACAGAGTCACTGATGCTTAGTGTTGTACACAAAAGGAGAATGCCCAGGATTACAAAAGGGACATGGCATGAAAGAATAATTGCTTGAGTGAAAATTCTCTGCCCTTCTTGAATCTGGAACCAAGCACGTTTCATGAGAGCTGAGATGCGATTTGTGCTCTAAACTAAAAAAAACATGTTTCAGCACATACAAATCAAGTTTATTTCAACTAAGTTTGTTAGTCAAGAACTGGATTGGAAACTGTATTCTAGAAAACTTTTGCTAACTGATAGATGAGATGCTTATTTGGAGTTCCATTATACCTCCTCCATCAGCAGAAAGGAAAGGTGCTATTTTGTACAAATAAAAGCACCTCATCAAGTAATATTAGATTCACAAAAGAAAGGATATTCAGAGACAAGTATGGCCTCCTCCTTTTATAAACATCTTAGTTTATCTTATGGTGCCTACATTTTGCAGTTTGTATAGTATGTAAGATCACAGACTTTGGTAAGGCCTCTCAAACTATAAAATGGAATACAATGACTAAGCATAACCATGTATGTTAACCTTAAAACAGGGGCTCTCAAACTTCATTACACCATGACCCCCTTCTGACAACAAAAATTACTACATGACTCCAAGAAGGGGGACTGAAGCCTGAGCCCACCCAAGTCCCACTGAGCCCAAGCCTCACGGCTCTGGGCGGGGGACAAGGGTTGTAACCTGAGCCCTGCCACCCAGGGCTGAAGGCCTTGAGCTTCAGCTTAGACCCTGGGCGGTGAGACTCGGGGTTCAGCTCCAGGCCCCAGCAAGTCTAAGCCAGCCCTGGTGACCCCATTAAAATGGGGTCACGACTCACTTTGGGGTCTCAACCCATAGTTTGAGAATTGCTGCCTTACAGAATCATCTCCAGTTATAAACCTTCTCCACGCGATGTACATTTCTCTGAACCTCATGCTCTCCTCTATATCCATGCTTGAAACAGAGCCTCCACCTGCAGAACCCCCACCTGGAAAAAGAGGTAGAGTCATCTTCATGACTTCCTGTCCCCTTCTCCCCATCTCTGTGGAAGTCTCTCTAAAAGGGAGCTTCATAGTCCCCAAATTTGGAAAGGAGTGTGGTAGAGGCATGAGGAGTTCCAGATTCTTATTTTCATTCTCCCCAAACCTGCTGGAGAAACCAACAAAAATGAATTCTATGATCTTTACTAATATGTGCTATCTTCACCATGGAGCCTTCCTTTGGGAGTAGTAAGTGGACACAGAACACAGCTTCCAAGAGCCACAGGGAGGTGGTGGGGGCATTCATGCACACTACTCTTACCTCTGGTTGACTGCAGAGATCTTTTGGTCAAGGGAGCACAGACTTCTGCAGTGGAAACAAGCCCCATCCTACCTGGCAGTAGAATTCATAACAAACTCCTCAAGCTGAAATTTGCCCAGTTTCCCCTCTCCTACATGGATTATTTCAGCAAAGGGGAGAATAAGGTCCCATTTTTTTCTGGATTCTCATTATGATCTTCACATTATTTTATCCTTTGATAGCTGTTCAATTTCCTTTGCTTTTCACTTGTACGAGACACTGTCATGGAGTAAACAATGCTCTCTAATTGACTATAATAACAAAGCATCATTCTTTTTAACCATTTTTCCTATGTCATTATAATCTTTAGGCCAGATCTCTCTCTGGTGCAAATCATCATATCGCCATTGAACACAATGGAGCTGCACCAATTAATACCAGCTGAAAATCTAACCTTTGAAATGTACTTCGAAACACAATATTTGCCTTCAGTATAGGATTTGTACTACTCGCTGTACTTGGAATGGAGAATATAGAAAACAATGGAAAAACAAGAAAACAATAAGAGACACGTGTCAAGGATGGTGTCCACTGCATGCAATACCAGTAATGAGTGAGCATCCAAAGTCCCAATTAATACATATAAGGTTAGACCAGGAACACAATTTTTAAAGTATCATCCCGATCTTTTACCAAATTAAGGTTATATTGGGGAGAGTGGGAGAGGTATTGGAGCTACTTGAATAACTGAAAAATGTATTTCCAATAAAATAATAAATACTGCATATGATTAGTCTGCTAAATGCTCTATGAGTAATTGTTGAAAACACATGTAAACAGGGAAACATAACTTTTTTTCGCACACATCTAGCTTCCTTAATAGGATGAGTTTTCAAAATTCTTTAGTTTCTTATTCATACAGCAGAACAACTCCCCAGGTAATGGCAGCATACCAAGCAAAAATATGCATCTTCAAAATTTCCAAAATATGTATTTACATGATAGAACATAATAACTCCATCCATCAAGTCAATATGGTAAGTTTTTTAAGCCTTCTTTAAATTTACTTATATGAGAGGTCTTAATAGCACTAACAGAGCTGTTAGTGTCCATTGTGTTAGTAATACATGTTTTTAAATTCCATGTGTACTGTATATATTTACCTAATCTGCATTTTCAAAAGTCTGTGTATGACAGAAAGGACCATTATATCTATGCTACCATTTCAATTCTCATTTATTTTCATAACTGATACTTTTCTTTTTTTTTTTTTGAAGGAAAGAAATTGAAGAAGTGTTGTAAATTCATTCATATATTTCAGTTAGATTAATTTGGAGCTTACGCAAATGAGCGAACAACAATACTGCGGCCTTGAACACAGTATGGCATAAACAAAGAGGCATTTACCCTATGAACACTTATGTACGTGCCACTCAGTGGGTTAAATTGTTTAAAATTACCTCATGTTTAAAATTAACCATGCACATATTTGCAGGGTGGGGCCTCTGTTTCCTGCGTGCAGCTCTGCGAATACCCGACAATAAAAAACTGCAACAAAAATCAAACTAGCATCAGATCTTGGTCTCAAGGACTGCCTACTCTGTTCAACTACACAAAAGTACTGTGATGAGAAGAAAGGTCTATTAGTTATTCATTGGTAGCTCCAGTTACTTTGTGCCACTCTGATGATGCAGAATAGTTGTATTGATCAGTTATAATGGGGTTATGGCTACTTCATATCAACAGAGTAGTGCAAAGTAGCCAGAGCACACTGGGAAATCTGACCTTAGAATTTTCACTTGTGACCGATCCAGTGTTTGAATTAATATCTTCTTTGAATTAATACTACACAACATCTAGTCTTCCAAAACATAAAGTTAAAGTTTGATCATAAGACCCAATTCTGCAAACATTTACATGAGCAGTCCCTACTCACATGAATGTGACTACATAAGTAAGGACTACTCTTGTGAGGCAGGGACTGCAGAAATAGGCTCAAATAGATGAAAGTGACTTTGTAATATGACACCCTCCTCATCAAATTTGCTAGCTGTGCATCAAATCTACTGGCGTAACTGAAAAATAAATTTCCTTTACTTTTTATTCCTGTTAGAATCAAAGAACTACAGGAGAGAGAGACGAATTCTATTCTACCTCATGTAACATCAGTTGAATTGTTCAGTACATTCTAAATGAAGAAATGCTCCTCTTGTGATGATGCGTGATCCACAAAGAACACAGTTTTATAATCAGATCCCAGGTTGATTTTATATGCTTAGCTATTAGGAAAAGATCTTGCAAACTTGAAAAGTGAGAATATTTATTAGCGAATCAATTAAGAAAAATAAATATAGTTACTGAATTTTTAGGCCAACCCTGACTGATGTTTCTCAGAGATGAATTATGAACTAAAGTTTTAAATTCTTGTGGGATTCCATGGACATTATATGTAAAGGCTGCAGTATTCAGCCACAATGATACACTGAGTGTCATTCTTAATTCCAAATCCTTTTTCTTTTGATAGTTAGTTGTATGTGTTGAACTTAAATGTGACATATTTGGGGAATCAAATAGGGAGCAATAGAAAAAGTACCACTGAATGCAATGAAGTAGGTTTTTTTAAGTAACATCTATCATTCCATTTCCATTAGCTTCCTGTTATAGTGCCCAATTTGTGCCCAGCTATGTGGACATAGCGTATGCGGAAATGCAGGTGTCATTTGAAGATGACTTTCTCAAGTTAAAAGTATGATAAATGGTAATTAAATTGTTTAAATTGTCCATGTTTTAAGAAACTCTCACTAGGAGGGTAGGAGAACATCTCTGCTATAAAGAAATTAATAAAACATGTTATGCAAAAGTGAATTTATAGTTCATTTGGAATTAGAGACATACCACCTTTTCAATCCATACAAATGCATAATCTTGTCAATTAAATATTATTGTTAAGGTCTAGTAGTATGTTAAAATCACTTTAAAGTGCAACTAAGGAAAATTCATGTGTATTTATTACTCCTTAAGGGTCTATTAGTGGGTATTTTATTCAGATTCGGGTTGTAAAATCTGCATAAACTCAGCATATTGTTATCCCCATGTGTGCATTTGTTTGGTTAAAGCATAACAGCAAATCTCAATTTCTGCAACTTCTGGAAAAGTCAAGAGAACTAAAACAGTCTTAATTTTAATCAGATACAAACAGTTATCACTACAGAAGTGAAGAGTTGACTATTATGCAAATCGTCACAGTTAGTGGTCACCAAGCCATCACAGAAGACTGAGCAAGTCAATTATTTCAGATATTTCCAAAGACTAGTGAAGATGTATGTTTCTCATTTCCACCTCATCTTATTTTCATAGAAATGTGAAAATATTAGTCAATGAACTTAGATTTTTTTTAACAGAAACACCACTACCTGAGCTCATATCCAACATACATTATAACTTAATTAGTTTTTTTAATGTTTTTAATGGTAATACCAAAATGTGCAAAGTTTTGGACTTCATTCAAATCTCAAGTTGATGAAATTATTCAGTACACAAGTTCTTTTAAACTTTGCAGCTCGTATTAGCATTTCAGCTTTATTCTCCTAGATCCTCTCTCTGATACAGGGTTCATTTTCTAACAATGACCATCTATTGGATATTAAAATATCCAGTATTAAAAATCAGGTCCATGCAGGTCAAATGACTTGCACAGGTCAGTGGCAGAACCTGACGTAAGTGGCCTGTGAGCAGGTGCACAACTGGTTCCACGTGGCCTGCACGCAGATCCTTGAGGGACAGTCAACTGGGACAGTGTGAGCATAGGGGTGAGTCAAAATTATGCAAGTCATGCCTTTTCCCCACCAAGGTGGCTACAGGCTCCATTTCTGCAGTCATTTGCTCCCCTCTGCGCCATTCAGAGTAGGGACGCATCTGGCCCTATGGCTTTAAAAATGTCTAACTCCCTACCTAGGGTTAGAATGTACACAATCTACAGAAGCCCAAATGTATTACCCAAGTGACAGGCAAAGCTGCATTCTTAGTGTCTGGAAAATACACGTGACATGTTTATTTTTAAAAAACAGTAAATAAAGTTAAATAATTTGGGTAAATCACAGACATAATGTTATTGAACATTAGGATTGAGACACAATCATCATACGCACTTAGGTGAAGATAACGCAAAACCTCTTGTTTCTGGAGATCAAAGTCAAATTTGGATACTGATCACATACAAAAATTAGTTTGCTGGTGTCTCTTCCTGGTACCCTGCATAACCTGACCATCTTTGCTCAAAAGAAGCCCAAAGAATGAAATAACAGGTATGTGTGCAAATTAGGTTTGAGGTGGATTGGCACTGAAAACTAACAATTATAGTTTTAGTATTAAGAAATCAGATGTTCCTAACTCCCAATTGTATACTCAGATCATGCCTCTTTCATATACAAGCTATGTTTGGTTCAGATCAGTGCTACTGGTTCTTCACTTTCCAGAACACTTAAGATACTTGATAAAAATATTTTATTACTGCTCCACACACACTAAAATATTATGTATATGTAGTATTGTCTAGTTTTGTACTGCCTGGTTTTACAGCTTTGACTAGCTGTAAAACTGCATAATTCTACTGGAGATTCCTTGAAGTGTGCGGGTTTTAGAAATATATAGAAACTGTAAACATTTACCTTTTGTACTTTTCACTGGCTGTTTCTTTATGAAAATTAATTTAAAGAGAGCGAGAGAGAAGAAAATAAGAGAGAAGGAAATAAGGTAAAATCTAAGAAATACACATTTAACACAGGCACTTGATAACCCACCATGTTTTGTGTGTTGCAGCCAGGCTAGGGATACATCTCCAACATGAATCCACATCGTGGTGCCTGTTCTTGAGAGCAGTATGATGCTGAAGGAGGAGCATAAGCCTTCACTTTGAATTTCCTGGCTTTTACCAGTTTGTGTCACAACTTCAATATTATTTAAAGATAGCCCTCAGCTCGTGAATAGACCTTTGCTACGAGTCCCATGATCACATCCCCATTGGTGTGGCATTGTTTTCAAAGTCATAGATATTTTCTTCAGTTCCTCATGACAATCAGCCAGAATCAATAACCCAAAGCTCTAATTTGATTCACTTTCAGTCTGCCTGATTAAACAGTTCCCTTACAACTGTACTGTGAGTATAGTTTCTATGATGAAATACACAGGCAAATCTACATAGAATTATCGGTCAATAACAATGGACCTTTGTCCAGCTATGACTATTTCCCCCCCTCAATAGCCAGGCCTTATCTGCTCAGGAAATGCCTGTTTTAACTGACAGGTAGGAGATTAAATCTACAGCTGCCGAAACACAATCTCCGCTCTGTTAGATAGGCTTTCATTGCAAAGCACTACAAACACATAATTTGTTTATGTTGTACCAGCAATCTTTGACAAAGCAGACTGTCTAGCTGAGACAAATGTGGTTAAACCCATTTATTGTATTATTTCTGCTACACAGAACAAGCTCTTAAAATGTAGAAACTAGACAAGGCACAAAGCTCTAGCTGTCTAAAGAAATCAAGAATAGATGACTTCTTGTTACACTAGCCCCCTTTACACAGTAAAGCATGCTCTCTCCAGGAAAACATCCACTGCAATTTCTTTCTCTCTCTCTTTTTTTTTTTTTTTTTTTTTTTTTTTTTTTGAGTAGGTGGTTCACTGATGTTTACATTTTCAGGTTTTAAAGCTTCTTCTTTCTCCCATAGCACCAATAGATATAAAATAAACAAGACAATCAATGGAAGCCTTAAGATTCAGGAAACCAGAGAATATTTTGCAAGGACTACTTTGCAAAACAAGAATGAATTTTCCAGACACACTGGGTCTCATCCTGCAGTGTAATTATTGTTACAATTTTTGCTTTATTTTAAAATAATATTGATTGCTATTTATTTAAAATAAAAGGTACAGTGAATAAGGAAACTAAGTATTTATAAATTTGATTTTCCAGATTGACCATTACTTTTTCCACCAATTAAAAGGCTTTACAAGAAAAAAAATTTTTAGCTCTAGTTCCTCATGGCCATATATTAATTTTCTGTAAGTCTCTCTGACAAGAACTAAGTCAGCATATACTGGAAATTACAAGGGCCACATCAAGCCTTAGAGGATCCTTAGGAGCCCTACAAACATAAGCAGACATACACATACCCTCTGAGGGGAGAACTGGTCCTGCATCCATCTCTGCTTTCTATATTTAAGACTCTGTTCTCCAGTTGATGTCCATGAGTAACTCCAACTTTATCAGGAGTCTCATGCACTAATTGACTGGAGAGATGCACTCAGCGATTGGCTTGTTAAACAAATTTCTCTGTGAAATTCAGAATGAGACATTTCCCAGGTATTAGAACGATAGACGTTCACTAAGAGGGTTTCGTCAATAAGAGGATTGTCACTCTAATGGTTAATCAGAACTACAAGGAATCAAAACACGAAATGTGGTCAACATTTAAAAGTTTTATCATTCAAGTTATTTCTACCACCCCACACCTCTCCCAGAGCATTCTTCTACGTACTCTTTTGCAATCTGTTAGTGTTTTTTTTTTTATTATTTAATCTTAATTGATTTGCAACATTCATCTCTGGATTTGAGGGGAAGTGGTTCAGGGCTAGCACAGAAGCTGCCACTCAAAACATTCAGTTTGGCATAAAATTAAAAAAGTATGCAATAAACTGGTTAAATCCACAGAGAATCCCTCAAACAGCATGGATAATGAGTAGAATCCATAACAGATGTAAACAAACCCAGAAAGATGTCTGGGGCCAACATCATTATGTAAGATATATGCCCAAGATATATGGACATATATTTGAATGTTCAACTTCAAACTCAGGCTCTATTAGATTGATTTGATCTCAGCGTGGGGTTCAGTTAATAAACAAACCTTGCCTTTGGAAAATATTTGGGACTGGAATTGTGTATTATGCCCCTGCCATTTAAAATATGTGGTACTGAGATGCACTCTTACTTTAATGCTTTGTTAAGGCAGGACTGTAAAGAAAATTAGAAATCCACTTTCCTAGGAAACAGATCCAATTTTCAGGTTAAGCGTCACAACTTTTAAAGCAGCTATTATCCAAACTATATTTCATTCTATGCACTGGGGCATTTGACAAGATTTCACCTCACAAATTAGAGACCAGTTTGAGTCTTAGGGCTTTGGTTCACACTTCACATGCTACCCACATTCTCTTAAAGGATGCAACAATAACATTAACAAGTCTTTTTGGTAATTATTAATTTCACTGTAGAGAGCTTCTTTGCTATGCTTGGCTAGTTAAAAAAAATCATTTTGCTCACCTCAGGGTACAGCATTAGCCTGCATATTTGCTCTTTTCCTTTTTTCCAGGTTTTGTTTAAAAATTCTTCTTAAACCTAGATATTAATCACTGCTCGAGAATGAAAGAATTTGCAGGAGTAGCTGAAGTGCCACTTTTTTTTCAAAGTAGGAACTAGTTAGTACTGGCTTTTTTCTCTCTCTCTGACATTGGAACAGGGAAAAATGAAAGAGATTTAAAGAAAGGAAAGAAGAAAAAATTAATTAAGAGAACAAGAATGAGGGCTGGCCTGGAGGTACAATCACCGTCCAACATGTCATCAGCTCACAAATCGAAGTTCTAGTCTTGGGCTGAACTAGCAGGGTATGAGAACAGCTAAAATGCTCAGCCCTGAATAAGAGGAAGCCTCCTGAGTGGGCACATCATGCTAAACCAGAAGCTGCAATGACAGAATCCAGAAGGAGCCAGATCCAGAAGAATGTGTTACCTGATTAATTGGTTTTAAGGACAGTAATAAAAAGAGAAATTGGAGGGCAGAATCTTAAGAGATATGCCCTGCAATGCATGCATGCACAAGACAAGGAGAAGACAAACAGCACCTCTCTTGGCTGGTTTAATTCAGAAATCACACTCACCCTAATATATTGCTGTAAACTACTGTGCTCTGCACTGGACACACAGTTCTACAGTGAAGGTGAAGTTCTTTCTACTCTTCTAAGCCTGAAACACCCTTTTTCTTTTGTTGTGGCTGAATTTCCCAAACACTAGGGACCTCTCGTTTTGTTTTTGAGAAGTGAAGTAGGGGCTGAAAAAGGCAGAATGTTCAAAAGAGCAGGTAAGTTACAGGGAATTGCCTTACCCTGATTCTCAATATTTTTTATATTGTAATCCATTTTAATCATTCTATGCCAAAGCTGTTGAATCCTGATGAGAGACAACTCATGGTACTCTCCCAGTGCTCCTGGATCCATCCTCCAGCACTCTTTCCTTGCTGCATTCCCATGCAGTCACAGTTCGAGTTTCTTGGACCCACAAAGCCTCACTAGCACTTAACCTTATTTTGGAGAGACCAAAGAAAAAAGTATGGGTTTGAGTCATTTCATGGTTTCTCTGCTGAAAGGAGAAATAAGAATGCCAGTTGTAACGGTACTTCTTTCTGTTCTATGGAACTGAACCAGAGCAGCAACTCATTTGTCTATCACTCAGCTCCTCATCTTTCTCTCTCCTCCTTTCTTCCCAGCCCCTTTTTTTCTTCTTCTGTTCAATCACCTCCTTCTTTCTCTCTCTCTCTCTCCCCTGTCTCAGTTTCCCTGCAAAACTTCTGGCATTCTCTCTCACTGTATCCCTTGAATATTGAATAAAGTAGTGCACACTTTCTGAGTATAAAGCAACAAAGCATCCTGTGGCACCTTATAGACTAACAGATGTATTGGAGCATAAGCTTTCGTGGGTGAATACCCACTTCCTCAGATGTATGGGTATTCACCCACGAAAGCTCATGCTCCAATACATCTGTTACTCTATAAGGTGCCATAGGACTCTGTCAGCTTCTAACAAAGTTGCTGATGCACTCTCCCATGAGAGTTTCCCAGAATTCAGTAGTTAAAAAGTGTTCTTAAAATGTAAAAGTCTGTTAGTTATATACTTAGTAGTATATGTAAAGGTGCATGTGTTGTAGTAATCTGTTTATTTTAAAGTTCTAGAAGGAAATCGCCGCCAGTGAGCTTCCCCACTGTCTGCAATTTGGGGGGGCGTCTCATAAACAGATAGCTAAGGGTTAATGTCTCTTTCACCTGAAGCACCTGACCAGAGGACCAATCAGGAAATCGGATTTTTTCAACTTTGGGTGGAGGGAATTTTGTGTCTGAGGTCTTTGTTGTCTGTCTGCCTGCTTTCTCTGAGCTTTGGAGAAGTAGTTTCTGCTTTCTAATCTTCTGTTTCTAAGTGTAAGGACAAAGAGATCAGATAGTAAGTTATATGGTTTCTTTTTTTTGGTATTTGCATGAATATAAGTGCTGGAGTGCTTTGATTTGTATTCTTTTTGAATAAGGCTGTTTATTCATATTTCTTCTAAGCAATTGACCCTGTATTTTGTCACCTTAATACAGAGAGACCATTTGTATGTATTTTCTTTCTTTTTATATAAAGCTTTCTTTTTGAGACCTGTTGGAGTTTTCTTTTCTGGGAAATTTCAGGGAAATTGAGTCTGTACTCACCAGGGAATTGGTGGGAGGAAGAAATCAGGGGGAGATCTGCATGTGTTGGATTTGCTAGCCTGATTTTGCATTCCCTCTGGGTGAAGAGGAAAGTGCTTTTGTTTCCAGGACTGGAAACGGAGAGGGGGAGTCACTCTGTTTGGATTCACAGAGCTTGTGTCTGTGTATCTCTCCAGGAGCACCTGGAGAGGGGAAGGGAAAAAGGATTATTTCCCTTTGTTGTGAGACTCAAGGGATTTGGGTCTTGGGGTCCCCAGGGAAGGTTTGTCAGGGGGACCAGAGTGCCCCAAAACACTCTAATTTTTTGGGTGGTGGCAGCAAGTACCAGGTCCAAGCTGGTAACTAAGCTTGGAGGTTTTCATGCTAACCCCCATATTTTGGACGCTAAGGTCCAAATCTGGGACTAGAGTTATGACAGGTGCCATAGGACTCTGTCGCTTTTTACAGATCCAGACTAACACAGCTACCCCTCTGATACTTTCTGAGTATGTAAACCTACTCATTCCACATCTGGGGCTGCTGACATATAATATTTGACAAGAAAGGGTACACGTTACCCCAAATCCTCTCCAAAAGAGTTTTTATGCTCTTTCCCACCTCCCCAAAAACCACTATCCTTCCAAATGCTGCCACCATGAGCAATAAGAGCTGGCTTGCTTTTTGGTTGACTAATGGTGGCAGTCATGAGAAAGGCTCAAGCATACTAGCAAGTGTGGTCATTTGGAATGTGGAAGGAAATTAGGATGTCCACAAGAATTTAGCCCACAAGATACACCCATACAGGAGAAGCAAAAATTAAATCAGCCCCATGCTGTTACTATGCTCCTCTCCATGAACATAAGGGCCCCCTAGTATGTGGTGTGCTCCCTCAGACTCCTCTTTTTAGCTGGCTGAATAGTTGCATCCATTTTCCTTTTTCAGGTAGATGACAGCACGTAGTGTAGGATGCACTATAGTTTCAATGACCTTTTTCTGATATATTTTTAGGGCTTCCCCATGTTTCGTTGTGACAACCAGTACCACACAATTCGGACCACAGCAGATATTTCTGCTAGTGTGGCATCCCTGGGATTCTGGGTATGGAATGAACTGATGACAAACATACTGCAAGACTTATTTATGATATAATGTTATGAATAGCAACTGTGATAATGCATATCTTATCTGTACATTTTTTTGGAGAGAAGGCACCACTTGGTGTCAGGGCCGGCTCCAGGCACCAGCGCAGCAAGCAGGTGCCTGGGGCGGCCAAGGGGAAGGGGCGGCATATTCGGCTCTTCAACGGTGGGTCCCTCAGACCCTCTCGGAGGGAAGGACCGGCCGCCGAATTGCTGCCGATCATGACCTTTTCTTTTTCCACGCCGCTTGGGGCGGCAAAAACCCTGGAGCCAGCCCTGCTTGGTGTTCAGCAGTAGGATGGGTCCACTGTGTTCATTTCAGACTTGTTTAAAAAACAGGTCAGATATCTGTATGAATATGATCCCTATTTGCTTTGAATGTTGAATGTTTTAGTTGACTGTGTGCTGCACTTCCAACAGCATATCTAATAGAATTCTATGAGGGGGTCCACAAGCATGTGAACAAGGGGGATCCAACCAATTATGGTATATTTAGATTTTTAGAAAGCCTCTGACAAGGTCTCTCACCATAGGCTCTTAAGCAAAGGAAGCAGTCATGAGATAAGAAGGAAGGTTCTCTCGTGGACTGGTAAGTGGTTAAAAGATAGGAAACAAAGGGTTGGAATAAATGGTCAGTTTTCAGACTGAAGAGAGGTAAATAGTGGTGTCCCCAAGGGGTCTGTACTGGGCCCAGTCCTATTCAACATATTCATAAATGATCTGGAAAAAAGGGGTAAACAGTGAGGTGACAAAATTTGCAGATGATACAAAACTACTCAAGATAGTTAAGTTCCAGGCAGACTGTCAAGAGCTGTAAAAGGATCTTTCAAAACTGGGTGACTGGGCAACAAATGTCAGATGAAATTCAATGTTGATAAATGCAAAGTAATGCACACTGGAAAACATAATCCCAACTATACATATAAAATGATGGGGTCTAAATTAGCTGTTACCACTCAAGAAAGAGATCTTGGAGTCATTGTGGATAGTTCTCTGAAAACATCCACTCAATATGCAGCGGTAGTCAAAAAAGCAAAGAGAACGTTGAGAATCACTGAGAAAAGGATAGATAATAAGACAGAAAATATCATATTGCCTCTGTATAAATCCATGGTATGCCCACATCTTGAATAATGTGTGCAGATGTGGTTGTCCCAGCTCAAAAAAGATATTCTGGACTTGGAAAAGGTTCAGAAAAGGAAAATAAAAATGATTAGGGGTATGGAACAGCTGCCATAAGAGGAGAGATTAATAAGACTGGGACTTGGAAAAGAGACGACTAATGGAGGATATGATAGAGGTCTATAAAATCATGACTGGTGTGGTGAAAGTAAATAAGGAAGTGCTAAACTCCTTCTCATAACACAAGAACTAGCGGCCACCAAATGAAATTAATAGGCAGCAGGTTTAAAACAAATAAAAGGAAGTATTTTTACACACAGTGCACAATCAACCTATGGAACTCCTTGCCAGAGGATGTTGTGAAGGCCAAGACTATAACAAGGCTCAAAAAAGAATTAGGTAAATTCATGGAGGATAGGTCCATCAATGGCTGTTAGCCAGAATGGACAGGGATGGTGTCCCTAGCCTCTGTTTGTCAGACAGAATGGGTGACAAGGGATGGATCACTTGATGATTACTTGTTCTGTTCATTTCCTCTGGTGCACCTGGCATTGGGCACTGTTGGAAGATAGGATACTGGGCTAGGTGGACTTTTAGTCTGACCCAGTATGGCCATTCTTATGTTCTTATACGCATCACCGAGATCAGAGTGTTTCTCGCACCACAGCCATATCATCTCAGAATTTTTACTGTACTCTTCCAATTAACCTCCAATTGTTATTGGTTCTCTCCCATGGAATTCTGGACTGCATTCGTATCACCCAGTCATTTTTCCACACTTACCGTCTGACTAAGCCTGTGCTGACACTACCATCTGCCATAACTTGCGAGCTACCCATGACAATAATCTTTTCCATCTGAGCTGCCTGCCATGGTTACTGGAAATCTGCTGCATGTTGCATTCACAACAGCCCTAAAGGAAGGTGCTTTTAAGTAGTTATCAGGTAAATATTGGCTCTTTATAGTGAACATTCACCTTCATTGAAATTAAAACCATTGGTTCCTGTTAACACTGTACCCTGTTCTCCAATCAAATCCATGTGAATTTGGAGTTTACACTTGTCAGTGTTAGAGTGATGATTGGAATATGTTCTCTTCTTTCACGCTTCATTCCTACTGCACAGGGAACAAGCAATCCACCCTAGTTATTTCACACAACTTTGTCAGAAAGTGTATCTGAGGTAAAAAGCTGTCAGATCACCATTCACAATTATGCCTTTTCAACAGTTAGTACGTTAATTTATTGCGTATTCTCTTTTCTCAACTCTTCTGAAATCAGAAATAAAGCATTTAAAAACAATATTAATGTAGAAATTCAGTAGCATATAATGGAGAAAGAAATTATTTGATGCCTCTACCTTTCTTCACAAAAGCTAAAGCACACCTTTCAAACAAGATTAAATATACCTTTAAGACTGTATAATTTTATTTTATTTAAATAACAATGTTTTTTAGGAACAGATTTACAGTAAACAAACTTTTGCTAAGGACCTGATTCTCATCTCACTTAGGTCAGTGTAAATGAGGAGTAATTCCTCTGAAGCCTATAAAGCTGCAAGGAGATCAGAATCAGGCCATAAAAGTATTTTTAAAGTGTTAAGTATATTAATACTTCAACAGATTCAAGAATACCAGTGTAAACACAGCAATGCAACAAGTTAAATGTTTAAAATAAATTTGATAGTATGTTCAATGCCAATCAAAGTCTTAGTCAGACCACCCACAGGGGAAAAAATTAAACTCTCTGCATTGTTTGCAATAATATGGAAGGAAATTTAGTGTATATTCTCTTCTTCCTGTATTTTTCAGCTAGATTAAGCTGTTGTCTTCACAATTACCTCCCAGCTGCTGTGACTTGTGAAAACAACAGACCCTGCTCTGTTGTCTGCAGAAAGCCTGGATTGTTACGAGTAACTTTATTGCAGGCACATGAGTGTGTTAAGACTTTAAAACACGCTCGAATGTCATGTGCACATCCACTGACAGGCAAGAATAATTATGAAAAAACAAGAATTCCATGTCTATGAAACAGTGTCAGACAAAATGGGCCATTCATTGTGTTCCTTTGGGAATGCTTGGACTCTCTAGCCAGAAAACAAAAAAGGCACTTTTTCCTCCCGTAGGCTGAATGCTTAGCTTTGCCATCTGAGCCCTAAGTAAACACGGGCCCCCTCTCTAACTACTGGCTGGCCCGCACACAGTAAAAAGTATTAATGCCCCCCTTTTTTCCAGTAGTCCCCTCTGTGTAGGCTGTGGCCAATGTAAAGTCAATGCAAAGACAAAACAGTTTGCCTAACATTAGTAAAAGAAAACATAACTCTCATACAGTCTGAAAATCCCTCTGACACAGAGGTTTTATTTTAAGACCTATCCCCTCTGTCCTTCTGCATGTTACCGTAGCTACTGTTAATTCTTTTAGCAGGCAATAACTGCTGACTGCTGGTAAATTACAGAGGAACAGAATTGTGTGCAGCTGTTTAAAGTTATCTACTTTATAAGGTTGTCTACTTCTTTACTGTCCCAGGTTCAAAATTTCATTTGTCTCCCTATCAGAATCTGTTTGCATCATAAAAGGGCTATTCCAAATGAAATTCCAATTCAGCTCAACAATCGGTTCACTCTGATACCAAATTTTCACCACAGGTTTAATGAGGAGACAATCCCTTCTGGCCTGATTTTAACAAGTGCATTGAATCTCATAAGGATAGTGATAAATTACAACAAGCTAAAAACTTTTTCAAATAGTTTAAATGCATAATTAATGTATTAGATATTCTTTTGACCAAAGTGATTATTTAAACTAAGCATCCATATTTATCTCTACATCATCTTTTGTATTGATACCAGGTTAGTATCGATCTGATGTATTTGAGTAAGTGAGGTGACTTTCAATTCACAATAAAATCTGGGTAAATTACTGTCAATATGTTCTGATGTTCACATTGAAGTTAATAGCACAACTCCCATTGACTTCAATGAACAGAATCCTCACCTTACCTTGTTAGATGTAAAAAGGGCAGATTCATCTCTTGTTTTAACAATGAATTTTCAGGCAATTGTGGGGGGGGCTCCTCTGTGAGGGTTTTTGTTTGTTTGCTTGTTTAAGGTAACTAACATGTCCTTTCTCTCGCCATGCCCATCACAAGCTAGGGAAATTGAAATGCAGAAAGGCAAGGCTGCGTGAAAGTCCAAGCACGGAGTGTATGAACTTTATAGCCATCCATGAAAGGGCTGCCATATTCCTCACTAAGCCCTCTGAATCTGCATACAATTTAATTGTGCCCATTGGGTTATGTGGATTTTGAAAATGCAATGCTGTTTTAGCACTAGCCTCTAGATTGTAAAGTCTTCAAGGCAGATACTGTGTCTTATTTGTACACACACAGCAATAACACAAGGGGCCCCTGATTCTGAATAGGGACTCTGCCACAATGCACACAATAATTGGGGGCAATTATAAATGACCTGGGTTCAAACGCACCTCTGGTGTCATTCAGCTGAATTCCATTGGGCTATATCAAAGAGAGATGTGCCCAGCTATGTGCCTCCCCTTTCCTAGAATCTAAAGGAGACCAGTTTCAGAGAGTTCCTTGACTGTTAGTTTGAGCATCCCGAGCTATCCTCAGACCTACGTCTTCAAAGCGGAAACATGATCTACCATCCTCTGAACCATCAGGCTAGTCATGAATTTGTTTTAACAATCCAACATCACCACCATTTCTCATTCATCCACTTAGCTTAATTTTCCTACCATCACTTTCATTGCTGAGGTTGTCTCTATTAAGCCATTTTTTGTGCATCATTAACTTTTAACCAGGCATCGATAGCTTTATTGTTTAAATTGTGTATGATTTTATTTAACGTCAGCATTTCTTCTGGCTCCTGACAAGAAGTCACATTTTATAACTAATTAAATTGATCCCTGGGAAGCAAAAGCCACTAAACGGAATTATTCGAAACCGAGTGTCAATATATTAAATCAAAGGGCTAATGAGTTGGGTCACTGCTTCTTTTATCTGAAGGCTATAGCAGAATAGGATTCATATCATCCTCTATTTTCTGCTTTAACAATCAATTTTATTTAAACCAAAGGTGGCTAATTAATAAATTTAGATCTAGCTGTAAATAATACATTTTAATTTTAAAACTGGAATAAATTTTAAGGTCATTTTAAGGGGGAAAATTCACTGTGTTGATATAAGCTGCACTTCTGAGTTGCCATGGTGCATGAGTGCTCCTACTAGCTCATAGGAAGCATTCACAGTGATCTAAAAGGTGTTTTGTAAGTAAACAATTTTGAGAACTTTTTATCTTCCAACTATTTCTATTATGGGCGTAAATCAAGAACAACATTTGCCTCTCGGAGCTGACAATACCATCTAACGAAAGTGATTCAGCAATGACTAAATTTGTCATGTCAGCTTTTCCTATAGCTCTTGCAGCTGCTGAGTAATATTTTGGATGCATTCAGTATTTACATCTGGACACTAATTCTAAAATTCATCACCTAATAATTCATACCACTCACTTATTAGTCATAGTTCAGCTTCCTTTGACTAAATGTTTGTAGATGGTTCAAGAAAGCTATCTTTTCTAAAGTTGTCTTCTACTAATCCAATTATGTCCAGACTGTTTAGAAATGTTTGCTGACCCTTCCAAAAAAAAAAAAAGCTTTTACCTGTAAGTTGTTTTGATTGAGATCCAGTCAAGTTTTCATACTTTATTTAGGTGTTCACTATGGCATATCAGAGAAAGCTTTTTGACTCTTCCTTACACTTAAAAATTATCATATAATTATACTTGTATAAAAAACTAACTGGGTAATTAATCAACAAAGGCTAGGTTATCATGGACGTTTTTGGCAGTGCATGGGAGCAAGAGTAAGGAGGATCAAGGGTCCTACCTTGTACCCAGCTCAGCTTGTGACCTCATGCCCAATACTGCAACTAAGCTGGAAGATGGTGGGAAATATGAGAGTACGGGCTCCTGCTCATCTGCTAACGTAGCTGGCCATGCACATAGGCAGGAGTAAATTGATCCACAAAAAATCAGGGGGAGAGGGCAAGTAATTTACTTTCTACCCCACAGCAAAGAGGGAGCAGAGGAGGAATGGTGACACTCTGAGTTTTCCAGTCTGGTCTTGGGGGCACACAGCTATGCATTGCCTCTTACTCAGGTCAGGTCGTAAAATTACAATCTAGCCCCAAGCAAATATCTAAACAATCATTTAAAGCAAGGCTGTGATTGTTAGTGGTTACTTTAACACATAAATGTCTGTTAAAAATAGGATGGCTTCACTGTCCCTCTAAAGCTTGGGTTTGTAGATTTACCACTAAGATCAAATGCATCACAAGGAACACCACAGAAGTTTTTAAAAAATGCATGTTCTTGTACCCACATATCATTTGCTTTTTCAAACATTAATTTAGGCTTTTTCTGCAGGCACAGTGCTTCCCTTTCAAAACAACTTTAAATAGTCACTTTTATCCATTTATAAATGTATGTGTTTTGGAGGGTCAAGCACATGCTGTTGTTTCACACCACAAATGTTTTCCTACATTTCCAATGCTTACATGTCACAAGAGCGCTTGACCCCACCATATAGAATCATTCAGTATGTGGGGGAAACCACAAATATTGCTGTACCTGTGGCTAGCACAAGATCATTTAAAATGGAAGTTCATTTCAAAAGTAACCCATTTTCACCTAAGAACATTAGTTAATCATGGACTCTTTTAAAAGATATACTCTTGTCTTTTTCCTTTCATAATGTATTTTCTTTAAAAGTCATGCAACATTTCAAAGTAGGATAGACTAATACTGTCCATTAATTAGAACAGCTTTCAGGTCAGACAATGTGATGCTATGACTAACATCTGTTGAATTCCTACCATTTTTCCCCTAGAGTAAATTTTCATTTTGGTGCAAACACACAAGTTCTACACACTGTCATACATGACTATCCACAAGAACACACACAATGGCTTGTAGATAAAGAAGTAGCAGTGCTTTTAAAAGAAAAGCTTCACAAAACTTGGTTGTTGCTGGCAGAGTTGTAGCACAGTTTCCCTGTATAGAAGCTATAGTAATTATTATTATTATTATTACTATTTTGTCTAGGAATTGTTTCAGAACCATGATATAAAACTGTGCCGTCTCTTTATCTAAAATCAAGCCTAAGTCTAAGGGCAAGTCTGCACTACCGCTTAAGTCAATGTAACTTACGTCGCTCGGGGGTGTGAAAAAGCCACCGCTCCGAACAATACAAGTTACATGAACTTAAAGTGTTGTCCACACTGTGCTATGTGCACAGTGCAGCTGTGCTGACGTAGCGCAGTTGTGTAGACTAACCCTAAGATATAATGTATGAGGATGTACTAGAAATAAATTCACTGAAATTTAGGATTAGATTAATTTACGGTAGGAATAAAATCTGCCCATGCTAATCAAGGACACCATGCTACAACTCTGCTAGTGACAGCTGTGTTTAAACACAGCTGTACATAGTAAAGAACTTATCTCAGTGAGGAAAAGGCCCAACGTTCAATTTGTCATTGATTTCAGTGACAACAGTATCAGGAAAATGTCTGTGGGTGTCTAGGCTAGTGTACTGTTGTTTTAATATAGTATGGCTCCTTTTACACTAGCCAACTAAATTGGATTAAAATGCTCTTTGGGCAATATTAAGTTTAAAGCATGGCAAAATCTGTTGGATTTTTTTTTAATTTAAACTAAGCTTCCCAGCAAAGGTCTTGGTGATATCTATATAGGGTAAAAATTCAAAACACTGACCATTAGTGTTCTTTATCTTTTTTAAAATTTTTCTTTTTTTGGTCAGATGCTGAATAAAAGCATGGATAATAACAACCTTTATTGCAGAAAAATAACCGCTCGCTAACATGTTAAAGTAAACTTGCCTGAAATTTTTTTTCACTGTTGTTCCACTAGAATGCCATTGCTGATAGTATATCCCTGTGGAAAGAAGTTTACTGATGTCCTCTTAGGTCTCATTTTAAGTTGTACTGAACCTACAGCAATTAGCTGCTCAGATGTTTCTGTCAGTTTTCTGGTGTTGTGCCTTCCCTTTCATGTAATTTCTCTTCTCCATTTATACTAAATGCTTGGAATCCTCTAGCTGTGAGCTATATAGACTACAATTGGGCTGAAATGCTCGATACTGATATTCTTTTTTCTGTGTCACTGTACTCTTGAGTTTGCTTGAGCAATTTCTGGGACCCATCTAATATTTGTACATGCAAATAGGCAGACAAAAATATGGTAACAAGCGCAAAATACAGACTGTGTATGCAAATTCTCAAGATTTATGTTGGCAACATATTGTACATTATTTCCCCTGAACTTAATCTCTCATTTGCCAACTCATACATAGAAATAAATTATGTGTGAGCATCTGATCCCATATTTAAACAATTTTGTGAGTCTATTTCTTTTAGAAAATCTATACAATTGTTTTTACACACAGTAGAACCTCAGAGTTACAAACACCAGTTACGAACTGATCAGTTAACCACACACCTCATTTGGAACCGGAAGTATACAATCAGGTAGCAGAGCAGCAGAGACAAAAAAAAAAATAAAAAAAGAAGGTGAATACAGTACAGTACTGTGTTAAACATAAACTGCTCAAAACAATGAAAGGAAACCATCATTTTTTATTCTGCATAGTAAAGTTTCAAAGCTGTATTAAGTCGATGTTCAGCTGTAAACTTTTGAAAGAGCAACCATTAGGTTTTGTTCAGAGTTACAAACAACCTCCATTCACGAGGTGTTTGTAACTTGGAGGTTCTACTGTATAGGTTTTCCTGTGGAATCCAACAAAAGTACAAGTAATCCTGATTGCCACACTACTTTTGAATTTGTAGTTCTACATATATCTCCACATATCTATGCACATTAATTGTCACTCATATAACAGCATATACACATAACAAGCCCGACCCCATTGAATTCCAGGATTTTACCCCTGATTTTTCCAAATGTTTTGCACGTAGCTATTGTGGATCTAAACAGATGCACATGCAAATGATGTAACTTAGAAAACTAAGGACCTGATTGGCTGCTGCACTTGGGTGTTAGATGTTTAAATGACTTCACTGGCATCTTGAATTAACTGCTGGCACAAAGTTGCTCCTGCCATAATTTGTACCCTCAGATTTGCAGGAACAAAAAAGAGGACAAGTTGAGGAATATAGCTGGCCTTTAAATATGTCAGTAAAATGCCCAAGATCTATTAGTAACATTTAGAAAACAATTTCTATGTGGGATCTCTGTAGTAGAAATGAATAATAAGCATCTCTCCCCTTGTGTACATGAGACAGAGATACATACAAGAGTTTATTTTATGTGATAATTATTTACAGCATTTTCATGAGTAAAAAGAGATGGTTAATAAAATAGCAGGGTGGTGAGAAAATTTGGTAATTTTACTCTGCAAAGGTTTGTGCAATCCTTTCTTTTCCTTTTTGGGGTTGAATTGAACACCATTACTCAAAGGGAAGCAACAGCAGAGTTGTACTTCATTTTCATCCACAAATCATGGCGGGCTCACCTGAAAACTGGTTTGCAATTCTTGGTGAACAGTCTGGTTATCCTGGTTTGAGCTTCAAGGTTGCAAGTGAAATCTATTTAGGCTGTTATTACAAAAGTTTCCGATAGCTCTACAGCATTGTGTAGCTCATTTATACAGCATCATCAATGCCTGCTTTGGGGGCAATAATGGTAAAATACTTCTCCGGTATTAGATAAAATGTGGAGAAGAATTGAAGAGCTCGATTTTCAACAGACCTCCTTAATCATGCTTGCAAATTGCAGGCATGCCCACTAGCACATAAAGCTATGGGATTTTACAGTCACAAACAGGTATGTGCACAAATTTTGCAGTCCACTTTTCAGAGGCCTCTGAAAATGTGGCCTTAAGTGAATGTAGTTGCTCATAAAGGAAGCTGAATTGAGAGCTCTGGCATCTGTAGAGCTCAGTGTAGCCACACAATAGGGCTACAAGGGCAAGTAGGAAACCCTTTTCCCAGTGTTAATTAACATATCTTCAGAACAGAGACTTCATCTATCTCTGTCTTTATCTTCATCTATGACATATGCCATTTTTTCATATTGCATGCATCACAATGAAACAAGCTAGAATGTCAAGGAGGGCAGGTTCATCATTACCCTTTAAATGCAGGATTGGTAGAAACAAGCCCACTTTCCATCAATTTTCCTACATTCAAAGGACTGAATGGGACAGAAAGGCTTTTTGAAATCTGGGGTATCTGCCCATGGAAGCTCGCACAGCCAAGTATGCCTGCAACCAGATATTTCCTAAGTGACTAACTAGTCAGGGAATTTTCAAAGGTTTGTAGTGAACAGTTTCAGCTGCAAATTCTCTCAGCCCTTAGTCACATGTTCCTTAAAAGGAAATCATTAGCAATCTAAAAACTCCCTTTCTGTAGTGTTTTCCAGTGTGTGCTCAGTGTACTGAGGCACTTTGTAAGTTATATTAACCTAAGCCTGAAACAGCAGTGAAAGTGTTTGTACGGCACATATGAAAAAATAATAGATCCATTTAGGCGATACTCTGTGTTTAACATGTGTCTGACCATGTGTCTTCTGCTCGTTTAGCTTCATATAGCTCCTATATAATAGATGGACACATACAAATACACATTTTAAATAATTAACTTATATAAGTCAGGAAAGATGGTTTTGTAGTTGAGCCACTCAAACTCTGGGTTCAATTCCTACCTCTGCCACAAGTTCACAGACTAAGCATATGTCTACTCTGGGATTAAACATCCATGGCTGACCCATGTCAGCTGAGGTTCGCAGCACTGAGGCTGCGCAGCGATAATATTGCCGTTTAGATGTCTGGGCTCAGGCTGGTGCCCAGGCTCTAGAAGCTGGGTTGCAACCCCAACCTGGACATCTACACTGAAATTTCATAGCCCCCTGAGCCCCACGAGCCTGAGGCAGCTAACACAGGCCATCTGTGAGTGTCTTATTGCAGTGTAGACATACGCTGTAAGGCCAGAAGAGGCCACTGCAATCTAGTCTGACCTCTTGCATAACACAGGCTGTAGAATGTTCCTAAATCAATTCCTGTTTGAACTAGAGCATATCTTTTAGAAAAACATTGAATTGTCATTGAAAAATTGTCACTGATGCACTATTTACCACAACCCTTGGTAAATTGATCCAATGGTTAAATAACCCTCACTGTCAAAAATGTCCATCCCACTTCTAGTCGGAATTGATCTAGCTTCAACTCCCAGCCATTGCACCATATTATACCTTTTTTTGCTAGATTTGCTATACCTTTCTTTTGCTCCTCAAGTATAGGTACTTACAGATTGTGATCAAGTCACTCCTTAACTTTCTCTTTGTTAAGCTAAATAGATTGAGCTCCTTGAGTCTATCACTCTAAGGAATATTTTCCAATTTTTTAATCATTCTCATGGCTCTTCTCTGAACCCTCTCCCATTTCTCAAAGTCCTTCTTGAATTGTGAACACCAAAACTGGATGCAGTATTCCAGCAGTGGTCTCAGCAGTGTCCAATACAGAGGTAAAACAACCTCTTTGCTCCTACTTGCCATTGCTATTTATGCATTCAATGATTGCATTAGTCTTTTGGCCACCGCATCACACTGGGAATTCACAGTCAGTATTAAGACACATATTGTTCGCTTGCACCCAGTTTACTAAGCGATCGAGATCACTCTGAACCAGTGATCTGTCCTTTTCATTACTTATCTCTCCCCCTAATTCTTGCGTCATCTGAAAACCTTATCAGTGATTATTTTAAGTTTTCTTCCAAGTCATTGATAAAAATGTTAAATAGCGTAGTGTCAAAAGCCAATCCCTGCCAGACCCCACTAGAAACACACCCAGTTGATGATTCCCCATTTACAATTACACTTTGTTTAGTTAGCCAACTTTTAATCCACTTAATGTGTGCCATGTTAAATTTTAGTTTTTTAATCAAAATGTGCAGTATCAAGTCAAATATCTTACAGAAGTCTAAGCATATTACATCAATAGTATTACCTTTATTACCCAAACTTGTAATCCCATCAAAAAAAGATATCAAGTTAGTTTGACAGGATCTACATTGATTAGCATTAATTATATTATCTTCTTTTAATGCTTTATTAATCGAGTCCAGAATCAGCTGTTCCATTAGTTTGCCCATGATCGATGTCAGATTAACAGGCCTATGATTACCCAGGTCATTCCATTTACCTTTGTAAAATACTGGCACAACATTAGCTTCCTTTTAGTCTTCTTGAACTTCCCAATTGTTCCAAGAGTAATGAAAATTAATGTTAATGGTCCAATGACTTTTGGATTCAAATTATCTAGACCTCCTGATTTTAAAATATCTAACATTCAATACCTCCTGACTTTCTATCAGAATGGAAAATGGTTCATTATCATATGAAATGACTACATTATGTGTTTTATTCCCAAACACAGAACGAATATTTATTGGACATTATGCCTTTTCTGCATGATTATTATTGGAAATTCTATCATTATAATCCAGTAATAGACCAATAATATTGTATGATTCTTTTGTACCTAATATACCTTTAAAAAAATCTTTCTTATTGTCCTTAACTCTGCTAGCGATAGACTTCGCCTTGGGTCTTTTTGCTTCCCTTATACATTTTCTGCAATTCCTAGTTTCTGATTTATATTCATTACTATCAAGTTTCCTGTGTGATCTTAAGTGAGTCACTTAATCTTTCTGTGCCTGAATTCCTTGTCTGCAACATATGTCCTTTCTACCACTCTTCTTTCTGTCTTCTCTGTTTAGATTTTAAATTCCTTGGCACAAGGAATATCCCTTGCTATGTATTTGTACGGGCCTTGTATAGCTGGGCCCCAATCACAGTTGGGGGCCCCAAATACAAATAAACTATAGTAATGAAGATGAGTGTATATACATCAATGCCATCCTAATGGTCTCAAAATTATAAGCCCCTCCGGACTGGCATCTTGCCACTAACTATGGCCAATATATCTACGTTTCAGCAGAAAATGAACTCTGGAAAAACATGGAAAACTTTGACTTAGTCTTTAAACAAAAGAACTACGTGGTTTCATTGGAATTCAATTACTAATTTTGCAGTGAAATGGCTGCAAAATGTCCAGTGTTTCCTGTCTGAAGGATGAGTTTCAAATATATTACTGATTAAAGGTCTTAAAACTTTACACTTTGTGTCTGCGTCCTTTCCTTGGTACCCACATATAATCAGTGACACCAAAACACATTGTAAGACTGTATTTTTATCTTAGATATCTGGTGACATGTACAAACCATATGAGCTTCTCTCTCGTGGTTTATATTGTCACCAGTTATCTTTGATAAAAATACAATTTGATATAGTGCAGCTGGATATAGTTCATTGTGTGTATGTGTATGAAAGCAATAAAATATGACAAGATATGCAGTTATACCACCCAGGAAGTGTAGGTATCTAGAACTAAACTTCTGGAATTTGTTTTTGCCTTTATAAATTGGTATTTGACACATTTTAAAATGTAAGAAATGAATACATATATTGTAATGGGAACAAATATATTTTTAAATGTAAGGTCACCAAAAATAGTCCTTGTTCGAGTATCTCCATTAAATAAAGAGACATTTAATTTCTTCAATATAATTCTTAGCTCTTAGATCATATTTTTCATCCTCGAAGTGCTTTGCTAACATTAGTTTTTTAATTAATCTATACAGTGCCCCTATGAGGTATTCACTGTCCATGGCTCCTCAGCTTTAACCCCAGCTCTGAATTTTAAATCCACTCACAATTAGCCACGGTGGCCTCTAGCTTGAGCTGGTGTTGCACTGGGAAGAAATGGGCTTTTCCAGCAGTGAGCATGGAACAGAAAGGGATAAAAAGAAGAAACAGAAGGAAAAGGGATAAAGAAGGCTGAAAAGTGCCTAGAGTGAGAAAGTTTTTTTCCAATGAACTGTAATGTACAGAGATTTTTCGTGTGTGTGAAAGTGAGGATATTTTTCTTCCTCTCACTGCATCTGTCTCCCAAACCTCCATTGCTCAACTTATCCCACTAAACTGTTCTCCGAATAATTATCCAAATAGCTAAAGAAAGCTTATGCTATTTATTAGGCACATAAGAAAAGAATCACTCTCCAGTAAAACATTTTGCTGGAATAAATAGATAACATATATGGTATAAGTATCATTTTTTGCATTCAATTTTTTGTCTCTCTCTCTCTGCTTATTTTTTCCAGTCTCTTTTTACTCTGCTCACTTTTCGTGTCATTATGTGTCCCTTTTCCCCAAATCAGAATAGCATGCCCAATAATTTCTTAAGGATGACCTGTATAACTCACATGTGGTTTTCCAGTCATAGGTAATGCAACTATTCTGAATGCATGCCCATAAAGCGTTTTTTCCCCACCACACCACAATATGTACTACATACACACATGTGCATATACACAGACACTTTCAAATAGATCGCCAAAGTAAGTCAACATGAGCTCTCTGTGATGTACTGAATAGGGACCAAAAAAATCAATCAGTTCATGACTTTTCTTTCATTAGAGCAGGTCATTCTGAGACCATAATTTAACAGTGTTTCCTCTACCCTGTAGCCATAAGTGTCTGCCATTGTCAATCACTATCCTTGGCATTGAGGGCCATTTCTAAACTGCCATCAAGTACCAATTCATGAATTAATCAATGTCAGTTCATATTTCAGCTCCACTGTTTGTTTGTTTCTGGATCTTGAACTATTACGACAAAGTGCAATACAGTGTTCACAAGATACTGAGCCAGCAATAACATCTTCTTTTCTATGCAAAAAGTGAATTTAGTGCTTGAGAAAAGTGCTGAATTGATAGCTCTAGATAATGAAGTCCTCTTTTCTTTCCTACTTGATATACAATACTGGTTTTTCCACACTGCCCATCAATATGTCTCAACACTGCCCTGAAGCACCGAACTCCAGGAAAAGAGAGTAGATTTCATACAGATTCAGTCCATTTCGTACAAATTCTAGTTCAGCTAAATTTCTAACATGAATGCCTGTTTAGGACAACTGTGAACTGGATCATAAACTGGACTGACCTCATCAACTCATCCATAGGCCACTTACCAGCCATGAGACTAACAACTTTCAGCTACTAGTTTTACTTAGTTGCTCCACCCAACCTATTGTCCCCCAGAATTCTGTTCTTAGTTCCATCTTCTTCTTTTGCCTCTAAATACACTCTCAAAGTGACTTTTGCTCACCCATGATCCCCCCTACCACTTTTCTTTGGTTGACTCCCAAATCCAACTACCTACCCCCATTCCCTTCCATTCTGTCCAGATCACCATCTCAAACTGCCTTTCTGGCATTTCCTCTTTGATGTTCAGCCAACATCTTATCCTCTCCAAAGCTCAAGTTCTTTACTTCCATACTACAGAGCTAAATAAATAACTGCTATGCTGGAGGTGTGTGTTTATAGGGAATAATTATGGTTATGAGGTGTGCATTTATTTTGCTTTAGGGCATTAGACCTGGAGGCTGGGTTTCTGTTCTGGCTCTGCTACTGAACTGCTGTATGACCATGGACAAGTAATTTCACCTCTCTGAACCTGTTTTCCTATCAGTAAAATAGGGATGATAATGCTAACTCTCCTACGTAAAGCAGTTGGAGATCTATGGAAGACCAGCATGACAGAAGACAAAAGTACTGTCAAAGAAACTTAATTGGATCATATTGCTACCACCAGATCATCCACTATGGCTGCGGTGAATGGACACTTCAGTAATAAGTGCTCCTTGTCAGGATGTGACAAGTCAGTTCACATATTGAAAGATGGCTCTGGGTTCTGATATATCACTACAGCACATCAGGAAATAGTCAAGAAGCCAAGAAGAATGTGAAAATTAACTTGAATAGATACTGAATGGAACAGAAATAAACTATTTTAATTCAAACTTTGTTTAAACATGTGGATTGAGACACAGCACAGAATTCATACCCCAGAAAGAGAAGAGGTTAAATGTGGCTTTAATCTATCTGTGAACCTTACAATTCTGGGCTGCTCAGGGGGATGCTTCCTGGGGTTGCCCTATGAGGTGCAAGATTGCCTTCTGCCCCCAGCATCACCCTACATTGGAGCACGTAAGGGAATTCCTGGGAGTCAATCTTATGGCTGTCGTCCATGGTGCCTGCATTGGGGGAACCCTTTCTGAGCCGGATACAGGGCTTTTAGGGGCCCCTTAATAGCACTCGAACCCTTTTACCTGGCCTAAAGGGTAAAAATACATAGATCCTTCCATCTCTGAGTTCATTCCTCTAGTGATCTATCATCATTTCTTCCTCCTTTAACTTTTTGCATTGTCTATCGATCTAAATTTCATACACCTCTTTCATTTCAAATAAGATTTTCCACAATCATGTGACTACTTCTGTCATAAACAGATAGTTAAGGGTTAATGCCTCTTTTACCTGTAAAGGATTAAGAAGCTCAGTGAACCTGGCTGACACCTGACCAGAGGACTAATAACGTGACAAGATACTTTCAAATCTTGGTAGAGGGAAGTCTTTGTTTGTGCTTTTGTTTTGGATGTCGTTCGCTCTTGGGACTAAGAGGGACCAGACGTCCATCCAGGCTCTCCAAATGTTTTTTTCTGAATCAGTCTCTCATGTTTCAAAATTGTAAGTAAAAGCCAGGCAAGGCGGATTAGTCTTATTTTTGTTTTCTCAACCTATAAATGTCCTTTTTTTTGCTGAGAGGATTTTATCTTTGCTTGCTGTAACTTTGAACCTAAGGCTAGAGGGGGTTCCTCTGGGCTTACGAATTTGATTACCCTGTAAAGTATTTTTCATCCTGATTTTATAGAGAGGATTTTTACCTTTCTTTTTAAGAACCTGATTGATTTTTCCTTGTTTTAAGATCCAAGAGGATTGGATCTGGACTCACCAGGGATTGGTGGGGAAAAGGAGGGGGATGGTGGGGGGAAGTAGGGGGGAGGGTCTCCTTGTTTTAAGATCCAAGGGGTTTGGATCTGAGTTCACCAGGGAATTGGTGAAGTCCCTCAAGGCCACCCAGGGAGGGGAGAGTTTTGGGAGGACAGGAAGTGTTCCAGACACTAAAATTTCTGGATGGTGGCAGAGTTACCAGATCTAAGCTAGTAAATAAGCTTAGAAGTATCCATGCAGGTCCCCAGATTTGTACCCTAACGTTCAGAGTGGGGAAGGAACCTTGACAACTTCACAAACTAAAAAAGCTGAAAATTTGATCCAAAATACCACTTTATTTTATTTTATTGCTATGAATAGTTTGCCCAGCCCTATTTGTAGCATTATCAGGGAATGCAGACAAGCCATTGTGAAAGCCTAGAGTGGTTCAGTTAGGAAACTAGGAAGTCCTTTACATTCAAACAGGATTGCCCATAAACCTATCAATGAACATATGGAAAATATACAAACTGTCAAGAGAAAATTATGGATGAGAGATAAAAATTAATACCAAACTATTTGACTTTCTTGCGCCAGACTTTGTTCAGACGCTTAGGTTATACTTCCTTCCTAACGTTCACAAAAATAGCACAGTATGCTTAGGAAGCTAATTGTTTCTGGCTGTGAATTACTCAGAAATAATTTAAAATTTGTGGATTACTTTTGGAGACTACAGCTCCCTCTCAACTCCTATTACCTTAAGGATACTGCAGATTCTCCAGTGAAATACAAACACTTCTGCTGCCAGTACATTACTTATAACACTCAGTACTGTACAACACCAGAATATCAAGATGAGAGGGAAAAAATGACGTGAAACTTATTCTTAACAAACACAACAGAAAAACTCCATATACAAAAACCTTAAGTATTTCAGTGGGTGCCTGGACAGTAATTTAAACATGGATATTACCAACAAAATCATAGTATTGCCATAAAAAGTATAGTGGGTATTAGTTGTGCAAAACTTCTCCTGGATGAAATGGGAAACACTCTAAGATAGCCTCCAAGGTGCAAATACAACAATGGGGGCAACATTACTGAGTGAATACAGAGGTGATAGGTTGATTCCTTGTTTAGAGCAGACTCTTACAATCATCTTAAAGATATTACTAAATATACTCAAGGTGAATTATCCAGGCAATGGGCCAAATTCTGGCTGGTGCCCCACAGAAAATACTGAGGCAGAGGAGGAGAGGGAGCACATAGTCAAATATTTTCACCTGAATTCTGTGTCCCCCAAAACCTATAGTCAGAGCACTTTGCAGTCCATCAGCAGTAGTGGCAGAGAGACTGCATTCTGGTCAGGTCCTAAGGCTCAAGGTTCATGATTGTATGTGGATTTTCTGGATCCACAAATTCAGCAATGGGAACTAGATACCCATCTCTGCAACAGATTATTTATTCTTTCAGGAAAAATCTTCTCAAAGCTGGAGCTATGAGAGGGGTCCTCTGTCCCCACCATAGTTGCACTGTTACTATGTATCCATTTTAGAGACACATGGTAGGCCAGATTTTTGACCATAAAGATCCACTGAACAAGGAACAGAAGGGATCAATGATGCAATAACTTTTGAGAAATAGGTAAACACCAGGATTCTCATTGGCCATTATAGATTGTATTGTATTGTATTGTATTTTTAATGCTGCACACAAGAAATAAATGGTTAAAAACTACTTTGTAAAATACCAAAATGTTACACAACTACAAAACAAAAAAGATCAGGCAGATTGTATTGCAAATTCATATACAACCATGATAATCACCAAAGATAAACTTAAGCAACTGCAATGAACCTTTATTGGAGACTATTTGCAAATACACAGCATGATCTGCCTACTCACACAGAAGCTTAGGATCCAGAAAGAGAGTTCAGGCAGTGAAACTGTGAGGGTGGGTGAGGGACAAAGAGAGGTGCTGGTTATCCTTTCTTGCTTCAATAGCCTCTGATATAGTGCATTTATATGATTAATATTTCATGCTATTAACCAAACAAGAATGCAGCAAAGGGTTAAAGAGAGAAATCCAGTCTCAGTTGGAAACAGTGAGTGTGCGTGCTTCTTCTGGTGTCTATTGTAGTTCTTATAAAATCAAAGTTAAGAACTGTGGTGCCATAGCTTAAACACTCTCCACAGTTCTTCACAAAAGCCCCAGTAAAATCTGGGTCCTCTCATTGCACGATAAGAAGATAATCCTGTGTGAGACTTTCCTTTATGATAGGAGGTACTTTCCCCTAATCAGATGGAAAAGAAATTCTCTTGGTGAGGAGCCCCTCCTCCTCCAGAGGATGAAAACAAATCTTTAGAGGGAGGCTTAATCAGAATCTTCATGGAATCCAGGTTAAACCATTTTCCCTGGGTCATGTAACAGTACCAAATGCCCCTTCATATATATGCTACTCCTTAACCTTATCCAAAGCAGAATTTTAATCCAAGCAAGATTTCAACCTGCAATATCTCCTTTGTAGCATTAACATTTGAGCATTCCTGGAAGCTGCAGTTCATCAAGCATTATGTACTTTGTCATCTACGGAAAGTAAAGGAATTAAACGGTGAATCTGAGACTCAACAACTGTGAATCCATCATCAGGACAAAGAAAGATGTACCTGTTACTGTTCGGTGAAGTTACTCCTGATCTATGCAGCTGCACATGAGATCAGGGTCAGGTCCATGGGACTTAACACAATGAAAAACGATACAGTGAGAATTTCTCTAGTGAAAAATAAACACAAGTTTATACATTTTCTTTTCATTTCTCTCTTTTTATAACTTCACTTTTCATTTTTCAGAGAACAATTTTCTCTTCCACACTTTTTTTCTTGATAATAAAAATTATTCATCTTTACTTCCCTGAAACTCTTTAAAACTGCTAATTCAGCAAACCTAAACATCACTTCACATTCCTCCCTCCTAATGGAATAGGCAAGTGTTATTATTCCCATTTTAGACATGGGGAAACTAAGGCTCAGAATGCCTTACATTACTTGGATAAAAACTAGCACCCAGGAGTCCTGCATCCCAATCCTGTGGTCTACCAACTTGATGCTCTGCTCTACCCACTTCTTACTGGCAAAAAAAAAAATTGTTTCTGTTGGCTTACTAGTGTCTCTCTCTTTAAACTTAATTCTCAATACACCTAGAACACTGTTCATGGAAGCAGCATTATTGGTTTACATAGTGCAATCACTGCACACATGCAAAGATTGACAATTCTAGTTTCATTCTCAGCAGCCCTATGTTGCAACCTGTGGTTTGTACTTTTGCCATTGTGCTTCAGAGGTGAAAAGCTGATGATCTGATCTGTTATTCATATAGGCAGGTCAGAAAACTTTGGTATGTTGCCCAGATTATATATGAAACAGAAAATAGAACTAAAAAAACGCCTCAGAGATTTACTGCATTTAGATTTGCCTTTTTTAAAAAATATGGTATGGAAGAGGGACTATGGAGTCTACTTGTGATTTCAAAACCAACTGAGTGGTTAAGCAACATTTAACTTGAGATATGGGTGGTTCTAAAAACTTGTAGATTTATACAGAAAATGCAATAACCTGCCAAAGAAACCATCATAGAAAAAAATCCTTCCGTAGTTTAATATCTGAATCTGATAAAGGTAAGTCATGCCTCCTATAGTAATACATACCTTGAAGAGATGAAGAAGACAGATATATCTGATGGATAAAAATGATACTGTTTGAAAATCAAAACAGCATCAGTGAGTCAACACTGTGTTTGGAAAAAACATAAAGGACCCAGGCCTAGAAAGACATAAGTACATGCTTAACTTTATGTACTGTGAGTAATTCCACTGGTATGGTCTTTGCTGGAATAGTCCCAAAATCTTCACTTCTAGAACAACAGTTTGCTATGTTAACTGAACCAATACTAAAGTTAATGCTGTAGGAGTCATCCATTTGAAGTCCATCTTTTCGCTCTTTGTAACATTTCCCTCTCCTCCCCCCCCCCCCCCCAAATCTTCTTGATTTAAACACAAATGTCCTCTTACTGTTGTCTTAGGTCTGCAGTAACTTGTCTCTGTCTGTCATGCATCTCCACTGTGTGGGGAATGGTCAGTAGATTTCCATAGACATAAATCAAAAGCTGTATCCCAAACTTTCCCTGCCTATCCCCAGAACCCCACTCAGCATAGCACAGGGGAATGGGAACGCACATTTAATTTTTTACCAACATTTTGGATGTAATTTTAGGAGAATCAAAATATCATAATAAGAAGGAATTAACTGAACCTGCTCTATTTCTTAAAAGAGTTTCCTGCTTGTTACAGAAAAGGAAATAAGTCTGAAACAGTGCAGATGTTGACTGCTCAGTGGTAACCACCACATACTAGAACATGTGTGGATTGGGTTGGCTTATTTTCCTCTGAAGGCGTCACCGAAAGTGGGCAGTGCTGGCCAGAGGACGTCTGGTTTTCTATGCTTGAAAAATGTCCACTCTAGTGGAATCCCTGAGGCAAACACCACCTTGCTCTCCATAGAACACAGCCACTGCCACTGATGGGGCCATGGAACGGAGACCACAACAACTAAAAAAAAAAAATCGAGTTCATATGGACTGGAGCTAATGGTTCGGTTGAAAGGAGCCATTAAGATTTATTGTGCCTGAATACGTATTTAAATACGTAGGAAGAGACGTATAAAATGAATATCACACTACACATGTAACTGGCTAAATATTAATAAGCTTTACATAAGCTGAATCATGTAGCTGGGCAATTTGAATTAACGTATTTACATAAGTGCAACAACAGCACTGATGACGACTTCTAGTTATTTTTTTAAAATAAGTTTATTTCCCTCCATCCCTTGGAGAGAAAAGGTCCAAACTCGATTAGTCTTTCCCCTTTCCTGCAGCTGAAGAACTTAGCTATGTTCACTGCAGACCTGACATGGAACACACTTTTTATTTTATTTTAGGTCAGCAGGACCCTTAAAATGGCTATGTCTCAAAGAAAAATAATACTCTTGTCATTTTAATGCATGTTTATATAAAATGAAAGTGGCAGTTCCATGTTAATAAACCTTGCTTAGGAAAAAAAACAGTTGCTAAGCTATGGTGAGTAATTAGCCCTTTAGCATCCCCTTTCTTCAGGAATGCTTCCTCCTGAGCTTGCTCTTTTAAATAGCTCCAGTCCTGGCTGCCTTTGTTGAGCTTGGAAATTGTGCACATATGAGAGAAATTAAGCCCTCATTTAACAGAGACACATGCCTGTCAAGTCCAGAGGAACAAAGGCTGTTCCCTGAGGGCTACTCAGCTCCCTGAGGCTGCCACTCATTCTGTTAGCAATGCTTACCCTTTACAGATTGTATATAAAACCCAATAAATCATTTCATCTGCTCTGGTTAATATACACATGAGCCCGGATCTTTCTTCAAAGTATTTTCTCTTTCGTGTGCAACTCTGTTAGTTTTATAAGAGGTGACCTATGTTTTCTGAGTGTGGTGAGACTTTTACCATTAAATGGTAATGTCTGTGTAGTAAAGCTGAACCATTTACTGTCAGAAATTAAGACACTTGATGCCACATCTATTTCACACAGGAAATGTTTATTACTTTTGAATGGTTGATAATCATCAGTGTTTACTGTATAAATTATTAGTAAATTCTGGTCCTCCTAAAGTTACACCCAAAATATATGTACATCTAAATGATGGGAAAACAACAAAGGGAAATAAAATGATCCTTTGTTCCATTTTAGATGACAGATTTGATGCCCTGTTTAAGAAACGTGTGTTTTCTTAATTAAAACAAAAAAGACAATGATTAATTAATTACTAATTTAGTGGAGGTTGTTTTATTTTTGTTCCTTGCCCATTTATGTTGTTGATGACTGCAAAGTGTCCTCAGTAAGATTTCTCTATACTATTCATCATCAACAAAAAAGAACAGAAAGAGTCTGTCCACTGAAAGGTAATAATGACATCAAACTAGTAGTTGAAGCAAGCAAAGCAAAAATATACAAGCACAATGTACTTTCTATCTGAAAGAAGTCCAAAATAGACAGTTACTTTATCTTCCACAAACGTATATTTGGTACAAAGGGAAGATTTTACAATGAATAACAAAAGCACAACAGAATGCTTCTCTTTCAAACCTACCTTTGTTTTAAAACACTGTAAACTAGGGGTAGGATTCTGCATATCTTGAACTGGACTGACTTCAGGGCACAACACTGATTTACACCAGCTAAGGAAATGGCACCTTCTGCCTGCACAACTTCAAATGAGATAAAACTCTCATTGACTTCAGTGGCGGTTTATCCTGAATCTGAGTGCAGGAGCAAGCCAGTGGAGCCTGTTTGGCGACAGATTACTGGCCAGATTAGAGAAATAAATTAAAGTGCAGTCCTCATATCTTCCTCCCCAGAAATGTGAGGGAATTTGGGAATAACTATCAAAATTAAAATGTTATGTATTAAAAACAAGGAATTTTTGTTTTTTCCAAGCATTTGTAGCTTACAAACAAACCCAAAACGGTATATTTATCAAGCAATCATATTAACCTTTGTATTTAAAACCACAAAACAAAGAGCGATGACTGATCTGACAGCTTTAATCCTGATGATACTGGGAGCCCCAAGTAAAAGAAGCTGGTACAGCATGGAGTTTCCCCTGCACAGCAGGCAGAGAAAAAGCAGGTCTGGATTTGATAAGTAAAACCAGATCTATGCAATAATTATATGTTAAAGCCTGCAATTAATGGGAACCATCGACAGTCCAATGAGCTTGCATATCAGTGGTTTTTCTGTGAAGGCCTTTTCTCCCATCTTGTTAGCTATTAATCAACTGTACAACAGGCATGAAAGCTTTGTGTAAACATAAGCAATTGTGGGTGCTCCTCTATCTTTGGAGGGAAAAACTAGGCTTTGAAATAGGGATTCAAAACTCCACTTGTTTCAGGATATGCTATTATTATTATTCCATATTTATCAATACAAATACCGATATAGTGACCCTCCCAGGATCAGGGTCTCACTGTGTTAAGGAGAGTATAAATAGATAGGAAGTCTGAGTCCTTTGTGCCCTGAAGAGCTAACAGTTGAAGAACACTTTTCTAAGAATAGTTCTCCTTCCCTCTTCAAATGTCTATCATTAATAAAACAAGTGATGCCCTATTGGGCTTAAAATATATCAAAATGCCAAGAAATAGTGTATATTAAAAATGTGATAGTACAATGAACTGCCTTATCAGAACATAGAGTTGTTTAAACTGAGTGTGACACAATGCCTCTACAATCCTAAAAAGTACAGCTCTATCCCGCTATAACGCGACCTGACATAACACGGGTTCGTGTATAGCACGATAGCAGCAGGGCTCTGGTGGCGCTTTAAAGGGTCTGGGGCTCTGGCTACTGAGAGGAGCCCCAGGCCTTTTAAATCCTGCTGGAACCCTGCCACTGCTACCCCAGGACTGCAACAGTGGGGCTTCCTGGCAATTTAAAGGGCCCAGGGCTCCGGCTCCTGTGAGGAGTTCAGGGCCCTTTAAATCACTGCTGGAGCCCCGCCACCACTATCCCAGGGTTGCAGCAGCACGGCTTACTGGCAATTTAAAGGACCTGGAGCTCCCAGCAGCTGCTGGAGCCCGGAGCTCTTTAAATCACCGTCGGAACCCTGCCGTCCCTACTCCAATATAACGGGGTTTCAGCTATAACGCAGTAAGGATTTTGGGCTCCCCACGACCACATTATAGTGGGGTAAAGTGGTAGTGGGAATTTGGTAAATATGCCATTTACTCAAAATAAAAGATATAGAACCAGATGAATGTATATCATTCAACAAATTGGAAGCCTACAGTAATTTTTGCAAGTTCTCACCTACTGTACATACATGCAGTGAATACATTAAAGTTGCATGAAATTACATTTAGAGATGGATTCTGTCTCACACCAGTGTATAACAAGAGTAACTCCATGGAAATCAGGCAAGTTATATAAACGTAAATGATCCAGAACCAGATCCTTATTAATGAAAAGGGCCTAAATATGCAACTCTTAGTTCTGAAACACTCTAATTGAAGCCAATGGGACCTTTGGGTTGGTAAGGTTTGGAGTCAAAGTGAAAGCCTGATCCAAACCCATTGAAATGAATGGACAGACTCCCACTGACTTCAATAGTCTTTGGATCAAGACCTAGATGTCCACATTTGAATTACCTGTGTGGAGGAGGACCAATTTTTAAAATGGGAAAATAAGGTCATCTGCTTATAGGCTTTGTTTCCATGAAGCTTGATCAATACCTCAGAGGACTAAAGAAACTCCCATCCATTTCACCCACTTCTTCCATGAAGATACAAAGGCAACACATTGCCATGAACACAAGGGAGACTATGAAAAGGTGTCATATGCTATGTATGTCACTGACATAATACTTTAATAGGATATGCTGTAATTTCCTGCAATTAATATCTTAGCAAAGCTATAAAGGTCTTTTTCCAAAATTATAGCATTGCGTTCGCAACACTAGAATTAATGTTGTGTCAACCTTTCCGTTATAAGCCCCTTTTTTCAGGGGTTTATAACTTGGCTGTAAAAATATACTCTGGCCTAAAATATGGCATGCAAAGAAACAGACACTTTGATTAAATTAAAAAACACTATTAGACCGATGTTTCAGGGAAGTAATGTAGCTTTTTGAGTCACCTGCATGACTTACAAACCATGCGAGGTACAACCATTAAATTTAGGCATTTTTTAAAAGTACCTCCTCCCATCTTCCCCCAGGAACATTACTTATGTAGGCTACACTGCATAAGTATACTATATCAAGGCTATGTCTACAAGACAAGGGAGGGCTGTGATCCCCTGCTCATGTACACATACTCATGCTAGCTCTTGTTGAGCCAGCGCAAGTATAGCAGTGTAGCCACAGTAGCATTGGTCATGGCATGAGAGGCACAGCTGAGCCATGCTGAGTATAACCCTGCCTGAAACCAGTGGGCATATGCCTTCACTGTTAATACCCAGGGTACCATGGCTACACGGCTATTTATACTTGTGCTAGCACTCAGCGAGCTAGCATGAGTATGTACATGAGTAGGGTACTTACCTCAAGTTCGTAGTTTAGACATAGTCCAAGAAACAATCTTTCTATAAGGCTAGTCTCTCCAGGAAGTTCCTGGTTGAACCTTGGAGGTTGCTACCTAGGAGGAAGGGAAATACTTGGTCTCTAGGAGCAGCAGAACTCCTCATAATGCATTCCATGCCTGCCCCTTTTCCAGGCATGGACTCCATGCTTCCAATCAACTTGATGGTATAATTACGTTCATGGGAATGATAATAATACCAGTTATGGAAGAAAGTGAAAAGAAGAGGCAAGTCTTTACCCAGCCGACTGAGATTAAATAAACTGGGGAAGAAGTTTAAAGGGCTTCTGTCTTATTGATATTGGATTCTCCATGACTGAGAACTCCACTACAGCAGATGAAACAAAGGGCCATGTGAGTGAAATATTATGATGGTGAAAAAAGATCCAGCAGTCAGGGACAAACCTGAGAATTGGGAGACCCACATTCAGTTCTGCCACAGATCCCCTGTGTGACCTTGTGCAAGTCACGTAGTGTCTCTGTGCCTCATCTCTAAAATGGGGATAACAGCATTGCCTTACCTCTCAGGGGTGTTGTAAGGATAAATGCACTAAAATCTGTAAGGTACTTACATATTATGATAATGGGGTATCACAAATGAGGGCTAGATAGATCTTTCACATAAACATCAAATATCAGCAGAGGGTAAAGACAGTGCCCACTACAACTTTCCAGTGAGTCCTTCCATCTAATGTGACTTTCAGCACTTCTTGGGGGAGCAAGGATGGGCTCCAAGCCCTCTCTCTCCAGAAAATGTTTATTGTTTTGCTTTGTCTAGGGAGTCCCAGTCCGAAGACCTGGCCAATAGCTATCCATCACCCCATCAGTTTTATTATTACTTACCATGTGTCCTGAGCACACACATAGAGCAGCTGTGTTTTAGTCCACATACTTAATGTTTGTCCACCTGGTCTATATTTCAAAGCAAAAGCATGTTCATCCACCTGGCTAAACTTTGGCCCACACAGTAAAAATGACCAACAGATTATTACATATTTTTTTAAAAAAGTTCTTTAACTAAAAAATACATTTAACAAATGCTGTGGGACTGTGATGTGTCTCAGGATGGATTTCTCACTTCACTCTCAACTGTGAATTTCTTTGCTTTTATTATTTGGTGTTACAACTTTAATGTTTTCTTAACACACTGTCGTTTTGGGTGGGTGAATAAGATGAATTCAGCATTTCATAATGAACCATTGTATACTGTTTGCATCATTTGTTTTCCTTTATTGAATGATTACAAACTTCAATCTAACATTAATAAAATGTGTGGAAGTTACTGTATGTGAATTAAGCATGGTGATGTCAGTGCATCCTTTGGAATTTAAAAGATATTTCACTGTGTTATATCATATGTCTCGCAGTATATCAGTTTTTATTTGCCATCCCTCAAATGTGGAATGCATACTATACAACTTCTTAAATTCTCAATATAGACATAATTTATACAAGCTGTGCAAATGCCTGACTCACAGAAGATGGTATATACTAGATTTATATAAAAGACTAGTTTTTTTAAACAAGCAAATCTCTTGCATACAACATGGTCAAAGACGCAACTACATCATATAATTTCATTTTCTTTAAAAATCTGTAAAGCACAGGATGCAATACGGTGAACCTGCACTAAAAGGCCAGCTGCCTCTTACTTACACAACTACTTTAAAATATTCCCAGGTGATCTCCAGTGCAATGTTGTTCAACTTTTTCATAAAGATCACCTTTAGCAGGGACCAGTTTTTTCTAGTAATGGCATTGGTTGCTTAAGACCAAGACAAATGGCCATCCACTTCACTTTTACTTTTTTTGGTTTAAATAGTCCAAACACTTACAGACTGTTAAGTGGTTTCTCTTTTTTTCGTTCCAATTCTATCTTGTTCTCCATATGGATGCATAATCTCCATGTGAATCCAGACAAGAATACACTTATTTTTTCTGTATTGTTGTGAAACCAAGTACCGTCTTAACACACTTTTCTCCCCAAATTGATTTAATAATGCACTTGTATTCTTCAACTAATTTTCACAACTACTGCAAACACAGTCAAATAAATTTATCTTATAAAAGAATTTTTATACATCATTAAGTATAACAACTAAAAACCACTTTGATCTCTTAGGTCAAAGTTTATGCCATCTGGTGAATTCAACAATTTATTGTCAGATTTCAAAAAGCACTTTACAATTTATTTTCTAAATGCTTTTGTCCTTTTTATGTGGGGCTGCACTTCATTATTTTTCTTCCAAATACCTGCTTCTGCAGACAGAAACTTTGACCTCTGATATCATCACATTCCAGTGTTGCTTGTATACATGGATATCACCATAAATCAAGTTGTTTCTGTACTTTCATTAACTGTTTTCTTTTTCACTGAATTCTGGGCAGTATGCACTGTAGAAAAAAAATATAATCCAAACCCAAGTTGTTTTTCCCTGTTGGCCACCATATTATAGACAGTCACAGAAAACTCCCTAGCAAGTAGAACTATTTGCAAAATAAAGGCCAACATCCTATGTAGTTTCTATGTCATAGTTATGGGATATGTTTTAATGCAAACCTAATGTAATTAATTGTACATTCTTCTGTATTATGGGTCCAATTCTACAGTGGAAGTAATACTTAGATATACAAGTAGTCAGATATTGGTTGGGCGAGTAAGGGTTACTCATGTAAATAAGACTTTGCAGGATTGGGCCCTTTGGAAGGAAAGCAATTGCCCAAATTTTGCTTCCACTTACACACTTTAGTTTGTTTGTGCAGGTGCAACTGAGGGTGGAAGTTGACTTTCTGCGGTTAAGCAAACAGTTCCAATTATTCCGGATGATTTTGACATTAATTAGGGGTTAGACTGTAGCTTTAACACCACAGCCTGGTGATTTGGAGATGCACTGCCCCAGGAGGAGCACTAGAGGCATTCAGAGAGGCACAGTGACTATTGGGGCTGCAAGCTGCACAAATGTGGGTGAAGTAATTGGACTGCCTGGAGCACTGTGAGGGCTGCTGGAAGTGGACCCTGAGCAGCAGCATGAGTGAAGTAGGCAATATTTGCTTGCTCCTCTGCATATTTTTTGGGGCTGCTCATAATCTGAGCCTAAACAAATAGGGCTCAAGCCTGCAGTCCTCACTTAAGCAAAGCACAGAGGGTAATATCCTGGCCCCACTGGTTTTGATGATGAGGATTTCAGCTCTAGGAACAGGCCTACAGGGTGGACTGAAAGAAGAAAAAGAAGTATTGCCCATGGGCAAGTCTGCAATACAGCATAAGAATGAAAGAAACAAGAGTGCTTGGACTGAGGAGTATAGATGGATGTGTGACGTCCCTCCCCAAACACCATCGTTAATTTTAAAAAGGGAGCGTGAGGGGAGAGAGTGAGAGAAAGGGCAGCTACTACCACTTTCTGCACCACTTGAGACTGAGGAACAATGACATTGACTGTAGATTTAGCTAATTTCCATACATCAGATCACGTTCAGCACCCGTGTGCCAAAGTCCTATTCTTCAAGTCTGTTGAAATATCACTTTCCGAAACATGTGTGCTAGCATTTGGCCAACATCACCACAAGATCATTTTATTAACTGGTAGCTCATTTCATAGACTGCTGCTCATGTTGCTAACATATGCTATTCTACCATTTACTGCTCTATAATTACAGAAGTGATATGAAAGAGATACACAAGACTTAATTTTTGCATTAAATACAATTTGTTTAGATCTAGGAAGGAGACACAAATCTATTTACTCAAAAAATCACAGAAAAATTAGAAAATGAAACATGAAATGTTTTGCTTTGCTTCATAAATGTTCAACATATTTCTGTTTTTCTCCGGCTCTGCCCCTCACATTGGACTAGTTGCCATCTTTGCTAACACGACTGACGAGCTGGACAGAAGCAGTGAGGCTACACACACAGCAGAGTTCTGGAAATCTCAGTCTCTGATTAAATAACAAGGGTACAAATTACAGTAACATGCTGGCATTTAAATCTTCCATTTACAAATAGTCCATGTGGGCAACTGCATTGGAAGGAGGAGGTTAGTCTTAGTTTTGCAGCAATGCATTGGTACTGAACTGAATCAAAAGAAGCTAATGATAGTTTGGATTCAATTCATAAGCAAGTTGGAATTTAAAGGAAATGTATAATCTCTACTACATATTAATAAGCTACTGGTACAGTTTATTGAGCCACCACAATAATTTAAATTTTGAACTGCAGTAATCATCACTGTTTATAAATTACTGTAGTTTTACCTATTCTTTAATCCAGTAACTTGGTTATTAAAATGTTTGATGCAGGCTATAGTGCATCTATCATTACTTTTAAAAGTTAATTAGATTAGATAAAAGAAATAATTAGATTTGCATTTTTATCCTCGTTTGAAACTTCCAAAGAAGATCACAACAGCATGCCTGTGGGCAATTAAAAACAGCATTCAGCAGTGAAATAAAAGGGAAAAGAGGGTCTGTTTTTCCTAGCTAATTCATGATTGAAGATACAATTACAAAATATTTTAAGGGTTTGCTTAAGCTGGGGGCTATTCCTAGACTTCTAAGCTTTGTTTATAACCCTCATTTTCTTTCAAGGGAGTATCTGATCCATATACCACGCCAATAGAGGTATCAAGTTACTTTCAATGGCTTTATTTGGTCCTGCTCAGAGCTTGCAGGAAGGCGATCAGTTTCATGATCGATGATTTAAAAAAAAAAGAATATTCCCTTGTTCCAGAATAGTAGCATGGTAACCAAGCTTGCCAATGCTAAATACAGTTTACAAACAAAGAGAGGCAATCTAAGACAGAGCAACTGGGGACCGACGAGAGCTAGATTCCAGCTTTTGCCTTTTCAGCAAGCTTACTGCTAGGAGGTTTAACCCATCTCTGAAAGGCAATAAATGAAAGGTCCAGCTCTTAAAATTGGAGGTCAATTAGATACTTAATGATGAAGCATATCTTTAAATATATTTCTACTATTATTATCCTAGCAAAAAATTAATTAACCAGGTCATGCAGGCCATGAAGGCTAATGTGCAATGTAATTATTCCTGATCTTTAGACATGCACTTCACATAAAGAGATAGTCCTTATTCAGCTCACCAGGTACCTGAAATGTTAGTAGTTAATCATGGATAAGGAGAGAGATTTGTTGGATCAGCCTCTTAAGTTTTAAGTACGATTCAAATGATTCATATTCAAGAACAGCTTAAACAGTTGTCATTTTTATGTTACCATTCTTTTATTTGTTTACTATCATGGTAATCATGTTCACTCATTTTAATAGAAATAGACAATGCAAGCTTGTTGATATTAAGATACACAGCATGAACATACCCATTAAAAAACTAGAACACAATTACTATTAGAAATAATTTCTATGGTTCAATTAAAGCAGAATACTTATTAGGGCAGAAGAACCCAATTTTTCTATGCAAAGGAAACTACACCTGATTCAAAACACTATATTGTAAGGGCACTGAGAAGGGAAAGGGATGGGAGCACTTACGACCAGATTTTCAAAAGTGCTCAGTTCCCATTGTGACACCTACTGCCAGATTCTCAGAAAAAGTTCCGCGTCCATTGTGCTGGCCTCAGATGTAGAAGCTGAGCTCTTTTAAAAATTGTGGCCTACATTTAGCATTCATTCCAATGACAGCTGCACAAGTCTGAGTGACTAAGCAAAGGCCTGGCTCCTTAAGTCCTCTACACCCGTATCTTCCACGGACTTAAATGGATCTTCTGCATGCAGAATGCTTGAGGAATTGGGTTCAAAGTCTCCTCCTCCTCCAGCAGAACATGGACAGACACTCAGCAGACTCGATCCTGCAAGGAATTGACTGTCTCCAACAAGTTTCTGAATTCACTTGGAGTTTAGGGCATCCAGCACCTTGCACAGTTGGGCCCATTATACAGAGTCAGACTTCAGCATTTCCATCCTGTGAATTCTCCCTTCTGTTTATGATGCATTAAAGAAGTCTTTCCTTAAATGGATTTTTCCCATATTCCCTAAGATGAGTTTTCCCAGCATAGCATATATTAATATCTCCCCACCCTACCCTGCCCTGGAGCAGCCTAGTTTTTTCCTACTGCTTTAAGATTTTTTACATTTTAGATCAGAAACGAATTTGGTTCAAAGAATATAAAACAGCTCAGAACCTGATCCTGCAGCCTTGGGCTTGCCCTGAAGTCTTCCCTCATCTGTAAGTCCATGGAAATCAATGGGAGACTTGCCTGCCTTGGGCGGCGGGATAAAGGATCATAACTGGGAACACTAGCTCTTCTAATTCTGAACTTCTCCTGTTGAAGGGTGTTTATTGTCCACACAGAGAGGGAAGCAAGCTTCAGGGGGTATGAGTAATTGGGCTGAGGAGTAATAAAATATTGCACTTATTTGGAGCCTTTCATCACAGTATCTCAAAGCCCTTTACAGAAGTAGACAAAGAAGGGGAACCTCTCATGCTTTAACTACTAGACAAAACTACCTCCGCAAAATCCACCCCCAGAATCCTGAACTGACTGTGAACAAATACATAAATATATGAGCTCATCACTCCTAAGATGACTGTACTGGTTTTGCCTGAAATACCTGATATGTTTCTTGTTGACATGCTGTTGACAAAGCTGCACAATATATGATAATCAGGTATGGAGTGTGAAAATGGTCCTTGAAACGGATAAATGAAATAAGATGTTTGAAGTAACGGCAATTTAGGGGGGAAATAAGTGATTGTTTTAATGGATTCTTTTCACTTTTACTTATTGTTGACTGAAGTATAGTGAACCTCTTTGATTATTTCTAATTGTTCAAAGGATTACCTAAACTGTATTCCTTAAATTGTCAAAATTATTGTTTGGAGACTATATGCCACAGACCTCTGAAGATTAGAGAGGTACACAGTGCATCTTATGTGATGAAAACATTGCATCCACAATCACTTGCCTCGGAATACTGCAGTAGAGAACATACCAAACTGATTTCTAAGTAGTTGGGCCATGGACAGGCCTGTGCCCAGATGAAATTGACACCTACAATATTCACATTTCAAAATCTCTTATAAAGGAGAGGACAATTATTATTTCACACCAAACACAGCAATATGAAGCATCACATCCTTCAGCCTATCCTTAGCCTAGCAACATATCACCCATTGCCAACAGTACATTTTCAGGTACAAGAAATGTAGACACCTAGTCTTAACAGTCTCAATCAACTAAATAGCAAGGACTTTCTCCCCATCCCCAAATCTACAACAAGCTGTAAAGGAGGCAACTAAGGCAATTGACTCTATCACAAGGAATGCCTGAGTAACAAACCTGCAACAAAATAAGCAAGAACAAATAAATAAGGAAGAACCACTTGGCTGATGGAAACTGTGGATTATGTAGGCTAAACATCAGCTAAAATAGGAGATTTCCTCCATAAACCTAACAATTAGCATTCCTAGCAGCCCTTCTGAGAGACCACATGCATGTTTGATATGTCACATCCCCCACAATCCTAATAACTGACAGGAGGAGTCTTACAGGATGTTCCAGAGGAAGGCAAGACGCCCACTGTGAGCCTGGCCATCGAGATATGGAGGAAAAATTCTTTCCCTGCCTCACATTGATTAGATTCCAGTCTATGCATATGAGCAAAAATCACTCTACAAATATTTCACATACAATAGAATCCAAACCACTATACAAACATGGAGTAAGAGCACCCTATATCGGCCCAGCTGCCACATCTAATTGATCAATGAATATGAGGAAGGTCAAGTGGGAAAAGACTTAGCAGTCATTGAGGGACAAAGAATAGCCATTTGCCCCCACTAAAAGTCCTGTTACACATCTTCATGTGGAGAGATGCACAAGGATTCAGACAATTACCAAGGATCCTATAAAGGAGAAAAAATGGAGGTGGAGGAGAGAAAGAAGCTGCAAGTCACTCCCAATGCTTTGTCAACTCAGATCAATGAAAGAGCAAACCTTTCTCAAATCCAATGGAAGACACTGCACCACAGCCATAAAATTTCTGCTGATAGATTCCTGCCATCATGGCATCATGTATATAGGTTATAACAAAGACGGTAAGGTAGAGATCCTTATTATTTTATTTCCAGAAGGCAGCCTTACAATTCACCTTTTAAAAATCATGGATGCAATCAGAATCAGAATTAATCCCAGTGCAAGAAGAAATGAGACTGGGCACAAAAATAAAGCCATTCCAGAGCTATTCTCACTGTGTGAAAATTGCAGTCAGTTTGTTATTGGCCATGCTGCAAGCAAGTTAAGATTTCACAATGAGTCTCAGGCAAATCTGTCGATTTTCAATTCCGATAATGAAGGTAGCACCCAGCACCCAAATATTATTTGTTTTATATCGATATAGTCTTGCAAGCAGAGTTAGCACTTTCTCATTAAAGAAACCAGTGTATATGGGAACTTCCACCTTTTCTACCACAAAAGGGCCTATACATTACATGAAATTTACAAATTTAGTTTCACAGCCTCTTCTTTGTGTGTAGGGGGGGGTTATTTATTTGTTTGTTTTTTCTTGGTAAGTTCATCAAAAACTGACGAGTGCAAAAAGAAAATTGTTTCTGAAAATATGCCAAGAATTGTACCCATAACCCATTGCATTAGCAGACAAATTATATGTGGACATAAGCACTAAAGACTAGGGTATGAAAATCCTCCTAAAACTAAAATACATTTGGTTCTTGCCCTACTTTGACCTTTCAGAGGTCCCTGGCAGGTTAGTGAGGATTCCTATGGCATTCTATTGATTGGTGATCTACCCACAGTACTGTTCGGCTGGAATCACTTGGGAATACGAGAGAGCCAGATAGTAGTATCCGGAAGGTTTCCAAAAGTCTCAGAGAAGAGTTAATTTTTTTTTGGACTGGGAATATGAAGGAAGATTCTTCCCATTGAAGCCAACCATGTTCTGCCAGACAGATAGAAAAACTGACTTTTGCTAGACTACTTTTTCCTATGTCTGTGTATCCCACTTTTCAACAGAAGTAAAAAACTCTTGCATAGCTTTTTCATTAATTCTGAGGATAGCCAAAGGTGACTGAGGAGAATATGCTGTGGGATGGTGCGGAGTGACCAGGGCAGTCCTATACCCTATGCCAAAGATGATTCCCCCATTCCAGTGCTTTAAAGGCTCCAACAGTCATAATTTGACTCTTTCTGTGCCAACAAATTCTACTGATACATACACTTCTAATTAGGAGTAAGTGTTTGCATGCATTCAAGAGATGCCTTGAATAGTCTCAAACTGATGCTTAATATGTTAAATCCCATTCACCTTAAAAAATGCCAGGACCTATTTTTCCTAAATTAACATGATTCTCTGGTCTCTTTTACATTTTTTAAATCATTTAAGTTATGCTTTGTTTTTAGCTCTTATGCCAATTCAAGATTTTTTTATGTAATAAACTAATGAATGGTTTTCTAAAACTAATGTTACCTGTTCTGCAAGACAGGGGTAGAGAGGAATATGTAATATTTATTTGCCTCAAGTATTTTTATGCTCTCCTTCCCCAAAGCACAACTAATAGAGTGACACAGAGTCTTCTTTTCAAAACCACATTCAGTCAAGAAAACAATGAGGACAATGTTCTGCACTTCTGTTGTGCCTTTCATCCCAGGGTGTCAGCGTACTTGACAAATGTTAATTAAACCAATTAAAGTCCAAACAAAATAACATTGTGATATTTGCAAAAGGATATGCAAATATATTGGGGTGAGGATGAGGAAAGAAATAAGTGCACCTTCTGCCTACAGAGACTGCTGGATAGTAGGGACAGAGGCAGGTGGCTCTCACTGGAGCATCTGGCTACACGACATAAACAACAATATAGCAGGTGTCCAGCCACACAATAGCTTGTCAACAGCCAGGATGCAAATTTAAATAGAAGAATAGGCCAAGGGAAGGCTTCTGAGCAGAACGGGGAAGAAGGGAGGATGACACAGTGGGGAAATCCACACACCAACACCACTTGCAAATAAAGTTTGACTGTCCACCTCTATAGACACTCGAGAGTCTACTTGTACATGATTAAGCTAGAGACTGTGCATTCCATTCAACTACAAGGTTGCCTATGGCGTGCACCAAAAGGCATTGTGGGTCATGGTGCACCAGCACTCGTTTGGATATTAGGCAAGATATCAGAGCCTGCATACCTAGTTTTGTCTCAATAGGTTTGGGGAATGCTGGCATCTGAAAGGCTATCTTCCTGCTCTGTAGCTGTTTGCTTCGGTTAATGAAGTTTCAGATGTTTTCTATGGACTGTTTTCCATAATAATCTTCTCCTTATAAAGCCAATTCTCTCTTTGTACAATAAAGTAATCTATAAACAATAACTGAATCTCCGCTTCTCCTTCATGGCGTGTAAATCAAAATGATTGCAGATTCTAGAGTTAAATGGCAAGATTTAAGAAATAATTCACAACTTTCAAAAAACCTGCTTATTAACCAAAAGCAGTTTCCATCAAAATATTGTTGACAATTATTTTCAAAGACATAGAGACCCTCTTTGTGGGTTTTATGCATAAAGCATGTGGTTGTTTTATCTTAAATCCTTCCCTCTCTGTAAATGGAATTTAAGCATAATCAGAAGAGAACATAAAACACACTGACCTGAATTTGCTGCTGCAGTAGATTGATTTTGTGCTGCTGTTGCAAAAGTTGCTGTTGTTGTCTTGCGATCTATTAGAAATAAATTTTTCATTAAATTAAAATAGTAATGTCCAAACTTCAATCTTATTGAGTGAAAACAACCTCTGAGTTATTCTTCATGATCATTTCAAACAGTTTTTTTTTTTATTGAGCACCATTTGTTAAGAGATACCAAAACACTGTGAGGAAGATTAGTGAATGATATTTTTGAGGTACCTGTATAAATAATAGAAACATTTCAAACTTAAATGTAACATCAGACCGTAACTATCCAGTAAAACTTATGTACTAATACCTAACACTTAGGCCCCAACTCAGCAAAGAACATAAGCATGTCCTTAATCTTACACAGGTGTGTGATTCCATCCTTATCCATGGAGCTTAAGTTTAAGGACATGCTTCATTGCTTTGTTGAACTGGGGCTGTATGGAGTGCTTCAAAATACAGCATATAAGGGCAAGCGTCTGCCAGTCTTATTCACTCTCACAGGTACCTTATTCCCTAGTAGGTCCCACTGCCTTAAGTGGAACTGCTCAGTGAGAAAGGTGCTACCCAATGTGTAAAAGTGGCAGAATCTGGGGCTAAATAATTAATTCTCAGAAGAACTCTGTGAAATATGTGAATATTATTGTTCTCTTATCAACTGGGCAAATGAAGGTGACAGGTTAGGGTCTGAGGCTACTTTCCCTTTACATGGATTGAGAGAAGCAAGTTCATATAGCAATGGGACAGAGTGCAGAGAGGCTTGTCCAGATTGAGGGGAGCCATCCCAAGATCTCTTAGAGCAGAAGGAGATGGCCCGATCATCTCGGCTAAAGATGTATTTTTGAGCAGAAATCTGTGCAGCAGATAATGCAGACCAGCATTAACTGTCCGATTGTTACATTAACTTCCCATACTGCCGCTGTGGAGAAGCCAGGAGGAGCTGGGTGAGCTACTGGGACTGCTGTCTTGAAGGGATAACTGCTCAGAAGATCTGATCAGGGATTGAATCTATGTTGCCCAGGAAACCCAGCCTCAGCAATCCTGGTGACTTCTCTTTCTGCTAGGACACCATCCTCCCATTCCTGAGGGTCTGAGTCTCACCCTGTGACTCATTTCTCAAGTATCATTTCCCCTCCTATAAATATTCCTTGGGAAGGGGGATGATCAGGCTTCTTCTGAGTTACCTCTGCAAGAGTCAGTACCAGATATAAAGTCTGAACTCAGGAGTACCTAGTTCCCAGTGTGTGGGAAGAACACTGTTCTCTCTCGCTCTTCCCTCCTCCCCCAATATAGCACATGATTTCACACGTGCATATATTTCAATGTTGGGAAAGCTAAGAAAATGGGCAGTAGAGATATTTTGATAAAGAAAATATAGTAAATGCTGTGAGGGTGATTTTGAAACACGATTGCATTTTCAACTAACTTTAGTGCAAAGTATTCAGATCAACTGCGTAATATGCAAACAAAAATGCTGTATCTTTATGCACCTTAGGAGAAGGCAATAATATAGCACAAAATGATCAGTTTTAGGTTTATTTTTCTTTTGAAATTGCAGGATCTGAAAAAATATGCATTTATTGCATTGCTACAGGAAAAAATCATCCCTGTGCAGGGGATGAATACAAGATTTATGCACCACACAGAGTCCCAATTACACCCTCAAAAGAGAAAACTGATGTCCACCAGTTCCTGCAGCTGAGAGACAGGATAGTTAGCACAGGAGCAGAATCAAAACCCACTTTCAGGGACTGCCAAACAGTTGCCTACTAATGGGCTCAAACTATCTTTATGGGCATGATCTCCTAAGGCTAAACTCCCTGTGAAGTCAATGGGAGTTTAGTGAGTGAGGAATGAAGAATCAGGCCCTCTCCTGCTACTTATGCAACTGACTCAAACAGGGTCCTGCATTAGCTAGCAAGGCCTGCTGTAGAGGGGGACGGTGTGTGACTAGATAACATAGCGGAGTGGCTCATGAGCTGCATGCGACTCTTTTACAGTTAAAGTGAGGCTCTCAGAGCCCACTCTGCCTTCCCCCCATTCTCCGTGGATCAGGTTGTTTGCGGGAGCTTGGGGCTTCTGCCCTGCAGCAGGATGGTGGGGTTAGGAGCTTCTGCCCAGCAGGCAGGTTTGCTGGAACAATTTTCATAGTGGGGGTTCTGAGAGCCATTGAACCAAACTGTAAACTCTGTGTATAATGGAAACCACTTCAAGTCAGGGGGTGCGACAGCTCCCCCAGCACCCCTAGTTCCAGCACAGGGAGGGGGGCCTTGGCGTTTCTGCCTTGCCGGGACTAGGGGCTTCAGCGGGAGCAGGGCTGAAGCCTCAAGCCCCCCCAACCTCACGGGGCTGAAGCCCTGAGGCCCACCAGCCCCACTGCAGGACTGAAGCCCCAAGCCCTGGCAGGCGCACCCTGGCTCTTGAACTTCTGAAGATTGTTGTATGCAGCTCAGAGGGTCAGTAAGTTTGGCCACCCCTGTAATATAGGGACAGCTGCCAGGATCTCAGAGTACCTGTTATTGTTATAATTATGATCACGAGTTCAGCCTATGCTTAGAGGGGCAATTGCAGCTGATCCTCTTTACTGAGACAGTTCACACATCCATATGAATGCTTAAGTACCATTATTTTAATTAATGATGTATGCATGATGCCATTTCACCTTAAAGTTGTATTACATCTTACTTGATGCATGTTCGCAAGTGGACCTTTCAAGATTCAATCCACAGTGGTACTCAAATCAGCTCAAGCAAACGTCCACTGCCCCTACCACCCCCAAATCAGATTCAGAATGAAAATTGTACAAAGTGATTTCTTTCTGACTGTTACACAGCTACTGGATCCTATGTTTTGAACCATTCTGAACTGCTGGCGATCTGGCCACTCCTCTGCATCCTAAGTTAGTCAGGGCAGTGTTGAGAGCTTTGTTTAGCTTGTCATGCGGAGGGGCTAATTTGCTAGAGTTCAGATTGCTGGTGTGCAGATCGCTGCATCTCTAAGTACAATACACTAGTATTTGAATATTCATTTCCTGATGGAAATCAGCAAAACTCCACTATGCATCTAATATTGATGGTTCCTTCTAAATGGTATACTGCTGTAATGGAAAATGCATAGAAAACACGACAGTGCAATTATCCTAACATAGGCTAGATGTATAGGTTCGACACAGTGAAGTATGATACATAAGCACCATGTGGCTCAAATTCTGAATTTTATTTGCCAATCGGTTGAGCTACATGCTCGCTTCATTGAGCATGACAACCTAGTTTTAAGTGTCATTTAATTTTCATTTTGAAATATAATTACAAAGTGTTCACTGTAAGATATCACTCGTCTGCAAATGTGTCAAGATTAATTTGTGCTAGCTTATTCACAAGTGTCAATAGTTAATTACTGTGTCATCTCTGGATGGCTAAATGACATTCTAACTTCTGATTTTTTACAGTGTTCCTTTATGTTATTTTCCATTAAGGGATGAGTCCATATTCCTACATGTGGGCAAATATTCAAGCACGTAAAATACCAGACGTCACAACTCATTAAAATCAACAGAGCATATATTGCGCTATATAAGCTATAAAATACATTTAACTGAAAAGATAATTCTAGTAATAATGTCAGATTCTTAAAAATTGCACATTAATTTGGATCTCTCTGACCTAATGCCTAGGGGATTAGTATATGGGATCATTGTTAGATTTTTATACTACAAGACAAGGACAGCTCTTTTGAACAACTGTGTTTCTTAAAGATATTATTTACCTTCTTTTCTCTGTAGATATTCTGGTCTCTCAATTATGTACCTGTTTCTTTGATTGTTTAGTTATCAGAGAGAGAATTAAAAAATTATGATAGCGTGGCTCACTGGTAACTTGCTACCCTTCATCACATGAGTAGCAAGAAATCAAACAATCTATTTACTGAGATTAATTGTAGGAAAGAAATGCCTTGACATTCCAAATACCACTTTTCCTCAGTTTCCTATCACATTTTTTCCTTTATGAAAGTAAAAAAAGCAATTCGTTATTTCTATTGGTTACAAAGGAATATAAGCTCTTTCAATAAAACTGATGAAAGGAAACACCAAGCAGAACAATTTTATTAGAAGTTTTTAACGTTCTGAAAGAAACATTTTCACAGATTTCTTTCTTGGAGCCTCACCTGTTCTTGCTGTTGGCGAGCAAGGTCCATTTGCTGCCGTTGTTTTTCAATTTGTGAGGCTGCCAGCTTTTTCTGTTCATCATGGGCAGCCAGGAGCTGCTCCCGTAAACTGATCAGCTGGGTGATCATGGTAGAGAGCTGTCGCTCTTTTTCTGCCAGGCTTTCTGGTGTACCTAAATGAGGAGAAAGATAGATTGTGAATATCAGGTAGACAGCAGCTATTGAACAATATTCACAAAGAAATTGGGTTAAATACCAAAGTGCTTTTTCCAAGTGGCAGCTTGAACATATATTTTACTAGAAATTCCTTAAAAGATCCCAGCATGCAGCCTTGCTATGTTCCAAGTAGTAGGGGACGTTACAACGATTGTGAAGCGGAAGCGCGATTGAGAGCAACTATTTCTTTTTTGTGACAAGAGTAATTAATTATGTACTCTGCAATATCAAATCTCTCTTTCCCTTCCATCTAAACCTTCTCAGTGTAATAACTACTTCATGTACTACCAAATTCACATTTTGATTAATATAATTTTCCCTCAGTTTTACATTCTGAAAAAAACAAAATAAGCAGCAATATTCTGGACAGCAGTTTAATGCTTTGTGGGTCATTTATTTAAGAAGATTTCCATCCATAGACAGCATGCTGTAGGAACACTACAACATGTGGGTCATTTAGGTCATTTACTGTCATTTAGAAATCATGGCAAAGGTAAACCTTTGTTATGGAACAAGAATACAAGGTGAGCTACGCTTGTAATCATTGAGAAATGGCTCAACCTGAGAAAATACTTTAAAAAATTCTCATTTAACTTTCAAAGTTTATTGTGTAGAGCATGTTTAATTAACATGACACTATGGTACATTTAATCTTTATGCTAATGGTGCTTATCAGTCTGTTTATGGGTAAACTGCATAGTTATCCTAGTAAAGAGTTCACAAGCCTTGTGTGAATCAAGCCAAAAAATATGCTAAATATGAACATTTTACTTTGGCACAAGTAATAATCTCAACTTACTGTACTTGAATCACACAGGTTTCTTTCCCATGTGAGCATCTCAGATCCAGAGTACTATAATGGACAAGTGCAGTGAGTGCATAGTACAGTGAAGGGACACTGGGAAGCAGAACTGCTACCGTCTCCTGGGAAGAAAGTTCCAACTGGATTTGGAGAAAGTGAGTCTTGCCAGGCCCACAGAATAACCAAGAGGTGGGGAGCAGGCCAACCAGCTCAAGAGTCAGGTGAACCTGCTGGATGCCCCAGAGACATATGACGTCAGATGAGGGGGTTAAGGCGATCCCTCCCTCCCACTGACTCACAGAAATCAGCTTCAGGTAAAGAGGAGCCTTAGGACTTTTTGAGGAAGGAGAAGAGAATTGTGGGGAAGTGGATCAAGTAAGGAGTAGAAAAGCTGGCATCAGAGTTCTGACTCCACCTTCCTCCCTAGAGGCAGGGGCGGCGCCTGCGGGAGGTCCACCGAAGTCATGGGACCAGCGGACCCTCTGCAGGCATGCTGCCAAAAGCTCCCTGCCTGCCGCCCTCCCGGCGACCGGCAGAGCGCCCCCCGGTGGCATGCCACCCAGCCATGCACTTGGCATGCTGGGGCCTGGAGCCACCCCTGCCTAGAGGAGGATGGAAGTCTTCCAGCAAGAAGAGGCTGCCAGGTTTCAGTAGCTGCTTCTTCTCCAAGGATGGGGAAACAAACAGGATTCTATGCAGCAGGTCTGAGACTCCCAGAGACTCAACTACTTACACTACATTATTTTTGGATTTATATTATTTTTAAAAGCGTAGAGGGTTTTACATTCAAAACTTGTCAACAGTGGTGCTCAGCTGCCACACTGATGAGCACAGGATAAAAATCTGAAGAGGCCAAGATTAGTGAAAGGATTTCAGAAATCTTCAATCTGTATTTACTGCATGTTTTGTGTTTTCTCTTGTAAATATTAAGTACATCCACTTGGAAGAAATATTGTTTAGTTTTTGTTTATTCTGAAATGCTACTGTATAAATATTATTGTAAAGATTTTTCAAAAGATAGGTTGAAAATGTAACATGATTTTCATTTAAAGTGTTCCAAAAATGTGACCTATATCTGTTTATTTGGCTGGAAAGAGAACACAATTACTGCATGGATTAATCAATCTTGCTCAGCAGCTCAAAACTTCAGAGTAAAAAGGTAACTGTTCTGAAGTGCATTTCTTAATTTCAATTAATGTTTATATTTTAAAAGAAAAAAGCGGAAGGGCACTCTATTGTTTAATCCAATTTCTTGTGAAACTCCAGAGGGCTCGTGTGAAATTAAAATAGTGCATCAATGCCCCAAAAGAGAACCTGGGTAAAAATGTTTGAAGTGTCTAAGTGACTTAGAAGGCTAAATACTATTTTCAGATGTGATATAGGCACATAGGAGCCTAAGTTTCACTGAAAGTCAGAGGGACTTAGGCTCCTAAATAGAGCTGGACAAAATTTTTCAACCCAAACTTTGTTTTCTGCTAAAAAATGCAGATTCAGATTGATCAAAACATTTTGGGAGTTTGTGTGATTTCAGTAAATAGAAGAGGGGGGGGGTCAGAAATGTCAAAACAGTTCTTTCTGACAGTTCCAATATGAAAAGTTATGATTTTTCAGGCTAGATTCACAAGGGAATTTAGGCACCACTGGCATTCACAAAACGAGACCAACATGTCATCCCCTCCATTACACCGCATTGGCTAGAGTACTTGCCTGGGAGATCAAAGCCCTGGGGTTCAAGTCCCTGTTCCAGACCCAAGATTTAAACCCCTACAGCAAGAATTTGAACTCAGGTCTCCCTCTTCTCATATGAGTGACCTAACCAACTCCTTTGTGACTAAGTCACTTTTGAAAATTTTACACTGTGGCTTCAAAGTGATTTAGGTGCTTTTGAAATGTTTAAACCCCCCCTCCCATTAAATTTCAGCTAATAGACAGCCACCTCAAAAATGCACTCAGCACTGCCAAGGGGAAACCCACTTACCTGCCCTCCATAGCCACCAGTGATCTACTCCTCTACTTAATCCAGAAAGCCAATGGGAAGCAACCTGCTGACTAAGATGATACTCGGACCCATTCACTGTCACCTCGGGAAACCATAGCTCGAGTCTTCCACATCTGTCAAGCAGCTTCTGAACTGAAATTCTGAGCGTTGATCTTAGTGGCATCAAATATTTTACACATCCAAGGCAGGCACTACTCTTCCACTTTGTTGCCATATTATTCTGCATGCTTTGTATTTACTTCATAATATGGTTATAAAACCAGAATGCAAAATGCTTGCTAAAGCCGTGACATTTGCCTATTCTGTTATACTGAGCTGGGATGTTTGATATAGGTATGATAGAACACCAGCATCTAAGAGATCTCCTTTTCCATTATTTTAATTCCATACAGTGGCAAGCTGAAGTTACAATTTCCCATTCAGGAAACATCAGTGGTAATCGTTTAAGAAGAAAACCACATCTAAAATAATTAACCCATTAAATTATTGACCCCCACCACCAGCAATTATTAATCCTTATTCTGTCCCATGCAACTCATGTCCACAAATGGGATAGGACTGGAATAATGAGAAGCCTATGAAATTGTGTCACAACCTAGCAGAACACTACTCGTGGCAAGAAAGAATAAAAGATGCCTGAATGTTGCGGGAGGGGGAGCGGGGGGGGGAAATAATGCCATAATTTAATTTTGGAGTGGAAAATCCTATTATTTTACAGTTTAAATACTAATAAAAAACAACTTGCTAAGAATGCAGACCAGATTGAGCTGATCTAGCTGGGCCAACAGAGGTCATCAGTAGCTGTGTACCTTCATCATTTGTTTCACATCCACTTACTGTAGCAAGCTACAAGATCCCTAAAATCATTACCAGTAAATAAACTCCTCTGCGGACTAATACATATATAGCTATCTGCACAATGCATTTGCCATGAAGACAGGTAAAACAAAAAAATTCATATAAAAGATATCAGTATACAGTAAATATGCCTGCTTTCATAAAATACTATATATTACACACATAGCTTTCTCTCTCTGTTCTAAACTGTATCTATGCTCTAACTCCAAAGACAGTGCTGCATTTTTTTCCATGGGGCTCTTCTTATCCCCCAAACACATCTGTCTTGAGTTTCGCTAAGATTTGTCAGGTGGATCAGTGCTCCCCAAGGCCTGCTCCATCTGAAGTATTTTAATTTGACTAAACACCTGATTTATTTTATCTCTCCGATGAGAAAGGCAGTTTGTCTTAATAGAGTCTGTCAGCCCACAGTCCCATTCACAGCAATTTACAGGCAGCCAGGGACACTGGAAGAGAAGAGTGCTGTGATTCTGTATTTTATCCTCCTCCAGAAAGCACCTAAAAGCAGCTATTCACTGCTACTGCATGTGGCATTTTAGAACTGAATTAGCTTTTTATTCAAATAACTACACTTGTTGTGAATAGCTTATCTGGAAAAATTGCTACATTCACTACTGATTTTATTAACCTTTGGCTCTATCACAAAATGGTCTTCAGTTAAGAAAGACCTTTAAAATTGACACTTTTTCTTGTGGGCCTTTATTTCAGTGACTTCAGATTTACTGAGTTTGATCCATTGACTCCTTTACCGGTTGTATTTAAAATGTTCAGGCTCAATGGGAAGTCACCAGTATTTAAGGAAATTTTTTTAAAAGGTAAAAACATAATGGCAATTTTTCTTATCAAAAGTTTAGAACAATAATTTATTCTTCATTGTAGACATTACAGTACCTAGCCTTCCTTGGGGTCTATAATCTTAATAAGCTAAATAAATAATCATGATTGTTCCATCAATTCAATTCTTCATTGTGTTCATTGATTTAACAGTGAATCTTGCATTGCTTTAAGTGTACATTGAGGTAAAGTGACCAGATTGAACAGAACCAACACATCAAAGGAAAATTTGAGGAATTTTGGTCATTAGGTCAATCTAACAGAGAGTAATAAAATAAAACAGCTATAAATCCATTCCAGAAGAGACCAACTAAATTTTACTTGTCAGCTAAGATTGCACTTACAATGTATTCCCCTTGTGGCAAAGTCCTGTCTTTTAAAATTGTTTCTAAAGCTCCATATGCATTTCTGGTCCTATAAAAAATTATCCTTTCCCACATCTTACATTCAAATTCCTTACTAAAATGTGCATAATGATATGCTGCACTTCCATCAGGGAGGCAGTATAGCTCAGTAGATAGAGCACTGGACTGGGATTCAGGAGACCTGGCCTGCTGGATGACCTTGGGCAAGTCATTTCATCTTCATGTACCTCAGTTTCTCCATCTGTAAAAGGTGGGTAATAATACCATCTTCCTTTGTAAAGCACTTGAAGAGGTATACTTGAAAGGTAATGTATAAAAGCTAAATATTATTATTATCTGTCCAGATTTCTTAAAAAATGTTTGGAAAGTGATTAAAGACCCCATGCCCCAAAACTGTAGATACAGAGTTTATTATTTTGTAGTTTGTGAAGAGAAATTTGCTCCACTGTTTTTCCAGCACTTCTCCCACCCCTATCATTTATCAGCCTATTTACTAGTGTATCTGGATGTCAGTGACTTACATTCTAGATTCTAGAGGCACGATGGCATGGTGATAGCTGTGGGGAACAGAAAAAATAAACAGGAACAAGAAACAAAAGATTTTCAGAGCTACTGAATGTAATTTCAAACTCTGCTCTTTTGTACTCAGCAACAGAAAAAGGACAGCACCATTAAAAACTATATGCTGTGGATTAGGCCCTAACAGCAGGAGACTAGCAGGCTGGAATCAAAGCTTCTAATTCTCACCCTGACACTAAATCACTGAGAGTTCTTGAACAAGTCTGCCTCGGTTTCCCCAACCTGTAAAATTGGTAAATTAGCACAACAAAGTAGTTTTGTTCAATCTACAAAGTGCTTTGAGATGTTTGGATCAAAATCTCTATGCAGTTGCAAAGTATTATCATTTCTCTTGAATTCCATGATTAACATAGAGCCTTATAAATATCATTCTCTTTCACTCTCTGTATCTTAAACTTTTGTCTGATGCATCTAAATAAAACATGAAAGCTAAATTACAATTGCTTATGCCCCCTCTGTTTGGCATTTTAAATAACCAGACAGTGTATTTTTAATAAGATCAACAGAAGGCAAGACAAGAAAGAAGAGTGGACTTTGCCAGCAGCTACAGAAAGGCTTAAAAACACTTAACTGCAGTTCCAAAGTATCATCAACTAGAAGCAATTCAACCAATCAAAAATGATTTTGAATCAAATTAAGCAATTTCCACATTTGAAAAAAGGATGTCTTTATGAACCAATTCACTTGGAAGTTCTAAATTTTTTTTTAATGGACATTGTTTGAGGAGGAATAAAACAAAAACACAGTGCCAGACATAAAGGAAAATATATTCAATCTGAGCTGCTGGAAATAACCTGGTTAAACCATTCTGTCTAACACCACAGTCTGCAGCACACATCAGATAGGCTGTGATGTTTCTACTTCACAGGCTCTGTCCAGCATTTAGCATTTACCCTTTTTTTGATTGGGTCACCTTTTAAATGCCACAAAATAGGGCAGCAGAAGTCAACAAAAACAAACAGGGGAAACAGAATAAAGTAACAATCTAATGGAAAAGCTTCTGAGATAAAAGTCAGTTTGTGATGGCTGCCTGACGAAGAAGCCCCCTTCCTAGCACTAGCATCTAATTTGAGTTCTAACTCCAACAGCAGTTTCAAAAGCTTTCCGCTCTAAAGGGCCCCGAGTGCATCATAAAGATAAAAGATTTCAGTACAAAACAACCACAAAGACCTCTATTATCTTATCGGTCTTTGGTTACAACAGTCAAACCAATACGACTAAGTTCTAAAAGACTCTTTTTTATACAAACACCAGAATACTGGAATTTCTTTATTTCATGATCAGTTACCGACTGCTGGTGCTCCCATATGCTACTGTCCAGTCCTCAGTCAATAAAAAGTTTTATAAATGCTGCTATTGTGCTTTGTAGCATCCAAATGCAGCAGGCAACATAGCAAACATGTCCAGCATGCAAACCACACAGGCTAGCTTCTTTAGTGAAGGTGTGAGAGTCCCCCGGACCTCAAATGAAAGCAATTCCTAATATAACCCAACAATAAGATAAAATAAAATCCTATATGTATAAACAAGACTGGAAGATGTGTGTAGTAATTTATGAAATCATAATTTAGTGCAAATTCTGTCAGATAAACATAGATTATCTCCAAAATGTGGCTTAAGAAAGCTCTGCTCATGATGTGGTCCAAAATGCTTAACTGATGATCTGCAGGATTCTGCCATACTCCCAAATGTGCTTAACACCAGATGCCTAGCACATTTAGACATTGGTAAACCAAAAGCAGTGTGGTTTGGAGAAAGAGAGTGTATTAACACAATGTATAACTCAGTAGTAACCTGTGGTCTGAAAATCATTTTAAAAGTTACATTATGATCTGCTTAAAATGTGTTTGCACCCCCATATGGTTCTAGGCTGGCTACCTATATTACAGGGAGCAGTATGCGAGGACAAGAAGCCTCCACAGGGTCATTATGACCCACCCTCCCAACCACACATGTGCATGTAGGTGGGGAGTGGACAGGGAAAGCATCACAATTACAGGGCTAGCTGCACTTCTGTCCCTGCTCTGGTATCTCTGAGAGTACCCTTTCAGGTGTCAGGTGTGCTTTTAGCTATCCTGGAGCACTATTCCATAATTCTTCCATTCTTACCAGGCTATGGCCTACAGTACCCTGTAAGTCAACCATGATTACGTAGCACATAGTACTGAGATTGGGGACCTGGGGCTTTTCCCTTCATGAGTCTGTGACTAGTGGGTTACGGTGAAAAAAACATCCTTCTTAAATCAAGTACTGTATATGCTGAAGTATCTAGGGAGAGAAGGGGAATGATTTAAAAAGAGACTTCACAAATGTTTCTCTTGCCTAACCTAGATAGTAACCTCAGCAGGCCTAACTTTTTCAGGTGCTCCCAACAAGTGTCTATGTCTCAGCCTGGTTCCCCCAAACGACTACCCCTGCCCTTGAGAAAGCAGTCCTTTATAAACCTGCTGCATTCATTCGATCTCCTATGTTTGTAGGCCTTTTCCTGTCCTGCCATTGTCTCTTAACTATCAAGTTTTTGCTGAAAAGTGGCTTATCTGGTGCCACTCTTTTTCCTTCCTGATTGTTTTTCCCAGCAGTCCCCTTTTTAAACTAAACCAATAAATTCATACAGTGAACATCCCTATAACCAGGTCAACAGACAATAGTAATCAATTATTACAGAATAGCTCCAAATCCATCAGAGGAAATAACCTGTATGAAGTATAGGGCCAGCTTACATTACTTTCCCCCAAGTGACTCTCTGAGTCACAGACTGGTCCCTGATCTGCTCCTAAACTAAGCACTGCCCCATACTTAGGTCTGTGGTAAAGACACAACAGAGCCCTAAAAGGAAATCAATTTCAGGAGCGTAGTTGCTCCTGGCCTTAGGGGGAATATGATACTGTCCATAGCCTCCCCAGATAGTAACCACTAGGGAAATGGCTGAATATTTGTATTTTTATCCAAATATCATCTTATAAAGTTCACACACACACACACATACAAACAAAAGCTAGAAAACTATTTTAGACAATCCTTAGAGCACTTCAGCTTCATTAATATACTTGGGCAGTTTCTGGCAATTATACAACCCTACTCTATATGTTGTATGCTATTTAAAAGAAAACTATCCCTTTTTTCCATAGTGGCCCTCTGAAATTCCGCAAAAGAAATACCTCTCAATATAAACAAAATCAGGAGTATATACTGTTGTAAGTGTATATGGCTGCATATATAAATCTGGTTGCATGTATTAATTCATGTTCATGCAACCAGCAGGAACATGAGTTGCTGAATTAATTATTTCAAAAGTTTTACAAAAGTAGAGATTTAGAGTTTAGAGGTAAATGATTTCAAAAATTGTTTGTATCTGTTCACAGGCCTCTGTTTGGAATCTCTGTGTGGAAAAAATATGTCAACAATGAAGGGAAACAGAGAAATATGTATCAGATATTCCAACTAAGCCTCAGTAATAGATATCCCGTTCTCCCTAAGTTAGAGGATGATGAGACAGGAAAGGCCAAAGGTAGAAAGTAGTGTTAATAGTGATTTAAAGACAAACACTGAAAATAAGAGGTCGAAGGGAAAAGAGAAGTGAGGAATTCTGACCGGTGGCTCAGAAGAATGTAATCTAGGACACTGCATTGGTAATCCAGATAAAATGAACAAGATGGTGTTGTATTTAAAATAATTATTATTAAGAATACAGACAAGAGTTAGAAAAACAACAGTTACTTGTATTAAATATATAAGATTTAATTCCAAGAAGCTTCAGGTAAAGCTACACAAGCAAGATAAGCAGAAGGATGGTTTAGTTATTAGGGTGCTAACTTGAGATGTGTGAGACCGAGGTACAATTCACTGCTCTGTCCAACTTCCTGCGTGACCTTGGGCAAGTCACTTAGTCTCTCTGGTCTTCAGGTCCTATCTATAAAAGGGAGATAACAATACTTCCTTACCTCATAGAGGCGTTGGGAAGATAAATACACTAATAACTGTGAAGCACCCTAAGTTAGATGAAGAGGAAGAATTCCAGTGTCTGTTTTTACCAGAATTTCACCCACTAATGCTCTTCAACAGGGCATCAAATTACAAATATTTCCTCATCAGAATGACGTTTACCTGCTGTTTGTGAAATCAATAGTATTATACAATCTAATCCTTTTCATGGATCTCAAATACACACCGTGCTGATTACAAGATAAGAGTTATGAGAAGCAGGGCAAAGGATGATTTGAAGAATGATGGAGGATTTCCATTTATTGTAGTCCATGTGATAATCAACAACACAAGTAAAAAAGAAATTCTATAAAGTAGATCATTTTAAGTTAAGGTCCTGGAAAGACAACTAGATGATGAAGGTGTGAGGTTTTTTTCATTGTCTATTAATTTGGATTATCCAGCTATAGTGACTGGTTATCTGGAAGAAAACAAGTACCTTACTCACTTCAACCTTTAAGCATATAAATATTTGGAAAAGTAATATGGTAACTATATAGATAATTTATTCATTACATATACTTTATCATATTTATATTAAATGTATAGTAATAAGTCAAGATAGATTAGGTATTGAATACACTTGATTGTGATGTTCACAGCTGAAAACTGATGTACTGTGTGGACAAAATTCTGCCCTTTGTTACATCTCTTCAATCTCATTAAAATCAATAGGCTTGCACAGGTGTAACTGGAGAGCAGAATTCTTTTTTTTGCCAAATGCACTATTTCTAGTTCACTGTATGTTTGGATGTGTGCGCACACAAACATACAGACAGGAGTAAACAACATGTAAAGAAATAGGCTGATAAGGAAAGACTATCAATGGTCTACGTTGATCCAACAAAACAAGCTACTAAAGGTACAGTGTAGCTGGAAACGTTAAAGAATTAATAAACAGGAAATCTATCACACCAGTATAACTGTCACCTTCAGAGAGTTAAAATGAAACAGTGGGAACAAACAAATGATACTCCATAGTACACTGTGGCTTAAACAAGAGTCAATTACATTGACTATTCTAGCAACTGCGAGATATAAAATAGACTTACTGGGCTCAATCTTCAGCTGTGTCCAATAAGTGACAGGCACTGGTAAAGGAAAAAGACACAAGGGCAATTTGTGGCTAGCAGCTCCTGGGGCCAATTCTATTGTTGTCCCTGTCCCTATCATAGTTTAGAGCAGTTTCATGGTAAACTAACCTGGGCCGGCTATGGTCCCAAGGGGCCAGTATGCCAGCCGGAAACTACTGTAGAGCAGCTGGCTTTCTGGCTCATTTGTGCCACTGGGGGAGTGCCGAGGAACTGTCCCAATATCACTTGTAATTTATATCCGAAAGTACAAAAGATTTAAGGGCCTCCAGGTAAAAAGAAAATGCAGTCACTCCTGTGCTACAATGTCTCCAAATGTACCTCTCTGAGACAGGAGGGCTGCTAGATACAAGACAGGGGCAGCACCAAGATGCCACAAGTTGCAATAGTAAAAATGGCAGAACTTCTGGAGCTTTATATAGTGTACAGTAACGATAAATATACAGGGTTACCATTCTGCAACAACACATTTCACTGTGTCCGTACCCCTGTCAGGATCATTAAGGTTCCCTACACTAGTTTTATGACTGAAGATGAAATTTTGAGCTAAAAATATACATAATCAAACTTCCCTTTACTATTGGAGACTACCCTAGCTCATTCCTTAACCACAAAGCATAGCAGTCCCATGTTACAGCTTCTTCAAGGAGATACAACGAAGTAGTAAAAAGGTTTGAAAACCTACACCTTTTACTTTCCATGACTTGAAAAGCTCATGCAACTGGTTCCATATCAATAGCCTTATTCTTCAACTTTCAGCTTAAGAATGCTGTAAGCTGCCACACAGCAAGAGAAATGGAGTTTTATCTGGGAATGTGGGACATCCAATATATATAGCACTTTTCCTTTTGAAGACTGGGCCTTAAGTATTGTGTGTCAGGTGGAGGGATGAGAGGGTTGTCTTTTATTCAAATGTTCAAACACCAAGATCAGTAAAGTAGTGGCTCGAAGAGCAGAAATGTTTATCTTAACATTGGTCAAACCTCCCAGTAACAACCATAATGTTAATAATACTTTTGATAGCTAACAAACTGTTCTTTTATTATTCTGACTTGCTTCTTTTTTAATCCAATAGAACCTCTTACTCCATGGTCCTGATTCACCTTTCACATCATTTTTACTCTGGTACAGTTGTTCAGAGGCAGTACTCTTCATTTACACATCAATGCAAGAGAAGAATTGCATCTTTCTATTACCTCTACTGTCCCAATATAGGATATATCACAGAAGATCAGATCAGTGAACCACTTCATCCAGTATCCTATCTCTGGCCCTGATTCAATGCCAACTAAAGTCAACAGGAAACCTTCCCTTGACTTCAGTGGGCTTTGGATCAGGCCCTCAGACAACAGTCCATAGCAGATGCTTCAGATAAAGGTGCAAGAAGCCCTGTTGTAGACAATTTTGGAATAACAGATTATTAATAATAATAACTTGCCTAAATAGAAAGTTTCTTCCTAACCCCATCAGTTAGTGATTGGCTTATGGCCTGAAGGTCTATGTAGCTTATTTAAAAATAAATTCTAAGTGTGAGTCTTCTCATTATCCATGTAAGCGTGTTAGCCTTTTGGGCACCTACTAAACTTTTACCACAAGAATTATTGAGGTTAATGAGTTCCGTGGGTCAATTATGCATGGGGTGGGAGGAGTGGGGGTAGGAAAGAAGGATTTCCTTCAATCAGTTTTAAACATGTAGCTCTTCAGTTTCACCAAATATCCCCTTTTTCCTATATTATGGGAAAAACTCACTAGGATCACCTGTTTTATGTTCTCTATAAAAACCTTTATTTTATGTTTATCTGTTATCCCTCCCCCCCGTACACACACACACACACCTCTTCTCTGAACCAGCTACCCCAATTTTTTCAAAATCTCTTCTGATGGAAGTAGTTCCTTGCCTCTAATTATTTTTGTCACTTTTCTCCAGACCTATTCTACTTCTGTGATACATATTCTAAGATAGGGTAGCTAGAACAACCCTAGTGGGGAGGGAATAGCTCAGTAGTTTGAGCATTGGCCTACTAAACCCAGGGCTGTGAGTTCAATCCTTGAGGGGGCCACTTAGGGGCCTGGGGCAAAATCAGTACTTGGTCCTTGCTAGTGAAGGTGGGGGCTGGACTTGATGACCTTTCAAAGTCCCTTCCAGTTCTAGGCAATAGGATATTTCCAAATATTATAACTGAACTCTTTTTTCCAGCTGGGGGCTTTCTATTCTCTCTCTCTCTCTCTCATATCTATATATATATATATAGATATATGAATGGCATTATGTTGTTTTTCTATCCTATCTTTATACTTCCTAACATTTTGTTTGCTTCGTTGACCACTGATGTTCACTGAGCAGAATTCCACTGAGCCACCTACTAAAGACATCATGTCTTTTTCCTGAGCGGATAGTTAGTAACCCTTCAATTATTCAAAATCAGATGGGAAAAAGCCCTTAAAAATAAGAAAATAATCCTGCACCAGCTGAGTGTTTGTGCCTCTGCATTGGTGTGTGTGTTTTATGAGTTCTTATCCACCTTTAATTTCTATGATTCTATATGGCTGTAAAATCTGCAAGACAGAAACTTTCTTTGTTGTAACTCCTACTTTTAGATGTGCTTCTTTAATCTGTAGGTTTATTTGTTCTGTTTTTACATAATGATAGGTAGTGCACCTTTTGGAATTACAATGTTCAGAGTCAGAAATGATGATAGTCTGGTTTAACTAAGATCTTATCACCAACACACAAAGATTAGGAGTTTGTTGGAGGAAAATATGTAAATGAAGATTTCAGGATTGATTTTGAAATTACTCCATTTCTTTGATTATTCTTTCATAGCTCAGTACAGCTGGATAAAAATATTCTGTTTCCATGTTCAACTTTGACTTGTACAAGTGATTTCGGGTAACATAGTACTCTTTAAAATGAATCTTATATTTTTAGAATGTAAACATGATACATTCTCCATGAGATCTGTAAAATTTTTCATTCTTTTGCAACTGGTATGTATCATTATTAGGGCACAATGACAATGAAACCTGGTTTGGGAGGAAAAGCTCCCTAATTAAAATACATATGCAGAACCACAGGACTGTGCTGAATACCTATTTTAATAAGGTAACTTTGGAAGGTGAACTGTATATCTAAATAGACAGACAAAGATAGAAGAAAAGTGAGTTTAATGCCTTATTTGAAGAATGAAACTCATCTGAATTATTTTCAATTCGTTCTTCTTGTGTAAGTAATGTCACTGATAATGACTCATGATTTCCTTAGATGCTATTTGCCCTAAATAAAACCAGTTTATGGAGTATAACACATTTTTGCCATAAGTTTTAGTTAGTTGTCTAGTTCATTATACAGAAGGTACTGGTAACAGTTAGCTAAAGGAAGCTATAAAAGGTTTAGGCATTATTTCATATCCTTATCAAAGAAAAAGATACCATTATCTCAACTGAATACTTTACAAATGCTGCTGGAAAAAAAGTCTCAATACCATACTTTTAGACACTAGATCAGGCAACCTTTCAGAAGTGGTGTGCTGAGTCTTCATTTATTCACTCTGATTTAAGGTTTCGCGTGCCAATAATACATTTTAATGTTTTTAGAAGGTCTCTTTCGATATCTGTAATATATAACTAAACTATTGTTGTATGTAAAGTAAATAAGGTTTTTAAAATATTTAAGAAAATTCATTTAAAATTAAATTAAAATGCAGAGCCCCCCAGACTGGTGGCCAGGACCCAGGCAGTGTGAGTGCCACTGAAAATCAGCTAGCATGCCGCCTTCGGCATGTGTGCCATAGGTTGCCTACCCCTGCACTAAATACTTCATATATGTTAAGCTTGCTGGTTTTAAAATATAAGCTGCCGAAAAAGAACTTTTTTCAAATGCCATTGCTTAATTTTGTTATAAAGTTTGCTCAGCAAATAATGTGACTCTTCTTTCTTTCTTTGTTCTACATTTTGAAAAATAATTTCCATTTCAATTTTTGTAGATCCATCAAGAGGATGATGGTCATAAAGTTGAGGCCTGAAGTCCACACACATTTTGTGCATGCACTTGCAGTAGGTGAGCATGCAAGACCTTAGATTTCAGAGAATCAGATTCTAATTCTGCTTCCCAAAGGACAAAATCTGGGCATGTGACAAAGAAAGAATCCTCCCCACCATACAGGCAAGGAAGCCATTCCATAGCTGCTACTGGGCTGCAAAAGTCTCTGAAGCTGTTGCACTACCACTCTGTGATAGGCCAGGCAGTGGATTCACATAGTAATAGATCAGCTACATCCACCATGACTCTCTACATCCCAAAAGAATCCCTTCACTTGGGGACTAGGAATGCCCTTACTGCCCTAAAACACAACAGAACTGCAGTAATTTTACTTTACCCTGCATGTACTGCATCTAAGATCCACAGTACATGCAGGGTAAAGGATAGCAGTTGCTCCCATGATATTTATTCCTGGTTTCCAATGTCTTATAGTCACTTTTTATTTCCGTGTAAAATAAGGTACTTCTGATACTTCTAGTTAGCACTTATTAGCTGCACCATTCAGAAATGTCTAAATATAAATACAGTGAATATTAGATAGTACTGCAAGATTTATATACTTTAAATATAAATTTTAATTTTGATCTTAATTACATGTTCATCTTTCATGTCTTACAAATACAAACAAGTATATCAATGAAAAACTTATATTTGCCTCTGAAGATTTTTATTGCCTCTGGTTATAAGTAATGAAGAAGCGAAGTTTACCGCAAAGCGAGGACATTAGCATACCCTGTCTATCAAAAAAACCATAAAGAGGAAATTTCCTACTTTACTTTAGAGGAGACAATTTTGTCAAAAGCCTTTGATATGTGTAGGAAGACAACATTTTACCCATTTAGAATACACAATATATAAGACTTTATCCGAAAGACTGGCAAAGTTAATAGAAGGACTTTCATCGACTTCAGCCGACTTTAAATCAGGCTCATAGATCGCATGCAATGAACATTAGTAGTAGCATTACGTGGTCAAACAAAGAAGGCTTTAGACTTGTAAACCTCCAGATCCTTCTAAATCTTACTCAAAATTGGAATAATAGAGTTTAAGACATTTCTAATCTGCTAAACATAATATGCTGTCCTGCAAGACCATCTCAGCAGATAAACTCATTACTGCAAAAAATGGAATATTACAAAGCCTTCTGAAATTGTCAGAATTTTCAACTTGCATAAGTGAATGCACCCCCACGCAAAGTAGAATTCCTACGAAACACTGCAAAATTATCGACCCAGTTTCTTAACTACATACACAAACTCCCAAATCATGTTAGTCAGAGCAACAAAGAAATGGCCTACATTTACAGACCAAAGTTCTACCCATGTTCTAACAGTATTCTGGTCTAATTACACTCCAAACCACAGGCATGAGTACCTTTAGCCAGATGTTTTTAAGAAGCAGCTAAAAAATAGAATTGGGAATTTTAAAAATTCAATATATTTTTACACCAAACTGATCATAAACCAAAACGTTTATCACAATCATTTACTATGAAGTCACTTGGAATGAAACTGCTCAAAACCTTAAACCAGAAAACATTATTAGGTTGTTTTGATACATCTGTATTTACAGAAATACTCTACAGATGAGATATAAACACAGAGTGAAATACAAATATGAACCATTCAAAAGAGTTAATGTAATATTAGAAAGTCTAGGCTTTTGGCCTAAGTGGCTACCATCTACAGTACTCTATCTAATGGCACCCCAGAGTACAACTGGAAACACCAAAGCAAGCAGGGAATGAGGCATCCCACTCTGATAGTTCTCCAATTCTAAACACCATAAAAATGCTGAGATGCATTTAGGAGAAACAGAAACATCAAATCCCATTTCTTCTTCAGGCATCAAGACCCAGTCCTAGATTAAAGCTGCATTTCCTTGATTTATTTGCATAGCACACATTGTTTCCTTGTTATTTTGCCTCTTACAGCACTGAACCTAACAAAACAGGATAAGAAAGACAGACAGACAGACAAAGAGGAGAAAATTATGAAATGTCCTATGAAATGCCCTTCAACTCATTTTGTAAAAGTATGTGCTATGTTTTGATCAACATATTTATTGTAGCTGGAAGTAAATCTTCATGAGACACAATCTTCTTGAAAGTTACACTGAGTGTAACTGGGAAGCTGAAGCATCAATCTTTCTTTTCCAACCAATCAGCCAAAAGGTTGATAGGGGTTGCAGAAGAATTTTATACTTCCACAATGTTCTTTTAGAGCCATATTCTTTCTCTCTGAGGGTTATGTAGCATGCTGAACACCCATTCACAGGAAGTTTAGCTTAGAAATTCTCAGTAAAACTTTCAAAAGCATCTAAGTGACTTGGGCACCTACGGCCCGTTTTCAAAAGTGACTTAGGCACTTTAGAGCCCAAGCCCTAGATTTTTAAAGGCATTTAGACATCTAAGGATAGAGATAGGCACCTGGTGGGGTTTTCAAAAGTACCCAGGTACCTAACTCCCATTGGTTTCAAGTGTTTTCTTTTCACACCATTAGGCAAGAACACATTCTTCCCTGTATGGATTCTTGAAGCCATTGTCGAGTCATGTATCTTGTTCAGCCTACTCTTTTGCACTATTGTTAATATTATTTCATTCGTTTCTTCCTTTAATTTCCCTTCTCACTCTTCACTTGCAACATCAAGTAGTGGCATGAAAGTTGAGATTTGTTGGAGGCATGTATCCATAGATTCTCACTGAAAGTGATATCAGCATAAAAGAAAGCTCCAAAGTTTCTTATCAAGTTCAAGATTCTGCCTTTCAGTTGTTTTTACGGCATAATCACCAAATGATTCTAAAATGATAATGCAACATTGTGATTGTATCAAAGGGAAAAAAATAGCTGATGTTGAAGAGCTGCTGAAAGGTTTGGAATATTACATATCACTTTGCTAAACCATTTCAATAGTTTGGCACTAATTGGAACTTTTTTTTGGCAGCCTCACCCAAGGCAATAAAGATGAAATGTGTTCAGAGGTATATAACCCTCTCGTTTCTAGGGCTCTTCCATGCGTGTTTCAATGCATACTCGTGGGGTTGTATAGAGAAGTTTATGCTGCTGCTGCTGCTGCCTGGACTGTATAATTTAGTGCCCTGCTCCTGCAAGATGTTCTGTGTTGGTGCCTCACTGAAGTCAATGGGTTCTATGTAGATTCAAGAATCCACACAAGCAGAGCAGTCTGCAGAACTGGGGACGGGATAGGTAAAGAAAAGACTCCAGTCTCCACAGACATCCATCTGGCACCTTTCACAAACAAAATTGCAACAACTTAATTAAAAAAAAAATTCATACAAATTAGGAAGTATTATTTAAACTTACTTTCTCATGCAAAAAAACCTATATATTTTGACCAACAAAAAAATTGACAGAAATTTAGATATTATTTCAGTGTTTATAATTCATATTTATTAAGAACAGTTATTTTTTCTGTTGTTCAATCTATTGCATACTATTTACATCTCAGATATGATTAAGCTAACACTGACAATAAAGAAGACTATTACAAAAATTATTTCTTTTCAAAATGTGACAAAACTATTATTAACTCTTCACCAGCTAACCTTCTAATTCTCATAATATGATTTAATCAGTTTTTTTGTCTTCTCACTAGAGAATCCACCATGCCAGAACATGAGCTAAACATCACACATTCTCATTTTATGAGAGAGAAAAAGCAGCAACATTTAAAGTTTTCCAACCAAAACTGAAACATTAGCTTAGCTTAAAACACATATACACTTTACAGAGGCAGTTGAGATATATTGCAGTGATTGAGGTAACACGCCCTACATTTAACAATCTGGGGTGCTTGTATCTAGGTATTCTCAGAGGATGATGGTTGGCTCAAGAATTCATTTCCCCTTAATGGTCCATCAGAACCTTGCTAGTTAGCTTAAAAGCAGATATAAGATCCACCCCTTTTCCAGGCTTTTTTCAGAAGAGTTGGGGTTTGTTTTACTATTAACAATGCAAAACTATGTTTATTTTTGTTACCTAATCATAATATTAATAGCCTTTATGTATTCATTCAGCATTGGGTAAGTTAATATTAGTTTCCATACAAATTTCTATATGTTCTTTATGCTTTTCACTGTTTTAAGCAATATTTTATGGCATAGGCAAAACTGCCATACTGCCAATTTTCTATAGCACATTTGACAAGTAGCTCATCAAATGTATCGTATGTAGTATTGGATGATTCATTGTCAAATAATATTTCTGACTATCCCCTGAGTACCTGGTCTTTTGACATAAATCTAATTATGCCTCAGAAAATGAAGGCTTGTTCTCTGAAGATTAGAACAAACAACATTGCTAATTTATATCTATATATGAAAAAATGAGGCAAGTTACCCAGACATAAAGCTAGCTATCGGCTGAACAATGAACATATTTCATGCTCATAGACCCAAAAACCCTCAACAAGCCCCACCCACAGCCAGTCCTTAACACTGAGTTGTTATTTAAACTCAGGATTTGGTACCTGTTTGCATGTAGTCATATCTGAAAATGCCTTTCCTATGCACTTCTCTCTTCAAAAGTGTCAGAATATGGCTCTACACCTGAGGATTATTCCAAAAATAAGGTCCTAATTTTCAGAAGTAATGAGCACCACAACTACAGCTGGAGTCAATGGAAATTAATAGCTGCCAAGTTTAAGTAGGTTCATAGATACAACTTGTCAGGAATTTTCTGACAGAACTTTTTTTTTGGGAGGGGGAAGGGGAGGAAGCAGTGTCAGAAAATACCGATTTGTCAAAATCAAAATATTCTGCAGTTTTCCTAGTCTCCTTTCTGCTCACCCACCCACCTTCCAGGGTTCCCAGGATTTCCAGGTTCCTGGGAAGCATGGGCAATTAGGGAGCATATTTCATTTTGGCAATACCAAAATGCTCCTGCTGCGGGAAAATTTTGGTGTTTCCCAAACGAGACATTGCAGACCCCCAGTGCCACTAAAAACTTCATGTTTTGGATTTTTGTCATGATTTTGGATGAAAATATTTCCAAAACCTTGAAATGTATTCCTGGAAGTCTTTTTTCCTGGCCAGTCCTATTCACAGATTTTAAGACCAGAAAGGACCACTGTGATCATCTAGTCTAACTCCTTGTATAACACAGGCCTGAAAATTTCACCAAGAAATTCCTGCATCCAGTCCATAACTTCTGGTTGAGCTATAGCATCTCGTTTAGAAAGACATCTAGTCAAGATTTAGACACTTTGAGTAATAGAGACGACACCACATATTTAGGTATGTTGGTGCAGTGGTCAGTTATCCTCATTGTTAAAATTGTGTGTTTTATCTCTTGTCTAAATATGTCCAGCTTCAGCTTCCAGCTAGTAGATCTTGTTATGCCTTTGTTTGCTAAACGAAAGAGGCCTGTGCTATCTGAAACATCTCCCCATGTAGGTATTTATAGACTTTGATCAAGTCACCACTTAATCTTCTCTTAGATAAATGCAATAGATTGAGCTTCTTTTGTCTCTCACTGTTAGGCAGGTTTTCCAGATCTTGAATTCTTCTTGTAAGTCTTTGTGAAGCCTTTCCAATTTGTCAACATATGGCCCAGCTTTCTCTGTAGAACTGACCTGTCCTTGTTATTATTTACCACTCTACCAATTCTTGTGTAGCTCAAAGATTAAAGCATATTAAGTGTCCAACATTTTTCTGATTCAGCCTGTCTCCCTCTATTTGATAATCTTATGTTAATTATGGTACTTCCATCTCAGCATGACAAGGTAATTTCACCTGCCTGACAGGTAGGTAAATATTATAAACACCATTTTACAGATTGGTAAAGATGACGTACAGGGAGATTATGTGATTTTCCTAAGGTCACTCAGCTAGTCAGTGGTAGAGCTGGAAACTAAACCCAGGAGTCCTGACATACACCTCCTCCCCTCCTCACCCTATATCATGTGTATTAGCCATAAGGCCATTCTTCCCCTATTTGCCCCTGAAAAGTTTCCTTCCCTCTCTCAGTTCCAATTTCTGTCCCATTCGTTTCTCTTTTTGTTATCACTATCTCCTCTTTGCTGCCACCTTCTCCTTTCTCTTTCCCATTTTCCCACTGGCCCTTTTTCCTAAACAGAGCAGTCTTCCCCTCAGTCCTTTTTGTTCTTGAATTTCTTTGTAGCCGCTCTGGTCCTGTTTCTCCTGCAACTGTGTCCTGAAGATGAAATGTGCTGCTGTCCAGGGCCTCACAGCAGTGCAGATAACCTATTCCTGCCTCACTGTGCTGCCCTGACAGGCACAGTGGGACTGGAAGCAAGGTAGCCAACAAAGGGAGTAGTGGGAAAGGGAGAGGAAGTAGGAGGAAGCACTGGCCGCCGGTTTAAAAGCCAGGAACAGTAAGTGGGAAGAGAAGCAAAAGGGGAAACATTGCTCACTGCCAGCAGCCCTGCTCATGAGTGACATTTCACTGAGAATGAGTGAGAAAGAGTGACAGCAGGGGCAGCTGTGTGGCTGTCATTCCAGCTGGGTGACCCTTGGTAGGTTTGGGAGCTGCAAGTGCTAAGCACCTTTGAAAAATCAGGCCCATTTATTTTTATATTAGACACAGCGGCGGCTCCAGGCCCCAACATGGCGGCATGCCACGGGGGGCACTCTGCTGGTCACTGGGAGGGTGGCAGGCAGGGTGCCTTCGGCGGCATGCCTGCGGAGGGTCCGCTGGTCCCGCGGCTTCGGTGGACCTCCTGCAGGCGTGCCTGCGGGAGGTCCACCAGAGCCACGGGACCAGCGACCAGCAGAGAGCCCCCCGCGGCATGATGCCGTGCTTGGGGCAGTGAAATGTCTAGAGCCACCCCTGATTAGACTTTGCAGTTATAATGAAGGTAGCCACTCGTCACTGGAGACAAAAAATGAGGCTGATAAAATAAATTTGCAAATACAATAATGGAGGAAACCTTACATTTATGATACTATATGCAGAGATATCCACAGTCAACCTGTGACTGTTGGGGAATCACAATTATGCGTTAGGCAAATGCCTAAGTGACATCATGTTTAGGCACCAAAGGTAAAGAGAAGCTCTTTCATTAGAAATTAAAAGGAACTCTGATTCTTAATGGATCTGAAATCCTATGTTTCAAGCAAACCACAGAACAGTTATGCCCATTTCATTTTCTTTACCTTTTTTAATAAACTTCTGTTTGTGCTCCCTTTATGTTACCAATCAAAACCTGAAAGTCCCTGTAGGCTTTTCCTCACTTAGTAAAACTCTGGCTGTACAAACCTGTGTAAAAGCCTTTCTGCATATTTCACTGTCTTTTGAAATCCTGCAATTTGAGTACAGCAGCTGCATTTTTAACAGTAGAAGCTGGTTTAGTACCGTTAGTCAGAATGCATTCCAGGGCCCGGAGAATAAAGTTTCCCTGTAAACAGTTAAATAAACTATAAACCCTCATAAATGAATTTCAAAGTATAGTGAAACTTGCCTATAAATAACCTTCAAACCTCTGAGGTTAGAACTGTGGTCTTTATGCGCACAGAACGCATATGGGGCACTTATCAATCTCCAGTATTTCAAAGTCAAAACAAATGTAAAGAAGCATCTTTGTATATCGTAGTATGCTTTAAAAATGTCAGAAATGTCAACCACTTGTATACTGTTCATATTATCCCTAATTAATATAAATTACATTTAATTTCACATCTACTAAAACATACTGCTGCCCAAAATAAGGACTATAATTTTTATCAGCAATTATTATTACTGATGCATCAACACAATTATTTAAATTCAATGTATATAGAGGCAGAATCTATGCAAGCATTTACAGTTTTTGTTCCCTCTGTGCTCCTTCCCTAATTTTTGTGGCTTGGAGTTCTTCCAGATGCTGTCTCTGACTTTGTGGTTTTGTATTTGAGATCCCATCTCCTGATTCATTGCATTCTTTGATTGACAAACAGATTCAGATATGAAAATAAACAGTTACCTGCATGTAATTGGTGTCTGACAGCTGCACTGTTACACTTTCAATTCGTGGTGAAGGCTTGTTCTCGGTAAACCTACTGTTTCAGATTTTATCCACATCTTGGGTCTCTGAGTCTGTGTTTACCAAACTACTCAGTAACCGGTGGCATATGTGGGCTCCACACTGTAAGCTGCACTTCAGATTCTGAGGATTTTCTCTCCCCCTCTCTCTCTCTTCCCCACTCCCTCACATAAACTGAATTATTTAAAAAAACAACACTGCGTTTTATATTTCTAAACTGATGTGCCTCCAAATTGAATGCAGAACACTTTCAAACTATTTTCCACTAAAGGCCCACTTTTTTCTGATTTAATGTACAGCATAATACCTTCATTGGTAGATTACAAATGTTAGACTAGAAGTAAAACCTATTATTATATGCTTTTTTAGTGGTTTTGTCTTGTATAATTTATGATGAATTATGTAAAACACACCAAACTGGTTATGCTGCAAGCTGCTACTTGCATGCTGCAAACAATCACAGTTTCTACTGAAAAATCTGTATGATAGACTGGGACTTAGCAACATAAAATTCCTGTGGAAATCAAGTACATTTTTAAGTATTGGGTTTGATTATTTAATCAGACAACTTGCATTTTGCCCTGGCTAATTCGGAAGGCTGATAATATTTTACTCATAAAACAATTGTGCACCTGTTGTGATGGAAACCTATTCAAACAAATCTCAATAGGCATGAGGATTCATTCTAAATACAAGCATGCTAGCTTCTCTCATTACTGGAAACTACAGGGCAACCCATTTTAAAAAGCCATAGGGGCAGATCTCAGTTTAATCTTGCTGTGTAACAATGGAGCACCTTTATGATCAAATTCAAACATGGATTACAACATACGAATGTACGTTAAGCAAAGTGCTGGTGACACATACTAAATGAAATTGAGACAAGCTTCTCCTGTCTAACATCAGTAGGCCCTTGCTACCATCCTACCAAACAGAGCAAGTGAAATCTCTTTTCAAATGTTTCTAGAGTCTAACTCAACTCTCACCAAAACTAATGGAAAGACACCTATTGACTTCAGCGGGACATGGATCAGGCCATTAATAAAACAGATTTGCTTAAATTTTTTTAGTACGTCAGAGAAGATGTAAACACAAGTTTTCACAATTTATATCACCATTTGAACACATGGCCAAATTCCATTCTTACTTATCCTAGGGCAAAGCTGGAGGAACTCCATTGACTCCAGTTAGGGTCACAAGTGACTAACATAACTTTTAATTTAAGTACATTATATGCCAAGACAAAGATCAGGATGCATGGGTGAAATTAACAACAATTTAAAATAAAGAAGGAACCTAACAAAAAGACAACTGCATAAAATAGTAACAAAACAATAAAACTTCAGTGTGAGAGCTAAAGATAAAGTGTTAGTTTCTAGTTCCTGTTGTATTAATGTAACTCCAGAGTGACTCTGTTGGATTTCACTTAAACATCTCTATCTCAATACTGGGTAATGCATACTATGAGTTCATTAGTAATGCACATACGCACCCAGCTGATTTCTGTTCTTTCTTAGTTATTTCATTTAGACAAATCCTTTGGTACAGTAACGTGTGTGTACAATTCTGTTAATTTACAAGTGTAAGTAACATATATGTATGAATCAATGGGACTTAGGAAAAGTGACATAGGTGCTTTTGAAAATGTAACCCATTGGTATGTACTCTGCAGGGGGGGGCGGAAATAATGATTTACGTGAAAGATATGAGTTGTTTGATGGATAAATTTACAAAGCAATAAAATTTTGTAAACCCATACAGTAAACCTATTCTAAAATGTTTCAAATTCACTTTGCAGGGTGGCAGTGGATAAAATAGATTGGGAGTCAGGAGACCTGTCTCAGGGTACGTCTACACAGCAAACAGAAACCTGCAGCAGTGAGTCACAGACCCCGGGTGTACAGACTTCGGCTCATGCTACAGCACTAAAAATATTGATATAGATGTTCCAGAACCCAAGCTCCAGCCTGACCTGCAACATCTGCGCTGCTGTTTTTAGCACCCGCAAGCCCAAGAATGTAGACCCAGGTTCTGAGACTCACTGCTGTGGGGCTCCGTTTGCCATATAAATATACCACAGGTGGCTCTTTTCTGGAAAGATTCCCTATTGAGGAATCTGTACTGAGCTATCTTGATTATCACTTCAAAAGGTTTTTTTCCTTATTAATTGGCTTCTCAGAGTTGGTAAGACAACTCCCATCTTTTCATGTTCTCTGTATGTGTATATATATCTCCTCAATTTATGTTCTATTCCACGCATCCGAAGAAGTGAGCTGTAGCCCACGAAAACTTATGCTCAAATAAATTTGTTAGTCTCTAAGGTGCCACAAGTACTCCTGTTCCTATTGAGGAAGGGACCTTAAACCCCACGGTAGTCATTAAGACTTACACACATGCGCAAGCACTTCCCTGAATTAGGGCTAAAGATTGTATTGGCCAAGAATATGAGTAGTTTGTGCAGATGGACTCTTGCTAGATCCTGAGACACACAAACAAAAGCATGCAAACCACACTATCTGACACCTGGACCCTGCAATTGCTTTAAAGCTCCTGTCACAAAAGGACCGTAGAGAGGCCTCTCCATGTGTTGTCAATGAGCTCAAACTGGGCAAGAAATTTCCATTCTGAGCTTTCAGTGCTGTACATTAGTTTTCAGACAGGTGACTATGTGCAGCACAGTACCAGAATTTAGCCCTATGTCTGCACTCAGTGACAATACCAAAGCCATCAAACCATGATAAAACTCTAGCAAATTACAGCCCAATCCTGCTACAAGTGAAGGTCTCAATGCTGCAAATTCTTATGTAAGTGCATAAATTTTCCTACCGGGTGGTACATGTGACTTCAGTGGAAGTTCTTCTGTGTGTAGAGTATGTGCACCAGTGTTTGCAGGACGGGGACTTGAGTCAAAAGCAGCTCTGCACTGACTTGAGCGAAAGTAGACCTTAAGTTCCAAGTTCCACAGTCCTCAATGAAGCAAAATTCTCTCTGACTTAAATGAGAATGTTGCCCATTTGGAGACCTCAATTATTAAAATGAATAAATATGAATTTTAGGAATATTAAAATATAAATTAAAAAGAAACAGAAAAACTACTGACTAAAGTAAATTGCAAACAATCCAGGGGAAGGAGGAGGAGAGGAGGAAATAAAACTTATTTATACTTTTTCAAAGTTACTTTCAAACCTGCTTACTGGTACTTGAAAATAAAATTTAAATAAAGTTTTCTAATATTACAGGTGTTCTTGCTACTATTTCTGTTACTGAAAAATGCATTAAGTTACAGGAGAGAACAATATATTTTATTTTTCCAATAAACGTACAACTTTTTAAAAGATTTTTGCATTACTGGGTGGCATTGAAGTCTTAACACGTATCCTTGGCCCCACCCCAGCACAGTATAGCATGTCCGTGGGCTGGTACACCACGTGGAGCCCCACCGACTTGAATGGGGCTCTATATGGGCACAGTAGACACACTTCATACTGCACGCATGGGGCCTGCGTTTGTATCCCACCAAGGTAAAAACATATTGTTGCACTGTTTACTCCTACACCATTGTATGTATGTAAATATACTGACTTATTTATAAAATGTGTTAGTCAATCTAGATGTGTATAATTTGATTTACATGAAAGGTTTATTACAATGTAATTTGTAGTTGTAAAGTCTTAAGAAATATATATATTAATAGACTTGACATTTTAATATTAGAAGCTGGTGTGATTGTGATAAGTGCTACTGAAACATGATTCCATTCCTTAATGGTCTTAGTAGCAAAAATGTGAGAATTTTCTCTGTTGCAAATTATGTCCCCCAGTCTTGCAAAGCAGTATGGATACACTTAACACTATGCACTGTAAGCAGTGCCACTGATGTCAATGGAACTATCCACAGTGTGTAGCTAAACAGGTATATAATTAACTGCAGGATCAGGGCCATCATGTATCAACAAAAATTAAGATATTGCATGAGAATATATGGATTTACACCAATTTAAGAGAGAGATCAGAATCAACACATTTGGCCTTACTAATTATAAAAGTGTATCTTAACTCTGTGTGTGTGTGTATATATATATATATATATATATATATATATATATATAAATAAAAGATAAAACAGGACATCGTAAATGCAACTATTGTGCACTATACTCTTTATTTTGAAGTCAATTTACCTTCTTTACCAAGCATACCCAGAATAAAGACTATCTAAGGGGTAAATTTTGGATATACTTGTGAAATAGTACAACATTTACATAATGCTAAGGTATAATGTATTTTATAACATCAGTTTAGACCCAGAAAGGCAGTTACTGTGACACACTATGCAAAATGACTATGTCTAAAGAAGTAGTAAAATCAAAAAATATACTTAAGATTTAGATTGGTACAAGATAAAGTTAAACATTATTTCATTGGGTCACTGTAATAAATATATTACCAGAAAACTTTACAGCCTGTGGTATATTTCTAATCAGGACTAGTTACTAATTTAAGGTGTTTTGGAGAGGTTGTTGGGGAGGAGGAAGGGATGTTTTCATTGATTTCCCTAATTGGAACCAACTGATCTCTTTTCCTGTGTATTGATTTTTTAAATCCTAGGAGTTAACATAGATTCTAATGTATCATAACACTTCAGACCTTAATCATAGAGTGGGTTTTTCGCTTGTAGCTTTTGTTTGAGTTTTAATTACGAAGACCTTGTGTCTCCAACCCTGAGCTGGGTTTTTAATTGCTAGTATGTATATCATGCAGACTTCAAAAGAAATAAAAGATGTTTATAATAGAGAGCACAAAGGGGAGCTTTGAAATGTCTACAGCCATACAAAGTGGCATAATTAAAAGCCTATGGGTGCTTCTGTGATATAAGATGTATAATGTCTTTTATATATAGAGATATAGATATATAGATATATATTTATAAAGCCAGTTGCTGTAAACACTTATGGTTTGCAAAAGAGGATTTTATACAATAATAACTGAGAAATAATTACTGCAAACCCAGGGCAAACTGTAAAGTAGGGTAACATGATACTATCAGGAGCCTTATTTTATACAAAATGATCCTCTACACTCTGTGTGGTGTAACCCAAGCCCCTGAAAATTTATCTCTGTTTCTATATTTCAGCATTGTTTTATCAACTGCACTAAAAGAGAAAGGAGATTTTGTATTAAATGCATGCAAATAGCAATTATCCTACCTGTTACTGAAAAGAACCTAACCTATTATACTTGTAACCACATCGTATTCATAATGTTCACACAGACTCATTCACGAAGAGTTGGCTCTGAGCCTAGTCCATAAATGTGTAATTGATAATCACAAAATGCTAACTGTTGTGCCTCACTGTTCTCTTCCACCAGCTAATATACACAGAAAATGTAGTGTTTTCCAGCTATTCAATGAAGAACACCAGTCACCTACATGAAGAAGCTCTAACAATAAATTCAGTGTATCTAATGAAAATGAGTGAAGCGGGTTTGTGTTATTAAACTTAAAGTCTCCATAGGAAACAGAGACATGCCTCCTTCTTATCCAAGCATTTTCAGACCATTTTTATTAATAAGTGCTATGTGGAACAACAGCTTTAGCCTTATATTTGGGAGTCAATAAGGCTCCAACTGTAACTCATTTAATAGAGCAGGGGTCGGCAATCCTTCAGAAGTGGCATGCCGAGTCTTCATTTATTCACTCTAGTTTAAGGTTTCGAGTGCCAGTAACACATTTTAATGTTTTTAGAAAGTCTCTTTCTATAAGTCTATAATATATAACTAAACTATTGTTGTATGTAAAGTAAATAAGGTTTTTTAAATGTTTAAGAAGCTTCATTTAAAATGCAGGGCCCCCCGGACCAATGGCCAGGACCCGGGCAGTGTGAGTGCCACTGAAAATCAGCTCGCATGCCGCCTTCGGCACACATGCCATAGGTTGCCTACCCCTGTAATGAGTATAGGATATAAAAGGGCTACATATAAGCGAGAGAAACATACAATGCAAATAGACTTCAGTATTAGATAAAACTATGGGCATCAGTCACTGTCCATCCTAAAAACAGAGTATACTGTACAAAGCCAGCATGTGACATTTAAGTCACAATGCCTATAAATATAGATAGTTCAGGTTATAAATGCTGGCAATGGAAGCCAGAGCACAAACCTGTAACACAGTTAACCCAGGAGTCACTCATATATAAGACTGCTAGAACGATTCTGACCCTTTTGCAATAATGTCATTGCTTAAGTAACTTAAAGACCGACCTTTATTTGATCTTCAAAGACCTTGCATGCTGAAAAAGACCATTGCAGGCTATTTCAATAGACAACTGCATGATGCATGTAAGACTATTCCAGAGATTTATGTTTGGAACAGAAACAGAAAACTTAAAACAGACCCTTTATAGTGATAAATGATGCTACTCTGCCTAGTTGTGGTCAGTAAAGAAAAACTAGAAACCTAAGCAACAATAAAGCATACATTGGGGGTTGGATCCCTTGCATCCAAACTTCCATAAAGTAAGAGCTGAATCTGAATCCACGTTGTTTATTCAAAACATCTGCATATACAGCTTGGGCTGTTGGACATGCAATTTGCACATGCAAATATGAGGGCTTTTTTCCCCCAGGTAAGCAGATCATTTTGCTCAGCTCATCTGTTTCATGGGACCTTTTAAAATCTGCCCTGCGTGTTTCAGTTATAAACATATCAAAGGATCATGACGACTTATTTAACCACGACAAAGTAGCTACAAAATATTCTGCCAAATGCTCCTCTCGGCTGTACTCATGCAACCCCACTGAAATCAATGGGATTGTTCTCCTGGAACTCCGAGGAGAATTTGGTCCTTTATCAATAACTGAAATTCTAATAAAAAAAGATGTAGACTAAGTGGTTTCACACATCAAGTACAGTATACAAGAGTAACTGGGAACATGAACAATTCCACTTATGGGAAATAAAAAATATGTCACTGTCTGTTACCTAAACAGGATGCTTTACATTCTGTTAACAAATGGATGTAGTTTCTAATCAGACCTTGATTTAAAAAAAAACACGATTATAATTAATTATAAGTATATAAAAGTAAGGCAAAAAACACAATTTTATTTATTTTGTCTCTATCACACAATTATTTTTCTTTTCTTTTATCATCTGTGTGTTTCACAAACATGCACAGAAAAAGTTTGTGCTATTAGTACAAAAAGCTTTAATGCATTTTTGAGGAGGGGGGAAGGGTGTGCCCTGCCTAACTGAAGCTCCTTCCCACAGGCTCTGAGTGGAAGGGCACTTGTGCAGACACAGAGGGAGAGTATGCGCTCAGGTTAGCCTTAACAAGAACAACGCCTTCTATCTAAAGTAAACAACTCCCAGTAACAGTCAGTGCAAAGAGCTGCTCCTCACTGGACCACACCTCTGCGTCTGATAATCAAGATTTTTTTTGCTTATGACTGAAAATTGTTTTGTTTTTTTCACTGCATCGCTTCATGTTGAACTCTCAGTAACAGAAAAGAAGGAAGCAGCTGCATAAAAGCCAAAAATATTAACCAGTTAAAATGCCCTGACTTAGAATTAATTGCAACCAAGCACAGGGGTAAGTTTTCAAAAGTAGTTTTTAGCAGTGGCAACCACGCGACCTGAAATCCTTTCAGCCCTGGGAAAATGAACCCCATGATCATGGAAATCTAGAGCTCTTAACCTTCCAAAAACAATGTAAAGTATGCTTGGCTGATTACAAGTGGATTTGAAATCATCTTTAGACTACCTCACTTCCTTTATTTACTTCTTACCCTCTCATTTTCCAGTCTTATTTCACACTCCCCCATGCCTAGAATGTCTTCTTTATCCCCAATGCACCTGGTCCCCACTCTCTTCATTCAGTATCCTCTCAGAACACACTTCTTAAGGCCCACAAATGCTAATCCATGTTAATACGCCATTATGACTCCAAGCTACATATTTTTAAAGAAAGCTATAACTTACCACTTTGGAGACAGTTGAAAGGGCATTGGACTGGGAATCAACAGATCTGAGTTCTAGTTCCAGCGCTGCCACTGACCTATTTTGGGGCAAGACACTGCCTCTTTCTGTGCCTCAGTTTCCCCTTCTGTGTAATGGTGATGATTACTGCATAGATTTCAAATCACTACAGAATTCTCAGCATTACTGCTGTAGTCTTCTGGGTATCTCTGTGCATTCTCATTGAAATTTTACCCGTCTCTTTGGGAAAAGGGAGTATGTTTCAAACGCAATTACAGTAGCAAGAATTTAGATGTGTGACTCCCAATAGCCTGAATGGATGTCAGCTGACAGCAGCAAGGAACACAGCAGAGGAAAGGACCACCAAGGAAAAGTCATCTGTGGTTAGAGCAAAGAGCTCTAAGGAGTTACTAAGGGTTAGAGCAAGACCCTTGGGTTCTATCTCTAACTCTGCTATCGACTCACTATTTGACTTTGGGCACATCACTTCATCTTTCATTACTATGGTTTACTCACTAATACTAAAGTTTCCCTTCCTCACAGTGGTCTTAAGAGGCTTTATTAATGTTTGCAAACCATTTAGTGACCACTGGAGAAAAGGCTCTATTAAAATGCAATCAACCCTGTGATGACAGAAGCAGTTCACGTCACTCTCCAGAGACTCATCTAGTCAGCAAAGACATAGCTGTTGGCTGGCTTCTGAGAAGTAATGTCTACCTCACCTCATCAGAGGGAAGTTTGAAATGATGCAGAGCCTCTGAAGGAAGAGTGAAAAGAGCAGTGTACCAAAGCGCCCTGCCACCAAGCACAGCCAGCCCAGGGATTAATTGGCACTGCAGGGAGAATAAAATCTGGTTCCCTAGATTAGGGGCTCACTATTCTGGAGGGGTATCATTCTCTAACAAACACTTCTGGCCAACTCAGGGCCTCAGTGGGAGAGAAGAACAAAGTTTCAGCGGGAGGGGGGCACATTGCTAAATCTCAATTCACATCACTCAAAATTTCTTTCTTGCTTTTACCTTTGGCTATGCTCACCCCACAGGATAAAACACATGTAATAATCTAAAACTCTCCTTGAGGCAGAAATAAAACTCTAAGGACTTAATTCTAATTTATATTAAGGCCACTTTACACCATTTGGGCAGCAAAAAGAGGCCCCAAACTGGATATCACTTACATCTACAGTTTTATAATGTGCACACAACCAATTAACCAGAAGGCCAAAGCAAAAACTGAGAACTACAAGAATGAGGCAGAAAACGACTCTCTGGGTATGTCTTCACTGCAAAGTTAACTTGGGCAATTGGCACCCAGGTCTGAGCAGCAAGAGTCGTCATTCTGCAAAGCCATAGACAGGTTACTGTGTCCTCACTGGTCCTGACACACCCATGTGTGCCACTACATTGTGGAAGAACTTCTCCGTCTTTCTGGGCACATGGGCAGGTGAGACAGTATCAGCACTCAAATGGTTTCACTTGCATTTTCACTGCAAAGCGGATGGGTTATCAATCCAAGTGAAAGCCTCTCTTGGGTTTTAGCTTACAGTCCTAGACAAGCCAGCTATGCTGGGATGAAAGCACTACCAAACTCAGGGAGCATGTGGGTGGACAGAACAAAGTTTGAGCACAATATCTGAGAAAGAGCCTATGTTAACTCTTCAGTGAAAACAGGCCTTATAAGAAGTCAAACTTTAAATGTCTCAGCTGGAAACTGAATGACACTCGGAAGTACATCAAAAGACTTTACAATCCAAAAAAAACCACCCAGGTAAAATAATGAGGAATATGTTATCCATCATTGCCAGAGACCCAACTATTTTAATTCTGATTTACTATTGGCATTCAAGGAGCTTATATTTAGAGATTTGGGTAGTCGTATTGCGCAATTAATGTCCAAGTCTTTCCATGTTATCAGCCGACAACATGGTTTTAAACAGATTAGCATTTCAAATGACCAGTTTTTGCTGCCTTTTGTTTATTGCAAGCAGGCATAGCATATTTTGGTAAAACTATGTATTTTATTACAGTCATCAATACTTTCCTACCTAATACGTTGCAGTGTCATAACTATACAGGAGAAATCTAATCAAAGGAAACATATAAAAACAATTAGGTTTTGACATAGTATCAGCTGACAGAACTGATTATAAGTTTATTAAAAAGGGCCAACCTTCATCTTGTTTATATCTATAGTAAACGCAACATATTTCATGACCTTTTCCTGGTGGAAATGCAAAATCACAAGCCTCCATTTTCTTCAGATAGTCTTTCTTTTTGTTTTAACATTAGCAAGGACATTGTTAATATGACAAACAAATCCTTGTTCCCATATATTTACAGTGGTCATTTAATAAGACCATAGCAATCAACAGAAATAAATCTGTTCAATACATCTCATAAATGGTGTAAAATAGCTAAGCTCACAGTGGAAAGAAAAGTTATCTTTCCAATTTGCTATCCAAACAATAACAGCCTGAATTCCCATCCAACAGGAAAACCCATGGAAGAATAGGGAGAGAAACACCTTAATGATCCTGTCACTGAATTAGATCCTAGCACTGATTAGATCCCAAGTGCCACAAATTTTCTGGGACCTGCTGGAACCACAGGCTATACACATGGCAAAACTCCGATCAACTTCAATGGTGCTAGGATTTCACCCAGGATCTCTCTTTCAACTCCAAGGATAATTCAATTGTAAAAAAACTAGCATGCTTCAAGTTGGACATTTGAAGCACAGGGTTAAAAAAAAAATAAACAAAATGTGACATCCTGCAACAATCGATAAGAGTACCTCACATACTACCTATGCAAAGATACATTATTTGGGAATCACTCCTAACCCACAGCCTTTTTCTTTTGGTATCCGGAGATTGACATACTTAACCGATATAAGAGAACTAATATAATACATTTAAAGTTTGTAATAAAATTGAAATGAGAAGGAAATATTCTTAATCCTGCTTGTAACTAAGTTTTAAACATAAAAAAGTCTTTGTTTTTCAAACATACTTGTCATTCTAAATAAGTAGGTTGAGCTGGTTGGAAAGAATTCCAAAGAAAAACAATGTTAATTTATTCATTTTATTTCCATTATGTACTTGAAACACTAGAGAGAACAGAACACCTGAACTTTGCATCATTCCATGCTCATAGTCCCATTAAAGTCAGTGGGAGTTTTGAATGTGAATCAACGACTGGTTCATGCATTAAATGCACGTTTTATTCTGTTCAGTGACTAAAATATTATGTCTATGTTTAAATATTTAATATATTATACCTTTAATTTCTCCAAGGAGTTCACTTGTATTTAGTCTTTCCATTTTCTCCTTCCAGTCTTTAGAAAGTAGTTTTTCCATGCAAGATGAATCTATTAAAAAGGAAAAAAAAAATACTTAATACAACTTGATAGATTAGGAAGTGTCTCTCTAAAACCATCCTACCTGATCTGTCTGAACCAGATTTTCAAAGGGGAATGAACTTGAGGCCAAATGGTCTTTCGTCTACTTCAGTGTAAACCCTGTGTAACTCCATTGAGGTTAATGGAGTTACTATGGATTTACAGGGATCTAAATGAGAGCAGAACTTGGTTCAGAATATATGCATGCCAATTTACATAGATAGATGCATGCCAATTTACATAGATAGATTGCCACTCCATGTACAAATTTTATCTTTTACATTTGAAAATGACTGCACATTCAAAAATATAGTTGAAGATTTAGATTTTGGAAATTTGGCTCACTGTGTTCATGACAAACACATATTTTTATTCATGTCAATGCAAAAGTTATTCCTATAATGTCTTCATGAAATTCACAAAAGAATTCTACATTTCTTACATTCACAGTATCAGCATTTTTCCCAGTAAGCTACGCAACAATTACAAGATTGGCGTTTAAATTCTGAAGGTCATATTGCAGTCCAAGCTTTGAGCGCAATCCAGCAGGCCTTATTCAGGCAAAACTCTCACTGAAGTTACTGCACTGAAGATGTAGTGAGAATCTGGCCTCAACAGGTCCTGAGGGATCAGACCTTACTTTCGTTGAAAAAATTAACACAGAGCATAACATAATCCTCAGTTAAATCAAAAGCTCTTTTTAAGTAACTTAATAGAACTTACAGAATTTAACCTTCCAAAAATAAATTGTAAAAGGTGATTTTAAGACAAGGAATGGGTAACTCATATCATTGGTGTCACAATCTGGAGTCTTCCTCCTTTTACAACATCTATTCAAGGTTTATAAACACTCAGTGAGAGAACTTTATATATCGCTGAATATTTCTCTCTCCCCTTCTCTGTTTATAATGGCAATGGAATCTCCATTAAACTTTGTGGGGTCTATTCTCAACAGTGCGTATGATTAACTTCCATTACAATTATAGGGCCTAGTCCCAAGAAGCACTTGGCCCCAATTCAGGAAGGTATTTAAGCATCTAAGTAGTCCCACTGACTTAAATGAAGCTACTTAAATGCTTCAAGTTAGACACTTGTTAAGCATCTCAATAAATCAGGACCTTAGTACCTCATGGGAGTGCTCAGCACTCTTAGTTCCTACTGCATTCAAAGGGAGATGAGTGGTCTTAGCAACTCAGCACCTATAAACTCACAAACATTAAGGTGAGAAGGGACCATCATGATCATCTAGACTGATCTGCCTATTGCATGTCACAGAACTTCCCCCATTAACTCCTGTGATAGACCCATAACCTCTGGTTGAGTTACTGAAGTCCTCAAATCATGATTTAAAGACTTCAAGTTACAGATCCACCATTTACAATAGTTTATACTAATTTAAACCTACAAGTAACTTGTGCCCCACGCAGCAAAAAAACCCAGGGTCTCTGCCAATCTGACGTAGAGGAAAATTCCTTCCCAACCCCAAACATGGTGATCAGTTGGATCCTGAGCATGTAGGAAGACCCACCAGCCAGACACCTGGTAAAGAATTATCTGTAGTAACCCAGGGCTCTCCACATCTAGTGTCCCATCACCAACTGTTGGGGATATTTACTAATAGCACTCACAGATCAGCTACATGCCATTGCGTCAGTCTCATCATACCATCTCCTCCATAAACTTATCAAGTTCAGTCTTGAAGCTAGCTAGGGGTTTTTTTGACCCCCACTGCTCCCCTTGGAAGGCTGTTCCAGACCTTCACGCTTCTGATGGTTAGAAACCTTCATCTAATTTCAAGCCTAAACTTGTTGAGGGTCAGTTTATATCCATTTGTTCTTATATCCACATTGGCACGTAACTTAAATAAATCTTCTTCCTCCCTGGCATTTATCCCTCTGATGTATTTATAAAGAGCAATCTTATCTCCCCTCAGCCTTCATTTGGTTAGGCTAAACAAAACAAAATATTTGAGTCTCCTCTCATAAGACAAGTTTTCCATTCCTCTGATCATCTTAGTAACCCTTCTCTGAACCTGTTACAGTTTGAATTAATCTTCCTTAAACATGAGAGACCAGACTTGAACACAGTATTCCAGATGAGGTCTCACCAGTGCCTTGTATAATGGTACTAACATTTCCCTGTCTCTGCTGGAAATACCTCACCTGAGGCATTCTAGGACTTCATTATCCTTTTTCACAACAGCACCACATTGGTGGCTCTTAGTCATCCTGTCATCAACTGATACACTTAGGTCTTTCCCCTTCTTTGTCACTTCCAGTTGATACATCCCTAGCTTATAGCAAAAATTCTTGTTGCTAGTCCCTAAATGCATGACCTTGCACTTTGCACTATTAAATTTCATCCCATTTCTATTATTCCAGTTTACAAGGTCATACAGATCATTGTCTGATATTCTGGTCTTCCTCTGTATGGATAATTCCTCCCAACTTTGTGTCATCTGCAAATTTTATTAGCACACTCTCACTTTCTGTGCCAAGGTGACCAATAAAAATGTTAAATAAGATTGGTCCCAAGACCGATCATTGAGGAACTCCACTAGTAACCTCCCTCCAGCTGACCATTCACCTTTCAGTATGACCCTTTGTAGTCTCCCCTTTAACCAGTTCCTTATCCACCTTTCAATTCTCATATTAATCCTCATCTTCTCCAATTTAACTAACAACTTCTCATGTGGAACTGTATCAAGTACCTCACTGAAATGTAGGTAGCTTAAATCTACTGCATTTCATTTGTGTAAAAAATCAGTTATCTTCTCAATGAAGGAGATCAGGTTGGTCTGGCACAATCTACCTTCTGTAAAACCACGTTGTATTTTATCCCAATTACCATTCACCTCTATGCCCTTAATTACTTTCTCTTTCAAAATGAGTTCTTATTATCTCTCAGTATCAGGCCAATAATTGATATTTTATTGATAGAGGTTGTTTTAGGCATAAACAGTGCTTTACAAACACATAATAAGGTGCCAATTTCTCACCATATTTACACTAATTCAATCCCACTGATCTACCAAGAGTTATTTTAAATGAAGGCAGAATTCGACTCAAGGTCTCTTCCGTGAATCACTTGCAAATTAAAGGCCAAATCCTGTCTCACATTACCATGCAGGCAGTCCTGCTGGGAGTACTCACACAAGTAAGAAGAGCAGGATTTGTACCTACTTTACAACATAGGGGATAACACTGTGTTCCAACACAAAGGGGATGGTCATAGAGGAGATCAGCATTGGAAGGAATCACAAGGGAGGTGTGTTTTATGGAGAGGGTTAAAGGAGGAAAAGAAGGTAATGTGTCTGATGAATTTTTTAAGATGCAGAAGTGTTTCATGCTAACATGCATATTAACTTTCCATATGTGAAAAAAGCAGTTTCATGTAAACCAAATTACAACCATCAAAAGATCAAGGTTTTAATTGCAACATGTTTATGCCATGCAAGCCTCCTTCAAAAGACAACATACCTTGTTAATATTTTTGAAATAGTATTTAGGTAGAAACGCCAATTTATTTACTAACTATCTCTTTCCATAAAAGACACAATTTAAGAAGCTTTACATTGCAGCAGACGTTGTTAAAATACTTGTTATACAATAAAACAAATTATTCAATTTTAACAATTACAAACATGCATTACTTTCATGAGTTTTGGCCTACTAATAGAAATATCAACAAATAACCATCAATTACCAATAGAACATTATAATTTGTCCTTTTTTGTGATATCATCAGTTTAAAAAGATGTCTCTCTGTTGCTCTCCTGTCAAAATTTCAGGCCTTCATCCATGCAAAAGAAGAGCCTTTTGACTTTATTTTGATGTTTAATGTAGGTTATGAGTGTTAATGACTTTTAACCAGGATGCTTTCTCTCAATTGATACAAAACCACTACAACAACAAAAGCTTAGGATGCAACAAATAACAGAATCAAGAGAAAATTAAATAATCTCATGAGAGCTGAGAAGAAATTCACTCTTGAAGTATGTAGTTGTGCAAACACATGTATGAATATATACCAGCATAGAAACATATTTCTCAAGAATTCCACTGAGTATGAAGATGAATAAAAGAAGGGTCAGTGTGTATTCCCCTCTCTCTTAATATAATCATGTTAATAGCTGTAGTTTTCTTTTTCTATATAAATGATTAAAAAATATTTGCAAGGAAGTATTTCTTTAAAAGAGGTTAGACTGCACAGGTATTGCATTTCTCCTTACTGAACTTCTATCCAAACAGCTCATAATTATTTGCTATTACATTTTGTTTTTGGGCAGACTCATAAAGGTTAGGAAAATACAACGGGTGACTTTTAAGAACCGTGAACATATATTGTAATTACAGCTGCTTCTTTTTTTTAATTCCAGAAGGTTTTCAACTGGTGGGGGTCGGTTTGCATAATTCTTAATTAAAATCATCATAATATGTTCACCTGTCTTACTGGAGATACCTGAAATTGGACATTCACCTATATGGAAGGGATAACAAGCAGCTTACAATGAAAAATATGTTCCTCCCTGAGCCCTTGTACACATATGCTCACGCACACAGCCTGAAAAGGATCTATGGTGAGGAGATGCCTTTTTTTCTTTAGGACTGAAAGTCACTTTCCCTCCATACATATAAAATCTTCAAAGTTGCCTTCCTACATAGGGGAAATTTCTTCAATATTAATAATCCATTTTCTGACTTAGTTCATTATAGAAATAGGGATGAACGAGAATACCGGATTCCAAATTCCACTGACGTTGTGGAAGTCTGGACCCAAATCTGGAGGGCAAAACTATCTGGAGAGTTGAATCAAGGACCCAGCTCAAAAGCATCCTAAAGCCTGGGGAATCTGGACATCTGTGAAGTTTAGGGATGTTTCAGTTCAGGACTATCTATTATAAACTAAGCAAGGAAAGTGAATACTCTTAATAAATGTTCACCTTTGGATTTTGAATCTGTGGCATGGTCCCAGCTCTAGTTTATAAACTAAGCACATTTTCTACTGGTTTATACCCCATGCTAACTCATCCATGTCAACAGAGTTACACAGGATGTAAGTCAGTACAGAATGGGATACTGTAAGTCAGTAGAGTACAGAATTTTACTCCACGTATTTTATGCTGTTAGACACCCTAGGAGAACTTTTCTTCCCAAGACAACAAGAGCAAATGTGTCAGCTATAAATTAGAGTTTGGATGATCTATCAAAACCTGATTTGTTCTAAATTATGTTTATTGCATAATCCCCACCCCTCAATATTTCTTTTAGTAATTTTAATTGTGCAATGGGAGTAGAAGTACTGCAGGATCCTCCCTCAATGTGGTAACTTGTAATGGTGGATGAGAAAAGATTGTTAGAAGATAAACAAGCTGAATAAACAAAGGTAAAGTGTTTATACTAGATAGAAGATGAAAAGGATCTCTCCATGAACACAAAGAATTGATGAAAACAATTAACATTTGTCCACTGGCTAATCAATCAGCCATGGAATGGATGGAATCCAGCACTCTGTTGCAAGTTGGGTGATGAAGAACGGGTGCTAACTATCACAGCCAAGCTCTGAAGTTCTTCTGACTAAATGAAAGTCATCTTCTTCCCATCAAGAATAACTTTTGCATTCTCTCTCTATTTTATTCCAGTCTCACAACCTTGAACAAGCAAGTAACCAAAACTATATCTTGCATGAACACAGTATGACCTTACAATGGCCTGGGTCCATCCACATAGTTTCAGATTGTTTTTAATTTACTGAAGTAGCCTCTCATTACTTCCTTTGAAATATAGATATGAAGAAAGCATACATGCCATGTGTGTTTTTGTTTTTTACGATAAAGTCATACATAAAAGAAAGCCTAAATGTGAGAGTGCAGCAGCAAAACTTCAAAGCCCTGACTGTCAGACATTATTATTTCAAATCAGCTTTGACTTTTTGAGATTTAATAAAACACTATAGTATACGGTGGCATATTTACAGCACCCATATCAATGATCAACTGAACTGTCTTACTCTTGCTACCTTGCAGTGCCTTGGTTTTTTTTTATAATAAGCTTCTTTCAAAACATGTTGTAACAATGCTGTGAGCTGATAATTATTACTGATATGAGTTCTAAAACATGACTTGTTTGCATACAATTCTTTTTGAATATATACATTACATTGTGACAGAAGACAAAAGCACATTGATTTATTAATAATGATTGCAAATGCACTGTAAATTCATAAACAATGAATGGAAATGTATACAGAAATGTAATTCAATCAAAGGTACATGTGACATATTTTTCTAAGTGCATCTAAAATATATTAGAACTCAAGGAAATGTTGGAAAAGCCTGGGGGGAAATATCAGACCATACCTAGCACAAGAGCAAATACTGTATTTCAAAGGATGATATAACTCTCAGTTGATTGTCAAACTTCTCATCAGTGTTTCACAATAAGAGTGCTGTATAATTAAGAGCATGACAATTCCCATCCTTATGCTTTATAGTAATGTTACAATGCACATTATAATACAATGAGATTTCACTGAACGTAATAGGTATTCATTATGTTTTAGCAAGCTCTGGGAATGTCCTAAAATGTGAAACTTTTCCATCTTCACTGTGCAGCGCATACTCCCTAAGCCATTGCTACTATACGTATTCATTTGTTTCCAATTCCACAATAAGAGATGACAGCATTGATTGGATCAGGCTAAGTCAAATGGGTTTGGAGGCCTCAGACAAGTTAAGGTTACATGAGAGAAACAGTCTATAGGGAATTATCCCATTCAATAGATCTGTTAAAGGAAAAATTCTTTTTTCCAAAATCCAAACTAATGGTAAACAAGAGTAATAGTGGCTCCCTCTTCTTCTGTTCGTTAACTTCACTTGGACTATGTCTATACTTAGGATATGGCTACACTTGCAGCTGTATAGTGCTGCCACGGGAGCGCTCCCACTGCAGCGCTTTGAAGTGCGAGTGTGGTCACAGCACTAGCGCCTGGAGAGAGCTCTCCCAGCACTGCACATGCTCCACCTCCCCGTGGGGATTAGCGTACAGAGCTGGGAGCCGCGCTCCCAGCGCTGGGGCACTGTTTGCACTGGCACTTTACAGCACTGTAACTTGCTGCGCTCAGGGGGGTGTTTTTTCGCACCCCTGAGCAAGAAAGTTGCAGCGCTGTAAAGCACCAATGTAGCCAAGGCCTTAAACTGCTAGAGCAGCACAGCTGCAGCGTGGTGGCACTTGGGTGTAAACACTCACTATAGCACCAGGAGTTCTCCTGTCAGTATAATTAAACCACTTTCCCAAGAGGCAGAAGCTAGATCAACAAAAGAATTCTTCCATTGACTTAGCGCTGTCTACAGCTGGGGTCAGATCAGCTTAGCCACATCACTCAGGGATGTGAATGTTTCATACCCCTGAAAAATGCAGCTGGGTCAACCTCGCTATTTAATGTAGACCTGGCCTGAGAATGTCTTGATTTATTATGTGACAATAGGATTTCACTAGTTCCATGATGATCTATAAATGATTTGACACCAAAACAACAAAAATGAAAACAAAAACAACCCATTATGCATCTGAAAGAGGAGGATTTGCTTTGGTATTTCACATCAAGGAGAAAAAACTAGTTAGAAAAAGCAATTCAGAAACTGTAAGAATTTTTCAGTAAAATGCAAGATTTCGTTTTAAACAAAGATCATTCAGATGTTGGTCTAGTTAGTGTATATTGGGTGCTACTGACTTTTATACTACTACCAATGGCATTATTAGATTTAGCTAAAGAAATCTGTTATTCAGAAAGTGAAGTACATTTTACTATTGAGTGATCAGACTTAATTTGTGTGTGTAGCCCGGTATCACCTTTCACGGACAGATCCATCTTCAGGTGTAAGAGAACAGCTTGATTAGATGCCTTTTGTGAATTCTTTGCCCTCTAGATTTCCTTGAGATAGAGAACCACTTAGCATAGCTCTATATTATTATAATCATAGTCTTCATTCTTGGTAATATGTATATTAAAACTAAATGCAAACTGTAACATTTCAGGGTTCAGCAAGATGAATTTCATTCACTTTGAAAGAATTAGCTTTTATAATCTTATACCAATTCAAACTGAAATGAAGAACTTCACATTTACAGTCATGACCTGATAAATAAAAAATATAATTTAACCATAACTAACAAACATAAGTGTTGGATGATGCTGTCTATTCTTTTATAATGCAAGGATGTAAAGTTTGTGTAATGTTACTAAAATAGATTCTTTGATGCCATATTACTCATTTTCTTCTTTCAAATACAAATCACCCTTTTCATTTTCAATAAACTTTAACTAAAAGAAAAAAGGAGAGTAACAATACAGAACTAATCAAAAAACAGCCTTCAGAAAGTTATAATGTAGTGTCACTGCCTCCTCTTCATAAGTAGCTTGGTTTCAATCTTCCTGTCACCAGTAAGTTAGGTCAAGTGAATCTCATCTCATCCTTCTCAATTTCCATATTTCCATCCTAGAGTAATTAATTTTCATAGTATAACAGAAAATTTAAAAATAAGACATGTGAGATATTTTGTTAGCCAATGCACTTCTTTGACTAGCATTTCAAGATTTTGTTGATTTACTATCGGCCAATTTGATGGTGAATGCTACAACCACCAGCCACGTACACATAAATAAGATAGTAATTGGAAAGAATATTACTTAAGAACTAGAAAAATTAACAAAAGAGAAAGGTATGCTTACTACAGATGGTTATTATTTCATCCCTAGGCTCTCTACCTCACTCTGCCACTGATCTGCTATGTGATCCCAGCCAGATCACTTCACCTTCCTGTGCGTCAACTTTCCTTCCCACTCTTTTGTTTCTCCTGACTATGTACACTCTGACATCTCAGGGGCTGACACTACATCTCGTTATACCTATGTCTACACTTGGAGCTGGGAGTGTGATTCCTAGCATGCAGAGACATACTCACGCTAGCTCTGCCTGAGCAAGTGTGCTAAAAAATAGCAGCATAGCTGGGGTAGCCTGGGTGGTGGCTACAGCTACTTGCCCTGAGTACATATTCACCTGAATCTCCTAGGCACTTACTCAGGCAGCTAGCCCATGCTGCTGACCCTGCTACCCCTGCAATGCTATTTTTAGCATATCTGCTCAAGCAGAGCTAGCCTGGTATGGCGAGGTGAGCTAGAAATCACACCACTCAGCTCAAATGTAGATGTAGCCTGTGTGTTTGTAGAGTGCTTAATGCAATGAGGCCCCAATCTGGGATGGGATTGGTAGGCATTACTGTAATACAAACAACAACAATTGATGCCTAATGTAAACACATATTTGTAATCTCAATGATAATGGAACAGTAGTTCCTAGTAGAAATTCTTGCCTGATAGCAATAATGTAAATCCAATGACTGCCTCAAAAGCAGTTTTCTTTAGGACAGGGATCAAATGAATCTGCCAACTGCTACATATTTGGTCATGGGGACAAGATTTCCACAAAATGATAAAATTAGAACTGAGAAGTTAGTTCAATAAAAGATATTACTTCACCCACCTTGTCTCTCTAATATCCTGGGACCAACATGGCTACAAACTACACTACAAACAAATTAGAACTGTAAGAGTTTGGAGTGCTCTCTTAAATTTAATTAAAACTCTCAAAGTGCACTAAAAATAATTAGGCCTTAAAATGTGCTGGTTTTACCCTGAACTCTCACACACTCCCTGACTGGTCTAGCTCTCATGCAAACACTGGTGTACAAACACTGGTAGTTTCCAGGCTTGCTTTCTAAAAGGAGCCTAATGGAAAAACAGCAGCAAGTTTGCAGAATGTACCAATCCAGCCTAGAATGGCTTGTTTCAATAGAGTTCAAATCTCTGGTGAATGGCTTGATGCAAACCCCTACATACAAAGAAAACTGTACATTGCTTGTACCACCCACCCCCACCTAAAGACAAGCTTAAGATACAGTTCTGACCTTTATTATTTTATTTATTAAAAAGCAAAACCTTTAACCCTGCAAATGTTTTTGTTCTCCTAAAATAACTCATACAATGTTATATTCCACACTATTTTTAGAAAAGCAACAAGAGAAAGCACGCTTTTCCCATACAGCAGGGCACTGATATAAACATCAACACAGATGCCCTGTGAGAGAAAGCTGGACTTCTCAGGCACTTGATCATTAAGGAATGCACCAACTGTTTTAGATAATCTCGTGCCAGCTCCAGTTCTGCTCCACACTCCCCTCTGGGAGTGGCCAATCTTGCCCTGCTCCTAATTTTTCATTTTACTCACTCCTCCATCCTTTCCCCTTCTTTCTTTTTTTCCCCTTTTTTCTTTTTTCCAGAACAGAGAGAAAAATGCATTGTGCACCAAGCAATGCAAGACTAAAATCACTTCCCCAAACAGAGCAAAACTTTTAGACAATTAACCCTCCCCTCTTCTTTCAGATAAATTACTAAGTATAAAATGCAATCTGTTTCCTTTGTTTACTCAATATGAACAATTTGTAAATGACTCAAGGATAAAATTCAGAAAATGTTGTGCTAAATTAGAACCATTATAAACATGCTAATGACTGCTCAACTAAAACATGCTGGATCAGTGTGAAGAAATATATTTAGTTCCTATGAAATCCAGTTGTATTGCCTCAGAACTATTTGGTCATTAAATTGTATATGATTACTCCAGGAAAATGTTAATTCCATGAACACTGCACTAGATGATACACTGTGTATGTCAAAAGGAGCTTTCTGAAATGTCAGTGCAAGTGCTTAGATGCAATGTTTTGGCACATTAGTAGAAGAAAACTATATTTTAAGCCTGTCAAAATTACATATACATTTCATTCTTCTACTGTAAGTTTCCTTTCCCAATATAGGGTGTACTTTTCTGTTAGATAGGCTTTATTCACTGAAATGTGTATTACTGCATTATTTACATTACAATGATGGCACACAGTATATTTTGTGTAATCACCTTTTTCCCCAAGTGCATGTACCTCTCGTTTGCTTCCCAAAGGAATATGTAATGTTAGTAAAAGACAGTCTGAGACTTTATACAACGGCAATCAGAGATACTTAGGAAAAGGGAGTACAATTTACTTGCAATTCTTGAGCAGATGATTACATAAACTGACACTTTAAAGGAGTATTATGTGCCTATTTTGCTCTCTCCTACCTATTCCTTATTAGTTAAAGTAAATCAATCAATAGGATTTGTAGCACCTTTTATTTCAGGGGGCAGACGTGTCTCTTTTGCTAGTGGGCGGGTATCTAAGGATTCAAGTGTGGGCAAAACTTGGTCTTCTTTCATCTCCTTGACTCCAAACTCTTTCCTTGCAGAGAATCTGACCTACTGTTTCCCCTAATAATCGCAATAATGCCTTCCCATGAACTGGGATGCTGAAAAGTACAGCTATTGTGAAATTAGAGAAAACAGATATATTTGGCCATATAGTTTGTCACACTGCCAGTGAAGCACTGTTTTCTTGGGAATTTGTTTCAGTCTAGCCTTAGATAACTCAAGCAGTGGGGCTTCCACAAATTCCTTTGACTATTCCGTTCCACTCATGAATAAGAATCACTGTCAACATTTCTCTGGATATTCAGCCTCTCTCTTAATTTCATTCCATCATTCCTAGTTATACCTTTGCCACTCTACACAATTCACTTCCATCTGTGGTGTCTACACAGTTCAAAAACTTGGAGGTGGTTATGTCATACCACCCCATCCCATTTTCACCTAAACAAGCAATATAGATTTAACTCTTTTAATCTTTCCTTGTGAAACATGACTTACATCACATGATCTACAGAGTTGCAGAGCCTTTGTACTACACCTGACCTTCACCAGCATAGGGAGAAGTAGCTTGAGAATGTTTCTCTCAGCCTACACTCTGCTTCATAGAGTACTCAGCCAGCAGTGTCAGTGAAAAACATCATATTAGAGAAACTGGGTCAGATTCTCTGCTCCGTTAAACCTAGTATAACACGCCAGTGAAGGATTCTCTGTGAACTGGGGAATTCCTTGGTGGTATAAGGCTGGCTCCTATCCCATCCGTTCCCTAGGGGTGCATGGCCAGGGAAAAGGGGCATAGTTGGAGTATCCCCGAACTTGGCAGATCTCCAGCTTCAGAACTTGCACCTGTCGACTACTGGCAGCTAGTATAAAATACAGTAGACAGGGCCAACACCTTGTGGCCTGGGATTGGGAAAATATGAAGGTGGCTTTAGCCCACCTTTCTCTCTCCATCCTGATCTTGCACTGAGTACAGTTCAGCTAGTCCAGAGACTCTGGGCCATAAAATCTTTAGCACTTTTTCTGGTGATGTCATGAAAAAGTGTTAAAACTGCCACATAATATTTATCCATTTTGATTAAAATAGTCTCATTATTTTGTTTTACATCAAGCAACAATGACCCTACTTCCTCTTCCATTTCTTAAGCTTTTATTATTATTATCATTCAGTTAAATTTTTTGTCAGTGGACAATACTAGAGTGATAACACTGTAGATAAGTACTCTACCCTTAGAGTGCTAGCTACTCCATGCTGTCTTAACCCTGTTCTGGAAAGATCCCCCATACCTTCCTTCCTAGTCTTTATTCCAATTCAAATCCTTGCCTTTTCTGTTCCAACTACGAACTAGAATGCTAATTAGTGTTAATTATGTGATGATATTGTAAAGTGGACACTTGCTTATGAGGAAATATACCACTGTTACCAGATAATTTCACGAAGGCCACCAAACTAATGCAGATGGCAATGACTGGGTGGGATACATTAACTAATGATCTAGAACACAGGAGGACAAAACTATGGCCTGCAGGCCATATACAGCCTGCGGGACTGTCCTGCCTGGTGCTGGAGCTCCCGGCCGGGGATGCTAGCTCCTGGCCCCTCCCCCACTGTCCTCCCTCCCCCGCAGTCTCAGCTCGCTGTGCCACCAGTGCTCTGGACAACAGGGCTGTGAGCTCCTGCCATTCAGTGTGGCTGCAAGACCTGCCGGCCTGCCCCAGTGCTCTAAACTGCACGGTGGCATGGCTGGCTCTGGCAAGCAGCGTGGCTGCCAGTTCTGGTGCTCTGAGCGGCATGGTAAGGTGAGGGGAGTTGGATAAGGGGCCGGGGGTCCCAGGGAGCAGTCAGGGGGGCAGGATAAGGGGTGGGGTACCTGGGGGGGGCGGTTAGGGGTAGGAGGTCCTGGAAGGGGGTGGTCAGGGGACAAGGAGCAGGGTGGGATGGGTCTGGGGTTCTGAGGCAGTCAGGGTGAGAAGTGGGAGTGGGCGGATAGGGGACAGGGGCCAGGCTGTTTGGGGAGGCACAGCCTTCCCTACCAGGCCCTCCATACAGTTTTGGAACCCCAATGTGGCCCTCGGGCCAAAAACTTTACCCACCCCTGATCTAGAAGGCTATAAGTTTGATTTTCTAATATCTGGTATAGTATTGTATATCCAAGTATCAGGCACACTGTCTTTTACTCTTTTCAGTAGACATTTTGTAAAACTGAAACAAAAAGGTTCTGGGCAGCATAAGTGCTAGAACTAGGGGTGCAGTACCCCCTGGCTTGAAGAGGTTTCCATTATATGAGTTTACAGTTTGGTTCAATGGCTCTGAGCACCCCCTCACAATAAAAATTGTTCCAGCATTCCGGATGGGCAGGTTTGGGGAAAGAAAAAAGTATGTTAAAAAAAGGATGTTAAAGACAGGGAGGAAAAATGTATGTGGCACAATGATGTTCTTTCTTGCCACCGATTTTGATGAACAGAAAAATGGTGGCTACTACTAAACTGAATAATGATTCATGGAAACTCTACAGGTTATTTAGAAGTAAAAAACAGATGATTCCAAAACCCCATGTATATTTTCCATCCAAAAAATCATATTCTTCACATTACCCTGATAAATCACTAACAAAGAATTGTGTAAATAATAATTTGAAGGATTTTTTTAAAAATTCTGTATAAAAAATCCCTAACTCAGTCATATCATAGAATATCCTGAAATTAAAATAATCTCACAGCAAAAGGAATTTTTCATGAATAGAACCCTAAAGGGTTTTTTGTATGTAAAAATATAACATGGAAAGAACAAAATAATAAGCCCTTGATGTGAAATTACTTCAAACGAGGATGAGAAGGAATGAAAACAATAGTTAGAATCTCATCTTTATTTACCATTTCCCAAGGTCTCCACGGCACACAATGTAGTTCCTTACAGAACACTACAATACTCTGATAGTTATACAACTCCTGTTTAGTACTCAAGTTTTCAGTGAAATCTAGAATAAGCAAATCTTTCCTTAACTAATACCAGAGGATGTCTTAAACCAACTTTAATAGAACCTTAAAAGATTTATAAACTTCAAAAACACCAGGCTGCCTGCCATGCTTATATGCACGTCAGGAATAGCAAATACTTTACTATAAATCTATGCAACAAGGAGTTCACAACTTCTCAGGGCCCTGCATTCCCTTTTCTGAGCTGTAAATAGCCCTTCTTCTCCTGCAGCTTCCTCACTCCCAATAAGAAATGGGCAACTGAGCTCTTGAGAATGGTGTTGAGGCATGCACTGAGCACTGTACTGCAGATGACTAAGACAAAAAGCCTACATATTACCTTTGAGTTTCTTTGCTTTAGTATAGTTATAATACATTGTAACAAATATTTTAATATGACACCTGTTTAATACATTCAACTAAAGGATAATATACAAGGACTACATTATTCCATCATATATTATCAATATGTTTTACTAAATATATAGTTCTGAAACCAAAAAGCATATGAGGCAGACCCTCAGAAGGTAAATTGTCATAGCTCCACTGAAGTCAACAGGATATACCTCACATGTCAAAGTTTAAACTCAGACAACGTCTGCACAACATGAAAAGCAACTACCAGCTCTCAATGTGTCATGGGAATGTTGGAGCTCTCTAGCAGAGGGTACACATAAGTTAAAATTGAGATGAAATCTATTTTATCCTAAGAGCTCTTGGATGCCTCTCAGTGGCTTAAAACCACAACAAGATTGTCTTAGTGGGATTTTTCCTCTTGAAGTCATCCATGGAACTCCCTATATTTGGACAGCCACACAATCTTTTTCAACTAATCATTTTTCTAATCTCTGAGCAATTAAGCAGCATTGACCCAAGCCCACTCCTGTATTTACAATGTGCTTAACTTTACACACTGTGAATTATCACATTGACTTAAATAGAACAAAATGCAGTATATGAAGTTAAGCACATACATAATTGTGTACAGGTTTGGGGCCTCCAATTCTACTACCAATTCATAGCTACTAAGACTTTTTTAAAAAGCAGTTATTTATGGGCAAGGGGTAACTCACACCAACCTCAGCATGGCTAGGCAGCGGACATGCTGTGACTGCAGCTTATTATCCCCTCCTGTCAACTCTCCACCTGTTCTCTCATTTGAGTAGACTGTAATCTCTTTGGAGCAAGGACTTTTATTATTATATGTGTATGTACAGTGCTTAACACAATGAAACCCTAATCTCTGACTGGAGCCTGTAGATACTTCTGAAATACAAATAATAAATATCACCATCATCTTGCTTAATTCTACCCCAAGTCAATGGTGGTTGAAAACTGTTACCATTAAGATTTTGGTGACCTATATTATATAGAATAAACTATTGGACTTTGTTCACTTCATCTTACATAGGTGCCCACATCATACAAACCACTACCTCAGCTAGAGGAAATCTGCCTCTGTGCTGGTGTCCAGATCAGAGAGACCAATGATTAATGGATAATGAACCCTTATCCACAGAAAAAGGAACAAGAAAGCTTGTATTGCCATGGCCTGTTCTGTGGCAGACAGAAAGAACTTCAGTTCCCAGTGCTGTCAATAAACATGAACACAAAATTCAAATCAAATTTTTTTAAGCTGTAAAATTAGATTGTCCAAATCTCCCAAATTCAGAGGGACTTCAGCTCAGCTCTGCTTGTTCCAGAAGAGTAAAAACAATAGAGAGTAAAACTTTATTTTTAGAAACAGCAATTCCTTTAATTTAAGTACCCCTGATCCAGATGCAGTCCAGCTATTTGCTACTTTGGAAGCTTTCCAGTTGATAATATATAATGTATTTACTTCCTCAGCAATATGTAATTCCCTAATGGGTTTATTATCCTGTAAGCAGTATTGTAAATCTGACCTTTGGTACAAAGACAAAAACTAAAATTTCCCCTGTTTGCAGAGATAGTTAGCAAACCTGCTCAGCGCCTAAGATTAGGTGAAATTACTCACAGATTATGGAGCCTGATTTACCATTGCCCTGCACCTTGCCTAGGCATTTACGTGAGTTCAAAATAATTGTGATTTGATGGGTTTTTACACTGATTTTGCACTGGTGTAAACTGGGCCGGCTCCAGGCACCAGCTCAGCAAGTAGGTGCTTGGGACGGCCAAGAGGAAGGGGAGGCACGTCAAGCTCTTCAGCGGCAAGTCCCTTGGTCCCTATTGGAGGGAAAGACCTGCCACCGAAGAATAAAGCGGCACGGTGTAGCTGCCACCAAAGTGCCGCCAATTGCGATCGCAGCTTTTCTTTTTTTCTTCCCTACTGCTTGGGGTGGCAAAAAGCCTGGAGCTGGCCCTGGGTGTAAATGACTACACAATATACAAAGTAACGGAGAATCAAGCCTTAAAAGCATAACTTTCTGCTATTTATCAAACAGCTGGCCAGAAAATGATCAAACATTACAACCACTGAGCTTGCATTATGCTATTCTTGTGATTTTCAAACTGTTATAGGAACTGTCATAATGGAATAGGCCTTTGGTCCACCTACTCCAGCATTTTGCCTCTGACAGTGACCACTACCAGCTGTTTCAGAGAAAGAGTTCCTGCAGTAAGCAGTTATCCCATAACCTTCCTTCAGTGAAAGTTTCCTCCTAACCCCCAATAGTTTAACATTGATTTACGCCCCAGAAGCTTGAGGGTTTATATCCCTTTCCAAGCCCATGTCTGTTTGTTTTTATATTTATTATTATAGCTCTATAAATTCTTGTTAGCCATATAAACGTCTCTCACAAACATGCTGCTCAAAACTCTCAGGGAAGCACATGGTCATGCACAATGTCAGGGACTTTCATATATAGCCTGAGAGTGCCAGCAGGCTCCCAAGTGTGGCTACAACAAGCACCAAAATCCTTCAAGAATGGGAAATCTCCAGGAACAGAAGCCATTGATAGAACAAGCTTGCAGTGCCATGATCTCACTCTCAACAAGAAAAAGGTGTTAAGGGGTACACAGGATGAACCTGAGACCACAGGGTCTAGCTGCCATTCAACCAGCATCAAAACACCAGCATATAGACTTTTTCCCTATCTGAAGAAGAGGGGAGAAAAGGGGTGCAAGTCTGAACAGTTTGCTTAAAACACAAACCACTGAATGCTATGAAACAGATTCTTTATTGGAAGAGGCACAAAGAGGCTAGAAACTGGACACAAATGGTCTCAGAGAACTCCTCTGTCTGAGGGGAACTCCATGCTAATGCAAGTGTGCAGGCCTGGATCCTGTGCCAGTCATTCCTTGATGTAGGAGGCATTTCAGGTGCATGACAGAGTGATGGGGCAGCGTAAACCTGCCAGGCTCAGTTCCGAGTTGCATCAGGACCAGGGCTGACCCTCACAGAACTAGGAAACCATAAGCAGATCCCTGACCGCCTCCCACACTCATTCTGAACTGAGTAGACAGTTAAGCCTAATAGCTCTATACCATTGTCTAATTCCTCCCCAGGCTGCCCCCTCCCTCACACTTTAATTATCTTGTCTTAAGCTCACAAGCATGGTGAATTTGTCAAAATCTGAATTAAAAATCTGATCATCATTATCAGGTTCAGACCAAACTCTAGACTGTGCTTTGGAGCAGAATGGAGATAGTTTCCACCGAAGTACTTCAACTACTATATGGAGACACCAAGGGCCAAAGTCCCAAGGAGGGTTCAGTGAAGCTGGTGACAAAAAAACCCCAAACCATAATGCGTAAACCAGTAGTTACACCTTGAAGTACCCATGAATGCATCAGCTATCAGCATTGTGGCACAAATATTCTTTTGCTCACTCAAAGAACAGAAGTGTTTGAGGGGTTGTTTTTCAGGCACATCTATTGCAGCTTCCTTTGAAATCTGGCCCATAATTATTTTCATGACAGGACAAATTCAGAGCTGGAACAAGTATCCATTTGGGTTGATATATTAGGAAGTTTGTTTGATTTAATTGTGACTTTTGTTTCACAACTGTACTTTCTGTTCTGAACATACCTTCTAAATTCAACATCCACAGAGAGCATTTGTGGGAACCTAAATGGTAATGGTTATAACTAGGGTGACCAGATAGCCACTAAAAAAATGGGATGGGGGCAGGGGTAATAGGTACCTATATAAGTAAAGTCCAAAAAATGGGATTGTCCCTATAAAAACGGGACATCTGGTCACCCTAGTTATAACAGCTGAAAAACAATCAATGAGAGCACCAAAACTAAATTACTGGGAAATAATAATCATTATGATAGAGTTACACTTCACACTGAAGTTACTTTCATCAGGACTGGAGCACTGAGCCTACTGTTGGTTTGTTATTCATGGTTATATGAACAGATAGTTCCTGAAAACTAACAATAACTACTGAATACTGATGAATAATAATTTCCTTATCATGGAAAACAAAAGTGGATGTCACTGAAAGTCTTAATTTTATGTTTTTACCAATAGGTAAGTTATTTTTGGTTGGAGCTTACAACAAACACTATTGGAATCTGTACCTTTTACTGTTAAAGAGATAAAAGAAAGCTTATTAACTATGCCCACTTTATTATGCATTATAGGCTCAATTATAAAGACAGAGAACTAGAAGGGACAAGTTGTAAGTCAGCTATGCAGTGGCTGTGGCAAGGGGTCTAAATTCCACATTGACAGGAAGAGGCTAGAGGATGCTCCACGTGCTAAGGTGCCACCGTCCCTTCAGCCCAGCCAGGGGGAAGTCCTGAGAAGGGAACGGCTCCTGAAGCAGCATGTGGAACTCTCACACCAGAAACCCCTCCTGCTCTGCAAGGAGTCCAGCAAACTGCAGTCACAAATCCGAGAGAAGAGACTGACTCTGCTACGTAGCCACCAGTGCTTCAGTAAAGCTGCAACCCATGCACCCCTGAAGTAAAGAGATGCCACTGACCTTTTTGCTTTTTGTTGCCTGTAGGACTGATCTGGACTTTGTATTGATTCTGAACTTTTGCTTTTCCCTTACCCATAAACAAACTAAGCAGGCCCACAAGGATCGGGCCCAGTGCAAGGCTGTGGCCTGTATGGGGCTGACCCTGTAGTGATAACTGGGCATGGCAAAGGGCCCCAGCCCAGCTAGGGAATGCCCCAGAAAGACTTTTTTTTTTTACAGTGGACCTCCAACAACACTTTCACATAACCCTTCCTGTATTGGAGAGGGCTGGATGAGGTGATATTTTTTCCAAAGCTTGTTACTTTCAGAGAGAGAGAGAGAGAGAGAGAAAACTGTGTGCTGACCAGGGCCGGCTCCAGGCCACAGCGTGCCAAGCGCGTACTTGGGGCGGCACGCCGCGGGGGCGCTCTGCCGGTTGCCAGGAGGGTGGCAGGCGGCTCCAGTGGACCTCCCGCAGGAGTCCCTGCGGAGGGTCCGCTGGTCCCGCAGCTCCGGTGGAGCATCCGCAGGCACGCCTGCTGAAGGTCCATCAGAGCCGCAGGACCAGCGGACCTTTCGCAGGCAAGCCTGCGGGAGGTCCACCGGAGCTGCGGGACTGGCGAGCGACAGAGCGCCCCCCGCGGCGTGCCGCCGTGCTTGGGGTGGCAAAATTGCTAGAGCCGGCCCTGGTGCTGATATATGAAAACAAAATGTGGCTGCACTCAATTCTTACTCACAAATAATAATAATAAATAATAACAATAATAATAAACATTTTAGGAAGTTACTGGCAAATTCTGCCTTTTGGTTTGAATCATTTTCGTGTCATTTTGTTTAAAAGTTTCTGAAAGTTAGTTATGTGCCGACTCCAGTATAATACAGCACTGACACATGTGCATGAGGCTTAAGTGGTTTTCTGCACTGGGGTCTTAGCGCACTGGGAGAATTTATGTTGCATTTGTGATGTTCCAAAATCAGGGCAAAATCCTGCCCTAACTCACCAGCAGTGTGCTGACAAATGCTGACTGAAGTCAATGGGAGGACTCACATGTGTCAGCATTCCTTGTGATGTTGTGATTTAGACAGAAATAGAACAGAAAGGAGACAAGCAGAAGAAAACAGACACACACAGCACTCACTTCTGCACCAATAAAATAAGGTGTGGCTCCTACAGTGCCTATTGCTAACGGCAGCTGAGACACAGGAGGCCTCAAGCTTAGGACCATGGAGTGCTGGTAGGTACATTAGCCAGTCCCTCTTCTTACTACTCAAGAGAGCAAAGAGAGTGATTCTTGATCTGTGTCTGGTTGGTGGACTAGGAGAATGGGGCTCTCTATTAGAAATGGCCAGAAAATGAAAATCCTTTCCTGCCAAAAAAAGTCATGTTTTTTTAAAAAGTTTGTATCCTGAGCCAGGGCTCTGCCTCCCTGCCGCTCCACCAGCCCCAGACTGCCAAAAAGTGTGACTGGGAAGAGGCTTCCAGATGGGCAGCCATCATTTCAATTCTCCCGATGGAAAATTGAAAGTTTCTAACAAAACTGAAACATTCCCACAGAGAAATCTGATTTTCTGAAAAGAGGCTTTTTGTTGGAAAATCATTCCCTACTCTGCTCTACTCTCTATGTCCCCTTCCTCCCCAGCATAGGTCAAGGGTTTGTGTTTTTCTTCACCATTTTGGCAAGATAATCTCATGTGGTGAATGTATTAGAACTCCTTCTATCTGACCTTGAAGACTGACTACAAGTTGGGACAAATGGTTGTTCATGGTTTGGACCTTAGAATCATATAAAAGTGCAGTCCCTTGTAGGGATGTCAGTCAAATTCTTCCTGAACAAAAGGCAGCAGGGGACACTGCCTGAAGCTGCAAATTTCTGGATAATCAGAGAAGCACTGGGGATGCTTTTTGAAGCCTTCAAAGGTAAAGCATGAACCACTTAAGCCAGTTTTTTGGGTACCTATCTAATGCTGTTAATATTTTCTTGTATGTTTAATAAAAGTTATGGACAATTGCCCTTACCATATTGGATTTGCCTTGTGTCTTACTACCCCAGGACTGTGGTACTAACAATGTAATGTTGATATAAAATCTAGTGAAGAAAGAGACCATTTATAAATAATCTATGGGTACTGGCTTCCCTTGGTGTGTGGGTATAACTCCCATTAACACTAACATGAGCTACACGGGTCTATTGATGGGTGAATTATACCCCTGACAGAAGTGCGGTTTTTTGCCTGATGGATTTTCTTTGATGAACTTGTTGGCTACTGCACAGCCATGTGTATGTATTTAAGTATTTTTTCAGTGTGTGTATGTATGCATCTATGGTGATGATGTCAGTTTGACTAAAAATGCAGATAAAGCATTTCTGAAGCCAAAGTGGGCCAAAGCACATTTTTCCCACATAATCCTTGGTTTGGCTCTTATTTATGAAAACCAGAAGAAGTTTGAAAGAGGAGGGGTTCCAAATTGGTTAGCCCACCAAAAAATAAAAGTGAGAATACTTTCTGAGGGCTTATTTTATAGAAACCGTATGCATAACTTTCACTTTCTAGAAAGTGGTTTTCTCTTGAACACACATCAGAACCATTCATCATAATATAATTGCAAGTTGTCAGTCAGAGCCGCACCCTTCATGCCGTGGCAGGCCGCCAACACATCTGTCAGAAACACTCATAAGCTTCCGTGTGTTATTGTAATCCTCTACAAAAGGAACAAGCCCATTCAGCCAGTCCACATTTTCCAAATAGAACAATGACTTATGTAAGCACCAAGCCTGACAAAATTATTGCATTTATCCTACAAACAACACACTTATTGTCAGGTGACCAAAGAACAGACTATCTAAAAACGAAACAAAATTAATCCTTTTCTGCAAGATATTTTTTTAAAATGTATTCACCAAAGCCACACACTGTGAATATAGCAGTGGTTCCTAGTCTATTTGGATGGAATTGATTGGTGAGGGTGAACCCTTGTGCCCTGTCTGGATCCCCCACTTCTGCCACCATAATATTCCCTCTTTTTGTTGCTCCATTTTCTCTCTCCCAGCCTTTTCTGTCTCAGTTCTACCCCTACCTCTCTTGCTCATGTCTATTCTTTTTTGCTTTCCTTGAAGGTCACATGTTGCTCAGGATGAGGAAGAAGCATCCATGGGGGTAGCTCCAGGGAGGCAGGTCTTATTTTCTTGTAGCATTTACATATATATATAAATGAGCATGTGCAGGCATGAATGCTTTGGGGAATGAACCAGTGGAATGTATTTTAATTCCCTGCTTCCGCTGTTCCTCTTGGCTTCCCCATTCCCTCCTGAGAAGAGTATGGCTGGCCCATTGTTTAGAGAAATGATAGACTATGCAGGAGGGCAGCAGCATACATGCTCCAGTCTAGCCCTCACTGGTGGCAGTGTAGAGTCACACCAACCCAGGAGGAACCCCAGAGAGAGTATGTCTCAGGGAGCGAGTAGGTGAGCAATGGATAGAGTAGAATGCCAACCCACCATGGCTCTTCCTTGTCCATTTTTCAGTGATTTGCAATCAGGAGATAGTGCAAACAGTCCCTACACTCTTCAGAGTGCAGTGTCTATTGTCAGGGAGTCTGTGTGTGCATCCGCACATTATATAGTGAGCAAGAGCCAGCCCAGTCTGGCCCAGAGAGAGCATGTAAACACAACACACACGTGTATGAAAATGTGAAAGAATATATGATGGCTGAATCAGTTATGAAATTTATTTTCAAGAGTAGAAGAAGCATTAATCCCAATTGGCACAGTCATGAGTGAATTATCCTCTCTCTCCACACAAGTGAAGATAAAAGCCATAACACATCAGCCATCATGTATAGTCCATTTACAATGTTGTTTGTTTTGTTTTATTTGCCCACTGTTTTCATACTTTGGATTGCTGTAAGGGAAAACTGAAAATCCTTGGACTATATATAAATAGAAGGAAGTGAGTACTGTAAAACAAATAGGTGAGTTAAATCATTAACTCAAATTACAAAAATTAACATGGGGAACATGGCAAACTATATGCTATATTCAAATCACATGCTAGTTATGTACTAAACTGTGCCATGTGCATTAGTAGGAGAAGAAAGAGCAACTCAGAGCACAAACTCAGAGGCCACTTTTGAAAACTGGGTCTGCCAACTGTCTAGAGAAAAGCGTATGTTTTTCCCCCACTTGCAATCTGCTATGTCTTTCTGTTATATCAGAGAGATTTCATCAAACCATAGAGAAATGTGAGAGACAAGGTGGGTGAAGAAATATCTTTTGTTGGACCAATTTCTGTTGGTAAAAAAGACAAGTTTTTGAGCTTCTTCAGGTCTAAGTCCGATGTCCTGGGACCCACATGGCTACAACATCTGTACAAACAACTAATGAAATGAAGCATTCTCATAAGATCACAACTGAAAAATACATTTCAGACTCCATTAGCTGCCAGTGGATTTGCAGCTATAATACTTGGTCCTGCTTCAGCACAAGCACGTCCCTTCCAGCCCTACATTTCTGTGATTCTATTACTGTGTGTGTATGTAGGGCACTATAGTAATGAGCATGTCCATGTGTACACACACATGCACATACCACAAAAACACACCCAAGAGCAGGTGGGTGATGCCTTATTTCTTATCACTGTGTGAGTTAGGATTGCACCATTTTCCTTATAGGATATGCTCAGGAAGGTTTTCTTTTTTTTTCCCCCATTTATTTTTTAAACTTAGTAATATCAATAACAGTGATCACTTTTCAGGACAAGGTTCAGTATTAACTGTCAATAAAGCATAGGACTGGGAACTTTTATTATTGTTGTTCTTTTAAATCTTAGATTATGGTTAATGTCCAAAATGCCCGGTCAAGTTCAGCTTTTGTGATAGGTGCTGCATAAAATAACCCAGGAAGAAAAGGTCCCCAACCAAAGGAAGCATACAGTCTAAAAACACAAAGACAGATGAAGGCATAAAATGTACAAACAAAACTTTCGGGGACAGAATAGACGCACCTCATGTTTGTTCTCTGGGCACAGGGTGGATTTAATTGTATTTAAATGTGTTTTTTTTATGTCTATGCAGGTTTCTATGTTTATTGGGTTTTTGGTAGAACTTTTAGGGTGGCGATAGCTTGGCAAGGTAAAAATAGGGAGACAGGCATGGCAGGGAGAAGATGTGTTTTAGGTGTGAAAAATAGGGAGAAAACAGAATAGAGGGTTAAATGAAAACTGACGGGGAAAAGGGGAGTAGTTAATAAAATGGAAGAAAAGAAAGCAGCGTATGAGGGAAAGAAGGAAGGAGAGGAATATTCAGTGACACTAGGTAACAGAGGGAGTAGGGAACAGAAGAAACAGTCAGTTAAAGTCCACATTTCAAATTTAGTAGATGGGAGGTTTCAGTAGCATCATGAAGGAGCTGAAGGAATGAAAGCTACTGGGCCGACTCCTGAATGGCAAATGATGGCCAAAGGAGGCTACTCTCAGTGGTCCTTGCCAAATGGGCATGGAGGGGGAAGGGGAAGATGCTGGCCACAGGTTCTCTGTGTGACTTTGGACAAGTCACTTAGGGCTTGATATTCAGAGCTGCTAAGAACCCAGACCTCGCCTTAAAGTCAGTGGAAGGTGTGAATGCTTAGTGCCTTTGAAAAATCAGACTCAAAGCTAGCCATGCCTCAGTTTTCACACTTCTAGAATAAAATATTATTTTTCCTCATAGAGGTACTGTTTGGATTAATGCTCCTGACTTCCTCAAACAGTGCAAGTGTAAAACAAAAATAATCTCTTAATAAAATTATGTTAAGGATTTTTTCATATTTTTAAAACTAATTTGAGCAGTACAATAACAATGTTCACTTTTCATTGTCATAATATTCAGTCATCTCTCAATATTTGGTATGAATGAGCAGCTCATAACCCAGCTGCATTAATCTGAATGAAATGAAATGTCCTGAAGTAATATTAGATAATCTGTCATAAATGTATTAATCAACATTACAGTGAAATAAATGCTATATATAAAATGCGACATGTTGTTACAAGTAAGAAATAAACATTAAAAGCACTTTTTTTGGTACCTATGCATGCTATCGACTGCATGGCAAATATCCAAACTAAATTTCAGGTAGCAGATGGCTTGAATAGGATACATGCAAGAAAAAGGCAAATTTCAATTATCTATGAATATTTCATAAACAGGAAAACTTGCCAAACTGCATTTTTTTTTAAAAATGGACTTGATCAATAATACCACGTAATAAAGATCATAATTTTAAAACAATACTTCAAAGTTATTATGTTTATTCCAACAATAATTTCATAATGAGGAATAAATGAGTATGTACGATAGAAAAGAACTGTCCCAAATATTCATGCTTGGAAGGTGGAACAATTAATTATTCCAAGAACAGCTCATCTAGGTTGTTTCTGAGAAAGGAATGGAATATAATTTCAGTTATTATTTGGAGAAATGGCTGAGTGACAAATCTTGCTCACCTCTCTCGCACAAGTAGACCAATCCTTTGGCTTCTGTAGAACAGCCTATCATTAAACAATAACTGAAACTGATTTAAATGGGATTACTCGGTAGAAGTAGGATTTAGCCACGGGTCTGATGTAATAATAGTATTACCCTGGATCATACCAGGAATTGAGACATAAAAAGATAAGAAGAACAAAAGGGTTCACTTAGGATGATCCTCAGCTAGTGTAAACTGGCATAGATCCACAGGATCTTTTCTGATTCACAGTAGCTGAGGATCTGATTCTCAAGGAGTGTTTTCCTTTCATGTATACCAAATCAAATATTTTCTCATATTGGTTATAGGTATATAGCACAGGAAGTCAAATAGAATAAATAATACCAAAATGCCTTACAGTTTATCACAGGACAGCTAATTTGCCTAATTAGCCACACTAGTATTGCACTACTGTTTCAAAAGAAATATTCAGAGATTTTAGTGGTGATAATGGCTATAAGTTTCATTCAAATGATTAAGTGTCTGTTGCCTCTATATGTTGTACAAGCTCCCACCTATACTCTGTGCACTTAAGTAACAGAAAATTCATTACTGGCTGATATTTGTATACAGCTTGGAAGAAAACCCAAGATGACCAAGTTCAAATGCATTTGCACTATTTTTGGAAAAGCCATGTACATCAGTTACATCCTTGAAATTTCAAAATTTGATAACTAGACATGATAACAATAATGACATTTGTTCTGTACATGCAAATTATCTAAGAAGCAATTTGGTGGATACAGTACCTTTAATTTAGAAGCTTTATTAGTCCACTTTTTTCCACTTTGGAAATATTAAATCCACCAGAAATAAAGGCATTTTGCATCAATAAAGCTCACAACAATTTTGCTCCATGAAAAAATAGTTAAAATCAAGACTTCAACCAGGCCTCCTGAAACCAGATTAAAGATCTGAGTGAAATTGGGGCATCCAAACACAGGCAGAATTGAGAGTAATTTTCTCTTATTCTGCACCATTTACAGATTTTATTTAGCAGACTTGCTAATATTACCAAGCAGAATACTGTTTCCAAATATCAAAAATGAAAGTGATAGAGTTCATTGTAAGCTGTGACTCAAAAAAAGCATTTATTAAGGAAAAACAGCTTTAGTCAACTTAAAAGATGGACATTTTTCTTTTTCTGTGTTTATGAAGAGAACCTGCTCAATGGTAAAATGGCAGGTTATTAGATAGACATTATTTGCACCACCTACAGTTTGGTGCATAGAGCACAATCCCCACTTAGTGGAAATGTTACAGAGACATCAAAAACATTCTAAAAAATGGAGTTCGGCTATCCAAGAGAATGACTAGGCAGGTGTCTCAATGTGGTCACTGCAACTATATGTGGTGAGTTCTTGTCCAGGTGACCAGAAGAAATTGGCTTGTTGCCCTTTTAAGGCCTCCCTGTGAAACTGGTAGCAGAGGGAGATGAAAGGGAAAGTTTACCCGGAGGGAGCAGAAAGCAGCTGGGCCAGGGATGGGCGCAGCATTGCCATTCCCACTGAACAGAAGGGGGTGGGAAGTATTTATACTCCACGTGACCCACGCAAGCCCCTTTTCACCAGGATTGGGTTATTAACACATACCCACCCATGAAATCTAAAAAAGGACTGGGTTCCCTCATAATCAGCTGTGGGCATTACGCTACTTGCTCCTTTTTCTTAGCAACAGGGAAAGAATTTTTCCCTCATCTCCAGACTGGCTGAAGCTGGGAGGGATGGAACAGGGAAGTTAGGTTATAATGCACAACCTAGTATATAAAACTCATGACAGATGTCCAGTGCAGGTACTCGGTATGGAAGGGATACGGTTATTGGATAAAATGGACTAAAAAGGGATTTAAAGGAAAGCCACCCTTAAGGGAGCTCAGGAAGGTGCTGAGGCTCCCACTCAAATTTTCAAAAATGGCCAGTGATTTTGGGTGACTAGCTTGAGATAATCTGCACCTTGTTTTCAGAGGTACTGAGCATCCACATCTTCCAGGGACTTCAGTTGAAGTTATGAGTATTGAGCACCCCTGAGAATCAAGCTCAAGGTGTTTCAAGTTAGGCAGTGACTACTTTTGAAAATTTGGGCCATAAAGTCTCCTTAGCATACATATTCCATGAAAGCTAAGTTCATGCATACAGAGAACTATTAGGAGGACCATACACGTAGTATTCGGTCAACATCATCTCCCACAGAAAAAATCATGGGAAGATAATACTAACTTGTGGAATTCCACACAGTGAGCTTGTCACACAATCTCCTCAGACAGAGAGGTTTATAAGTCTCCAGCCATAAAGATGTCCCAAAATCTTCAGGAACAGAATTCAGAAAAACTGTGGCAACCAGTCCCTCCATATTGCTCCCATAAAATCCCTCTCTCCCTGGCAGGGCAGCTCACTTAAGAGCTATTCTTCTACTGGATTCCCACCAAGGTTTGCTCTCTACTTCGTTTTCTGGAATTTAAAGGCACAAAAAAAAATTAAAAATATATGGAACTATACCTATCTCATAGAACTGGAAGGGACCCCAAAAGGTCATCAAGTCCAGCCTTCACTAGCAGGACCAAGTACTGATTTTGCCCCAGACCCCTAAGTGGCCCCCTCATGGACTGAACTCGCAACCCTGGGTTTTGGAGGCCAATGCTCAAACCACTGAGGTATACCAAAGCAGGAGTTAAGCCTGCAGTGAGTATCAATGAATTAAATCTCCACAGGAATTTCCTGTGACGGTTCCAAGAGATAACTGGTGGACAGGGATTACCCCCTTAGAGCTGGCCGCTCACCTCTAAATCAACAGAATTCCGACTTACAGTGGTTTCAAAAAGCGGAATCTGTGAGCTTAGGTTAATGTCATATTTTTTCTGCTGCTCTCCCTCTGATAGCTTTACAAGAACTGGAGTGGAATTGCTACTACTTTCATCCCCTTTATGCCATACTGCACAGGCGATGATGGCCTTGCCTTGTAAGTGGAACACTGAGGGTTCCCCTGTGTAATTTTTTTCCTCTTAGGCACACACAAATTTTTTAAACATCTGTTTTAAAAAATACAATAGAAAATATTTAAACTTACTTCTAAGGTCAGATAAAATGGATCTGAGTGACCCAACTAAAGGTTTAAAACCAGTAAATCAGTATAGTTAATGTCAATGAACACTAAAGCAGAAACATATGATCTGTTTTACTAATGACATTTAAAAAAGAACCTCTCTGTTTTGGTAGAAGCCAAATGTTTGTTGGTCAAACCAAGATTTATTTTAGAAAACATAAATTTTCTATCGCTTTAGAACTGATTTATGTTCTGCTAAAATCTATTAGATTAGTTTTAGTTTAAGAAGTCTTCTATAATGATTTCTGCACACGGCCTACCAAATGTTACTGCTCAGCCTGTAACAACATGCATCCTTTTTTTCTGGCTAAGAAACCTTCCTAACTTTACATACAATTAGAACATGTGAGCTATTGTATTTGAAATTTAATACACCATTTCATTACGCTGTGGATGTTCCTTACACTTACCCAATCAATAAGTGATCCACCATTTTGAGCACACACAGATAAGTAAGTATTTTCCTTGTTTGAAAAAATAAGTTGCTGATCCAATGAAATATTTATTGTTGTATGTGACCTGAAAATCTGCACTGGGCAGTGCTATCTTTTGAATCAGAATCAAATCCACATGAATAGAATACATGTTTCTAGAACTTGAAGTGGAGAAAGGAATGCCTTACTAGAACTGAATTATTTGACAACTGGTGAAAAAGGCTATACTGTCAACCCTCCTCTCTCTCTCTGACACTTTATTTACAAAGAACCAAATGGAGAGCAAAGACCCAAAATGAGTGCACAAGAATTGTCACAGTGGGCCAGATTTTTAAAAGTGCTCAGCATCCGTAGCTGGGGTTGGATTTTCAAAAGAGCAAAGCTCCTATTCAGGCACTAGAGTGACCAGTATTTTCAGAAGTGCTCAGCAATAAGAATAACTGGAGGCACTGGGTGCTGAACATTTCTGAAATCTGGCTCATTTTGGAAATCTTAAAATTATGTTGAGGTTAACTTCTTTAATATCACTATTATTTTCTACTGAGTATTGTATTAACTAGGTATGAATTGCAGGATTGGGCCCTATAACATAAGCTTCATGATTGTGATTTGTGTTCTAGATAAATTACTGAAGAAGCCAGATAATTCCAGGTCTGTAAGAGCTTGTGGCAAATATAGGTTTAACAGAAGGGTCAGATAAAATGTATATGGCCCTCAGTGGATCTCATACACCCACAACTAAAGGAAACAAAGATTAAAATGCTGAAGTACCTGAGGAGGCCATCACATGACAGAGATTATGTACGCTTGAAACGATATTCAATGCTAAGAGATTATATCCTTTTATTTGAGTCTGAATCCTCTATCCCAGTGATTTATGTTTGCACATTTGGAGTATGTCAATTAAATAATTTGTATTATTACCATGTTTTGTGATTTAATGGGCTTAAAACTGCTTTAGATAGCCAAGGGTCTTACATTCCATATGTACCTCAATGGAATTGGAAACTAAAATGCATAAAGTCTTATTGTTAAAAATATTAATAGATATTTTGCACAAATTAAAAAAACATCCATAGAGCACAAAGCACTACACTGTGAGGGATCACAGGCTTCAAACCCTGCGTCCCCAGGCAGGGCTCAGACTGTGGCCACCACCCAGCAGCTCAAGTGAACCAGTGGAGAAGAGGGCTAGTTAATGCCTAGATCCCAATTAATGGAGACGTCCAACCCCACTGATTGGCTGGGATGCACTACTTACACCCGGAAGAGGCACAGGAAGTTTTAGATGAATCCCTGGCTGACTGCTACTACAGATCCTGCCTACTTGTCTCATTCCTAAGCCCAGGCTTCCTGCCAGTCTCTTACCCCCAACCCCTGTCTGCTCCCAGTTCCTGCTGTCCTTCTTCCCTCTAGATTCCTGCTTCTATGCCCTACTCGACACTGAGTCTGGTTTCCACCCCTGGCTTGGTACCTGTGTCTTTGGCTCTGACCTGAGGCTTGATTCCTGCCTCTGGCTCTGACTCTGGCTCTGGCTCCAGTTCCAGGCCCCTGATTCTAACCATTAGGTCTGACAACCAAAACTCCGGTCCCTACACACACACAGGTGGGCAAGCATCTCAGTTTCCATCCAGATGGAATAGCTGAAGCAGAGAGGTTAATAGATTTGCCCAAAGTCAAAACAAGACATTGGAAGAATTGGGATTAGTATCAAATTCTCCCAGCCAACCCACTCAGTCTAAACCAAACAAAAACAAAACTTGAAGGAGGTAATTGCTTAATATATGGTGTGTCTATAGGCTGGGATTTTCAAAGCTGTAGAGGGGATTCTGATACCCAGTTCTCATTAATTGTAATGGGAAATGAGGGTCCAAATCCCATAGGCAGTTTTGCAAAACCCAACCCAAGTGACCTTTTAGGTGGAAAGCATTGTACAGTATCATCTACTGTATATCTTTATCTCAGAGTTTTATTAAAAATGAATCCCCATTGTTTTCCTCCTCCTTGGCATGGGATGTTATCTAAGTAAGTTTCTCATTTGTGGTTGTTACATGAGAAGCATTTTTTTTGTACTACTGCCAAAGAACAATCTAAAATGTGTCTTTAGAGCATAGCTATGAAATAGAGGACAAAGAAAACATGCAGCAACATAATTGTTGCTCAGAGATAAAAGTACATCAACTTTAAACTGGTGAATTGCTCTGAACAAAAAACTTCTAGAAATATATGTTTTATTCCACTTGTAACAGAAATATTTGGACTTAGTAGAATGTAACTTCTCACCTAATCGTTTTTACTTTCTATCTGCCCATCTTTATGACTAACACCTTAGCATTCAAACAAGTACTATGCAGAAAAAAAATAAAAAAATAAAACCTGTATAAATGACAGAGTGTTCAACCATGAACACATTGTCTTTTATGAATATTATAATCACAGAATCAATAAGCCTACAAAGAAAAAACAGGACACAAAATGTGTTTTGTCATTTCTGACGAAGTTATAAAAACAACAGACATTCAATATGCCAAGTGTTCTTCAATCCTTCATAATCATAGCCTTATTGAAGTGAGGACAAAAAGGGTCTAATTGCATAGGAGCAATCTCAATGTAATAGGTTATACACCCAGGCACTGCTGCACAATACAACAAAAACAACGTTCCCTGTGTATAGCAGAATGTCATCTCTCATTTTCAGGCAATTACCTTCTTTCTTGTCAACAGTTTTAATAACCTCCATCATCTCTAAAAGACTTTTGCTTCAGTTAAATAATTTTCAGCTTTTTAATATGCAAATGTGCTTGTTCATATGCATGGGTGAAGTGGCGCTGCTACTTGAAATGTGTCAGTACATTGTGGAGCACCTGCACCTCGGGGAAGCTTGATTTAATTGACACCTAATACTATTCATTATTCCACTTAGCGAGCAACTCCTATTAGTCACCTGTAGGTTTTCCTATAAGCAGTGCTTTGGACACCAATGAAAATATGAATATTTCTATAAATAGAATGGCCATATTTAGAAAAGGGGGTTACTACTGGTGAGCCTGGAACATCTCATTAGGAACATTTTTTTTTTCAAGAATGTTGTTTTTATTCCCCAAAAACATTTTTGACTATGGAGTATGATGTATGTCGACAGCAGCTCCTGTATGACAATTTTTTATATAAATCAAGTAAGAATATTTTAATATCTATAATTTTATTAAATTGAACATTTTCTTAATTCTCCAAAATAGAAACAGAAACAAGGAAGCAAAGTGGGTAGTTATTATTAGTTATGGCCATTATTACCCGAAGGTGTGGTTTAATCTGAGGTTCCTTCCTTATCCTTTATGTGATCTGCGCATATTACTGAAAGTACAAAGAAATGCAGAATTTCAGGTTCTTATTAACTTACTCTGTAACAAATGTTTACCATTGCAATTTAGTCTTATAACGCTAATAGCCCATTTAATTCAATTGTGAAGAATGTGCTACAGAAATCTTTAAATCATCAACTGAAATAAGTGTGCTGAGTATGGGATTCTGTCTCTTTACTTGTATGAATACAATAAATATATTCCATACGTGATTACAGTTTAAGTCTCTTACTGTTTTTTTTATTACAGAATTAGAATTGAGGCAAAGTACACTGTATGTGCTGACTTGATGGTATTGGGGCTGTTTCTTTACCACATGGTCTGTAACCTTATTGTTCAGGCCACATTTCTTTCCAGCATTAATACATTTGTTAGTCCCAGAAGGCTTAAACTACAGATGTTTAACATCCTGCTTACGGATAGATCATCTGGAATGTGAAGTGAGAAATCTATACGACTTATTTAGTAAATGTTATGAGTGTAACAGAGATTTAATAGTCAGTTCAAACTATATTAGTGAAACCATAGCTTATAAACTGTATCTTTACATAGATACATATAAATATGAAAAAATTGAACGAAAACATCTCTTACTGAAATATGATTTTATCAGAAGAATTTGTCACAAATTAATTATGTTTACACGGTAGTGTATGTAATATTAATTACAGCTTTCAAAATGTAAACTGCAACCCTTTTTTATGAACATCGATTTACTAGTACCATGGAAATCAAAGCTCTTTTAAGGGCTTATCTACAATGTATTGAAAGTGATCATAAATCAAGTTAAAATCCAGGATTCAAAGACGACTAAGGACATAGGCAGTGAAAAAGATTGAGTAATCCTAACCCAAAATCTAATCATTTCTAAAATTAATGGGGAGAACAGTGGTCAACTAGACCTTTGTTGGTATCCCCAAAAATGTAATCTCCAAGCTGAAGAATGGCAGCTGGCAGAACAGCTGGTGAATAGGATTAATGTCAGAAGAAAGAAATAAAACTCAACATATGTCCAAGCCTGCGGTGCTGGGACTGAGCATGATTGTACCCCGACGGATACCATGTGTACAGCTGGAAAGTGCCACTGTGCCATGCTTCTGTACCTCACAAGGTCATTTCTAACTACAGCTAAAATCTAAACAGTAAATTGAACTTTTCCTAGGTAACTCTGTAACTGAGGAAGGAATAAACAAGCTTAATACTGCAAATATTTTGTACTATTTTAATTCAGCCTGGCTGGTTTGTTACAATACTATATCAACCAAAAAGGCAGATTAGTATTAAAGCTGACAGATTGTGCTAATGTAAAGATAATTTTAAAACTGTTTAAACCTTTTAATCTCATTTCATTCAGATGAAATTAAGTTAGAGCAAATATATTTCAACCTATCATTTAAGGTTCAAACAAGGACCAGAAAACTTCCTGTTCAATAGAACTGTATATATTTTCTTTTAAGTTACAAACATATTTCAACAGGTTACATACCATTGCCATGGTCAGAATTTGTCTAAGAAATTCTGGAAAGGCAAAATGTTTATAATGTGAACAACATGCAATATTTATTTTTTCACGGTATTTTTTAATGTATTTTTGCATCTTTGACCCACATTTTAGCAGGTTTCCTTTGTGGGCTATTTTTATTATAGTACCATTAACCTTGTATTTTTAGAAGCTTAAAAAAACAATTTTTTTCTTTTCTTATTAAGAACGTGCACCTGCGCCCAATGAAGCTGATGGCAAATATGCAGGATCACTGCAACTGTATGAATAGGAACAATAAAAAAATGTGTAACACCACAAGTTTTGTTCTGCACATACAATTAGGCCAACGTTTTCAAATGTAGTCAGTGACTTTTGGTGCCTCACCCTCTTTGGGTGCCAAAAATTTAGGTACCCAAAGTCACTGGCTATATCTGAAAATATTGGCTTCAGCCTCTCACTTCCATAAACTTGGAAACAAAATCTATTTGATACAAATGCAAGGAACACTGACAGTGCCAAATCACACTCACCTAAAAACAGTTGCCATGGTACTGATTGCAGCCATCTTTTGGCAACACATCAGGAAGCATGCAGTGGAATAATATCCAACACATTCTTACCATGTGGGAAAGACACATGCATCTCAAAGGATGCAAGCATGCAGTGCTGCCTCATAATGGAACACCCAACTGAGACTCCATCTGCCAGCTGCAAAACAGCAACAGGTAACCAGAAGTAATGTTTTATTACTCACATTTAATTTACTTCATTAAGGATGACAACCATGTTGGTTGGCACTTATAGATTACAGTCATGAAAAGGCAGCCAACCAACATCCTACTCAGCTTGGAAACAGATCTTTTGGCTTGCAGAGATACTGGCTCATGTTTTAATAACCGAAGTCCTCTGCAGTAAGAGCCACACAACTATTTAGATAGGTCAAATTCTACTCAGTTACACCAGTTTAAATCCAGAGAAATCCCACTGACTGCAACTGATTGGTTTTTAAACCAGTGTAATTATGAGCAGAATCTGGATCAAAGTTTCTAATCTCCACACACCTGTCACTGATATATACAGTATAAATGTGAATGTAATTTTTGAAGTAGAAAAGATACAGCAATGTACCATTAGCAAAACTAATTTCTCTCTCCATTACATGAGTTTTATTCCAATCTAACCCCATTAGTGGGGTGTTTTAATGGCATTACATTGGCATAAAACTGGCACAAAGGAGTGGAGAACCAGGCTCTAGGAATTGTTTAATGCACATTTTTCCATCATCATAACAAAGGTTATCTTATACTTTCTGTTCCATTATTTATTTAAAATTTCAGCATACTCCATCTTAAAAGTTCATTTGGAAACATTCCTTCCTACTAATATTCTGTGATCTGTTCAAATTGTACTACATGATTAGCTAGGCTACTTAATTAAATATATTCTTCTCTTTCATTTAGCTGTAGTCATGGGAGTTATGGAGGGGAGGGAAACTGGGACTATCTACTTTAGACCTGCCTACCATGTAGATCAAATGAACTGTCCATTCCTCCTTTTTTTTTAAACGGGTAAAACGTGATTTTATGCAAAATTCCAACCCTCTCCTACACATCTCTCAACACTTCGTCAACAGACGAAGTAAACAAAAAATCTGAATTGACAGTGCTATAAATTTTATAATATTAAGAATACACTCTTGCATTTCTTACTCAGGCAAAACTTGCACTGAATCATTTGAAGTTTTGCCTCAGTAAGGATGGCTGTTTTGGGCCCTAAATGCCAGAACAGGTCAGTATTTTTTCATATTTGTAACGGATAACACTATTTTCATTCTCTTTTAATACTGCATTACTTAATCTTTAAATGGGATTCAGCAGCAGAATTACTTTAGCATCATTGTGTACTGACAAAAATGTTTTTGTTTGTGGCTCCTCGAAAATGGAAAGAAAACTACATTGCTTATTAATATCTGCTGAATTGTTTAAGAGGATTTTTAAGATACAAGTTAAAAAAAAATCCATAATTTCAATTTCTCCTTTTCATTTAATAGTAGACATTCATTAGGACCCACACACTGTAATAAATTATAATAATTTCAAACAAGAATTAAATTACTAGGTACCTAGTGAAAGAGCCATTTTTTCATAGGTACCCTGTAATCTAACTGTCAGATTTAAAAACTATTCCCAATCAACTCTTCACAACATTCACATTTATTCATCTATGTTAAATTAATAAAAGGTGTGAATAATACTGAGAAAATTGATCATTATTGTTCATGAAGATTTAGAAAATTATAAGGTAATCTAAAATGTAAAAGAAATTGAGGGAAACTGTTAAGGGTCTTATAAATAAATTCATTCTATGCTTTTTCTTCCATATCAAGAAAGAAACTTCAACAAGACTTATTTAAATTGACTACAGACGCTATTTGATAAATTGCGCACATTAGAACATAAACTACTTTACCTTATTTTTAGGAGGGGTAATTTAAAAGTATTAAAAGTTTACAATGGCTTTAATGCAACATGAGAATTCACCCAAAATATTAAAAAGTGATGTTGAAATAATACCAAATGTCAGTTTCAATACAGATTAAATAAGGGCTGATTCTAGATGGTACTGTGCACCTCATAGGTGATCCTGAGCAAGGTCAGTTCCCAATGAAGTCAACAGGAATTCAAGTCATTCAGAAGCTCACCCTTAGAAGAGTGATTTCAAAAAACAGAGAGTATATCCCTCTCTTTGCACATAGAGACATAAAATTAATGTGGTATTAAACACATTACACAATCAATCTTCCTTCTCACACAGATGTCATCAGTTTAGCTATCAAAAGTAACCACTAAATTTTGTTATAACCCTACAAAAATCCAACACAATCTCTATAGCAGGCTATCTTGTCCTTTGTACATTTGCCATAATTCCTATAATCTAACCTTGCTGACCCTCCTCCCCCTTAACTGGGATCCCTGCAGATAAAGTAAAGCATGCCAACATCTGTTCCCATTCACACCAATTTTAATTTACAAAAAGAGCTTTGCTATTTTCAGAACAGGCTCCACAGCACAATGACAGATTTAGGGCCTTTAATGGGGTTGCATTTCTGGTGTGTCAGCATTTCATACTCACTATGACTTGATTCTAAAGGAATATACCAGGGGAAACTGAGGGGTTATAACCACTTTAAGGATGCTTTCCTCATTGCAATTCTATTTATCACTTAGCTGAACAACGGTTTAATGTCATTTAACGAACAACTATAGGTGCTGCCTTGACCAAAAAATTGTGGTCCCAGGAATGTTGATCCAAACGTGATCTCTTTCATTCTATGCAATTTCCTTCCTCAAACAAACATCTTTCTATTTGTTTGCTCATATTATTTAAGGGTGGAATTTTCAAAAGCATTCAGCTTCACATTGGTCTAACTCTGCTCCAATCTATGTCTGCTCACATTGACTTTAATGAGAGCAGAGATAGGCCAATGCTGAGCACTTTTGAAATTTCCATTCTAAATCTTTCCTGCTGGGCCATACACTAAATGTTGCAATATCTAACCACCATTTACTAAAGTTTGTTTAACTGGAATGCATTTACACACTCCTCATTGCAAAGCTAAGAATGTTGGTGATCCTTACCACAAAGTAGTAAAAGTACAAACACTGTGAATAACATGATAGTTTCACTGTCATACATAATCCAATGCATAAAGTGTCACAGGAATCATTTTGTAATAGTTCACAATAAGGTTTTCAGTCTACTTAGAGCTTTTTAAGATATACAGTATGAAGAGCAACTTGGAGAAACAATGCACAAGTTGTGTTGTAATCACATAACAGCTAAGACATGAGCAGCTGAGCAGAAGGAAGATGGGCAATGGAATGCCATATAGTAATCAGCACTGTTGACTAATCAGAATTTGAGACACTAGAAGGTAATAAGGGTATTATAAAGAATGGCTTATTGAAGGAGCAGCTGTTTATGTGTAGCTCACTGTTTAAATGAGTTCCACTAGATTGCCATGGCATGTTTTGGTGAAAATGTTTCATTCCTTGAAAAATGATTATTAGATCAGGAACAGCAAGCACTGAATAAATGGCAAGTATTTGAATATCGAGATACCGAATACACTAAGAGAAGCAGTTCTCTGGTTGTTTGGAACCCCTAAAAAAAAGTTACAAAAGAATATTCTTTATTTAAGGAAAGCCTAAATGCCATCTTTGTTAGCCTCCACCACTGAGTGGTGTTGCCATGGGCACAGAAGCTGAGGTGGCTATGAAGGGTAATATACAACGATCTGAGGGGGGAGGAAACAATGGAAAGTATAAATAAAAACAGCTACTGAGCCATTTTACGGTATTTACATTTGCACCATCAGCCAAAAAACACAATAAATAAAATTTACTTAATTTACAAAATAAACCAATTTTAATATCCCTAGACACAAACATATTAGCAATATTTTTTTGTATGAGCTCAGCTAGGAAAATCTAATGAAATAATGTTAAAACAGCAAAAAATAGAAACAATATTCAAAAGCACAACATTGAAAACAGACAACTTACCATAATTCTCAGACAACAATCATCTTGTTCAAATCTATTTGTCATACAGTTGTTCAACAGTTGGGGGGAGGGGGTTGGTTTTTTGTTTTTCAGAAAATCAACTTCTGGTTTTGCTTCCAAAAACATCTATAAAACTGTTTGGAGCATGAAGGAGACTGAGTAATACTGCTGGAAATTTATCATAATACAGCATTTAAAATATTCTACTTTGGACAGCAAAAGCTTGGTAATATTTAAAAGCAGTCAGCAAGCAGTGGAAACTCTGATATCTTTTGTAACAGTTCACATGTCAAACTGGCAAAGTGCCCACTGTGTACGGCAGAAAAATCTATTTAATGTCTGCCCCACAAGGCGACATGAGGCTTGATTGGCAGAAAGCAGAGAGTGGCTTTTGATCATGTGTCCTAACAAGCAGTTCCAGCTCCTGTCTCTTCGGCTGAACGGCTCCACATTACCTATTCAAACAGAAGTGACAGGCCACTGCACTACTCTTTGGCTCTAGTCTCACGCAGTGGGAGCTATGCTGGAGACAGAGCCACTGATTAAATATATCACTTTTTCAAGACAAGCAGGTTGTCTGAATCAAAGCTGGACAGAATAGACTCAACATTATTAAGAGAGGATATAAAACTGGAGTTGAGTGATGTTAGGCCAGTTTGTACAGCCTCAGGGATTCACAGACTGACAAGGGGAATAAGGAACAGCAGAACTCATAAAGCAGGGTCAGAAATTAGCTGTGACACCTTGGCCATTTTCCCATCACTTCAGGGCCACTGTGTTTCAAATCCGATAGTCTCTTTTTGGCTTTTTAAAAAAACGATTTAGTAAAAAATACACATAAAAAAGCCTGGACTATTATAGGTTACAAATTGCAGTCTTAAATAGAAATAAAATCCTGCAGCCATTCTGCATTATAATAATGCAGTGCTTCCCAGTTACCTGGTTTCTTTCTGAGTTGGTGATATACACGTAAACTGAATTAAAAAAATGTTTGCAATGTGTTTTACTACTGGTATAGCACTGGCTAAATTTGCTAATAAAGATTAACAGGGAGATAGAAAAGTGAGAAAATTATTAAATAGAAATGCTTATTAAATTGTCTTTTTTTGTTCACTAACAATATATTTAATTTGATGTCTGAAGTTGCATGTCTTACAGTGATTTGTTCTATGATTTGGTATTTAGGCAATGCAATGCAGTAGATAAGATAACCTTATCAAGACATTATACCATAGGAACAAGAGATACAATAAAGACACAGAAACAAATGTTCCAAGTGAATTATTAATTAACCGGCTAATTAAAGATATATCAAAACCTATTAATAAAGCTGCAACAAACAAATTTACATAGGCAAAAATAGAAACAGTTCATAAAGGAAACTGAAAATTTAACATAAAGAAAGCTTATTGTAATAGGTAGCACATTCAGGTACTAGATCTTTAACATTCCTTCTGTGCAATTCAAAATCCTCTATAAATAGTAAAACAATGGTGTAAATGTATGCAGGCTGTGGTTGAATTATTCCTGGGGTAACTCAGTTAATTGAGTGACTCCACGAATGAATTTGGCCCAGAGCCTCTGGTTTTCACTAGCAAGCTCTTCTGACGCTTTATCAAACCTCTGCCCTTTGTGTTAGTTTTTGTTTCACTGTAAATATTTAATGGCAACCTGCTTGTTACATATTTAAGATAGGAGAGGAAGTGTTAATACCCGTACTAGGATCCAGACACATTTTTAGTATCCGACTGGCAGGTAAATTCAAAGACACATTTAAAAGAGCAAAATTCTGCCTTCATTGGGACCCTCAACAAATACAACATGGTTGTAAATGACAGCAGAATTTGGCCTATGACTTTATGGAAAATTAATAGGAATTTGCACCAAACAGATGACATATATGGATGGGCTACTGTGTTTTCAGTTGCATTTTGCTATTTCCGGGACTCTACCTTGTAGCATTCAGAAATACTAGACTATGAAAATGTCAACTTGTGTGTATCGATTTCAAATGGATAAAGTGCAAAACAGCATACAAGTTCACTAAAGCTAGAAATGATGTAAAGATAATGCCCACAGCTCAGAGGGTGATACAAGTCACGCCAAATCAGCTGAGAATCACATGAAAACAGCAGGTGATCAAAGAATTTAATCTGATAACAATACATTATAACTGCATTTCAAAGTACAGCAAATAGTTATGTAAAAGCTGCCTTATTCTTTTCACTCCAAAGCATTAATAAGAAATACAACAACAAAGTAGAAGAAAGCAAATAATTGTTTATATATAGGGCACCATGCCCAGAAACTTCTTGGTACTTTACCAAATAAAACTAAAAATACACTCTGATTAATAAAAGACAACAGTTATTTAATAAGTTCCAGAACGTTATTCTGCAGAACAGGACATTTTGGCATGGCTTTGCATGATTGGCTGTCTGTGCAAAAGAGCAGCCCAAGACGGGAATAGCATGGCTGTTGTTGGTCAGGACCGAGGTATGTTAGCAGAACTATCTGGGGAGTTTACGCAATATTTGCCTACACTACTGCATCAACCACAGCTATTATGCTCTCCTTTTCATGAATCTCTCTTAACTACTGCTCCGCGACTGCTCTGCTATGTTATTAAAGAAAAGGGGAGGATTCTGACATGCATGTCTATTAACTCATTTCATTTTGGTTATGTCTTGAAGTTCAGTATGCCAATGAGCACATAAGGAAGGAAGCTGTCTAACTGGATACAAAAATTAAAAGGATTCATCAGAACACATATAGGTAGCACAGAAAAATTTAGCCCAGAAAATTAGATTATGTTTTTTCTGATTCTTACTTTGTGTTCACTAGTAATATAATATACACTGGGATGTGAGAAGACAGAGGTTGGGACAGAACTTGAATTACAGATATAAGAGGAGCTCATGTAGGGTTTGATCCTGTTCCTGCTGAAGTCACTAACAAGGCTCCAATTGGCTTCAGTAGAACTGGATCAGGTCCAGCATGCAGCGTGAAGGGCTGCAAGATCACCAGATGGACAAAACGAAACCAAGTATATATGGACATAACTTTGTTAAAGTAAATGGAGTTAGGCTGTCTTATGGCAGGGCTGAATTTGGTTGATATACCCTGAAAAGGAAGAATACTGTTAACAAGCTGTGATCTGAATTTCATTATTCTGAACTAAATTGTTCCTTGTTACAGAGAGAAATTCAAAATCACATTTCCTCTCACCCATAAGAAGACACTCTATGACAGTACATATTTTTAACCTGACATCCTTCATGTTGTAAGCCTCAGGAGGAGAAATAATCTCCAAAAAAATATTTAACTAGCATTAAAAATATCTTTTAAATAAAAATACATAAGAAGAATTAACTGATTTTATCCAGTGCTTAATGGCTTTTAATAGTAAACAAACGTAAAATTGATGTTGAATAGATATGGTTTCCTTAACGTAAAATCTGTTTGGGGTTAATTAGCACAGCTGAGGATTAATCTTAATAATTTTACGTTGCTTACACTGGAGGCAGTTTTCCACAAGCCTGCCAGCCAACATCGCTCATGGAGGAAGTGGCATCTTGTATTTTCAGACTAAACCATCGAGGTGAGAGCAGATGCTCCCCCGCAAGCTGAGCTGGGCAGCCTGATTGTGTAGCTGCCTCCTTCAGCCAGGCAGCAAATGCCTCTTTATTTCACGTAGCAACATTATAAAGTTGTCAGAATTATTTTTAAGTAATGATAAGGTAGCCAAATCAAATACTGTATAGGAAAATAAGGAATATATCAGCATTTTAAATGTACACAACATTGAGCATTTTTACTGTCGTTTCTTTAAGAAAAGCGGATCTAATTAGTTGTGTCTCTAAAGTGCGCACCTAGCATTTTTATTATGTATTATAACATTTTGCTCAGAGCTGACATTTTTATTCTGACAAGCACTGTCTAGAGAGCTCTCAATAAATAATACATTTACAATTTTCAGTAAATAAGCAGGGGACACAAATCGTTATCCTTACTTACAGCTGCCCCTCTCTAATAGTGCTTTTACAAGTAAGGTGACTATTCAGTCTAATGCAATACTCTCAGTGCTGGAAAGATATTTTCATTCATTACCACAGTCACGAGCACGTAAAGCACTTTTAGACCCTGTTACAAAACAGCAGGAACAGCAGAGCAAATAGGACTAACTAAAACTAAAGTTTGTCACCAAAGAAACCTGAGGTTGTTCACCTAAAGAACTTGAAAATTCGCTTGCAAAAAGGTTGGTGTACATGGTGCTGAAGCCATCAAAAGAACATAAATATTTTCTTTAGAGATTTTTATATTAAAGCTGAAAATTGTCAAAAAGACGGGTTTCAATTTGGCCCATAATATTAATTTGCTAAATCAAAACCCGACTACAGCATGTACTTCAGTTCCTATCTTAAAACATTTTCTGATCATAATATTGTTAGCTTTACAGTACATTAGAAACTGCAATGAAGTTTGAATTTAGTTATCTGCTGCCGAGTCCACACAACTGAAGCAGCTTTGCATATTTTTATAGCTGTTAACTCAATAATGTTCTTAGCCATGGAGCCTGATTTTCTTGCATTTGTATCCATTTACACTGAATTTGCTTTTCTGATTCTCATAAGGGAAGAGCTGGCTGTTTAGACAGCTCCTTGCATTTTCTTATTTGCTCTCATGATGCTTATAATGTAACTAATAGGTCGTTGATACAAATATTGCATAGGTAGGTAGGTCACAGAATACATGATTCCTAAAAAGCATCAGAAATGTAGGTGAGTGTACTGCAATAAATAGATGAAATAGCATTTGACAGAAAAGCTGAGACATTTTATCATATAGTCAAAAATGTAAAATTATCTCTTTTTATTGGTGGGGCCTGGGGGAAAGAGGTTTAATGAGGTTGCAGGCAAAGATAGAATGCAGAAACTAGAGGCACAGGGATGGAGAAGAAGATTCTAGGAGGCTAAGAGAGGAAGAATCACTGGGGAGGAGCTGGTTGGATGAGCCCAGGAGGTGGTGACATTTAGAGGATCCAGGTTCAGTTCAGTTTAATCCATTCCTGTCTGCAAGGCAGTCTATAACTGAAGAAAGATGGCAATGTTGTAAGTCCTAATAAAAAGGTAATTAATCATAACGGGTAGAGGATGCAAATAAATTTGAGGTGTTTCACTTAAAAAGTCCAAATCCAAAAACTATCTTAGAAGAAATGACCCGATCAGCACAATTCAGATCAGAAAATAGATAAAAACGTCTTGAAGCAGTTTAAACAGAGTAAGTTCCAATAAGTGGGCATTCTGAACTGGGACACCGAAGCATCATCAAAATGGGCAGTGGAAATGACCTGATGGTGTCATTGCAGCTCCCAGCGGTACCCATATCACAAAAACCGCCACCACAATTGACATAAGAACATAAGAACGGCCGTACCGGGTCAGACCAAAATCCATCTAGCCCAGTATCTGTCTACCGACAGTGGCCAATGCCAGGTGCCCCGGAGGGAGTGAACCTAACAGCCAATGATCAAGTGATCTCTCTCCTGCCATCCATCTCCACCCTCTGACAAACAGAGGCTAAGGACACCATTCCTTACCAATCCTGACTAATAGCCATGTATGGACTTAGCCACCATGAATTTATCCAGTTCTCTTTTAAACATTGTTATAGTCCAAGCCTTCACAACCTCCTCAGGCAAGGAGTTCTACAAATTAACTGTGCACTGCGTGAAGAAGAACTTCCTTTTTATTTGTTTTAAACCTGTTGCCTATTAATTTCATGTGGTGACCCCTAGTTCTTGTATTATGTGAATAAGTAAATAACTTTTCCTTATCCACTTTCTCAACATCACTCATGATTTTATATACCTCTATCATATCCCCCCTTAGTCTCTTCTTTTCCAACCTGAAGAGTCCTAGCCTCTAATCTTTCCTCATATGGGACCCTCTCCAAACCCCTAATCATTTTAGTTGCCCTTTTCCGAACCTTTTCTAGTGCTAGAATATCTTTTTTGAGGTGAAGAGACCACATCTGTACACAGTATTCAAGATGTGGACGTACCATGGATTTATATAAGGGCAATAAGATATTCTCAGTCTTATTCTCTATCCCCTTTTTAATGATTCCTAACATCCTGTTTGCTTTTTTGACTGCCTCTGCACACTGCATGGACATCTTCAGAGAACTATCCACGAGGACGCCAAGATCTTTTTCCTGACTCGTTGTAGCTAAATTAGCCCCCATCATATTGTATGTATAGTCGGGGTTATTTTTCCAATGTGCATTACTTTACATTTATCCACATTAAATTTCATTTGCCATTTTGTTGCTCAATCACTTAGTTTTGTGAGATCTTTTTGAAGTTCTTCACAATCTGCTTTGGTCTTAACTATCTGGAATAATTGGTACCCTTGTTAGTAGTCTAAGGACAGAGGCTAAAAGGTGACTGGGCATGGAAGACAAAGTACTTTTTCACCCCAGTGATGGTCCCTGCAGGGAAGGTGTGAGGTACATTGGCAACACTATCTATTAATCCATTTCCATATTTGTATTGTCTCCCCTCTTCATAGTATCTCAGGGCACTGTGGAGAAGCCTGTACTACCCCATATATGCTGTACCAGATTTGTGAACCAAAAAAACAAGATAGGATGTTTTCTGCTGGCAGTCAGCTCAAGAGAGACCCTGAAGAATTATAAGAAATCACCAGGTATTGTAGTTTGTATGGAGCCCAATGACATGTGGGGGGAGACCGAGTAGTCTCATGTGATCAGGCATTACCATGATGAACATCAATACCAAATCCTAGGATAAACAGATAGCTCTCCAACTCCTCTACTTATTTATCATCTGACATTATATGCTGGAAATACTGACAAAGCCAGTGAGATATATTTTAATCATGAAGTGAGTAGCTCTGAAATACTTTAAGTACATAAGAAATTAAGAAAAGTCAAAATGGCACTAATCTTTTACACACTCCCGGGCCTACAAATGGACAAGAAAAAAATCTTCTGACCAGCGATGGAGGGAGTTTGAAACCACAAGAGTTTAGTCAGGGAGAAAATTAAGTACCCAGACACTGAGTGGGTTATAAACAGAGTTCATCAAAGAGATTCCTAATTTAAACAGAAAATTAATTCCTGATTCAAAAAGCACAGAAGCCATTCTAGATCTACTTCTAATGAGGAACCAACTGAGATAACTGGGTGCTTTCTGCTAGTGTCCCTCAACTACTGGAATTCAGCCTACTAAGAAATAGTTTCATAGGACATAATGTCCCTTTCTTTAAATGTATGGCTAATACTGTTTAAAATACACAAGTATGAAACAAGGCTGGAGCCCCCCATAACTACTATTATTAAGATACAGAACAACAAGCTACAATTTCTTCATAAAGGAAGAAAAAGCAGTGAAAATGAGTGACTAATGTGACTGTGAGAGACCACACAAAGATCTGAGGGTAAAAAAGAACCTCAAAGGGGAATGGACAGATGCAGAGGAAAACACAGAGGACTAGAGAGTGTCAATTAGGCATGTAGCAAAGAGGTAAGCTATGCAAGAATACACAATGAAAGGGGGAAAGTGTCCTCCATGCCTTTGCCCTACCCTTTGTCTATCATATCTATTTAAACAGTGAACTTTCTGGCACAGAGACGGTCTATTACTCTGTTTGTACAGTGCCTAGCACAACAAGGTCCTGTTTTTATTGGTCCATAGACACTACCAGAAAAAATAAAAAATAATAATAATAATAAAAAGAGGAGTAAGAAAGGCTTCCACAAATCTAACACACTGGGCAAAAAATGAATGCTAGAAAGAGAAGAGGCTCATTCAACAGAAGAAAGTATAAATCAGCCGTGATTGTATAAAGACTGAGGTACTGAAGTGTTTTGTTCCTTTTGAAAGAAAAAAACATTAGTAAATACAGAAAAAACATGACAATACAGCTGTTGACAAAAGGCAGGTAAGAGACTATGTACAAATGTTGACCGAATACATGACCATCTGTGAATTGACAGGAATCTGCTCACAAAATTTGTGGGGATGATCCTGCACCATTTAAGACAATGGGAACTTTACCACTGACTTTCATGGACACAGGATCAAGCCCTCACTCTGTTATCAGCAAGTATTTGTGAAAATTCATGGAGAATGGGGCAGGTAGTATATGACTGATATATAGCAAATCTGGTAACGGTTTTTCAGAGGGGGAAAAAGGACTATTAGATTGTAAACTCTTTGGGGAAAGACCATCGTTCAGTATCTGTGAACTGTAGCACAATTCACCCACCCACCCACCCCAAGCATTGGCTGGGGCTTCCAGGAGCTACCACAAAACAATTAAATTCATATCATTTTGAATAATCCTAACTTCAAACTATAGTAAAACTATGAAAAAAATTGTTCAAATATAAAATGTATCTGTAACCATCCAGAACCCATGAAGAATATATAGTGCATATCTATTTAATAAATGCCAAATATTTTAGAACAGATAAGAATGAGGCCTTATTCAGTGGAAACATTGGAGGTGGGAACGTGGTAGAGACATAACTGTCCAACTGGAATTAAATCCAGCCATTACTCTTTAGAAAAGTTCAAGGACATATTCAATGCCTACAAGTAGCTAAAAACTCAATTCTTTGTCTCATCCAAAAGATAAAATCTCCTTGAGCACTATGTCCTCTAACACTACACTGGGATAAGAGTGTAATATTAACTGAGGAAAAAAAGAATTCTACTCACTCACCAGAAGGGGGAAAAATGATTGTTGTCTACAAGTAGTTGTAGACTGTAAAAAATAATTAGGGAGGGAAATTTATCAGGGTGATCCAAGGCAATATAACTAGGAATCATGCAGAGAAAACTAAACAAAAAGAGCATTTCAATTAAATATAAGGGACAAATCATTCTAAAAGTGAGATCTCTAAGGCTATGGGAACATCTCCCAAGAGAAGTGATGGAGGCCCTGTTGCTTGAAACCAAACTGAAAGGGCTACTTATAGACATACTGTTGGGATCAATCCTTTCATGCCTCTGGGAGGCTGAACAAAGAATGTAGAACTGAAACATTTCTTTCATTCAATATGGTATGGTATGGTACGGTGTGGTATACAGATTTTGTGAGCAGTATATATACAGATGTTAATAAACCTATAATTGAAATGTAAAGGCAATAGCACACTTATAGATCATACTGTATCATCAAACATCTTTGGGTAACTTCCAATGAAATCAATGTGAATTGCGCACATTTCCATGTACTTTGTTCTATATACATCTTTAGTCCGATTATGGAAGACTTTTTTTGTTTTGTATTGTTCTTAGCTATTTTAGTATTAACTCTAGAATTTTCACCAGAAAATGAAGGGTCAACAAACAGTTGACAAAACACTGAATATCTACATATACAGTACTTTAATAATTTATAAACTCTATCATACATATAGTATATTATCTACGAACACGTGTTTAATATATATGTAATATACATTTAGACATGTACACATGGTCAGCTCCATGTTACATATATATTTAGGGAGAGAGAGAGAGCATCTGTATACATGACAGATAGTAGAGACGGATATAGTAATACTGTTATTTATATAGAGGCATCTAATTCTACGCTGAATGGTAATTAAAAATCTCTGATTTTATAATGTCCAACTCTGGTCTTCAATGATGAAACAAGAATGGGAAGCAATTTATAAAAAACTTGTGCTAGAATTTTGAACTGAGCTTTGCTGAAAAATGATACTGTATACATCACAGAATCAAGGTCAAAAGTGAAGTAGGACTCAAGGCTCTGAGTAATGAGGGCTTAGCACTTAGCAGAAATGACAGGTCCAGTTTCCAGCTCAGGAGTGCCAGCTGACTGGCCACACTAGCATTCCATACCTATGGAGTTGTACTGGTATCAACTCTGAAGGAAAATCTGCCCTTCAACCTACAGACAAGATGTGTTCTTAATTATTACTTTTAGAGACTTAGGAGGAGGTACAACATAATGTCTGGTTGGAACCTTTGCCTAGAAGTAGGCAGACCAGAAAATGGAAATATATCATATAAGTGCAGTAATAAGCAATGTTTTGGAAGTGACTTCTCTTATTGGAAGGGTAGAGCATGCGGAGGGTAAGGGGGAAAACAGACATCTGAACAGGTGCCAAACATGTACACTCTTCATTTGAACACTAAAAAGAAATAATGTTTCTTCTTCACTGGAAGATACTCTTTTTTTTTTTAATATCAATGAAAGGCCCTCCTCAAAACACTGTGCATTTCCTTGTATAGAAAATGTAAATAAGTTAATATATTGAAATTATCCAAAACTCTTCATGTTTGGTATGGCTCAATTAAATTAGACATCTGGTTTCTTTTCTGACCTCTTATACCGCACGAGAATACATTTCAGCAAGTCTTTATGTACTCAGCTAAGTGACTTGTGAACACTGAATAGAATTTTATTATTTTTATATTTAAATCCTACCACATCTATTTTCTTTCCAAATCATTACAAATTAAGTCACAGGCTGTTTTAATGTACAATCTGTACAAGGACTGGGTTGGGAACTCATTATTATTTGAGTTTTGCAGGTGATGGTCTTTTTCCAAATTATATGTAACTCAAGAAACTGACCTAAGATATGTTTAGTCCTGCATGAGGTGCTTATGTTTGTAGTGTGATACACAAGGCATGATATTGGCTGAAGCGCTATTATTAAAGAAAGATTAAAACAGCTGTACATTATGCTGAAGCATTCACCCTTTCCTTTGCAGACAGACGGTTCTGGATTACAAGCAGCACTTGACCATTTAAATCACGACAACAACCAAATTTAACCAGCTGGGCCATATTCTCTTAGGCAATGCCTGTTGACCTCCTTGGTCGCAGCTGCTCAAATGAAATTCTGATTAGACAACTTATTTTCAGAAGCCAAAGGACTCTGATTAAATATATTTATTTAGACATGATAAAGTCTTTAAACTCATTCATTTTCTCACAATTACCAGTTGTCGTGCGGCCCAGAAGCACCATATACAGGGATGGCTGACATTTTATATTTGAAAGCACACAACCAACTATGAAGCATTTTGCATTGGAGGCTCACGCTAATCCTAGCCCATATTCCTCTGGTAGACCAGAAATTTTGTGAAGTTAAAGGAAACATGGGGGGCATTACTGGTCACAGCAAGAGACTGAGAATAAAGAGCTCTGGATTTATTTCCAGCTCTGCTACCGACTCACTGCATGACCTGGCAATAGCCATCTAGGGTCTAATCCAATTGGTCTGTTGATTTAATGGGAGTAGAACAAGAGTCTATAACCTTCCTATGACTAAGTTTCCTCCATGTAAAACCGTAATAAAAGACTATTTACCTACCTCATTGGAGTGATAAGAGATTTAATTTGTTTGTAAAGTCCTTTGAGAAACACAGAAGAAAAGACCCACAGAATTAACTTAGTAGTATGCAGTAGGAGTTAATGCTTCCTCTCCATTAAATTAATTGAATTATTGTATTATGATGACTCTCATTAATAGACAGCGGCTTTTGAATGTTCTGGACTAGGAACAGTGTTATACTAGGTCATGACTGTATCAGGGCTCAGTCTGACCCATGCATAGGACTCTTCAGCAGCCCTGGCTGTGTATCATCTTCAGAAGAACTATCAACTTACTCTAAACAAGCCTATTTTGATGGTTATTTGCTGAAAGACAAACCTCTTTGGCCCAGCTATACTTGGGCGATTATTAGGTCATTTAAAAGAAAGGGTCTGCTACAGGACAAAATGTGTTTATTAACCTATGTCTCATTCCTGCAATTGATTCAATGCAAACACAGCAAAGAATCCTGTGGCACCTTATAGACTAACAGACCTTTTGGAGCATGAGCTTGCTCCAAAACGTCTGTTAGTCTATAAGGTGCCACAGGATTCTTTGCTGCTTTTACAGATCCAGACTAACACGGCTACCCCTCTGATACAATGCAAACACAGGGTCTGCCCATACATAGTCAATTGCAATATTTAAAACATGTAATCGAAACCAGTTTTTAAATGTTCATTTTATTCAGATCAAACAAATGTGAAAAGTCGTGGATTGCCATTTTGCATTACCCATATGTTTTTCAGGTAAACACTGAAGCAGGTATGTTCAGCATTTTGCTATTTCACATGCACAAATACCCAAATCTACCACAACAATTACAATCTATTTCCACTCAGTATAAAAATCAACAATATCTGAGATTTTGGAGCATGAAACACATTGCACAACTGCAAAGATTTGCTGCAAATTAATTTTCCATAGTCACTGATTAAATCACAGTGCAAATTGATGCCCAACAATTATTTCTTGCAATAATCAAGTGACCTTTCTCTGCAAAAGTAGCGGGGCAAAAATAATAATTTAACATGAAGATGTGGTCAGCCACTTTTGTGCCAAAATAAAGAGGCATTAAAATGAACAGTGCTCCAGCATTAGCTGTTCCTCAGAAAGCAAGATTTTATAAATCATGCAAACACTCTTCCTCATGGGAATATGGAGAATGGAGAACTCTTACATTCGGTAAAAAGTGGTCTTTTTTTGTATAAAGTACCTCTCTAGATTAAATCAATGCTAGTATATACTAATAAAGAGTGAGGATAGAAAAGACATCAGAATTAGTAGGAAGAGAAGTTAAAGTGTTTAACCCATCACATTAAAATATTAACTGTAAACTATTTGATGTACATTTGGTTTTACACTCCACACAATGTACTTTTGGAAAAGTTTTAGTGGTGGTGTCACTATGATCAACAACAACTTCAAACTCCAGCAGCAAGTCTGAGCCAAGAAGCCTTTGATTAGCATGGAGTGCAGAACAACTGTTAACTGACTGTAAAAAAAAAGATTTTGCCAAAGTAAAATTTAAAATAGTTTCCTAGTCTAACCATCAAACTTAAGAGATAATTTTTAAAAGAATGATCTTTACAGCTGAAAACAGACAGATGGTTCTCAAAAATCTGGGACATTCTTTGGAGATGCTTCTCCAGCGTAGGAAAGGATTCCTATAGAACATAGTTAACTATGTGCCTGTCATTTAAAAACTATGCCAAGAAATGTAAAAACCTTCACATATCTACCTCCCTGCATATTTTCCCCATATTTAAATAGGTTGTTTCAGTTGTAATGCATTTCTACTTTGCTACACAGAGCCTGAAGATCTCACCATATACCCTTAAAAAGCCTGTGAGCCAAATCCTCAACTCCAGAATGTTACAGCCCCCTTAATCCTGAAATACCCACTAATTGATGGGGGAGATGGAAGACTCTGCAAGTGTCCTGCTCTCGCATGTTTTTTCACAGATTTTTCATTGCAGGGGGCAGGACTTGTCCCACCGCAGAACCATAACCGTGTCTACTTTAGGATCCTCTGACTTCCTGAAAGTTTGTTGTTGTTTTGCCAGAACACTCCCTAAGAAGGAATTCCATGGCATGGAGGCAGAATAGGAAAAGCCTAAAGACATAGAACTGTGGATTCTCCACTGGAGTCTAGCTGAAGGGATATTAGGTTATGGGCACCCGCTGCTCTAACCCACCCTCACTCTGACATACAACCCAACCACCTCTTCTTTAACACAGATGCTGTGCAGGTCTCCCCATGGGCTCAGGGACTGGGCAGATGGTGCACAGAGGCCTCACTACACATGAAACATGAAGATCTCTGTGTAGAATCCATCCATGTGCAGATCTAGAAGGATGAACTCACTTCCCCAGTTCTATTTAGTCCTTATTCAGGCAAAACTCTCATTTAAATCACAGAGGTTTATGCTGATTAAGAACTGAATATAAGGTGATTCATTGCCTCATGATTTATCCCTATTTTTGTATTTCCTTCTCACATATGCACATATGTTTTATAAAATCCATTTCTTCAGCCACAGATCTAGATATACAGGTCAGAGTTAACTCCTCCTTAGCCTTAGAACAATTGCCTACCTTCCTGGCTGCAAAACTTGTTATGAATAAAGTGAAGAAAGATGACAATTACTGAGATAAAATTAAATAACTAATGTTTTTCTGCACTTCTGTTGTTCAAAACAAATATTTTCACTTAAAAGGAAAAAAAATTACTGAAATATATCCATGAACATGATGAGACCAGCTAGCAATTCATCATAATTTTTTTAATAAGCTGAGGCATCATCTAAGCTTAAATCTTTGCTTTGACTCATAGGCACCACCAAAAATTCAGAAAGTTTTAGAAAACAGAGATATTTGTCTAACATGCCTAATGGATCACAAACTGCCATTGCCATGGTAACTGTGAATAACTTTTTCCCAGTTATTGCCAATTATGCACTTCTCTGGCTCTTGATACCCCACATATTCTTTAAGGTATAGAATCTGCAGGAAAAAATATATTACAACAGTCTCAGCCCGCACATACCTTCCTGTTCAGTCCTGGTCATTTCCTCTAGTTTCTTCTGTTTCAGTGTGTCCACCACATCAGCAAGGCTTCCTTTGCGGCGTTCTGGAGTTCCAAAATTAACACTGGTCATTAGCTCACTGCGATCGCGACCTCCTTCGTCGGGCTTGTGTGGTGAGGTAGAGGTATTCCGGAAGGAATATAGGGAACATAACTTATTATTCTCTGACTCCTGCAAAAAACAACATAACATGAAAACACAAACTATTCCACTTGTATCTGCAAAATTTGGATTAGATGACAAGTGAAGGTATATAAATATTACAGTGAGCGGTTTACAACAGTAAATTAGGCAACAGTCTCTAAATTCCATGCGAAGGAATGGTTCTGTCACCCATGCACCTGAAGGGATCCCCCAGTTCCCCAGGGCAAAGTGCAATTTAAGGAAGGTGGTGGTCTTAAAGAAGTTTAGTTGCCTTAGTTACAATGTTTGATCATGCCCCTGCCTTACTTAAGCCCTGCCTTGTCCATGATTCTCAGCTTTCACACTTCCCCCTTAAGATACAGAATACTTCCTACTTAAAGAATGACAGATTAATTTTTTTTTTAATGAGAAACGATCTATTGCCATTTGTTTCAATGAATGCTTTAGGCCTCTGGACTCTTCTCCTGGTTTGCGCAATTTGCATGTCGATCCCTTACATGTAGTATCAAAGAAAGCACAAGAGAGATCAAATTAAAAACATTGGGCCAGATCTTCAGCAGGTGTAAAGCAGTATAGCTCCACAACTTCAAAAGAGGTAAGCCAGTTCATACCAGTTAAGGATCTGGGGTCCATTGCTTTTATGGAATCAAAAAATCATCCTGTGTAGCCACCCATGCTGGACGTGGTGGCTAGACAAGGCATGGCAGGACCAAGTATACCTAGACCATCCGACCAGTGTTTGTATAACCCAGGGTAGGCAACCTATGGCACGGGTGCTGAAGGCAGCATGTGACCTGATTTTCAGTGGCACACAAACTGCCTGGGTCCTGGCCACTGCTCCGGGGGGCTCTGCATTTTATTAATTTTACATGAAGCTTCTTAAACATTTAAAAAACCTTATTTACTTTACATACAACAATAGTTTAGTTATATATTACAGATTTATAGAAAGAGCCCTTCTAAGAACATTAAAATGTGTTACTGGCATGTGAACCTTAAATCAGAGTGAATAAATGAAGACTCGGCACAGCACTTCTGAAAGGTTGCCAACCCCTGGTATAACCTGTTCTTAATAACCTTGAATGACAAATTCCACAATCTCCCTTGGAAGCCTGTTACAGTTCTTAACTATCCTTATAGTTTGAAAGTTTTTCCTAATATCTAACCTACATCTCCCTTGCTGCAGATTAAGCCTATTACTACTTGTCCTACCTTCAGTGGACATGGAGAACAATTGATTACCATTCTCTTTATAACAATCATCAACATATTTCAAGATTTATCACATAACTCCTCCCTCTTTGGGGGGGGGGTCAATTAACCTTTTCTTATAGGTCAGGTTTTCTAAAACTTTTATTATTTGTATTGCTCTCCTCTGGACTCTCTCCAATTTGTCCACATCTTTCTTACAGTGTGGCACCCAAAACTGGACACAATATTCCAGCTGAGGTGTCACTGGTGCCAAGTAGAGCAAGACAATTACCTGACATGTCTTACACACGACATTCCTGTTATATACCCCAGAATGATAGTCTTTTTTGTAATTGCATCTCATTGTTGACTCTTATTTAAATTGTGATCCACTATAATTCCCACATTCTTTCCCACAATACTATTGTCTAACCAGTCATTCATAGTTTTGTATTAGTGCATTTGATTTTTTTTCCTAAGCACAGTACTTTGCACTTCTCTTTACTGAATTTCATCTTCTTGATTTCAGACCAATTCTCCAATTTTTCAAGATCATTTTGAATTCTAACCCAGTTCTTCAAAGTGCTTGCAACTCCACTCATCTTGGTGACATATGCAACTTTTATAAGCAAACTCTCCACTCCATTATCCAAATCATAAATGAAAATGTTGAATATTACCGCACCCAGAAAAGATCTCTGCATGATCCCACTAGTTTGACAGTAGCACACTAATAATTACTCTGAGTACAAACTCTCAACCAGTTATGAACCCACCTAACAGTAATTTAATCAAGACCACATTTCTCTAGTTTTCTTATGAAAATATCATATGGGACTGTGTCAAAAGCCTTGCTAAAAATCAAGATATATCACATCTACTGCTTCCCCACTAGACCAGCAACTCTGTCCAATTAGGTTGGTTTGGCATGACTTGTACTTGACAAATTCATGTTGGCTTTAACCTGTTCTTCCCCTATTCTCGCTTGTGCCCCTTCTCCTCTGTTGTTAATATTAATTCTGTTAAGCATCTGGTCACAATTAATCTTTCTAGTGAAGACTGAGGTAAAATAGGCATTAAACATCTCAGCTTTCTTGATGTCATCTGTTCTTAGCTCCCTTTCCCCACTAAGTAGAGGACCTACACTTTCTTTCATCTTTCTCTTGGGCCTAATGTATTGATAAAATCTTTTCTTATTGCCTTTAATATCCCTTGCTAGGTGTAACTCATTTTCTGCCTTCACTCTTTTGATTTTGTCCTTACATGTTTGTGCTATTATTTTGTATTCATCCTTAGCAATTTGTCCATGTTTCCACTTTCTGTATAATTCTTCTTTGATTTTCAGGTCATTAAAGAGCTCCTTATGGAATCATATTGGCCTCTTACTAGTCTTCCTGTCTTTGCTTTGCATTGGGGTAGTTTGCAGTTGTGCCTTTAATATTTTCTCTTTCAGAAACCATCAGTTCTCCTGAACTCCCTTTTCCCTTAGATTTTCTTCTCATGGAACCTTACCTACTAGTTCTTTGAGTTGTTAAAATCTACTTTTTTGCAGTCCATTGTCCTTATTCTGCTGCTTTCACTCCTTCCTTTCCTTAGGATAATGAAATCTATCATTTTATGATCACTTTCACCCAAATTTCCTTCTACCATCAGATTCAAAGGAATAGAGAAAATCAAATGAATACACATAATTACACTGAATATATGATATGCATACAATGCACATTCATGTATTACTCCTTCAGTCTTTAGGTCATGTCATTTTCTTACAGAACAAAGATTAGAATACTTCTGATATACATAACTGGAAGTAACTTTACAGGCTTAAACAGATAAGAATGAGTAAACAAATGAATTTTAAGTCAAAAATAGTCACATATACTGATATGCATGAGTATTGGGATTGTGTACGCCAAATGGGGTATTTGCATAACTTACACAATGAAAATTATACACTATATCAGAAATAAATATGACATCTTTTTGGCAATCGAAAGAAATTAGTATTTTGCAAAGAAGCTAAAAACTAAGCACCAATAAGCTGCTGTTAATTTTTTCCTTTCATTGCTCTCACCACGTTGCCCACGTTTGAATCCCTTAATTGGCTTCTTCTCTTGCAGTATTAAATTCAAGCTCCTCAATCTCCTGTCCAAGGCCCTCATATACATCTCTACTCTCATTTCCTCTTAGTACCATTCACTGAAATGGATATAAGACTGGATTCTCAAAACTCCCTCTTAAAACCTCTGCACCAAAAATTACCCATGCCCTCCACTTCCCCAAATTATTGCTCTGCTTTTTAATTTTGTTGGTTTTATCTAGATAAGATTGTGAACAGTCTGGGGCAAGGAGTATGTCTAGAAACTATGTGTTAAGTACTATACATACAATAAAATAATACTGATAATAGTAATATATTCAAGGCTTGATAGAAAATGTGTTAGTACTATCGAGAACCATCCCCCTAATGCCATTGCAAATGCATACCATTCACAACAATAATATCCTTACTACCTTTTGAGCTGAAGTAGTACAAGGTAGAATATTTACTGTGAAGTGTTTCTGGTGAAATAGAAGTCTGAAGAAAAAGGTAACTAGACAAAGTTAACAATGGCAGACATAAAACCCTGCTCCAGCCTAAATGGGATTAAGAAGTAGCTGTGCAAAACTGCAGAATGAACATACAAACAATGAACAAGCAGGGCAAGGTCTACTGACGACCAAGAAGATGGTGATGACAGATCACCATCTACCAGTGTTCAACATGGCATTATTACCATCATCTACAAAGGTGGGAATATTTGATAGCTATTCTGAAAATGCATTTGTTCACTGATGGGGTATGCTCCACATACTCACCCTGAAGGGGTTAATGTAGGCCAGATGGACCAATTAACCCTTGTAGGCTGCAAGTTGGAGGATATTTGCACTCAGAGCAGAACCCTAATTAAAGGAAGCTCACCTATGGAGGAACTTCTATAAAATCAGGGAGCTGGTAGCAGAAAGGGTACTGCAGGGAGGAGGCTTCAGTCACTCTCCCTGGGATAAGGTAAAGAAAGGGGCTTTGGACCGAAGAGGGAGGGTTTATCTAGCAGACCCAGGAGATAGCAGTTTTGCTAGGATGGAGAATCTGAGCCTTGGATAGGCAGAGTAGGAGAGGAAGAGGAGCAGGAAGGGAGAGGCAGCATTTGAGGTAATACACACCTTGGCTGCTATGGTCCAGATAGGGTCCTGGACCAGAACCCAGAGCAGAGGGTAGACCTGGGTTCCCCTATCAGCCACTGAACAAGTGACATAGCAGGGGCAATGATCATGAAGCATGTCTGGGACCATTCGTCCTAGTCACTGAGGGAGTGACTCAGCCAGGGCAGTGGACTTAAGCACTGCCTGGGACGCTGTAAAGGAGTTTGACAGAACCTCAGAAGAGGAGGACTATTGTGAGTTGGCCGGAGGGCTAAGCCACAAAGACAAGATGCTCTAGCTCCTGAGGAGCAAGAAAGGAGCTGCAGAACAACACAGTGAGAGAACAGACCTAATCCCTAGAGGGAGGGGAATTAACACTATCACCCAAAGGCAAGCTCCATGGCCACTGCTGAAGCACCAAGGATGCAGTAGGCCTGTCAACACTGTGCTCCATCTTCCAGGACTGGGTGTCCAGCTGGTGGATTTGCAAAGTTGCAATACCTCTTAGCCCCAAAATCCCCTCTGAGCAGCCATCCACACAGTCTTTCTCTACACATATATTGGGTTAGTGCTTAAAATGTACCATCTTCCTGTGGTTTGCTTTTATTATTAACAAACATCAGTATAACAGTTAAATACATAACTTGGTTCAAAAAAGAGTTAAATAAGCTCATGAAGGATAGGTCCATCAATGGCTATTAGCCAAGATGGTCAGGGATGCAATCCTATCTTCTAGTTGTCCCAAAACCTCTGACTGCCAGAAGCTGGAACTGGATGACAAGGAACAGATCACTCAATAAACTGCCCTGTTCTGTATATTCCCTCTGAAGCATCTGGCACTGGCCACTGTCAGAATATAGGATACTGGGCTAGATGGACTATTAGTCTGACCCCGTATGGCCATTCTTATGTTCTTAACAGCAACAAAAAGCAAAGCATAAATTTCAGCCTAAACCCACTCCCAGAGCCTGGTTTTTTCCCTGCAAGGCTTCTCAGTCAGTCCTAATTCCTTCTGACCCAAAGCCCACTGAAGTCCTTAGGAGTTTTTCCATTACCTTCAATGGGTTTTGCAGTAGGCCTTCAGAGAAGGAAGCTAACTTTAATTATACCTCTAAGATGGAGATAATAGACTCACCTGATCTATAGAGTACACAGAAATAATTTAGAGTTCTAGCACCTAACACCCAGTCCCACCCTGATGGCATACATGGAATGAGTCCCACATAGATGTCCCCTGGGATGCAAAGGTTGAAGCCTATATATGTTAATTTCTCCAAATCCTACCACCATTGAACAGCATGCTGAGCTGAACCACAATGTTTGCACTTTGCCCATAAACCTAGATGCCCACAAAGGGGGAGGGGTAGGATTTACTCCTGTGAAAATGTATATATTTACTGAGTAGAGAAAAAGTGACAACCTGTGAGCAGGAAAATTGGGTTGGTTCAAGTAGTAATAAACCACTTTAGGAGAAAATCCTCAGAGGAATAAAAAACTGTGTTCCCAGGACTTGATGGCTCTGGAATCTCCAGCACTGGGATCAACATGAGGCTACCCCATTCGCAGTTCCAAAACTAAATTGGCACTTTAAGACACCCCACCAAAGATGAGTTCCCAAAACTCATTTTCCTCCTAAATTAGCAATTGGAAACAGAATAGCTGAGGAGTCAACAGGAAAACTGCACAAGCTGAAAGATATTCAAGGGATTAAATGGGCAAATGAAAAGACTGAAGGCCAGTCCAGTGTAAATACCTTATCTAATAGCAGCAGAACTATGTTAGAAAAATCTAAATGGCCATGCATTTGGGACAATAATTTCTGAAAAACCCTAGCAATAAGAAAGATTACAAAGTTCAAAAGGAAAAGGCTAAAAAAGACATTTTTATAGCTATTCCACTAGTGTATCCTGCAACTGACTGCATTGTGTGCATTCCAATTATAAAAATAAGCTGATCTCAAGTAAAAAAGTGAACTAGACAGTGGGAGAAACAGTAGGGCAAGGATGGCCTTTTAAGGACATTTTCATTGGGCCGATGACCCATCTATGAGATTCGCTATTTCAAAGGAAGTTCCTACTACAGTAATGATTTATTACTTGCTCAGCCAAGAAGCAAGTTCCTGAAGGATTGACTGCCTTTTGATTTTTTTCTCCTCAATGTCTCAATCAGTTTTAATAAGAGCATAATGAGCTTTTAGTAGAAATTTGGGAGGTAAGTGTGTAGAAGGCCACTGTTCCTCCTCCCATAAGAGGAAAAGGGGAAAATAGTTCTCTTGAAGGTACAGAGAGTTCTGTAGAGAAGGAGATCCTACCTTTGTCTGGCTAGCTAGCTTGAGCTTTCTGGTATGGTAAGGAGTGTCTTTATTTCCCCCAAGTCAGAATCAACTTAAATGTTGCCCATTGGACAGGTCTAGCAGAGCAGAGCAGATCCATAGCGCTGATGAGAATTCCTAGTTCAGTTCAATTTCTGTCAATACTGCTGAGATTAATTTATGATAGGGGGATGGACAAAAGAATGCGAGAAGCTGGAAATGGGCAATGGGATGAATCGCTTGATGATTACCAGTTCTGTTCATTCCCTCTGAAGCATCTGGCATTGGCCACTGTTGGAAGACAGGATACTGGGCTATATGGACCTTTGGTTGGACCCAATATGGCCATTCTTATGTGAATATTAACTGAAGATATTCAGATACAGTCTGATGACCAAATACAGACAGTATTCAAGCTGCCGAGGAAACTAGTCAATTGATACAATCATAAACACTCATTTTTAAAAAAAAATGTTTCTTTTACCATAAATTAGATTTTTCTGACTAAGCTGGAAATCATATCTTTATATGCATTTTCCAAAGTATAACATTCTAACTGATTTCACTGAATAAGGATTTCAAGGTTGGGTAAAAAGACAAAACAGTGGAAAAAAGCTAAATAGCAAACTTGCCGTCTATGCAGAAAAGGTGGATTTTATACAGAGTGCACTTTAGCAACCAAAAAATGATGAAAATCTGGTAGAATGAGCCTACAACATTAATTCAATTCCAAATCAAGAAATAGGAAAAGAATATTAAAATTTATAAATACAAAAATATTATTTCCTCTTGCTAAGAATCATATTTCTCTTCTAATGGGAACAGAGTTGAAAAAACCCACAGATGTAAAATGGTGAATGTGATTCAAACTACTCCTGGTAAAAGTAACATTTACTACAAATAATATAGCAAAGTCCACTTTTTCTTTTCACTTTAACCTAAGCTGAGTTCTGGTAAAGAATGCTCACTAGGCTTTTAATAAAATCCTCCCACTCGCATATTATTACTAGTTAATAATAAAGGAATTATACATGCTTATATCAGACTATAGAAGCAGTGCAGAATTTTTCTGATCCTGAAACACGGCCTGTTCATTATCTAAAAATCACCCAGAAAAGGTGACATTTCAGGACAAACTTTTAATATCAGGTTCAATAAAATTGGTAGATGGCTTATAATAAAAAGGTGCATGATAAATCGTAATGCCCTAAGAAAGTTTTCCCCTGGTTTCTTTTTCCCCCAGTTTTATGTATATTTTTAAGTTATCAATTGAGGGTTGACAGTATATGAAATTTAATTGTCATGCAACCTAGAAAGACAGAGATCCAGCCAGGACAACTGAAATTCAACTACTTACAGCCCAGTGGGGACACCCATAAACCTGTGCTTAAAAATGCTGGGTTTTAATAGACAAAGTAGATATTGAGCCATGATCCTGCTCCCACTGTTGTCAATGACAAAAGTCCCAGTGCCTGCTATACGCCTCTTATTTTTGCCTGGTTGGAAAAGGCATATCTGCTGTGGCCTGTGCTCATACAACAGCATCTTGGTCCACAAAATTTTCAAATAAATTTTTCACTTTAGTTGAAATTTCTAAGTTTTTTATTTTTAAAAGTTAAAATACATTTTTGATGAACATTTTTGGTTTTCAAAAATCAAACTTTTTTTGTTTCAGTTTTTCATTAAAAGAGTGAAAGCGTTTTGTGGGAAAAATAAAAAAAATTAAATATTTTCAAAATTTCCAGCAAAAAATAACAGGTGTTTTACCAGCTGAACTGCGACACAGTCAGTCCAATCATAGTAGAAAAATATTTAAAATATATATTATATAAAATATTAATTTCCTTGCCAGGCCATGGCACATGCAAATAAGGATAGAAAATGGCCCCAAAATGTCTTAAATGAGATAAACAATTCAACCTAGCCTGGGCAAAGCACCCTTATACTAGATAAAATATCCATCTATTGTCATAGAACTTGAATCTCTAAATTGACATTGATGAAGTCCAGGAAAACAAAATAATTTTACAGAAGAAACTATCAGTTCATGAATGCTACAATCACTACATATTGAACAATCAAGGAAAGGGTGGTTGGTACACAAAAATCAAACCTTCAGTAAGCCCATAGACTGCTGTCCTAATGCACAGGAAGACTGATGAGGAAGCATCATTTGTGTTGTTGGTACAGCATAGTACAGGCTTTCTTGTGTGAATCCTTGGCCCTTGTTATACCTGGCAGTAACCTTCATTAGCTAATCACGGGGCATAATGGAGAAATATGTGGCACTTTTACAGGTCTTCTCAGTCTGGGAAGGATAAATAGTGATTGGCCTCTTCGGTGGGTCTTTTTGGAGCTCCTGTGAATGGCCCAAGTAAGAGAAGTTCTGTCACAGGCAGAAACAATGTCGGAACAGTTTCACTCTATAATCCCAGCCTGAAGAAGAAGAATGAAAACTATTCCTGGCAGGCAGTATGTGTTATGTACTCTGTAGTCCATACCGGTTCTTTTAAAATCCTTACACTAGGATAATATGTACAAATCTTTTGGCACAAATTTTACACAGAGCATCCGAGGCATATATGGTAAAAATCTCCACAAAACTTATTTGAAATTAGTAGATTTCAAATTCAAATAGTTAACTCTAAAAATAAAATTAAAATTAAATAAATAAAAGCAGTTAGATCATCTTAGATCAATCATCTGCTACAGTTCATATTTTAAAATCATTGTCGTTCTGAGTTATGGCACGTAAGTAGAAAAAATCTTAAGCCCTACAACATTTTTTATTTTATTTGTGAAAAGATGGATTTGATAAGAATTTAATAACTACAATTTTCTCAGTATTGAAAAGAAACCTTCATTTTTTTGTGTGTCAGATTCTAGCACACTTACTTTTGTTAAGTGGTCTGTTATTCTGTTAGTAGTCCCATTGGTTTCAACAGGACTAATCATGGATAAAGTACTATTCCACATGTATGAAAGTATCAGAAACTGGCCCAACATCCCCGACCTCAGTGTCTAAAGACAGTTTTACAAAGCAACTAAAGTGACACTTCTGAAGCTCTTTCATTTCTAAAACAGAATACACACACGAAATGACAGTTCCAGCTCTGAAAGATAGTAGGTCAGAGTCCACAAAGAAGAGAATGTAATTGACACCATGCAACATACGGTATGTTGATATATCTTACCTTTAACATTATAAAAAAAAAAAAAAAGACCCTCCTCTTACGCTCACTGATTTTCATAGACACTATCAGGTGTACTCAATCTTCCATACAAACACATGTCCATTAATACTAACAGAACCCTATATTCCTATTTTAAACATTAGGAAAGAAAAATAGATGCCACATCCTGGATTCTGCAGCCTCACAGTGAAATGGATCCTGCAAACCTGGGGAGAAATATTCCAGCTTCATCTGCTGAAGGCCCAAACCACACTGGAATTATTGTGATTCTGCCCTGTTGTTGAGGTGGAAAGCAAAGGGTTACATCTTGGGACTCTGCATCCCGGTGCATCCCACAGAACCAGACACCATGGTAGTTCTCTATTAGGGACTATGGTGAAGGCTTTGAGTGGGCCAGCAGTTTGGTGAAGTGCGTGAATCCACCAGTCACAAACTAGGCAGGAAAAATACAGTAGCTTGTACTTTTATTCTAGTTCTTGTATTTTGTACAGGGGACACATATTTTACCCTCTATAAGAGGAGCGGCAATACTTATTTACCCTCTGAGCCACATGCAACAATCTTCAGAAGTTTGAGAGCCGCAGGACATGCACAACCTGCCCCACAGGGCAGCACCTGCCAGGGCACAGGGCTTCTGCCCCAATGCCCCTCCGTGGAGATAAAGTCCTTAGACTCCCCACACTCTGTAGGGCAAAATCCCCCAGTCCCACCACCCCAGCACAGGGCAGAAGCCCAGTCCTACCACACTGATGTAGGGCAGAAGCACCAAGCTTCCTCCCCATCCTGTCTGGTAGCTGGAGAATGAGGGGCACATCAGGAGCTCTACAAGCCGCACTTTAACTGTAAGAGAGCCGCATTCAGCTCGCGAGCCACAGTTTGGCCATGCCTGCCCTATAAAGATGGGAGAAGGAGCAATATTGTAAACAAAAATAATAGGCAGAAGACTCTAGAAAATTAGGGAAAAGTGTTAGTTTATAATGTAAGAGTTTAACTTTAATTACAAATGTTAAAACTTTGATTGTAGGCTGCTGACTGTCAATCATATCTTGTTCAATAGCCAACAAGAAAACACAAACTGTTTCCACTGGAGTTCAACAAAAACACTAAGATGAATGGCCAGAAAAAAGTGGAAAACAAATATCAGTAACATAAAATGTGTTCATTGCATTCCTTTATTTCCATGTGGCTGAGGCTTTTCTGTTATAAAGGGATATTTATCAATCTGTGCGTTGAATGGGACACATGTAAACACCCCAGGAAAGTTGGATATCCAGAGTGGTTTTTATTCCAAGTACTAGCAGCATGCTGGTACTTTGAGCCAGATTGGAGTTAACATATAATGAAAACAAATGTTAACAAAATCATTTCCAATCACTATATTAAAGGTTTCCCTTTTCAAGAGCTCTAATGAAACAGAATTAAGAGAAATGAAATGTCTACATGATCATTTCTAATTTTCATCTGATTATAAAAAAAGTTTTATTAGGAAAGATTTGTAATTTATATTTAAGGCTTGAGAATGACTTGCCAGGAGCTATTGAGGGAACATCATTTGTAAAGCCTAGACAATTTATGCTAAGTGAGAAGATAAATGGTAACAAGTGGGCTAAAATCTGAAGCCTTTTCCTTTGCATTTACTCAAGTAAAACATCCATAACTCACTCAGATCTGCCTGATTAAGGACTGAACATGAATTGAGAACTTGGATTTAGCCCTTTACCAATTTCTAAAAAGTCAATAATATAAAATAAAATAAAATTCACCGTGTATCCTATTCTAAGATAAAAAATAATGGGCTAAAGTAACAAAAAAGAAATTTAGTTTAGATAAAAGATGTAAAAGTTGTGCTGGATAAGACTCAGTCTAGTGAGTTATATATGGCACAATGAACGGAACCATTCAAGGCAATATTAGATATGTATGTGGAAGGAAGAATACAGGGTCTTTCCTGCTTGATATAAAATTTAATTGGCCAACCAAAGCAGTCCCTTCCAACTAGAGATAGGCAAAACTGGAGAAAATCAAAACCTCCTTCATAATATGAAGGAGCAAAGGCAGAGATATAAAAATTACCAGTTTGACAGGCATTCTGCTCACATCCCAAAACAGAGAGAGGTTTCAATATAGTCAAACACAGTGAACGATCATTGAGGTGGGGCAATAAACCCGTTGTCAGGTAATATCCTGCCCATGTTTTGATGCATAAGGGTTGAGCGCTATAGGATTCTCTTGATCTTCTGAATCCAGTATTATCATCTGATTGGATTTTAGGTTTGGCAATACAGAACCAACACCTTTCAGCCATGTTGTGGCCTGGCCTTAAACTTCAGTTAAATCTGCCCTTAATAAGAAAAAGTTAATGGAGGGAAATGCTACTCACTATTAGATAAGGCATGTTGCAGGGTATATTAGTTTGTCACAAGTATACAGTCCTTCACTAGTATCTATTAAGTTATATCATGCTCTTGTTGGTTTAAAATGTTTATTTATACTCTATGTGGCACTGAGAAGTGGAGTGCCATATATAAGCAGTGTACTTTAATGAAATATCTATAGAATGAGACAGAGTTCAATCATTGTTTGATCTGAAATTGAGGAGGCCTTAAGATCAGTCTGAATACTTTTTGGTGTATACAGACAGACACTTAAATATTTGCACTCTATGTACTTTGAAGCAGCCAAGTAAAGCAAAGGTTGTATGGTTTGGGAATAATAGATTACCTGGTATACACTGAACCTGCTCACAACGGGCTTTTTTACACATCCAATTTAATGCCAACTGTACTGTAAATTTCAGAATAAAAACATATTTTAGCAATATTAAATACACATACAGGCCTCTCTTTGTACACTGTGACATGTCACATGCTACATGCTTTTTGTGTGTCTTTTAGTGTTTGCAGTGGAACGTGTGCAGAAAGCTAGCCTGATGCATAAAATACTTGTATTTCTTTAAGGTAAACACTGCTGAAACATTTGGGACATTGAAATAAAAACAAGACATTTATGAGACATAAAGGTATCACTTAAAACTGTTGTGAATTAAAAGAACACTGGCTGAATCCCAGAACAGATAATCCTTATAAATATGCAGGAATGTTGTAATCTGTATGTGAATGATCTTATGTTCATATGACACAGTACCTTAGGAGATTCATATTACACTGACTGCTGTCTGAGTCCCAGTCACAGGATTTTCATGGCCTCAAAGATTAAAATAAATATATGTATCTTTCCTGCCTCCATGAAGACATTTTATGTACACAGTTTTATTATACTGAACAAAGATACCAAAGACTGATTTTTCTTGAGCTGTCAAAGTACAAAAGAAATGCAAAAAGTCCTTGCACAGATGTAGTACAGTGCTGAATTTTATCTTTTGGCAGGTGCTCAATATGCAGCCCACATAATCACATGTTAATGATTGGAGTGTGTTAATCAGCATGCATACCTGATTCCTTCTTGCCCAAGGAAAAAAAATCAAACAATTTATAGCATGTTAATGCTTCTACTTTTGAAAAATACATTGTAAATATACAGAACTGGGGGGAGGGGGATTTTTCAAACACTGCTTTATAAAGAGATGAGATGGTCAAATAAAGGGTCTATAGATTTGGACTGACCAAGATAAAAACTAGGAGTCCTCTGTGAGGTATTCAGGTGGTGATTAACTCAGTTTTAACAATATTCTTCCAAGAACATAGGGAAAATAGTTAAAGTAACCACCTAAGTTTTAAAAATGTTTTACACAGCATCAAGAATAAAAATACAATAACTAGTGTACCAAAATAGTAATTATCTGATTCCCCACTAAACAAAGTTAATCACCTGTTTAGTTATCCTTACAAAACACGTTATCCTGCACTTTATTGAGGGAACTATTTTGTTTTGTTACTTTTAATTTAAAAGATAAACAATGTTCTACTCTTGATTCTAATATAACCAAGGCCCCAATCCTGTAAATATTTGAACATGTGCTTAACTTTATGTACACAAATAGTTCTACTGAAGTCAAGTTAAGCACATGCCTAATTGTTTGCAGATCACAGACTAACATAAAAAAGGGATCCAGAGCCACAAATAGCTTTTAAAAAAAAATCTATCTTTTTTGCATTATAGTTGCCCATACAGATGCATATAATAATAGAGAAATAGAATGAAGCATGTAATTTTCCTTTTAGCATTTGTTATTTTCAACGAAGACTTTGCATCTGTGTAATTGAGTGTAAAGTGTTTATCTATCTGGACATTTATTCCATACTCATCACCTGGCACCCTACAAAGATTCTCATCATTGTGGATTTGCAGTTGATGCTCATATAGATGTGCACATACAAATAACAGTTTACCTGAGCAATTCAGCTACTGAGAACTCTTGCAGACACTGAATTGGAGGTTCAGTTTATACCTGCATCTAGCTACCAAGTCAATTAAAAATGTGGGTATTTTTAAATAAATTATAACTTTGACTTTGAGAATTTGAAGCCATTAACTAATATAACAACATAATACCAAACAACCATGACAAATCTTAATAAGTCTGAAAATTATTGAATTATCTCTTCTGAAAATCCAGAGCTGATGTACATTTCTTTTAAAGTTAAAAACTGCTTTTATACTAAGGGAAGTCTAGTATCGTTTGTTTCTGGTTATCAGCAATGAGGCATTAAGGCCTACATAGTTCCACCAATTTCTGTTATCTTTCTGACATTAGTAGTTTTTCCGAGGCTATAGAAAGTTAAACCTAATAATTGTTGGCTTAAAAACTACGTAAAAGATAACAAATAAAGATAACAAATACAATATCAGGTCTATTCTCTTCTGTGTGCAATATTCCCATCAACATTGATGAGTCATGTGCACAGATACAGCAAGAGCTGCAGACCTATGAGCTTCCTTAACATGAAATCTGCAACAGATATATAATATTGGTGTTACTACTATGTAAAATATATGACAGTTCTCTCATTTGACATATAACCCAATGAAATCAATGCCCGTTCCAAACGCCATCACCTCTGTTTGATTATATAAAATGTAGGGGATAAAATAGCACCATGTATGTAATAAGCTTGTAATGCCATAATGTGTTTGCCTTCTCATGCACAAAGCATCTGTGTCCCAGATAACACTATCCTTTGGACCATATTCTGTGCTGTGGCAGGAGGCATAGCACAGACAGTGTAGATGAGGGGGGAAAGAGGTCTTTATGCAAGTTTGTATCTTATTAATTATAGAATATCAGGGTTGGAAAGGACCTTAGGTCATTTAGTCTAACCCCCTGCTCAAAGCAGGACCCATCCCCAGACAGATTTTTGCCCCAGATACCTAAATGGCCCCCTCAAGAATTGAACTCACAGCCCCTAGGTTTAGCAGGCCAATGCTCAAACCACTGAGCTATCATTTTCTCTCAGAAGCTGTCTGCTCCAGAGGCCAATATAGCTCCCTGCATAAAACAGAGCCCAAGTAGTTCATCTCCCCATGACTTCCTTTGGGCTACCAGCACAGCTGTAGTGCAAAATGCTATAGCACTCCCCACCCCCTGCTCCTGACACATCTTGTCTCAGTCCCTCCCCTGCCATGCCTCTTCAGCAGGTGCTGCAAGGAGTGGGGCAAGAGGAGCTCCTGTGAAGGGGGAATTCAGCCCAGGGCCATTACTACTGCTTTACAGACCATATCCACCACTAGAGTGTCATATAGAATCAGAATCTCGCCCTTTGTTCTCCTCCCACATGTATTTAGCAGAGAAGATCCTGCAATATGAAGTCAGACTCCAGGTTTCATTCAGTTAAAGGTGTGTAAATTTAGAATCCCACTGCAGACCTATCTCTAATACTCAGAATCATGGGAACATACCATATAATTTGTCATGGTGGATCAGACCATTTGTTCATCTAGTCTTGTGGCCTGTCACTGACACTGCCTATACCTGATACTTCAGATTAAGGATAAAAGCCTCATAACTGACCTGGGTAAATTGCTCAAGGTTCTACATGGGAGTGGGTGTACAGGAGAGGGAATTGTTTCCTGGCCCCTGCAGTGAATGAAGTGTGAATCATGATTACCACTTTTTTAACATGGCTAACTACCAGTACAAATAATATTGGTCATAAAATTATCCAGCTACTTTTTAAATCTAGCTACAATATTTAACACTATCATCTTCCTCTCACTCCTCCCCAACCTCTATCACAAACTGTTCCTAATCAGTTTCCACAAGGAAATCATTTTTCAATGCAATTTACAAGCTTTATACATGCCACTTGCTAATCCCTCCCACATGGGAGAATGCAGTGTGCCTTCTGTATCTTCAAGCTCACACAATTGTTGTAATTTTTCCCCATTCCTTAAGTTTGAGGCGGTTGGGGGCAGGGGGCTGTTCGGGTTTTTTGTTTGTTTTTTTCCTCCAGAAAGGGAGAATTTAGCCCTTCACCTAGGAACAATGTTTTTTGCTAGCAGATTTATCAACAGAAATAAATATCCACATCTCCGGCCATTTTTATTTTAAGTTAAAGTTAGAAATATAGTGAGAATGTCTCCAGCTCTGCAATGGAACATTGCAGGACCAAATCCTTCTATAGTTCAATTCCCGCTCACCTCCCTCTGTAAAATCAAATGGGTGGGTGATATGATACTTGTAGTGTAAGACATCACAGGTCTGACGTTACAGTTGTTACACATTGCTGAATCTGTCAAATGAAAGGGGAGCACAAAGGGAATCTCCAAATGCAGCTGCTATTTTTCATTTGTTAAACCCTTTTATTACACATATAAGTACACAGCTGGGAAATACTATAGAGTGGGAGTTAAAACAAAATATTTTGGCTTCCAGACATTCAGAATACACAAAGGACTCAGTGGAAAGCAATGTCTGATATCAAAAGGGAGTGAAAGTTTGAAAACATTTCTAGCCAGCATGGGTTTGGTTTTTTTTTAAAATGATAATTCAAAATGTTGTTTAAAAGGTATCTTATATTACAGAAAGTATTGCATTCAATAAATACTGGAAACAACTTCTTCAATATTTTCTTAGACAAATTTTCATATTGTAATATCTATTTTCACTAAAGAGCCATATAGCCCTCATCTCTGCACAGGGCTGCATACTGTATACTGCATATACCAAAATTCCCACTGATCTTTGAGAGTCTTGAGAGTACAAAGAAGGTAAGGTTGCACATTTAATTAGATAACACACTAAAAGCCAAATTCTTCCTTTATATATATGAATGCAATACCCATTGAATTTACCACCCTGTAAACAGACAAGGCATGTTAATGGTGCATTTTAATCCCAGAATGACTGTTGTTTTTTTTTAGAGTAAGAAGGTGTAAGTAGGTGCCTTTCCCAACCTGCTTTACAACATAACCAACACTCTGAAGTCAAAAACTGACTATCTTTCATGGAGTTCGGTTTTATTAACAAAGAAATTAGCAGCATGCAGCTCAAGCAATTTCCCCAGGTTTAGCAGCTTCTACAGTTCCTATCTCATAACTGCTCAGCACATCCCCATCCTTTCTCTAGAGAGTTACTCAATCCTGATATAAGGAGCTGGAGTAAACAGCCACCTGTATCGGTGAGTTATTAGAACTCTCTTAACCTTTCCCCAGCAAGATCAACAACTGCTAGTAAGTTGGGTGTTTCAAGCAAACAGAGACAACTAACAGGAGTAAACGAGATTTGCACATAAGGACCCAGGGCAGAATTTAGCTCTTTGTCAAAAATATTAAATAAGCTGTTCTGAGTGACAGCCTCACCTTGTAAACATTATTTTTTAAAAAATGAAGATTTTTCGCAACTTCTATGTTACAATCATCAAAGTAATGTTCCCTAAGCTATCTCTGGTTCCACAGAAGATCAGCTGGAGCATCATTGTTGTGTTTGTTTTAAATTCAACTGACCTGATCTAAAGCCTTAGAACTTCATTTTCACTTCTGGCCAGACCACTTAAGTTATACCTAGTCTTTCTTAGGCAAAAGTTCCCACTGATTCAGTTGAGCTGTGCCTGAATAAAGACTGCTGGATTTCACCCAAAGGAGTTGTGGGACCAACTAATGATTTTCAGGAACTTTATCAAACTGTATGATGTAGTATTTTCGGAAACAAGGGAGGAAAACCAGAATGCCAAGTCACTCAAGCAAAGTTCATGCACCTGTTTCTGAAACATGATAGGCAAGAGAGCGACTTGTGGCTGTTCAGTCTCCTCAGAGGTACAGCAAATGTTGGCATGAAAGTGTATCATTCCAAAAGAGAGAAAATGGAAATTACATTTTGCCATTATAAATGTAAAATCATTTAAAATTACTGTGCACAAGCAGGATATTTGATTTTGACTGAGGTACTAATATATTTCTCAGCACACAGCCTGAGTATATTGCCTGTGCCCTGTGGGATTCCAGGAAGGTTGAGAATTCCTTCCTTCCAGATGACAGAGTCACTCCATGACTGCTGCTGCTGCCCTGAGGTTTCGACTCCCATTGCACATATGTCCCACTCTGGAATGGGTGGGAATGGCTCATAAGAACATAAGAACAGCCATACTAGGTCACACCAAAGGTCCATCTAGCCCAGTACCCAGTCTTCTGACAATGGCCAATGCCAGGTGCCCCAGAGAGAATTAACAGAACAAGTAATTATCAAGTGATCCATCCTCTGACACCCATTCCCAGCTTCTGGCTCAGACTCATCTTTTTTTCAACATTTCTGATCAACCTAGCTGTGTCTCAGTTTCCCTGTCTGTAAAATGTAACTAACTGAGAATTACTGTGATATGTTAATTATTGAATGTCTTGAGAACATATGCAATTAAAATGAGGTTCTATTCCAATATCTAGGAATTTTCTATAACAGCCATTACCTGGGTAATTATATATAGATATATGTGCTCTATGACCATTCTGGTGTATCTTTACAAACAACAGAAAATATCACACATAATTTCAGTTAAAATCAAGGAGACTTTTATCTGTTTTGCAACTGAAGCATCAAACTGTTAGTGACTTTTTAAACCCTAATCTTGCAATGAGTTATACACAGACTCAATTTGTGACTTATTGCTTAGACATCATTTTCCTGCTCTATTTATATAATCTGAATTCATCCCAATTAATTTAATAAGTGTTATTAATACTACAGAAATACTTAGCATATATTTTGTGCCTTCATTCCCAGCATCAAACAGATGAATGATTTAAGTCTCCCAATATCTGTACAGGATAAATCATTATCATTATGTTTCTAACCTAACCATGAAATAAATGCATTATTATTTATGAGTATTTAAATGTATTACGATGATGGTAGTACTTAGTCTTCAAACTTAATGAAAAAAATAATTCTTTATAGATCTGACAAAATCACAAGAGCAAAGAAAAGGCAGACCTTTCACTTTAGCTTATTTGTGTGAATTTAGTGCTTGTGAAAGGTGCTGGTTTGAAAACCAGAGTTCTCCATCCACAGAACAGATACAATCAGAAGCAAATATCCAGTCCATACACCTTGATTCTGCTCAGCAAGGGTAAATACACAGGTAAGAAGTTCATCAAATCTCCATGTGCATTCAGTTTTTGGCAGTTCCGTTGAGACTCCCAGTTAGTTTCAATCATAATGGTGTTTTTGTCACATGGATGTCTGTCCAATGGGATAGACAACACCAAATTCATCTCATATAAACCACTGAACAAATATCAGGCAGTGACAACTTTTGGCCGCTGATAATCTTGTTTGTATTTGAACTGGTGATCTAGAGCACAAAAGGCTTAATATGCAGTTAACAATCTCAAACTATTTGCCCTTCACAAAAGGCTGCCATTTCCAATAAACATAATGAGTTGTGGTATCAGCCCAGATGTTAGCCTCTGTGTTCCAGTGTCAGACTATGAATGTTCTCACTCTGGTGGGTTTCACTGAGAAAATTAATATTAAATTTATTATTTGAAGTTGAATATGCACTGTAGACAAGGGAAGGCCCTTCTTTAGAAACATATTCAAGTTTCTTTCTGCCTTCAACAGCTCCTGTAGCCCAATTAGATGGACAGTCATGAGCTACACTCTTCTTACTGAAATTAATGTGCAAATATATGAGCTAAAGAGGTTATGACATAAATCAGGGGATGACTGGAAACATGATAAATAGATGCATTTCCCTCCTGAAGGTGAACTCATCATATGATCACATTCATATAGACCTGTATACTTAACAAGATTATACAATTATAATTTATAATTATTCCATATTGATGTTGATCAATTACTACGCCTGGCATCTTACCAATTAGAAAGTTTCACATCTATGAAGGGTTGCACAGAATAGGCCCTTCAAAATGAGAGGTGAGGAATCTTCTGAAATACTAAATTAAAAAAGCTGCATATAAATGGGAAACTTACCATTCTATGCTGGGCTGAGATAACACTGTCCCAGTCGGCGTCTTGTTGGATGGTGGTAACCAGAGTTGGTAGCTCATCCGAGTGAGGTTTGCTGTGCATTAGGGTGTGTAGAGGCAGATGGGAGGCCACGTGATGATCATTGTTGCCCTCTTCCTTGTCTCGTGATGCTAAATCCTGGGTCATTGCTTCCTCTCCATCAGCTGCACAGGCAAATGGAGAGGTGGCCTGCTTGGAAGACATTCTTCTGCAGAACAACAAAAGAGGGCAGGACATAAGATTTTACTATTGAGTACATGGATGAAGCTATAGATCAAAACATGAAAATTGGAGGCAGACCCTTATGTACATGAGTAGTCCTTTCTCATTTAAGTCATCCCACTGTAATCAATAGGACTGCTTGCAGGATTAAGGGTTTAGAGGATCTAGATCTTTGGTCATTTAACAGGTTCCTCAGAAGCCCAGAACATTTCAGTTTTGTGATAAAGGGCTCCAAATGAAACATTGTATTGACTTATCCTGTGTCATCCCATTTACACACACTTGTAAGATGGTATTATTTTCTCTCGCCTTAATAGAATGATGTACATGTATATTCTGTACATGTATATTCTGTTAAATGTGTCAATGGGCCCAGTCCACTAAACTTTTACTCCCATGAACAGTCCTACTGCCTTAAGTTGACTTCTATGGGATTACTTGCGTAAATAAGGAGTACTCATATGAATGAGGGTTTGCATGATTGGAGGCATTGCTTACTTTGTCCCTTGCATGTGGAATTTGTTTTCTTCACAGATGAGACTTTCTAACATTAGCTGTTCCAAAGAAGTACTATGATTTGTTTGTTTAAAGCTTTACCATCTCTGAACTGGTTTAAATTGCATCCAGTTTTAACCTTTTGGAAAGGGCTCTGAGATATTCACTTGAAGGGTGCTATAAAACTGTAAGTGGCTTATTGAACGAATGACTGATAATGTATGATTAGTCTTGAGGCAATCTTCTCCAGTTTGACTTAAGTGCCTGAAATAATTAATTGTATTTCCATCTTTATTAGATATTGAATAGAAGATACAAAGCATTTGAAAGAATTCAGTTAAATCTGAGTGTCAAGTTGTAATAAATAAGTATATTTATTTAAAAGGGCATTCTCCTAATAATAACTTCTTAGTGCCATTCTATATGCAAACAGTTTTATGTTACTTAAATTAAAATGTAAATTATTTCAATTCAAAATTTTAAACCACTTTTTAAAAATTTCTAGTGTAAATAACCACAACTGTCAAAGCAGACATCTAAAATATATTAGATTTTTTATTTTTTTTTTACAGTTTTCAGTAACTTTATAGTATCTGTAATATTGAAATTGTTTTGGAACTAAGGAATAAGATCTCCACCTTAATTGCTCTTTAGCAATAATTGATTTCATACCATTTCTTTAAAAATGCACAAATCAGTTAACATAGGAAACCACATGAGCATTTTTCAAATTAGCAAATCATTAACTCGCTAGTACTGTTGTCTACAGACAAATAAATACTGATTAAAGGGTCTGGAAATCTGAGACTAACAGTTAAATTTACAAATGTGTCACATGCTTTCATGAATATTACAGTGAAGGAAATATCAAGTGCAAAGAAAAATAATTAAGTTAATTCCAATTTAAACAGTACTTTTTATGTAGCAGCCCATGTTTCACATAGGATTTAACAGCTAATGCTAAATTTCTCACAATTAATGAGGGCGCTCAGATTTAGTATTCTACAGTGAAAAAAATTAATATAGGAACAGCTAATCTAATTATGCACAGTTCTAAATAAAAGTATTACAAGCTTTTGAAGTGCTTTGATACATATTAAAATGCTGATACCTATTTAGAATAACCATTCTATAAATAATGATAATCCTGCCTCAACTTGATACCAGTGGTGGGGGAGGGGATAAAGGTTTGCATTTCCTTTAAGAGTATTAAAGTTGTCAATGAGTAGAATTGAGTGAATATAACATTCATACTCCACTAAATAATACATGTTTACGGTGCACATAACAAGCGGAGAGTTCAGAAACTATTAGTGTGACAGGTATTTCAAGAGGTCCTGGTTCATAATTACTGTGACCTAAAATAATGAAAAGGTTAAGATATATTGAGAGATTTAGTTCTATATTTCTGATTACAATCATCATGTTAATTTACTCATTCGCATGACAACATAATAAATTTACTATGGCTTCATACAATTATAAACTGTGCATTTAAAACTGAAGTCACAATTTGCATTTAAAGTGAAAGTCACAAACTGCATTGACTTCACTCCTTAACAAACCCATTCCTTGTTATAAACTGAACTGGCTTCCTCCAATAGCAATAGCTAGGGTTATTTTTTTAGTTATAAATTAATCATGACAAAACCAGAAATGAAAATGTCTCTTAAGAATAATTTAAGTACAAATTGCACCAAATGAATAATAGTGCACAATCTTAATTAAACACAACTGCAGCTGTGAAAATAGGCTAAATCTGTCCAAAGCTATGAGTTGGCTTTAAGGCTGGTTTGTTAGGGAGTGTTTTCTTAAGGAAGGCTGGGCCCCCAGTCTTAATCAGCCAATAAATTATTTCCTGCAATTACATTAAATAGAAAATTATCTTCAAATTGGAATGTTATTGAAAATCAAAATTCAGAGTGAAGTTTAGAAATTACATGCTGAATATAATTAGTCTAGAAAGGCTTCACCTCTATTTCATAAATAGCTTTTGGTATTCCTCAAGTGACCATTCACTAAGCTACCTACTTGTAATATAGTAAAGTAGAAAAAAAAATTCTGTTATTATATAAATATATATATATATATACACACACACACTTACACACAAAAATATTATACTTAATTTAAGTTAATTATTTATAGAAAGGGAGAGAATGTGCCACCTCTAAAACATGCTAACACAGATACAGTCCTACAACCTATAGCCACCAACCCCTCCCTGCAAGTTTAATTTACCTTTTTCTGCACTATATTAAACAAGAATATTCAGGTGTAAGAGCCAATTCCTGCCAGCTCGATCCATGGCAACTCCGTTTACCTCAGTAGGAGTTCTGCACATGGAAGACTGCGAGATCAGGCTCTAACCAAAGGCTGAATTTAACCCGTAATTTCCAAGGAGTATGATCAAATACTCCCACTGAAATAGCCCATCAGATTAATCCTTAGTTATTGTCCCATCAATCCACAAAACAAGCTGTTCTGCTAAAATAAAATGTTGAAAAATATTATGGGTAGTTTATTTTTAACTATTAATAATTTTGCAATTTTAAACTTAAAATATTCAAAACTAACTTACCATAGTCCTTAATAAGGGTTATCATTTCAGTAGTAAAAATTAATTAGACATGTAAAAGGTGTCTCAATCTTGCTAATTTCCATTTTACCTTATTTTATTTTTGCTCTGTTATAAATTAAAATCAGTCAAATGATTTTTTTTAATTTCTGTTCAAAAATGTCTCCCTAGTTATAACCCCTGAAAACAGGGGTTTATAATGGAAGTGCTGACACAACCCTAACTAAAGCAGCGCAAATGGTGCCGCTATAATACACAAAATCAAGTTCTATTATTCTAAACTATCCCCGCTCGTGGGTTTTTCTTTACTGTGCTCCTAGCCAAACTGCTGAAGCATAAAAATTTAAATGCAATCAAGTGGGTCCAATTCTACTTTACTAGAACAAGTGTCTACAGTGGTACAATCTTAAAACGAGATGCAACAGATTTGTTTGGTGCTTTTCTTCTTTATTTTTTTTAACTGTTTATTTATAATACTGTGCAGTGGAGATAAAATAAGGGGAAATTACACTCACATGATATCAGTGTATTCAACTACACAGCACACATTATAATCAGAGAGAAAAAAATATATTCTCACACTGGTAAAATTGACTGGTTAGCACAACTATCAGCAAGGCAAACAATATACCTACAGGATTTGAGAAAGATAGGTATGAATCTAGAATCATTATCTGAAGTCCAATTCCCCTATTCAGCTTTCCTAATTTGGGTTAAACAAACACAGATTTGGGTTTTACAAAACCAAAACAAGACATCTCACTTTCAAACTGAGATGGACAAAAGTGGAACCATTTAGCCAAACCTCAGTGAAGTTGAGGAAAGGGAAGAGTTGGGTAAATCGGGATGCCAATTTCAACCAGCCTTGGTTTCCATGTTGTAAAGCCAAAATCCCAAGTGTGGGTCTGCGCCGCTCCCGTATTTAATGTCAAAATGTATAAGCCTTAACTTTTACCCTGAGAAGAATTTGCCTGTCCGCTAATGGAGCCTGGCAGTCAGTCATTCTATACAAACAATCACATATTCCTTTTTCCTAAAGGTAATGCTTGTCACCCGTTCCCAAAACTACAAATGATTATAGAAACTTTTCATCTAAGGCTTTTCTATGGCCTGAAGTTCTTCAAATGATTTAAAGCTGCTTCCTTTAAATAACTAGGTGGCATGCCTAATACCAAAGGCATGTAATGTCTAAAACTGTCCATCCATTACTTACAGAAGGACCAAATGATGAAATGCTCCAGGGGAAATTAGGGATCAATTTTGGGTCCTAGCCAGGGGATATTTAAACCCAAATTACACAGCATTAACTCACAGACAACAATAATGTGAGAGCCTAGTCACAATTTAAGAATACCTAAACCATCTGATAACAATGAGCTATTGTGACAAGGGACACTTGTGGCTGACCATAGATTGCAACGGAATCTTAAGGCTGGTTTGTCCCACCCCATCAAAGCATTCATAAAGCTAAGTCTATAATCCCAATAGTACAGACGCAAGCTTTTGACCAATGCCATGCCTCCTCTTCTTAAAGGTGGCCATCCTTATTTCCTCCCCCAAAACCCCAGTTTATCAATGCACTCAATCACACATTTAACTTTAAGCATCCAAGTAGTCCAAATGACTTCAAATTGGATTGCTCACCTACTTACAGTCAAACACATGCTTAAGTGCTTTCATGAATCAAATGAATGAAACAAATGAATTATAAAAGAAACATTTTTCAGAAGTCCTCAAAAAAATTAAATTAAAAGAACCATTTTTCCTTCTAACTTTTCACAAGAACTTCATGAAAGATGTTCATGAAAGATGTTACTCAGTTAAGCCTGGAGAGTGAAGTCCTCTCTCTCCACCAGGGCAGCAGAAATGGAAGTTTCTTCCATCCTTGTCAAATCTTACCCAAGGGCCCTCTGCTACAATCGACACCCACATCCATGACTGTGCCCGCTCCTGGTTGCTTGCTCTCCTGTTCTCCCTCCCCATGGCAGGCTCCAGCACATTATGAGGTAGGCCCTACATGGAACTTAAGAGTCAAATCATGAGTCCTTAGGCCTCCTCCTAAACTCAAGGCCTGCATCCATGAATCATGCCTTAACAGCTGACCACTTCTTATATCTGTGCAATCCCACCAATATCAACTATAGGCCAGATCCTAAACTGGGTAAACTGACAGATCTCCAATGAAGTTACTGGAGCTTCAACGATTATTCTAGCTGAGGAACTGGCTCAGACTACTATAAACACACAGGGAAATTATCACTATTTGCCTTTGCTGTGGAAGGATCCCAGTGTCTAGTTATGGGAGCATTCAAATATGACTTAAGGAAAAATGAAAATATTGTGCCAATAGCCAAATCATTTTGCAGCTCTGCTCCTGAGAAACAAAGTTATGTAGACATAACTCAGCAACATAATTCATTGTTTATCTAATGTTGTAAGCCGTCTGTCATGTAAGAATAAACAGTTATTTCCTAAAATTATAAAGTCCCACAGCTGATTGCAAAGAGCATTAGTAACAGGAATGAGCAGTTACTAAAATATCACTACACGTGAAGTCCCACATTCCTACATGTGTCCCTACATACAAACCTACATGGAGTTAGACTGATGACACATCAGCATCGGTGTGAGAATGAGAAGAGAGTGTGAGCTGTGCATAGGACTGAAAGCCAGTACTCCTGAATTCTACCCTGGCTCTGCCATTGAGGTCCAGTGCGGCCTTGGGCAAAATCAATTAATCAGTCTCCTCAGTTTTCCCAATCCCTACCTCAGAGGGGGTTATGAGGATTAGCTAGATGTTTGTAAAGCACCCTAAAGATTAACAGTGTTAAATTGATTCATGAGAAAGGTAATTCCACGAATTGCATTGGGAATAAGAGAGGAGGAAAGAAATAGATTAAAGGAATGGCAGTGAACAACATTAACTGCAGCAACCAAGACTCCAGCTAAGATAAACATCGAGCTAAGTGATATAAATGCAGCCTCCACAATACACACATTCAGGTATACCCACCTTTCTATTTACAAACCAGACAAATTACTCGTTACTAGAAATAGCCTGAATCACAAAATTTGATTCCATATCCACTTTTCCAAAACTAAGGAGCATTAGATCTGGTCTCATCTCTACTTCATTCTCATCAAATGTAAAATATAGTATTTGCACAGCTTGTTGAATGATGCAAAAGCAATTTAAAAAAAAAAAGACTGCCATTCACCTTTTGCCATTGTTGATAATTATACTGACAGTGCAGTCAGGTACATTCCAAGACAGATGACCCTTGTGGTCCCTTCTAAACCTGTGATTCTATGTAAAATATTGGACTTTAAAATGATTCTGGTCTCTTTAACTGACGGTCAAAACCATTAAAGAACTAAAAAAACCACACCGTACAGCCCCTGCAACTTAATGGTGAAAATCCTATGCAAGCTATTCTGTAGGTGACAATGTTCCTCTTTCTTTATTCAGTATTAGTATTATTCACTGACATATGCAGCCCCACTCACACTAACGCAGTGAAGGGGCAGTGGAATACAGGATAATGACTTAGTACCCTAGAGGTGTTCTTCTCAAGTCACAAAAGTTAATATTTTCTACAGCTTATTTTAGCTGACATATTGCTGTCGCTTATTTATACAGCTTAAGACTGTTCTTTGGACTGGAGCTCATATGCCCTGGAATGCTTGACTCATGAATTGTTTCTCCTGATAATGTTACATCACGCAACCACCTCTGTTTAATTGGTTAGTATTAGCTTCTCTGTGGTGACTGTGAGGACTTTAAAGTCCTATGACTGTGACATGTGTCTCTGGATATCCAATTTCCTACTGTTGCAAAAAAAAATCTGACTTCAAAACAATCTTTACCAACGACCTTCCAACATGTGAACAATAGTGAGTGTACCAGCAATTTATCCATCTTGTTAGAATTTGTTGCTTCAGGCAGCAAGTAATAGAACATATATTTTAATAAAGTACCCCATTAACAATTAGATTAAAAAAACAATGGTTGCTATAAATAAGCATTAGTCGCAGGGTTTTATGGAAAGGAATGCTTAATTGTTTATCTAAAAGACTGCATAAATGGTTTGATAAGGATGCCTAAAATAATTAGAGGATTTATTTCAACATGTTTAGACTTTGAGTCAACAATTCACATAAAAACAGAAATAGCTTTTTAACCCTAAGAAAACTGAAGTTCTTTTTTAATAATTTGAAATCTGCAACTCAGTTCTTCAACCTGTAATGCAGAAGATCCTAACAGGTTGTTAATTAAATCCTTCTGACACTTTACAGGGTATATGCTATATTGGAAACATATAGGATAGATATGCTATAGTGGTATAAATATAATGTCTTTGTATATTTTCATTCTACAATCAATTTTCAGTAGCTGCACAGGATACCACAAAATATAGTAAAGTTAGTCACAGAGTTGCAAAAACAAAAGCTGATGTTCCATGACCCAGTGCCACTCAACACAGAATTGAGTGATACACATTATCTACAATCAGATTTTCCCCTCAATACTTTTGAGACTCACTTCAAGCTAAATACGCACTTCTGTAATTCATCTTCTTTCAGATAATGAAACAAAGTCTCAATTTCAGGCTCATCTGTAGTCAGTTTGCACTAAACCACCTAATTATTACGTGGCTATAACAAGAAACAATGTTTCTGCAGTTCTGTAACAGATAATCTTCTTAATGAAAACCTTATAGTACAAGACTAAAAAACATTTCTAGCAGGCAAAGTATTTCTGATTCAGTAAAGGTTATGCAAGCATCAAAGCAGTTAAATATAGGTGCCAAACCACATTGCCAGGAGCTCTTAGTACTGTGAGGTAGTGTTACCTGACAGCTTGGTGAATATAAAATTACTTGTTTCTCCAACTGAAGACAATCAAATTGTCACCTTCCATTGTAATAATGCACAACTAGACATCAGCAAAGTGCAAACATAATTACCAGGAAGAAAACAAAACAAAAAAACAAAAATATCAAATCTAAATTTCTCTTAAGGGTAAATTCAAAAGGCTACTCAAAAAAGGAAGTTTATTTTAATACCAAATACTATGGTGCAATCCTTATTATTTAGCAATAAGATTTATAAGTCTTGCATTAAGTGAAAATGAAAAACAGCAGAAGGATTAATATATAAAAAGCATAAATACTGGTAAGAACCATCTCAGTGTCTCACATATGTACATATAAAATATTACACTAGTGCCCTGGTGCGCCTCCACAGATAAGTGTGCATCTGCTGCATTACTGTTATTGTAAACGTCTATATCCAGGGGTTTATCTCTAACTCATAAAAAAGAACTCCAGACTGGAACCTGGAATGCATTGATTCAAACGACAAGCAAATTGCTTTTAGAACTAAAAAACAACTTTCAGTTTCAACTGATTCCATAGATCGTTAATCTACAATGGGTATAAGTGACATTCAAAATTATAAGAATTTGAAGGACAGGGTTTTGGAATGGTAGGTTAGTTCATATGAACTAACATTTTCCACACAAATGCTTGAGGGTGTTCAGTATCTGGAATGTTTCTCCAGCAGCGATATCTGCATTTTGACAAGAGACATCATCATGAATGGTTCCACGGTGATCTGTGAAATCAAAGACTGAGTTTTAAAGATACTGTAGCTATGGACATGCTATGTCACACAAAATAGTGCCTTTTTAGGATTTACACATTACAAAGTTCCTTAGCATTTATTCATAAAATGTGATTTATTTTTAAAAACTGAGCCTTGGAAAATCTGCATTACATAGTGTTATGAGTCATATTTTATAAATTGCAGATGTATTGATAAATATTCATCACCCTTAAATAGATATTGATATGATACACTACAATCTAGTGTGTAAATCCATCTTTTTTTAAGTCTTCTGACACAAGCAATCTCATGTTTTCAGCAATGCTAGGGGAATCACAAAAACTAAAAAAGAACCAAAGAAATGCAAAGCTGACACTCCATCTTCAGCAATAGGCTTTGTCTAGTTGCAAGAATGGAGGAGAGAACACAAAGAGCTCCTTTCCCCACCTTGCACTCCTGCACGGGGGCCAGACAAAGCCTAGCTCTTGTGCACAGAGAAGACGCAAACACTGCTCCAGACGAGCACAGAAATTGGTGTTAGCCTCCCAAAAGGGCGTGGAGAGAAGGGCATGGTCCTGCTCCTATATACATCAGCAAGCAGAGCTGCCCCCAAGTCCTGCAGCCAGTCTCAGGCCCAAAGTCTCCAGGAGCTCCAGATGGATCTCTACACCCTTGTCCCTCCCAACAATATTGCAAGGACATGTCTTAAAGAAAAAAATCTAGCCCCTAATTTGAACCGCTGAGCCTAAGACTTAGATAGTACATATCATACAACATGGAAAGTTCCTCCTCTTCACTGTATGGGTGCATGTCTCTCCACAGTTAAGAGGTTCACCTGCACATGTGAGCACTGCAGCTGATATCTGATAATACAGCATTACTTTCAAAGGACAGTGCGGCACCCTGAGGAATACTCAAGGAGCTATGCAGGAAGATGTGGGGACAGCAAGTCCACTACATTCTTAAAGCGACAGCACTTTGCACATAAATTCATGAATGAGCATTTTACACTTCAATAAGCAACAAGAAATAAGTCTAAAATGTCAGACTTTGATTTGATTTTGTGACTTCGGTGAGTTTGTTTTCGTTACAACTCTTATTTTTCTAAAGCTAGCTCATGTGTGTAACAAGATAGTGTTGTGGATAGTTTCCTTGTTCTGAACTGATGCCTAAACAGTACAATACCCTACATGCATACAGAACTGTTCATCTTGCAGGATCTGAAAATGTATTTACAGAGCATATACAGGAATCACTTCATTCACTAGTGAACAGCAACTACCCCAAGGGTAGAAGGCCTCAGCAGTGCTTTAGGTGTGGATTATGAATAACGATGGGCAGCTGAAACTTCAGGGGAAGTTTTAAGATGGCAAAATGTAACTGCTTGATTGGCAATTTGGCCTAGAAGAATACTGGGATAAACCCCTCTAACACTTATGCAGAAAAATATGCAGTGCATTCTTCAATGATCACAAACAGACAGGCTCCTCGATGTATGTGGACAATAAAAAGACCAGTTTCTAATTATATTTTAGATGAACAGATGAAAGCAACAGTTGAACAAGTTTGAACAGTTTGAAAGTTTCTGTAAAACGTTAAATAAATAACTAATTGTGTTTTCTGTAAATCAAAGGGACCAACTGCCATTAAAAAGGCATGAAAGATTTGAAGTTCAATTCACTGAAAGTTTCTTCATTTTTTGGACTGGATTTTAGGTATTTTTTCCTCTATCCTGACAAAGTATTTACTTTATTGTAGTTTTAACTGCCCTTTAGATCGAAAAAAAAAAATTTCCATGGATTATAGAACAAACTAAAGCTACAATTTCTAACACTTTAAATAAACATTTAGTACGACTAAGAAAATAAATAATTAAGTCTTTGTTTTTAATTATTTTAATTTATTTTTAAACTAGTGCTCCAATGTAAACATGAATGTCGTTTTAAAAAGGATTTTTTTGGAACGTGTGGGTTAGGCATTGGAAAACATCACAGAATGTTAATGTTAGCATCCTGTAGACTCACAGGTAGAACCTAAATTGTTCAGTCATTCAATTTAGTGAGATCAACTAGAGTACAGCTTCTGTGTAGGGCACACTAATGCTGTTAATTGCATCAACTGCAAAAGAAGCTATAGTACTTTCCCCATACTTAAGGGTCAACCCTACAAATTGCCGAACACCTCCTGCGAAGGACTGAGAACCCTCAATTTCCACTGACTTCAGTAGGAGTTGAAGGCACACAGCACCTTGCAGGATTGATCTGTAATTACTAGAAGAAAAATGCAAAAGCAATCCTAAGGGGAAATGTGAATAATGATAAAATTATCAATTGTTCCCCAACCCCAAAGGTTCCATTACAATATTTTAAAAAATGCACTGAAATAAACATTACTAAGCATAGGGATGTATTAGAACAAAAAGGAAACCCAAATCCAGACAACCCCTGCACCAGAGCACCAAATAGAAGTTGTCTTCAGTGATTTGAAGTGCAGTTGTCTTCGGTGACAGTTCAAGAAGGGAAATATATATAACATTACATTTCCACTAATTCAAATTATTTTTAAAAATAACTCTTACCATTACCATTTGAAATTCAGTTAGTTCTTATACAACTGACTGCAGCTTGAGCACTGAAATGTTCTTTTATAGTGCGTGACGTGGTACATAATAGCTGAAATAAATAGCTCTCTATTGTGGTTTTCATCTCTGACCTGATTTTTCCTATGTTTTTAGGATACACCATATGATCTCTATTTGAAAATGAAGAATCCTAGTTTTCTCAGCACTGTCAATTTTTGCTCAAGGCTATATGTTGTAACAGTTTCCTGCTTGTGTATATCGGTAATAATTTATCATAGTCTGGTGAACAATATATAATATGTGCTGCTGATTACTTCTAAAGACAAAATCTAATGGTTTCATTTACTCCTGTACATTTGTTGTGAACTATCTCATCAATTTAAAAGTAAGGCATTTTCTGTATAAAACATGGGATTTTACTGGCTTCGGTAGCAGTGTTGACATCCACACTGAAATTCATGAACGAGACACTCATTCTCCAGGGGTCTATAGGATAAAAAAGAGCCCTGCACTTATTTAAGGTACTGTGACATTCTGATAAAGAATTGTGACACGATGACATCATGGGCCAAATCATCAACTAGTATAAATCAAGGTCGCTGTATTGAAGTCAATAGGGCTTTTCTGATTTAGACCAGCTGAAGATCTGGCCTGTTGTATTTAAACTGCACGGAGAACACAATATTGGGCCATGATGTAATACAACATTGCCAGG